>NC_065913.1:50000-3015833 GCF_905147045.1 Nymphalis io | reverse complement strand
TCATATACTGTATGAAGCTACCGAAGTAACTTTTTTTTAAGTGTTACTAGTATCGAAAAAACTTCGTTCGTTAACAAACATTAGTAAGTGTTAATATTTTCGATCTAAGTGATGTGTACTTTATATTCAACAACGTTTTGGGACTACTGCGCTATCTAGACGAAATTGGCATTTTTTTTTTAATTTATTCCCTTATACATAACTGGCGTTCTGAACTTTCGTAAGCAATCTTTAATAATATTTTTGATTAATTGAAATTTTGTTATTGTTGTTGTTTTTTTAAAAATTTAGAACACAAAATAAGATCTTGTAAAATATTGTGACGTAAATATATTAAATGACATTATAATTAGTGTCCATGGCTTAATTCTGGAATCCTTCATTATTTAAAAAAAATAGTTATTAGACCGTAATTTACTTTTAAATTTTATAAATTAGACAAATATTTGCTGAAAAAGAAATTGTTGCTCCTCACCATGCCTATTAATTTATCTTAATTGTTTTAAAAAGTTCTGTAGTAAAAAAACCTTGACCTGTTAACGCAAACTTCAAATTTATGCCTCATAAATTAATAAATTCCATGTTAAAAGTGGCTTATAGCTTTAGAATGATTTAAATATTTAAATAAAAATTATCAAAAACTTTAAAAACTATTTTTACAAAACGAACGACCCACGATTCTCAATTCTGACGAGTTTTAATAGAACCATTGTAATTTAAAAATTAAAATTAAAGATTGAAATAAAAACTATCGACAAATCATTGATAATTTCCAACACTAATCATAACGTCATAAATTCAAGTTCAGAACGTCTAACCTCTTCATTCCATCGTGTCGTATTGAACTTTCTTTACCTTCAAATAACGCCAGATGGCGTAGCCTACCAAGGTGCCTGCGGTAGCAATAGCCAGTGCTGCCCCCACAGCGACAGGAGCAGTTTCAGAACGAGCGCGAGCGGAGTCGGTGCAATGCCATGGTGGTCCGAATTCACCATCGCGTTTAAACATGAACGCTTGTAAACGCATTTGACGGAGATATAACTTGGCTCGATGCGCAAGTGTTGGGTTGCTAGAAAGGAAATTGACATTGTTACATACTTATGATAAAAAACTTCATTAATAAACAACAATATTATCATAAAGTCGTTTTTCTTAGTAATAAAATTAAGTAATTTAAAAAATTATCCAGATTACAATGTCATCTATTGATATTTCGCTATATCACTATCAAATTACTATCCCACAACTCGAGTAGGTATGGGGCAGTAATAAAAATAACTATTTATGCCCCACTAAAATTTTAGCTGCCTCATGTAATTTTTTTTTATTTTTTTTTATTTGGGAAACAAACAGTAACATAATACACAAATATATGATTGAAAAAGATAATACAGATACCAATTAAGTTTCCACTTACAAATAATACAGAATTAGAGCAATTTGAATACAATGATATGAATTTAATTAAATATATTAATTAACTAATCTAACCTAATATAAAATCTGAAGAGAAAAGCATTTAATTAAAATAAAATAATGTTAACAATAATAAATTATTAAAATTACATCAAATTACATCCTCTTTAAAAGTAACTCTAATTACGATTATCTAAAACATTTTTTTTTTAATTTGTTTTTAACTAACCTAGGTTCTTCCTCGGCTAAATCAATGACAGTTTCCTCAGGACATGAGAACGACTTGCCAACTGGTGTAGGGAACAACAGAGCCCTAGGTCCAGTAGTCAGGGTAACTCGTCGGCCTTGTTTTGCTGCGTGTTCTAATATTCTTGCACTAGAGTTGTATGTTAGTCGTACGCTATCCGCATACCAACGCTCGCCACCTGGCGTCTGGAATTATCAGCAATATTTTTTTTTTTTCAAAACTTGACAAATGCCATAAAATTTAGCACTTGAATGACCTTCCCTATATAAGCTTCCCTGACCCTTCGAAATGAAATTCGTTTCTAAATAAAAAAACATCGAAATTGGTAACTAAGTGTATGAAATTGATACAATTTTGTTTTTTTATAAAAAAAGAGTAACTACTGAGTTTCTTGCCAGTTCTTATCGGTAGAATTCCACATTCCGAACCGGTGGTAGCGCTTGACGATTTATAAGTACTTGTAAGTCTTTTTGAATAAAAAATATTTTGATTTTGGTATATGTGATTAGTGATTGGGCTTAGTTGAAGGGCTTTGTGCAAGCCTGTCTTATTAGGTACCACCCACTCATTAAATATTCTATTGTAAATGGCAATGTCGAGTATTGTTGTGTTCTGGTTCTAAGAGGAATGGGCCAGTGTAACTACAGGCACGAGTGACATAATCATAGTTCACAAGGTTGGCGGCGTACTAGCAATGTAAGGAATGGTAAATATTTCTTTCAGTCTTGTCTAGTCTTTGCTCGTCCAGCTATCTATTTTATAAAAAAAAATGTTGATTCATATATAGATAAATAGCTGGGCGACCAAGCTTGGCTTGGCTTTATTCATTTTTTTTTTTGTAAGACAAAAGCATTTTTAGGAAAGATCTACACAGTGAAACTTATTAAATTAAACTTATTTAAATAAGAAATTTGAGCCAAATCGTTAGCCGTTTTTGAGATACACCAAATACATATATATACAAGAATTGTTCATTCAATAAATAAAAATGTACTTTGCTTTTAATAGTCATGTTAATACTTTAATAATGTTAATTATAAGTTAACAGACATGATAAATCATTTTATGGCTTTTTAACCTTACCTTGGCGAAGACCATTTCTAACGAAAACTCTTTAAATGAAAGCACCAGAGTCTCCAGGTCACTTTCCTTGCAAGCCCCGGCCACGTTCGCATTGTTCGGGACAAAAGTGTTTGCATCCTGTAACATAATTATGTTTTTACACTTACCGCCCGATTGATCTGAAATTTGTCACAGTTACTCCTTCCCCGACTAAGACTAAGACTTTACTGGTTTGTGCAAATTCTTCTGGGTCGGTACCACCCTCTCATCAGATATCCAAAACAGCAGTGCTTGATATTGTTGTGTTCCGGTTTGAAAGGTAAGTGCGCCAGTGTAATTACAGACACAAGGGACATAACATCTTTGTTCCCAAGGTTGGTGGCGCATTGACGATGTAAGCGATGGTTAACATTTCTTACAATGCCAATGTCTATGGGCGTTGGTGACCACTTACCATCAATTGGCCCATATGCTCGTCCTATTTTATAAAAAAAAGACTAAGAACGGATTTTATGCTAAACCTATCCAAAATACACAAATAATTATATACCAATAAATAAGGACGATTAACTTTAGAGCTAACACTCAAATTCTGTTGTAAAGTACATTATTTTTTTTTTAATATCCTGGGACATTCACACACGGCCATCTGATCCCAAACTAAGCAGAGCCTGTACTATGGAAACCAGACAACTGATATACAACATATACTACTTTTCTTTTGTAAATACATACTTATATAGATAATTACACCCAGACTCAGGACAAACAGACATGTTTATGCACACAAATGTCTGTCCTGGGTGGGAATCGAACCCACAACCTTCGGCGTGAAAGGCAAAGTATCTATCAAACACGTCAACCAGCCCGTATATGAATAAAAGTCACATGAATAATAGTACATAAAGACGACGACTCCGAACTTATATAAAGATGACGACACTGCTACGTCACAATTTTGTATTCATTATATAAAGGTCAGTGCCATGACTCATGACGCATAAGCAGTTCATATGGAATGGACATTATGTCGTACATATATGACCGCATCGTTGGTCTAATGGTTCATTTATTATAGATCTCGATCCTAAGTTCAAATCCCAGGTCTGACCTACAAGTTATTGAGTTTTCCTATCAAGTAATTATCAGAAGCAGTCAGAAAATTGGGCTTGTGTTATCGGATTACGAGAATAAGAGAATAGTAAGCGCACATGTGTTTTCGCACACACTTTAGCATCTGTCAGAAATTGACGTACGATATTTTAACTATAATAATTATAACATTTAAAGTATACAAAAATCAAAATAGCGTATCACCGTATTTTTCCAACATCTCAAGAGTGAGATACGTGAGTTCTTAAATAATGTCACTACTGTTGCCTTATTCGCCGTAATAATAAACTTAGCTTGTGATATGAAACGTTTTATTGATATAATTTGACATTCGTGATTTGACGCCATTATTGACGCCATTATTCGTAAGAGCTTGCTCTTACAAATGTCAAATCAATAATGGCAAAAAGGGACAAATCGGTGTTCAATTAAAAAATCGCTAAGCAACGTTTATAAGCAAGGTTGAATATGATTAATATCTTAAGTATCAGTACTTGTATTCTTAAATAGTGTTTTATTTTACTTTAAAATGCCTCATTATTATGTATCTACATATTTAATACAGTTTATTTTCTGAACAAGTACGACTATGAAGGAACATGTTTCACACTTTTCAAAACATACATACAACATAAAAATAGAAACGTATAAAACTTTATGTAGATATTTTCTTAACTAGTACTTTCTGTCTAAATAAGTTTTATTTACAACTAAACTAATTAAACCCAACTTTCCTATAAACTAATTAATAGTTAGTTAATTTATACAGCAAGCTTAGTGTGAAAGTTTTCGCCTACGCCAAAATGTTAAAGGTCATATTGTTAAATAAATAAATATTAAAATGAACGATTATTATTTATTTTTTTGGTTTCATTAGAAAATATAACATATAATATATATATATTAGTTATATATATAATATATAACATCTAGAACTACTTTCAAAAAAAATAAATAAAAAAAAACCAGCAATTAATTGTCCAAGAAACGAACATTAATGTTATAAATTATTTCTCAATGGTTTTCGTAATGGTTTGCAAGCGTTGTAAAGTCTGAGACTTCGATCCTGGGCCCTTGGCTATTCGTCCCCCCTTGTAAACGTAAAGCTTGTGTCAGACACAAGCTTTATGTTTAATTGGAGGGTATTATAAAAAGAAATATCAGTAATTTCTTTAACATGTTAATTTCTTTATGTGTGTAATCAGTAAATTCTTTAATATACTTTAAAAAAAAAGCCGAGACGGCAATGGCTAGCAAATATAAATCTTAACTGTATATTACAGGCTCCAGCTGCTTAGGTATCATCTTAAATACTACCCTAATACCCAAATAGCAACACATTGTAATGCTGTGTCTAAACAAATCTTAGTTCAAATGAGCTACAGCATAGGATATAATATTTTATGTTATTTGTGACGCATTAACAATATAAGATATGGTCAATATTTCTTATACTAAATCTTTGGTTGTAAATTTTCTATTTCATAAAAATATTTCCACTTCATTCGGTTTCGTTAAATATCGACCAGTGTCCATGATGGTGTCACTTCCCATCAAATTCATTTAATAAAACTATTTTCTATTTAAAATTTATAAAATGACGGTGAGACGGTGAGACGCCTGGCATCGATTGAGCTTAACAATATTTAGACGAATTGCAAACATTCGTACTTACTTCTTCTTTTGTGTCACTCTGGCGAAAGGTCAAACCATAACGTATATGTATAGGGTAGCCATCTCGGTAGTTGGACGTCATCGACGGATTGCCGTTAATTTTAATTACGTTTGAATTATTACGTAAGATGGATTTATCTAATGTCTCTACTGATACGCTGATTTATATTTAAGAATTAAAATTTTGTTTGATTTAATTCTGTTATGTGTGGTAATAAAAAGGTTTCTTCTAGGCAAGCGTGCTACATTCTAGCCCGTGTCGATACTTTATATCAAGCAAGTCAACGGCAAACGCTGGCCTTTATTTGATAAAAAAATAAATAATAAAATGGTTATTTATTTATTATAATAACAACTTACCGCTCGTTCGTTTAGCTTTGTTACGTATGATATGTCGAGTAGAGCGTCAACGGTCAACAGGATACAAGTTTCACCACCGCCTCCATACAGACGGTATGTTGCGGTCATCAAACTGCGCTCAGTTGCTGGTTCCTATAAAACATGATAATAACGTACAATGCATATTAAATAAAAATTACAATAAAATAAATTTTACAGAATATATAATACTTATGAACAATTAGTTACATTGAAGCCTTAAATACAAACAAATGAATATTAAAAATAGCTTCTACAAAAAAGATCGCGTAGGATTGTTACAAGTATGCTAGCAGCATTGCACCTTTGAATCGCAAACCCGATCCTCGAGACGAAAGTAAAAATTATAATTTCAAGCTAATACTTAATTCTTAAAATTCAATAAATTTTGATAGTTAAAATAATAAATTAATTACTTTGAGAACATTATAACTGTTCTTGTCTCTATGTACATAATGTTATAGATGGTCCCCTATTTGCATATATAGAAATAATAAGGTCCTCCAGACCGATTTCAGGAAGTCCTAATGCCTCGATGGTCTAGTAGCTAGATATAAAGCGACTGACCCGGAGGTCCTGGGTTCAATTCCCAGGTCGGGCCAATAAAAAGTTATTGGGTTTTTCTATTAGAAAATTCTCAGTAGCAGCCCGGAGTCTGGAAGTTGGAAGTGTTTACACTCCCGTGCCTCGGAAAGCACGTAAAGCCGTTCGTCCTGCGCCTGAACTCTTTCCGATCGTGTCGGATTGCCATCCCATCGGATTATGAGAGTTAGGGAATAGAGAGTGCACCTGTGCTTGCGCACACACTTGTCCACTATAATATCTTCTGCGCCGCCGTGGCCGAAATCGATCTGGAGGACCTTATATAGAATTAACTCTACTCAACTAACATCTTCGTATGACGTACGATCACAGAACTTTCTCGAATGATTTTATAGCTTGAAAACAAAATTCGCGTTTGTCATCATCGAAATATAAAGCAGGCGAAACTGCGTAGCACAGCACTACTTTATATGAAAATATTATGCACTAAATCTTCTCCGAATATATATTGCTTTTACAGTTTTTCAGTTTCAGCTTTGCATTACAAAAAAAAGCGTGTCCTTATTTATTAGTATAGTATATTTCTGGAGAATATATCACCAAGTCACAATTAACTAAAACAAAAATTAAATTGAATAAAATTATAACTAGAAAACTAAAAACACAGAACTGTCAAAAAATATATAGGACTTGTCAAAAACAATCCAAATGAGTCGTAACTCAAGGGTTTTAGCCATTAAAGGGTTGTCCTATTCATCTCCTGGTACCAGCATCATGTCCATGGTATCTTATTATCGTATGATAATCTATAGTAATTTAAATCAATAGATTCGTTAACATACTGGCTTTGTTACAAATGCAGCCTTTAATAAAAAGTAAATTTTAATCGTTCTAAATTGACATCCCAAAAATATAAGCATTATTTATAAAAGAACACTGATTATATACAAAGCGTATTTAATTATTAACTCTACAAGATTGTCTGTTACCTACATCTTACATAACAGGGGACAACGGAATGCCCCTGAATCAAATCTATGAATGCCCCTGACATACATGTCAGGGGCACATTCGTAGCACAATGAGTATCAGCGAATTACATCTATGTAGAAAATTTGAATAATAAAACATTATCTTACACATAGGTGTATTAATTTCTCTTTTTAGCTGAAATAATTTGAAACGATATAATCAAATTATTTAAATAATTTGAATATTTATATCACAAGAAAATAAAAAGGCCATAGGAGCTGAAATTATATTCTGATGCATTTATAAATTGTATATATAAAATTAATACTTATTATAAAACGTTTTTTCGTTGAAAATATGTTTTGTTACATCGTAAATATTTGGTTCTAATTATAATTATGCTCATTATTTTTGATTGTTAGTTCTAGTATTTCTCAAAGCAACTTACCGTCGACCCGCCTGGCACGACGGTCGTTTTGCTGTACTTCGTGATCCTTGGTCTTCTGGTTGAGGCCTGGCTCTCTAATTGAAGACTCTGCACCGAACATACCACCAACACTGCCAACACAGACCACATATGTTCAATTCCGATTCCCTTTGTAACATTTACAATTTATTTTCAATTTTAAACATTTCTATTTCAATTTACAGATTTCAATTGACGATAATCATATTTATTCGGTATCTATAACACAGTTTTTACGGTCAAAATCATTTTTATGACACGTAATGTATTTTTTTTAATCACAACATCACAGTCACAGTTTCCCATATAATGTTTAATAAAATACGTATGGACCGTAATCATCGTAAGTAAATATAATCTGTGGTTATCGTAACACGATTTTTTTCAAACACTCTTTGTTCTAAAATATTTGTTATTAAAACATTTATACAGGCGCAATCTTTAATTTTTACATCGTATTGGCGTGTCTCTTGCACGTAGCGCACAATAAACGACCTAATTTGGTTAGTGATGTGCTTTTAAATGATTCTACATATCGATAAACCATCACAAACAAACCACTACCGTTGAACGAACATAAATCTAATTTTAGTAACAATTTCTTTTCTACTTCAGTTAATTAATTATATTATTATATATGAAATCGTTAGCTTTTAATGATGACTACTACTCGTGAATTAGTACTACATGTTTCACACTCTCGGGATTTATTTTTATAATTTCATTGAAATCATTTGCATGTTAACATTTCAGGGTAACTTTCGCATTCAATATATTGTATGGCTGTTCGTGGTTTAGAAATGGAGATTTATTGTCTATCGTAAGTGAAATCGTGACACTAATTTAAACTTTTTAATTAAATACATCAAGCATGAACTTAAATTAAAACTTATTTAAAATTGTTTTTGATTTCTTGACCTACAATAAAATTGTCATAATTAACAACTCTATTATTAATTTTTTTTATAGAATAGTTAGGCGGACGAGCATATGGGCCACCTGATGGTAAGTGGTCACCAACGCCCATAGACATTGGCATTGTAAGAAATGTTAAACATCGCTCACATCGCCAATCCGCCATCAACATTGGGAACTAAGATGTTATGTCTCTAGTGCTTGTAACTGTAACAGTAACTGGCTCACTCATCTTTCAAACCGGAACAAAACAATACCAAATACTGCTGTTTTGCGGTAGAATATCTGATGAGTGGTTGGTACCTACCCAGACGAACTTGCACAAAGCCCTACCACCAGTGCGAATTCTATTTAATATTTTATCGATATTCCTTTTACTTGTGATATAGATAAGGATTATTTAAGAGCCACTAAAAGATTTTTCATGGTTGCAGATCGTGGTTCTAATAGATTACTACTTAGTGTTTTTCAAAAGTCGAGATGGCCCAGTGGTAAGACCGCGTGAATCTTAACCGATGAACGTGGGTTCAAACCCGGGCAAGCACCTCTGAATTTTCATGTGCTTAATTTCTGTTATAATTCATCTCGTGCTTTTCGGTGAAGGAAAACATCGTGAGGAAACCTGCATGTGTCTAATTTCATCGAAATTCTGCCACATGTGTATTCCACCAACCCGCATTGGAGCAGCGTGGTGGAATAAGCTCCGTAACCGTAACAGCCTGTGAATGTCCCACTGCTGGGCTAAAGGCCTCCTCTCCTCTTTTTGAGGAGAAGGTTTGGAGCTTATTCCACCACGCTGCTCCAATGCGGGTTGGTAGAATTCACATGTGGCAGAATTTCAGTGAAATTAGACACATGCGGGTTTCCTCACGATGTTTTCCTTCACCGTAAAGCACGAGATGAATTATAATCACAAATTAAGCACATGAAAATTCAGTGGTGCTTGCCCGGGTTTGAACCCACGATCATCGGTTAAGATTCACGCGTTCTTACCACAGGGCCATCTCGGCTTTTTTAATTATTGAACAATAACTAAATATCTTAAAATAACTTTACACCTAGAATGCATAGATTATATTGATTACACAATAGACAGATATTATAGCTTTTTTGTATCTATTCAATAGATTTCGAACAATAAACCTTCGCTGGTCAAATATCTTGTAATCGATTAAAAAGTAAAACATGACGTGTAATATGAATCTGCGTCTTCTAACAAGAACGTAAATCGCCAACTCTGTAAATAATAATAAAAAAAACTTTTTATATTTCGAATATATTGACATGACTGGGTTTATAAATGTTCAATTATTCTCATCTATAATTAAATCAGAACCGAGGCTACCCCACTGTAGCATAAAACCCATTTTAAATCGGGTCAAACAGGACTGAATGAAAACTCGCAATGCTTACTTTGTTTTTATCAATCAATTTTATTTGAATAAAATTCCGAAATTTATTCTTAAGCTGCCGCTAAATAAAAATGTTATTAAAAGTAATCTTCTCTCTTATAAGTAATATTGTTGTTTGGCGTATTAAGTGGTGAGTGGGTGGTATGGTTGATGTGGTGGTATAAATACATGACAACGATTGTTGCGTCATCGACGTCAAAATTGTAGTAGTATAGGTGGGTAGAAATTAACATGATTTAAATTAATAGTAAAAAGGGAGTTTCATATTGAAATGTATTTAGAATCTACATTTCCAAAATGGTTGTAACTTTACGTCTAATTTATAAAAAAAAACAATTTATTACGCTCGTAAGCGCTGAATTACCTGACTGAAATTTTTTGTTGCTTCGAAACAATATAATTTATATAACTATCGGATAGTGTAAATAGTTTCTGGGTTCAATTCCCAGGTCGGGCCAAAAAAAAGTTATTGGGTTTTTCTGTCAGAAAATACTCAGCAGCAGCCTGAAGTCTGGAAGTTGGAAGTGTGTACACTCCCGTGCCTCGGAAAGCACGTAAAGCCGTTGGTCCTGCGCCTGAACTCTTTCCGGTCGTGTCGAATTGCCATCCCATCAGATTATGAGAGTTGGGGAATAGAGAGTGCACCTGTGTTAGCGCACACACTTGTGCACTATAATATCTTCTGCGCAGTTGGCTAATTTCTCTTGAAATTGGCCGCCGAAGTCGAAATCGGGTTGGAGGACATTATTATAGTGTAAATAACAGTTGTTTCAAACCAAACTTAAAATATACCCACGAAATATATTATCGATATCACATATCGTGATGCTCATCACTACATCCATTTAGATTCGCAAGTGGAAAAACACACACTAAGTCGAGACAAGAATATATGCATTCACTGTGAAATGGTCACGTGCAAAGAATCCGAATCTAGAACGATACTTTAAATCATGGATTTGTGGATTTGAATGACGTTCTTTATATATTATGTACTAGCCAAGCGTCCCGGCTTCGCACGAGTAGATAAAAAGAAAAATGTATTGGATAGGATTTGCGTGAAATCCGTTCATAGTGAGCGTCTACATCGGGGAAGGAGTAACTGTGACAAATTTCAAGTCAATCGGGCGGATAGTTTAGAAGATCCCGTGATGATTGGTATTTCGCTTAAGTATATATTAATATATAGATAGATATCTATGTTTACGTATTTTATCTTTACTTGGTAGTACCAACCACTCAGCACTTAATATGCCGAACAATAATATTTAGCATTGTTTTACCAGTTGGTGGTGACCACTTAACAACACGTGGCCTATTTTCCAATATGCTTACCTAATTCAATTTTATATTATATATACTGGTATATATATTTTATATATACCGGGAAAGCAAATGACTCCACTCCACCTGATGTAGTGGAGTCCAAACGCGACGACGGCTAGTACAGACGGGAAGAATGTTCTGCACTAGCCGCCCTCGCTTTGCCAGCCCACAAGATGCCTCTTCACGCCTCGTTTGAAGGAACCCAGGTTGTAAGAGAAGGGGAACATGTGTGCTTGTAAAGAATTCCATTTTTTAATGGTGCGACATAGAAAAAAGTTGCCAAATTTCTTCTTGCGCGATGGAATTGAAGTCACAGTTCGGCGGTGACGTCGAGAGCCAGCACGCGTAGACTTGTGAAGGAAAGGAGAAGCAGGAAGGGAGAATAATTTCTCAGAGCACTCGCCGTGATACATTCGATAGAAAGCGCTTAGCGCTGCTATCTCTCGACGCTAATGAAAAGGATCGAGGATGTTTGCAATATATATATTTATAAAAGTGAATAAATCTATTTTATTTAACTTCACCTGTAATACGTACAGATGAGAGAACTAATATAACAAAATTTTAAACCAGTTCCAATCGTGCTAACATTTTGCACATACTTTCTGTGCAAGTGATAATACAATCATATTATCATGTATAGCTTAAAACATTTTATCCATTTAAATATATATATTAAAAAAGATCTATGGATAGAGAACAAAACTAGACAGAAACATTTGCGACAGCGTTTCTTTTGTTATTAGTAATAACTTATTACAGCTATATTAGACGACAAAAAAGCCGAGATGGCCTAGTGGTTCGAACGCGTGAATCTTAACCGATGATCGTGGGTTCAAACCCGGCAAGCACCACTGAATTTTCATGTGCTTAATTAGTGTTTATAATTCATCTCGTGCTTGACGGTGAAGAAAAACATCATGAGGAAACCTGCATGTGTCTAATTTCATTGAAATCCTGCCACATGTGTATTCTACCAACCCGCATTGGAGCAGCGTGGTGGAACAAGCTCCAAAACTTCTCCTTAAAAGGGAGAGGAGGCTTTAGCCCAGCAGTGGGACATTAACAGGCTGTTACTGTTACTGTTATTGTATTATACAGGCGAAATATATAATACAATAACATTAACCATTGACAGACTAACTCATAACGAGATCCGAAGCTATAGGTCAGATTGACTTGAAATTTAGAATTACTTTCGCGACGTAAACACCCACTAAGAACGGATTTTACGCAAATCTTATCCAAAATATATTTTTATCTACATCTGAATAACCAACATAATATTACAACGAAATTAAAGTGGTTATTTTGAATGAATTTTAACCGTACCAAATCTTGACAGGCAGCTGGTATATATATACATTGATAAGGGAAAAATACATGACTCAATATATCACGTGATTAACAATTAACGACAATTGTCCATAATTTAAGCGATCTAATCTTTACGTTATTTCATAAGCATCTTTACACAGCAAAACGTGTTCAAACTTTTAACCAAAATGAAAATATTTTAAGTAATGCTACATATATACATATGTAACTTATATATCTGCCGAGCCACGACGTAAGCTTCCGAAAGCCTTTATATACTCGTATGCCACGAAAGATTAAGGAAAGCCGCCTTAACTTAGCCACATAACATGAACGCCGAAAGATTTGTTGTAGTACTTACACGTATTATATATATCTAAACGGCTGTGTGAGTAGTATGTAATCGAGCGACTATCTCGATTGGATGTATTCAACCATCTATTTAAATCCAACGTAAAATAAATAGAACAGAACCACAGATATATTTTTTATCGTGTTCGTGTTTCTCTTTAACTTATTAATTTTTCTTCTCTCAGTGTGACAGGTTGACTGAAAAACATCTCTTGTTTGGATATTTTTTTCTGGTTTTTATTTAGTTAAGTTTATTCATTGTATGATCATTTGTGAGCAGTAAAGTGATTTACAACAATAGCTTTTCCTTGGCGGGTGGGTTTTATGCAAACCCTTCTGAGTACGTATCACCCACTTGTCAGATATTCTACCGTCAAGCAGAAATAAACAAGGGATACATCTTAGTTCCCAAGGCTGGCAGCGCATTGCCCATGTTTGAATGGTTCATATTTGTTATAATGCCAATGTTTTGGGTGGTGACCATTTACCAATAGGTGGGCATTTGCCCGTCCACCTATTTCATAAAAAAAAACTAAAAATATCAAGAACAAATTTTATAAGTATATAAAAATTTAAATTTATCGAATAATCATGCTACTTACATAAAGGTACGTGGGAATACATAGCTGATGGAATCTGCAAACCCGAACTGTTAAAGGTCAGCTATTTTCATTATTAAATATCAATCAAAATTATTGTTATTGAAACAAAGGCTAACCAGTAACACATTTCGTAGATAGACTTCAGGTAATTTCATCTGATTATAAGTTAAATAGGAAACACGTTTCACGTTATCTCTTTGTAGATAACTTTTACTTTACTTTACACAGTTATATATTATTACGCAAAATGTTTATATGCCTTAAAAAAAACCAGCTGAAATAATTATGACGCTGACGAATCAAAATGACAAGTATATTATATATAAGTATAACAACTGTTTAAAATCTAGTCCGCGTCGAATCTTATTAAAATGCATTTCGACAGTCAAGCAGTCCAGAAAATCTAGTTTTCCTTCTACCTCTTAATGTGAAAACTTTTCAAGAGAATACAATGTTAGTCATTGCTTGCTCCTTCCAAAGCTTTTTATCGTCGAGAAGTATTCCACTCAACTGGCTAATGCCAGTAACTATCCCCTTGTAATAATCCAAGTAAAACGAGCCCAAATATAATCAGTTTCAATCAAACATTCTTTTACAACTAATTTTTAAACCTGACAACTATTACAATTTCAAGTTTGTCATAATTTATATTTTGTATTTAAATTTGGCCAGAGCCGAGATGGCCCAGTGGTAAGAACGCGTGAATCTTAACCGATGATCGTGGGTTCAAACCCGGGCAAGCACCACTGAATTTTCATGTGCTTAATTTGTGATTATAATTCATCTTGTGCTTTACGGTGAAGGAAAACATCGTGAGGAAACCTGCATGTGTCTAATTTCACTGAAATTCTGCCACATGTGAATTCTACCAACCCGCATTGGAGCAGCGTGGTGGAATAAGCTCCAAACCTTCTCCTCAAAAAGAGGAGAGGAGGCCTTTAGCCCAGCAGTGGGACATTCACAGGCTGTTACGGAACGGACGGATTACGGATTTAAATTTACCTAAAGCTATCCGCTAAAACGATCCAGCCGGATAATTAACAAAATAAAAATTCAATTAAATGAAAAAAAATATTATAAGAATGTTTATTTTGGACGCCTTAGACCAAATCTAAAAACGTATATGTAAATCATAATTGAATCTTTCTTACGATTAGCTCTAAGAGCATCAAATGGAAACTTTGAAGTGTGTTCACGCTTAGTTACATCTAAACCAAGCTTCTAACATTTAATTTGAATAAAGGAGAAGTTTGTCCTCGTCCTAAAGGCTAAAGTTCATCCAACATTCTGAACTTAATATGGTATGCGTAACAACATTTCACACATGGTCTTATTGCTGTTAGTCGATTGTGTTACAAGACATACAATGCAATCTTATTTAAATTATAGTATGTATGCGAAAGGGTTAGTTGTCGACTTTTTATTAATAAATAGGTAAGCAAACTGGCTAATGGCCATCTTTTACTGGTGGTAGGGCTTTGTGCAAGCTCGTCTGGGTAGGTACCACCCACTCATCAGATATTCTACCGCAAAACAGCAATACTTGATATTGTTGTGTTCCGGTTTGAAGGGTGAGTGAGCCAGTGTAATTACAGGCACAAGGGACATAAAATCTTAGTTCCCAAGGTTGGTGGCGCATTGGATATGTAAGCGATGGTTGACATTTCTTACAATGCCAATGTCTAAGAGCGTTGGTGACCACTTACCATCAGGTGGCCCAAATGCTCGTCCGCCTTCCTTTACTATAAAAAAAAAAAAAAAAAATGGTGTTCACCATTGCCCATCAACATTGGCAAGAAATATTTACAATCCCTATTGGAATTATTGGATTTTTATCAAATATGTAGGTGAACGAGCAAATAGGAACGTGGTGGCCGTGGTGACCACGGCGCTATAAGAATTATCAACCGTTCCTTACATCGTCAAGGAACCACCAACCATGGGAACTAAAATGTTATGTCCCTCGTGCCTGTAGTTACTATGGACGCTCAGCCTAAATAAAAACTACTAGAGCTATCTAAGAAAGGGTAGGTATAAGGTTTAAAGTAGCTTATCAGCTTGGGGTCCACTCTGGCTTCACACCAAAAGTCATCAATGTCAGTAGTCCTTGAAAGCGTAACGGAAATCCAACACTACTTTCGCATTTATAATGTTAGTGCAGATGTAGGATTTTAATATATTTTTCTATTATTATAAATTATTGAAACGTATATATAATTCTTAATATAAATTTCGATTTAAAGTTAAAACAGAATATTAAAAGCATTTAATCAAACGGACCTCCACTGCGCTCGATTTAGATATAAAACAAAATGAAAACGGAAAATGTAGGTCAGATCAAGTCTGAATAGTTCCAACTCTATTCTAAAGTTCTATTAATGTATCAGATACGAAAGAGCTTGTGAGATGATAAATAACTTAGTCCTAACAATGAACACGTCAGTTCGGGGATCTAATAGTTAACATTATTTCAAGGAATCCTTGAAGCTTTGTATATATAACAAATAGCACATGAATTTTCTACGGTAAGGAGTAAATCTTCTATCCTTTTAAGAAGGCATTAAATTATCACGTAGCTCCACAGAGGGCATTGTGTCAGAGTGCTATATGAAACATTTCTACAATAAGTTTTCAAGTAAAAGCATTAGCAATTTTATTTATTACCCACTCTTAATATTACTACTGTAACATCCATATATTCCAGTTGTATAAATTATAAGAAAAAAAGAAATTTTCTTTCGCCACCGAACGTGAGATGGATATACAGGATATTTAGGCGTTTATTTGGATTTCAACTCGTGACATTTGATTATAAACCACGGTTCTATCATCTCGGTTGTGGGTAACTTTTCGATTGTCTAAGAATGATGATGAATTATGTAATATGCAAAAGATATTTTTTTGCCATTTCGACCGGTGGGTGTCATACCTACGGGTCGAAGTAGAATGAATCTAATTTTACCCTGCCGTAAAACAACTCAACTTAAGAAACTAAATAATATCTATTATCCTCCGGACCGATTTCGGCCACGGCGGCCAATCTCAAGAGAAATTAGCTAACTAAGCAGGAGATATTATAGTGCACAAGTGCACTCTCTATTCCCTAAGTCTCATAATCCAATGGGACGGCAATTCGACACGACCGGAAAGAGCTCAGGCGCAGGACCAACGGCTTTACGTGCTTTCCGAGGCACGGGAGTGTACACGCTTCCAACTTCCAAACTCCGGGCTGCTATTGAGAATTTTCTGACAGAAAAACCCAATAACTTTTTACTGGCTCGACCTAGGACATTCAGCAGGACATTCGCATCTGCGGCCTTACATTAAGCCACTAGACCAACGAGGCAGTCAAACTGTTATAATTGTTAAATTGTTATCAATTACAAAATTAATTTAACACTTTTATATAAAAATAATAGCACCTAACAATTATGTAGCACAAGGAGTGGTCGTATGGTTAATTATTTCAGACATTCAATCAAATCGGCTACTTCGACATAAAATGTTGTTAGATGGTACATATATACTAATACATACCTTTTTATACAAGTACAAACTAATACTATTGAGTTAAACACATATAAAATAAATAATGTTTACATTATTGCTATTATAAAGGAATAATAGATTATAAATTTTGATCAAATTTAGTTTTGATATAACTTCTACTTGGCCAAAAATATTTACAGTTTTTAAACAGCAGTAGAGTAGAATATAAAAAAATATATACTAGAGTAAGCTTTTGTGGTGTTATGTAATCATATAATAATCCCAAACAGTACTCTAGTTGTACGAATTTGTCTGATTAGGTGGCAATGAACTTGTTAAACAGTAATTCTTCTTTTTGCTCTGAGCTGTTTCGAAACCAACCCGAATAGACGTACCGTATTTTTTATATATTACGTAGCTGTAATTATGTGTCAAACGTCAGCTTTCCATGGAAATTTTCTGGTGAACTTAGTAGAATCAGAAATTAAATCGATAAATTCTACTTTTACTGGTAGTAGAGATTTGTGCAAGCTCGTCTGGGTAAGTACCACCCACTCATCAGATATTCTACCGCAAAACAGCAGTACTTGGTATCGTTGTGTTCCGGTTTGAAGGGTGAGTGAGCCAGTGTAATTATACAACAAGCACAAGGGACATAACATCTTAGTTCCCAAGGTTGGTGGCGCATTGGTGATATAAGCGATGGTTAACATTTCTTACAATGCCAATGTCTATGGGCGTTGGTGACCACTTACCATCAGGTGCTCGTCCGCCTTCCTATTCTATAAAAAACTTTAAGGAAGTTTAAACGGTCCTTGTGAGTCGTTAAGCCCTTTTCTTTAATGTATATAATACTGATTTTACAATTCATATTGATGTTCCTTGATAAGTAGTCAGTATAAATAATAGGCCGTAAATGTCCCATCGCTAGCAAAAATAAAAAAGATTCAAAAATATGAATTTACATCGAAAGTATCTTTCATTTGATCATAAACATTTTGCCTTTTGTCAGTTTATTCTTTATAATATAAAATTACTAAGTTTTAAGAAAATACATATTCCAAGTTTGAAGAAAGTGATTTTAATTTCTTACATATTAGTTGTGGCATACGAGTGAACTGTTGGAACCCGACGTGGGGCAAGCAAATGAATAAAGTTTTTATTGTACGATGAAAATTGTATAATATACAATTCTACTTGAGAATTGTAAGGCGAATATTTGTGTTTCGCATAAGTTAAACGACCTGCATATATTAACAAACTACACCGCCCTCAAGACTTCAATTAAAATGTTTTATGTATTACTTTAAAATATATATTAAAAGAAATATGAACGAGTAGCTTTTTTATTTCTCCTCATATTAGCTTTTGATATAGAGCAGAAGGCTGGCGCCCAACGTGGGACTATAAAATTAAAAAAAAATATTACTATAAATATTACAATAACAGTAATTGAAACACTTATTTTTTACTGTTTAAATTATATGTTTTTACTTAAAAAAAATAAAATAACATTTTTGTTACTATATTTACATCAAACCTCATTGCAATTGGTTTTATATATTGACTATTCATCTTACAGAAAATTTCGACAATATTTAAAAATTATAAAGTTTTTGCTACAAATATTTGCAATAAATGTTATTGTTTAAATTTACTACCCATAGCCTTTGAAAATTAGACTATAGAATGAATATATTTTATACTAGTATAACTTTCTTTTTTAGCATTCCAAATCGACTAGACAGATTTACAGTTTCACATTAATATTAAGTTAAAATAAGATGGGCTTATTAATCAAACATAAACATCAAACTAAAAGGTTTTCCATCTCGTGGTCCCAAAGCTCACAAATATTGACAAATGTGAACGAGAAATTTAATACAAGTATAATATTCTTATACAAATGTGTCTACTATCAACGATCCAACATGGTTGACAATGACAAGGGTATAAAGAAAACATCCACGCTTCATAACGCGTCGGATTAGCAAACATCTAGATATACGTTTATCTTTGTTAAAGAACTTACAGCTACTTAAATAGTATACAAAATAAGCTAAATAAAAATATATTATACCCAATATAGATAATTTTTTTTTATTGAAATAGGTAGATAAACTAGCATACGGGCCACCTGACAGTAAGTGGTCACCTAAGCCCATAGACATGCATTGTAAGCAATTTTAACCATCGCTTACATCGCCAATGCGCTACCAAACCTTGAAAATGTTATATTCTGCCTGTAATAACACAAGCCCTACCACCAGAAAAGTTACTTTATAAAATATACAAAAATAAAAATGATAAAATTGTTCTCAAAAATGAAATTCTTTTTCAATCATAACTCAAGTATGTTATTATTAAAAAAGAATATTAATAAATGAAATAAAAAAAAACATTAAGAAATTAAAATACAGTAATAAATAGATAGGTGGACGAGCAAAGGCTGATGATGGTAAGTAGTTACCACCGCCTATAGACATATGCACTGTAAGAAATATTAACCGTTCCTTATATCGCCAATGCGCCACCAACCTTGGAAACTAAGATGTTATGTACTTTGTGCCTACTGCTACACTGGCTCACTCACCCTTCAAATCAAAACGCAACAATACTAAGTTTTGCATTTATTACTAAGTTTAGCGGTAGAATATCTGACGTATGGGTGCTACCTACCCGAACGGGCTTAGATAAGGCCCTACCACCAAGTAAAATATGATATACCTTGATTAATTAATAATTATAGACCAAAAACTTTTTGGAAATATTGCCTGTGTAGCCAGAAAATTCCTGAATGAATTTCAGTAAAACATATGTGCTTGTATATAATAACTAATATACCATATTGCAACAATTATTATTCGGAAAATCAAAACATTCTTAGATAAAAATACACATAGATGAACTAATTATAATAACTATTCTTGCAAAATACTATTAAGCCCCTCGAGATTCATAAATGACTACTCGTAGGCAATTATATTATAAATCACTCTTTATAATTAAAAACTATTAAAGCTATGATTTTTATAATCGCACACGTCCCACGAGTAATTAATCAACCACATAATTTAACGCAATAAACTAATTTATTAATTAAAATCAATCACAATAAATGTATCAAAAATCTTTAAATTATTTATTAAGTAAAAAATATAACAATACTGCATGACCCAAGTGTTACGATTTAAAAATACTATAAATGTTTAAATTTGAACGCAATTTAGTAACTTTATTTAATAATCAGTAGCCGAAAAATTATATCACCGCTTATGTTATAATTATCTTTAAAAATATTTTCTCATAATATAAATTTAAAATACATATGTAATTTAGTTTTATAGTTAATAACTGGCTTAATATTTTAATCCTCTATGTTTAATTATTTAAAAAAAACAACCGCCTTTCTTTTCACACACAAACACATTTATGTACATTTGTGTACAATATAAAAAGGTCGGAAAACAATATGCACTCGTTTGGGTCATTTACATTCTCGAAATGAATATTTATGATAAATAACTTTTTTATATTTACGCATTTATTTAGTCTATAATCATTTATTATTTTATTCGTCAATTATAATTTAAGTTTTGATAATTACAATATTATTTAAAATGATTATTTTTTTACACTATATTAAAAAGTAAATTAAAAACATTTTTACTTACATAAACAGACGAACTTCGCCATGGAACCCATAGTTGCATCTAGAATACAGGAAAAATTCTTAAAGACACGATATGGCATTTCGGCGTAGCCGACGACTGGTGACTACGCAAGAACTGTCTACACGAAATGATTTAAATTTCTAATTGTAACGTTTGTTTCATCAGCCAAGTATTCAAAAAACTAAGTATATCTGCGATCCATTTGGACGAAACTAAGGGAGCTTCTTGTTTTTTTAACTTTTTATACCGAACGTTCCGGTGGTGTGGCGGACATTTTGTGACGTCACGGACAAAATCAATCCTTTTGGACATGCGCAAAATTTCTCCTTGGCCTATTTCATAGCGTCGGTTCGTGACCGTGATGGCTGTGTTTAATTTTATCGTCATACCAAAATGGCGATTTTATGAATGAAACTTTATTCATTCAAATGTTATTTTTGGATATGAGATTAATAATGAAAACTCACTTGACCGAATTTCGAAGATTTTCGAATCAACTTCAAGCTACTTGAAAAACAATCCACATCTTATGAATGTATTTTGTTATTGCCAATATTTTAATATAGCAGGTCTTATATTCTAGCAAAATAGCCAACTTTTTGTACAAACTGTTCTCAATTTCAAAAAAAAATTTCGACTATCTTTCTAGTAGGTGAGGACAATGTTTTTCGCTTCAACATACAATTGCTTTTAAATCTAAAGCGTAAATCCACGATAAAAATACCTAGTCAAAATATGCTTAGCTAATATCAATTCAAACTACAGACTTAAGACAGATTAAACACCTATACTTGGATAATAAGAAAAAAAACAAATGACTTTATTTATTTTATAATAGCTTAGTGGTAATCAATTATAAATCGCATTTTTATTTATTCATCACCATTCTATGCGATGCCAACCAACGGATTAGTATATTCTACTACCTAACATAATTTCCTTCATATCTTGTTTTCGCTTGTGATTGCACTAGCTGATTTACCTTATACCACAGCAATACAAAGTATTAATTGAAAAGTTTCTGTAATTTTTACTATCGCAGACGTTTTTTTTTCTACGCTGGAAAAACGCATTACGGGAACGGGAACAGTGGGGGGGGGATATGTGGGGCTCACCGGTGTCTAAGGCGCCGAGTGCGCCCCGGACATCGGAGTACCTAAAAAACCAGCGGTACCCTTTCCGTCTTAACGAGGAGCGCCACGGGATCACTTTCGCATGCTACCGTGACATCGCAGACGTCCTACGAGTGATTAGTCAACCATATAATTTGACGCAATAAACTTATTTATTAATTAAAATCAATCACAATAAATGTATTTTATATTAAAAATTATTAAATTATTTATGAAGTAAAAAATATAACAATCAAATAGTATATATATTAGGTCCTTACATATGAAGTTAGCGTTTTGTACGGGAAGAATATAAAGTTTTTTTTTTTGTAAAATTTATTTAATTAATCAAAGTATGCACCGTTGTTATGTATGCAGTTTTGCCATCTCATAGGTAGTTCATTGATCCCTTTACTAAAAAACCATGGGGTCGAGAATCAATAAACTCTTTGAAGTCGGTTTGGACTGCCGCATCGGAGTTGAATTTTTTTCCTTGTAAAAAGTTGTCTTAATTGCGGAAAAAATGTTAATCTGTTGGAGCAAGGTCCGGGGAGTACGGTGGATGTTGCAGACATTCCAATTGTAGCTCATCTAACTTAGTTGTTGTTTGTTGTGCAGTGTCTTACGTTGTCGTAAAGCAGCAGTGGCCTAGAGCGATTGACCAATCTCGGTTGTTTAGCAGCTAGTTCTTCCTTCATGGTTCGCAGTTGCTGACAATAGATATCTGCCGTAATCGTTTGGCCAGATTTTAGAAAGCTGTAGTGAACGACACCGGCGCTAGTCCACCAAACACTCACAAGTAACTTTTTCTGAGTCAATTTTCGTTTAGGACAATATTTGGCTGGGTCTCCAGGGTTCAGCCATTGCGACGAGCGCTTCCGATTATCATACAGTATCCATTTTTCATTACAAGTAATTATTCGATTTAAATACCCTTCAGTATTGTGTCGATTGAGCAAAGTAACACAGCAGTCGACGCGTGTTTGCAATTTCGATTCACTCAATTCATGAGGTACGCATCGTTCAAGTTTTTTTACTTTTCCGATTTGCTTCAAATGGATTAATACAGTTTTATCACTTACCCCGAAGCCTACAGCTATTTCTGAAGTGCTTTGTGATGGATCCGCTTCCAAAATAGCATTTAATTCTTCATTTTCCACTTTGTTCTCTGGTTGGTTCTGAAGGTCGAAATTTCCAGAACGAAAACGTTGAAACCAAAAAAGCACCGTGCTTTCTTTTGCGACACCAGCGCCATACACATAATTAATCCTTCGAGCTGTTTCTGTAGCACTGGTGCCATGGTAGAACTCGTTCTCATAAATATACCGATATTTTATGTTTTCCATTGTGCGTTAATAAGCGATGCCAAAGAAAAAAATAATGAGAAAAAAACAAATGAATGACTGTTTTCAAAACTCAAATGTACCAGCTAAATGAATTTATAATTTGAATTGGAATTCTTAACCAAAGAGGAGATATTTCAGATCAAAGTGGTCAGTACGACAAAACGCTAATTTCATATGTAAGGACCTAATATTTATCATATCTGTTATATACACGTTAGGGTAAGTCATTAATATCGCGCTCGAGGCGTTGAAGCGGCAGGAACACCGGAGGGCTCTTGCGACGTGGCGCGACCATCTCTGTGAAGAACGGTACGCACGCAAATGCGTCGTTGGAGCGATCCTGCCAGCCTTCGAAGCCTGAATGAGACGAAAGCGACGAGTCACCTTCCGACTTACGCAGGTAATGACCGGTCACGGTTGTTTTGGAGAATACCTGTGTAAGATCGGACGCAAATCGACGGCGATGTGTCACCACTGTGGCGCGGACCAGGACACAGCTCAGCATACGTTGGAGGTGTGCCCCGCGTGGAGTGCGGAGAGGGAGATCCTGGTCCGTGAAGTCGGACAAGACCTCTCCCTGCGAGAAATCGTGTCGGCGATGCTTCGCAGGGAATCGGCGTGGAGGGCCGTAGCCTCCTTCTGTGAGACCGTCATGGTTCAGAAGGAGACGGCAGAGCGGGAACGGCAAAGGGCCTATCCTGCTTGGTGGAGACAACGACGGCGTCGTCTCGGCCCTCCCATAGCCCAGACGCCCGGGGCTTAAAAGATAGGGCGTAACCCTGGGGCCGTGGATGCGTGAGGTGGGGGCCTCACGTGTCCTATTTCAGACGGCCCTGTGGAGGACGGCAGCCGTGATGGCCTCGAACTGCCGTACGCACTAGCGAGAAGTGCGGGGGGGCGAGATTCGCCCCCTGATGAGAGCTCCGCCGAGCCATGAGTGGAGCAAAGCATGGGAGAGGCCGTGGATGCGTTATATCAACACGATCCCGCAGCCTCTCCGATCCGTGCTGAGGACGACCACCGCAGTGGTTTTAGTGGGTAAGAATCCCACATAACCCGGTTCCACCCCCATAGGACGCGGGTACCTTTCTGAAGGTTTCCACTGCGAGAGAAAAAAAAAAGTCATTAATATAAACGAGAAAGAGATTATTAGTATTTATCCTTGTTAAATCCCAAACGATATCTTACCTATCAACATGTACCTTCCGATTTACATTTTTTATTTAAGAAAACTAACGGAAGCGCTCTTTCATTAAACTTCTCTGAATATGATTATTCCAAAAAAAAACAAAATTAACAAACAAATCGCTTCATAATTGAAGTATGATAGAAATAGTTGGGTCAAAAAGTATAATTTTTTCAGTCCACTAATCTCTATCTAATCGTATATTATATAATTATAGTTAGCGCTTAATCACGTCACGTTATATAAGTCATAAATTAATTATCTCTATTAAAAACTTTTTTAAAAACCCATATCCATGTTCCATAGTCAATCGTTCGTTCTAGTCGGTGTTTACGCATATGAATCTGATAGATGCATAGAAACGGGTAATTTAAACACTAATTTCGGATCCGGAAAAGATTTGGAGCAGGACTACAAACAATAGTAGATATTTATACTTGACTGTAAGTAAAAACATTCCCGAGAGCCCGCTTATAAGAAACTATACGCAGACTTTTTACACGAATACGAGAGCTTAGGTCATATGACGCGCACTGTAACCTACGGCCCTTCGCACTATTTCTTACCGCACAGAGGCGTACTTCGCGACAGCGATACGACACGTCTTCGGGTCGTGTTCGACGCCAGCGCCGTTACCAGCACAGGTCTTAGCTATAATGACATACAGCTGGTAGGTCCGCCTTTTTAGGGAGATTTAATTTCAATCCTTTTACGCTTCAGATGTCATAAATATGTTGCATTTGCAGACATCCAGAAAATGTATCGACAATGCCTAGTAGATAATGAGCAGCGCGATCTCCAGTTGATTCTCTGGCGAGACGAACCCACGCAGCCGCTTAATATTTATCACTTAAATACGGTTACCTATGGTACCGCGTCGGCGCCTTTTTTGAGTGTTCGTTGCTTAAAATTAGCAATCGATTCTAGGAACACCGAAGTTCGTAGAATAATAAACAAAGATTTTTATGTTGACGACATGATCACGGGTTCCGACGATAAACGACATTTAATTAAATTATGCGAAGAAATAACCACGACACTACAATCGGGTGTGTTTCCCACTTCGTAAAAGGATATTCATATTACGGATATTTAATTTTAAACGCGATGAGTCATCCGGACCTACGATAACAACATCTGCGAGTGCATCGCCGCACACTTGTAAACAACTAACGCTTAGCGATAATAGTGGTCACAAAACTTTAGGAATAGGTTGGTTGGCAGCGATGAATTTTGTTTTAATACACATTTTGAATTTGACAGTAACCGACCTATCATTAAGCGCATAATTTTGTCACACGCATCACAGATTTTAAGTCCATTTATTTTAAGAGCAAAAATTTTTTTACAATAGCTTACATTGGTTATTGAAATTAGATTGGGACGACACTGTACCTACCTGGACGTTATCGCACACCAATGGAACCGGTTTCTTACGTCTCTGCCGTTATTAAAAACAATTAGAGTACCTCGCAATGTTTTGAGTAGTAATATTACATATACAGAGATGCACATATTTACCGATCCCTCGCAAACAGCGTACGGCGCGTGCATTTACATTCGCACTATAAACGCTAATGATAATAAGGTTACAGTACACTTACTATGTTCTAAAGGCAAGGTCGTGCCCCTGAAAACCATCAGTATTCCACGCTTAGAACTTCTAGGGGCCCTGGTGGGTTCACGACTGTATGATTAAATTCTACGAGTCGATGGTAGACTAGAATACTCTCCAGAATTTGATTATAATAAAAAACACCCAATGCAATGCAATCAGGCAAACATTACTTCTACTTTTCCGACATGCACACAATACATTATTACTTCTTAGTGAATCTTGGTGGCCATTTGCTAGAAACACTCTTGGTGGCCACAGATATCTTGCTAGAAAAGTAGTTCACGATTGCGGGACATGTAAGGGCCTGACAAATACTTACTCCACTTATGGGGAATTTACCTAGTGAAAAAATCACACCTATTTTTCCTTTTTATCGTTGTAGTGTTGACTATGCCGGCCCAGTGCTCATTTTAAATAGGAATAGGAATAAAACTAAGTCGCATATTTGTATATTTATTTGTCTAGTCACGCGCGCTGTTCATTTGAAGCTGGTTAGTGACCTTACCACTAAAGTAGGCTTTAGTGGTAAATTCACTAACCAGCTCCTTTAAATCGTTTCTTTAAATGGTAGAAATTTCGTGGGACTATTGAATGATTTCGCTACATTTCTAGGAGAGCTCTGAGATTATTGAGTATGCTACTCAACAACAAATACAATTTAAATTTATTGTACCATACGCTGCTCATTTTGGAGGATTGTGGGAGGCAGGAGTGCGATCGTGTAAATACCACCTTCGTCACGTTGTGGGCAACGCCCATCTTACGTACGAAGAATTCAGCACCATATTAACGCAAATAGAAGCCATCCTAAACTCTCGTCCTCTATCTCCAATGTCAACTTGCGTCGAAATATGCACTGAGGCCCATGTGGGTCTTAGACAACCCTATTGGGCTCGTTGAGCTAAAGAATACAGTCTATGAGCTCCAGACGCGTACATCATAGTCGTGAAAGGCTAGAAATTCGTGAAAATTTAAGTGGAAATTCGTGGAAGTCGTGAAATTCCTGGGAAGGATGGAGTTTGAAGAGTAGCTGACATTGTAACTACTTCCGGAATAGTGCGACGTGCTTACACTAAAACATCTCCATTGATTGATTCAGACGAATAATCAAACGAGTTGTGAACCAGTTGGAAGCGAGTTAAACGCATATCATTTAATACGCCTTTCATTTTTAATTCCGAACGTTAACAATCACAGTAAACTCTATGTCTAGTCCACATAACGCTAAATTATACAATTGTCACATTCGCAGAGATTTCGCATAAATCTACAAATTAATTACCAAATTAACTATTTAAATATTAAAAATGGTCTTTATATAAAATTCTAACTAACTAACATTTCAATGGACAGCCCAAACTACTGGTACAAAACTTGCAATGAAAAATTCATCCGGACTCTATGACGACAAATGCCTAACATATCAATGAATAGCCTAAATTACTGGGTGCCAACAACATGAAAACTTGCAATGAAAATGTCATCCAGACTATGACGTAAAATGTACACCAATATTGCAATATTGCAAACGTAGATTATGATGCTTATTTTATAGAATAGGAATAGAACGAGCATATGGAAAGAATATAACGTCCATAGATATTGGCATTGTAAAAAATGTTAACCATCGCTTCCATCGCCAATGCGCCACTAACCTTGGATACTAAGATCCTTCAACCCGGAACACAACAATACCAACCTACCCAGACGAACTTGTACAAAGTCCTACCACCAGTAAAAAGTAATTAGTTAAAGGCTGCTCAGTAATAAACACGCAGAAACATTAAAATAATTTAAATATAAAAACACGGAGATATTGTCAATCGAGATATAAATACAAAAAAGATCATTAGAATACCCACTTTTGTTATTATATACTCCGACTTCATCATGTTATCTCCGCAAATACCATTTTTTCCCAAGTCTCAAAATTTATAGTATGCCTTCCTAAATTTTATTATGATCGGTTTATGATAGGTAGCCAACAGAAAATTAGTTATCTACGTATTTATTATATTACTTTGATATTTGTCGGACAATTTTGCTTCAAGTACCTATGTCGGTTATAAGATAAAACACAAAACAAAGTATATACTTTTAGGAACCAGAAGTGGATTTTAAAATAACGGAAATGAAAGTTAAATAAAGAAACAAAGTAATTAAATTAGTAACAGAAAATGACTGTTTAACATTAATAGAGAAAGATACCACTACGACACAGTTTAGGCGGGTGAAATTAGAGTTCCAACCTTCAGGAGCAAAAAGAGGCCCATCATGGCGAGAGGGGTCCTTTCATAGCCTAGTGCCCCTGTGTTGCTAGTCTTTTCGACTGACTCCTTATAATACATATTCGCACTTTCAGCACATAAGATGAATTTTGTAATTTCATTTTAGGAAGATACCAAAAAAATCAGAATTAACTTGCGCAAATTTCCACTTTTCCTATGAGAAGACAATTTTTGTGGTTGCCTTTGTAACCTTCACGCTTAAATTTTCAATTTTTTCGGAAACACACTTACAAAAAGTAAACATGCCTCCTAAATTTCAAACTTGTAGGTGTTATCAAGAAAGTATTCGTAAATGAGTGAGTGTAATATTCTTATACATATCACAAGTAACAAGTAACAGCCTGTGAATGTCCCACTGCTGGGCTAAGGCCTCCTCTCCCTTTTTGAGGAGAAGGTTTTTGGAGCTTATTCCACCACGCTGCTCCAATGCGGGTTGGTGGAATACACATGTGGCAGAATTTCAGTGAAATTAGACACATGCAGGTTTCCTCACGATGTTTTCCTTCACCGTCAAATCAAGTCGTTATACATATATTATAGTTATAATATTATTGCTTAAATTATAATGCTTGCAACACTAACTATAAAGAATAAACATTTACTCTTTCCTATCTCATAACAATATATATTTGTCTTCCTCCCTTATTTATTTTATTAAATTATTTTGAACAATTAGTACAAACCGTAACCGTAACAGCCTGTGAATGTCCCACTGCTGGGCTAAAGGCCTCCTCTCCTCTTTTTGAGGAGAAGGTTTGGAGCTTATTCCACCACGCTGCTCCAATGCGGGTTGGTAGAATTCACAAGTGGCAGAACTTCAGTGAAATTAGACACATGCAGTTTTCCTCACGATGTTTTCCTTCACCGTAAAGCACGAGATGAATTATAATCACAAATTAAGCACATGAAAATTCAGTGGTGCTTGCCCGGGTTTGAACCCACGATCATCGGTTAAGATTCACGCGTTCTTACCACAGGGCCATCTCGGCTTAATTAGTACAAAGCATAAACAATATTTACATATTTAGTATTTATTTATATATTTTATTTATAATATATTATTTATATATTTAGTAGCTACACTAATATTATACTATGTCGTAGCTTCTAACGCCCTCAAATTCGACAGCACATTTATCTATTATTTGTCCAATACAAACATAAAAGAAAATATAATTTAATTTAACAAAAATATAAAAATGACAAACATATTCTTTTAAACTGCTTATGTTAATAATTGTAATAGTATAACAAATTTTTTGTAAGAAAAAATTACTATTCAAATATCGTTCGACTAATCAACGAAAAAAAAAAAGCCGAAACGACTAATCAAAAAAAGCCGAGATGGCCTAGTGGTAAGAACGCGTGAATCTTAACCGATGATCGTGGGTTCAAACCCGGGCAAGCACCACTGAATTTTCATGTGCTTAATTTGTGTTTATAATTCATCTCGTGCTTAACGGTGAAGGAAAACATCGTGAGGAAACCTGCATGTGTCTAATTTCATTGAAATTCTGCCACATGTGTATTCTACCAACCCGCATTGGAGCAGCGTGGTGGAATAAGCTCCAAACCTTCTCCTCAAAAGGGAGAGGAGGCCTTAGCCCAGCAGTGGGACATTAACAGGCTGTTACTGTTACTGTTACTGTAATCAACGAACATAAAAGTTAATGGTTGAGTGACAGTGAAAAACAAATACTTTGAATTAAGACTGGGGTAAGCTTAGCATATAACCTATCTAGTATCTCTCTCATTACAAACACAACTCGTAAATTAATGACCGGCATTTGCAAAACTAACTTTTATTATTAGCGGTCGGTAGAACCTCACCCGAGGTTATACCAAGATAGATTTCCCTATCAATTATAATACTTGATTAACATTATAATATACTTTGCTTGACATGAGTACAGAGCTTAATGCTTAGACTGTTCGAATGTTTTTTTTATCTGTTACTGTTACATTTAAAATAATAATAATTATAAATACTAAATAAAAGATCAAAGAGTAAACGCCCACACTTAAGAGCGTTTAGAAACTATATTATGTCACCAAAGCCACGATTCACATTACGATAATTGTATACGATAAAAATATATATTTGATCCTAAACCTGTCTTAAATCAATTTTTTATTTTGAATTTTGTTCTCTGAAGTTGTTAATGTTGTTCTTCTTATATTTGAATTCAATATATTTTTTTTTAAATCGTACCTGAGTAGTGAATACAATATTGTTTTATTTACTGTAGAACTGTTTATATGTATACTACCATCGTATAATATTTTCATATTACCTTATCGATATACTCAGCGTAAGCCATGTAAACTCTCTGACGCCCTAATTTTGGTATTCATAATTTTTATTCTGAATACCAATATTGTAATCATTATGAGAGATTCATACATTATCCTCTTTTAAAAATAAACACTCAATTGACAACGCAGTGCTACTATGGTAGACAAAGCCCTCAATGTAATTTATGGTACATTTATTACTATTAATAGTGTCTGCCAAATGACGTAATCATATACCTATTATGTTCTCCAATGCATTAACCACTTCATTTAATCGCATTTGAAAGAAAATACAAAGGACTTAGCTGTATAGTACAATACTTTTGCATTTTTCTTGTGCAAACGATAAAAAGATACATTAAATCACAAATGACAAATGTCAAAATAACAACAGTCAACAATAATCGACAGCAGATGTCAAAATGTGTTATATGTTTTTTACAAAATTTTAGTATTTTTAGTATTTAAATCATATTAATTTACTATTGAATTCGTATTAACGAATATTAATTTGATTTAAAAATACGTAACTTAATACAGTATGTCGCAGTATCCTCTAAACGGTACGTATATTTTTTTTATAACCTCAAAAGTGTAAACAACACATTTTATAACCTATAGGTCCGATTTATTTTAATATAACACTTATCGTAATATATTTTTATTAATATATATTTACTTGGCTATTGTATAGTTCTCTATCAAGTAAATGAATTGACAAATAAATATACTTTTAATTCATTGTTTTCGTAATTCGATCTTTCAATTTTAGAATTAAAACGTCGCCTCCAAGACGATAGTGCATCGTTACCTAAACGCCTCAAATTAGCTAAAAATGTTGTCCAGTCCTATCACTTACCAACGGCACCCAAGGAACGCATTGTAGCAGAATGGCTAGATGAACTTGTACAAAGCAACAAATTGACCAGTAAAGAACTGCGTGATATACTAGGATGGTTGAATAATGTTGATGACTTGACCGGTGAATTAAAATTGAAATTAATCAAGGTAATTATGATTATATACTGTGTTTTAACATGTTCTAAATTACTACTAAAATTTAAATCTCTAATGTTGTCGAATCAGTTAAAGTGTTACACTTAACAAATGTTGCTTAATATATATATAAGATTGCCACAAGTATTTACTTTCATCGCTATATAATTTTTATAATGGTATTTGTATTAATTTGAAACTTAGGAGTTGTCTATGTAAGGTTGTTTGAATAAAAATTACATTTATTTGAAAATTATCTGTAACCTTTAAAATTATATATTATATTAACCTTATATTTGTATATATTTTATATGATTTTTTGATTCTATATTGATTCTATATGATTTGCTGATACCTCTGCTATAATATGCACTACAAACAGTTTTTGTTAAATATATCTTTATTTGTAATACAACTATCCATTTAAATACACTTTAATTCTAATTCCAAAATTCCAGTAATAACTTTGCAAAATTCAAAAAAACCATTTTAAGGAAGAGTTTTTTTTTTTATAGAATAGGAAGGTGGACGAGCATATGGGCCACCTGATGGTAAGTGGTCACCAAACGCCCTTAGACATTGGCATTGTAAGAAATGTCAACCATCGCTTATAGCCAATGCGCCACCAACCTTGGGAACTAAGATTTTATGTCCCTTGTGCCTGTAATTACACTGGCTCACTCACCCTTCAAACCGGAACACAACAATATCAAGTATTGCTGTTTTGCGGTAGAATATCTGATGAGTGGGTGGTACCTACCCAGACGAGTTTGCCCAAAGCCCTACCACCAGTATATAGTAGTAGATATACATAAATATAATTATTAACTTATAGACACACACAATGACACCAATAGTTATATTTTAAAATGTGTTATTTCAGATAATTTCACAGTATCTCCGTAGTAATCCTTTGCAAAACGATGATTCAACATACATTGTAACATTTCTAGAAAATGATAAAATATCACCTCAGCTGAAATTACAAATAGATGATTATTTATTTATAACAACAACATTACTTCAGAACTTAAACAGTGAAACGGACAACATACAAGATATTCAAAAAATATTCAATAATATTATCAAATATTATAAAGATTCTAAAAAGAAATTGGAATTTATAGTTAAACTTTTACAAGGAGAAAATTTAGAAACAATATTCAACTTTCTTGATACTAAAATTCATGATACAGTGATAGATACGTGCAAAGTTATCCTATTTCCTTTAAGTAAAAAGCAATTCTTTTCAAGCTTCCTCCTAAATTTAATAAGAAAAGATAACATTGATGAGCTAATTGCTGAAAAAGGAGATAATATTCAATCAGTTATAAAGATTATGAGTGCATTCTTTACATTTCCAAAGGACAGGACGGAGAAGAATAGTAAATTCCTATCTGATTTCATAAACACATTTGTCACATGCTACCGTAATGAGAGTCAGATTGTCTTTGCATTCTATATAATGGTTGTTAGTTCGTTAAGCATGCCACAAAACTATCTAAACCCAGCTATGGTTATGCCACAAATGATTTTTGACGATAACTCTGAAAAAATAAAGCGTAACCTTTTTTTGAATATGTTGAAAATATTACACAGTAATGAAGTTGATATAAGTATAAGATTAACTGATACACTAGGTGATAAAGTGTCAAAAGTAGAAATCAAAAAGTCTTTTATATCATTTCTTCAAATTGTTATGATGGGGCAGCTAAAATTAGACGGAAAGCTCGACAAAACAACTCTACAGATAATAAAAACAGCCATAAAGCTAGACCCGAGTCTGATCGAACAGAAAATTGACAAAATATTACCTCATATCATGACAGCAAAGAAAAATAATACAGACATATTAGAAGCATACGTACAAACAATGAATTGTTTACTAGAAACATTGTTCAAACTTAGCAGAGGTATGGATTTCATAAACCAAATAATACCACATTTGAAAATGAACTTAGAAGCCTCGAATGTGGAACAATTTGAGTTAAAACAAAAATTACAACAAGCTATAAAAAATGGTGAGAATGCAAGTAAAATAGTGGGAAAAATTATAACAGGACATGACATGTTTCCGCAAGAGTGTGTCGATGTGTACGGTAAATTGACTTCAGAATTAATGTTCAGACAGAACAAAGATATTTTAATATCATTACAGAAAGATTTTGAAGAAAATTGTCTTATGATGCTTGAAGAAGGATTTGTCAGTATGTTGTTTATAGATTTATAATATATTTAACATATTTTTTAGACTTTAATTGAAATAAATAATTAAATTTACGATTTTATTATTTCAGGTCCCTCTATCATAACATTGGCTGAAATGATATCCGCTATTTTGTCCAGCTTTTTGCGTCACAACAAAATGTCCGATCACACTGTACCACTGCATATTGCTGATGATTTCTGGATGGTTTTTCAGTCTTTTGAAGAACAGTGCCTGAACAAATTTGGAGAATGTATCTTAAAATTGAACTATGTTAGTAACTTATACAAATTTATCACTCTTTTCTACTTCAAATAAATAATAATATCCTGCAGACCGATTTCGGCCACGGCGGCTATGCGAAGGATATATTATTGTGTGTGCGCAAGCACAGGTGCACTCACTATTCCCTAACTCTCATAATCCGATGGGACGGCAATTAGACACGACAGGAAAATGTTCAGGTGCAGGACCAACGGCTTTACTTGTTTTCCGTGGCATGAGAGTGTACAAACTTCCAACTTCTAGTCTCCGGACTGCTACTAAGAATTTTCGACAGAAAAACTCAATATTTTTTTATTGACCACCTGTGATTTGGACCAAGTACCACCGGGTATGTAGCCACTAGACCAATGAGGCAGTTAAAAAAATATTGATATATACAACACATATAATATTGTTAATGATTTACTATAATTTTTAACAATGAAATCCTCACAATTAATGTTAGTTAGATATTAAAATGCTATGTATTGAGCTATTAAAAATAAGTTTTGTATGAAATTTTGTAAAAACAAATTAAAACGAGTTTTCTAACTGTCTCATAACAATCTAATTTTTTGGTTTCAGAATTCAAATCTTGTAGTCACTTTCCTTAATCTCTGTTTGAGTGTATCACAATTAAAACTACTAAATATAAAGTTTAGCAACACTAAACTAAATATTGAAGAAAATGACTTATTGCCATTTACTTCTAAGAATGAATGGCTTGAGTTTACTTTAAAGTTCCAAGACGATGCTGAAAAGTTACTTTGGGTATATATTTAATAATAATATTTTTTTTAATTGATGATTTATTGCAAGTCTTTTAAAATAAATAATTAAATATGAATTTTTATTGTGATTTCAGAGTCAACTTCTCCTGACAAAATCCATGGCAATTGAACTTCTATCACAGAACACAGACAAAACATTGGATAACACTTCAGAGACTAAAACAAATTTAATCAAACAAATAATGAATCATCCAGAAATATTATCAAATAATTATATAACAAAAAATCTTTTTAGAAATCTTGACAAGAATCAATTGAAACAAGTATCGAAAACACTAATTAAATTGTATCAAAATGATCCCGATACACAAATATTTAAAAATGAAGCAATAAGTATGAATAAAGACTTATTACAACATCTCGTTTTGAAAGTTTGTAAAAATATTACTGAATGTATGGAAAATATGAATACTTTATCTAAGGCATTGAACAAATCTAGTTTTGAAATTACACCATTCTTAAATGACTCTGATGTTAAAACATTTTTCAACACGGCTGTAATAAATCAAGATGACATAATGATTTCTCTGGGCATATTAAAACATTTACAGATATATTATTTAGAAGAGAATTATCAATTAACAGCCATTTTCATTTTACTGATTTTAAAAAATTGTTGTCAAAATAAAAAAATTAAAAAGAGCACAGATTATGTATTGCAGAGTATTTATGAATTGAGTCCAAAATATCCTGATCTATTTAAAATATTCCCATTAGATTTTATATTTGACTTTAAAAATGCAAAAGTATTGGAATTATTGAAATTAAAAATAAAAACATCGAATGGTATGCTTATTATAAAATGTGTTTTGGAATCAGCTGTGAAGAAAGTTAAAACTGACTCAGAAGTTGTTGTTAATATTGTGGAAATTCTTTTGAAGAATCTTAAGAAGAACAAAGCGAATGTGGAGTATTTCGGTGATAACGTTTTTCAAATAAGTTGTCTTATATTACCATTGATCGCTAAGGAAAAGAAAGCAATAACAACAAGTGCTTTTAGATCTATTTTAGCAAATCTTCAAGAAAAATTAAATAAGAGTATGTTGGAATCGTTCAAAAATATTGATTTTAGCAAAAGTGATCTAGTCGAATCTGGCAACACTAGTGACGGAGAAGAAAATACAATAGCAATACTGAACGCGATGGGTGCATATTCTTTAACTTTGTTAAAGTGCTGTGAAACAACAGATGCGGAAGAAATTAAAAATTTAAATTGTCTCTGGTCTGGACTAACATTTTTCGTCAACAACGCTGTATGTATACATTAAACTTCTATTTAAAAATATTAATATTATGCAATTTTAAAAGAAATTGTCAAAGCAATTACGATCCTCACTATTCGTAAACTAATTCATGTTGATTAACATTTTAGTTCCCAATGTTGGTGCCACATTGGTGATGTAAATTATAGTTCATATTTCTTACAGTGCCAATGTCTGTAGGCGTTGGTGACCACTTACTATCAGATGGCTCATCAGCCCATCGATCTACCGAAATTACAAAAAAAAATCCTTTTGCTGCTTTTAATGAATAAATAACTATTATTATATAATAGCAATAGCATAGATAAGATATTATACTTGATAAATATTTTAATTTAATTTATTAAATTTTCAGATCCAAGCCATTGCGAGTCCATTATCAAAGCATCAGCATATAGACTCATCTATTCAACTTTTAAACGTAACATTAAGATACATAAAGAAACTCGAAGCGCATGAAATATTCCAGAAAAAAGATGAACTATTTCTACGGATATGGAACTGTATAAAAGCAAGATTATTCATGTTATATGATCAAAAAAATAAAATAAATAACAATTGTTTGGAAGAAATGTCCGTTACGTTGAAATTTTTAGCTGAATTGTCATCGGTTGAGTGTTTCAGTAATCATTTTGTTGGGGATTTATCGAATCTGGCCTTATTAAAGGTAAATGTTAATTGTATTAGTATGTTTATACTTGATGGTAGGGCTGTACCACTTGGTCGATATCATACACTAATCACAATGTGTGAACTGCCTATCAGCAATATTGTTGTATTTATACTGGTTTCAGTTATTTTTTTTTAACTCTATCTAATGCCAATGTTGCCACACTCATCTAGATTTACTAAAGTCCAAAAAAGTCCAATTAAATTGTACGTATCAGTAATTGATCAATTTTGTTTGTTATGCTGCCTGGAAATAAAAACTAATAAATGCAGGCTCATTTAAAAAGCTACGGTTAGGACAATGCTTCTGTGGAGGAATTGCTAATTTGTTGATGAAAAAGCAAACTTGCTTATGTATACAGATATAACTAGTCTAAATAATTTGGACTTAAGGCTTCCCCTATTTACAAAAAGCTTAAGTGCCATATACTTAACTTTATCAAAATAGATTTTACATTGTTTTACCATTAGTGCCGTGTTATAAAATTTTGGTGGACTTCAATTCTTTTGAGTGTTCAAGACATCATTTATGATATCGGTCTTTTTTTTTCATTTTCAGAAACCTTCAATAATACTAAAGAATACAGATATAACAAACTCACAGCTAACAGCTAGAAAAGTCTCTAAATATTTATGGTTGAATTGTTTAAAAGCTAATATTATTGGACCGAAATGTATTGCCGTAACAAAATTAATATTCCGAGCAACGAAGAACATAAGATTTTGGATACAACAAAATTACGATCTAATACAAAATGTCACTCAACAAAATGGCGTCGCACAAAATGGCGACGACGACCTAAATGAGGAAAGTACTAATGTATCCAATGTGGTTATAATTGAAGATTGTATTTGTGAATTATTGAAGAATGACCTAGATATTCTGACTGAAGTTATTTTGGCGGCTAAAAAGGTAATATTTTGACTATCATATCTTCACCCATTCACTGCCAACGACAAGACTGCAAAAGAGTTTTCACAGCCTTCGCAGGTCCAATGCATTTTTTTTTATAAATTACATCCGCGTTCGGTAAAATGCGCCTGATGGTGAATGGTTACCACCACCCATAGACATAGGCACTCTAAGAAATTTTAACCATCCCTTACATCGTCAATTCACCAGCAACCTTAGAAACCAAAAAGTTATGTTCCGCTGTTTTGCCTGCATTTACACTGGCTCACTCAGCCTTCTACGATACAATGAGTATTGCTATATTTCTTATAATACCAATGTCTATGGGTGGCCATGACCTCCATTATCATCAGGCGGTGGTGTCAGTCTGTCTTCCTATTCACATTAAGAACTAAGAAGTTACAAAGCCTTAACAAGCACTACAAATAAGCGAGTGATATTGCTCGTCTGGGTAGGTACCACCCACTCATCAGATATTCTACCGCAAAACAGCAGTACTTGGTATTGTTTTGTTCCGGTTAGATGGGTGAGTGAGCCAGTGTAATTACAGGCACAAGTGGCATACATCTTAGTTCCCAAGGTTGGTGGTGCATTGGTGATGTAAGCGTGGTTAACCTTTCTTACTATCATTACATTACATTACCTACCATCAGGCCCATACGCTCGTCCGCCTTCCTATTCTATAAAAAAAAATGAAGGTTGTCAGCTGTCTTGGAGCAAACAAATGTGATTAGATGCCTAATCAAAACCCTAATGAGTCGTTTTTATATGTATCAATAATTATAAATAATTTTATATATATATTATTTAATATTTCAGATATCCCTGGACTTTAAATTCCTAGATGCGATTTTTGAACTTCAACATTTGTTCCATTATATTTTGGGCCGTAGGACAATAGACACAAGGTGTGAAGTCAGTTGGCGAGGTTTCAATATATTGTATGAAGGATGTGTTGCCATACTGAATAATTTGTTGCTGTCTAGAGAGGAACTTTTGGAAGACAGGTAAAAAAATTATTTTATTTAATAAAAAAAATACATTATATATTAGCCATTATATTATAATACATACAATTTTATTCATTATCGTAACTTAACTTTTTTATAAATTGGTATTTAAAAATTTATGTGATAAAAAATCAAGCATCAATCAAGCTCCATAACAGATTGGTATGACTATATTAGCGTATAAAGATATAAGCAATAATAAGCAAAATAATTTTTTTTTTAACAAAACTCATATTTTTTTATTGTTTTTTTTTAATTATAGTTTTCGTTGTTTGATATTTGCCCTAAAAACAAACCCTTGCCTTATTTTTCAGTCTAAATTCTGTTAAGCTTATTTCAATATTCTAAATTTAAATTATAAGTTAATTTTTGGATTTTATGTTGGGAGAAAGCTTAATGTACCATTTTAACATTTCAGATGGCCTTGTTACATGCAGAGCTACAAAACATTAGTGCTGTGTTTGTGTGAGCGAGCTACAAAGGAAGATCTAATTGATAAATCGATTGAACATAAGTTAGCTGAAATGGCGCACTCTATTGAAAAGTAAGGATTACAAATAATATCATATTTTTACTAATAGATACACGGAATTTATAAAAAAGAATGTTTGTTTATTGAATATAAACATTCTTTATAGGCCCTTATTTTACTCTGAAGTCGGGCCAGGTTGCTCCAATTAATATAAAGCAGTTCAACGTTTCAAAGGTTTTTATTAAAACCGTTCGATAAAATCATAGTTGTTTTATATAATTGCAACAATCTCGACACCTAAGTAATAATTATCTAAATACTTTGTTTTTGTACCATGAATAAAACGTATTTGTGGCCCTTATAAAGAAAAGGTTGAGTATCGCTAATATAAAGTAACAATTTTTTTAATTATCATTAAAAAAGCCGCGTAAAAGTAAAATTTCAAGGTTGAATTTGAGTGCAACGTTTTTACCGCTAAAAGATTCCATATTTGTCACACGTTCTGAATTTTTTTTATACAAAATTAAGAATAGAAAAATATCACGCATAACTTTAGCCTGAAGAGTACAAAATGTACTTTTGATATACAAATTTCATGTGATTTTTAAAAAGAGTTTTCTCGTATAGTATGATATTATTATTTACTTACTTCGCGGAGTTACAAACTTGACATAAGTTTATACTTGCGTAACAGTGATTATATCAAAACAATTATTGTTATACGTAATATTATATATACATAAACGCAGCTCAAAGATTATAAATAGATCGGACAGCTGTTAAATTGTTCTGAGGACAGTTGTTAAATGAGAACAGTTTAAATATCTATAGTTTACTCCTAAATAGCATAAGACAGTGCTATGAAAATAAGTAATATATACGAATCATTAAAAAAAATCTCGCTGAGTTTCTTTCGCCGGTTCATCTTAGGTTTGATGTATTAAAAATAAATCTCCAATACTTCTGCATCAGATGATAAGCGGTTCAAACTACTCTTCACGAAATTTTAATTTTAATTAAAAGTCGATATGATTTATCACAAAATAATTTACGGCCTCATTACAAATTTATCAGTTTTGTTAACCTTATTTTAAACGGTGTTTGTCTGCTGAGAACTGTCGCCGTGGACGAAATTCAGGATGATTATTATATATATATATACAAACCTTATTTTAATTATATTTATATTATGTGATTTAAAAAATTCTACGTTAGGTAATAATGCAAATATATTAATTTCCACAGATTAACCCAATCAATATGCAAGCGCAAGACACATGTCTCTCGCATATCAGCATACGCTGTGGCCGATATATGCACGTGGCTCGAGAGCAGTCCACCGCCGAAAATGGTCAGGCAACATCTAGAAAATTCGATAGCCCTGTTAATACAAGCCTCCGATTCGACGTACGCTATGGCCTTCTTGAGACGCGCTCTAGCTGGTTCGGTAGGACAGATGACATTGACAAATATGTACACTGTGTATAAAAGATATCATAAATATGTTGGCAATGCTTGAAATAAAATATTTTTAATATTTGTTTCGTATTATTTGATTAAATGTATATAATAATATCGTGAATTCCGAAAGTACTAGCTCGTAAATATTTCATTTCTGTGCTAAGGTCTATTACTTTATTAAAGAAACAATTAGGAGCTTAAACCATTACGGACATGGACAAAAACTAAATTACATATTATTTAATTTATTAGATAAATTTTGTTGATGTTAAATATATAATAAAAATTTTGCTTTGTTGTTTAATAACTTACCAATGTTTTTTTTTTTGTACATTCCTGAACATGTGTATAACACAAACCGTCATTTATGTCATCTAAATTCCAATAGAGATAGAGGCTTACTTTCTAAGTTTCGGCACTGAATTTGTCTGATTTTTTTTTTTTCGTACGCTCTAGACAAATAAACCACATATAACATTCTAAAAATATATAAGATTATAGTATGAATCTTTGAGAATATTTTTTATATATATTTTGTCCGCAATATAGGTCTTGAATATAAAAAATCACAGGGATTAATCAGGATTATATGACAGTTTAACGTACGAAAAAAAGATGTCTTTTTATGAATTAAAAATAATATTACGTATTTACTGTACCACTTAATGCCAGACATTTTTTATATTTTTTAAAAACCGGGAAAGCAAATGACTCCACTCCATCTGATGGTAAGTGGTAGTGGAATCCAAACGCGATACATTATATTTACCTTATATAGTATTATCTGTAGTACTGAGTGTCGAGTAAATTGCTTCTGATGAACATAGATACAATATTTAATCATTTACAATTTAAAATTGTTTATTTCAAACAATTTATATTTAAAAAAATAAGTATTCTGTCTTTAAAGTACATCTTTCAGTACTAAGCTTTCAGAATTAAGTATCAAATTCATATTAAAATAATTATTTTCGAACTATTTCTTTTTCTTCATACAATAATAAAGCAATTTTGCACCTTGTACTCCAATAATTAAAATATAACAAATAACCAATATTACTTTGCCCGCGAAAATTTGTATGACCGTACCACTTTGCAGCAGTTTCCGCCAGTCCTTATATGGGCATTTATTGAATACTGAATGTCGATTGGTTAGAATTTTATCGTCATCAGTGACTCACTTTTCAAGTAGTAATCAAACGTGAAGTCTTAAAAATAGTTATATCTCTACGTTGTAAAGACTTATGCATTTTATCTTATCTTGCCGCACCTAAGCATCCTGTAAATAAATTTATCAGTATAAATTTTGTAGTGATATTGCAAATTACAACGGAGCTGCTGGTATTTTGAAAAGTTGTCGTCTTGTGTCAACTTCTTATTATTCATTTTCAATTCCAGTACTAAGTTTTTTTTTTTCGTTATTACTTTAAAACTTTAAAGTAATTTATTTATTACAATTAATCATTCCAAATTATAGTTGTGAATAATATTATTTACCTCAAATATAAAAGATAGTGTATTGATTCATTCGTACAATTTTGACACATGCGCCCATTGGTTGCCACAAAATAAGGTTTAGCCAACTGTCCGAATCAGTGTCGTTCCGGTCGCCGTTGTCGTGGAGTCGGTGAAGTTAGTGGTGGAATTTTTACGTGAATAACATCAAAAAATGGTAAGTTATGAAAATAAATTTAAGTGTTTCGCAATCGTGCTGTGTTTTATATTATTGGAAAGTGTTCATGCATATCAAAATGACGCATTTACTAATATTCTCCGTGCACGACCGGTGCCGCCATCGGCCATATTTCGCACAACCCTTTGCCGACTTCGCACGCCTTTTCGACGAAATACTTGTCATCGTTCAGTGATTTTATGCCACGTGTTGTGTCCCTTAACCCATTAATTACCGGGAGATTTAATTATCAGTGATAATGAGGACTTTTTATTGATATATCTTTGGCATTGGTGTTAAATTTCACGCATTTGAAAGGTTACGATACTTCACCGCCTTTTATGAGCTGTGGCGAGGTCCGTACACGGAGGCAGTTAATTTGCGTGATATACTAGTTATCAGTCGCCAGACTGCTAGAGGGCATCGAACCGACAAGGCAATGCTACGTCGCGCAGTCGCTTTGCTACTTGACCATATATGGTATAGTCGTCCGCCTGTCACATCCATTTTGAGTCTATTTTGGGGCGAATTCAGTACAGGGCGTCTCCTTTCCTTCCCTTACCCGCTTTATACATACAAAAAGTTTCTGACAGTGTCAAGGTTACTAGACAAATAAATCTTACATTAGTCAATAGTAAAGTTCGTATAGTATTCGTATTGAATATTATTTTGATTTCCTTATTTGTCGATCAATTAGGCGTCGGAACATAATGATTCATGTTTTTACGATGATTCATGTATAGTTTTTTTTTTTTTATATCGTGATACTTTCACCGAAGTTTAGTCATTAGAGTCGGTGACTCGCCGGTGATACGTACCGTTGGCTATATCATAAAATATACATACTATAATTATAATATGACCGAGAATACGAAATGTATAAAGTTCTTAGTAATATGAAAGCTTTCTCTTTTATGACTTTGATAATATTCATATAAGAATCGTTTAAATTTTATTCCTTTTACCAATAAGAATTTTGATATGTACAAATAATATTAAATATATTTTTTTTTAATAAAAATCTGGTTAATTCTATACATAATACATGATTTATTAAATTATACAGTATTTCTCTGATAATAATATTATATTTTTATATATAATATATTAAATGAGGTTAACATATTTCTCACCTTGACGATTTCTGTAATGCTATACTTTCAATGATAATACAGAAATTATATATATTTATTGCATCAATATATTTTATTTGTAAATAGGTAAAGACAAGTTTTTCTAAAACACAAGTGTAGCAAATTATCAAGCTGAAGGCCGAATGAGCCAGCTATGTTAAAGTTGCACCTTCAAGCAGCACCTTGGATTATTGCTATATCCCTAAAATAAGTGTTACACTATATATAGGTGCTATTAAAAAAAACTAAACCAAATGAATTGCAAAATAGGGGAAAATAAATAACTAATATACTCTAATATACTATAGACATATATGGATGGCTAACTATTTTATATATTCATATATGATGCTATTTAGTTGGCAATATGTATTTCATATAGGTAATTATAGGAATTAGATGTTATTATTTATATACATTGACATATTAAATATATAGATGTTTTTTTAATTATAATATAAGGAACTTGTAGCGACCTTAGCTTTGCTCTTGTGGTATTCAGTTTATAATTATTAAGAAGATATATTACATACACGGAATAAGCAGCTCGGTAAGGATTCTTCTGGCTTGCTTTCCTAATATAAGGTTATAGGGATTTCATGTTAAAATAAAATATAGCTTTATGTTACTTCTAAAGAAAGACGCTGTCTAATGGTGGGAGATTTCAAAAATTATCAAATAAACAAATCTTTCCTATTTCAAAAATTTGTATAGAAACAATAATAATAATATCCTGGGACATTTTTCACACACGGCCATCTGATCCCAAATTATGCTTGTACAGAGCTTGTTCTATGGAAACCAGACAACTGATATACTACATATACTACTTTTCTTTTGTAAATACATAGTTATATAGATAATTACACCCAGACTCAGGACAAACAGACATGTCATGCACACTAATGTCTGTCCTGGGTGGGAATCGAACCCACAACCTTCGGCGTGAAAGGCAAGTATCTACCAACCACGCCAACCGGCTCGTCAAAAATAATGAAAATTTAATTAAAAAGACTATATTTTGCTCCTTTGCACGCAGGAGTCATCAGAAAAAAAATGATGTATGATAAAATTAAGACATTTACTAAAAAACGTAAAAAAAACATTCCATAGAACAATGACTAACCATTAGTTTAAAATAACAAACATTTTCGCGGTCGAATATCTATCGATACCTGTGTCACTGACCTGGCGTCACCGAGGTTAATGACCGCTCGCCTACCCTCCCGAAGTTCATCTCGTGGGGTGATTTTTAATAAGGGATGTACTTGCATGCTGTTTTGACGGTCAAGGGTGAAATATATATAAGAAATATTCAATATTCATAATATAATGGTATGAGCGTGTAATTAATAATTAATACATTGATTTTTTTTTTTTAAATTACAAGTTTGCTTATATACATATATTGTATAACCCTTTTTTATAAAGCATACATTGTTATTTATAATTCGATACTAATATTATAAATGCGGACGAAACTGTTTTGTCTGTCTATTTGAATGTTTGTCTGTTAAGCTTTTGTATCTAAACCGCTGAACTGATTTTGATGAAATTTGGTACCATTGAAACCCCATTGGACATTCACTTTTACCAAATTAATTTATTATATTTCAACTAATGTATACTAATACAAATATGCAAAGACAAAAAATGTTTAGCAAACTTTTTCAATCGCCGTGAAGTGCTAAAGTAGCTATTGAAGAGCTTTATTGAAATCGATAAAAAAAATTGCAAGCATGCAATGATTTGCATGATGTATGCATCTTCGAATCACGCAAATTAACATGTTTACGGGAGAATTTCCAAAAATTTTTGTTAATGTCAAATTTCGACCACTCGGCTACACTTTAATTTGTTAAATATCGATATTAAATAATACAAATCCGATGGATTCTATTTTTGTTGATATTTTTTTTATATTACATATTTGTTTTTAAGAAATGATCCAACGAGAATTTATTATCGTCTTTATTTTAAAGGATGAAAACTTTTATTATAAAAATATTATAATTTTAAGTATTTGCTATTCATTACAGTGTTGAAAAAGTTACGAGTGATGTTACGAGTCACCTTATACACGTATACGTAGAAGTGAGACTTTTTAAATATAGAGCATTTTCTCTCTCTCTCTCTCTCTTATAGCTTTTTATCTCATGTAACGAAATTTGCTGAAACTTTACGCATCCTCAAAATTTTCGTCCACCAATCGATTAACAAATCGCCGCATAAGAAATTTCATTAAAAAAAAAAAACTGCAAATGTATCGGAAATAATCATAATTTATTATGTTTTTGTCTCCATATGAAGGAATAAGGTTCTAGAGAAGACTTCAAGTATTTAGGTATAAGAAAGTAGATTATGTTCTTCATTGGGGTTCAAGCTTACTTCATACCGAATTTCATCAAAATCAAATAAGCGGTTCAGCCGTGAAAGCGTAACATATACAATATTATATATATTATAAATATATTGTATACAAGTTACTTTCTCATTTATAATATTAGTAGAGATTCATAATATTCTGTATTCGTAGACGATAACGATAGATCCCCATTGGTCGTAACTTCCGGCCGTATCCCTAAAGGATTTCCTTGCTATCGAGTAATTAATAACAGCATTTTTAATTAATGATAATGGCGTGTCTGCGTTTTATATTTAAACACGTTTTCTTTTAAATTAATTTTGTACTTTGTTTTCCCGTCCACTTATCACGTTAACGATACTTTTATTTTAATGAAACTCCGATTAACTAATTTTAAATGCAGATGAAGGTGTAAAAAAGCTTTCCGTTAATTAGTACTTCCATACATCTCGTTAGCCTATGCTGTCTTGTTTATGTGTAGTACGTGTGATATTTCAAGCGTGATTGAAATACATACATACATACATACATACATTGTCACCTTTATATTATTAGAATTATTTTATTTATCTTGTAATTTGTCTATTTATATTAATGAATCATATGCATAGCCTGCATGCTATGTGCAATAGTGTCGAGTGTAATTCTGCGGACATGTGTATCCACCCACTCGCTCTACAGCTGCATAGTGGAATAAGCTCATTTTCTTTATAAGGAGTAGAAGCCCATCAGCGAGACATCGTCTAGCCCTTTACGTGTCTAGTTTATTTCTTAAAAATCGATAGTTCTGCGGATGAATTGCGTCACGTTTTGCATACAACACCAACTCGAAACATGCTCGATCGCGATTACGTATCGATTTCTTGAATGGACTTTTTGTAATCTTATACAGCACTTTATATATCTGTATGAAAGACTTATTAATAGTTTACTAGATGGTAGGGTTTAGGGATAGGTACCACACACTCATAACATGCTACCGTCGTATAAAAATGTCCAATATTGTTGCGTTCCGGTTTGAAGGAAGACAGAGCCAGTGAAACTACCGGCACAAGGGACATAACATCTTCGTTCCCAAAGTTGGTGGTGCATTGGCGATGTAATGGGTGGTTTATATTTTTTCCATTGCCAATGTATATAGACGGTGGTGACTGTTAAATATCAAGTGGCTCTTTGGCCCGTCCGCCTTTATAGGTATAACATATAAGAAATAGTGATTCTTAAGTGTAAATGAAATCCTTCAAACATTGTAATGTAATATTGTTCACAAAATGAACTCTTAGGAGAATGTAAAGTTGACATTTATTCTGCGAGCATAACGTCATACAGATCGGAATTGTAAGGAAATCACGTACATATGTATTCAATTTATCACGTGATAAACAATTGATGTATTGAATACTATGGACGTTAGAAAATAGATAACAGTCTACTTCACATTATTCAACATAACGATCAAATTGATTAGGCGTATATCGTATATATTAGTTTTACTAACACCTACAAAAATAAGCTTAAATAGTAAAACCTAATCTAAATGCAAAGTTGAGCCAAATCGTTGAAACCGTTTCTGATATACACAAAATATGAAAGAAATAATATTCTATGATATTTTTTTATTACTATCTTTATGTATACTTAAAACATTTTTTTAAATAACGCTTATAAATAAACTTTTTCTTTTTGTTACTTCTTGCTTTCTCCTTAAGATTTACAACTAGGCGTTCTCTTCTCTTAATTGACTGACGAAATTCACTAGACATTGCTTATGTCCACGCACAGTACAAAGTTACGCTCAGCTTAAAAGAGCACTTCAGACTTATACACATACAAGAATCGGTCTGAAGAGGCAGACTGTCCTCTATTAGTATAATATTTTTAAATTTTTTATTTCACATGATTCAAGTATTAAGAGTAATTAAATTAAATCGAGGGTACTATTGCTTTAAAATTAAAATAGACATGAACACAATAATACGACGTATTGATGTTTGGCGGTAGAGTATGTGATGAATGCAACAATCCTTTTTTTTTAACGCTGGAAAAACGCATTATGCGTTTCCCCCACGGGGATTCGGGGCTCGCCGGTGTCCAAGGCGCCGAGTGCGCCCCGAACATCGGAATACCAACTAAAAAACCAGCGGTACCCTTTCCAAGGCGGAAAGGGTACCGCTGGTTTTTTAGTGAAACGAGAAACGCCACGGGATCGCTTGCGCATGCTACCGTGACGCTTTGACGGCCCTTTGGGTAACACCCCTAACCCTCCCACCAAGTTATACCTAAAATTAAATATTTTATTAAAAACATGTCACATTATACCATACGGATTGAGTATGTATTCAGGGTTGTCTGTTACAAATCTTAATTTCAAATATATAATAAAACAAATCTTATATTTCAAATATATAATAATGTTTTACATGAAATTCAGCCCATTAAAAAACTTCGAACAAACAAACAAACGGGACGGTTGTCCCGCCATTTCCGTCATTAAATTTAACTTCTCTAGTCGCCGCCGGTCATAAATAACGGATGCTCGTTCTGACGTCTGTTACAACTATACAGACATTGTTATATCTTATGGAATAATATTTATTTTATCTTGTTTATTCTATTATATGCCCAGCTTACACAAAAAAAACCATTAATTTCCATCTCTGAAGACACAGAAGAGATTTGTCTTTTAGATAGATAGGTAAAAGCTTTATTGCTCGAGAATAACAAATTTTAAAATAAATTTTATCATGCGAAGGCGGCCTTGACACTTAAATTATAATTTTAATGATTACTACCATAAACACTAAGATCCGCGATGACGCAGTGGTTAGACGGTAATCGTAACCGATGATTCAGAATTCAAAGTCGGGCGAGCACCACTGATTTTTTATATGCTTAGTTAGTGTTTATGAATCATCTCGTATTCGGTGGTAGTGGCGCATTAGTGATATAAGCGATGGGTTAACATTTCTTACAAAGCCACATACCATCAGCTCGTCAGCCAACCTGTTTTATATAAAAAAAATGTAATTACTATTAAATTTTGCTGCTTGGCGGTAGAATATACGATGAGTGGGTGGGTTGTACTGACACAGACTGGCTTGCACAAAGTCCTAAGCTTTTATTTAACGTCAGCTGTTATCACATACGTGTCAAATCATGCGCCTATTTCAAACCAATAGCATAGGCTTAGCTGAAACTTAACATGGTGCTGTTAACAAACATTTTAGTACATGATTAAATAAGCTTATCATAAGTTCTTTTTAATAGCGTTAATTTCATAACATTATTTATTTCTAGATTTCAAGGTCTCAGAAAAAATAATTAAAAACGTAATGCACCTGTTATAATAATGTTGTCTTATTACTTATATATATAAAATAATAAATATCAATTAGATTATATATTAAATGTAACATATATGGCTAAATATATCTACCAAATTCCATGTTAGTGTTACACGTGGTCAGCGTTAATAATTATAAATTCATCGAAATTTCTCAGTCAATTTCAAACAAAAAGTAATATTGAAGATACGTGGAGCGATGTGTGGGCGCAGTCGGGTCTCGTGTCGTCATACATATCTAATATTAACCCGCTTTTTATAAGTATTCGTAGATACTAAGCCAATTAAATTATTTACAAGATTTTCTCGTTTAGACAACGTGAATGTAGTCGTCTGATTAAATATTAAAGAAAATCATGCGTAAAGTCTTTGTGTCTTTTGTCCGTTTCGATTTCATGACTTACCAGAATACCTGGAATCGATTTTGATATAATTTGAAACACAAGGACGAACATGACATGATATAATACAATATCTACAATACTTGTTATTATATTATGTGAATAAAAGCTAGTGAATAGTTTCTTTTGATTCTGAGAACAAGCTTTTATTTATATAAACGATATGTATAATTATTCGTTACTATTAATTTGCGTCCACTTACATTATTATTTGTACGGAAAGTCGCAGCTTCGCTCGCGTCATAACTCAGCTATAAAACGATTTCCATAGCTCCTTCAAAAATTAAGAACTGTCAAACTTTCGTTCCTCTTTATTCAATCTTAAATTTTCATGGTGCTAGCCCCATCAGTCTTTTAGGCTGTGCGTTTAAATGTTATTAAGTTATTGTTATATATTATATAGACTTAAAGGGAAGTAAGATAGAACTATTATAGAATTACAAACCTAGATAAGGTTTTGTAATCCAAGAATCCGCGATCGTCGTATAATATTATATATATATATAATATATATATATAGTATTCAATGGAGCGTAACGACAGTACAGGTTTCATAGATACATTTGATAGTTTGCTTTAGATAACCTTGGTCAATAACAGCTCAAATCAATCGTATATTTCGACCAATAGTTAGGCTCGATCCGTGAATCACAAATACGTTTATCATAAACGATTCTCGTCGTATTAAATATTAAGTGTAGTGATAACGTTTTGTGGTGCAAACCATTCTGGGTAGCGACTAATCAATATTCTACCGCCAAACAGCAATATTTTGTATTGTTATGTTCCGGATTGTGGAGTAAATGAGCGCCACCTATAATTTAAATATTTTTAGGGATACTTTATGCACGACAATACTTATCCTTATACTATAGAATAACGCAAACAAAACTATTTGTCCAAGACTGTAACATCTTTCGACGCTGGTTAAAGCGATTATATATATATCAACGTAATAGTACCAAGACAAACTCCATTCGAATAAAAAAGATATATATATATATATATATATATATATATATATATATATATATATATATATATATATATATATTGTAGAATTTAAATCACAAAGTTGTTAATATATTGAAGTATTCAAGGACGGCGTAAAAAAATATGGTAACTAACTAAGCCGAGATGGCCTATTGGTGAGAACGCGTGAATCTTAACCGATGATCGTGGGTTCAAACCCGGGCAAGCGCCACTGAATGTTTATGTGCTTAATTTGTGTTTATAATTCATCTCGTGCTTGACGGTGAAGGAAAACATCGTGAGGAAACCTGTATGTGTAGTATAATTTCATTGAAATTCTGCCACATGTGTATTCTACCAATCCGCATTGGAGCAGCGTGGTGGAATAAGCTTCCAAACCTTCTCCTCAAAAGGGAGAGGAGGCCTTAGCCCAGCAGTGGGACATTAACAGGCTGTTACTGTACTCTTACTGATATGGTAACTAAAAACCTTTCTATGCTAAAATACATGCGTATTTGTCAATTCTCACGGTTATCGGTAAAACGGTGTTAAACTATCGAAGACATATAATAGAAATGACGCAAATAATTGAAATATTCGCGATAAAACTCCTTGTTATTATTATCTTTATTTAAAAAATATTTATAGATAGAGATATCAAATATCTTTAATACATTATGTTGTTACTTTTGTTATATAAGCTAATTACTACACAAAATCTGATTGGAATGAACAATACTGGACGGCCAGGTCTATCCTCTCGCGTCCCCCTTTGCTATTTTATAAGTTCTCACTTCGTTACTCAAATATGAAATGTGAACAAACGACCTAAGTGATATATGTTTATACTTGAAATGTTATTATTATCATGGTCAATGTCGCAGATCACATTCTGACAATTAATTTATATTGTATTGTTATAGAAGACCCCCGCAGATCCTAATGGGTGCACCGAAATTGGTTTTATTCATATTTTTATGAGCATGCTATCCGCGAGATGGGACCGATAACTCGGTGAGGTCCTCGTAACGAGATAACATACAATCAGATTGCTTACAAGGATAAGCATATATTGTATGTTTTTCTCGAAAGTACTTTATTGGAAGTCAAGTCCAATTCGCTGACATGTTTTTGTGTGAAATTATTTATCAAATCAATAAACACTTATAATACGTACGTGTATAATGAAATAATGTTTATAATTAGATTATTTATTTTATTGATGAACGATTTATGATTAACAGCCGAGCTCAAGAATTGTTATAATTTCAAGGTTGGTTTTTGTTTAACTAACACATTTCAGTCACATATCCTAAATATCTCGAGCTTTAATGATTTCTATACATAACATTACGTAGGTTAAAAAGAAATCGTTTTCTAGCTATTTTCTTCCAGATAACGTTGGGTTGCGATTATATAGTATATTATATATAGCGATATACACACAAGAAAAATCAACAAAATGGTTCATTCGTTAAGGAATTCAGTACACACGTACAGAAGACATATATATATATATATATATAAATATAAAGACTCCAGTTTTTGTTGACGTACCCGCTAGTAAATATTCTTGCAAATATCTCCAGATGTTCTAGGTAATCATTGCATTCTAGGCAACGTTGCCAACAAGCTGGATTTATGAAATACACGAGAATAATAAATTAGTACAACTAAACTCGGGTCGCTTGTGAGATAAGAAATTAAATACGATTTAGCGCTGTATCATAATGTCTGAGAACGATGACGTAATAAGCGATAGATTAGTTAGGCTTTTTTTTGACCATAATAATTATAACATTTCAAGAATACACGCAAAATCATAATCAAAATTGTGTACCATAAGTCAGTTGTCAACATTTCACAGTAATGAAGTGCGTTCTCACAGAATAACACTTCGATCGAGAACTCAATACCTTTGTTATTTCGTTCAGAAACGTTAAACTGTATGTCATTTCTTCTTCGTTTCTTACTTTTTTTTTGTGTAATCTTCATGAAAAATTATATTATAATTTATACAAATGGTTTAATTCACGTATAATTAAACTTTTGGCAGATATCCAGAGACATGCAGATTAATTATAAACACTGTTTAATTATAGACCTCGTGCCGTTTCTTGCAATTGAGTTTTAGTATCAAGGATGACGTTTAAATGAGAGTTCAAATTTATTTTTAGTGTCTTAATTTGAGAAAGTAGAAGGATTATATATTACGCTTATTTTTGACACTTAAATGCGTTTTATTTTTGTCGCAACGCGTCTATAAATTCACTTCAATTGTGAAACACAGAAGTTATTTGTCAAACGTGAAAGGTTTTCTATTTAAAGTATATAATAATGAGAAGGTTCTAAATAAAATATATTTAATATTAGCCTTTAAAAAAAGAAATGTAACTAGCATAAAAATAATATGTTTCTTTACAAACAAAAGTATTACTAGGAGTTAATCGAATGAACGCAACATAGTAATCGACACAAGACCGAACGATTCACTACATGCGTTTTATATCCATACGTCTCCTAGCGGGACGCACGTGTGTGCGTCTGTATTTAGACGGCCAATGTCTCGATGCTATTTATATCAACCATGCGGGTGGGTACATCACCTAGACAATAAATCATTTGATACTTTTGAATCATTTGTACGTGAATATATATAATATTGATTATTTTACTTATTTTTTTTTATATAGGGGTTTGGCTTTAAACCGTGTCGGGGAATGTATCACCCACTATTTGAATATTTTCTGCCAAACAGCAATACTTATGGTGGTAGGGCTTTGTGCAAGCTCGTCTGGGTAGGTACCACCCACTCATCAGATATTCTACCGCAAAACAGCAATACTTGATATTGTTGTGTTCCGGTTTGAAGGGTGAGTGAGCCAGTGTAATTACAGGCACAAGGGACATAAAATCTTAGTTCCCAAGGTTGGTGGCGCATTGGATATGTAAGCGATGGTTGACATTTCTTACAATGCCAATGTCTAAGAGCGTTGGTGATCACTTACCATCAGGTGGCCCATATGCTCGTCCGCCTTCCTATTCTATAAAAAAAAAAAAAAAAAACTTAGTATTTTTGTGTTCCGGTTTCAAGGGACATAATATCTTAGTTTTCCAGGGTTGGTAGCGATTTGAGGCTAATGGTCAATATTTTTACTGTGCTAAGGTCTATAGGCGGTGAGTGCCATGTACCATCAGCTGCCCCATTGGCCCGTTCGCTTATTTTATTATACGTGAAAATAAATATTAAAAATTAATATAGATTTTCTTTAGATTAACTTACAAACACTGACAAAGGCGTATTTTTTTATATATATATATATTTTTATTCTATATTGGTTACTGTCTGAAAAATCTATTGCAATTGTTTACAGATCATTATTATTTAAGTATTTTGTCTCTAACGTCACTTAAAAAAAAAACAATAAAATCAATCTTAATCAGGGCTACTTATATACAATTAAATTATTTACTTTGTCACAAGACATCACTCCTATATAAAAACTTTATTAAGAATATATAGTTACAAGATTAATATTTATAAACAAAATTTCTCGTTATATCATCCAACACATTATCCATACTATATTAGTATTTCATATTATGGAAATATTAATTAATAAACTAGCAAAACACACGGGATCGCCAACATGGAATTTTATGGCGAAAATCCTTTAAAATCGGCCATTTTAACGTACATAATTCCTATGTATGGATAGACTACTATACCGTTATTGAACGGTAGCCAAAATAAAAAAAATATATTGATTTAATTTTAGTAAGTCTTACCGTATTGACGTCGAAAGAGGCAAGTATTTTGAAATCACAGATTCTTTAGAAATTGCTATGCTCGCCCGCTCGCCCTTTAAACAGCAATACAGAGGTTTCCAGTGGAATAAATGATGAGTCGGTAATGAAACAAGTGGTTACAGTATTAACAAATGGAGTTAAAACTAAACATCAATATACATATCGCGCTCAGCATTGATAATATCAAGCTCCTAAGTTCAACGCCCAAAATGTCGTCTATTTTTAGATCAACCGCAAAGAGAATCTCTTTGACATTCAAAATGTACTCTGGACTGAAAAAAACCGCCCTATGTCCTGATTACAGCATACGATGGAAGGCATTTTTATCGGAAATTCTTTTTAAAATAAACGTCGTTTCGATTCGACGGTTTTTTTTTTATGCAAACGGTTTAATGACCTTATTATCTGTATGTCTGGCTGGGTTTATTTATAAAAAAATTACAATTTAAGATGTACTGTTTATCAATTGTTGAAACAATAACAGTTGTTCATACGCTCGACGCGTGTAAACAAATTAAATTCGTTTAGTTAGGATTCTATGTACGGGTCGTTTACGAAAATAGTTGAAATGTAACGGCAGCTGTTTGTTACGTGAACGGTGACGGATTGTGATCGAATTTAGACTGAAGAAAACTTTGTACTCTACTTGAACACTAATAATACACGTTTTATGTTCAAAAAAATAAATGTCCTTAAATACCGTAATTTATGGCTACCTCAACGTCAAATTTCTTTACAGACAAACAGTTTCGCGTGTTTAATATTAGTATAGGTTGAGATAAAAATGTATACGTTTAAATAAAATACGACGAATTTATCAATAAAGCTGTTCTCTTAATTACAAGCATTAAAATTAGCTTCTTATTATTATTGTAATAAATTTTACATATAACGATACAGTCCTACGTCGCGTTTCGATTTCGTTATTTGATAATAATTAACTATAATTTTAAACAGATCTCTGACAAATTGAAAACGGTAAATCATTAATTAAATGATAACAATAAATTCAGTAGCAAATTATGAAGTAAATAAATTATTTGTTATCATTGAATGATAGGCAAAATTGATAGTTGATATCTGTTTCACAGTCAGGGTCTATATATAAGTTATATGTTCGTAAATATTACGTAAGTTTCACTTGGGTTATTAGTTTTAGTGGGAGGTCTTTGATATAAGTGGTCATCAGAGCCCTTAAACGTTCCTTACACCGCCAATGCGCCATCAACCTTGGTAACTAAGATATGTTTCTTGTACATGTATTTTTACTGGCTCACTCATTTTTCAAACTGAAATAATTTATGTATTTATACTGGCTCACTCATCTTTCAAACTGAAATAATTTTAAGTATTTTTGTTTAGCGGTGCATTATGTGATGATTGGTCGGTACCCAGCGGACTTGTATAAAGTAAAATATGTAATTTAAACATAATTCGTTTGTTTTCATTTCGTTTATTATTATGGGCATATCTAACATTGATAAATTAACTTTGTTGATTATATAAAAATTGATAATTGTTAAAGGGAGAAAGAAGGCGTTGATACCTATCATATTGCATACCTATGCAATAGAATAAATAGATAGATAAATAGGAACAACCCGTAAATATAGCTTTATTTATGTAAAAAGGAGAACCTTCTCCTCAAAAGGGAGAGGAGGCCTTAGCCCAGCAGTGGGACATTAACAGGCTGTTACTGTACTGTATGTAAAAATAATTACAAGAGAAATAAACGAGAATATAAATGAGATAAATATTATTACAATAAATTTTTGTCTATTCCAGGCGTCTGGTGTAACAGTTTCGGACGCATGCAAAACTACGTACGAAGAAATCAAAAAGGATAAGAAACACCGCTATGTAGTTTTCTACATCAGGGACGAGAAGCAGATCGACGTTGAAACCGTCGGGGAACGCAACGCGGAATACGACCAATTCCTTGAGGATTTGCAAAAGGGTGGCACCGGGGAGTGCAGGTGAGAGAAACTAAATAACGACCCAATTTAGTTGTAACGTGACAGATTCAATCCAAATCAATTATTAGTAAGACGGGCTCAAGATATACACCTAGCTCTTTAACTTTAAGAGATGAATGGCCTTTGCAGACGAAAAGATACAAATTAGAAATCATTTCTGTATTTCACGACATAATCCACTTATGAATTCAATTCTTGTATTTGTGTGTTCAGATTTGAAATGACGAATGTTTCAATGCAACCGCGCAGGTCAGTGACATTTCGCGAAGCGAACAGCGATGAGTCTGTTACAGGCACTAGAAATCAAATCTATTAGGGGCATTAACAAAGAGGAGATTGTTCACTTTGTATGGGTGTTTTGGCCTACACTAAACGAAAAGTAAATTATGAATTTAAATTATTATTAATACTTGTTTTAATTAAACCTCATTCTGAGTATACTCTTAAGGTTGGTTATTTACTAAGTTGGTATACAAAGTTGGTTATTTTTCCTGAGCATTTAATTTTCACGCCGAGGTGATTATAGACAATTTATTTATGTTTAAAAGTAGGTTAGGTATTATATTATTATTAATAATAGGGTAGGTATTGTATTATTATTAATAATTTGCCTAGGATTTTTTAATTGTAAATCATCAGAGAGACATTTGTACTAATAAAACTTAATAAACATTAGAAGTAAAGCTTGTATTTGTTTTGTATGAAATACTATTACATTATTCAAGAAGTATTAGATTATTTTTTTCATAATTAAATTTCTTCCTTTTTTATTATAATTATTGAGACAGAAATCGTACTAAGACTAAGTCATAATGTACACTTTCATTTCTCATATAATAATTAATTTCAAAGTTCAATCTTCATAAATACTTGAGAATTTAAATTATTTATTCTTTATTTCAACTATTGGTTTAAATAGCTATATACATTAGCTTATATAGTTTATATACATTGTTATTTGCAAAATAGACTGCTCTGTCACCTCTCAACTATTAAGGTAAACAAAACAATTTGACTGTAAATGCAAGGCTATATTATTAATAACAGTAACAGCCAACGAATGTCCCACTGCTGAGCTAAAGCCTCCTCGGAGAAGGTATGGAGCTTATTCCACCACACTGCTCCAAATGCGGGTAGGTGGAATACACATGTGGCAGATTTCAGTGTAATTAGACAAATGCAGCTTTCCCTCACGATGTTTTTCTTCAACGTATAGCACGAGATGAATTATAATCACAAATTAAGCACATGAAAATTCAGTGGTGTTTGCCCGATCCGAGTTTGAACCTAAGATCATCGGTTAAGATTCAGCATTCTTACCACTGGGCCATCTCGGCTATAATTGTTGATTTACTCATTATTTTCCTATTATGAGCATGTCAAATAGACTATTGAGGAAACTCTTGAATAAATTAAAAATATGCTTTAAAAGAAAGAAATAAAGAGCAAAATTAAAGTCAAAAGTCTACTGTTTTCTACTAAGCCTGTTTCGACCATAGTTTGTGTTTACATATTCTTATGAATATATTTTTAAATGAGCAAATTTATAGTTGATCTTCTATAGCCTTTGTTATGGATACTAATAACATACGACCTTACTTATAAATGTAGCTTTGTGGTTGTTTAGTTAAAAACTGTCTTACATTATTAATTTGACAGCATTAACTAATCACCCTGTAAATAATGTTTATGTAAGGCCGTAAATACATAACAAACGTGTGTAAAAGAATGAAGTGCTATGTACATGGATTCTGTTAACTATTTTACCGCCTAAATAATTCAAAAAAGTACAATTTTATTATTAAAAAAGATACAGATAATTTTTAATTATCTTCTATATATTCATTATTATGATTTTGCATTACTAAACAAATCCAGATAGAACACCAAAGATTAGTTTATATATTTATAATTCCAATATAATTTCCAGATATGGTCTTTTCGACTTTGAATACACGCATCAGTGTCAAGGCACGTCGGAGGCGAGCAAGAAACAGAAGTTGTTCCTCATGTCGTGGTGCCCAGACACCGCCAAGGTTAAGAAGAAGATGTTGTACTCCAGGTGACAAAAGAATTATTATGTTTTTTATTTCATTTTATAGAATAGATAGGTGGACATTAAATATAACTAATAATAATGTTTGCAGCTCCTTCGACGCCCTGAAGAAGTCACTGGTCGGTGTACAGAAGTACATCCAGGCGACTGATCTCTCCGAGGCCTCCCAAGAGGCCGTCGAGGAGAAGCTTCGCGCCACCGACCGCCAATAAGCATTTAATATCAAACGTCGCATCGCAGGCAACATCACGATGCACAGTCGAGCAAAACGTCGAATGCTAAAAATCGCTCGAAATATACTTCAAAAATAAATTCCAATGGGACATACGGCACGATCTCAAATAAGATTGAGTATTATTGAACTATTATTTGTAAAATATGACTCGATAGTATTAAAAAAATTAGTCATTTTTATATCGATTATTCATCAATATCCGTTGACGGTTTTGCTCGTCTGTGCATATTCAATAACAGATAATTTTATACTTTGAAGGTCGCGATGTGGCTCCGGTTCTATTATATAATTTATCCTTAAGCTTTCCGATGAGCGGTCATCAGTCGGCATTTTGTACAGATATAGTGAATAAACTATATTGCTATGGACCGACGCGCGATAAATAGCATAAGGGATAATATGTAATAATTTAAATTATACTAATTATTATATATATTTTTCCTATAAAATAACTAAAGAGTAAGTTAAGCTCAAACTAAATTAAATTCAGTGGCGCGTGTGCGTGATTTTTTTTTATTGAAATAAAGGTTAATACCAATCAGCTTTTATACTTAGATGTAAAAATAAATGTTCATAAGAACGCCTAGTTTTCATTTGGAAATCGATGTGCTAATGTGCAATTAGCTTGTAAATTCAGCTCGGACCCAGCGAGCGGAGTAAGTATTTTGTAACCAACTTATCCAGAAATACACTTGATATAAGTGAATATTGGTGGTTTTATTCTATTCTTATCCTTTCATCCCTTTTGACTCGAGACCAGTGTCCGATCAGTGATAATAATTATAGAAAATTACTAGAAAAATTTGAATTTGCATGTTTTCTTCTATTTTTGAAATTGAACACTGATGAAACAGAAGGTGAGCCAGGAAAGCGAAAGAAGTGTTGTGTTGTTATAAACAATATTCATTAACCATCCTGCTCAAGTTCAACAATAATTATGATTGTTCATTGTAAATACATCGCTTTTTATGCAAAAGTTAAATCATTATAATGTCGGTAGTTGTAAAAATCATATCACGAAGTTAAATAACATTAAAACAAAATTTATAATCAAATTAACTTCAATAAATATTAGATTATTCTAAATTATATACGCGTTGGTCGTAGCGTTGAGTTTAACACTAAAGAAAAAAAAAAAAGAAAATCCGCCGATAAGAAGTGAAAAAGGTTACCTTACATACAATGTTAAATACTAAAACTTCTGAATAATACATCTTTATTTTATGTCTCATTTTCCACAAACAAGTGTCACCTAACAAGATCATAATTGAAATATATTTTGCCGTTAAAACTCTTTTTCCAACTTCACTGTAACACTTACAAAATTTTCTGCTCACCTCTTAATATTACCGTTTGAATTGATAATCAAATTAACTGCAAAATCACAAGAAAAACACTTGTCATGTATCCTATAAATTGTACTTAGCCGTCAACAGAATTACGGAATGGAAAATATGTAATTAATTCTTTTGATCAAAATAATTTTATTTGAAAAAAGTAAGATAACTTATTTAAAAAAAGGAGAGGAGGCCTTAGCCCAGAAGTGGGACATTCACAGGCTGCTATTATACTATAAGATAACTCATTATCAATTTACTAACTGATGCGTCATAATATGGAAATACGTTATTATATTACACTGAAAATAGTGTACTATGGGTAATTAGTATTTTATAAATTGAAACATTTGAATACATTATGTAAGCCCGGCTTCGCTCGTGTCACCATTTAAAATAGCTAACACACAATTAAGGTTATTTATCACACCAATTAAGGTTATTCTAAAATTACTTAATTTTACTTCACAGTTATATTTTCTTTCCAGAAGTATTTACTCGTCATTAAATGTTTTGTTTTTTTGTTTTTTTAGGTGCCGCTGCAAATGAATAAATGAAAGATCATTTGAAGTTATGAAAACATTTAATAAAATGCATGGCAACATTATTGCTATCACAATAACTACAGGATCTCAAATTACAGACTACTTTTAGCAACAATGATGATTTCAAAAGTTTTAATTAAAGTATTACTACATAGAGTATTATGTGACATCATACGTTTATTTAAGAAAATCATTTAAACATTTATATAAGTTCAATTTCACATTTAAAATATTCTGCTGGTCTTTTCTATAAATACTCAAGGAAATATATCGAATAATATTTTAATTTTATAAATTTTAAACACTTTTTTTCAAGACATTTTATTCTACATATATAATATAGAAATTATAGTACGCAAATTATTACTAATGATTGCACTGATTACTACTGGCTCCATTATAATCAAATATTCTAAAATATTAAGGTTCTATTTCCAAGTTACCCCACTGGACCCTGACATGAGATCTGTAGGCTAATTACAGTAACATACAAAAATTTCAAAATTACTTTGTTGTCCAAATAATATAAGAAAAGTTGTTTATGCATTATCACCATCAATTTGGTGAAAGTTTTGGTTAAAAATCTTATATTTCCACATTTTATTAAATTGTCTCTCCTTGAAGTGGAAAAATTAAATAAAAACATTGAGCAAATTAACAAAATAACTGGTATTTTTAGATTTCCATTGAACACCAATTACATTAAGAATATTTTATTTTCTAACAATTGTAGTAATTTTAAGCAAGTTATTTTTTAATTTTATCTTCCATGTTTAAGGCTCCATAAATGTCAAACTGCAATAATAAAACCAGTAGCGAATACTTATAAACTTGCTTGCCCAGTGAGACAAGACAGGAGTTCAGACCATAGATTCCAAAGGGAGGCAAAATTATAAAAATATTCGAAGCAAAAATGTTATCAGTTTTTCCGTCATCAATTGTTATAGGTACTATTTCATCTATGGTGCTTTTCTTGCTTATTCCAAGTGACTTAAAATGATATCGTAATATGTATGTGTATAGATATTACTGCTAAAAAGACAAAACAACGATTAATATTAAACTATTAAGCCAGGTTTACGTACTAATTATTTCAATCTGCTCTACGTTTCTATCGATAAGGTATCTAAAGAAAATTTATAGACATCAAAGCACTAGATCATCCGATAAAGTTACGCATGCGTTAATTTATATAAAACTTTGTAATCTTTAAACTCTCTATGTCTATGTATAATTAAGTTTTAAAATCTGAACAGGGAGAAACTTTTGAACTATATTCTACGTAAATTTCAGAAACATTTAATATGTAAATATGTCAAAATGTAATTAAAAATTATGCCAAAATCTTTATTGCCATGTTAAAATACTTTCAAATCCGATGATTACATCTTGCAGAACAAACAAACATTTTTATTATAATATTTTTATCTTTCTTATAGGTAAATTTAGTGCGCATTTTGATATGATGTAAATTTATTAGACAATCTCTTCAACTTTTTTATTTTCATTTGAGCTTAGACATTGCGACTAAGGTTTTTTAAAGTTTTAATACAATATGACGTTTCTTATATTACGTAAACGTCGAAATAACAATAAATTGTTGATTTCATTAAAATATTCTTTAAATATACTTTCGAAAATCTCGAGTACTTTGTTACATCGGTTTTGGTTATATTCAAACGAGTTCAAAACGTCCCACGTCGGGCGCCAATTATTTAAATAAGCTATTATGCAGCTCAATTAAAGAGTATTCTTTAAAGATCTTTTTAACGTTATTATAATAACTATTAACATATTATCAATTCCAAAACGTTATTTTTGAATACACTAATATTCATAAGTTTAGTCGTAGATAAATTTTATATTGTTAGCTCGAAATCCGACGAAAACATTGATCACTTATTATTGTAAATGGTCAAATGTGTCCGTAGACATAGATATAGCTTAGTCCTGACCAAGAAAGGACACGATCGATACTGCCAACTGTGAGGCATAAGGTATCATATCTCTTGTGCCTATGTACGCTTATATTATACGTTAACAGGTAAACGAAATGTATTAATTATCAAGTTGGCCATTTTGGCCCCATGATGATTTCACACATCAATAGAAAATTCCAGGTTTTTTTTTCTTAAATGCTGATCGTGCTGATAGTGTCCGCCGGTGCTGCAGTCACATTCGGTTGCTGAATCACGGGATCCAGAAGGGGGATGCTGTCTGTGGTCCTGTATAATATAATAAATTATATTAGATACCATTAGTTTTAAGATTTTTTGTGTGACGTTTATATTTAATCAAATATAATATATATTTTCGAGTTATATAAATAAATATACACAAACCGGAACAAATCCATCTGTCAGCACAAGACTTTTTTTTTCTTATCATTATCCATTTAAACAGATTCATTACGTACCTGACCCGAGGAAGAGTTGGATTTTCGATGACTACATCATCGCAACCAACCGTGGCCTTGTTGGGAACAATCGGTATCGTCGTGCAAATCGTAGCAGCGAAATAAATGTGCTGCAATTAATAATAATAACAACATTTTATATACTAAGATATGGTTATTGCATTTTTAATGTTCGTTTTAAAACATTATATTATTTAAAAATATACATATTAAAATGGTGACCAACACAAACATTACTCACACTTGCTACGTCGGTTAATGATTAGACAGCAATTATTTTTGGGTGTATCTATACAACTCAACATGAACGGACAGAATTTGGACTAAAGATATAGCATTTAAGGTGCTTTCTAAAACAGTGTAAGCACTGCAAACTTCTGCTGTTATGGTTTTTTTTCGTGAGTTAGTAAGTTATAATAATTACACACTTTTTTAATGTAATCATTTTTTATTTGATCGCCAAAATAATGTGTCAATTATATTAATTTTAGCAGCCAACTCAAGTTTAAGCCTAAAATTTATAGTTATTCTGTATCTTTTATGATTTATAATTTCTCCATTATTTCACAGTTGTGCAAAATTGTAAACTGCATTTAAAAAAACTAAAATCTTGTAATTATTTAGCAATAACGATAAAAGAAATTAATCAACGTTTCATACACCAAAAATTAAAATATTACGTTATCAAACTGTAGGTCAGTTCATAAAATGATATGAAATAGGTTCAGTTTGATAAAATGAGCCAAGATTTCACATTCAATTATAAGAAGTAGATCGATCAAAAGTATTGGGTTTTAACAAATAAGGCTTGCTTGGCTAAATTTTAATTATTGAAGAAGTTACACGTTAAATTTAAATAGGTAGGCACATAAAAATAAAACTGACAAATGATATTTAACTTTATCATTAAAATTATATTTTCATTGCAAATGTAATCTCGGCCAACTGGTTTCCGATTAAAGAAAAATTTACTTGACCTTATGAAGGTTACCCACATAACCACTGACCGTGGCTATTAAATATCGCAATTACTTTTTATAATACTTTTACCTATTCTATAAAAGTATTATAAAAATGAATTAACAAAGTAAAAAAAAAAATTAACATAATTACAATTCATTAGGTACAATTCCTTACTAATAACTTATACGTCATTAAATCTTTGAAAACACGTATTGACAAATTTAAATTTCGAACCGAATATATCAAACCTACTTACCATAGATACGACCAATATGAGATAAATAGTGGGAGTGGACCAATGGGCTGCATTTTCTATTGCTACCACACCCATCACCCAATTAATAGCAAAAAATGGCTCCAAAATCAAGCATAAATTTAGATATGTCTTCAATTCATTTCCCTCTGTATTCCAGGTCCATTTCCACGACAAATTATCCATATAGACAATGTTTAGTAAGCCCCTGTCTGACATTTGTTTGAAATGTTCGTTTACCTTGAAAATGAAGTTAATTTGAAAATGCCCTTATTTTTACAATATATACTAGGAAAAGCTACTATTATAGTAGAATTTAAACACACTTTTTTTTTTCAAAAATTAATAACATGGTCACGATGTTACCTCTTTTCCGCATTCTCCAGCAACATCGTTATTTGACCCGTAGTAATTGCATTCTTCTTCGTTAAATGTAAATTCTTTTTCTAATGTATCGGAAGTGTCGGTATTCTTTCTGCTACAATCGGGTGTGTAAAGATTATCCAATGTTTCGACACTTCCGTTTGCATTTTCTTCGACTCTCACGGTTTTCGGCCAATTTGTCATATGATGTTCGACCAATTCCGCAATTTTGGCCGTCAACATTTCTGTCTGCTTCCTATTCACACTTTGCAAACCAACAATAACAATACCAGTGTTTATCAAAATTAAAATCATGGCTGGTATCATGAATCCCATCACCATACCTTTTTCAATAGACATCCAGCAGTAATGTTTTATTTCATAGTGTTCCATCGATAGAGCATAATTGAACTATAAAAAAAAAATATTAAATTATATTATATATTATTGTATTATACGTCGCTAGCAATATAATTTATATGTAGTAAAAACATAAAGCAATAGACACATTTATTTTAATAAAAATTTACACTCACCGTTACAACTATAGCAGGAACGCCATAAGCCAACAAATAGTTATATTTTAACGGCAAAAGCGTATCGCAGACGCAATATTCTGCAACAGCTGCCGCTAAAGCAACGATCCACATCGCGCAGGAAATATGAGTATAATGCAGAACTAAAGCAATCTTTTCACATTGAGAAGGAGAAGACGCGCCCTGGTTAAAATATTTTGTATTAGGATAGGATAATTAATGCAGGTAGTATAGGGATATCTAATTGAATTTTGAGATGAGATAATTCATTAAACATCTATCAGTTGCTTTGAGTGGTGAGTAGGAATACTGCTCGTATTTACACGATGCATCGTATATTTTTTTGGTTACTTTTTTGTCCAAATTTTTATTGATTTGAAATCGCTTAAGATATTTCTCAAAATGATTTGTACACTATGTTCACCAGATACTTAATGATCTAGAATCCATGCTGAATTAAATTTGTTTGCTTTGTAAATATTCAATATTTAATCGATAAGCAACAAGAAATCAAGTAAGCACTCCTTTTAAACATAACACAAAAAGGTAGAAAAGTTTAAAATTGGAGAAGTAATAAATTAAGAATACGGATAAATGTATAAGGGTGATTACCACAACAGCTTGTATATAAATCAATGTACAAGCTACGAGACAACAGCATAAATTGATGACAATCGGATATATCTTGCTGTTACGCCTGAACTCAGAAGCGTATTGACTCCACATCAACCACATTATCGCTGCTACGGGTATTATTATTGCTAGTCCACTAGTGATGAAAATCTACGGAAATTAAACACAGTTTCATACACGAAACTTCAATTTATTCTATCTATACGACGAATGCCTCACGACAAATATATCCTGTAAGAATTTGCTTGAATTATGTTCGGGCGCGTATCGTAGAAAATGTTATGTAATTGATGTTCATTACATATTTGTATACATAGAAAAAATAAACAATAAAATCAGATAATTCTTATTATATTTATATTAGGTCCTTACATGTGAAATTAGCGTTTTGTCGTACTGACCACATTGATCTGAAATGTCTCCTCTTTGGTTAAGAATTCCAAATTCAAATTTATAAATTCATTTGAGTTTTGAAAACAGACATTCATTTGTTTGTTCCTCATTATTTTTTTCTTTAGCGTCGCTTATTACCGCACAATGGAAAACATGAAATATCGGTATATTTACGAGTACGAGTTCTACCATGGCACCAGTGCTGCAGAAACAGCTCGAAGGATTAATTATGTGTACGGCGCTGGTGTCGCAAAAGAAAGCACTGTACGTTTTTGGTTTCAACGTTTTCGTTCTGGAAATTTAGACCTTTCAGAACCAACCACGTGGACAGCTGGAGACCAAAGAGGAAAATGAAAAATTAAAGGCTATTGTGGAAGCGGATCCATCACAAAACACTTCAGAGATAGCTGCAGGCTTCGGGGTAAGTGATAAAAATGTATTAATTCACTTGAAGCAAATCGGGAAAGTAAAAAACTTGAACGATGGGTACCTCATGAATTGAGTGAATCGAACTTGCAAACACGCGTGTTAATTTGCTCAACCGACACAATAATGAAGGGATCTTAAATTGAATCATTACTTGTGATGAAAAGTGAATACTGTATGATAATCGGAAGCGCTCATCGCAATGGCTGAACCCTGTAGACCCAGCCAAAACGAAAATTGACTCAGAAAAAGTTACTTGTGAGTGTTTGGTGGACTAGCGCCGGTGTCGTTCACTACAGCTTTCTAAAATCTGGCCAAACGATTACGGCAGATATCTATTGTCAGCAAGTGCAAACCATGAAGGAAGAACTAGCTGCTGAACAACCGAGATTGGTCAATCACTCTAGGCCATTGTTGCTTCACGACAACGCAAGACCACACACTGCACAACAAACAACCACTAAGTTAGATGAGCTACAATTGGAATGTCTGCGATATCCACCTTACTCCCCGGACCTTGCTCCAACAAATTACCATTTTTTCCGGAATTTGGACCACTTCTTACAAGGAAACAACTCCGATGCGGCAGTCCAAACCGCCTTCAAAGAGTTTATTGATTCTCGCACCCATGGTTTTTTTAGTAAAGGGATCAATAAACTACCTATGAGATGGCAAAAGTGCATAGATAACAACGGTGCATACTTTCATTAATTAATACATTTTACAAAAAAAAAATTGACTTTATATTCCTGCCGTACAAAACGCCAATTTCATATGTAAGTAATATTTCTATGCGATGATCGTCTCACACTTAACTAGATATTTAAGAAGATGAAGACGGCACTAGAGGTAAAAGGCAAAATATAATAAAATGAGCAATCAGCCGATATGAGCTCTCAAGTCAAACATAGATAGAACACGTTAATGATTTAAAACACCGCGAGGAAACTAGATCAGCGTGGAATAATCTTCAATCTTAGAGACCTCCTTCCAGCTGTACGATTTCAACGAGCTGCTAATATATTGCTAAAATTGACCATTTTTAATGTGATATCGTATAATGAAATCAATAATAAGAATCCAAAATATTACTTACCAACACCATCCATTCATCTCTGCCGCCATGACAAGAATTAAATCCATACAAATAAGTAACACTGTCTATTATATTGTGCTCTCTTAAGTCACCATCTCCTAAAGAGTCATCTGGTAATTCCACATCTGGTTCCGATATTTTATTTTCAATAAATTTACTTAATTGTGCTAAAATAAAAAACATAGCCGAATCCTTAATATATTTTATAACTGAAATAAAAAAAAACAAGTACATTTACATAGAAGTTCAGAAAGAATAAATTATCTTTTACATATTTTTACCTGGATTACTCTTTGCCAGCACTTCAGGATTTGGATACAAAGGAGGATTTTCATCGTAAATGGAAGACGTAAAGTTAGAAACTACTACACCACCGTACTCCGAATCATAAGCATTAATATCGTAGTCTGTTCGGTCTTCCACTCTTGGATACACCGCCTTGTGATACTTTATTGCTATCGGCTGAAAAGAGCGATAAGTGGCTATCTTTTCATTATTATAAGAAGAATCTTCAATATTCGGTCTTCGGATGTGATGGAAGCTTTTGTTTAGCGGTGAAGCTGTGAAAATTATTTTATGATAATTCTGTTCCAAAACATGAAAGGTAATAAAAAAAAAGTAAAAAGAAAATTTACCTTCAGTGTCGGACAAAAGAGATGAATATAATAAAAAAATTGAAAGCATAGCTTTGGTCAGCATTCCTCGCATTATCTTCAATTTAGTTAAAGTTAACGTCATTTTTAACACTCACAAATGAACAATACTTCACAGTAATTTATGAAATCCAGAAATTTGTTTATTTCAAGCAATATCGACAATATTTTGAGACATGCTCATTGCTTGAAACTGAAAAATCGATACCAAATTCAGGCTCCTTGGCACGCATTGTACACATTGATACGATTCATTTTAATATTAAATATAATTTACGAATAACGAAAAACTACTATTTGTATTTGTTTGTCTAACTTATTATCTAGGTATAAAATAGAAGGTGTAACAAAAAAATTATAAACATTCATAAATAATAAAGGGCTGTAGTAGGAATATTTATTTATACATGGCAACATTTTATATAAATAAAGTATCAGGTGATTGTCAATGTCACTAATATTTTTCAAACGCAATAGTCAACATTCAACAGCAATGTAATCAAAAATAAACGCAAAATGAGTGCAATTTTAAAATTCATCCGTGAGAATCATATCCTGGCGGTAATAGAACAGGCTATCGCAGAAAAGAAATCTCGGGTCATTTTAAATTCATTCGAAATAACAGATATACCACCTCTTTTATACACTTGCACTCACATCGAATATCTTTATTTACACACCAATGAATTGACTGAGATCCCAGTACAAATCACCCAACTCTTAAACTTGACTACGTTGACTCTGGATTATAACAACATAAGTGTTTTACCGCCTGAAATTGGAAATTTAAAAAATCTAATAAATCTCAACATAAGCTACAACCCGCTAAAGGAATTGGCCCCAGAGATTGGTGAATTGGAAAGTTTGGAAGCATTCTGGTGCAACAGGACGGGCTTGGTGGAAATACCGAAGGAGATCGGCAAATTAACGAAATTAGACACATTCGGTGCTCGAGGTAATGAATTGAAATCTATTCCGGAAGAGATGACGAGATTAACAAAATTGAGGTATGTATATATATTAATACTTTTGCTTCTTTGTATCAATATTATATTTTAAAAATAGAAATTACTGATATTATTATTTTTGTTTTTTAATTAGTACTTCTATGGTAAATGGTTACGCGTTCAAAAATAAATGATAAACAACATTTTACTGTACTTCATAAATATTTTAATCTATATTCTTATCTTTAAATAATTGGAATAATTGGAAGTTAACATATTTAAATGTGTGCTTAATTCTACTTTTTCTGTATTTAAAATGAACAAGTTCTTTGTCTCGTACATGTTGAAATCTAAGATGACACATAAAATATATTGTAATTATATTAAGCTATATTAGCTTTTAAGAACTATTGTTAATAAAAAATATATAGTTAAATTAAAGATATATTTGCCAGGACTAGTTGCAAACTTCTTACCCTTACCATAACCAACTAGATTATCAATAATTTTTCAAAATGTCTGAAGTCATCAATTCTAGTAGGCTCTCATACCTTGGAATTGTAAGTTTCTCATTAAAATCAATCAATCAATCTCTTAAGACACTTAATTCATAGTTAAAATGACTTAATGTTAAATGTTTTCTGTATGTACAATAGCATTAAAAAGATATTAAAATTAAAATATATGACATTATTCAACTATATAAGGGTCTGTATAAACATTTTTGAATCACCCTTTTACAATATTATATTAAATGTTACCTATGGTTTCTCATGTAGACTTCATTACTTAGAATTTAGTACTTAATTACACAAATACAAAAAATATATAAATTTACAAAATATCAATCAAATAATACATATTTATATATCCTGAATAAAATCATCAAAGATTACACCAGTGCTGCAAGTTTAGGTCCATAAATCCACGCAAAAAAAACTATTATTCGAGTCAACTACGTCGACTAGTTTATTATTCGTTAATAATTAACATTTTTACATGATAACGTAATATTAATATTAAATAAGCATTCTATATAAATTTTTTCCTTTATCTCAGAAAAGGCTCATAGCCAGTTGATTGATGTGTCCTTCGAGTCTTTGCTTGTAGGCCATAGAAGACTTTTTTATTTCTTCTTTGACTGTTGGTATTTCCAGATACTTATGTACTTCCTTGTTCTGTATGAACTATGCACCATGCATTGCTTAAGATCTTTAGCACTTTGTTCTGGTAGCACTGGAGAATTTCTATGTTTTAGGGACTTGCCGATCCCCAGAGTTCTATGCCGTACGTCCATACTGTTTTTATTATACATTTGTATATATGTAATAAGTTTATTTTGGAGATTCAGTGTTGATTTCCTATCTAGTAGCCAGTACATATTTTTGAACTTTTTGTTTGCTTGTTCCTTTTTTGCTTTTATGTGATCTCGCCAGGTAAGTTTTCTGTCTAGATGCATACCTAAGTATTTAACAGTCGTATGTTTTGGCAAAGCGTTTCCATCGAGTGTCACAGGTGGACAGTCCCCTCTATTTAAAGAGAACGTTATGTGAACCGATTTTGCTGGGCTGGCTCGTATTCTCCACTTCTCTTGTACTCACTCACTTCTGTTGTATGTCAAGGAATACAGCTGAGCAGTATTCTTTTCGCTCCATCGCTTGCCGTATTATATGTGCTACTCGGTGTATTTGTTCTGTCGTTCCATGGTGTGCACGAAAGCCGAATTGGTTGTCTGGTATCACTTCTTGTTCCTTTAATACTGGAAGAAGACGTCATAAGACTACTCGAAAACTTTTGAAAGTATGGGGAGACTTGTTGGCCTATATGATGTGACTTCTGTAGGAGGGTTTCCGGTTTGGCAACCATATTTATGATGGACCATAGCTTTGGGAAATATTGTAATCTCAATATTGCGTTGAAGAGGATTGCCAGCAGGATGATGCCTTTTTTTGGTAATGTTTAAGAACTTGGTCATGTTTCAAGATTTTATGAATTTCTTCTTCTGAATGCGCACTGTCAGGTTCGTTTGGTTAAAATATGTCTATGAGAAAGTTAGCAAATAACTCAGCTATGTCTTGGGATTTTCGTGACCAGTTACCATTAGTTTGTCTAAGCAGGGGAAGGGGTTCCTTTGCCCTTTTCAATGATTTTATCATTTCCCAGAGTGAATAGTCATCTGCTTGGTACGAAAACAGGGTCTTTAGTTTGTCTTGCAAAGTACTATTTTCATTTTCGCTAAGCATATCAGTCAGGTCTTTTTGTGCTTTGTTGAGTGCCTTTTTATCTTGTCTATTTCTACTGGTAGGCCATTTACGTCTTATCCTTCTCTTCATAACTATTAGCTCTTTTATCCTACGAGGGGATATTCTGACTTTGTGATTTGGATTCTACGTAAGGGGTTGATAGCCACGCTTTTTGTATTAGGTTAGTGGTAAACGACGCAGTGTTTTCTATGTCATCTTCCATTTTGAGAGGTATACACAAATTGGCATTCTCTTCGATGTAATCTCAAAAGGCCTCCCAGTCAGTTTTATGATTGTATAGGGTCTCGCGTAGTTCTTTCCAGATGACTGTGGAGCTTAATGAAACTATCACAGGTGTGTGGTCTGAGGAGTCATCTAGACATTGATGGTCATCTAGACATGATTTCACCTCTGTGTAGAGTCCAGACATCTTTTTGAAAATAAAAAAGTCAATGAGGTCCGGAGTTTTATTGGGGTCCGATGGCCAATAAGTTGGTTCTCTTGTTAATATTACATTTAGGGTATTGCTATCTATTGCCTTTTTCAGTTCTCGGCCTCTTGTCGTCGTTAGTCGAGAACCCCAATATGTTTTTTTTTTATATGTCCGAGATGGCAAATGACTCTACTCCACCTGATGGTAAGTGGTAGTAGAGTCCAAACGCGACAACGGCCAGTACAATCAGGAAAAATGTTCTGTACTAGCCGTCACCGCCTTGCCGGCCCGCAAGATGCCTCTTCACGCCTCGTTTGAAGGAACCCGGGTTGTAAGAAGAGGGGAACACGTGAGCTGGTAAGGAATTCCATTTTTTGGTAGTGCGACTAAGAAAGGAGTTGCCAAATTTCTTTGTGCGCGATGGAATTGATGTCACAGTTAGGCGGTGACATCAAGAACCAGCTCGCGTGGACTTAAGAACGAAGGGGGAAGCAGGAATTAGAGAGAATAATTCCTCAGAGCACTCGCCGTGATACAGTCGATAGAAAGCGCTCAGTGCTGCTATCTCGCGACGCAATTGTAAAGGTTCAAGGGTATTTGTGACCTTTACGTCGCCAATAATGCGTACTGCACGTCGCTGCAACCGGTCCAAAGCCTCCAGTAGGTACTTAGCGGAGCCATCCCAAAGGTGCGAGCAATATTCAACGCAAGACCGTACCTGTGTTTTGTATAACAGGCACAGTTGTTTAGGCAATATGTGTTTTTGGAGTTCCAGTCTCCTCCTTCAATGTATCTACCACCGAGTGTATGGCAAATTCTTTGATTCACTAGTGCTGATATTTCCCAATGACGACGATCTCGGTCTTGTGATGAATACCTGCTGTGTGTGCTTTTTATTCGTGCTGCTGCCAGTAGCATTAGCTGTCACGGGGGCCTGGTCGCCCACTCCCGCGCAGTCTTCAGTAGCATATTTCACATTTGCAGGCCCGGGTACCTGTGGACAGGTTAATTAACCGCCGCCTGTTGCTCGGCGTTGTTGCTCATTTGGCAACACCCAGAGGCACGTGTAGGGCTAGGAAAAAGTGGGCCTAGGAAAAAGTGGTAAATCCTACGGACGCAAGCAACATTAGTATCGAAACAAACAAGCTCAAACGAATTGGCTCAAATTTAGTTTATCTGTATAGGTGTTTTTTTTTTGGAAAAAAAATGCAAAAAGAAAACCGAGCGATCCTCGGTCGCCCTATCATTAAAACAAACTATATCTACTTTTAATTAATGACTGCATCCATCATTTTTCCTCCAATTCGCAGAATTTTCGACATTGCCTCGTAGTGTTTAAAAAAAACAAAATTTAATTGATTTTTTACATAATCAATCTCGATTATTTTTTAAATACTGGTGGTAGGGCTTTGTGCAAGCTCGTCTGGGTAGGTACCACCCACTCATCAGATATTCTACCGCAAAACAGCAATACTTGATATTGTTGTGTTCCGGTTTGAAGGGTGAGTGAGCCAGTGTAATTACAGGCACAAGGGACATAATTAGGTCCCAAGGTTGGTGGCGCATTGGCTATAAGCGATGGTTGACATTTCTTACAATGCCAATGTCTAAGGGCGTTTGGTGACCACTTACCATCAGGTGGCCCATATGCTCGTCCACCTTCCTATTCTATAAAAAAAAAATAATAATATATAGGTTATATATACATTACTTTATGATAATATCCTTGTTTATAGATGGCTCACCCTTGAATTTAATGAAATAGAAAGTCTACCACCCAACATGGATAGAATGGACAGTCTCGTCCACTGTAACTTTAAGCACAACAGAATAAAGGAGTTCCCGACGTCTTTGCTCAAATGCAGTAACCTCATGTATTTACAACTTAGTTACAATCAGGTATTTATTTAACTCTACATGTAAAACATAACACACACACCTTGTCGACCTAGTAATTAGCTATAGGGCCACAGATCCAGACTGGGATGTGAAAAGTTTTTGGGGGTTTCCTGTAATAGAAATAGCCCGGAGTCTGGACATTTGCAGTGTTTACGCCTGAAGTCTCTTTTGTCGTGTCGGATTATCCGTCCCATTTATAAGAGTGAGAGAATATAGTGCACCTGTGTGCGCACACTCTTGATATGACCCGTGTATATTTAGTCTCTCGTTAATAATGGTCGCTGTGGCCGAAATCGAAACAGTTATTAATTTTTATTAAATGGTTTAATAATAAAATTGTAACTATTTTAGTAGTTAATTAAATATGCCGTTAAATAATTGCTTAATCCAATCTTCATGACTGAAACAAAACCGATCTAATTTCGCTCATGACAGCAAAATTTAAACTAGACTATCCATACACAAATCCCTCGTGTTATATTGTAGTCTAAACGTGTGTGGCTTAGAATGTACCCACAGGATGCACTTGTTCCCCTTACTCTCACAGTCTAATGGGGCGGCAATCTGACACGGCCGGAGAGAAATTATGAGAACGCTCAAATAAATAATACCAATTGTTTTAATCTCTGCTCAACTGAGTTTTTTTGACTGAAAAACTCTAAGTTTAATTAGCCCGCATATTTCTCAAATATATTCAATGGCTACTAGACTAAGGTGACTGCTAAGCACTCTTTTTTTATATAAAATATGAAGCAGATGAGCCACCTGATGGTAATATGGTCACATTATAAGCTGTTACTTTATACATGGATCAAATAAAACAGTTTTAAAAATATTATTTTTGCCATAACATTATAATACAAACATATTAAATATTTATCAAAATAGTTAATGTTTAGATTACCAATCTTCCGCCGGATTTTATCGCAAGCTTGCTGCCTGTGCTGGAGACGGTTGACCTGAGATACAATCCGATATCAAACGTGACTAATAATGTAAGTACATTGACCAATTTTTGCTGATAATATTTTATTAGGTATATGCAACTATGCACTGATTTTACCTAAGCCCCACCAGAAAGCTCATTGTTAATATTCGTTTTATTAAGTGGTTAATTTGCTTTAGCTTCCACTAAGCCCTACTACCAGGGAAATATTTAACGAACTTATTCTAGTGTTGTCGATTTATTAAACTTGAATATTATTTGAAATCCTGAATAGTTGAAACGTATACGGGATAGTCTAGAGAATTAAAAAGCGCAATATCAATTCCACTAGAACTATTGTATTTAAATTTAAAACACAAAAAAAAACTTTTAAATTAGGACAGTGGCCAAATACGATACTCAGAAGACCAGCTCCGTAATGATAACGCAGATATGGGTACTCCTTCGTCCAGTCGATACGCGACGCAGGCGCTCGCTATAAATGCGACGGCTCTGCGGCTTCCGGCCGTACCAGCTCCGAGACACCCAGACCCTGTCATAGGTAGGAGGACCATTATCTTACAACAGCAGACCGAATGTCTCGTATATGACAAGAAAATCGTGCAAATATGCTCAAATTTGTTTTTTGGTTTTTTATAGTATAGGTAGGCGGACGAGCATATTGGCCACCGATTGTAAGTGGTCACCAACGCCCATAGACATTGGCCTTGTAAGAAATGTTAATCATCGCCAATGCGCCACCAACTTTGGGAACTAAGATGTTATGCCCCCTGTGCCTGTAATTACACTGGCTCACTCACCCTTCAAACCGGAACACAACAATACTAAGTACTGCTGTTTTGCGGTAGAATGTCTGATGAGTGTACCTCATGGTGATAGTGATGGTAGTACCTACCCAGACAAGCTTGTACAAAGACCTACTTCCAGCTTTATTTGTTCATTATGGGATTTCTGAGTTTTACCCGTGGTGCTTGTACAACACTCAGTTATCATGTGCTTAATTTGTGTTTACAATATAATTCATCTCGTGCTCGGCGGTGAACATTAGGGAAATCTGCACGTTTCGAATAGTAATCTTTACGTGTGTACCAATACGGCTTAGAGCGCCATAATGCAATTAGTTCCAAACCTTCTCCTCAAACGGAAAGACATTTATAAGCTGTTATTTCATATCATTAAAATATGCTATTTACATTCACGAGCAAATCTAAAAAACTTGGTATCAAAATATTATTTAATATTAAGAAATGTTTTAGTTTATTAATTTTGTAGTTTATTAATCGCTATGATTACACTAATAGGAATGATTGGCGTTTCAGTAGATGAAATGGATCTTGATGCGTCGTCGATAGATTCGTCCGAGGACTGGGAGAACAGCGTGGACAGCTCAGACCTGGATGTTCAGTACCAGAACGAAGACGATCGAGCCGTTAATGAGGTATCAAATTTTACATATAAACACTGTATAGAACAATAATAATAATATTCTGGGACATTTTTCACACACGGCCATCTGATCCCAAATTAATATTGTACAGAGCTTGTACTATGGAAACCGGACAACTGATATACTACATATACTACTTTTCTTTTGTAAATACATACTTATATAGATAATTACACCCAGACTCAGGACAAACAGACATGTTCATGCACACAAAAGTCTGTCCTGGGTGGGAATCGAACCCACAACCTTCGGCGTGAAACACAAGTATCTACCAACCACGCCAACCGGCTCGTCTATTAACTGTCGCATTCATAACTCGTCCCCATCACGTCCAAACAGTAACCAGTAACTAAGTGTAGCCAGTTACTTGGTTTATCTTCAATTATTGCTGTTCATTTTCAAACAAATTTATGATTTCCGTGGTCGGAATTATTCGTTGCTAAATTGTTTTGGAAGTTAAGCATGTTTGTCTTTTATTTTTAATACTCATCCTGACATACTTAACGGCTTAATGACACAAGTGATTTAATCGCAGACATTGAAATGTCTATAATGGCGTTGAAGATGCGTTTTATTTTTAACACGATATGAGCAATATTTTTTATACCAAAGTATATAGTTTGAATGATAAACCAGTTAGTCATCACGTTACTATGATGAAAACCGAGTAAGTTATCATGAAGAGTATTTTGAGAGTCATTACACATGCGATAAAACAGTGGAAGTTAAATCCAAACCTGGTTTTTTTTATAGAATAGGAAGGCGGACGAGCTTATAGGCTACCTGATGGTTAGTGGTCACCAACGCCCATAGACATTGACATTGTAAGAAATGTTAACCATCGCTTGCATCGCCAATGCGTCACCAACCTTGGGAACTAAGATGTTATGTCCCTTGTTCCTGTACTTACACTGGCTCACTCACCCTTCAAACCGGAACACAAAAATACCAAGTACTGTTGTTTTGCGGTAGAATATCTAATGAGTGGGTGGTATCTACCCAGACGAGCTTGCACAATGCTCTACCACCAGTAACATATGGTATCAGCAATTACTTTTTTTCCGATATTTTTTTTTGTTTGTAATTGGAAGTTTATTACTACTAATTGAATTTCCTCTAGAATGTCTAAATGATATGTGATGGTCTTAATGTCTCTGTCTCCAAAGGAAACTCGCCACGCTGGTTCCGAAATACATCTATAGAATTTTTCGTAACGCTTCTATAAAACTTATTTCACTAATCGTAAAATGATATTTGAAAGTTTCTCCGACTGTGTATTGTCTCTAAATTGCGTCTTAAAATATATTATCTTTAGTCATTATCTCCTTACATTAAATTCACCCATCCTGACGTGAACGGTAATGTTAACACGCTAACAGCTTGCGCAATTCTTACAGGCCATCGGTATGGTGTTGCCAGAGCTGTCACGTTACGCGTCAACTGCAAGCTAAATTATTGTATCGGGCAACTCTGTTTACAATTCAATTTCACACTGAAAACATTGGACTTAGATATACCTTGAAAATATATTCATATTTAGAAGATATAAAGTCTTCCAGTGGAATTTGAAAAAAGAAGTATTACTTTGAACAAGCCAAAAGCCAAAATCCTTGAATCCAGGTCGTATTTATGAAATCTTTTTTATGAATGTATAAAAATTATATTAATTTAAGTTTTTTGTAATATATTAAATGAATTAAACCAAAGTATATGCAAATCAGTGTGACATATAATTTTTATATTTAAAATTATTTTTAATAATGATAAATATCTAAATAATATGTGTATACACTGACATAATTGGCAACTGTTTCTTTCATTGTTGATTTCTTGATTGTTATTGAATATATATTCAAGAAAATTACAGGAACTTGTTACCAATCGTGTTGACAATATAAAAGTTCCTAATTATATTTTAAAATTGCCCTTTGTGCACAAAGCTTAAGATATACTTTCAACTGATTCAATATATAAATTCTTTAATTAGTATATAAAAAGACAATAATATACTTTTTTGTAAGTTTGTTGCACAATTTATTTTAATAAGGGCCTAATCGCCATTTTATCATAGTATTAAATTTTAAGTTCCCATTTCATTTTTATTAGTAATTTTTTTTTCATTATACATTAGGTACTAAATTTATCTAATATAATAAAAAAATCATTGCGAACTTACATAAATATATAAAACTTAATTGTTGCTATGTTGAATCATAAAACCGATTCTCAAATTTGTATTAAGAAAAATACAAATATATTATATTTATAAAAGAAAAAAATATAATTTATGTATAACATTGGACTCTGTTATCATTTAGAAGTACATAATCTGAAATAAATAAATAATGTTTTTTTTTTACATCATACATAATAAATAATTATGATTTATTTTAGTGTGTATTTATTTTTTTATAAATGCTTATGAAGTTAAATGCGAAAGCGCAATCGATTAATACCAAAAGAACTTCTTTACTTTTATAATTATTAAAAAAATATATAAATACATATAAAGCAGCGGGGATATACTTTTATGTAACCCCCTTTTGTCGGAGTACACCCCCTAAATATACTTACGTAGAGCGCTTGAACGCTCCCTAAGTATATATTTTACTATATAATCTGTTGTGTTCAATATTTATTTGGTTTTTTTAGTTGAAATTTAAAATAATTTTGGTTAAAATTCAATGGACAAACTATGTAGAACTTGTTTACATAATTTCGAACCTATGGTTTTGTATGTCGCAGACGTCGAGCCTATACATCTCTCGATAACAGTTTCGTCAAAAAATTCCGCTTTCAATCATACTATATTATAGATAAGACGAATGAACGATGCAGCGCACATTGTTCCGCGGCTGAAGATGAACTACAAAACTGTATGTTAACCCCGGAAGGTAAATAGAGGCAGAATGTTCGTTAAATGTGTTACGATTAATGGGTCGGTTCGAATTAATATAAGCAAGCTTCTGTAGAATAATACTGGTTTTGTACATTAAATATTGTTAACAATACTATACTATATTGACAATAGTATCAATTCGATATTGATGTAATTAGGTAAAAGAGAATTTAGATTTACGTAAATGATATAAATATTACTAAAAACACCATATTGTGAATTGTAAAAATGGTCCTCGTGACCGGATTTTAGCCACAACGGCCATTTTCAAAGAATACTAGACAAGATATTAGCATGACGTATTGTATACTATTGTAAATTCGCTATTTAATAAATGTATATGTATGAAAAGTACTTGTAAAATTTTAATAAACCTTCTCGTTTATTGTATAAGTTTTGTAAAACCCAATATGTTTTAATTTGTACAAAATATATAATCCAATTTATAATGATTTAATTCACGTCAAACTTATTCATAATTTTGATTTTTTATGTTTAGAAAAATTAAATTAACCCATAATATTGTATAATCCTAAAATAACCTATGTAATCCGATATAAGTAAAGCCGAGGTCGATACATGATTGAATACGTTTTAACTTGTTACACGGTATTTTCACGTGCGTCAGAATTCTTAAAGAGAAGCCTTGAATTGTTTCAGACAAATTTGGCCATCGAACACCGCCTTGTAAAACTTTAATCGGGGATTTACTGTAGTTAATACTTATTCATGTAGTTGAAACATGTCGCATATATAATAAGCTTATAATAAAATCAATGTTAAATTTAATCGAGTTATCAAAATTTCGCCACTGCCATATTAGATTTCTTCTGAATATATTTCTTGAAATGTTTTCAAAACTAATGTAATTTTTTAAACATGATCATTATTGTTTAAATTATCCGTGATTAACTTATTGTTTTGCTTTTTTTCTATTTACGTATCCGATTTATTGTGAAATATAGAATAGATTTAGAAACCGCTTCAAAAATAACAGAAAATATTAGTTTTTGTTTTTGGTTGATTTCGATATACTCTTACGTCATTTTCCAAAAAAAATCACTATTAATGTCATTTATTAAAATCATATCAATGTAATAAATAGTTTATTTGTAGTGATTTAGGCACAGATAACAAAATTGTTGAGTTTTTTTTTGTTATTTATCTACATATCAATTATATTGTTTATGAAGCTCATCCTTAGTATGTGGTGTAAAATATACAATGTATGTTATATTTTAATTTATAATCATTTTAATAAACTAATGAAAATTACATTTAAATCCACCTTCAAATTTTTATTACAAAAAAATATTCATTTTAAATATATTTATTGTAATCATATTCTTAAAAATAATCTGCATCTAGATTTGAATTAATTTTTATTTCTAAATTTTAAATATTATTTTTACTAAAAAATATTTTTTTAAAAACGATATACAAAATTATAAATAATTTCTAATAAATTTTATTATAAATAATGTTACACCCCCCCAGCCACCTCCCCAGTGAGCAAGTGTTGGTTTTATTTTAAATTTTTTTTTTTTTAATTTTTGGGCGAGGAAATAAATTTCAAACTTGTAAAAAAATTTAGCGGTGCCGGTTCAATTAAAATATTAATTTATTAAAAATAAATTAAATAAATATTGAATCGAATGCCTCAATGTTTTTTAAAATTTCTCAATTTATTTTTGAGCCCAGAGTTTCTGGAATTAATAAAACTAATAATAGTAACATTAATAATCTAAAAAATCAAAATATATGCCCTTTATGCTAGAAAGCAACAGGACATATTATATATAATATAATAAATACATATAATCGACCACAATAACATTTTCAATTAATCATCGGTATTCTCGCTAGTAGATGATTCACTATCCTGGGAATTAAAACAAAGCCAAGGATGTATTTTATCAACTGAGTATATACCCTTTTTTTTTTTTTTTTATAGAATAGGAAGGTGGACGAGCATATGGGCCACCTGATGGTAAGTGGTCACCAAACGCCCTTAGACATTGGCATTGTAAGAAATGTCAACCATCGCTTATAGCCAATGCGCCACCAACCTTGGGAACTAAGATTTTATGTCCCTTGTGCCTGTAATTACACTGGCTCACTCACCCTTCAAACCGGAACACAACAATATCAAGTATTGCGGTTTTGCGGTAGAATATCTGATGAGTGGGTGGTACCTACCCAGACGGGCTTGCACAAAGCCCTACCCTTATACTTTATACCCCCTTTTTTGTAATAGGAGTATCTACTACCTCATATCTATCATGATCCAGAATTTTTGTTATTCTGTATGGCCATGAACACTTTGGTAATAACTTTGCCTCCAAAATTTTTTGATTTTACAAATGGTCCGGCTCCACCCCAAATCGGGATGCAATAAGTCAGAACAGATTGGCACAAGGCAAGGTAGACAGTTTTTACAATTTCAGGCTCGGTCAGGTGTCTTATGATCTTAAATATGTAAGTTCATTTTCTAACCCTTTTTATTAAATCTTCAATTTGAGAGTGCCATTTTAAGCTGGAGTCGATCTTAATTCCAAGATATTTCACGCTAGACACAGCGCTAAGGGGTAGACAATCACAGGTGGGGGATGGGGTGGAACAGGTATGTAGGTAGGTGAGCAATGATATTAGAATATTCTGGAGGAACCGAAGAAGCTGATGTTCTGGAAAAGGGAAGGATTTGTGTTTTTTTTGTATTCATTGTTAGTAAGTTGGTTGAGAGCCAGCGAGACACTATAGTAAGTGTTTCTTGAGCGTGCTGACTTGGCACACTTCCAGTTACTGCCATATACCAGAAGAGCGGTATCATCGACATACGCAAAGATACTACAGTTTGGAATAATAAGTTTGCATAGGTCATTTATATACAACTGGAAAAGTGTAGGCCCTAGTATGCTGCCTTATGGAACACCGTAGCAAATCGGTAACAAGTCACTGGTGTAGGAGTCAATTTTAACACACTGTTGACGATCCAAAAGATAGCTTTGAAATATTTTTAGTTCCCTGCCCCGAATGCCGTGGTATTCCAACTTATCAACCAAATTCGGGATTGATACAGTTTCGAAGGCCTTGGAGAGGTCAAGGTCGAAACATTTGTTGCCATTATCGAGAATATCTACTGCAGTACTAGTAAGGTTCACGATTGCATCTTCAGTTGAGATACCCGTTCTAGATCCATATTGATTTTTGGCAATAATTTTATATTTATTTAAGTATTTGACTAGCAAATTATTAAGTATTCTCTCCAGAACCTTCGACAACACTGGTAAGACCGATATTGGCCTATAATTAGTTACATCACTCCTATCTCCCTGCTTGTAAATAGGACTTATAACAGCTCTTTTCATTAGTCTAGGAAAGATGCCGGTGGAAATCGATAGGTTACACACATGAGTAATTAGAGGTATTAAAATATTTTTATAAGATTTTATTAGAGATGGAGGAATTCTATTCCATCCAGGAGCACAGTTACCTCACAGGCCTCTTATTATACGCTCAACTTCGTCTCGATCTACCTCAGGAAGTACAAAGGAGTTTGCTTGGGCAATTGTGGACATAGAGGGAGCCGAAGTAGGAGGAGTTATCTTAGCTGCCAATTCCTCAGCCACTTTTACAAAATATTCGTTTACTGAATTAACTGCCATTTTGGAATTTTCTTTGATGTTAAGGAGTGCACGGGGAGGTTCTACTTGTTGAGTAGTGTTAGTCACTTTTTTGATAATGTACCACATAGCCTTTTTATCATTTTTCGCCTTTTTACACTTTGGTCTTTATGTCTATGTTTATATCGCCTATCATGGCAATGTTACAAAACATACTTAAACAGAAAATTATGCTACATGGCCGTCCGTCACTGTCACATGGAGGCCTCTGAAAATCAGTGCTGGGTTAATATTATGCCAGCTTCAACTGAGAGGTTGTCCATTTTGGATGCCACACCACTTTACAGTTAATTTTTGTTAATTTTTATTTACTTATTTTTTCTCTTTTCTTTGTGTTTAAAATAATTTTTCTCTTTTCTTTGTGTTTAAAAAATATTTTTGTAAATATTTTTGTAAAAATTTTTGCAAGTTAGTTAATTTTTTATTTATTTTTTTCTACGTGTGGTGTGATCCAAATAAAGGCTATCTATCTATCTATCTAGTTAAACTATTAATGAAATTACCTATATTATAATAAGGTGGAGAACGATAGATACAAATAAACGCAATTTTATTTTCAACAGTGCAGATCAGACAGTTACCATCTTTAAAGCGAGGTTCCCACACCGAGACCTTCAATTAGCGCCTTACATAAATCACTATCCCATCATTTTATAGTTTATTATTTAATGTGTGATAGTAGTTGTAGTTGTGGTATTTGAGATGCAATTTTTAGCCAACACTCACTCAAAATAAGTATGTCCGTATCAAACTTAAGCATGTTTAAAAAGGCAACAATTTGATCAAAATTTTTATTTATGCTCCTAATATTTATGTGAAGGCTCTTAATGTTCTTGGATGGGTTACCTAATATCTGATAACATTTATTCGGTGAACATTGATAGCAATTAAACGAGTCTAGTTCTTTCGTTACTTTATCTAAGTTAATCATCGGAATAGTTTATATAATAATAATATTATTACATAAATAAAAAGGAAACAAAAAAAAATTCTTATAAATATAATATATATATAAATAAGAGGAAATAATGTTAAAAGATATATATGTAAGTAAATAGCTATGAGGCATATTATAGTAGGTATTGTATATGTGTGAGATATATGAATGCTGTGAGAAGATTGAGTACTATGTATGTTAGTAAGTTTAATTGTATGATGATTGTAAGTGTCATATCTGCAAATTAGTTTACAAAGTAAATATCGACTTACGTAAGATTTACCACACAGCAAACATATGGTAGAAATTCGGGTAGTAACACAGAGAATTTATAATATTCACTATTAAATGCATAACAGGATTGCGTACTAGTCATTTATCACATTTAAGATCACGTAAGCATTGTTCGCATTTGATAAGGATTTGCTTCGATCCTTGCTCCTTGCGCAGAAATACCCTGGAATTAGCGGTCCAACAAAATCTATATCCATTTTCCTTGGCAAAACCACGGGCTGTAAAGAATAACTTTTTGGTGGAAGACGACATAAATTCGTCTATGTAGAAGGGTTTTACTTCTCCTGGCAGGCCTGATTTGAGTGTTGAGTATTTAGCTTATGAGCAGACTTCCGCGATTTGTTAAATTTTCGTATTTTTGTAAGTATTTCGTTTTTTTCTGCACTGTAGTGAATTCTACTACAATATTACTAGTTGAACCAGGCTTTCTAGGTCCACGATGTATGTCTCGGAAATCCGTTGGTTGCAGATTGCTACTTAAAGTTGTCCCAATATTTTTGACAATGTTAATGAGATCCGAGGTAGTTTCATTTTCTTTTTGAGGAATGTTGCGAATTTCAATAATTGCAGGACGTGTCAAACGATTTAATTCGTTAACTTTTGCCTCTAATAACAACATGTAGTCCCTATTTTCCTTGTTCTCTGTTTCCAATATGTTTATTTTCAATTGCAGGTCTTCATATTGCTTGTTAATAAAATCTAGGATCTAGGATCAAGTTCTAGGTTTGATTTCTCAATGTTTATACATTTTATCTTAACATCTTTTGAATCTTGGTCCGATTTTCATGAAGCAAGGACTGAGTTCTGTTCAGTTTTCCAAGTACAAAGCATATTTTTTATTTCATTTTTAAATTCTGTGAACCGGTCTGAGTCCTTCGGAGAGTCCGTACGCAAACGTTTATGCCTTATAGACACGAAGGAGTTTTCGATTTCTTCACCTACTTTGGCGGGTATATCAGGTTCCGATTGTACTTGGGTACTAGTTGTAGAGCTCGACGAGGGCGGGGAGCGTTGAAGCGGCATTATGTCTTATTTCGTGTAACGTTGAGTTTTAGCAATCACTTTAAATTGTTACGCCCAAGCAGGTTGTTATATAATCTCCAATAACTCACAAGAAATGCACCACGTGGTCGTAAACAGGAGGAAGATTCCGCTATAATAGATGTCCAGTTTACCTTGACACGTATAGTTTATAGTACGCCTCAATAAGTTAGCTCAACATAAACTGGTCGCTTCTTATCGCTTAGATAAAAATGCAATTGCATTGACAGGGCCAGTCATGCGAGACACCGATACACGCGTTATTGTCCGTAAGGCAGGGGTCTAAGTAACTGGTTTATTTTTTCAAACACTCGCGTGGACGCGTCCGCTCATGTCGGCATCGGGCCGAGGAATATGAATATTGAAAACCAATTTGAATTAGAAGTTATAGTTTTAATAAATTTAATTTTATTGATTGAGACCAAATAATATTATTTGATACTTTTATGTTAAGAAAAAAACAAACAGATAATAATTATGGATATGAATATTTAAATTAAAATATTGAACGTGGTACTTTTCATGTAAAAAATGGTGTTGGTTAGGAAACACAAGAACATTTTGGTAAATAGTTAAATGGATTTTTTAATTCATATTCTTCAACGGGGTCAATATTTGGTTTTATTTTAGTTTTTGTAGAACCTAAAATAATTTCTTTTGAACCACTAAATACTTCCACTTTTACTTTTCCATTTTACATAGTAACTCATGTTAATTTTGCACTATCACTTTGTTCTTGTTGAAAAAATAATTCTGCTGATTGTTCTTGTTCATTAAATTTAGCAACTCTATCCATAAAACTTGGTGTTGGTACAAGTAATGTTAATTCATTATTTTTAGTTAACATTCACATTAAAAATGATTTTCCTAATAAATTCTTGTAAACCAAATATATATAATTTTTCAAATCATTTATCTTTATCTTTTAATTTATTTAAAATATATATATATAATCATAATTTAGTTGATTTTTGAGCAATAATCATAGGTATATCTAAAAATCATTCTACTTTATCAAAAGTATCTAAATATTAATATGGATTATTATTTATCATTTTTATCAGTCCTTATAAAGAAAATTAAATTTATTTTTGAACAATGTACTCTTCAACTTCTCTTATTGATTTATTTTTATTATCGTATTGTTTAGTAATTTTTTGCGAAATTTTTGTTCCAAAGACTTCGGCAAGGTATTCAGCACTGCCACGGTAGCATGCGAAAGCAATCCCGTGGCGCTCCTCGTTAAGACGAAATGGGTACAGCTGGTTCTTTAGTGGGTATTCCGATGTTTGGGGCGCACGCGGTGCCTTGGACACCGGCGAGCCCTACATACCCCCCACTGTTCCCATGGGAGAAATGCGTAAGGCGTTTTTCCAGCGATAAAAAAGGTATTCAGCATTATTTGGGTCTTTGACATTATGAGCAATAATGTTAGCTGTAATTCCAAAAAAAGTGTCGGTTAAGTAAGTCTTTATTGTCATTTTTTAAATCGTTAATAGTTTGAAAACATAAAAAGCATTGATAGTTAAAACTTTGAGTTTTATTTATTAAATTAATAATGCTATCACTTGCAAAAACGTTAAACTCATCAAGAACAAGATTTATGTGTTGATTTCGTGGTTTGATACTAGCAAATTCTTTTAAGTCTTGAATTAGTAATTTACCCATGTTACTTGCAAGTTGGGGATAATCCAATGAATTTAAAGAAAACAAAATAATTTTATGTTTTTTAGAAATTTTAATAAGTTATTTTTAATCCAATACTGTTATTTAATTGTTCAGCATAAACACTCAAACGATTTAGTAACCCATTTGCTTCTGCTTGTTTACACTCAGCAACAAAAATATATTGTGGATTATTTTTATCAATAAGTTGTTTTAATTCAGTAGTTGGAAAATATTTAATGATATTTGATAAATTGATCTTAATTTTTTTTATCATTAAAGCTTCAATTAAAATCAATAGATAATTATGAGCCATATGAGCCATATGAGCTTGATAGTGTGGCTCAGTAAAATCAAATAAGCTTACGAAGGAGTTTTCGATTTCTTCACCTACTTTGGCGGGTATATCAGGTTCCGATTGTACTTGGGTACTAGTTGTAGAGCTCGACGAGGGCGGGGAGCGTTGAAGCGGCATTATGTCTTATTTCGTGTAACGTTGAGTTTTAGCAATCACTTTAAATTGTTACGCCCAAGCAGGTTGTTATATAATCTCCAATAACTCACAAGAAATGCACCACGTGGTCGTAAACAGGAGGAAGATTCCGCTATAATAGATGTCCAGTTTACCTTGACACGTATAGTTTATAGTACGCCTCAATAAGTTAGCTCAACATAAACTGGTCGCTTCTTATCGCTTAGATAAAAATGCAATTGCATTGACAGGGCCAGTCATGCGAGACACCGATACACGCGTTATTGTCCGTAAGGCAGGGGTCTAAGTAACTGGTTTATTTTTTCAAACACTCGCGTGGACGCGTCCGCTCATGTCGGCATCGGGCCGAGGAATATGAATATTGAAAACCAATTTGAATTAGAAGTTATAGTTTTAATAAATTTAATTTTATTGATTGAGACCAAATAATATTATTTGATACTTTTATGTTAAGAAAAAAACAAACAGATAATAATTATGGATATGAATATTTAAATTAAAATATTGAACGTGGTACTTTTCATGTAAAAAATGGTGTTGGTTAGGAAACACAAGAACATTTTGGTAAATAGTTAAATGGATTTTTTAATTCATATTCTTCAACGGGGTCAATATTTGGTTTTATTTTAGTTTTTGTAGAACCTAAAATAATTTCTTTTGAACCACTAAATACTTCCACTTTTACTTTTCCATTTTACATAGTAACTCATGTTAATTTTGCACTATCACTTTGTTCTTGTTGAAAAAATAATTCTGCTGATTGTTCTTGTTCATTAAATTTAGCAACTCTATCCATAAAACTTGGTGTTGGTACAAGTAATGTTAATTCATTATTTTTAGTTAACATTCACATTAAAAATGATTTTCCTAATAAATTCTTGTAAACCAAATATATATAATTTTTCAAATCATTTATCTTTATCTTTTAATTTATTTAAAATATATATATATAATCATAATTTAGTTGATTTTTGAGCAATAATCATAGGTATATCTAAAAATCATTCTACTTTATCAAAAGTATCTAAATATTAATATGGATTATTATTTATCATTTTTATCAGTCCTTATAAAGAAAATTAAATTTATTTTTGAACAATGTACTCTTCAACTTCTCTTATTGATTTATTTTTATTATCGTATTGTTTAGTAATTTTTTGCGAAATTTTTGTTCCAAAGACTTCGGCAAGGTATTCAGCACTGCCACGGTAGCATGCGAAAGCAATCCCGTGGCGCTCCTCGTTAAGACGAAATGGGTACAGCTGGTTCTTTAGTGGGTATTCCGATGTTTGGGGCGCACGCGGTGCCTTGGACACCGGCGAGCCCTACATACCCCCCACTGTTCCCATGGGAGAAATGCGTAAGGCGTTTTTCCAGCGATAAAAAAGGTATTCAGCATTATTTGGGTCTTTGACATTATGAGCAATAATGTTAGCTGTAATTCCAAAAAAAGTGTCGGTTAAGTAAGTCTTTATTGTCATTTTTTAAATCGTTAATAGTTTGAAAACATAAAAAGCATTGATAGTTAAAACTTTGAGTTTTATTTATTAAATTAATAATGCTATCACTTGCAAAAACGTTAAACTCATCAAGAACAAGATTTATGTGTTGATTTCGTGGTTTGATACTAGCAAATTCTTTTAAGTCTTGAATTAGTAATTTACCCATGTTACTTGCAAGTTGGGGATAATCCAATGAATTTAAAGAAAACAAAATAATTTTATGTTTTTTAGAAATTTTAATAAGTTATTTTTAATCCAATACTGTTTTTGTGTATTTAATTGTTCAGCATAAACACTCAAACGATTTAGTAACCCATTTGCTTCTGCTTGTTTACACTCAGCAACAAAAATATATTGTGGATTATTTTTATCAATAAGTTGTTTTAATTCAGTAGTTGGAAAATATTTAATGATATTTGATAAATTGATCTTAATTTTTTTTATCATTAAAGCTTCAATTAAAATCAATAGATAATTATGAGCCATATGAGCCATATGAGCTTGATAGTGTGGCTCAGTAAAATCAAATAAGCTTATAATTTTATCTGCTTAAACAATATGATTTTTAGAAGCTAAAGGATTATATTGATTATCACCATTTATTGTTCAAATAAAACCATTATTATCAATTGTCTTAACTTTGTTTATTAAATCACTGTCACCTTTCCATCAATTATGATCACTGTTTGATTTAATTTATAAAGTTGATTTATTATTGATAATGCTGGTGTAGTTTTTCCTGAACCAGTTGCACGAATTAACAAAGTATGCTTATTTAGTTTTGATGAATCAATATGATTGATGCTCAATGCACTCAAGGCAGCGTCCGGCCTGCGAAGTCCCTTCGCCGTCGACCCGGTCTCCTCCTTCTCTGTCGAGTCGACGTCGTCCTCTCGCTCGCGTTCTGCCGCCTCTTTTTGCGACAGAACGGTGTCGCCAACGCGGACACTGCCGCCCAGATCTCTTCGTTTCCGGCCATCTTCTCGACGAGGGCCGGCAGCGAAAGGTCCCCTCCCACAGCCGTAGATAGGACCGCGCGAGGCTCCACCCAAGACGGGCACTCTACGCGCGTGTGTTCCGCCGTATCCACGGCTCCTCCGCCGCAATGGTGGCACTACATCGTCGGCTCCCTACCGACCACCTCACACAGGTACCGGCCGAAACAACCGTGGCCGGTCAAAAGCTGTGTGAGATGATACCTGGGTGGGCCGTGCTTGCGCTCGACCCACTTCCTCAGCACCGGCCGAATGGCCGCAGAGAGGTCCCGGCTAGCACCCTGGACACCCAGTCTCTCCGACCACTCGGCGAATACCCTCTCGCGGGCCTCCTCCCGCCACATCCGAACCTCACGTGGGTGGGGCCGGTTCTCCTCCGCTCTCGCTGCCGCCTTGATCCGCCAATAGACCCTCGAGTTAGCCTCGGCCTCGAGGTCCCATGGCGGACTCCCGGCGAGCAGGCACGCCGCGGTGTACGAGACCGTGGAAGCTAAAATTCCTTTTTTTTTTTTTTTTTTTTTTTTTTTTTTTTTTTTTTTTTTTTTTTTTTCGGGGAGGAAAGGCATTTACGCCTGCCGCCCGGTCCGGGGGGACCGGGACGGGTATGTGGGACTCACGGGGCAGAGGGCCACCGTCCTACCCACTAAAACCTCCCCGGATTTCCGCCTCTCCGCAAGGCGGCGGGGTCACGGGAACGTTGTGACTTACAACCGCAACCCCGCCAGCGGTCGTCGCCATAAGGCGACCCATCTCGAGAGCGCGCCAGGATGTTGGGGCGCGCCTCCCTCCTCTCTGTGCCTCCGTCCTGTTACGTGAAAGCTAAAATTCCTGCCTCAACTGACAAAGTCTTCACCCAACCCGCAATAACTGTACGAGAAGCGATTTTTGGTTTACCTCTAATATTAAGAAAAAGGTTTATTAATTTACCTGATTCACGTTTAGTACTGAGTAGATCGGTACAATGTTTCACCCAAAATACCGGATCTAAATTTTTATTAGACTGCTCCGAGGTCAGCTTCCATTCAGATTGTCTGTAATTAGCATTGTCCGTCTTCGAACCAAAAAAAAATGGGCCATAAAATTAAATAATTGTCACCGCTTATTAAATGTTTTGAGTCAACAGCTAGGAGCGTCAGATTGTGTACTCTTCTTCCAGAATAAAGAAGTAATAGAGTAACTGTGTGTCTACAAGAAGCAAAGATACTATTTTCTTCAACTGAATATGAGGCTAAGAACGATACCAGTTTGTCTATGTTCCAAACTTCTGGTTTCTTATTTATTGGTTTTTTAAGTGCAATTGATTTTAATATGTGGTTCACCAACACATTCGAATTTAATTGACCAGAATTTTCTGTACTACATAAATTGGATACCACAGATTTGTGAAGAACAATGGTAGTAAGCTAGACCATCAATAATGTATAAGTCAGCGAGAAAGCGAGCCAGAATTTCTCCTGTGGGTTGTAAGGGGTTTAACTCGTACTTCGCATTCCATCTCAACCATCTATTCCATGCTACTCCATACGTTTTTTTGGTAGATGAACGCCAAGACGATTTAAAAAAATTTAACTGTTGTTCATTCCATCCCGCTACATTTTTTGACCGCCCCCACATTTCCATACATCCAGTTCTAGTTCCTGGATCTTGGGTGGTGCCAGCCCAGTTACGGTGTCTATCAGGTGTAGGTATAGCTTCTGGATTGTGAACGGTGGTGCTATTGTGGAGTGCAACAAGAACAATTTGGAGATTTTTTGGTTTGGCAATACCTTCTTGTCGAGTCATGGATTCCAAACAATGCCTAAGAACACGAGGCTTTTGCATGGTGACGTGATCGACTTTTCTTTGTTCATCTTCCATCCCAAGTAATGTAGGCGTTTCAGTACAATTCGAATGTCTCTTTCTGTTACTTTTAATGGTTCTTATCTGATCGCGTTTTGATGACCTCCACGTTGACGAAATGACCCACGAAAATTTTGATGCTTGCGAGTACTTTTGCTTGCACTGTTACCATATTCCTGGGAGGGATAGTTATGACTGTAGCCATGCGAGGGCTGAGATACATGTGGCGTGATGCAACATGCGCGAGAAACACCCTGCGAGGGTGAAGTCCAATTCACTAACCCCTGCGAGAGGAAGTGGGTAGCTTTTTTACTTTCCGCATGCGAAGCAAATTTATAGCTACTTGTCGGTTTCGACACAGGCATAAATGCTTTTTTAACTCCTCCGGCTTTTTCTAAGGCTGATGTAAGTTGTTCAGGGTTAAAAATGAATTGATTCGATGGTGGAATTTTTCGAAGAGTAGACTTTAGTAGCAGCTCCCTGACAAACCTCGTAACACCATCTCTTCGCATCTGAATTACCTCAGCTCTATGACCGCAAATGAGTTGCAGCATATCAGAAGACACTTTATGGTAATCCCCGTTCGAGAACACCTCAGTAATTTTTTCGATCAACTGATCGAGTTCTACATTTCCTTTTTTGTGTGCCCAGTTGATAAGATCAGTCATCCCCTGTTGTAGAACATCTCGTTGCTTAAGTATGGCGTAAGTCAAGGCACCGTACGCCTTATCTGCATAGGCTAGATGTTTTAAGCTGTCAAAAGATTTGATTTCTTCATTTACTTCCAAGTCAGTGAATCCAGGTGTGTAAGTGTAGGATTTTTGTACTTCAGCATATCTAACCTCGCACCATTCACTCTTATCGAAATGTTGCATGTTCTGTAAAAAAGAAAGGTAATTTTCGGGAGCCCTAGGGACAGTAGGCTCTTTTAACTTTATTTCAAGATGATGATGAAGATGATGGTGGATCATCTCGTTGACGTTTGTCGATCCTGGTATGCAACCCCGATGGACCAGGCATTGAGACCGAGGTATCACTCTTTGGGTCTTCCATCCTAACGGAAAAGTTATGATTCACTAAGAATTACAAGCCTTAGAAAACATTATAAAGAAAGGTAATTAGGCTGACGAACACATATATTTACCTAAATTTGAAAAACATCCGTGTTACAGACGAAATAAGAATAAGAGAGTGTAGGAAAAAATAAAAAATAATGAAATTAAATGTGCATCGCATTACTTTTTTTTTTTTTTTTTCTAAAAAAAAAAGGGCTTTTTCGCATAAGCGAACATGCCGCCCTGGTTGAGAATTCTTAGGAGGGTACAAAATATAATATATTAAACTTAAAAATACCTTAATTAATCACAGATCTAAGACTTAATTTGGACAACATTTTTGCGAGATTTGACGTCGGATCTGACAGAATGACATTGCATTGTCCAACAGACTTTATATCCAAATTAAGTCTAGTTCTAAGAGATTCGTTCTGAGCACATTCCATCAATACGTGCAAAAGATCATCAGGTACATTACAAGTTGAGCAGTTTGGAGAAGTTGATTTCCGCATCAGAAATGCAAACATATTGCATGGGATGTGCCCAGACCGAAGCCGCAGAATTAATTTCGTTTCATTAAATTCATGTTACTATTCTCAATCCAAGGATATCTGCATGGATGAGGCTGGATCGTACGGTACCATATACCTTTCTCCTTAGCTCTTTCGTCAAAGTACTCTTTCCATAAATCATAGCAATGCACTTTTAGATTTGGCAAGTAACTTTCAAATGAAGGTGTAAAGAGGACTTCAACACCGTCAGATATAGCTTCTTTGGCTAGTACATCTACTTGTTCATTCCCTTCTATGCCTACGTGAGATGGTATCCATTGAAAGAAAATTACTTTGTCATCTGATTGTAACTTAGATAGAAGCTTTAGAATCGCGTAAGCTACAGGTAACCCTCGACAGATCGAGGTACACCGAGCTAGGTGTTGAAGCGCGCTTTTGGAGTCTGACAAGATAACTACTTTACTGTAGCTTGTACACTCAATATAGCCTAAAGCCTCTAAAATAGCTACAAGCTCAGCTTCCATTATAGATACCTCTATTTTAATTTGGAATTTAGAATAAATGTTCAAATTGAAATCCAAAAATGCAACTCCTATTCCATATTTGTCTTTCGAACCATCTGTAAATATTTTTTGAAAGTTGGAGTAATTCGAATTTATGTATTTTATACAAGTGTTTCGCAAACTAATTTGATGATACTCTCGCTTAGAACCGATAAATCCTTCGATATTTATTTTTAGAATGCTTGACATAACAATACTAGTTACCCATTGATCTAATGAAAACATGCCTAAACTTGAGAAAGAGTTGCATGGTTGAGATTTGTACATCTCGGAAATTTGTGTAAGTAGAGGTTTTTTCTTGTTAGTCCAGAATCTGTTATGTGTCAGATCTGTTAATTGATTAATTAATGAAAAAGAAGTATTATTATAGAGTGATCTGTTTTTAAGCCAAAATTTTCCTGCCAAATATAATCTTCTTAAATACAAAGGAGGTAAACAAAGTTCACTCTCCATCACATGTATGGGAGTGGTCCTTATAAACCTTCCAATGTTTCGCATTGCTTGATTTTGAATTTTGTCCAATTTCGATAAATTGGTTTTACAACAGTTGTTATACAAAAATGAACCATAATCTAATCTACTTCTAAGTAACGTTATATACAGCTTACGAATATGTTTGGGATGGACTCCCCAACCTGATCCTGTTAACACCTTAAATATATTTAAAAACTTAGACACCCTAGACACAATCTCTTTAATATGTTTAGTCCATCTAAGACCGCGATCCAGCCACATCCCCAGGTACTTAATATTATCCACGACTTCCAAAACTACATCATTTAGAGTAATAGTAATATTGTGCAATTTGTGCCCTCTTGAAAAAATACATATTTTGCTTTTTGTTGATGAAATTTCTAAATTAATATCATGGAATTTTTTGGCTATACAATCAAAAGCAGCTTGTAATCGGCTTTGAATGTCAACTAAATTATCAGAAGAAGTAAATATTACAAAATCATCGGCATATTGCGAAAAACTAATATAATCCATCGAATTAATAGTATCACATGTATCAATTGTTGCAACATTAAATAGTAATGGAGATATAGGATCTCCCTGTGCAAGGCCTACTCCCGTACATCTTACAATTTTAAAGTCTTGGCCTTCAATAATCAGACATCGTTTATGTAAAAAATCCCACAAATAATTACAAAGCATACTGCCTACACCTAATTGATCTAATTTACAAATAAGATATGTAACATCAACATTGTTATAAGCATTTTCTACGTCTATAAAACACCCCACTGTCATTAGATTTTTACTAAATCCAATTTGTACACTAGATACGAAGTCTGTTAGATTATCTAAGCAAGAGCGGGTTTTTCTAAACCCTTTTGTTTGTTCGGAAAATATATGATTTTTTTCAAGATACCATTCGATTCTATTCTTTAAGATAGCATGAAAAATTTTGCATATACATGACATCAGGGATATTGGCCTAAGAGATGATACTTGGGTACAGTCCCGGCCAGGCTTAGGAATGAGAAGTATGCGAATGTATCGCCATTGATTAGGAACTATATTACTATTGAGGAACATATTATAAATTTTTAGTAACGTAGTCTTTCCTATAGTAGGTAAATTAAAAATCATTGAATATGAGACATCGTCTAAACCTGGTGCCGTGTCCTTAGATTTTAAACATTTTTCTAATTCATGTGTCGAAATGATGGATTCTAATTTTAAGTTTCGAGATGTACAGCGAGGGTGGCATGGAGTAACAAAATCGGGTGTGAGGTTATTTAACATCGTTTCGGCTACAGTTTTGCCCACCATTCGCTTAGCAAATTTGTGTCCTTTTATCCATCTCATTCGCATCCACATTTGATTAACAGAAGTTTCCTCATTTATTGAAGAGCAAAAGTCCCACCATTCCTTATTCTTTGCTTTTCTAATGAGCCTTTGAACGTCAGATATTTTGGCTTTCAGTTCTTCTAATTTAATAGGTGTTGGGTTTTTCCGAAACTCTGATAATGCCAGTCTCCTTTCCGCTACGGCTTTAGAAAGTTCCGGTTTCCAGTAGGTTTTTGTGACAAATTTAGGACTAGGGTTGACACATACCTTAGTATATGGAATGCATAAATTTGCAGCTTTATTAATTATGTTAACAAAAACATCGTAAGCTTTTTGAGGTTCAACTGGCAAACTTATTTGTACTAGGTCATTTTCTATCGATTTCCTATATTTTTCCCAATCTGCTAATTTGTAATTCCGTTTTTTGTTAAATATAGGGTTATAGTTAGAAGATGTTGATAATTTTATGATGAGGTGGTCGCTGCCTAGACATTCATTGGTAACATTCCAGGAGAACCCCAATGCAATATCCGACGAAACTATAGAGATGTCAGGACTCGACTTTTGTAATACACCATTTGCAAGTTTTATGCGCGTATGTCTACCATCATTAAGCGTAACAAAATCATGGTCCATTAGTGCGTCAAATATTTGCATTCCTCTGACGTCAGTTTTATTGGACCAGTTTGGGTGGTGTCCATTGAAGTCACCGAGTATTATAGTCCTTCTATGAGAAATTGAGAATATAAAATCCCAATCTGCGTTTGTTGTACAAGCACTCGGGGGGCAGTACACTGAAATTATGTTTTCTAATCTTTCATAGTTCAATACCCTAACAGAAATAATCTCAATGGCTATGTTTCCACTTTGAATTGACAGAGGCTCTGTTTTAAAGGATCTATGAGCCACTATAGCGACACCCCCATAAGAGTCATCCCGGTCCAACCTGTAAATATTATAGTTTGTAAGTTTGAATGTATTTACTGAACTAAGCCACGTTTCACACAATGAAGCAAAATGTATTTTTTCCTGTCACAGTAATTGTTCCAACTCAAGTATTTTTGGTTTTAAGCTTTGTGCATTCCATTGCAATATATTAATATTAATACTGTTCATAATTAAATATTAATCCTTGAAAAAAAAGGCAAACTTGAGATGTTTTGTAATATCCAAGAGATAATCCACTCGACACATAATTTTGCTAACTTTTCTATTTTATCATTTATTGAAATATTGCTGTTACAAAAAATATTAATAAATTCTTTAACTAGACAAGTAAACGGTATATCTCTTGATAGTCTCTTTCCCTTTTGCCTACTCTTTTCCCTTTTCGAATAATAAGACACACTTTCCTCGGAGTCTGTAACCATCATATTTTCTTCATCGCTGTTTGCTTCCAGTTCTTGTTTTTTTTCCTTTTCTTTGTTCTTCTTTTTAGCGTCACTTGTGTTTCTATTCTTTACTTTATTAGTAATTTCTGTCTTCCTCGCACGAGTTGATGCAACTTGTGCATACGTCAGGGCTTCTGTGGTAGATTTCGCCGAGGAATGATGATTTGTAGGTGCCGGCGTTGGGGCACGAGGATCAGGATAACTTTGGTTCGCTGGGAGCGTAGCCTCCTTTGCATTAAGTTGCGGCAGAACATACATTGTAATAGCTTTTCGGTATGAGACATTAAACTCGGCCATTATTTCCCGTATCTTTTTTTCCCTACGATATTCCGGGCAGCTACGATCTAACGCCATGTGGTCTTTAGAGCAGTTAATGCACTTATACACTGTCGTTGGGCAGTTATCATGTTTCCCACCACACTTTGGACAAAATACTGTTTTCGTAGGACACATCTTAATAGTATGCCCGAACCGCCAGCATCTAGAGCATTGCGTCACTGGAAACATATAGGGCTCAACTTTCACTTGCATGCTATAAATGTGTATGTAGGCAGGCAAAGATGGCCCTTTAAATCCAAGCCTGACTGCTTCACTGTCTGTCCAACCTCCCTCTACTTCAGCCCGACGCTTAAGTCTTTTCAAACTAGCTACCTCATATACGCTAGTGATCGTATCTAGCAATTCTTCTTCAGACAAATTCAGCTCTATATGTTTGATAACGCCATAGGAAAGAGCAACTTCCATCGGTCGTTGAAATCTCCATCCCAACCCGAGAAGGTATTCGCAGGAAGTTAATTTCTCCATACTGCACACGTTAGTTACCTCCACGATTATTTTATATGGGTTTATATATTTAACACGGCTTATGTCGGTAATTCCCTGATCCCTGAATATTTTGGCTAAAGCAAATTGTTTAGGTAAAATATTTGTTGAGGAAATGCAAATATCTATAATACCCCTCACTTCCCTTCGCCTTGCTTTTCTATTTCTGATTTCAATCCATTCCTCATCCCCTTCATCTTCCCTGCTTCTTTTAGCTAGTCTTTTTTCGCCGTATTCAATAATTGGTGAGGGTACTATTATTTCTTCCTCGCATACTTCTCCCACTTCACTCAAGATTGGATCCACACTCATTGCGATAAGGTCTAAATATCACTAACCGGTCCAGTCCACTAGAACCGGCCGTTAGCAAACAATTCCGAGAACTGATAAGCGATACTCACAATATAATAAAAACAATGAAACACGTCCAAGCAATATAACAATTACTCGCACACTGCGCATTACTTATTTAATAATAAGTTCTGCATTTAACCTAGAGTAAAGTCGAACGGTAACACCGTTATTTTTTAAAATACTTTACTCAACCAACTATAAGTTTGAACAAGTATTAACACAGTTGTAGAAGTATCTGACTTACTGCTTGATGAAGTATTCACACCAACTTATTTCATACACTTATTATTTAAATACAATTAGCACAATCAGTAGTTGTCTAAGACAACTGCACTAAGCGGAATTTTTGACGCCAATGGCTAGTAAAACGCATCAATACTTTCCAAGTTGAGGGTGCCATGACACCTGATAGGAGACGAGCGAGAGAGATAGCTAGATAATGAGTGAAAGAGAGGGAAGAAAAAGCGGAACTCAACTGAGCCACTCTCAATCTAGTAAGCTTCAAATTACGATCAAGTGTTTAATTATAATATTATTTGGCATGTGACGATGCACAGCATCCGTGAGAGTGCGTTGTATACTTCCCTTTCCTGGTTCTGGTATTTAGTGTGAGGATGTGACGTCACGTCCGCTCCCCACCATTTGATTGGTCCCAGGGTGGGAGCTAGCCGTTTTGCTTTCATAGCGTCGTTACTTCTCTTAGTGTAAACATCTATTCTTAAAGTGTTTTGAGGTTCTTGTAGTGATTATTTTTAAAAAAAACTGTGTTAACAAGTATTTGATCCAGTATAATTATGAGTAGTGAAAGTGAAGTGGAAAATGTGCACTTGGACCATATTGGGTTTGAGCAAGGCGCTGGCTGTAGTTACCGGTCTACACATTCGCCGGTTTTAAACCCGGCGTCTAAGAAAACAATACAACAAAGCGAGTCAAATTCGTTTTCTTCAAATTCCTCTGATAGCGAGTCAGAGGGTAGACAAAGGAAACGGAAGAAGTCTTCAAATAAACTCGAGGTTTTGACAAACAGGATCGGTGAGTTAACCAATATTTTATTGCAAAATATTTATCAACCCTCATCTTACATGCAAATGACTTCGAATAATTTATTGAGTTCGCTTCCTCCGGATAACAACCAAGCATCTCAACAAAGAGCAGGTAGCTCTTGCTCTAGAATCCGCTGCAGGTCTAGATTCAACATCTTTTTGTTTGAAAAGACCTACTGTCACAACTGGCACAGATGGCACGAACAATACTCTTTTGAATTTAGGATTAATTACATACATCAGTTAAAGAGCCCAAGGTGCCTCGGGCCGATCCCGAGCATGTAAGAATTCTTCAAAATTTACAAAGATTCGGAGATCTTTCATGGAAAGATGTACGTTATGCTGACCCTCTAAAAACGCACATTGCCTCCCCGGGATTTATGGACCTGGAGGTATATGATGAATTCGGGCAATTTTTTAAAGGCAAAGATTATTTAGCCTCTTCAGAGAAAGCTCTGGCGGCCATGTGTAATGCGTTAATTACACAGCGTGAGCTGCTTAACCAAACATTGCAACATTTAGTTGATTGGGCGGCCTCCGTCGACACGGTGCTGTCTGCAACTAATTTTTTTGACAAACGGGCCGAATATATTGAAAATCGTCGGGAGCGTATCCTGAACGAGTTGTCAAACAAGAACCTTCGCAAGGGTTTGCGTAAAATACCTCCGAGTTCTAAGTTCTAGTCTCTTTGATTAAGATCAACTTCGGATTTACATTCAGAATACAGGTGGTATCGATAAGTGGTTGCGTCCATGGTTTTATTCAGGAAGAAATAATAGTAGTAATATCAAGTCTTCTATTTAATCCTCTAAAAGTATCAATAGTTCAGATATTACTATGGAAAGTTGTAAACCGCCCTTTCGATCAAGAGTTTATAACCAGAATGCAAAAAAGACTAGAACCAGCACGGGTTCGACAAGGCAAGAATATAACTTTTTTAATCATCAATCGCATTTTTTAATCAATAAGCTATAAACATTTGTCAATCGATATATTCGCCCCTATAGAATTTTGTCAATCGATATATTCGCCCCTAAATTGGCAAGATAGTTGGTGAGTTATATGTTCAGTGACAAAACTTAGTGTAGAAAGACCTAAAAGTGATCAAAACTTTAATACTTATTATTCAACAACTAGTGAAAACAAAGTTAAGAGTGTGGGTCTATTGGATTCATTTTTCAACACCACCCGCTTTTACAAATATAATATCAATCATACTTTACGAGTACAAGCAACTAAAGCAGAAATTCACCGATTCCACTAGCAATCGGCTGGTCCAGCGGTGCGAAACTTGTTGATCGCTCCCAAGATTTAGGGTTCGATCCCCAGTCCTGCCGCAACTTTTTCTTTATTTTAAAATATCTGCCATATCACTAATTAGTATTCCTCATTGAAAAATGACAGAAACAGTGTTATCTTGGGGATGTTGCAATGCACGTATAGGCGATGATGAATACGTTCAATGCTCAAAATGTAACGTCTCATATCATTGTGGTTGTTTGGGTATTGAATTTAATACAAGAACTCGTCATAATTGGAATTGTCCGAAATGTTGCGGAACAAAACCAAAAGGCGTTAGAAGTGATGAGACACCAGTACGGTCAAGTAATCATCGCAGTAATGCCCCTATAAATGAAACCAATGTCACAAAAAGATCGCACAAAAGACAGGCACTTAGTTCTCCAACGTCACCAAATGAAACAGCATCAATCACTCAAGAGCAGGTTCGCATTATTATTAGTGAAGTAATTGAAAAAGAAATATCTTCTCTAATTGATAACATTAAAAAAACCATCACCTCCTCCATCAGTACTCATTTAAAAAACTTAGAAATTAAGATTGAAGATCTACAACAATCAGTATCATTTATGAGTAATCAATATGATGATATGAAGAAACAATTAGACTCATACTCCGAAATAACTCTAAAACTGCAACATGAGAACCAGTCACTACAGTCCGCTGTCTTGGATCTTTCTTACAAAGTTAATCAAATGGAACAAAGAGCGCGAGCAAATAACATTGAAATTCAGTGTGTGCCCGAGTCTAAAAATGAGAACTTAATAAGTATCGTAAAACAATTATCCAATACTGTTGGCTTTAATATTGAAGATTGCAACATACAAAATTGTACGCGAACTGCAAAAATGAATCGTAATTCAACGCGACCGCGATCTATTATCTTACAACTAAATTCGCCATCTGTTCGTGATCAACTATTGGCAGCAGTTATAAAATTTAACAAGAAATATCCAACTGCAAAATTAAATAGTTCTCATCTAGGTATTGGAGGAAATACTGTGCCAGTATATGTATGCGAACATTTATCTGCAGCCAATAAATTACTACATGCAGCTACGAGGCGCAAGGCAAAGGAATTGAAGTACAGACACGTATGGGTACGAAATGGGCGTATATTTGTGAGAAAAACCGATAATTCTGATTACAAAATTATATTTAACATGGACTGTCTTGATAAGTTAAATTAGTCATACTACTTTTTGCATGTTAACTTGATTTCAGTTGTGTAAAATTCAATCGATTAAATATTTATTATCAAAATGTTCAAGGTTTACGAACAAAAACTAATGATCTATATAGAAATATTTGTTGTTGTACGTATGATTTAATAATACTCACAGAAACCTGGTTATGTGACAGCATTCTTAATTGTGAGATGTTTGGCTGCAATTATAATGTTTATAGAAGGGATAGAGACATGTATAACTCTAAAAAAAAACATGGGGGAGGAGTGCTGGTTGCCGTGTCCAATAGACTTATTTCTCGAAGAATGGTCCACTGGGATAGTTCTTGTGAGGATTTGTGGATCGTTCTAGAAATAAAACCATCTATAAAAATTGCTATTTGCGCAACCTACATTCCTCCACCAGTTAATAAAAAAGTCTTGGAAACATTTATGGACAATTTTAATCGTGTTACAGAACAAACGAAATATAACACACTAATAATTGGCGATTTTAACTTAAGTTGCATTGATTGGAACTTGGCTGATGGTCCCCATGATAGTTACCATACGACTACTTTAGCTCAATCTTTAATAGACTTTTCCCATACTAATTGTCTTCGTCAAATGAATCGCATTAAGAATGTAAAAAATAAAGTACTCGATCTAGTGTTTTTTAATGGTGAATCGTTAACGGTTACAGTAGATAATGCCCCTAAAGAATTAACTCGCATTGATCCACTACACCCACCCCTTAATATTGATATTGTCGTAACACACAATTTGCAGGAAAACTTGAGGATTAATCAAGATATCAAAAAATATAATTTCGCTAAGGCCAATTTTGTAGCTATAAATGAATTTCTTAAAAGTATAGACTGGAGTGAAAAATTTGCAGAGCTTCATGATATTAACACAATGGTTGATTACCTATATACGAAGATATATAATTCTATAGAACTTTACACGCCGAATTTCAAAAGAACAAAATCATTAAAATATCCACCTTGGTTCAACAAAACTCTAATAAAGAGAATAAGAGAAAAGGAAAAACTAAGATTGAAATTTAAAAAATACAAAAATGCTATGGATGGTTTGTCACTTACGCTCTTAGAAAAACGATGCGATAGACTATCTATTGAGTGTTACAATTCTTATCTTAACTTTGCAGAAGAAAAGATTAGATCCAACAGTAAATTTTTCTGGTCATATATGAAAAGCAAACGCGATAAAAATGTTAACACCTATCCAACATTAATGAAAAATGATGAAACTGTAGCGTCTGATGGCTTAGCAATTTGTAACCTATTTGCGTCACAGTTCTCTTCGCTGTATGAAGAAAACGAGAGCAAGTACGATATGGACAAAATACTGCGAACCATGGATGCTACAGTCAGTTGCAATAATAGCCTACCTTTGATCCAGCTTGATGAATCCGAAGTCATTAATAAATTAAAGAATTTAGATATAAATAGGGGTTCTGGATCTGACAATATTCCGCCTAATTTTATTATAAACTGTGCCCAAAGTCTTGCTGTACCACTAACAATTATTTTTAACAAAGCATTAGTCACCGGAATATTTCCTTCTAAGTGGAAAACTGCGAAAGTAGTCCCTATTTTCAAAAGTGGAGAAAAAAATTATGTAAAAAACTATAGGCCTATTTCAATCCTTTCTATCTTTGGTAAGGTGTTGGAGTCTCTAATATATCCATATATTTACAGTCATGTTAAATGTTTTCTTAGTACCCACCAGCATGGCTTCATAGCCGGTAGATCTACATGCACAAATCTAGTAAATTACTCCGAAATCTTATTTGAATCTGTTGATAGGAACAAGAGAGTGGATGTTATCTACACAGACTTAAGTAAAGCATTTGACCTGGTTCCATGTTCAGTACTAGTCTTGAAGTTGTCCAATTATGGTATTGTCGGATCTTTACTGAGATTTCTAGCATCATATCTTACAGAAAGACATTTTTATGTTGTTGCCGGCGGTTATGAATCGGTTGAATGCGATGTAAAATCTGGAGTCCCACAAGGGTCACACCTGGGTCCGCTGCTCTTCAATATATTCATAAACGATCTGCCTAATTGTTTTAAATATTCTACACCATTTCTGTATGCTGACGATGTCAAACTTCTTAAAATGATTGAAGAACCAAATGACACTATTCTTTTACAAGATGATCTGACAAGATTATACCATTGGTGTAATGATAACGGCATGAGACTTAATTCAGTAAAATGTTCATGGATATCATTCACCAGGAGTTTAAAAGAATTTCAAACGAATTATTACATAGCTGGTGCCCCTATTAAATCTGTGGACAGAATTTCAGACCTGGGAGTAATCTTCGACAAAAAACTAACTTTCATACCTCATATTGATGGTGTAATTAGCCGTGCCTCGAAAATGTTAGGTTTTGTAATAAGAAATGGAAGATTATTTCGAAATCCTAGAACAAAAATTATTTTATTTAATAGCTTAGTCAGGAGTATACTGGAATACGGAAGCGTTGTTTGGAGGCCACATTATGCAACACACTGCCTAAGACTTGAGAGGATACAGAAACGTTTTCTTTATCATCTTACTTTCTCGTTAGGTAAAGGGAAAATACTTCCTTCTTACAAAAAAAGATTGGAATTTTTCAAAATTCTTTCACTAAGTGATCGGAGGGATTTGTTGGATTTAAAATTTCTTTATAAAACACTTAACAACAACTATGATAACTCGTTTCTGATATCAAAAATTAAATTGAATGTTCCCATTAGATATCCACGTAAACCAATAACACCATTAGTAAGACCTTTCCGCAAAACTGTTTTAGGAAGCAATTCACCTGTATCTCGCATATGTGGAATTTTGAATGAGCACAGTGCTGTTTTAGACCCTTTTGGAGACTCATCAAACAAGTTTCACAAAAAAATATTGTCAAAATTGTCAGCTAACTAATTTATTTTGTTTATATTTGTATTTTATTATTTTACTATTATTGTTAATTCTTGTCATTTTTAACCTTGATTTACTAACAATTAATTATTTATAAGTTTGTCATCTCCAACTTTATCTTTGCAAGTGGTATTCACCTTAATAGGTAATGCATTTAGTTTTAAGTTGTATTAAAATTGTATACCTTTGTACGTGTTGATGTATTTACCACTGGTGAATCTTAAATAAATAAAATAAAAAAATAAAACTCCAAAAGTAAAAAGCCCTTTAGGATGGACAAGCAGCAGAATAAGAGACAATACGATAAATGACTATCGGCCACACCACAACCAATTTTATTGGGGCTGTCTTCGAGCGTATCGAAGGCAGTGGCAGATGCTTGGAGCTCGGAAGGCCCTTCTCGATATGATTACGGGAATGCGTCTGCCATTTACCTCCAAACCATTGTTGACCAATCTAACAACAAAGGTTCTCGATCGTTTCCAGACTCCACAGTCATCGGAAATAACCGATCAAATAAAGGTGTTACTGGAGCAAAGAGTTCTGGAAGTGGTCAGTCATCATCACCCAGGGCTCAGGGAGCTTTCTGTCAAAATATTTCTTGTCAAAAAGAACGACGGCTCAAACAGGCCAATTTTCAATCTGAAGTGGTTTAATCAGTATATTGCACACAAACCATTCAGACTAATATCGCATTTCCAAATACCTCAATTTCTACAGAGGGGCGATTGGATGGTGAAGATCGATCTCTCGTCAGCCTACTTCCATGTGAGGATAAAAGAGTATCATCGACGGTTCTTGCGACTAGTCTACAAACGACAGGTTCTACAGATGACTTGTCTCCCGTTCGGTCTATCATGCGCTCCAAAGAACTTTGCTGCATTACCAACTGGGTAGCACAGCATTTGTGCAATCGAGGTTTGAGGGTGATCATTTATTTGGACGATTTCCTTATCGTAAATCAATCGGAAGTATGCCTTCAATCCCAAGTATACTTAGCAATAACAAAACTCGAGACACTGGGATGGACCATAAACTACGAGAAATCTGTAGTCAGACCAACTCAGGAAGTCGAATTCCTAGAAAGTGTTTGCAACACCAAGTCAAATTTCAAATGCTTTCCCAGAAAAAAGATGGAGAAGATATTGTCTATTGCAAATCGCCTGGTCCAGAAACAAACAATCTCATTAAGAGAAACGCAAGCTATTTTGGGCTCGCTAAATTTTGCCAATTTTGTAGTTCCTCGAGGGAGATTGCATTGCCGACAACTGCAGCTACAGTCTCGGATACTAGCGAGAAGAAAGTCGATGAAAGAAATAAACTTGAAGGCAACAGCAATGAAGGATTTAGTATGGTGGATCAAAACCCTGAAGAAATCACGGCCACAAACAACGTTGCATTCGGATTCGATTCATCATTTTTTAACAACAGATGCTGCAGATTTTGGATGGGGAGCTCAAATGGACAATCAGACAGTGACTGGCAAGTGGAGACCAGACCAGATGCAATGGCATTGCAACCGCAAGGAAATGTTTGCTATAATAGCAGCCATAAGACATTTCAAATTAAAACTTCGCGGCCGTCACCTGATTTTGCAATCAGACAATCGAACAGTCGTCTCATATATTCAAAAAGAAGGCGGAACACGATCGATGGCTCTTCTCAACCAAACTTACCAACTTCTAAATTACCTAGACAAGTGGGATATCACGATGACAGCCGAATAAATTCCTGGAAAATTCAACGACATCGCCGATCGTTTATCGAGGGGGAAACGAGAGTCCGAGTGTTGCCTATTGAAACCTGTACTCGATTTCGAAGGTTTGGAGTTCCACAAATAGATTTGTTTGCGACGAAAGAAACGAGAGTCGTACAGAATTACGTCTCGATCAATTGACAGTACTCCTCGGCTCTGTTTTGCAACGCCTTCAGTCGTCCATGGCGGTTTCAACTAGCTTGGGTATTCCCTCCATCGAGTCTCATGCCACGCTTGTTGCAACATCTCAATAACGCACAGGGAATATTTTTGATCGTAGCACCAATGTGGAAGAGAGTATTTTGGCTTCCGGATCTACGCAGGCGAGCTTTATGCAAACCTTTGAAAATCAAACAGCTACCTCATGTGCTAATAGATCAGACTACGGGCGTGCCACCACCTCGAATTCAAGACATGGAACATTTCGTCTGGAAAATTGGGGCTGGGAAGATGTAATACAGTCTTAGACTGAAGCTGAACAAAGATTGCTGACCACCTGACCCATCTAGACCAAGCGGGTCTAGATGGGTGAGGTGTGTGTGTCTGGTGGTGAGGTGTGTCTGGGTCTATGTGAGACTCATAATTTCGATTTTAAGCATCCAAATGGAGTTAGTTTATCAAAATTTTTGGCTTTTTTGAGCTTAGAAGAGAAATTGGCGTATCCGACTATTCTCTTTGCATAAATCAGTGGTTTTGGAAAAGTTTTAAACAATGAAAATTCACATTTCTTATATTATAGCATCCGTGAGAGTGCGTTGTATACTTCCCTTTCCTGGTTCTGGTATTTAGTGTGGGGATGTGACGTCACGTCCGCTCCCCACCATTTGATTGGTCCCAGAGTGGCAGCTAGCCGTTTTGCTTTCATAGAAGTCTCTCACCAGAAGTACTTATTGGGATGCTGTGCATCGTCTCTGCTCAATAATACAAGTTTTATTGTTATGTAAAACTTGTACTATTTTTAGTTCATGTTCATTATGTAATTACGAATTTGATTTAAAAATTAAAAAAGATTATAATAATTATGAACAAAAAATCAATAATAATTAACCCATAGCATTTAGTATAATTAATAATTCTAAAAAATTAAATTGAATTATTTATTTACAAGGCAATTTAGGTACAGTAGAATATACCAATTCTGCACAAAGAGAACCCGATAAAAGGTGATATAGATATATATCAAACCTTAAATCTAATATTAATAAAATAGTTTTAAATGCAAGATAATTTGGTAGAATTATCATATATATTATCCTAATAAAATAAGAATTGTTTTAAATGTTGAATTTATGTTTTGTAAATCGTTATAATAATAAAATATACCTACCCAGTCTTTTGGTTTATTTTCTAGTGTTAACTCCAGGTTGTGAAAATTATTTTGTATATGACTAACAATCATTTCACACACAAAAGAATAACATATTTTAAATATTATTTCTTTCAAATTTTGGCTATACTTCAGCTAACATGGTCCATTCTGAAGGGAACCCAACTAGGATACCGTGACTTGTGCATACTGCGGCGTTAGTATGCACAAGCGATCCCGTGACGCCTTCACCTTCGGGGGTTTTTTTGTAATCCATTCTGAAGTTCCAATTTTCGGAGAAGCGTTCGAACATTTTGAATGGTATTTGTCAAATGATATCAGTCGTAATATCGATTTCCTATTTCTAGCTTTACCAGTCTGAAGTCATAGTTTCATGGGTTGTATAAGTAGAAAGCACTCTTGTTGAAACTAAATGTCGTCAAAATTACGAGCTTCAATTATAAACAGCAATAAAATAGGGATAAGTGATAGTAAATTATGAATTACATTTACAAAATAAAACAAGTATATTACCGAAACAATATTTTATTTAATAAAACATTTAGATTACTTTAGTTTGACAAGATATTATGAAAAATAATAGTTTTATATGTCCACATGTAATATATAATTATCTAAAAATACAAGCCACGCTGAAAGTAGAATATAAAGCAGATTATCTGGGCGGTGAAATTTTTAACACTGAACAAGATTTCCAAAATATAAATTGGCCTCATAATATTAAAATACCAGAATTTCTAAGTACATTACACTGCAAGGAGTCAAGTCTACTTATAAAGCTTATATTACTTTACAAAGTTATTAAAGCGTCCATTGTAAACATTATATTTCTATCTAATTATAAGGTTCAATTTTATTTGCCTGCTACAAAACTTACGGGGAATCCCCACAGGCGATACAAATAGGAATGCGTTTTTAGATTTTATTTCCTATGATAATTAGGCAAGTTTACAATAGAATGCTAGTATGACATTGATTCTGTTGGTGAAGAATTTTCGTCTTTTACTGTGCATTCAAGGAAACACGAACATCATGGTGATTAAATATTCATGAACCGACATCTACATTTGAGCAGCTGGATTCAATTGCATTTACACCTTAGCCCCAAACACATACCAAAAATAAAAATAAAAACTATAAAATTAATGTACATTTTCTATCGTCATGGCCTTTGGAAATTTTCATTTTAATATACAAATTAACCAGCTAAATTACTAAATTAATTAATGTTTTATCAAAACTTCAAATAGACAGAAGACGATAAAATTAATAACTTTTCTAAATCTGTCATTGTATCCTATATTATGACGTCACCAGATATCAAGATGGCGGACGTTAGCTGTCACACTGTATTATTATATTATACTTTTTTAACTTTAATTTAAAACAATTTAAAAAAATAGAATCTAGATAAAACCATTTATATTATTTAAAACTTTCATCTTTGGACATATATAACCGACTAGCATAGTCTACTCCCAGTTAACAAAAAAACAAAATCAATACAACCCATTTATTAACGTTTAAAACATATAAAAATAAATCGTCTTATATTATCAGTCTTAATCTAATTTCTCCGATACAATTTTCCGTCCTCGTTCAGCCGGCGATAAGCTACAAAATAAAAAATACATAATAAACTAACAATTACATATAAAATACGTTCTCCTAAATACAACGCCATTGCTTTTTGCCATGTGACGTCATCCCTTGAAGCATTACGTATAGCCAAAACAGCTTGAAGAGGTTTTTCAAATTTAGTCACTGTACGTATAACTACAAACGCAAAAAACGTCACCAAGCTGACCTATTTGTAATAGGCCTGTAAATTTCCCACAGTTGGGATAAGAACAGTATCGATGGCCTCTTTTAACCGAAGATTGTATGTTCAAATCCATTGAAATTTAATGTGATTAATTTGTGGGTATAATTATGCATCTCGAATTCGGCGGGCACCAAAACTTATTATCAAAAGCCTTTGCCCAGCAGTTTTTCTGGATTTTCATTTGCTGTGTTGCATACATATAAGATATATAATATTGCCCTTATTATTAATAATAAAATTCCTTTGATTTAAAATACTTACAAAATATCTATTATAATTATTGTATCTCTGATAAATTATCATCAAAAGATTAGAAAAAAAAACATTGCAAATTTTCCTTCTCGTGTATCTTAATAAAAAAAAACTAATTGTTTTAATGTGATTCAATTATGTCAAATGACTTACGATTTCTTCTTCTCCTCTAATTTTTGGAACTCTTCTAGAAGGGTCTCTTCTTCGATGAAGGGAAAAGAGTCTGAAACAATGAGTCCCATTAAAAACGTAAATATAAATGTATTAATAGTATTAATACGAGTATAGAATGTTAGCGTTCAGTTGTACCGTTATCACTTCTTAATTAATGACTTAAGTCTAAGGCTTCCTTTTTCGAAGGAAACAATGGAATTTTCACATGTGGCAACACAAATTGTCGACATTATAAAAATAATGCGCATAATGAAGATAAAATCAGCTGCGCTCGTGTACTGCGCTTTTAATAATATCAATATTATGCCTATTAGAATAGAACAACAAATGGATTATTTATACGTAATGTAGTTTTTTATTATATATATAATGTTATTTATATATTTATTATTTATGACTGCCTCGTTGGTCTAGTGGCTATATAATGCCGCTGACCTGGTCCTGAGTTCAATTCCCAGGTCAGGCCAATGAAAAAGTTATTGGGTTTTTCTGTCAAAAAATTATCAGTAGCCCGGGGTCTGGAAGTTGGAAGTGTATAAAATCCCGTGCCTCGAAAAACACGTAAAGCCGTTGGTCCTGCACCTAAACTCTTTCCGGTCGTGTCGGATTGCCGTCCCATCGGATTATGAGAGTTAGGCAATAGAGAGTGCACCTGTGTTTGCACACATACAGTGCACTATAATATCTCCTGCGCAGTTGGCTAATCTCTCTTGAGATTGGCCGCCGTGTCCGAAATCGGTCTGGATCGGGATGGTCTTATTATTTATTTACTTTCCTGTATATCTATTTGCTTATACATTTTTAGGTTAGCTTGTAAGAAAATGCAGTAGCGATGTGGGCAATAAGGTATAGTGTGTAATTTGATGCACATAAACCTTCAATGTGTCGAAATAAATATTTATTGTCATTGTTTCGCTGTACTCAAGGCATTTTACGCAGCGTACAAGTAATGTACTCAATTCCATTTTGTTTTCTGGGTTTGGTCATTTTAGCAGTTTATATCTCAAAATAATTTACCAAATTCTCTCTTTTGGAATTACTTCTTAATTTATCGTTTTTCTTGGATCACCTTTATCAGTTCGATGCTTTGTAATACCTAATCCTCTACAACAGCTCACAGGCCTGCTGAATTATTGGTGAAGGACATTCAATTATTTTAAGATGTCTGGTACTGAAGCCGCGGTAGACTTTAGTAGTATTGCTACTAACGTAAGTCTCGTGTACCTCATCACGCTGTCGTAACAGCAAATATATAAATGATTATTCTCCATCACAATTTCGTCTATTTTGTTAGGCGTCACCTATTACTTCATGCCTGTTAAGCTCTATAATAAATGTATGTAATCGCGGTTCTTACAATATTACAGAGCATGTTACACTCAAATTATAACAACTTCGTAACTTCGAGCGGCTAATGAGAGTTTGTTTATAGAAAAACATAATACATTTTGTTGAACTGACCAAAGACGAGAAATTTATGTTTAATAATCGAAGTTAGTTACGATTTATTATCATTATATTATTGTTTAATATAAAACTCATACTGTACTTGAAGATTTGCTGCTGCTTATAAGTTAATGGGAATTTTGACAATTGAGGCCCCAAATTTGAATCGGTTACAGTAAAATTATGGCCCTCCGGCTAAATGGGCTCCTAGGCCAGCGCCTTAAATGTCTAGATATAAATGTAGGTTTGACAAAACTAACAAAGAAGTGGACGTAAAATTAAAAGTTAATATTACCTTTTCGTTCCAATTTTATTTTTCCAAATAATTTCTTATCTTCTTCCTCTTTCTCTTTCTTTATCTCTAATCCCAATTTGTTCTGGAAAGAATAATATATATGAGAATGTTGATTGCACTTATATATAACTAGCTTTTGCGCGCAGTTTCACCGGCATTTAGCAAGCGGCAAACGTTACTGCGCCCCCAGTGGGACCCACCCAGACGCGTGATGTTATTTATACCCTATTTCAACCACAGGAGTAAAGACAAATAAACTTTGTCATTGAAATGAAGCGATATTATGGATTCGCAAAAAAATGGCATCTTGAATGTCGGCGAAGTTAGTATGGGAGGGCAAGATTTAGTTGTGAAAATGTAGCCTATGTACTTCCTTAGGGTTTAAGCTTGCTTCGTACCAAATGTTATCAAAATCGGTTCAGTATTTTAGCATGAAATCTTAACAGAGAGACAGAATCACTTTCGTCTTTATAATATCTACACAAATAAATAAAATTGAAGCGTCTGTCTGTGATTTCAAAATAACTGTCTGTTTTTTTTTAAGTTAATATGACTATTTGTTTGTAAAGGTTTTGTGTTGTGAATATTTGTTACTTCACGCTTTATCACACACATAAAATATGACATAATTAACATATTTTGGGCTTTTTATTAACTTTATTTTCGATTATGACGCGGGCCAAGCGCTAATTAATAATAAAACGTAACATTTTTTTCACTCGTAGAAAAATACAACAGGTCTTATTTAATAAACAAAATAAAACATATATATTGATAAAATATATATAGTACAGTAACAGCCCGTAAATATCCCACTGCCGGGCTAAAACTTCGTCTCCCTTTTTGAGGACAAGGTTTTGGAGCTTATTTCACCACGCTGCTCCAATGCGGGTTGGTGGAATACACATGTGTCAAAATTTCAGTGAAATTAGGCCATCTCGGCTTTTAATGATGAAATATATGCCGACGAACAAATAACAATACTCGAGTTATATTCAGTTTTAACTTGTTTATGAATAGTCAGCTCCATGAAATTGCACTTTGTCACATTGGAAATAATTTTGGTGTGATGTTTTATAATTTAAGACTTACAATTATTTTAATCTAGTCTGTTGTAACGCCATTTTATATATTGACTTTTAAGTAAGCGAGACGTATGAAACAATAAAATATACCACAGATTATAATGAAATACTATATTAATGTAATATATAAATATAATAGTTTACCTTTAAGACATCAGGGAGACCATCCTGTAAGTGGTACCAGCTCAGTATAAAGATAAGTGATACGAAGAATAAATTTGAAGAAATACCTGAAAACAGAATTTGTATTAAAAAAAAATATTTTAATAATAAAATCGAATTTAATTAAACATTATCCTAATACATATATCTATCTATAAAAACCTTCTTAGAAAGATCACACGATGAAAAAAAACCCAATTTTTAACTTCACATTTAATGAACAAAGCCAATAGTGATGGGTTATATAAAAAAGTGAAAAAAATAACTGAAAATATAATTAATGAGTTAGAATAATGACAAATATGTACAAAGTTAACATTTTACAATGATATCATATAGGCTATTGATTAGATGCACTGAAATATCCCATAAGTTATAAAGTTTTTTATCGTTAAGATTTTTAAATAATTTTAGAATATGTACTGCAGTAACTCGTTCAAATGAAAAATCTTAAACCGTTTGACTTTGATAATGTAACATTTTTGTTTACAGCTTTAAGATTAAGAAATCATAAATTATAACAACTTCGTTTTTTTTTTTTAATTGAAAGTAGCTAGGCAATCTGACTGTCCATATACATAAATATTGGCAATGTAAGAAATATTACCCAACCCTCAAATCCTGTATATGTATGTACCTTGTGTTTGTAGTTATACTTGAACACTCAGCAAACCGGAACATAACAATACTAAACATTGTTGTATACGGAAGGATTATGATGTGTCCTATTGTCTCAATATTTTTATTAATTTTACAATGTTTTATTTTATTATAATTGTTAGTTTTTACAATGTTGAGTTATACTTCAATTCTAGAACACCTGACATTCACACGGCCATCTATTACAAACTAAGCAGAGCTTGTACTATGGAAACCAAACAACAACCAAACACTTTTCTTTTGTAAATACATACTTATATAGATGCACATTACGCACACAAATTACCTAAATAATTATGATTACTTTTGGCTTATTGTGTTTGTGTTAAATTAATATATCCAAAATATATCTAGCATTCCCCCAAAAAAACGTCCATTAAACTAAAATAGTTAATAGATTAGTACATTATTATAAATACATCCAACTTTCCCAGTAATGTGTGTGTTCAAGATCGAAATACATTATGCCAAATATCATTTCAATTTATCTTTTCGTCAATAGATGGCGTTACATGTATTTTACATCGAGCTATAAAAATGTTTTTTTTTAAAGTACTAAATAAGTTTTTGTAAATTTCAATCAGACCATACTCGGTGGTTTTATTTTAAAGTCTCACAGTACCAATACTACCGGGTAACCCCAAACAGTGTGAACTGAACCCAATATTTGGTGTACATTTAGTATAACTTCCGCTGCTATAATATTAGTTGAATGTAATGAATGAATGGATTGCATGCTTACTAAATCATCTCACCAATAAGCGCGGAGGTCTTCGGCCAGTAGTACATGGCGTAACGTAGTCCCGTGAAGTGAGCTTCGATCTGAAGTTCGCAAGATAAGACTTGGACGAAACGCGACTGTACCTCGACATACGCGTCCGTAACTGGATGTGTCTGACATTATATATATATTTAAATACATCATCGCTGATTATATTCTAATGAAAACTTTAAACTAAACTATTTTGACATAAAGACTATCCTTTTTAACCGCATACTTTTTTTATTGAAACCAGGTAGGCAGACTGGCAAATGGGCTTATATTGCCACTGCATGAAATATTTACCACCCCTTACATCGCTAATACCCAACCAACCTTGTGAACTAATATGTGCCTATTGGTTCTCACTCACACACTCGTCTTTCAAAACGGAACACAACAATGATAGTATTGCTGTTTGGCGGTCCCAACTCACTTGGCGAACCCACTCATCAGGTACTATGTACCTGTAGCTAAGAAAGTAGCGAACTACGACAAAATATATCAATTTATAATAAAAATACCTGATCATCTTCGAAGTCACTGAACAGTTCCACTTGAATCAATTGCTTCTCTTCGTTAAAACCTGATATTAACAGCGGCGCGTAAACTAATGTCCGCATTATCTGATGTAATTTTGATCTGCAATAAGTTTAAAGATCTTTTTTTTTTACTCAAAGAACTTACCGTTCACTTAAAGAGCAATTTAATAAATTTCACACAGTAAAAAGGGGTAGACAATCTAATCGTATCGTACTAATCTTATTGACAAATGTAATGTTATGATAAAATACAGTGCAAATCAATGACCAGAGAAAGAAATGGATATTCTCGAAAGTAACAACAAAAAGAACAAAAAATAAATAATAATAAAAATAAAAAAAATAGATTTTTTTTAAATTCCTTAATAATGTTTTTGGTGTTGTATGTGTGTTTGTACGTGTTTTATATGTGTATGTGTAGATGTGTGTGTGTTTTTTTTGAAAAGTGGTTGTGTTGTTTTAATCGTAAATATTTTTAGAAATAAAACTTTTTAACTTTGATTTAAAGGCAGGCGTGCTCGAACAATTTTTTATATCAGCAAGCAAATTATTGAATAAAGTTACTCCGTCGAATATACATTATATTCGACGGAGTTTTTTTTTGCCAAATTTTGTTTGTGTTCCTTAAGCTATGCGTGTACATTCTTTGTGTGAACGATATTTCGGTATGAATGTCCCCAGACAATTTTTTTTTAATTAAGACGCATATGTTATGTGTGTATGTTTGTTTCAGGTTAAAAATTTTTGTTTTTTGGTATAATAAGGAAGTGTATGTCAGTCTGTCATAGTTGAATAATACTTTAATTATAGGAGTGTATCAAAAAAAATGACCGTTTTATCATATTTAAGATTTTAAAGTCTGTAAATATTTTAATCCTATTTTATACTTACCAATACTTAATAATCCCTTTAGAGCATTCTCTAAACTTGTTTATTCCTATCCGACTTTAAAAAAAAAAGCCTGGTTTAGTTATTTGTTTTAGAGAAGAAACGACAGTTTTCTACGAAATTCTCGGTAATTTTAAGGCATTACTGGAAAAAAAATTTACAGCCACTCAAGCAACCCGTGAAATTATTAAATATGAAGGGGAAGGAGTGCACTGCGCGGCGTTGATTTAACAAAAATTTAGCAGTTGAGATACGACGTTGGAAAGGAAGAAGGACTCCAGGCTACCATTAATGGATATTGATGAGGTTCTGCAGAAAGCCTGTTAAGTCAAATCCGTTTACAAGTACTAGCGAACTTGCCAGGGAGCGTGGAGTGTCGAAAAATACTGTCATCTAAGCTCCATAAGGAAAGTGAAAAAGAGCAGTAGACTAGTCCCTCACTAACTTATTCCTAAGCAATCAGCTAAGAGGTTAGCAATTTGTGAAAATTTATTGAAAAACCTTGCTAATATGAGATTTTACCGGAAGATTATCACCTGTGATGAAAATAGGGTTTACTGATGAAATTCGAATACTCGTGAGCAATGGCTAGGTCGCGGTCAAACTGCTATTCCGGTTGCTGCAAGGGGGCAATTTGATAAAAGCCCATGTTTTGCGTTTTTTTGAATTTTTAAGGTGTTATCCATCACGAATTTATTCTTGATGGATGCTCTATGAACTATGAACTCTACTGCGAACAACTGGATAAATGTACGCCAAATTATCAGAGCGTTATCCCGCTTTGACCAATCGAAAAGGAGTTTTATTCCAATAAGATAATGCTGGTCCTCACGCATGCCGTCGAACCAAAGAAAAGTTTGAAGAACTTCATGGGTTCGAACTCCTGCCTCATCTACCATATAGTCCAGACCTCGCACCATCAGATTACTACTTCTTTCGATCCATAGACCATTTTATTCAAGGGAAAATATTTGATAATTTTGCATAAGTTGAAATTGCGGATTATCAAATGACATTAGGTTGGATCAGTATTAAAATTAATGAAACGGCTTTACTTATGTTAAATGTTGTTCATCGCGTGTTTTGTTAAACACAGATTTATCTCTTTCATCATTAATTTGACATTTGAAAGAAGAAGACATATCATTGTTTAACTAATCAGCCCCTTATCAACAATTATGGGTAAGGCCCATAATTTTTAAATACTTCGAAATAAGATAATAATTTTTAAATACCTCGAAAATTATAATATATATATTTTTTTTTTAATAGAATAGGAAGGCGGACGAGCATATGGGCCACCTTATGGTAAGTGGTCACCAAGCTACACATTGGCATTGTAAGAAATGTCAACCATCGCTTATATAGCCGATGCGCCACCAACCTTGAGAACTAAGATTTTATGTCCCTTGTGCCTGTAATTACACTGGCGTCTGTCTAGGCTCTCCTTTTGATCCAGTTATTTATACAGGTCACATGACTGACCTTTAACTCGAAATAAAGTTATTTGCTGACAATAATAAACAAAGTACTACAAAACCCACACATCTGTATAAAAGTTTAACTACTAAGTGCTACTTTTCTGTAGAATCCAAATTGTTAAGCTAGGTTCACTTTTAATTCTCAATTGATGTAGGTAGTCTTATAATTATGATTCTAACATATAACATTTCACCGGTGGTAGGGCTTTGTGCAAGCTCGTCTGGGTAGGTACCACCCACTCATCAGATATTCTACCGCAAAACAGCAATACTTGATATTGTTGTGTTCCGGTTTGAAGGGTGAGTGAGCCAGTGTAATTACAGGCACAAGGGACATAAAATCTTAGTTCCCAAGGTTGGTGGCGCATTGGATATGTAAGCGATGGTTGACATTTCTTACAATGCCAATGTCTAAGAGCGTTGGTGACCACTTACCATCAGGTGGCCCATATGCTCGTCCGCCTTCCTATTCTATAAAAAAAATATACTTACCGATGTCGAAGCATGGTCGATCTACATGATGATGACACTAACACACCCCCCGAAGCTCGCATCTGAGCACATACCATAAACATACCTGGAAAATAAATAATTTATATAGATTAGAAATTTGAAATTGACATGAAACCATAACAACTTGAAGCACAAATCTTACAAAAATTTACAGTAGTAGTAACAGCCTGTGAATGTCCCACTACGGGGCTAAGGCCTCCTCTCCCTTTTTGAGGAGAAGGTTTGGAGCTTATTCCACCACGCTGCTTCAATGCGGGTTTTTGTAATACAAATGTGGCAGAATTTCAGTGAAATTAGACAGATGCACTTTTCCTCACGATGTTTTCCTTCACCGTCAAACACGAGATGAATTATAATCACAAATTAAGCACATGAAAATTCAGTGGTGTTTGCCCGGATTTGAACTCACGATCATCGGTTAATATTCACGCGTCTTACCTAGTGGTAAGAAATAAAAAAACATAACATATACCGTTATGTCAAAATCCAATTTAATTGTTAACTTTTATGGCAGCAGTCAATAATTAAATTAAAGAATAGGAAAACAGATAAAAAGCTTCGATTCGATTGCGATAAAGTGACAACTTATTAGTAGAATTGGCCCGTGATTTTATAAAATTTATAAACTTTTTATATGGATTATACCTTTTTTAACATATAAGAATAACAATTTGGGATTCTAAATGCACCAACAATTGCATGATTTGATATGTTATGCAACAGGGACAAGAGACCCTCACTCCTGCCTCAGTAGGCAAGCACACCACACATTTTTCAAGCCAGATTTAGTGTAATATTTGGTAGTGATATTTCACTGATAATTAGGTGACGCCAAGCAAGACAGGTTTGAATTATTAAGAACAAAAAATATTATTAACGAAATTGTATTTTCACATTTACTAATTTTATATAAAAAAAAAAATCTTTTGTTATGATTTTAAAAATATTATCTTTTATTTTCATTATGAGCTCATTTTAACACATATTTTTATTTTGGCTCACCATAGATAGCCAGTAAGTTCAATTAAACAAATATAAATTTAACCTAAGTCCTTATTAATCTGCGTCTCTGGCACCTCAAGCAAAAGTTTTATTCGGTATGGCTGTGAAGACATCAACATATGAGTCCGTCTTGTTAGTTGAACATGTGCCGAAGGGAAGGAACACACGCCCATATTCTCATCACATGATCTAAAAATTGTAGAAGGTGAAATCAATTAGTAAAGTGAAAGCCTATAAATGTTCCAATTCTGGCCTAAGGGCCAATCTTTTCTTGGTCAAGAATTATTGTTGCAGATTCCACTAAGTTTACAGCATGGTTAAAAGACGTTTTATGTTCCGAAGTTAAGAATATTTAATTATATATATAAAATTACATGTTTTTTAATAAATTGCAACATACCAACAATCACTGTAGGTGTAATATGTAATTTTAATATAATGTAATTTTAACTAACATATAGTATTTGTTTTAAATTTTTATTTATTAATATTAAAAAATATATATTAAAGTTATTATTAATAAAAAAAAAACTAAAAATCACCAATTATATTTGTTGTGAATATGTTGAATATTCAATGTGTTACATTTTATTAAATAAATTTCGTATAGAATAAATAATATTGAATTTATGTAATAGAGTACTTTTATACATCATCTTTTTCATTAATGAAAAGATTGAAGTTTAAAGTACAAAGATAATAAGATAATTGTTTACTAAACTTACTTGAACTGCAAATGGACAGGTCGCACGTGTGTAACATTCGGCATATAAGTGTAGTAGAACACAACATACAAGAATATTGAAATCCACAATATTGCTGACAAAAACACAGACACAACACCAGCTCTATATAAAAGTTCTTTCACACTCGTTATGCTTTCATTTGTTTTCTTCTTATACCCCGTGTACTGTTCGCTTACAAAAGATTCTATAGGGTTACGGACGAAATCACGATAAACTTTAAAAGGATTCATATAACCCAGAACTTCCATGTTTAAACACAAATTAAAACACCATTTAATATATTATCGCACATATAATGAATCGGTCAAGGAAACGGATCTAGGATTGTCGGGTAGATAACTGATAACGTCCATTTGATATTTAAAACAATGATAATTCGGTTAGATAAACTTCAGAAGTTCCGGAGGGTGAAATTGGTAACGATATCGGTTTTCACATTCGAACATGATATAGGGTTTTTAAAAAATTATTTAATATTTCTTTTATCATGAATCATAGTACAAATATCAATGAAATGTAATAAAAACGGCGAGTACAAAACAAAACTTATTTACAAACTGTCAAAATATATGCAAATTGTCACAAAACTCACAATTATATTTCATTCAACTGGTTTTTAGCGTTCATGAACCAAATTGATTTAGTATTTTTACAATAACCTAATTTGAATTCAATACTAAACATCATGTAATACATTTCACACATCATTACATTTTGATTTGCGTATGCTGATTTAAGAATGATAAGACGGACAATTATAATATTAATTTTTAAACGATAATATATATTCATATGATTTTAGAAATAAATTATATTTTATATTTAATAATATCTTAATAACATTTAATTACAGTAACAATTTTTATATATTATTTATATTTATTTAAGACTTTAAGGTAAATAAATGTTAATTAGTTTTTAGACATGTTCACAATTATGCATGACAATTCCATTTTCTTTCGAATGTCAAGTTTCTTGACAACCATTGTCACAACAAATTATAATATTAAAATCTCTAAGATTTTAATTTTAAAGTGTAATAAATAAAATATACATGAATAAAAATAACTATCATTTTAATAATATATTATTAATAATATATTATTAAAATATATAATATAATATCATTTTAATAATATAATTAATTATCGGTAAGTTAATTAATTATATTTTATACTTATTATTGGTTTTAATAATTTTCTATTCTTTTTATAAATAATGTGCTTGTAGGATACATGATATCAGCCGTTTCATATTGCTACATATTGCCGTTGCTGTAGAAGAATGAACCACTTGCCAGTGTTATTACAAACACATAAGACTTGGTAACAAAGATCTTATAATTGACGGTGGAATATTAATTTAATAGATAAAGCAACTCACTTTTAGGCTGTTTTTATAAATTTGATAAAAAATACATTAAAATTATTTCATAATATTTAAGTTGTTTATAATTTCAATGTATTAATTTGTTTGTGTTATTTCAGGTTATAGAATAAGCATCAAAATCATACTATTTTGTGTAGCTACTGCATATGAAACAATTTTACGTGATAACTAAAATCTAGAGCTTGTGAGCAGTCAATCTCTTCATAAAAGAAAACATCTGCATTTAATACAGCAATTAAATGCAGATGTTTGCTGATGCAAGCAATTAGCCTACAATACTTCTTTTTAGATTTATTGAAAACATCATGAGCTTTAGTATGACTCACATTAAAGACTTATAACCAGAATTCAATTAAAATGATTTGTTCCTATAAAACTTTTACTCGTAATTATACACAAAGAAGGCTCATATACAGTAGTACTAAAATAATTCCTAAAGAAAATCTATCAGCCCCTGCATATAAGCCAGAAATTGTAGAAAAGAATAAATATGAAGAATGGAAAACAAAAAGAATTTTTGAAGCCAAACTAAATAGTGAGAACAATACATTTAGCATTGTATTACCCCCGCCCAATGTCACAGGGAAATTGCATTTAGGTGAGTTAATTTTGTTAACTCTCATTTTATTGGCCAAAAATTTTGTACATTATCAGCGTCCAGATGGCGCGCGGCGGGACTGCGTTATTTATCATATATTGACTAAATTCTACTTATTAATCTTTAGGTCATGCATTATCCTCAACAATACAGGATGTTATTGTACGACGGCAAAGATCAATCGGGCAGAATGTGTTATGGCTCCCTGGTACTGACCACGCAGGAATTGCTACTCAGGTAATTCAACTTGTAAATAAGTCCACAACATTGTATTTTCCAAGGGTATCTCTTTTTCAAAAATAATTATTATCATTACTGGTTGAATTAAATATTAGTCTGATCTGAAGTTTGGCTGTAAAGGAAAATAAATACATCTTGAAGAAATTGCATGTAGCTAATCCGATCTGACGCAGCTTTGCTTTTAATCTTTATTTACTATGGAATAGTTTACGTACTATCTGCCTCCTTTGGGTCTCCTGTTTTATGTTTTGGTATTTTTTTATTTTCAGAGTGTTGTAGAAAAGTATTTAAAAACGAAACAAAATACTGACCGCCATGCCATCGGTCGAGAAAAGTTTACTGAGGAAGTTTGGAAATGGAAAGAAGTTCATGGTAACACCATAAGCGAACAGTTAAGATTGCTAGGCTGTTCTCTAGATTGGTCCAGAGAAGTATTTACTATGGACGAAAAACACATGGACGCTGTTAACACGGCTTTCATTAAACTCTATAAAAAAGGTCTTATATATAGAAGGAAAACCCTAGTCAACTGGTGCAATGCGCTAAAATCGACAGTTTCAGATATAGAAGTTGAAAACAAAACTATAAACGGGCCAACCGAATTAATGCTACCGGGTTACGAAAAAGTGGTAAAATTTGGACTTATTTATAATTTTGTGTATAAAATCTTGGATAGCGATGAGGAAATTGTCGTATGTACAACAATGCCAGAAACCATGTTGGGAGACACTGCTGTTGCTGTACATCCAGAGGACACAAGGTAATATAAAAATTTTCCTATCACATAGTTTAAGAAAAATTAAATCTTTATTTTAGATTTATGTTTTAGATGGGTTTATTCCTTTTTTTTATAGAGACAGTCATATACTTTATAAGTTTTGTAAATAATACTATTAAAAAACTTAATCATCACTCTTTTATCAAATTCCAACTGTAGTATCTTCAAACATTTATTTTATGTATATTGTGTTTTTGGCATTTAAATATCACAATCCACTTTTACCAATATTCTTAAAAAACAAGTTTTTTTCAATTAGTTTTACCATCATCTTACCAAAGAAATCATAAACTATAAATTATGTATTTCAATTTCAGGTATATACACTTGAAAGGTAAGAAAGTAGTTCACCCATTTCGAAAAACAACGATACCAATTATATTCGACCGTTTTGTAGATATGAAATTCGGAACTGGTGTTGTTAAAATAACACCAGCGCATAGCAAAGTAGATAATGAAATAGCAAGACACCACAATTTGCCACTATTACAGGTTATTAACGAAGATGGTCTAATGGAAAATGCTGGCGAATTTAATGGTATAAAGAAATATGATTGTAGAGTAAAATTGGTCGATACTCTAAACTCTCTGGGACTTCTAAAGTCTGTAAGCCCTCATCAAATGACTTTACCTATCTGCAGCCGAACTGGAGACGTGATAGAATATCTCCCAAAAGAACAATGGTTTCTATCTTGTAGTGGATTGAACAAAAAAGCAAGACAAGCTGTTGAAGATAAAAGTTTGAAAATAGAACCAGCGAAATTCGAGAAGAACTGGTTTAATTGGACCAATGATAATAGAGACTGGTGTATATCAAGGCAACTGTGGTGGGGACATCGGATACCTGCATATAAATGTAGTGCAGATAAAAATATCGTATGGATAGCCGCGACGGACGAACTTTCGGCTAAAATGGAAGCTTCGAAATATCTTAGAACTGTGCCAGAGGAAATTATGGCTGAAAGAGATACAGATGTCTTAGATACTTGGTTCTCGTCTGGAATATATCCGTTTGCTGCTCTTGGATGGCCAAATATTGATGAACGGGACTACCGAAAGTTTTATCCATTAAGTTTGATGATCACTGGACATGATATACTTGGTTTTTGGGTGCATAGAATGATCATGCTCGGTATGGAACTTACAGGGAATCTACCCTTTAATAAGGTTTTGTTACATGGTATCATATGTGACAGTAAAGGTGCCAAAATGTCAAAGAGTAGAGGAAATGTCATAGATCCCATAGATATTATAAAAGGTATATCAATAGATGGCTTAAAAGAAAAAGTTGTCACCATGCACAAAGACGGAATACTCAACGAAGAGGAGTTGAAAAAAGCTATTTCATATCATAAATCGAATTTTTCGAATTCGAACGGTATACCCGCATGTGGTGTTGATGCGTTACGCTTCACGCTACTGTCGAATGACATTAAATCGCATTTTGTAAGCTTTGACGTGTATCAGTGTCACGCGAATAAGTTATTCTGTAACAAAATTTGGCAAAGTATCAAATACACACAAATATCCTATGAAAAGTTAAAGGAAACAAGTGAAGAAGTAACCGTTGAAGACTTGACTTATTTTGATAAATGGATTCTTAGTAGACTGGCGAATATGGTTGAAGATGTTAATAAGTCATTAGATGTATATGACTTCCATCTTGCTACGAAATCACTTAGGACAATGATATATAATGAGTTTTGTGACATATACTTGGAAGCAACAAAGCCAGGCTTTGATAGGGATGATATAAAAACAAGATATGCGCACGCGCATACTTTATCAGCGGTACTGGAAACGTCATTAAGATGTCTATCTCCATTCATGGTGTATCTTACAGAAGAACTTATACCAAAAATACCGGCATTTGAAACGAATATTATACATAATTTTAAAGACCAAGAAAAAGATTACTTCGATTTTCCAAACAGCAAAGATTTTAAAATTTGGAAAAATCTAGAATTAGAAAAGAAAGTTAATAAACTATTAAATACAATATTCCTTATAAGGGAAGTGAAGGGTTTCTATAATGTACCAAATAAAATAAAATCTTCTATATTTGTGAAAACCACAGACGATAAATTAATAACAGATCTAAACAGAAATAAAATAATTGTTCAAAATTTATCCAAAAGTGGTGATATTAAGATAAATGAAAGTATTAATGCGATGGTTGTGAATGTTGTCTTGGATAAAGATACCGAAATATATGTGGAAATATCTAGTGCTGTTGAAAGCACAGCTATTAAAGAGAAACTACAAAAGAAAATAAATAAACTAGAAGATAATTTGTTAAAACTAGAAGCCAAATTATCAAGCAATCATTACATTAACACGGTGTCTGAAATAAGTCAAGAATTGGATAAAGAAAAATTAATATCAAAGAGGGAAGAATTAAAGCGTTTACGAAGACTGATTTAAAAGAAGCATTTATATGTATAGAAAAAAAAATCTTAAGTATTAGAATTAAATGTATGTAGTAGAAATAATAAAACAAATTTACAACCAACAATAAAATTTAATTTTCCTTTTAATTGACTAACAATCGTGGTGGGTCTAAATAAATACTTTTTTTGTAACAATGCAAAATCATATTGAAAATTAAATAGAATCTTTAAACAAAATGACCACCACATTAGACAGGCCGCATGTGTCAAATGTATTCAACTCTTATATCAATTAAAATAGCTTAAACACAATTAAAATCATACAAATAAACTTAGAAATATCAACGAAAATATATTAAGAAACATTATTTTAAAACTATACACACACCAATATAACCGCATCAAATATTTAAAAAAAAAATTACACATACTTTACTCTTGATCCAGAATTGTTAGGTTTATTTAGAAATTAATATATTTATTTCTAGATTAATACCATTTTTAAACCTTTTGAGTTTTTACACAAACTTCTTTGTCCAGGAATAACATTGTTTTAATTGTTTAAAATACATATTTGTATCTCATATCACGCACCATTCATACTGGAATGCTAATAATTAATAATTTTTTATTATGATAATGTGATGCGGTCATTTGTGGCACTATGCTATAATTATCTATAACACTATTCATTACTACAGACACTGAACAACGGAAAACGGTTTTTTTTAATTTAAAAAAGCTATCATATATTTATTAAAAATTATGTTAATTTGTATTTGTAAAACAATTGCTTGTTTAAAATTATATTTTGGTTTTTTTTTTTAATAAAAAAAATAGAGAGATTTACTTTTATTAACTTTCTTAATTTTAAATTAATCAAAGTTAATTCTAGAAAAGGTCCACAAAATGTCTTTTTAAGCTCTAAGCAACTTCACTACATCTTTGTTTTCCGAAAATGTCAATTTACATGTACAAAATAAAAACCTATATATATATAAAGCCGAGATGGCCTAGTGGTTAGAACGCGTGAATCTTAACCGATGACCGTGGGTTGAACTTGAGTTCAAGGCCTTAGCCCAGCAGTGGAATAGTAACAGGCTGTTACTATATAAATTATTCTAATAAATATAAAATAAAAATTTTCGAGAATTCATTAATTTATATGTCCAACTTTTAAAATAACTGATAATAAAGAAACATTATTTCGACTTATAATGCCTGAAAATAAAAACTGTATTCTTTTATCTGTGCCATAATTACTGCTTTAAAAAAATCAATAGATGATAATAACTAGCACATTTAAACGTTTTATTTTTATCTGTCCATACAATAAATTATTTTACATATCTTAAAACGACGAAATACACCACAACTTACACATGCGTACATTAAAAGAGGAAGATCCGTGGTTTAGCATACCAGCACAAAAATACTTCTCTCTAGTCACCCTAACACTTCAGCTTCTAAACCATAATTGCTCGAGGCGCCTTGAAAAGCCATCATTGATCTTGCCATATAAGTCTTGACAAATTTGCTCATAGTCCTAGAACTGATAGCACAATATCCCATATTTTTTTTAACTATTATAGTTCCCAATAATTACTTGTGCAATTGTTTCCTTATATATATATTATATTTTATACAACAAATCATTGTATTACTGTGACTAAATACGAGACAGTAACTATTACAGAAATAAAATTAATTAGTAGTTTTACAATTTTTCACTTTTAGACTAAAATTTTGTAAACTGTTGTAAATTCGGGCTCTCAAAACTTTAATAATTGTATAACAAACATATCACTAAAGTTGAATCAATAAATTTTCAAAACTTCTAATAAATTGGATTTTATAAAATCTTTTGAAAATTATAATGATGTCTTTTTGTAAATCTATAAATTTAATTACTCTAATTAAAGGCCTATAATATACATCGCAATATTATTTGGACGCTCATCAAAATTGAACTAAATTAAATAGTTGTATGTTTTGTTTTATTATTGTTTCTAAAGCTATGCCCTCTTTGGTACCTTACACTTTGTTTTTAATTTTGATATGACTTTTCTTTTATTTGTGTGAAGACAGATATATTTTCTCTCAGAAGGCTCTGAAAAAAAATAACAAAAAATGTTTAATAATAAAATTAGTTTTCTCAATAGAAATACATAGCTAGCAGATTATATCCCAATAGGTATTAGATACAATGATATATAATACCACAAAACATTGACGTACATATATTTTTTTATATTATATTCGCCGGGAGGGCAAATGACTCTACTCCATATGATGGTAAGTGGTAGTAGAGTCCAAACGCGACGACGGCCAGTACAGACGGGAAAAACGTTCTGTACTAGCCGCCTTCGCCTTGCCGGCCCGCAAGATGCCTCTTCACGCCTCGTTTGAAGGAACCCGGGTTGTAAGAGGAGGGGAACACGTGAGCTGGTAAGGAATTCCATTTTTTGGAAGTGCGACAAAGAAAGGAGTTGCCAAATTTCTTTGTCCGCGATGGAATTGATGTCACAGTTAGGCGGTGAGATCGAGAACCAGCTCGCGTGGACTTAAGAAGGAAGGGAAAAGCAGGAATTAGAGAGAATAATTCCTCAGAGCACTCGCCGTGATACAGTCGATAGAAAGCGCTCAGTGCTGCTATCTCACGACGTAATTGTAAAGGTTCAAGGGTGTTTGTGACCTTTACGTCGCCAATAATGCGTACGGCACGTCGCTGCAACCGGTCCAAGGCCTCAAGTAGGTACTTAGCGGAGCCATCCCAAAGGTGCGAGCAATATTCCACGCAAGACCGTACCTGTGTTTTGTACAGCAGGCACAGTTGTTGTCGTGAAAAAGCGCCGCACCTTGTTCAGAACTCCGAGTTTCCGTGAAGCTGTTTCAATCAATCCCCAGCATGGCGATTTTGCTTTGCATTGCCAGCGGAGTACCACGGAGGGAGGGAAGAGGGGAAAATGTTGACTTTTTCGCCGTGAGAGCGCATACCTGTGTTTTCTTGGCATTAAACTCAACAAGATTATCAGAGCCCCATTTGGCGATGAGCTCTAACGTCCTATCGAGTTCAATGACAAGATTCTTCCGCCTCTCCTCAATTTCCGCTCGCCCAGCCACTGCGCGTCCGTGGTATCCACCATGCACTGTACTATCGTCTGCATAGCAATGTATGTTCCCAAAAGAGAGCATATCATTGATATGCAAAAGAAAGAGTGTGGGAGATAGCACAGATCCCTGGGGGACCCCAGCATTCACTACATAGAATTGTGAAGCGCAACCATCTACTAAAACACGAAGGCTACGCTTGTGTAGGAAGCTGGCAATCCAGGTGCATAGCTGAGCAGGCAGACCATATGCCGGCAGCTTGGAGAGAAGACTTCTGTGCCAGACCCTGTCGAAAGCCTTGGAGATATCGAGGCTGACAGCCAACGATTCTCCATGCTTGTCGATAGCTTCACCCCAGAGGTGTGTTACGTACGCTAGAAGATCACCTGTGGACCGTTTTGGTCGAAACCCGTACTGACGATCATTAATTAAACAGTGATCTTCTAGGTAATGGATCAGTTGGTTGTTTAAAATCCGTTCCATCACCTTACAAAGTACTGAGGTGATAGCTATTGGCCGATAATTTGCCGGGTCAGACCGATCTCCTTTTTTGGGAACCGCTTGCACATTAGCTCTTCTCCAAGCCTCCGGCACACATCCCGAAGAGAGAGAAAGTTGGAACAGGCGCGTTAACACAGGAGACAGCTCCGCTGCGCACTTCTTCAGCACTATGGCTGGTATTCCATCGGGACCGCTAGCTTTCTGTACATCAAGTGATTGCAGCTCCGCACGCACATCACGTTGCCTGATTTTGATGTCAGGCATCGTATGGCCACATGAAGGTATTTTAGGTGGCACACTACAATCAATACAGCGCACTACAATCATCGATGACGGAATTGTCGGCAAAGAGTTTAGCCAGGAGATCAGCTTGCTCTTGCGGACTGTGAGCTAGCGATCCGTCCGGATTTCTGAACGGTGGCAGCGATGGTTGGCAGAAATTGTTTAGCACAGACTTGGTCAGACGCCAGAAGCTACGGGAGCCCCTAGGATGCGAAACAAGGTCATGACCAATCTGTACAATGCGCTGTGCATCCGCTCTCGTGTATGCCTTTCTACAGGACTTGGAATTTTTATTGTAGTTTGCTTTCAGTGAGTCAATGTTAGATGCCCCGCTAATGCAGCCGTTGATCCACTTGCGATATGCCGCCTGCTTAGATGATACAGCATCGGCACATTTACTAGTGAACCAACGGTTACGCGTACCCCTACTGACGAGATCTGAGCTAGGAATGTAGTATTCCATTCCCAACATGATCTCGTCAGCAACAGCAGCGGCACTGGCTTTCGGGTCATTCCCACTGAAGCAACGTTCCTTCCAAGGGACCGACGCATAGTAATCGCGCATACCGTCCCAATCTGCCGACTTATAGTGCCAAACGCGACGTTTGCATACCGCTAGTGGCGGCAGCTTGGCCTGTGGCACTCTGGTAGATATAAGGCTGTGATCCGAAGAGCCAAGAGGAGCCTGAACCACAACCTGATATTCCACCGGGTGAGAAGTCAGCAGAAGGTCCAGTAGAGAAGGTGCTTGCCCATCAATGTCTGGGATCCTGGTGGGCTGATCAACCACGTACCACCAACATGGAGAAGGAGGGGTCCTCCAAGCAGCGCAGTCGGTGACAGCAAACATCCGTCCTGACGAACAAGCATACTCCGGCTTTCGCTTTGAAGGATTCTTCAAGCGTGTAGCCGGGATAATTAAGGTAGCTGGTATCGGCAAGACGGAGTATTTGTGTCTCCGTGAGAAACAACATTGCTGGCCGTGCTGTCTCGAGATGGTGGTGGACAGCGTTGAGGTTAGTGTGGAGTCCTCGGATGTTAGAGAACTCGACCTCAAACAGCGAGGGTATGGTGGGGGTGTGCACCGCTGTACGACCGTTATTTCTGTTTTGTTGCGTTACCATTTGGGAAAAAAAAATGGAAAAGAGACGTGAAGAGAGCGACGTATTGCCACGATAGGGATGGGCAAAGTGTGGAGGCGTGTTTCCCCAAGTGGTTGCCAAAAGGATAATACATTAACCCGCCGGACGGAAGGGCCCCCGAACCCCCCCGGAAGTGGCCGCCGGAACCTCAACTTCCGGTCACCAACCGGCACGACGGTCCACCCCGAGATTATGCGTGGCCTGGTGGGGCAGCCTCGCGAGCTGGTAAGGCACGCTCGGGCCCCTGTACTATGCCACGGGCGGCCAGCGGAACAAGACATATGTCATAGACAAGATAAATTACCATTTATATGACACAAATACTCCTTTGATGGACCAAATATAGACAAATATAATTTTATTATATATAATATATACTTAGCTACTTAAAGCTAAAACTACCATCAGTTCAGACAAAAATAAAACCTGGTCTAGTATGAACCTATTAAAGATAATTAGAGAAATAATGATATTTTGAATATTAGCAAAGTTTTTATTCCAACATTAAAAGGAAAAAATAAATTAGCTACAGCATTTAAGCGGAATAGAGATTTAAATAAAAAGATACATTAATTACTAACTATCTGTAGCACTGTACTAGTATCGTATAGCAGAGCAATCGGCAAATTATATAAAATATGTAAATCTAAGGTTTGTATATTATGACTTTGGAATAAGCTATTGGTGTGCTTTCTCATTTCTATTGATTTAAAAATACTCACTAATCTTTAGTCTGTCTGGTGCTTTTTCTTTTTTCTTTTGATCTTCATGCCATTTCACATGCTTGACTAAACAGAATAAAAACTTAAATCTCTGTGGACATTTTGCACATGCATACATGAGTTCTTCGTCTTCATTATCCATGTCTCCGCTCTGATACAAACTCGCTAAATCACCTTCATAATTCTCAGCATGTTTAATCACACCTCCTGGCAATATTTCTAATGTCGGCCAGCTGTCTGGATTTTGCTTAACTTCTGCTCTCTCTACTATTATGGTCTGAAAAATATTTTTTTATATGTTTTAATGCTAAGTTTTTCAATGAATTCATTCATATTATACAACATTTATTCAAATGAAGTTATATAAAATTTTGTAAAAGTATAAATACATTTATACTTATTATCATGTTTTTTATAATTTATTATTTTTTAAATGTTCCATTCCAATAGTTAATTCATTTAACCTTAATGTTATTCTAGATATCTACTGTTGTATTACATAGTTTCTACTCAAAAATATATACATAATTGTACCATATATTTTTAATAATTTAGAGCATGCATAGAATGCTCCCTGATGATTTTAATATTTATATATTTCATAGGTACGCTTAGAATGTATATACATATTAAACATACTCATTACTATATTATACTCACCAAAATGCACATCAATGACAAACATACATAGCATTAAAGAAAAAATATTTGTAAAGTATATTTAACAAAACAATGTGAAAAATAAAAAAATAACTTTTAATCTAGGGTACGATTCAATTTTAGGTGATTGATGAGTTTTTTATTTTTAATACAGCAAGTTTAGCTTATTGTTTATTGATACACAATAAAGACAATTTTGATGACAATACAAACCAGGGGTACTTCCCGTTTCACCGGTGTTAAAAGTTCTGGCACTATGAGTTCTGTATTATCATTATCCTCAACTCCAATAACCTCCTCAGACTGAACAGACATCATACTTCCTATATTCGAGTCTTCTTCATCATCGTAATGAGCATCATCAACATCACAAGTTTCTAATATTTCTTTTTTATTTACTATATACATTTCTGAACTTCTGTCTGGTTGTACGTCCTCCATCCTGACCAACGGAATATTTTCTAGGTCCTCGTTATTCTCCAAAGCACTTGTTGCAGACATTTCAATGGTTAAATGACACAGATCTGTTTATATTTTGTTTGACGTAAATAATGAAATCTGGTTATATATTTTTCGTATTTATAACTTAGTATGAATTATTAACAATGGGAAAATTAATTTCTAATGCACCACAAACGCCATACACGATAATTAAACTATAAACTGTTTGGTTTTATATTATGAATAACTAAAATAAGTGATTGTAAAACGTAATTACAATTATTTGCAAATCCTTGTTTGTCAGTGTCAAATGAATGACATTTAATATTCATATTTTTTAAATGCCAATGTCACTACTTGAAATTCTATATATGACAAATAAAATTTAAAAATGTCTATTCCTATTGCATTATAGTAAAAATAAAGGTTATTTTTCATCATTCTAATTTCACTAGCTTTATTCATTTTAATGAAATGATATACAGAATCGCCAAATAGGAATAGTTAAATAAAACATTACAATTATGAATCTTTTTTATTTATTTATTATTATTGCTTAATTTAAATAATGAACAAGACCTCCAAAGAGAAAAAAAGATTACATTGTAAAATAAAATAAGTTTCTATAAGGTTAATATTATTCCAAATTTTTTTCGTGAATTGGAAAGTACAATTGCATCAATGTTTCATAGATATCTACATCAATGGGCATAAAGGTACAGAATATGATTCTCTCTAGATCTTTATTATTTTCCAGAAACTTCCTTGCAGTCCTTAAAGCAATGTGTGCAGCAAGACGATTAGGAAACCCATATATACCAGTGGATATACAAGGGAAAGCAATAGATGTTAAATTATATTGATTTTGGAAGGCGAGGCTCTTCTCATAACAAGATTGCAGGTTTGGCGCTGACCCATTTTGAGGTCCAACTGTATGTATCACATCTGGAAAATTATGTGTTAAAAAATTATCCATACTTAAATTATTCAAAAATTTATACCAAATCAGTTACTTGGCTTGAGGTATTGATTTTTCCCTTATGTGTTAGATTATAAAGGAAGTTGCTTAGGAATCCAATCAATGTTTTTTTTTTTTCATAAAATGGGTAGGCGGGTGTCTAAATGGGCCACTTAGTGGTAAGTGGACACCACCATACCACACAGAAATTGGAGCTGTAAATAATATTAAACATTCCTTATATGACCCTTGTGACTGTAGCAATACTGGCTCACTTACTCTTCAAACCAGAACATACTTTTAATTATGCTGTTTGGTGGTAGAATGTTTTGAGTGTTTAGTATTAAACCACATAGGTTTGTACAAACCCCTAATACAAAGTAAGTTTTAATTAAGAGACTGCATACAGCAGATCAAGTACCATCCATAATTTGTACATTCAAAGGTATTATAAAATAAATATTATTATATTTAAGCCTCACATTTGCAAGGTAGGTTATAACCACCCGTGATCCTCGCCTCACCCGTAGGGCAACCTCCTAGTGTATTGCATTCAGCCTGTAATTTTAAATATTGAATACATAATTAATTATTTTGACAAATAAAAAAATAATGGCACTTTATATAGCATACATTTCAGAATTATGCAAAAGTCGTTTATCTATTCTTCACAGATAACCTTTTTAAACCTTTAAAATTGTTTTTTTTTAAGATAAATTATTACTTGTAGTAATGGCCCAGCAGCGCGGTGTATGGCACCATCAACACCACCACCAGCTATCAATCGAGAATTTGCAGCATTTACAATTGCATCGACCTTGAAATATAAATACATTTTTTATTTAAATTAGAATAGTAAAAAAAATACACTTCCTCCGATCTTTTTAATATTACCTCTAATTTAGTTATATCACCTTTGAATATAGACACTTTCCCGCTTAATTCTTTATTTTTAGCGGAATCTATTTTAATCTTTCTGAATTCAGTAACATCTTCATGGGTATGCTTTTTCATTTCTATATCTTTGTTTTTAACGACGTATGTTGACCACGGGTCAATTTTATCAACAATAATATAATCGTCGGATTTATATAATTTCCTTTTATCTTCCATTGATAAAGATAGAATTCTAGATTTTTCAACTTCCCACTTTGATTGCTGAGACATTTTTGTTATTGAATATAAACAATGCTGCTGAAAACCACAAAGAATACTTCGCGAGAGACGCGAAAAAGATTTTCCCAAACTAACCGTTATCGGCAGCGGTGTCATTTCCTATTATTTTGCGGAATTTTATCTATGATATTTTGACTTTGACAGTAATAAACATTAAAAAAGAAACATAAAAAAAGTTTGCAAATTTATTTATACTATAAAGACTCAGATTTGTAGAAATATTTAAAACGAACAGTTTTTTTTTATTACAAACAATAAGCAACTACTGAAGTGATATTCATTTAAGTTAAAAGGTACGAAACAAATCGTATAAATAAATAAAAAAAACTTCGTACCAGTTAAATAGTTGCAACTTTTATATTTATATAAACGAAACGAAAACTTATAACTATTTAACTTTTGAGCTCAACATTTGCAAAATCTGAGCATAAAAATCTTGTATCCTTACATATCATATAAAACAATGCGTATATTCCAAGAAAGCTCGTGAAATATATTATTTTTTGTTTGATTTATTGGGGTATATCATATGTATATATTTTAAAATCATTAAATAAATTATATTTCTACAATAGTATAATTTTAGTAACAAGTAACTTAATACCTAACAATATATTTATTTCAATTATAATAGCAACACTTGCCTAATTTTTTGTGATATGAAAATTGTCAAACGGAATTCCTCCACGTAACGCAGGCGTGCGTTTAGTGCAATTTTAAGCTATAACTAATACAATTTCACCCCCACAGTGCAATGTTATTGTAAAATAAAATCTTAAAAATACTATAACATATTTAAAAAAAGAATATATTTATTTGACGTCAGGTATGCCCTATAATTCAATGTAACTTAACCATTTCAAAGACCGGTCTTTGTGTGGCATTATTATCAAATTTAACGTGTAAATATTACTTTTTTTAGGATGAAGGCACTCTGTCTTCTTCTGGCCTTAACTATAAGCAGTAGTTTATGCGTTGATAAGAATAACTTCAAGACATGCGATCAGTCAGGGTTTTGTAAGCGCCTTCGGCCTTTTAAGCCAGAGAAATCTCAGTATTCCCTAAATTTAGACACCGTTATTGTACACGGAAATGTTTTTTCGGCTGAAGTCGTTACCGTGGACACTGAAGGAGAAAAGAAACATGTAATGGTAAGTTTTATTACCTTTAAAAAAAATAAAAAAAAAGAGGTAATTCAGAATAATTTATTGACTTGTGATTACTTTATTACTTATTGCTTCATTGAATTTAATGTATGGTAATTTTCGTGTTACAAAAAATTTAATTGATACATTTACATGCTAATTTAATTTTAGTAAAGTATATGCTACAGTATATGTCAAATATATTCTAAAGAAACAAATGTATTTCTATGCCAGGTCCATATTAAAATAAACTACAGTATGAATGTTGTTAAAATGTCTTATTTTCATAATTTAAATTATATTTATAAATTCATTAATAATCAAGAACGACAATTTTCAATTGTGAACTTTTATAAGTAATTGTGGAACTGCAGCTTTAAATATTATTATCTCCAATCGAAATGAATTGTTAATCAATTATTAAATTAATTTATTATCTCACTGGTTAGATATTAGTCATTATCATTGTCTAATAAGAAGCAAAGTTTTAAAAATACATGTATCTAATTATTTTGAAATATATTTCTATAATGCAGTTCAACTTATGCTATATTGTAATAGAAGTTAAAGACATACCAACCATAGATATACATACTACATATGATTTGCTAATTATTGTTATTTTATGCACTACAAATTGTTCTAGATATTAAATCTCTATTTATAATACTAGGCGGTTCTACTTAACTATTTATTTGTATTTAATTATTCACTTTTATATAATTCCAATATTGTGATAATAATTTGCTCATATTCTAAATGCTGTTTTGTTATGAATCCATAATGAATACCATAGTTGTTTAAGACTTTAACCAATGATATTATTAACGCAAATAAATGTCTCAAAACTTGTTTATTTGTCTTTACATCTGCTGTGATTGAAATAGGTTGTGACTTATTCACAAATAATCTATATTTGATACTATGCTGCACAATAAATGTCCTATTTAAGATGTTTAGAAAATGTTCTTAAAAATGTAGGAAAATGAATGAAAACTCTATTAGATACTTTGTTCCAGTGGCATTATGCATTGAAACTGACTGCTTTTGCGGATGGAACATTCCGTGTGGAATTAGATGAAGCAGATCCTTTGTACCCTCGGTACCGACCGGAACTAGCGATGGATGGGGAGCCTTTTGCAGATGGGTAAGCTTTTGATATTCCATCCACTTTTTACTTTAATACTCGAATGCTGCACTGCTAGTCTGATTTCTTAAAATAATTCAACTTTCATCACAATGACTCATTAATGCCATTACTTAATTCACACCTTTCCAGCTTGATTAACTTGTTTGAATTGACTTGTTGTTTTTCATCTGTACCGTTAATTAAAATACAATACCTAGACAGAAACTTTAATAACTAGTATATAATAAGTTAAATTAAATATACAGGATTATATAAATTCAATAGCTAGTAGAGAAAATATTTTCGTGAAGTTCAGATGTTTTTATAGACATGGAAATATCAACATCTGCAACATACATCGCTCCCTATTTAAAAGAAAATTTTATTATATTTTTGATGAACTTTCTAGATAAATTGTTTCTTATACTACAAATATTTATTATATATTTCAACATAAAATATACAAGAAAATGTAGCCCCTATTTTAAGGGGGGAATTGTAGCATAACTTTAGTCCAATTGATGGCAAAATACATTATTGTTATATTATAATAAAAATCTCGAAACATATTGCATTGAAGCAGTGTTTTAGAATAAGCTACAAGCTTGGGTAGACTTTAAGATGAAAGGACAATTATGGGGAAATAGTTTATTGGAATAATTGTCAGAGATAAATTTTCTATCATATATAAAAAAACTATCCAGTTTATATATTACCTTTGGGATGATATGGTAGAATGCCAAAACGATCCTGTGCGGTCCCCAAATAAACAGAGAAGGTAATATTGGTTTCTCAGTGGGTATTCTGTCGTGCTTGGTAGTTTTTCAGCAAGAAAAAAAAGTTTCGTAACCTACTACTTGCATATAGACGTATAACTATCACTGTGATAAGTTTTTTATATTATACTGTGATAAGTTTTTTATATTATATGGAATTACTGGTCTAATTTATTTCTATTTTTCCAGATTAAAGTTAGTATCGAATATAAACGATAAGCTGGAATTGATCAACGAGCAAGGCCACAAAGTAATCATCACATCCGAACCCCTTAAAATCGAATTCCTGGACTTGAATGGTGAAACAGCTGTGATATTGAATGACAACAGCCAGCTTGTTGTGGAGCCTTTGAGGGTGAGGAGAGAGAAGATCGGTGATGATGATGACGGGGAAGTCGTGAGTTTTGCTTTTGTTTGTCTTTTTATGTTTTGTAATATCAAACTCCAATCAAGCTATAAGTTTTGCTGTCAGTCAAAGTTTGAACTTAATTTAAATATTTCAAAATATAATATGGAAGTACGTACGCATTCCTCTTAATATTTTATATTAAAAACTGAATACTGCAGACGTAAATTGTCAAATATCTATAATAAATATGACTTAACAAAAGACTAATTATTTATTAACACTCAATCAGGAGTACAATTCTGTATGAACTCACTTCTTTACTCAGCCGTGAAATGTTGACAACTCCATGCGTGTTTGTGTGTCTTGAAATGTTAATATCATTATGGTTAATGTCGCATATCATTTTCTGGCATGTCAAGGCCGTTTTCTGCAATGAGTTTTGAGAGTGTTCTTGCAGAATCGCCACTATTTTCTTATTATCGGTAAAAACTTCAATGACATTTGACTATTGGATTTATGAGGATTCGTGTATTTGTTTAGCAAAAAAATTTTGATTGTGAAATATATTCGGCAAGGTTGGTGTGGTTAAAATGTTTGATCGTTTATGTCTATTTATGTTATGCTTATTGTAATGGTAAGTCTCCTGCGCAGATGATGTTAAAAAGCTGGTGCACTGGTGGTGGTGTACAAATAGACGAAATGTCGTCACAGCTGTAGAGGGATTTGGCATTCACAAGCTATCCGAGACACGAGAGTGTAAACACTGTCTTTGTCTAAACTAAGAGCTGCTAAGAAGCTGGATTTGACGACAATATAAAAAATCTGATAACTTCTAGTGGAATATACTCTGTGGTGAATGATAACGTCGTGAGGAAAACTGCATGTGTCGGGCGATAATCTACTAAGCGTATATCCGCCAATCCGTTTTAGAACAGTGTTGCGGAATAAGATACAATCTTCTCTCAAAAAGAGCCCTTAGCCGCAGATAGACATTTACAGCTTTAGTTTAACTAAATAATTTGGTAAATAATGCTGACATATAGACGAACACGAATTGTTTTTTTTATTGCTCTACTATGCTTAAACAATTTTAATTAAACATTAATATAATAACTAATTAGCACGAAGACGTTACGTGCTGTTTTAAGTTTTTTAAAAAGGGGTTAAAAAAGTCGCTCAGACGGCAACAACACCTCATACCCAAACCACCTTGATGGTCTGTGAATGGTGAGAGGTGAACGATCATCGAGGACTGACGGCTGGGCCGTCGTCCGCCTCACGTTCTGGCCAATGTTGCCCCACTTTCATCATTGCGCTTTTGAAATGAGCCATTTAGAAATAACCTATGTTGAAGGGTCATCCCGTGGGCGAAAATCTAGCCAGCGCGATTCAGAAATGTTCACTTTCGGCAAAGTGACATCTAGTGGTAAAGTATTCAATGTTTCGCGACCAGTAAACCAACCCTCCGTTTATAGGCCACGACATCTATCGAACATTTTGGAATATTCTCGAATTTATTAGGGGTTGTTATCAAAACTGGCGTTTTTTTTTTATTTCATGTTCGTTAATATCCAATATGGTTTTTTTTTTAACAAAAACGTTTCGACGAAAACGTTTATATATCTTTTTGTTAACTTACAAAGACGTAAAAAATCGATGTCAGGTCATACATTTCTAACTCACGACGGGCCTAATGTCAACGCACTAATGATTTATCTCAATACGTGACTGATAGCATTCATGGTTTATCTAAAGTAGTTTACTAATACGAGTCGAACTAATAATTTCACTCTGTTCTATCACCCAGATATTGCCGTTTTAAAAAGTTATTTTGATGAATCAGTTCTCGAGAGATTTAGCTTCAGTCAATTTATTTAAAAGCTTTCAGTTATTATATGAGTGACAAGGACACATATATAAACTTTACCATAAATAATTATGAACATCCACGTATAAGTTTAGCGTGAAAAAGAAATAATAAGAAATTTATTTGTGTACAATATATCATCGGCATTTTCACAAAATTAATTTAAAAAAAAACACAACAGGCACTTAAAACAATACAACTGATGACATTACACTCTCAAAATTAAAGTGCAATATTTATTATAGATTTTATATTTACTAAAAATTATATAACAACAAAATATTTTCTATACACATTAATATAATAACGTAATACGTCTAATAATGTTTAAAAAACAAAGTTATTATATTTATTTACTTCGTAACAAAGCCCGATTTGAATAAATTGTAAGAAATAATAAGATAAAAGTTATGCGTTATTAAAATGAACTTTATGACATTTGTGATATAGTTTAATTTTGCTCAAATGCATTTATAAGGTTAACGATTAGTAATTATGGTTTATTTATATTTAATTAATAGTCTACGTGAGGTCATTAGTTCGAACGTTAATTATCACCCATGTATGTAATATAGTACAGTAAAACTAGTTATAACCAGATTTATACCCTTTGTTTATGTATAATATATATGAATTATGTACAATTTTTTATAGACTAGGAAGGCGGACGAGCATATGGGCCACCTGATGGTAAGTGGTCAATGCGCCACCAACCGTGGGAACTAAGATGTTATGTCCCTTGTGCCTGTAATTACGCTGGCTCACTCACCCTTCAAACCGGAACACAATAATACCAAGTACTGCTATTTTGCGGTGGAATATCTGATGAGTGGGTGGTACCTACCCAGACGAGCTTGCACAAAGTTCTTCCACCAGTCAAGAAACATACATATATAGAAAATAATCATAGGCATACTCAGCTTTTGGTGACGTATTAAGATTTCCTATGGATGATCAAATAATATGTTATGTACAAAATACAATGTTACATTTGGACATATATGCATTACATAACAAACAACATAAGGCAAGAAAGCCGAGATAAGATCTCAATTTCAATCTGAAACATTTAACCTAAAATCTCTATAAAATTAAAAATAAAATTACACAATGGATTTACCATAATAAATATCTCAAAATAGATTTTCGTTTTCAGGAGGAAGAAGGTGCTTGGAGCGAAAATTTCAAGTCTCACCACGATAGCAAACCGCGAGGCAACGAGGCCATTTCGCTGGATATCGCATTTCCGGACGCTGACCATGTTTATGGTATGGAATATTTGATGGAGATTTGTTATTTTTTTTTCTATTATTATTATTATAATTAAAAATAAAGCCTCCCGATTTTTCCGCAAAATACAAAGCTGCCCATAATGCAGGCCGCATTTCCGCGCTGTGTATATTGTGTGTGTATTTGTAAATGCATTTTAGTATATGTACTTATAACTTATAAGTACGCTTTTCTTTTGTTTTTCAATTGTTATCTGTTTTAAGGATATCTTTGAGACAGTTAAACTATTTATGTTTACAATCATAGAGTAACTTTAAATATTTTAATAGTTGTTTTTATTTATCCCTTAAATTTTAAAATAACATGAGTTTTTCCTTGTCTTTATAAGTGTTTTATCTGAGTTACCTTCGAAAACAATTGTCAATTGTGTTATTATAATTGTTTTACACAAAAATTTACACATACTCCTTTTAGAGAAAACAAACATTAATTTAAAGTAATATGTAAAAAATACTCAATATGAGTATAAAAAATATATACCAAATATAAAATAGGAATGCAAATGGATTGATGGGTCATTTGATGGTAATGATTATCTGATTAGTGGGGGCTACCTATCAGGCTTGCAATATAACTCTAAAAGTTAAGTTTATTTTTAAAATAAAAGTATGTATTCTGCACTTCCAGGTATCCCAGAGCATACAGATAATTTCCACCTGAGGACGACAACATCAGGTGAACCCTACAGGCTGTACAACTTGGACGTCTTCGAATACGAGCTCGACAGCAGGATGGCTATATACGGAGCCATCCCGGTCCTCTACTCTCATGGGTGAGTTCACCCAGCATTAATTAAACAAATATTATATTTATACTAATATTATAAATGCGAAAGTAACTCTGTCTGTTTGTCGCGCTTTAACGGCTAAACAACTGAACCAATTTTGATGATATTTTGTATGAAGCAAGCTCGAACTACAAGAAAGGACATTGGCGGCCGAAAACTAGTAATATATATATAATAAATAAAAATTGCGTTAAAAGTAAAGATGATTATTATAATTTGTCCGCAGAGTGAAGCGCAGTGCGGGCGTGTTCTGGCACAACTCAGCGGAGACGTGGGTGGACGTCGTCAACTACGCCGACGCGACTGTCGTGTCGTCGCTCGTCAACCTCGTGACCGGCGGACACCAGCGCCGAGTCGATGCCAGGTGACTGCCGCGTCTCAATCCTCACCAATTACCATCTCTCTAACACCATTGTATCGTTTATTGATTGTTGATTTTATGTTTTTTTTTACACTTAATAGACAAGCGTTTGACCGTTGACTTGCCTGATCTTAAGCATCGACACGGTCTAGGGTGTAGCACGCTTGCCTATAAGAAACCTGTTCACTCTGGATTTGAAGACACCAACGTTGTACCTATCAGGAAATACGGACTCAGGCAAAGCATTCCATAGTTTCGCAGTGCGAATGATGAATGTAGATTCAAAGCGCTTCGTACGTACGCGGGGAATTTCCACTGTGTACCTATGGCGCTTTGGTCGCGTTTGCCTGGCCGTTCTATAGTAAAAAATTACATGCAACGTAAACGTTAATTAAATACAAGGGCCAACGATAAGCTCAGTTTGATCTTTCAATACAGACTATAAAATATTATATTTTGTATACAATGAATAAATTAAGTGTTTCAAAATAAACTGAAATCAATTAAAACAGTGTGATGTGAGTCCTAGACACATGCTAAGGACCCATGCTGATAATTTATAATAATAGGGCCTTCTATCCGACCCACTAAAATGCACACTGTATACAAAAAAATATTAAAAGAAACCAAAGTTACTGGTAACACTAATTTTTCATGTCTACGAATACATAGCTTTTATTTTTTTGTTGCCATTTTTTATTATTATTCTTTAGTTTAATAATATTATGTTTCCTGAATATCTGTTTATATTCAACATAAAAATTTCCTTTCTTTAATTTTTTTGTTTTTTTGACTAACTTGTTTTTTAATTAATTTATATAATCACAAAAATCAATAAAACTCCAGAGCATCTTAATTAATTATTTTATTAACCTTTCTAAAATTGATTTTTATTTTTTAATCTGTGATATAATTTAGTGAATATTCTATAATATGTATATAAATAAAGTAATTACACTGGCTCAGTCGAGGCCCAGTGGTACGAACGAACCGATGAACGTGGGTTCTGACCCGGGCAAGCACCTCTGAATTTTCATGTGCTTAATTTCTGTTTATAATTCAACTCGTGCTTTTCGGTGAAGGAAAACGTCGTGAGGAAACCTACATGTGTCTAATTTCATCGAAATTCTGCCACATGTGTATTTCACCAATCCGCATTGGAGCAGCGTGGTGAAATAAGCTACAAACCTTCTCCTCAAAAAGGGAGTGGATGCCTTAGCCCAGCAGTGGGGACATTTACGGGCTGTTACTGTACTGTAAATAAAGTAAGTGGTGTCTGTGTGCAGGTTTATGAGTGAGGCGGGTGTCATCGACGTGTTCGTGTTCCTCGGAGACAAACCCGCTGACGTGTTCCGCCAGTACAGCTCGATCACCGGAGTCGCACCGCTACCACCCGTAAGCATATAATACATATCTTATAATTGTCAATTAAAATTTTTGCCAAAGTCATTTTGCAAATATGGAAGTTTCATAAATTTATTTTGTTCGTCTTTTATAGCTTAAATTAAACTGTAATATTTTTTAGTAAATAAATTGTTTGTATATTCCAATGGCAAGACGAGTAAAGGTAAACAGCAACCTTAAACAGTAACCTTAACAGTAGTTAACAGTAAAGCTTAGATTTACATATTCCACGCGATTTGTTTATAGCTATTTGATAGCTCTACTATGCACTCCAAAAATTTCTTAATTAATCTACTAAACAAAAGTTCCGATAACAACTTTGTCGACATTCAAAACATATTTTTTTCACAAAAAACACAAATTATTTAGGTGTCGACCAATGGCGTCATCTCAATTCAAGATAAAAGTTGTTTTATCTTTACTCTTGTTATTAGAATCTTCTATAGTGATATTCAATGCTGGACAAAGATCTCATTATAATGAGAAAGTAAGGAGTTTATTTCACACTCGTAAGACGCCGTCGCCAGTTTTACACCGACATAAGGAGGTTTTCTCGCAATGTTTTTAAATATACAAACGAAAATATACTTTATTCAGATAAGGGATAGGTAGGCAAGGACTCTTTAATCGTAAAATGTAAAGCTGCCATCGGATCTATAGTAAATTCTACCTTAAGGAATATTAATAACATATAGTTTTCTGAATCATATCAAATTAAATTTTTATCATAATATGTATCGTCAGCGTCTTTAATGTCTAATTTGAATAAATCTGTAGTACATGAATGTTGGCATATATTCGCTCACGATGTGTGTCTGTGTGTGCAGAGGTTCTCGCTGGCGTACCACCAGTCGCGCTGGAACTACGTGGACGAGGCCGACGTGCGCGCCGTGGACGACGGCTTCGACGCGCACGACATCCCCGCCGACGCGCTCTGGCTCGACATCGAGTACACCGACCGCAAGAAGTTAGTTCGCCGTCCGCGCACTCGTTAACACACGACACGACACGCGCGAACACACGCGCCGCCGACGGCACACTCGCACACCTTCACTGGTGGTAGGGCTTTGTGCAAGCTCGTCTGGCTTGGTACCATCAGGTATTATACCGCAAAACAGCAGTACTTGGTATTGTTGTGTTCCGGTTTGAAGGGTGAGTGAGCCAGTGAAATTACAGGCACAAGGGACATAACATCTTAGTTCCCAAGGTTGGCGGCGCATTGCCGATGTAAGCGATTCACATTTCTTACAATTCCAATGTCTATGGGCATTGGTGACCATTTACCATCAGGTGGCTCATATTATTTTATATAACGCCTCGCACACACTTACACACGCTCTTTTTACAACATACACAAGCACGCGTGAAACCAAACGTAAACACCAGCAAATACACTGTCTCGTAGCAGACAGCGCCCGAACGCCCAAACCCATACGTGTATAACGAACCACATCCCCGCAGGCCATGTGCGCACACACATACACGACTTTTTCTCCTGTAGATTATTCGCCTTGTTGCGAGTGAGCTATTAATTACAGACAAATATTTATTTATTTAATTAAGGAAAACAACAGCATTCTCTATTTTCGGTTAAAATTTACATACTTACTTACTTTACTTTAAAAGAAATTTCACGAAACGTCTACAGAAATAAATTTGATTTTGTCACGTGTTATAGATATTTCACATGGGACATGGAAAAGTTCCCCCACCCCGCGGACATGGTGGCCAATCTCACTGCCAAGGGAAGGAAGCTGATCGTCATCATCGACCCCCACATCAAGAGGGAGGCTGGCTACTTCGTGCACGAAGATGCGACCGAACAGGGACTGTATGTCAAGGATAAAGATGGAAAGGACTACGAAGGTAATCAGTAAACCGCTTATTATTTATTATTATTCTGTTAAAACCAAAATACTGTATAAATATGAAGTATGCGATCTGTATGTTAAAAAAAAATTGAAGCAAAAATTTGTTTGATAATATTTATTTTCTCGTTAATCTGTTTGTTTTAAGAGCCGAACTGGCCCAGTGGTAAGAACGAGTGAATCTTAACCGATGATCGTGGGTTCAAACCCGGGCAAGCACCACTGAATTTTCATGAGCTTAACTGAATTTGCATGTGTCTAATTTCACTGAAATTCTGCCACAAGTGTATTCCAACAATCCGCATTGGAGCAGCGTGGTAGAATAAGCTCCAAACCTTCTCCTCAAAAGGGAGAGGAGGCCTTTAGCCCTGCAGTGGGACATGTACAGGCAGTTATGTCTGTTTGTTTAAAAAAATTATGTATAGTAAATATGCAACTATGCCTATTATAAATTTAAATATATAATACAAAAAACTGTTATTCCATTGATTTCCATGCAGGATATGGTATGAATTTAATTATAACAGCTAGTTCTAACTAACCATTTGACCCAAGGTTGGTGCTGGCCTGGTTCTTCCTCATACCTGGACTTCTTCAACCCGGAGGTCACAAAGTACTACGCTGAGAGGTTCAAGTTCGAAAACTTCCCCGGTACCAGCAAAGATGTTTACATCTGGAATGACATGAATGAGCCAAGTGTATGTATCATTATAATTAACAAATATTTGTCAAATAAAAGTGGAAAACCATTACCATATGGTTCTTGGTTTTGGGTTCTTTATGCTGATAAGACTGATAGATTCTCTTAACATAATCCTATTGCTTGGTTGATATAGCATTTTTCCAATAAAATATTTTTGTAGGTATTCAACGGACCCGAAATCACAATGCCCAAAGACTGCCGCCATTACAAAGCCCCTCAAGACGGACAGGATGGCCTCGCTTCATTCTGGGAACACAGGTAATGATTTATTGCCATACATTTATTTCACTGGTGGTAGGACTTTGTGCAAGCACGTCTGGGTAGGTACCACCCACTCATCAGATATTCTACCGCAAAACAGCAGTACTTGGTATTGTTGTGTTCCGGTTTAAAGGGTGAGTGAGCTAGTGTAATTACAGGCACATGGGATATAACATCTTAGTTCCCAAGGTTGGTGGCGCATTCAGTTTAAAGATCTTTATTATTACTCAAAGAACTTACCGTTCACTTAAAGAGCAATTTAATAAATTTCACACAGTAAAAAGGGGTAGACAATCTAATCGTATCGTATTAATCTTATTGACAAATGTAATGTTATGATAAAATACAGTGCAAATCAATGACCAGAGAAAGAAATGGAGATTCTCGAAAGTAACAACAAAAAGAACAAAAAATAATTAATAAAAAAAGCAGATTTTTATTCCTTAATGATGTTTTTTGGTGTCATATGTGTGTGTGTGTGTGAGTGTGTGCATGTGCGCGTGGGTGTGTAAGTAAAATGTGTATGTTTTTTGAAATGTGTGTTGTTTTAATCGTAAATATTTTTAGAAAGAAAACTTTGTAACTTTGATTTAAAAGCAGGCGTGCTCGAACAATTTTTTTGTATCTGCAGGCAAATTATTGAATAAAGTGGCGATGTAAGCGATGGTTAAAATTTCTTAATGACAATATCTGGGCGTTGGTGACCACATACCATCAGGTGGCCCATATGCTCATCAGCCTAGATATACTATAAAAAAAATATATAAACTATTTTATTTGTTGTGACTAAGCGTGGGTACGGTGATGTTTCAATAATTAAATGTTAAAAATAGGGAATACAGAAAATTAACTGTATTAATTTATATGCTAACAATTAAATTTGTTTTAATTTATTGTAAAATAGCATAAACTGCAAATATATAAAATGCATTGGTTACGTTTCGAATGATAAACTAGCAACCCGTTCCGGCACGCACGGGCACGAACAATGATCTAATTATTTATTATTAATGCCGTAATGCATATAACTCTAAATACATACGCGGCACCCATAAATACAGTTTCCAGTTGCCATGATTTTTCCGACATCTACAACATATATCTTCGTATTTCAGTCAATTTTTCAAAAACCTTTATTAAACATCTAAATCTTCCTAATGAATCACTCCATTCATTGGTGAAAACCGTATGATAATTCGTTCGGTAGTTTTTGAGTTTATCGCTTTCAGGCAAAGAGACAAATAGATGCTGCAGAGGACTTGTTTTATAATATGTATTGATGTATAATTAAAATAACTATATATTAAGACTTTCAATTTTTTACTGTCTTCAATCAACTATTTTCGATTTGAAGTTCTGAATACATGATCTTCCCGCAGACACGTCCACAACGAGAACGGCCTCCGACACATCAGCGGAACACACCAGGGCATGCTGGACCGATCAGACGGACAGTACCGACCCTTCATTCTCACCAGAGCCGTCTTCGCTGGTACTCAGCGGTGAGTTATTGATATGATTGATGAACAGCTCTGCTCCACGGTTTCAACCGCGTTTAACTTAGATTTTACATGCCATTTTCATTATTATGATTCTATGATTTAATCAAATCTATTCCATAGATATGCAGCAGTGTGGACTGGAGACAATGCAGCAGAGTGGGGCTTCCTGCAAGCTTCCGTCCCCATGTGCATATCTCTTGCGGTCTCTGGAGTCAGCTTCTGTGGCTCAGACGTAGGAGGCTTCTTCAAGTACCCCGAGGCTGAGCTGATGACCAGATGGTATCAGGTACGGTTTGCATTTTCACAATCATCTTCCGTCTGGATATGACGTCTGGATATTGAAATATTTAAGTAAATTTAATAATTTAATTTTTTATTAATTAATTTGTGACACTGGGTCACCACATTGACATTTTATAATGTCAGAAACGTGGAATCGATGTTTGTATTATTAACGATAAATTATTTATATTGAAATCAGGCATACAGTAAGAGATTGGAAAGAGGGATGTATTAACATTTATTATCGAACGGTCAGGCAAACGCGACCAAAGCGCCATAGGTACACAGTGGAAATTCCCCGCTTACGTACGAAGCGCTTTAAATCCACTTTCATCATTCGCACAGCGAATCTGTGGAATGCTTTGCCAGAGTCCGTATTTCCTGATAGGTACAACGTTGGTGTCTTCAAATCCAGAGTAAACAGGTTTCTTATAGGCAAGCGTGCTACATCCTAGACCGTGTCGATGCATAACATCAGGCAAGTCAACGGTCAAACGCTGGCCTATTAATTGTAAAAAAAAAATTAACAAAATCGGCGAACCTAAATATCATAAAACTCTTAGTAAACCCATAATAATAAGAATGCGACTCGCAGGCAGGCGCGTACCAGGCGTTCTTCCGCGCGCACTCGCACATCGAGACGAAGCGGCGCGAGCCGTGGCTGTACGACGGCGCCACCACGGCGCGCATCCGGGACGCCGTGCGCCGCCGGTACGCGCTGCTCGACTTCTGGTACGACACTTCTGATTGCCTAGTACTTTACGTAGACACGATCTGTGAAGGAAAGAGACATTTAGATTTGTATGCTCTATTCGCTCCTGATATCCTAGTCCTTTACTCCTTAGACACGATCGATGAAGGAAAGGGACTGATATACAAGTACTTTAGACAGAATTAATAAATAAACGAAAGATTTAAATTTGTCTGCTCAACTAGACTTCTGATATCCTAGTACTTTAATTCTTAGTATTACATATTATTATTATGTTTTGTTAGACCATAAAATACATATATGCTTTATTTAGAATGAATTTTATATTATTTTTATATTATTAGAATTTATTTAATTTAAAAAAATTAAACGATTTAATTTATTCGTATTTTCACATTTATTTAATCACATTTATATTGTATTTCAGGTACACTTTATTCTACGAGCACTCAATCGATTGGCTGCCAGTCATGAGACCACTGTTCCAGGAGTTCCCTCGGGAGGAAGAAACATTCACCATCGACAACACATACTTATTGGGTAACTATACTTGAAATCTTTTTTCTCTGTCACGAACAAGACGCACGGGAACTTACCTCTTCTCAAGGTGTATCTTGCTCCTGTTATCTCTTCGCAAGAGTCCCAACGCTATATCAAAGTGATACAATATTGTCTCCGGCGCAGTTGAACAGTACTTAATCGAGATTTATCAAGGGGACATTAATTAATATTATAATTTTATCTTATCGTTGTAAGGTGACAAGCTGCTAGTCCGTCCAGTGCTGGAAGCGGCAGTGACGAGTGTCAAAGTGTACCTGCCGGGGAAGGAATCGCACACCGTGTGGTACGACGTCGACTCGTACCAGTCATACCCCGCCAACGGGTATATGAACGTCGATGTTAATATTGCCAAAGTGAGTTAAATTTTACAAACTCTCTTAAACCTAATTCATTGTGCCGGTTGGCGTGGTTAGTGGATGCTTGCCATTCACGCCGAAAGTTGTGGGTTCGATTCCCACCCAGGATAGATATTTGTGTGCCTGAACATAGCTGTTTGTCCTGAGTCTGGGTGTAATTATGTATATAAGTATGTATTTACAAAAGAAAAGTACTATATGTAGTATATCAGTTGTCTGGTTCCATAGTATAAGCTCTGCTTAATTTGGGATCAGATGACCGTGTGTGAAAAATGTCCCAGGATATTATTATTGCAAAAGTTTTTACACGTTGTAAATATATAATAAAAACGAAGAAATGAAAAAAAAACATTTTCTATTGTGCCAGTGACAGAGGTTTTTGTTTTGTCACATTAACATTATAAAATCATAACATATGTTTCAATTAATATATAACTAATAAATAAAATTGTATACGCCCAAAAAACTACGTCGATCTTTAATATTATTTATGTCTGTTAAACAATTGTAATTATTGAATATTGAAATATTCAATCGACAGTCACATTAACGTGTGTGTGTGTGTGTGTTCAGGTGCCTGTGTACCAGCGTGGAGGAAGTATAGTGCCGCGTAAAGAGCGAGTGCGACGCTCGTCAGCCCTCATGGCACACGACCCTTACACGCTCGTTGTGGCGCTGGACAAGCAGGTCAGTAATACAACCAACACTAGTGTGAGGAGGTACACTTATGGGGGACGGTAACGATACGCTAACGGCAATTGATATCCCCGTAACGGGTCCACGAACTTATAAAGGTTATTTAATTACAAACTGATATTTATCCGATTTCAGATTTACAAATCGATTTCAAAATCCGATTTCGGTAACGCCTTGCCTCACCAAATCGCTTGCGCTCAGGCAAATATAGTCTTTAAGTACTTAATAATAAGTTCGATGATTATGTAATAGATTTCCGTAGCAGAACAAACAAATCGAAATCCGAATCACAAAATTCGCGCTATCCTTTTTATTCAGCTTTATTCCAATTGGTTAGAAAAAGAGAAAGCGAATTTCATATTGCGCAACCTTCGGTTTGCGTTTGGATACCATACACAATTCGTTTGGTGATATATGCACTGATTTTATTTGTCGATTCTAAATGTTTTAGTGGTATCGATCTATAGATCGTCGGCGTTTGGTTCGGCTGGGTCGATTTTTGAAATCGGATTTTTAGTTTGTGAAATCGATACGAATCGATTTGTGTTTGAAATCGGATTTTGAATTCGTTTTGATATATCAGACGCATGCCTAGTGTGGATAAATAATAAATTGTAAATTTATATTACAGGGCAAGGCGGAGGGTTCGCTGTACATAGACGATGGCGAGACCTACGAATACAAATCAAATAAGTTTATTTACGCCAAGATCACATACGAGCCCTCTGCTATGAAGTATTCGTGAGTATTATTTGATACTTATATAACATTTTATAAAGTTTAACATACAATTACAAGTTTGATATATACGTGCCTTATTTATGAACTTTATATATCGGCTAGCTTTATTAGTGACTTGAACCATTTAGAATTAATTTTATTTATTTTTTCGTTTACAGACTCGTTTTTAACGCCATTTATAATTAATATGAGCATGTATTCAAGTTTTTATATATTAACAGATTCGTATACGAAGAAGCAAGCTACCCGACCAGATCATGGGTGGAGCGTATCGTAATCGCGGGCATTAAAAACGCCCCAAAAGCTGCCAAGCTGTCCCAGGGCGGTAAGCAGATCCCCCTCCAAATGACCCTCCATAGAGGTAACGACGTGCTCGTCATACGCAAGCCAACCGCGTCGATGGCGTCGCCCTGGGAGATAAACTTCACATATTAGTTATACAGTATGTTCGAGACGTGTGTTCTAGCTAATACTTTTAAATAAAGAGAGAAAATCATTTATTGTCACAATTTTATACAATTCATTAATACATTTATAATTAAAAGCGGATATACAATTCATTTTATATGTCAACGATGTATCATTTTTATATAAGTCAATCCGAAGAGGTTAGGTAATTGTCGAAAACACTTAATCATAATTTAATTAAAATTATTGCGTTAATATAAAAATATTGTTTCATTTTAAGCCGGCGAACGATTGAAATAATGTTGAAATACAATTATGATTACTATCGTGTTCGACAAGTACCTTTACTGAATGTGAAGTTAAAACGTAACACTTCTTTATCAACATAGAATATTAAATTAAGGGTTATTTACTATAAGTGACTTTAAGTGAGGTATTTCATAGAATCATATCGAGTTTAGGAGTCGTTATACTAATATATTAATTTATCATAATGGTATTTCGACTTGGTTAGTTTAGAACAAAAATTTCAATATAAAATACAATAGTAAAATCAATCAAATGTCCGAATTGCGATTTCATTGTTAGAAAGAGACAGAGAAAAGTAAATATTAATTTTTCTCTGTCACTATTTGTGTACAAAATAATTGGTAAAGAAAATCGAAGAGTATTGAAACATTGAGGCATAGGACACGGGGAAAAATGTTATCTTTTTATAATAATAATTAGCAATATTAAAAAATTATAAGGTTTTTTATATGATGTAACATTTAACTTATTTATTACCAGTGTTTAATGTTACGATTTAATTTCCAACTAGACTGGTGTACTATTTCGTGTATGCTATATGTTTTTTTTCAATGAAACATTTTTAAAATTGCTAAGGATTTTCATTTTTCAACACTTCAGTTCAAATACAATGTTGTATTATTTCGCGTATGTGTTTAAAAAACTTGTACAATATTAAATATTTGTTACGAAATGGAATCTTGGTTACGAAATAGACGAATTAATAACTTCTGAAACAGATTTTATTTTCGAACGATAACTTCAGTCAAAATGTTAATTTTTATTGTCTTGTGATAACAATAGAGAATAAAAATACAATTTTAAATTTGCATTTTATTATTTATTAACACCTTTACCTAACATTGCCATGTAAATAACTTATATTATTGAGGCACTGATATTTCAACAATTAAAATTACATTTGTAGAGTTAACAGACTAGCTTTTTAACACAAATCACAAAAAAAACGCCGAACTATACCTAAAACAGTTATATATATATATATATATATAAATTACACTCCATTTGTTAAAGCTATTCATTGTGGAAGTTAATACAGCGATATAAAAACATTTGTTATACCTTTGCGATCCACTTGTGCTTAGATATAAGTAGACTTGATGTTGATAGCAGCAAGGAATAAGGCTGTTTAATATGTAACATAAGTACTTCTTTTCAAAATTAATATTAAGCACGAAAAATACAACGTTGTTTAAATTAAAATAATATATAAAGATATTTCTTATAAAAAGTTATTTTAATTTTCGATAGCTTTTACTTCAACCGCGACTTGTATGGAATTCCGATTATTGTCACTAGATGGCGCTGTTTTAATTTCATACATTCCAATGAAAGACGCTATCGAATAAGTAAATAAACACACTGGGCACACAGAACATAATATATGAAAATTAAGGTCTTTTACACACTTTAGTGGTTTACATAAGTTATTTTTGTTTATACATTTATAAAATAAATATACACATAAATAGTTTTAGTATGTAATTAAATAATATTTTGGTTTTTGTATTTACAAAAACCTATCAAGTATAATTTAAAAATTTACATAAACCAAATGTACCTCTTCGCCCGCGAAGAATTAGTACTACATACGATACGATCGTTATTGTTTTAATTTACATATCTCTAATATCTTTTTTCTAGAAGATTATACAATGATTAAAATCATTCATTAAAATTGGTTCATCAGTTTTAGAGTAAAGAGATAATTTATAAGTTATATTAACCAATCAGATCACAGAAAATGTATAGTCCAAGCGCTTTGTTAAATGGAGTATAACCACAGTGCAAACTAAACTACAACCGAATGGCAAGAGTGACTACTTAAAAAATATCCTAGTAGGCGTGTCGTCGTTGGGAAATTCAATGAACGGGTGAGATTGTTTATGTTCTAACATTTTCTTTTCACTTGGAAACTTATCACCGCAGACTTCGCACGTCGAAGACGCTTCATCACTCGATAAAGACGACGTGCTTTTACTCTGTTTCCTCTTTTTAACGTATTTTTCTTCAGGCCTCGTTTCCTTCGAAGTCGACTGTTCCTCGATCAGCGGTTTGCCCGTCAACAGGAACTCCTTCATGTTCGCGTGTTTCAAGGACATCTTGTGTTGTTTCAACCGATTCTCCGAACTACACTGATACTCGCATATAAAACATACGTACTTCATGTCGCCCGTGTGTAGTTCAGCGTGGATCTTTCTCTTCTCCGGGGTCGAAAAACGGAAATCGCAAAATTTACAAGGATACTTCCGTTCTGGAGAATGAAGACGCATGTGTGACGTAAGAGCGGTCATATCCTTACATACCTTGCGACATTCAACGCACATGACACCCTTCTCGACGGTCTCAGCTTCCTCTGTGCTACCCGTGTTGTGATGAATTCTTCTGTGAGACGTCAAACCTTTTTGGCTTACGAAAACTCTTCGACAATCGGAGCACTGGAACTGATCCTTTAATTTCAAATCCGGACTATGTTTCTCTACCTGGTGCATGGCAAATTTGTCGGCCGCATGAAACTGTAATTTACACTCCTCGCATTTCCAAGCTTGCACCAATTTTGAAAACGCTTCAAGGACATCCAAGACGGATTGTCCTTCAACTTCTGGATGGTACGTCTTCGTGTGATTTCCAAAATCGATAATTTTCGGAAAGGTTCCTTTACAATGCGGGCAAATATACGGCTCTTCGTGATCCTCCATCACGTGCATTTTTAATTCTGATAATTCCGAAAATGTTTTGGAACACATAAAGCATTTAAGCTTCTGTTTCCCTTTAACAACTTCCGATATAACTTTGTACTCCATCAATTGAACTTTTTGGTGTATTTGAAGGTGTTTGAATAAGTCTTTTCTGGTGCTGTAGTCTGTTGGACAAAATTTACAGGGGAATCGTTTGCGATGCAACCGCTTACGATGTAGCGCTAACTCCTGTTTGTCTTTGAACTGTTTGGTGCACGATATGCATGAAAAGCAGGACTCCGTGTCCGCGTATATATCGTGAGATCGTAAACACGACAACATTCTAGTTTTTCGTTTGAATATCTGTCCACAAGTGCACTCATAGCCTTCTTTCTTCATATTCAAAACGACCTCCTCCTTGATACGCGATCGATTCTCTAATCTTTCCATTCGTGCCTTCTTGTTCTCAAACGAATGTTTATCTATAACTTTATTTACGTCTTTCTTGAGATCATTACAAATTCGTTTCTTCATATTCTCCATTCTCGTTTTGAGGCCTTTAATAATTCCCATTGCTCTATTCTCTATGGACTTGTGAACTTGCATGTGCTCCTTCAAATATTTCGATTTCTTATATGATTTATCACATTTATTGCAGCTGAATGGCTTGTCGTTGACATCACAGCGACCTGCTTTTAATAGCCCATATGCTTCCTGCTCTAATGATAAAACATTGCCAGTTATGGAGTTTAGTTGGAAATTATCATATTCCATTGTGAGATTGTCGTCATTGTGAGTTGAAGTTGGTAAAATCTCTTCAGGATTATTCATTCTACCCAATGATGAAACATTGATGCCCTGAACCATAGGATGAATTTCCATTACTAATGTTTTTGTTGTTTGTGACTGTATCACTCCATCTTGAGGATTTGTGATAGTTGATGTTGTGTTGATTACTTTGTTTGATATTAAGTGAGTTTCCGTTACTGTTAAATCCATTTCTTCCTTTATGATTTTGTCAAAATCTTCTTTTGTTGTATCCTAGAAAGATTGAAATAATAAATATTAATGCATAGAAAATAAACAACAATAAATATTGAGAAAATATTAAGGAAACTATCATCATGGAAAATCATATGAATACAATCTTTAAATTTTGAATATCATACATATATATAAAAGCCGAGATGGCCCTGTGGTAAGAACGCGTGAATCTTAACCGATGATCGTGGGTTCAAACCCGGGCAAGCACCACTGAATTTTCATGTGCTTAATTTGTGATTATGATTCATCTCGTGCTTTACGGTGAAGGAAAACATCGTGAGGAAACCTGCATGTGTCTAATTTCACTGAAATTCTGCCATATGTGAATTCCACCAACCCGCATTGGAGCAGCGTGGTGGTATAAGCTCCAAACCTTCTCCTCAAAAAGAGGAGTGGAGGCCTTTAGCCCAGCAGTGGGACATTCACAGGCTGTTACGGATTACGGACATATAATATATACATAGTGTAACCAAATACCTGTTTATGGAACACATAATAACAGATTAACCTCTTACCCCATACATACCTATAAAGCTATTTATGGCTTCTCTAAGTTTCTATTTTTTACAGTTCCTTTTAGTTTAAATTAAAATAGAAAAGTTCAAATTGTATTGTATTAATTATGTTTTCGTAAAACATATTTTTTTGCACATAACAAATCTGTCATGGTAAGTGATAGAAAACATAACAGAACAATTCAGTAAAGATAATATATTTCATGTTCAATTGTTGAAATCTCTGAAGGTGCAATGCATGTTTATTACAATAGGTATAGGGTTGTGAGGACAGATTTTGTAAAATCAATGATTAAAGAAATACATGTTGAGGAAATGAGAATGCTTCAGCAGAGTTAACGTGACATGATCAATCAATCCATAGACGGTACCAATATTTAAACTAAACAAGATTAAGGTTAGTTAGGAAATAAATGTTACACAATTTTCCTTAGCAAATTCAAAGCAGATGAGGCATATTATCATCGTTAATAAAGCATATGCATGTTTATCTATGGTAATAGCATAATAAATAGTAAACATGTGTCACTCAAGTAAATTTTCAATACATTAAAAACAATATATGTGTAGCGTACTATATAACACCAAACAAAACCTCAATTAAAATATCCTCAGCTGACTCATCATAACTATTTTGAAGGACACTTTGCGAAATGAAAAAGAAATGTAGTAGATAATACAAAAAAAAATATAGTGGAATTGAACGTGCATTTGACTTCGCTTAAGGCAATCCTACTAGTACACAATTGAGTAATTTCAGTTGCAAAATCTTTGATTAATGGATCCTAGTTACTTATTACCAGTAATCCGTGTACCTAGTCTCGACAAACCATGGAAAAAAGTGTTTCCGATAAGAATCTTATTAGAGTATATTTAAAATAAACAAGAGAATAAAATGACCTGGCTGATTACATAAGAACTATAAAGGTATATAGGAATATTTGTAAATTAACTATATATATTATTCTATGTGAATTAATTTATTTCCCAATCAATATTTGTTTGTTTCGACAATAAAGAACACTCTTTTAGTTGTTGGTTTTATTGATTATAATTGTTTTTGGATCATGTATCAACTAAATAATTCATAATTCATCTGTATGGGTTTTTTTTGCATTGACTTAGTTTATAGACCAGATTGAATATAAACAGTAGCCAGTAATATTTTAAACTGTACCTCATAAGCATCATTTTCAGGTTTTATGTTAATTTCATCTTGTAAACAGGCTTCAACATTGTTCAATGCGTGTGCCTCTTCACTGTCCATGCTTCCATCGTCAATACTAGGATATTCATAACCCATTACCTCGTCTTGCTTCTCCATTTTAATATTGTCATCTGTATTTGGTAATATTAACTCGTTAATTTCATTTTCTATTTGCATTACTGTGTGTCGAAGGTCAGCCTCTCTTTTCTCTGTGATGGATGATATTTCAACTAGTTTATCCGGAGAGTTTGGAGTAATGAATTCCTGTTTAATCTCAACCTGAATGTTTTCAAATGGATTGTCATTGCTGTCGCTGTCATCATTTTCAGGTTTTATATCAACTGTTATCTCATGGGTTATTTCTTCTTTAATATTGAGATCATCAGATATTACCATCTCATTAGTTAAATCCAGTTCACTTGATATTGAATTTTGGAATTCCATTTTTAAATATCAATTTGTTATTTTCCCTTTAAATTAGCAGTGCCATTTGAGTACAGCACACTCCCATTATGCCTTTAAATATTTTTAAAGTATTCTTTATTCTCTACTGCACTCCTTTTAAAAATAATAAAAATAAGATATAGATCTGAATAGAATGTGTACAAATTTGCGTTAGGTGCAATAATTATCATTTTGTTCTTGATTTCAAGAATTGATAAAATATAATATAATATTATATCATATTTTAGTTTTGTTCATTTAGTTTAGAAAATATTATGTACTACTTTGTTTTTGAAAATTAAATTCTGTTACATGTTGAATAAAGACTAAGTCATTAACAATTCACTAGTTACAACTTAATAAATATGTAAATAATTAATAACAAAATTAAAATATATTAGGTGATTATACCTGTCTTTAAGTTACCACAAAATAGTACGAAGTAGTACATTATAACCGTTGCATCGAACCAACTTTGAGCCGTTTTTTTGGGTTTTGCTTTTGCTATAAACCAATAATCCATTGAAATAAGAAATATTTTTTTTTAACGTCGAGGTTAATTACTCCTGCATTCAACTATTTTCGAACCTATATAATTAGGTTTCAACAAATATACAATGAACTATAGGAAATCTTAACTTGAAATATTTTTAAATGTAAAAATTATTCTTAATTTTGAAATATTCACAAACTATTATCATAATAAATAAAAGTCAACGTAAACATATTTTTTTGCAAAGTTATGTTAATTTTGACAACTACTTTTTTAATTCATATAGATCTTTATTGCTATGCTCTAGATAACACTATGTAACATAATAAAATAAAGCTTATTCTACAAAGTAAATTAAAATATATACAGCAGTTTTTACAGACTTAATACTTAATTATCTAGAAATAAATAAATTTTAATAAAACAAAGTATTTCTATAAACAAAATTACGTTAAAACTTAGTCGTTTAAAAAAAAATTCTTTTCAATTACATAATATTATTTATTATTATTTTTCGAATTTTTTTCTGGTCTTTAACAATATGTTTATTGTTATAAAATATTATTAATTAAAGCCAGATTTAAAATTTTAGTAATAGAATTGTAAATAAATGCTTTTTATAAAATTAGTTCAAGCCTTATGAAAAATTATGTTACATGAAATCATTTGCTTTGAACTGAAATAATAAAAACAACACTTTATATATATTATTCGAATTTAGTTACTATAATATTATAATGTCAAAATTAAGCGATATTAGTTTATCTAGCATACGCTTAAATAATCAAAATGGCGCCTGAGGATTCATGAACGAACCGCAAAATTGAATGCTCAAGAACGCATCGATAGTAAATTCAGTTTCGGTGGTAAATTCTAAATTTTGTGTCAAAAACTTAATAATAATATTCTATTTTATTAATGAAAAATGTGGTGCCAAGCAATTTATTCTTATAAAGTGTTTTTCAGGATACATGAAAATGGCGAAGTCGATAAATTTACAAGATCTTGTGAAACATATTGTAAATGGTACATTTGAGCAAAAGTTTTGTCGGATATGTTTGTTACCTTTAGAAGATCTTTACGAGGATGCTTTTACCACTGTTTGTAAAGAAAACATTGAATATTGTATAGCAGATATTCTAGAAGTTGTTTGTCATATACGAGTAAGTGCTGATTATCATTTTTTTTCTAAAAATGTATAATATTAATTTATTAAAAGATTACCTTAAATGTTATTTAAAATTTATTGGTACAATTAGCGTCAGTTCTCAATTTTGTTTAATTTTTACAGCTTTCAGCAGTACACAAATTTAAAATATGCCCAAGTTGTTTTATGATAGCATCAGAGGCCTACAAGTTTTATTTATTAACCCAAAAAAGTGAGAAATTACTTAATTTTTATGTCGAGGAATTAAATAATCAAATCCATTCAATAGAAGAACCAGAAAAACTAGCCGCAGAGTCCCTTTGTATAACTTTGCCGTGTATACAGCCAGATAGTTTTGAATATGATTTCGATATTGATAAATTTCCTTTTCAAAGTTGTGCAGACGACAAAAACTTAGAGCTGTATAATAAACACGACATGGCCAAAGCTAAAGATGAACCAAAAATTAAAATGGAATTGAACATAAATGATGACTTTGAGGAAAATATATTGATTATTATGGGAGAGAATGGTGAACCATCATTTTATAAGCCACAGGAAGACGGAACACTGGTATCTCTAGAAAGTAGTAAAAATGATTTTAGTGAAGTTTTGAAACAATTACCGGAAACAAGTATTTTAAAGAAGAAAAAGAAAAGGAAACGGAATCCCATGGAATACAAGATGTGCAGTAGATGCCCCGTCAGGTACAGATTTGTTAGGAAGCTGAAGGAACATATGAAGGAAGAACACGGGGTAGATCTCTTTGTATGCAAGGTTTGTATTATTAAAATTATTTTTTTTTATCTTAACAATACATACCTACCTTACAGTTACATATTGTTGCGACTTGTTATTAGCATAAAATATTAAGTTGTAATTTTGTCCAAAATGAATAGGTTTAATCCTGTTATATACTTTGATTTTTCATGATTCATTTTTAAGATTTAACTGATGTAAATTATATGATCTGAAATGGATCCACCATCCATGTTTGAACGTGAAGCATTTTCGTATTAGTTTAGAATGTCCTAAATAAATATTTTAATGTAGCATGATTTAGTCAAGGCATATATTTTAGGTATGTCAAGCCATAATAGAAGATGAACAGGAATTTAACAATCATCTACAAACCCACACTGGTATACACACATGTGCTATATGCAATACGGTATTCAAAAAACGGGAAACGATCATTGCTCATTTTAAATGGCACGAAGAAATGAAAAATATGAGTAAGTTAGAGGGTGCACATATTTGTGAAATATGTGGGCTGATACTTAAAAGCGCGGAGCATTTGAAAGAGCACAATGAAAAGAAGCATGTAAAGAAATATACATGTTATTACTGTGGGCGGATGTATAAGGGAGAGATTAGCTTCGAAATGCATATAAAAAAACATGAAATGAATAATGATATTAAGTTAGTATTTTGTTATTACTTGCTTACCATTTATTTGCTTGAAATTAATTTTTAATTTAACTTGCGTAATCTGACATTGTATATTTTCATTTATTAAATATTGAAAATTATTTTATAAACTAACTAGGGCAATATCATATAATATAACAAAACTACACCTAACTATTATAATCAAGCAAAGAACACTTATGTTAAATGTGTGTTGTTTATTTATGTAGAAATATGTAAATTGAATAGGGATATATAATTAAAAAATATCGAACACATTTTTAAATTAATAGGTGCTTCTAAACATGGAAAACAGTTGAATGACTGGCTGGTTTCTTACAATGTGTAAAAAAACCCTGTTCGCCCAAAAGGGCATATTAACTAAAAAAATATTAAAAATCAAATATTCATGAATATGGATATAAAAATGTTATTGTAATTTTAGTGTCCTAATTTCCCTACAACAAACATTTTTTTTTTAATGTGACATCACCAGAGTCGCCAGGCGGCTCTCCATTGAGTGCCTTTGAAATGCCGCTGACATGTAACACAGAAAAAAAAAGAAGTCAGAGTCGACCGGTGCGGCATATTGTCTGCTGACTAAAATAAAAAAGCCACAAATTTCCCAACTCAGTGTGAGCTTCTTCTTCTTCAGTTAGCGATCTGAGCCGCTTGGACACTAACGCGTTCTTCATTTATTTTCTTTTTTTTTTATTAACGTTTTCAGGAAAACATAGTAATTTCACATTAAATATGTGTAATAATAATAATTAATACAATATTTTTTCATAATTCAAGTTTCCCCGACCGCCTAAAATATAAACCATAACAATTTTTAAGATACTAAAGACAAAGAAAAAATTAAATTAAAATAAAAACACACTTAATGAGTGTAATGTGACACTGTCTTAAACTATCACGACCTTGCAATAATTTATTACTTTTCGTTCGTACAAATTTCTCTTTGTTAAGCCGACACATCGGTTCATGCTGATACGCGGATTTCTTAAAAACGCGGCGGACGTCGACATTAGTATGCCGAGTAGAGAGAGTATTTCAATATGATATTGTATCTGGGTAAGAGTGACTTGACTAAATTAAATCGGGCACAAATATGCTGCAACGCGTTCGCACCAACTGTAACACTGCCAGACGTGTATCGCTGTTGGTGGTAAGCTCATGGAACAACATCATTGCCACAGCCATCGCATTGGCGACATTATCGAATGACTTGACACAAGAACTCAACTCGGACACATAAAATAAAGCTATTTTCAGAGTTGCATAAAATTCAGTTTCTTATTACCGTAACCAAATGTTAACAACAGCTGAGGTCATGACCTCATGTCCTCGCTATCCGATAGGTAAATACGTAACGAGTGCTGTCGCCCGCGCCATGTGGTACCATATGATTTTCATCATTTAATTAAATGATTTTTTAAATTTTATTCAGGGTAATTTTTTTTTACTTAGTATTTTAAAAATGATTACATAAATAGAACCGACTCACGATACTTAATAACTATTCACGTCAGGGTCGGACAGGGTTTTTTACACACTATATTTATTATCTAAATAATTTATTATCAACTACTGTAAAATTAAAGTCGAGATGGCCCAGTGGTAAGAACGCGTGAATATTAACCGATGAACGTGGGTTCAAACCCGGGCAAGCACCTCTGATTTTCATGTGCTTCTGTTACAATTTTTCTTGCTTTTCGGTGAAGGAAAACATCGTGAGGAAACCTGCATGTGTCTAATTTCATCGAAATTCTGCTACATGTGTATTCCACCAACCCGCATTGGAGCAGCGTGGTGGAATAAGCTCCAAAACTTTCTCCTCAAAAAGGGAGAAGAGGCTTAGCCCAGCAGTGGGACATTTACAGGCTGTTACTGTACTGTAAAATTAAGTTATTACCAATAAAATACTTTATTTGTTTCCAGACGAAATCCAAGCCAAATAAAAAGTGAAGCCATTAAGAAAAAACGGAAATTTACCTGTCCTACATGCGGGCGAGACTTTGTGGATGAGAGGGCGTTGCTGTGGCATGAACGGCTACATACCAATGAGAGACCTTATGTTTGTGACGTAAGTGAGGTCTTATTTATTTATTTATTTAACACTTTTTGCACAACATATACATAAAATGAGTGAAGTAGGAAACAATCAAAGAAATAGAAAATAAAAATTGGTGCGCAAAGGCGGTCTTATCGCTTATAGCGATCTCTAACAGACAACCTTTGGTGAAAGAATTTTGTAAGGGAACTTACTCTAATATAATAAATCATATAGTTATTATTAAGAGACCTATGACAAAATTACATATTACCAAATTAGGTATTTACGCACGAGGGTGACTCGATCGGGCTCTTGAGTTTACGACACCGCGCTGTCGCTGTAACTCAGCAATCTTGATAGTTTTTCTATTATTTAATTTACTGGTTTCTCAAAATATTGTTTATTATGTTAAGCAAATCAAATTAAATCAAAATGATTTATTCAATATTGAAGCTTATTAATAGTCAGTCCAGAAACTACCACCGGTTCGGAAAAAAAAAACACACAGCTCTGAGTAGAACCGGCGAAAGAAACTCGGCGGTTTTTTTTTTACATGGGTTGTTTCGTTTACAAAAAAGAGTGCAAGGTGTGCTATCATCCATAAATTCATGAATTGTATAATAACCTTAAGCGTTAACCGTAAGCGTTCCTTTACAATATTTTTAAATTTAGCAACTGAGGTATTTTGAACGCGTTCTGGGATCCTGTTGTAGAACCGTATACATTGCCCCACAAAAGAGTTACTGATTCTATGCAGTCGAGTAACGGGAGTAATTAATTTGTGTTTGTTCCTTGTACCAATGTTAGGAGTATCACATTTTCTCACAAAATCATATATATTTTTCCGTACATACATAACATTACATAATATGTATTGAGAAGCAACAGTTATCTCTAAGACAGTAATTTGTTTAAATTTCTGTCTTAGAGATTCTTTAGCTCCTAGGTTATAGATTGCGCGAGTAGCCTTCTTTTGCAGCACAAATATCGTATTTATTGCGGCAGCATTACCCCACAGTACAATGTCGTAAGACATGATACTGTGAAAATAACTAAAATATAAAAAGCGGGCCGTATCAACGTCGGTGAATAATCTTATTTTTTTAACCGCAAAAGCCGCTGAGCTTAGTCTATTCGCCCTATAGTAATCCGTCCCACTGCAACTTGTCATCAAAAGTAAGGCCAAGGAAAGTAGTAGACTCAACTGGATCCATCGACTCCCCGTTGACAATTCAATAATTTGGGAAGGCATATGGATATCTCAAAATCCAATAAAACTCTTTTTATTTTTGTGAGATCTTTTTCACCGTGTGATTTGAGTGTGTTCAGTGATTGAGTTTGAGTGCATTCGAGTTGCTGCCACTAGCTATCCACCTGCGGCTTCCCTCGTGTACACTATTATAGTATTTTTCTTAATGAATAATAGTAATCCTCATTTTAAAGAATTTAGTAATATTAGGAATTTTAGTAATTTACTCCTCCAATTAAACATAAAGCTTGTGCTGGGAATTGTGACATTAGCCCAAGGTTCGAACCTGGGACTTGTGCGGTTCGTAAACCGTTAAAAACCATTATATTTTTGTATATTTTCAGAACGTTTGATAAGTATTTTAAATAAAATTAATAAATTTTAAAAAAATTATAATTTAATAATTATTTTGATTGAACTTGTTTATATTTAATTATTGAACTTAATTTAAAAACATATATAAATGATCTATTATACACGATCTACAATAGAAAGTCGATCTACACAGTTCGGGCTCTATCGTTTGGCGCTCAATTCGGCACAGGTACCTACATACCTACCTCTAGATGCGCTCGCGCAGTACTGAATTCGAACGCCCTACGCATCGCATTTTGTAGCATTTTAGACGTTGTAATTATATTTTTTTAAAAGTCTTTTAATAGGATTTTTTTTGAAATCATTAAAAAAAAATTAATTCTTTATGAATTAACGTTAATTTTGGTATAGGTTTTTCTTAATAATAATATTTTATTCAGGAGAAATTCAAGACTATTTCGGAGCTTTCTTTTAACGTGATATTTTTTATAGTTTATTCATACGACTAACAAATTTTGAGGCCGCTATGTATACATATAGCAGATTTTCGCCAGGGTGTGTGTGTATATCATCGACGTTTCGGCTCGCCAGGTATGCGGGCGCGGCTTCGTGTCGCTGAACCGCCGCAACCAGCACGCCGTCTGCGCGCACACGGCGCCCGCGCGGCGCTGCCCGCTGTGCCCCGCGCTGTTCCACCTGCGCTCCATGGTCAACACGCACATCAAGAAGGTGTCGGCGCTCGTTGTGCGCACACAGCGCTGTCCCGTTTGCTTTTTGTCCGTACTGTACCGGACCGGCCTGTGAATGCCCCACTGCTGGGCTAAGGCCTCCTCTCCTTTTTGAGGAGAAGGTTTGGAGCTTATTCCACCACGCTGCTGATACACATGTGGCAGATTTTCAGTGAAATTAGACATGGCAGGTTTCCTCCCGATGTTTTCCTTCACCGTAAAGCACGAGCTGAATTATAATCACAAATTAAGCACATGAAAATTCAGTGGTGCTTGCCCGGGTCTGAACCCACGATCGTCGGTTAAGATTCACGCGTTCTTACCACTGGGCCATCTCGGCTCTCTCATACTTGTTACCAAGTATATTGTAAATCTGTATCCATTATAATTTTTGCGACTACGAAAATGGTCGAAACTTTTCGGTCTTATATATCCCATGTTGCCATAATTTAAATATTATACAAAAGAAGTAGTTTTAGACTTTTAGTTCTCCTTAGTTTTTTAGAACATTCAATAATCTGACAATATTTATTTTTTTTTAATAATCAGATGGTGCGTCTGACATTCTTGCTGCCTTGTAATTAATGTATATTTTTTTGTATCGAAGGTGCATCTCAAAGCGCATAAACGTAGAAACCGTACGAGCAAACACCAGAATGTATTTTGGAAAACAGAAACGGTGCCGATTCAAGAACTCAGCGTGTCCATACAGAACGAAATATTAGAGTTACAAGCGGCACATAATGACGCGATACAAACACCTAAATGGGTAATCATTATTCTATATAATATTGTTAAGCTGTGTCATGTTTTCATTTAATTTTCATGATCTGTGAGTCGAGATGGCCCAGTGGTAAGAACGCGTGAATCTTAACCGATGAACGTGGGTTCAAACCCGGGCAAGCACCTCTGAATTTACATGTGCTTAATTTCTTTTTATAATTCATCTCGTGATTTTCGGTGAAGGAAAACATCGTGAGGAAACCTGCATGTGTCTAATTTCATCGAAATTCTACCACATGTGTATTCCACCAACCCGCACTGGAGCAGCGTGGTGGAATAAGCTCCAAACCTTCTCCTCAAAAAAGGGAGAGGAGGCCTTAGCCCAGCAGTGGGACATTTACAGGCCGTTACTGTTACTGTGATATGTAAAATCTTTCTATATTATTAGATTTTGTTTTTGTCATGAGCAATGACACCTAAAAAATCTATTCATCAGAAAGGTAAAAAAATATACGCGAAATTATGAGAGAAGAATAATAATGTCCTGGGACATTTTTCACACACGGCCATCTGATTCCAAATTAAGCTTGTACAGAGCTTGTACTATGGAAACCAGACAACTGATATACTACATATACTATTTTCCTTTTTGTAAATACATCCTTATATAGATGTACACCCAGACTCAGGACAAACAGACATGTTCATGCACACAAATATCTGTCCTGGATGGGAATCGTCCCCATAACCTTCGGCGTGAAGGGCAAGCATCCACCAACCACGCCAATTGGCCGGTCAAAATAGCTATTGTATGAGTGTTAACTAAAAGACGATGTTGTGAAGAGCCAAAATGGCTTATTTACTAACTTATTATACAAAAATAATATTATAAACGCGATGCGATGCGAAAAGTGAATTTAACTTGATGATTTGATTTGAGTGAGATGCAGCAAAGATTGCATTCTTGCTATTCCTTAGTACCAAGTACATATGTACCAAGATGTGCATATACTGAAAAGATTTATATATATTGAATATATTTTAAATACTAATTCTATGTAACTGTTGTTGTTGTTGTTGTACTTGTTGTTTGTTGTTATGTTCTGTGTATTTTACTGGGACTAGATAGAAGTAAACATTACAGTAATAAAAAAGGTCGAAAACTATTTTTAAAAAGTATTTATTATTTGACTTTATTGTTCTTATTTTATATATTCTATAGATTTCGCTACTAATTCCAATATCAGTTGACATATAATTGCAATTTTTGTTAAATAAAAACAGAAAATCATTGATCTTTATCTTTCTTTTACAGTGACAGCAGATCAAGTATAAAGGATTGCGCCAGAATATGTAGTATTATTCAATGAATTTGCATCAGCTGATCCATAATTATATATATGTATATCATATCATAAGTTATATCTATGTTACTAATAATAAGCATAATAAAAATATACATTTTTGATAAAAAAGGTAAAGGTAGTTTAAATGAAACATATTTCCTTTTGTAAATATTTATTTTTTTATGTTTTTCCCAATATATTTTTTCATACATAATTACAATGAATTGGCTATTATATATACAACTTACAAAACATCAAGAAGGTCCTTAAAGAGAACTACATTTGAGTCTTATTCTAGGTGGAATCATTTTTATTAATAATAAATTTAATACTATCATGATACATGATTTCTCTTAAACGCTTAAAATTACAAAGTACTTACTGACTATTAAACGTAAACATAAAACCCAACATGACATATTTATTAATTTATGGCTTCAATCATTATTTGTATTTGAGTTTTAACAAATATTTATATGTTTTTAAACATAGAAGGAACTTAAATTATTTTCCTTTGTGAATGTACATAATTTGAAATATACATAAATAAATTAAATTCTTTTAATTATCATGTCTTACGGGAGTTAAATTTTACTTTGTAATTATTTGTTTTGCACATTACATACAAAGACAGGTGAGGTTTAAAAGAAATCACGATACATGTATCAAACACAGATTTATTCTCAATATCCCAGCACATACAATTCGGTCAACAGTTTGAGACACTAATGTTAAGTATATTTGCATCATTCTCCTTAAATTTGACTAATATATCCCTTTATAATTTAATATAAAATATTTATATGTAAACATTTCAATCTACACATAAAATAGCTACATTTCGAATAGAATTTCAAAAAATCTAGTGTACAAGAAAATACTAAATTATATACATAGACTTAAGTTACGATCCCTAACATGTATACCTCGTACATTTACAATATTGTTTGTGGTGTGTCTAGATGACTGTGGAGTGGTCAGGTATAAGTGAATAGCCATTACATTTCGCATATACTTCTTTTAAGTGTACTTCAAAAATTGTTTATTATGGATGCTAGTAAAAAATATTTCGATAATAACAGCACATTATGACAATAATATTATTTGGATTAAAGAGTTGTTCAAGATCTAAAATTATCTGTGGTCTTTATTATGAGTTTATGAATAAATGGCTATTTAATGCGTTGGCGATGTCGTTAACGTAACTTTGCAAGCATATATTAAGTGGATGTGAGTAGCCAGGTCGTTAATTAATAAATAAAGATAAAGTAATTGAGAACTGATTGTAGTGCATAATAGCTATAGATAGCAGAGTTATTAGCAAATCAATCTGTAAATCTATGGTTTCTTCAAATATTGAAATAAAGTTATAAATTAAAATTAAAAAAAAGTCAAGGTTAATTCTATTTGAAAATATTATTTATGTGTTTTGTTCAAATATCATATAACATATTAGCAACTATACCGTGATTTTACATGCGTGAGTTTAGTTCTATATAATATTTCATCATCCAAGTGGAACTAATTTAACAATTCGGACTACAGATTTATTATTTTTCTTTCTATGGCATAAGTCTCGTTTTCTCATGATTTGCGTCAATTGTAAACCGTACTTAAAACACATTTATATACAAATTTTACATTTATAATTATTACAATTTATTAATACGCAATTTTTGTCATGGATATCGATAGAATGTCAATTTCAAAAAGATATTATTTCTTTAAAGGTTTCGCTTTTTACAGGAATATACCTATAATTTTATTTGTATAATAGACAATTATTATCACATAGACACATTTATAAGATTAACTCGTATTTGATTTCTACTACATAAACCATGTGCCCTGACGACACAACTTGGAGATACATTTGCAAATAATTTAATTGATATACTCGTAATCGTACAAATCCTACATTCGCATGTGACGACTACAGCAGCTCACTCTGAGATGCATACTACAAATTAGTAATTCACAGGGTTCACAACCTAATGCCAATCAGTTATTGTACCAGGGCCTTAAAATTATCATACATTATCGTACAATAGGATAATGATATATATGCAATAATATTATATAAAACACAACAATATATTTGTAATGTAATTACAGTTGAAATCAGCAGTACACTAAAAAAAAGTCATCGTCCAATTTTTTTCGTTTCGATCTCGCAAAATATTGGAAATATTGTAACTGCCAACATTCCGCATCACAACAAAAAAGAAGTTGCTGCCATTGTTCCTAAGAAAGAAATGAACCAATAGATGGCGTTGATAGTAAAAACAATTGTAATTGTTATTGATTCGTGTAATTATCGAATTTTACATCATAATGGAAATTATCGTACAATCCACGTACGATAGTAGTGTACTATCGTACATCGTACGTAGGTATGAAATTATCGTACAGTTGTGAACCCTGGTAATACATAATGGTTTTAATCGAAATATGTTCAATATCGAATGATTCAATGATCATTAATTGTCCAACACTAATAAACACCAATACACTATTACAGATAGAAATTTATATAAACGCTTAAATTGTAAAATTCAGTTTAATTACGTGCAATATGTGTACATTATAATACTAACGATTAAAATTGTCATAACGGGTAAAACATTAAGAAGAACAATGCAAACTCATTATAATGCTGAATGATATAATTTTGGAATAGTGTGAATAAATCAACAAGTAGAAGAATTTTTTAAGGCATTTTTTATTTTTTAAATCAATTACTACTTCATAAATAATGGACGAGAAATATAATCAAATTTAAAACACAAGGTTACTGAATTATTTAAAAGGATTCACAAAAAACAGTTTCTTCCACTTTGTACTACCGTGGTGTTTGCAAGAAAACTATTTATATCTCGTTAACCAATTGTCCCTAGAGAAGATATTTGCTTTATAATACAAATTATTATTTGATGATATTGACTCATTAAATTTGTGAACTATAAAAAGTTGACCTATTTAAGGAATTTAAGAAATATATCATTTTCATGTAAATGCATGTAACAATTTCTCCTAGACTAGTGCAGGTTTAAATAGTCCCCTCGCAAACCCCAATAGATCATCCTATCTATTGTTAAAACCAACTCACATGTCAGCCGTGTACCCCGGGGACCTGTAATGAAACAATTTTCACGAATTTAACTAATACTGGACCTTTTATGTCAAATTATCATAATTGTTTTTATTTCAATACCTTAATCTATGTAATTAATCTTACGTAACGACGACGCTGTGCCGTGCAATATCTAACGAATAAATAAGAAATATTCGTTATAAATCATGACTACATTAATAAGAGTTCATCTACTTCTAGTATAGCTATAGTCAAGATTACTGATATTTCCGGCTTACCCATAGTAAAATCAGCAGCTTCCCAAAAGCTATTGCACAAATATGAACAAAAAAACTTTAGATCTGTTATCCGTTAACTGTCTCATTCAGTCGCGGTCCTTAAGCACTATTCACTGTCACTATAGACATATTGTTCTTTTCTCTATTGGAGTTTCTCGTAGCCACTGAGGCACACTTAACTATTCACTTAACGTCTTAGGCGCGTTTAACTCTGTATTTTTTGACGTTACTGGTTCCGTAGATGAACCGTTGGCGCCATTCCTCGTACTGCTACGTACACGCGATACTGTTCGACGTGGAAGGGTGCTCTGACGCCGGCGCCATCTGCTTCTCGGCCGCCGTCTTGTTCCTGTCCGCATCCTGGGAGTTGTGGCTCGGCAAGTTACCGTTCTGGAGGTTCACCTCGTACATGTTTGACGAGTTTGAGTCTTCGTTGTATGAAAAGCAGCTGATATCATCAGTCTGTGAAACAAAATACATTTTTTATTAAATTCTATCTATGCAAATAACATCTATAACATTTTCTAGTGAAAACTATGAGTTTTCTTAATGAATTATTACAAACCGATTTCGTCCAGGGCGGCATAACTCAAACAGTAGACAACAATTATTTTTGATAGTGTACGATAGTAGTCGGACTCACGCTGCTCTCGGACAGGCGCTTGGTCTTCTTGAGCGGCGGCGGCGGCGGCGCGTCCAGCTTGCGCTTGTTGCCGGACGCCGTGCGCTCGCGCTTCAGCAGCGACGGCGACAGGAACTGGTGCAGCTGCTTGCGACGCACGTGCCGCGCCTGCAACGTATCTGAGTGGCAACACTGGCGCGGGCTGGGCACCCAGCTCGGGACAGTTTGCACAAATACCAACACTACTGTACATTCAAATGACTTTCCACTTGAAGAATGTCGATGTACACTAAACAATACATCCTCGTGTGTTTAGGACACAGATAACTGATACTCCCATCAAACATCAAACTTATTAATTGAAAAAAGGTTGAATAATATGAAGTATTCAAATAATTTGTTAATATAAAGAAAGTATATGAAATGAAAAACGTAATGCAAATACGATATATTTATTATTCACCTCAATCGTCATCCCCTCACGTAACATACTAGTGTTCTCAGCTTGGTAGTGAACGGCCTTCGTGAAGGACGAGATGTCGTACGTCAGGTCGACGTTCACGTTGGTCTTGTCGAACACCAGACCGATGAACCACATCGAACACACATTGGCTATCACTTCGCCCTGGATAAAAAAACACTCATATTAATTAGTTGAAATAAGCATAAAGCTTTTTAAAATTGTATTTTTTTTTAAATACTTTACAAACAATTTTTTTTTAAATGCATCCATTAAAAAGCAATAAAATTTTTAATCATTCAGATTTTCGCCTTTACCATTTTTTTTATAAAAGTAACTTATTTTTTAAATATATAATCAATACTATCATTTTTAAATGTACTTTATGTATGTATGTATTATTAATGATTTATAATCAATATTTGTAAAGTTTCGTACAAGTTGAAATTAAAAACTACTTTTAACAACAGTTCTAAAGATTATCAAAGAATACATAAGTATAAAATACTGAAATAAAATATAAATAAATTAAATAAAGATCAGTAACGAAAATTGTCAACTTACTTTTTCATTTTTCTTTATCTCATTTAATGCGATGTCCCCTGGTACGGGTGTGCCTGTAAGTTAATTTATATATTGTATATCTTAAAAATGAATGTTTGTTTGTTTTCCTAAACTATTCATATAATGTAATAGAACTTTGGTGAAGTGTGAACGTACACCCAACGTTAAATCGTAAAAAAATCAAGAAATAAAGTTCCGATAAGAAATTCATCGACATTCAAAATTTTTTTCATGCTTGCCACAGATTATTTAGATTTCGACCAATGATGTGACGTCAATTCAAGGACAAAGTTTTTTATTCTTATTTACTCAAAGCTACCATAGAAATTGGCTGCTATACTTACGGTAAGCGATAAAAAAAAATGCAAAAACAAATGAAATCGTTAAGGTTAGCCTGTCGTATAAAACATGACACGCAGACAGTTATGCGCTAATGTAATTTACCAGATAAGTCAAATATATTTTAAATTAAAGTAGAAAAGATAACACTTGAAAATTGCCACTATGATTTAAAGAAAAATAAAAAAGACAGATTCTATACGTTACTTACCTGGTGGTAATGCTAATGGCTGGCCGTTGTTGGTGCTCAGTGGTACCGAGTTATAGCACTCGGGGTTAACGTGGGCTATTGTTATGTGTTGATTTCTTTCTAATGTAGCTGCAATACAAACGAAGCGATATGGTTACGTTACTTTAAAAATCGCATAAACTATACAGTTACTTTATAAAATACAACTTTTATTATTTCATATCATAAGTGACATTGAGTATCAACATGGACATGGCAATTATATAATTGTTAAACAAAGTATTGAAAAAATCTATAAGGATAACTATTTTATATGATCTGTCAGTCATTCTGAAAATTGATTAATGACTAATAAATTAAATAAATCCTGTAACATTTCGGTTACTCTCATTATATACTGGACACAAGCTTTCGTAACTAGAACCGAACGTAACAATCTGATAGTGTAGAACTCATAAAAAGTTGTGAAAGTCAACAAAATAATAATATTAAAAATAACTTTATATGTTTTGTCAAAATGAGATAGTTTCGCGTGTGAATGCTCACCGATGAGATGTCGGATCTTGCTCTCGATGAGGCCGCACCACTGCAGCTGGTCCAGCGCGCGCGCCGACGACGCCAGCAGCACGATGAAGTGCCGGTAGCGGGAGAAGAAGTTGGGCGCCTCGAACAGGCGCTCCCAGCCGCACTTGCTCAGCATTATCTCGTCCGTGATCGCCAGACCTGCAACCAGCCGGCACGTTACACACGCGGCGCACACACACACACGCACACACACGCACCCGCACTGACTATCCGGACACGTACCCAGGCGGAACTCCTCCATGATGACGGTCCTGGTGGACGCGGACACGTTGAAGGTGGAGTTCTGCTGCGGGTAAGCCGGCGTGATGATCGGCATGAGGTGGAAGCGGTCGGCCACGTTGACGCGCGGGTCCCACACGGGGAATCCGAGGTTGACGGCGTCCGGCTGCTTTAGCAGCACGGGCTGCGGCCACTTCCACTGGCTGAACACCAGGAAGAATTTGTGTACCAGCGTGGCCGGCAGCGCGTTGGGGTACAGCTGGCACGTGCGGGCCACCAGCATGGCCCACGACACCCCACCCAGGTAGCCCAGAGTGTTGGAATAGATGCCGTGACCTGGAAGAGACTTCAGCTGTAGTTATGTTTCGAAATATAGGAATTTGAATTTACAAATCAAATAATTGATTTATTTAAACACTTACGTTTAGCCCAAAGCTTGATAGCCCGTAAGGTCAATCTGAAATTATTGATATTAGGCACAAGACGCAATATCTCATCAGTTACTCTGCATCCATTAAGAGATCGGACGCATTTCTGATCTAAATTCTTAAGAAGAATGTCATCACGGAGATCAAAGGAATCTGAAAAACAGAAAAAATATGATATTTATATTATATAATTAAAGAAATTTACAATACATCACTTAACCACAGCTAGATGTAATGTTTTTTAGTTCAATTTATATACAATAGTTCAACACAAATTAGAAAAGAGTGCATGTGAAAAAAAAAAAAATTGTTCCGATCTTTTTGTGCCTAACGAGCTAATAATATGTTAAATGTGCTTGACCTCAGCGAGTTGTTCCCTAGGCCATTTCATTGGCATATGCAAAGTATTAACGACCATTTAAGGCAAAGGTTATACTAACCTGGTATTTCCTTGAGAGCAAGTCTGGCGAACAGTAAATCAATTTCAATGCCATCAAAGTTCATCTTGATCACGGGCACATATGCATCTTCCACTGCTCTCAAATCTTTCACCTGTGAATTAAAATATAAATAAAATTAATGACTGATTTCTTTATTTATAAATTACGTTTTGGGGATGATTAGTTTAACAAAACTATCTTCTTCTTTCCTAAGTCAAATCAATGATGATAGAAAGAGAAACCACCATGTAAATAGTTAAGTAACGTTTTTAAGGCCATGAGTCTCATATAGCACATATTTGATTAGTAGTCTAAATAAAGCGTGTGATTGAAACTTGACTTATTTACGAATTTCAAATATTTATATTGTTCATATAATATGTACTCAGTATTTTTTTAATTTAAATCTTATAAAATTTCAAGTCCATATATATACATATATAAAAACAAAATGAGAGTGACCCGTAATCACCAAGCATTTCAAATTAATTTTACAAAATTACTTTTGAAAAAAGTTAAATTCAATGTTAGTTAACTTGTTCAAAGTGAAAAATGTTTTTCTTTTAATAAATCGGTGATGTTGATAACAATTGATTGAGATACAGATAATATTTTTGCTGTACTGTAGCTGTGCATACCTGCGGCTGTGCCTTGAGCAGCTCGTAGAAAGACTGGAAGTAGTCAGAGCGATCGATGTGCCGCGGCGCGACGCACAGAGCGTCGATATCGGCGCCGCGGTGGTGCACCTGAGAAGTTGCATATTCATACAATACAATTTTTTTATCGTCATATCGACCCAAGCGGGTAGGGTACTTAGATGATTCACGGACCTTCAGTTTAACCCAAGGAGGTGGGATACCAGATGATTTGTGAACCTTCATGTTAACCCAAGCAGGTATGATGTGGTAATAATAATGTGTTAAGCGAATACTTAGGAAATTTATTACATGGAACCAACTACACAATAATTTGGTAAACCATCCATAAAACGATTATTTTTATTGTGAATATTTTTAAATTGTATACTGAATTACGAAAGAAAAATAGATTAATAATAGAACGTAAATTTAACGCATTTAAAATATCTATCTAAGCCATTATGTATTCCATTTAAAATTTCACCACGACAGGCAATCGAGCAATACCATAAAATTCAATACGAGACCTCATTCGCTTACATGTCAGAAACGAATTTAAAACCTGATTATTCAAAATTTGTGTTCCTGAATGTGAAAAAGTATGATAAACAAGTAATTAAAGTTACAAACTCACCCCAAGCCTATACGATCCAAATGTATAAATATTCCCGCCGACGGTATCAGCAACGCTCGGCGGCATGTTCTTCCTCAGTGACTCGTCTCTGATCCACTGGCGGACGAGCCGGTGCAGCGCCCCGAGAACTTCCATACGGTGATGCATCTCAGCCTCAGACTCGAATACACCAAATGGCACGAGAGAATCTTTCAAGTCACTCGTCTTTTCAACGTCAATTGGCTTTGGACCTGAATGGAAATATATATAAATTATAATTATGTAAATGTTTCAAATGAAGAACGCGTTGGATATGGAGCGAAATAAAGAGTGTTATTTTTAAAATAATACCTTATTTAAGTACAAGGCATTTCACTTTTAAACTGTCATTTTTGAAATATATAATTTCGACATTGAAGATTTCAATTCAAGATAAAAAAATTACTTTGTGTTGAGAGAAAAGTTTTTGCAAGGCTTTATACTTTTAAAACGCTATTCAACTGACGTAATACATTGAAGATCGAGTTGGAAAATATTGAGAAAAACACGAAGACTTTCTTTAACTACAGAGTTCTTTAGTTACGAAAGCTTTTACATCGCTTTATGTCTATATTTAAACCGGCATTTTTCAAAACTGTTACGTCAGCTTGACGTCATACTCCTTACTCTACAGGTGCGAAACGTGTATTCCAACAAGAGCCGGTAAGAAATATAGGTACCTACTGTTTTAGTAAGTACTTATGAACTTGAATTAAGCGTTAATATATTGACGTCACGTCAATACCCTGCGGGCAAATCAACGCTTAATTCAAGTTAATAAGTTTTAAATAAACGTAAATCCAAACCTACTTATAAATAGACAGACATCTCTTTCCCCCTCTTTGTCAACGGATTTTCGTTTCGGTTAACAGATCTTGACGAGTGTTATCAATGAAAAAAAAATCGAAAGAAAGATTTTTCTTAAATTTTCAATAATGATTATGGTCGTTTATGAACCACTAGGCGAACACTAGTAATATAAATGACCCACCAAAGGCACAGCACATCTGTGGATATATGCGTATTAAAAAAAAAACATAAGAAAATAACAAGAAATTTTCCGTGCACTACAAACAGTTTTTGATTAATTTTTAATTATATATAGTACAATACTATTCAACTTAATTTTAATTCCAAAGTTCCCATAGCAATTTCGCCGACATTCAAAACGCCATATTTTTGTGAATCTATAATGAATATGATACACCAGTTTCAAAGAGCGGCTTCGCTCTCGTTCGAGGGGGGCGGGGAGGTGTTATGTAACCTATGCCCTTTTTTGTACCGTTGAAAAAGTGTATGATGATCGGTTGAGTGGTTAAGGCGGGAAAGCGTAACAAACAAACAACACAATTTTGCATTTATAATATTGAAGCAAGGATTATTCAAGATCTCGACCAATAATATCGCGTCAAGCCAATGTCAAAGTTATTTATTTGTCTTTACTCTTCCTGAAGTTGGAATGGGCTATACAAGTTCAGTTATCTATTATACACTTATATTCGTATGTTTTCTTTAATAATTTTTATTAAATACGTTTTAACGTAATGTTTTAATAATTAATCATTTTATTTGACATCATAATATTATGCGCTTGAAAATATATGTATGTACATACAATTTATACATACAAAACTATCATAGACAGTGCCATTGTGTGTGGAATATAATTTAGTAAATCTAGTATATGCTTACTTAATTATATGAAAATAAATCTGTTTCAATAGCCTGTGAAATCAAAGTCACAAATTTACACTAGTAGTACAGTAGTCGTCAAAGAAATAAATATTAAAACCTAATATTTTATCTATATTTGCACAAATGATAGTAGCCTTGTGCACTTAGCATTGAACAGCATAATATCTAATCGCTCGACCTAAACCAATGTTAAGATATACTTGAAAATCAACCTTCAATTTACTTAACTTGATTACTTCTTAGAAAATTTCATATAAGTATCATGGAATACCAAAAAAAAGAACTTTATTTATTTATTCATATACATTTTGAGACTGTTATTAGTTGAGTATAACTAAGACGTGAGAACATTTCGTTTGAATTTACTTTTTGTCAGTCTTTTCTTAACATTTTTACTCTAAAATATATTTTGACACTTTTAGCACCAGACCACAAAAATCTACCTATGAGAATACTTGTTCATTGACCAATAAATCCCAAGACTACTGAATTTATTTTGTTGTAATTGAACCTCATACAACAACACTAAAATGTGAAATATTCATATTGAAAAATTATAGACATATCTATCCTACTATTATAAAGCTGCATAGTTTTTTTTGTATGTATTGAAAAAATCTTTGTGGGACAGAATGGTTAGGACTATATAACATCACACTATAACTCACAGACGCTGAGCAGTAAAACTAATTATTTACAATCAAGTTTCTTAAATCATAATAGAATATAACAAATAATACATACCTGCCATAGATATAGCAGAGGTCATTCCGAGTGTCTTCAAGTTCTGTTGATTCTGATGCTCATTTGTTTTAACCGTAGTCTGGGCATGGTTAGTATGCGTATATTGAGACGAGGGCCACATATTGTTCTTTTTATACAATGCTTTATCTCGTTGCAGGCTCATTGATCTGAAAAAAAACATAGAACATAAGAGAAGGATATTCGATACAAATATAAAAAAAAACTTCCAACAATAAAAAAAACCTCCCAATAACAATCTCTCTTGCTAAAAATCTGTAATTTATTTTAAATCTTATCTATTAAAAAATTCAGTTATTTCAATTTGTAATTTTTAGCCATTTTAAAGATTGCCCCAAGATTGACAAAGAGAAATTCAGGCAAGAAAAAATACTGTTTTGGTAACTCGCAAATAGCCATATTAACTTTTTAAAAGAGGTAGATATTTTGAAATTATACAGACTTCAATTTTATTTATTTGTATATATATTGTATTCTATATTTTTTCTACTGCAAAACAGCATTACTTGGTATTTTTGTGTTCCGGTTGGAAGGGTGAGTGAGCACTGGCTCTAATAATTACACCGGTAATTACAGGCACAAGGGACATAACATCTAAGTTCTCAAGGCGTTGGCGAAGTAAGCGATGGTTAACATTTCTTACAAAATCAATGGCTGTTGCTGTTGGTGACCACTTACCATCAGGTGGCCCATATGCTCGTCCGCTTACCTATACTATAAAAAAAAGTATAGATAATATTTGTTTATTAATTTAATTATTAGTATTTTGAATATTATTGAAATTAGCTCAGCTCTCTAATATTTATTATATATTTAATAATTAGGAAGTAATGTTAAGTAGATTGTTAATTACCCATTTTATTTATATACATTATGCATCAAGCTAATATAATAATTAAAAATAAGAAAGGGAAGATATTTTTATTTGGATAATTATACTTCTGTACTTATTAAGTTAAATTAACATAGCAGTGTTAACATACTAAATAAAAAGAAAGTATAAATAAACACAGCATTGCAATGTCCCTATGAGTGGTGAGTACTTAGCTAGGTATTAAGGTAACAATAAAATTCTAAATTTTAATTAAAAACGAATGCTTTAGAGTAACATAAGATACTTAGCAAAAATATATACCTAATATATTAAAAAAAATATATTTGTTTTTCAGTTCGTCACATGTTTTAGAACAACAACTGTTTACTAATGATAATGTTTACGACATTTGTTTAGCCATCTGGTTTATTGATAACAAGCTAAACACATGTATTTCTATCATTAATACTTATTTCTTGTCTTATTTCCGATGTGGACTTGGAAATTTTGACATCAATTTACTTTAAAATAAAAAAAAAACTTGAAAACAAATCTATTAGTGGCAACGATTTTCATAGTTCATTCACCTGATTTTTATTAACTACTTCAGATCTATTGTTTATTAACAATTATCCAAAGGTATTAAATAAAAGCAACAGGAAATGTTAACTTTCAACTGACAACGAAATAATCTCAAAATTGACAAAATATTACCGTGGCACTGCGTACTTGAGACCTTTTATTGTTCTTTGTAGAAAAGTGCTAAGGTCACCAAATACGTAGATTCTTTAATGAATAACGTCTCAATACTAATTTATTTTAATAAAATAAAGTGAACTGTACGAATCCATCGAATCTGTTACGCATTTTAAGAAATAACACTCATTTTTATAAACGTTAAGGAGTCTCACGTTGTGCTCCACAAAAAGTTATTACGTTACCGTATACTTCATGCAAATTAACATAGTATATAAGTAAATCACTCACCACAGTACATTGTCATGTATCGAACTACGTGAAAATATACGCTGATAAACCAAACTCATTATAATCAAAAGAAACAAACATTAATTCCCAAACAAGCACCCAACAGTCGCCAACAACAAGCCAGCCATTTTTATAAAATGGCGTTTAAGGTTTGGCAACCTTAAACGCCATAATAATATATAACAATAAATATTCGAAAGGAAATAAATTATATATATATATGTATATATGAATATATAATTGCATTGATTCCAAAGTCACAAAATAGATTACGGCAATACATAACAATTGTATGTTATTTTATTTTACTATTTATTTTGTAAAGATCAGCTTAGTAAGAAAATTCACAAACAAAAATTTTCTTGTTTTTAGTTATGTAAATTACATGTGCATTATATGCAATTTACAAGAACAGATTAAAACTTTGTTTTAACCTCCCTTAAAGATTCTCAATTGCAAATTTCATTGAAATAAAATACATAATTTTAAAATTGTAATCATATAGAAAATTACAACTGCAGCAACACTGAAAATAATGCCCGAAAATTGTTAATCGATATCCAGACAGATCTACATTTTACCGGTTACACAGTTGTTTATATTTTCTTTCATATTCTAAAATATTTCACAAATAAGTAGTACAAAAATTATTTATAGTTATTCAGCTTATAATATATTTTACATTTTTTTAAAGATGTAAAACAAATTAAAGTTTAAAATGAAAGCTAATAAAATTAACAATAAATATTTGCTTATTAATTCGTACAAAAATGGCCATGAGTTTTTTTTAATATCGTTTAAATACTTTAATACCTAATATTTTAATACCTCATTTTAAAAATATTAAAATGAACGCAAATGTTGCGTTCAATTTTGTAAATTGGATTCATTCGTTACTTTTGCGCATGCTTCATTGGCAGGTTTTCTGTGACGTATCCCGACGTATTTTATAATTTTGTTGAAGCCGCTAACATACAACTATCTCATTTCATATAGTATCAAAAGAAAGGGATTGATAGAGAGCCGGTTGATGTTTTCGTGTCAGCCTTGTGCCCATTTACGAGGAGTAGGTAAAATCCGCCATCTTGAGAGTGAATTCAAGAATATACGGACTTTTAGCGGAGTTAAGTGAATATCTTTAGTTATTTTATTATTAAATTGACGAACTTTTAGTCATAATACAATTTCGTAACCTGTATATAGTCGGTTCGCGTTAAGGAAATCGATTGATACGTCATTGTATACCCGAAACGCCGAATTTTTTGGTAGTGTTTATGTGACAGGAGAAGATACTGTAAGCTTTCTAATAGTTTTTTGCGTGTCTATTTCCGTTTTCCATCTCGACGATCGTTAGCATATACGTGAAAGTGACATAGATATTGGTTACCTCGATTTTGTGTTTGGTCAAGAAATATCGTTATGTATTTTGACGGTCCAAAATGCGGTTAGTTGGGCGTAGTAGTGTCGGTTCTAAGTGAGGTCCGAAGGTGCTGAGCCAGTCAGGCGGGCACAGCGCGCGGCTGCGGAGGATGCGAGCGGTGAGGGCGGGGTAGCGAGGTGTATAGTAAACTGGTGTTGAGAGGAAGATGTCGACTACTATGCGGCCAACGCTGCAGACGGTGCCGGAGGCGCTGCCGGCGGACCACGTGACGTCGTCGCCGGCCCCTGCGGCGGCCACCGCTGCGGCTCCCTCTCAGCCAAGGCACCCGCGCCCAATGTTCAAGGTAAGTGTTCAAACATTTCGAGATTCCTCAGTCATGTTAGAAAACCTGGTTTGACGATTGCCTTATCACAAATCTGATAGAAATAAGCAGAGACAGGGCCTAATGCTTTGAGATTCATTTACTCTCTCTGACGCAGGGACTTTGAGACTTAATCAAATGTCTCTGTTATAATGATCAAAAAGTCTAGTAGGAATATCTGGCAACTGTTTCATAAATAAAATGAATGTGGATTAATGTAATGGGCTTAATAAATTTATATTAAGTTTGAATCTTAGTTTGTAAAAATCTTAACACTTACAAGTAATATATTATGTACATAAATTTCTTTTCAAAATCCATCTCCATGAAGCATTGTTTTAAATATGAAAAATATAAACAACTCAATCTTAAATAAAAATCTTATAAATGGGTTGGCAGTACAGTAATTATAAAATATAGAATACAAAAAGACCTTTTAAGATTAAAACAACAAAGAAATATACCATTACAGATAATCATATATTTTTAAACAAGCTGCTTCAACTTATTGCTATAATCTAGCTTAGAAAGTGTTCAGTGTTGCATGCAGTCTAAACTATCAAATTCATTATCCACTTGAAGTCTATGAACCTTGTTTATGAAACCAACAACTGTTTCTTTTGCGAATTATGTTAAACAAGTAATGATAGCATCTATGACACTTTCATCTAAATATCATTGTTAGAATATAATAAATATTTTAACTGATAAATGAGACTTTATGAAACAGTATTTTCAAAATTTGATAACTAAAAGTATTTATACAAAATACTGGCAGTTGTTTATAATTATTATTAATTGATTATTAATAAAACAATATGAATTAAACATCAAATACAATACAGATCAATTAAGTTTTAAGTTTATAAACTTTAGTTTTGCAATTATATTTATGTGTACTTTTATGCATAAAGATATTATATTACAAAATAAAATTATACTTTAGTTAATTTATGTAATTCATTGTTTAGTAATGCTATAGCAAGTTATTGCAAAATTACTTTTATTTGTATGTAATTGTGCCAATGATATGTCTTAACATATATTTAGTTTATATATAATAATAAAACTTTTTTTTTTTAATTTATTTTGTATTACATTTGTCTTATAGAAGACAATAATTTATAATTATAGATTAGCATTTTAATGGTTTTTAATTATGACTCCAAATACATAAGTTATATTTATTTTATTATTAATTTATGCCTAATATGTAACTTTTTTGGCAGAATTAAGTAGGTGTAGGTATTGTTTGACATCAATACAGAATATGTGTCTGACTCATCGGACAATGAGGCGTACAATCAAAACATATTGTTTTAATCAGTCAGTTAGTAATTTAAAAGTTACAGTCTATATCGTATTTAAACATTAAAATGTTTTTATATATGTCAAAAAATAGCATGTATTTTTCATATTGATAAAAATTTACGGTAAATATTTAAAAGGATTAATAATAAGACTATTTTCTTATTTATAATCATTATGTCATTATCAGAGATGTGTTGTTGTGTGATGTCAACACGTATAAGTTTTAGAAAACAAACAGGCTTCTGACTTATATATAATAATACTGCTACTATTGCTACTTCATAACATTTATAATATAAATAGATAAGTGATTCAAGATTTTTTTATTTATTATATATATTGACAACCAAATATATTTACGAAATCCACTTTGAAACTGTATTATTAAGTCTTACAGAACTTGTTAATTATGATAATACTATAAACGGCCGAGATGGCCTAGTGGTAAGAACGCGTGAATCTTAACCGATGATCGTGGGTTCAAACCCGGGCAAGCACCACTGAATTTTTATGTGCTTAATTTGTGATTATAATTCATCTCGTGCTTGACGGTGAAGGAAAACATCGTGAGGAAACCTGCATGTGTCTAATTTCACTGAAATTCTGCCACATGTGTATTCCACCAACCCGCATTGGAGCAGCGTGGTGGAATAAGCTCCAAACCTTCTCCTCAAAAAGAGGTGCGGAGGCCTTTAGCCCAGCAGTGGGACATTCACAGGCTGTTACGGTATAAACGGTCAAATAAATAAATAATTTTAATATCAATTCATGAATGTTTATTTATTGATGAAGTAAATCTGTCGATATAACCTTTTTTTTACTTGTAATTTCCATAGCAGTGCCATTATATTCTTACTAGATATTTATAATTTTGTGTCTATTTGTTTTATATAGTCGGCCAGTTTTATTTTTATTTCAATCATGTCTGAGGGACTCCTCTTTATTAGCTTGTATATGTAAGCTTCAAGCTGTTATGTCAAGTGTATTTATGTACCGCGTGTTTTCGTTTCCATGTTGTAAATGTATGGTTAACAATTAAACTATAGTAACGACGAGAAAAATTTATCTGAATAACATAATAGAAACTTTAAATATTTGCTCCTAAAATATTTAAGCCGAGAAATGTTTAGGTACTTAATACTGGCTGATACGTTTATATTTTAAATTAATGTACGAAAAAAGAAATATTAAGACATTTTTTTCAAAATAAAATTCTTAATTCAATACCAATAATAAAACATCACCGAAAATTCTCTTCTTAACAATCAATCAATATGCAGTAATGGTCTATTTATTTATTATCACACAGTTTCTACTATAACGTATCTGCTTACGGTATATGACGTCATGCATAAAATATTAAGTATTACACGGCTTGTTACACTGGATGAATGATTTTTACCGGTTTTTTTTTATCCATGTTTACGTTTTTTTTTTATTTCGCTTCACACTGATTGAATGTGTGCGAGATATTTATATTTTTAAAATATTTCCACTATTCCACTATTCAATTTTTATATGAATATAATATAATGAGAATTGTTATATAATTGTTGTTATATTAATATTATGAAAGTGTATTATTATAAAACAATGTTATTGTCGATGGTTAGAAAAATCAATCTACCATTAAGAATAATGCCTTCGTAATATCTGTACTAAATATTTTCGGATGTTTTAAACTATGAAACATTGTTTAAAAGTGATTAAACATTAAATTTATTTCGTTATTTGATTTATCAATAGAACTAGTTGATTAGGCAAATAAAAATACAATACAATAGTTACTCAAGTCAGAATCAATAGATAAGAACCGTTAATAAGTAAAGCAAATAACTAGATACATTGAAACGTATTAGAAACGTAAGTGAACAACGACTTTTTTTTAATTTACTACAGTCGTTTTTATAATCTATTGACACCGTTAGACAAAAACATTTATTTGACACGAGTAACTCGCTATTTTATCAGGATTATATTTGTCCATCGTATCCGAATATATTCGGAAGTTAACGAAATGATTAAAAAATATTTGGCAACGTGTTCTTTCCAATTTCACTGGGTTCATCGTTATGTCACGATATGCAGGGACGTGGGCCGGGAAACTGCGTAGGCACGGTTTATCGGTTGGATATAGGTTTGGACTTATTGGCAGTGATATGAAGTTTTCGTTCGAGTCGATTATTGCTTTATATATACGTAAAAAGATCAAATAATGTGTTGAATGAAATAAAAATTGAACTTTATTTGTAATTAACCAGATTTATGCCCTAGGCGTACAAGGCTCTGGCCTGTCGAGGGCCCCACACAATTTATATAATTTTACTCTAACCGTTTCGGAATGGGGGGCTTCAAATGTCAAAGTGCCTAGGGGACTTGGAATTCTAAGACCGGATCTGATCGTAAAAACAATCACACTAAAACATTTAAAAGATATAAGCTTAATATAAGCTTTTTCATAATAAACTTATTCGATTGGAAAATTACACAATTTATTTATTAATACGAATAAGTAATTTACAATATATTCGAACGATATATTGTAAAGCTCGTTAATTATGTTTGATAAGAATGAATTATTATTATTTCAATATACAACTTTATTATCGATGTTATTCAAACATACAAGTCCGTTAGGATACGCCGGTTATTGCCGAGTTTTTTTTACACACGATATTTTAACTAATGCGACAGGACTAACTATATATCTTGTTCATATATAATATAAGGTTGTAAGGGATTTCAAATAGTCTTTGTGGTTTAAATTTAGAATTTGATGCGAAGATATGACAGCTTCAATATTACATTGAGTCAATATTACAAACATAATAAAACAAATTTTCAAGTAAGCTCTTAATCTTCAAAATAGCTTTGAATTATCATGTTACATGATTAAATTGAATGTAAAGCGACTAATGATTTGGAATGAAGATTCCACCTAAAGGTACCGTCAAGGAAATAAGTAGGTAGTTACTCGTTTTCTCAAATTAAATTACACAGTCAAATATATACAATTACATTTATATATCCTGTATGGAAATCAACGAAAATTTACTTTCTTATCTCCTATATATTTATAGTGTAGTAAACATTTTAACACAAGTTAAAATTAATTATTAATAGATGAAGTTATCATACCTTCTGTACACCCTATTTCGGCTCATCACTTTGTCTATCAGTGCAGCAGTGGTATTTTCTAATAACTCAAAGTGATATTTTGATCGAATTGGGTCTTACAAAAAAGGGTCGACTGCCTCCTTAGAAACTTGCAACGCAACTGAAAGCTCTCCGTTGCTTGTTGCAAATGTTGATGAGCGGTGGTAGTTAGTGATTCATTAACAAATATATTTAAAAAAAACAATAGCCGAAAAAGCCGATCGTTTGAAGTCAACGATACAATTGTTTAAAATCTGACATTATTTTGACAAATTACTTACCTGCCTTTTCAATGATTTCCAGAAACGGATCGCTTATCGGTAACGCTTGTTATAAAGTTTTACGGTTACGGTTAAAAACATTTATTTTCTCAAAAGGTTTACATTCAAATCACTTACAGAGAAAATAGCAGAACAATAAGAATAAAAGAAAGGTTTTAAAATCGAATAGGCGTACACAGTAAAACAATAATTGTTACAATAACCTAAAAATATAATAATAACATCGATACAGTGCAAGCAAGTAGGATTAGTTTGTGACGTGAAGAAGGGTAGTCTAGTAACAAGAAAACATAAAAAATGAATAATACAAAGTAATGGCAACTAAGGGAGATAAGCCGAGATATTTTTGTCTATTGACCCTTTTTATGAAACAAAAAAAGTATTTTTAAGTTTTCTATTAAAAAAATGAAAGAGATAGCTAGAGTAATTAAGTCATGTATAAGTGGGATACACGATTAGTTTAACAGTAATTATATTAGTCAAGTGACTCATTTTCTACTTATGTTAAATGTATGACTTTGTTTTTGTAATTCATTGTTTTTGTTCAAGTCAAGAACTATTAAAGCTCTTCATATAATATATTTGCAAAAATGCGTATTAAACTTATCATATAGTTATTTAAACCAGTACATTTATTTTGATATATATTTTTTTCGATGTCTGTCCCCTTTTGTCCGCCTGCTTGAGTGCGTACAATTAACAAAATATTTACATAAACGGACACGAAAACTAAGGACTATAACACGCGTAAGTTTGAGATTTAAATTTGGAATTTGAAACGAAGATATGACAGCTCCAATATTACATTGAGTCAATATTACAAACATAACAAAACAAATTTTCAAGTAAGCTCTTACAAAATAGCTTTGAATTATCATGTTACATGATTAAATTGAATGTAAAGCGACTAATGATTTGGAATGAAGATTCCACCTAAAGGTACCGTCAAGGAAATAAGTAGGTAGTTACTCGTTTTCTCAAATAAAAATAAGTTAAAATTAATTATTAATAGATGAAGTTATCATACCTTTTATATCGTTCTGTTTTTTCTCGCACAACCACTATATGGAATCAGCTTTCGCCGGCGGTTTTTCAGAGCTGCAGTTGTATTTTGTAATAAATTGGGTCTCACAAAATAGCTTCCAAAAAAGGGTCGACTGCCTCCTTAGAGACTTGCAACGCAACTGAAAGCTCTCCGTTGCTTGTTGCAAATGTTGATGAGCGGTGGTAGTTAGTGATTCATTAACAAATATATTTAAAAAAAACAATAGTAACATTTAGCACGAACGAATTAGTGTGTTAAGGAACACAAACTAGAGATAACTAATGATATTGTTTTTTTATTACGTCCGAATCGTTTTGAAATCGACAATACAATTGGCTACAAATTATCTGATATTATTTTGACAAATTAATTACCTGCTATATTGGCATTTCTAATGATTTGCAGAAACGGATCGCTTATCGTTAACGCTTGTCATTAAGTTTTCTATTAAAAAAGGTTAAAGAGATTGCTAGAGTAATTAAGTCATGTATAAGTGGGATACATGATTAGTTTAACAGTAATTATATTAGTCAAGTGACTCATTTTCTACTTATGTTAAATGTATGACTTTGTTTTTGTAATTTATTGTTTTTGTTCAAGTTAAGAACTATTAATGGTCTTCATATAATATATTTGCAAAAATGCGTATTAAACTTATCATATAGTTATTTAAACCAGTACATTTATTTTGATATATATTTTTTTCGAAGTCTGTCCCCTTTTGTCCGCCTGCTTGAGTGCGATCATACGTGTGTCGCAGGCCTCGCGCACATTTGTGTATGTGAGAATGTTTGGATGTATGTATGTTTCTATGATCGCGATCTTATATTAAACAACTGATTAAGTTTTATTTAAATACTATTGAATAAAAAAATACTCCATACAAAGTAGCTTCATTTTGTCCCTATGATTTAAAATGGGAAGTCATCATTGTGGCATAATAAAGCCACCCATCCCTTATTGTATTAATTTGTTTATCCATAAGATCTCTCGCTACGGATTCCCGGATACAACTGGATATAACTGGATTATCGGATGAGTATATTGATTATTATTCGAGATAACGATGGAGGCGTATTTGTATATCGAAACATTAACAAACCTACAGGTGTTTTGTGTAACAGGAACTCCACGATTAATCTCCAAAGGCAATTTTGCAAAATTATTTCCAAGTATCGATGGTAAACAGTAATATTGGGGGAGTGTGAATGAGACGAATACATTTATCAGTTAAAAGTGAGAGCGAGATGGTATGATATATCGCATTAAATTGCACGACATTTGGTTTGGATTGATTTAAAACCCACGTAACTGTCGCATAGATTTCAGGATATTAATAGCGCCCTCGAGCATAGAATGAATATGATGGTTATATTGATTGGGGTGCGGTTTTCAGGTTGTCAGTCAATTGATGCAAGGCATCCGTGAAAATTAATGAATGTTGTGAGTGAAGTTGCGGTATCATAGTTACATATGTTTTCAAATAAGTATGTCCCCAAAGGAAGTCAATGAACTATTGATTTTGAATTTTTCGAGCTTTCAACTTTTGTGTTTGGAATTAGTTCTTTAAAACAGACCTTAAGCGTCCGTTTTCTGCTCTTTTTTAGTTAAAAAAAAAATCTGATAAACAATAAAACCGTGAAAACGCAACACCACAAGGAAGACAATTGGCCACCACCGCTGGCAAAAACTTTCTTCTCTTGAAGAGAAGGTTAATTTAAATAAAATCACGGGCCCTCTGATGTTATGTCCCTCGTACCAAAACCGGGCGATATAATAAGTGATAAGTGTGAGGTACCTCCATAGATGAGCTTGCGAACTACCACCAGTAAATTTGTACGTTTCAGCGATAATAATGTCAGCTACAATAAACAAAATATTTACATAAACGGACACGAAAACTAAGGACTATAACACGCGTAAGTTTGAGATTTAAATTTGGAATTTGAAACGAAGATATGACAGCTTCAATATTACATTGAGTCAATATTACAAACATAACAAAACAAATTTTCGAGTAAGCTCTTATAAAATAGCTTTGAATTATCATGTTACATGATTAAATTGAATGTAAAGCGACTAATGATTTGGAATGAAGATTCCACCTAAAGGTACCGTCAAGGAAATAAGTAGGTAGTTACTCGTTTTCTCAAATTAAATTACACAGTCAAATATATACAATTACATTTATATATCCTGTATGGAAATCAACGAAAATTTACTTTCTTATCTCCTATATATTTATAGTGTAGTAAACATTTTAACACAAGTTAAAATTAATTATTAATAGATGAAGTTATCATACCTTCTGTACACCCTATTTCGGCTCATCACTTTGTCTATCAGTGCAGCAGTGGTATTTTCTAATAACTCAAAGTGATATTTTGATCGAATTGGGTCTTACAAAAAAGGGTCGACTGCCTCCTTAGAAACTTGCAACGCAACTGAAAGCTCTCCGTTGCTTGTTGCAAATGTTGATGAGCGGTGGTAGTTAGTGATTCATTAACAAATATATTTAAAAAAAACAATAGCCGAAAAAGCCGATCGTTTGAAGTCAACGATACAATTGTTTAAAATCTGACATTATTTTGACAAATTACTTACCTGCCTTTTCAATGATTTCCAGAAACGGATCGCTTATCGGTAACGCTTGTTATAAAGTTTTACGGTTACGGTTAAAAACATTTATTTTCTCAAAAGGTTTACATTCAAATCACTTACAGAGAAAATAGCAGAACAATAAGAATAAAAGAAAGGTTTTAAAATCGAATAGGCGTACACAGTAAAACAATAATTGTTACAATAACCTAAAAATATAATAATAACATCGATACAGTGCAAGCAAGTAGGATTAGTTTGTGACGTGAAGAAGGGTAGTCTAGTAACAAGAAAACATAAAAAATGAATAATACAAAGTAATGGCAACTAAGGGAGATAAGCCGAGATATTTTTGTCTATTGACCCTTTTTATGAAACAAAAAAAGTATTTTTAAGTTTTCTATTAAAAAAATGAAAGAGATAGCTAGAGTAATTAAGTCATGTATAAGTGGGATACACGATTAGTTTAACAGTAATTATATTAGTCAAGTGACTCATTTTCTACTTATGTTAAATGTATGACTTTGTTTTTGTAATTCATTGTTTTTGTTCAAGTCAAGAACTATTAAAGCTCTTCATATAATATATTTGCAAAAATGCGTATTAAACTTATCATATAGTTATTTAAACCAGTACATTTATTTTGATATATATTTTTTTCGATGTCTGTCCCCTTTTGTCCGCCTGCTTGAGTGCGTACAATTAACAAAATATTTACATAAACGGACACGAAAACTAAGGACTATAACACGCGTAAGTTTGAGATTTAAATTTGGAATTTGAAACGAAGATATGACAGCTCCAATATTACATTGAGTCAATATTACAAACATAACAAAACAAATTTTCAAGTAAGCTCTTACAAAATAGCTTTGAATTATCATGTTACATGATTAAATTGAATGTAAAGCGACTAATGATTTGGAATGAAGATTCCACCTAAAGGTACCGTCAAGGAAATAAGTAGGTAGTTACTCGTTTTCTCAAATAAAAATAAGTTAAAATTAATTATTAATAGATGAAGTTATCATACCTTTTATATCGTTCTGTTTTTTCTCGCACAACCACTATATGGAATCAGCTTTCGCCGGCGGTTTTTCAGAGCTGCAGTTGTATTTTGTAATAAATTGGGTCTCACAAAATAGCTTCCAAAAAAGGGTCGACTGCCTCCTTAGAGACTTGCAACGCAACTGAAAGCTCTCCGTTGCTTGTTGCAAATGTTGATGAGCGGTGGTAGTTAGTGATTCATTAACAAATATATTTAAAAAAAACAATAGTAACATTTAGCACGAACGAATTAGTGTGTTAAAGAACACAAACTAGAGATAACTAATGATATTGTTTTTGTATCACGTCCGAATCGTTTTGAAATCGACAATACAATTGGCTACAAATTATCTGATATTATTTTGACAAATTAATTACCTGCTATATTAGCATTTCTAATGAATCCCAGAAACGGATCGCTTATCGTTAACGCTTGTCATTAAGTTTTCTATTAAAAAAGTGAAAGAGATTGCTAGAGTAATTAAGTCATGTATAAGTGGGATACACGATTAGTTTAACAGTAATTATATTAGTCAAGTGACTCATTTTCTATTTATGTTAAATGTATGACTTTGTTTTTGTAATTCATTGTTTTTGTTCAAGTTAAAAACTATTAAAGGTCTTTCATATAATATATTTGCAAAAATGCGTATTAAACTTATCATATAGTTATTTAAACTTCCAACCAGTATTTTTTTCGAAGTCTGTCCCCTTTTGTCCGCCTGCTTGAGTGCGATCATACGCGTGTCGCATGCCCCGCGCACATTTGTGTATGTGAGAAGGTTTGGATGTATGTATGTTTCTATGATCGCGATCTTATATAATGAGTTATTAAACAACTGATTAAGTTTTATTTAAATACTATTGAATAAAAAAATACTCCATACAAAATAGCTTCATTTTGTCCCTATGATTTAAAATGGGAAGTCATCATTGTGGCATAATAAAGCCACCCATCCCTTATTGTATTAATTTGTTTATCCATAAGCTCTCTCGCTACGGATTCCCGGATACAACTGGATATAACTGGATTATCGGATGAGTATATTGATTATTATTCGAGATAACGATGGAGGCGTATTTGTATATCGAAACATTAACAAACCTACAGGTGTTTTGTGTAACAGGAACTCCACGATTAATCTCCAAAGGCAATTTTGCAAAATTATTTCCAAGTATCGATGGTAAACAGTAATATTGGGGGAGTGTGAATGAGACGAATACATTTATCAGTTAAAAGTGAGAGCGAGATGGTATGATATATCGCATTAAATTGCACGACATTTGGTTTGGATTGATTTAAAAACCACGTAACTGTCGCATAGATTTCAGGATATTAATAGCGCCCTCGAGCATAGAATGAATATGATGGTTATATTGATTGGGGTGCGGTTTTCAGGTTGTCAGTCAATTGATGCAAGGCATCCGTGAAAATTAATGAATGTTGTGAGTGAAGTTGCGGTATCATAGTTACATATGTTTTCAAATAAGTATGTCCCCAAAGGAAGTCAATGAACTATTGATTTTGAATTTTTCGAGCTTTCAACTTTTGTGTTTGGAATTAGTTCTTTAAAACAGACCTTAAGCGTCCGTTTTCTGCTCTTTTTTAGTTAAAAAAAAAATATGATAAACAATAAAACCGTGAAAACGCAACACCACAAGGAAGACAATTGGCCACCACCGCTGGCAAAAACTTTCTTCTCTTGAAGAGAAGGTTAATTTAAATAAAATCACGGGCCCTTGGATGTTATGTCCCTCGTACCAAAACCGGGCGATATAATAAGTGATAAGTGTGAGGTACCTCCATAGATGAGCTTGCGAACTACCACCAGTAAATTTGTACGTTTCAGCGATAATAATGTCAGCTACAATAAACAAAATATTTACATAAACGGACACGAAAACTAAGGACTATAACACGCGTAAGTTTGAGATTTAAATTTGGAATTTGAAACGAAGATCTGACAGCTTCAATATTACATTGAGTCAATATTACAAACATAACAAAACAAATTTTCAAGTAAGCTCTTACAAAATAGCTTTGAATTATCATGTTACATGATTAAATTGAATGTAAAGCGACTAATGATTTGGAATGAAGATTCCACCTAAAGGTACCGTCAAGGAAATAAGTAGGTAGTTACTCGTTTTCTCAAATTAAATTACACAGTCAAATATATACAATTACATTTATATATCCTGTATGGAAATCAACGAAAATTTACTTTCTTATCTCCTATATATTTATAGTGTAGTAAACATTTTAACACAAGTTAAAATTAATTATTAATAGATGAAGTTATCATACCTTCTGTACACCCTATTTCGGCTCATCACTTTGTCTATCAGTGCAGCAGTGGTATTTTCTAATAACTCAAAGTGATATTTTGATCGAATTGGGTCTTACAAAAAAGGGTCGACTGCCTCCTTAGAAACTTGCAACGCAACTGAAAGCTCTCCGTTGCTTGTTGCAAATGTTGATGAGCGGTGGTAGTTAGTGATTCATTAACAAATATATTTAAAAAAAACAATAGCCGAAAAAGCCGATCGTTTGAAGTCAACGATACAATTGTTTAAAATCTGACATTATTTTGACAAATTACTTACCTGCCTTTTCAATGATTTCCAGAAACGGATCGCTTATCGGTAACGCTTGTTATAAAGTTTTACGGTTACGGTTAAAAACATTTATTTTCTCAAAAGGTTTACATTCAAATCACTTACAGAGAAAATAGCAGAACAATAAGAATAAAAGAAAGGTTTTAAAATCGAATAGGCGTACACAGTAAAACAATAATTGTTACAATAACCTAAAAATATAATAATAACATCGATACAGTGCAAGCAAGTAGGATTAGTTTGTGACGTGAAGAAGGGTAGTCTAGTAACAAGAAAACATAAAAAATGAATAATACAAAGTAATGGCAACTAAGGGAGATAAGCCGAGATATTTTTGTCTATTGACCCTTTTTATGAAACAAAAAAAGTATTTTTAAGTTTTCTATTAAAAAAATGAAAGAGATAGCTAGAGTAATTAAGTCATGTATAAGTGGGATACACGATTAGTTTAACAGTAATTATATTAGTCAAGTGACTCATTTTCTACTTATGTTAAATGTATGACTTTGTTTTTGTAATTCATTGTTTTTGTTCAAGTTAAGAACTATTAAAGCTCTTCATATAATATATTTGCAAAAATGCGTATTAAACTTATCATATAGTTATTTAAACCAGTACATTTATTTTGATATATATTTTTTTCGATGTCTGTCCCCTTTTGTCCGCCTGCTTGAGTGCGTACAATAAACAAAATATTTACATAAACGGACACGAAAACTAAGGACTATAACACGCGTAAGTTTGAGATTTAAATTTGGAATTTGAAACGAAGATATGACAGCTTCAATATTACATTGAGTAAATATTACAAACATAATAAAACAAATTTTCAAGTAAGCTCTTACAAAATAGCTTTGAATTATCATGTTACATGATTAAATTGAATGTAAAGCGACTAATGATTTGGAATGAAGATTCCACCTAAAGGTACCGTCAAGGAAATAAGTAGGTAGTTACTCGTTTTCTCAAATTAAATTACACAGTCAAATATATACAATTACATTTATATATCCTGTGTGGAAATCAACGAATATTTACTTTCTTGTCTCCTATATATTTATAGTGTAGTAAACATTTTAACATAAGTTAAAATTAATTATTAATAGATTAAGTTATCATACCTTTTATATACTTTATTTCGGCTCATCATTTTGTCTATCAGCTTTCGGCGGCGGTTTTTCAGAGCTGCAGTGGTATTTTGTAATAACTCACTTGATTACTCGCCCGTGAAATGTTGACAAACGACTTATGGCAAAGTAATATTTTTATGCGTTTTACTTTAAATCTTATAATTATTATGGTCAATGTCATATGTGACATTGAAACTTTCTTACATTTCACGTTTTCTGCGGTTAATTTCGAATTGGGTCTTACAGAATAGCTCGAAGAAAAGGGTCAACTGCCTCCTTAGAGACTTGCAACGCAACTGAAAGCTCTCCGTTGCTTGTTGCAAATGTTGATGAGCGGTGGTAGTTAGTGATTCATTAACAAATATATTTAAAAAAAACAATAGTAACATTTAGCACGAACGAATTAGTGTGTTAAAGAACACAAACTAGAGATAACTAATGATATTGTTTTTGTATCACGTCCGAATCGTTTTGAAATCGACAATACAATTGGTTACAAATTATCTGATATTATTTTGACAAATTAATTACCTGCTATATTGGCATTTCTAATGATTTCCAGAAACGGATCGCTTATCGTTAACGCTTGTCATTAAGTTTTCTATTAAAAAAGTGAAAGAGATTGCTAGAGTAATTAAGTCATGTATAAGTGGGATACACGATTAGTTTAACAGTAATTATATTAGTCAAGTGACTCATTTTCTATTTATGTTAAATGTATGACTTGGTTTTTGTAATTCATTGTTTTTGTTCAAGTTAAGAACTATTAAAGGTCTTTCATTTAATATATTTGCAAAAATGCGTATTAAACTTATCATATAGTTATTTAAACTTCCAACCAGTATTTTTTTCGAAGTCTGTCCCCTTTTGTCCGCCTGCTTGAGTGCGATCATACGTGTGTCGCATGCCCCGCGCACATTTGTGTATGTGAGAAGGTTTGGATATATGTATGTTTCTATGATCGCGATCTTATATAATGAGTTATTAAACAACTGATTAAGTTTTATTTAAATACTATTGAATAAAAAAATACTCCATACAAAGTAGCTTCATTTTGTCCCTATGATTTAAAATGGGAAGTCATCATTGTGGCATAATAAAGCCACCCATCCCTTATTGTATTAATTTGTTTATCCATAAGCTCTCTCGCTACGGATTCCCGGATACAACTGGATATAACTGGATTATCGGATGAGTATATTGATTATTATTCGAGATAACGATGGAGGCGTATTTGTATATCGAAACATTAACAAACCTACAGGTGTTTTGTGTAACAGGAACTCCACGATTAATCTCCAAAGGCAATTTTGCAAAATTATTTCCAAGTATCGACGGTAAACAGTAATATTGGGGGAGTGTGAATGAGACGAATACATTTATCAGTTAAAAGTGAGAGCGAGATGGTATGATATATCGCATTAAATTGCACGACATATGGTTTGGATTGATTTAAAACCCACGTAACTGTCGCATAGATTTCAGGATATTAATAACGCCCTCGAGCATAGATTGAACATGATGGTTATATTGATTGGGGTGCGGTTTTCAGGTTGTCAGTCAATTGATGCAAGGCATCCGTGAAAATTAATGAATGTTGTGAGTGAAGTTGCGGTATCATAGTTACATATGTTTTCAAATAAGTATGTCTCCAAAGGAAGTCAATGAACTATTGATTTTGAATTTTTCAAGCTTTCAACTTTTGTGTTTGGAATTAGTTCCAAAAAAAATCTGATAAACAATAAAATCGTGAAAACGCAACACCACAAGGAAGACAATTGGCAAACATTTCAGTTCATTGAAGGAGTTGTCGTCGTCGCAGACTTCACATGTAAAGTCATCAATAATCCTAAAATTCTAACGACGGTCTAATTGGACGTTGAATTTTACTCGAAAGCATGTTTATTTTCCTGGGTAAAAGAGTTTTACACATACATTTTTATGTCTAATTAGCCGGCCTGTCGAATTACCGCTCTGACTTTCATGAAATGTACCTTATGTGCGAACAAAGATTTTACTTTTAATGTTTAGGTTTTATAGTAAGAAAAGTAACACCTGTAAATCTCTCACCGCTGGCAAAAACTTTCTACTCTTGAAGAAGTTGTCATACCTTTTATACACTCTATTTCGGCTCATCACTCTGTCTATCAGCTTTCGCCGGCGGTTTTTCAGAGCTGCAGTGGTATTTTGTAATAACTCAAAGTGATATTTTGATCGAATTGGGTCTTCCAAAAAAGGGTCGACTGCCTGCTTAGAGACTTGCAACGCAACTGAAAGCTCTCCGTTGCTTGTTGCAAATGTTGATGAGCGGTGGTAGTTAGTGATTCATTACCAAATATATTTAAAAAAAAACAATAGTAACAGTTAGCACGAACGAATTAGTGTGTTAAAGAACACAAACTAGAGATAACTAATGATATTGTTTTTGTATCACGTCCGAATCGTTTTGAAATCGACAATACATTTGGTTACAAATTATCTGATATTATTTTGACAAATTAATTACCTGCTATATTGGCATTTCTAATGATTTCCAGAAACGGATCGCTTATCGTTAACGCTTGTCATTAAGTTTTCTATTAAAAAAGGTTAAAGAGATTGCTAGAGTAATTAAGTCATGTATAAGTGGGATACATGATTAGTTTAACAGTAATTATATTAGTCAAGTGACTCGTTTTCTACTTACGTTAAATGTATGACTTTGTTTTTGTAATTCATTGTTTTTGTTCAAGTTAAGAACTATTAAAGGTCTTTCATATAATATATTTGCAAAAATGCGTATTAAACTTATCATATAGTTATTTAAACTTCCAACCAGTATTTTTTTCGAAGTCTGTCCCCTTTTGTCCGCCTGCTTGAGTGCGATCATACGTGTGTCGCATGCCCCGCGCACATTTGTGTATGTGAGAAGGTTTGGATATATGTATGTTTCTATGATCGCGATCTTATATAATGAGTTATTAAACAACTGATTAAGTTTTATTTAAATACTATTGAATAAAAAAATACTCCATACAAAGTAGCTTCATTTTGTCCCTATGATTTAAAATGGGAAGTCATCATTGTGGCATAATAAAGCCACCCATCCCTTATTGTATTAATTTGTTTATCCATAAGCTCTCTCGCTACGGATTCCCGGATACAACTGGATATAACTGGATTATCGGATGAGTATATTGATTATTATTCGAGATAACGATGGAGGCGTATTTGTATATCGAATCATTAACAAACCTACAGGTGTTTTGTGTAACAGGAACTCCACGATTAACTGCAAAGGCAATTTTGCAAAATTATTTCCAAGTATCGACGGTAAACAGTAATATTGGGGGAGTGTGAATGAGACGAATACATTTATCAGTTAAAAGTGAGAGCGAGATGGTATGATATATCGCATTAAATTGCACGACATTTGGTTTGGATTGATTTAAAACCCACGTAACTGTCGCATAGATTTCAGGATATTAATAGCGCCCTCGAGCATAGATTGAATATGATGGTTATATTGATTGGGGTGCGGTTTTCATGTTGTCAGTCAATTGATGCAAGGCATCCGTGAAAATTAATGAATGTTGTGAGTGAAGTTGCGGTATCATAGCTACATATGTTTTCAAATAAGTATGTCCCCAAAGGAAGTCAATGAACTATTGATTTTGAATTTTTCAAGCTTTCAACTTTTGTGTTTGGAATTAGTTCCAAAAAAAATCTGATAAACAATAAAATCGTGAAAACGCAACACCACAAGGAAGACAATTGGCAAACATTTCAGTTCATTGAAGGAGTTGTCGTCGTCGCAGACTTCACATGTAAAGTCATCAATAATCCTAAAATTCTAACGACGGTCTAATTGGACGTTGAATTTTACTCGAAAGCATTTATATTTCCCTGGGTAAAAGAGTTTTACATATACATTTTTATGTCTAATTAGCCGGCCTGTCGAATTACCGCTCTGACTTTCATGAAATGTACCTTATGTGCGAACAAAGATTTTACTTTTAATGTTTAGGTTTTATAGTAAGAAAAGTAACACCTGTAAATCTCCCACCGCTGGCATAAACTTTCTACTCTTGAAGAAGTTGTCATACCTTTTATACACTCTATTTCGGCTCATCACTCTGTCTATCAGCTTTCGCCGGCGGTTTTTCAGAGCTGCAGTGGTATTTTGTAATAACTCAAAGTGATATTTTGATCGAATTGGGTCTTACAAAATAGCTTCCAAAAAAGGGTCGACTGCCTTCTTAGAGACTTGCAACGCAACTGAAAGCTCTCCGTTGCTTGTTGCAAATGTTGATGAGCGGTGGTAGTTAGTGATTCATTAACAAATATATTTAAAAAAAAACAATAGTAACATTTAGCACGAACGAATTAGTGTGTTCTTTAACACAAACTAGAGATAACTAATGATATTGTTTTTGTATCACGTCCGAATCGTTTTGAAATCGACAATACAATTGGTTACAAATTATCTGATATTATTTTGACAAATTAATTACCTGCTATATTGGCATTTCTAATGATTTCCAGAAACGGATCGCTTATCGTTAACGCTTGTCATTAAGTTTTCTATTAAAAAAGTGAAAGAGATTGCTAGAGTAATTAAGTCATGTATAAGTGGGATACATGATTAGTTTCACAGTAATTATATTAGTCAAGTGACTCATTTTCTACTTATGTTAAATGTATGACTTTGTTTTTGTAATTCATTGTTTTTGTTCAAGTTAAGAACTATTAAAGGTCTTCATATAATATATTTGCAAAAATGCGTATTAAACTATATAGTTATTTAAACGTCCAGCCAGTATTTTTTTCGAAGTCTGTCCCCTTTTGTTTTTTTTTATAGAATAGGAAGGTGGACGAGCATATGGGCCACCTGATGGTAAGTGGTCACCAAACGCCCTTAGACATTGGCATTGTAAGAAATGTCAACCATCGCTTATAGCAATGCGCCACCAACCTTGGGAACTAAGATTTTATGTCCCTTGTGCCTGTAATTACACTGGCTCACTCACCCTTCAAACCGGAACACAACAATATCAAGTATTGCTGTTTTGCGGTAGAATATCTGATGAGTGGGTGGTACCTACCCAGACGAGCTTGCACAAAGCCACCAGTAACTTGAGTTGACGAGCTTGCACCAGTGTGCGCCTGCTTGAGTGCGATCATACGTGTGTCGCATGCCCCGCGCACATTTGTATATGTGAGAATGTTTGGATGTATGTATGTTTCTATGATCGCGATCTTATATCATGAGTTATTAAACAACTGATTTGGCCTTAATTAAATACATCAGAGGAACAAAAGATTTGAAATGCATATGACTATATATGAAGTATTATATATATTAAGACTATACATGAAATATTATTTTAAGATGATCAAGAGTGCTTAAAACACTAGAAAAATAATTACAACGAATTCAAGATGACATTCAAGTAACTCATATAACCGTATAATGTTACCCAATGATGATCAAAAAAATGTTCCCCCTAAAAATATATCTATCGAGACGTTGACGTCATCAAAGTCGACTCGTTGAAATCTCATGGATGACTCTTAATCAAGTGCACTTAAGCCCAGTGTGTTTGAATTGTATCATCCATGTTAGTGTCTAAGAAGGATGCGAAGTAATCAAGCGATGTAAAGCATAAGATAAATATTTAGTACTCTCGAAATACAGTTATGTCAAGACGTTCGCTTTTATTTATATGATTTTAATTAGTCGAAGGGTTCGTAAACAGAGGACGCGGGGTTTTTTAATTCATCTCGTGTAAAAACAATTAAGAAATTCATCCGTGATGTGATGTCCGTCTCGAATGAATCTGCCACATGTTTATCCACCAACACGAGGCTTAAACTTTGATTCTGGGTCAGTTTATATTTTAATAAAAGGGACGCTTACTTCAATAGCTTTAAAAATTTGTTCTAAAAAGTAGTTGTACATTAACTGGACGTCGTCATTAAAAATCGCTAAATCCAAGTTACAAAATGATTGCTGAAGAGAATCATTATACTTTGCCCAATTAATTAGTTTGAATACTAAAAGTTATTTTGATTATAAGGTGATCACTACCCAAGTTTTCATTTAAAATATTCCAATCAGCGTTAACTGCTATATCGGATGATACAAACGTTATATCAGGAGATGATTGTTGCAAATGCCTACTTACCAATTTAATACGAGTAGCTGAACCATTATTGAGGGGAATGAAGCCACATTCAAGTGCCGAATCTTTGGATTTTCTCTTGTAATAAAAGTTCACCAAAAGAAACTACCTTAGGTCTCAGACTTTGAGCGTTCCATTGCAGCATATTAATTTTAAATATTTTAGAATTATCCATGATTAAAAATACTTTCAAAACATTTTCCCTCAATAAAGCTGTTGTATAAAAATCGCTTAAATTCTTCTAAAATAGCTACAACTACACCTACAATTTCCTCCTCTAATTTAGTATTTGAGATAATAATTGTTTTTATCTTATTTAATAACTTTATAAATTCAATTTTCATCCTTGAATTTTCTACTGCATCTGTCTTCTGCTCTGAGCTTTTAGTTGTTGAAATTTGGTCTTTATTTAATTTTGAATTTGCCTGCATTTTCTTCTTTTTCTTCGGCACCGCTTTTTTAACTTGTTTCTTTGTGGATGAATTAAGGTCTTCAGATTCTTCTTCATCACTATCTGGAATAGTATTTTCGTTATGGGGCTTATCATTAGTTGTTATTTTATTATAATGAGGATTAGACAAATTTATAAGGTTTTCTTCACTCATAACTGTATTAAATTCTTGTGTTTCATTATTTTGACGTATTTTAAAATTATTATCTTTTTCAGATTGATTAAAGTCAGCTAAAACTTGCAATGCTTTCTTATATGTAATATTTTCTTTACTCATTATCAGCCTTATCTCTTTTTCTTTTAGGAAAAATGGACAAGTTTCAACCAAAACAAAATGAGTACCTTTGCAGTTGAGACACTTCAAATTAACCGTCTCGCAATTTGAATGTTTTGAGCTTCCACATTTCGGACATATCATCTTCTTTAAAGGGCAAAATTTCAAAGTATGGCCAAACTTCCAACATCCTGAGCACTGGATAACGGGAAAAACAAAAGGAGACACTAGCATTCTGCAACCATAAGCAACTACATTTTGCGGAAAAGTAGTAGTTTTAAAACTGACTCTAATACTTTAACTGTCGATCCATTTTCCATTTTCATTTATGCGCTTTAGACGTTTAACAGATTGAATCACACAATCACATTCCAAAATATCGAGAAGCTCCTTTTCCGTCATATCCAAGTCTACTCCTTAATAAGTCCATATGATACTCTATTTTCAAAAGTCTTTTGGCAGCGCTAATTCAATTCTTCAATTTTTTTACAATTTAATAGTTTATTTGCGTCTTGCTCTGACTTAAGTTGAATAAAAATTTTATATGGTGACTTATACTTTATATTCACAATGTAATATTTTCGTTTCTTAACAGTCTAGCCATAACCATTTGTTTAGGAAGTTCACTCAAAGAAGTCATACATATTTCAGAAGTATCCGGTATTACGTCGTTTGATAGATTTTTATGGGTTGCAGAGTCACTTCTTATTAACCGTTTTGAACTCCTTCTTGTGACAGCTATAAAACCATCATCACTATTATAGTCCTCTTCTCGATCTTTTCTTCTCTTTGCGCACCTAGTTTGGCCTCTTTCACATTCTCTCATACTTTGTGACATACGTTCACATTCTTTAATAACCTCAGAATCACTTTTATCGCTCAAATTAACGAAATTGTCATCTTCACATATATTCTCTTCCATATTTTACATATGGGGGTAGATGTGAAATAAATAATATTAACCGATCGGTCGCAACAGACGAAACGCGTGCGTATCGTAAACAAGCTCGCGCTGAACTGTTATATTGTACTTATATATATAATTAGTAATAATGTCCTCCAGACCGATTTCGCCAGAGATTAGCCAACTACGCAGGAGATATTATAGTGCACGTGTGTGTACGCTAAACACAGGTGCACTCTCTATTTTCTAACTCTCATAATCCGATGGGACGGCAATTCGACACGACCGAAAAGAGTTCAGGGGCAGGACCAACGTCTTTACGTACTTTCCGAGGTACGGGAGTGTACACACTTCCAACTTCCAGACCGGGCTACTACTGAGAATTTTCTGACAGAAAAACCTAATAACTTTTTATTGGCCCAACCTGGTAATTGAACTCAGGACTTCCAGGGTCTGCGGCCTTATATCAAGCCACTAGACCAACGAGGCAGTTAATATATATATAAAACATATATGTATGAACACATTTAAAAAAAAACTTTGGTACGCTAAATATAATAGGTAATTAGACTAAGGTTTTGTTTGGTTTCCTTTTACTTAAGCTTTTGTATTTTATGTTGGTAATAGGATAAGCATTGAAGATGGCAATACTTTTTTAGTCACATTTGTATAAATAAAACTTATTATGAAACCAAACTAAAAATTAAAGCATCCTGAAACTGAGATTGTGATGCTGCCAAGTAATATACATGCGATGCGGGCACGCTAAAATAACTTTAAAACTTATTAAAGATAAGATACACCAAAGGCACGGACAAAACGTGTGTGGAAATACAAACACAATAAAAAAATGAGGAGAAGGTTTAGAGCATATTCCACCACGCAGCTTCGATACGGATTGATGGTATACATATATGGCACATTATCATCTGACGATGTTTTGCTTCACTGCTGATAAGATAAATAATAAGCACTAATAATTCACGTGAAAATTCAGTGATGCATGACTAGGTTTGAATCCGAAATCATCGGTTAAGATTCACGTCTATTGACAACTGGGTCATCACGACCAAACCAAAACCAAAATATAAGCGAGTCTATTTTAAGAAATTCGATTATGTGTTTTGGTTGAATTCAGATGACCGGTTCGAGTTTCACATCGATCGCGTTCAATTATATTTAGTCCATTTAAACGAATCGTTGTTGATATGTTTATATAATACTATATTAATGACAAACCAATTTCAAGCTATGTCAATCAATACATACTATGTGGAAACTGTGTATATGAATATGATAAATCATATCATTTTTCATATGTGCTATATGATTTTGTAATTATATTATAATTCATTCACAGTAACATCATTTTATAATAATCATCTTCCTATAGGCATCCCCACCTACGTCACCCTTTTTTTTAACGCTGGAAAAACGCACTACGCGTTTCCCCAACGGGAACAGTGGGGGGTATGTGGGGTTCCCAGGGTAATGTGAATCCTCCTAGTACCTGCGTCACCCTTATCCTTACGTACTAAACCACGATCGCCCCGCAGTTTTAGCTATTGTTTTAATTAATCGTGAATCGACAAAAAAGTATGTCGTAAGTATACGAACAAATATTACGTCTGGTAGATTTTTTCCCTATTGTTTTGTTAATCTTTGAGTATCGAATGATATATTATCGTTCTCAGTATGTAGTAACATTGCAATTGCTCCAAATGACCGTTCTATGAAATTTTATTTATTTACTACTAATCCTGTAGACAACATATTCAAATCGAAATGATTAAACGCTTTGTTACGGTAGTCTTTTACGAACGCTTATCAAAGCAAATTAACGTGAAGCCACCACGGGTTTTGAATATGGACTTAAATAAAAAAGGCCCGTTTAGGGACTCAGTATTTACTACATTTTGTAAAGTTTTATTTTATTCGTTTATACTTCATCTATTTATTGGTATGTAGGTCATGTAACTGAATTTTACATTACTTTTTTAACGATTGAACTTAAATTTTATAAACATAGTGCTGGCGATATTAAAATATTAGTATAAATGTTTCTATATGATAATTCATTGCTACAGACTATATACTTTATTACTTAAAACTGTATGTAATGAAACCGACATGAAAATCAACGAATATTAACTACTATTTTTTATCGTCTAGAAATATATCTATTTACATATTTTTTTGATCATAAGCTTTAAATTAATTTACGTGTAAGATATATTTTTTTTTAAATCTTCCTCAAAAGCTTATATATTATTTTGAGATGTACAAAACCGCAGCCGAATAAAAAAAAAACAAATACAAGTATTATGTCATGTACGATGGTTTGGTCGATCGGTCAACCGGTCGGTACACTTGCATAACTGGGTTCGATGTCAAGCTAAACATGGATACTTGACTTCACGTCATTTAATCGTTTCGTTGGAAATAAAGTTTTGCTGCAACAAATTAACTTTAACCGAAATTATTGCGTTTCGTATTTTGTTTTGTATTCAACGAAGGAACAAACTTGAAGTGTACAAGCAAAAAAAAACTAGGAGTGTTAATATATAAAATTAGTCTAGGAAGAACTTTCGTAAAACTTAACTTAAAATTTAAAAAAAAAATCACGCATTTATATCCAACGCAGATATCAAATCAACGTATTTATTCAAGTAAGCGTTGTTGCATTGTCACTATTATTAATCTACCACCGTTTCGGAAAGCCTCTAGTGAGAAGTAACTGAAACAAACTCACGTAATTGTTCTTTTTAAAATTAATTAGTTTTACAATGTGGTTAGTATACACAATTATTGTTCCTGATAAGTCCTGCGTTGGTACCAGTGATTTAATCGAAGCATCTTTATCCAAAAAAGTATTATTTTAAAATAAATATTTTAAGAATTTTTGAGCTATTTACATTTATGAATATAGTATATCGTTCTTGGACAGAATTATTTTCAATTATGCTATATATATATCTAATGTGTAAAACGCACAGCACTAATCGTTGAAAATGTATTTCGTCCTGTGAAACTTAGTATCACTGACCCGATTTAATAAATTAATAAATCATGTTTATGTATTCGTAGATAAACTGTGGGAATTGCAGTCGAAGTGTAAGTTGCATTTGTAGAGAACGTTGCGCCGAATTAGACTATTATTATAAATAAGGAAATTTTGATTGTTTTTTTTTTTTTTTTTGTTTTAACGCAAAAAATTGTGGATATTTTAGAACGTCGCTGAAACTAGCCGATGGATGAAATTGCCGACCCACAACTTTTGCTTATAAAACGTTTTTTTTTTTTTATAATGACTGTGTAATATTCTAATATGTTTTATATTTTTTGAGATATAACTTCAATTCCTGACGTATTCGAATACATAATTGTCGGTCAGAGCGCTTTCGAAGCGTACTCTGCTAAAACTATGATAAACAAGACTCATAGATGTCCAAATAATCGTTTACCCGTGCGGAGTCGGGACTAATAGTAATGTTATAAACATGCTAATAACTAAACGTAACTATATAAATTGTATGGAAGGCATCAAGGATGTTTTATATGTTTTCCTCATCGTTTAATTACATCTACAATATAGTGAACGGCTATGGAAAAACAGCTAACCTCTATTTATCGCTTATTTGCTAATGAACATACGATTTTATAATGCCTGCTATCCGTAAGATACATTGGTTACTTAAAAGTGATAAACAACTTTGAGTTTCGCTTTTTAATGATCACTAAGTCTTATTAAATAGTTATTCTAAAATTTGTTACTATAATTACGTATTATTGTAAGTAATTCATATTTATGTAAACAATGGTTATAGAATTTTTAATTTTTTTTCCTTGATCAAAAAAAAAAAGGAATATAACCATTAAGATTGAATTCATATTATATATAGATAATTTGTTATAGATTAAAAATAAATAATAATTATTAATGTAATTACACTGGCTCACTTACTTTTAAAACGGGGAGTCAGTTAACAGCCATAAGAATTTGTAGTGCGTTTGCGTTTTTAATATAGCAAAGCTATTAGAAAATCGCATGTAATATATAAATCTAAGGTTTGAATATATTTATTCGATTAAATATTTAATGATTATGAATATCTTTAAAGGATCGGAATAGGATGTTAGTATACACGGTGTAGGTTAATATGATTAAATATAAAACGTAAAGTTTATTAAGTGATAAAACAATCGTATAGCGGTCATCTCTGTATAGCTAAACTCATATACAATTCGATAGCAAAAACTATACTCTGTAAGGCGAACTGAGATGCCCATGTAAGGTGTAGAGAGTTGACACTCCTCCTTACTAGTTTGTAAATGGTCTTGTGTTTCACGTTGAAAATGTGTGAGTCACTTTCTAAATCATACCGATTTATGATTGCTCTAAATAATGTGTTATTTAAATGTAACGATTCAATAATGTACTTCACAAATGTATTGTTCTTGATGAGAAGGTTTTGAGATAACAATTTTATAAAAGCAAATAGCACATCAAATACCGGAGGTTTAAGTCTCGGTCTGAACCTGATTATCGGTTAAGATTCGCGTGTTCTAACCACTGAGCCATCTCGCTTTCAAAGGTCATTTATAATGCAGATAATTTGTACACGGAAAAAGAAATACAATGTGTAGGTACAGTGTATTTATTTGACAGAACATTATTAAATAATATATATATATATATTTCTTTTATTGATAAAGACCGGTTTGATTGTAAATAAATGTATAATGGAGGATGGAATAAGCAAATACACATCAAAAATAGATAAGAAGAGTCATTAGGTCTCGCTTGATAATTCCTATGTATTGTCCCCTGTGCCTGTAATAACATTCAGTCACGGATGTGTATGAAGAAAAAAAAAAAACAATCAACTATAATAATAACAGTTGCTTAGCTACGTTGAGTTCTTTCATTACTGGTAAAGTAAGGGCCGCTCTCTAGGTAGGTTTTAATCTATTAGTCGTAATTTCAGGTTTTAATTAATTTCTTTAACTTTTCCGTAACTTACTTGATACATTTCGGCAAGATGATATTTGGCGAGGTTTCAATAATTTTATTCGTTTATTTCTTATTAAATTAATAATTTATAAGTTCTTCACGAAGTGTTTATTAATAAATTATATTGAAGACAGTTACAGTTGTTGATAACACGGCCGAAATGGCGTATACGTCGGAAAAAAAAACATCTGCTTCCTAAAATGGACAAATATTTCAACGAAAGGACAGCGTCAAAATTGTATATAAACACGTTCATCGTTCGTAGCTTGAAAGTTTTTTGGACCAGCTTACACAAGAACGGTGAGCTAAAATGTCAGCCCTTATTTTAATGACGCTGAGTTTTACTGTTTTTTGTTAAATTTAATTAAAATTGTGAAAATTGAAATTTTTTATCTAAAGATTAGTTTTTTTTCCGTTAAAGCATAATTTTATAAGAAAGTTTATTGTAGAATGAAGGTTAATTACGTTTTGAAATTTGTTATAATATATTAAAATACTTTTGTACCAAATTTAATGTGACGATGAACAAGTCCATATGACCTATTTCGACTACGGTGACCATATTGACAAGACAGATTAGCCAACTGCGCGGGACATATAGTGCACAAGTATGTATGCAAACAATTTGATTGAAAAAATGCTCTATTCCGTCACTATTATAATCTGATAGGACGGCAAATCTGACATGACCAGAAAGAGTTCAGGCGCAAGACAAACATAATATCGGTTTAAAGACATTTATTTATTTCTCATAAAGAACACAAAAGTTCACTTATAATAAGAAATTACAATAATTTTGCCTGAGGGTACATTTAAAAGTCTGCCTTATGAATTATATACAGTGAGATAAAATGTTGCGGGTAGTTATATTACACAAACATGTTTAGGTAGGGGTTACATTAACTTATAAATTATTTTGCACATATTCCATTACACGTTTTTTGAATATAGGAAAACTCTTGCTATTAATGATTAAGTCTGATAATTTATTATAAATTTGAACTCCTTCAAATAAAATGTTTTTCTTTCCATAGTTGGTTCTGGTTTTTGGAAGTTTTAGTTTATTACGTTTTCTAGTGTGGTATGTATGTGTTTTTTTATGAAAGTGTAATTGTGAATGTGTTTTATTTGTTATTATTTTTCTAATCAACATGCAGGTTTTTAAAGTGTATAATTGATTTATATTAAGAAATTTTGTTTTTTTGTATAATTCAGCGGATGGCGTCATATAATCATATTTATAAAGAACTTTAATAATTTTATTTTGTAAAGGTTGTAATGGCTTTATGTTAGACTTCGCAGCAGTTCCCCATATTTCAATAAGATATTCTATATGAGGTTTTACTAAAGAATTATAAATAATAGGACGAATTTTATTAGGTATACATAAGGAAATTTTACGTAGTGCTCCTATCAAAGGGGATATTTTATTTTTAAGATGATCAATGTGGTATTGCCAGGTTAACTTGCTATCCATTATAAGACCTAAATATTTTTCATGATCAGTATTATTTATAGGTTCGTTAAAAATTGTTAGTTGGTCATGATTTGGTATATTTTTATTTTTAGGCGCGAAGATCATATATGATGTCTTTTTGGTATTAATAGTTAATAAATTAGACAGAAACCATTCGCTTATAACATTTTAATCACGTTGAGCTACGTCAATTATATTTTTAATGTTATCACCAGATATCGGCCGATAATTCCCTGGATCTGTTTTACTTCCGGATTTATAAATTGGCGTAACTTTAGCAATCTTTAGACTTTCGGGGAATTTTCCTTGTGTAAGACATTTGTTAAAACAGTCAGTAAGATTATCTAGAAAAGTATTTTATACACTTTATATCTTTTACTCTGATGGTTATCGATGCCTTTACTTGTGTTTACGTTCAATTTGTCGATTATTTTACTAACCTCTTTTTTTGTGGTGGGTGCAAATGACTGAATAGTGTTATTTTGTGAATGTGAAAGACTGGAAGTAAGTTTTTGATGATATGATTGGGGTATTTTACTTGCTAAATCTCAACCAACAGTGGAAAAGAAATCATTAAAAAGTTGACAAATCTCATAAGGATCATTTACTACTATATTGGAATCTCGAACAAGATTAGGAGGTATGATATTTATCTTATTTTTGTTATTGACGAGACTGTTAATTATATCCCACATTTTTCTTGGTCGCTTTTTACATTTTTCAAATGCGTTGGAATAGGAGTTAATTTTAGCATTTCGTGTAGTTTTGAAAGCTTCGTACCTTTTGGTTTTGAATGTTGTTTCCCTTTCGGTATTTTTAATATCAGCTCTATGTTGGTTCCAGGCAATATTTCGATCACGCAAACTATTCAACACCTCTTTGTTTATCCAGTCTTCTCTGGGTTTATTTAAAATTTTTATTTTTGTGCATTTATTTTCTTGAATTTTAGTCTTAATTAAATTTTCTAATATTTCATAATCGTAGTCTTTATTTTGGATCACAGTTATTTCCATTGATTTATATAAAGCAGTATAATCAGTTGCCAAGTATTCATGTGTCTCTCTTTTCTTATCAACTTTAATCTGTTTGATATCTAGGTAAATCTGCTTATGGTCAGACAAGGGGGTATCAAGGAGAGCCATGTGGAAATTCACACCTTTCATATTTGTCAAAACGTGGTCTATAATAGATTTTGTTGTGTGTTTCTCTTGTACAAAAGACTTCATTGAGATTGTTAAGGATTGCATATCCAGCTTCATTTATCATGTTCTTATAGTTATTTGCATTATGGTCATCACTTAGCAGGTTGATATTAAAATCTCCAAATATTAAGCATCTACGTTTTTTCTCTAGCTGTTGACTGTAGCTTTCTATAAAATCTTTTGTTTTTGTATTAGATGGTTTATATATAGCTCCAATATTAATTGCATATTTTTCTATATATATCCAAATGTATTCGTTTTCTTCTCTATTAATAACTTCAACATTTTCATACATAATACAACTATGAATATATATAGATACTCCTCCCCCAATCCCACCCTTTCTATAACTATATATGTGCGTATAATTTGGAATCTCAAGTAATGATGCATCTAAATCAGACTTTATCCATGTTTCGGTAATCAGTATTATATGTATAGTGCTTTTTATTGAGTGTAGTATGCATTTTATTTCATCTAATTTATCAATTTTTACAAGACTTCTTATATTTGTATATAAAAATTTTAATGATGATTTAGTTTTATGGATGTAACAATTCAGTTTCTGATAGCTAATATTAAGTTCTTCGTTGTATTGACCATTTATTTTGACAGTTTTGGTCCCTGGCGCGTACTGTTTTTTGGGTTGTACTTTACAATTTTTGGAACATCATTTACATATTTTATAATAAGGTCTTTTTCTCCATTTTTTTGTCGGGATATCAGTTCATCTTGTAGTTTATTCATGTGTTGTTGTTGACACTGAGTTTGATCAGCATAAATTCGGATTTTGTCTAATTTATGTTTGCGTTTATTTTTAAGTATATATTTTGCAGTTTCCTTTTTTTCAAAGCACACTTTTAGAGATCTATCTTTATTAGGGTTGTATTTTCCTAGCCTAAAGACTGTAGTAGGGTTTGGGCAGTCCTCATAAATAGTTTTAATTAATTTCATAGCTTCATTCTTGTCATAATCACGTCTGATTGTGCTATTAGGACTTTTTGTTTCGGGAATCCCTACTAGTATGACATTTTTTCCTCGCTGAGAGCGCTCTTTTAGCTCTGAAATGGTTTCCTCGCATGACAGGGGATATTCTTTGGGATAATCAGTTTTAGAGTTATTTTTTAAATAACAAATATCATTTTCAAGAACGTGTATTTTTTGTTCTATAGTATCAGTTAGTGACTTCATTTCTTTTAAGTCGACTTTCGTTTAATTTTGCTCCAATAATAAGGATTCTAAAGCAGCATTATTAGACTTTAATTCATCTTTTATTTCTTTTATTTCCTTATGTAAGGATAAGGAACATTCCTGGTGCGTTTTTGTGAAATCTTGAAAAAAAGACATCATCTCCTTCCGAAATTCGTTAATCAAAGAGGCACAATCACATTCGTATTTCCTTTTTCTAAGCGTGATATTGTAGTCATCCAATGTTCGTAAATCCGGTGATGACCCACTTCCGCTATCGCTTATGAGTTTTTCGCTAACGCTTAGTGATTGTGAACTCATGTTTACTTAGATTTGCCGATAGCGTAATGAGTCACAGCTTGACGAAGCGACAATTGAGTGAAACGAAAAATAGCAACTTACTCGTTTACTCGGGGGGTGAGGGGAGCTGCATATGCCCTTATCAGGATAAAACGCAGTAAGTCCTAATAAGCGAGGCTGACGAATTGTGTTCTTTACGTTGTTCTAATTAGGTGCAAACTTCAATGTCTTGTCTTTTTAAAAAATATTTTATTTTTAGTATAATCGGCAACACGTCTATTCAAAGCGGCAGACTAAGCAATATAACAATTTATTGGCCCGATCCGGGGCTTGAACCCAGGACCTCGGGAGCTGGGGTATAATAGCTAGCCACTACACAAACGAGGCAGACAAATCGATGTATATAAAATGAATAAAAACGCTACAAAAAAAAAAATAATGTTTACAATTTCGATAGATGTTATAATAGGATTTTAGGGCATAACACAGCATGAAGTCAATCCCGGTAACCCTTAGGCTATATTAGTCATACATATTATTCTAGGGCAAAAGTTTTTTCGTAAATTCAATTAAATAAATCACAAATCTAAATAACAAAGCTGTTTATTTCAGTTTATTCAGAATCAAACTCGTGTGTTTGCTTTTTTGTTTTAATTTCTTTTCGTCCTAAAATATGGATTGAATATCAAAAACTATTCCAGACAAATCTAAAAGTATGGTAACCTCCGGCGGAAACTAATTGTATGTAACGCGACACTGAATGTACGCGCCTTAATAAAACGCTCGTAGCGCGTGTTCAACATTAATCAAATACCGCTAACTTCTTTAATACATTATTGTCTTCCAAGGTTGTTTTATATTACGTTTATTTCGATACCGCATTCATTTCATTCAGTATTTTAGACGCAGAATTGTCAAAAATATCATCAACCAGCTAACCGTAACGGCTCCGCACTGCTAGAACTTGTCTACAAATCGTTTATATTGTAATATGTATATTATATCATATATATTATAACTCTACTGATTTATGAGACGCAAGCCGTTGAAGGTATCACTCGGTATGATTTTTCTGACATCTTCAACAATCATATTCATACACCACCTTCCTTTTGAATCATTACGTCAACCGGTGAATACTGTATGAAAATCCTTTCGGTAGGGTTTGAATTTATTAAAGCGTTCAGACGGACAGAGATGCGGCGTGGGGACTTTGTTTTATATTATGTAGGAATGAACACTTATCAATTACTAAGTCTGAATTGTCTTTACGTATTGCTAATTTTATGAAGAATTGTTGTTTAGAGCTCGTTTGGAGATTCAACTTTTATCTTATATTCACGCTGTAACTATGTACCTAGTAACATATAATCAAATGTTTCAGTAAACAATTCACCACCAGGGAATTCTGTACTGAAGTCATTGAAAATTGTGTTCGACGTAATTAAATTGTCCGTTCAAAACTACCGAACTAATAACCGATAATATGCACAGCGATGAAATCGACTTTAGTGAATATTTCAAACGCGACCGAGTGTCAAAATTGATCAAGTTCTGTAATAGTTGTTTGTAGGGCCTGTATGAAGTTAATCTTGACTCGTCTCATTGTTTTGTGTTCTAAATGATAAAAGAGAAATATTAGACGCCATTTTATTGTACTGTCTAGAGATCACATTGCGGATAGAATAAAATTTTACTAATTTCCTCTGTGATGCAAGTAATAGTAGGCTAATAAGGTGTAGGTTATAGGTATGAACAGAATAAAACTTTTAAATCTGTTGAGCCTACTCGAAAGAATATTTAGATTTTAACAAGGATAAGATACTTTTTGTTTTTATTTTAAATAATTTTGGCATATTTTGGATAATCTTGTTTTCGAAATTAATTATATTGGGAGATAATTTCATTTGATCTTCTATAAATACACTGGCCTCCAAAAAAATCGACCCACCTACATTTTTTGTAAAAAAGCTATCGTATGGTTTTAAACTACCACATATTTATATTTTTAAGATTGATAATGAAAAAATGCAATTGTAGGATTGTACAAAAACAGAAATAGTGCGCAAAAAATAGGTTTTTAGGTAAATATGTGACAAAACACGAAAACACAAAATTTTACGCAATTTTATTTTTTTGTGTACAAAACGATTATGCCGTTTGTTTTTAAATTTGGGTGCCTAAATCTTACTTTAATAATAAGTGTTTCCTCCTCTTGACCTAATCACTGCCTGCATACGCCTATTAAGTGACCTGATTAGCTTTTTAATGTCTTCCTGTGGGGTCCGTTGCCATTCTTCAGTTAGGGCAGCTTCCAGTTGATTCAGGGTTTCTGGAATTGGATTTCGTGCTCGAACCGTACGTTTTAGCTGGTCCCAGAGGTGCTCTATCGGGTTTAAGTCCGGACTATTGGCTGGCCACTGCATAACTGGAATTTCGACTTCCCTGAGATAGTCTTTAACAATTCTAGCGACGTGAGGTCGTGCGTTGTCGTGCATAAGTTGGAAATTATCCCCAATATATCCAGCGTAAGGCATCACATGAGGCTCCAGAATGTCCGTTATGTAAGTTTCAGCATTAACAGCACGATTACGAAAAAAAACCAGCTCTGTGCGTCCCGTCAAAGAAATACCTCCCCAAAACATTGTAGAGCCTCCACCAAATCGGACTGTTTCTCGAATGCAACACTGAGAGTAGCGTTCTCCTGGCCTTCGCATGACGTTACGTCGTCCATCAGAGCCTACTAGAGACATTCGGCTTTCATCACTGAACAATACTGTCTCCCATTGGTCCAGGGTCCAATCGACGTGCTGCCTAGCAAATTATAGTCTTGCTTGTCGATGGGATGCTGTGAGTTTTGGTCCTGTTGCTGGCTTGTGAGGGGTTAAGTTTTGCTCTCGAAGTCTTCTTCTTACAGTATTTTCACTCACAGACACTCCACGACTTTCTCGGAGTCTACCTTGAACGTCAACAGCCGAAAGATGTCGGTTTCTTAAAGACGTCAAACCAATAAAACGGTCATCGGTCGGGTTCGTGACACGCCCCCTGCCAGATCCTGGTCTCCGGCGATACTCCCCAGTCTCCAAGTAGCGTTTGTACACTCTTCGCACCGCTGAACGACTTAATTTTAGTGTTCTAGCCACATTTGGCTGAGTTAACCCCTCATGAATAAGAGCTACGACTTGAGCAAATAGTTAAGATAACAACTTTGTAAGTAAAAAATACGGGTGGGTCGATTTTTTTGGCGGCCAGTGTATATACTACTATGCACTGTTTCAAATTAATAAGCTTTTTTAAAATGTTCATTATTCATATTACGGTTTTGTCTTTTAGTTATAGTACAAATTATATTCTACGAAGTCATTTTTTTTTTTTTTTTATAGAAATGGAAGGCGGACGAGCATATGGGCCACCTGATGCTAAGTGGTTACTAACGCCCTTAGACATTGGCATTGTAAGAAATGTTAACCAACACAACAATACCAAGTACTGCTGCTTTGCGGTAGAATATCTGATGAGTGGGTGGTACCTACCAGACGAGCTTGCACAAAGCTCTACCACCAGTAAATTAATTCCCGAATATAGCATTAAATGTGATGTAATTATTATATTTTAGAGTAATAACTATTTTATAGATTGAAAAAAAATAATATTTAAACTCATTAATTACACTATTAAACATTGAAAGGTCACTTAGGTTTATTAAAATCTATGAATACATATACCGATCTACATATTTCATTATTGATTAACATATAATTAATGTATATACAGTATCTTATCGTAATAATATAGTTTATAAATATGTTTTAGCTAACACGTGTATGTACTTACGCAATAAAATCTGTTTTAAAAAAACTGATGGATGTTTAACAATATTACGTTATCTATATACGTATATATATATATATATATATATATATATATATATATATATATATATATATACTATATCCGCAATATATATATATATATATATATATATATTGCGGATATAGTAAAGATATGAGAATTTATAAATTTGTATTACTGTGACATATTTAAAAAATATATATTCCAAGCGTTCCCTTTGCCGTCATAGGTATCGGACTCGGCTATTAATTTTCACAACGTGTCCGTAACACGGCACGCTCTCGATGACGTAACTTATTAATTAATATAACTAACCGGGATCTATTATGTGTTACACGCGTAAATTTAATTTCACTAATAACCTACAACGAATAAATTGTTTTAATAATATTAAAACAAGGAATATTGCTGGTCAAACTTCCCTGAATGTTTGGTCCGTCGATTGATTATGGATTGTTATGTTGTTCTGACGAGCTGATTTAAAATTTATTTTAAATATGAATATTCAATTATTATGACTATCCACAGTTGATATTTGTTACCAACTTCGTGGTAATTGAAGTAAAATAAAAATAAATAAGCTACGTGTATATTTAAAATGTCGATATATCCTATATATATTTCGGCGCATCAAACGTTAGTGCGATTCAGAAAATATTTTTTATTATATGTTTCTGATATTTTTTGACTAGCCAGTTGGCGTGGTTGGTGTAGATACTTGCCTTTCACACCGAAGGTTGTGGGTTCGATTCCCACCCAGGACAGACATTTGTGTGCATGAACATGTCTGTTTGTCCTGAGTCTGGGTGTAATTATCTATATATGTATGTATTTATAAAAGAAAAGTAATATATGTAGTATATCAGTTGTCTGGTTACATAGCACAAGCTCTGCTTAATTTGGGATCAGACGGCCGTGTGTGAAAAATGTCCCAGGATTATTATTTTTGATCTTACATATAATATCTAAATTATAACCGTGATGATTTCCGTAGAGTTTATTTGTAATCTATTCAAAGTTATCTTGACACGAGTAAAAATGTATTTTACTTAAAAAAATAACTAATATCTATTGTTATAAAAATATTCTTAACGATCTCCGCGACGTTTAAATGCATAAACACTGAATAGTGCATTTCAATAGTTTTGATTCTAGGTACGTTTCGTATTTACAATGCACTAGTGCACTTGAAATAGCCTTTCAGTTACCGTCATTATATTTCCATTCCTCCATCGATGAAGCCTTTAGAATTGTGCCAAAAGTTTATATTTGGGTCAATGGAATGTTGGATGAAAAACAGTATGTCGTATATAAACGGCAATATGGATTATTTCAAATCGAATTTTCAATTGAACTCGTTTCGAACTGTTTTCTTTTTGATGTTATCTAAACGATTACCATGGAATATTAAATGATTTATTTTTGGTTTGTCGTAAACAATGTAATTATTTGTGATTATTTATATACTTAAATGTAAAAAGTAATATGTTAATTTTTATTACGCGTCGATCTTGTGTTGATTAGGTTTTATTATCACGAATATTGTACAATGTACAGCATCAATACAAAATGTATGCTGAGTCACACGCGGTCAAGTTCGCGCTTTCGTCATAGAAATGTGGGCGGTGTTTTAGATAAGCTATTTGATGGCCTGCGAGATTCGGTTCGTATGACGATTAGAGAGATTGTTAATAAAATTAATTTCAAATTCGATACAATTTAATGGAACGGATTTTTCATCTAGTAGTTATCTACGAAATAATTAAGATATAAATGCATAACAGACGCCGTATACATATGTAAACTAATGAAAGTAGAATACAAAGGGCATATGATATACAAGTGAAACAAAAAACATAACAATTCACGGTATATCTCAATAAAATATTCGTGACCGCAAAACGCAACCGAGTTACATAAACTATACTATGGTCGCAATAATACAGTTGCTTGCGTAAGCGCAATTATAAATGTCTTGTGCTGAAAAATACACACATTGAGGAAAGAGCGAATTGTTAGGCAAGGATTTGTTAATAATGTTTTATGTTTAGAAAAACATGTCAAAAGTTAACTAATTAAAGATATGACGATTTTAAAGCTGTTAATGAACGGTGCTATTATAATTTTGACATATATGAATATGTCAAAATTATTAAACAATATTAACCAATGATGGTTAAATTGAATTTAAAAAAAAAAGATTATCTTAATTCAAAATTTTTATTGAACCAGTAAAGAAACGTATCCAGTTTTAAAAATATGCCTTCTTGTCAATGTCTCTCTGCTGGGCTGAAGCCTTCTCTCCATTTGAGGAGATTAGGGCGGACATACATATAGTGAGACGCGTAGGGTACTTTACAAATAATTTACAATATAAGATAGATAAAGTTGTTGGTTTATAGAAAACATTGAGATGTTGAAGAATATACGTTTATTCTTGAAAAGGCTTTCGATATTATTCAAGAATTTCCTAGTATCATGGGCTTTATCAGAGCTTTGAAGAATTCCAAGGGAATTTTGTTTTAGGAAGACTTTGTTATACATTGGTATTTTGAAATTAACGATAATTCGAGATTACAGTTCCCACGATACGTCTTAGTAGTGCAGTCGTGTTTTTTGTTGTTGTTTACTAATTGCGATCATAATTCTAAGAAAGACTCGCTCGGTCTTATCTAAGATTACGGCGGCCGGCCGTATGGTGCGTTACTATGGAAAGCGATAACATTATTTACACCGACTCCAATAGCGTAAACACATCGAGGGAACTAATACAATTACAGGAGAATGAGATGTATGTACAGGATGAATTAGAAGAATATAATCAAGAAAATACAAGCCGACCAAAACGTATGAGGGAATTACATTCAAATAATAAATGGACAACTATTACTAAAAAAGGAAAACGATGGTGAGAAGGAATACGTGGAACAGCAAAGAAAGTTTTGAAGAAGATTTAATAGAAATTTGTGTGTATTCGAAAGACATAATACCTAAACAATTTCAATTAGCAAAACTACTAAAGAAAGAAAATATAATAATATATAGACCCGTATAAAGTTTTTATTCAATTTGAAGAAGAAGACAGTGCAAAAAAATTAATGTCATGTTTATTACTTAATAGAAAAAGGATGGAGAATGCACAGTAGATATTAAGTAGGAATGTCATATGGTGTCATCAAGAATGTAGAAATTGAGTTAAGCGAAGAAGATATCAAAGAAAATTTTACTAGTGACAGAGATTTACTATCTGTAAAACGATTGATGCGGAGAAATGGCGAATCGGACTGGTTAACGAGCGAAGCAGTTCGATTAGGATTTAAAGGTTCATCATCTTTACCCCCATATATATATATATATATATATATATATATATATATATATATATATATGTATATGATATTAAAATTAAGATTGAGCCATATATATTTCCGTCACACAGTGTTCTAAATGTTGGCGTTATGGTATAGTAAAAAAATATGCCCTAGTACAAAAGTGATATGCCTTAAGTGTGGATCTAATCATGCTGACTGTGAGTCAATAAACCTTAAATGTGTTTATTGTTTAGGATCTCATCTGTCATTGAGCAGGGATTGCCCTGTATTCAAAAAAGAAAGAAAAATACGTGAAATCATGGCTGAATTTAATTGTACTTATAAAAAGGCGTTAGAAATGTACGTTTCGCCATCCTTACCAGCAAAGAACGAAAATTATAAATGTGATGAAGTTCAAACGAAAGATATTCCTTACACTTCACCCAGTCAATTAACCTACGCCGGGGCTGTAAAGTCTACGAAACATATTCTTACATCTGATACCATACCAAAAAATAAAAATAAATCAAAACCCAAAAGTAGTGCTAATAAAAAAATACATCTACTAATGAAACATTTAATTGGGATGCTTTATCTCAGACTGAATCTATCATGGAAGACATTAAAGAAGATGTTAGTAATAAAGAAGACAGTATAAGAAAAGGGATATTTGTTGATTTGCTAGAGAAGCTTACAAATATTCTTTTTATGAAAAAACTTACAGCGATGCAGAAGATAGAACAGATTATAGTAGTCTTATTGGAGTGGTCTATGAGTGTGATCGAAAGAAAATTTGATTTCGTGTCTTCGTTTAAACATTTCTTTAACAGTGGACAATGTTGTTATATTGAATAGGATTAATATTATACAATGGAACGCTCAGAGTATAAAAGGGAAGCTAGGTGCATTCCGTCAGTTGTTCGTACAAGAGAAAATTCATATTGCTGCTGTATGTGAAACGTGGCTAAACTCAGAAACGAACCTTACAATCAAAGAATATAACAATTATTGAGTGGATAGACAAAATAGTTATGGAGGCGTTGCAGTTCTTACTCATCGTTCTGTTAAAGCTCAAATGATACATTGAAATTCTAGACCTAATTTAGGCATTGAAATATTTTTTGTTAAAATTTTTAATTGTTCACATATTAATAATATAATTGTAGTGTACTGTCCTTCCTCCGTAAGAACTAGTCAGTGATTGGGACCATTTATTTTCTTTAGTTTATAAAAACACTAATTTTGGGAGATTTTAATGGCCATTATACAAATTGGTCTAATAGGATTGATCAAAGAGGCATTCAAATTTATAAAGTTATATTAGATAGTAATTTTGCAACATTAAACGATTCATCGCCAATTCGTGTTAGACTGGTTAACGGCGTTTTACAAGTCTTCTCCGGATATATCAATAGTATCTGACGTGTTTGAGAAATTTAATTGGAAAGTGACTAATGAGACACCTTATTATCGAATTGACAACTGTTATTAAGCCCATATTAAAACCTCTTAAAAAACGAAATTTTAAAAAAGCGAACTGGCCATGTTATCTGGAATATCTTGATCTCATATTCTCTGACCTAAGATTACCAAAAAATCCTCAACAGGCTTACGATGTTTTTACATATATTCCAAATAGTTACATAAATCAAAATCCAACACGTAATTTTACGCCGAAACCATATTGGAATAGTAAATTATCAAAATTAGTTGCAGAACGTCGACTGGCTCTTACTAACTTTAGAAAAAACCCAACACCAAGTAATCTCGACGTTCTACAAAAAAAAAAAAATATCTGAACTACAAAAAAAAATCGAAAAGCAGATTGTATTTCCTGGCATAAATATTGTTCGTCATTGAATCAAACTTCTTCTTCAATTGAATTGTGGCAACGTATGCGTTGGATTAAACTACAAAGTCATATATTAATGAACAACTTACTCACGATGTTTTAAAATCCTTAACCCCCGACTATGTTTTGCCACTCAAGCCCTATTTTGATATTCACAATAGCAGTTTAGAAACTCCTATCACTATGCAAGAGATTTTATTAGCTATTAAGTCTACTGACATGGCTCCTGGTCATAATAATATCCTGTGATGGTATATCATATCATACTCAATGTTAAAAAAATTACCAGAAAAAGGTATTCTCATTTTGCGCTATTTATATAATAAATTCTTTTCGCTGAATGTATTAGTAACCTTATCAGTGGCGTTATATTGAAATCGTCCCTATACCAAAACCAGGAAGAGACTTAAAGCTTACTTCATCCATCCGTCCTATATCCTTGTTATCTTGCTTATGTAAAATCTTTCATTCTATCCTTTGATTAAAAGTCGAGATGGCCCAGTGGTAAGAACGCGTGAATCTTAACCGATGAACGTGGGTTCAAACCCGGGCAAGCACCTTTGAATTTTCATGTGCTTAATTTCTGTTTATAATTCATCTCGTGCTTTTCGGTGAAGGAAAACATCGTGAAACCAAAACCTGCATGTGTCTAATTTCACTGAAATTCTGCCACATGTGTATTCCACCAATCCGCATTGGAGCAGCGTGTTGGATTAAGCTCCAAATGTTCTCCTCAAAAAGGGAGAGGAGGCCTTAGCCCAGCAGTGGGACATTTCGGCTTCGGCTCGGCGGCAGACTCCAAGAGTGCTCTTCAGCATTTGACAAAATGCACCACCAGCTATCGGGGTACTTCAATAGACTACACTATCCTAGATCAAATCGATAAATTAAATAAAACCACAAAATCTGTGTCTCTTCAGTGGATACCATCACACGTTGAAATAACTGGGAATGATATAGCGGACCACCTGGCAAAACAAGCTAGTGTCGATGGTATAACAGTACCTGTGGACCCATATTTCTCTGATCTTATTTGGAAGAAAAATGTAGGTTCTGGTGGAAAGAATATTTTGATGAACGTTCGAAAGAAAAGGGCATATGGTATAAAACAATGCAACCACAACCCTGGAATGAGCCATGGATAGACAAATGTGACCTTAGTCGTCAAGACCTCATTACGGCTTTGAGACTTCGTTCCGGACACCTTCCATTAAACTCATTTGCGTATTTACTTAAAAAAGTAACAACTGCCAATTGTAGCGATTGTGGTGTAACTGAAGACATATATCATATATTACTGAAATGTGTTCGGAGCGAGTCACTTAGGCAGAATGTTAATCAGTATTTTAAAACTACGTTAACTATTGATAAATGTATAACTTTTATGGCATTTCCTAACAGCAATGAGGCGAAAATATTATACAAATTAACTAACAAATGTCTACGATTAAGGAAATAAGTGTATTGTATAACTTACAGAGCGTCATAGTCACAAATGGTGACTAAGCTCTTATAAATAAAAATAAAAAATCGAGATTAAGTATCTAAACAAGGGAACTTTTTAATAAGGATTTTTTATACGAAAATAGAAGCGTTACACTGACAACCAATCAATCAATTACTTAAGCTGACTTTCTCTGGCAGCATGGGTCATGGTGCAGTTTCCATAGGAAAGCGATGTTGTCATTCGTGACAAGTGGACTGTGACAAATAAGGTTTCACTATCATTGGCTGTTGTTTTCCTTTCATCTTTTACTTTATCTATCATCTTCTATTTTATAAATAAAAGTGAATGTTCCTATGTTTATCCTTTATGCGTTTTTAAATCGTTCACCCACATTCATCGGTCGTGATGAAAATTTAGTGGCTTCATCTGCGTCCGTCTAAGAACGTATTTGCAAAAAAATAACCAAATTTTTAATATTATATTTGTTATTTAATATAAACGTTTTATGCTGACCCTTATTCTACTCGTGCGAAGCCGGGATGAGTAGCTAGTGATTTATAAAAATATGTTTTTTTAAATATTTTAAGCTATATTCAAGTAGCTGAATGTATTACGTCGATTTTTTGCTTGCGATTTCGTTAGTCTCGATTTTAGATAAAAAAGTTTCTCAATCATAAGATATATCAATATTTCTTTAGAAGTTTTTTATCATTCCCTGAGATTAAAAATGTATTTCATTATGTTGGGCAGAAGCTACTGAATCAGAGTTTGGTATTGGTTTTTCGATAATTAATTATACAGAGAATAATCTTCTGGAGTAATATAAAAAATTACATTATAAGTACAAACTTATAAAATATTGTATCATCATTTGACTGATCAGAAATAAAAAATAGTACATAGCGTTCAATTATAAAGATTTTCGTTTGCTATTAAATGTTTTGTCTCTATAAATTATCGCTTAAATTTTTAAGAGTAAGAGAGATAAAATTATTTTAATTAAAATAATAATAATATAATATTCTGGAACATTTTTCACACACGGCCATCTGATCCCAAATTAAGCTTGTACAAAGCTTGTGCTATTCCATACCAGACAACTGATATACTACATATACTACTTTTCTATTGTAAATACATAGTTATGTAGATAATTACACCCAGACTCAGAACAAATAGACGTGTTCATGCACACAAATGTCTGTCCTGGGTGGGAATCGAACCCACAACCTTCGGCGTGAAAGGCAAGTATCTACCAACCACGCCAACAGACTCGTCAAATGTAAAATGATGTGTAAAATCAACTAATTCCAATATGATAAATATATCGTCGTTCATAATATATTATGTAAAGTAGTTATTGTTAGAAAAATTAAGCAAGCAATTTGAGATCTCCAAAAGTCCTATCTTTAATACGTTTTCTATTGTACTAAATCCCTCACGGGTTCTCGTCTGCGGTGAAACAGTTTTAACATGTGGCAACCAGCCAACTCTCGAATGCAAGTATAGTGAACGCTACACCAATGTCATCGTTCTTCCGGTGTTATAAATATTCATATATGTCTATCTAGTTACCGTTTCGATATCTAGCATTAGTAGGTCTAGGTGTTTTCTTATTGCTACGAACGTATAGATGTGTTGACATTTGAGCTTGTAGTCAAGTCAGCGTCATTGTGTTCTAGTTTATTGTTAACTGAAACGTTCGCTACGAATGACTATTCTCGCTTGTACTTCGAACAGATCAATTTGTCTATGAATTTACTTGCTACAATGCACAATCGATGTAATACTGTCTTTTTTATTGTTTTAAGTTCATAACGTAATCATATAGATAGTTGTGTTGAAATAAGTCTTATACAGTATTATTAGTTTTAGAATATTCGCCAAATATAGTGATAAATTTGAAAATAAAACGAACAGTATTTATTACGAGAAATATTTTAACTATATCATCAGTGTCAAGATACATAGGACAACTTGGACAATAGACGGGTTAGTCACCTCCGAACACGTCCTTAGCTTCCGCGGTGACGTCACCTCACCGGCGCCCGCGCACCGTTTGATAGTCTAGCGGAATGTCATTTGGTCCTAAGAATTTGAAAATTACACAGGTGCGGACAAATTACTTGGCGGTGGTTGTCCATTGCTCAATATATAATATGTTTCACTTCTTACTGGCAAAGATAAATAACGCTATCAATAATAAATATTTAGTACTAGAATGTGCGTGTACGCATGTTATGGTTCTACGCGTCCAATTAATAGTTGCGTTGTTATATTACTTCACTTTGTTTTAAATTTATTTCAATTATTTATATGAAGTTCTAAACGCATTGTTATGTAAACTTATCATTCAACCTTTTATTTATCAAAAGTAATACTAATTAACTTAATTTATTGCAGTACATTTGTTTAGTATATATTATGTACGTTAGAACTCAAGGGTGAATGATCTTTTCATTCATCACGTTATTGGGTGTCGTGTGCCGTAATAGCATACGTTTTATCAGCCGATGCGATCGCAAGCGCATGTTTTGCATTCGACTGTGAAATTGGATATAGTAACGTGTCTGTATTGTTCCCCGTGCGTTTCGCGTTCAGACGCATTGAGAATTATTGTGCGTTATAGAATATGTTTAAAGTTCAATTTTGCTATGGTGAATATTTTAATATTAACATTACCGTCATTACGCATTGATTTAAAAAAATGGGTCCAAATAATCACCCTGAGAGAACTTCTTGATGAATTGCTTGTCGGATTTGTAAATGATTTTTTTGTTTAATTGCACAGAAAATAGTACAGCATTTTACTATTACAGTTAAGTTATTCACTTAAATTTGTTATTTACTCTCCGGCTTATAGGCAGGTTTGAACTTCTTGAGTTTAATAATTTACAAGACTAAATGGTAACAAAACTCATGGAATAAAAATACCACAGTCGCCTCTTGAAAAGTTTATTAATTAAATCGCTTGTCTTTTTTTCTTTACAAAATTTTAATAGCATTAAAGATATTGCTCTGATATTTGTATCATTTTTTATATTTGATATAAAAATAAGAGATATTTGATTTCATTCCACTTACCCAATTACCTAATGCAACTGCGCCCCCAACGATCATAAGCGTAAAATGTTTATACCTCGACGCGAACCTATAAGTTGTTACATTACTCCGCCAGTAGTTTCGAAAAGGTTCCGCTATTGAATAATAGATGGCGCTCTGAGCCACGTACGAGACTGTACACTGTTGTTGATTCAGTTTTATCTTATGTAGAAATGTAATATTTATTGTTCAGTTGATACGAATGTTTACCAGTTTCCTGTACTATCTTGTAAGTTGACATAATGATGTTATCCATGTTTGGTTCGTTTTGTTTAATATTATCAATTTATTACACAATGACTTTCTTTTAATGTTAAAAAGAGCTTATACGAATATACATAAGTATTATGAGGTATACTCTTTTACATTTGTGTTGGTTTTTTGTAATATTAAAGATAGTTAAGTTGTCCTCCGTTTAAGAAATAAGAGGCAAATTAAATATTCATAAATGTCCATTTTGAGTGATAGGTTTTATTGCACACCTCAAACGATGATCGACTTGTAAGACAGATATTTATAGATTATTTTAATATAGTTTGATTACGTATTAAATGAATTATATAATTAAGGAAAATTGATCGATACTATAATATGATACCAATAAATGTTGGCGTAATATTATATTTTTAATTTATGAAGTGAATTTTAATTTAACATGATATTACCTTAGGCGCGAAATGCCTTTTTTGCATCCATTACTACAACTGTCAACGCAGGCGGCCATTTTGTCCCGTACCGCCAATTGGATGATTGCGCGGGAGTAGATCGACGATTGTGTCAAGGTGACATGACAATACTGGGCCTCTTATTGTTTTGCTAATGATATTGTAAATAATAAAAAAATATTATTCAGCACAAAAAAATCTGTCACCACCTACTCGTCACATATTATACCGCCAAACAGCAATACTAATTATTGTTGTGTTTCGGTTTGTGGGGTGCGTGAGTCAATGTAACAACAGGTACAAGAAACTTTAAATTTTTGTTACAAAGATTGGTGGCGTATTAACGATGTAAGAATTGGTTAATATTACTTACAGAGCCAATGTTTATGGGCGAAGGTCTACTATCAGGCGGCCTATTCGCCCGTCCGCCTTCCTATTTTACAAAAATAAAAACTATACACTTGATGAAATTTTAATCCTTGGATTGAACATACGTTATTATTTCCCTAGTTATGTAAGACTCGTGATTACATTAAGCAATAATTAATATATATGCACCACTTATAGAAGTGTCTGTTTCATCGCAAGACATTTGAATTGTTGAGATATGCATATAAAACTGACTATTTACATAAAAAGTAATGTTTATTAGAACTAAGCACTCTGTAATGGTGTACAATGATTATATTAATAACAATTGCGTTTTGTTGTTTAATAGTAAAAAATGTCGCTAAACCTTTTATTTAACTAAAATAAATAAAAATTGACGAATGTGATTCTTTAAAAAAAGATGAAACCAGAATTATGTCAAGTTGTAGCAACATTGCATAACGAAATCTGCATTGTAATATTGTCGTTCTAAAAGATGTCCTGGGATCAGGATCAACCCTAGCTTTTCGGGTTCATTGACTGACATTTTAATTGTATGAGACGGGAATATGGAGTAGTTTCCTATTCATATATTGGAGTAGAGTCATTCTGATTTATATTGGTTTGTTCTTTTGATGTCGTTGCTAGTTATTATATAAATAAATACGTAATAGATATTACAGATTGGACAACATTGCCTTATTCTATCCGTCAACTAAATTGTTTCTAATAATATCTTTAAATATTTTGGGACGTGAATGAATCAAATCTTATGTATCCATACTATATATTTAAAATTGTCGAGTAGAGAGAGAGTTCTAAAGAGAGATCTAAACAGACAAATACGTTCGTTGTGAACGGTTTTCATGGAATTATGTCGTACAATATGACCGAAATGATAAAGTACAGACAAAAAGTCCGACGTAGTTTTTATTAAAGGAAACATAAATTTAGTTCATCATTTATAATTATATACATTGCAAGTATCAAGCTCGGTTAGGTGAGTATCAAGACGGATGCTGTTAACGTGGTGTCAGTACCTGTAATGATCTTTCAATTCTGATCCCCTTGTCTATTCTTAGATTGCACGCTTGTCTTAACCTTGAAGCTAGATTGATGCGAAGTAACGTAACGCTAGGGTCTTATTGTATGTAATAAAACAATTACACTTCTGTTTATTAGAAATCGGTGAAAATAGATTTTTCTTAACTGTACTTGATTTAAAGATAATGTAATGAATTTGTTTGAATATACATTCATTTGATCGATATGACGCGTCCGTTTCATAAAATACAATATACTGAAATAGTTATATATTAAACCTATGTAATTTGATTTGTGTTTTTTTTTTTCGTATTCGTAATCTTCTAATATTTATAGGTATTGAATTATATATATTTATCTGCTCCTTTGAATTTTTTTTTTAAATGTGATATTTGTAATAATTTCTATAAAACGCACACATCGGTGAGTTGATAGTAATGAGAATTGTAAGCTCAAATTCAGAGAGCAAGAAGGTACGGGTAATGGAAACGTCTGTGCCAAGCGAAACGTATCGTATTTGTCGTTCAGATAAATATATTTACCTTAGGATGTCTGGAAATTTACTCACTGTCGTCGGATAGTGAATTAATGTTATGAACGAACTTCGGCTTTTAGCTATATTTAGTGTATCGTTTTTGTGCTATAACTAACATTGAAAAATATTCCTTGCATAGTCATTACAGTGTTATTGTATAAAACAAATTGTTTGGGTTTTTTGTCTGTAGTCAGCTCACTCATTCATCAGACCTGAATTACTTCAAACCAAATTGCCATGTTCACGATTTAAATTCAAGTTCTGTTAACATATTTGCAAGGTTTGTTTATATTCAGTATTGTGATTGTGTTAAGCTCGGAAATGTTTGTAATGTTTCTTGAGTAGAAGTTTTCGCTTTCGATAATATGTAGAACATTTATACATTCGGTAGTCCTGCAGAGACCGTTATTGCTTTCATTTGAACAAATTTTAATTTACAATTTATTTGATCGCCTGTTGTGTTGAATCGTCTGAAAAATTGTACTCGTACATTCCAACGATGCTATTTAATGGTACGTTTTACTTTAATAAGATTATTTAAATTAATTTCAAGTAAATAGTTTGCTTTTAGATTAAAACTCAGATTAATTTCATTAAAAAAATATGTTTGAATGAAATGTTGTCAAAGATAAATTTTATAACAGGATTCATATACGTAGATTCCATTCTTATCACGTTTTGATGTTTTATTCAAATCGGTCGTTTATAGTTGCCAGACAAATTCTTATTTGAAAGGTTGCTTGTGGCCAGAATCTCAATACGTGGATGAGTTGCAAGCTGTCTGGTGCACTTTTGTCTCAAACTTTACTAATGTGACGATTAAAAATCTGATGAAAATATTTGACGGCTTTACATAGCAAAAATTGGCGAAAATATCATACTTTATCTTGATGTATACTCTGTTATTTGAATTACAGATATTTTAAATTATATTATGTAAAAAAATTATTTAAACCATAATAAATCGCATCCAATGCAATTTTCTACATTGAAATCATTTATTGATACATGTATACAATATAATAAATAATTCATTAATAAATTCACTGACAGCTAATTCTTAAGAATAACGTTATGAATTTGGAGATGTTTCTGAAACGAACGACTTAAAAAGGATCACATACAAATGGAATTTTGCTATATTTTATTCGAATATTAAAAGAGTTTTGATTATTAGCAAATATTGATTCGGTTATCTAATCTATCTTATATTTTTACGTTTTTTTTTTATTTGCAAGTTTTATTTAGTAAATATCTGTAAACAAGATCGTCAAGGCCAATCGCCGGACAGTCCCAATTATTCACTAGCGCAACTGAGGTCGATTGAGGATGTACGATCGGACGCTACTCTTGAACGTTGATATCGAGATGGACAATATGGAAAATGTTAGTTATATCACAAGATAGATAGAAAAACTGCTGTTATGTAAACACATCACTAATGCAATGTTTATTGCTATAATCCTATTTATTGTTTATATATTAATTTTACATGATGGGAAGTGGTAACCTTTGCCCGAGATACTGTAAGAAATATAAAGTATTTCTTACAAGGACAATGAACCTAGCGCCACCTACGGGATCTAAGATGTGTTGCCCCTTGTGCCTGTAATTACACTGGCTCAGTCATCATACAAACCTGAATAAACATGTAATTATTGCTGTGTGGTAGTAAATGATACCCCCTACCAGCCATACCAGCACAAAGTCTAACGTTTAACATTTAATTATTTATTTAGTTATATATCGGGAAATAAACAGTATAATAACACAATAAGTTAAATTAATACAATAAATAAATAAACCGATAAAGTTTCCAATAATAGACAATACATTACAAAAAGCACACATTAATAAAAAAGTATTTTAAAATTAATAACAATACAAGCATTAGGAAAAATAAATGTCAAGTTATATAATCAGTTACTTAAAAGTAATCATACACACGACAGATTCAATTAAATAATAAACAATTATTAAATTATGAAATGAATTTGATAATAATTCACGATTCCTATACAATAATTAACTAAAAAAAAGTAAAGTAAGTAACGGCCTGTAAATGTCCCACTGCTGGGCTGAGGCCTCCTCTCCCTATTTGAGAAGAAGGTTTGGAGCTTATTCCACCACGCTGCTCCAATGCGGGTTGGTGGAATACACATGTGGCAGAATTTCGAGGAAATTAGACACATGCAGGTTTCCTCACGATGTTTTCCTTCACCGAAAAGCACGAGATGAATTATAAATAGAAATTAAGCACATGAAAATTCAGAGGTGCTTGCCCGGGTTTGAACCCACGTTCATCGGTTAAGATTCACGCATTATTAACTACAATTTACAAATTATTGCATTTCTTATTAATTTTTTTACGGATAGATTTGTACATGTAGCGAAATCAATATTAACAAAATATTTATTGTATCAGTTTTACTGGTGGTAGAGCTTTGTGCAAGCTCGTCTGGGTAGGTACCACCCACTCATCAGATATTCGACCGCAAAACAGCAGTACTTGTTATTGTTGTGTTCCGGTTTGAAGAATGAGTGCGCCAGTGTAATTACAGGCACAAGGGACATAAAATCTTAGTTCCCAAGGTTGGTGGCGCATTGGCTATTTAAGCGATGGTTGACATTTTTTACAATGCCAATGACCACTTACCATCAGGTGGCATATATGCTCGTCCGCCTTGTTATTCTTAATCTATAAAAAAAAAAGAATAAACTTTACTTCTTTAAACGAATACATTAATCCAGCAATCCCCAAAACTCGCTTCATCTAATCATATTTTCTTATTCAATTACTATCCCAATTTTGATCGCTTTGAAATAAGGATTACTGAATGTAATATTTAAGGACGCCATAATTACGAGGGAATTTTTAATCCGTGTTAAACAGTGGAAGTGCGATAATGGATTAACATTGATCCCTCTCATTATGAAGCTGGGCTGCGTGTGTTTACGTTAAAGGTAAAATATATTTATATAAGATATTGTACCTGACTCACATTTTGTCACAAAGACTTTGTTTTTATTTAATGTAACAAAGAGAATCTCGTTTATGATTATGACACACATTCGTAGTGAAGGTTGATATGTAATAATTTGATTAATAATGCCTTACGACTATTTGTTTTTATAAAATTCTGACTATTATATTTTGTTTATCTTTTATATTGTTGAACGATTGTTTTTTTTTAAATTTACTTTCGTTAAAGTATTAATTGCTTTCAATTAATACATGTTTGCACGTTAGTGTTGATAATGACATTATTTTCTACATAGAACTCATAGGTTTTGAACATGGATATATTGTTCAATACAAAATATTTTTTTAATTAATCACATCATATTTCATTAAATCTACTTTATTTAATTTTAGTTAAACTTTAGATTTTTTAATATCAGCTGTTACTTAGTTATTTATTAAAGATGCTGTACACATCTTCAATTGTTAATATTTTTATTGTAGGTTCGTGATATGTATTCCATGTTGGAGATCCTAATAAAAAAAAAAAGAAGGTTTCATTGCTTCCGAACGTGACTTCGATATGGAAAAATGCCACATTAATTACCCGAAACGAAACATTGATTACGTAACGGTATCTTTTTTTTTCTGCAAAATTACTAAACTGATATCGAACGGTTAGTGAAACAGCACAGAGGATGCAGACGTTTACCCGCGGCGTGAATCGAACTTCCAATTAGCGAACCCTCGCCAATAGTTCGGTTCGACGCCCGTTTGAATTGGTACGCGGATTTTTTATTAGTTGATTGCTGATTCAGTGGATTGTTTGGGGATGTGAGCGATGCGACTGCTTGATTGTGTCTATTAGGCCTGTTTCCTATTTCACTTTAAGGTACGTTATCGAGTATACGTTTTTAGGCACTTACGTTGTTTTCATTGGTTATAATTAAATATACTATGTATTTGATTAGTTAGTCCTGCAGTGTATATAGCATTGCATTCATAATATGCATATTTTTTATTTGTATTTATAAATATTGATTAAACTTTTTTAAGTATAATAAAAATATATTAACAATTGTATATACATATATAAATAAATCTCTTACTGTTTCACTTTTTACACCGTTCAAATATTTATTATATATAATACGAAGGCTATGGTTAATGTTTAATAAAAGGAATTTATCTTCTAATTCTGAATAGAAACATTTAAAGAAATTTACAACTCACCCATATGGACATTCTGATAAAAAAGGTATTTTATTTGAGTCAATTATATACAATATAATTATGTAAGTATTATTTTTCATTGCCTAACACTTACGTAAACCATCAGTGAAACGTAGCGCAGTTTAATGTTTTTCCTTTTATTTATAAAATACATTCATAAAACATTTTAAATCCACAATTTATTTTTTTAACACAGAATTGAACGATACATTGTGTATAATTAATTTATTAAATTAACACGCGTGTCGCAACAAAAAACAGTATCGTTTCACAATTGATGTATTTAATATAATTAATAAATATAAAAATATCCGACTGGAGTGATTCGTACTTCTTTATATTAATATATATATAACATTGACATAAAGAAGTAGCGCATACTTGGTGCTCTTGTTATTCGACGTCTTGAGAGCCCCAGGAGCGAGGAAAGGAGTAGCTGTTGTGTCATAACTGTCTGTTACTGAATTAATATAAAATGTGTTTATGTATGTATTGTTTGGAAAATGTTACTATACACCTACCTCGAGTACCTGGGTACTACATTTTTATTTTTTTTTTATTTTTTTTTTATATATATTCGCCGTGAGGGCAAATGACTCTACTCCACCTGATGGTAAGTGGTAGTAGAGTCCAAACGCGACGACGGCCAGTACAGACGGGAAAAACGTTCTGCACTAGCCGCCTTCGCCTTGCCGGCCCGCAAGATGCCTCTTCACGCCTCGTTTGAAGGAACCCGGGTTGTAAGAGGAGGGGAACACGTGAGCTGGTAAGGAATTCCATTTTTTGGAAATGCGACAAAAAAAGGAGTTGCCAAATTTCTTTGTTCGCGATGGAATTGATGTCACAGTTAGGCGGTGACATCGAGAAGCAGCTCGCGTGGACTTAAGAAGGAAGGGGGAAGCAGGAATTAGAGAGAATAATTCCTCAGAGCACCCGCTGTGATACAGTCGATAGAAAGCGCTCAGTGCTGCTATCTCACGACGCAATTGTAAAGGTTCAAGGGTGTTAGTGACCTTTACGTCGCCAATAATGCGTACGGCACGTCGCTGCAACCGGTGCAAAGCCTCCAGCAGGTACTTAGCGGAGCCATCCCAAAGGTGCGAGCAATATTCCACGCAAGAGCGTACCTGTGTTTTGTACAGCAGGCACAGTTGTTGTGGCGTGAAAAAACGCCGCACCTTGTTCAGAACTCCGAGTTTCCGTGAAGCTGTTTTTATAACAGCCTCGATGTAATCTCTTGGACTAAGGTCGCAGCGAACGTCAATCCCCAGCATGGCGATTTTGCTTTACATCACCAGCGGAGTACCACAGAGGGAGGGAAGAGGGGAAAATGTTGACTTTTTCGCCGTGAGAGCGCATACCTGTGTTTTCTTTGCAATAAACTCAACAAGATTATCAGAGCCCCATTTGGCGATGAGCTCTAACGTCCTATCGAGCTCAATGACAAGATCCTTCCGCCTCTTCTCAATTTCCGCTCGCCCAGCCACTGCGCGTCCGTGGTATCCACCATGCACTGTACTATCGTCTGCATAGCAATGTATGTTCCCAAGAGACAGCATAACATTGATATGCAAAAGAAAGAGTGTGGGAGATAGCACAGATCCCTGGGGGACCCCAGCATTCACTACATAAAATTGTGAAGCGCAACCATCAACAAAAACACGAAGGCTACGCTTGTGTAGGAAGCTGGCAATCCAAGTGCATAGCTGAGCAGGCAGACCATATGCCAGCAGCTTGGAGAGAAAACTTCTGTGCCAGACCCTGTCGAAATCCTTGGAGATATCGAGGCTGACAGCCAACGATTCTCCATGCTTGTCGATAGCTTCACCCCAGAGGTGCGTTACGTACGCTAGAAGATCACCTGTGGACCGTTTTGGTCGAAACCCGTACTGACGATCATTAATTACACAGTGATCTTCTAGGTAATGGATCGTTCCATCACCTTACAAAGTACTGAGGTGATAGCTATTGGCCGATAATTTGCCGGGTCAGACCAATCCCCTTTTTTGGGAACCGCTTGCACATTAGCTCTTCTCCAAGCCTCTGGCACACATCCCGAAGAGAGAGAAAGTTGGAACAGGCGCGTTAACACAGGAGACAGCTCCGCTGCGCACTTTTTCAGCACTATGGCTGGTATTCCATCGGGACCGCTAGCTTTCCGTACATCAAGTATCAAGATTGCAACTCCGCACGCACATCACGTTGCCTGATTTTGATGTCAGGCATCGTATGGCCACATGAAGGTATTGTAGGTGGCAGCGCCCTACAATCATCGATGACGGAATTGTCGGCAAAGAGTTTAGCCAGGAGATCAGCTTGCTCTCGCGGACTGTGAGCTAGCGATCCGTCCGGATTTCTGAACGGTGGCAGCGAAGGTTGGCAGAAATTGTTTTGCACAGACTTGGTCAGACGCCAGAAGCTACGGGAGCCCCTAGGATGCGAAACAAGGTCATGACCAATCTGTACAATGCGCTGTGCATCCGCTCTCGTGTATGTCTTTCTACATACCTTGGCTTGGGTGTGAAACTAGCGCCTCTTGGGTTATTTGCCTCTTATAATATCGATATTAAAAATTGCAAAGTTTAAAAATAGTTCTCTCTGACTTTGGTATTTTCTTTTCCAAAACGATGCTAGTTTTTACTTTGTTTATAATTTATTAAGTGTAATACTTTTCTATATTAGGTGAAGCAATTTGTATTTGAATTAGCTATGTTTTGGTAACATTAAGTTTAAACATCTACTTATTAAAGCGACCATAATGTATCGTCAGGTGGTCTATACACTTACTTCTCTGCTCATCTGCTTATCAATTAAAAATAGTACTTAAAATAATTTATATGGTATAATTATAATATGCACAGAACATAAGCCAACGTATACTTGTTAATATTCATTGGATTTAAAATAGCTGAACAAATGAATATAGCCTGTTCTAAACTTCGGTTAAAGTTGCAACGTATATTGTTAGCGCTCGAGTGCATTGTGTCTGACAGCGGCTAAATTTAAACTTATTTAACTTTATTATATCACTCGGTTTTAATTTCTGGATCCATTTACATTTATCGTAACGTATCGTATCGTTGTACTTAATCCTGTGTCATAGGACTATTCAAAATTGCTTAAAATAGTCCTTTACTTTAATAAAATTGATTTTGATTTATTCGATGTCAAAATAAAACCAAAAAACTATTGCTAGATAGATATAGATGGAGAAAAGTTGTGTATTTATATGATTTTATGTAATAATGTTAAAGTTCGTAAAAATTAATTGTATTTAATTGGATTTTGTGATGATACTGATCATTGTTTCAAAAATTATCATTGATCCGCTGTTACGATTTTAGAGATAAAATCCTGTGACAGATAGATAGACGACGTGAAGTTAGTAGTAGGGCACCACCCTATGTACAGAACCCTATAAACTGATATGAGTTTAGTTTAATTAGACATATTTTTCATAGACGTAACTCCTAGATCACAACGGAGTTGTTTAATAATTTACAATTCTAAAAATTCTATGTTGGTAAGAGAAAAATTCAACTGTACCACTAGATAAAACATGTCCGACTGTTGAGTAAGTCAGCCGACATTATTTATGGGAGCTTTTTCCATTTTTTTGCCCCTTTTATGCCAGACGGAAAAGGAAAATTTGAAATGGTGCTGTTTATGGCTCAAAGAGGTGTTTTGTTTTTGTTTTTAACCTGGCACCAGGTTGAGGGCGGATTGTTCCTAGAAAATAAGGAAACAATTTTTTTTTTTTTTTTTTTTTTTTTTTTTTTTTTTTTTTTTTTTTTTTTATCGCCGGGAGGGCAAATGACTCTACTCCACCTGATGGTAAGTGGTAGTAGAGTCCAAACGCGACGACGGTCAGTACAGACGGGAAAAACGTTCTGCACTAGCCGCCTTCGCCTTGCCGGCCCGCAAGATGCCTCTTCACGCCTCGTTTGAAGGAACCCGGGTTGTAAGAGGAGGGGAATACGTGAGCTGGTAAGGAATTCCATTTTTTGGAAGTGCGACAAAGAAAGGAGTTGCCAAATTTCTTTGTTCGCGATGGAATTGATGTCACAGTTAGGCGGTGACATCGAGAACCAGCCCGCGTGGACTTAAGAAGGAAGGGGGAAGCAGGAATTAGAGAGAATAATTCCTCAGAGCACTCGCCGTGATACAGTCGATAGAAAGCGCTCAGTGCTGCTATCTCACGACGCAATTGTAAAGGTTCAAGGGTGTTTGTGACCTTTACGTCGCCAATAATGCGTACGGCACGTCGCTGCAACCGGTCCAAGGCCTCAAGTAGGTACTTAGCGGAGCCATCCCAAAGGTGCGAGCAATATTCCACGCAAGACCGTACCTGTGTTTTGTACAGCAGGCACAGTTGTTGTGGCGTGAAAAAGCGCCGCACCTTGTTCAGAACTCCGAGTTTCCGTGAAGCTGTTTTTATAACAGCCTCGATGTAATCCCTTGGACTAAGGTCGCAGCGAACGTCAATCCCCAGCATGGCGATTTTGCTTTGCATCACCAGCGGAGTACCACAGAGGGAGGGAAGAGGGGAAAATGTTGACTTTTTCGCCGTGAGAGCGCATACCTGTGTTTTCTTGGCATTAAACTCAACAAGATTATCAGAGCCCCATTTGGCGATGAGCTCTAACGTCCTATCGAGTTCAATGACAAGATTCTCCCGCCTCTCCTCAGTTTCCGCCCGCCCAGCCACTGCGCGTCCGTGGTATCCACCATGCACTGTACTATCATCTGCATAGCAATGTATGTTCCCAAGGGAGAGCATATCATTGATATGCAAAAGAAAGAGTGTGGGAGATAGCACAGATCCCTGGGGGACCCCAGCATTCACTACATAGAATTGTGAAGCGCAACCATCTACTAAAACACGAAGGCTACGCTTGTGTAGGAAGCTGGCAATCCAGGTGCATAGCTGAGCAGGCAGACCATATGCCGGTAGCTTGGAGAGAAGACTTCTGTGCCAGACCCTGTCGAAAGCCTTGGAGATATCGAGGCTGACAGCCAACGATTCTCCATGCTTGTCGATAGCTTCACCCCAGAGGTGTGTTACGTATGCTAGAAGATCACCTGTGGACCGTTTTGGTCGAAAACCGTACTGACGATCATTAATTAGACAGTGATCTTCTAGGTAATGGATCAGTTGGTTGTTTAAAATCCGTTCCATCACCTTACAAAGTACTGAGGTGATAGCTATTGGCCGATAATTTGCCGGGTCAGACCGATCCCCTTTTTTGGGAACCGCTTGCACATTAGCTCTTCTCCAAGCCTCCGGCACACTTCCCGAAGAGAGAGAAAGTTGGAACAGGCGCGTTAACACAGGAGACAGCTCCGCTGCGCACTTCTTCAGCACTATGGCTGGTATTCCATCGGGACCGCTAGCTTTCCGTACATCAAGTGATTGCAGCTCCGCACGCACATCACGTTGCCTGATTTTAATGTCAGGCATCGTATGGCCACATGCAGGTATTGTAGGTGGCAGTGCACTACAATCATCGATGACGGAATTGTCGGCAAAGAGTTTAGCCAGGAGATCAGCTTGCTCTTGCGGACTGTGAGCTAGCGATCCGTCCGGATTTCTGAGCGGTGGCAGCGAAGGTTGGCAGAAATTGTTTTGCACAGACTTGGTCAGACGCCAGAAGCTACGGGAGCCCCTAGGATGCGAAACAAGGTCATGACCAATCTGTACAATGCGCTGTGCATCCGCTCTCGTGTATGCCTTTCTACAGGACTTGGAATTTTTATTATAGTTTGCTTTCAGTGAGTCAATGTTAGATGCCCCGCTAATGCAGCCGTTGATCCACTTGCGATATGCCGCCTGCTTAGCTGACACAGCATCGGCACATTCACGAGTGAACCAACGGTTACGCGTACTCCTACTGACGAGATCTGAGCTAGGAATGTAGTATTCCATTCCCAGCATGATCTCGCCAGCAACAGCAGCGGCACTAGCTGTCGGGTCATTCCCACTGAAGCAACGTTCCTTCCAAGGGACCGACGCATAGTAATCGCGCATACCGTCCCAATCCGCCGACTTATAGTGCCAAACGCGACGTTTGCATACCGCTAGTGGCGGCAGCTTGGCCTGTGGCACTCTGGTAGAAATAAGGCTGTGATCCGAAGAGCCAAGAGGAGCCTGAACCACAACCTGATATTCCACCGGGTGAGAAGTCAGCAGAAGGTCCAGTAGAGAAGGTGCTTGCCCATCAATGTCTGGGATCCTGGTGGGCTGATCAACCAGTTGGGTCAAGTCATGTGTAAGAGCAAAAGCATGAGCAGTCCTTCCAGCATGGTCAGTTTTGAGGGATTTCAACCAGGATTCGTGGTGAGCATTAAAGTCCCCCAAAAACACCAATTCCGCGTTAGGAAATTGCTCTTGCGCAGCATCTGCCACCCGACTAAGATGGTCAAATAGTCGGCTTGTCTCCAAGTCACCATTGTGGGATCTGTAGAGGCACACGTAGACTCGGCTCTGACGAACCAGGTCCACACGTACCACCAACATGGAGAAGGAGGGGTCCTCCAAGCAGCGCAGTCGGTGACAGCAAACATCCGTCCTGACGAACAAGCATACTCCGGCTTTCGCTTTGAAGGATTCTTCAAGCGTGTAGCCGGGATAATTATGGTAGCTGGTATCGGCAGGACGGAGTATTTGTGTCTCCGTGAGAAACAACATTGCTGGCCGTGCTGTCTCGAGATGGTGGTGGACAGCGTTGAGGTTAGTGTGGAGTCCTCGGATGTTAGAGAACTCGACCTCAAACAGCGAGGGTATGGTGGGGGTGAGCACCGCTGTACGACCGTTATTTCTTTTTTGTTGCGCCATTTGGGAGAAATTAAATGGAAAAGAGACGTGAAGCGAGCGATGTATTGCCACGATAGGGATGGGCAAAGTGTGGAGGCGTGTTTCCCCAAGTGGTTGCCAAAAGGAAAAATACACTGACCCGCCGGACGGAAGGGCCCCCGAACCCCCCCGGAAGTGGCCGCCGGGACCCCACCTACCGGTCACCAACCGGCACGACGGTCCACCCCGAGATTATGCGTGGCCTGGTGGGGCAGCCTCACGAGCTGGTTAGGCACGCTCGGGCCCCTGTACTATGCCACGGGCGGCCAGCGGAACAGCCGTTTCTTCGGGTCTCCCTGACCGGCAGGTCAATACAGTTTCCCCCGGCATTGGTTCAACAGCCGTCTCCAACCGGACCAACACCCATCGCGGCAATACTCGCTCGGGCTCTGGCTGTACGCTGGCTGACCTCGAAACGCGGCTGCAAGCCACTTCACGAGTTTTTCACCATGCGTACGGTGGTAACAAGCCAGGCGGATGTTAGCATCCTACCACCAGGTGAGCAGATGGTCGCTCAGATATCCCTTAGTCGCCTCTTACGACACCCATGGGAAAGAGAGGGGCAGTGAAATGTATTCTTTCTCCGTCACTGCACGGATAGATTTATTACTTCTCAATAGTAAAAATACCTATATTATTCAATCTTGTTGATTATTAATGTATTTCTGAAACTTTTATCGTACATAGAAGGAATTAAATTTTAGTTCAATGTTATTTCATATTTTAAATTTATTAAGTAAATATTTAAAGAAAACGATGAATGTGATTTCCTTAAGATGCTTAGTATGATTTACTAAGAATCTACTACTTGTTCAACTGTAAACACAGACATTCGGACCAATCACTTAGACGGTTTCATAACGTTTCGTCTGATTTATATGTGTGATATATTTTATTTGCCGTGTGAAGAACACACACACTTTAATATATTATACTCAAATATGCGTCATGATATAGTATCAGTATCATAGTATCATGAAATAGACATACTCGAACTGAACATACAATTAATACTGTTTAAACAAAGTATGGAGAACGATCTATGCCATATTAATGACTAAAGAAAAAATACGGTAGAAATGATTTAATGTTTATGTAATACAGACTGATATGTGATTAAAATTATCATAATGCAAGTTAAAGATGAATTCTCTACATCTCCGGAGATGATACTGAATACATTAATTGATATGCAATCAGTGGATTATGGAACACAAAGGATCACTGAATACATCGGAATTTCATTCCGACGAAATTCCAAAAAAAAACAAACACATTTTTGCTGCTAACTTTATTAAAATACTGTAAATTCTACTGCGAAATCTTATTTGTGTTCTAAAATGAAATATGAATAAGAGGATATAATTAAAAATACTTCTAGAAACTTAAATTAAAAGAGCTTTTCGTAATTCGTAACGTATAAACATAAACTTGAAACGTATGTATTTCATCGAGATTACACGATGGTTGATGAATGAAATCTAACAATTCAATCTCATGTTCGTTTACATTGCACACGTTTGCTTGTTGGAGATCAATTGGATTACGTGGAATGCAGTCTGATTAGGTACCTGATTGTTTATTTTGACTATTTACGTTTAGATAGGGGGAGTGTTTTAACATCTGCATCTACAACGAGGAATTTGGTTTATATTTTTATTTTATAATGTTTAACTTTCTAACTATATTATACTAGTGAGTCGTGATCGGGTACCAAGGGAAGAGTAATAGATTTGATAATATTGGGAAGCCGGGGGCAATTTCAGCAGGCCTGTGTGAAATTAACCCTAAACGAATGATCCACATTTCGAAGTCAGCCGAAAATCTAATCAGGATAAGGAATTTCGTAGCACGCGTACAAGAATCAAAACATTATGGGCGTGGCAACGTTGATGTTGAATTCGGTATGTCGGCGTCGCGTTGGTACAACGGTGCGCCGGCAGCGGCACGGCAGTCTTGTACTGAGGCGTCGACGTACTGCACGTTCGCAGCGATTGTGGCAAAATTTAAATATCGAACACGTGTTCGATGAATAAGTAGTTTGTGTTGTGCTGTGTTTGTTGCATCAGCCAAACCCTTTTGGCCTGATTGAAGTGTTGTGCTCTCCGACAGTCTTCTTAAAGACTGAATGTGAGGGTGTGCTTGTGACATAAACATAGCGTTCGATTTGTAAGCGTTTGTGTTTACGCGGTTTGTATTGCATTTATTTTGTTGTTACGTAGTCGGACCGGTTTTGGTATTAACATTATTATAGCATTCAACAAAAATTATTACATGAATTTTTTATCTGTAATTTTTAATTTGAAAGATATTGCTAATATGCAATATCAGTACCTACCTTACTTAACATTAAGATTTAATATTAATTAAGTAATATTATATTAAAAGAAGTAATACTCTAAATAACTTAATTAACTTTTTTTTTTAATATAAAATGTATATTAATATAAAGTGTTACTTTTTAATGAATATTTTTAAATATTCCTTTGTTTATTGTTAGATGCTTTCGTTGATATTTATAATTAAATATATATACAAAAAAATTTTTTTAATAAATTTATTCCTAGAATAATAAACATCTGATAATATTTTAACTTTTAATAATCCGACTGCTTCCTTTGAAGGGAAGGGCTACTCCCAAACTTGATTAAAAATAAAAAGAGTCCAATAACGTTTCTTTTCGAGTTCGAAGACTTTTTGTTTCTTTAAATGATGCCGACGAAAAGTTTCGCCCGTCGAAGAACGAACTCCAGCTGAATTGAACATCATGTTTCATGTTTTCATTTTCATTTACGAATTAAAATTTGAAACGTAAATTGTACTTTGAAATTGTTATTTATTTCTATTACTTATGACGTTATTGAAATTAAATTCGTAACACTTCGGATTACTTCCGAAGTTTTATCTTATATTATTCTTATAACAAGTGACTACCGTTCTTTTACGATATTTTAAGGTGCAAATAAATATTATATATATTTTTTAAATAGTCCTCTTTTATTATGTAATGAATAATAAATTGTCGACGATTTTTCATAATTATAAAAATTGTAAAGGTCGGGTCGGTTTTAATTTATTGGTATATGTTAATTTTGTTATCATTTGCTTAAAATCTGCTGCGCTCTGATATGTTATACGCGTCAGTATATTTAACATACAAAATAAATTAAATAAATAATATTATTGTTATCGTTAAAACTAAATGAAGTACTCTTTTAAAACTCTCGTGTGGCGATTGTTTTTTTTTATGAAATATTCGTTCCGTCTGTAAAATTGGATTTCTTGTAATTAATAACTAAATTTAATGTTTAAAATAACTCGCATTCGTTAGTGAAATGTATAAAATATGTTTAGTAGTAATACATAAATCGGCCACTATCTATTTCCTAGCACCATATTAGAACATACACCTATCTGGTGGTAGAGCTTTGTGTAAGCTCGTCTGGTAGGTACCACCCACTCATCAGATATTCTACCGCAAAACAGCAGTACTTGGTATTGTTGCGTTCCGGTTTGAAGGGCGAGTGAGCCAGTGTAATTACAGTCACAAGGGACATAACATCATAGTTCCCAAGGTTGGTGGCGCATTGGTGATGTAAGCGATGCTTAACATTTCTTACAATGTCAATGTCTATGGGCGTTGGTGACCACTTACCATCAGGGAGCCCATATGCTCGTCCGCCTTCCTATTCTATAAAATATATATATATACCTCCATACATTTGTAAAATCTAAATCTATATCAACAGTTACAGCCTGTTAATGTCCCACTGATGGGCTAAGGCCTCCTCTCCCTTTTGAGGAGAAGTTAATTTTTTTTTTTGAGGAGAAATCTATATGGCAATACTTAATACTAATAATACCTTTAATATGTGTCGTAGTCAAGATGTGTTTGCGTATATAAATTGGTGGAAAAGAATAACTATTGCTTTTCTTGTCTGATCTTGTCGGTAGAATCTACATTTCGAACCGGTGGTAGCTTTAACTTTTATTGTATACAGTATTATTATTTTTTTATACATTGGCATTTGGCATGTTGGCATTGTAAGAAATGTCAACCATCGCTTATAGCCAATGCGCCACCAACCTTGGGAACTAAGATTTTATGTCCCTTGTGCCTGTAATTACACTGGCTCACTCACCCTTCAAACCGGAACACAACAATATCAAGTATTGCTGTTTTGCGGCAGAATATCTGATGAGTGAGTGGTACCTACCCAGACGAGCTTGCACAAAGCCCTACCACCAGTAAATTATGACGATTCAAAAGTGCTTTTATGAGCTTACCGGAATAAATAATATTTTTTAACTTTCCCGTTGATAGAATAGTTTGTTTTATTTTTTACGAAGACAATTTTGCTCATTGAATTTAAATTTTTTTTGTATGATCTATCCAGTTTTGAAAGAGACAAAACTCGTATGTTGCAACAACAGGTTTCGGTCGAGTATTTATATATTTTAACCTGAATGAACTTCTTTTGCACTTTGCTAGCTTATGATAAGTTAAATCTGTAATATTATTTAGCCTTAGATTCTAGTTTTAGAAAGAGTTTAGCTTAGATTTGAAATATCAATCATTAATTTTTTTTTAATTTTAGCGATTGATTTAACAGTAAAGTGAATATTAATATTATTTATATTCAGTATACCCTTTATTTTTATTTAAAATTTTAAAACAGGTAGTATCGTTAGTTTATTGTTTTTACAATCGTTCACATTTAATCTCTGACCCGAAATGCGACTCGTGAAATTGCTGGTATGATTGTAATCATCATCACGATCATGAAAAGGAAACAGACGGGTAAACTCCTCCCCTTTCTTAGGTAAGACGGATCTCTTTGCCGTTGATATATATAAATATATATATTATTTTAAATAATCGACGTTAACCAAATTGTACATTGTTTAACGTCTATCTTAGCTTAACTTTTTATTTACTTATTCAAATTCACGTGTATTTGTTATAAATAAGTGTTATATAAGATGGTTTATCGCATAATGTCTTCTACATATGTATCTATAAAGTATTTTCTTTTATTAAAACTTGAGTTTATCAAGTTTTAATTAAAACTCTTTCAATGTTAAATGATCTTGAACGTAAAAAATGTAGCATTTAGGTCAAGGCTTAGACTTTTGAATGGTGAGATCTCGGCGTTTTCATTATGACTGAAAAAAGTGCTTTGTCTATATAAAAATGGCCACGTCCGACCGTGGTGGTGGAACGCTGAACATGGAAAGCGTTTTTAAAGGTTACGTGCACACGCATTTATAATGCATGAATTGAAAATTGCCGATGGGCAGAGGGCAAAAATACTTTTAAAAGAGTGCTGGTCGCTTGAGCTAGACGATCAAGTACCAATAAATATGGTTGAGAATCAACGATCTACGATACGAAATAATTTGAAATTTATAACACATTTATAAATATGCTTTATATTTAGAAGAAGTAAGCGTAATTTTAATAACTTGTTACAATGTTCGCGTTAAATAGACACGACTTCGGTCAAAAGAGCCGTAGACAATTTATAATATGCGGTTTGTTTTAATGCTAACGGGTGTCTGCGGTTTACGCCCACTTCGTGAAATTGTTCGATTTACCTCGATAAGAAAGTCTCACAATGATTACTTCTCAATGGTCTTATGAGATAACATATTCCATGTCACGTAATTTTTTGTTTTTGTGAGAAGTTCATGTTTGTTTCAACGAAGAGTAACCATTGCAATAAAGCATAACCATCACGGCTTAAGTAGTCGTCGTACGTACAGTATCATAAATATTTCTTATGGTGCGATTCCATAAGCGGATGATCGGTATTGGATCTCGTTATGTATTCTAAACGGTGTGCGATAAAGTACATCAGTCCGCCATATTGAATACCAACACTGTGTGCCGCACGATAAGCAACGCATATAGAAAATTCTGTGTAATTATTAGGATAGTTACAACCAAATATATTATTTAGTACTATAATAAACGTTAAGCTTAATTAAAAGCAACTAAAGCTAGGTACTATAACTTTCTTCCATTTAACGACTCGAGTTGAAAACGCCTGATCGTCATTTATAGATCAAACTACGATTAAGAGTTGATGAATTAAAGATGATACTTTCCATACCATCGAGTGTACTAGAAAATGTGAATGGAGGGTGTTCAATCAACCGATGCTTTGGATAAGATGTTTTTTAGTAATATTATGCATGGCTTATGGTGATTTTTAATGTATAAATGCAGCTTTAATGTCGCTATTGTTTAAAGCTTGAAGAAAGATACACTATAAAATAATGTTTTTCTGACATATTTGCTTATAGTAACAGCATGTGAATATTCACTGCTACGCTGAGGCCTTCTCTCCTTTTTTGAGGAGAAGGTTTGGAGCTTATTCCACAACGTTGCTTCAATACGTGTGACACGTGGCAGGTTTCGTCGCGATGTTTGCCTTCGCCTACGAGCACGAGATGAATTAAAAACGCAAATTCATAGTACTATCAATATTAAAATCCCAAGGTGATATTTGTATCGTTTCCACACCAACTTGAATGTAAACACGTGTATTATAACAGATTTATCTCGCGTGTCTTAATTGAAATTCAAGTGACGCTGATGCTAAGGTATGTGTTAGTGGGGTGCAATTACTTACGACCTCTGCATATTTACTACCATTATTATTTCAGTCGAGCAGCATGGCGTAATAAGGGCCGAAACCGGAGAAGGTTTCGGCCCTTATTACGCCATGCTCAAGAGGAAAGGAGGCTTAGCCCAACAATTTATTTCAGTAGTAAACAAAAAACAAAGCCAGTTCGCAATGTTAGGTTTATGATAAGATATTTTACACCAGTGTTATCTACTAATACCAAGGCTTAAATCGAGTTTTAAAAAAACATAAGTTTTAAATTGATACCGACAACTAGAAAAAAAAGTTGTTACGAATGAATTAATATGTATAATATTATTTCAGTATTTATTTATTATGATATATATATATAATATGTTGACACAACTATATCGACATCTGGTCTATTAAATTCAACGCGTTTTCATATCCTTCAATCAACGGATTGAATAAATTATAAACAGGTTTAACGCATTTCAATAATTGTAATATAATAAAGGAAGTTTCCATATTTACATCTAAGCCGATCGGAATGGTTTCAAAAGGCTTCGATGGCTATTGTTGACTATTCCTGGTTATTTTTTCAACTTTTAAATTAATTATTAATATTTTAAGTGATATTAATCTTGTTATTTACCTAAACCGTAAATGTATCGTTGAACTTTCCCAAAGTGCCCCACGTCATATTTCGTCATATTTATTATAACAGTCATATCAAGGATTTAATCAATTTCTTCGCTATTCTAATTTATAAGCTGAAATGTTTTTTTTTCAATGAATTTAAAGTCGTATCGTAGAAGTATCGCCTATATAGTTAACCGTAACCGTAACAGCCTGTGAATGTCCCACTGCTGGGCTAAAGGCCTCCTCTCCTCTTTTTGAGGAGAAGGTTTGGAGCTTATTCCACCACGCTGCTCCAATGCGGGTTGGTAGAATTCACATGTGGCGGAACTTCAGTGAAATTAGACACATGCAGGTTTCCTCACGATGTTTTCCTTCACCGTAAAGCACGAGATGAATTATAATCACAAATTAAGCACATGAAAATTCAGTGGTGCTTGCCCGGGTTTGAACCCACGATCATCGGTTAAGATTCACGCGTTCTTATCACAGGGTCATCTCGGCTTTATTTTTTATATAGTTAACTGTGTGTATAAAATAATTATAATATAATTAGTGTATCAATTTAATAGAAAATATGTAAATGAAATAAAAGTATGTTATAGAAAGATACTAATTAGTTCAATATAATGGGGACGATAAAATTTACCGCTTTTATTAACAAATCTTTCAATACGTTTTTATGAGTGATTAATTATTTCTCAACGATGTTAATACTATTCTGAGTTAGATCTTTCGTTTTATTTACGGAAGGTATAGTGGGTGGTATTTTTCTCAGCTGCAAGTTGAAGGTTAAAATTATTTATGAAAAATTACACTCAGCGCGATAAATCGTTTTAGCGTACTAGTTTGTTTTTAATGTTTTTAAAAATAATGTTTAATACCTTCTTACTTTTAAAATATAAATTCTAAATTTATCACTGAACTACAGTTTGTCTACAAAAAAAGTATTTTGTGTGTATTTACTATGTAATAGCTCAGCAAAAGTCATACTTTTAGAATGTATTGTTACGTTTCCCTTGTCACAATTAGTATTTAAATATGTTTTCGTCGATAAATAAAACAATTTATATTTATATGCTATAGATATATCATATAAGAAATGTTCAAAATGTTATTAAAGTTTGACATCTTAAATATATTCCAATAAATTCCATAAATAACTTAATTCGTTCAATGAGCCTCATAAAATCAAATATAATCTCTTCGTAAGTATTTGATTTAATAATGGTTTATATTCTATGTCGCTTGTTATTATGGCTTTATAAAACTTTATTAAAACAATATAAGGATATATATATAAATACTTTTTAGTTTACAAAATTATTGTAACGGTTATGTTCTGTAAGATATTATCACATCTCACTTGGTCAACGTGTACACATTTCTTGAGGACGCGTGGGTCGTGTGAATCAGGCGTGTGTCACATTTTCAGACCGGTAACAGTCTTCAATTAGCATCGTTTAGCACAATTTGACTTGGACACTTTTGGTACCTGATCCTTTCCATTATATTCTAACGTCCATTAGACGAGCTGGTTGGCGTAGTTGGTAGATACTTGCCTTCTACGCCGAAGGTTGTGGGTTCGATTCCCACCCAGGACAGACATTTGTGTGCATGAACATGTCTGTTTGTCCTGAGTCTGGGTGTAATTATCTACATAACTATGTATTTACAATAGAAAAGTAGTATATGTAGTATATCAGTTGTCTGGTATGGAATAGCACAAGCTTTGTACAAGCTTAATTTGGGATCAGATGGCCGTGTGTGAAAAATGTCCCAGGATATTATTATTATATTATTATTATTAAGTATCAAAAAAACGAAACATCTAAAACAGTTCCATAATAAAAATATTTTGGAATTACTATTATAAGAAATCGCATTAACATTCTCGTTTTTATATTCTGTCATGAATTAAATGAATTAATGTTCCTTATAATGTTTATGGTTAAATGAGTTTCTTAAAATTTCTTGGACGTTGATCTTGGACAGCACTTTGGCTTAGGGCTATTTCCTTTGAGAGAATTTAAATCTTTCGATGAAAAAGTAAGCCCTGAAAACTTCGATTAAAATTTTATCGTACTCTGTAGAGCTGGTTTTGTTTAATGGATATTTCAATATATATAGTAATAAAAAATTTTGTCATAATTTTCTTAGTAATGTGTTTAAACAGCTTTGGATTTTCTTGAAAATCGGTTTCAATGATATTTAACATAATGTTCACATCTAGTAGAACACGCTGTTGGAGCGTGAAAATTATTTATCTGACTAGAGTAGTAGAAGTATAGTTTATTAAAAAAAGATTTATTTCAAAAATTTGAACAAGTGCTCCACACCAAATAGCTCCACTTTGGATATCACGTAAATCCATTGAACTGTGTTCGGTTACCTAACGTGGCGAAACTTTGATATCAGTTTTCTTACATATATATGCTTTGAAGTTTGGCTCTGTTGTAAGTAGAAGAGTTTAAATTTCCTCACAACCCAGACTCTCATTACATGGATTATTATCCTTCTTATAATGATTACCTCGCTTTGAGTTTCATCCCATCGACGATTAGTTGATTAAATTTTTTTTAAACTTATTATTTTGATGTACTGCTTATCTTTTCTTAAATTTATATACTGTGTGGATTAGGTCTTGTATATTTTATTTCCAAAAGAATATTATATCTCTCGAAACGATTCTTATAGTGTTTTAAACAAAAATCAAAAAGATAGAAGACTATTATTCTTGTCATGTTTCTAAAACCATTAACGATATCTTTTACTGTTCAATGTACTTATCTGTCAACGATTGATTAAATTGACTCTGATAAGCTATTATATATTTTATAGCGTCTCTTTAATAAAAGTAAATCCTCAGATTAGGATTAATGCAATATTCTCTGAGTCTAGACGAGAATTGTTTCGTATATCGTGTTGTGCGGCAAGATAAGTGACTAATTAATGGATACAAAGATAAAATATATTTCTTTCCTTTACAACGTAATGATTCATTACTCTTAGCGTCACCTGTAGATGATTGATTTGTGGAAACACACCGTATTGGGAAATGTGACTAAGACTACACGTAAGCAAACATTAATAGTTAGTGTTTCATTTCTATTGTTTTTGTTAGACATATGAATTCTTATGTTTGTCAGCCATGTAACGCTAAAAGTAGAGCCCAAATTTGATATCATCCTTAAAATATATAAAGTTTTTTTTTTAATTCGACGAAATACGATTTAATATGTCGTTGCGTTTGAATTTCCTGACGATAGAGACAAAATCAAATGAACATTATTCGAAATGGATAATAAAAACAAAATAACTAAAATATATTTTATCTTTATTATCGTATTTGTCTGAAAAATAAATGTCATTCAGTAAAGAATAGTAGCATTGTTGTAATATAGATGAAAACAAGCATAAAGTTTGTGATTACAAAGTTGAATAGCGATGGTAATCTCCATGTAAAATATCATGTCTCTAAGACCAAGCGTTCCAAATCCTCTAAAAGACGATGAGCTTCCAAAATCCCCTCAGGCTTGACGCGGAATTGGTTCAGTTAAACAACCTGAATGAACCATTGTTAAGACCGTCTTTGTTTATTTTCGTTTAATAAATCTTACACTATTTTTAGTGTTACATTAATTTTTACTATACTATTTTTATGAATTGTTGAATTAATACGTTGAGGATAATAATTATGCGTGTTATATCCGTGTATTTAAAAGTGTTTTTCTACTAAAATAAGTACGGACAATTTATGCGTGCTTAACTATATAACTGTTTCCAATGTTTTGGGTGGTCACCACTTTTGTTTTCATTTTGTTCACACCGAATCGATTTTTTTATCAAATCAATCGTACAAGTACAGTGATCAATATCAATTCGTATTTTCGATTATTTTTCGAAATTCTGCAATTCCTCCATTGTTGTAGATGAGCGTTAGTAGTCACTTTCCGTTTACCCCTTACATCAAACAAAGCTGCACAGAGAAACCCGGATAAATTGCAGAGATGTTCGAGTATTGATCAAAGATTAATCTAAAAATGCTCGATATCACTTAGTAGAAGAAGTATGAAGTTTTTTTTTTAATATTATTTTTTTAATAATATACGACATATAACCGGACCGCGCGCTCTGAATTAGTATTGTACGTAAATGTCACATGTATTAATACGCGTACCGGTCTCGGAGCGAGTACATATAATTTCGTTTTTGGTTACTCAAAAGGTCAAGTATCGTAGAAGTTTAATTTTATATAATAAACGTTTATTTTGTAATGAAAAAAATAATTTAGTTGGTATAATTAATGTGTAGGTCAAAGTTTATAACTGAATTTTAAACTAGTTTCACCGAATGGAGTAAATGGATATTTTACACACGCCTTTGATATACTAGTCACCGGAGTTACTACTGAGTTTCTTGTCGGTTCTTCTCGGTAGAATCTACATTCCGAACCGGTGGTAGATTTACATTTAATTCTAAATGAACATGGCGATTCAAAAGTGCCCTCATAAGCCTACTTGATTAATAACGACTTATTTGGTTTGATTTGACCAGCACCGCTTATCATACTACTGAAATATATTGATTTAAGAACAGAGATAAAATAAAAGCTTGTTATTACAAAGTATTTTTTAATATCAAGTTTTTAGTTTTATGAACAAGTTATCGGATAACGTAAAACATATCCAAGAATTTCGTTATTATTTTTGAATGAATAGTTTTACAAATATTACTTCTATGTTATTATAAGAAAATAAAAAACTCAGCTCGATCGTAATAAATTTTGTGAACGATAAAGATTAATGTATTCTTGGGTTCGACTAAACTCCGGAAAGCATGTCGGCTCTTATTAAATTGCCTACTTTGGAAGTTTCCTCATATTTTCGTGCGCAGCTCCTTTCAGATAGAGCAATCATAAAATACAACTTTAAATGGACGTAATACTTAAAAACATATTAAATATAATATATTTACCACAAATTGTTTAATTAAGATAAATTATTATCAATAAATAATCCGTGAAAAACAATACATATTTATTCTCTTATTACTTTTTTTTATAAATTAGTCAAAATTAAATAAAAAATATGTCAGAATGTTTCATCAGTTATTTTTCGTATAACTAAATTACATAAAATAAATGATATAAAGGATTTCTTCATCATGTATATGTATGTTAATAGAATTGTTGTAATATTTTTTTATTGACTCATTTCGAATTTTTCCACGTAAAAATGTATACAATCCGGAGTTTACTGAATATATTATATCTTTATAAATATTAACAATCAGTACCAAATATGTATGACGTCAAACAAATGAGTATAGGATATGTAGTGTCCAAGCTTAAGTCAGGTGCGATTCCACAAGGTCGCTCGAACGGTCGCATGGTTCAAATAAACTTGTTTGCCGTCCCTCCGACTTGGAGTCAATTTATACAGGTCAAAAATAATCCTTACAACATGTTATGTAGTCAAGGTGATCTTACACTTTATTATTATTCCAACTTTAAACAGGTTTTCGATATTTTTTTTTAATTACTTCATTGGATTTAATTAATCCGAAACTCCAGCCTTGAGAAATCGTTCTACATCCGAATTGAATGTATGTCATTTAAATGGCAAGATTGAGTGTAATAAATACTGTTACGGAAAGCGATTTTATTTTTATTTATATTAATAATTTGTACCACATGATTTATCGATATTCGTGTATATTATTCGTATGCTACGAATATTAACGTAAGATAAATGAAAAATATAAAACGATTGAAATGTACAATAATCTTCTTTTTTTAATAATGTGACAAGGCAGAAAAGCAAATGAGCCATCTGATGGTTAATGCGCTTAAACCCTGTGATTTAAGGTGTTATCATCTATATATATTACTACTGGTTTATTCACCGAATAACCTTAACTCAATGTATGATGATCGTTTTAACCCTCGCGATAGCACAAGCACTAAATTATTCGAAATAATAATTTCACGTCTAATTTGAAATAAATTCTGATTTCACTAAACAATGTCAGTTGAAATGACGTACATACACATACACACACATACATACATACTATAAAACGTAATACACAATGCACAGTTAGAATTACATACGATATAAAATGTACACAATTCAATTAAAACTATTACATTGACGATAACCAATTTCAACAAAATGATTGCGTGTAGGTAACTGACATTTGTAAGGTTTACAAACGGCCTTGTGTCAATGTGATACGCATTTTATTTTATTCATTATATTCAATTGAATTTATTGGTCAAATACGAACACCGAGATGGTCCAGTGGTAAGAACGCGTGAATCTTAACCGATGATCGTATGCTTAAACCCGGGAAGCACCACTGAATTTTTATGTGCTTAATTTGTGTTCAAAATTGATCTCGTACTTGACGGTGAAGGAAAACATTGTGAGGAAACCTGCACGTGTCTAATTTCACTGAAATTCTGCCACGTGTGTATTCCACCAACCCGCATTGGAAAAACGTGGTGGTATAAGCTCCAAAACCTTCTCCTCGAAAAAGGGAGAGCAGGCCTTAGTCCAGCAGTGGGACATTTACAGGCTGTTACTGTTATTAGTCAAATACATAATGTTAAGTTTTATTTGTATCAAGAATTTTATCTTTCTTTCTAATTTAATCAATTAGACTATTGGAATTCGCGATTTATGTACTGTGTGTATATCGTTAGTCATTCTTCGTACCAATTTGGATAATATGACGTTATTAAAAATGATATAAATTGTAATAATAGTAATATGATTGGAATTCTTAATATAATATATATTTTGATTATAATATTTCCAGATCGCTATCAAAATGTCTTAACTATTTCGAGAAAAGCGTTTAAAGTTGTGTAAACATATAAAATCTTTTGTCCGGTCTGACTATTAATGCACATACAAAACTACTGAGACTTGAACACTGAAATTTGGAACAAAGCTTTATTTAGTAATGTAAGCATCCGTTCCGAAAGGATATATGAAAATTTAACTATAAGGAAATGGAAATGTAACTTTGTATGAATTTCAACCGTACGGACTGCGGTCGGGCAACTAGTTTAGACATAAAATTGTAAAACTTTAAGAATGTTCTTTGTATTATTGTCGTAAATAATAATAATAACAGTAATAGTTACTCTGAATTATTTACTTATTTAGATAACACATTAAGCACAAACATTAACACATATCAAATGTTTCGAAATGGTATTGTGTTCTTAATATAATGGTATGCCACTAATGGGCTTTATCAGTTTGTCAACCTGTCTTAACTCCGGACGACGGTATGAATATACGCTAATGTGCGCTAAGAATAGACGACTAATTAGTAATCTTATTACATATCAGATAACCCACGTGAAATATGTTTGTATGTAAGCTGAATTAGGATTAATCGTATGTTTTACGAGTGCCTTTTTCGGACGTACGTTTAATACGCGACAATAGAAATGTTTTTTTGTTAGTAGATTACATTGATTGTTCGTTAATGTTTTACGACCGAATTTGAATTCTTCTATATTAGAAATTAACATTACTTAAATGCAACGACCATTTGCTTCTTCTTCATTCAAATTTTGTTTTTAAGTGTTGTTTTATTTCTTTTAAACTATAAAAGTGCCTCCAAGAGTGCTTAATGTGTTTTATTAGGCCTATTTATTTAATTTTATTACTATTAATTTTATAAAGTAACTAATAACTTCAACTTATTCCTAAGTTAAGCGTATTTAAAACTCGAGTACGCTACGAAATATTTTAAATATATTTGAATAAAACGAAAGAAGCAAACTCGTTTTTATGTCAAAGTAAAGCGTCAGATTTTCTTTACATCTTTCCGTTCGCCTTTCGTAATCCTAATTGGACGTAACGCAATCAGCTAGGCAAATGCTTTAAATATTCAAAGTCGAGTTTCAAATAACGAGGGCCCGTAATTCTGCGGAACTGTTCATTTTGCCTGTAATTACTATATAATCACCTTAAACGCTGTGATTTTTATTTCACAACGGAGGGTGTCTCGTTTTAAAAGCGCTTCTCTTAAATATTACACATCAAACGTTTTTAAGTTAATTTCTACTCGGTTAATATATTCAAGAAACGAATGGTTTTGCTTACGGTTAGTAGATATGTCTACGAGATATAATTCAGAAGTCGATCATATCAGGAGGCATCGAAAAGCCGATAGTCGAGTTAAAGGTAAGAAGATGACAGATAGTTTTTTTTTTGAATAACAAACTCCTGCTATATCTTTTTATTTTTGATTTGTTTTCGCCCTTGACTTTACCCGCGTGTGCAGTAGGTGTTAAGTACATTTTTCTGTTCCCTGATAAATGTAAATACACAGCATATTTAATGTTTGCCGTTATTTATTCGGGATCAAAAGACAAAAAAAGGCCAAATTTATAATCTTAATTGACGAATTAATTATAATATTCTAAAACCGTTTTGTGATATCTTTAATAATTGCAAATTTTTTTTAACACACCTAAATTTAATATATAACTTAGAAATTTCTTAAATAGTTAAAATGATAATATCAAAGAACAGATGGACGGTTGATCTAAGGTCGTATTAACAGTGTATATTTTACATTACATGTGATCAATATTAATTAGTAAGCTGATTGAAATTGGCACAGGCTATCATTATGCGACATCACGCGCGACATTACATCGTCCAAATGGACCGAGGACAATGATTAGCCATATATTAAATACTCTACTCCTAACTATTTCGTAGGCTGCAGATCTAGAGTTCTCCTAGGACTGGGTTGGTTCAAAAATGGTATTGAGAATGTCTTAACGGACGTTCTCAATTCCAGCCCGAAATTTAGAAGTTGGCTGTGTTAATATTTATGTGCATCGAAAAGCACGTAAAGCCGTTCCTTGAACACATATCGGTCGTATCGGATTTGCCGTCCCATTGGCTTATAAAAGTCATAGAAAAGACAGTACACTTGTGTTTGAGCACTCATTCAGAACCTATAGTATCTTCTGCGCTGTTGTCTATTCTCCGTTGAAACTAACAGCCGTGATCAAAATCGTTCCGGAGGACAGTATCATCATAATTATCAATGATTTATACAATATTCAAATCAGATTTTGAATATAGAATACGCTGTTTTCATTTATTTAGAATATGGACAAATTTAATTACTTTTTTTTTTCAAATATCTAGTCTGAAGTTTGTCTTTAAACGTAATAAATTTTGCAAATGACCCACTTTTCATTGGATTACACAGACAAGGTTTAAATAAACGTCGAAATGTTATGTTCGCGTTTTAGTCACTATGTTACTTAAAAACTGACCAATTGTTATTAACTGAACCAGTAGTTTTATATCTAGTCGTGCGTAACCGCGGCTAAGTAATGAGTCTTCCGCTATGGAGACGGGGCAAGGACATGTTACACTTTATAATTTATTAAAGAGAAAACTTGACGAATTTAAAGTTTTCATAAATCTTCTTTTCAACGGATAAGTTAGCTTTTACTTTTTGACATAATATTGTCGATGAGCTTATTGATAAGATCAATGTATTTTACCTGCATAAATATATACGCCTTATTTACGTACCAGCAAAGGTTTTATGAATGGCCTTTTTAATTCTGATATGCAATCATTTCTATAAATAATAATTAATTTAATAATTATATATAAATTGATGTAGTCAAATTTTGATGAGAGTGTTGTGATTTTGTCTCGTTTGTTATGTCCAATAACATCTGGGTTCAATTAAATGCTTTTTCGATCCCTATACGAGATGATATTTGTGTTCTGTTTGAAATTATTTTCCATTGTTATACGAGATACGGCCTTCAGATATGACTAAGCCTTTGTTTGCTACCCATTCCTCCCTCGTTAAGCACCTTTTTATACTTGTGGCTATTTCAATCGATAAATGCTATGAACATAATAATATGATCAGTGAATTACGGATAATTGTTTCTTATTTAATATGAGTTTTATAACTTGTTCGCACCGTTGTCTGAATTCATATAGTTTATTCGACCATGTATTTTATATAAATTCAATTGACTATATTTGTTCTAAAACATAATAATAATATTATATTTTGTTAATAAAGTATTATAGGATGAGTGATTTAGAACAAACTTGAAATTATTCACTTTGTTTATCCAGACAGTTATATGCTTACATCGCGTGCTTAAATCATGTATAACATTCAGCACGTAATCCTTAGTAAGATTAGCTCATACAATCGCATTATGAACTTATTATATGCCGTAGATGCCCTTACCAGTCACACACGTAATATCTAGTACACTAAAATTTCGTAGACACTAAAATTTGTCAAATACAAATGTCAATAACAATTATTTCGATTAAATACGGATTCGATGATTTTTTTTCCTTTTTACAGCAATAAACGTAAATAGAAGTTAAAAGCATATTTACTCTTACCCTCTTACTTTTTGTCCACGTGTTTTTCTAAATATTTCTAATAGGTCCGACTTATTTATTATTTTTATAGAAGGTTCGAAAAGTTTAGTTCGTACTAAAAGTATTTCCATATTCATTTTATCACTCCATCGAGGGCATGGAGGTAAATAAAATTATATTCCGTCTTCGAAATTCCTTGAGATTAGAAATCTTTTTAGATCGTCTTTTGTGTAAATATAATCTACCGAGTACCGTCACTTTATTGAAATATAATCGTACATATTTACGCGTTTTGTGTGCTTTGATATTTGTATTCCCCTTTTCCATGTTTTATTAATGTTTGTAAATTCTACGACGACGACATTTAAAGAAATGTATTTAATAAAAAAATGTACTTTTAATGAAAATTTTCAAACAGTCTTTGTGCTATGACTGCATTTTTTTTTGAAAAAGTAAAGGTATTTTATGGAGGAAACGATAATTTAATGTTTACGTGGAATAATCCCCCTTACCGTAAAGCATGGCCGCCCAACCCAAATAACGGTCTTTTCCCAAGGGCCGTCTGTAGCACCTTTATTTACAGCAGTGCTTACGTCTGCCGGCTTAAACTTGCTGTATAGACAGCGAATGAAATTAGTCGATGCGTCTAGTAACACGTAGAAAAGGCTGAAATAAATCGAACATTTACTTATTATTCTTCTGTTACATACATACATATATTAAAATTATCCTTTAGGGCTTTTTTGGTGAAATTATTATTACTGTTGTTTTATTAATATGGTATATAGTAATTTTTCCTTATAGTTTCAGATGGTTTTGTCAATTTAATATAACTTGATATTTTGTACGTTAAATTTAAACTTGTTTTGTTAGGTTTTGCAATTAAGTCTCGTGAAGGGACGGTTGACGCAAATTGAATTCGTATTTACGTGATCCTCTACTCGAGGTAAGGTTAAATAAAAACCGGTAGTAAAGTTGGAATTAGAAAACGAAAACCTTTAATACATTAATTTAACAAGTAATGTGTTAAATTAATGTTCCTTTAAATGTTTATTTTATACATTATTCGTTAACTATGCTGAGGGAGAACAAGTATATAACAATTTTAATAAAAAGTTCCACGCAAACCCTTTATGTCGAACCTCTGAAAATTAGGTCAAGCTCGGATCATCTGGTTGGATGCTGTTCTGCCTACAAATTAAGGTTTTATGTGATTAATATTAGTGAAGTAAGTAACTTCTATGATAAATATTAGTAAAGTAATAACCAAATATCTTAAAATATATATCTCTGAATGTTCTTTATTTTTCGAAATTGAAATAAACCGACATATTAATCAAACTCTAAACTGATTTTTGGACATGTAAAATGTTCCGACTTCAAAATGAGTTCTGGGGAGTGCAATCCATTTCGACTGGTTGAAGAAAAACCTCTGTGATATATTCATCTGCGTGCGTATTCTGATATATATATCTGAGTATATCCTTTTATCAGGATTATAGTCCCAGTAATGAGAAATTTACAGGCTTTTGTGTTTTCTACAAAATATTTGTTAGAATACAAATATTATGGCTGGTTGAAATATGAATGTTAAATACGAGCATTCTCTTGATCTTTAAAGTGCATACCAATACAGTTTCCACGTTCATGCGTTGGCTTAGCACGTGATGCGAGCCGGAAGCATAAATTCAAATTTAGCAACTTGACCATCGCATCCGTTGTTTAGTCCCCCACGGATGATAACCGCAATGTGATCGCCAAATATGTTATTTTCATAACTTGACGAAAATTTTTGATTGTTGAAAGTTTTTTTTTATAATTAAGCAGTTTGTTTCCCTTACTCATGTCCAATCTCAGTTTTACATTTATTTTTATACGAATAATTATTATACATTATTGATGTTTTTTTATTCATCTGTAAATATTTTTCTACTATCTTTTATATATATATATATTAGAGCCATAGTAGTATTCCGTTTGTTATATATATAAATGGTAACCAATAATATAATTGTTACAATACATAAATGTCAAAATAACTTTAAATTAATATTTATGTACAATAATTATTTCATATGTGTGCGTTTTTTAGGAAATAAATGTTATCATAATCAAAATCACGGTAAATTCTTATACATCTGTATAATTATTCTTAAAATATATAAATATTGTATTATTTTAAAATAATTCTTTGACTCCTTCAGTAATACTATACTATACAGTATAATCTATTGAGGCGTTTGAAACGGCAACTGATTGCTTAGTATCCAATCAGACTCAATATTCTGTCTAAGTGTGTCCTTAGCACTGAATGCCTAGAATTCTAGGATATCGACTCTCGTAGGACGATTGTGTAACAACTACTGTATCTAACAATGCGGATCTCGGGAATTGTCTGAATGTATTTAATTTTGATTCTGAGTATATGATTTGAACTTCAGCCTTTTCGAGTAGTTAATTTGCAAGAAGGATTCAAATTTTTAAGTAAAAGTTATGTGATAAAATGTCCAACTGCTAGGTTAAGGCCTCCTCTCTTTCAGGAGGAGGAGGAGAAAGTTTGGAGTTCATCCAACAAGCTGTTCCAATACAGGCTGGCAACACATGGGACAGATTTTCATCCGACACATGCAAATATCATGTATATGTCGTGTCTAGGGTAATAAATCAACGTCGAATAAAGTTCCAAGCTTAAAAATGACTATCGTTATAAGAAAATAAAAGATTTACTTAATTTTTCAAAGTAAATTATACTCGATGTTTTATGATTGAAATTATGCGCGGTTTGTCGATGCATCACGATAGCATCCAAGACCACGCATTACGTTGTTATCGTGCCTATAATTTTATGCAAATTGTATTCTTATGTTAAAGCTACGTCATAACAGATTGTATTTAAAACATAAATAATTCTATATTTATTGATAATATTTTTTTATGTTTTCATTAATTTAGATTATTTTTTATTGAATCTTAATTGTATTTAAGTATAGTATTATTCAAGGTCGTTTGATTAATTGATGCTGTGAAAGGTTATCGAGTTTTGCTAAAATAAATTCAAATCAAATAATATAAATTTCAAATGTCATGATTTTATTGGTCGATAGGAAATGAACGAATTACGAATTGTGCAAGGTTAACTTTAGGAGGACTCAAGTCGAGCGTGAGACTTGGAAACTTCACAAAATATATAATTGTAGTAGAATTAGGTGACCGACGTGACCATTATTCAGTAGTTACCTATTTTAGGTTATTTTATTTCTGTTTTTCTATAGTATATGTTTTATATATCTAAATGAAATTGTTTACGAGTATTTTGCCTTTGTAGAACTAATGTAATAAAAAGTATAAGAAAAAGATGCTTTCAGTTTTATGTTTGTCTTATAAAAATAGACGTTGTTTCGTAAAAGATAATAAATATTGTGATTAGTGTTATGTAGGTAACGATGGAAATGTTTATTATAACATAATATTTGTCCAAATTCAATATAGTTGAACATTTATTGAAAACTCAGTATAAAAAATGTGGCCATCACGAAACGATCGGCAGGGAAAAATTGATATTTATGTTTATTTAAAACCATTATAATATAAACCAATATATCTATACAGTGAGACATGGTGGCACATGAGTCGGTCCTGCTCCTACCCTCCAAGACGCGCCAAAATATGTTTTACTTCAACAATAGAAAGATAAGTCAAAAGCACGGATAAAACTTCTGTGTAGTTTTGGTTGTTGAAATAAAAAAAAAGAACATTAACAGACAATAATAAATAAGATTAAAAAAAAAGGAAATCGCTATTAGTAATGTTTAAGCTATCTGTAATGTAGGCTTAATATCGTGCCGATAGCCTGAACGATAGCAAGTAGTTCCGGAGACGAAACCACAAGCGAGCAATTGCTAGAAACAAACAGGACTGTAGTATTAAGGGCTTTTGTTCAGTGACTAACATTTGTCTGGTGGTGAGAAACATGGAGGGGAAAAAGCTGATGTAGACTCGGTATGTGAATAAGAATTGTTTCGTCAGTCCAAATGCACAAGTTATTTAAAGTTTGCTCACCTTGTAGGTTTGAATGTTATACCGTATTATTTATACGTTTAAGTATTTTATAAATTAGTGATTTTGGATAGACGTTTACTTTATCAAGTCTCTTATCCGCAGCTCTTGGGTCTTAGTCACTTCTGAAATTTAAAACAAGATACCCAGTATGCGGTTTTTATGTATTTTGACGAATACATATATTTGATATTTCTTCGGAAATGTGCAATTTTGAAATTTTGTTATGAGATACATCAACCGTAAGGTTATTTTTTAAAAAATAGTCATTTCAAATGCTTCATGTTACTACAGATTTGTTCTGACCGCTGAATGGTCTATACCAATAGTTTTTTCTTATCTTGATCATAAGGACTGACATTAAATCTTAACACGTACCTATAATGCCTGACATAATGTGGAGGAGTATAATTCCGATTTACAACGACCTTTGCTCGTTATAGTCATTGGAAAACAATTTGTGTGATCCTTACAATTTTATGTTATGTCTTAACTGCCTCCACGTACAATACTAACTTTTTGGAAGTTATATATATATATATATATATATATATATATATATATATATATATATATATAGGCCTCTGCATCTTTGACAGATGATTTAAGCGGCATCGCGAAGGCACTTGCGTTCATGACTGAAAAGACCAATGCGAGAGAGGATCCCCCGGCCGCACTTCCGACAAGTGTATGCGCCCCCAGATGGGCGTTTGGGTTTGAAGCCCGCTCATAACGCCTAGTGCGTTTTTCTTTTAGTAGTTTAAACCAGTCATTGTCATGCTTTGATTGACCTTCGTAAATAAGGCGTCGCCACTTGGCACGGTCCTCTGCCAGTTCCTCCCATCGATTGCTAGGGATGTTAAACGCAACCATATCACGCTTAGCGCAATCTTTGTAACGGAGCATAGGCCGCCCAACAGACCTCTTTGCATCCACAACCTCTCCCAGTAGTATTTGCCTTGGAAGACGGGTCTGCTCCATTCGATGCACGTGTCCCAGCCACCGTAACCGTTTTTTTTTGAGAATGGCCATGATGCTAGGCAGCTGTGCCTTGCCTAGAACAGACTCGTTTGTCACGCGATCCTGCCATGTGATGCCCAGAATGTTCCGAAGACAGCGCAAGTGAAATGTGTTTAGTCGGCGTTCTTGTTTTGCGTACGTTGTCCACGTTTCTGCTCCATACAAGAGTGTGCTTAGGACACATGATTGGTAAACAAGCATTTTCGTTTTTACCGTAAGGTGTCTGTTATCCCAAGCCCTTGAACAGAGCCTCCCGAACATAGAGGCTGCTTTGCCGATGCGGAAGTCGATCTCTGCATCAAGCGAGAGATTGCTTGACAAATGCGACCCAAGGTAGCAAAATTTGTTAACCACCTGTAAAGGTGCGCCGTTAAGCAAGATGACTGGTTGCTCTAAACATCCTTGCGCTAAAATAACGGTCTTCTTGCAGTTTATGGACATTGAGAAGAGGTCGCACGCTCTGGCAAATTTGTCCATTAGACTCTGGAGTTGAGCTTGGTCATGAGCAACGAAGGCAGCGTCGTCAGCGAAGAGGAGACTATCTACAAATAGGTCCTCCCTGTAGCGTTTGGACTTGAGAATTGAGATGTTGTACAGCCTACCATCGGTTCGCGTGTGTAAGTGGACGCCTTGCTGTTCATCTCCAAAAGCAACCTTCAGAAGCACCGAGAAGAATATTCCGAACAAGGTGGGGGCCAGTGCACAACCTTGACGAACGCCACGGCGTACGTCGAATGGCGTGGATGCGTTGCCATTGTGCAGGACGGTGACTTCCATACCTTCGTGGAACGATTGCACTATCCTTAGGAGTTTTGGGGGGCATCCAATTCTGACAAGAACCGAGTACAACCCCTCTCTGCTCACGGAGTCAAAAGCCTTTTTAATGGTGATCGGTTGATCAGTTAAGACGTGAAAGTATAACAAACAACTCACTTTCATATTTATAATAATAATAATAATATCCTGGGACATTTTTCACACACGGCCATCTGATCCCAAATTAAGCTCGTACAGAGCTTGTACTATAGAAACCAGACAACTAATATACTACATATACTATTTTTCTTTTGTAAATACATACTTATATAGATAATTACACCCAGACTCAGGACAAACAGACATGTTCATGCACACAAATATCTGTCCTGGGTGGGAATCGAACCCACAACCTTCGGCGTGAAAGGCAAGCAACCACCAACTACACCAACCGGCTCGTCAAATATAATTAATATGTAACTTTTTACATTTCCTATCCTCCACCTCTAAAAGGGAGCCGGGATCGAACCAGCGACATACAATCCGCTAAGCGGTCCGTATATCGATGAGCTATTATATTTAGAAAGAAATATCAACTCTTTTGTCAATGTTTTTATATATATTTTAAAATATTTTTATAACTCCTTAAATTTTCTCAAACGATTGTTAAGTGTTTAAAAAAATGTTAATATTTTAGTATCACGTATATTTTAGATACGTAACCGGTTTAAAATTAGTAAAACTTGATTCTTTTACGGAATTGTTTGTTTTAAAAACAAATCTGATGTATAGTAGAAACTGAAAGCTTGGTTCGAAAAATCGATACTGAAGCGCTTTAAAATCGCAATACCCGATGTTTTAAAGTACTGTTATATTTGTTTGGCTTAGCTCTGAACTTTTTCGAGATAAAAGGCTTACGAACCCCCTCTCAAGAGAAAGATTGGGGGTTTGGGAACCTGACACATATACTATCTCCATGTCAAAAACTACATTGATCCTTTGCTTACCGCATGAAAGAAATACTGTCAAACCCATTGTCCTCCTTCTGACCGATTTCGGCCACACTCGCTATTCTCACGAGGGAGTAGGCAACTGCTCATATTATCCAACGATACGTCACAACGGCATACTGTGCACAATTGTCTGCATAACACTCACGTAATCGCATACGACATCAAATCCGATACGATCCAATTTGAGACGAAGGATCAAAGGCCTAATGTGCTTTTCTGGGTACGGTAAACGTCAACGTCTGTACTCCGGGCTACTCCTGAAAAATTGTTAACAGAAAAATCGAATATATCCGGAGTTTGAACCCCAGACATAACACCATTTATACTATTACAGTAGGATTTTTCGATATATCTCAAGTGCAAACGTATGATGCTGTGATGCACATTTAATATTTATTTGATTGAATCCCTCCGATGCCCGTCTACCTTCAGTCGAGCGACACACTTGTGAAACAGAGCGTGAACAAAATCGAACCGTACGTCCGATTGCGCTGTCGCACTCCTCTTGTGTACTATCAGTGCGTTGATGCCTTACAATTCGTCAGCCATCCTCATAACTCACCGTCTAGTCGATATAATATTAAATTGTATCATTCTATAAATAATCAGCTGCATGACTTGCTTAACGCACAGCCCACTGCCAAATAGTAATACTTTGTATTGATGGGTTGTAGCTTAAGAGATGAGAGATATAAGATCTTACTGCAACGGTCCGTTGTCCCTTTTGGCATCGCATTAAAGATCTGAGGAATGATTAATATTTCGCACAACGTCAGTGTCACTCCACACGCTGTTATGTGGCGCATTTGCTCGCCTATTATATAATTAAAAAATAAAACCTTATGAAAATGTTATTAATTATAGATTGAACTGTTGAAAATAATAATTGTTCTTGTAATTATTATAAATACATGATACATGACTAATGATTTTCGATATTGGACTGTATTGATATTTACGATTCGTATTCATTTCGTACGTCATAATCTCATCAATTCATATTCAGATGTAGTATATATCATATTTCATTAGCTTCGTCCGCTTGCCAAAACTATTTTTCAATAATAATAATCACTTACCTTAAAATAATATCCTTGTGTTATTTTTTTTGTTTTATATTAATTAATGATCATATAAAACAAAGAGAAACTTTTGTTATTAAATCGAATTTCATTGTTTATCCAATTTATCCAACTCGGTTTCGTTTTAAGTTGATTATGCAGTGTAAAGTTTGAAATTTCGTGGTTTGCGTTAATCAACTTTGGTAATTCAGAATTGCAGTTATTTAACAGTTGGCCTTGGCATTTTGTTATTGAAGTTCTACCGACGTATATTTATGATATTTTGTATGTTTATTTGTGACACGGATACGGAATGTCTTTGAACATTTTTAAATGTTTATTATATACTTTAAATTATATATTTATAAAAGCAGTTTCTCATTTGCATCACTTGAAAAACAAAATCCACGATATTATTAGAAAACATCCGAACACACCAAACATTCGCATTTTTATCTTTAATTTATATATAATATTATATACCTAACGCAAAAAATACTATTATTATGGTGCGTGTACTAACGAGTTAGGAAAATTAACCGAAAATTTTCATAATAGGAATGGGACGTAATGAACGATAATGAATGGAGGCACGCGTAATGACGCTACTAGCCTGCCCCACTGGCCTCCGGCCAAACTCCTGCTTGTTACTAAAGCCCTCGTACTTGCAATTGAAATGTTTATACATTTCGTCCGTCTTTACATTGAAAAAAATAATAATTATAACATTCCCTGTATTCTGTAACTTGCATTTGTTGAAATTAAAATATAAATACATATGTTTATAATTTACTGATTTTATTATATAGATCGAGGCCCAGTGGCTACAAGTCGTTAATCTTAATCAAAGATTTTATTTGGGTTCAAACCCTGTGATAGCTCGTGTCCCCATTTTGTTGTTAAATTTTCGTGTGCTTCATATGTGTGTCGCATTGGAGAAACATTAAGGAATAAGCTACAGAAACCTTCCCAAGAAGAGAGGCCTTGTTCAGCCGTAGGATAAGTTGTTACGCCTACTACTAGCAATAATATAATCAGTATTAAGTAAGTATAATATTAACTAAAATAACAGGAAAACAATTTTGTATAATATAGCCCGTAATAATATATTTGAATTAAATGGATAAGTATATAATTAAAAAAAATAATTAAAGAAGTTTTAATGTTTAATCTTATCTGTCTATAAAAGCTTTGAAAATTAAAAACGCGATTGTATTTACGATGGGATTTTAATGCCGCGAGCCAATGTCGAACGATAATAATCTTGAATTAGACAATAACCTCTATGACTATGCAGTTTGTATGAACTTGTAATTATATGATAGCCAATATGAGCCTTAACGCTTTGGATTAGCGGCTTATTGTGAAGGTTTGTTCGATAGAAGGAAATCATATACACACTATAATAACCCTTAACGACTTAACATGAAAGTTCAGTTTTCTAGGAAAATGTTAAATATATATAATGTATAGGTAACGTGCCTATACAACATAATTATATTCGATCCATCTTGGCTTATTGCCAAGATCCTTATGTATTTCCTTCGGCATGTTATTAGTTTGTTCCTACCGCGTACAATTCGTAAAATTTATGTTATTACATACATTATAAATGAATTCATATAAATTAATTCAACGTTCGATATTTGAACCACTGTAATAATATACAAAATCGTCATATATATATGTATATACTCATATATATATATATGAGTAATAATGCGTTATTATGACAAATAGAAAATTTGTTGTCAGAATTATATACAAAATCTTTAGCGACACATAATAAGTTAATATTTAGATCTACAATCCAAACTTAAAATTTGATTTTATCACTTTAAAACAATACTTTTTTTTATTTGGATTTTTAATATCACAAAAAGTCATTTTACATCGAGAACGATTGAAGTAAGCATTTGCTAGGCCGTCGACTCAGACTCTCTAGACTATGATTATAATTTATACGTGAATGCATCTCGGTAACGCAGGTGTGCGAGTGCATCATTACGATGACTTATAACATCCATAATGAGACCTCTGTCTCTAGTCAGTTTCAGCTGCATCGATATCGTAATCTACCGTTTGCTATTAAATTCATCGAAAACGTTTTAGTATTAGAAGACATGATTTGTTTTAAACATGTCATAAAAATTAATTTAAATACTACCATTTTATATATATATATATATATATATATATATATATAAAATATTATAGATATGTAATATGTTTTACATAATTTTTATATTTTAAGTTAATGCTGAAGAGACTTGAAGTTATTTTCAATTACAAACAAACGCAGCCTCTAATAACAATAGTTATGTTTGCGTGATGAGAAACTAAAAGCTTACCAAGGCATAGACGAAAATAAACATTTACCCCGCATCATTACACCAAAGTATCGTCTTTTGAAATCGCACAGTTTACACTAACCTGCAGCAACGTCCGTGATTATTATTTCAACGTGCACTTTATTCCATTCTCATGGTCTGTCTCGTTTTTTTTCCTTTTAAATTTTCCTTTGTTTTCTTTTATTCAAACTATGCTCGTGATATTTTTTAATCTGCCCATGCCATTAAACTCGACGTCGCCTAACCGTGACTCTTGACGTCCGTTACTTAATTCACTATCTAAATTTGTTCTGTCCTCTCCCGTCCTCTCTGCTTCATCCTTTGTATTTATTTTTGCAGTATTTCATTGTGTAATGATTATTTTCATTCATTCAAGCTATTTTCTATTTACCGTTATGAGAGTTTATCAAAGTTTTATTATAATCTTCGATCTTTGTTGTATGTTTGCATTTTTTATTTCTTTTTATTAATATTGCTTCCATTGACATTTAAAAGTCCGTCACTCAATGGTTTATTTCGATCTAAATGATCCTCTTCTATATTCCCTCTAGTATCCTTTCCTTTATGTCTCAAGTATAAATGCTCTATACATATAATTGAACAGACAACTTCTGTCCGTTTACTATATTCAAGAAACGAGTCGTTTTTCATTCGAATAGAACAGTGGAATTGTCTACGACTCGTTATTCAAGAGCTTTAAAAAAATCTTAATTGTTTAGTCGACGTCAAAATTTACTTGTAACTTATAAACGTTGTACAATAACGATCCGTTAACGTTTGACATCAATGATCTGTCATTCTATATACTTCATTTATATAAATTACCTGTTATATAAATGAAGTGTATCAGTAAATAAAGTTATCGTTTCGATTTTACCTCTACAGCTTGTAATCTATTTACATTTCAAAGGAAGTCCTCACTCTCGTGTAAATTTGGGAGGGTTGTGGTTTGGATCCTTCAGACTAATGTTTGTTTATAGGATAAATGTTTCACTACCGTCTGAACGCTTAAAGTCCTTTTCATTGTAGTTATAAAAACCCCTTGCTTTGTTATATAAAGAGATTTGTTTTAGAATTTAATAACAATCTGATTATGTATAGCAGTAGTGATTATTATGAAAAAATTCTCTTTAGTAAAGAAATAATCAAGATTCAGTATGACTATAACGTATGTTTATCTGTGTCTATGTGTGATTAGCTGAAAGGATTTGGAAGTAATTTAAAAGTACGCGTCGTATGATTTATAAAGCTAATAAATTGAACACCAATGGAGCGTTTATTTTTATATATTAAATCAATCAAACATTTGTAAATAATTTACAACATACGAGCTAATTTTCTAATTAATACAAATGTTATGAGTTATAAACATAGTACCACAACTGCATATTTCAAACAAAAGTAAAGTGCGTACGAAAAACCTTAGTACCAATGGTTGGTGACACTTTGATGATGTAAGGTGTACATTTATAGCTGTGATAGTATTTGTTATCGTATAACTTATTCGCGCGTCTCCCTTACAAAAAATAATAGAGTAAATATATATATATATATATATTTACTCAATACAATATCCTCTTGTTAAATGAGAACGTGTTGTTGTACTCGCTTTCAATAGCAGAATAACAGTTATCACATCGTCCGATCCGTCCCACATTTCCGAAATACCTGGACACGTCGGAAAATCACTCGTGTGTCGATATTATCTCGTAATGTATCGTGGGGCCTTGAAATGTTCACACGTTATAGTGAAAAGCTCGCCTGCCTCGTTCATTTATCGACTGGACTTGATATATTTTGTAAGTTTATTCATACAATGTAAGTTTTTTCGCTGATCGGTTCACGATTGTAAGTTATGTGTAAATATGTGTTCGGTGTAGGGAATTTATTCTATTATGTCCGTAGTGACGGTACCTTCAACCTCAGTATCAAAAGTAAAAACAAAATAGATACTCATTAAATATATTAGTGTTTGAAATATTTAATGTAGTTTTCTTCTACATCTTGATGATGATAATATCCTCAGAGATGAGAGATTAGCCAACTGCGCAGGACATATGATAGTGCACAAGAGTGTGCGTAAACACAGACCCACTCTATTCCATCACTCATAATCCGGCATCTATGCGTAGGCAATGTACTTCTTGCATACGTCTTTTTTAAATCACTAAAGCCGTATAAAATATTAATTTATTTAAACAGTGATTTTTGGTATATATCATTCTAGTAACATTTTTTTTATTGTTAAATATTTCAGTCAAATTTATCAAGTGTTCTATATTTAAATATAAATGCTTAATATAAAATATAATAAAAGTTTGTAAACTGAATTCATTACTATATATAAAGAGAATTGTCAACAATAAAATGTTAATGCCTGTTTGTGAAAAGTTTTTTAAAAAAATAATAATAATACGTATCTGTCCATTGTCAGCAAGTACCTCAACGTCTGAACGGAGCACAACATTGACGCAAAGATACGCTTTGAATACAAACTCGCAACAATGTATGATAGCCGGATGAAATGAAGAGGGGCTCCCATAATAGATAGTCGAATACTTCGAGCAGATTTCGTTGGAAATGTCGTCAAAATTTATACTAAGGATATACTATACTATTTGAAGTTATATTTTTCGAATTGTACGTCAGCGATCGTTAATGAGATAATATTGAATTTTGATAAATGTAAATAAAAATGATATAATTATAACTAATTCCCCCGCTTACACAATGCTGTTTTTCACATAGTGCTTTTTAACATATATATATATATATATATATAAATATATATATTTGTGTGTTTATAGAATAGGAAGGCGGACGAGCATATGGACCACCAACCTAAACTAAGATGTTATGTCCCTTGTGCCTGTATTTAAACTGGCTCACTCACCCTTCAAACCGGACCATAACAATAACATGTACTGCCGTTTTGCGCTAGAATATCTGATGAGTGGGTGGTACCTACCCAGACGAGCTTGCACAAAGCCCTATCACCAGTAGACGGTATGTACTACAACATCATCGTCATAATTATATAGTACTGGTAATACCAGGCAAACGTAGTCCTGTCTTATATTATGAATATTTTATGTATATACCAATCGTCATGGCGATCTATGGAAAGGTATAAATGTTGATGTTCTGCAGTGCTATCCAGCAGCGAGTTACAATAAAGGGTATAATATAAAAAACATGTCCATATATATCAGATGTCACCGTTCATTGTTAGACATATATATATATATATATATATATATATATATATATATATATATATATATATATATATATATATATATATATATAACGTATTTTTATATGAATCTCAATTGAATATTTATAAAACATATATATTTTTTTCAACGTAAAAACGAAAGATATCATGTTTCGTTATTACAATACTAATTGAACACCGGTTGATGTTTCTCTACAATTTGGGAAGCAAAACAAAATTCGAAATCCAATATCAATAGCGAAATAACGGAATCCTAATAAAAACAACACGAAAACGATATCGGCATGTTTACAAACAATCTCGAACAGATGAATGAACCAATATAAGTCGACCTTGGACAGGAACAACGGTGAATACTTCACTTGGTTCATTCGGAGTGAACGGATTCATTGAATTCATTCAAGCTCTGTACTGTTTAAGTGTTAATTTAAGAATGGTAACATTTATTTCTTATTTATTAACAATTTTGACATTTTAAGTAGACGTTACGCTTTGAGTTTACTTTTTGCGTTCTACTCGTAAACTTAACAGAAAGCGTTGAATATTTTGATTTTTGTAAACAAAAGAAACTATAAGTATAACGTATACGCAAAACTTGATGAATAAAATGAAAAGCTTAATAAAGGTACGTTTGAAAATTAAAAGTAAGTATCGTAAGTCGCTTACATAAATAAAACGAGGTGAAAAACTTAAACAGAAGGACGAAGAAACTCGGTCGAAGGTATTTAAATGTAACAAGCTTCGTTTATTCAAGTATACTTATATTATTCTATATTAGATTTGTAATAACGTAATATTTCATGTATTTAATGAAAAATAAGTACATTGTTTACGCTTAAGAAATGGAATTTCTTTAGTGAAACTCTTTGCTTGCAATTTAGTATAAGTTTTTATTTCGTACGACATACAGGTAACAATTTAAACCATAACGTATAAGACTCGAGAGAAATGTGACAGAAAAAATGTAAAATGTCGCCATACGTAATTAATGATAATAATTTAAATTTTTGTACTGGCAATAACTATAAATTAAAATACTGTAAATTTTATTGATAAATAATTTTTTCGTTGTCTGAGCATGATGCGTGAACATACATGAATAATAATTAATGAAAAACGAATGAATAAGATTCTTACCTAATACATTTAATGATTTATTTAAAATTATAATGAATATAGTTCAGTCTTTTTACTATGGAATATATCGTCAATGGACTTTAAAACAATGAAACGATTTTAGTCACAAGTGTAACTGGGCCGTGACCTCTCCGTTTATGTTACTGACCGTCGCGTGCGCATATGTCAAGAATGTGGGGACGTGTTTCGTAATGATATACAACAATCAAAATGTAAGCTAGCAATAACCGTTCGTGGAATTTGTTTTATAGAAGGTTTTTTTTTTGATCATAGATAAACAAAGACAAGATAGATGCTGCGAACGCTTAAAATCTTTTTTTTTGTTGCCTCAGTTGTGTATTGTAATTCTATATACGATAACGGTTTGAATTTTATTTATATATCATTCAAACAAAGTTTGATATATATTATAACGATGCTAATCATGTTAATTTTGTACGTTTAAGAATAAGCTAATATAAATTAATAGCGAGATAAACCAATATTAATTGTTAACCAATATGATCTCGCTACTTCGTAATTGTATGAAGATATTATAAGATTCTTTTTTAAAATAAATATCATCATGATCAACGCATTTTCGTAAATGTAGATAAATTATCTAGGTGTTGATAATACGACTTAATTGATTTTCTGACCGGCAAATCCCGACCCCTTCCCTCCTAAGTTTTATTGTTAACTAATTTTCCCTAAGTGGGCCGGTCATCAATGCAATATGCGTGTGCGCTTTCACTGAATTTCTCCAAATACGACGTAGGTATACAATCGAACCCATGACTCATAAACCATTCGCTAACGAAACGTATGCTAATGACTTTAGTTCAGAATGTTGAATGTAGTTGGAATCATTCAGGAAATGATTTCTGATCGTTTATATTTTAAGACATTACTATATAACTATTAAATACATAAGACATTCATCATTAAGGAAACATTTAAGATTAACGGTAAAGGTACTTAATTATATCCTGGGAATATCCTGTGACATTTTTCACACAAAGCCATCTGATCCCAAATTAAGCTTGTACAAAGCTTGTGCTATGGAAATCAGACAACTGATATACTACATATACTACTTTTCTTTTGTAAATACATACTTATATAGATAATTACACCCAGACTCAGGACGAACAGACATGTTCATGCACACAAATGTCTGCCCTGGGTGGGAATCGAACCCACAACCTTCGGCGTGAAAGGCAAGTATCATCCAACCACGGAAACCGGCCGAAATTATACATACATAATTTGAAATGTGTCAATTAATATTCGAATTGTAAACCAGCGAATTAATTTTGTTGCAAGTATTCGTTTCAAGAATAAAAGTGAAAAATTATGTATACCAAATTAAATGGTCAACACTAAATTATAATATTCATAGAAAATAATCGCCGTAACAAAGAAAATTACGGGGAAAGGTAAAACAAGGATGTTTAACCTCACTCAAAATTCCTTTGATGTCAACGTTTAAAGATAATGTGGTTTGTCCTTTATTGTCTTCTTTACGTCATCTAGGGTAAATATTAAGTGTTTTTGCGACATTTTTGATTCTTACTTAAATAAATCTAATAATTTTTCTTAAAACTATAAGAACTTTGATTTAGTTAATAGTTACTTACATATAAGTAAAGTAAATCGTTCCCCGTCTTGATTTTCTACAATGATAATCAATTGTCATCTAAAATGTAAATACCAGTTGTGGTAATGTAACCAAAATTATGCTCGACGAATTCGCGAAGCTTTAAGTGATTAATTCGAAAGACGTCATTTTGTCGGGACGAATAGATGTTCAACCTTGTTATCTGCAATTATATCAATTGGTATGACTTCACTGAAACATTGACCTTTCGCGGATTAGGATGGGCCTCGCCCATCAGCATACAAACAATCATTTATCTCAGCTCTTATCATTCGAGTATCATTGGATCGTTACGAGTTCTTGAATGCTTCTAGTTTGACAAGTCAGTCGAACGACAGCGCTCGTACGCTAAGGACGTGCGTGCGACTTTTAACGTTTCTCTATTCTCGTATTAGTACTACGGCTTGGGCATTGCGTGAATGCAGATGAATCACGTGAACTCACATTGTTTATTATCAATATTGTAAACTCTGTGATGTTTTGTAGCCTTTTTTTCCTTAACCGGTCCGATTTACGCATCAAACGCAGACAAATGTAAGCATTGGCGATTCTTCGGAACAAGTGTTATTGTGTACGATAATGCGGGAAGTGTAAAGTGAACGGATTGCAGTGTTTCGCGGAATTCGTTTAAGAAAAATGTCCGATTAAATCGTAGATTGTCAATCGGTATTTTTGGGTCGTACCAAGAAAAAGAGATCGCGAGGAGTCGTAATGTACGAGGTATCTTGCGTAGCCGGAAACAAAGTAGATGCTGCTTACGCAGTGAAGAGCTTGTCTAACGTAATTCCACCAGGGATGGGGCACACTGTGTCCGTCCAGCGCCATCACGCGCACTCACAATCGTACAAACACAAACCCGAGCCGCCTCCTGTGAGCAAGCCTGATGCCTTGAAATCCCACGTGATGCGACTCTTGAAGCGGTCGAAAAGCCATACTCCAGCCACCAGAGTGGCAGAAACCCAAGGAGATCCGAGGCTGTTCGATCGCAGGACAGTTTTTTCGAAGCCTGTGGCTGATGAGCAAAGACGTCGGAGGAATTCGGCAGAAAGACGTCGTAGTTCCGACAAGCGGGTGATGGTGACCATCGTAGACGGACTACCAGTGGTGGTAACCGGTCAAAGTCAACTGCCTCCGCCACCTCAACACCCGCCACCGGTCACCTATCACCGCCATTCGCACCGTGATAAGGTATGGTAATAATTTAGGTTAGTTAACGGTAGCATTTAAAATTCTTTCGGTATAAATGATTAAATTGAAAGTTAAATTGATCTCTTTAAGTTAATTTAACTGGTTACAGGTTAACTGGTTGTGCATATTTATGAAATGAAAATTTAACTACGTGAGTTAAATATAAACAATATCAAACACTTTTTAAGCCTCTTGCCTCTAAACATTTATATTTTTACACAAAGCTAATGTTTGCATGAAAAATTATTTGCACGATTCTAAAGATAATGTGTTTGTATATAAGATAACATTTAACAAATAATACAAAATAAATATTAATTGCTTATAAATTTTGAGTTTTAAATGTCTACGTCACTACAACTGTTTATAATTAACTAAAAGATTACGTTACGCATTATCAGCTTTTTAGAACGTTATAATTATAATTTAAATAATACGTTAGTAATTTTTTGTAAATATATTTTTGTACTTTTATTAATAAATATTCATTCAGTTATTCTTGATCAGATCACAGTTTCGCTCTCAGTAGAATTATGAATATTGTAGGTAAATATGTTGTTAGTCATACTTACAAACGTAAACAAGGACATATTGAATAAATGTAACAATTAGGCATCGTAATATTTTTTTTGCATCTCACGAGTTGTCGACCCGTTTAAACAAATAAACCTTAAAATTGGTACGGGAAAACTGCGCACAAACAAAGTTGCGTAAAAAAGCTAGCAGATTATAGTTATTAGATTGCTTATCAAGTTCAAATGTTTCCATACATACAATTTACGAATATAAATAGTCATCGTGTACGCCGCGTGACGGAACTGAACGTCATTTGAATTTATCGTAATTACGTTCACGTTTAATTTGTACGAACAGTCGGCACGTGAAGTTATCTCCTTCGTTATATTATCTGTTATAAAATTATCAGCTGTTTGAATTGTTGGCGTTGAGGTAAAATGTATTTGATCCGGACCTAATGCAGATGTAAAGTATATTTTTATAGGAGGTCCTGGGTTCATATAGCCGGGGTAGAACTACAGAGGTATTTTACTAATGGGCCTAATTTGTGTTTTTTTAGTAAACTACATAGTTTATGCCATAAATTCCCACGTCGCAGTCTATCAGTTCCATAGTTTCCAATGAATAATCTGTATTTTTTTGTTTCGGTGCAAATACAGGGACAAGGACACAATATCCCAAATTTCATGGTCGGTGGCACATAGACTGCTTTATAGTTGTTTACAGCGCCATTCCAATAAGGGTAGCGGTGGACGAAAATGACCAATACTGAAAGGAACCTCATGTTCTTATTTAAAAAAAATATAAATATAAGAAAATCAACCCTTGGTGTTGTTTGGCGGAAAATCTATGCTCAACAGGGGGAAATTTACAGACTCTTAGTGTACTAGAAGTGTTATCGATATCAATATATGTTTATCAGACTTGTTTATAACAATATTTATATGCATCTTGTGTCCGTAGCTTAACTTGTCTAGACGTTTTACTGAAAATAGGTTGTAATACACTAGTTCATAGTTCGTCTGCGTCTCACTATAATTTTTGTTTTTATATTAAGGGTTTCGACGTCACGTCGTCATTAATCAAGTATAACTTGAATTGATTACTAGAATCTATAAATTAAATAAAAGTCCCCAGGAAAGTTTCGCAGTTACTTGCATGAAGTAATTTTTTCCGCGACGTTCTATAGGCACGAAGCGAGTATCATTTTATTTGTAAAGATTAATATTTAAATGAAAAGTAACTTATACGTTTTAAGCTGAAAGATATCTTGACAAGATCTTTGATGTACTTTGATCTTTGATGATTTTTTAAGATGTACATACAGATAATAATTTTGTAAACTTTATTTAACTTTATAAAACGATACGAAGTTGTTTTTTTCCGCATCAATCAATAAGTAATGATAATGCTTCTTTATTAAATATATAATGTTGTATAATAACTTATCATTATAAAGATCAACTACCGTTATTGATTAAAGTATTAATGTATATCGTATAGTTATCATTTTTATATATAATATATTTGTGTAAAATAGATATATTAGTTTTATTATAACCATACTTGTCCTATGGCTGTACTTAAGTGTAAAAAACATCAATTAAGCATTCGCTATAGGAAGAGTGATGTCATACACTTACAGTTCCAAGAAGTCCGCAGCACTTGGATTCTTAATAATCAGTAGCAAAGTCAATAAACAAAGCCGAGATGGCCCAGTGGTAAGAACGCGTGAATCTTAACCGATGATCGTAGGTTCAAACCCGGGCAAGCACCACTGAATATTCATGTGCTTAATTTGTGTTTATAATTCATCTCGTGCTTGACGGTGAAGGAAAACATCGTGAGGAAATCTGCACGTGTCTAATTTCATTGAAATTCTGCCACATGTGTATTCTACCAACCCGCATTGGAGCAGCGTGGTGGAATAAGCTCCAAACCTTCTCCTCAAAATGGAGAGGAGGCCTTAGCCCAGCAGTGGGACATTAACAGGCTGTTACTGTAAAGTCAATAAAAAAATTAGTTTCACTGAAACCCAATAATAATAATAAAATGAAACAAACTGATTATATAGAATATCTAACGGATTCATTTTCATAATCGTATCATCTCTCTCGATTGCACCGAAGATCGAGATTGACTCTCGGCAGGTCGTTGACCCAGTTACGTATATATATATATATATATATATATATATATATATTCTATCCGCCGATTTTTCGGTACACATACATGTGTTGGAAGGTGCATGTTGTCTGCATTATGAAATTCGTTCAGACGTTGCCGTGTAAAAGTGATAGTGTGACTAATGGAGCGATTATTTTTTATAGGGCTACCTACGATTTGTATGGAAAACGAACGAACAATCGAAACAATGTTATACATTACGATACTTTTTAAAATTTATCAATAGAAAACCTTTAAGCTCATTTTAAAATGGTCATCCATCATACATAAATTTAGTTTGATAAAAAAGATAAAATATTTTTTCATGATTGGTGTACAAAATCAATTTCGTTTTAATATTTCTTCACTTCAGTATTGACGAGTTAGATCGAGTATGGTATAATTTATTTTTGTTGGAGTATTGAGTAGCGCAAGTGGCAGCCCTACAGTTGCCTCTAATTTATCAATGCAGAACATCGAGGAAGCGCAGTTAGTCTGCAATGAAATCATTTGCATGCAATTTAAAAATGAAGTGGAAGATAAATTCGGTACGTTTTTAATAGCAACAATAACACAGAATGGAAATCAAAAACAGCCACTTATCAAGAGCAACTAGTGTTATCTTTTTTTTTTTTTTTTTTTTTCTCGAGGAGGAAAGGCATTTACGCCTGCCGCCCGGACACGACCGGGACGGGTATGTGGGACTCACGGGGCAGAAGGCCATCGTCCTACCCACTAAAACCTCCTCGTTTCCTTCTCACCGCATGGTGGCGGGGTTACGGGAACGCGTTAGCACACCACCGCGACCCCACCTGCGGCCCCACCTGCGGCCGTCGCTTTGGGTGAGCGACCCACCTGTTGTTTTTTATTGAGGTTTTCTCCTCTCGACCCGGCCGGTGAAGGCAAGGCCCTCGGTCCCACCACAGGCTGGCGCCTGGATGGACGGCAGCCCGAAAGGACTCCGGAGACCAACTCCTCCTCTCTCTCTCCGGCGGCCCAAAAGGACCCCGGAGTCCTCCTATTTGCCACGGAGCCGCTCGCTGGTCAACTCTGCGCAACAGAGAAGTCCCAGGAGCGGCCCGCGACACTTCCGCCGCGTCAGTCTCAGCCGCGATCGATAAGCATTCCGGAAAAACATCGGATTGCTGGTCGACCCCGTTGCCCAGGGTGCACCACGTGGAGGTGACTGACATGCACCTCAACTAGTGTTATCCTTTTTTTTTTTTTTTTTTTTTTTCGAGGAGGAAAGGCATTTACGCCTGCCGCCCGGACACGACCGGGACGGGTATGTGGGACTCACGGGGCAGAAGGCCATCGTCCTACCCACTAAAACCTCCTCGTTTCCTTCTCACCGCATGGTGGCGGGGTTACGGGAACGCGTTAGCACACCACCGCGACCCCGCCTGCGGCCGTCGCTTTGGGTGAGCGACCCACCTGTTGTTTTTTATTGAGGTTTTCTCCTCTCGACCCGGCCGGTGAAGGCGAGGCCCTCGGTCCCACCACAGGCTGGCGCCTGGATGGGGAAACGAGTTTGAGAAGGCGGTGACCGAAGTCTGTCCGCCCAGCATCGACACCGAAACTGGACGAACCCGCCTCTCCCTCCTCCTCTACTCCTCTACTCCTGTCTCCGGCAGCCCGAAAGGACTCCGGAGACCAACTCCTCCTCTCTCTCTCCGGCGGCCCAAAAGGACCCCGGAGTCCTCCTATTTGCCACGGAGCCGCTCGCTGGTCAACTCTGCGCAACAGAGAAGTCCCAGGAGCGGCCCGCGACACTTCCGCCGCGTCAGTCTCAGCCGCGATCGACAAGCATTCCGGAAAAACATCGGATTGCTGGTCGACCCCGTTGCCCAGGGTGCACCACGTGGAGGTGACTGACATGCACCCCAACTAGTGTTATCCTCTTTTAACTTAAGATATCTGTGGTAAGTAAATGCAGGATAGATAATAAAGTAGAATTCTTGACGTTTAATTATCTATAATTATTGCCTATTTATTGCGTACACCGATCATCGCGCTGCTGTGGATTTACAAACATCGAGGTGGTGACGATAGAATTTTGAATTCTAGCGTGATGGCCAGTGGTGAATTTCAGCAGCCCCGTGATATATACAAATAAATGAAATGCTATATGTATTATGGTATATTAAGTGTTCCCCGTAATGTAGTTACAAACACACTAGGTATATATACAACTGACGCATCTAATTTACAGCAACATAGAATGTTATGGTTCAGTACTTATTTTATACTAAACCCTTTGTATTCGATGAGTAGTTTTCAAGGGAAATAGTTTTGAACTTTGAAACTTGTAAAGAGAGATTGTATTAAGGAAATTCTTGGAGGTATCTAGTGGTAGTTTATTTATGTACATTACTGTTATGGCACTATACATGATTGGGTTCAGTTTAGGTATAATGAATTCGCCATTTATAATATGTTGTGGTATTCATGTAAAAGTTAAATGATCAACTGCAGATAAAATACATAACGGATGTAACATTTTATAACCTGTACATATAATTGGCGTTATTGATAATAATTTAACTGCTTATATTTCATGGAATGTCTAAAAGTAGAGGTGATGACTTACTTTCAGTCAGCGATGAATTCGGGACTAGAAGGGGTTCTCAATACCTGGTAATCTCTCCTAGAGAATGGAGACCTGCGTAGGCAGGCCGTCCGTCAGAGCGTCACGGTAGCATGCGCAAGCGATCCCGTGGCGCTCCTTGTTAAGACGGAAAGGGTACCACTGGTTTTTTAGTGGGTGTTCCGATTCCGTGGGGGAAACGCGTAATGCGTTTTTCCAGCGTGAAAAAAAAACAAGTCAGCAATGAATTTAGGTTGTAAAACAATACAACGGTTTTCTTGTATTAATATTTTACACAATCGTAATGATCATTGACACATAGTTGATTAAGAGCAAAAGTATGTAATGTAGCTCACACGATCGGTCCGAGTACACGAGTTTAACTGACCATGTATGTATGTATGCATGCATACATTTATGTATAAAGTGATTTGTTTTGTTCCTGGAAATATGTATTTAGTCATACTTCGTTTTAGTATTAAGCGAGTGATAAATGTCCATTTTGTATCGAAAATATCTGTTTTTGGTGTTTTTTGTTACGGATCTTTTTACCTCTCGATTTGAGCTAATTTCAAACATTTAAGAGAAAGTGTGGTGCGTATTTTGATATAATTATTGCAATTTAATTTGTAAATAAGTAAAATAATTCCATGTTTGAATATGATTAATATTTAAACTTGTGTGAACGATGATAGTGTTTAAAATTGTAGAAGATAAATATTTCTCGTAATTTTTTGTATTAAGTATCGGGTATATAATGTATTTAATAAATTGCATCGAGTTAGCACTGTTTTTTATGTAGTGTTTATATATATTTAAGATATTGTCACAGAACAATAAAAATATATATAATGATTGCTTTTTTTACTGTTGGTTTTATGCACACAAAAATCTCGAGAAAGCCTATACGAGTCTGATGAGATAACGTGTAATGTTTCCACCAGCCGGCATTAGACCAACGAGGTGGAATAAGATTGAAACTTTTTTTCACTTTAAAAGAACCAATATTTGTCATATTTGCCCAACTGTGAGCTGGTAATGATGATGTGATAAGTTATATGTGAAACTGCTTAACGATAAATAGTTCTATAGAATTGCACGGTGTTATTTTTATAAATCTTTTATTTTCCGAACACTGACTCAAAGGTTTTTATCTCTCTTTGTTATTCGACGACCGTTGCATCCAGGAAGAATTGATTCGATTGAAAAAGTGTTCACAAATAGCTCGTTAACTTACTTTTGAAGTGCCGCGTGCAATTTGCCGAAGAATAATAGCGCTTATATTCAATAAAGTAATTACTTTTATTGCAATAGTTGACTGTTATCATGCACTCAAATTAATGTTTTTTTTTTATGAAATAAACCTAAATTTAAGGAAATGTTGTAGTGTTTCTTTTAAACCGTTTATCATGAATAAAAATGGACCAATATACATAGTTATCGGTTTCTTTCGTCCTTAATCTCTTGGGAGCTATACACTGTGAACACTGATTAGATTACAAGCGTAATCGATGGTAAACACGCAGTCGAACCTGAAGAAAAAGGCTTGTATTTTGTATACTTTAAATATTGGCAACTCGTCATCACATCAGACGAAACTGTGTAACCGCAGTTACATTCGAATAAAACGAAATGAAATAGCTAGTAGGTATTGTCTACGCCATCGTTATTCGAAGCTCGAGGAATAAAGGATGTGAAAGATCGATTCCTGAAAGAGTGCACATAAACTATGTACGTAAATACAGACAGAGGGCGTTGATGTAAACAGTCTTCCAGTTAATAAGTTCTCAAGCGAAAATAAATCGTAATGACCAAGATTTAGAGTTCGTTTTCGTGTTTAGCGTTTGTTAACTTTGTTGCTAAACATTGAGAAGCAGTATTATGTATTTTAAAACTAAAGTGTTAATTAAATGAGGATTTTAAAGCTTACGTTACTCGTACTTTCGTCTTTCATTTAAAGTTGATTTCTAACTAACTTATACATAGTAATTCTGGTTAGCGTAAAAAATTATGGTATGTTACACCAACAAAGTAATTTATCCAATTACGTACAAACTTGTTATTTATCTTAAGGTCATCACAATTTTGTTTTTAATTAATAATAAATGACGTTTCTTATTTTTTTTAATCACATCCATAAAAAATACATTTAAATCCAATTTGCATATCCATAAAAACTTTGACAATATTCAATAAAATCGTTTTGATTTCTATCTCGTACATAAACTGAGGAGAGGAACTCGGCGAGATTATATATTTATTAACAAACAATCGAGCAACCCAGACACGTAATATATCATGTGCAGATAGATAGACATTAGGGCACTGCGCTATGCAAATTGTGCTCCTGCAACACTGAATTCAAATCGTATAAAAGATTTGTTTTACGGTCTCGTAGTTTTAAAGTGACTTGCGTCTACATAAACGTATGAAAATTAGAATTATAAACTAAGTACAGAACTAAAATTTAAAAAATTGTATTAAATCTATATGAGGAGATTAGGCGTTAGATGAACTTATGTTTTTTGAATTTATGAAGTGATGCTTCTTGAACGTCGTACTTGAATGCAAAAAGTAGTTCCTTTAGAAAACATAATTATTTGTGCGTATTTGAAGACCTTTATTATTATTGATATTTGTTCATTTTCATGCAGGATGTTTATATTATTTGAAATCATTAAAAATATATTCCGAATAGGTGGCTACTATTTGTAAATACTTGTTATTTATATTTTTTTACTGGTGGTAGGGCTTTGTGCAAGCTCGTCTGGGTAGGTACCACCCACTCATCAGATATTCTACCGCAAAACAGCAATACTTGATATTGTTGTGTTCCGGTTTGAAGGGTGAGTGAGCCAGTGTAATTACAGGCACAAGGGACATAAAATCTTAGTTCCCAAGGTTGGTGGCGCATTGGATATGTAAGCGATGGTTGACATTTCTTACAATGCCAATGTCTAAGAGCGTTGGTGACCACTTACCATCAGGTGGCCCATATGCTCGTCCGCCTTCCTATTCTATAAAAAAAAAAAAAATTTCTACATGATATCGAGTTAGTAAATAGATCAAACTAATTACTACATGCGCGATCAAAGTTAGCCGGTCAGAAATCGCGCAGAACCGAACTGTTTGGTTACGTTTTTATATAGGTATTTTATTTTAAATTTAGTGAGTAACGCTAACGACCGCCTTTTGCATTTGTAATATTATTAAGATAAGTCAAACTTGTTTATATATAGAAAAAAAAAACAGGTGAAACACTCATACGGAAAGTTAGTCGAACATTTTTAGATTTGTAACGATTAATTAGAAAGCGCACGTGTACCGAATATTTTTAGACGTTTCCTGGATCATTGAAGACAGATTTAGTATTTGTTTGATCGTAATGAGTCGACTTTAAATAAATCTTATGTCTTGGGTACCGTTTGTTCTTAATGTATTCAAATATATATTTTACTATACTATATTAGTGAAACATTAATAGATAAGGTTTATTACGCAATACAAAAATATGTGGTGATGAAAGGGCGTGGAGTTCGTATTTTTTGATTTCTATACATGATTTTTATATTGTTAATTTTATATGTATTTCGTTGTATTGAGTTTTTTTCGGCCGATTCGTCTCAATAGAATCGAGATTAGACGATTATGAAGTTATTTTGTGAGTCTAATTGAATAAAAAATATTTTGATTTTATAATGATTTTTCATTACTTTACATTTATAATACATATTAATGAGGTTTATTCAATGAAAAAATGAATACGAAATCTGCGAATATGCGATGTATTTATTTTTAGTTTTCAATGTTATCATCGCCTCGTCCTCGCGTTGTGTTTAAATATGAAACGTGCGAAAGTTTTATTTATATACATTTATTTATTTATTTATAGATCGTCGTATTTTTGTTTGATTTATATCGGTGAGAAGTTATTATATATATATTATGCTGGTATGGTTATTGAAGTTGAATAATAATTGGCATTTCATGTGCCGACGGTTACGAAAATGTCATGAAGTAATGTGCACGAGTGACATAAAACTTTACGTCATATAACAAATGTCTTTTAGAATAATAATAATATCCTGGGACATTATTCACACACGGCCATCTGATCCCAAGCTAAGCAATGCTTGTACTATGGAAACCACACAACTGATATACTACATATACTACTTTTTGTAAATACATACGTATATACATAATTACACCCAGACTCAGGACAAACAGACATGTTCATGCACACAAATGTCTGTCCTGTGTGGGAATCGAACCCACAACCTTCGACGTGAAAGGCAAGTGTCTACCAACCACGCCAACCGGCCCGTCAAATAAGCTCGTAACGAATCTTTTTTTCTTTTTTGCCAGGAGTTGAAGGTCTTTTAACCATGCGACATTCCAATAAATAAAATGCTTTTGACAAAATATCTTACGAAACATCATATAAAAAATCGCCTTATTATTAAATTATCTTAAAAATCTCTGTTCCGTCGGTGGAAACGATCCCATTTTGCCAGTCGTACAACTTAATTGCAAGTTTATAATTTATCGGTGTTTGTTAGTCGGTTGTCGTATTACAAATATGTTAATAACTACGATACATTTCATTTATATTTAACACGTGCTATATATTTTAAATACTGGTTTGAATTTGATATTATGTATTAAAATTGAGGTACTATATTATTGGTATATATTTCACAATAATTTAAAGAAGCTTCTGTAGAAAGATGAATTCTAGACTAGAAAGAGTTCCATATGTTGGTAACGTCCTTTTTTTTCGCCGTCTTGAAACGGTAGACAGTACCTACGTGGCTGTTCTCGACTTCTGCACATTATACATACTACATTTAATGCGAAGTTCAGCTCGAAATTATTAGACAGTGGCTGCTGAGTCCGGTGAAAAGTCCGCTTGGAATTTCATTTCAGTAGACTTTTCCAGGCTGTATATATAGATTAAGAAAGAGTAAGAAAGGTTATCAAAATATTAGTATTACGCAAATATAAACTATTGGTCAGACAGAATAACCGCACTGACAAAATATAATAGACGTCTAGTGTACATATGAATACATGATATACGCTTATGATATTTGTAAAATAAGAAAAAACAAAATATTTTTAATATAAATAACTATTCATTATTCAAATCTATAAGTGCTACTTGCCATTCAACGCGTTCAATATAAACAAATATAGTTTAATGGTTTAATGTATGCACGAATTCTTAGCGTATGTATTAAATGAAATTGTTACAAAACTAGTTTTTAATTCGCAATGCAACGAAGGAAAGTCCGTCGTTCGTTTTGGCCAGTTCGCGATGTCAATTTACCGAGAAACTGGTTTTTATTTTGCATTAAACACAATAGATTAGAAAGCTGCGGTCGATTTCGAAACAACAAAGCCGTCCAGTAACTATGTTTCATAAAAAACTATATCGATAACTCAGGATTGCCTTCCACTGCATATAATTGTATTTATCGCTGCGAGGTATCCGAGATACGAAAATTAAAAATAAAGTAAGTCGGGACGTTTGGAAATTATTTACCTTCGATTCAGGGTCAGGTTGGTATTCAGCGCTCGTAACACAAAAAACCGTAACCGTAACAGCCTGTGAATGTCCCACTGCTGGGCTAAAGGCATCCTCTCCACTTTTTGAGGAGAAGGTTTGGAGCTTATTCCACCACGCTGCTCCAATGCGGGTTGGTGGACTTCACATGTGGCAGAATTTCATTGAAATTAGACACATGCAGGTTTCCTCACGATGTTTTCCTTCACCGTAAAGCACAAGATGAATTATTATCACAAAGTAAGCACATGAAAATTCAGTGGTGCTTACCCGGGTTTGAACCCACGATCATCGGTTAAGATTCACGCGTTCTTACCACTGGGCCATCTCGGTAACACAAACTTTCGCCTAATTCATATCTCATCGTTAGCCACAGCCGTCGGACAGCTCAGTTCTACTCTGACGACAACTTCACCACATTAACGTACGCACGTTTTATGGCAATTTCCGTAATGGTTCAAGTAAGCGTTAAAGCCTGTGGCTAGGACTGGGAACAGCAGTATTCTAAGACTTAAATTCTGATCGATCATGATCGAACCAGCTACTTTCATATATTATATTGTATTTCATCACTCGATACTATTAATATATATTTATGCATATAAGATATCATTTGCACTTGAACCAAACGCTTATGTAATTATTTACATTGCAAAGTTTATTTTATATATTTGTTTTGTTACTATGTAGTTATTTACAATTCCGGTAAGAACCGGAAAATTACTACAATCCTGAATGCGATGATGATATATCATTTGACTATCATATTTTGTTTGTTATTTAGTGTTTATTTAATTAAATAATCATAAACTTGCATCGGTGTATTGAAGTGGAATTAGCTTTAAAACTTTTCATTACGAGGATAAGAAATCTTTGTCCAGGTGTGAAACAATTACAGGCTAATACTATAATTTTTTTAATTTTAAATTTGTATAAAAATATGGAGATTGAAAATTAAAAATACGTATATGCGTATATGCGTTTAATAAGGAATTTATTACACGCATGCATTATGCGTATATGCGTTTAATAAGGAATTTATTACACGGAAATTTTATTACACGCATGTGGTCCATTTTTTGCATCTATAGATGTAGTTTGAAAACCGGATAAGTGACAATGATCCTGGAAAAATCCACAAATGTGAAGTGACGAGTAATCCATTTATAGCTAGTTTATATATATTGTACGCAGTCATCTGCCGTGTCGATATTATAATGCAATTTATGTTGTCGTTATAAACAAAAATGCTGTTGAACTAGGTTAACTTTAAAGCCATACTACAGCTAACGCCCTCTCGCGGTGAATAGATGAATTTATTATAATTATGTGTTTAGAATATTTCTGTATTTTTTGTATTCTTAAAAATAAAAATATGTAGGTATATATTATATGTTATTGATTTTTTTTCAGTTGTATTTAAAAATAATATTAAAGTTAACAACTAGGCATAATTACTTCTCGATGTTGCTACTACTCGCTAGATGGCACTGTAAACATATATGTTGGTTAAAATAACGTTTTTATTTTATTGAAAATATTATTTACAAATTGTAAATGAGTCGAGATGGTTCAGTGGTTAGAATACGTCGATCTTAACGGAAGACTGTGGGTCCGAGCCTAGGCAAGTGCGACTGGATTTTCATTTGCTCAATTTGTATTTATGATTCATCTTGTGCTTGCCGGAAAAGCAAAACATCGTTATCTCCAACAACAGTTGCATATGTCAGATGATACATGTGCATGCATCAACCCTTTTCGGAGCAGCGTGGTGGAATAAGCTCTAAAACCTTCTCCTCAAAAAGGTAGAAGAGGCCTTAGCCCAGCAGTGGGACATTCACAGGCTGTTACTGCACTGTACTAACTGATTCAACCGAATATTTTAATTTATGAAACTTACTTAACGGTGTTATCATAAACATTACTAAAATTATTACTTAAATGTAGCTTACATCGGACTGCATTGTTCTGAATCTATGCTACACTTTATCTTAATATTATCATAAAAAATAACTTTATCCACTCGTTTATCGCGAATTATTAGTAACCCCCAGGCTGTCTGGCTATTATATACATAATTATAAACAATATAGAAACATAATAAAATTATTCAAATTAAAACAGTCATTAAAAACTGCCATTCGTCATTATAATCGTAAAAATGTATATGTATTCCAATCGCACTTTCTCTCCGACATTGACGATATTTGTATGTATCTAATAGAAAATGTTTTGCACGGAACATGTTCGCGATATATGTATCGATTTGAATTTTAAAAAACGTTTCATATTCGAATTGACTCAATACTTGTTTAATATCTATATTCGTTTAGAATCGTTAATCGTTTTAGAATCTCTGGATAGTTAATATATATATATATATGTAATTAAATGGTGGACAGCCTCGTGTATCCGTAACCTAGACTTCAGGCTTATCACCCACGCTTGAACTAATTTGTACGAACCAAAAGCCGAGCCATACTAATGCACGGTCTCGCTAATTGTATATGCAAGTAGGCCGACGATCACTTAATTGTGCTTAGGCCATTGTATACTCACCGCATTGTATTAAGTCCAAATGAAAGTGAACCTTGTGTTTTAGATGATAGGGCTTAATTTTGATCTTAACATGTCGCTTTGACGTGCCGTTTAGAATAGCTTACGTTCAAACTAGTGGTTTTTATTGGATTTGTTCGTGTAAGTATATATATTCAAACTTCATTAGTAGCCGTATGCTGTATGGTAAAACTTAATTTAGTATACTAATTAAAGTGATATTTGTAGCACAAGCAACTTCTATTTATTTTTCATATAAACTTGATGCCTATGTATGTACGTTATAATATTATGGCTAAACTAACACAATCTTCAATTGTTCAAAATAAATGCAATAAAATTAAATATATAAAATGTTTTGATTCGACTAAGTTTAACTCCTACACTAAAAAAATATATCTGATAATTTGTTTACCTGTGAGTCCAAGTAAAGGTCAGAGCGCGTTTGTATTCTATTCATTATTTTTTTTACTCGTATTTCGTTTTTTATTGGATAAAAGCTTTCTATTAAACTGAAATCAAATTTCCTGCCGTGGAAAAATATTTTTCTAGTACTTTATGATTTTGTACACAAGTCTTACTGCTAATTGTTATTGAAAATAGTGTAAAGGATTTTTTTTGTTCAATTTTTATTAAATTTCTCCACAGACATGAGTTCGTGCCTTGGATTATATTTCGTTATTTAATTTGTACTAAAAGTTTTCTCTGGTTGAAAAATAACAAAATCTAATTAAAAATTGCATTGTATGCAAACTGTATACTTTATACAGTTTATTATATTACTGTAAATAATAAATTATACCTGCAGTCTATAGCTGCTTATTTGTTATTAGTGAAAGTTTTAATTGGTTAGTTTATAAAAAAATCCATACAAATATATAAGTTTTTATGAACAAAAGGCTTAATTATAAATAATTGTTAAATAATGAGAAAAAACGAGTATCGAGATCATGCGCCGCAATAGCGGTTCACTGTTACATGCGCCGGCGCAGCCTGCGCTGACTCACTCGTTGCGTGGTTCCAGTGTTGTGTTGTGAGATGAAGGAAAAATATAAGTACATTCAAATATATATTTTGAACGTTCATTCAACATATTTCAATTCAATGTTTTATTAAATCAATTAAAAACATTCTATTAAATCTAAATCTTCTTGATGAAAGTTAAGTAATTTAAAGTTATTCATATCTGGATTGGTTTTGTGATGTTAATGCCGCGTTATTCGGTTATTTAATAACACAGTAATAATATAAAAATAAAGGCAATCAGTTAATTTTATTTTTAAAGAAATTTCAAATGAAGATACTTGGCCCTAGGGTCCAACTCAACGACGCATTTTTATAAAAAAAAAATGAAAGGCTACCCATTTTTAAATTTCAAGCGAACAAATAATAGGTTTAGTAGTAAATTATATATAAAAAAACCCTTTTTAATAAACGTAGCACAACTTGAAAAATATGTTTTTATTCAATTTAAAATTCACTTGCAAGATTTTTCCCAGTCATAATAACAGCTGAAGCAATATAAAATCTTATAAAATATATTTATTTCACATACATATTGGTGTTTATTTATTAAAGAGAAATAGTGTAAAACGTCTCGCACGGAATCGTATAATGGAAACATGTGTAAAATCACGGCCGTGTGACGTCGACCCACTTATCAACCTGCGTTAATAATATCTTGCTTGAAAATTTGTATAATTATTTTAACTACTTACAATTTTTAAACATATAAACTAACACATGTAACTATGGACATATGTTTGAAATTGTCAATTATATGTCTTTATTACATATAAAAATCATATTTAAAAATTAGAAGCATTTATGACACGGTGTTGGCGTAGAGAAGCGAAAATGCCAGTGTGATGATCAGACGACTTAGAAAAATGGCAGGTGCTCATTGGCAGCGATTAGCACAGGATTGGGAGAATTGTTGCGTCGGCGAGGAGGCCTATGTCCAGCTGTGGATTAATGTGAGCTGAATAAGATGATGACGATAATTTATGACACTTAGCTGTATATAAACTTTTCACTAGCTGTTTTCGGTGTCTAATCACGAGATCAGAATCCATATGCCATCATAGTATGGAATTAAATATATAGCAAACGACCCGTTATGCTTGCCTTGTTAACCTTCGACTGAGATAACGCCCGTAACGCAGTTGACAGTTGAGATGTTATAATTACAATTTAAATTGAAATTATTCGTGATTAAAGTGTTGCCACATGTAAATTAAGATCACACAATAATAATAATAAGGAAGCAGGTATATATTTTATATTAGTACAGCCAAAAGAATTGTATGTATGATGACGTACAATGATGTTATTATGTTTATGTGCAATACATACATTATCGTTTAAAGGCTGTCATGGCATTTAAGACGAAGTAAATCGTATAAAATATAAACTATAAGGGTCCGTTCACACAGACCGGCTCGGAGAGCATCGGCCTGCTTTTTTCTTTTCACACAGACCGGGTCGTATACGCTTGGAATTGGCCGGAGCGGAGCCGCCAACTATTTCACATCGACCGGCTGGAAGAGATCTGAAAGCGGGTGCGAGCGAGAAAGAGCACGCAAGCGGAGCCGGTCGGCTCCTTTTATTACTTCACACGAAGCGCGTTCAGGCATTTTTAATGACAAAAAAGGTGCAAATGCAAAAATAAACTTTACTACAATCACTCAAAACACTGTTTCCAACGTGATAAAAATCTGCTCTCCTCTCCGAGCCGGTCTGTGTGAACGGACCCTAAATGTGTATAAAATAAGATTAAATTTTTTTATTGATTGATACTTTGACCTCGGAGTTTTAAATGAGGTTATAACTAATATAACCATAGAAAGCTGAAAAGAACAAAATATATTATATAGATCAATCAATACCGCAAGATACAGCTAGATTGTTTAATGTTTTATACTTTATGACATTGCTAGGAAACAAATTTTCTCTTGCACATAAGATAGAGTACATTCCAATTACAATGATTCTGTCATGCAAATTTAAACCTTATACCGTTAGCATAGATAATAACTGGAAAGTATAGAATACGTCAGTTTGCGGTACTTCCGTGCCAACTGTTTTAAAATAATCCTAAACGAGGATACCTTACTACGCTTGTTCCCATCCTTTTATTACGAACTCATTCATTGTAAAGTGCATACAAAACTAATATCAAGCAAATGTCATCTTTACTTATATACATATAAGCTCCTATGTTTGAAAACTGAATTATTACCTTAAATACTACTCGTAACGGGCAAAAATGAGTCTTGAATATATAGCGTTAAAGATTTGTTATCCCTGAAAGGTTTTTGTACCACTTTCTATCACTGTCGGTCATAATATCTGCCTTTCATATGTGGTTAAGTTGAAGGTATTCTCATGGGTTGCAAGTTTGTTAACCTAGGAACAATTATTTCAACCTCGCCTGCTCTACGTATTATATGAAAGTTATCTTTTCAAATGAGTATGAGAAACTGGCTGGTTGTCTAATCCCCAAAAAAGTATATTACTATTATTTGTATTTTGGAGAAAGATGAAGACTTATCTTAATAAGGATGGAACTATATACGATGGACTTATATAGGATGGAAAGTTAAAAATATTTTGAGCGAGATTCAATGACTACTATACCGTCTATACATACAAAAACAACGAATTTAAGTGACTACTAAAATTTTATTATCAAAAAACTGCTGCACAGCTGGAACTATATGCCCTCTATGTTAAAGGCACAGACAGGTGCGTTCGTGACATCTGATACGATTAAAATGCAAATGGAAACTACTTTTTGAATTTTTTACTGAACCATTTGATTTAGTAAAAAGTAGTTATTTTATACTAGCATTTCGTTCGTTCACATATGGCGCTAAAGTCACGTTGTGGTAATTTAATTTTTTTTGTTATAGACATGTCAAAGTTTTTATTTCAAAGAAAAATGCGACCATTTGCGAATTGATTTTTCAGCTTATCTCCACGTCATGTGAACACTTTTCTTTCTTACCCCCTTTCCCCCCGAAGGCTGATAACCGGGTGTGTGAGGCGGCGCGGGCGCAGCCGACCTCAGTCTCCTCTTGTACGTCGAACGCGGCGGACGGTTTGCGGCTCCTAAATTAGGTGTTTTTAACATTCTCAAGTTCTGTGATACATAAATAATAGTGCTTGTGGATTAGTGTAATGTGGCAAAAATTGCAAATTTAAATGTGACGGAAGAAGTTTTTAAACGATACCGCGTCGGTGCCGTTACGTCGCGCTTCGGCGATTCAGTTAATAACTTGTGGATCTACAGTGACTGTGTAATAGTGGTTTTGCTAAGATTTAATATCGTGGAAAGGTCACTTACCTTGATCGAAGGTTTTTTCGTGGTGCTCCTATTGTTCGAGAAGTTTTTTTGCAGTATAGATCTTTGCAGCTTCAGCAATTTTAGGTTTTACGTTTGAAAGTTTAGTGTTGGCAACACGATTGCTTTACTTCCTGTTACTTTTCCCTTGGGAATTCTGTTTGCATATTGGGTTCGGCTGATACTTGACTCATTGCCGATCATACGTGTCGTTGACATTTTCCTAGAATTAATACTTATCGGAATTTGTTTAATCATTACGAAACTCGTTTGTGCGTTATGCATTTTTTATTTCATTGAATTATGAAGGCTCATTACAAGTTTTACATTACATGTTTGGGATTAAAGATTCAAGTCTGGGTTTGTTTCTTAAATCTGTGATAATTATTTTAATATTAGGTTGAGCTTAAAAACTCCATGTCAAATAGGTGACTGCAATTAAAAAAACACGCTTTTTCAACTTTTAGGTTAATAGGAATAGATTTCATTTGACATTGCAGTAATAAATGGAAGTACGGCGAAACTGATACAGCAATTGCTTAAAATTATACTAGCGATTTTAGTAAAATTCTTGGTGACTCATAACCGATCATCTCATCGGAATAATGGATAAGTTTTTTTCTTTATTTTACGGTCGAGAGATTATAATTCGTATCGGAGTGGAGAGGTTTTGTTTCGACCAAGTGAAACGGTGGCAATTGGACCTTGATATCCGGCATTGCAACAGTGGATACAATACTTGTTTTGCTGTTTTTGTACTAGCTGGGAGTTTTAAACATTTTCAGAGGAAATGTATTACAATTTTTGTTTGGGACTCTTATGAATTAGTCGTGTTTCTATTTTAAACTTATTTTAGGTTAACTTAAGTTATTTATATAGTTCATACAGGCGCGTTTAAACGTTTGGGTACTGTAATTATTTATAAAATTACTGGTCTTTCTTGTAAATGAAAAATTAAGTTACGTTAATACGATTCGACACGTACTGCAGTATTTTTCCACAAATAAAAACAGTTGCATCACCTTGCAATAAATACACTTATGTCTACATTCTATTTGAAAAAAATGGTTGCAGTACTTAAAGGAAAAATCCCCAGCGACGTTAGCTTGTCACGAATGTCGCTGGAAACTCTGTCCCAGTTCTCGTACTGGGTTAAACAAGTCGGCTTGACAAGAAAAGTACTATTAAAGGAGTAATTTGTGTTTACAGCTCAGAATGGCAAATAGACGTTCGATGTTATAAGGCTTATAATGGTAATAGCTTTTCTAACATATATCGAAGCTATAATTGCCGACTACGGGCTATACAAATGGTAATATCATTGATAGGTTTTAAATTATTATATACACATCAGTGTTATTAAAACTTTAAAATATATAAAACATCAAAGATTAAAATTAAAATTTAAATAAAGAAACATAAATGAAAATTTAAAACTTGCTGGCCTATTTAAAGAATAAATTGAATATTATTATTATTTTAATCTATTTAAAGTAAAATTTCTAAGATTTATGACGTTATACATAAGGTTTAAAATGGTTATAACACATTTAGCGATTCATATCATGTTTCGCTGAAAGTATCCACTTGTTTCCTTATCATATCGTTAAAGGAGTTATCAGTCTTTCGTGTGATAGCGTCTGATAGTGATAGTGTGATTAGGGTAGGTGTACCTCGGTGATGTCAGCTGCTATTGAATATTTTCGTGTTGAAATTTGTTATTTTATCAATTCTATGCATATTATAAAATAGACGACCATTTTTATAGCCTTGGCGAACCCTTCATTGAATTGAAGTATTCGAAATATTTATAATTAGAAGTAAAAGTAATTGTAACTGGTTATAGAATAAAAGGTCGATCGCTGATGTTAATCGTTTTTGATCATAAAATTAAAATTTTAAACTAACCAAGATATCTTAATATGAATAACGGATGTGTAGCCGCTTCCTTTTGATCTTGAAGTCACTTGAAATTAATTATAAAAACTTTAAATAGGTATGTCTTTATTAACAATAGACTTGAACACAGTTAGGAAGCTTAAAATTAAAAGAATAATAAATAATTAATTTTACTTTCGGCGAAGTGCATTTGTGCGTTTAGTATGACTCGTTTTGATTCTATCGATTGAATTTCGACTGTGTTGATTTTATACAGACAGAAAATATATTTTATTCTAGAATATGGTTTAATATTTTTAGAATCAAATAAGTGGGAAATATTTAAACATTCGTAACATCATTTTCGCATTATACCAATTACATACTAATAATAATAATAATATCCTGGAACAATATTCACACACGGCCACCTGATTCCAAACTAAGCAGAGCTTGTACTATGGTAACCAGACAATTGATATACTACATATACTACTTTTCTTTTGTAAATACGTACTTATATAGATAATTTCACCCAGACTCAGGACAAACAGACTCGAACCCGCAACCTGCTGTGAAAGGCAAGTATCTACCAACCATGCCAACCGGCCCGTCAATTTAAACATTGATTATAGACATGTAGCAAAATTATATTAATCTGATATATATTTTACCTGAATATTTTTCTTCAGAGTAATACATATTTTCGTTTTATAATTAATAATGATGACCTCAGCTCGGTTGAGAACGTTCAAGGGTGAAAGAGATAAGTTGTCAGCTTAAGGTACGGTCTCGTTAGCAGACTGCAGTGACCTTCACAAAGTATTATATATAGATAACTGTATTTTGTATCAATAACAAAGTTGCTTTCATATTACTAAAGCCAAGCTTAACTCTTATACTCATCGATAACAGCTAAACTTAACATACAAATAACTTAAAACTTTAAAGGACACAATTGGACATGCTTTGTTATTTGAGTATGCGTTCAATCATAAAAAAAAATATCTTGAAGTATACGGAGGATTGAGGTTCGAAAGTGTTTTTGTTATATTTTGATTGTTTTAATTTGATTTATGGAAAGTAATGAAATATTTGCAACGATCCAGTCAGAAGAGTTGGCTGTCAGTCAATAACATAGTAAATATCACTTTGACAGCTTAATTATGCATTCATACATATATATAAATGCGCAAGTTACTCTGCATGTCTTTTACTGTTTAACGTCTAAACCGACAAGGACAATCAAAAGTTGTCCTTGTCGGTTTAGAAGATCTTGAAGTGTATAAAAAAACTTATAATATAAATTTTAATTAATTACCAAAAATTAAAAGAACTGAGCCCCTGCTCATCTTCGGTAGGAAACAGGCGTGTGTAATTTTAATTTAACGGCACAGTTAATAAACCTTAATAATAAATTAACAAGATTAAAGGGACGAAAGTGGAACTAAGAGCTTTTACCGTTCCCTATCATAACGCAAAGCTAAACATTATTTAAGCAACGTTGCTGAAACAAAACAATATGATCCACGAGATGCAATTCCTTTGTTGTTTTTTTTGTGCATTTGTTTTACAGTAATAACACAAGTAGCACGAAATATACGGTTGTGACCTCGGCGCTGGTTTGTTGATACAATAACATATCCTATCGAATTATACATATTTGGCTAGCATGTAAGGCTGCAGATCTTGGACTCATACTCCGGGTTGAGTTAATAAAAAAATATTGGGTGTTCCTAGTGTCTATGAGCGCGTGCCGTAAGCAAATTGTAATTAATAATAATAATATAAGTATGCATTTGTATAATACCTATGTTATTGTGTAATCGTACAGAACATTTGCACGAGTTAATGTTTAAATTATCTCAAGTATATGCACTTGTTGTATCTGTTTGCATATAACGAATGTCGTACACAATCGCGTTGCGTCATTACGACATAATAAGGCTGTAATTGTTAGCTCGTTAACGTTAGCGATTACAAGCGCACAATAATCACAATCTCTGAAGTAGATATGTTTTATTTTATAAAGCACGTACAGCGTTTCGTCTCTTTAATCACTCAAATTGTACGAAGCAAGTCTCGTTTCTTGAATGTTCCTCTTTGAAGTATCGAGACAAAATAAATAAATATAAAATAAAACTATGACACACATACAAATAAAAGTAAAGATAAATATAGTAAGATACGGTTGTATGTACTTTAATATTATTAGCATTGCATTGTATTTATGGACAGCCAAATGTTTATAAGTTTAATTTTACTATAAGGATTAATGTTGCGATAAAAAACAAACCTCCTCCTCAAAAGGGAGAGGAGGCCTTAGCCCAGCAGTGGGACATTAACAGGCTGTTACTGTAAAAAACAAATACATATAATATAAATTGACTTCCTTTTTTTGTTGACAATAACAAAACACCCACGCATTACAATATCGCACATGAGCTTCAATATCAGCTTTATCAGATACTGATAAGGGTAAATTAAACAGTCGATCTCAGGTGAATCTTTATTGAAATGTTCATTTCAGACATAAACCTATGGGACCGTAATTGTATGTTTATATATATTTTTTTGGAGGTAACTTCGTTTATACTATTTTACATTCTCTTTTTTAAAAGTTTTATCAAAACATTGTGGAATGATGCGCGAACGGATATAATAATATTTTGCAAACTTATATAGCAGCGCTTATGTATAGCGTAAACTGAGACAATGGGATACTTTTTTATTTAAATAAAAAAAAATACGTAGTTACATCATAAAACAAAAATATAATCCTTTTGTATAGTATAATTTTTTGAGGCAAGACAGTTTGTTATAGAGTTTAATTTGAAATAATTATGCAAAATACTCTGCAATACATTGAAAAACATTTTATACAATTTTGATGTATTAAAAAGTCAACGCGTGCGCTTAAAACTATTCAAATAAACTTCAACTCCGAGCTAACAAAGGTGAAGTAAATTGACAAGCCGAAGGATTTGTAAGTAAACAGGCGTTTACGTGCTCGTACGAAGATATTCGCTGTACGTTTATGCAGTACTATATCTTTATATATTATGAAATATAGCAAGACTAAGTGGGTGCGTCTGTGTCTACAAGCATCGGCTTGGGCGTGTCGTGGAAAGTGAATGGATTTACGTTTGTATTTTTTTCAAATGAAATAGTTAGGCAGATCATCACCTTCTATCGACTGTAACACTGTAAGAAATAATAAGCATCGCTTACATCGTCAATGCACCACCAACGTTGGGAAATAAGATGTTATGTACCTTGTGACTGTAGTTACACTGGCTTAATCACCCTTCAAACAACAATACCAACTATTACTATTTGGCGGTAAAATATCTGATTCGGGGGGTACCTGCTGAGACTGGCTTGCACAAATCCCTAGCAAGCTAGGAGCGTTCTTAGGTTTTCTTACACACAAGGAGTGGACCGCTATTATTACGCTTATGCTGTTTGTTCGAACAGGGTTGTATCTTTAGAACGCCAAGAATGTTTTCAATGTCATCATCGTCAGCCAATCGTAATCTTTTGTTGGTCGTAAGAGGCACCCATCGCAACACACCTTAGCCACCACTGTGTGCATCAAAGGAGGCCTTTAGTTCCCGGCAGAAAACAATGTAATTATGTTATTATCATTTATTATTTCACACCGGTTAAAGAAATAGCTTACCTAGAATAACTAACTAACAGTTGTTGTAAACCTGGAACTGTTTTGTTGCCATGCTATTATATATAATGAAGTATATTTTCTTGTTAGACCAACGGCGACAAGTTTACGGCTTAAATGTCAAATGTATGTTTCATATATAAAACAAATGATACAAAATTAATTTATATTGTTTAAGCTTTTCGCATTAACATTGTTGACATTTACTTATTAACATAAAAAAATATATGCAAATATGTGATTAAAAATCGTTAGAATATTTAAAATACTTTCACTTGTTAATAGGAAACCGGTTCTTTGAAAGTTTTACGGAATTCGTTCCGGTCATTGAGCGGAGAATATTTACCTCTTTCTAACTAAATAAGTTTTGCGAGGAAGCGAGAGAGATGTAACACCGTAACAACTTTCCTATCGATAGTTGTTTCAGACGAGATCGTAAATTGTTAGTGAAATTTCATATCAATTAATCTTTTATAGACAAGTATTTTTTATTTGAAAATAGTCATAACGTTGAATCTAATATTTCTTTTAAATATATTTCACATAGACACATACCTTATAATATGTATATTAAAACCAAAAAAACGAGCTTCATAATTCAATTATTATGTAAATAAGTAAATGCATCTGTATTATATATTACTACTTAAATTGACTAAACGTAAGAAGAAAAGGATTCCATAATGTGTAATCAAATGTCAATGGCATAGTATATGACGTCACTATTCAAAATGGCGAACGGCTACGGCGATTTATTAGGAAGCATATTACTTTAAGCACAGTTTTGAATAATATTTACTCATTTTGAATTATTATCTAACCAGCTGACCTCAAGAGGTGTCATGTAAATTATCCAGGTCGAGAGTTACACTCGAGGACATTCAGGACTAGATCTCTGAAGAGACACGTTTACATTGTTGAATCTCTTTGTTTTATTTTAATACAAGTGTTTATTAAATTAATATAATATGTTTAAAGGGATTTAACGAGTCGTGTGTATAGTCTTGTATATAATATAAAAATAGACTACAATACAAAAGTTTATCATAATCTTTTACAAATCCTCTTTGTAAGAAAGTCTTAAGCGTCATACAGACATATTAGATAAACTTTATATTTTTCTAAAGCGTTTATTGTTGGAATGTGAGTTCAGTGTGTAACAGATATAAAATTTAAATGGTTCGTAATCTGATTAAATTTTTCGCAGATGTCTCATCTTGTCGTTATCACGCTTATACGTTTTTAATGAATTTATTTTTTAATAATGTTGTTTGTCAAATTATCAAAACAAATGCAATGATTTGGACGCCTTACGTAGAACATGCTTAGAAATAATACTGCTTATTTTTTTATATTTAATTCTGTTCAATCTATACTGTCTCTTTGTTTACTTTATTTTTAGGCATAGTTATTTTATTCAAAGTTTTATTATTCATAAATTATTTTTTATCGTATCTTGTTTTGTTATTCATTTTTACGATGCAATACAAATAATCTTTAATGTAGTGTTAATTTGACGTATAACTTTTTGTGTTCAATTTGTCTTTCAGTTTCATAGACTATGTCACCTTTACTAGTGTTTGTGTCTCGATTTGTAAAATATTATTTTAATGTCTACAAATATACAGTACTATCTAAATAAATCAGACTATTAGTATTAATATTAATTGCAGCAATCATTTTGTCGTATCGGTCGAACAGGTCAACACTTAATGCATTGAGGTCAGTCAGTTCGTATTAGTTATCGATTTTAACCAATAATTGTGATATCAGCTACAATATAGTTAGAATATTATGAAAATAAGTTATTAATTTAATCTTCTAATTCTACCAACCCGCATTGGAGCAGCGTGGTGGAATAAGCTCCAAACCTTCTCCTCAAAAAGAGGAGAGGAGGCCTTTAGCCCAGCAGTGGGACATTCACAGGCTGTTACGGTACGGTTAATCTTCTAGCGATGTATTAAAGCTTTCTCATAATGTTCGGTACGCATTAAATAATAATTGTTCTAAACAATCAATGTCAAATAAAATGATTTGTTTTCATGTCAGTCATCATTATCATCGTGAGAATAATTTTATAGTAGTTTACCTCGTGACAGATAAAATAAATTTGTATAATTTGTAAGTATTAAATATTTTAATTCCAGTGTTAACGTTATCGCGATCTACAGTTTTTTTAAGATGGCTTAGGAATGATAAATACGTAGCTAAAATAACATAGATCAATAGCGTAGATGTCATCGTTTTTTTAAGAAATACATTGTTACAAGAGTCCATTGTTCCGGGTATGAAATATTTTTTATTGTTTAATTTGAAATTTATGTTAAAATTTTATTTAGTGCGCAGTCGATTCCATATTGTTTTCGAGAATAGTTATAACTTATGTTAGTCTTCGACCTCTATATATATATATATATATATATATATATATATATATGTAAGAAAAAATATTGAGTGTAGTTTTTGAAATAATAATATTGCTGGCTATCGTTTACCGGTGCATGATAGTTGAAGTTACAACTGATAATAATCAGTTGATTGGTCTGACTCAGAAGATAAAAGAAATAAACAAGAAAGAGAGGATAGCAATTTAAAATAATGTTCAATATCAATATGAAATAGAAATTGTGTCAATTTCCACGCTCCTGAATTCTAGTTTTCAATACAGTAATTTTACCGGTAAATAACGAAATTCGAGTACCGTTCAGAATTGGGTACATTAATCTGCCACGAGAGCTCACCGTTATGGGCTACCGTTATCGTTGATGGCCCACACAAAAACTCGACTGTTTACTGTGGTATGGGAGAAATTCAACTGTTGTTGTACTTTATTTGTGGGACACAATGTCGGCATGTCTGATGATTATACATATTATGTACTTGTCAATGTTTTATTAAGTAAATAACAGCCTCTTAATGAGCAATTGCTTCGCAAAGGCATCCTCTCCATTTGAGGAGAAGGTGTGTAGCCTAGTCTAGGCTGTTCCATTGCAGTTCGGTGGATGCATATCTGACAGATTTTTATCCGACAAATACAGCTTCTTTACGATTTTATTTTTCACCAACGAGTAAACATAAATAGGTACATGAAAACTGAATGGAACTCGTCTGAGAAGAACAAAAGTCTCACTGAACATATTATATATTTTAGTACTTTATTTTTTTTTGTCGGTATAATTTTATAAGGAATGATTTTCGACATACATTGAAGCAGTCACAACAGACAATAATATCCTAATTTCAAACAAAGGTCTGATCATTATCGATGAAATTGAACAAAGTATCGTTAATATCCATTCGAAAGCCTTACATTCGTTATTAAATATACGATTATTTAAATTAAAATACGTATTATAAAAAACACTGTACGGTCTGGTTGATTTTATACATGTTTTTCCACACGGTCGAACAAATTCACGTTTCGGCGACTACGCCGGCGACAGCTTCTCAGCTCTCGATAACCGGTTTCAAATCTCTTGTTCTTCATTTCTTTTGATATTTTCGGCTTCTATATTCGGTGTTGTTTTAATTTATTTTAAAATTTTAATCATATTAATTTTATACATCGTCTTCTTATTCTCCGGTTATCATTCAAAATCAAGGCTTGTACGAGCACTTTAGAGTCGATATAAAATTATATATATATATATATATATATATATATATATATATATATATATCAGTTTTATATTTTGAATGATAATAAAATCTACCAAGAATAATCGCCAACAAATCTAAAATTTCCTTTTTTTTTCAATAAATAACGTTTACATGTAATCATCGTAAACAATTGAATTAACGTATCTTGTTTGAAAAGAGACGAATACTTACTCCATATAGTTTTTTGTTTAGATATTTATTTATATTTATCTCAGCCTCAATACTCGTGTATCATCACACACGTCAGTACGAATAACCCGTCCATACAAATTTACAGACACTAATACCAGTGTTAGCGCATGTTAGCACTCGTTCTAGGTAACCGGTTTAAGCTTTCTATTTTCGATATTTTTTTTAAGTAGTATTTACATGCAATATTAACTCGCACATTAAAGGTTTTTTTTTCAACGAGTTGTAACCGTGGCATCGCATTTATGGGGATACAACACGAGTAGGGATACAGTAGAAGTACTATGAATGACAATGGGGTTTTCAATATTTTTTAGTTGTGAGTAAATCCTCATTAAAATTAGGCCACTGTTATTAAATATTAATCGGAGTTTTATACTTTTGTTTTGATGTAATTGCCGTAAGCTTTGCAAATTTTTTGTAGAAATTCACGTGAAAGTTAGCAAATCGAAGTAAATGTAAACGTAGTATATTTTATAATGAAATCGATTAAAACCCATTTAGTTCGACAGCACTCGCACGCATTCAATGAACAAATAGACAAAAGCGCTCGGAGCGATTTGTTTTATGAAATGTTTATACATGACGTAATAATATCGTAAGCAATATTTGTTCAGTTTATATGATGGCCACATGTTTTGGAGTCACTGTTTCATGTCTCAAATTTTTAAGTAGAACTTTATAACAGGTTTATTGTAGTCACGAAATTGCTGTGTTTTGCTTTTGTGTTACATATATAGTAGACTATATCAAATATGAACTCTGAAACATGTTGTCGATTATATTTTAATTAGTTTGAAGTGGTTATTATATTTTAGAATATGTTTATTATATATGATTATGATGATACATGTATAACATAACAATATATATACATGCTATTTACATGTTTAAAATATATTGCAAGGATCTCCGATCCCTGTTTTGTTTTATAATTGCTTAAAATATGTACTTCTATATGTACTTCGATATTTATTCAATAAATGTTCCAAAATATATATATATATATATTTATTCGCTTTACTAATACTTACATAATGTACAAATAATACGTAGTTCAATCAAAATATTACTGTAACATCTATTTTACGGTAGCCCGGGTATTCGACCCCGTAGCATCCCACTACAATAGATCCGGTACTCTTTGTACCGGATCTATTTAAGTGGGCAGTCTGGCACTAGCTCAAGAGTTCCACACCACCCCTGTGCCATATGTATGCCGCCCCCTAGTTGTCTGGGGTACGCGTAGGAGCATTTCTAAGCGCCAAAAATAACATATCTCCAATTTGATAAAATGGTTCATATCGTTATAAATTTGAAATAATTAATATGAGCTTGATCGGATTATCTCAGTCAATTATCAAATATCGTGGTGCTGGAGACCGTGAAGTAAATTGCGTCTTGTTACTGCCTACAATTAGATACCCACGCGCTACTTTAGCTCTATAAAACTATTTATTATTATAACAAGAAATCGATGAATATTATCTAGCTTTGTATTTTGTAGTATTATATAATATTTATATTTTATATTAATTACATAATATTATCTGTTTGGATCTTTACTTTGAAAAGGTTACCTGTCTTATTACGTGTTATATGTCGTTTCGAAACATGCAATATGCATTTAGATGCGAATTGATATTTCATACTTGTTTCATTACGATTTATATTATTCAATAAAGTCGCTGCTGCGCCAAAACGCCCGAAGTTTAACGATTCCAACTCATTTGGGTCTCGGAATTTTTCTGCAGTTCCATTATTTTCAGCCAAGAATTTTTTGAAAATTGTTCAGCATTTAACGAGTAATTAAAAAAATAGAATAAGTTGGGTGCAATCTTGAAAATGAGTGGAAATTATAGTAATGGTTCAACGGAACGGTTTTGTTTCTTTATCGTTTAAACTTTTAAAGCTGTCCATTGTCTCGGACCGTACATGCGGAAAACAGCTTTGCAATTTATTTAATGAAAGAAAATTGAAGTTCAAAATACTTAAATTTAGCGTAAAAAATCGAACAACTACTTTTAAAACGTTTGGCAAAATATCCGAAGTTTTGTTCGTTGTTTTAGTTACATAGTCAAGTTGTTTCAATATTTATTAAGCCCATCCTATCGACCTTTTTTTAAATGACAAAATGAATACGATAAATATTTAAAATCATTTTAACCACTTTTTAAATGCGCCTTGAAACAATGAAATATATTTTATAAATTGCAAAACATTGACTAATGTAATCATTAAATAGCTCATCGACCTGATTAAACACGAAAATTTACCGTTACTACAGACAGGTTTTTGTAGTTTACAACTTATAATACTAATTCTATTTAGATTTTTTTTTTACTTTTTTTAAGTTTATCGTTTCTCTTAACATTCTTCTACTTCTTTTATCGAACTATATTCAATTTATTTTAAATATGAAACTTGTCACATACGCTTGTTTTAGATTTAGGCAATATATCCTAAAGTAACGCACGAAATTCTCATCACAAGGCGGCGTAGTCTCGAATCCCAATGTCGTATACTTTCTCTTAAAAGTGGGCGTATGTCCCACATTAACTTGCGTCATAATGACTCGTTCTATTCAATTTTTATGTTGTTTGTCATGTTCAGTTGTTTTCTCCTTGTGATGAGCGACGCGTACAAAACGCATCGCGTTTTCTCTATCGTACTGCAGTTTAATACGATAAAATAAAATAATACGTTAATAGCTTCAAATAAAACCTTAATATTGTTTGCTATTTTCTTCGTCCTATAATATATAGCAAAGTCACGTCTTTTAACATTAACAACATTTACTTCTCACTACGAATGATGACAGAGCGACTATAGAGGATAGAACTTATCAATCACTAAATGTATAAAGCTTCAAAAAATAAGGTTCGGGATATCATGCGTCTCATTTCAGTATGTCACAGTAAATGGTGCGAGTGAAAGAAATAAGAGTGAGATATTTAAAGCGTGAAAAACATGCGTGGAAGGTCTGAACAACGCCTTTTGATCCCAGTGACACTGCAACAATGGGAGATAATTGTACCGTAAGCGCTTTCCGAGCACCGAAAAACGAATTTGTCATGTTTTAGCGAGAGCTGAGTAAAGATGAAATGTCTGATGATGATGTCCTTACGAACCGTTATTTTAGAACATTATGTGAAACGGAAATTAGATTAATTTAACTTAGTAATATGTATAAAGCCCCAGTCTAAATGAAAAGTGTAATTTATGTGTGCGTGAAACTTTTGATATGAAATGTAAATGTTTTAAAAATTTCCAACAGCCGTTTCGTTAGTGAGGTCAAACTCATTGTCATTAATGACATTTAAATGGATGTAATGATCCCCTAATTGTGTCAGATGAAATTTCCTTTCCAACAAACGAAAATTACAATCTCCTCATAGAACATGTTTTGAAACATTCATTTACTAGTTGATTGCGTTTTACGTAATTTAGTAATGTAGCTGTTATTTTTTTCGATAACAAAATGACAACTATGGATATTATAATGTAACTAAGAACTTTTGAAACCCTCAAAATAACTAACAACTAAACTAACTTTCAATAAAAAAGTCATGAGTCTGTTTTCGTTACACCAAAATAATAAATGCTTAAGTATAACTTGCTCGCTTTGTTTATATTATTCAACCATAATAACATCTATGGAAATGGCATAAAAATATATTGAAAATTGAAGACGATACATTAATTCATATTATCAGGTGTTCTGAAGTACTTTTCGATAATTCGATCCGTTTGCAAAGTAAATACGAGTTGGCCGACAAAACCAAAGTTTAATCTAATCGCAGTTTCATGTGTTGGTCACGTGAGGCCTCCACTATGGATGATAAATGAAAGGGACAGCGATATGAAATACTCGTTTAGAGTGAGACAGCTGTCGACTCTCGGTTCGTTGCTCGTGAGTCATGCTCCGGCGCACCGCAGCCTTTTTGTTTCTGGTTTCTGTTGTGAGCGGCAAGCGGGTTGCTTTGTGATTCTTGAAAAATGCACTAATTTTATTTTATTTTTATTAACTTATAATCTTTACGAAAAAAATATTAATACTCCTTGAGAAATCCTTCGCATCAGTTTTTACTTTATTTATATTACTACCCGAATGGTTTTGCTTAAATATTTAAATGTTTTCAACCCAAAATTTTAAATTTTCAATTAACATTTTTAACAGTAAACACCCACACCAAAAAAGATTAAATTACATTTCTTAAATATTATATTTTTATTGATACATAAAATAATTTTAATTTAAACCTGAAATAAAACAAAAGTAAATAAAATTAATAAATCGACAGTTACAATTGGCGGTAATATATTTAAGTAATTTATTTATGTTATGTAAGTCTATTTATTTATTGATATAAGAAACGCAATCGGCATATTCACAAAGTGACAATAAAAAATTACTATAATCGTAGACTAGTACAATGTGATACGTCATTAAAAGCATTTACAAAAAGATTAATAGTTATGTATATTAATTGTGTAACACGGACAGTAGAACCATCTCGACATCTTAAACCGTGTGTAATGTAACGAAAGCAATAACCGTGCAGATCGACTCGACCACGTTCGGCGATCACTATTTTGCGAACAAGTCTTTTTAAATATTTGCCAAGGCTGTATTAGTTTTACATAATCATTCTAAAAATATTTATATTATATTGTAGCAGCTTTCCGTTTAAAATTCGTATGACATTAATAAATTCACGATTTCAGAAACAGTTAAACGTGTAATTAGGTTTTAGGATATTAAGATTTTTAATTTGTTATATGTATGTATTGTATAAAGGATTTAAAAAAAAATTAGAAAAATATATAAATGATACGAATTTAAGAGTATATTTCTGTTATTTAAAAAATATATCTATGGTTATTTTGTCTAATGATGTATAGTCTAATTCACATATAATTCGATTATATCATTGATAAGTGATATTATTAACACGATATCGTTGAATGTTGAACATCAATAAGCGTATATAGCTCCTCGTCAGGTTATAACGACCGCGTGCGAATTTGTCTCAATGATGAGTCACGTCGAGTTTCACTATGTCGACGTTTTATAAAGTTGAAATGTCGTTGGACTTATCACGTGGGTAAAATACATTTACAAATTACAATTTTTTTTGTTAATTACAATTACAAATGTGAAATATATTTTTTATTTTAAAATCACTTGTATTAGAGCACAGAGCTGAGATGACCCAATGGATAGCCGAGTGGTTTGAACACCTGAATCTTAAGAGAAAATTCTTGGGAAGCCGAACCGCTGATTAATCGTGTGCGTTTGCGTTTACAATTCATCTCGTGCTCGGCGATGAAGGAAAACATCATGAGCAAACCTGGTAGATGCAAATATATCATATGTGTATCCACGAACCGCATCAGGGTAGCGAAGTAATATCCTAACCTTCTCAAACGGAGAAGATGCTCAACCGTGGGATATTTTCATACATACAAATGGTGCAACATTTAAATAATGTAAATCCGACTTGATTAAAGTGTCATTAATAAAAAACAACAGTAAAAGTATTAAAATGGTACCATTAAAATTGTCATCGGAAACAAGATTTATTATTTTACTAACGACTGTGAAATCGAAACGGAAATGAGAAATCGGCTATTGCAGATTCCTTTTTAAGATTATAATGCCAGCTCGTTTATCACGTTACCTCAATAAAGCCAGCAACCTGAGACAAGCTTTTTACTACATAAAAAGTTTAAGAACAAAACAGGTTCCAGTCGGTCGTCTCGTCTGCAAAAAATGTATATGAAAGGTATAACAAAATGGTTGGTTCGAATGTACATTTAAAAGTCGCTAATTTGCGTGGGACGAAATAACATGGTTTACCTTGCCTTAAATTAATGCGATTAAATATTATTATTGTAACGATTTTTGTGAAGTATTTATGCTGCCTACGTTTATGCGTTACCGTTTTGTTTAATAAGATAATGATTTTGTTGACAAAAACTTAACTTATATTTAAACTGGATGCAATAATCATTGAACAGATTTTTTGGTTGAACGCGACAATTTGAATTTTAATATTTTTACTTTATTTTTTTTTTTTGTTATATTACACCCAGTTATAATATTAAGCTACGACCCACAAAGCAGAGCAGTAATGACCGAGCCGATTTTATTGTCAGTTAAACCGTACAGAGCAGCTAACTAATACGAATGTTGATTACACGAGGCTTTGCAATTGCAATTTTTATATTAACATTTTATAATTAATATGAAATGTATAAATTGAATATCATTAGAATAGAGGTCGGGGCGACCGCAAATACTTCGAGTTGCGTTGTCTGCGACATCGCAGGATAAAATTACCAGTAGTTCAACCGTAATATGATAATATCACCAGGGTTTTCAAATGAAAATTAATTTTCGTACTATAGGTAATATGTACAGGTATATGTGTAGCATTAAGCTTATTACAATTTTGTTTCTAGAACATTGCGATATTATGTTATCCTTTGAAGTCGTTACCCCAACAATCTTGATTAATTCAGCATTGTTAACGTAATACTAAATGTAATAGATTAAAATAAAATGAACACTAGACATACTAAATAAAAAAGACGTTTACATATAAGTTTTACCATCTAACAATACCACTTACTATAAGAAAATCGTTTACTGCTGCTGCAGCACTGCTTTGGAATTCCGTTCCCAGTAGTATTGTAAAAGAGTACAAGCCAATTAATCCGTTCAATTTAAGTGTAAAAAAATATTATCTTTCGTCTTAATCGTAACAAGAACATTTGTATTTTATATTATATTCATGGGTTAGTCAATATATGTATATATATTTTCTATATATCATTATGTGTTTTTCTTATATTATATATATTTATTTCTATGTGAGGTACATATTATCTTTTTTAACCACCTTACTCACCACTCTAGGGTGGTTGAGAGAAATCTTTGATAGAGATAAGCTTTCCCTTGTAATACAATTTTTGATAATTAATTGATATGTTTGGTATATAAATAATAAAATATATTTGTCAACCCTAATCAAGTTTTATCACGCGTAGTATTTATATGTCTTCCTAAAGTTTGTTGGTCTGTACACTAGTAGCACATTTTCAAGGATATTTAACCTATATAGGGACCGTTTAATTGGTTCAGTTTTTAGTCCAGTTTTATTCATTTAGTCAGGTAACTCTGAAGGTCGCCGAAATTAACTTTCAAGTGAAAGATTTATAATACTGACGATTTTCGTTTTACGAGTCACGCGAACTCGATTAAATTTTCGATATAAATAGAATTAACTAAACACTAACTTCTATTAATACGATGCACGTGATGACTTCTATTTTAGCGCTCCTAAATATAATTATAAGGATTGTGCGCGAAATTAACTGCCTCCGTGAGATTTGATTTTAAAGTGTTATAAAAATATCACTTATTTTTTTTAACAGACTGTAGCTTACTTAATAGGAAAATGTAAGGCATCGACTAATATATATAATTTATATTTAAAGTTATTTTCTGACGATTTTAACTTGATGTTTTCTTTTACCTAGTTGAATCATCCAAGTTCAGCTGACTAATAGCTATAATGAAAAATACGCGAATAATTTCAGATTCATAGGAAAACTAAACTACTGTTTTATTTAAATAATTTGACATCGCCAACGTCATTGTGTGCTTTTAATTTCTTAATTTATATTAATTTAGAAAATCTACCAATATTTTTAATTTATCAATAATAAAAATCATATTTCGAAAAAACAAAATATGCTAAAATGTTTTGTTTATTCGAAATACATTAGGATATAATATTCAAATTTAAAATTTTAAAAATATCTTAATCAGCGCCCTTGTGTCGAAAAGAATTAAAAGTCCATAGCTCATTGTTATAAACTTAATATTATGTTAAAATAAATTTTAATAATTTAAAAAAAAACGACGTATATATTATTGTAGACAAAGATGTAATCATATGCGATAGTTTAAACGATTCGTTACAAGTGTGTTATTTCACGGTCATGCGAAAACTACGTGACTCAGCGGTCACCATCTGTTGCATTGCTAGCTTCGTATCAAGGTTTCTTGGCTATACTTTAATATGATATATGTGTTTCCTTTTTTGGGTGAAAAAATTAAAAAATTGTTACAAATGTATTCTTTTTTTAAATGAATATGTAATAATGTTACATTCAAAGTTATATATATTATAAAAAAAATAAACGTTTGTGACGACAATATCACGTACAAACAAATCAAGTGTTTGTATGTTGAGAAATTAACAAAGTCTGTCCTACACTATAAAGTGACAATTTATTATCAATGTTATCTTGTTAAGAGTTACGTAATAACTATAAACGCGATAACTCTGCCTTTAACTGGGTAGGATTACTTCTGAAACTGTCAAGTGCAACGTCGTTACGTGTCGCTTCAAGTTTGTGTTTGTCTGTCGGTACAAGTGTGGTGTCGGTTTGTGTTTTATTTATTTCAGGTGTCTCCGCTACGACAGCTTTATGTGCCGCTCTTGTTGGGTTAACGGTGAACGGTTTTAAGTAATCGCTCAGACTAACACTATTGTTTGTCTCTTTCTTTTACAGATGCCGCTGGCCGCTGTCTCGCATCATCTTGAATAGCAATGCATTCGGCGAAATCATTACTTTATTTGATTTTTTTAGACCTGTGGTTATTAGTTTTTCAACGCGATTATATGCGTTTTTACTTATTTCTAGATATTTTCTAATTTAAAAAAAATGTACTTAATCTTTCGAGCTAATTTTCTATTCAATATTGTGTAGAATTCAGCCAACTATATAATATAGGATTTTTAATCATGAATTGTTAGTTCCGGGATTTGATTCTAATCGGATTAAGACTTGTTAGGCGAATGAATGAATGAATAAATGATTGAATTGGATTAAGGATTTAAGTTCAGGTCTATTTTAGTAAATTACTTTGTCGCCGTGTCTTTTTTCATTTGTCGTGATTCTCGTTTTGATTACATTTTTAGCAGCAGTATTTGTACTGGTTTTCTTTACTGATTTTATGGGTTATTAAGTCGTTGTTAGAGCTTGTGGTAACAGGGCTAGCAGATTTATCGATCCCTTTTTATCGTTTTCGATATTTCATACATTAAAAGACGAATCACATAACAGCGTTACAGTTGTTTATTGGTTAATTTATATTACAGATCTATATCGACGTTATGGAACTCATAGATAAATGTTGTGTATTGTGATATCAAGTGATAAAAGTGATAACAATTAAGCGAATGGGCCTTTTAATACGTTAATGAAGTGAATTATAATTTTTATATTATAATGGTTTCAATCTAAAATGGAGAGAAAATTGACTCGTGAGGACTTCATGCGGAAAAGTTTTCGCGCACCTCGGGTGTCTCCAGCTCCTGACTCACCGACTGCGACCGTGAACGGTGCGCCACCACCTTCCCCGGTGTCCTTAGCGATGTTGGAACGAACTTCCCAAACACCACGCACCGAATACGAACTGACTTCTTCAGGCATTGCTCCTAAACGCTTAGAACTAAATAGAGCTCATCCAATACATCTAAAATCGTTCCAAGCGACCGATCCACCCGAAGACAATGGCCCAACACCTCCGTCAGACGATGTTTTACGTAAATTGGAAAGGCAAATCGGCGAAATGGAACGTGGCCTTGAAAGAGCTCAGAATGGTACCGTTCAAGTCGATGAGCGAGTGAGGTACGCGGAACACGAAAATCTTTTACGTACCGGAGTATCTTCAGTGGGCGGTGGGGGGTACTTGCCAGCGGATTCGGACACGGAACACGATGTGGTACCGTTTAATAGAAACGAAAGTACAAGAAGTAGCACGGGAGCCGCGGCCCCTGCTACTAGACCATCTACTCGATTATCCCGAACGAACTCCGATACGCAGCAGCATACGGTCGCTGTCACCGCTCGTTTGATGAGGAAGCTAGCAGATGGGGGTACCAAGGATGAGAAGACGAAAGTGATATCGAGGAAAGCGATACAGGCTAGGATGGAAAGGGTGAAAAACTCTGTAGTTGGAACGAAGCATGAGCACAGAGTGTTGGCAGAACACAGGGCGGAACCTGCGTCCCCAAAAAGCCCCACGTCGCCTGTCTCGACGCGCTCTTCAGTACAGGTAAAAGCAAATGTGCACGTCCATCACAGATAATGTTTTATGTATACCTATTATGGAAAGAAAACTACGAAAAATATTCTTACAAATGGTTTTCTCAACGGCGTTATTCATTAATGTGTTAGCTAAAGTTAATTAGTTATGTCATATACTAAAATGTGTTAAAATATGCGGATTGCGTTTGTTTGATTGAAGTTCTTGTTTGTGTGTCAGAACACGTCGACGATCAAATATTTTTACAATTCGCTTCCCACTCAGACGCGTAAATAGGTGTGAGTAAAGAATGATTAATTTTATTACAAATCGCAGAAAAAGGCTTACACCGACAGTAAAACAGATAATCGGTATTTATATACATAAAATATCTGGGTTTGTTGATTTATGAGTTTCTTTTCGGATTTACGCTTAAAATTCCGAAGAATAACCCGATGTCTTTACTTCTTTACTAATATTATAAATGCGAAAGTAACTCTGTTTGTTACGCTTTCAAGGTTAAGCGACTGAACCGATTTTGATGACATTATGTACGCAGCAAGCTGGAACCCCAAGGACAGACTTAGGCTACTAACATACTCCCCTTTAAACGCAGGCGGACTGAATTTTGGAATCGAGATAGGTTATACTGTCTTAACGCATACCTATATATACTGGCTACCTAACTGACCCACCCGCGGCAGTAGCCGTGACCGTTAACTAGTCAGATATAAAAGTCAAAATCTTAATTCAATAAGTATTCACTTCACTTGAATTGAATTCACTTCACTTGTAAAAAAAAAATTTATATCGAATTTTTAACACCTTGTATGTGTTGAGGAGAATTTAAGAGTCGTTTTTAGTTCATTAGCAATTACGTCATTAAATTTTGTATGACTAATTAAGGGGTTATTTAAACTCTATTTTATACGTTAATATGTAAGAATAAAGTTCATTTTATAATATTTTTTGTATAAGACAATGCATCCAATACCATTTTATCTAAAAGCGAACCGAATGAGTCTTTTTATTGGTAAGAAACTAATTAACAGTGAATTTATTACAGTAGGGTTGTCACTGATGGGAATATTGTCGAATAATGAATACTTTATATTAGGATATTATTAAGCAGTCCAGTCAGTTTGATGACCTCATTTTGTATTTATACATAATTATATTCTAATCGTAAAACAACAAAAAATCATTTAGCCTTCGTCTGTAAAAAATATTACTAAAGCATTGTGTCATAAAAGATTGTAAGATTTTTAATAGTGCCATAACGCCGTATATCACCGTCGATTTTTAACGGTAATAAATTTTAAGCGTCCCCAGCAACACATGTTCTTAAATTTATGTTAAGATTTGAACTAGATCAGATTTAACATGTGTTAATGTTAATACATCAGGTGTATAAATCATTCAGATTAGTCTTTTTTATAGTATAGGTAGGCGGACGAGCATATGGGCCACCTGACGGTGAGTAGTCACCAACGCACATAGACATTGGCATTGTAAGAAATGTCAACCATCGCTTACATAGCCAATGCGCCACCAACCTTGGGAACTAGGATTTTACGTCCCTTGTGCCTGTAATTACACTGGCTCACTCATTCTTCAAACCGGAACACAACATCATCAAGTACTGTTGCTTTGCGGTAGAATATCTGATGAGTGGGTGGTACCCACCCAGACGAGCTTGCACAAAGCCCTACGACCAGTATACTTTTTTTTTCTTATACGTTGAAACGGTAGTTGAACATTTTGCTCATTAGCTCTACGATGTTAAAAAAGGATTTAATCTAACAAATATATAAAAGTACAAAAATACCTTACATATTTACAAACGTATTATAGTCGTAAATTATATATATATATATAATAATAATAATAATAAATGATATATTCTATTATTACATCTTTCCCAAATAGCTCTCGTTTCGTTATGACTAGAAAAATATCTCTATCGTATACATAAAATATGTACGTTAAAACATATATTATGTATACGATAATTCATCAGAAATTGTTTTAATATCGCTAGGTCGCTTGAGACAGTTTTACATTGCCATCAATTATATATACTTTACCGCATGTAAACGCAATATTAATAATTTTTTGTTTGTTCGCAGGTAAACCAGAGTTTTGTTAAAAGTGTACAAGGGTAGCCGTAAAAAAATGTTGTTGAGGTAAGTCATTGATGTCACGATTTTAATTTGATCATATATTATGTTTTATGTTCCTAAAATGAATATTATGAATATTTTTTTTAAATTATATTGCTACCTCAGAACAGGTCATTTATGAACCGATTTGGATTTTTTTTACACTTCCCATTTGGTTCCATTTAAATTTAAAAAAGAAATACTACTCCTAAGGGTGAACAAATAGGATCTTTATGGACTCGAATTTAATTTGAAATTGGTTTTATTTTAAAAATACATAATTATGATCATGTTACTTATATTATTTGGAATAAGCTTTTTTTAATTAAAAAAAAACACAAGGCAATTAAAATCGTAATTCATAAATTTTAATTGTGATGTGTTGAAGTCACATCCAACTACTAAACTGAATTAAAAAAAACACATACATAAACAAATACAGCTTGTTATATACATTAACACTGTGTTACCCGAAGAATGTACGTTGTTTGAATACTTATTCATAAAATGTCCCCTTTCGTTACACAAAACAAAGGAGCGATTTGACGCGCGTGGACGTAATCGAGCAAAAATGTGTTATCTTAATGCCTTTATATGGTAAAAGCGAAATAATCACACTCCATGCGGCAGGCTCGTGTGACGTAGCCAAGTAGCCGGTCACGATTGTTGAAATTGTGATGTAATTCAAATCTTGGATTTGTTTTCATATGCACTTAATTAATAAGCGTTCTTTATAATCGGATGCTTTATTTTTAACAATATATATACGATCGATGACTGTCAACTGGCAAGAGAGGTTACTGGTGGTAGAGCCTTGTGCAAGCTCGTCTGGGTAGGTACCACCCACTCATCAGATATTCTACCGCAAAACAGCAGTACTTGGTATTGTTGTGTTCCTGTTTGAATGGTGTGAGTGAGCCAGTGTAATAAGTTTAAATTAGTTCCCAAGGTTGGTGGCGCATTGGTGATGCAAGCGATGGTTAACATTTCATACAATGCCAATGTCTATGGGCGTTGGTGACCACTTACCATCAGGTGGCCCATATGCTCGTCCGCCTTCCGATTCTATAAAAAAGAGAGTCGGTTTCTATTTTATATAAATAATAAAAGTATACATAAACTTGACATTTTCCTCAAAAGGAGACCGCTCCTTTTGTCGAATATTTGCAGGCAAATACTTGAAAAAAGTAAATAGTCTAAGATTCGATTTCAATACTGTCACACATCACTGTCACACTTTTGACGTAGAGACTTCATTTCCTCCACGACTAGTGAAATAGGAAAATATTATAATATCTAGAATTGACTGATTTGATTTAAAGTTAGTAAAAGTTACTGGTGGTAGGGCTTTGTGCAAGCTCGTCTGGGTAGGTACCACCCACTCATCAGATATTCTACCGCAAAACAGCAATACTTGATATTGTTGTGTTCCGGTTTGAAGGGTGAGTGAGCCAGTGTAATTACAGGCACAAGGTACATAAAATCTTAGTTCCCAAGGTCGGTGGCGCATTGGCTATAAGCGATGGTTGACATTTCTTACAATGCCAATGTCTAAGGGCGTTTGGTGACCACTTACCATCAGGTGGCCCATATGCTCGTCCACCTTCCTATTCTATAAAAAAAAAAAAAAAAAGTAACTACTTAGCTTCTTGCTAGTTTTTCTTGGTAGAATCAACATTTTTTTTGTAAAAAACTACATTAAAACAGCGTTTACTAACAAATTCCGCGAGCTGTTTTTATTATTTTCAATAAATATTGTCTTATATTATTTTCAATACCGGCTTCTGTTTACTGATCCGGACTTGTATGCTTCTCAAATTAAAAAAAAAAATGCTAAACACATTTGTGAATTTAAAGTTAAGCTGGCGTAACTAGTAGTTTTATAATTGTTCATCTCCTTCATCACCTCATCCAGGGGAAGACCCCTCAGAGGCGACTTTTCCACTTCGCTTCTCTTCAACAGCGTGTTTAAACCTTCTACCTAGTCAATAGAACTTCCTTATATCCTATGTTTCAGGTTAAATTTCATATACTTTCCTTAATAAAACTCGTAATATTATAAATATATATCATATTGTATCAATAAATACTCGTTACGTAGTTTTGGTTTACATATAGTATGTAAGTATCAAGTCGCTTTGACGCAGAGAAGCCCTACCGGAACCTCGCAAAGCCCTTATCATATGATAAAATACTGTTCACGATTATATACCTTACTACTTTTAGAATACGTATTAAAATTGGTTGCAATATCTCCTGTATCTTAATACTATTCATTTATATTGAGTGTCATTGAGAAGAGTGTATGTTGGAGTATAATTATATAATATGTGACGTGGAATAATATATATGCTTAACATAATTGACACTAGTGGTATGTTAAATAAGCGTTACATTGATGTATTATTCGAATATATTAAACGATTACAAATATATATAAGAACAGTTTAAAAGGATTCGTCTGTTTGTAAAATAATTATTTATTTATTGCCCGTAAGTATATCTGTCTGTGTTTGTATGTCGAATATGAGGCATTAATTCAAAATTCATAATAGAACTTATTTGATCTTGTTCTTATCTCTGTTAAATATAATGTAACATCGTTATTAGTTAATTAGGGTTTCGGGGAATGTGTGAATTGCACCGACCCTATATAAATAAATGCAGCCTGTCTGATGCCCTCAGTGCTTGGTAATGCTTACCGCCGTACTGTTGGTTGGGAAGCTGACGTATTTGATTGATTGTTGCGCTGCGCTTAACAAAAAATCCTTTATTCAGCTCCTACGAGACGGTATGCGCAGTTTGGAATAGAGTTACCCATTATATACATATTTAAAATTAGTCAGGCTATGAGTACATATAATTTGTACATTCCGTTCACGGCCACGGTCAACACACTGTGCAATAAACGTCATATAAAAAAAAAAATAACTTTTGCTAAATCTATTTCTATATTTTTGCAGTTTGTACTATATATTAAATTATATCCAATCCGGTCAACATTCAGGCTGCTAGCGGCGTGCGGTGTGCCCGAGATACATTCTCGTACTAATACATTCCGTTTAAACTATTCATTACCGTTTGATCACATAGCTCACATAGGTACTCGTGTACATATTGCACTATGGTTGAACGATTGTAATTATCTTTATATTATTTTACATTTTTAAATATTATTAAATAAATTTATTTCGTGTATTGTACGAAACTGGACAATAATTAAAGAAGCCTAATCTCGAGGTTTTCAAGTCGCCAAATTATTTTAATTTCTGCCAAGTTACATCCCCTACCAAAGTTTTAATCGATATGACAAATTATTAAGGTTAAATTCTTCCAAGATTTATTTATATGTTTATTGAACTTCAACTGACTAAGTTATTATTAATTAACGTTATAATGAATTAATAAATGAAATCTGGAAGGCGAAAACTTTATAATTATATATTATAATACGTTTAAAGATAAATGTTAAAAATATATTTTTAAATGTCATTCCAATGAAAACAAAGTATAGAACACTAGATGTTTCATTAGTCTAAGTGATTTCGGACCAGTATGTAGGTTAGTGGTGTTTGTGCTACTTCGAGTTCGGGGACAACGCAAATTTAACGAGCTTAAATTACAATCTATATATGTTCTATGATTTACTGGTGGTAGGGCTTTGTGCAAGCTCGTCTGGGTAGGTACCACCCACTCATCAGATATTCTACCGCAAAACAGCAGTACTTGATATTGTTGTGTTCCGGTTTGAAGGGTGAGTGAGCCAGTGTAATTACAGGCACAAGGGACATAAAATCTTAGTTCCCAAGGTTGGTGGCGCATTGGCTATAAGCGATGGTTGACATTTCTTACAATGCCTATGTCTTAGGGCGTTTGGTGACCACTTACCATCAGGTGGCCAATACGCTCGTCCACCTTCCTATTCTATAAAAAAAAAAAAAAAATATGAATATATATTGAAATAGTTATCTCGACGAGGAAGAAAACCAACATATATTTAAACCAATTATATGTAAACGAATCGAGTATACTATTGTTTTATCATAAGCACCAAAAACGTGTGCAAATATTCGTTTGAGTCATGAGTGAAACTGGTTTAATCCGCACTAACAAACAGGTGAAGTTGAATAAAAACGTGTAAAATAGAACAAAATTATATATAAGCTTTTTTTTATAATAATTTCTTAAATAGTAGTCGCCGTGTTCTTCGGTTTTTCTTCATTTATTGCGTGCGAACGAGTGTTACCATTAAGTTCAATTATTTATCACAATAATAATAACTTAATAATAATTGCGTACGTAAAAAAGATGACCTACTAAGTTTTTTCCGAGTAAATATACTCGGAAACTTATTTAATAAAATATATAAATTCCACACCGTATTTGTGTTAAAAAAACAATTTTGGCCTATGTACTTCAATTAAGTATGTTTTTATTTTAACTACCACTCAATTGACTTTCGATATTTTTTTTAATTCCTTGGTTGTTCAACTAGAGCTGTATAAAAATTGTATTTTTATAAATAAACCTATTTTGATACAAAATACTCTTATAATGTATTAAGTAGTTTTCATGTAATAATAATTCTTTATTTCGGTTTTTACTGAAGTAGTGACTATCAATTTTGAGGTCTCCTAGTCTTCAAAAACTCACTTTGGCAGGTGAAATTAATGGTCGGCTTAGAAGTTGAGTTATTACCGAAATTTAGTACTCACGCAACAGGGATCGTCTTAAATTCAATGTAATTATGATAGCTGGCTTTTTGACAGAAGGACAAAAATCGGTGTAAAACTATTCACTCGATATAAATACGTTTATTAATAACGCCGTTTGTATACAAATTTTCTCACGTTACAGATATTTTAGCAATGATCTAGTCGTGTTTATGGGTTGAGCTTTAGGAATTTCAATCGCTTATAGATCGGCTTTATCGCGTGTGGGATACTCGTAATGGTTAGTTCGAACTAGAGCCTAGGTAGAACTAAGTTATTTAGACTGATTATATTACACTGTTGTATCTGACATTGGATTTCATCACTTTTTGAATTACTCTGTCCTAACATCTGAAAATACAAAAAGTAATAGACATTTATTTTATTGAATTAGATATGGCATTTACGTTTTACGTTAAGATATCTTGATATAAAATTACTTATAAAAACCTTTGAAATTGACTATATTTTGTAACATTATGCCTATAAAGTAAATATAAAGTCTATTCCCGATTAAAGCTCGCTAGTTTTTAAATCAATCATTGCTCTATACGTACTATTATTAATAATTCGTTGTGAATTCAAAATAAAAGAAACCAGCATACCGCTGTGACGCAACTTAGGTGGGGTGAAATGCAATCGCACCTCTACAATCCACTTATATTACAAGAATGTATACATTTAAATATGATCCTTTAGCATTTATTTTAAAGATGCATTTCCCTTGCATACACAAATGACGATGAGACGCTTTGAATTTTAAGTTTTAAAAAAATGGGGCGCTTGTTACCCCGCGATACCCGCAGTGTGATTTCGGACATTGTCGCGTACCGACGTCCGTCACGGATGCGTAGTATGGCGTTTGTTTTTAATTGTTTTTGTGAATAAATTCTAACCATGGCCAGGAAAAGGGTAAGGGTTCCTGCCAGGATGTAATAGTGTTGTGAACTAGTGTTGTCAGTTAGGACGGATTTTTTTATAGCAAATTATTGTTTGTTTTTTCGTTTTTAATATTTTTTTTTTTTTGGTTTATTCCATTTTGTGTAACAAATTCTTTCAAAAAATAGTTAAAACTATATAATGAAAAAGTGGTGCTTATAACTAAAGTAGGATTTCCGGTAGGTAGGTCGAGAAAACGTTACAGTTGCATTTTTTATTCACGAGATCCTTTAGATCTTTTTGACTGAATTAGCGACACAAAGAAATAAGTTCGAATAAATTGATTACTTATTACTTCATATTTTATGAAATATGTCAATTCGTTATTCTTACTTTACTCACGAACAATAATAATAAAAATTTGATATAAAAATATATTTCGTATTGCAACACACGATGTTGTCGAGGTTGAAATATTTAATTAAACTGCTGAACCAATGACAGTTACAAATATTGTATTAATTGTATTGATAAGGTGCCATTCAAAATAATATAATAATAATAAAATGTTTTTCGTATTTCAATGTATCATATAATAAATAACAAATATAAATAATTGTACATCAACAACGCAAACATTGTTAAGCGAGTGTTTAGTTAAATATTTATCTTTTATTTATTATTTATTTATCTTTTTCTCTCATCGTTGATTTGTCATTCGAAAGAGAAAGACGGCAAGCATTGTTTAACAAATTATAACCCTAAATTATATACCCTAACGACATTTATAGATAACGCCGAAAGTAATTAAATATATTTAGACATGATTCTTAATAATTTTATTATCTAAATAATATTTCAAGTAGTTACAGTTTAATCAATCTCAACGCCAAGCGATAGATGCACTTTCAACTGTTTTAAGTATATTGTAAAATTATTACTATTGATATAGTGTTCCTATACATTGATATTTTTAAATTTTCGATCGAGCCAATTTCTATTATAATAATTGTCGATATATCGACTCGTTATGGATATGTATTTTTTGTAAACAAACTAAAAAATATATCATATTATAAATTGTTAAAAAGTGGTCGCTATTTTATAATAATACTTATAAGAGAAACGAAGTAAAGTATTTAATATAATATTCTATAATCTAAATTTAATTCGAAGTAGACATTTTTTCATTAGTGTTTAAAACCAAAAACAAATTTGACTCCGTTTTGTTGGCTATTCAATGTGGATTTCGCATCCTTGGCTCCTCATTTTATTTTCAATCTCAGTAATAAAATCAATCAAGCTTTGATCATTGTAAGGTTCTTGTAAGTATATAATTTTTTTTTAAAGGTCATTGTACGATGTTCGATTTTTAACAATAAGAAATCTATCTCTTAATCGTTCATCTAGTCCTCTTCACGTCTTAAGGGTGTGTCGTGCATTGAAGGGCGCTCGAAGCACCCGTCTCACACTATCACCGATACCTACCTGATATAACTTGAGATATATACTCAAGTTATCAATTCAACTTGTTACTAGTTCTGTCTAACAGATATAATTTAATATAATGTTAGATATAAAGAAGATGAAGCTATCCATAATGTGACATCTTTAGTAATATTAAGAAAGCGACGACGATACGAAAGTTACTTAAAGTACTATTCTTATTTAATAGAATACCGTCGGAGAGAATGAATGAAAAAAGGAATGACATAAATTCGCGACAAATATTTTCAACTCGAATGTAAATAGTATTAGATTCTATTATTCGTCGTTCCAATTCCCCAGCGCGTTCCCAAAATAAAATACTATTCCGATTTCTGCATGTGCATAGCTTTGAATATATCTGTGATTGTGAACAAACAATGGGTTATCGAAAAGCGTGGATCGAGGGGAAGGCTTTACGACTATTTTAATAAAAAAACACGTAATTTACGATACTATTACTTTTCTCACGTTATGATTGTGGAATTGCATGATCAATAAACTTTTTTTATTCGCTAATGTTTCGAACTTTAGAAATATTACGTTTTCAATTAAAGTGCTGTTTCGTTTGCTTGTTAATGGTATTTGTAAACGATTTTTTTTAGTAATTATTGATAGAAAAATATATTCTTTTTATAGACAAGATATTATATAGAAAATAATCACGAATCTCCTTCAATTTTGAAGTCGCGGTAAACCGATTATCACCAAAGCGAGAACGTCTTTGATTTTATGACTTCGGGTATTACAAGTAATTTTTAAATTATTTTCCGTATCTTCGATGTTATTATAGACTTTAATTTAAGCTTAAAAAGCTTAAAACCCAATTCGCACTTTTATATTTTCCGCTTTTTTAGCCAATCATTTCAAATACGTACGCGTATTATATATTTTTATTTCTTAAAGATGTAAGAATGTTGGCGAAGTAAAGCGCTTAAGAGACCAGACTATAGTCCCGTAGGACAATCGAACTCTCAACGAATTTGCAAATCGGCAGTCAGCCTACCTCTGACTTATCGTTTATGTGAGGGTCAAGTGTAATCGTATACATTTTTCGTTGTTGCTTGAAACCGAATTTTATATCCATCAATAATATTCTCTGGGGTTTAAATGATCTGTTTTGTGTTTCATTGTTTGATCTTTAGAAAGGATTTGCAAATATCTAACAAATCGCTACGGAATTTTATTGACAATTTGTTTGGAAACGCTTTTTCCTTTGATCATTTTATTCGTCAATTGTGGATTATAGTTTAGTGACATTTTTGTTTTGTTTTTATATTATTATTTTATGTACGAAATTTTATTGTACAATGTAGATTTGTATATAAAACAAATAGTTTGAAGTAACGAAGATATAATAGAGTTTTTCTGGATTCAATTGAAAGTTCATCGATTTGAAATGGTTTATATTTCCGACATACTGAAAAGTCTTCGATTCCTTTAGAATATTTTTACATGACAAACACTGAACGCGACGCTACTTTCCAGCGGAATGCATAAAATTAACATTTTAACTTAGTTTAAAGAAAGCTTTGTAAATGAAAATTTCTTTATTAAATAACGATTTTTACCTATTTTGTTAGCTACGAATAATGTGAACGTTTTCCCTTAGTTATAACAAATAATTGGTGTATTCGCACATTCGGACTCGAAATCTACCCATCGTATTTCCACACTGTTTTTATAAATACTTTTCATCAAGCGCTAGCAGGACTGATTCGTGATTAAATTCTTCTTATGCGACGATGATCATTGAAAATGTCGGAAAAAATCATGCCGACTGCGACCTCTACTGGCGTTTCCCGCGTAAACTAATAGAGCTAAATGTATTGCGATATAAACTTTTAATATATTTTGTTCTATATAAAACGTTTCTTCCCGCGCGAATCTACGGGTTGCTGTTTTACTAATACTTTTTAAATTCATTATATTTTAATTTTTAAATAATAAAACGTTTGTCTTATAATCATTACAGTGAACATTGTTCGTCAGTAAGTACACGTTCCGTAGTGCAGCGTGCTTGTTCAGTATCGATCCAGCTCACCTATAAGCCGTCGAACAGGCCCGTGTGAATATTACATTATGGCTACGTGTTCCTGCCCTAAGTTTTTATAGGGTCCTTCGTTCTTTATTCGATTTATGTCTCTCTCTCTATCTCTTGCTTAACTAATATCCTAATCGTTTTAGTATTTTTTTATACGGTTATCGGTTTTGGATTCGTGTGTTGCGTGTCAGTTAATATGTGTGCGTATATGCGCCGATAGACAGTCACGTTCTCTTTCTGAATAATTTAAATTTTGCCTTCGCGTTTAGTAACAAGAGAAATAAATATTGTCTCATATATTATAAAAATCGTAATGTTTTTTCTTTCTTTGTAGTATTTATATCTAATTTCATAATAACGAGTTATAAATTTTATAATAAAGAGTAACATTTTGATAATGATGATAATAATAATACTAATATCCTGGGACATTATTCACACACGGCCATCTGATCCCAAACTAAGCAGAGCTTTTACTATGGAAACCAGACAACTGATATACTACATATACTACATTTCTTTATAACGATAAACGAACGATATATATATATATATATAAATATATATTTGTTGAGTTATAATTTAATTAACACAAATATTTGACTTTGGTGGAAGTCAATTGAATGTTCTTTTAATAAATCTGATTATTCCTAGAAAGGATATTACGTTATTGTAAAATAATCCGATGCCTTGCGGTCGGCCTGAGATTTATAATTAATTCGTTATTCACTGTTAAACCCGTGGATTCGGTTTGAAAGTTAATTATTTTTTCCTATTAATAACCTTCATTAATCCTCCATTTCTTTACAAGGTCCGCATATTGATTTTCTAAGTTAGACCTAATAGCATCGTAAACAGGCTCCAGAATGTGTTTAATTTTTAGAACGTATATACATGTTTAATAAGTACGTTATTATACGCTGGAAATTAAAAGTTAAAAGCAATTGTGACATGAATAATCATATAAAATAATATTAATAGAATTTCGTACAAAAAAAAATAAAAAACCAGACGAATCGAGATCGCATTCAAACTAGTTTGTTTTATTAAATTTATCCAATATATTCATTTTAATTGTATATGCTTAATATCATTTTTATAGGTATCACTGACAAATCAAACAAATCACTGTTTAAATTAATATAATAGCTTTTTTCTGCAATCAATTAAGTTCATTACAATTCAATCTATATTCATATACAATATAAGAAAATATTACATATTGTACACTCACATAACATATGTACTTCACACATAGAAGAAACTACAAAAGAAAGTCAGTCAGATTATTTTTTCCCCGTTGTGTAAACATTACTACTAATAAAATAAATGAATTTTTGATGTAATATAACTTGAGACTTAAAAATGGGTAGCAATATAAACGAAAATAATTTCTCAACTACTAAGTCGAGTTAATATTATTTTTTTCTTAAAAAAAATCGTAGTGTTCACAAGTTTGTTCGCTTAAATTTCGATTTAAATGCAAGTTTATTTATTTCTGTTATTATTTTTATTACAATTATTTTGTGTTATTAGTTTTCCTTAATTTTAAAATGTGCTGTGTTCCGATCTATGTTTTATGAAGTCCAGCAGCTAATGTCCAAGAAATGAAGTGATCAGTGACTTGAAATATATATTATCAAACTTTATTTTTTTTAAAACTATATTTAGTTTATTATGACTTTGTCATAATAATGTGACGACATTCGTGTTTAAAAATAAACCTTAAGGACAGATTGATTGTTAATCAGAAAAAGTTACTTTTAAAATGTGCTTGACTCGTGAATTGTGACGGATCGTTTTCTCCCCGTGATCTCTGCTTATCAAGATAAATTGAAGATGGGCGTCAAGGGTAGATACTTGGTAAAATATATTCATATCTCATTTTAAAGTTTTGTAATAAAAGCATGCGATTTTATTGTGTTTTTTTTATTATTTTTTATTATTAAATATAATTAGGGTTTTAGGGAAATGTTGTGATGTTTTTATCGAATCGATGAAAAACCATTTTTAATATTTATTTAATAAGACATTTACAAGATTTAAAAGTACTTTGTCGGGCCGTTGGCGTGGTTAGTAGATACTTGCTTTTCACGCTGAAGGTTGTGGGTTCGATTCCCACACAGAACAGACATTTGTGAGCATAAACATATCTGTTTGTCCTAAGTCTGGGTGTAATTATCTATATAAGTATGTATTTACATAAGAAAAGTAGTATATGTATGTATATCAGTTGTCTGGTTTCCATCGTACAATCTCTGCTTAGTTTGGGATCAGATGGCCGTGTGTGAATAATGTCCCATGATATTATTATTATTATTATCTTCTTTTCGTTACACTCGATTACCACATATCTATCGTGTACTCTTAGATATATTGTATGCACGTTTGAGGTGATTTAAACAAAAACATTGGGGTTCAAATTCAGCACTAGTAAGTCTTCATGGGTGTGTTTTTATATCTTTTTAATTCGTACTCCATTAGCCTATTTTTGTACTGCCAATATTTTCAGAAACACTTATTTAATATTCGTCCTCGTTTATTAACTAACATGGAACTAAATATTAGTAACATGAAAACACTTGTTCCCTGTATTTAATGTTTTGTATTTAATGCTTAAAAACGACGACACCTACTACTCGTCTATTACATAGTAAAATTGATGACAAACATATATTTATAAGTCGCTACGTATTATAATCAAATGGTTTCTTTTTTTTTTTTATAGAATAGGAAGGCGGACGAGCATATGGGCCACCTGATGGTAAGTGGTCACCAAACGCCCTTAGACATTGGCATTGTAAGAAATGTCAACCATCGCTTATAGCCAATGCGCCACCGACCTTGGGAACTAAGATTTTATGTCCCTTGTGCCTGTAATTACACTGGCTTACTCACCCTTCAAACCGGAACACAACAATATCAAGTACTGCTGTTTTGCGGTAGAATATCTGATGAGTGGGTGGTACCTACCCAGACGAGCTTGCACAAAGCCCTACCACCAGTAATCGTATACTGTCGTACTAATACGTGTCGACACTTAACAGAATTAAGTAGACTTGATATTTTATTTAAAAAAAAAACAACTCATTCATGACGACTGGTACCTCAGTTCATTTGTCAATTTCATTACAAAATGCCGCTACCAATATTTACATTTATAATATATAACCTTTATTTGATTTTCCTTATTATCAAACGTGACTAATGTTAAGATTACAGTTAATTTCTTATTACAACTGATACCTCGTACCTATATAGAGTTTTAATATCAATGCAAATGAAATTATTTTTGTTAATATGTAAAGTATTCAAACATATATCAAAATACTAACATACTCAGTTTTTTAAGTTCGAAAAGTCACTAAACAAAACTCATATTAGGATTTGTCGGTATTTCCTTGTTTATATGTTAATCTTAATCAGTTATAAATAAATTTGAATTTATATTTATGTTATGATGTTAAAATTTGGATTTTGATTAATTTTATGAATGAATTTAGTCATATTAAACGTCAATAGTGGCTAGCGACATAAGTCGCTGGTTCTATCCTGACTGGCTGTCGGCTATGTCGTCCCCACTCCAACACAAGCGGTACGCTTAATTGAAAGGTTAAATAGGAATGTAAGTACAAGAACTGCGTGTATTATTTAAAAAATATAGCCTGTTATTATATAGAATGTTACTAAGCTTTGTGGCAGTCGTATGTTGGTTATCACTCAAGCATGAGTTACTTTACCGCCTAACATCAAATTAGAAGCTAAATGACAATATCTGAGAGTGTCTGGACATAGAGGACATTATTCCAAGCGCATGATGTCATAGTAAATAACTTATTGTATCATAATGAACGAAAGGCAGTAGGTAACAGATTGCGCACGAAAAAGCTTGGAATAAAACAAAGATGGCCGTATTATATTACACGTTCCTGTCCCAGTGTCAGCGGGTGTGGTAGCGGTGATGGGAGCGTCTTAGTTTATTATAATATATATTCATGTGTAATCTTCATACATAGTAAATATATTAATTGGTCAACTCATTCACGTGTAAATCTAAACCGAAGATCACCAGGATTAAATCCTAATCAAAGGGCACTAATCGTGCTTAATTTGTGTATTATTCATCTAGTGATTTGAGCTGATGGAAAACTTCATTATCTGATAAAAACCTTCCACTTGCGTATCAATCAAGAGCAGTTTATATGTGGGCCTTAGTCCAACAGTTGGACATTAACAGGCTACATATACAAATACAAATATAAAGCGAATTTTATAACTGTAATCAATGACTTTCGTCTTTATTTAAGTAAATAATTAACTCAAGTCGACTTAACTGTATTACTTCAAAATTAATTCCACGAACGTGTTACCCGGATTTTATAAGACGGTATATTTCTCACAAGAAAAACAAAATAAAGGGCGAACGACCGGGATATTTGTGACCGGGGTCACATGTACGTACCATCCCTTCGGGTCGAAGTATTTATAAGCCTCGTTTCATTTAACGTCCGGAAGTTACTATGTAAGAAAATGATAACATATAATGAAATATTTTGTTGGAGTAATTGTAAGTTGTTATAAAAACTTATTTTTGAAAAAACATATAATATACATGTACCTCTAAATTAGATCATCGGTCCAAGGGTTATTTCAAAAAAAGGATTAATCTCAATTAGACTAACAAACTTTATTTTATATATATAAAATAACAAGTTTATACTGATCTAATTTTCTTCCTATTTTAATTAAACTAGTTTTATAGTTATTATTCATGCAGAAGCTTAAATAGATTGACTTAATTGTAATTCCTGTCAACTCGCGTCCTTTTTAATGAATTTGACACGGTTACCGAAAATTCATCAATCAAAAAATACATACATATAAGTGTGTTTGTGATGCAACACGTTCGTCCAATCCTAAAAACGTAAATGACCTTATTTATTTTTCTTACGTTATTTTTTTTCGGTTTCAAGAAACTATTCGTTTTGCTTACGAATGAAGGAATTGATTAATAAAAGTAATTCAAAAAATTAAAATCGAAGTTCAAAAAATTACAAAAATTTGCAAAAGGAATAACACTTTAGAAAGCTCGATTTGATGAGATTGAAGATTAAGATCACAGTACCTACACCTCAATTTTCTATCTTATCCCATCGCTTCCCTTAAAATCGAGTAATTGCACTTTTTTTTCTTAGTGTGCCCTTTTAAAATTAAGTTCATAACTACATATTATAGTGCTTTAGCAATGCATTCATTAATTAACCAATTCGGACATTGCCTTTTATATACTCGTACTAGAACAGATTAAAGGGTTGCTAATACTGGTGACATTGTACACGATGACATTCAACCATTACACGGTATATAGGTTTGTATCCATACGCAGTAACTTTATATATATATATATATATATATACCTATATATATATATATATATATATAGGTATATATATATATATATATATATAGGTATAGAATACCGAACCTAAACGAGGAATCCATTTGATGCGAACCATTATGTAATCCAAACAAATGTGTCAGTCCATTGTATGCTCCGCTAGGAACATATATTATTTGAATTGGAAAATGTAATGGCAGAAAAAAACGGTTTATGATAAAGTAATATTTTATTTTTAAGGCTGTTTTAAATTTTTCTATTGGCTTATAATTTTTAGTCTACTCTTGACAAGGCCGATGAGACACATATCCAAAAGGTATTATAGTGAAGGAATGTTTCTGCAAACACATACGTACTGCAATGGATTTTCAATCTGTCGATTAGTGAAACAACAGACACAGGACCAACAACTTCACGTGTGCTCCGATAGTATAACACTGCCAACTCCTGAACGGGTGCTACTGATTTATTAAGTTATAACCCCGACACAAAAAATAAACTCTAAAAAGTAATCGGACCTGTGCAAGATGATAAGACTCTTGTGTTAATTAGGAAATGAGCTGAAACGCCGAATGCACGAACCATATCGATCAAATCAGGTCTCAAACAGAAAAAACCACATAAATATATTTATATTCGTTACACATATAAAATTTATATTACTTGCTTATTACAAATAACACCCCTGTTTTTACTTCGGGGTTTAAAAATGAAGTCAGGTCAAGAATTCATTTCATTCATAACCGTATTTTATGTGGATATACTGTGAAATATTTTTACCTTTACACATGTCTTGAAAGTTAAATAAGGGACATGCCGTTTTAGCTCGCAGCGCGTTAAAAGTGTAAAGATAGTAATGTTTTAATGTGGATGGATTATATTTCAAAGATGAAAACTGCTATCGGTTAATCCATCTTTATGTATACTCACTTAATATTAATATAAAAATGTATAGCAAAATTTCAACGTATGCTAAAGAGAAATTCTAATTTAAACTATAAACAGCTTATGCCCTACTCCTTGCGGCACTCGAGCCGAATAGAATACGGTCACAACTAATATAAAGTCTGAGGGGATTGAAAGCGGACTATGTACAGTATACTAGTCGGTGCTTGCGGCTCCACTCGGTCTAGATTATGATATTGTTCCATTCTTACAATTTGTTGATTGTTAAAATCGTGTCATACGGCATTGAAATATATATATATATATATATATATATATATATATATATATATATATATATATATATATATATACAATTATTGCGTGAAAAAATGAAACAACAATAAAACACCAGCTCACATTTATAATGTTTAATTGTTAATAAGTAGAGTTTTGTTATAAAAATAATTTAATTTGCATTTTTTTACTTAATAAATTTTTATCTTGAAATGAGTAATTCTGTAGGTCAATTACTTCAGCAAATAATTTATATCCTGTTTGTACAAGTAACTGCCCGAATCCTTTGTCTTGAAGGATTTCAAGTTAAATTCTCGACTTTGTTCCAATGTTAATTACGAGTGATAATTATATGTTTAAATATTCACTACAAGAACATGAAATTCACGATTGTGAAGTTTATAATAATCTAAGTTAAAAGCAGGTGAAACTGCGAAACGCGAATGCTTATATAATAATATTATATACTAAAACCTTCCCCGTGGCACGCAGAAGATGCACTTATGGTATAAGTGTTATTATATTGGTTTAGTAGTTTTGCAGTCAATTTTTAGTAGATTGTGAAAGTGTATGGATTAAGAACTCAACTGTATACGGTTTGCCTGGCGCTACAGGTGTAAACTTCTAATCCCTTTGTTTGATTTTTCTTGTACATACTAAAAAAATATACGATTAGTTAGACGTGTTTGATTTTTATAAGGCAATATTCCTTATTTGATTTTAATAACATTACACTCAATAGTCAGCCACCAAGCCACCGGCCTAGAGGCCCCGCTGGCCGAGGGCATTAATAATATAATTTTACACTAACCGCTTTAGAATGGGGGACTCAAATGTAAAAGTCCACTTGGACCTCTACGTCCGGTCTGTCAATAGCGGCTTCCTTGATTGCAACATGTACGGGTGACATTAATTAGTCTTTGTTATTTAATCTGTGATATTTCGCAAATTTTAATTAAATGGAAATATACTTGCCGATATACATTAACATAATCTATAAGCTGGTGGTAGAGCTTTGTGCAAGCTCGTCTGGGTAGGTACCACCCACTCATCAGATATTCTACCGCAAAACAGCAGTACTTGGTATTGTTGTGTTCCGGTTTGAAGGGTGAGTAAGCCAGTGTAATTACAGGCACAAGGGACATAACATCTTAGTTCCCAAGGTTGGTGGCGCATTGGTGATGTAATTTCTTACAATGCCAATGTCTATGGGCGTTGGTGACCACTTACCATCAGAGGCCCATATGCTCGTCCGCCTTTCTATTCTATAAAAAAAAATGTTGCAACTGTCTGTATGCCCGAGATTAGGGCGTTCAAATAAACTTTTCAACATAGCGGTATCATAGCGGAAGCTTACCGCGAGTACATGTATTTATTTATATATGATACAATTTTTACCCTCAGTTTCAATTCCGCTCTCCTACGTGCTATCCGAACGAGAAACTAGGTCACTACCCTCGGGATGTAAACTGGGCTTTAGGTATCTTTATGTAAAGAGTGGCTAAGTGTGCCTTTGTCGAGTTCCGCTGTGCTGGGTTTTAGATAGAATTTAGGTTTCCTCGTTATTGTGTTTGATACGCATTTATAAACACGTAACGTTGCAGCCAAGTGGAGTCAAGTGAAAATTACTTCGTATATGGAAAATAGATTTTGGTATGTTTAAGATTAATATAGTTCACGGTTTGGTTGATATCAATGACAGTTGACACTGTATGTATTTTTGGAGAAGGTTCTCATATTAAATATTTATCAACTTTTATTAATTTTATCAGCGTAATTGTAACATTTTTTTAATTTGCGACAGAAACTTACTAAATATTTTAAATTAAAAATCGGATTGCTTGACTTTAAAAAATGAACTCATAATTTTACCTGTGACACATAAGATGTTTTTAAAATTAGAATATAAACAATAGACACCGTACCGGATTACCCATTATCATATTTATATTTTTTCGATATTAAATTTACAATTTGTTTAACGCATAATTTTGAAATTATTGGAAATCAAAGTAATTTAAACGTCAGAGTGAAATTTAGCATAAGTCGTAAATTAATTGAGTTTTCTGTCATTAGGCGAAGTTTGTTTTCTGTTTCGCAGTTGATTAAAAATGTTCTCATTAAAACGGAAATCGTTACTCGCTTGTTTGTCTGCTGATGGGCTCATAGACAATTCGCAAATCTCATTTCTTTTAATAAAAAGATAAACAAATATGTATGTAAGTGCAATTAGAATGTGTATGTAAGTTCGCGACAATACTCTTCGAATCTTTTGCACACAGGTATATGCATTTTCTTGTTATTTATACACTTATGCGTAATATAAACGTTTGTGGCAATATGTATTAACAAAAAGTAAGTAAATTTTCAATATTCACGTATTAGTATACCGTAACAGCCTGTGAATGTTCCACTGCTGGGCTAAAGGCGGCCTTTCCTCTTTTTGAGGAGAAGGTTTGAAACTTATTCCATCACGCTGCTCCAATGCGGGTTGGTAGGATACACATGTGGCAGAATTTCAGTGAAATTAGACACATGCAGGTTTCCTCACGATGTTTTCCTTCCTCTCCTTTTATGAATTATAATCACAAATTAAGCACATGAAAATTCACTGGTGCTTGCCCGAATTTGAACCCACGATCATCGGTTAAGATTCACGCGTTCTTACCACTGGGCCATATCGGCTTGCGTATTAGTATATAGACTTAATTTTGATATACCAACGCCGTTCTATTGATAAGTAAATTCTAAATGCAGTGTTGTTAATTAAGGTTTACGTGTCGTAGCGTTTTAGCTGACAACACGAGCACGACGCTCTCTCGAGAGACGACACTCTTGATTTTGTTAAGAATCTCACACCTCAGCATGTAAATTTGACTGAGGTTTTAGTCCTATGGGAATCTTATATAAAAAGTTATCTATATATCTAATAATATTTCTTTGTATAGATTTAATAGCATAATATTTATTATAATATTATGCACTGGTGGTAGAGCTTTTTGCAAGCTCGTCTGGGTAGGTACCACCATTACAGGCACAGGGGACATAGCATCTTAGTTCTCAAGGTTGGTGGCGCATTGGTGATGTAAGCGATGATTAACATTTCTTACAATGCCAATGTCTATGGGCGTTAGTGACCACTTACCATCAGGTGCCTCATATGCTCGCCCGTCTTCCTATTCTATAAAATATATATATATACGATAGTTGTTAGCTAGATTGGCTCATAATATGTGGCAAAATTTAATCTGAAATTAAATTATAAAAATCGCGAATTTAGCGCGTAAAAATCGATCTAGTAACACATGGCTAATACGCTGGGGAATTTTCGTTTAACTTGTTTACTTCAGCTATAACCAATTTCTGTTTGTGACTCTTTGAAAGGCATAAATTTAACATTCCTTATATATAAAGTTAAAATGCTTCTTGAACTAGTAATTTAGTTAAGTTAATAAGCAGTTTCCGAGGGAAGTTTTCTTAAAACATCTTTTATAAACTCTTTAAGTTTTCCTAGTTCTGGTTACTTTGTTTTATTGAATTGTTTTTATGAAGCAGCATCAAGTTTGCAAATAAATTTATAAGAATATAAAACAAAAGCAAAAAAAAAAACTAGGAATTACTAGCTTCCCATTACAGTTAATAATAAAGACGCGTTATTCTATATATTGATTGAATGAATATTCGTCGATTGTCCAGCAAGTTTTTTTTTTTATATTTAGTTTTAATATATATGGCTTGATATAAGGCCGCAGACCCGGAGGTCTTGGGTTCAATTCTCAGGTCGGGCCAATAAAAAGTTATTGGGTTTTTCTGTCAGAAAATTCTCAGTAGCAGCCCGGAGTCTGGAAGTTAGAAGTGTACACTCCCGTGCCTCGGAAAGCACGTAAAGCCGTTGGTCCTGCGCCTGAACTCTTTCCGGTCGTGTCGGATTGCCGTCCCATCGGATTATGAGAGTTAGGGAATAGAGAGTGCACCTGTGTTTGCGCACACACTTGTGCACTATAATATCTCCTGCGTAGTTGACTAATCTCTCTTGAGATTGGCCGCCGTGGCCGAAATCGGTCTGGAGGACATTAATATTATTATGTATGTATGATACTTTAATTGGTAAATAAAGTATAACAAATAGTATTGTTAGTTGTTTTAGATATAATCTACAATTTTAACTTCACTTGTAACAAACTGTTTCTTGTAAGCGCCTACTTAATAAAGTACACTTTGTGTTTTTAAAAGTATATATTTTTCGAGTATATACACGATGATAAAAAAATACCTCCAAACTCTTTTCCATTAAAAACGGGTTGAGCGCAGTAATAATACGACACTCAGTTTCAAGAGTATTCACTCGACTATTCATAAAACGGCTGCCTTAGCTTTAAATTCTGATTATACAAAACAGTTTAAAATAATAACGTTACAGCCTGTATTATGCCACAGCTGCAAAATCGCTTCCTCTCCGACTGAAAGTATAGTTGGTGAATTTTTATACATACATATGGTAGATTTTTATATTATATGTGATGATCTCCACTGATGATGATGTATTATAGCTGGCTTTAAATTTATTTACGGGAGTTTGAACCCGCACTACGCGGATTAATGTGTTTTAACCTCTAGACTAAAAGGAGACAGTATTTACATGTTAATTAAAATATATATTTTTTATAAAATAGAATACATTTTTTTAAAATAAAAATGTAAGACCAGCCCCGACATATATCGTATTAAGATGAAAACACTGAAGTACCCGAGCATGGCTTCCGGGAGATTTCTATCCGGTACCGACTTCCTATATGGATGTACACTCGCATATACACAAACTAGTACACACTCGTATATGTGCTTCGTATGTAACGACATAGTCGAAGAATCTAAAACATGTGGGATCGATATAAGTTTGACCTTTCTTTATTACAAATATTGTAGGATCGGATCTTTTATAAGGATAACATGAAGCGGTTATCCGTTATTCTATTCACAATAAGTAGGATATTATATGGTTTGTATATTCCTTGTTAATTGCTCGGATGCCTCTGTCTAGCTACGAAACATGTACATGCTGGGTAGGTACCATCCACTCATCAGATATTCTACCGCAAAACAGCAATACTTGATATTGTTGTGTTCCGGTTTGAAGGGTGAGTGAGCCAGTGTAATTACAGGCACAAGGGACATAAAATCTTAGTTCCCAAGGTTGGTGGCGCATTGGATATGTAAGCGATGGTTGACATTTCTTACAATGCCAATGTCTAAGAGCGTTGGTGACCACTTACCATCAGGTGGCCCATATGCTCGTCCGCCTTCCTATTCTATAAAAAAAAATGCTTTATATTATATACATAGTCTTATTACCTTGCGTCGTATATAAACTATTATATTTAAAAGGCTATTCTATAAGCTATGTATTATTTTACATTACATCATTATTTTTTATGTTAATTGTGCATGAAAATTAGATTAGGTTTATTAGACTTTCTATCATAACTAACGTTGTGTTTTTTCCTTATTTACAGGTAAGCCGGGAGCCGAGGATAATAACATTGATCGGTACATTTAAACATGGGTATTTCAAGGTAAAAATTTATATTTTCAAGGCAATCGTAGACGCTCTGGAAATTTATACACAGCTAGTGTTCTGTTTCGAATGTAAGTAAGTAGTCTAACGATTATATTGATATGCGATATATCGTCGCAAGTCAAATAAAAACATTTATACAATAGTATAGCACTCATTTTAAAGGATTTTTCGTATTTCGTCTCGCTTTTAATATATGTTTCATTTAAAATAGTCGTTTAGATGGGTATCACACTTTACTCGAATTTTTAACCAAATAGCTTTGATAGAGGTTTTAAAAAGTGTGTAATACAAATGAAGTACATATTATATACTCATAATGTAATATTTTTCTTATTAGGAAATGTAATTTTGACAATGTTATTTTTAAAAAGCGTATTAGCAATACAAGTTTCTTATGGATTTACTAATATATCTATTTACCCCTCCAATTAAGCGTGCAGCTTGTGTTAGGAGTGGAGACGATAATAATCCAAGGGGACAGGTTAAACCTGCGACCTTTTACAATCGCCAGGCGGTCCATAAGCCATTGCGCTATTGACACTTAAATTAATCAACAAAAACATGACAGACATGTGTCGTATATTTAAAACGTTAGTGTAGTATTATTTTTCATCAATAGAATAAATACAGCTATCAACCTTTCATTATTTAAAATTTGCAATATAAAAATCACATCGATTTATATTTTTATTTATTATATTAAAACCACCGTCCACTCTTCACGCCCTGTCTGCCTGCGCATTTCGAGCTCCAGTGGGTCCATGCTTATTATAGACCACTGGCTCTCGTCCTCTCAGTACTGGACTAGATACCGTTATATTGATACATTCAATGTATCCTCGCGGACATTAGTGAAACGACAAAAAATAGATCGGATTGTGACGTTACGTGTCGCGTTTCAGTGTTAACGGCGATCCTTTAAAAGTTTAAACAAACATTTGGAATTTCAGTTAATTTGAAGTTTAATGTTGTACACGTAAAATTTTATTAAAATTTTATAAGTTTTGAACACATTTTCACACACTATAGTAACAAGTAGTCTCGATTGCGTAATTTTTTTGACATAATACGAGACGCCATAATAGCTTAGTACATTAACACATTTTGAATGTAATTTATGCTTGCTTGGGCAAAAAACATCGAATAAAGTACTAGATTTGTATTAGAAAATATTTTGGTTTTATCGATAACAGAAAGTATCGTGAAATTCTGATGAATGTGAAAAGTTAAGAATCCTTCATATTCTAGATATTTTATAACTCTAGTTATGAAAATTGTTATAGCGTTGACCCAATTGTTGTGTCGCAAATTTTGCTTAATTTTCTACATTATGTGACACAGTTATTTATCAAATAGTTGTAATAATATTATGCTTAATATATGTATATAACTAATCCGCAATTTAGTATTTAGTCTAATGTAGTTTTGACTTCTAAATTCACCATGTCTTATTTCATAAACAGCACTGTTTGAATTTCGTAAACCATAGCTGCTACAATTTGCAATTACGGTCCAATCTTAAGCTCATCTGTGTATTGTGAAATTTGTAGCGATTGTATTCGTATCTTCAACACAGCCATCTAGAATTTATTGTGTCTATTATATTCGGTTTTGTCAGTTAGGTTTTAAATGATAATAAAACATATTTAGTTTTAACATTTTAATATTTTCTAAAGTTAGCCTATCAATTAAAGTAGGTTTTTAATATGCTGCATTTACTAATCAATTTCGACCATTGAATTTATGTATCCAAAATTATATATACGTATGTTCTTTCTCTCATATTTGTTTTTTCATGATTGCCGTCTTTACAAATATGATATTGATTTGATTTGTTCCATCTAATTATATTTATGGTAGATAGCTTGACACGTCAATTAATTTTCATTCGCGTTGCCTTACTATATTATTGTGTAAGCAACTAATGCTTATTAACTTGTCAGTCTTTATACGTAACATTAATAAATAAAAAAAAACATGAATGATGTTTAATCAATTTTTAATTTAGTAAAATCAATTAATTTGTTATTAAAACATCATGAACTAGTTAAAATAATTGGTCTTTATAATTTGAAAATAATTGGTATTTATAATTCGGTTTCGTAAATAATATAACATTAATCGACGAATGTTACATAAAAACAAATTTTGTCTATATTTCGAAATAAAATATAAAACTCAATATTTTATCATCACGGATTTTCTCAGTAACTTATCATTAAAATTATATATAAACAAATTGATATTTGTTGTTGTTGAGTTGATAACTCACAATAAATTTTAATCGTAATTTCGTTTTGAAATACAGCAAGCGAATACATTGAAGATTTATATAAACTGTATAAAGTTACAGGCTGTTAATGTACCACTGCTGGACTAAGGTCTCCCCTCCGTTTTGAGGAGAGGGTTTCGAGCTTTTTCCTTCAATCGCTTCAATGTGAATTGGTGGATTACAAATGTAGCAGAATTTTATCTGACACGTGCACGGTACAGGTCTCCTCACGATGTTTTCCTTCGCCGCCGAGCATGAAATGACGATTAACCAATTTTAGCACATGAAAATCAATATTCAGTCAAGATGCAAGTGCTTAGTCCGTGACCATCTCGTCCCTTATATTCTTAAAAACTTCAATGTTATAAACTGAATAGATTCCTTGAAGACAAAACTTAAATTGCGCCTGCGTTTAGCGACTCGTATGGAGATCAAATTTCTCAAAATATCAAGATTCTCTTCTATGATTTAAGATCCAGACGAAATTAAAGTATGTTGGATAATAATAATAAAATAGGCATGTAGTGCTCACGTACTGAAATAGGATGTACAGCACAGTTTGCTCAGCGGTACGCCTTTAAACAAAGACTTGCTAAACAATGGCACTTGCTCGATCAAATGCTTGAACGCTCTTTTATCTGCCAGCTCTACGTCACTTAACTTCCTACATCCGACCCTGGAGGCTGGAGCTTTGTAACAAAAGAATCGTATAGTTTTATACCTAAACAATTTTATATTAAAGAAAATATTTTTTAATGTCAATTCCAATTTTAGACGAAAGACCTTATCAGTATACAAAATTTTACCCAAATCGTTAATTTTTTATATTTTTATATATGATTTATTATTATATATTGTATAATAATAATAAAACGTTAATTTCGAGTCAATAATGTTACTAACACCATATGGGTACCATTATCGTGAAATACTAATGTTAGTACAATCTACAATTTTATTGTTTTTATTACATTATTTTAAACTCATATATGTATGTAGAATCATAAAATGTCGGCTTGGCAGACTCTCATCCTATCTGTTAAAAACCAAACCCTAGAATCAAATTCACTTTTTAATAACAAGATTAATTTTCATCATAATGAATTACATTTATAAAGTATTAATTGAATATAACAGTTGTTTTAAACGAACTAATTAACAAATATAAAATATAGTAAATGGGCAACGGTTTCTGGAAACTTCCAAATTCAAAGTAAATTCGGGATTTAGTTGATTTCATTCCGCCAAATGGTTTCGTATTTCAATTCGAAACTTTCAATGTGATTCAAATCGCTTTCGCGACCGGTAATCGTGGCACTATCTTATTGTATCTATTTCTTTCATCGACGAACAATTGTTTGGAACAATGGACACGTATAACCTTTGATATTAATCCGGATGGAGAGTTTAAAGGTGAACGTTCGAAATTCGATTTTCTGTATAGAAAATTATATATAATAGTATAATTATTATTGGACCGTGTTGTGCAGAAATGTTCACATATAGCAGCGTGTTTTAAAGTAATTAAATTTTAAGATAAAATATTTATGTGTGTGTTAGAAACGTAATATTGATTTTTATGACGATCCCTTTCTCAGTTCTAATGGTGATTTATTTAATTTGAACCTAATTGTCCAGCCTATGTTCTACGCAAGTGTGTGTATGTATAAGTGTTACATAATACGGCGCAGTTCATTCGACCCACATTTAAGTACATTAATCAATATATTCTTTGTATTTATGTTTTATATTGTTCATTGTAAATAATTTTTTTTAGATATCAAATTCGTCGATGCGATTTTGTTTGTTTATACTATCTTGTTTAGGAATTGGTCATTGGTCAATTGGTTGTTAGTTGTTGGTTGGCCTATTTGGTTATAGGTTCTATCCATAGTCTATATCGTAGATGAATTTGAGTAGCTAAACAGGACTCCACGATGAAGCGTTTTTACGAATTACTAGTTTTCGTCCGCTGCTTCCCCCGCCTATTAGGGGAAAGGGTAGTAGGACCATGACTTTCCTTGGGGTACACGCTTGCTTCATACCAAATTTCAATTTTTACATCGTTTAAGTGGCTTAGCTTAGCGTGAAAGTGTTACTGACAGACTTATAGAGAGACAGTTTTGCATTTTGCAATTAGTAATAATATAATATTATGGGCTTCAACAGCTTCGTTGGTTAGTTAGCTTTTAGGCTTGTAGGTCATGAATTCATCGTTTCAAATCCCTGGTCGGGCTAATTAATATAAGTTATACTATATAATAATTTTTGGCTCACTTCGCAGTAGATTGTGGCAGTGTTTCCTTGCTTCGGAAATCATTTAAAGCTGTCGCCTGCTCTCGCTATTTTCGGTCACGCAGAATTGCCGTCCCATCGGACTAGGAACAGAGAGCTCAACAGTGTTAAGTCACACACAGTGTGTTGACGACTATATCTTATGCAATTGTGTAGTTATTTACACTGGCTGATAATACTGAAATTCAACGAACCGAACAACGAGGAATTTATAACACTACAGATTTAAGTAACTTAGCTGAGTGTTACTATATTACTTATAACTTTACATATAATATGACCCAATAAATTGTGTTACAGCGTACATATTCTGTGACTCCTGAATTTACCACTGTAACAAAGAAAAACTTACTGCCGTATCATTGAAACTTTTTCAATCGATTTTTTAGTAAATTTTGTGAGCTATGTGTACATGGAATACTTACCTATGACGTAAATACAATTTATTTATAAATATTGATTTCGTTGGTCGAAGGTTGCGTGTAATGTCGCTGTTGACCTTTTACGTCCGATGTTTGCACTTGTCAAAACTATATGACTAGAGAGATATATATATATACATATATAATTGTTAATCGATTGTTTATATAATGAAATTGAGTTTAAAAAAAAAAACGTTTTTTTAACCCCTAAGTTGTAATAGTAGTTGATAGAAATGAAAAACCTAAGCCTGATATAAAACCTTTGGGCTATTGTTTAATTACTTCTAGAACAAGTTTGAAACTTTAAAGCTGAAGGGAAAATATGATCTGAAATAATGCCTTATTAAAAACGTCAGAACTACTGTGTTTTGTGGAATGGAAAAAAAAATGGGTGGATTTGAATATTACATTATTTTAATTATGATAATAAATTTATTAATTTATTCATCGAAGCCGCATTTAGGGATAGGGAGAGGAAAAGTTTTTAAAAATTTTTTTTTGCTTGTGTACATACAAAGCTGTCTTTAATCGCGCATGCGGTTTAGGCGAGCGTAAAGACATGCTTGAGTCAAAGGTCATTAATATAAACTACAGTAATCATTATTCTGACCCGTGGTTACTTCAATGTATTTCAAAGAATAAAAATAATAGAAAATGGCGTGATGGCTTAGGATACAATTTATTATTACTACTTAGTACTGCTTTACTAGGTGGGTAGGGCTTTGTGCAAGCCCGTCTGAATAGGTACCACCCACTCATCAGATATTCTACTGGTAAACCGCAATAAAATTAATTTCGTTGCGTTCTGGTTTGAAGGGTAAGTGAGCTAGTATAGCTACAGGTGCAAGGACATAACATCTCTCAATTTTTTTTTATTGAATAGGCGTACGCCATATAGGCCACCTTGGTCAAAGTTGGTGGTGCATTGGCGATGTAGGGAATGGTTAAGATATCTTACAATGGACCACTTACCATGCAGTGGTCCATTAGCCATCCTATAAAATAAAAATAACAAATTTTAAAACCTTCCTGAATATGTTTTATACATAAACCTAGGTGGTACTGGTACCTGGTGTACTGGTGGGGATATCTCAGCTATAACATAATCATAACTAAATAAAAAACACGTTATCTCAGTCGAGCGTGGTTGGGGCTTAGGGCGAGTTAATATGTTACGTGTACATAATACTGGCAATAGAATATAATCGTTTCATAATTATAATAATTTCTTATCAGTAACCTCGATTATTTGAACCGCATTATATTGTTATGTTTTTGTTTCTCAATATGAATGTCTGTATTAAACTAATATCCGTCTGAATGTAAAACGATTGCTGACCGTTTGATTTACAACTAACGTGTTCTTGTCACGCTTACGTCTTACATCGTTTGTTAATGATTATATTGTTATTTGCAACTTACTCAATTATACTATATTTTTGTATGTTGAAAAAACGTATTTATATATCTAATAATTGACGCATCGTGAGTTTATTTCGTATTAAAACTAATAAGAGGACGGATTTGTATGTGTACTGATTTGTTTATAAATAATAAAAACAAATATATCAGTAACCGTAGCAGCCTAATGTCCCACTGCTGGTCTAAGGCCTCCTCTCCCTTTTGAGGAGAAGGTTTGGAGCTTATCCTACCAAGCTGCTCCAATGCGGCTAGGTAGAATACACGTGTGGCATAATTTAAATGAAATTATACAAATGCAGGTTTCCTCACGATGTTTTCTTTCACCGTCAAACACGAGAAGAATTATAATCACAAATTAAGCACATGAAAATTCAGTGGTACTTGCCCGGGTTTGAACCCACGATCATTGGTTAAGATTCACGCGTTCTAACTACTAGGCTATCTCGGCAAATATATCATATTATCGATATTCTGATTTTCCGATGTGGTTATATAACAAAACTCCGGTCGTCTATCTGTTAACTTTAAAATTTTACTTAAGTACCGAACCCCTTAACAATTGGAGTTGTTTGTTTAGTTAGTAATATTGCTTTATCTTCTTTTACATGTAAAATGATAGAAAGAGAGATATCGATGGTTAATTATTCGAGCTATACAAAGTCTAAAAGCTCTTCGTCGGTTCTGAAATCAAGAACACATTTATATTATTTAAAAAATTCGACAATACTTGCGATCTTGAATTCTTGATTGAATATATTTTAATAAGAAAAAAACTCGGTTAGGTCTTGCATGACTCAATACGTACTCTTTTTGACGTTTATTATAGTAGAAATCTTTGACGTGGGATTTCACTTCAAAGGGCGTTGATTTAATTTGATCTGTGCGATCAGAGATGCCAGATTATTTATAAGTTAGAAAATTATTTGGTAATAATAATAAGTTAATATATATTCCAGTGACGTTTATAGTGACTTTGATTAGGTGAGAAATCAAGTTTGTTTTGTTAACTTTTAGGAAATAGTATATTGATTGTAGCTTTTGTTAGCTCTGATGCTGCTTATTGTGTTGTCGTGATCATTTTTATTTCGCTAGTATTATGTCTGAAAACATTTTATTCGAAACAGATTCAGTCGTTTATTATAAATCGTTGTAATTGTTTTGTTATTCGAATTGATGTCAATGGAAGCGATATAAAATGTTTATTATTGCCGTCATAATTCTGTCACCGTATCAGTATTGTTGGTGATTTCTTAGTTTCGTCGTCGCTCCGTGTCATTTCGTACGTGCTAAAGTTTATCGTTCGTTATATTAATGGGCTGTGTGTGTGTTTTGTGATTATTTTATTACATAAACGTGTGATTTATTTATGTTACATTATGACGGAAACATGACGATCTCTTAGTTTTTATTTTATTTCTAATTTTAATTTGATATCCATTGAAAGTTTATAAGAAAAATAACGTTATAAATTGAAAAATAAAACGGAACGTGATAATAAATTAACTTCAATCTTAGTAAGTGTAAATGACGAGACTTAATTAAAAACTTAAACGGCTATTAATATTTATACACCGAATCCATCTCGTAGGACTAGCTGATCGGCTAGTCCGTTATCTAATATTTATTAATTCATCAAAATAAATCCTCAAACAATGCGCCACCGTGTACTACCGCTCCTGGCGCCCGTGTTCCTATCGAAGCTCTGGAAGAGGAGACGGACGAAAGCAATCGAGAGGTTACACGCGGTATGAAATATACAATTATACGATTACGCCCTTATCCATTTGTGCAGATTCCTCGCTGAGCATATGTCTCATCCATTCAGCTCTTTTCTCTAATCATATCCTTACTTACCTTCTTGCATTTGTCATATTCCTTGATTTCCATACCGGTTGTATAAATTTAACATTTGAGAAATGGAGTAGATACGTCTAACTACTGAATTTCTTACCAATTTTAATGTCGGTAGAATCTACATTCATGTACATTCAGCGGTAGTATATTTTCATTACATGTAACCCTATAACATGATGTGATATAAAATTGCTTTTAGTCTACTTAAAAAAAAACGTTTTTTTTTTCATTTTGATGTTGTCATGACTCACACAGTCTGTCCATTTTATTTCTCGGTGTTTTTTTACCTTATCTATCCACTTATGTACCTCCTCGTTACATTTTCATACCATGATAACGTTTTAAACTTTTTGTTTATACATCATCGAACCTTTTTTTTTGGAGTTATTTTTAGCTGAATACAAAATTTTCTCTCAACGAAAAAATATTAAAAGTAATTTAGCTCTATTCTTACTTCGTCTATCCAATATAAAGATCGAAGAGCTGTGATCCTTTTTAAATAAATAACATGAAGCGTCCTCTTTACGGTAGATAGTATTCATTAAAGTTTTACGAGTCGCCTGTGAGCCTTTCGTTGAGTAATAATAATAATATCCTGGGACATTTTTCACACACGGCAATCTGATCCCAAATTAAGCTTGTACAAAGCTTGTGCTATGGAAACCAGACAACTGATATACTACATATACTACTTTTCTTTTGTAAATACATACTTATATAGAAAATTACAACCAGACTCAGGACAAACATACATGTTCAAAATAAAATGAAGCGTCCTCTTTACGGTATTTAGTATTCGTTAAAGTTTTACGAGTCGCCTGTGAGCCTTTCGTTGAGTCTGCCTTATCTAACCGTAATGACCGGATACGTACTGTATGACTTTGTCAATGAACGTATTCTTATATATATAATAATAATAATAATATCCTGGGACATTTTTCACACACGGTCATCTGATCCCAAATTAAGCTTGTACAGAGCTTGTGCTATGGAAACCAGACAACTGATATACTACATATACTACTTTTCTTTTGTAAATACATACTTATATAGATAATTACACTCAGACTCAGGACAAACAGACATGTTCATGCACACAAATGTCTGTCCTGGGTGGGAATCGAACCCACAACCTTCGGCGTGAAAGGCAAGTATCTACGAACCACGCCAACCGGCTCGTCAATATATACATTTACGATATGTGTTAAAACTTGGTGATAGGGTTTTGTGCAAGCTCGTATAGGTAGTTAACTCAAACTCACCAGATATTCTACCGCCGAACAGTAACTTACTAGTTACTAGTAGTACTTGGTAACTGAGGACAACAGTACACAGTAACAGTAACAGCCTGTAAATGTCCCACTGCTGGGCTAAGGCCTCCTCTCCCTTTTTTGAGGAGAAGGTTTGGAGCTTATTCCACCACGCTGCTCCAATGCGGGTTGGTAGAATACACATGTGGCAGAATTTCGATGAAATTAGACACATGCAGGTTTCCTCACGATGTTTTCCTTCACCGAAAAGCACGAGATGAATTATAAACAGAAATTAAGCACATGTAAATTCAGAGGTGCTTGCCCGGGTTTGAACCCACGTTCATCGGTTAAGATTCACGCGTTCTTACCACTGGGCCATCTGAGGACAAGGGACATAATATCTTTGTCCCCAATGTCGTTAGCGCTTTGACAATGTAAGTAAAGGTCGGTATTTCTAAAAGCACTAATGGTTAGGTTAGTTCCATTTGTCCGTCCGCCTAAGTTTTTGATGATCCTATTGTTGTTGGTGAAATGTTAGTCTAAATTTAAGGCTTTTATTTATAATAAAAAAATAGTTACCTTCGTTCTGTTCGTATTTACATCAACTAAAACGTAATGTAAATTATGTTAATTAAATAGATTAATGATATGATTATATAATTTCGAAAATAAAATAAAATTAACGAAATGTTCGTAAAATAAATATTTAGTGCTTTACGTTTTCGTTTTACTGTAAGATGATGAAAAAGCAATTGTAACAGTTCCATTTTCTTTCTAGATTAATTCCTCAAGGGAATGAACACAAAGAACTGTCGCGTGCTTATCTCAGATAAAATAAGTTCGTTGACCTCTTCAGCTATCTTATTAGGTTCGCGCTTCAAAGATTTATAGCTCTTAAAAGCTACTGCTGTATCTTTATTTAAGTAAATACGAAATCTATAAAAAAAAAATCGCGTAAGAGATGTTAAACTATAAGTAGATATAGTATAGTCGTGAGCTAGGCTTATGTCATTGACCCTGTTTTATCCCCAAGTCCCTTATGGACACAAATAATAATCTAAATAAGACATCTAGATTCAAGATGGTGTATATACAATCGACGGTTTGATTAGTTTTTGTATAAAAATTAGTTTATCTAAAAATCTGTTATTATGTCGTAAACCTTGGTTTTTCTTTATAAACATATTTTTTTTAAATATTTTTACCATATTTACTAGACTATATTGCAATAATTAATAGCTAATATTCGACTTGAATTGTTTATAAAAAAAAAATATTACACGCGCACTATATCGTATCAATTAGTATCGAGTTATCGAGATTTTTGGCGTAGTAACTGTCACTGTCATATGGGCGGTGCGAGTTGTATAATAATAAGTAATATAATTACTTTAAAAAAAAAAAGAAAAAGATAAAGCATTGCATTACTTCGTTTATTACGAATGTCAACATCATTATATATATGTCCAAAATTATTGTTATCATATGAGTTTCTTCTTAATATACGTCCAAATTTTGTTTTTCAGAGCGCGTCGGAGACTTCGGCTGGTGCGGGTGGCGGCGGCTCGTCCGGCGGCAGCGCCAGGGTCTCGTCGAGGTCTAGGGCCTCTGAAGAGCCGCATATTGGTGAGTATGACACACTCTTCATATGCAAGTATCTTCTATAGTACCGTACACTTACAATATTTTATAGTAGCGTGTTATGGCTTAAAATATGAGTAAGCAAGGTTTAATAAAAGCACATGAGACAGTATCTTAGACCTTAGATGTTGGAAGCGCATTATTGGTATGAGGAATAAATAGTTCATATTTTTTATCACCAAATGACACATTTTACCGTTTTCCGATTTTACATTAAATAATAAAATGTTATTTTACAATAATTAAGATACAATTAACGTCCCTAGAACCGAGATTTCTCAGTGGTTAGAACGAGTAGGCACTGTATTTTTATGTGCTCAATTTGTGTTTATAATTTATCTCGTGCTCGACGGTGAAGGAAAACATCGTGAGGAAACCTGCGTGCATCTAATTTAACTGAAATTCTGCCACATGTGTATGCTACCAATCCGCATTGGAGCAGCGTGGTGGAATAAGCTCCAAACCTTCTCCTCAAAAAAGGAGAGAAGGCCTCAGCGTAGCAGTGAATATTCACATGCTGTTACTTTATTTAATAACGTTCTTAATTATTCAAGCAACTTTATTTAATCTTAATTATATTTAATTTAAGGCAAGTACAAACTCCTGAAAACGATCGGAAAGGGTAACTTCGCGAAGGTGAAGTTGGCGAAACATGTGCCGACCGGCAAGGAGGTCGCGATTAAGATCATCGACAAGACGCAACTGAACCCGGGCTCTCTGCAGAAACTGTTCAGAGAGGTAATAACAATAGACTACACCGGCATACGTATATTAATCATATGATTTTAATTGGAACTATAATCATTATAGCGCCAGTAAAGTATACAAATATTTTAAATACTATATTTCGTACGCGAGGATTGCTGATCTCGTGTTTTTCTGTAAAGGATATCGGATGCAAATCTGACATACGTATCCACCAACTAACGTTGAAACAGCGTGATAGAATAAGCTCCAGAATTTCCCTTTAAGAGGGCTATGCCGTCGCCCAGTAGTGGAACATTTGCGGGCTGCTACTTTAAATTCCTTTGTCTTATAATGTTAAATGTGCAATTGTTGTATATATATATAAATTTATTATATTATTAATAACCAATTATGGTATAATAGCCGAGCAAAGCTCGGTGAACCCAGGTACTAAAACGTTTTATGTATAATGTAAGTTATACGATAAATTAATACTCGCCGAGTTAAGCACTCTAGTATAAACTTAATTAGTATTAAACCAAATGTTACATCAAAATACACCTTTTGCTACACGAGAATGGTTTTAAACGCTGATTCAGTTAACTATATTGTTATAATTGGTAATACAAGTTTCATGACTCGAATTTTAGAACACTAATTACTTTTCAAGTAATTGGAGAGTTAAATTTTGTGTTACTTGCTTCGTCTTGTTGTCAAATATTTGTCAAAATTAATTAATTAATATATGTATTTAATTATCAGTTATATTCAAGTACTTTTCTATATATTCTACATTAAATAAATTCCAAAAGTATCGAATTTTAAATATTTGTTAAAATATTTATTTACAAGAGCTTACTAGAATGAAGTTAACTATTTTGGTGATTATAACTTTATTTGTATGTACTGTTTACTTTTATACGTGTTGTTTAGCGGTTGATAAGTAATGCTGTGTCTTCTTTTTTCGAATGTCGAATCAATAATGCCAGAAAGAGAGAAATCAGTGTTTAACTAAACAGCCGCTAGGCAACGTTTATAAGTAAGGCCAATATGGTTATTCTAAATATATTGAACATTTTTGTATGATTCAAGCAAAGTTTTAACAAAAATTCCGACGTGATAAATAGTGCGACTGTGTGTTCATCTATACTAATATTATAAATCCGAAAGTAACCCGTGTCTGTCTGTTACGCTTTCATGGCTGGAACACTGAACTGATTTTAATGAAATTTGGCCCGAAGCAAGCTTGAAGTCCGAGGGAGGGCATAGGTTTTTTTATAACAAAGCTTTCCCTCCAACATCAACATCTATCCCGTTATCTAATTCATGATCGTTTATTCCAGGTTCGTATAATGAAAATGTTGGACCACCCGAACATCGTGAAGCTGTTCCAAGTGATCGAGACGGAGAAGACACTGTATCTCGTCATGGAGTACGCGTCTGGTGGCGAGGTGAGAACGATAGCATACTTTTACACGGAAAAAATATGACTTATTAATTATTAACTACGTAGGAAACGTACTAATTAGTAAGGTATATTAAGTTCACTAGCCGGTGATTAGTTAAAAAATGCTGTGTCTTTTTCTTTCGAATGACACATGATGACGAAAAGAGAGAATTCCATGTTTAACTTAACACCCGCTAATTTCTAAAAACGTTTTTTTTTCTCATATTCTTAATGAGATAAAATGTAATGGAAAATGTATTGACTTACACGTTTATTTATTATGAATCGAAATGGTTGAATACTGTGGGGCTCGAATCCTGGAAAGCTTTATTAAATTTTCATGTGCTTATAGAAAATAATTAATAAATATAAATGATCTCTCGACACATGCAGGTTTTCATCAGGAGGAAACCTGCATGTGTCGGATGAAATTATGCCAAGTGTATCAGTGCGTATAAATCCGTATTAGATCAGCATTGTACAATAAGCTCTGTCGGCAACCGTTTACAGACGTTTTACTACAATAATAAATAATATTAATTCGTGTTCTTAAATATCAATAAACATTCAAATATTATTGTTTTATCTCAATATAAAACTATTGTTAACGTAATATATCTTTTAAATCCCCTTTTTTATTACGTATCTTAAATTTACCATAATCGATATAAAGGGTGAAAGTATGTGAGCCAACGCTACACGCGTGACTGATCACCCTTGTTCTCAGATATTTGTACAATGTACAATATAAGGCTTCACGCTCATGATATTGTATTTAACATGTTTAAAACTTGAGTTAACACATTAAAGGAAATTACATTTAATACTTTATGATCATGTATTTGAATAAGGACCAAAGATTGGGCTCAGTGGTGTGCTCTGGACGTACGTTAGGCCTATGTCTAGCGTGTATTAATAATAAACATTCAATTAATACTAATCTTACTACATTAGCCTGCTGATTTGAAGCATCAAGTTGTTTAATTTAATTGTAAATACGTAATTAATGTAAGTGTATTCTGTAATCGGTTAAATAGAGATTCTTGATAGAATCGGTAATCATAAATTTCATTTTGAAACTTGTTTATTATTAATTTTGTTTATTAATAAAATTTGTTGTTGTTGAATAAGCTTATTCGTCATCTGTAAAAAAATATATTTCGATCACGAGGGCTATTCTCAATAACTGCACCGGAAATATTATAGTGCATAAATGTGTGTGATAACACAGGACTACACAATTGGAAAACTCCCATAATCCGATGGAAAGGCAATCCAAGATACGACCGAAGAGAGTACAAAATACACAGCATTATTTTTAAACCTTTAAACCTTCGAATATCAATAAGAATATGTCGCTGAAACGTATGTCTGTTGTTTTGTACAGGTGTTCGACTATCTGGTGCTACACGGTCGCATGAAGGAGAAGGAGGCTCGTGCGAAGTTCCGACAAATAGTGTCCGCTGTTCAGTACTGCCATCAGAAACGGATCATACACAGAGATCTCAAGGTATGTTAATAATAATAATAATAAAATTATAATCACTTAACGGATTTCGGACACGGCAGCCGATCCAATCTCCAATAATAGCCAACTACACAGCGGATATGGTGTGTCTGCGCAAACACAAACGTGCTCTACTGTCTCGGTCTATGAGAGAGCCAAGGAACACTTGTGGAGGGGAGGTGCAGTACAGACTCTTCCTTCCGTCACATGTGATGAAGACATGTGATAATGACTTTGACTTTGGCTGTTGATGAAAATTTTGTTGAAAAAAAAAAAACTTTTTCAATATATTTTACTTTTATTGATCCTTCTGTCGGTTATTGTTTCTTTTATAAATAAAGTATAAGGTTTGCAATACAGCGATCTCTTCTAGGCAATCTCTTTTGACGTTCGAGCTATATTTATGTCTGAAATACAAATACAGGCTGAAAATCTTCTCCTGGACGGCGAAATGAACATCAAGATAGCGGATTTTGGATTCTCAAACGAATTCACTCCCGGTGCGAAGTTGGATACTTTCTGTGGGTCACCGCCTTACGCTGCCCCTGAATTGTTTCAAGGTATTTACTTTTTAATTTATGTCGTGAAGTGCGAATGTCCGATTGCTGGTCTTCTTTCCCTTTGAGGGGAAGGTATGGCGCTTATTTCAACACACTGCTACTACTACTCTACGCGACTTGGTAGAAACAATTGTGGTAGAATTACAGTTGTCGTCATATAACCTTACAATTGACAAAACGTTTTTCAGCATGTCCTTACACATAATTCATTAAGGAAGGGAAACGCATAATACTATATTTGCCTGTGTATATCAATATTCATGGTGATCGGTTAAACGGTCTAACCAATCGATGTGCTGCCGCCTAGCGGCGACTTACAACATAGTGGCCTGTATAAGAACCAGTTTCGGCAGTATAAGAAACAGTGTCGGAGTTTATTAATCTCGAACAGATTAACAATATCCATATTTATATATAAGATTAAAGTCTCATTTTGTCAGTTGTTTTCTCAATATAAAATATAACAAATTCCAGGTAAGAAATACGATGGACCGGAAGTCGACGTGTGGTCGCTGGGCGTGATCCTGTATACTTTAGTATCTGGATCGCTGCCCTTCGACGGATCGACGCTACGGGAGCTGAGGGAAAGAGTGCTACGTGGGAAATATAGGTATAAACAAAATGGCGTTTAAAATTATCTTTTTACTTAACATTGAGTTGTGTGTTCTTTGGCACATCGTATCAAACATGAAATACTTGATTATAAATATTATAAAACATATATTTTGATAATCATATCATAACATTCTATTATACTTTGTACATAAGTTGGAGTACATATTGGCAATATTGTATTAAAAATATTTTACTGCCACTAAAATTTCATTTCATTTTTTTTTAAATATATACTTTGTTATTATAGAATACCGTTCTACATGTCGACCGACTGCGAACATCTCCTCAAGAAGTTCCTGGTGCTGAACCCGGCGAAGCGAGCCTCGCTCGAGAGCATCATGCGCGACAAGTGGATGAACATGGGCTACGAGGAGGACGAACTTCGACCCTACGTCGAGCCGCAGCAGGACTTCAAGGACCACAAGCGGATAGGTTAGAGGAACATCTGTCTTATACGCTAATGATCCACCATATTGTAAGTTTTCACTGTCACCCATTGACATTGCTTCTAAGAAATACAAACCACTCCCTTAATGCGATTTTAACCATGGATTTTAACTTATAATGATTACTCAGTCATATCTGAAGAACAGATATCTCTTCTCACTCTATCACTCTCTCTCTCTCTCTCTCTTTTTCTATGTCTTTCTATTTCTCTTTCTCTCTCTCTCTCTCTCTCTCTCTTTTTCTATGTCTTTCTATTTTTCTCTCTCTCTCGCTTATCTTAGATTTACAGCAGTCTATACACCTTTCGAATAATGGTAGATTATGCTAAGCACAGGTGGTAGAGTATTGTACAAATCCTGCTGGATAAGCAGCAGCTACTACTCTTATTGTCACCAATAAATGACTATACTTTGTATAATGGTTCGGTTTGAAGAATAAGTAAGCTCATATTATCCAATGGTTTGCTAAGGAATGGTTCAGAGCTCTTACAGTGCCAATGTAGTGATTACTTACCATCGGGTGACTTGTCTTCTCTTTTGCGACTAATAAAGACCAGGATTTATGGAGAAGTAGACATGAGGTCATTCTTTTTCTCAAGCAATTTTGGGTTAATATATAATTCCCGTAGCGTGGCCTAGACCACGCTAAGCACTTACACCTCTAAACCTACAATAACTCATTAGGGTGACATTTTTTTTTTACTAATTTTATAAGTCGAGTAATTTGGAACAATAACTTGCATCATACATATAACATTTTAAATAATCATTAATTGTTCTAAACTTAAATATGCACAAAACTAATATATATGTATAATATATATTTAAATACATAAAGGCTAATTGAATATGCACAAAATACAAGTTACGCACATAGTGCTAGATGAGGCTTTCGAAAGCTTATTAAAATCTATATATATACATGAAGCAAACTAGATGAAGCTAAATTACATCGCTTTATAGCTATTAACCACTAAATTTGTCTCTAAATTATTCCAATTTTACACATTAATAATAACACAACCGAAATCTTTATCTAAATTCGATTAATTAATTGGATTTGAAATTGTTTATAAATGGACACATAGACTTGTCTATTTTTTTAATTTTATATATATTTTTTGTATGGTTTTTCTATTACTATCAATACAATCTAGAAAAATTACTATTGAAATACATTTTAATAATAATTACAACAAATTACTATAAAGTATGATTAGGCTTGTGTAATGATTAATATTAGGAGACAATAACTAAAAAACAACTGATTATTATTTATGAATATTTTCAATAAAACAAATTATATATAATAGTAATTAATTAAGCTTTTACAAACTAAATCTTCATTTTTACAAAATAATTGCCAACAAATAAAATTATATACTTCCTATTACAATGCCTTACATAATCTGTGTTTGGAATATTCGGGTAAAATAATAAACACGATTTTAATTCAGTCGAGACATGTAATGAACAAGAACAATGGGACATAACAAAGATAGAAAACTATTGAAGTTACAATAGAATTAACAAATGAATTTGAAATGTAATACAAACTCTTTTCAAGTTTATAATATAAAATGACATTTCTTTCTTATATATATATATATATATATTATCGACGTATTAGTAGAAATGAAATATATAATATAATATATAAGCGAACCATACATGAAGTATATGTAAAGCAAGGTTATAACAAGATATGTTTTTTATATTTCATGCGTCCCGCTAACGCCCGCCACAGCGCAAGTCGGTACGTGACCGTTACGCGGTACTAATGTTATTTCAGTATAAGTGGTATTGTTATAACTTCCGTCTCCTTTGATGTCTTCTGATATATTATAAATGCGAAAGGTAACCCTTCACGCTTATACCGCTGTAGATGAAATTTGGTACGAAGCAACCTTGAACCCCAAGGACACAGAGTATTTTTTATACCTAAATTCTGACCAGCACCCCACTCCAAGGGCGAAGCTGCAGGTGAAAACTAGTATATTAATATATTATAATACTGTTTTTTTTTTTATACACATGAAACTGTTCGTAATTTTGTTTAATTTTGAAAAAAAAATCTATAATGATATTTAAAGTTTAAAAACACAATATATTTCGTTCGATGGTGTTGCCATTAAAATATTTTGTATGCTATTAATAATTGAATATCTTTGAAGAATTATCATTAGAATGAAAGTAGTAAACGAATTATTTGAATATATCAGAAGACATTTGATAGGAAAGAGTTATTAAACTGTTTTAATTTCGCTTCCGTCAACGCATGCGTTAATTTTTTTTATTTCTGCTATGATTATGATATATCATTTGCTGAATATAATTTAGTGTTGCACGATATGTTGTCAAATATTATTTTATTTTAATAAATGTTATTTATTTATTAATATATACTTTTTGATGTTGTATGTTTTTTTTTTACAGACTTATGAACATTTCTTATACTTTTAATATTAATGTTATTTGAAAATGTTTTTATATATAACTTAAACATAATCGTTTCCTATTTATTGTTGTACAATAAAGTAAGTAAATAAATAATGTAATAGAAAGTTCCACGGAAATACATATTTTTTTTAGAGGAGTAAATGTAACGATGAGATGATAATGAAAATGTATTTAAAAAAATTTAAAGGTTTGTTGTGTATCCGCAGAGGCGCTCGTGTGCCTTGGATATAATCGACAAGAGATCGAGTATTCGCTAGCCGAGGCGAAGTACGACGACGTATTCGCAACCTACTTGTTACTCGGCAGGAAGAGCACTGACGTGAGTTTGTTTACGTTTATAATAATACTATAAGGAATTATTTTTTTTTTATTTATAGAATAGGAAGGTGGACGAGCATATGGGCCACCTGATGGTAAGTGGTCACCAAACGCCCTTAGACATTGGCATTGTAATAAATGCCAATGCGCCACCAACCTTGGGAACTAAGATTTTATGTCCCTTGTGCCTGTAATTACACTGGCTCACTCACCCTTCAAACCGGAACACAACAATATCAAGTATTGCTGTTTTGCGGTAGAATATCTGATGAGTGAGTGGTACCTACCCAGATGAGCTTGCACAAAGCCCTACCACCAGTAAAGCCCTACCACCATTAAGATATCACATACTAAATTCTGGTCAGTTGAAAGTTAAATCCTTAAATTTAATCCTTAAGCTATCTAAGCTGTAGGCAATTTCGATCCTTACGGGTGTGAAGTATCAAGTAAAGTCTAATTTTATTTTCAATCATTTTTGAAGGTAATACGGTCGAGGGTCGAATGACAATAACATTTTACAATTTAAGATTACGAACGATATGTGTTTATGCGCGCAGCCGGAGTCGGACGGCAGCCGGTCGGGCTCGTCGCTGTCGCTGCGCAACGCGGCCGCGCCCGCCGCGCCGCCCGCCGCGCCGCCCGCCGCGCACGGTAACCCGCCACGCCACACGCTACTCGCAGACACGCGCACGACGATATAAGGAATTGCTTCAATTTAATTTGACGATAATTGGATTCAATATATTGTTATTCCGTAACAACCTGTGAATGCCCCACTGCTGGGCTAAAGGCCTCCTCTCCTTTTTTGAGGAGAAGGTTTGGAACCGATTTCCCCACGCTGCTCCAGTGCGGGTTGCGGGGTTATATTGTTATACACCAAGCGATCTACTGAATTAAATTGAAGCAAATTTTACTTTTTTGTATACAAAACGTACATATGCCCTGTTCAATTTTCACATAAATAATGAGGGGTTTAATCCAGGACTATTTAAAAGAGCTATGTAAAGTAGGCTTAGAAATCGATTAAGACGATTATAATTATTAATAATAATGCTTAAAATGTGTATTCAGTTGAGAACAAATTAAAAAAAAATTTGGTCATAATTACAGTGTTGCCAGTATTTTTTCTCAAGTAAGAATCCATAACGAAATAATTTAATTGGCATATTTAACGTTAATAGAACACATTTCAATGTACTTAATACACAAAAATCATTGCTTTTTTATTTTATTTTTTTGATACAATTGTAATTGAATTATTTCATGAAAATCATTGTTTCATTCCAAATATTGTTTTCATTGAAACATACAATATTTCTGTCCCCGGCTGTGTATTTAATGATCAATTGATTTTTAAATTAACTCCAGCCGAAGGCGATTTAAAATGTGATACTAATTATTAATCGCCATCTATTGATAACAATTTGCAACCTCGTGTCGATACTATTCGTCTGTTCGATTGTTCTCATCTGAATACAAAGAAAGTGCTTAGGGTTTAATGAATTTATTTATTTAATGATAAAAAATTAATTTGGGCGAGCTTCATAGCTTATTCTAACAGGACATCTGTGACACGACGTCGACATAGTAAGCTATCAAATATCATTTGAGGTCCATTTGTTATATAACTGCGTCTTGGAATCGAAACGAACGATAAATATTCACATTAATTACCTACATTATTTCATTCGAATGTATTTGCGTTTTCCATTCCGAGCCGTAGTATATGTTGCTTTTTATTTTTAATTGTATATTCGTGTGCTTGACGTACCGTACACCCAACGCAACTATACTGCTACCGTGGCGTCCCTTCGTCTCTTCCATTCGATGTCTTGTTTAATCTACCATTACCTTCTCTAATAGATTTTTCCGAATTTGTATACTATTTGAGATGTGACGCGGTTTTTTTTTTTTTGAGTCTTATATGTGTTAGATGGTCTTTCGGCATGCATATATGTATCTCAAGGTATAAGGTCGCACCGGAGCGACGCGAGCCTCGATCCGACAAAGCGGTGATTATAGTCGCGTCGGGTGTGTCCTACGGGGTGTCGCGTCGTGGACGTCATACCGCCCGCTGCACCGACGCGACCGACCGAGAGACTGGTTTTCGATGTGTACCGTAATTGTACGATCGAATTTAAAAAAATAAATAAACAAAACGATACCGTAAAGTATGAAAAAAGAAAGTACGGAACGACCCCCCCGTATATTTCTTGAAATATACGTCGTATCAAAATACGTTTTAGCAAAAGTCTCTTCCGCCGCTTCTCCTTTATCGACCTGCGATTTTTTTTCCGGAGCAGAGTTTCCTCGGATGAATTAAATCGCGTAGATTTTCATCTGATGATATGCAACTGAGTATCGGGTACGGGATCAATATTAGAAAAAAACATTAGCAATCAAGTAAAATCCTATCGATTCGCACGGGGTCGCATTCGAATCTCCAAAGAATCGCGACGGGGCGTCTCCGTGTGACGTAACTCCGCGAGGCTCCCACCGCGGGCGAGACTTTTGCTAAGGCGCGTGGTGGTACGGCGGCGGTCGCTCGATGTGTGTGGCGGTCGGCAGGCGCGTCGCCGTCGCACCGCGGCGTGCAGCGCAGCAGCTCGGCCAGCGCGCGCCCCGCCGCGTGCCGCCGCGCCTCGTCCGGCGCCGCAGGTAACCGCAGGACTATTACACACGTAGAGGTGGCGACGCTGCCCGCCGCGCCGACTCGGCCGAGTTCACGCTGCGATTGCACCGATCTCATTTCTCACATTTATTCACTGAGTAGTCTTCACCTCTGCGCGTTCTCCCTAGTCGTAGTCGGTCCGTCGAGTGTCCCGTATCGTTTCTAATTCGGGGACTCGCCGGTCCAGAAAATTAGACGCCCGACCTCGACGTAGACTTTAGCCGTTGCATGATCTCGTGAGCTTCCTCTCTGTGAGATAGGTGTAGCATGATATTATTATTATTACACATTTCATACGAACACTTTGAGCACAGTTTAAATATCGAATCGCATATTTCGAGAACCCTCTTCATTTGTTTATTTAAATTTCTAAAACTTCGACGAATTTTAATATATTGCACCTGAAAGTGTTTCAGGTAAAAATATAATATTATTTTTTAATAACTCAAATTATCGATGAAAAAAGTTTTTTAGTCGAGTTTAATCCACCCGTTCTTCTCATTTCTAAGACATCATTTACCAAAAATATTAAATGTTTGACAGTCAATCATTCAATTGTATAAACATTTTTGCACCATCACTGCATGTTGTTCGATTTGATCCCACTCTAGTGTTTCATAACATTATAAAACATATGTTATTCTTAACAGCAGCGAGCTTTAACTAAAAACTTAAAATCACTTCATAAATAAGTTCCTATTTAATATTTGTTATCTGTATAACACACACATACATACTTAATCTGTTACGAGTGTGTGAGTCTGTATTTAATCTTAGTTAGAAGATACTTTACATATACATAACCAATTCTTAAGTTATATATATTATGTGATATCATATACGCCGACCCCGGATCGCATGCAAAATACTATGTCTCTTTGTTCTTATAGTTATCTATTATGAAGCATGCTATTAAGTATGTTTGTTCGTTACCCCTCATAAAACGAATGGACCAAATTTGATAAATAGTCTATAGAAACGAATATAAACATTTTCTTTTTTTTTTTTTTAAATCATAACCATGTTCCATCGTCGTTCTAGGTATGATAAACATATAACATTATATTAAGTATAGTTTTAAAAATCTAATGTAGTTTGAGAATCGAATTATGTATATGATAAGTAGGATATATATTTCATAACAGCTTTCATAATATAATAGAATCATTGCTTCATTTGTATGATGATGAATTAATAAGCTGGGGGATATTTGAAGAAGTTCTATAATCGGAGGCTTTGATATGAATATGGCTTTTGCGACATTAACGCTTATCACTATCGCCATAACATAGAGGTTTTAGATATAACGCTTACTTTTCGAATTGGCTGTAAAATAATATTGTTTTTTTTTTTTTAATTATTGTATTCTAGGTCTAACCAAACACTCGGAGCTATTGTCTATAAGAGGTTCACTTTTAATTGGTCTTCATTATCTATAATAATATTGTTGTTGGTTAATTAAATAGCGGTGCAAGGCATTGTTGATATTCAGTACTGACCACTTACTGACAGGTGGACCATTTGCCGGTCCGCCTACCTTTTATAAATAAATATATAAACGGAGACATTTATTCTCTTCGGAATAAGAGTGACGCTTATTCAATCAACCAATCAGATCGTCTCAATATTTACTGTTACAAATTCTAATTAATAATTACGCAATCACATAAGCAATAATAATTTTAATGTACCAAGTTTTGTTTTCATACACTTGCATTGGAATTTCAAGTCTAAACTCAAGTTTGTTATAAATCAAATACAAAATTCCACCTTCACAGACATTGCCCGAAGCTAGTTAATACTAGTTAATAAAAATAAGCAATTGGAATGCGACAAAATAGTTTTTTTGTTTCTCTCACGTGTCCACGTGTTTAATGCTTTTTGTTTTGTGTTTTTTTTTTCCTTTCTAGTGCAGAGGTAATGATATTGTTTTGATATTACAGTGGGTACGACAACTAGCGCCGCGAATAATACGACGTCCACGTCAACAACCACAACGTCCAATTTCAAAAGACAGGTAATTGCGAGTTGCTTATTTGATAAGTTTACCTTTTTAATTTTACGTCATAATCATCTTTTTATTTTATTTTAATATGTACGTCATTCTGAAGTAAACGTTAACGCATTGCGTTTAAGTCGAAAATGCTATGCTAAGTATGCCTTTAATGGAAACATTGAATATGTTTAATTTCAGAACACAATCGATTCGGCATCTATTAAGGAAAATACCGCGCGGATCGCACAGATGCAGGTCATTTTATGTTTCAAATTTTTGTCTCAAATATTGTGAATTAATTTTTTTTTAAATTATTTTATGGAATGCAAATTCATTCGCTCGTAATTACAGGTACAAAATACAACGCGACCGACGAGTGCTCAACCCAAATTAGAGCCCCGATCCCGTACACTAACTAGCGGCGCACGACGAACCGAAACGCACCAGACGTCGCACCAAACGTCGCACCAGACATCGCACCAAACGTCGCACCAGACCGCCCCCAAGCAGTCGCCGCCTCACGACACGCCGAGGTAACGATCGCTTATAGTTCGTCTTGTATAGACTGTACATCTCATGTAGATATAAAATAACAGCTCGCCTCTTACTAACAATGAAATATATAAATTTCGGTAGTTTTCACTAAGTCCGTCTAATTACAATTTACACACTTTTTTTGGGAGTACATTTTTATCCATTATCGTACAAAATAAATTATATACTTATTGTATTTCATTTATTATATGTATATTTAAATATTATCATAATATATAATTAATATTATAAGAATAATGTAACATCAAATTTTACTGATATTTTTTCCATAATATGACGTAATTATAGTAGACTTGTTTTATTTATAATACTATTAAAATTAATGATATTATGTGTATCTATATCCCAAGACATATTTATAACTATTACATTTGTATATGATCATATTACCCCTCCGAATAAAACGATATACATGCATGAGGCCGTGTCACGCAAAAGGGGGGTAACTAACCGCATGCGATGATTACGGACAGCGCGCAAGCGGGGCAGGACGCTAAGAGTACCGGTAACGGGACGACGGGTACAGTCGGGACGGGTACGGCGGGTACGGCGGGTACGGTGGGTAAGACGCATGTGAAGAGCGCGTCGATATCGTCCTCTAGCGGAGCCCCGCCCCTGGGGGCGGAGCCCTCGCAGAATGCGTCGGCACGGGACCTCGCGCAGCCGAGACCGAGGTACATACTCGTTACGAGTATGCACGTGTTTGAGCTTGCATTCGCTGATTAGCAATTTTTTTTTTCATAAGATTGGGAATTTTTCATTTATATTATTTGCCTTATACCGATTTTTTTTTTTGGAGTTTTTGGTTTTTTAAATAGTCGAGAATGGTTCTGAAAATTCCCTATCGATATACTGTAGTAACTTTTTTTTTCACTTAACAACGCAAATTGCAAGCGAACAGCCACAAAGCCTTTATTTGCAACAATCACGTTTGGATTTTGGTTTTTTTACTACACGGAGACACAGCTTTGAATACATGTATATGGTCGCACAATGTTTGGTCACACGGCACTGACAAAATAATTTTTTTAATCGTTCTTAATGTCACAAGTTTGAAGCAAATATTTTAAATGTTAATTTTATTAAGTTGAAATAGTGATTGTGATATCGTGACGCTTTCTATGAAGCAGTTTATATTCATTTGAAGATTGCATGGGGTCCCGAGGAGAAGAGTACTTTAATAATACTTTAGATTTAGTTACACTATTAATGAAGCAGAATTTGTTTTTATTTCACATAATAACTTATATATTCTTGTATCTAATTTAACATTTAACAAACTTGTACTTATACGTCTCACATATGTTAATATTATTAGTTTAAACAAAGTACGTTAAATATACCTGAGTTCAGTGAATACATCCCAGTAGTAAACAACTCAGTGGGAGTCGGTTTCTCCTGATGAAAGGAGGCTTCGATCACCAAATATTATTGTATTTAAATAATATGGCATATTTTTTCCGACATATGCTTATTTGTATAATAAACATGTTTTAAGAACGTTAGAAAAAATATTTATTTCAATTTTATTTATTTTCCTTTTATATACTTCCACACCCACTGATCTATTTCGGCCGACATAACGTTAACTTAATAATATTTGATATTATTGTATTCTTTTTTATTATTTGCTGTAAAAACTTAGAAATATGAAGTAAGTTATTATTTTGTATGTTTGTCTACGCTGTTTATTAATTTATGCTGCATGTTTAGATAATTCGTATTTTTGATATTGCTCGTAGGATATATTTTATCCTCTCTTAAACAATTACATGTTCATCACGCGTGCCAATAAAGCAAAGAATTATAAATGGAAAAAATATATTAGTACAGTCAGCAGAATAAGCATAGCTTTGATTAAATTTGTTATTAATATCATATATAAATATTTTATATATATTAATGATGTACGAGTGAGACGGCCATTTATAAATCTTTTCTTTAATAGAACTTGTTTTAATTTTAATCTACCAACCCGCATTGGAGCAGCGTGGTGGAATAAGCTCCAAACCTTCTCCTCAAAAAGGGAGAGGAGGCCTTAGCCCAGCAGTGGGACATTAACAGGCTGTTACTGTACTGTTTTAATTTAGTTATAAATAAAGAAAAATGTTTTTTTATATTTTTATTTTATAGAGTGCAATTATGATCTTTTTATGTCTTATAAATCTAAAAACAAGTTTTTTTTAGATTGACATAAAAAACTTGTTTTTAGATTGACATAAAAAGTGATATCGAGTTAAAAGATTACAACCAAAAACTTTGTAGTCGTTCAGAAATCAACAAGTCTAATAAAATTCTATAATAAGTTTGTTACTAATATATTTTGAAAACTGTGCAGCGTCAATAACACTTAAGTTTTTCTATAGAAATGTATATAAAGTAATACATTTTATATATCGTATTCGGATGACCACTAAGACGACAGATAGGAACGATAACGGTTTCAAGTCAAATAATATTTATAAATGATATTCTACATAGTAATTTATGTGTATTAATTTAGTTACAAATATCTTTCAAAAATATCTATTGAAATATAAATTTCAATAAAACGTTTGCGATGAATCAATTTAGTGCGTATGTATTAAAATTTATTATTATTTTTAAACTCGGTAAAATCTAAAACAGCAGTAAGTTTAAAGTGTGCTAAGTGCGGGGCGTGTCCGCAGCCTGAACGCGTCGCTGTCGGCGGCGGGCGGCGCGGCGGGCGGGCGGCGCGAGTTCCCCAACCCGTCCGTCGTGTTCCCGCGGAACGTGCCGTCGCGGTCCACCTTCCACTCAGGTCTGTATACATCTTCTGGAATCGCTTAAAAGTTTTAATCGTTGGTGACTCCCTGAAATTGCGAACATAGATATGTAATATTAATAATAATATCCTGGGACATTTTTCACACAAATTAAACTTGTACAGAGCTTGTACTATGGAAACCGGACAACTGATGTACTACATATACAATTTTTCTTGTGTAAATACATACTTATATAGATAATTACACCAGACCTCGGGACAAACGGACATGTTCATGCGCACAAATATCTGTCCTGGGTGGGAATCGAACCTACGACCTTCGGCGTGAAAGGCAAGTATCCCCCAACCACGCCAACCGGCTCGTCAACAGATACTTACAGTCGATAGATTCTTCTGCCAACGTTTATACTACTTTTATACCGGTATCAATGGAGCATTGGTGTAATGAAAATGTAGAGTATGGCTTAAGTCCTCTGGTAGAGATGTACCATTGAACCACCCCGTGTGGCCGTGCAGGTCAGACGCGGTCGCGCGGTGGTAGCGCCGGCGGCGCGTACGGCGACAGCGGCTCCCCGCACCAGCCGAGGACATCCTTCTTCTCCAAGCTCTCCTCGCGCTTCTCCAAGCGGTCAGTACCACCACTCGACCTCACCACCACACCGTCACACAACTTCACCCCTATGACCTAAGGTCACATAAACATGTCGAGTGTACATATCTGCGGCGACAAACGCACACTCGAATACATTACATTGTATATTATATTCACGCAGTGATACCCACGTTTGCACGAGTATGTGCAAAAGCATACATATGCACACGTTTGCACGTTTACGTTGGTAAAACATTGGTTTATGTTACACGTAAATACTCACTAACTAAAATCAAGAAAAAATTCTTCAAGACAAATAACAAAAGATTTGGCCCGTTACACAATTACTGTAACTAATTTTTCATTATTAAGTTTATATACAGTGAATACTTTTTTTAAATATTTAACATATTTTTTCTTTGTACGACCTCACCTCCAGCTAATTATACTTCTTATATCTTGATACTAACTACCAGCCTTCACACTAATAACATTACACAATAATAATAATACAATAATTTTCAAAATACTAACACAAATCATGACATGACAATAATCTTTCAATTTCTCTGAGTAAATGTTACGGAAAATTCAAACTTATAATTTATTATGTAACAATTGATTCAATCGAATTGATGTCGATAGCGGTGATTCGGTTGTACACAAACTCGTAGCCTTTTTGCACACTGACGCGAAGAACGAACCGAAATTATCTCTCGTTCTTTCTTAAACGTTATTATATAGTGTTGTCCTTGTCTTAATTTATTATACGCCGTAAAAAAATTTAAGATCACTTAAACAACTTTTTAAGTCAACGCCAGTCAAAGAGATGGCAATATTTTTTTTTATAATGTTGAATGAGTTTTGTATAGAGATTGTGTACAGCGGAATCAATACAGATGTTAATAACAAAATCGACCTTATAATCATATATATACGTATAAATTAAAGATAAAATTGTGTGTTTTTCCGTAATAATTACTTACATTAAACTATCTTCTGTATTTGTATCGTAACCATGATATATAGTTACAATAATTATTTTATATTAAATAAATATTCATAGTGTTGTATATGTTGTTTTTGTTTATGTGACGTCATAATTTCTGTTTACACTTTCCTGTAACGCTATTATGCTTATAAGCTATTTCATTTGATCCACATTGTGCAGTTTGTGTTACCATTTATATACATTAAAAAAAAAAAAAACTATAATATAATTATATTATTTCAACCTAAGAATTATAATTGTCTATTAAAATAGATAATGTAAATATGGTAACATAAAATGCTATACATAAAGATTATCAAGCCATAACATCAGTCCACCCCACGCATCGATGTTAGCTGCGCACGCTTCAAGCACCCTTGTATATATCATTTTCATTTGACATGCATATCCAATAATACCATAGACAATTCTAAACATTGGCGCCAATATGGCCGCTATAATATCTGACTGTTAGATTATTAAATTAATTTTAAATAAAAAAAGGGTTGTGGAAAAGACTCGTAATAATTCAAATCATAAAGAAATGAACAGCATTTGAGCTCATTTTTCCCAAATATGCACGTTATTTTTTTTTTTTAATTAAAGCCCAAAGCCTGTTCACGTTTTTTTTTTTGTAAATAATGTTTCCATTAATAAGTAACACAATTGTCTGTCAATCTGTCACTTGATTGAATTAACCATTATGTGCCGCTCTGTGGATCATTACGATTGTGTGTCTTTTACATATATATAATATATTTTTTTCATTTGACAATTTTTTTTTACTTGGTGCTCAAATTGTCTCCCTCTAAAGATTCCGAGCTCCGATTTTTATTTTATTTTTTTATTATTTTATTTTTTATTCTCGCGTCAACACAGGGGATGCACGATGCTAAAACCTCCTACCTCCCTTACATTCTAGACAAACGCACATCGATTTTTATTATTAACTTCTAAATTGTTACCGACTTTGCGCGTTGCCATTGCATTTATAACCGATTGAAGTAGTCATAGATCAATGCATGATGTACTCCCCTAAATTATTGAACGCAGTTTTTTTATTTTTTATTTTCACTTATTGCTACTTCGAAGTGTGAGCCGAATAAGCTATGCTACCACGCTTTGAATGTTGTTCTTAGATCTTACCCGATAGTGATGTTAGACGTAAGTATTGCCGTTTCACGTGCCTCGTCGACCTGAGGTGTACGGATTTTACATTTCTATGACACTTCGTGCATCCCCCGTGTTTTTACGAAGGCTATTTTTTTTTTCTTTCTCTCTCTCTCTCTAACCGTACGCTTCTACTAACGTCAGTCGACGGTCGCGATCCGGTTTTTCTCCGCTTCTAGTCTATCCACAACCCTTTAACGTTTTAGTCGCAACGTGACGGCGTTTTTTTTTTCATTACGGAGGGAGTGTATAGTATTGTGCATCTGTGTTTCGCGAGAATTAGGGTTGCCGTTATTAAATTAGATACGACAACCCAAAAGTGACAACGTAAATTAATTTAAAAAAAAAAAAAGTGAGCCGGAGCTCGAAGAGGGGGGCGATTCGGCTCGTGATTGGTCGTATCGCTCACCCGTTCCGTTCTACGCAGGTTGAATCAAAATCCATGAGGCTCCGCCGACGTCCGTGAAACGGAGAAGACAATTTTTTATTATATTATAAGCTAATCTATAGAAAAATATGTGCAAAATTGTTGCGCTTAATTTATGAGTTTTGTATGAGGTTTTATATTATATGTCGATTCATTTATTTCACTCAGCGTATTGCGTAATCACATCTAAGACAGATACACAGCTAAGCCCAGTGTGTATGAAATATTTTAAAAATCAATAATTTCTTTTAATATATTGAAAAACAACCCATATTTTACGTATAAAAAATTGTGTTTTTTTTCTTCACATTTGCTTCACTAATATAAAGTATATTTGTATACGCTGAGTAAATAGATTGATAATTGTATTCTTTGCGAATGTGTTAACAGTTGTCTTTGTTCACTTCGTTAGATATTGTAAGGTATCCTTAACGAGCTAATCGAGTTTTGCTTATATCGTATTAATATTTGTTTTATATCGCGGCGACATTTCCGATTGCATGTTGTCATATTCAAATAAATATAATGGGGACATAAAAAATAGGATACACGTTTCGAAAAAGCAAATCATAAATTTATTGTTAGATTCTAAAAACGTTTTAAAATACGTTTTTTTTATGATCTAAAGAAACATAGCCGACATTGCTTAATAGTTAGAACGAGTAAATTTTAACTTCGTGCTCACGTGCTCGGCGATGAAGGAAAATATCGTAAGGAAACCTGCATTTTTCGGATAAAAATTCTGCCAAATGTGTCCACCAACTAACATTGGTGCAGTTTCTAACTTTCTCGAGTAGGTTTTGGCATAGAGATGGGACACTTATAACCTTTTATTTTGCATAAAAAAAAATAAAAAATATATATTTCGTTTATAAAATGTTTTTTTAGATTTTAATTTGAACAGTTTTTTTCATACATGTGATACATATTATATGTAATGAAATTATATACTCGTAGTAATTGCATAGCGTTATTTGAATGGGACAACATGTAATGGAAACCTAGTCCCGTCGCGTGTCGCATTTCATCGTAGCTTAAGTGAATACAGTTCTATTGTCGAACGAATTTTGTACATTCCAGGGTTATCAAGGACATTGGGCCTTCGAATCGATTGTGTTCTGTAGAAATTGTACAAGAATTTAAAAAAAAAATAACATAAATTTAAATATAGAATACAGTCTTACGGGGTCCCATTTAGCACAAATATATATATTTTTTTTCTTTGAAATTTTCGTATTATTATCATTACGTTTCGGACTCGATCTATATAGAATATGACGACTGAGAAATTATTTTGTATATTTGTAATATTATATTATACAAATTAAGACGTTACAATTCAATATTTTACTTTGTATGTGAGCCGTTTTAGGATATAGAGACTCGGAATAATATACGTAGAGGCTATGAGATGGATTATACTGATTAATGAATAAATAAAGGGGGGAGGGGGGGTTGAAAAGATTACTTGCATTCGATATTGTGGATGCGATATCGAACTTCGCCATAAGTCTATATAATATATTGTTGAACACTAGATAAATTAAATACATATGTCATTATAATAATTGTCGTCTGTAATCAGCTATGTGATTTTGTACTGGCCTGGAGCCGATCGCATGAGCCCAAACGTGCGATTATGGTGCTTTTTTAGCTGAACACAATCTCTAAGCTATATTTATTTGACAGGATCGAAATATTTGCTATCTTTTATAACTTTAAACACGAAAAAGAGATAGCAGGAATTTTAATAATATGATAAATTTAATTGCATTCATCAAGAATGTCGAATTTTCGAGTATTTCATCGTACAAAATATTAAAAGTGAGTTTTAAAGTGCCGGCCGCATGCGAACCTTGTATAAGAAAATTGTTTCATATCAAAACATTACCAGTATAATTCAAAATATATAAATTAACTTAAAAAAAAAACGGTTCACATATATAAGTATTTAGTATATAAAAGAGTGAGTGAGATAACAGTAAATAGTGTTAATCGTTAGTATATAACTGTGGCCCATCCCTAACGTTGGTACAAATACTCAGTAGATATTACCGTGTAGGAATGCGTTAGGCAGCTATAGAATATGACGTTGAAAAAACACTGTCCAAAATATTTCGCTACACTTAAAACGACTTGTTTTATTTTTTCATAAGTACTTTTAAGTTTTTCTTTAATTTCCCGTTTCGTTTGAAATACGGTTCTTCCCCTTGAAACACGTTTATTTATAACTATTTCATTGGCTATAAGGATATATAGAAGACAATTCTTTGTTGGGGCTGACATTTGCTAGTAAATTATATTGATATATTGAAGAAGGTTCTATGTAGGTAAAAAAAATATATTGCATTTTTTTTTGTAAAGGTAAAAAATTTTAAAATGGTTCAGAAAGAGTATTTACCCATTTGGTTGCAAAGAATTATAGTTTCAATCATATCGTATCAATCTGTATATACAGAATGTTTTACTTATATTAAGATTATATAAAACAAAAAAAAATCATCAGTTTTATAGTGAAATTGAACTCACAAATTTCTGTAAATCAGAATTTTGAATCAGAATTAAAAATACACACACATACATATATAAATATAATATATATATATATATATATATATATATATATATATATATATATATATATATTAATGTATAAATAATATTTCTAATCGTTGATAAGATTTTTTCATATTTTCTAATTACTCGTAAATCAATGTTAGTTTGTATGTACATATGTACGTTTGTAGTATGAGTGTGTGTATTAGACGTTCATAGGTCTATTATTTTGTATTGAAAACTATATAACTATACAATAGTTTATATAAATATATTATATTTTTGTGAAGATCCCTTGGAAATTTTTCCAATCACATTTTGCGTGTAATTTCTATGTTATAAATTAAATGTCACAGCGTAATTGACAAGTTAGAGAAAGTCCAATTTATTTTAAATATTATATCATGAATATAACGTTAACAATAATTATACATATATAATTATAATTTATTTATTAGAAAATATCAATAGAGAAACATGTAAGTGTTTTATATAATTACATTTATTTTATAACATAAATATTTTATGTAATAATTATTTTATATTATTATTTTCATTGATTTTATTATACAATGTTTGCAGTATTCATATTAAATGTAAATTTTTATGACTGTGAAACATAATGTTATGTTTAGGTGCTCCCTTCCCTTAAGTTTTTTTTTTGTATTATTTGTTGATAAAATGGTCCTTTTGACATTTTTGGTGTGATAATCATATATATTTTTATTTTATTTTTTGTAACTTTTAAAGTTGGTATTACAATACTTTTGCTTGATTCCTTTATTTTCGATATAACTTTCTATATTCCGCTTAAAACTTTAAGTTATCTTGATGAAACAAATATTGTTTTTTTTTTTTTTTTTTTGACAAAGGCCAAGGTTAGAGGGCTTTTCAACGTGTGTCATTTACATATTTTTCCTTGCAAAGTTTTAGACTAAGCGGCGAATTCTCGACACGCAATTCTCTTAAAATTATCTCGTGTTGTTATTTAATAATTAAAATAATAACAGTGCATTATCTTTCTATTAGCATTTTTTTTTTTAATTTAAGTAAATATTAATCGTACTGTAGGAAAGATGCAATACATTCTATTTCTAACCTAGACGCTAAGTTTGTGATTTTATATTGTATAATCTGTGGACTTGATGTTTTTTTTTAGTATACGTTCAGAAAGCATTCGTAAAAATTGTATTTTTTTTTACTTTGTTGTTATATAATCAACTTTCTTAATAGTATATCAATGTTGATTGATATATTACTGTTGTAATATGATTGTTCATATACATATTTTATTTGTAATGTATAACTTTGTCCCCTTAATAACAATTCCATTGACATTATGGTATGTATTCTTTCTTGCGTTTTGACTTGTATGATGTTATGATGATGGATTGTAGTCACGATTTAAAAAAAAAAAAACTGAATTTTTATTACTTTTTTTTTCTATAAATAAGCTACAAGCTCAACGATTCGAACTGTCGTTCATATGTACTACTGTTTTTTTTTCTTTTCTTACATTGTGACGTCAATCTGTCTCTATGTCGTTATTAATAGGCATTTTTTTACGGTATTACAGGCGTGAAATAAAAAAAAAAGTATGTCATGTAAATGTAATATAATGATGAATGGTTAGTATTGTATGTGTTGCGCTTATCCTAATAATCAGATTTTCAATAAATATGTGTTTTATTTTAACATGAAACCTTTCGTTGTGATACATCCTACTATTATATATGTATGTTATAGCTATGTTATAGACATTATAGACTGTTCGATCGCCTCACAAAATGATCATGATCGCTCCACGAGAATACAAAGCATTTGTTTGACCTATACCTGTCTCTTTTCTATAAGTTTAACGACCGACATTCGCATGATCACTTTGTCTCCCTTACACTTTTACGGCCGCCTCCATCAATCATTCTATATGTTTATTAGCTATACATACATACATATATATTGCTTTCACGTTGCGACAAAAAACGTTTTATTATTTCATTTTGATTTCTTAAACTGTCACATCATATATACACAATATTTAAAAAAATGTGTATATTTTTATGATTTACATTTAGTTCTTAGAATCAATAATTGATAAAAAAATATTTTTTATGTTTTAATTTTAGACTTGGATATGAACATCATTTTCGTTTTTTTTTTAAACAGCCAATTTATTATATTTTTAATATTTTATTCAATATTCATAAAGCGCTGCTGCTTTGTGCAGATCTACAGGATGAGTTTCGATCTATAGAGGTTTAATTCATTTTTTAGATTAAATAACAATAAAAAAGTTTATTCATGTATACTTACATGGTAAGTGTTATTCTTTAGACTGTCAGTGTTGGGCGAGACAGCCGGACGGCAGAAACCGCGAATTTTTTCCTCTCTGGACATACAGCGGAGGTACGCGGCTAACGATGTTTGACAGTTTGATTTTTAATTTTCGAAGCGTTTTCGCGCGTTTGTGGTGACACGTGTCAATGTCAAACTCTTATGATATTCATTTCATATTGTATGAAATATTTTCGTAGACTTTTTTTTATAAATCAGTTGTTTTTTAAAGAATTTTTATAATTATTATTTTTATATAATATATAAATTGATTTAGTGTAATCTTGAAATTAAATACAAGTCAATTTTATGCCAGAAAAACCACAAAAGAGCGACATAACGTATTCGATAAACTTTATAAATCACATAATTTTGTGTGTTGTTAATTGTAACGTGTAATCCAACCGATTTTCCTTATCAATCAGCTCATTAAAAATTGTGTCGAGCAATAGCAACTATAATAATGTTTATTTTTCAATATATATATTTGTACACATACAACTACAGGTAACAAATGTAGTTAACACAACAAAACAAAGAGCAGACAAACGTTGAAAATACATTTTAAAATGCATTAATTAAAAAAGAAATAATAAATACATGTTATTGTAATATCACAGAATTAGTTACAGAAATCAAATTGAAGATTATTATTTTTATTTTAGATTACGTATTAGTTGATGATACAAAGGTTTTTTTTTTTTAATTTATATCAAAAATCGGCTGGATTATGATCGTAAATAACAAAATTTAACCGTTGTGACATTTTACGAGTGTTTTTTGAATTAAAACTCATTAACATGTTTGACTAATATTGTGGATTTATTAAAAGTATTTTTGTAGGATTAATTCAAATAAAAGAAAACTGCATGCGTCTAGTGCATATCACCTTAAAAAAAAAACATCACATAGCCCTCAAAACCTAAAAAAAAAAAACAAATTACATCTAAGATTTTAAACCATTTTCCGAAAAAAAAAAATTAGATTCCTTCTTTAGTTTTATGTTAGGTAGTAGAATAAACTAGGCTGTATATTTCATTTAATGCAATATTCGTTGACTACGTTCTTATTTTGTAATGTTTTTGTTACTATGTATCTGGAAATTATAAGCATGTCTTAGCATGGTTCACACGAAGGGTAAGTTATAAAACATACGGCATGAGAGTAGGTAGCTGTTTTTTTTTTAATATTTTAATTGTGGCCTTGCTTCTTGTGCTTTGATTTTTGAAAATTTGCACGTTTATTAATGTAACATATATTTATATTGAGCTGAAAATTCTTTACGATTTTAAATTTGTGTTTAAATAAATAATGTCAATAATTGTTTATCTATTCAGCTTAATATAAATATTGTTGTTAGTGCATCGCGTCCTGCCCTAGTGTTTAGTGTTAGCGTTTATGTTTTTCTGTTTTTAGGCCTATCGACGGTACCACCCCGAAGCATGCCGTAGGCGCTAGTCCGCAAGCCCTCCTTGGGTAATTATCCATTGGTTCATTTTTATCTTTTTTTTTTAATAGTGTCAAAATTTGTCTGTATAATTGTTTAAATATTTGTGACTATTCTTCTTGCTCTATTAAGCGTCATTCTAAGTATTACGAAATGTTATTTAATTATTTGATCGTCTATGTTTAGGAAATAGTTTTTTGATCTTTAGATTGTTGTTATCTGTAAACAGTTTACTTTTATAACTGTTGGCAACATTCGGGCTTTGAACGTACACCCGTTTTTTGCTTTATTCTATGATATTTCACCTGACATGTCACATAACATTCTACATATAACATTAATTGCTGCAATATTAACATGACTTTTTAATTGCTTAGTGTAACGTTTTTTTTAGTAACTTTATAATTTTAAGTTTGGACAGTCCTTATTTTTTTTTTTTACTTTAAACCGCAAATATACAATAATATTTTGACATTGTTATCAAATCCAATAAATTCGAAATACGAATGATTATTATTTATTAGAGATATTATTAAAAGTTGTAAATAATACAAATAATGGTGATTGTTTAGTTTTCTTTTCATTATTTGGATTTAGAATGAAATTCCATTGGGAGATATATTCGAATGTTAACGGTTTACTTATGTGAACTTTTAACTGTATTATAAATTTTTAGGATGTTTAGTTCGAAAATTAAAGAGCTAGGCTGGTTGACTGAGAGGTTCAGTGGTAGAGACTCATAGAACAATCTATAAATTCCGATTGAAACGATTTTTTTTAATGGCTTAGTAATTTTTTAATATTTATGAAGTAGGGACGTTGTCTCCATCGTTCGTTTACGAATTAATCAGCAAATTGTAGATGTTCTGAACGAACCTCGATATTTAGACAGGGGACCGAGGAACAAGTGAAGCCTCGGGTGCTGCGCTTCACATGGAGCATGAAGACCACGTCTTCAAGAGATCCCAACGAGATAATGGCTGAAATTCGAAAGGTATGCACATTATACAAGTTTTCTGTATATAGAAGATTTGTTATAATTATTATAGACGATAAGATAAGTTTTGTTGTATTCGATTTATTCTTATTTTTATTGCATTTTATACTCTTCATAAGTAGATACACTTTATAGATAACAAATAGATAGATATAACTTAAATTTCCAAGGTACGAATGGAAATGTTTTTCTAGAGGCCATTGTTAAGTTTTAGATATAATAATAACATATGTAATATAATATTGCAGGTGCTAGACGCAAATAACTGCGATTACGAACAACGAGAGAGGTTCCTACTACTTTGTGTGCACGGAGATCCGAATGCAGACTCCCTCGTCCAATGGGAGATCGAGGTCTGCAAGCTACCTCGACTCTCTCTGAACGGCGTCAGGTTCAAGAGGATATCCGGTGAGTTATATGTACTTCGCGTATTATTGATGACTACTGCAAGAGATTAAAGATAAGGTTTTGTTTTTTATTTATGTATAGTCAGCTTTCTTTTTTCCTTTAAAGGATTGTTAATGTAAACAAATTACAAGGGATTTTTTAGTAAGGTAAATAAATTGCCGCAGATAGGTATTGCAGAAGGGAAGGGTATTGCAGAGCTATACCCTTAATGCAAAGAACTATTTTCTCTCAGTGAAATTTCATACAATAGTGTGAGCACTAAACCGTTATATCGTCTACCAGGCACGAGCATCGGCTTTAAGAATATTGCTTCGAAGATCGCCAACGAACTCAAGCTGTGACTGCCCGGGAGCGCCCCGCGCAGGCGTCGCCGCCGCCGCGCGCCCTCCCCGCCCTCCGCCTCCCCCTCCCCCGCGCCCTCCGACGACGAGCTCACCCCGCCCCCGCCGCCGCCGCCGCCCCCGCGCTCCGACAGCCTGCGCCTGTCCGCGGAGGACATGGTGCTCGTCGCCAACGCGGGCCTGCGGACGCCGTCAGGTGCGTTGGCCCACTACCTCACGGCGTACACCCCCGAGTCGCTGGCGCGCAGCGACTACCTGCGGCCGCCGCTGTCGCCCGCGCGCGTGCAGCCGCGCTCGTCGCTGTCGCTGCGCGCCGACAGCGCCGACGTGGACATGAAGCACCGCATCCCGCACACGTCCAGCGTGTACGCGCTCCGGCGGCAGGGCCGCGTGCGCTCGCCCGTGTCGCCGCCGTGCGACTGCCTGCCCGTCGACCCGATACCCCCGCCGGAGCTGTTCGATTTTTGAAACATAAATGCCGGTGCCGTCGCGTCTCGCGATATTAAAATATTCGACGGTGACGGCCGGCTTCTTCCGCGCGACCAGACCTCGACCCGTTCCATTTTCAAACCTTCCAGCGGTGGTCACGTTTCCGCGCCTCGAGCTTAGGAGCTGTTCGATTTTCGAGTCCATCAGCGGCGCTATACAGTTCGGTTTTCATCAACCGTCGCGGCGAGACATATTGAGTTCGATTCTAATTTTTAGTTTAATTACGGATTGCAGATAGAAGTGCGTTCTCGTTTGTTCCGCGAACACAGTTCACGGAGAAGTATCTGTTGCCGGTTAGTGCCGGCCGTAACGTTCTGAATCAATTCGATTTGTCTATTCTCAAATCGATGTTTTCTCGTTTCTATTTGGAATGTATCTTAACGAAATCGACTATGAATTTAGTTTTCATTGTGTTTCGTAAGACACTTCACGTTTGTTATGTTAATATTCGAATATTTTTTTTTCTATTACAAGAGACTTAAGGTTAATAATAATTAAGATATTGTTGTAATATAAAAAAAATGTTTTATCTAGCTATTTCTCTAATCAGTCGAACTCAAATTATGGTTAACTTTGTCATATTTAAAATAATCATATGTAGGAAATAATTGATTTATCATAAATATGTAAATATCTCAGCTCAAGACTCTTTCATCCGAATACACTTTAGTGTTTCCAGGATGATGAACTATATTTATGTACTATATTCGGAACTGGTCTTTTATAATTTTTCACATGGCAAGCGGAAGTGTTACCCGCTATGTTAAATAAATGAATTCACTAAGACTTATTATTTAATCTGTAATATCAGTGATTGATGTATCGGAGCGAAATTGTAACGAGTTGTGCCAAGTGCCGGTTCTCGGAGCTGTCGGTGTGGAAGTGTATCGATGATGGTTCAATCAATATTTTATCGAACCGAACGTGTGTTTAGTTAAATGTAATCGCTCTCAAGTCGAAACGCCTCGTTTATTTTGTAAAAATAAATAATTGAAACTTTTATCGTCGTGTCGTTCACGGATTTTTAATTATTTTTTTTTTTAATGTAGTTAAGTAACGGCCTGTTGGTGTGTGTCGTGCGGAATTGTTTATTTTTAAATAATTTAAAATAAAATATCACTTTTATTTATAATTGAATTGGCATTTTCTGGTTTAGCTTGAACTTTTTAAAAGACATTTAATGGTCGCTCTGCACACACCGACGTACCGACGTTTGTGCTATCGCTTACATATTAATTTACTTATCTTAATAATGTAATAATGTACAAAGTGAGTTTGCGCTCAAGATACAAGTTAGCTTAGTGTTAATTATAATTTTCTTTCCAACCGTAATGACAAATGTTGATATAAAATATTGCTGTCATTTTGACGATATGTTATCTGTCATTGTTAAAGTCTCCTGCTATTCGTTAAATTTATAGCTTTTAAAATTAGAGAGTAACAATCCGCCACATGTTGAAATTGCTATATTAAAATGTTTTTTTTTTTTTTTGTATGTGGCAACATTGAATTAAATGTATTTTATTTAATTACTTCAGTGCAATAATAACATACCCCAGTCAATATCCAGTATTGAATAGTTAAAATAAAAGACAGTTTTAAAATGGCAATAGAAACATTGGTTGATTGTGGAATAGTCAAATGATTGGTGACTTTTATAGTAATGCTGTAGCGGAATTTAAAAAAAAAATATTCAATGGATATTTATTTTTGCCATGGCAACACTTGTAACGAATATTGCGCTTCTATCTTTGAAGTGTGTCAGTGTATAAAAAATGGTAACACGCGGTCGCCCACTGCAGTTGCCTCTTTCTAATTATAAGGCTGAATTAGAAAGTGTCAAAATGTTCTATTAAATGTAATACTGTGGGTTGAACTCTCAATCTAGACGCATTATAGGGTAACTCACAAAAAAAAAATGTTAGATGTGTAACGTAATTGTGATCAAAGTATTATGGACTTTGTAGTTATAGCAATAATGTTCATTATTACACGTGTCAAATTGTTCTATGTTTTATTTTTAATTTTACCATATTGTTACACGGTATGCATTGTAATCAGCCTTTTATTTGTGATTGATATAATATATTCTTTTGTGATTTGGTGTGATGCTTTCATTTTTATTTTTTTTCTATTTGTGAGTGAATTTTCGCATACTTACTAGATATAAATATTAAAATAGGTACGTATGTATGTATGTTGTAAGCCATGCGGGCGATCGCGTATCTTTTTCTATAATCTAATTAAGTGTAGTGTTATACTTTTACAAGAAATCACAAATCTGACCTTTTGGCTTTTGACTGTCGCGTTGTTACGTCATATACTATTAATAATACAATGCCGCATTAAGAACCTGGTATTAAGAAAGTATGTTGTTTTTTTTTAGTTAATTTTAAAACATAAAAAATAATATAAAGTAGCAACACTGACTGTAAAATCGTTTTTCAATTTTATAAATATTTGATTTACTGGTTTTTAATTATTTAATTCTTTATTAATGTACAATATTCATAACTCTTATAATAAAAACTAAAAATAAATTGAAAGTTATTTTTATTTTTGCCATTAAAATATATCTCCGTCCCTTTTTGAGGTTTTAATACAAAAAAGAGTTTGTAATATCATTACCACTTACTTAAATATATACAGTGTTGCTATGCAAAAAAAACCATTAAAAATAATTTAACAATAATGAACTGCCAGTTTCATGTGATTTTAGGATTTTTTTTTAAAAATCGTTTTCATTGTTTCACGACGCGGCAAGTCAAGTCAAAATACATAATAATGTTTACATACTGTAGTTATATATATGAGCTTTGGTTTATGATATAATTTAGTGTAGTTGACCGTGACCTGAAGATTGACTTGTGGTACGGCGATTGTGAGATATTCAAGGAAATAAATTTTATTTTTAATTCCAAAATTAGTTTTTATTGTTTAAAGTCCTAAGTATAATTGAAATATGAGTAGCTTTATTATTAACCACTCATGTCATACCCCCCCACCTCTCCTGTTAACCTATCGGTTTGTTCCATATTACCAATATACATGTCTCCAAACGATACTTATATTATGAAAGGTCGTAATAAAAACTTGATTTCTATTCTTTTGTCGTTTCCATGGTAACTGATTAATGTATAAAAAGTAAAGTATTAAATTTTTAAACAAAAAAATTGTAAAATATGCAGGTTGTATTTTTAAATTGAAACTAAATTTTGACATACGACCTTTAGCAACCAATAACAGCGGTTAGTAATTTTAATGTTACTTATATATATATTTTAAACATGGATAGATTGTTGACGCAAATTAAGCATTTGAAACACGCAGAGTTGATTAATAGGATTGAACATATAAACATTATAATTCAAAATGATTATACAGCTAGGAAATTCCTTGATCCATATAACAGCGTTTTAAAAAAAAGAAGTGGCGCGCTAATTTAAAACCGCCATTTTGTTAGTGTTCAAATGTGTTATTTAGATTTTTTTAACAGTAATTGTGTGAATAATTTACATCAATTTATATGATTTGAAGTAAGATGTAAAAAAAATCGAGGTCTTTATAAAATCAGTTTCACTTCTGGACGCTAAGTATATTGTCACTTAACTATTTTGAGTTCCTTGCTGTTTCTGTCAGGCTTAACGTACATTGACAACTGGTGGCAGCTTTTAGAGCAACCGAGTTACCTTACAGTAAGTGGTAACCAAGAAATATGGACTTACACCACTAGCTATGATTTTACAGTGATATTTTTGAGGTTGAATAAAATAACTATTATTTTCAAAATCAATATATTTTCAACAATAAATTTATACACAATTCATAACGATTCTTATTCTACCTTAAAATTAACCATAATATGGCTCTTGAAATTATCCTTATATAACAATTATATTTTGGTTTTAAAATTCATATATGTATGATAGATATCTTAGAAATAATATGGATATAGAAGCAGTACTTGTTTCCTATAATTATTGTAATCTTAAATATAATGAAATTGTTGGAAAATTCTTATACATTTTATCAGAAATCGGAATACTATTTTATCGTTTGTAATAAATAAATGACTAAGTATATAAATTTAGTTATCCCAACTATGCTTAGAAATAGAATTAGTAAATACCTACTTTAATATCGAAATGTCTCTAAAGGTGTACGGAATGTAATTTTTTTTTATTCCAAAAACACTTATGAAAAGTAATTGTTGATATACTTAAAAATAAAATAATTTATTTAACTTATAAATTGTATGACTATTCATGTTATAAACCGAATAATAAAGCTATAGTTGATCGTAATTGTAGAACGAAGATGAAAGTGGATTTTTTTTTTTCAGTACCTATTTAAATAATTTATCTTAGTTTTTGCATAGACAAAGTATAAACGAAGGCGCGATTCGACAGAACAGCTTTTACCTAATTATAATACTAAACTTCTGGCCGCCTGTTGCTTCGACTGCTGTAACTTATTCTCCCGTGTTTACAGGTTGGTAAGGAATTAATCCATTTTGTCTATGGTTTTACTAATGCAAACTAGATTGATAGATGACAAATCGAGGTAATCAGTTTTTGGTTCCGAATTTTTCCTACCAACGTGACGATAATATTTTGACATTATAATTATTTAAGTTTAGCGTACATCTAAATAAATGTCGATATCACTTCAAAACAAAGAGCATTTAAATTGCTTCAATGAAAAATTATTCTTTTTTATTAATGGGCACACCGTCTAAATCAACCTCTGTGCTTGGAATTAACGGAGGCTTGAACCCTCCGTATTCTATCCTCAAGTTTGTCATTTTGGGTGTTCTGTCTGTCCTTCTGATCCTCTCTGAGTAGTCCTTGTTATTTTCCCATTCATTATTGTAATTCTTCAGCGGTGGTGGACCGTAATATTTAAAATTATCTCTGCTGTTAGTCCTTGAAGGGTTTTTAGAATCGGTGGTAGAATTCAAATAGTTATATGATGAAGCGTATTGATCACTCCAGTGCGTTGAGTGAACGGGTGTTGCGTTTTGGAGATTTTTCAAAAGCTGAGCGTTCGCGAGTTGTATTTGATAATTTCGCTGTGATTCAGCTTGTTGCTGTGTACCGAAATTATCGATGTTACTCTTTAAGTAATTTGGGATGGGCTGCTTATATTGTTCCTGCTGATGTCTTAAATAATTCGCTACGTTTGAAAGAGCTTCTTGAGTGATGCCGTAACTATAAAGTGTTGTTGGTTCGACTTTTTCGAATTGGTAAGGTTCCGGCGGTTTTTGTGTGTTTCTTTCAACAACATAAGGTACTTTGACTTCCACTGGTACATGAACAGAGTATGGAACTTTTCTTTCTACAATTTTTTCAACTGGATATGGGACGCGTTTTTCTACAGGGTACGGTTTATCGATGTACTTTGTAACAACTACTGGCTTTTCAACGATTTTCTCTACAACTGTCTTTACCGGATAGGGTACTTGGACTGGCACTTTTCTTTCAACGATTCGATCAACATGGACAGGATAAGGCACCTTTTTTTCGACTATCCGATCAACTGGATAAGGTCTCGGTACTTCCACTCGGACTGGATGAGGTACAGGTACTTTTATGTGCTTTTCAACCACTTTCGTCACAGTTACTGGTTTTTCGACAATTTTTTCAACGGGATACGGCACCCTTTTCTCCACCGGATACGGAACTGGAACCTTTACTTCATGCCTGACAGGATACGGAACTTTTTTCTCCACGGGATAGGGCACTGGGACCTCTTTTTCTACAATTTTCTCATACGGCACAGGTTTTTCAATTGGAATAGCAACGGGTACTGGAGTTTCAACCGCTACTGGATATAATACTTTTTTTTCAACTGGAACATGGATTCCGACTGGAATCCCAATCGGAGTTGGCACAGGTATATGATGGATTAACTGTTTTTCGACAACTTTCTCAACTGGATACGGAACATGTACTGGACGATCCACATAAACCTTGTGTTCCACTGGATATGGCACTCTGACTTCAACTGGATAGGGTTTTAAAACTTCAACAGGGAAAGGTTTGTCAACATATCTAGTTACTTCTACTGGTTTCTCAACTATTGTCTCATAATGCACTGGCACGGGTACCGGCCGATCTACTGGCACTTGCTTAACAACCTCAACCGGTTCTGGATACGGTACTTTCTTTTCAAAAAAACGGTCTACGTACGTTGTTACCGGTACTTGTTTTTCAATAATGATCGGTTGAATGATTTTATTATCTGTGTTGTAATAATTTGCATATGAATTTCTGTTATCCGAACTCGCTTGTTCTTGAACTTCGGTTGGCTTATTCTCGCTAGATTCTGAAGGTTCTTGAGATTCTTGATTATTGTTTTCATTGTAATCATTTTGTTGACTATTGGTATTTTGGTAGGTATTTTGATTATTTCTTGATGCGTCCAATGAGTCTAAATATTTTTGATACAAAGATTTTACTAGTCCCAATGGATTTTCTTGATTGCTTCTCCCTTCATCTAAATATTCATGATATTCCACCTCATTTATATGAGTAATTTCTACAGGTATTGACTCTTGTATTTCCACAATCGTTTTATCTTGTCGGGGATTTTTAACTTTATTTTCAATGAATTCGCTATCAGAAGTTTCATGATCATCAACAGAGTTAAATATATTAGTGTCATTTGAGTTAAACAATCTTAAAGCAACGGTGATTGGTGCTAAGTACTTTTGACTTATTGGCCGTGGCGTTATATTAACCAAATCTTCGTCGGATTTATTCTCTTCGGAATAAGTATTGTTCTCACCGATATTATTTCTGACATCAATAATTTCGTAGCCATTCTCGATATATGGTACCATTGTTGACATCAAATTGTTCACTATTCGCTGCTTATAACTACCATAATTGGTATCGTCAACAACGATTGGCGAAGCGAACTTATATTCATTAGTTTCCGTTTGAAAATTTTGTTCTCTAACTATTTGTGGTTGGTTTAACTTGCTTTCTTCAATGTTTCCATACTTGGCTGACACTGTTATTCTATTTCTAGGATTTTCTTCAGGGCGGTAGTAGTTAAAGTTTAACGTTCTTGAATTAGTACGACGTTTAGGTTTTATGATATCATCAGAATGACTATTAACTGTTCTTTCGGCTGCGTGATTTATTCTTAAAAGATCTTCATTTGATATCAAATCCTGTGTCGAAGCTACTAACCTCGAAATACCTTCATGTGCTGTATAAGAAATAGGTTTGTCTGTCGTGGGATGGCTTATTTCAGTAGAGTAATAGAACCTTTGACTCCTATCGTTTGAATTTACATTGTAATTGGAATCACGTTGATATGTTGGTCTGTCTCGTACTCCGAAATTACTGTGAACGTTATGTTCCTTATAAGTAGGTACGTGTGCAATTATATCTGATGTCTTTTGTAATTTACTCACATGTGTTTCTTTATTATCATCGTTTGGACAGTTGTGATCTTTAAAGACGCGTACAACTGGTCCGTTTTCTTTAGTTTCTATAATTTCATCATTCGCTTCATCTATCGATTTATTTATTGTATTTTCATTTGAAATTTGAGAATTATCTTTGTTATTTGCTCTGTGATCTATATTTTCATTGTAATAAATTTGTTTAGGTGATGTGTTTGCGGTATAGTAAAAGTTAGGTAAGGATGTGAATTGTAAAAAGTTTTGTGGAGTGTTAGGCGTTATTTGAACAATTTGACCTTGCATAGGGTATTGTTGTTGAAGAAGATATATATCAACGGGAGATTGTAATTGTTGACGGTTATTTCCGTTTAATTGACTTCCATTGTTTGCTGTATTTTGATTTGTATTTGGCACCTGTAACAAAAAAATAAAATATTTAGACGATATGGTTTTATTTTGGTTTTATTATGGTATTGTTTTTGTTTTACTAACAGTATTGCAGATAAAACAAAAAAAAATAGCGTACAACTTTGTAGAAATGCTTGGCTTAAAAACGTTTTACTCAAACGTTTCGTATGAAAACGTTGCACACAAATATGACGGAAATTTTACTTTTATCGTGCCGAGAAAAGTTTTACTTTGAAAAATAAATACCGTTTTATAAATATAAAAAAGTTATCTTTAAAAAATGTTAATCTAATATTCTGTACTTTATACAAAGCAATTTGTTTATTCGCTTATTTTTAAATACTTGCATTAAATATTTCACAAACCTGAGAATTCAGTTCAATAGCTCGCTCTCCCAGTGCAAAGTTGGTGGTATGTACATGTTGCTGGTCACTGGTTGTAACAGCGACAGTCCCGTGGTAGCCGCTGCCATCGGCTACGTAGTGCACTTGTTGTTCTGACTGAAATACATTAAAATTTAATCACAACAAGTACTAAAACTTACAAGATGCTCCCAACTTTCAAGCAGTAATCAGTACTGATAAAGTATATGATAGAAAAAATTGAATCACCCGTAGAGGCTGGATATACGAGTACTTGTAACAAAATTTCATACGGCACGTGTAGGTTTCCTCTATGATTTAGTTTCAAGCTTGTCTCTCTTGAAAGTATCATTATAAATGTTAAATGTTGATATCGAAATATTAAACATAAATAGCCAATGTGAAGCCATTATAAGTGTAAGCCTTAGTAACGTAAAAGTTGCAAGTTGTACACTGACTCTTTGCGTTGCCACACCAAACACAAGATACGCTTAATAAGACTAAAAATAAATTAATTTAATATTGATTGTGTATTTTTATATCTGAGATAATATGTATTACTATGTGTTGCATGTATATGGTTTTTGAACAAAGTCAAGATTGCAAGTGCAATAATAAATCAAATACAAATGTTCAAGTGTTATTTATTTATGTATGTTTAAAAAGAAACCTCTGGTAATCTAACGAAGTAATGCCCGATAGTGCCGGGTCCCGTTTGACTCATCTGCCAGCCCCACTGCGCCCTCGAAACTGGGAGGCTGTTCTGTAAAAACATTCAAATACATATTTTGTTTATCAGTTTAGTATTATTTATATATAGATAACCGTATATTTTACAAACAACCTGGTTGATCTACCGGCTTGCTTACAATTGTATATCCTGAGTTCCTGGATTGTGTCAAAAAAATATTTAAACAACGAACTATGGAATTTGACAGTACTAACGCTTCCGTTCTTCGGAACGCACGTAATGCCGTTGTCCTGCGCCTTTCTCCGATGGCGACGGATTTCCGTCCCATCGGATTATGAGAGTGACGGAATAGAGAGTGCACGTGTGTTTCTGTACACATTTAAACGCTATATCTCCAGCATCCGGCTGAATATCTTAAAGACTCGACCCCTGCTCGGTTAATCTGTCGAAGCCATTTGGGCCAACAGCAACAGGACAGTTCGAAAAAAAAATTCTCCAGCGTATTTCTAATTTAAAATTTTTAAATAATGGACGCGGTGACCGAAGTCGGCCAAGAGGAAATTAATCAAAAATCACTCATAACAATTCAAAGATAATCGTATAAATATAGGCAGTGTATTAATATTATTTATCTTAAAGAGATTATCGGAACGTAAAAAAAATGGAGACAAACTTTCACTATTATAATTTTGTTAATAATTAAAAACAGCTTACTTATTTTACTATCGACATCCAATAGGTAATATTTTTATCTGTAGACTTGTATATTTATAAACAACTAGCCATAAGAGCAGATTTATAATATTTCAATATATACAACATTTTTAGTTTAATTTTCATTGGATTAACGAAATACTTTATAAAGTATTAAATAATATTCTGGATAAAGTATTTAATGGTTATCGCACCCGGATCTAGACAGGGCAGGATCTAGTTTTTCTCAAACACCATTCCCTTAAATCTATTCCGACATACTTGAATGTCTTTCCCTGTGCTTTATTTATTGTGACTGCAAACGATATCATTACAACAAGCAATTCAGTCCTTTAAAACTAAAACGTAAATCTGTTTTTTTTTTTAAATAAGTATGTAACAGTAACAGCCTGTGAATGTCCCACTGCTGGGCTAAGGCCTCCTCTCCCTTTTGAGGAGAAGGTTTGGGACTTATTCCACCACGCTGCTCCAATGCTGGTTGATAGAATACACATGTGGCATAATTTCAATGAAATTATACAAATGCTGGTTTCCTCACGGTATTTTCCTTCACCGTCAAGTTATTATCAATTACCTTAACTTATTATCAATTTACCGACGAACTGGTTCATTTTTCGTCCAGAAAATCGGAATTGCGATTCAAAGGGGAAATGCTACTAGCATTCTTGCCACCATTCCACGCGGTCACGATTTGTACATTAACTATTATATATTTTTATACATTTAAAGCTTTACTAAGCTTGTCAAACTAACGGAAAAGTGTAAATTTAACAAAACCATAAAAAAAAAAATATATGCGGCACGCGTTACGCGTTTCACCTGCGGGAATAGTGGGGGGTATGTGGGGCTCGCTGGTATCCAAGGCGCCGAGTACGCCCCGAACATCGGAATTCCCAGTAAAAAACCAGCGGTACCCTTTCCGTCTTGACGAGGAGCGCCACGGGATCGCTTTCGCATGCTACCGTGACGAACGAAAAAAATACCTACCTAACCTATTAACATTAAGTTCACACACACACACACACAAAGTTATTTACAAACTGAAAACAAATACCTCTGTATATATGAGTATTTTCAAACAATCTACTCAACTAGGTACTTGTTGAAATATGTCAAAACTATAAAAAGTACTAAAAACTATCTATGGTTTATCTCGATATCTTTCATAATAATTAACGCCATGTTTATAAAATCGATTTTGTAATTAATGCATTATTTTAGAACAAATTGATTACCATACAAAAGGTTACAGTGCGTCGACCTTAAAAGATAGACATATATCTACGCGTGCGCTCGATAACTGTCGTATGCCAGTATAAGCTGAACCCTATTTAATATTATTGATCATATAGATCTGAGGTTACATTGGAAGTATCTAAATCTTTGAAACTGTCCATTTTTTAACTTTGTTTTGTTCCTATAAACTTTCAATTATCATCATTTTACAGTCTATCATTTATAGGTAGCTAAAATAAACCGCAGCCAAATCCGCTAAACCGTTTCTAAGATTACCGTGCACATACGCACAGGTAGACAAAAATTCTAACAATCATTGATTTGGGTTCTATTGCGTTGGTAAAGGCCCGCGATAATAGTTTTACTAAAATATCTTCCACGTACAGACAGCGATCACTTACATTTTTATTATACGTATAGAATAGAAGATAAAATCTTGCATAATTTCAATCTATTATACAAGAAGATTGCATAATAGTCATTATATACCAGTTTAGATAAGTTTTCAGACGTATCAGTAAAATTCGATTTAAGGAATTATAATTCAATACCTTAGATTAAATCCTGATTAAAAGGTTAATTTGTCAATTTAATTATTATCAGTCCCTTTTGTTTAGTAATAAGATTTGTACGAATAATATTAAAAAAACTTAAAAAATATTCACAATGCTTTAAAAATACGCTACTCATAAATACTACCATATCGAAATTTTAATACATTTTTTTCTATTAAATTTAGTACAATTTATATATTGAAATGAATAAAGAAATACTAAACTATCGTGGTTTTTTAACTGTTCGTCAACAGTATATGCCAGCATTTGAATATATAATAATCCAATTTACGTATAATATTATATATCTATGTATATAAAAGGCAATGACTTGTCCAACTATCGATGCATAGATTTTTACCGCGTTTTTATTAACTCGCTTTGGGCCATATCTGCGAAGGTAGAAATTTGAAATTGATTTCTAATAACTTCCTGAAGATTTCGAAACTTGAAATTTTAAATAACTCAGGATTGGATGACAATTCTAAAAAATGAACTAGAAAAAAAGGTACGTTTTTTTTACGCGAGTAGGCAAAGCCACGAAATAAACGTCTTGTGCGAATCACCTGTAAGTTAAAGAATTATTACAAAACATAAAAAATTGTATTACGAAATCTTAAATTGACTATTATCTAGTAATGTTTCATTCAGAGATCATTTAAAGTTGAATGTCTGTTACATCACAGCGCAAATATAACACGTGTAATTTTGGAACTAGTTGTGGCCAGTAACTTTATTTTTTATTTCTTACAACATACCTATGTATATTGCATTTTGAACTATTCTCTTTTATTGAATATGTAGGTAGACGAGCAAATAGGCCACCTAATGGTAAGTGGTCAAGACCGCCCATAGATATTGGCATTGAAAGAAATGTTAACCATCGCTTTTATCGCCAATGCGCCACCAACCTTGGGAACTAAGATGTTTATTTATTTATTTGTTTATTTATTTATGTCGTTTGTGCCTGTAATTACACTGGCTCCCTCACCCTTTAAACCGGAACACAAAAATACCAAGCACTGCTGTTTTGCGGTAGAATATCTGATAAATTGCTCAGACGAGCTTGCACATAGCCCTACCACGATCTGCTAACGTCATTTCTATCAATGAAAAGAAAAATTGTGGCGAGTAAATCATTTTGAATTATATATTTTTTTATAATTCATGAGATAGCAACGCATTCTGAGCCTTAGTATTGCATAATTTAATGTTTACAAGTTAAAGATAAGGTAAAATGAACAATTAGTATATAGTATTTATTAAATCCAACTGGATGCGGAGGGCGGAGCACAGGGAGCTTTGGCGCACCTTGGGAGAGGTGTTCAGCAGTGGACAATGATTGGCTGTTGATATATATATATATATATATATATATATATATATATATATATATATATATATATATATATATATATATAATGATATTTATTAATTTGTTATTTTGTAAGTATTATCGGTTATTATATGAGCCGTTAGGGCGCAGTGGGAAGAAAATGGGCCTCTTAACTGGATGTCGCTGGTTAAAATCACTATTGAATAGCTTATTTAATTTATTATATTATATAATACTTAACTATTAATCCTTCATTTAAAAACGTTTTTAAATAACATATTTAAATATTTAAAAAAAAAATCTAAATTGATAAAGTTGATTTTTTTTATATATTTTTTTTTATTTATTAAAGAGTTTTCAGGAATACAAACTGCGTCGACTCAAATTATTACAAAACATTAAAAGTTATAATAATTCATAACAACTCAGCGATAACATAATTGTAGATAATTATTTGTCGGAAGTGATTTTTTGTGAACAATAATTTAAAAAACATATCTTTCAAGTATTTAATATCATATTATCGAATAAATCACATTAAATATATACAGGAAACTCAGCTTATAACAAACGGTCAGTTTCCTAAGCCATAATTTAATAAGAATAATTTCAAACGCTCGGCTCGTAGGAAATAGCGAATGTATCGCATACCACGAAAGTAAAAGTGGTGCGGTGAGAAAAAAAAACGCATCGAAAGTGGACGCCATCACAGCGCCCTTTAGGCTGGGCACACATCACTTTTTATTTATTTTACGATACAGATACAAAAACTTTTAAGAATGAAACATTGATAAAATATATTATATGATATATAGATTCTAATTACATATACAATAACTTGAATGTATTATTAATATTATCACATTATTTAAGCACATATTTGTTCCTTGTTTTTTATCTCCTTTTGTTTTGTAAGTGTAATTAGACATTCTTTATCTTAATTGCCTCTTTTTTTAATAAACTCAAATATATATCTTAATTATTTTTTTTTTAATTGTAATAATTTTGATTTTGCATCAGTCCCTTTTAAGTTTATGTCTTATTGTAAATTTTAATTCAAGTGTTTACAATTATGTTTTTATGGGAAATAATTTTTTTAAACCTTAATCCTTGAATGATACATTTTGCTAGGGTGAATAAAATTTTACTAGTAATCGTATTTTAATCCATTTTTTTCAGCTTCATTAAAAACACATTAACATTTGATTACTAGTTACATATTTTAAAAATATGAAAGTTATCGAAGTATTTACATGCGTGCTTTTTTATCGATATTACAAAATTATTTTGTTTTTGCAAGTCGCAAGTACGGCTATAAATTTCTATGTTCAATCGTGTTCGTTGATCTAAGAGACAGGAAAATTTTTATACATGTACATTATGTTATTATATAAAGTTTGTGTGTTTGTTTGAATGCGCTAACCTCAGATTCCACCAGGAAACCAATTTTAATAACAATTAATGATCATTTTATAGCAAGGATATAGCAAGGAGTAATATTATACGCGTTAGTGAAACCGCGCAAAGCAACTTGTAGTATATAAGAAAGTGACGTCATAGAATATTTTTTGACTCAGAGATAATTCCCCTCATAATTTTTTTTCCAAATATTTCCACCAAAGTGAAAATGTTTTTAAATGTATCAAATAGGTTTCAACGCGTGCCCTTAAGTAATCTCTAATGTAGAATCGCTGTAATAAGTTCACATGACACTTACTTTCGAGATAAGCGATGTATGTACATTACTTAAGTACCTAGCTGAATAATTTTAGAATAATCGACCACTATAAATTGAGACCCAGACACAACACAGGCCGTACAGCCATTAGACCTATGTGGGCTGCGGATTGCTTGGCGGATTGGTAGATTCATATGCCTTATATATAAATTTAGCTTCTCCGCGTGGTTTCACTCGTGTTATTACTCTGCTCATGGGTTTAAGCGTGACTGCAAACGGCATGTCACCTCTCTTATGCCATGTTGCTTCGCTCTGCGTCGTCGTTTGCCCCATTTTTTTTTATACTTTGTTTATAAAAAATAAATAATTGGTTTTTACTGCCACAAGCCTTCACACGGGTGCCACCCACAACCGGGCATAGTTTCAACTCAGTCCGATCAACTACGTTAGAAAGATTACAATACGTGGAAAACAAGCTTTCATTTTTGTATAGACTAGCCAAACCCGGCAGACGTTATCCGTGTGTGTTATCCTATATCAATTGTCAATTGGTTGAACGGTATATGTTGATGTGAACCATCTAGCGGTGAGTTACAATAAAGTAAATAGTATAAAAATCTTTTCCATTCCATAAATTGCCACTGGGTCATTGAGACCCTGGCTGTTTGGGCCAAAATAAAAAGACGCGACGGTCAAAACCGTCGAGGAAGAATAGCCCGGATAAAGGGGGCAACCCTAAGGCCCGTACCCAGACTGGCCTAGGCCAGCCAGGACGTACCAACTCTCTCTCTTTTCCAAGAAGCCCCGAGGTAAGTTCAAAATGATGTTATTCATCGTGACACCAGGACACTCATCGTGGGTTCGTTCGCGACCTCGACGAATTTTTGCTCGAGCGGATAACAGTGGGTACCTTCACGACGTATCACCACTGCTTGCTCGACTACCTGAGGGGTGTCCTTTATCCCGAGAACTCCTAATGTCTTCGCCTGACATCTGCCCCATTGCAGACATCGATGGAAACGACGTTTAATACCACGAATTCTTACGACGACGAAATCATCAAATTTGATGACAACCTGGACCAGGCGTATCAATCGACTGTGACAGCCACTAGTGAAATTATCGACCCTGGCCTTTCAGGCCAGAACAATAGTCACGGCAATTTAGTTTACCGGAGTGGACAAGCCCGGGTAGACTGGCTTTTTTCTAGTCAGGATGAACCGTCACTCCGTGAAAATATATATAAATAATAATATAAAAGCTATTTATTATATTAATATTTTTATTTCTTTATTTTATTTTATTTATTTAAAATTAAAAAAAATTGCGACGTCGATCATGTTATCATTTTTTCATCTTACTATTATATCATTTAATTTATTATTTGATGTATACATTTTTGAAGAAGCGTTTTGGTTCATCGATTACCTTTGGATCTGTGGTTTTGGTAGGTGATTAAGTGATTTATTAAACACTATTAGTAAACAAATATACGTATGAAGGATCACCAAAAGAGTGTTAATGTATTCAAAGTTATATATATTTTAGTTACCATATTATATGTCCATATACATTATTGTAATATATAAATACTATATAATATTTGGTCCCTGTCTATAACCTACGATTTATATCATTAATTACTTATACCGGAATACGATAACAATTACAAAACTATCACGTTGCCAAAATATACGTATTTGCTATAAATTTGCATTTAATCTTATTAATAAAATTAAATTTATGTTTATTGTTTTGCTTTTTTATTATTATGATATAAACATTGTTTAGAGCGAAGTGCCTATAGATATTGCCTTTCAGCATACCTGGCTCAAGATCTAGACCAAAATAAGTTTGAAACATTTTATATTCCGCTCGAAATTATCGTTTGTATTTCGGGCCCATTGTCCCCGAACTTCAAAAGCGGATGTAGATACTAAATATATTAAACATAGACAATTAATCATAGATAATTTACATTCACTTTGACAAATTGATAATACACTTAAATATTCGAGAAATGAAAATATAAATAATATTGATCTGCAAAACAATGGGATGCAGACTGAACTGTTGGATTCCAAGTTTCATTGTTCGTCGACATCTATTATTATATAGCGTTTAATGAAACTCGTTCTATGGTACGACTTTACTTAAGATTTTGAAGTGATACATATTTTTATATTGAAATTCAATCTTCACAGATTAATCATCTGTTGCTTAAGTTAATTGCAAGCATTTAAAATGCCTTGTGGATACAGGATCAATTTTATTTTAAAACATTGCCAAAATTATATGATTGGCTTAAATGCGTTTTGTTCAAATCCTTTAACAACCTGCCTAATTTTACTGAAATTGAGCCACATGTGTATTCCACCAACCTGCATTGCGCAGCGAGGTGAAACAAGCTCCATACCTTCTCCTCAAGGAGAGGAGGCCTTAGCCCAGAAGTGGGACATTCAAAGGCTGGTAGTGTACTGTACTTTAAAATCGGTCGAATATATTTTCAAAGATTTCATATTGATTTAAAAAAAAATTAACAAAAAACATCGATTGGTGAAACGAAAAAATTTAACAGATAATACATATATAGATCTATTCGATGACAACGTAATCTCACTTCCGCGGATTATACCTAAAACACATGCATACATCCATTGTGCTAGCGGAAGTCCCTTTCACTAGCACTACCTGTTACGTAAGATCATAAATCATGTCTGTTTGTTTGCTTTGAAATATACATATAGTCGATCTAGATATTGTATTGAATGAATTGAAATGAAAGTTGAGTGATTGAATGATTGAAGAAAAGAAGTAATTAAGGTTTTATTAAGAAAGTGAAGGATGAACGATGAAACATATTTAGATTATTTTGTCTGTTACACTAGATGATCACCATAACCAAAAATAGGCTACGCGTCTAACATTTCATGTGAATGTGTTCATCCGGTTCAAACCGGAACGCATTTTTTTTAAATTATTAATATTATGAGCCTGTAATACCTGATTATGTCCTAAATAAAGTTTTTTTTTGTTTTCTTCTTTCAATACAAAATATTGATGTCTGGCATTTGTGGTGAGTGGTGATGTATTTATGACTGTATGTAATTATGCATGTATGTGTAATTTGTGTGAAAACATATATAGTTTATATGTCTAGATCGTGTTTGATATAACTTGTCTTTATACCGTCACTAGACCATTTCCTCTGGCTTAATGTTGCATGGAAAAGATCTATCTTTGGAATACAGCCGCTTTTTCTAACATATGCTATTTCGTTCGTTATTGTTTTTAACTTAGTGTGCAATCAAGTGTATTATTATTAATATTATTGTCCACGTAGACGCACTTGCGCAAAGTCCTATCACCAGTAAACTTTTTTTTATGTTTACTTCACTCGCGTAAAATATTCCAAACTTTAAATGAATTGAATTTGAAATGAATGGTTATTATCTAAATTGAACTAAACTTCGCCGAAAACACGTTCCTATTGAAGGCACGTTACGTAAAAATAACATAAAAGTAAAAGTTACAACGATAGTACTTTTATCGTTTAATAAATCTATAATTTTTCCATTATGACTAAAAATACTTTCAAGTTTTATCATTACACTGTAACTTGTATCTGAAGCTTAAAACTCTCAATCCATCTCTTTATATTTCTACTGTTTAATAGTTTTCGAATAAAGTTTTTTTTTTTAAATATGAAATATTGTAAATATACAAACAGCAGCCGATTTCTATGTAATTAGGACTACGACCGTAAAAATTGCGGAAACGGTAACAACTTTTTATTACAGAAGTTCTCATTGCACATATGTATGTAGGTTATGGTGATAAAAAATTGTATAACTTTCTTATCCTTATTTTATTATATTATAAGAATTATAATAATAATAAAAAGGTTTCAGTCTATAAGTGACTTATGACTGTTGACCTTCACAGTTCATGTTCACTGATAAAAATTGTTATAGAGAGATTCAGTAATCCAATATATTTTGTGTCAGTATTAAAATGTTTCACAAAATCTTTTTTTCAAACAACGTAGGTGACGTCATTGTTATTCAACGGTCAGATGATATCCGACCGTTGTCGAGCTGTAAAAAGCTCAAAACTCAACGCAGAAAACGGTCGTGAAACGACAGAAGGTGATATGCGACATTGACCATAATGATTATAACATTTGAACAATATACGAATCAAATTAGTATATCAATTGTTATATGAGTCGGTTATCAACATTTCACAGATAAGAAATGGAGTGAGTTCTTAGAGACGACTGTTGAATTATATAAGATATTTTGTATCTACAAGTCAAAACTTTGTCTAGTTTTTGTTTTATTTTTAATGGCATACAATATTCTTCTTCTTCCGGCTCTTACAATATTAACTGCATTACAGAGTGTCTGACATGCTTTAAATATTTTATGAAGTAAATAGCAGGTGGTACAATATTATTCTAAGACATGTAAGATATGTACTTTATTAATATCAAATCAAATTTGAAACTAAAACGTCCCATAAAATTATTTTTGGGAACTTTAGTATTCTAACGTCAGTATATTATGCTAAGCCTTGATACCTAAAAAAAAGACAGAAAAAAATCAGTAGTGGCAATTAAGGTTTTTTGAATGTATTTTTTATTAAAATTAAAATATGTAGACGGATTGGTAAGTGGACCTGATAGAGCGCATATATACATTGGCATTGTAAGAATTATTAACCACCTCGTACATCGCCAATGCACCACCAACCTTGGGAACGAAAATGACTTTTGCCTGCTACACTGGCTCACTCACCCTTCAAACGGCAACACAATAATACTAATTATTGCTGTTTGGCAGTAGAATATGTGTATGGTGGGTTGTACCTACCCTACTACCTAGACGGGCCCATAACCCATAAAATATAAAACCTCATTTTTTATTTTGCCTTGATAATTCTCCTCCCTAAGTAAACATCTAATACAGGCTCGTATTATTTTGAATTATGTATATTATGAATATCATAAATAAATATTAGTTAATATTTCAAGCACTAATCGCACATTAATGTGCCTTTCACCGGTAGGAAGTTTCCGATATCACGACACGGAATTTAGTACATAAAGTCGTTATATGTAATGTATGTAATATACATGAAGTAAGAATAATTATGAGACAATGCGAGTTAATTTGTTACAAAATACTTATTCCGTTCGAAGAAGCGTCATAACTTATTACGTATTTATGTGTCATTATTGTTTGTATGTACTGTTTTTTAACCAATTCAAGTTTATTATACATGGTGGTAGGGCTTTGTACAAGCCTGCCTGTGTCAATACGACACACTTATCGGATTCGGAGAAACGGGAATACATAGTTTTGTTGTGTTTCGGTGCCATAACATCTTTAATAAAGTATAGCGATCTTTGATCTTTTATATAAGCATTGGTGATGTAAAAAAAATTGTCATTATCACAGCGGCAATGTCTCTGGTGACCACTTACCATCAGGTGGCTTATTTGATCGTCCACCTACATAATTCATAAAAAAAATCGTTGACCTTTTATCCTTTAAATATTTAATGAGATTATTTTATTTGTTACTTTAATTAAGAACGTAAATAAATTGTCGATAGGCCGTAAATATTTTACTACTAAGCTTCTACACGTTGGCAAATAATCATGCCGGATACCCAGGTGTTCAGAATTAATCTTTTACTCTATTTTTTTGGGGGAGGCTTTCGTCCAGCAGTGGACGGCAAAAGGCTGAAAAAAAAACTAGTTTTTGTCTTATTATTTATCTGCGTTCGATTCGACCAAAACAAATTAATTCTTAGCATTGTTTTATATCAACAATTAATAAGGTACTTTTATCTCCTAGTCATTGACAAATTTGACATATATACCAAATTTCAACAGAATCTTGTGATGTTTAGGTGATTGAGTAAGTCCAAACACTTAGACAATCGCGCACATACAATACTTGTATGATGTTGTATTAAAACTTTCCTGCGAGGTCGCCTATCATAAATTTCCATCATAAAGATCCATTCGTCAAAATCAATAACTAAAATTATTATGCATGCTTAGTAACGATAAGACCAAAATGTCAAATTGTGAGTAAAACATTGGTACGTTAGACAAACAGTTATTATGTAAATCTATATTCTTTATATATATAATGATGATGATGATGTCCTCCATCCGATTTCGGCCACGGCGGCCAATCTCAAGAGAGATTAATCAACTGCGTAGGAGATATTATAGAGCACAAGTGTGTGAGCAAACTCAGGTGCACTCTCTATTCCCTAACTCTTATAATGCAAGTTCAAACGCAGTACCATCGGCTTAACGTGCTTTCCGAGGCACGGAGTGTATACACTTACATCTTCCAAACTACGGGTTGCTTCTGAAATTCTTTAACACATAAACCCAACAACTCTTTATGGGCTCGACTTAGGGTTTGACCCTAGGACATCGGCTTTATATCTAGCCACTAAACCAACGAGGTATTCAGCATACATATATTATATAGATATATTTATTTTAAACTATGTAGATATTTGTTATGCGATCGGAAGCGGTTACAAGACAATGTGCCGTAAGTAAGCTCATGTCAATTTAAGAGAAAGTCGTACTGACATTTACATATATATAGCAATTTGTACGCCGTCTGTTCATTCATTAGAAACAGGGTATTATAATTACACTAACGAATGTGTTAAATTGATAAGAACAGGTTTCACGTCGACTTCAGATGTGTTAGCGTATAGTGTTAGAATATTTCTTTGCTAAAGGCATACAATTATTTGAGGTAGATATAAGTGTCCTCTAGCAATTTATGATATTTGTAAACAGACACAAAATTAGCCGAAAAAATTCGCCTATTTTCATTTGTCGATTATTTTCAGGCCAGATATTTTCGACCGATAATATTTCTTTGAATAAGTATCAATAAAAAGGGCCATGATGCTCCAGTAGCTTGAAGACGTGAAAATAAAAATTTAGGGACTCAAATTTTTATTTTCACTAATAATGTTGCGCCTGAAACGGTTTTACTAAAACGTTTTATATTCTTATGCAGCAGCCATACAAGTTTGCGGCTATAGTCTTATGACTAGAACACATATATACTAATATTTTTTATAAACTTAGATTTATTCTTATTTAATAAAATTAGTAAAGTAATATTCTGTTGGATATCCCACCGCCGGGTTAAGGCCTCATTTCCTTTTGGAGATTAATATTATATTAAATATTATTCGTACGTTTTGACAGATTGTTTTTTTTTTATTATGTCAACCCAAGATTTGAGCACAAGACCTCGGGTTCAGAGGCTTTATACACTTTAGTCTAATGTCAGACTAGGCAGTCGAAATTGTTAAAACGCAGTCGTACATAATCATAAATTAATAATGCAGCTTATTCCACCCACAAGAGGAGCAAAGACAAATAAACAGCATTGAAATTTATTTGATGCGATATCATTATACAAGATTATGAATAATCTATGGTAACTCTCATAATCGTTATGGATTTAGAAAAAAATGTCGTTTTGAATAATAGTGAAGTCGTTATTTGAACTTTGGAAATAAAATTAAACTGAAATATTATAAATTAAGAAATATTAATCAATAACTGTTTGTAGTGCATACTATACACAGCTATTAGTAAATCGCATGGACTACGTAAATATAAGTTTTGTTTATCTTTACTCCTCCTTAAATTGGAACAGGCTATAGATGCTTATCATACATGTACAAGGCACTTGATGTATAAAACGTATATAAAACGACAAAATTGAATGTCTTACCGCATTATTATCTTGCGACAAAGCATTTCCCCATATACTGCACGCTAGTAAGACCGGAACCCACTGTAATTAAGAAAAAAGTTTTGATATTATTGTGCCATTTTTTTTCGTTTTAAACACATTGCGTAGGAGCAAAGGCTTTAAGATTTCGGTTCCACTTATCATTATTAAAATCTCAATAATAATACGAATTATTGAATTCATATTGCTTGTTATAAATAATTTAAAAAATATATAATCATGGAACTACCCTTAACTATATTGTATTAGAAAACATTACAATCGATTCACAGTAATTGGCGAGAATATCGAATAATATTAATTAACAAAATGAAAAAGTGAGAAATAGATTTCTAGAATTACAAGAACAAACGTATTAATTTATTACAATACCTGTTTTTGTTTGGTATCTGTTCATTGTATTTTTCAATGTCATACCATTATTTTTAGATAAAATTAATTAAAAGAAAAAAAACAATTTATTACAATTTTTTTTAATTGAGATATTTATACAAAGTTTTAAGCTAATTTGTATAATGAATCATGACTGCTTTGATTGGTAACAAGAATGCTAAAAGCTAATGTTAAATGGCAATATTTTCATCATTTCATTTATCCTCTGAACTATAAATGAACTAGCCCGCCTCCCACCATACATATTAGGATAACTTTTGCCCATATTTTATAGGATAGAATATATTTCATTCGACTTACCATTGCTTAAAGCCAGGATAATAAATACTGATACTGCTATTTCTCAATTGTAGGCAGACCTACAAAATACAAAATATTAAATACATATCAGTATACAAAAGATTTAAAATGTCACAGTAAGTATTACATATTAAAAAATATTGCTTTTTTTGTCAGCCAAAAGGATTAAACTTAAGAGTAAAAAGTTTGAAGTAATGGTATAAGATTATTTGGCGGTAAAATAATTCAGTTAAGTGGTCCTTTGTTATCGTAATGTTTGTGTATTTGGCTCTTTGTTAAGATATTATATATTCTAATAAAATGTTTGTATATTTTTAAATAAATATTGTACGAAACAGGTAAGCGGACTGGCAAATGGGCCACCGGATGGTGAGTAGTCACCACCGCGCATAAATGGCGATGTACCAAATATTAATCATTCCGTAAATCGCCAATGCGCCACCAACCTTAGAAAGTAAGACGTTAATACGTCCCTTGTACTTGTAGTTACACTGGCTCACTCACTCTTTAAATCAGAACCCAACAATTCCAAATATTTTGCGGTAGAACGGTACTGCGGCGGTAAACCCTCCTGGGTGGTACAAGTAAATTAAAAATATATTTATCTACGAAAAATATAACCTACAACATGCGAAGCGAGCTGACATGTGCTATAAAATTATTGCACATTTTAATTGATATTATGCAATTAAAGGTATATAAGATACCAGAATCATGTATAAGGAAGAATTATGGTTTATATGACATATGTTACATAATAGCCCTGCGGTTTAAGTACATTAAGCAACTCTCTCTTTACCACTTCAATTTATTGCGAACGGCGCACGTGGGAACTTAATTTGTAGTAAGGTAGATCGTTACTGTCAATTTTGATTTTATAATTTACACAAGCCGTAATGTCTCCGCAGTTATGGCCTAGATGTGAAAGTTGCAGGTTCAATCCGGAGTGTAACACAAGCTTTTTTATTATTATCACAATTACGGCGTTAATTATAAACGTTGCTAACCGGGCGATTAGATAAACAATGTTTTGTCTTCTTCTTTCGAATGTCAAATTAATAATGACAGCAAGAGAGAAAATAATTTTTAACTAAACAACCGCAAAGCAACGTTTTTAAATAAGACAATCTCATAGACAATTATTAGGGTTAACTCGTTAGACATACATTATTCCTGACAGTTTTATGCTTGACTGGATGGAAAATAGAAATATTAGTAATAGTGTTTATATTATTTAAAAAAAATTTTACAAAATATCTGTGAATTAATGCTGCACTTTACTTCACTTAGTATGTTTGTTGTTATCGCAAATATTTTGCGAAAAGATCAAACTTGCTAATAACTAAAAATGACAAAATATCGCAAGAACAGTGCATTGCAACTGATCGTGAGACAACCAATGTATCTCTATATATTATGTGTTAATCGGTCTAAGATGTATCAACGAAATATACATATTTCAACAAATTTTAGATGGAAAAAATTGTTATTCCTATATTAGCTACTGCACGCGGCTTATCTAAGGGATATATTTCTTATTAAAATGAAATAGTAGATCCTGAAATAAGCGTCTTGAAACAAACAACCTTTATAGTATTTATATAAAATAAAAAGTTAAGTAATAGCCTATCAATATCTCAATGGGCTAACCTTTTTTTGAGGAGAAGGCTTGAAGCTTACCACGCTGCCCCAATGTAGGTTACTCAAAACACCAATTAAACTCCTGAATATTCAGCGTAGCTTGTCCGACTTGAACTTGGAATCATCGCTTCAGATTCACATCTACTAACCGCTAAGCCATCACGGCTCAAATGTATATTACTAAAGGTCTTATGAAAGGAGTGGTCGACATCCTGATAATGACTGATTCGAATCGATGACAGTGAAAACGAAGTCATCAAGTTACAGACCAACGAAGTAGAAATTAATTTCTAGGTAAGAAAAACTTTGCCCCAGATTTCGTGGTATTGAAATCGAATACTGGAAAATTGGTGTTAGATTTCAACTGGAAACTCTAGCTAAGCTACTATGGAACAATATGTATTGAAAACTTATTTGATATGGATGGATATCAGAGAACAAAATGCATCAGTAATACTCTTGGTAAGTTACTTGGTAGTAGAACTTTATGTAAATACGACTAGGACCTGCGACTCATCACATTCTACTGCCAAACAGCAATACTTATTATTGTTGCATGATAGTTACAAGTAACTACAGGCTCAAGGGATAGGAACCTTAGTTCCAAAGTTGGTGACGCAGTGACGATGCATGAAATTGTTTATATTTCTTAAGTATTCTTATTATGTGTATATATTATATTTCTTAAGTATTCTTATTTCTTAGTAGTTTCAAAGTTTAGTTGGTCACTTAACACCAGTTTGCCCAATTGTCAGTCTGCATTGTAATTTTCATGTTCTAAGAGAGAAACTACTTTGAATACGTTGAAAGTAAAACTTCAAGGCTTTGAGTGTAATGTATCTTATCTTTACCAATTTTTTTTTTAACTTTCGACTAAAGGATGACGTAAAAAGGTTTTACTGTCAGAGAGTAAGCAGATGTATATTGCTCATAAATTAATAGTCCTCCAGACCGATTTCGGCCACGGCGGCCAATCTCAAGAGAGATTAGCCAACTGCGCAGGACATAATATAAATACACAAGTGTGTGCGCAAAACTCACTAACTCTCATAATCCATGGGACGGTAATCCGACACGACCAGAAAAAGTATAGGCGCAAGACCAGCGGCTTTTACGTGCTTTCCGAAGCACGGGAGTATTCATCAACTTCCAGACTCCGAATCCTACACGACACGACTGGAGAGATCAGTGTTATATTCTCATAAGCGAAGCACGTAACCCTTACGTGCTTTCCGAGACATGAGAATATAACACTACTAATGTTAAAACCCGCGCTGGTTACTGAGCATTCCTTAACATTCCGAATTAAATTGTTTGTTTCTCTTGTCATGATGTTGGAGCATTTTTAGTCCTAATAATCAAAAGTTTGCTTTTGCTCCGCTGTCTCCTGGTTTATTGGTAAATAACTACATCTAACTACTATAAGTAAAAGTGCAATATGTTTGAGTTTTATACACGTATTAATTGTTATTGTCATTTTTGTTGTTAGTTCTAAAAATAAATAAATAGGATACAATATAATGAAATAACAATGTTTAATTCTAAACTACAATTCGCAACAGTCCTCTTTAATCAGACAAACATTTTCCTCATATATTAATCATGTCGAATGTGATTGCGGATGACGCAATGCGTTATAAAACGATTCCTCACTGGAATGTTTATTTCAAGTTTACATAATAGTTCTATCATGGCTGCAATCACTAATCGCATTTACCATAAGTGTGGTTTTGGTTATATAAAACAGGTCTATACCACCCATCACGAGATCTCTTTAACTATCCGCCCGATTCACTAATAATGGATTATACGCAAATCCTTTCCAAAATACATTTTTCTTACCACTCGTGGGAGACCGTGATCGATCAGCTAGCATAAATATATATCTATACTTATATATAAATATACAAAGGCCGTAAAAGAGCAGATGATATAAGACTATCAACAAATGTGGAAGATATAATGAAGAAAGTAAAGCAATTTTAATGCCCATGGACCGGATATATGACGAGAGATGGAATTAACAAACATTAATACAGAATGGCAGCTACGTGACTGTAAATGAAGAAGAGGAAGACAAGTTAAGATCAGATGCCTGATGCATGTTAGAGGTGCAGTCTGGTCAAGAAAGCAAAAGATAAGATATGACAGAAGTAGCTGAAAGACGCTTACGTGTCCCAGCACACGCGATCATAGGAAACCATACGTAATATATAATAAGTTAGATATAGTTTGTATAAATATATATTAGGCCTTATTATCAGCAATAAAAGCTTATATACACAAAGACAAAAAAGTTCAGTACCTTTTACTCCGCCGTATGTCAACCGATTTTCTTTTTTTTTTTTCGTTTTATATATTATGTATCGTTTATTATTATTTAACTTTATTAATAAAAAAAAACTATTTCAATTTCGACTATTGAATAAACATACAGTCAGAAATGTTCGTCGCTAAATTATTTCGTCGTCAATAAAAAAATATTATAACGAATATAACTTAATGATTGGCTCAGTGGACAGAATATATTAAATAAAAGAAGATCGCGAGCACTACAGAATCATTATGTGCTTAGGTATAATTAATTTGTGTTTACTTTATCGTGTCAGATGAAACTTCTTTGATAAAATTCTTCCAAATGTGTTGTTTGCAGTTGTGGAATTAACTAATAAAAAAAAATTACTGGCTGTATGAAAAAAAAATCTTATTTGGCCTTATAAGGATAAGGACATTGGGACAGCACCATCAGCACCAATTTAATATAACCACTAAGCCAACAACGTAGTTAAATAATACTGCAATATATATAAATAGTATATTATATTACACAATTTGAAAGCATAAATATTATTAAGCGCGTCCATAGATTCGTCGCTATTGAATATGTCAAGCAAATTATAAATTCGCAACAAAAATTTTAAGTAAATTAAATACAAAAACGGGAGAAATTTAATAAAAAAAAAAATTATTTTACGCTAAAACATGTCTTACATTAACGGTATTACTGTTTGACACTTTCTTAACACCTCTTTAATTTCACAATTGAATGAAGTTTAAACAATTATTGAGTATTTTATCATTAAGTTTTTAAGTTGAATAATATTTATGTGATATACCTATTATATACGAAACACGAGAAACTAAGTATATCTTTAAAAAAGTAACGGCCTGTGAATGTCCCACTGCTGGGCTAAGGCTTTTTCTCCATTTTTGAGGAGAATATTTGGAGCTTATTCCACCACACTGCTGGTGGAATACACATGTGGCATAATTTCAGTGAAATTCGACACATGAAGGTTTCCTCACGAAGCTTTCGTTCACCGTCAAGCACGAGATGAATTATAAACACAAATTAAGCACATGAAAATTCAGTGGTGCTTGCCCGGGTTTGAACCCACGATCATCGGTTAAGATTCACGCGTTCTAACCACTAGGCCACCTCGGCTCTGAGTATAGCTTAATATTTATAAAATTGAGATAAGTACATTAGACAGACAGCTTCAATTTGGAATTAAGGGTTTCGTCAACATTTTGAAAATATTCTATAAACGGAAATCATATACGTGGTAATTTAATTACATAATTAATAATCAGGCATCCTATATATTCTAGAAATATATGAGAAGTACAACTAGGTACATAAGAAATATTTACATGTACTATAAAAAGCAAAAATACTGAACATAAACTGTTGTTTAATATTTAACAGATCTATTCTATAATTATTATCTCGCCTTAGCGGAGGGGGGCACTGCTGTGCCCCCAGATTTTTCACGGATTACTTTAAAATTTATATATCTTATTTCATTTACAGCATTAAATATAATAAAAATGCAATGTAAAAATATATCTAACGCTATTAAATTTGGATTTAATTATATATTCTCATCTTTAATTAATTTATATTATTAAAAAAATTTCTTTTTTTTTGTTCTTGTTGCTAATAAATGTAAATGAAGGGGACATTTCTAGGCATAATCGATTTCTATTCCTATATTTACAAAGTATGTAAATAAGTTTTTGTACGTAACATTAAACAAAATTGTGGATTTATTTTATTAATAATAAGAATTAATAAAAGACAGGGAAATATATAATTATGTCTAAATAGTATAATAAAATGAAATAACTCATAAAATCATATCATATAAAGGTAATAAAACTAATAATTAAGAACGAAATCGTGCAAAAATATTAGTTAAATAAACGGCTAGTTATTTTGTATCTCGTTCGTAATTAACTATCATTACTTGGCTTAAGTACTTAGCGGATAACTATGAAGCGAATAATGGCGTTAAGTTAATACGTAATAATTATCAATGTACAGTAACGATACTTGAGTTGCATAAGTTATGTAGATTTTTTTTTTTTTAATTTGTTACGCAAGTGAATGATGCTTGCAGTCTTATATTACTGCAAAAAAACGATTCGAAAAATTAATTACAATGAACTATGTCGTTCAAAAAAATGTAATCGGTAACCGCGGTAATGTTGAAAAAAATTATGTGTACTACATATATAGTAGAAAGAAAAACGAATACGATATGAATATTTTGGGTACTTTTAGGTTTCATATTATTTTATTCATTCTACTGATATATACTTGCGAAATAAAAAAATATATACATATGGTATATTTTAATTTAGGCCAGCGAAGCAAACTGGTAACAGCGATTTTAAAATATGACTTAATATAATATTTGATATAATATTACTAATTACTATAAATATTTTTGAATGATTCCAAAAATATTTTTATTCGAAATACAGTATTTTTGTTAGTGTAGAAAACTTTTTTTCGCCATACATATTTTTAGTTTTGTAAAGGCAAAAAAAGTCTATTCAAGTGGATTTGTACAAATACTTAAGAATCGTAAAATTATTAATGTAATATTCAGTTGAGAAAGTTCTAAGCTACTATGAAATGCCGTATGAAAAACCTTAATTTGAAGTTTATTTTCAGTTAGCATTGCTCATAATGACATCGATGAAAGCATCAAAATATAATTATGTATCACGCGATGGCCGAGGAAGTGACGAGTGTAATGCGGCGTGACGCTATTAATTCAACAGTTCCGGAGATACGGTGATATTACTGAGGTTTTTGGATCAATTGCTCTAACCGACATGCGGACCGGTAGCTTAATAATGCACACGTAATATTATGTTTTGCTAACAGTTCAGTATCATTTTACTTCTATTATCAAGAAAAAAAATTAAAATAATAACAGAAGAAAAAATTTGAAACATACAAATTGCCATACCTATACTACACCTATGCTTTCCTTTATTAACTTTCAATAATAATTACTTTCGCTTTTTTTTTTATTATTTTTGTCATATTCGCTTTTTTATTATTTATATATATTATTGTTACAATCATTCAATTGCTCTATTTGTCTAATTTAAACAAACTTATATTTTTATAATAAATAATAAAAACCGTCTATACACACAATTTTTTTTAATACTTTAAATTATTTTCTTATATTTGACTTACGTACACATTTTACAATAAGTAAACATATAATAAATTGTAATAAATTTTTTATTTTAATTATAATGTTTATGTATTTAATAAACTTTTTTTATTATTTGCTTTAACTTATTTGACTTTGTTGCAGCAATTTTTTATTAGTTTTTTTTTTTTATTTAAAATTGCAAACTAACAGTAAATTAAAAAATATATACTTACTATGATACCAAATATAACACAAACAATTACAACACACTTAGATTTCTTGAAATTATTATAGAACGCACCTTTTTTGTTTTTTAAAAATACGCGCCAAATATCTACAGATTATATTACAATCTGTTGTAAGATTACAGCCATGTCAAGCGACGTTAGCGCGCGAACTGTAACAGCGACAGGTAACATTAAGTTCCCTTTCCTACAAATAGCGGAGAGAGCTTTCGGTATCAAATATCTAGATTCTAACACTCGAAACCTTTCTTGGGATTCCGTAAAGGTTGAAATACGGAATATATAATATAATACTTTTTTATCATTTTGATAAGACCATATTTATATATATTATTGTTTGTTTGTCACACATTTAACATAAGTACATATAATACATTTTTATACAAATTATTGTTTTGTTAATTTTAATTCAAGTTTAAATATATTACATACACAATATTTAAAAATATATAATTCATATAAACAAGAGTATTTCTTTTTAATGCCCAACGTAAAAAAAAATAGATATAAAGAGTGAAACTCGATAATATTTTCATTGAAGATTAATATTTTTAAGGAACCGTGTCAGCAATAATTTGCTTATAAAATGTAGGTTATGTATAAATACTAACTTTAACTTAATGCATATTACAAGTTCTAGATTAAATTGATTAGAAAATCGCTTTATCCGGTTGAGAATTGAAAATTTCCATTTGATAAAATTTCTAAACCCTTAAAGTGTATTGGCCGTGTCCTACTTTATATAACATCAGTTCAATATACAATTTAAACTATCAATTAACATTACATAAACTTTCGGCATTCTAAGATCGCGAGGATTGATGGTGATTTTCTTTCACATGAAACCTTCATGTGACGGAAGAAAATCTACCACATGTATCCACCAATCTGCATTAGAGAAGCGTGCTGGTAAACTCCAAACCTTCTCCTCAAAATGTTATTTTTTATATTTACCTGATTTGTACGCCCACTTCAGAGCAAAAACAAATATTATTATTATTTTTGGTAGTTCAGTGAGTTAGAACACGTAAATACCTTAACTGAGGATCGCGGTTCCAAATCCAGACAAGTTATGTAATTTAACATACGTACCAATAATTCAGCGGTGAAAGAAAACCCTGCCACATATGTATCTCGCAAGCTGCATTCGAGCAGCAGCCGTCTCGAGAGAACAGGTCTTAACCCAACTATATCTTACCTTAAGAATAAATCCATTGTTTTTTTTAAATAATTAACTCCATACATGTGGTCTAGTCATTAGACTGTTGCGACTATCTTGTATGATTGTGGCTTAAAAGTATAATTTAGGCGAATTTAGGCTTTACGTTTTTACTTTTTAATATATTTATATCAAAACTCTTACTCGAACTAAACAGCTTCAGTATGAGTTGGAATTATTCATATTAGTCTTATTAAAATCTAGCCAGGAACTACCGTGATATAAACTGGATATTATAAATGCGAAAGTATTTGCGTTTCAATGTCCATTCAATCGGTACGTAGGTAGGTAGGTAGAGCCTGTAACAGTTAGTTTATGTTTGAAGAAAATAATTTCGTCCGGACCGATTTCGGCCACGGCGGCCAATCTCGCGAGATATTAGCCAACAGCGCAGGACATATAATAGTGCACGAGTGTGTGCGCAAACACAGGTGCACTCTCTATCCCCTAGCTCTCATAAACCGATGGGACGGCAATCCGACACGACCGGAAAGTGTTCAGGAGGAGGACCAACGGCTTTACGTACTTTTCGAGGCACGGGAGTGTATACACTTCCAACTTACAGACCCCGGGCTGCTACTGAGAATTTTCTGACAGAAAAACCCAATAACTTTTTTATTGGCCCGACTTGGGAATTGAATCCAGGACCTCCGGGTCAGTGGCCTTATATCTAGCCACTTTTTTCACTCAGTGGAAGGTACCATACTCCCATGAGGGGGGGGGGTTTAACTGGGTTATGTGGGATTCTTACCCACTAGACTAACGAGGCAGTTAAGTTGAAGACAATACTCATTTATTCGATTGTTAAAACACCCAAGAGTACTATTTTATCTATCTTTTTTAATAAATAATGTAAGCGCAACATTTATGACATATGTATATATAATATTTACTTTTTTGGACAAGAGAGTGTGCCTAACTCAGCTGCATTATCTACGTAGATTTTTTAGTAGTTGGGCAAATTAAATCTTAAATAATTGAAATATATCATATCATCATCATCATATCAGCCGAAAGACGTCCACTGCTGGACAAAGGCCTCCAAGGATTTCCACGTTGGCCGGTCTTGCGCTGCCCGCATCCAACGGCTTCCCGCGACTCGTTCTAAGTCGTCGGTCTACCTTGGCCTGCCCACGCTGCGTCGTACCCACGTAGCAATTCTTCGGGCTATGTCGGTTTCTTTGGTTCGCCTGCGGATTTCATCATTTCTAATTCGATCTCGCAGAGAAACTCTGAGCATAGCCTTCTCCATTGCCCTTTAAGTGACCTTTAGCCTTCTTATGAGGTCCATTGTGAGCGACCACGTCTTTGATCCATAAATCATCACTGGCAACACACACTGGTCGAAGACTTTCGACTTCAGACACTGCGGTATTTGGAATGAGAAGATATCGTGTAGCTTCCCGAACGCTGCCTAGCCGAGTTGAATTCGACGATTGACCTCTTTCTCGAAGTTGGACCTACCTAGTTGGATGGTCTGACCTAGGTAGACATAGTTGTCTACAACTTCGAGAATTTCCAACCATGACTTGAGTGGGTGCAACATGGACGTTCGACATGATTTTCGTCTTGTCCATGTTCATTTTTAGACCCACTTGTTGGGAAACCCTGCTGAGGTCATCGAGCATAGTGACGAGGTCTCAGCCATAATTACAATGTCATCGGCAAATCGAAGATGAGTGATGTACTCGCCGTTGATATTGATGCCAAGTCCGTTCCAGTCCAGAAGCTTGAAAACATCTTCCAATGCAGCGGTAAACAGTTTCGGAGATATCACGTTTCCCTGTCATGGTGACATTCGACATGGTGGCGTTCTCGTACAAGCACTTTAACACCCTGCATACCGATAATCAATTTGGCACCTTTGAAGAGAATTAAACACGGCCCAGGTTTAGATTGAATCAAAGGCTTTCTCATAGTCTACAAACGCTAAGCAAAGTGGCTGGTTATACTCCTCAGTCTTCTGTATAACTTGCCGCAGCGTATGTATGTGGTCTATGCTGCTAAAGCCTTTCCGGAATCCGGCTTGTTCGGGTGGCTAGAAGTCGTCAAGCCTTTGCTCGAGACGATTCGTAATGACTCTCGAAAACAACTTGTAAACATGGCTCAGCAGTGAGATGGGCCTGTAATTCTTCAGAAGGGTTTTATCACCCTTCTTAAAGAAAAGTACCACCACACCTCTGTGCCATGCCTTTAACGTTTGCCCTTGGGCTATGACGGAGTTAAAAAGCCTCTGAAAAGCCCTAAGGATCGGGGTACCACCCGCCTTCAGAAGCTCGGCTGTAACACCATCATCAACAGGTGCCTTGTTGTTTTTGAGTTGTTCAAGAGCCATTCTAATCTCGAAAAGACTGACGTCCTGAAAATCTTCAGTGTAGAAAATATATATAATAGTAATTGTAACTTACATTAATATGTATTATAAATTACATACCTATATATGTATGTGTTTTAATGTACTTTATAATATTTTATATCTCATTTTATAATATTAAATGACCAATTCCTGTGCTTACATAACCTTATAGCTTAAGCTATTGTATACCTTGGGAAGGGCTCTAACGTTGTACTGTTAACGTTTTGTAATAAAAAAGTATATTCTTTAATTATATATACTAAAAATGTCTCTTTCATTAAGCATTCCAATACAGTTGGTTAATGGAAAGGTAAAGTACTTTTTGTTAGGATATTAACTTAATTATAGATTTCCTCTGTCCGACTTTATTCTATTGAGCTCGAACTAGTCGTGGCTTTTTTGATAATTAGCTGCCTTTTATGCAATATATCTTTACAAATGAAAATATGTAACGGATTTTGGTAACGACTTTGTCTAATATCAAACTCTATGGCAACAGTTGGGGTGTACTAATGAAATTATTAATACAAACAATATTTTATATGACTCTATAAGACCGCAGATACTTACTATTTTAGCAGTGTTTTTGTACATAGTTTAAACTTTAACTTACCATTTTGAAGTTATACTTGTTAATCGCCTAGGATACCGATTTCGCGCGAGCTAGATTGTTTATTTTTTTAAAGTATTTTTATTTTATTTTATTTAAAAGGCCACTAACCAATTTGAAATAGGTACGTAACAATGATTGTACAAAATTAAATGATGCCTCAATTACAGGTGCTACAACATTCGTATAGATGGCAACAAAAATAATAATAAACCAAGATTAATATTAACTATTTCTGAATGAAATCGTGTGCTTTTATTTATGAAGGTTTTGCCTAGCCTCTCATATCTTGAGTGGAAATGATTGACGTCAAACTAATTACTTCCGACGGCTAATTACATAACGCAAACCGACACAACAAACTGGGAAGTACTATCAACTAGACATCTTTTGTCAGAAAGAGCACATGGAATGTTTGTGATGTCTTAATGACTTATATCACTTAACTTTTGGTATACAAAGGATACTAATATAACATTAGAGGGGGAGCGAGAATATATTTATAAACAGTATAATCAATTTTAAAACATAAGTATGAAGGACATAGCAATATTTTGTCTCTTTTATTAGTGTGATTACACTAATTCTAATGAATGCATTAACATGAAATGTATCTTTTTCTTGTAATTGCTGTATTGAAGACGACGGCAGCCGGGGTGGCCTCGCGCTGCCGTATGTACCAGCGAGGAGTGCGGAGGGGCGAGATGAGCGGTTATGTTATGGGCTATTATCCTGAAGAGAGCTCCGCCGAACCACGAGCGGAGCACAGCACGGGATGCGTTATATCAACGCGATCCCGCAGCCACCCGATCCATGCCGAGGACGGCCATCGTAGTAGTTTTAGAGGGTAAGAATCCCACTTAATCCACCCTCCTCCCCGAGACAGCCGAGTACCCTTCTGAAGGTTTCCATTGTGTGAAAAAATGGCTTTTCTATAAGAACCATCTCGAAACTCACCGCATAAAACGGTCATATTTCTATTTCAGCGATCTCTTCCAGGCAACCCTTGTGCAGAGGACTGAAATTAAACTAAATTATGAATATTTTATATACTATATATAAATATATCTATTTACAAATACACACATAACTACAAATACATTTATATCATCGTTATTTACAATAACGTGTTAAGATATTAAGATTTATCATCAATCAATCAATCAACAGCCAATCGTTGTCCACTGCTGAACATAGGCCTCTCCCAAGGTGCGCCAAAGCTCCCTGTCCTCCGCCTTCCGCATCCAGTTGGTGCCCGCCACCTTCTTAAGGTCGTCGGTCCACCTGGCTGGAGGGCGCCCTACGCTGCGCTTGCCGATTCGCGGTCTCCACTCTAGAACTCGTCTCCTTGGGCTGCAGAAATCACAGGGGGCAAATGCTGGTAAACTTTCTCGAAGCGCAGGGGCTTTTTTTGATGAATTCTTTCTTTCAAAAGAAGCCTCAGAGGAGGTGGACCTGGCGAAGCCCCGATAACGTGACAAGGAACGAGATAGACTTTATCATTTCGAATAAAAGGCACATATTTAGAGATGTTTCAGTGATCAACAGGTTTAATACCGGAAGTGATCACCGCTTGGTTCGAGGCACTCTAAATATCAACTTAAAAGCCGAAAGATCGAGAATGATGAGGTCTACTCTCCGACCTACCATGCTCCAAGCTGCTCAAGGTTCCGAAAAGTTCCAAATGGAACTTCAAAATCAATTCACCGCGTTGGAAACCATAAGCAGCATTGATGAGAGAACCGACACGCTGGTCAAAATACTGCAAAACACATCCCGCAAGTGTTTTCCGCCACAGAGAAGAGACAACGCACCAAAACTCTCTGCTGAGACACTCGAGCTCATGAGAAAACGACGAGAACTACCATCGTTTTTGTCAGATAAGGCCTTAAATCAAATAATAAAAACGCTGACGCGACGCGATCTCCGACGCTCCAATACCCGTGCTATCAAGACTGCGATTGAGCAAAATCGGGGATCGAAAGTGTTCGCTCGCAAGTTTGGGAGGCCGCGTCTGACAAAACTTAAAACTGAAAATGGTGGGGTCGTTACCTCTAGGCCTGAGATTGTCGGAGAAGTAGAGAGGTTTTATGGGCAGTTGTTCTCTTCAAGATCGGATAAACCCGTGGGAATCAGTATTGATGACCAGCGCGCCCCTCTTATACGCCATTACTCCGAGGAGCTCCCGGTCGTTGACCAAGGAGAGATTAGGGCGGCTCTAGAACAGCTTAAAAACAACAAAGCTCCGGGAGATGACGGAATCACAACAAAGTTGCTTAAGGCAGGCGGGACTGCGGGACTAGTCCACAAATTCAAAGTCGCTCAGCGTGCTATGGAGCGAGCTATGCTCGGAGTATCTTTGAAGGATAAGATCAGAAATGAGATTATCCGGAAAAGAACCGGAGATTTATCATATTACTTTATTATTTTGGAAAAGTTTTTACTTGAAATATTATGCATCATTCAATGTAAACGTTTAGAAAAGTTATATATTGGTGTATAGTATAAAAAAATAAAACAAATCTAATTAATCGATTCTAATTTCTCACGGGATAGACTTTGAGCAAAATCATCAAATAGTGTGGGAAAATGACTATTTAATCATATGGGCGGCTTTACTATTGATTGATGGCGCTTCAAACTGGTTTAAACCGGATATTACTGATTATAATGTAGTTATTGATACTCCATTGTAATTTCTTATTAGCATTACCTTTATTAAGTCTAAATACAATTTGTGCAAAGTGTTATTATAAATGAACAGACACAAATTCACATAATTATTTCTCATTCATGTTTATTTTTTTATTAAATAACTATTAACCATTAATAAACCTCAATAAATTACTGTCTTACTTAACGAAATAGAGAAGAGTCTTCATTGTACAGCTTGTCACGAGAAAGGTTGAAATCTATTGTTCTGAAACTTAGTGTACGTTGCTTAAAAGTTTTGATAGAATACTGACTTTAATGCCTTAGCTACTTAGGAACATACAAATGAAGCTTCTATAAATAATTTACAAAATATTATTAAACATTCCATTACAGTTGGTTAATGAGGAAAGGTTAAGTATTTTTTGTTAGGATATTAACTTAATTATAGGTTTCCTCTGTGCGACTTTTTCTACTGAGCTCGAACTAGTCATGGCTTGTCATTAATTTCGTAAGTTGTATTAGCAATAGTAGTATTAGTTTGTGCAAAAAAAAATCTTTAATCCGTAGTTCTCATTATTTGTCTTGTGTACATACGTGACTTTGGTGAAGGTGGACGTCGGGTGCGGCTCATTGAGGGTGCCGGGTGTGTGCTTGTTTATTAAATAATCAGGCAAAGATCCTACTAAAATCAAAGATATTAGGACGAAACCATAGACAATTTAGTAAGAACGTATATTTTTTAATGATTTGACATATTCTTAACTTATTCAACATTCTTAACTTTATCGTTGATTGTCAAAAAACTATCACCGGATTATTACTTTATCAAAAATATAGTCGCATATGCTTTCGATATGTATATATTTATATGTTATTTACAACGGCCTGGAGACGATTTTTTTTTGTACATTTTTAATCTCCTGAAAAGGTTTCCAGTTTGAAAAGCCTGATTTTGCACTCATCTACTCAGCTAACCTACTTATAAAAAATTAAAACTATTAGGATAACATAGTATTATTAATATAATTTTTTTATTTTATTATTTAAAATTCTGTTTCTTAATCACAAATCGAACGGATGAACGGATTCTCTAATAAAGCATAAAAGTCAATTATTACAACCTAGAAAACATCGGACTTTCGAATAAAAATCTTAATTAAAATTTAATTTACACCGAGCGGCTGTCAGATTGTTAGGAAATTAAGCCGTTCACAATTCTAATCTAATGTCAATAATCACAGAGTAAATAACACATCGATTTAAATGCGATGCATTATGACGTAACACATGAAATACGTACCTATCTAACTCATCAATTTGTGGAACTATTCTCTGAGATAAAAACTTGAATAGCGACGCAGAACACGATCGTGGCATTCGAGAAAGACATATGCACTATAGACTACAATAATTGTAGTCTAAAAAGGATACTATCATTAATATAAGGCTTGATTGTAATTCGAATTTAAAAATTTTACGAACAGGTTGAGCGAGTGTCAAATTAGCTTTTTACAAAATAGCTTGAATTATTTTCATATCATATCATATCATCAATGTGTCTAAACACGACTATTACGCAGTGTAAATGTAGATCTTATTCTAAGTGTTTTTTATGAAAGCAAAAAGGAGGTTAAATACAATGTGTTTTTGTATCTGTGGCATTATGTGCAATTTCCTTCGTGTGCGTAATTATATTTTTTTTATAAATGTAATGAAAAGGACTGATTTTTTTAATCTTTAAAATAATCCGTCCTTAGAAAAAGCTCCAAACATTCTCTTAATTTTTTTATTTGTCAGGAGGATTTTTTTAATAATATAGGTCGGGCAAAAATTACCACTTTATGTAACACCAACGTCCATAGACATTAGCGTCGTCAGAATTATTAATCATTCCTTATTTTTCGTTTATTGTTCAAATATTTTTTTTATTTTAGTCAAAACTTCTTTGTTAACGCCAGGCTGCCTATCTACTTTGAATACAAAAAATTAATGAAATAAATAATTAGTCATCTACCTTCCTATAATATAGAAAATAAGTCTTTAGGGGCAGCCTACAAATCAAACTAGTATTACCAAGAACTGGTACTGATATGGTTAGAAAGGGCCTTGTAGCGTAAGTGACATAAGTGTTACATCTTAAATATATGATTCAACTTAATTGGCTTCTTAATGCAAAATTTACGCAAGCGATCTGAACTGTCGGCTTTTTCAATTAGTTAGAGGTTATTAACTTTTGTTATGTACATTCAGCAAGGCGTTTACCGTCTTCTTTGCTACGGGAAAATGAAAATTTAACAAAGTTTTATTTTTAATGGTTAATTATCTTTTATTGTCTTAATCCATGACACATAAACATCTATAATTTTTTTAATAAAGAATAGATCAAGTACTTACATAATGGAATATGCGCAAATATTTTTTTAAAGTAATGATTATCTATGGGATCTATTTATTTAGTAGAAAATCTATGTTTTATTCCAAAAAATACATTTGTTTAATATGTAAATAAAATACTTGTGTGTTTAAAGTACATATATACACCAATTACATGCTAACTTAGCATGCAAATCCTTTCTAATCCTTACGTATATTATAAATGCGAAAGTGAGCTTGATTTTTTTTGTATGTTTGTTACGCCTTTACTTCTTAACTACTCAACCAACATCATAAAATTCTACACGTTGTCAGGAGTGCAGAAAAGAATATTTGGTACTTTAATCTAGTAATTTATAATACAAAAAAAGTTATATATATTTATGACAACATGACTGTATGTGTGCGCTTTTTATGTTAAATTGGTACCTACTGATCGGAGGCTTAGCGTAATATCACATTGCAATAAATACGGCGTAATTGAATTAGAAACATTCAAACACAGATCAGGTCGGGGTTTGTATAGCTGTTATCCTTTTTGAAAAAAGCCGATGTAATTACAGGCAAAATAACATCGCAATGTAAGAAAACTGGTATATTGAGAGCGTTAGAAATTTCTAATACTGCTTGCAGTAGCATTGTTAGTCTGCAAAGATGATCAGTTCCTATATATAGTACTCCAATGAATCCGTCGGCCATCCTAAAATGTTTAATAAAAAATAATAGGCATATTATTTAACAGTAAGCACAATTGAAAATTATACTATAAATATATAAACATATTTACTACACACAATTTTTTAAGCCTTGTATTTTGTCGTACCTAACCATAAAGTATATAATAGCAATATGGATAATAGTAGGCTCCACATAAATTTGACCAGCAAGGAAAGTGTTTATTAGATTTTATTATGATTATCATCTAGAACAGAATAATTTTCGAACGGTTTATTATCAATTTACGAGTTGACAAGTCAGAGAAAGTTGATTTGGTAGTTTGTTTAATTAATAGGGTAAACAAGACTTGCCCATTTATATTATAATAAGATAGTACCTTCTACTATAATTGTAATTGAATTCGTTGTTAATTATATCAAACAACTTTGCTTGACTTTAAATGAATTTGGTTTTCATAGACAGTAATTATGGAAAATAATAAAATCACTCTGTAATATCAAAATTAATAAGCAAATAAGAAACGAATACTTTCAACATTATATTCTACTACTTTTACTGTAATACTGTAATATTTTTCAGATACCTCCTACATTTATTTTATTTTTTAACAAATTGTTTGTGATTTCTAGGCGTAATTAATAATTTTTAATTTGACACTTGACATATGACTGAGGAGTGACAGTACTGTCAGAGTTTGACATTGACAAATATAAATAAATGAAAATAGATTTTTCCTCAATCACATTATCACAATAACCAAACAATAACAAAGAAATCAAGGGTGTACTTGATATGCACGCTACATTATCTGTTTAAAGGTAAGTTTAAAACAATTAAAATGGAAATACAAACGAAAATTGACAAGAAAACTTTAGTCCCAGACGTCGCCGTTAGCGCTGTGTTGGTACCAAGCCAAGAATTGCCTGCGGAAACGCCTATAGTCTCAGGATATGATTGGGAAAATGGTACTGATTACAATAAAATTCTAGACAGCTATACGCATTCAGGTTTCCAAGCCACTAATTTTGGTAGAGCTGTTGAAGAAATCAATAAAATGCTTAAATGTCGATCTGTGCCACTTACAGAAGAAACTAGTGACCCATTTGAAGAAGATACTTTCATTAAGAAGAAAACTAATTGCACAATATTCTTAGGTTACACATCTAATATGATTTCATCTGGATTACGAGATACAATTTTATTTTTGGTTAAAAATAGGCTCGTTGACTGTATTGTAACTACTGCTGGAGGGGTGGAAGAGGACTTCATCAAGTGCCTTGCCCCTACTTATATTGGGGATTTTAATTTAAGTGGTAAAATGTTAAGAACTAGAGGTATTAATAGAATTGGCAACCTATTGGTGCCCAATGACAATTATTGCTTGTTTGAAGAATGGGTCACTCCATTGCTGAATGAAATGTTAGACGAACAGATCAGCGACGGAATAGTTTGGACCCCATCACGGATTGTTGCCCGACTAGGAGAAAGAATTAATAATGAAAGTTCAGTTTGTTATTGGGCATGGAGAAATAAAATTCCAATATTTAGCCCTGCATTAACTGATGGTTCTTTAGGAGATATGATGTATTTCCACTCGTATAAAAGACCTGGATTTATTATCGATATACTCGGTGATTTGCGTAGACTTAACACAATGGCTGTTAAGGCAAATAACACTGGTATGATAATTTTAGGAGGTGGTGTGATCAAACACCATATCTGTAATGCAAATTTAATGAGGAATGGGGCTGATTTTGCTGTTTATGTGAACACTGCAAGTGAATTTGATGGCAGTGACTCGGGGGCTAGACCTGATGAAGCTGTATCTTGGGGAAAGATTCGAACCAATGCAACACCGGTCAAATTATATTCAGATGCAACACTTGTGTTTCCTTTATTAGTTGCGCAAACATTTGCAAAATATCATTTCAAAAATAAAAAGAATGTTTAAAATGTTTTTTTTTATTTTACCAACTCCTTATAATAACCAAATAAAAACGATAAAAGAATACTAACAATAACAAAATACTTTGCTACATATAACGACTTCTCGTGCTACGTGGTTAATCCGGCACTGCTCTTCATAAATTTTTAATGGTAGGTACTTAAATTAAATTTAGAAACTTGACATCTATTGTCGAATAGCGATAACTTTTGAATGGTACTAACGACATCTAGTTGTCTATGTTAAAAGAACGACGTAGAAAATAAATATTTTTTCGTGTTCATTGGATAAATATCAATGTTTATGTATTTATTAAGAGCTATTTATGAAACTTTTTCGTAGTATTTTTATTATTTAATAGAATTTTATTCAAAATTCGTATATTCAAGTTTCAAACGGAACGTGATTGGTGTGAATGAACTGTCAAATATGCTATGAAGTTATCTGCTGTCTGGGTTCGGAAAAAGTTTTGTGTGCGTGCGTAAATGAAAACAATTTGTCTTTGTGTGCTGTCTGTGAAAGCGGTTCTTGAAAAAGCTCGAATTCGAGACCCGACTCAACATAGCGCTGCCGCTTGCAGTTGTACGAAACGCGCGTCGGCGTCGGACGCAAACTAAAGCTAAAACTATTAAGCCGAGCTTGCTTAACAAATGTTTCTTCCAAGCGTTTCTTAAATTAAAAATGTTTCCAATTAGTTAAAATTAACTTAAAAACAATATCAAAGTGGACGTTGTGTTATAAAGTGTTCAAAATGTGGTTGTATCGAGATGTTTTGGTCGTTTTTCTCCTGCTATCCGGTAAGTCGCATCCTTAGTCCTTTGGCGGTTATTTATAGGTTTTACGGTCATTCGGGGCAGATATTAATGGTATTTTGTTAGGATATGTAATTCGTTGCACGTTCCGACCGTCTTTGATCTTGACAGTGTTTACCGACAAACTCATTCGTTTGATGTCGGCCTTTTAAACAATGTGTCCACATAATGAATAGTCTCCGATACCATTTATTAAAGTCTAAATGCATTGATGAATCAACTCTTATAATAATAAGACTATATTAAATTATAAATATGAAATAACTAGCTTTTTTTTCTATTATAATCATTACGATTTTGCTTATATTTTAAAGTTTTTTTGTGTCTCCAGGGGTTTACTGAATAAAAACCTAAGTTGTTTATTATAATTAAGCTATGGATTAGTTATAAATAAATTAATCTTTTTAATAATTAGAAAATATTTTCTAGAATTTAATTGTAATTAAAAAAAAAATCCTGATTGTCATTTCATATAGTTAATTAAAAGTTAGAAGTTGATAATTTTTTATAAATACCTAATATTTTATTTTTATAAAAATTATTAAAGCTTTTAAAATGTACAAATCATAACAGCATGGAATGTTTTTTATTGTGCATATAATACAAAAACATAATTACTTTTTACAACTAACTTTTGTGTCTAGAATTCTATTCTTCAAAATTTTACAGCCTCTATAAAAAAGCATTGTATATAAGAATATACACCTTTTTCTCTTTCTATCACCAGTAATTTGACAGAGGAATAAAGGAGACCAAACAATGTTTATTGGTAATATTAAACTTTACAATGCTGTTGTGTAAGAATCTCCTATACTTCTGAAATCTGAACCATAACTAGTTAGTAGTTATGGTTCAGATTTTCATTGTCATGTTAACTCCTCCACCAAAGTAAAGAAACAACCAAATACCATTAGAATGTAAATGTAATATAATAAGAAAAAGTTTATTTAGAGCACAATGTAATAAAAAATTAAAAATGCAATTCCCATAAAACATATGCATTGAATTTGTTTATTGTTTAGATAGTATTCTCGGGCTTCACCTGCTAATTGGGTGGCAGGCAAGTGTTAGGTTTTAAAGGGCCTACATCTTCCTCGGGGTTCCACGTTGCTTCATACAAAGTTTGAGCTAAATTGGTTCATTTGTCAATCCATGAAAGTATAACTGAGTTATTTTTGCATTTATAGTATTTGTATAGATTTAAAACTACTTTAAAAATTGAATCAAGCTTGCTATTACTACTTATTGTAGTAGTATATTGTATTTGAATGTGAAATCAAAAATCAACTGAATTCAAATTTATGACTAACTAAATTGTCTGGCTATCAAATATACTTTCTCCGAGTTAATTATTTGCTTAATGGGTTTTGGTTGTTATTTTCTTAAAGTTGCACTATGATTATGATCTCCACATGTTAGCTTTTTTTTCTATATTTAAAAGTGTATAAATAAAAACAATAATGATAAAAAAATGCGGACTGTCCAAGATCGGGACGGTTCCGAAAAAACATGTTCAAATACCAATATTATCGGGTATTTGAGTTTGTTTATTAAAATTATTAAGTAAATGTATGGGCTAATATGCTGCATCCACTTATTGCCGATAAGATTTTGTTATAATATATTAATATAACTGACTGGAAATATAATGGAATGAAAATTAAATTACATTCGGTATACAAAACATTATTGCTATGTAACAAACATGTTACTTAAAGTGACAGGTCTACCACTATTTATATTTACCAAGATGGTAAAATAATCACAGATAATTGTGGTCAAAAAACACTTTTATGATTCCGTTTCCTCAGTGGAATCCAATTACTTCATCAGTCTGACTATGAACTTTAGAAGCCTAGCCACTTTAAATTTTCGTAAAATACTCGCAATAACGCTACGATGATAAATAATAATGACGGCCGAAACTCAAGGGTGCTACGGAACCATTAGGGTCCGTTCACACAGACCGGCTCGGAGAGGAGAGCAGATTTTTATCACGTTGGAAACAGTGTTTTGAGTGATTGTAGTAAAGTTTATTTTTGCATTTGCACCTTTTTTGTCATTAAAAATGCCTGAACGCGCTTCGTGTGAAGTAATAAAAGGAGCCGACCGGCTCCGCTTGCGTGCTCTTTCTCGCTCGCACCCGCTTTCAGATCTCTTCCAGCCGGTCGATGTGAAATAGTTGGCGGCTCCGCTCCGGCCAATTCCAAGCGTATACGACCCGGTCTGTGTGAAAAGAAAAAAGCAGGCCGATGCTCTCCGAGCCGGTCTGTGTGAACGGACCCTTACTGCGCTACTCCGTCTCGCTTAGTCAATTTTATTTTTATTTATATCAGAAAAAATGTAAAAGATTTTAAACTTGAAAAACGACATTAATTTTCTTTGGAATCTCGTTGTCGAGAAAAAGTTACGAGAAAACGTGCAATCAGTGGCTCAGGAGTACAAGCATCTTCGTTACGTCGCGGTTGATAAAAGATTCCCGTGGTTTGAGGGGGCTGAGCTTATCTTGTGCCTAATTTTTGTTTACAGTTCTTTTCAATCGAGAAAAATACTTGATTCATTTGAAAAGTTGCATATGAAATTCTGATACGTATTTTCGTTGATTTTAAAAAAGTTCGATCTATATACCTAATTTAAATCACCATAATTTAAGTCACCTATAATAGCTAGGTGAACTGGGAAACGACCACCTCAATGTTAAACGGTAACCAAGTTCTATTGATAATGCACTACCAACAATGGGAACTAAGAAGTAATGTGTCCCTTGCTGCTATAATTACACTGGCTCACTCACTCGTCAACACAAACGGTATACAACAATAGTGTGTAGTTTTGTTTAGCGGTTAAATAAGTGATGTACCGCACCTATCCAGACCTACAAACAAATCAAATCCCAACCACCAATTGAATAAAAATATAAAAATTAAGTTCAAATCGCTTGATTTTTTTTCCCTGGTGGTAGGGCTTTGTGCAGGCCCATCTGGGTGGGTACCACCCACTCATCAGATATTCTGCCGCTAAGCAGCAATACCTGTATTATTGCGTTCCGGTTTGAAGGGTTAGTGAGCCAGTGTAACTACAGACACAAGGAACATAACATCTCAGTTTCCAAGGCTGGTGGCGCATTGGCAATGTAAAGAATCGTTATTATTTCCTACATCGCCAATGTCTTTGTGCGGTAATGACCACTTACACATCAGGGGTCCCATTAGCTCGTTCGCTTGGCTATGTCATAAAAATACTTTAAAGTAAGTCCATATTCTTAAACATACGTCTCTTATTCGTACGTAAATCCTTATAACAAAAGAAAGTAAAAAAAAACGCCTTGTAAAATTACACATTTTTAATTTATGGGTTCGTAATAATTTTTCGAACCACAAAAGAATAATTTAGAGTAGAAAAAATTATTGCCGAAAAATACTGGGGCAGGTAGAGCTATTTTACACAGCGGGGTGTATTTCCTAATTAAGTTTACCCAATAACTGTTTTGATTTATTGTGTAATTATAACTGATATTTTATTTGATTTTTTATTACTACTGCGAAATTGTAAAATATCGATCACTATCAAACGTGAAAGGCCGGAGCCGCGGCGGAAAAAGCTGAAACGTTGCAAATATCCGTCTCTTCCAAATTATCGAACAAACGTTGGAAATATTCGTTTCTTTTCAAAATTATGTCTTTGTTCCGTTTGCAGCTTAAAAGCTTAGACCTTGGAGTAATAGTGCAAAAACTTGTATTAAAAACATAACACGTCTTATTGCCTCTACTGGTGACAAGATGCAGGTTCATTTTTCGCCCAGAAGATCGGAAATGCGAATTAAAAGGGAAAATTCTGCTAGCATTCTTGCCACCTTAGCGATCATGATTAGTACATTAGCTATTTTTAATTTTGATTTGTATATATTTTGGGCTCATGTAAATAGTTCTTATATAAATGAGTCGTATTATATACGCACAAAATTCAATTGATTTTTTACGACTGAACTGCATTAGTTCTCAACCTGTCTGATTGCTGATTGGCTATTCAATGTTGACGTCATACTACTTTATGGACTTCCATTTTAAGGTATCGTCATGAAAAAGTTAATAAACTACATAAACATATATGGAACGGAAATAAATAGCGTATGTAAGCTATCACTTACAAGATATATTGCTCTAAGAATTTATTACTAGCCATTCCAGTACTTGAAATAACGATAATTCTAATACCGTTTAAACGAATAAGGAGTTTAATGTGGAAAGGTTAGTACGATAATTATAGCATATTTATTTATAAATAGATATACTTACCCTATCGTTAAGTGTTTAATACATAGATAATTATTCATACATACATTTGTGGTACGATTTCTATGGAAACGACGTAAGAAATGTATTTATTCAAATAGTTCAACTTATTAGATCTTACACCTGCACGCAATACTCGACACTTTTCATCATAAAGGGCCATTAAACAACTCCCTGATCCTGAACTCTTTCATTGTAACGTAATAGCCGTTAGGGTTCTCCGTTTCCAGCTATTGTCGTAATCGGCACCCTAATAAGGGCCTTAGGGTTAAACCAGCGGCCGCTCTAGACGCCAGTTAGAAAGAGCACCGAAATTCTATCAGTTAACATTTTTCGCCAAGACATAACAACAGAAAATTGGATTAAGTGTAATCCAATTTTCAAAAACAGAAAAGTGCGTGTGTTCGTTGATTTTTATGCTGCAAATTTATTTATATTTCATTAACATGTATTATATAATTTAATTGTCGGTAATGAGTAATCGATATTTATTCAGAAACTACAAAACAAATTTATGTGTTCATTTAACTGGATTCGTCAATAAAATATAGTAATCAGTTACATATTTTATATGTTCATATTTATCGATATAATAATTAATTTTACAAGTTTATATTCAACTTTATCCGTGTATATATATAGTTGGGTCAAAACATTTTCTGAAAACTAGCATTAACAAACAAAAGTTACGTCATTTTTACAAGCTTTTGGTACGAAATATCTTTATTTGCCTAAAAAAACCCAATGAAAGAATGTTTGACTGTGCGTTTTATACTAAATAAAAATTAGGTATAACTGTGGATGGCATGATATGGTAAATCGACTATGGGGACATTTGATGAAGGGTTGAAGTCGGTTTCACTTAAAATCCTAAACATTGCGCTGTTTAAGAGCCCCTATAATTAAAGTCGTGCAGTATTTCCTTTCCACCTCACCGATTACTACCACGGCGACCATTCCCAAAGCAGGCTAGCTGCGCAAGAGTTATATTATAGTTCACAAGTAAATATGTGTACGAAAACAAGTGAACTTTTCTAACGACTATCACTCCATTGAATTTGCTCGGCAGGAAAAGAAAGCATCGTTAGGAGTCTTGCATGTTTTTAACGTAATTCTGACATATTGTACTTGTACACTCGTTGACCCATACACCCACAGTGAATCAGCGTGAAGTCAAAGTAAATATCGTTATACTTGCTTATTGTCTGTCAAAATTTTACTACCGGTTCGAAAAGAAACATCTGAAAACAGTTATTGTTCACAATGTGTATATTTGCAATTGGCGATCGTTTCATTCTCAATGTATTATCATCTAAAGTGAGGTTCTTTAACAGGCAAGTGTATTTATGTATCTTTATTTATTACTATATCAGTGGATTTCCGTCTGATCTCCAAAACTTAAGGAATATTTAACAAAAATAATTGTAACGAAACAATTCATAGTTCACTAGTAAGGCGTTCACTAATGTGAAGCTCTGAGCCTGGCATACCATTTAAATTCATATTTTCTTATATTTCTTGTCTCTATTTATCCCTGTGGGAGTAGTACGGAACTAATTACTATACAGCTATATAGTGATATAAAAAAATCTTTTCTCGACGTCACGTAATAGCTACTTAACATGTATTAAAACTTGGTCTATTGTGACATGTTGCCATCTCAGTAGTAATAACATAAAGTGCTAGGTATCCTGATAAGCAATCGTTGGTAACCAACAAGCAACCAACGTCACCCCAGGGCAGGGTGCGTTGATATAAAACCCGACATGTTTACGACCGTGACTCCCCCTTCTAACTGTGGTCCAAATTAAAGGCGTGATTTTTTATTGTTAAATATAGTGACGTAAAAAATATAGGGTTTAAATCAAATTAAATTATTGTTAAAGATTTACTGATGCTGGATTATTTAGCTAGCTTATACCGCCATTTTACTCCAATCACTAGTTTGTATAGCTACTGATCCCGCTGTTCTGAGCTCGAATTCTGACTCGAGACAATTCAAGTTAAGAAATTTTAGTAAGAAATTTAGCAGTGTTCGACTTGTGTCTAAATGAACACGTATATTCGATGTGTATCGTTTCATCCCTCCCAAATCGTAGCTGTTGCCGTCCAGCTGCTGTCGTTGTGTACCTGTGTTTACGAACACACTTGTGCACTACAATAACAGATGACAAGTCTCCGTCAGAAGACTTCGTAAGTTTGAATCACTTTACTTGTGTACCTTTGGCACTTGTTTACTTTATAAAAATGAAATTAATGCAACAATATATATTTGTCATAACCCGCTTCTTGCCTATAAATTAAACCGTCACGGAACTCGTCGTAAAATTAACATTGTTAATCAAAAGTAAACTTTACCTCTCTTTGTTTAAAGTCTAGATTCAGATCACTCCTATTCAATACGAGAGTGGTGTACACTTTTTAGTCTTTAAAATGGATATTTTTTAATTTCAATGGATGAAACAGCGAATCAAATTGTAGACGAGAAAGATCTAGAATTATCTTTTATAAAGCTTATTATTCGAAGAATGGTTGTATTTGTGTCGTTGGTTTTTGACTGACGGTCTTTGTTGGGAATAATGTAAGCGTACCTTCGTCAAGATTTCGTCGGCCGTTTTAGATTGTTACTTTACTTATATATTTTTATTAACTATTGAAATCTGGATGTAGATGTTACATTTTTTTTAATTAGACTTATAACCTGATATTTATAAATTATTCGTATATGCTCTGCTTAGTTGCTACGGTTTTGGACAAGGCTGGTAACTTATTCTCCTAAACTATAATTCAGATATACGAAATAGTTACGAAAAGCTTATGAATTACTATCATTTCAAATTTTCACCAATGAAAACAAAGTTATTCATAAGGAACGTTTATGTATTTTTTAATTACATTAAAATTACTTAATTTATTAAGATTTTGGGTAAACTGGCTAAAATATGATAGTTAAAGTTGTTGGAAATAATCATACCGACTAGACTGCTGACCTAGAAGAGTTACATATACTACGATACAAATTTTACGCGGACCCATATAATAATGTCCTCCGGAGCGATTTCGGCCACGGCGGCCAATCCCAAGAGAGATAAGCTAACTGCGCAGGAGATATTATATTGCACAAGTATGTGCGCAAACACAGCTGCACTCTGTATTCCCTAATTCTCATAATTCGACGACAATCCGACACGATTGCGAGATTTCAGGCACAGGATCAATGCTTTACCGTGCTAACCGAGGTGTAGGAGTGTCAACACTTTTAAACTTCCCTCTGCGACTTATTCTCTTACTTATATTATTAATTTCTTCAACACCCACACACACAAACACATGACTTTCCCTGTTAGTTAAGATTCGACACACACGTGTCAAATCTTTCTGAATTTAAATCGAGTTCCAATAAACCGATTGAACAGAAATTCTGCTTGCTCTTTTGGTTAAGGAGTCGATATATACTGGTATAATAAAGATTGCTTATATTCAAAATGATCGCCAAATAAAAGTAGGTTTTTATATCAAATGTCTCGAGAAGATAAAAAACAATAATACAAGATGAATGACGCACGAGAAGCCGCAGAATACATCTACTAAGTATTTTCACTTTGCAATCTTTTTTTAAAGCACTTTTTTTGTAAGGAATGTAAAAAAAAACTTTTCCTAGAGTTGCCTGAAGACACTTGGCATTTTGCGATGTCGGCTCAACCATGTCAAGCGTGTCTGGTATGAAAAGCACTACTCGCATTTAGACAACTTTCAGTGGAGTCTAAATGTACTACCGTCTTTACCGACTACGCCGATGTGAATGACAGTCATGTTTTCAGGTTGCTTACTTATTCAAAGGATATTTTCAGTTCTCTTTTTTTTAATAGGTTTCTTTTTAAATAGGTAGAAGAAGAAAGTTTTCAGTTAAATACAGAATTACATTTCCATTAAAAATAGACACTTAGACTAAATAGTTAACTAAGTTTAACTGTTTAGTAAACTGTTTAGTTTGTTAAGTTGACGGAATAATGCATAAAATACTTTTTGTACATAAGGAATAATGCATTATTTATTTTAATACAAAGGGAATAATGCCTTATATACTATGTGTATAGCTCAACCCAGCTCGGCTCAGCTCGGGATAGCTCGTTACAGCTTAGCTCAGCTCGGCTCCGCTTCGCATAGCTCTATATGACATTTCTTTTTAAATGTACACTCTCAGGCATTTTTTTAAATATCCTTTTTATGGTTTGTCGCTTATTTCACTACAAAATTTTCCTGAACTTAAGAGCTTTGAATGCAGATATTTTATTTCATTATCTAATTATTATTTTTATATATTGAATCATTTATAAAACGTGCATAAAACATAAAAAATGCAATAACTAAACGCAACGTATCATACATTGCGTTTAGTTATTGCACGACGAATACGAAACACGGATTTGTCAATGAATTCTTCATATAACAAGTTACGCACTTCTTTCCACTTGAAACAATAGTTCATATGATGTTGTGATTGGACCTAACAACAACACTGCATACGGTACAAAATTCAACCTTATTGCTATATTGAGAATTGTTTTAGATCATTTAAATCTTAGCTTAATAAGTTAAATTAAAACAAGGCTTATTATTCTGTAACATTACAATACAGGCATAACGGATATAACACATTCACACACATAACGGATATAACGGATTCACTGGTGGTAGGTACCACCCACTCATCAGATATTCTACCTCAAAACAGCAGTACTTGGTATTGTTGTGTTCTGCTCTGAAGGGTGAGTGAGCCAGTGTAATTACAGGCACATTATATTACAGGGACATAACATCATAGTTCCCAAGGTTGGTGGCGCCTTGGTGATGTAAGCGATGGTTAACATTTCTTACAATGCCAATGTCTATGGGCGTTGGTGACCACTTACCATCGCATGGCGCATTTTTCAGTCTTCAGACTTATTTGCAATAAATAATAATTATTGGTAGTAATAATTAAAAGCTGGGAATTAGTAACTGTTTTTAATTAATCATTCGTTCCATCAATCATTTTCGTAATTATCATCATTTGCTCTTATAAAATGTTAATACAAATTTACATATTGCTTTTCGTTCACTATTTCTATGATGAAAGTACACGGTCAAATGGACCGTCTTATGGTAAATGGTCAGTGCACATACATACGTACATACATAATCATGTAACATACATATATACGTAATCATGTTAGGCGGTAGTTCTACATGACAAGCGAAAAAAAAACTTTATTAATAATATAACCATAACAGTTTTTTTTAAATGTACATATTGATTTAATTGTTCAAAGTCAAACCTCTAAGTTGAGTAACACGTGCATTGTTTTGCTTTTCATTCTTACGGGTGTTATATTCCTGATGACAGAAAGAGACATCGATGTGTAAATATTTACCCGCTGTGCGTGTATTCGTGAAACGGAAAGGCTTTTAAAGCACTTAAGAATAATAATTGGTCGAGAGAATTTTCGTTGTTTTTTTTTTTCCCTAAAACTTTCAACCCTATGCCAAAAACTAGTAATGGTACCACACATAAAAGCTACTTTAAAGTAAGCGAAAGCGCCCATTACAAGCACAATGCATCTCTCAGAGCTACTTTTCAAATTTACGGGCATATACGCAGACGAGCCATTATGAACGCGCCCACTGTACGATCGTGTGCTATTTTTCTAATGTATATTTTTGATGTCAACCGTACACTTGTTTTAATTCGCCACCTTTCCCATTTTCATATTAAAAAAATATGGATTTTTCTTTTTTTTTTTTTAATATCATTAATTTTCTTCTGTATTCGTTTTGTATCCAAAGCGTCACTTGAAAGTAAAGCGTATTGTTGATATATAAACTTCTTCAATATTTTTGACAATACAAACATTTAAAAAATCTCTTTTGTTACACGGCTTACATGCTCTTTTGAAGATTTTTGAGAATTTATCCTGTTTAATTTTTGTGCATCTGTATTCGTGAATGTATTTTCTTGAACAAATGATATTAATAACTGAAAATGTTTATAAATTTCTATTCATTTTTTTTACAACAATTAAATTAATTTGTTTAGAAAATAATCGTTTGCGTCTGTTATATATTCTTAAACTATTCATCCGATTGCAATGAAACTTTGGCGACTTTGGTTCTGCGTAAAGAAGCGAAGGCCCTGACTTAAAAAAAATATTTGTCCTATAGTATAGCCGTTCTATGCCAACCCTATCCTGTATCGGCGTCATTGGTAGTTAGTTTTATTATATTTAATTATTTTTTTTACTCATCTGTATTTTTAACTTATAATGTGAATTGTTAAACAAACAAGAAAAAAAATCATTTCAATTTCGTATTTGTTTTGCTAAAACAAATAACGGATCGCAACTTTTAATATAATATTGGAGATATGACGAGCCGGTTGGCGTGATTGGTAGAACACTTGCCTTTCACGCCGAAGGTTGTGGGTTCGATTCCCACCCAGGACAGACATTTGTGTGCATGAACATGTCTGTTTGTCCTGAGTCTGGGTGTAATTATCTATATAAGTATGTATTTACAAAAGAAAAATAGTATATGTAGTATATCAGTTGTCTGGTTCCCATAGCACAAGCTCTGTACAAGCTTAATTTGGGATCAGATGGCCGTGTGTGAAAAATGTCCCAGGATATTATGTCCCAGGAGATCCATAACAATATATTTACCAACTTGTGTTATATGTATTTGATAGTTAAAAGCAAAAAAATAACGGCCGTTACTAAGTAAAAGCTTCCAAGGGATTTCAACGAATTATTATCTCATTACGCGACTGCTTTCATGCAATGCAGTTTTTTCACAATGTATACTAAAAATGAGTCTTATTTTATTATACTTATTAAATACCAAAATAAAAGCCGAGGTGGCTCAGTGGTTAGAACGCGTGAATCTTAACCGATGATCGTGGGTTCAAACCCGGGCAAGCACCACAGACTTTTCATGTGCTTAATTTGTGATTATAATTCATCTCGTGCTATACGGAAACCTGCATGTGTCTTATTTCACTGAAATTACACCAACCCGCATTGGAGCAGCGTGGTGGAATAAGCTCCCATACCTTCTCCTCAAAATGGAGAGGAGGCCTTAGCCCAGCAGTGGGACATTCACAGGCTGTTACTTTACTAAATACTAAATAATGCAGCGGGTTTCGGAGAAGGTTTTAGTGTATAATATTATTATATAAGTCAGTCAAAAATCTTTATTCAATATAGAAGCGTTACACTTACTTATTGATTGTCATAAATCTGCCACCGGTTTGGAGATAAACATCTCAGACCTGAGAAGAACCGGCGAAAGAAACTCAGCGGGTTATATATATATATATATATATATATATATATATATATATATATATATATATATAATATAAGTAGAGGCGCTTCGCAATTTAATCAGATTAAAATTTAGACTATTGACGTGACTTTGTGATTTGAAATTTCATATTCTTGTAACACACAAGCCGCTAAAGAATAATTATGTTATTAATACCATATGATTTATATAAATTCAGATGTACATTTAACATGGATATTTATCATTTATGTACGTTCACAAAAGCAAAGCCGCAACATACAACATGTAAGATCACGGGATTAACGAATACGAAAACTAATATTAAACCGAAGCCATTAACAAAAACACGGACGCCATGAGGCACTCCAGCTCAACCAGCGAGCGTAACGTGTCGCAACACGTCGCAATTAAAACCCGAGCTAACGAATTGCGACTACGTACGAGTACTTCGCATATAAGGCACGCGTATCACAGGTTGTGAAACGCGATGGTGCGCTTTAAGTATTAACCGGTGTTGTGGTTTTGTGGGAACTTGTCTGGATTATTGCCGAATATTTTATTGATATGTAAACAAACAACAAAACATCTTAGCGGTACACTGTAGGGGCTAACTGAGACTTCAACCGTCAGATGACGTCAGCGTAAGATTTGTTATTTGAATATAAAATCTCGTGAGTAAAGTGGCAAGGGACGTAATAACTTAGATCAAAGCTACGGTTATCGTCGCAGAGTTAATACTGCGATTGTTATTTATATCAAGTTTATACTTCTTATAATATAAATGTCTGTAAGTGGCGCCCATTTGGCTGTCTGCCTTTCCGCTGAAAGTAAATTACAAAAATCAGACGTGATAATTAAATATCATTAAATTTACGATCGTCGGCAAGCCCGCTTAGTACCACCCACTAGGTATTACACCACACCACTGTCTAATATTGATTTTTATTATCATATTTCATTTATAGCGTAAGTAAACGAATATTGATTAATATGCATAACATCCTAAATGTTAGTGGAAACATAACTTTTTTTAAAGAAGTGATAGGCGGACGACCATATGGTGGACTTGGTGGTAGATGGTCACTTACGCGCATAAACAATGGAACTGCAAGAAATATTCAAACCACTTCTTACGTCATTGCATCGCCAATCGCTATCTAAGAGGTACAAGATGTTACGTACTTTTAATTGCAATGGCTCACTCACCATTCATGCAGCTCTATCACCAATAAATGAAAAATATGAGTTTCTACACAATTGTGTACCATGTCTATAAAAAAACAGAAATTTTAATAATAGCTATTTATTTATTTAGAAGAATATATTTCGAAATAGCGTGATATGTTGCTATGTTTTCTGGACGACTCGCTTTACTTGCACGTTATCACTAACTTACAACGTTAACAGGGGGTCAACTTCGTCTTCGTAAGGCGGCGTTATATCGATCTCGTTTGTATTAGTATGGGGGAGACACAAGATACTGTTTACGCGAATTTTAGTTTTGTTTATTTAATTTGCTAGAGTTGAAAAAAACATGAGTGTTGAATGTTGCGTAGCATGAATTTAATTTAAAAAATATATTGCAAATTAAAAAAGATGAGGACAAAACCATAATGGAAAAGTACGATAAAAATGTTGGTTATTTTACGTCATACGGTCTTCAAATGTCGAATTTAAAAAGTTCCGTCTTCAAATCTAATTGCACAAATAAATTTTGTTGTTTATTATTATGTTATTTGAGAAAAATAATAGGTAACCATTGTATTTAATCTTGTGATAAGAATATTTATGTATTATTAATGAATAAAATTATTGTTATTTGTTACAGGGATCAAGCTTGCTATGGGGTTCGATGGTAAGTTAATAGCTTAATTAATCAAATAGAATAATAGGTTAGTAGCAGGCAAACCAATGCGTTAAATGGGTAACTACTAAAGACGAATGTAATTATTACTATAAATGTGTATTCTCATGTAAGCGACTTATGTCTTTTTTGAGAATAAAAATGTCAATAAACCTAACCTGAATATTTTTTCTGGTTGATAAGAAGCATCAAACATTACACTGGTAACAATCGAGGAAGTATCGACTTCCTAGTTCTACATTCATCCAGCTGTTTGGCCTAATACTATGTATTTCATAAGGAACCGTGTAGCCTTGATTTTTAAATAAGTATTTAAAACCCCCTTTTCTTGGATACCGTAGGGATGTTTTTTTTTCCACCAATTTCGTTTTGGTTTCGCTTATTCGCTGAACTTTATTTAATTTTGTTTTTTTTTTTTTCATACAACATCCAAGGTCTTTAATTAATCAGCTATCTTAAAAAATGTGATTTCCAATTCTATATTAGTAACAAAACCAATTACTATAAATTTAAAATCAAGTAGCATTAACTCACCGAACTTTGCATACAAATTTAAGTAATTTAAATATATTTACGAGTCCGCCTCATTTAAGTGCGGTATCAGGAATTATAATTAATAATGGATAAGGCATAGCGTTGAAATATCTTTGATATAAAAGTCATTACCTACATATATATTTAGTTAAATAATCTCCACAGACGTGTCTCTGACAGCATCACAAAGAGACACCAGGATTACTGATAATGTACGTTGTTGAAAAATTCAAAGCTAGCGATGACCAAGTGGGTATATTGTGGATCTTTATTGAACCAAACCATCCACGTAAAAAAATAGTAAAGATTAAACCAAAGGCTCGAAGTTTTGTCTCCATTTGATTAATAAAAAAAAAAACTTTAACTGATTCATCTCAATTTGATCATGATTACGAGCGTTTACTTTTAATTTGTTTAAACTTAGTGTTCTATTTTATCTAATTGATTTAATCTCGATACACGAACATTTAAATGCAGTACATAAGTTGGGCACGTGACGCAGTCTACTTAACTTCAATGTATCGCGTGATTCGTCCGAATAAAGTTCTAAATGTGACATATAAATGCAAATTACGTATTTTACTTCAAACATCAATTTACTTTTAGATTGCGTTTGCAATATTAACATATAATAAAAATTGGGTGGTATTTTAACGTCTAAGTTTTGACTTGAATTTGTAATAGTATGCAATGTACGTACATACTTATCTGTGTGATAAAAAATATCGAGAAAAAAAGGTAAAAATGATCGAGAACAGTCTAGAACTTTTCAATTGAAGCGCATTTGGACGTTGGCAGTTTTTACACGCAAGTACCTCGGAAAGCACGTAGAGACGTTGTACCTGGCGCCTGAACTCTTTCCGGTCGTGTCTTGCCGTTCTATCTCAGATTGAGGGAATATAGAGTACACTTGTATTTGCTCATGTGCTTATGCATTGTTATATAATAATAATAATAATATCCTGAGACATTATTCACACACGGCCATCTGATCCCAAACTAAGCAGAGCTTGTACTATGGAAACCAGACAACTGATATACTACATATATTACTTTTCTTTTGTAAATACATACTTATATAGATAATTACACCCAGACTCAGTACAAACAGACATGTTTATGCACACAAATGTCTGTCGTGGTTGGGAATCGAACCTACAACCTTCGGCGTGAAAGGCAAGTATCTACCAACCACGCCATCCGGCCCGTCATATGTCTCGCAGCGATGGCTAGTATCCCATAAGAACGGTCGCTGTGGCTGAAATCGGCCAGGGGGACGCCACAAGCGATGGAATAATTTAGCGTCAACCCTATGCTGGTTCAATGCTGGACATAAACTTCTTATAAGGCACGCCAGTGTGCACGATCTTCGACTGTTTTTTCCCAACAGCCACCAGCTATTTTCCGTATGCCGTCACCCTACCTAGCCTGAGGACGTCCTCTCACGTTTGCCAAGACGCGGTCTCCACTCAAGAACTCGTCTGGGTTTGACGAGTTCTCGAGTGGTTATCGAAATATCAATTTATACGTTATCAAAAAAGATTTAGAATATAATTCTCTCTTATACTATTCTTCTAGTTAGCTTTCCAGGTGAGATTGTCATAAATAATAAAGATTTTTTTTTCACAATTATATAGTAATGCAGAGAATCCCTCTCTTCTTGGGAGAAGTTTAGTTATTAAGAAAATGTAAATAGTTATGTAAATCTTTAATGAAAATCGTATTATATACATTATCATAGGTTTGTGTTATAATATATAGTGTATTGACAATAAACTATTGCAAATTCTAGTCCGTTAAAACGATTAGAACCTTAATCCGCCAGCAGTCACCCCCCATTGCGGCTTTGGTGGCAGCACAATAACTAACCGCCACGACTCTACAGGGTTGCAATTTAGTTTTTTCTTAAACGAAATCGTTTTTTTTAAACGAAGCGGCGTTCACTGTTTTTCTTTATTTTTTATTGTTGAAAATAACCAAATTGGTATGTGATTACAAACACTCCTAAACACAGGCATTGCAAGAAGCATCCTATGGCTATAATTACACTTGCTCCAGGGCCAGAGCACTGCAACATAGAATATTGATGTTTGGCAGTAGAATAAATAAGTAGGTGAGTTCCCGACGTTCAAACCACGGGTCCACGGGTAAATATAATCGACTCAAAGTTAATAACGTGTTAAGCACTAAAAGCTTTCTATCATAAATGTGTGAATGTAATGAAATATAAACTCAAATTCTAAGTTTGTTTTAAATAAGACTACCAGACTATTATATTATATTAAAAGTTCCTTTGTTTGTTACAAGTAATATACTGAACTAATCGTAATGGATTTTGTCATAAAGTTTATCCTAGTTTACCCTAGGATTTAGATACGGTTAAAGTTATATAAATTGCGAGATTTAAATATATTCTTTTTGAAAAGTAAAGCTGAGATAAGACTAGATCATTAGTGTGAACTCTGCTTTATGTAAATAATAATGTATTATAATTGTCCAAATAAAATGACTCCGTTATTATCATTAAAACAGAAACAATTTATTGACTGTTTTTCTTTTATTAATTTTTATAGTTTTTTTTTTCACTTTATTCGGAAAGGTCAATGGTAGATCTTATGCAAATGTGTTTAAGTTTCATATGTACGGTGAAAATGACTTTAATTAAACTTACTTGACTGTGACTGTGACCCGACTGATTCCGGCTACTGTGGCTATTCTCAAGATTGACTAAGTCAATAGTCAATAATGGCTAGATAATTTATACGTATACGATAAGCTTGGAAGGTTCTTTTCAAAAAAGATAAAAATAGCAACTGACATTTCGCAATTTATGGAAATGTCAGAGTGGAGACCTAACCCGTCTATCTCGCCCTTCCTTTTTATATAACACAATTTACATAATATACTTTACTACTTTTACGTCATTTATTTTTATTCGATACAATTTTAATGACTAGTGATAGCTCAGTGATCCAAAATCGACCAAAATCATTACTGAAAACTAGTATTCGCCCACGTGTTAAGGTGAGGGGGGTTATTAGTTAAAAAGGAGCCTATGTGCGTCCTTGGGCTTCGAGCTTGCTTCATAGGAAAATTTATCAAAATCGGCTTAGTGTTTTAGTCTTGAAAGCCTAACAGACAGACGAAGTTAATTTCGCATTAATAATATTAATTTTTGAGTCAGTTTCTTATGAATTTGTATAATTCGAACCCTTTTTTTTCTACTATTTTCAATTTTTTTTTAATTTATTGATAAAACCAGTTCATTAGCAAAAGCAAAGCATTATGTATAAAGCATTGTGTAACTTTGCACACTACATTTATAGTATTGATATGAGCTTTTATATTTTCAATATTAAGTTTTGTTTCTATGCAACTTTAATCTATTTATATTAATTAATTTTCCTCTTAGCACCACAAAGGTGGTCTGAAAGCGATGAGTTATCAAGATTAGTCCGCTTTTGTACGCTTTAATATATGTATAATTAACAGTAGATGGTCACGGTATCAACGGCATTATGCAAGAGTTAAGTGATATTTTAAATCCGGTTACAGAGGACCAAGTTTTTTAAGTGCTTAATTATTAATATATAACATTATTATGATACATTGTGAGGAAACCTGCATATGATATGCATTAGAATACATTCTGATATATCTATTTATATACGTAATCGGCTCCACAGTGGACTGGCGTGGTAGATTGAAACTGTTTCTTTTTTTACAACCAGTAAATGTCTCCTGTTGCACAAATTTTACTCTTAAGGAGACAGACACGAAGCTTATTTTTCAATGCTACACCGCGGCAAATTGGTGGTAGAAATTTTTTTCCATCATGTATTTTGATTGTCTATATTTGAACGCACGATCTTTCTTGTTCTATCCACTGAGCTATATCAGTTCCAGAGGTTTTATAATATACCACAAAAAGTAGTAGTACGGTACATATACGCGGGTATGCTTTTATCTGATTATTAGCTTCAAGTTCGTATCAGACATTTGCTTTTGACCGGCGGCGACCTTTGTCTTTAAACGACTTTAATACAATGAGTAACAAAGTTAATAGGTATTACGTTTATATAAATGTATGTACATATATACCCTAACCTTTGAAGCAGCTTTGCTCAGGATACAATGTAGAAAAATACTAATAAATAACAGTCGATTTATGCCGTTTACTACGCTATGATTTGTTGATTAGAGAAAGCAAAGAAACAAATTTAACAATTGACCAATGACAGACCTTAAAATAATTTTCCCGTAATAAATAATGATAAAATATGGTATTTTTATAACATATTTGTATTAAAATTTAGTGTAATCTACATTTCCATTACATATTAAACTGACTGACTTGACTGTTTCGTTGGTCTAGTGGCTCTATGTATGTTGGTCACGCGCCTGAAATCTTTTCGGTCGTGACTGATTGCCGTCCCATTGGATTATGAAAGATTGGAAATAGAGATTGGACCTGTTTTTGCGCACACACTTGTGCACTATAATATATCCTGCGCAGTTGACTAATCTCACTTGAGATTGGCCGCCGTGGCCGAAATCGCTCTGGAGGACATTACATATTAACAATGAACTTTTTAAGGATAACTTGATAGTGATATAAGATAGAGTAGGTTAGGCACTAATTTCCTTTGCTTCTTTCGAGTACAGACAGACAAACTTAACTATGAAAATATTTAATTGACTTACTTACTGTTTTATGAAAATGTTTAATTGACTTGCCATATAGCCACAACAATGTGTTTAGATAACGCCTTAAATGTAACATTTGTTTAAAAAATAACTAGTGAATTTCTTTCCGGTTCTTCTTGGTAGCATTTATCTCTGTAACCTATATTCGTTTTTCGTTCATTTAATGTTTTAAATGACGATTCAAATGTGTAATAGCAGAAATAAAAACTTAAAAAAATGTTTAAATAAAAACGTTTATGATTTTACTACACGATGTTTAGTTAAAAGTATTATTTTTACGCGAAAGCTAAAATTAAAGCTAAACACAGAATCCTTTTTTACAAAAGCGCACGCAACGATGGAAATCTGAAAGTTATAATACCGCCATATTGCAAGCGGAAACGGAAATCATTGTTTGTTGAAACTTGAAACAGAGCCTTTGTAGGCTTCACGTACAGGCTACATAGGCGCATAAATACGCAATATATTTACACGGATATTTAAATATACAGTTTATGTAATGTATTATAAGCTAAATGCTGGAAAGCTTTTAAGCCAGCATCGTTTGGACCAACTTCTCCCTATGACCAATGTGTACATACTCATAGCACTGATAAGTTAGAGGCAAAGGATTTCATCGTAGTCTCTCGTTAAAATAAATATACTATTCAACTCTTTAGGTTTTATTTATATTTAGGAAGGCATACTATTAAATTTAATATTGGTAAATAGTATATTCACACACATACACAAGCACTGTAAGAAATAAACCACGAAATTCATACACCATACAAACAAACTATAGAATCAATCAATCAACAGCCAATCGTTGTCCACTGCTGAACATAGGCCTCTCCCAAGGTGCGCCAAAGCTCCCTGTCCTCCGCCTTCCGCATCCAGTTGGTGCCTGCCACCTTCTTAAGGTTAACTATAGAATCTAAGAAGTTAAATCATTTGTGCTTAAAGTTTTTTTTATATATTTAATTCTGTACAGCCATGTGTTGATTGATGTTGACCTCTTTAAGAAATGAAGAACAGATTGATCGCTTTAAAATAATGACGTAAGATATCACGTGACATGTACACATAGGTCTTTATGTACTAAATATTTTAGGTCTTTTTTCAAAATGAATTAATCGAACTGTGTGCTACTCTAATTAGTAACGTCTCAAATTCTAGCAAAATCAATTTAATACTTACTTTATCCGCGGCTTCGCTCGCGTCATAATTTCCATTGTTCTTTCTTCATCAATGAAGGATTTTCATCCCCTTTATTAAAGGATTAACTTTTCATAAAATCTATCTTAGTGCTAGCCTAATGTGTAAAAGGTATCCGTATGCAAATCTTCATGGTGCTAGGGCCAGAAGTTTGGGCTGTGCGTTAATATGCTAAAAGTCAGTCTTTAATATATACATTGGTGGTGAATTATGTAATTTATTTCGAAGTTATAAAACAAAATGCGTTAAAATTAATATGAAAATTCAGTAGTGCTTGCCCGGGTTTGAACCCACGATCATCAGTTAAGATTCACACGTTCTAACCACTAGGCCATCTCGGCTTATAAATATACATAACTTTAAATATATATTATGTCTAATTACTTATTCGAGTATACAATCCTTATGAGATGTATGAGTTTAAATAACTCGTTTTCTTGTACATTAATGAAATACGAGGGGTCTTGCAATTTTTACACTGTGTTCTTTTTATTTTATTACTTATTTACATCTCTAAGCAGTTTTAAGCTTGACAAGTCCCTAATTAATGTTAAAAGGCTTAATAAGTGCGGTCTGGTTTCGCGAACTATTTTACCTGTTTAAAAAAAAACAGCATAATTAAAACATCCTTATTATATCTTAATTAAAAAAATATATATATGACGGAAACAAATTCAAGGAATTGAAATCCGTATGAATGGTGAGTACCTTGAGGCTCTTATATTTCAATACGTGCTGCCAAGGAGTCATCAAGTGACAGGCTTTATTTTCGCCTCTAGTGATGTGAGATCGTTGCCTAAAATACGCGTGAGGCATATGCAAAATAACGTCTCGAATATCATATGTTCTAAAATCTTGAGTATGTTAATAAGATTATTTTCATTCAGTATTTTATAATATATTCAGTGATTAAAAAGTTAATTAAGCTTACGATTAGTTTGGAAATAAAAGGTGATCAATTTTTTTTAATTTTTTGGAATATAATAAACCGTCTAAATATTTTAATCGTTCAAGAGGATATTATATGTATTGTCTTATAAATATATAATTTCGTTTTAATTTTTTTACATTTAAGTGGCTTAATTAAGACTTTCATAAGATTAAATATGAAATTTGAAAAAAAAAATGGTTATAAGTTATTTTTATACCTAATTAAAGTTTTTATATTCAATTTATATATATCGATAAAACAAATCGGTCCATATGACAACACTACGTCATCGTCATCGACTAGTCTAGTGCTTCGCTTCGTCGCCTCACCCATGAATACTGGAGCGCTCTTTTGTAAAATCCATCCCCCTCTCATTGTACCAATACGAGCGAGACGGAAACACACAAGTATTAGAGAGGGATTCTTTCGAATGCCGATTGCATATTAATGCACGGTTGATTGGTGACAGATTAAAAAGGGAAGAAAATGGAACGCAAAGACTGAGCTGAATCGGTCTGGGATGGTAACGACGTCTTTTCAATACCCCGAAGACTGAATGACGGTTTCAAACTTGTATTATATCGCGATTTGTCATCTGACTCTTAGGAAAATAAGGAGCTGAGCGATATTCTTCTGATATTCAGAATAGGAGGTTTCGCTTTAATAACTTTAGCATTGTGCAAATGTACTTGACTGGCCACTAATTATGTATAAAATTTAATAAGTAACTGTAAAGCCTGGCATTCTGTATCTGAATATTGATTGATTGCTGGATCTCTTGCAGGAATGAATTGCATGTAATTTATAGAAATTTGTATTTAAGCAAAAAGATAAAAGAGTACCTACTGATTTTCGTGCCGGTTCTTCTCGGTAGAATCCACATTCCGAAGCTGTGGTAGCGCTTGACGATTGTAATATTCTGTTTGAATAAAAATATTTTGTTTTGATTTGTTTGTTACGGATTTCCAATTGATATTATCCTGATTTGCAATATGAAGGTCATTAATTTGATTACGTAAATCTTTCGTTTAGATTTTATATGATACATGCGAACATTTATGCTTCGCTTGTATTGGCGCGCTTTTTATAAGGCCTTTTGTTCGGTATGTTAGTGTTGCCAGTTTTTGTCCGGATTGATGGGCCATTGTGTCCAGCCAGTCGCAAAAATCCAGCGGCGAATAATTGATAAGACTGAATGTTTTTTTGTTTCGATGTCGATTCGTTAGCGGATTAGAACGTTTTTCGAACGCATTGTACGTACTGTGTTTTCGAAGTTTTGTTGAACGACAAAGCTATGGATGACTCGAATAGTTTTCGGATCTTGTTTGATGAACTATTTTTAATGACGATTCGAGCTTTTTCGCAAGTTATCGCAAACGAACAATGGGTTTGTGATTTCTTTTTTTTATTTGCCTAACATAGACTCGCAGCTAACGCGAAGTAAATGTTAAAAAGGTTACAAAAACGATTCTATTCAATAAATAGAGTTTATTGGAAATCGCTACAGAGAAATATATATAGAGCCATAAAGTATATAAAGCTGTTGAATATCATCCAGTAAGAATTAAAAGGTGGCTGGCAGCGGTTGGAGATTAAGAGCTGAAAATCGAGCTCAGTGACGTGCCATTGGAGAGACCTATGTCCAGCAGTGGACGCGAAAAGGGTGATGATGATGATGAAGAATTAAAAATTTTAAAGTTACACATTACGTACTTAGAATTAAAACAAAATATATTATCATATGTCAATATTGTTGTGCTAAAATTTAATATCATACTAACATTAATAGAAATCAAATAAAGCAATGCAATTCTGTAAGAACTCACTTTATTACTCACCACTGAAATGTTCACAGCCGACTTATCGTAATATACTATTTCGTTGCGTGTATCCTTGAAATGTTATAATTATAATGGTCAATGTCGCATATCACTCCCTGACATTTTACGACCGTTTTCTGCGGTGTGTTTCAAGTTTATTCTTACAGTATAGCCCTTCAGTTCTTAACACTGACGCGGTCAAATCCTTAAGTTAATTGTTCCAAAAAATCCCTTATGTAGGTAGAATTCTTATTTAAGTATGTATTGATTAAGTATATGTATTTTTCATTTATTTTGAATAAAATAAACTTGAATGTTTGATTTCAAGGGAAGACTGTTGATATCTGAAATACAGATTACTTTTTATCCAGTTCAGAAACAAGCGGATTGATTTCCTTGATGATCCATCATTGTTTCCGTTTTGAGGAATAAGTGAATGTGTAACTATAGGTACAAGAATCTTAGTTCCCAATAATGGTGGCTTGGCAATGACGATGTAAGGGATAGTTAATATTTTTTACACTGCCAATGTCTAAAGTGACCACTTACTACCAGGTGGCCTATTAGCCAGAATGTAAAAAAAAACGTAAATTAAGTTTAAAATTTTAATTGTGAATCTCGTAAAGTAATTCATCTTAGGTTGTCAATTAGCAAATAAAATACTGTATTTAGCGATCCGTTCTAATCATTATCATCATAACTAAAAACAAACAATATATAATTAAAACATATTTGTAGTCGTATACAGTACAGTAACAGCCTGTGAATGTCCCACTGCTGGGCTAAGGCCTCCTCTCCCTTTTTGAGGAGGAGGTATGGAGCTTATTCCACCACGCTGCCCCAATGCGGGTCGGTGGAATACACATGTAGAATTTCAGTGAAATTAGACACATACAGGCTTCCTCACGATGTTTTCCTTCACCGTCAATCACGAGATGAATTATAATCACAAATTAAGCACATGAAAATTCAGTGGTGCTTGCTCGAGTTTGAAACCACGATCATCGGTTAAGATTCACGCGTTCTTACCACTGGGCCATCTCGGCTCATTATATATACTGGTATATACAGTAAGTATTTTATTGTATAATAGTGAAGCTACATATGTAATATCAAACACATATTTATTATAAAAACGTATTTCTCATCATTCCGTAAAGACAAACACAAAATTGTTATGCGTAGAATGGTGTAGTGATCAAAATCCTATTATTCGATGTCCCGAGAGAAATTTACATAATGTGACATCTATCTCATCTCATCTCGCTATCTTATTACTATTTTGGTATTTTATTTGATCAAGCTTGTTTTTCTCGGATATTGTATTCGTTTTGTTCATTTCAATGGCTTGTATATTTTAGAAGAACATTGAACTTGGTAGAAATTTATGTTATCTTACGGCTACGAGCATATTTACTTTTTGTTCGGCAGGAGACGAACAAAAGCGTGTAATTTAATTCATAAAAGGCCGACAACGCACCTGCATGGGACGGTGTTGCAAATGTCCACGGGCGGGTGTGACTTCCATCAGATGAGCCTCCTGTCCGCTTGTGCTCTATTCAGCAAAAAAACTGTCATCGTGATAAATATGTATTAATCATTCATCAGTATGAATGTTCAAGTTTGATCCTGGAATTTTTAACTGACAAGTTAACGATGTTAATAGGAAAGTTGTTTATTTTTTTAAATAAGAAAATAGAAATGTGCGGACGCACTTATCTCAATAACAGATATCTTCCAGTCAATCTTCAAACAGGGAGAAGTATAAATCAAGCATGGGAAGCTTAGTTTAGTCCATAGTGACCGTCGCGCCATATTCAATTGTCAATGTTGACGTGATGGTATTTGTCTGTTTGTATGTTTGGAGGGGGGGTTGTAGCTCATGTCCTTTTCTATCCTTGGAAACTAAGATGTTATGTCCTTTATGCCTGTTGTTTATCTGACTCGCTCACCCTTTGAACCGGAACACGACACCGGACACGTTATTATATTATTACTATTATACTTCAAGATATGATAATATTAAATAACATAGCACATAAATCTCTCGCTAAATATAATAATATATATAAAGATTACCTAAATCTTCCATAAAATTCAAATAACCGTTTTCTATCCCATTTTTCCTTCGTAGGAGCCCGCAATATTTAGGTCGGCACGTGACTAGAATCTTCTACCCTTATTGTTTATAATGTGATATAAGTGAAACAGCGTATTGTATTTCTATATAAAACTATCCACGTTCTTCATATGCTATTATTTTTATTACATATAACGTTTATATACATTACGTAAAGAAGTAGAGGTGTCAGTAATAAGCAATTATAGTATCGAAACACAAAGTATACAGCCAGTATGATTATGAATAATAAGTGACATGTTTATATAGTATATTACAAATATTATTTTTAACTTTGTAATACTGAGTAACTACTGAGTTTCGTGCGGTTCTTCTCGGTAGAATCTACATTCCGAACAGTTGGTAGCTTTACATTTAATTCTGTATGTAACATAATAATATCCTGTGACATTATTCACACACGGCCATCTGATCCCAAACTAAGCAGAGCTTGTACCATGGAAACCAGACAACTGATATACTACATATATTACTTTTCTTTTGTAAATACATACTTATATAGATAATTACACCCGGACTCAGGACAAACAGACATGTTCATGAAAACAAATGTCTGTCCTGGATGGGAATCGAACAACCAACCTTCGGCGTGAAAGGCAAGTATCTACCAACCACGCCAACCGGCTCGCCATGACGATTCAAAAGCCCTTATAAGCTTACTAGATTAAAAAATTATTTGATTTCATATGTAATTAGTTTTTGGGCTCTGTTTTCAAACCTTTTACAAGAAATAAATATCTATCTATCTATAGAATCTATTTACACAGCCATATAACGAGCCGGTTGGCGTGGTTGGTAGAACACTTGCCTTTCACGCCGAAGGTTGTGGGTTCGATTCCCACCCAGGACAGACATTTGTGTGCATGAACAGGTCTGTTTGGCCTGAGTCTGGGTGTAATTATCTATATAAGTATGTATTTACAAAAGAAAAGTAGTATATGTAGTATATCAGTTGTCTGGTTTCCATAGCACGAGCTTTGTACAAGCTTCATTTGGGATCAGATGGCCGTGTGTGAAAAATGTCCCAGGATATTATTATTTTTATTATATTATACAAGCAACACACATAATATCGCATTAATATATATTAGTTTTAATCTGTAACTTGTAGATATGTATTCCGTCTCATAAGTTCTTACGTCACAACATCATCTGATTTTGAGTTTTTTTTTTAAATCGTCTTGCTAAATTATAAGGACCAAAGTCACAGTTATACAGTCATAAATTATAAAGGCTTTTAATATATGTGGCTTAAACATTAATTCGAATAATATGCAGTTTTATTATATTATATTGTTGTTGAGAATTGTTTTATAAATGCTTTTCATATACAAATGAGTCACAAACAATTATATAATTTAAATATAACAGGATCGTAACGATGAAAGCATTATTACACTAAGTGTTGATAATTGCACACACTCGTGTAAAACTGTAATACGTCATTACATTACGCTCGGCCCTGTCGCATATTCAACACATACATTCACATAGTATAGTATATACATCGACGTGTAAAACATAATAAAAAACCAAAAGAACAACGCGTGTGCGCGCGCGTGTATTTGTAAGTGTGTGCGTGTGTGTGTTTGTGTGTGTATGTTTGTGTTTATGTGGGTGTGTGTTGTGTGTTAACTTATGCTTGTCGCGGTCAATGTAAAAAATACATTTTATTCCTTCAAACAATTTTGTCATCTTTTTTGACTGACTTTTGTGTTTCCTATTAAATTCACCCATTACATATAATAAAGTAGAAACCGTGTCGTTATGCATTAAATATGTAAGAAAAATACTTTTTTAAATATATCGCAATAGAACTGACATTCACGCAGACGAAGCCGCAGGCATCGGCTAGTAATAACTAACACTTATATCCATCATCCATTTTTATATATAAGAGTAGCAAAACCCTGCAACGTTTTTCCGTCTTTGTATACTAACAGTCGTGGCGTTCGGTTGAGCTGTAAAAAATTTAATTTGTTGCAGAAAGTGAAGTTTAAGAAAGTGCTATGTAAATTGTTTCTAAACAATTCTGAATTATGACGCGAATGAAATTGCGGAAAAGCGCTAGTTTATTAATATCTAAATAACATTGAATCAGGCCATTAGGCCTTCACGGTAGCATGCCCAAGCGATCCCGTGGCGCGCCTCGTTAAGACGGAAAAGGTACCGCTGGTATTTTAGTGGGTATTCTGATGTTCGGGCGCACTCGGCGCCTTGGACACCGGCGAGCCCCACATACCCTCTACTGTTCCCGTGTGGGAAATGCGTATTATATTATTCCAGCGAAAAAAAGGCAATTAAGCTTCATTTAAGAAGAATATTAAATAACACCTAATCCACAATTTCTAAAGCCAATCGTAATTATTTGTAAGCACGTGTTTATAGGAACTGTCATTCCGTACGTGCTTTGTAAAAATGACATATTCCGCGAAACAGGATGCTACACCGTAAAAGGCTACTTGTCTCTGATGATATTCTGAGACATGTTTATTCGCCAGCTCGCGCTGCAGTTACGCGCTCTGTACCCTTCTTAACTTATTTTTTAATTAATCAAGGGACTAATTTAGTGACTTCTATATTCTAATGACATATATATATATATATATATATATATATATATATATATATATATATATATATATATCTGACGAGCTGGTTGGCGTGGTTGGTAGATACTTGCCTTTCACGCCATAGGTTGTGGGTTCGATTCCCACCCAATTAAAACAAAAAAAAAAAAAGAGAGACATTTGTGTGCACGAACATGTCTGTTTGTCCTGAGTCTGGGTGTAATTATCTATATAAGTATGTATTTACAAAAGAAAAGTAGTATATGTATTATATCAGTTGTCTGGTTTCCATGGCACAAGCTTTGTACAAGCTTAATTTGGGATCAGATGGCCGTGTGTGAAAAATGTCCCAGGATATTATTATTATTATATATAAACAAAGCTTAGACATACATATTCCATGAGATTTGCTTATAGCCCTACTTGCTACGACTCATTTCTTAGTTAAAAATTTATTTATAATACAACATACTATTTCATTTAACTACTTAGTCATATTTTAATTACAAAGTTCCGATAACAACTTCACCGACATTCAAAAGGTAATTTCACGAATCTATTATAATCTATACATCTAAATAAAATTGAAGTGTCTGTCTGTGATTTCAAAATGACTGCCCCTTTTAAAAATAGGTCGGCTATTTGCGAATTACCAAAACCAAAACAATATATATTTTTTTAATTTTTGTCCGTCTGTTCGTCCAGGCTAATCTCGGAAACGGTTAAAAATTACAAATTGAAATAACTAAATTATTATAAGAAGTATTTCGAGGTTCCGTTTAGACTTTGTTTCATTAAAATCGGTTGAGTCTATCAAAAGTTGTAAAAACGTACGTTTTTTGGTGTTCTCAAAACGTCAATTTCTGAATCGCGCTGTCCAGATTTTTCGGAATTGAGTGACCTTTAATACAAAATCATGTTGACGTTTCGTCTGATTGTTTTGAATATTTCTTATTTAAACTAAGTACTCTACAAAATTATACACATTGCGGCTTAAGGTTTTAAGTTGGAATTATTAACTCGGTTTATTTTTTTATTATTTTTACATTTTTGTTTTAAATTTCTCGTGACGTCACTATCTCATGACCTATACGTGAAGTGTGAACATCTAAATAAACTATTAATAAGGATAAAACTAAACAAATTGATGCAATCTTTATTAAACCATACAACTAAGGCTTAAGTAACCTTACAAGTAGTACAGAAACAACCTTTTAATGTCCCACTGCTGGGCTAAGGCCTCCTCTTCCTTTTGAGGAGAAGGTTTGGGGCTTATTCCACCACGCTGCTCTAATGCGGGTTGGTGGAATACACATGTGACAGAATTTCAGTGAAATTAGACACATGCAGATTTCCTCACGATATTTTCCTTCACCGTAAAGCACGAGATTAATTATAAACACAAATCAAGCACATGAAAATTCAGTGAATGAACATTCGTGACATTTTATCGATGTATGTCCGATGTTACGACGATTAATGTCTTAAGTTACATCGTCACCTGCGCATCCGTTTCAAATAAAAACTCTTAAATAAAAAAGTTTTCTAAATTATACGGTGGTAGGGCTTTGTGCAAGCTCGTCTGGGTAGGTACCACCCACTCATTAGATATTCTACCGCAAAACAACAATACTTGATATTGTTGTGTTCTGGTTTGAAGGGTGAGTGAGCCAGTGTAATTACAGGCACAAGGGACATAAAATCTTAGTTCCCAAGGTTCGTGGCGCATTGGCTATGTAAGTGATGGTTGACATTTCTTACAATGCCAATGTCTAAGGGCGTTGGTGACCACTTACCATCAGGTGGCCCATATGCTCGTCCGCCTTCCTATTGTATAAAAAAAAATATATCAAGTTAAATAGATCACCCGATATGTTTTCTAGTGTAATGGACGATAGCACTTCTGAGATTAAACAAATTTGTCTTGAATAACATAATGAAGAAATACTACGCACGCAGGGCGAATGTAATTCAATTATATAACGAATTGCTAAGTTTTCTTCAATATTTCGAGACAATTAAGAAATGTTTTACATGTATAAACAATTCAATAATCTTAATAATAAGAACTAGCTATTTAATTTATTAAGAAAATTAAGTGCATTTAAATCGAAGAGAATTTTAAACTGTAAATGCAGTAACAGCCTTTGAATGTCCCACTGCTGGGCTAAGGCCTCCTCTTCCTTTTTGAGGAGAAGGTTTGGAGCTTATTCCACTACTACACTATAAATGCAATTAAATTATATTATATATTTGTGTTATGGGGGGGGGGGGAGCGTGAGAGTTAAGTACCTTATGTCCTTTCATGATGATTGGTTGAAAGTCAAGACGTAAAAACGTAACAAACAAATAAACATACAAACTCACTTTCACATTTATAATATTAGTAAGAAAACATTTTCGTCACTTAAAATAAAAATAAAACTTTTGTTTAGCACTTAAAACTTAATAACGATTTTTTATGAAGGTATCGGTCTAATTTTGAAGAAATTACGATGTTTGCTTTAAAAGTTATGTCACCCGAGGAGAAAGTTTTGGAGCGTATTGCGCCGAACTTTTTCGCCGAATTGCTACGATGCGCATTTTCATTCATACATATATACCAATATTTGTCCGGTTTTTGAAAAAGCAATCTTTGGTTAAAATACAAAATAAAAGTTTGTAAAAATATTTTCAAGTCACGTACACGCTTTGTAATACACCCATTGAAACGTACAATAAAGACATTTGTTCAACACTTTTAAAATATTTTTCAACTGTATTTTTATTATATCAAAGTATGACGTCACAGCTCATCATTATAAAAATCTCTATTTCATAATGAAGGTTTTTTTTCTTCATATTCGATTCAACGTAACGTAATAAAAATATATTTATTTCTAACATTACCCTTAAGAAAAGAATGTCTAAAATCAGCCGTATGATTATGTCCAACAGCGACATTGGCTGAATTTAACTAAATATAATAATTATTATAAAAGAAGAATATTATTCATATTTAATTAACATGCGAAGTCAAATTAAAGTTGGTAAATAATAAAAATTCAATTCTCCTCACTCTTTATGCCTCCGTTGAAAAGTGCTATACAGAGATATTTGTTAAGCATTTTAAAATATTTTTCATCTGCATTTTTATTATATCGAAATATGACGTCACAGCGCATCGTTATAAAAATCTCTATTTCATAATGAATGAGAAACATATTTTTTTTTAGTATTCGATTCTATTATAGTAATTGCATAGTTCTGCGAAAATTTATATACAATTCAGCCTTCGTAAAGGTTGGAATGCTTTTTCATTAATGCCTTCGTTATTTTTATTTAGTTAATGTGTTTTTGTGTTATTTTGTTTATTATTGTTCGATTTATAATTGTAAATTAGTGTTTATAATATATTGCCCTAAAAATAATGTCCTCCAGACCGATTTCGGCCACGTCGGCCAATCTCAAGCGTGATTAGCCAACTACGCTGGAGATATTATAGTGCACAAGTGTGTGCGCAAACACAGGTGCACTCTCTATTCCCTAACTCTCATAATCCGATGTGTCGGCAATCCGACACGACCGGAAAGAGTTCAGGCGCAGGACCAACGACTTGACGTGCTTTCCGAGGCACGGGAGAGTACACACTTCCAACTTCCAGACTCCGGGATGCTACTGAGACTTTTTTGACAGAAAAACCCAATAACTTTTTACTGGCCTGACCTGGAAATTAAACCCAGGACCTCCGGGTCTGCGTTCTTATATTAAGCCACTTTTTTTTTCACGCAGTGGAAACCTTCAGAAAGGTACCCGGGTCCTGTGGGGGTAAAACCGGGTTATGTGGGATTCTTACCCACTAAAACCACTGCGATGGCCGTCCTCAGCACGGATCGGAGAGGCTGCGGGATCGTGTTAATATAACGCATCCGCGGCCTCTCCCGTGCTTTGCTCCACTCGTGGCTCGGCGGAGCTCACATCAGGGGGCGAATTATATTAAGCCACTAGACCAACGAGGCAATATATATTGCCCTACGATGTTACGTAACGAAAATTATATTATTAAAAATAGATATATATATTTATAAAAAAATTAAATGTAATTACTCATTACATATTTTACCGCTAAACACTAATATGTAGTATTGTTTTGTTCCGGTTTAAAGTGTGAGTGAGCCAGTGCCGGTATACATATACAGACACAAAAGCCAAAGTCAAACTTACTTTGTTGCATGAAGTTTCGTTAAGCGTGTAGATATATCTTATTGTATTTATTGTCTCTTTCTTTCACTACTGTTACTTTACAATACAGTAACAGCCTGTTAATGTCCCACTGCTGGGCTAAGGCCTCCTCTCCCTTTTGAGGAGAAGGTTTGGAGCTTATTCCACCACGCTGCTCCAATGCGGGTTGGTAGAATACACATGTGGCAGAATTTCAATGAAATTAGACACATGCAGGTTTCCTCACGATGTTTTCCTTCACCGTTAAGCACGAGATGAATTATAAACACAAATTAAGCACATGAAAATTCAGTGGTGCTTGCCCGGGTTTGAACCCACGATCATCGGTTAAGATTCACGCGTTCTTACCACTAGGCCATCTCGCCCACTACTTTACAATAAACGAAATAAAACTAATAATTACTTTTAATTGATTATCACGTCCACCTTTGTAAAAAATAAGTGTCAATATAGAATGTTTATATTGAAAGACAAACTTACAAACGAAAATTATTATTCTTTTAAACTAGAAACCTTCTCGGGCGCAGGCGGAACAATTTGGCAAAGTTTCATCACAATCAAAAGAATATCTTCGGAACGGAGACAGGACGAACATACAAACATTAATTGATATATGTTTAGTTTTAAAGGAACGGTTTTGGATGTTCAGATGAAATATGTGCTATTAATTTTATTATATATATATATTTTATTGTACTTTAAAATTATACGTATATTGTGATGATTTTTCTTTTGGTGATATACACCTATGTATACATACGAAGCATGTTGTAACTTAAAGCAGTTGCCGTCACTTATATATATTGCTCTTTAAACTCTTAGTTTGTGTCGGTAGTTTGATTATCATAATAATAATAATATCCTGGGACATTTTTCACGCACGGCCATCTGATCCCAAATTAGGCTTGTACAAAGCTTGTGCTATGGAAACCAGACAACTGATATACTACATATACTACTTTTCTTTTGTAAATACATACTTATATAGATAATTACACCCAGACTCAGGACAAACAGACATGTTCATTCACACAAATGTCTGTCCTGGGTGGGAATCGGCGTGAAAAGGCAAGTATCTTCAACCACGCCAAACGGCTCGTCAAAATATGATATTGAGAAAGCATAAGAAAAAAACACCAAAAAGAAATCAAATTTATTTCCTTTTGGTGTTTTTTTGCTTACCTTATTCACTTATACAAAAATCTGACACAAACTGTCCCTATGACAAATTTTATCAAAATCGATTAAGTGGTTTATTTGTAAATACAACAGACGGTTGAATTTTTATTATAATTTCATTAAGAATAACTAACAAAACATACCTGTAGATACCAAATATGGACATTTTTTTTAGAGATTAGAACTTGTATGTCTGTTATGTGATGTTTTTGCGTTACAAAAATATGCACGCCTTGTACGGGCAAAATTAATTATATCAACGGCTGACAGACGCCGTCGTTAGTACGTGATGTGAATTCGGTTCGCCATATTTTTCCTTTGTGTGACGTAGATGTATCGAGTAATGGTGTTAGGATGGTTTTTTTTTAATAGTCTCGACTAATAGCTGTCTCTAGATATGTCTGCGCTCTGTCACATTACGAATAGGTTAAAATTTTTTTTAACATGACTGAACTTATTTGGACATTAAATTCTGCCATTTTGTTTTATTGAATGAGCATTAATAAATATGGCTCTATATCTTAATCGAAAGAAGTTGTATTTATGATAAAAATATGTATAATATTCGTTATATACATATATCTGAATTTAATAGCGTTTACAGATAAATCAGCTTGGAGTGTGTGTAACCGTCAGATAAATAAATATACAAATACTTTTTATATATTTTTATTTTATAGGTATTTATTATTATACATATTAAAGGTAACTTTCTAACTTAAAGTAGTTAATTATAATATCCCAAGTACCAAAACCAAAGCAACCATTTTTTTTTAAAGATAATCTTAAATTACTACCTAACAATTCTAGTCCTAAGCGTCTACCTAAAAATTGAAATATTTTATACCAAATAAATAGCCATTGTATATACGTTAAAAAGACAAATTTCAAAAGTATTTTCTTCACAAACTGAATTCTACACTGGCTAAGCCGCGTGTTTTGCTAGTATATACCAAAACATTAACTAAAGTACATGTAGATTTTCCTTGTAAAAGAATAATAAAATTAAATTCCAACGTGTTATTTCCATTACTGTATTCGGTTAAAATAATTAAAATGCTCTACGTACAATCAACTTGAGTAGAGCATACTTTGTTTGGATTTGATTACTACAGGAATACGCTGAGCTATATACGTACAATATATAAACATACTATCATAATAGTCATTTATATTTAAGAATATAGTCTATCAAATGATTGACAGGAAACATCGGGTTTTTTTTTAATATTCATTCATGCTCAAAAATCCATAGGTGAATTAATTGGTAGGTTTTCGAACGAGATTCAGTCAATAGAACCTAGTACTGTGTATACTTTTTATTCGTTGGACTATATGATTGAAATATCTATCTATAAAAATGTTAAGAGATCTTGATAGCTTTGAATTGAAGTAGCAAACGATGACAGGATTTTGTGATATGTTATATGAACGTCAGCAGTTTATCATTCATTTAAATATAGTATGTCTTTTTTATATAGAATAGGAAGACGGACGAGCATATGGGCCACCTAATGGTAAGTAATCACCAACGCCCATAGACATAGGCATTGTAAGAAATGTTAACCATCGCTTACATCACCAATGCCCCACCAACCTTGGGAACTAAGATGTTATGTCCCTTATGCCTGTATTTGGCTCACTCACCCTTCAAACCGGAACACAATAATACCAAGTACTGCTGTTTTGCGGTAGAATATCTGATGAGTGGGTGGTACCTACCCAGACGAGCTTGCATAAAGCTCTACCACCGGTAAAATGTCTTTTACTTTCGACTGTGATGTTATCACAATGTAAAATTTTATCGGTTTTTACTTAGTGGTAGCCGTAGAGCTGTTTGCAAATCTGTCTGGGTATATAAAATCAAGTCATCACAAATTCAAGCGCCAAACAGCAATATGCAGTATTGTTGTGTTCCAGGTTTAAGGGTCAGTGAGCCAGTGTATCAACAGGCACAAGGGATATATTAACATCTTAGTTCACAAAGATGGTTAGTATTTCTTAATGTTCCAAATCTATATGGGCCGCATTCAAATTAAGTGGCCCTCTTGCCGTTCGAAATAGAAAAATAATGTTATAAAACTTACCTCTTTACAATATTATATAATACTTTTATATGATATGCTTGTATATAAGGTATTCCAAGTATACACACGGTTACGTTTCACGTTCATAATTAAAGCGCCCCCTAGTAGTCGTAAAACGACTTGATGGTATTTCGACCCTTAAACATTGCGTTTAATGCGATCACCAACAGTGGCTCTCATTAAATAAAATCGTAAAAATTTTACGACTTAGATATTTTTTAATTAATTCTGGTATCAGGATTTTTCGTGTAGTTTTCGGAGTTGGTATAATGACGTCTTTTTCCATATACATAGACATTTATGTATACACATATTTTATGTCTCAATTTTTTTTTCTTTTCCGCTGAATCTCTATCTTGTTAGGTTAGTCACTGATTATGCAAGTGCACACATCAGAGAGCAATGCTTCGCATTTAATTATATCGACAGTATGTACTGGCTTACTACCCGAGTGAGTCAATAATGAATTGATTCGCAAGGAGATTTTTTATACCTACCGAATTATATGCAAAAAGTCACGCATTACGTTATAGAACAAACGCTAAACTTTATTAAATTATTTTTCACGTAAACAGCATAATTATATATCCAATATAATGTTTTCATATGTATATTTCATTTAAACAAGGATTTACAGTAACAGCCCGTTAATGTGCCACTGCTGGGCTAAGGCCTCCTCTCCCTTTTTGAGAAGGTTTGGAGCTTATTCCACCACGCTGCTCCAATGCGGGTTGATAGAATACACGTGTGGCATAATTTCAATGAAATTAGACACATGCAGGTTTCCTCACGATGTTTTCCTTCACCGTCAAGCACGAGATGAATTATAAACCCAAATTAAGCACATGAAAATACAGTGGTGCTTGCCCGGGTTTGAACCCACGATCATCGGTTAAGATTCACGCGTTCTAACCACTAGGCCATCTCGGCAAAGATTTACATAATAGCTCAATCTGATATGCTAATAGCTCCGTCATATTATGCATTAAAATCGGTTCTCAATATATCTTTATTTATAATACAACTCTAAATACGTGTATCCATTTTAATTTTCCTTCCGAATTTCCGATAACAAAATTGCTGACATTCAAAACGTAACTTTTTCGCGTATACATAATGAATATCATAGATTGATCAACATCTCGACACATGATATCGCGTCAGTAACAGCTGAATTTTCATGTGCTTAATTTGGTTGACGCTGAAGGCAAACAACGTGAGGAAACCTGCATGTGTCAAATTTCACTGAAATTCTGTCACATGTGTATTCCACCAACCTGCTTTAGAGCAGCGTGGTAGAATAAGTTCCAAACCTTCTCCACTAAAAGGAAGAGGGGGTCTTAGCCCAGCAGTGGGACATTCACAGGCTGATATCGCGTCAATCAATTGTAAATGTTGATTGTCTGTACTCCTCTTGTGATAAGAATAGGCTTTAGATAAAATGTCCTTTTAATGGCTGTCAGTTAGTTATATTAGAATATTCGTAACATGATATAAACAGTAAGTTTATATAAATATTGAAGAATTGCTGATACGTCATTGTACCACGATTATTTCAATTTGACAACCGTTCCGAAAAGGGTATCCCAATGATATGGGGTAGATAGTGCTGTTGTGCCTTCTTAGTTTACTGTAATTAGGGTACATTGCTACACGTCAAAAGCAATCAGAGAGAGACGGGTGACATATCCCAAACATCAGAGAGAGATGGCAAATGTCATTCACGCTACGGTATGCTACGAATTTGCGTTTGGCTTGTATTATGTAAGGAGCTAGGTTTTCCTCGTTAAAGTATAAAGTAAATAGGTCAGTTACCGTAATTATTCTCTTGAGGAACTACATTATTATAAGTAGGTTTTTTTCTTTGCTGTAAGGAATATTCTAGAAGTTAATAATGAGGACCGTATAATAAATCTTTTATATTATTAACTATCGAAGTTTCATACGTTTTATGTAAAACGAATGCTCCGATCACAATTTTTCGCAACTTACAATGATTTTTTTATATAGAATAGGAAGGCGGACGAGCATATGGGCCACCTGATGGTAAGTGGTCACCAACGCCCTTAGACATTGGCATTGTAAGAAATGTCAACCATCGCTTACATAGCCAATGCGCCACCAACCTTGGGAACTAAGATTTTATGTCCCTTGTGCCTGTAATTACACTGGCTTACTCACCCTTCAAACCGGAACACAACAATATCAAGTACTGCTGTTTTGTGGTAGAATATCTGATGAGTGGGTGGTACCTACCCAGACAAGCTTGCACAAAGCCCTACCACCAGTAGCACCAGTGGTGCTTTATTATAAGCTAACAGTCCTTATAATTTTACGGTGACATATACATAAATATTTATATGTAACCTATTATGATGGGATTTAGCGAAAACCTGTGTTATTAATGTCAAATTATATATATTATATATGCCATGGTTGACCACTTAGCATTTCTATTTCGTGTTTTTCATTTTTTGTATGTATTAATTTGAGAAACGGAATGAAATGTCATTTGTACATTAAAGAAATATTATAAAGCAAGCGACGCTGTGAACTAAGCTTAGCACATTTCCCCGCACCATCTCAGTTTCAATAATCGATTGCGAAATGAGTCTTCTATTGTTATTCAGAGGACGAATTCCGAAGACAAACCACAAACTTATGAAATATTCAGATACCGTATTATATTGGAGCTGAATGAACTCATATCAATTGTATTAGTCTCTTATTATAAGCTAGCTTTATCCCGCGGTCCGACTTGCTTCCGATTTGGTTGTATACATGTGAAACTGGGCGGTAGGATTTTGTGCAAACTCTGGCTTGGTAACATCCACTTATAACATATTCTACCGCCAAACAGCAGTACTTGGTGTAGTAGCAGTAGGTGGTGTGGGTTGAAAGAGTAAATGAACCAACTTAACTACAAGCGTAACGGATATAGCATCTCAATTACCAAGGTTGGTTGGTAGATATGGGGGATGGTTTATATTTGTTACGTAGCTATAGTTTATGGCAGACGCGACAACTTACAACCAGGTAGCCCATTTGCCAGTTTGCCTATCTATTTAAATTTAATATATATATTTATTAGGACAAAAAATGATAATAATAATAATGAATAAAATGATAATAATGGAAGGATAAAAAATGTAAGGACTTAGGATATATATTTTATTTTGTCAGCCTTTTGCCGTCCACTGCTGGACGAAAGCCTCACCTATAGAACGCCAACCATCCCGATCTTGGGCAGTCCTCATCCATCCCGAACCTGCCACCTTTTTTAAATCGTCGGCCCATCTTGTCACAGGGCGTCCTACACTAAGCTTAAGCGTGGTCTCCACTCCAATACGTGTCGGCTCCATCGGCCATCAATGCGCCTGGAGACATAGTATAATAAATCTTTTATATTATTAACTATCGAAGTTTCATACGTTTTATGTAAAATATAGGATATATATATCCTAAGTCCTTACATTTTTTATCAGATGGAATTCTGGTTTCCGAACTCCTCTCTGAGTTTGTAGCATGAAGTTCCTTCGGAGAAGATGACATGCAACCTTGACTATATTATATTCATCACTATATCTATGTGTTGAATTGAAATATATATATTAGACAATTTCAGCTGAAAGTAGCTAGCTTACTAGAGATATTATAGAGCACAATTATATGCACAAACACAGGTGCAATCTCCTTCTCACTCGCATATTCGGATGAAGAGAAATCCGAACATAGATTACTCGGGAAAGCATTATCATCGATTTCCTAACCTCGAACTGTTACTTAGAATCTAAATAAAAACTCGACCAGAATTCGAACCAGAGACATTCAGCAACAGAACAGCTAGTAAACAAACGAGGTTGTTAGATTAGTTTCTGTCTGCGAGGAATGAGATAGTCGGTTGTTTGGTAGCCGATTTTTTGTCGCTATTCCAAAGTTCATCAGCCCAGCGGTTTTGTTAACATAAATTACAAACATACATACATGTGTGAAAAACTTCGACGCTTATAATATTAATGGGATATGTTGCGTCGATTCGAGTGCTTAAAAATCCATTTCAAACAAACCACGAGTACATTTCGCATTTGAAACATCACTTCCATTTCAGCATTTCATATCATTGATGCGTTTTTTTTCTGATTACTTTCGTTTTATTACAAATTTTAGAGACCTGGGGTGACAGTTACGTTTTTAACGATACGATCAATGGTGTGCATACGACAGTACACGAGTAGTGCATAATGACACGCACACATACACAGCTACATATAACTCAAATGTAGTTGTGTTTATCTATTCATTTCTCATCACAACTTCTGTATTAATATGTTGGTATAAATAGATATGGCGATATGATTTGAATGAGTTTTTTTTATTCTTGACGTAGGTACTCTGGTATTGCATTTAAATCGTAACACAACAAAGCTCTACCACGAAGTGAATTTCAAACTAAGCGATTCTTACAAATTTGTTGTATAGTACCTGAAAAGATTAACTACTGTGTTTCTGTCCGGTTCTTCTCGGTAGAATCTGCATCCTGAGCCGGTGGTGATTTTAAATTAAGTTTAATCATTTAAATTTACAATCCAACCGGAATAGACAATTACAATTATAATAATGTAAAGTTCGATTCTGATGCTGTCTTGAAAAAAATTAATAAAAGTCCTAAACTTAATCAAAGTAATAGAAAATAACACCGAAGATACGCCTTTTTATAATAATGGAAGGCGGACGGGCAAATGGGCTACTTGAAGGTAAGTGCTGACCGCCCATAGACATTGGCGATGTAAGGAATATTAACCATACCTTACATCGCCAATGCGCCACCAACTTTGGGAACTTGGGAAAGATGTTATGTCTCTTATGCCTGAAGTTACACTGGCCCACTGGGTGAGGTGTTCATACCGGAACAGGACGATACTTATTGCCGTTTTGTGGTAGAATATCTTATGAATTGGTGATAATATACTCAGACGGGCTTACACAAAGCCCTTTCAAGTAACGACTGTAGAGTTTGGTTAATTAAAAAAAAACCTCAATTGTTTTAGTATAATTACACACCAATTATTTAACTGCTTCTAACGTTGGAAGATAATTAAGATAACCACGGTAGAAGTTACTTAAATTCTTCTTAGAAGGTTTCCGAACTGAAGAGAAAAGGTTCGACAATAACTGACTGCAAAACCAATTCAATCAGACCTCATAAAAGTTTCTTAGAAAATTTCACTGCAATGCGAACGGAAATAAAAAAAAAATAACAAACAAAACGCAGACCTTCGATACAGATAAACCTAACATAAATACAATTCATCGTTCAAATCTCAAATACACGTCCAAAGTACACTTTAATCTAATGGAACTTTAGACCCGTTACGATTTCAAAGCGTAAAGCTGGGGGCGCGCGCCATCAAATTTTACGACCGGTATCCATAGCAACGGCGCCATTATGAAGTTCGCTTGCACACCGTGCGGCGCTAGTGTTTAGTATATTTGTTCCATACATTTTATTATACGTAGACTTATTCTATACCAATATTATAAATGTGAAAGTAACCCTGTCTGTTACGCATTCACGACTAAACCTCTGAAATAATTTTGATAAATTTTGGAATTGAGTAAGCTTGAACCCCAAAGACCATAGGTTACTTGTAATAAATATTATCAAAAAAGAATTAAGTATGAAAAGCATGCTTATTCACATATGTAGCATGCTTTTTGGATGAATTGTCTGAAATTCTACAGCGTTATAAAGTTTTTTTATAGTATAGGTTAGCGGACGTGCATATGGGCCACCTAAGGGTAAGTGGTCACCAACGCCCGTAGACATTGGCATTGTAAGAAATGTTATCCATCGCGAATGCGACACTAACCTTGGGAACTAAAATGTTATGTCCCTTGTGCCTGTAATTACACTGGCTCACTCGCCCTTCAAACCGGAACACAACAATACCAAGTACTGCTGTTTTGCGGTGGAATATCTGATGAGTGGGTGGTACCTACTTAGACGAGCTTTCACAAAGCCCTACCACCAGTAAAAGTAAAAGCGTATTCGTATATATACATATGCACTGGTTACCATTGACTTATAGTTCACTTATAGTTGACTTACAGTTCTTTTGATCAGCAACCGGTTCTAAAAATAAATACCCACAACAGATCTAAAAGAACCATGAGAAAATTATCTTATATTTATTTGATAAAATTAATTTGATTATTATTTTTAAGTATATATGTCACTAATTTATTTCGCTGTATGTCATTACAATTTCGCTAAATATATTTAAAACAAAAAATTCTACCGCAAAACAGGAGTACTTGGTATCATTGGGTTCCGGTTAAAAGGGTGAGCTAGTGTAAACAGGCATAAGGGACATAATATCTTATTTCTCAAGGTTGGTGGCGATGTAAGCGATGGTTAATATGTCTTTGCCAATGTCTATGGGCGGTGGTGATCACTTCCCATCGGGTAGTCCATTTGCTCGTCCGCCTATTCTATAAATAAACCTATATTAATTTTTAAGAGAAAAACGAGCAATATGATTGAAATGGTAGGTCTACTTGTATGTTCTAATAAGCGTAGAACGGTCCTCTAAGCCCTGGACGCTGGTCGGACTAGCCGACACGGACATCTCACCATTGACATAACACTTGAAGGATACACGCATCAAAATAGCTTTTACAATGAAATTGAAATAGATTTTCAACATTTAACGACTGGATATACGAAGTGAGTTCTTACAGAATGGCACAGCTGCTTAAAAACTTGCTGACAATAGTTTGACTAACAACGAAGATTGTATGCTACATACATTTCATGTATACTTTTTTACTTTTTTTAATTCTTCCTTCAAAAATCAAAAATAGTGGTCACCGTACAGCAATAAAATACATACATATAACTATCGTAACATATTTCAAATGGCTTATGGTGTAATCGAGGTTTTATAGCTTGATAACTGTCCTAAACAAATATCGTAAAAGTTTTATCTGTCTGTTAGTTATATAGTTAATATTCACGGCGAACATTTGCTACTGACACTTTTACGTTTATTTTGTCAATAATATTTTAAACTAGTTACCGACTACCGTTTCACACTTGTTAAGTACCTTATTGTCTTGTCTTGTCTTGTCTGAACCCCTGACAATGAATATGAGAATATGGCGCCTTCATCGATTCTTCTTCTTCGAGTGCCACTCCGACTAGCGAAGGTTGGTAGTCAGCTTTGAATTTTTCTTCTTGTTCTTCGCGAGGTGAAAGAGTTCGGCAGCACTCGCGATTCCCGTCCATTCTCGGATGTTGCACAGCCAAGACTTTTTTCTGCGCCCAACAACTCTCCTCCCGGCAAACTTTCGCATCATAATGATGACTCATTATATCGTTTGAGACTAACAATATTTAGACGAGCGTAGTTGCATTATTTTGCTGTTGAAATCTGGCGGTAAGTTTAACGGTCAACCGTCTCGTGGTTGGGCGTCATCGACGGGTCGCCGTTAATTTTAATATTTTTTAATTTTAACATTAGATGGATTAATCTAATGTCTCTACTGATACACCGATTAATAGATATGAATTCAACACCTAATTTAACTCATCGTTAGAAGTAATGTCGCACGTTACGTATATAAATAGGTATAAAGTTATATGTTACGAAACATAACAATAAATAAATCTTAGTTCCCAAGGTTGGTGGCGCATTGGCTATGTAAGCGATGGTTGACATTTCTTAGAATACCAATGTCTTAGGGCGTTGGTGACCACTTACCATCAGTTGGCCCATATGCTCGTCCGCCTTTCGTCGTTTAATTTACATATATTATTTCTTTAAATTATCGGTTTATTATTGTTTAGGTAACTTAATTTTACATTCCAAATTCGGAGCGGTACTTGGTGGAAGGGCTTTGGACACTCAGTTTTGAGTAGATTTTAGTATATAAAAAGCTGCCATGCAGTTTTCAGCCGCTTTAAATTTAGACAAGCGTGAGTTTAAAGTTCTTGTGTTATAATTAAGACTGTGCGTTGATTAAGCCAGTTAGAGTATTGTCATTTGGCCCTCAACTTGGAGTGCGTTAACATGGGTGAATGACCCTCTTTCTTCTGAAAAATGTTTTCAAGATGAGAAGGCTCTGACTATCATTGGAACAGTTACGGGCTTTTAGGCAACCGCATAAAAAATCCTTTGTGATATATTTAAAATTGCTTAACGTATCAATTATTTACGAAACAATACATTCCCATTACACGCGAGATACGTCCGCGCCACACCATCAAAGCACTTTCGTCGATGTGAACTAAGTGTTCCATCCGAATACATCGAGTTTGTTGTAATCGAGTGATAATAGATGCGGCCGGGTGGTACGACTGATGGCTTGCAGGAGCCGACGAAAGATTATAGGGTGACTATGAAGTTAGGATGAACATGGATAGTCCGTTCTAATAATTAAAAAAAAAAATTCGGTGTATAAAAATGTAGATTGTAATTTTTAAATATAAGTTTAAATCTAACTTATAATTTAATTTCTCGGTTGTGCTGCGAATGATTGTATTTTCATCATAATTTAATGAAATCTTAACGGTGTAACTCAATAGACTTGTGTGAACAAAATGACATACATAGATATGTATTTATACATTGTTATAGTAAAATTTAATGCATAATGAAAAAAAAATGCGAACATATCGTGCCCTTTTCCAGCTGCACCTCTTGTCATACTATCAGTAAAATATTATTGTTTTAGAATTGATTCGTAAAGTGAATATCAGCTTTAATATTTATTTATAATTATGATTGTGTAATTAAGATAATTTATAACTATGCTCTCAGAAATAATACACATAAATAATATAATAATTAATGTATCGAGTGACAATACACACTGACTAGTTGAATCAGTTATCACTACAACTGACAGCTGCGCTAATGTCTTAGGTTCTATTCCCATTCAATACAAATCTCCATAAGGTGTTTTATTTAGTGGGAACAGATAAAAATTAAGCTTAGGTTATATATAAGCTTATTCGTATAAAATTAATTTAATCAAATTATGCCTTTATCCACTATATACAACCCATTATACTTGGTTATTGGTGACAAAATTGCTATATCGAAATTAATGAAAACATTATGTTGAATATCTACATTGTGTCACCTACAACATTTGTTCTAAATATATATCGGACATAAAAATAATTACGAGAAAGTAGAGTAATGAAACTCTCGCATGCATTTATTTAAAGATATACAAGATAGATTTATTTATTTCGTAATCAACAGTGTACTCAGCGTTCAGTTCTTGACTATTACTATTATGTTGTTCGTGCTTAACGGTGAAGGAAAACATCGTGAGGAAACCTGCATGTGTCTAATTTCATTGAAATTCTGCCACATGTGTATTCTACCAACCCGCATTGGAGCAGCGTGGTGGAATAAGCTCCACAACCTTCTCCTCAAAAGGGAGAGGACGCCTTAGCCCAGCAGTACTGTATAGTGCAAAATTATGGGCGCAAACACAGATTCTCTTTCTATTCCATCACGCTCACTATCTAATGGAACGACAATCCGGCACGAACGAAAAGAGTTCAGGTGGACTCAATGTGTGGCAGGCAGTGGCAGGACCAATGGCTTTTCATTTTCTTCGAGGCACGGGAGTGTGACACACATCACATTTCCAAACTCCGAGCTGCTGCTAAAATCTTCGACTAAATAACTTTATATCGGTCCAACCTGGTTTGAACCCAGGACCTCGGTATTTGCGGCATCATACCTAGCCACTAGACCAATGAGACAGTTACATATACACAAATACAGTGTCTTTACATCGTATTCAGTAAATTCGTTTCACATGGCCACCCTACACAGGGCAAGTCGAGAATACTTCGTTTGATGTAGCCGGCATAGCGTTAACTCCGTTTATGTTTACATACACGTTTTGTACTTACGGTAACCGAACCAGCGACCCTTGTTTAAACTTTTTTTTGCTTTACCAACTACTGCTGGCTGCGTCTGCGGTTTGTAGTTTATACAAGCCGGTAACTTAAAGTTAGTCAATGGAATTTGCCATAATATGATGTCACTTGCATTGACGAGGCTGGCTCTACACACCAACCGACTAAAACAGAATAAAAAAACCACTAATTAAAAGCTAGATGCCTAGCAAAGCTAGATTCAAAAACATGCATTTTTACGCAAAAACAAAATTACACCTCTAGATAAATAAATATTGTATAGAAAGTTTAAATTAGGCTGTTTGTGGTGTATCTTTATGTAAGTCGGATAAGACAATATTGGTTAAGAATTTTAAGTCTAGTATTTAATATTAAAATTCTACTAAAAGTATGTTCCTTTAATATATTAATTTGAATTAATTTACATATATGTATTGAACACTTACACTTTAATTTAAAAAAAGGAAGCGTCAATATCGTAATTGTTTAGAGGGCCGCCTAGTGATGTAGATCGCAGGTTCGACCCTGATAACTTTGGGCTATTGTTGTCCTCACATAACACAAGCTTTACCATTAATTGAATTGACAAGCTTGATCGCTTTACGATTGATAATTGAATTGATTGATTAAGAATAATAAAAACGGGCATTGCTATTATTATTATTTGTTTTTAAAGTCGAATTCGTCAGCTACGTATCATTAATATAAATGTAGAAAGAAAATAAGAAGTTATTTTTCATGGTCACTATATTTTTAACTATGTAAAAGATTTCATGTTGTTTTATTTTGATTTCAGATTTACAACATGGCAGCCATCGAATCAGAGCTCATAAGCCAAGCAGACGACACAGAGCCGCGATCGGTAACTAAATTATCTTCTAATACAAATAATTTGTTTTATAAACAGATTCCAAAGAGTCCCAATAAAAAACCACCAAGTGACATAGAAACTTGTAGTAATGACATCAACTGCTCGTTGCTCGTAATTCAAAGACGATTTGGTTTCTGATGTACAAAGATGATTAGTTAAATATTAGACAAGTATAAATGACGTCACTCACTAGGAGGGGTGGGGGGGTAATAGAGTAGTAATAGTAATAAAATAAAAAAAATAGTAACAGTGAAATATATCTTATTAGAAATTAATGTGATTACTATCTAGTACTTATTTATTTATTTTTGGGAAATATACAGCATAATATAATACATAAACATTTGATAACAAAATAAGTCTCACGTAAGCCAACAAAGTCTCCACTTTTACATTGAAACATGGAGTGAACCCAGCAAGAATGAGTAATTTAGCAAATAATTAAAGTATACAAAGTATACTAAACTGCCTCGTTGGTCTAGTGGCTTGATATAATATAGGCAAAACAAAACAATAAGATTATTATAATAATAATGATAATGATATAAAGCTTCTAAGGACTTAAATAAATTTACGTTATTAATTAAATAGATCACTAGATGCACTATATTTTAATTAATTTTACATATTTAATATATAATATTTATATTACACTAATGTAGATTCAACTAGTTGGAACCTCCCATTATTATCCACACTTTATTCAAAAACTTCTCGATATTATATTAAGCAAGTAGAGAATCTTGCCATCGCGATGTAGTAATATTAGTATATAAAGTTGTTACACAGCGCCATCTAGTACTCAGAGGTGAAAATACAACGAACTCGTAACGTATACAAGTATTATCAAGTGATTTTCAGGTTGTAATAATTATTCAAAAAAGAGTTATTGTGTGTAAAATTACTCAACACACTAATGCTACTCATATCTGTCGACCTGTATTGGACTCGTTTTCGACAGATGGTGTTCTCCGCTTCGAACCAGAACCGTACAGCAAGAAGCTGGAACTGAACAGCTCTGGCAAGATACATTGTAAAGTAGCTGGAGGCGCCGCACCGACCGTAATGTGGTATCTCGTAAGTACTCAAATATTGTTAAGTGTTATTTGATGGCCTTGTTGGTCCAAGGTCCTGGGTTCAAACCCCAAGTCGGATTTTTTTGTCGAAATTTCTCTGTAGAGCAGCTCAGTAGTACACTCATGTGCCTCTGAAAACATACAAAGCCATTGGGCGCCTGAACTCTTTTCGGTCGTATCGGATTTGCCGTCCCATCAGAATATGAGAGTGAGGCAATAGAATGATATAAGTATTATCACTCCCATGCGGGTGGATACCATTGATCCTCCGTCTCCGATTGTATTGGTAGGTTACATATATTTACTGTGTAGTTAGTTAGTCTCCGTGAATAAAGATTGTGCCGAAATTCGAATTGGAAGGCAATAATATTAAATAAAATTAAAATAGAGAAAGATAAACAATGTAATAAATAGTGAATGAGAAAAAATAAGAAACTAAAAATTAATAAATATGATTTAATTTTAAGTCATTTATGGAAACAATGTTGTTCTTTTCTAGAACGACGCAGACCCTCTTCCTGAAGGTGTGACGTCAGCAAATGGAACTCTAATGGTCTCAGAGGCCAAGAGAAGTCACTCCGGTAACTACACTTGTCGAGCTTCAGACGGAGACCAGAATATCACTGCTCGGATCACTTTGGATGTAGTGGGTTAGTTTATTTATTATGTACACTGTAAGTAATTGAGTAGCCCTAGTGGATAACATAACTCTTATACGTTATGCGAAGGATAATTTTTATGGCTTTATTTTTGTTGATCTTTGCCCAGTGTTGTTTTTTTACTTTTGTGAAATATATTAAAAGTTTCGACTTTAAGGAATCGATATGAAATTCAGTTTTTAAATTCAATTGAGATTTTTTTTAAGTTTCTTAACCTTTTAATTTATTTTGAAACTGTTTGCAGTGTCATAACGATTAACGATTGTTCTGTCTTAAAGGGGAATAATAATTGTAATTATATATACTTCAAACAGCAATAATTATTATTGCTCGTTTTGAAGGGCGAGTTAGACAGTGTAACTACAGGCACAAGGGACATGACATTTTGATTCCCAATGTTGGTTGAGCATTGACAGTGTAAGGCATAGGTAATATTTCTTACAACGCGAATGCCCATGCCTTACCATAAAATGGCCCATTTGTGAGCCTCACGAAATGAAATTTAAAAAAAAATACTGCTGTAAAATGGTCGCTTTTTAACGGATATATAAATTATTTAAACGGTAAATAAACAATTTTCATCCCATTCAACTTAAAAACGTTTCCCAGCCGATCACTTGATATCACTTGAAAGCTCAAGATGATCTGTCTAAAAGCCATCATAGTTTTCAACACGGCACTCATCTTCAACCTGTTTCGATTAAAAAATTCATCGTCATAGATTCTCAACGAACTTTAGGCTTTATCTTCTTCATTCCTACGTCCTACACGACATAAACGAAGCATATTTTAATTAGTTTTCATATATAATTATATACAACATGGAGTGGTGCTTATCCTGCAAAGGGATACTTCCTACAGGATGCTCAAAAAACTTCTCACAAAGTTGATCTAGAGTGAAGATCTACTATCTTAGTTTCAGAATAATGTTCGTATTATAAAGCTATTCTATATATATTTTCCTAGTGGCGCCAAGGGTTATAGAACCGATAGCGGGACAACAGATGCACGTGACAGTCAAACAGACAGTCTCCCTCAATTGTCTCGCCACCGGGGACCCGCCACCCACCACCCACTGGGACCGGAATCTTACCATATTGCATCAACAACGTGAGTATACTTTTAACAATAATAGTAACTAAGATATCCCAGACAATTATCTTCAATCTCGAGGGGTTTCCGCCATGTGGGATCCACTGAAACCATTTATTATTTATTTTCAGAGGATGGCGTTGATATCGAAGGCGGCGTGAACGCATCTAACTCGAGGTTAGTAACTTAATATTTGACGTTGATACACGTTCATATAAATATTATATCCATTTACATATTGGGTAAACAATATTGTAAATAAAAGTAGAAACCCGAAAGCTTTTTCGTAAAGAAACGAATTAAACGGTTACTTGACCTTACTAATTGCTTATACTTTGTCTCGCTCACTCGCATGGGCAAAACTACGAACTGGTGTGCAAATGAAGGGCATTGCGTCTTGTATTTCTTTCTTTAATACTAAATCTTTTCCAGACTGGTTCTCCTAAACAATGGCACGTTACTCATCCGTAATGCCATGGAAGAGGACTCTGATAGATACGGTTGCACTGCCGGCAGCGCAGCCGGACTAGCGAGGAACGAGCTAGAGCTGATAGTACACCCCGGTGAGATTTTTTTTTATACACAATCATAACTACTGCTTCGGAAAGTTCCATTCCCGTATTGCATTTCTATAAAATTATGACTAAGGAATATAGAGTGTACCTGTGTTTACGCACACACTAATTCACTATAATATATCTTACGCAGTTGAGTCTGGGCAGTATTACTAGACTATTTGAGCGAAACAAAGATAAGTATCGTTAACCATTAATTAAACAATTATATAGAAGGCGAGCTGCCCCCACCAGAGTCCACGGGTGTCGCGGGGAAGGCGGTTCTCGTGTCCATATCCGTCGCAGGCGCATACATGATACTGGTGCTAGCCCTCATGCTGTACTGTAGGCGAAGACGGTTGCAGCGGCGTCAGAGAGGTAACTTACACGAAATTTTTAATTGAACTATAAATATATAATGGTATATAATAGTTATTGTATATAATTATATTAGTTTAGTCTTATATCTATATAAACACAATTTGTGTTCATAATTCGTCTCGTGCTTGACGGTGAAAGAAAACATCGTGAGGAAACCTGCATGTGTCTAATTTCATTGAAAGTTTGCCACATGTGTTTATATTCTCCTCAAAAGGGAGAGGAGGCCTTAGCCCAGCAGTGGGACATTAACAGGCTGTTACTTACTTACTTTACTATATCTATATTATAACGATTTATAATTTTTGACCAAAATTCATCCCGCAAGTCTCTAAATTAACTGCCAGGTTAGGAAATTGTGTGAGAAGTCAGATTAACTAGTCTGACTGAATACTTAAACCCCACTAATTAGGCTATAACGTCATCGGCTTTAACCGGCCAATAATCATATAGATTCAAGTCCAATAAATTAATCTGATATCGATGGGTAATATACAGTAATGTAAGAGTGATATATTCCGAATCTGATATCTGAACTAGACAGCGTGATTCAGAAATGTGAATAATTGAATAAAAGCCAACTATCGTTATCGGGTTGTAACATACACAATTATACACAATGATCACAATTTACTAACTCCACGTCTAGGAGAGAAGATGGAACTAGAAATGGCAGAAGGAAGGGAAAAATTAGTTGAAGAGGGAGAAGAAGACAAACAGAAGGTGACCGTAAACGGTGCGCCGACGCAGAACGGCAGGCTGCTGCCGCATGATAGGGACAGTGGTATGATATTTACATAACATTACAATAATCCATTCCTTGAATCATAAATGCGCCACCAACCTTGGGAACTAAGATGTTATGTTTCTTGTGCCTGTAATTAACTGGCTCACTCACCTTTCAAACGCGAACACAACAACAATTTATTGTTGTATATTCGCTTCTAGGTGCAGATAATTCAGAAGTTTCGGGAATATCGCGAGTATCAAAGAAGTCAGGGCAATACGACCAGCTCACAGTACCGAGGACGTTGCTAACTGAACAGATAACCTTGGGTAAGTATTATTTAATCTATCCCAAAATTTGTTTTAGAAGAATTTAACAGGCGTCATTTAAGAAACGTACTCGCTTATTTTATTATAAGATGTGAAATTGCCAATAGAAGAAATTCCTAAACACAGATTCAAGATATATTTAATTGGAGGTTTTTGAAGGAAATCCAATCCTTCCCCTCAAAAGGAGAGAAATTTACAGCCTTACTTAAATTCTCCTTCTATTAAAACAAAATGCCTATCAGAGATTAAAAAGTCCCTTTATTATGTAATCTTCTAAATCTGATATTTTATCCTAGGTCGAGGCGAATTCGGTGACGTGATGCTAGGTAAAATAGATATGAGTCAAGTTAAGAAGTTGCGGAACAAGGATGAGGATGGCGAACCGCAACTGAAACCAGTTCTTATCAAAGTGCTTACGACAAAGGACGAGGTGAGATTTTTTCTAATTATATTTTGGTTTCTGATTGTTGTTGAATTGTTGAGCAAAATAGCAAATGCTTACGGTACTTGATCACCGCCGTCCATAATGTCTTGTAACAGGAATGGTTGCGGGTTGCCTTGCTCGCAGGAACCTGTTACGCCTGGCGGTCCTCTCGAGAAGCGGAACGGGTCCTCCCTTCTCACTTATCGAGAGGGGCTCGGGCTACGTTGTGGCGGCATGGGGCGAGTACGCGGTCGTCGGAACGTACTTCTCCCCCAACCGCAGCCTCGATGAGTTCGAGACTTGTCTCGGCTGTCAGAGCTGCGGTAGCCAGGCAGTCACCGAAACCTACCCTGGTTCTCGGCGACTTAAATGCAAGGTCGCGTGCCTAGGGCAACCTCGCCACGAATCCGCGAGGGAGGGCCGTCCAATTGTGGGCGCTACTCTCCGGCCTGTCCCTTCTCAACAAGGGGCAAGATCACACTTGCGTACGCCACAACGGGGGATCCGTGGTGGACGTCTCGTTCGCCACCCCTGTGGTAGCACGCAGAGTGTCGAATTGGAGAGTAGAGGAGGAGGTGGAGACTCTGTCAGATCATCGCTATATCCGATTTGAGATCTCCACCTCTCGCAGGCCGGCGGAACCCCAGAGGATGTCGACCACGCTGCCGAGGTGGTCCCTTGGCCAGTTAGACCGTGAACCGGTCAAGGAAGCCGCCATCGTGCAGCGGTGGGGTTCCGCGGGACGGGAGGAGGGTGCCAGCGTGGTAGAGCTGGCGGGCTGCATGCGCAGTGCCCTCAAAGAGATATGCGATGCGGCCATGCTGAGGACTCGGCGCAGAGTTCCGCATCGGCATGTGTACTGGTGGTCACCGGAAATAGCCGAGTTTCGGTTGACGTGCAGCCGAGCGCGGAGGGCCTATGTCCGCTGTCGCAAGCGCAACGGCCTCGACACGGACCTAGAGGGACAGCTTTTGGCCGCTTACCGCCAGCTGAAAAAAGATCTACAGCTGGCGATAAGTCGGGCCAAAGAGACGGCGAGGGAGGAGTTGCTGGCGGGCCTCAATCGGGATCCATGGGGGCGACCGTACCGCGGGGTTCGCGGGAAATTCCACACCCAAGTCGCCCCCGTGACGAAGACGCTGCCGCCGGGGCTCCTCCTGCTCCTGGTCGGGGAACTGTTTCCCCACCCAGGCGAGTTTGTCTATCCGCCTATGGCCCCTCGCTCCGTGATAGAGGACGCAGTGGCTCCACCACTGATCACGGAGCGAAAAAGGGAGATGGCCCTCGGCCGCTTGAGGGCCAAAACACGGCGCCGGGTCCGGACGGTGTTCCAGGGCGTGTTCTGTGCGACGCCTTGGAATACCTGGGTGCAAGGCTTCGGGAGCTGTTCGACGATTGTCTGAGAAGCGGGCAGTTCCCGAAGCCTTGGAAGCAGGGGAAATTGGTGCTGCTGCCGAAGGAGGGTCGACCACCGGGCTCCTCCTCGGCATACAGGCCGATAGTGCTGCTGAACGAGACGGGCAAGTTGTTTGAGAAGATTCTCGCAGCCCGTCTCGTTCAACACCTCGACGAGGTCGGTCCGGGTCTCTCAGAGGCTCAGTTCGGGTTCAGGGCGGGCCGTTCGACTGTCGATGCCTTGAACATCCTGAAGACTCAGACCATGGAATCGGTGGCCCAGGGGAAAGTGGTCCTGGCGGTGTCGCTAGACGTGGCAAATGCCTTTAACAGTCTCCCGTTCGAGAAGATCAGGGAGGCACTCGTCGTCGTCTGGGCGGGGGGCGACGGCAAGTTGGTCCGGCTTCGGATAGGCTGCGGCGTTCCACAGGGGTCGGTTCTCGGCCCAATTCTGTGGAACGTTTTCGGCTTCGATTGGCTCTTGAGAGCCCCCATCCTTCCCGGTATGGGGGTGTTGTGTTACGCAGACGACACCCCCATCACCGCGACGGGGCCGGACTTTCGGGAGGCGGCCCGCCTGGCCGAGGTCGGGACGACTCTCACCGTGGACCGAGTGGAAATGTTAGGTCTGAGGTGTCTCCATCTCCAAAACGGAGGCTCTCCTCTTCCACGGTCCACGCGGGGCGAGTATCACCGTCCACGGGACGGTGATCAAGGTGCAGGCCCAGATGAAAAACCTGAGCCTGATCCTGGACGGACGATGAAGATTCGAGCAGCATTTCGTGCAACTCGGCCCGAAGCTTGTCAATGCCGCCGCCGCCTTAGGCCGCCTCCTACCCAACGTGGAAGGACCGGGATCGCTATGCCGGCGACTCTATGCCAGTGTATTGAGGTCGATAGCACTGTACGGTGCCCCGATATGGGTGGACGCACTCACCGCACAAAACCGGGCCCTCCTGCGGAAGCCGCAGACGGTCATAGCGGTGAGGGCGATCAGGGGATATTATACGGTGTCCTGGACAGCGGCGACTCTCCTCGCGGGCGACCCGCCCTGGGAACTCCAGGTGGAGGTGCTCGCGGAGGTATACCGCTTCCGAGCCTAGGCGAGGGAACGCAGCGACCGTCCAGGGTCGGCGGAGGTCGGGCGGATCAGGGCTCTAGCCCAGCAGGCCCTGATCACCCGATGGGAGGAGGACCTGGGATCCCCCACGGCGGGCCTGGCGACAGTGGAGGCGGTACGTCCCCACTTGAGTCGCTGGGTCAAAAGGAAACGAGGCACGCTCTCGTTCAGGCTGATGCAGGTGCTTACCGGACATGGCTGTTTCGGTAAGTATCTGCAGAGATAGCGCGGCGGGAGGTGTCACCCTCCTGCCACGAGTATGGTGCGCCATTCGACACGGCGCATCACACCCTGACGGAGTGTGCCGCGAGGGGGCCCCAAAGGCATTCCCTGGCGGCGGTTGTTGGAGGAGATCTCTACTTGCCGAGCATCATCGACGCGATACTCGGAAGTGCTGGTCGGAGATGATCTCCTTCTGCGATAGTGTGATCTCACAGATGGAGGCTGCGGAGCGGGCGCGCGAAGAAGATGCCGCTGCAGACCCGATCCGCCGGAAAAGACCGGGGAGAAGAAAAAGGCGCTATGCGCACCTTCTTCCTTTTAAAAAAAAAAAAAAGGATCCTGTTACGCCTAGATCTATTTTTACTTTAGTTCGTTAAAAAATCATATTATTTTATATAGGTACAGCTAGCTGAATTCCGACGACAGCTGGAACTATTCAGTCGCATCCGCCACGAGCATCTCGCACGTCTCATCGGCCTCTGCAACGAGGCTGACCCGCACTACATGCTGCTAGAGCACACGGACTGGGTGAGTGAGGGGAAATATCATTCACGTACCAGCGTCTTACCTTAGAAGCTAAAAAAAATTAGCTATGGATCTCCGGTATTCGAATTAATTCGGTTTTTTTTTCAGGGTGATTTAAAGAGTTTTCTGATCGCGACCCGCACGCCCGAGGAGAACGAGGAGTACATCGCGCGGGTGGGCCCCGCGCACGGCCTGCCGCCGCGCGAGAGCGCCGTGCCGCCGCTCGCGCCCGCGCACCGCCTCGCGCTCGCGAGGCACCTCGCCGCCGCCGCCACGCGCCTCGCGCACAAGCGCCTCACGCACAGGTACCGCGCACCGCCTCGCGCCTCACGCACAGGTACCGCGCACCGCCTCGCGCCTCACGCACAGGTACCGCGCACCGCCTCGCGCCTCACGCACAGGTACCGCGCACCGCCCCGCGCCTCACGCACAGGTACCGCGCACCGCCTCGCGCCTCACGCACAGGTACCGCGCACCGCCTCGCGCCTCACGCACAGGTACCGCGCACCGCCTCGCGCCTCACGCACAGGTACCGCGCACCGCCTCGCGCCCCACGCACAGGTACCGCGCACCGCCTCGCGCCTCACGCACAGGTACCGCGCACCGCCTCGCGCCTCACGCACAGGTACCGCGCACCGCCTCGCGCCTCACGCACAGGTACCGCGCACCGCCTCGCGTTCGAGCGACATTCGATTCGCCTACAAAGTTATCACATATAAGTACGACGTACGTACGTCCACTGGTGGTAGGGCTTTGTGCAAGCTCGTCTGGGTAGGTACCACCCACTCATCAGATATTCTACCGCAAAACAGCAATACTTGATATTGTTGTGTTCCGGTTTGAAGGGTGAGTGAGCCAGTGTAATTACAGGCACAAGGGACATAAAATCTTAGTTCCCAAGGTTGGTGGCGCATTGGATATGTAAGCGATGGTTGACATTTCTTACAATGCTAATGTCTAAGAGCGTTGGTGACCACTTACCATCAGGTGGCCCATATGCTCGTCCGCCTTCCTATTCTATAAAAAAAAAAAAAAGTACTAAACAATCAATATTAAGGCTACACTACGTTATTTCGAATTCAAACTAAATAACAAAAAGTTATTCCAGTGAAATGAATATTAGTTATACAATGTTCGCTCACACCCACTTTGTGCGCAGAGACATAGCGGCGCGCAACTGCGTGATAACGTCCAAGTTGCAGCTGAAGCTGTCGTTCCCGGCGCTCACTCGCGGACCCAACTCGCACGAGTACTTCAAGTTACACGATCAGGTGACCTAAATAAATCATTCGTATATTTTTCTTTCTGTCAAAAATGGTTTTTTTTACAAACTTAATAATTCCTGTATTCAAAACAGGTGTTACCGCTCCGCTGGCTACCGTTCGAAGCCGTCATGGAAGGCGAGTACTCCACTAAGTCGGATGTGTACATGTTCGCAGCTACTGTCTGGGAAGTGAGTGATGCCTCCAATTATTTTTAGTCTTGATTTTCATAAATACATATATGCTATATTTTTATTGAACACCTAAGAACCATTGACAATTTTGTACACATTGAGCTGATGTATTTATATATCTCTATATAAAACTATTTGACTTTACTACTTGTATCCGCTTTTATACTTATTAAGATCCCATAAGAACTTTAAAATGCAATTTTTTTAAGATTCCAAAGGTTATTAAGATTTCGACCATTGCCGTCTTGGACCGATTAAAAGTTTTTTTTTTTATCTAATTTTCAGATTTACACTAAAGCAGAAATGCCGTTTGCGAAACTGAACGATAACTCAGTGCTCGAGAGGTTGAAGAGTGACACGCTCGAATGGAATATACCGGAAGCGATGCCCGAGCGACTCGCTACGTTACTTGTAAGTGTTATAGCCATATTAATAAACTTGTCATATCTTATCACAGCCAACCCTAGTTCAGATATTAAACTAGAAAAACTCACTGTTGTTTTACGTCGAAGTAATATCGGGGGTCAAATAGTAATTTTTTTTTATAGAATAGGAAGGCGGACGAACATATGGGCCACCTGATGGTAAGTGGTCAACAAACGCCCTTAGACATTGGCATTGTAAGAAATGTCAACCATCGCTTATATAGCCAATGCGCCACCAACCTGTAATTACAGTAACTCACTCACCCTTCAAACCGGAACACAACAATATCAAGTATTGCTGTTTTGCGGTAGAATATCTGATGAGTGGGTGGTACCTACCCAGACGAGCTTGCACAAAGCCCTACCACCAGTAGAATGAAATATATACATAACAGCAAACATATAGACAGCGCGATCCAGAAATGTGACATTTTGAATGAGCGCCATCTATCGCTATCGAGTTGGAACATACGCCATTATACATGAAAAAGGTCTATTGTGATGCTTAATACCTATTTAATCCTAACAGAAACGCTCGTGGAACAAATCGCCCACCGATCGTCCCCAGTTCACTGATATTTGTGAGGAAATGAACACAATCATCCAGGAAATGACGTCAGAGAACGCATCCCTACATTCGCAGGATAAAATCGAGCAAGATGTTTAAGTTTATTAACGCTGACGATACATAAGGCTGCGTCCACAGAAACGAAAAATATGGCCTTTTTTTGGGATTTTTTTATAGAATTTTGTGTTGTTTATAACATTTTGAAAAATTGCATACAGTTGTAAACACAGAAATTTTTAAATATTTCAGTGGAAATGCACCTTATAAGATACACACCTTATAATATTACGGATATGATCAATTTTAAAAATTAACTTTAATTTATAATATTTATTAAATTTCTTGTCAAGTTATTTTAAATTAAATTTGTAAATACTTAATTGAAAAGTGTAACGCTAAGCTAGCAATACTTTTTGACCTTTATGGAAAACTTAATATAATTATAATTTAAATTTAATGTCTAAAAATGCCTAAATTTAGGAAAACAAAATGGTTAATTATAGTTAAGGACTCAAATTTCAATTAAAACGCGATTAAAATCAAATAACACAATCTTGTAAATCTTTAATATAGCCTAACTAGGAATTTTACTGAATCATGATAATTAAATTTCTAAAAAAAAAATTTGAAATCGCATTTATATTACACTTTCATACGAGAACTCTATAAAAACTTGCCATCATAAAAAAATAATTAAAAGTTTTTTTTTTTATTAATTAAAAAGTACATTATCAGCCACCATGAAAGACTAATCATTTTATAATTTTAGATATTTAATCGTTTCGATGCATATACAATGTGTATTCTAGTATAGTAATAATTTTAGTATCTACCTTATTTAGTATATGTGATATTTATATCATATTCTAACAACGCACTTATATAATTTTTTGCACTTAATTTACGATAACAAACGTCATTACAATAATTGGCTTATATTAAAATATAATATTTTATATTAAACCTTAAACTCTTTGCTATTTGAAAGGGGTTCTTTTTTTTTAATCTGTCAATGTATTTTATGTATCACAAAAGTAACGGTCATTGAATAACATATATATTAAAATTCAGCGTTCTAGACTGAGTAGTTCTGTCTGTGTGCTTATAGTCAGTTAGGACAAACGGTTTTATAAGTATAGATAATACGTAAATACCAATCTACAAAAATGACTTCTTTTGTTTTTTTTTTTTTACTGATAATAGTGCATTGTGATATTAAAAAAAGTATTACTATAACTCATTTTATAACGATATACCAAAAAATCTCAACTTTTTTTACTTTTATATATATATTTTAAGCTAATTCTTGCGATACGTTAGTGCTAGTGACTATTTTGTTCATAATATCGAGTTAACATGATGACCAATGAGTGCTCTTTGCCGGTTTTAATCTGAACGCCGATTGGTCGCTGATTGCGTCATCGACTGCCATCAACCAATGACAGTTAAAAATAAACCAGAATCAACCAGTACTTGGAAAAAATATATAAGTATTTGTACTCGAATTGATTAAAACCTTTTTTTAAATATAAAACTCTAGGCCATTAACAATAAAAATATCATAACTGTTATGTAATATTAAGATAATTAATAATAAGCGAGCGTTTAACGTCACATTAGTAAACGGTAATGCTGTCCTCTATCCACATACGAGTAAATTCGCGCCAGTGAAAGAGATAGCTTATTCATGTGACTTCTTGACTTATCTTGAATATATGAGATTCGATTACGTCACGAATACTACAGAAATGATGAATGACTACCACAAATAAACACGTTACGTGTCAGGAGTCGAACGTTACGTCGTGTAACGCGCAACTGCCGTCATTCATGTTAGAAAGAGATAGATGCATCCATCGCTCAAACCATACCGTAAATAAATACCACCAGATGCAACGTTACTCGATGTGACAACGTGTTTAGAACGTGTCGATAGACAGACACTAACCCCGACACAGATGGCGTGAGTGTCGCCTATTATTATATAATAAATGAAATTATATCTCAATTAACAGTGACATCAGCTATGACGTTTGTTAATGTGACGTAATGACGTTTTTTTTTTTTTTTAATAGTTTAAGTATTTAGTATAGATAGTAGAAGTAAGTGAAAAACAAAAGCTACGCGATACTGCCATTGGTGTACATAATGAGATTAGATTAAGACTGATGTAGCCATTTTGATGTAATTTTAGCTAAGTTTTCGTCCGAAATTCGTGAACGCTCGTCCTGATTGAATCGAAATTTAGTTTTAAGTGTGCATTGGGCGTTGTTGTAGTTTTTTTTAATTTTATTTATAATAATAATAAATAATTTGCTTTGTTAATTTAAACAATTCAACAACAGGTTAGCTTGAAAAATGGGTACGGTCAGGAAAACAGATTTTTGTTAAATATATACTCGGGGCTGATTATTTAAATTTGATAGCTGACCGTACCGTATATATTTATACTTATTATAAGGCTTATGTATGACTAAATAAATGCCCAGATACATACAGTATAATCTCACTAATTCGGACTAATTAGGTCTTGTCCCCGTTGATATAACTGAAGTTAATTAACTTTTATTTTTTTATATAGTTAAGGTAGGCGAGCTTATGGGCCTGACCTGATAGTAAGTGGTCACCAACGCCCATAGACATTGGCATTGTAAGAAATGTTAACCATCGCTTACATCACCAATGCGCCACCAACCTTGGGAACTTAGATGTTATGTCCCTTGTGCCTGTAATTACACTGGCTCACTCACCCTTCAAACCGGAACACAACAATACCAAGTGCTGCTGTTTTGCGGTAGAATATCTGATGAGTGAGTGGTACCTACCCAATCGAGCTTGCACAAAGCCCTACCACCAGTGAGTAATAACTGTATTTTCTGGTAAATTCACACTTTTTTTTTTCAAATGAATACACCTTTCCCTAAAACGCATATCATGACCGAAATTAATAAGAACTAACACGAAAAATATACTCAGACTACACTGTCTGAAAAAAAAACAATTTTTGTATTTATTTATTTTTATTAACAAAGCAAATTAATTTATTGATTATCATTCGTGAATAAGATAATATAATAAGACTTGTTCCGTTTTTTTTCATATTAATATGGAAAATGTGAACGTTTCTATTTTGAAATTGTACATTTTTATTGATACCAGGTGATGCATTTATAGTTTAAGGAAACACTAGTTTAGTAGATTAGTTAGGTTTAAATATTTATTTAATATAATACAGTCGTAGTTTTTATTTTAATACAACACTCTGATATCATTGCCTATTATATATTTAAAAACAATAATTGTCAGAAAATTTTCGGGAGAAAGCAATTCATTGAGAAATTTTTTAGTAACTAAAATTATATTATTATATAAAAAAAAAAATTATAACATGTTTTGTAAAACTTTTTGAATTGTATAAAAAATATATTTTAAAATAATTGTAAAGGAAGATGAAAAAAAGTCCAAATTTAAAATATATATATAATATTCGGCCAGTTCTATTTTTTTTTTATATGTATTTTTCAATTTATTGTAGGACTTAATATTAGTGTTATATTTCATATGTACTCGTGTAGTTTATTGTCAGTTTTAAACTGACATACATATGTTAGTTTTATATGCGTAGTGCCAGATAGTTTAGGAATTAGTTTAAGATAGAGCCACACTGACTTACTTAAAAACTTTTGTATAATAATGTCACAATTATTCGAAAAATTAAATCTACGCCGCCTTCTTTTATGGAGAAGTTATGGAGCTTTTTCCTTACAGAAATTTCGGCTTGTGCCCAGTTGGGGTGTAGGATTTAATAATGTGTAAAAATATTGCAAGTATATATTTTTTTATTTCAAAACCAAATTATTTTCTTATGTCATTTATTTGTGAATTAATATATAATTATTTAGTTCTAACTAAAAATATATTAATTCATAAATTAATTAATTTGAAAGGCACACATTTTTCGCATACCTTCACCACACAAAGTCACAAACGTCCCTTATTTTTTTATTTTTTTATGTATACATGACATCAATACCTTTGTTCAAATTACATCCGTTTTTAAATACGATAGTTGTGGCGCTTACCTCTCGCCGGGGCTAGCTTTATCGTCGTGTCAATTTTGTATTTTAATATTAATGTAATATATTTAAAATAATTTTGTATAAAACTGAGTTCCTTTTTTTTAATTAAGTTCTCCGCTTATGTCAAATGTGAACGCGCTTGAGAACATTTAGGCTTGTCCTCATTTGAGATTGAATATTATTCTCAATAGTGAAACTTAAAGTAACGTTTTATAAGTAACGTTGCTGACGCAAAAAAGTTTCACTTCAATCAAGTGTACGTACTTTTTTTTATATTTCAAAATACTGGTGCTTTATTTTTGTGTATTTTTTATTGTTTAATTGAACAAATGTGTGTAGTATACAATGTACTATTTAATCAATGAATTTGTAAAACTGATGCATTTTTTTTCTTTTTAAATTAGCTTTAAGTAATCATATTATAGTTTTTCATAGTTTCGTATGTTTATGTGATAGACTGACTTATCGTGTCATATAATTATTATTTTATACTTTTTTACCTAGCGATTTGTTAAGGCGTACTTTAGTAATGGAAGGAATTTTTGCATTTACGATTTTTAAATAAATGATTAATCGGAAATGTGTTTTATTTATTTTCTACCTTTTATAGGACATGTTTCAATACATTTGTGCATTTGAATATTTTTAGAAAAAAAAAATCCACTCCGCCGTAACTTTAATAAATAATGGGAGGTTTTCTATTCGACCAGTAGGACTATTCCGTAATAATAAACTCGAGACTCACCGCAGAAATCGTTCCTGTAATGTCTGAAAGTGATATGCGACATTAAGTATAATAATTATACTACAAGAATTAGGAAGATGTAAATTAAAAAAAATGTTATTTTTTGTACTAAATAATTTTTAAACGATTATAATTGGAACGTCAATCAAACACAGGAGCAAGATGGTGACTGATTTATTGCGAATATAAAAATACCTACATACAGTTATAATATAAAACCGTCCATTTTCCCCCTTTTTAAATTACTTAAACACTTAAAGTATAGCTATAACAGTAAAGTTTATATTCTTATTAATTAACAAACAGTATTTAAACAATATTTAACGGTATAAAAACTACATCTAGGTTCTAGGTACATATATACGTATGTATGTATATACAATTATACATGTATTATAATATATATATACTTAAACTAACTAAACAAACAAACACCTCTTAAAATTACGTTTAACAATATTTTTTTATTCTGCGGTTATAAGCGCGCAAATCTCTAGCAGTAGCATTCGGAGGGGGAGGCGTCGGGGGACGCGGTCCAGGTGACAATGAACGTGTCTCCGGGCCACTGTCCTCGGCTTCCCCTGCCGCGTCCTCAAACCTCTCCTCCTCGGCCTCACTATCAGCCGACCCCGACCCGTTAACATTTTCGATCTCATTTTTCCCTTTGTTAATTACCGAGCCGTGCTGATTAGTCCGCGATAAAGAAAACCGATCTTTTTTATTTAGGTTAATCACTTGATCGTGATGTCTACGCCACGTTACTCCATCTCCCACGTCTACTTTATACGACACTGGACCCGATTGACCTGTTACAGTTCCCCCTGTCCACTTAGTTCCGTTCTTAGTATAATCGCGTACCATAACGTCATCACCTACTTTAATTTGACGTGTTGACCCCATTTTATTAGCAACCTGCCTATCTTGCACCGACTCCACGACCTTTGACACGTTCGGGCGTAACGCGTCCAGACGTCCTCGTAAGCGACGTTCTAACAACGCGACGGCCGGAGAAACTCCCGTAGTAGCATTTTCACAGTTTCGATACTGAAAAAGAAATTTCAATAGGGACAAAGACACATCCTCTTTTAAGTATACTGCACGTTTTATGACTTTTTTTACGGTTTTTACGGCATTCTCAGCCGCGCCGTTACCTTGAGGTCTGTATGGTGCCGTTGATATATGCTTTATACAGTTTAAAATGCAATAATTATTAAAATCTAAAGAACTGAAAGGGGGACCGTTATCCGTAACTAGTTGCGATGGAAGCCCGAATCTCGCAAAAATAGTTCTTAAAACGGAAATGGTCGAATCTGCGTCCGTTCGTAACATACATACAACTTCCAGCCACTTGGAGTGCGCGTCGATTAATATTAAATATTTTTTTCCTGCACATTCAGCGAAGTCCGCATGTAAGCGTTGCCACGGATGAAGAGGAAATTCCCACGGATGCAAAGTAGCCCGCGGGGGTGCGTCTCGAACCATGCGACACGCTTCGCAATTCCGACACAAATTTTCTATATCCCTATCAATATTAGGCCAATAGATATAACTTCTTGATACATTTTTCATTTTATTTATACCAAGATGACCTTCGTGTATTTCTTTCAAGATCTTTTTACGTAATTGTGGCGGTACTATGATTCTATATTTATAAATTAAACAACCTAATTCTAAAACAATTTCGTTTTTCCTACTAAAATAAGCTTTTTCTTCCTCGCATTTCGTATAAGACGGCCATCCAAACAACACATAACCAACGATCTTACTTACTAATGGATCTTTCTTTGTTTCGCGACTAATATCTTTAAAATTAATGGGTAAGTTATCGTCTATTATATTGATATAACTTAACGGCGCAGGCGATGATGATCGGTGTTCGCACGGCAGGGGTAAGCGGGATAACGTATCGGCCGGACTGTTCTCGCACGAACGCACAAATTCTACCGAAAATTCGTAAGCCGATAACCGCGCCGCCCAGCGCTGCAAGCGACTTGCAGCCGTTTGAGGGATACCGCATTTTGGACTAAAAATGTAACTTAACGGTTGATGATCCGTTCGTAGTACAAATCGTCTACCGAAAAGATATTGATGATGTTTAATAATCCCAAAAAAGATAGCTAACGCTTCTTTATCAAGTTGGCTATAATTAATTTCTGCACTATTAAGCGTGCGCGACACACAGCTCACGGGGCGCTCGCTGCCGTCCGGGTAGCGGTGCCCGAGAACGGCGCCCAGCCCGTACGCGCTGCTATCCACCGACAACACCAACGGCCGGCCCTCTTCGTAGTGTGCCAGCACCTTATCCCCTGTCAATACACTCTTAGCCTTAGAAAAAGCCGCTTCACAATCCGCGTTCCAATTCCATTCAACATTTTTTTTTAGTAAACTATGTAAGGGATGTAAAATTATACTAAGATTTTGAATGAATTTACCATAATAGTTTAGCATTCCTAAAAAACTCTTTAACTGAGTAACATTTTCCGGTCGTGGCGCATCGCATATAGCTGATATTTTTTTATTATCGGGGTGCAAGCCTAATCTATCTATAATAAAGCCTAAATATTTGACGTTAAATTTCAAGAAACTACATTTGTTTAATTTTACCGTGAAACCCATAGACCGTAACCGTTCCAGCACAGCTCGTAAATTACTCATATGTATTTGTCTATTAGAACCTGTCACACATATATCATCTAAAAACACTACCGTACCGGGAACCCCTCGGAGCGTCTCTTCCATAATTTTTTGAAATTTTTCCGGTATACATGATAACCCGAAAGGTGTGCGGCGATATACGAAGGTGCCGATATGAGTAGTGATCGCGGTATAAGGTTGAGATTCCTCTGATAAAAGGACTTGTTGATATGAGTGTTTCAAGTCAATTTTTGAAAACTCCTCACCCCCACTCAATGCTGCAAACAATTCCTCTATACGAGGCAAAGGGTAATAATCACGTTTTAATTTCGGGTTTATCGTAATTTTATAGTCCCCGCAAATACGTATTTCGCCGCATTCCTTCACCACGGGGACGATCGGAGTTCCGTACTCCGAGTGGTCCACGCGGTAGGTATAACCCTCGCGCTCGAGGCGCTCGAGCTCGTTCTCGACGCGGCCGCGCAGCGCGAGGGGAACGGGGCGTGCCCTTACATAAACCGGTTCCTTATCCGTGAGATGCAATTGAATTGTTTTCTTACACGTACCTAACTTATCTGTAAACACTTCAGGAAATTCGTTTATTAAACAGTCTATAAAATTATCTTCTACAATTTCTTTTAACGTTTTTTTTTAATATTCAAAGCGCGCATCCAATCACGGCCCACTAAAGAGCGCGACCCATTTTCTATGACGTATAAAGCTAGATTTTCCGCCTTAATTTCGTTAAGAGTAACATTTACATTAATATAACCAAGGGACTTAATTTGAGTCCCGGCATAACAACGTAGAATGAGATTATCTGTATTAATTTTTTTATTAGGGAATAATTTATTAAAAAGTTGATCACTAATGGCAGAGATACGACTCCCCGTGTCAATTTCACATTCTAATACATGACCGTCGATTATCACTTTGATAAAATAGGGTCCATTACCTTTAGCCGCCAATTCGATATTGAAGAAGTCCTCATCCTCGGAGGCACTCGCGTCTAAAACATAATTATTATAGCTATTGCGCCCAAATGCTCGATTCCGCACTTCCTCACACATAACTTTTAAATGCCCTTTTTTTGACATTTATCGCAACTATATTGCGCATAACGACACTTATTAGCACTATGAGACTTCCCACATCTCCAACAGCGCACCTCGTCCGCATCCCTCCGGCCGCGGGCGCGCGCGCCGCCGCCGGCCACAGCTTAGAATTCACATCGAATGGTTCTAATTTTCCAATAGGCATTATTGAAACACTAATTTGTAACTTTTTAAATAAACGCGTGGTATGTAACCGACTCGTCGCCAGTGGAACGTCAATCAAACACAGGAGCAAGATGGTGACTGATTTATTGCGAATATAAAAATACCTACATACAGTTATAATATAAAACCGTCCAATAATAACAGGTGTGAAAAAATTATGTTTATATCATGTAAACTTTTTTCTTATAAGCAAATCAATTTGGGCGCTCTCGTAAAATTCCTGCTTCCGAAATCTCTGAGATTTGGCTGTGACGTCACTTCGCCCATTCGTTATTGCAGGCAACTCTTGCGATACGCGCGTTGATAATTTCGTATTATTTTATCTCTCTTTGTGATTTGACGCCCCAAATATGTTCTTTCGTTTATAACAATATTAGAACGATTATTAACATATTATTTTATGCTAAAATAAAAGCAGTATTTTCACGTAGACTAACAAATAAGCTACCGAAAGTCGATCTTATGATTGCGGATTCATTCACAAATCATGCGAAATATATTTGTGAGCTTTATTTTTATTTGTGAGATTAATCTAAACAGTTCCTCAGAGCATAAAACATGCGATAGAAGATATGCAAAGTGCCATCTCTCCCGCCCAGAGATGAGAGCAGTACTCCATGTGGGGCTGAAGTTTAGCCTGTCTTACCTTGTTGAGCAAACAAAGCTTCTAGAGGCTAATTTGGCTTCACTTTCCGCGAAAGACCGCGGAACCTAACGTCCCGATAGTGGATTTGGTAGCGAGATGGTATTCTCAAAATGAGGGGATATGACAAAAGGTGACATTTTAGAAGTCATAGCGTAAACTTGGGTCGTATTGGGGTTGAGTTGTTCCAAATTTGGTTGTCACCAAAATCGGACTTGAGTTAATAAACACTTGTGGTTTCAGACACAAGATTACTTATCGACGTGTTCCCGACAAACATTAGCGCGGCCGGTGTATAAGGCGTCTAGAGTGCTGCCGTCTGCCAACATTGAATATTGCTAATTTGCACATGTTATTAATATGCAGAAGAAGCAGAGTAGGTGATAACACAAAGCCTGGTGTTCCACAACACCAGAATTGACGAATTTTAAGTAAGAGCATGCACCGTCGACAATGACCTTGATGGTCCGATCCGGCCAAATTGGTGATCTATTGCATTATTTCCTGGCACTAACTGCTAATTTTGTTGTAGTTGAGTCCAAGAGGTGGCCTCTTATACTCGACTGCTTCAGTCCATCGGTCAGATAAACTAGAAGATCAACGGCAGTAGCTTTACATTTAATTCAATACTGTAACATGGTGATTTAAAAGTGCCCTTATAAGCCTATTTGCATAAATAATTATTTGATTCAATTACAAATTAAAAACATATACTTTCAAAGAAACATAAATTGGTAAAAATCAATTTCAATGGGTCACGATTGTTAAGGATTTTTTCAACGTGGTATACGTTGAATAAATCCTTTGGCGATACGGCGTTGTTCACAAATTATCTTCAAGATTAACAATAAACTAAGATTAACGATGATATTCATTTGTCATCGATAAAAACTCTTACGACAAAACTATCGGTATTTAACGTATCAAGGCAGTATTACGAACATTCTGAATTATGTTTATATTAAACGAATGCCTATAACTAGCTTGTAAAAATTAAATGTTTGATCCTCAAACTAATAACTTATAAATACGGCAAATTTTACTACTAAGATATAAAATACATTAAAATGCTCATCACGAATCATCTACTTGTATTTGTTGATAATATATATATGGAGAAAGTATTTCTCCGAGTTCTATTTGTTGAATTAGTATGCTGTGGTACTGTATAATAACTGTATGAAAGTTTTGTTTTATACTAACCGAAATATAAATAAAATCAGGAATAACGCGTAAATTTAGGCGAAATTGTATTGGCGAGCGAGCGACGTTGAGCGATGTGACGTCACGCGTCGATCGGTCGCTCCAGAAAATAATTTAAGAACTCGTAACTTAAAAAATTGTAAAAAAAAATCATTTTTGCAGATATCGTAAAAATTCTTTCACCCGTATTTTTTTTTTTTAAATATGATTTTTTGAGATCATAAAAAATAATCTAATCATCCTAATTCTTAGTCGATACATTTTCTTCATGATGTTACGCGATCTCTCCCTGTCAGCTGCACACCACCTATGCAACGGTCCGCCCAATCATTACAAGAATACGCATCAAGATTGTATATCTTAAGTCTTTGTCACCATTTCACGGGTGAATAATGAAGTGAGTTCTTACAGAATACCATTGCTGCCTTACTAACATATATTGACTTTAAATCGATTGATATATCGCATTCCGTCGAAGTAAGCTCACTTCAGGTTATATGTTGGAATAAAACACAAAAATAATATATCGCCTTTATTAGAATGCATAGTCTTCATATATGATTGTATAAAATTTATTAATGATAAAAGAATACTTTAAATGCAAATTAAAACAGTCTTAGAACTTCAATTTCGATAAGTTTTATGTTTAATATTATTTTAATAACGCAAGACATTTTTAAATACATTATAATTATATCAACTTCCGGTCAAATTCTAAGGGATTTCCTTGGCTATTTACTTTAGAGGTAATTTATATGTTACAGCAAGAACTCTATTCAGGTCAAAATATATATGACTGACATAATTTAAAAAATACTTTTGACTGACATATGTTAAGTTAGTTTTTTCTATAACCTTGACTTCTATCCATCTGTATGTATTGTAGTTTGTGTTTTTTTTATAGAATAGGAAGGCGGACGAGCATATGGACCACCTGATGGTAAGTCGTCACCAACGCCCATAGACATTGGCATTGTAAGAAATGACAACCATCGCTTACATAGCCAATGCGCCACCAACCTTGGGAACTAAGATGTATGTCCCTTGTGCCTGTAATTACACTGGCTCACTCACCCTTCAAACCGGAACATAAAAAATACCGAGTACTGCTGTTTTGCGGTGAAATATCTGATGAGTGGGTGGTACCTACCCAGACGAGCTTGCCCAAAGCTAACATATATACTACTAAATATATTAGCAAAGTACATTCGCTATACTTAAACACGCTGTCGAGATACTAATCTAGTTATCATCGATATACAATGTTACGTGTGTTTCTCAGATTATAAATATTTTTTTTATTATATGTTAATGTCACATAAATGTATGTGACATAAACATATATATTTATATAGACATAACATACAGAATTTCAATATAATATATATATGTATATATAAGTTTAACGAAATAATCCAGCGATATTTAAATAAGATATATGAATAAACGATTTATTTTCCTTTAGTATGGTCGAATTGTGTACCAAACGTATTTCAAAAGGGTCCGATAAAAAAAAGTTTCGTAAATCGCCTTTATTTGATGTATGAACGACTTTAACGGCTCGTAACTCAAACACGATTACCGATACGAAATAACGATTCGTTAAATATAGAAATAAATTAACTTAATACATTTAGTCCAGTTAATTGTCAGTCAAAAGTTATAATGACCCAAAAACAGTTCCAACTGTAACACAGAAATAGAGAAATTGATCGCAATATTGTGCATATTCAGCCTTTTATAAAGCTCATATAGGGATCAGATATCGTTTTAACACCAATCGGTTTTACGTATAGTTAAAATCCATGAACTTTACAGCTCTCAATCATACAATTATTAAGTCTATTCCAATGACAGCAGTAAATATTAAACAAACCTTAGAGTTACTTATTCCCCGATTCGTTAATACCTCTATATCGTACAATACAAACAATTGTTTATTATATTTTTAATTGTAGCGTCAGATGACGTCAGCGTATAATTTCGAGCGTCAGACGACGTCATCGTGTACTCCTGTCATTGAAATTAGTTTTATATTCATATATGTATTTTAATGAACTTCAAACCTTGTCTGTACACTATTTCGTCTTCGCAATATTTACACATTGTTTTCTATATATTGACGTTGACAAAACAATTTTTACATTGAGAGCTTTTTTATTTCATATTAAACACTTTAAACCGCAAATAGTCGATTAAATTAATGTATCTATTAATTAAATCTCATTAAGTATAAAAACAACTATGATAACTATTGGAAATGACCTTAAGTAGATTACAATATATATAATACTGTTTGTATTAACTCGCTCGAGGGCCCAGTTTCCGGAGACAGGATATACCCTGAAAAAAAAATAGACATATTAAAATTTATATTACATTAAAATCTAGCTCAAATATCTTTAGTCAAAAGTACAAGAATCACAAAAGTCTATTCGAAAAAAATATATATTAAAATTTGTTTTGCTAACGATAATAAATTAATACTGTTTCATCCCTACTTATTATTAGTGAGTTAAATTTTTTTAATAATAATAATGTCCTCCAGACCGATTTCGGCCACGGCGGCCAATTTCAAGAGAGATTAGCCAACTACGCAGGAGATATTATAGTGCACAAGTGTGTGTGCAAACACAGATGCACTCTCTATTCCCTAACTCTCATAATCCGATGGGACGGCAATCCGATACGACCGGAAAGACTTCAGGCACAGGACCAACGGCTTTACGTGCTTTCCGAGGCACAGGAGTGTACACACTTCCAACTTCCAGACTCCGGGCTGCTACTGAGAATTTTCTGACAAAAAAATCCGATAACTTTTTATTGGCCCGACCTGGGAATTGAACCCAAGACCTCCGGGTCTGCGGCCTTATATCAAGCCACTAGATCAACAGAGAGAGGCAGGCAAAAACTTTATTACTGTACAAATTTAAAACTTGTAGTAGTAACTTGCATTGTGTAATTACTGAGTTTTTTGCACGTTTCTCTCGGTTACAGTTGTGAGCTTTATGTTATATTTTATCCTTTGACAGGATTCAAAGTCCTCGTTCTCACCTGTTCCTGGTACTCCTGCCTCGTGAGCCAGAAGTTGTCCCGGTTCTTGCAGACCTCGGCCAGGACGGCACCTCCGATGAACACCATGTCCTTGCGTCGCGGGGGATCCTCTATGCGGATCTTGAATTTCTGAAAACCGAATAGAATGTAGCCAAGCCATGTAACCGTACTCAACTTTAATGTAATGTTCCATACATTAACGCCAATTTTTATATCTAACACGAGTCGAGAATGTATCTCGCATAGATTGAGAATGTGTAATGAATGTGATGCGAGGCGTATGTGTCACGCAAGTCGCACGCGTGTCGTACACATGTCACACGCCTGTCGTACACGTGTCGCACGCGTGCCGCACACGTGTCACACGAGTCGCACACATGTCGCATACGAGTCGTCGGCACTCACGGCGAGCTTGTCGGAGTCGTTCCGGAGCACTCGCTCGAGGTAGAGCTGCTTGATCTCGCGCTCCAGGCGCGACGGCAGGCCGGGGTACATGGTGGAGCCCCCCGACAGCACGATGTGCTTGTACAGCTCGTTGCGCATGTCGATATCGGCCGCCTGCGGGGCGACGACACGTTATATACTCTTAATGACATTCATTTGAAATGTTGTACATAACAAATATTTTAGTAGAGAAGCGTACCTGTATAGTGTTGAAGACGAGCTCCGCGATGCCCTGCCCCTCCACGTTGATGAGATGCGGCTGGAACAACGCCTCGGGCGCCTCGAACCGCTCACCCCCCACCTTGATCACTCGGCCGTCCGGTAGCTGGCAAAACATAAATATAACGGTTACTTACAGACAGAGTTACTTTCGCATTTATAATATTAGTATATATGAATAAACTGTCGAATATTAATAGAATCTAAATTCTGAACCGATGCGACAATTACTCCAACAAATATTTTATATCCTGGGACATTATTCACACACGGCCATCTGATCCCAAATTAGCTTGTACAGAGCTTGTACTATGGAAACCAGGCAACTGATATACTACATATACTACTTTTCTTTTGTAAATACATACTTATATAGATAATAACACCCAAACTCGGGACAAACACACATGTCCATGGGCACAAATAACTGTCCTGAGTGGGAATCGAACCCGCAACCTCCGGCGTGAAAGGCAAGTACTTACCAACCACGCCAACCGGCTCGTCAATATTTAACTAAACAAAATTAATCATTAAATCTTACCACATAAGGTTCAACGAGCACCGTCGTCTCCCAAGCCAACCTCTGCTCCTGTTCCACGTTGTACCCGATGTAGCAGAGCTTCTCCTTCATCATACGGACCGTCTCGAAGTCCGCCGAGTGGTTGAACGCGTAACCGCGGAGGAGGAGCAACTATCGATTAAACACAGAAAATATATAAATTGATATTTAAAGGAAAGAAAATAAGCATGATTTTAATTAATAATAACTTATTAATACAAATACAAAGTGTAAAGTGACTAAAAGAAACACTTATGTTTGTGACGTCATAATGTTATTGTTTACGTAATCACACGAGTCAGATGTCTGCCATAGACAAATGTTTAACCTCGTGACGTCACACGTATTGTTATTATTTGTCTTTAGTCTCTGTATATACACCTGTCACGTATAATTAACTGATATAAGCCTTTCTCACATGTAGCCTTGAGGCGAACTGTTGATACTATTTTATAAAAGACATGAAGATGAAATCATAGACAATTTTTAATACTTTTTATAGTTTTGACGTATCCCTAACATCCCCTTTTAAGATAAGTAAGATCATATCTATATATAAATTCATCTTATTCTGATATGAATTCATCTTATTATATATTATGCATCTTAATCTTTTTTGATTTTGGTTATATTTTTATTTTTAATATAAGTAACGATTGTTTTTTTTTAATGTTTAGTTTTAATAATCTGCGTATTACATTAGATCTATTATGTGTGAGCAATGGTCTTATATGTTTTGTTACCTTTAATAAATAACTAGATTTTCTTAATTTTTCTACGAAATGAACTAATCCAATTGCCACTATGCAATAAAGAGCCAAGCGAAATGGCCTAGTGGTTCGAACGCGTGAATCTTAACCGATGATCGTGGGTTCAAACCCGGGCAAGCACCACTGAATTTTCATGTGCTTAATTAGTGTTTATAATTCATCTCGTGCTTGACGGTGAAGAAAAACATCGTGAGGAAACCTGCATGTGTCTAATTTCATTGAAATTATGTCACATGTGTAATCTACCAACCCGCATTGGAGCAGCATGGTGGAATATGTTCCAAACCTTCTCCTGAAAAAGGGTGAGGAGGCCTTAGCCCAGCAGTGGGACATTAACAGGCTGTTACTGTACTGTACTGTAATAAAGAGCCATGAAGTGTAGAATTCCTTTTTACCTAGCCCTATACTCTATAGTAGAAAGATTTAGTATAATTCAAACTTAGTCCCAATAATACTGACCTTTATAAGATACCGTGTGATATCTCTACCCGCAATGTCGAGCCTCCTCGTGAGGTGAGGGAGTGCGAACTCCTCGTAAACCGGACAGATATGAGTAACACCGTCACCTGAAGAGAGATATTTAATCATTTTTAAATACACACACACACTAATACACACACCCACGCAAACACACTCAAAACCTTAGGCCTTAGGCCCTGCAGTGGGATATTTACGTTTTTTTTTTTTAATTTACTTTTTTTCATATTTGTATAAACTTACCCGAATCTACAACAACTCCCGATATAAGACCCTGTGCGTAGAGCGTTAGAACAGCCTGTATAGCGATATAGGCGCTGTCGAAACCGTATTTTTCGAACATGACCTTAAAACATATAAAGAAAAAATAAATTTAATTCTTAATACAATAAAATTGCAGGCAAATATATGATGACAGATGTCGCTAGCAGTTTATTGCATCGCGCTATAAAGATACGACCAATACAATTATTACCTACAGCATATTTTTCGTTTTAACATAATTATTTCTCGATCGCTTTTTAAAATGATTTCTTTTATCCATTAAAATTCCAATTATCATCAATACGTATATTAACAAAAAGGTGTCAGCATATACTTTTGCATAAACACTCATTGGCATCACTGCATTGGTTAATTTATCAAGTCATGATACGGAGTGGCCGTCATGATTAAGAAAAGATTAAAATTTGCCACCAACATCTATAAGACTAACGACGGTGGCTAGCTTGTATAACTAAACACCCCGAGAACCTGGATTCAGGCCAATCACAGTTATAAGGTTTTCTGCCCGAGAAATTCTCAGTAACAACCCAGACCCGATCTGGAAGTTGACAGCGCTTACACTCTCGTCCATCGGAAAGCACGTAAGACCCTACACCTGAACACTGCTTGGAAAAACTCCACAGCACCGTGACCGCAATCGGTCAGAAGGACATTATCCCCATTATTATAACCAGCTTCTCTCTGCTGAGAAGGTCACTGACCTCGATCATCTTCTCTCTATTCTTGGTAGGGTTCATGGGCGGTTCCGTCAGCAGTATCTTAGTTTCCTTGGGATCGATGTTCATCTTGCTCGACCCGAACGTGTAGTCCCAAACGTGACACATGTCCTCCCAGTTCCGCACCACCTGCGAAACAATTGATTTAAACAATCATACTAATACTATATATGCTTAAGACTTTTGTCGACGTATTCCTCAATCGAAAAACTATGACTCGGCCATTGTCACGAGTTTGGGTCTATTATGTATATAAGTATGTATTATTTATTACAACATCTATTTAATATTGTAATTAACCAACCCGCAATCTGATGGAATAACCACCAAGCCTTAGCCCAGAAATGGGCCTTTTCCAGGCTGTTACATGATGACATACATGATGAAAATTAAACATGTAAATATGTATATCAGTCGAATATTAAATAGAACACACGCATTAAATTGGGAATAATTACCTTAGGAACAGACGACCGTTTATATATACATATATTAATTAATAAATAAGCAATAAGACTAGAACATTTTATTGTTAATCATAATTAACACAATTACACAATATAATTATAAAAAAATAACTTTAGTTACTTACGCCATTCTCCATAGGATAGCTGACTTCAAGCATAGATCGTAACTGTGACGCTTCATCGCCAACCATTAAATCCTGAAAATAATCTTATATTTGAACACAGAGCGTAAACATTATCGTATTATTAGTAATAAAACAACAAAAATTGCAGTTAATTGCAACAAAAACAATCAAATATGCAAAACTAAACTTACTAATGCCATAAAAAGCAATGTACATTTTCTATTGCAAAATTTGTTTTCATTAAATCATACTTCGTAAATGCACGATGGATTAATTATTATTACAAAACGAACATTCTCGAACAAATATTTAGTAAATCTTCCGTAATTATGATTTTTAAACAAAACATAATAATATAATTAATTTAAAAAAATCAATTGAGACTGACAACACTAATAATAATTTATTCTTTATTCAAAACAGTATTGCGAAATAAATATTATAACATTTCATATCAACAAACGAATTGTGTATTATCATACATGGTAACATTATATTACATAATATTAATAAAATAATTCAGCAATCACTGATTTATTAAAATTTGCGCAACAATAGTGACGTGACGGGAACAATATAATGCAATTTAAAAACAGTACTATATGTCTATACTATGTATATAATATTCAATTTTAATATGTTATTTTTAATTCAAATACTATTAAATGTCTCTAATTATAATTGGAGCTATCTTTTAAGTTACTAACAGTGTTACCAGACTTATTTAAAGGGAGTGATATTTTTTTTAAATTTCATTAACCTTTCCTTGAAGGTCAGATGAGTAACCTAAAGTAAGGACTAGTTGGTGGCACATGGTCATCTTTTATACAAAAACATAAGCTATAACAAATAATTATTACATTAGTCTATCGGTAATCGACATACTGAATGTATTTCTTCTATTGTAACAACACCTACGTTCAAATAAAAATATATTTTTCAACATTGCCTGTTTTTAATCCATTTAAAAACATAACATTTCCATATCCAAAAATAAAATGGTATGACTATATCTATTAGCTTCTATGCAACATAAATAAAAAAATTTGAAGCTCATTTAGTTTATATACAGTTTTTACCTGAATTATCTCGTTATCAAACATCTGGTTAGCATGAAAGTTCAATATATTTTGTAAGACTATTTATATAGAGAAGTATATTGTATTTCTTTTTACATTGTGACTAAATAGTAACTATGTAACCTTCATTTACAAACGAGTATTACTGTAAAGTATATTTCTGTAAAAATACAAATTTTACACTTTGAACTTTCATTATGTGTGATCTGTGACCGTTTTTATTATTTGCCTGTTGTTGCACATCACGCTAAATTCTAGTGAGTCGGAGTCTTTAATTTTAAAGTCATGCCAATGTTTAATTTAGTATTAGCTATATATAAAAAAATATTTGAATTCAATAATAGAAGATATTTTTATACAATAAATTCCTATTATTAATGTATTTGTAATGTACCCATTTTGAAAAAACCATCTAAAGCAATAACCTGAATAGTTTCAGGCTGTTGTTTTGCCCTAGTAGGCAAATAGAGAATTTAATTCGTGGCATTCCCACTAATAGTTTTATTATCTATTAAAGATACATTTTATTTTTTTAAAGATTTTTTTTCTCTGTGTGTATTTGCAATCATCCGTAAGACTATGAACAAATCGGTTCTGTGCTGCCGTCATGCAGAGTGGATTCCCATTGGAAGCATCCACTCATCTGCTGGATAGAGCTACTGCCGGTCTTCTAATTCTAGGATATGATGAAGTTTTAGTTGTCTATTATAAAAGTATCTACATATGTTACATATTATTTTATAACTATTTCCATTGCATAAAACATTAACAAACATATTATAACACTTATCACACCATGGTTTATTAGTTTTTATTTTGTCATATGCAATAATTCTCATGCAAGGAGATGAATAGACTTACTTTTACACAAATACCCTGTAAAATATTGAAAAAAAATGAAATATTTTACACCCTTAATATACTTTACAAATAAATGGCGGCTTTTTCCCCCATTTATTTGTTATATATTTTGCATGTAGTTATCTAGTGAATAACTACATGCAAAATATATAATAAATAAATGGGGGAAATAAAAAAAAAAAATAGATTTATGCCGACTTAAAAAAACTAGGGGCTTCTCTCATTGGACATATAATAATGTGAATGTTTATTAAAATGAGAATATAAATATATTTTTCATATGTTATACTTTGATGCCAAATGGCAATATTCCACCAATCCCTATTGGAGCAGCATGGTGGAATAAGCTCCAAGGCTTCTCCTCAAAAAGGGAAAATAGGCCTTAGCTCAGCAGTCAGACATTCGCAGGCTATTACTGTACTTAGTTGGAATATAGTATGTGATAATACTGTGCCTATTATGACTCATAAAACCTGTTTGTAAGGCAGAATATTAGATGATTATTTACCAAGACAAAGGTCTTACCAATCATTAAATTGTACAAAACTAAAATAAATAAAATCTGACTAAGAAAGACATATATGACTGAGAAATTATGTATTCATTATAATGTAGTTATAAAACATATTATGTTTCACATATAATTATAAGTTTTTTTTTAATTAGTGATTAAAGTAAGATATTCGTTCTTTTTTTCTTTTAACAATATTTAAAATTTGCTTAAGATACATCTTTTAAAACTGAATGATTTTTTTATTCATAATGCAGCTGAAAGGACAACATTACTCATATGTCATATCAAAAAAGAAAATCGTACATACCTTGACATCAATGTCGCCGATTTTATTTTCAGCTCTTATAATCGGTCTGCCGACCATCGATGGGAATATAAATGCTGGGAAGTTACTACCGGCATATCCACACTTAACAAACTGAAATATCAATATTTTACCGTGATGAATCAGTGCCTTATCTTAAATTTACTAAAATCATTTTTTTTTTTTTGGTTTCATGATACTTACGCCTGTGCCGTTATCACAAACGATAACTTTCCTTCCTTGGTCATCCATTTTTAAAGTATATTATTAAATTATTTAATTAATATTGTTTTTTCAATAAAATAATCAAATGCTACACCCCACGGAACACAGGACGTTTAACAAACGTCATTTTTCGATATGTCAATTGAGTATTGACAGTTGAAAAGAAATCGAAATTTTATAAATAATCAACAATGGACATGAATGTATTTGTATTTTTTTTTAATTTAAAATCAGTACGTTCGCAAAATCATGTTATTACCTTATTTCAATAGCAATTGCACAAGTACTAAGGGTATAAATCCTATAAATGTATTTGCGTGAACAAGAATAGTAATTTTTGTTTCATATTTATAATCTCTTGAGCATTTTCAGACATGGACTGCTTACCTCCTCAGTCCTAAATAATATTTTAACACTTAGGAAAAAAATAGGTAAGTGTAGTCCTAACGAAAATATTGGTATAAGAATATTCATGAACAAACTTTAATATTTATTTAATTTTACATTTTTTAAATAGCTTAAATACGTAAGAATGTAGATCAGATATATTCTGACCATTTCAAAACATTACCAACTGTCAAACTGTGCGTCAACAATGTCATCTTTATAATAAGATGTAAGACCACATTTCACGTGCTTTTATTATTGTTACGATAAAATATTTAAAATTAGTAAGTGGTCATAAATATTATACAATGAAGCATAAAAGGTTTGAAGAAAACATATTAGTTGATGAGGCATATACAAACTACGGCAAAGTTGATAAAAATGCAGATGAAAAGAAAGGTTATGGAATTGCTAAACATTTTGCAGAAACATTAGAATATGCTGAAAAAAAGAAATGGTACCAACAGGTAAAAGTGTTAAATTCAAATGCTAAGTAATGAGATTTGAATTAACGAAACATTTTGTATATTTGATGACTACGTTTTTTCGACTTGTGACAATTTAATTTTATACATTTTATTAACATAAGAATTATTTACATTGGAGCCTTAAATATCTACAATTAAAAATTTAAAAATAATTACTGTACAAATCGCGACCGCGTGGATAGGTGGCTAGAATGTTTGCAGTATTTCCCCTTTGAAACATGACACTGCCCTCCTGTCACCATTAAAATGAGGTGTTATATTTTTAATGAAAGTTTTTGAACTATTACTCCAACGAAGTATTATATACCTTTAAGGCAAAATGTATATGGTTGTTTAATTCTGTAATGTTTCAAAACTATATGTATGACTGTTATTTTTAGTTGTCTGAAGAACCATCATCAAATAACAGTTTGCCGGATGAAAAGGTCGAAGAACTTAGAAAAGAAGCAAGTAGCGCTTTGCACGGAGATACATTAGCTTATGAAACAAGTAAGAATATTCTTAACTTGATCTGACAAATATTTTGTATGAACAAATGAATGAAACAAGTCAATGTGAATGTGATACAAGCCTGTTCAATATGAATATATTGGATTCAATTAATACTGATTTCTCCCCATATGTACATGTGTACTCTATATTTACTCAAATTATAAATTAATTGTTACTTGCGACGTCGAGACTAGTCTTAAGCAATCACTGTGAAGATCTTAGTAAGGAAGTTTTTGTACAATGACTTAGGCATACTGCATGATAGAGAGAACATACAAGATGTCTATGTGTGCTTGTCATATATTTAAAAAATACAACATATTTTATTGAAATTAAAAGTATTGCCAAATAGTAAGATTTTGTATAAAAAATAAGTGTTTTATTGTTCAAATTAGTAATTGACTGTAACATCATTTTTATTTTAACTCTGTTGACAGAATAATTGAAAAATGTAATATGATTCAAAATTTAATTTACAGAATCAAGCAGAAGTGGATCTTCTGATCAGCAATGGGCTCGCACTTTGCTCACAAAGGGTACAATAGGGGACAGGGTGGCTGCAGCTACTATATTAATACAGGTAATAATATCTACAACTACTAAACAAAATAACCCACCAACGACTTAAGTCTAAACCTTTTGATAAAACATACAATAAACACAAAAATAAAGTAAAATTAAATACCTTTTTAAGTAAATAAAAATGCCTTTTTGATGACAGGCTTTTATTAATTATGTTTACTAAATAATTCTATAGTTAGTATATAAGATGTTATTTTCTTCATTGACAAGTATAATAAATAAATATTCATATTGCTCATTAAATAGGTATGTATTAATAGAATTTGCTTATTTCAGGATAATCCAGTCCACAATTTGACAGCCTTAAGGAATCTTATAAATAATGTGAAGCCGGCTAAGAAGAAAGATGGCATTGTCATAATAGGTATGGGTATTTTATTATAGTTCCACGTTGGGAACCGGTGATAGCGCTTGACTATTCATAAGTACTTTTAAAAAACTTTTTGAAAAAAAAAAGATTTTGAATTATTATTATTTTCGTCTGATACAAAAAAAGTCATAAAAGATCTATCTAAGAAATTGGTCTACACTTCTGGTGACCCAAAAGCTGGCGCTTATTTAGCCCAACGGCTAGCGGTGCAGAGGCAATAGTGGCAGCATCTTGGATACAATGCACAGGACAATCTTTTAGATAGCATGTTTTTGCTATAAATTTGTAATGTGTATTTTGTTTTTTTATTTTTATTTTGTATATTATAAAAATATCTGTACATAATTCATAAAGCATTATATTATTATAATATTAATGATATAGCATTTATTAAAATCAGGACAAGTAACTTGATTAATAAAATTATCACCATTATATATGTAATTTATAAACAAATTAATGTATTGTTCATTTAATCTATATGTCTATCTTTATAATAAAAAATAGCTTATAATGTTACAGATGCACTAGTTTAGAATGGGTATAAATCCAAGGTTAGGTCAATGAGAAGCTAATGAGTTTTTCATAGTTCAGGGACTGGTCTGGATATCCAGTGACCTGCTACAGTGTTAGATTGCAGTCCCGTTTAATTATTAGACTAAGGTTATAGATAAAAGTGCACATATGTATTGTAACATACTAATCTTCATTGAGAAGGGTTGCCGTGGCTTATTTTGTCATGAGGACATTATAATAAAATTAAATTTCTATCAGATTATTTATTACAATGTTTGATATACTGTGAGAAAAACAAATATTTAGGCCTCATCTATACTAATATTATAAAGAGGTAAAGTTTGTCAGGTTGTAGGAGGTAATCTCTGGATCTACTGAACCAATTTTGTAAAATTCTTTTAGCAATAGAAAGCCACATTATTTGTGAGTATCATAGGCTATATATTAACCCAAAAAATTAAAAGATGTTTTCGTGGTAGTGGGATTTGCAAAGTAAGTTGGATAAAAAACAGTTGAAAATATATGATTGAGTTCTAGAGAAAAGTTCTGGAGCTTGATAATGCCTACAAAAAAGTCAGCGACAGCATATGTCTAACTTTTATATTTAAGTCACAAAAAGTTGTTTTTTATATTAAAAAATGATACGTTTATGTAATATGATAGTAGTAATTATGAACGATCTTGAATTCTTATCAAAATAAGTAAACTTATTGCCTCAAGTGTTTAAAACAAAAGGCTGTTTCCTTTTACTGCATATAATTTGGACGAATGGTTAAAGAGATAATACGACAAAGGTATGGAAAAGCCACTGAATTGTAATCTATTGAGTGATATTTCTATTAGACTGTTTTTTTCATATAAAACATGTCAATTTATTTAGAAATAAATTGCTTTATTATTTAGGAAATTTTATTTATATAAAATTCGTTTTTTAGTTTGTTTTTTGGTTGCATAGTTTAAGATATAATTCAACCAAATTAAAATTTAAGATTTTCCATCCAACGAAGTGGGCACGAGTCAGCTAGTTTTATATATAAAGTGTACCGTGTGTATTCTAAAGAGTTATTGACTATATTATTCCCTTTTTTTAGTCTCATTCTTAGGAAAATTTATATTTAGCAATTAGTGTATAATATTTCAATTTTTTTTTACAGATGCATTATCAGAACTACTAATCTCAGAATTGCTCATCCCGAATGTCAAGCTGCGAACTTTCACGCAGCATCCTTTAGATAAGATAGATGAGATGACATCCGGTAATAAGCAAGCAAGACGTAATGTATTGAAAATCTGGTACTTCGAAGATCAGCTTAAAGAGCTCTATGGAAGTAAGTCAGCAAAGTATTTACATTTTACACTCTCATCAAGGTAATTATCACCCATGACCACATGTGGCCTATACGACAGCCTGCTTCACATTAAATATAAAAATCAGCTCTAGCATCAATTAACATTAATTTTAAAGAATCTTACCTATATTTGTTTATTGATTGTCAGAAATCCACAACTAATATAGCAAAACATCTAAATTGCGACAAGTTCTGGAAAGAGCAAAGTGTGGGCTTGCAACATTTGTCACAATGCAACATCCCCATGGGATTTGCCGTTCCATCGGATTATGATTTTGAAAGAATAGAGAACTGAATCAGCCAAGAAGATATTATCTTATTCTTTTTGAGTGCATTAATAATACTTATCAATACTATTTCAGCATACGTAGAGGCGTTGAATAAGTTTGCACACGACTCAGTGGAAGCAAATAAAGAGAAAGCTGTCAGCGCTATGTCCTATCTTTTAATGCATCACCCGGAAAGAGAAAAGGTACAATAAAATATATTTTATATTAAATATAAGACTTACAATCTTACATGACAATATAAGGGCTTCTCTTTGCATACTTGTTATTGTATTTATTTATTAGTTATACATTTTTTTAACATTTCATATGATTGTATATGTGCAAATATGGCAACCAAATTTTAACCAAGTTTTACTAAACCAATGTCGCCAGAATTATCTACTCTTGAATCTTAATTGTATTTTTAAATACTAAATTTTGTTTATAAATGTATTATAATTTAAAAGCTATATTTTTTATTTTTGTCAATTGCAAATAACTGAAAACAACCACTATTTAATATATAAATGGGTATGTTAATATTAATATACTTCAAAACCCAACACTATGTGACCAATCATCATAAAAATTGTTACTTACAGGTATTTTTTTCATGAATAACGAGAGAGAATATAAAAGCAATATTCTATTAATTGAATGTATGATATTTTCAGATGTTACTCATGAATATAATAAACAAACTTGGTGATCCCAATCAAGGAGTGGCATCGAAAGTGATCTACCACCTGTGCCAGCTGCTGTACAATCATCCGAATATGAAGAGTGTTGTCTTAGTTGAAATTGAAAAAATGTTATTCAGGTAATTTACAATTATTATCTGTGTGAATTAAATATAATAATAATAATTAAATCAGTGAGCATGTATCAAGTATACCACAGTTGACCTATAGCCTAATGATTAGAAAATGTTAATGTTAACCGAATATTGTGGGCGAGTAAAATGGGTTAAGTATGACTAAATTTTAGTTTACAAGTATATAACAATAAGCTCATGTTTAATGTCATAATAGTAGATAAATTAAGTGTTTTGTTGATTGGTGTGATTATTAATTTGACAGGTACACAAATTAACATACTACTGAATCATGTCTAATAACTAATCTATATATATATATATTTTTTTTTTTATAGAATAGGAAGGTGGACGAGTATATGGGCCACCTGATGGTAAGTGGTCACCAAACGCCCTTAGACATTAGCATTGTAAGAAATGTCAACCATCGCTTATAGCCAATGCGCCACCAACCTTGGGAACTAAGATTTTATGTCCCTTGTGCCTGTAATTACACTGGCTCACTCAACCTTCAAACCGGAACACGACAATATCAAGTATTGCTGTTTTGCGGTAGAATATCTGATGAGTGGGTGGTACCTACCCAGACGAGCTTGCACAAAGCCCTACCACCAGTGAAATGTCTATAGACTGTCTATAGAGTTTCACTTGTATATTAAATAGTTGAATTTATAAATGATGTCATTTTGTTTTGTTTCAGAACAAACATATCTCCCCGGGCTCAGTATTACGGTGTATGTTTCTTAAACCAATTCTTCCTCGGCAAAGACGATAGCAAAATAGCTGAAAATTTGATAAGGATATATTTTTCGTTTTTCAAAGCTTCGATTAAGAAGGTTAGTTTAATATTAAATTTATTGTATAATTACAATAGTAATATTGTTTTTTTTTATGTTTTTTTTTTCTGATAAAACAGAAAATTTATTAAATGAATTTATTTTCTTCAACACCCGGAGTCCATCTTTAGTCAAGCACTACAATTGTTTACTTAGTTATACTTGGTGTATAGTTTTACTCGGCTCAGTGCAAGCCCGTCTATAGTCTATTCCAATGAAAGTAGGAAACAATAAAAACAAACCGTAATTCTAAATATTCCAAGTGATTTCCTTATAACTCCGCTATAACATGCACTATAAATAGTTCTTGATTAATATATCTTTATTTGTAATACAGCAATATTTCACTTAACTACTTAAATCCACTTTAATTTTACTTTCAAAGTTCCGAAAACAGTTTCGCCGATATTAGTGACGCCATTTTTCGATATACTGACAATTATTATTTAGGTCTCGACCAAGGACGTTCGCTAAACGAATGGAGAAAGAATGAATTTATACAGATAAAATATACTTTATTTTAGTTTTGTCACAAATTTTAGATTTTCTAAAATAGATACTTGTTTATTAATTTGTATACAATATGGAATATGATATATTTGTAAAAAATATAGAAAGTTAACTAACGTTCGATAATTATGTTATTATTATATATAGTAAGGTAGGTAACGAAAAAAAATTTAAAAGAATTATTAAATTTTAAAGAAATAAAGTGTAGTAGTGTGTAGTGTAGGACACCTGTGACAACATGAGCCGACGATTTAAAAAAGGTGGCAGGTTCGGGATGGAATCGGACTGCCCAAGATTAGGATGGTTGGCGTTCTATGGGGGAGGCTTTCGTCCAGCAGTGGACGGCAAAAGGCTGAAAAAAAAAAGAAATAAAAATTTTAAAATCTCAAACTATACATTAGTTTTATGGATACCAATAATAAATGTATAGTTTTGAAAATAATACAAAAGTAAAACATTCGTCTCTGATCTTTCGTATCATGTGCACGGGTGATTATCGGAATTATCAAAAGTTTTTTTTACGACCTGACTTTGTTTAGACGGACTGTGATTGAAACGGATTTTGTATTTACGGCCCTTTGCTTTTGCCAACTGACTTTTGTTTTGCCTTCAACACGGACTAAACTTAGTGAACATTATTATTTCAATTTAAAATTTAAGTTAAGTTGTTAATTTTAATTACATATGCGATAGATTTTTCAAAAATTTGAATGCTAATGAATTTGTTTTAATCTTGTTTAATTAAAGTTTATAGTCATTTTGGATAAAATATAAAATAAGAGTTTTCTTTGAAAGATATTCAAAATATCTTTCTTTAATTGAAGTCTTAGTATTATAAAATACGTCACATAAGATTTTTTGAAAATTATACTTTATTATTATAACATAAATTAATGTTTCTTTTTATTTATATTGGGAATATAATCTAGATTGAAAAGAAAATAAAATCTATTCATATTAATAAAATTGAGTGTTTTTTTGATTAAAAATAACTACTGACTCTTTATAAGCTAATAAGTGCATTGTAATAAAAGAGGACGAACAAATTAAAAAAATTTGATGGAATCCTTGATACGACGTTTGACCCTACAAGATTTATCATAAATGTTGGGAGCTTAGAAACTGATTCTAATTTTTGTTTAATAAATGTTTTAATTTTTATTTTACCTGCAATCCATATAACATGTAACAGCCTGTGCATATCCCACTGCTTGGCTAGGGCCTCCTCTCCCTTTTTGAGGAGAAGGTTTGGAGCTTATTCCACCACGCTGCTCCAATGCGGGTTGGTGGAATACACATGTGGCAGAATTTCAGTGAAATTAGATACATGCAGGTTTCCTCACGATGTTTTCCTTCACCGTCAAGCACGAGATGAATTATTATAAACACAAATTAAGCACATGAAAATACAGTGGTGCTTGCCCGGGTTTGAACCCAATATCATCGGTTAAGATTCACGCGTTCTTACTACTGGGTCATCTCGGCTCAACATTACATATTATATCTATTAAAAATTTTATAAAATTACGCTTAAAACGAATAAAATATATCGTTCCATACTTTATCATTCATTCATTAACCCACTAATTCAATAATTTTCCCTCCCTAGTCTAACTCAAATGTCATGTCAATTCAAGGTCAAAGTTGTCTATTTACTTTCTTTCCTACTTCCATTGGAATAGGTAAATACCACCCACTCGTCAGATATTCTACCGCCGAACGGCAATATTCAGTATCGTTGTGTTCCGGTTTTCCGGCACAGGGGACATGGCATCCTCGTTCCCAAGGTCGGCACGGCTAACACTCGTCACGTACAGGGCGACATCGACTCGCGGCTGATGTCGGCCATCCTGTCGGGCGTGAAGCGCGCGTACCCGTTCGCGGACCGCGAGCGGCTGTCGGCGGGCGCGCACGCGGACGCCGTGCACCGCGTGGTGCACCTGGCCGGCTTCGGCGTCGCCATACACGCGCTGGCGCTGCTGCACCTCACCAGCGACCACAGCCGCGCCGCCGCCGACAGGTAACTACTCCCCCTGGCACGTCGGCACGAGCGGGAGGGATTAGCAAACTCTGCTATTATATCGCACACTTTAAACAGTTTTTGATTGATGTATATTTTCCGAGTTCATTCAAAATTTTGCGAAATCCATAATTCTATATATAATTATAATTAAAAATAATTAAAATTCTAGATCGAAGTTGTTTGTATTGAAATAATAAATAAAGAACGAACAAAAATGATTATTTGTCGTTAAAATTAATAAAACGTAATATACATAGGTATTTTTATATAAAAGTTTTAATTTGCCCCCTGCAGTGTAAATTAAGAAAATTTAAAATAAAATTCTAAATAATACAAATTCATTGCAGATACTACACCGCCCTCTACCGCAAATTGACCAACGCAGATATTTTCAACACGACGCACTCCGCTCTATTGTTCTCGCTCATATACAAGTCGCTGAAGCAGGATACCAACATCGAGCGCGTGACGTCGTTCATCAAGCGACTGCTGCAGCTGTGTTGCTACATGACTCCCGCACAGGCTTGTGGGATGCTGTTTTTGATATCACAAGTCTTAAAGAATAAAGAGAAGAAAGACGCTATCAAGTTGGTTTGGAGTAAGAGGGAGATAAAAGATGTAAGACATACATATATATATATATATAGTCCAATATTTTGATAATAAAGTCGATTTTTAATAACAGATATCACTAGATCAATTTGACGAAACCCAATTATAAAATTGCCACTCGAAATAAATATATTTTAAGCAAAGATGCAAATTGACAAAAGAATTTAAAGTAGGTTAAAATGAACTTCATAGATTTGTTTATATAATGACTTTGTTAGTTTCGAAGTTAGTGCATTTTTTTTTTAAATATTTAATTTAGATAAATATATATTTTAGGAAATAAAAGAGGAGACCAATGGCGACCTAGAAGACTCGAAAGAAGACGCAGAGGATGCAGTGACAGACATCAACGGTACATTAGATGAGATACTAGAAGAGAGAGAAAAGTTAGAAGAAGAGAAAGTAGAACAGAAGAAAATTGATCTTTTGAAAGGAGATAAGAAAGATCTATTAATGGGTAAGTATTTTACAATAAATATAAAACTTATCGCGGATTCTTTTATCTGAGGCGACCTTGTACTATGCTCACAAGTCAGGCAAGCCATTACAGACAAAACTTAAGGTTATTTATGGAAAGGTCATTTTATCTTAGCCTGAAATTATCATGATAATACATTTTAACGAGTTAAATACCCTTCAAGATTGGATAAACCAATGGGAATCTGTGTTGATTAGCAGCCTTTTCACGCGCCAATAATAAGAGCTCCCCGGTTATTGACCATTGTGGGTGCCAAGGGTGATGACGAAATAACAAAAGTTTGGGTAAAGAGGTGGAGGGGTCTTCTGTCCTGAAAGAGTCTTACTAACTCCTCGTTCACCTCATTAATTCTGTCATCCAACAAGATAGGCTTAAGTTTTTTCGAGATAAGTGATATAACATTTAGTGTTTTTAATATTACAATTGGGTTGCGATTTGAAAAACTTTGAGAACTACTGTTGTACAATATAATTATAATGTATATGGATTTTTTCCAAAAAAAAAATTTTTTTATAATTCATCTCGTGCTTGACGTTGAAGGAAAACATCGTGAGGAAACCTGCATGTGACTAATTTCATTGAAATTCTGCTACGTGTGTATTCTACCCGCATTGGAGGAGCGTGGTGGAATAAGCTCCAAATCCTCTCCTCAAAATGGAGAAGAGGCCTTAGCCCAGCAGTGGGACATTAACAGGCTATTACTTAACTTAACTTTATGATTTTTTTTATATCAGTCCGTGAATCGAGATATATTTTAGACTATATATAAAATCTCGTGTACACATATATGTAATTTAGAAATAAATCGTTTGCTTTTGTATTTCAAGATGACGACGAAGAAGAAACATACGTTGATTTGAAAATCGATGACCAGGGCAACATAAAGCCTAAGAAGCGTCGCTCGGCCGCCGTCGCCGGCTGGTATCACGCCAAGGTCAAGCCCGACGAGCAGGATCAGGAGGAGAAGGAGGTCACAGCCAAGATACAGTTTAAGAAGACCATCAACATGGAAAAGGTAGGAGTTTTTTTATCACTAGTGTAAATGAAAAAGTATCTTATATATATGTAGTTATGTATCAAATAATTTGATAGGAGAGTATAAAGGATTCATTCGTGTATTTTTAGTTCAATATTTGTTTTTGTCATTCATTCTTAAATAAATTGTAATTGATACCACCCGGTGGTAGGACTTTGTTCAAGCCACCAATGGTACCCATTCATCATATAGCCTACTGCCAAACATAAATTATTTGTGTTCGGTGTGATAATATACCACATATTAATTGTGTAATATGTTAAATAGCGTTGGTGACCATTCACCATCAGGTGGCCCATTTACTACCCTTTTTTTAACGCTGGAAAAACGCGTTTCGCGTTTCCCCACGGGAACAGTGGGGGTGTATGTGGGGCTAGCCGGTGTCTGAGGCGCCGAGTGCGCCCCGAACATCGGGATACCCACTAAAAAACTAGCGGTACCCTTTCCGTCTTAACGAGGAGCGCCACGGGATCGCTTTCGCATGCTGCCGTGACGCTCTGACGGCCGGCCCGCTTATGCGGGCCTCCATTCTCTAGGGAGAGATCCCAGGGTACTGTGAATCCCCCTAGTGTCGCCGGCACCTATGGTGGCGGGGGGAGAAGGTGCGCATAGCACCTTTTTCTTCTCCCCGGTAGCCCACTTACTAGCACTAACTAGGCAGTAATAATCATTTTAAATAAAAATATGTCTACTGATATCTATTCGTTCGAGAGACCTATTCCAAAATGGATTGACTCTTATCAACAAGTGTGTAACAAGCTTACGATACTAAAACATGCTTGTGTTTCGTAATTTATTTGCAGGTTATAACAGAATACAATCCCTTCGCCCGCAACCCCGCTTTCTCCGGAGCTCAGTGTTCAGCGTATCTAGAGCTGTTGCCACTCGCAAAGCACTACCACCCAAGCGTCAAGCTGTTTGCAGAGAAGTTGATAAATGGTGAAATTTTTCGAAATCTAATTACTATTTGTAATAATATAATAATTAAAAAAAAATCGTCAAAAACCTTGAAAACATACTTTGAACCGATCTGATATTTTTGATGGCGATGACGCTAATGGCGGCCAATTATTGTTCAGTATATAATCCGATTATTAAATATAACAATTGATAAATCCTAGCCTATGAAATTAAATATTTGCACGTAAAAGTTAATCGCTTTATTGTAGGGTTAAGTGTATGTTAAATTAAAAAAAAAAACCTTATTATTTCTCAGATCAAATTATACAGTACAGCGGTGATCCCCTCAAGGATTTTGCTGGTATACGGTTTTTGGATCGATTCGTGTTCAAGAATCCGAAGAAACGAACGGACAGACAAGAGGAGGGTGACGTTAAGAAGATCAAAGGATCCCATCCGAAGTTTGCTGTGAGGAAGAATTATACGGCCAAAGGTATTCAAATATTAACCCATATGAGCCCAGATCTCTTTGTTACATATTGCTTATTAATAAAATGAAACTAAGTCTGTTATACTTTGTTGCTTTCGCCCTTGTTTAAGGGTTAATGCAAAGTTAATGTAACTTTTGACATTATATCCAAAGATTCAGCATTGCTTTTCTTTTTGTTGTTTTAACTTTGATTTATTGTTTTAAATTTCATCAAAATCGGTTCAGTGTTCCAACCCTGAAAGTGTAACAGGCAGTTACTTTCGCATTTATTATATTTGTATAGATTGTGGCTTCCACGAACTATTGAGGCTTCTGTTGGATTTTCTGAATAAATAAATATAATAATGTCCCTCCAGACCGATTTCGGCCACGGCGGCCAATCTCAAGAGAGATTAGCCGACCACGCAGGAGATATTATAGTGTACAAGTGTGTGCGCAAACACAGGTGCACTCTCTATTCCCTAACTCTCATAATCCGATGGGACGGCAATCCGATACGACCGGAAAGACTTCAGGCACAGGACCAACGGCTTTATGTGCTTTCCGAGGCACAGGAGTGTACACACTTCCAACTTCCAGACTCCGGGCTGCTACTGAGAATTTTCTGACTAAAAAATCCGATAACTGTTTATTGGCCCGACCTGGGAATTGAACCCAAGACCTACGGGTCTGCGGCCTTACAAGCCACTAGACCAACGAGGCAAATGAATATAATACATAATATACTTTTTCAATGTAAAGTTTTTAATATTTTAATTTTGTTTGTTGACGAGCCGGTTGGCGTGGTTGGTAGATACTTGCCTTTCACGCCGAAGGTTGTGGGTTCGATTCCCACGCAGGACAGACATTTGTGTACATGAACATGTCTGTTTGTCCTGAGTCTGGGTGTAATTATCTATATAAGCATGTATTTACAAAAGAAAAGTAGTATATGTAGTATATCAGTTGTCTGGTTTCCATAGCACAAGCTCTGTACAAGCTTAATCTGGAATCAGATGGTCGTGTGTGAATAATGTCCCAGGATATTTATTATTATTATTTGTTTACAGGCCTTAAAAGTATTCCAGTAAACTCATCGACATATTTGAACGAAGACGTTAAAAAGATACCCGTGGATGAGAAATTCCTATACGAGTAAGTTTTTTTTTATACTTTATCTGACATTCTTTATTATTAAAATTGTATTTCGCTGCGACTTATATATAAATAATGACATATATAACTCTTATAGTTAATTAACATTTCACATAGCAATTCCGCTTCACCGTGATTTATTTGTCTAATCTCAAAATACCATATTTAATTATTTTGATGCAAAATTGAAATAAATCGCGTTATATCTTAAAATACGAAACAAAAGTCTTCCGTCTCATATAATTAATTACTGACATAATAATTATACGTTTTTATATACGTACGTATAGATAACTCATATTCAAAGAAACATAAAATCGATTGTCTTTGAAAAAAAATGATATAGAAGTTGACTAACTTTTTTTGTTTTTTTAATAAATTGTCAAATACAAAGCTATATTTCCGTAGTTTTCTACAAAAACGCCGCGAAGTAAACGCGTCGGACGATGAAGACAGCGACACGGACTCCGTCACCAGCGAGGACTTCGAGAAATACTTGGACACCGTGACTGGATCCAAGGCACAGGGTATGCAATACATGTACATACATATATCACAACTCAAACATTAAATATAATAATAATAATATCCTGGGACATTTTTCACACACGGCCATCTGATCCCAAATTAAGCTTGTACAGAGCTTGTGCTATGGAAACCAGACAACTGATATAATACATATACTATTTTTCTTTTGTAAATACATGCTTATATAGATAATTACACCCACACTCAGGACAAACAGACATGTTCATGCAGACAAATATCTGTCCTGGGTGGGAATCGAACCCACAACCTTCTGCGTGAAAAGCAAGCATCCACCAACCACGCCAACCGGCTCGTCAAATATATATATATTTAGCAAGGACGACAAGTAATTAATGAGCTACCTTATTGATAGATAGATTTTTTCCTTTAATAAAATGATCTTTTGTCATACGCAGAATATTACGACAGTAATAAACAGACTTACAAGAGAATTTATTTATTTAAAGTGCGTATCGCTTTCAGAATCAGATGAAGAATTGGATTACTTAGCGGAAATGGAAGCAGCGAAACGGAAACGTCCCAAGAAAGGTGTACAACGAAGCGATGACGAACTCGGCGCTGATGATGATGATGATGGCGACGACGCGGATGATGATATAGGAGACGATGGGGGAGATGACGAAGGTACGATTTATTTAAGAACTACTTTTATTAAATTGAAGTGGCAGCGGGCGGGGAACATCGCTCGCAGAACGGCCGCTGGGGCAGAAAGGTTCTCGAGTTGCGACCAGGAAACGGAAGACGCAACGTGGGCCGCTACAAGGTGGACGACATAAAAAGAGTCGCGGGAAGCCGTTGGATGCGCGCAGCGCAAGACCGGCCAACGTGGAAATCCTTGGGGAAGCCTTTGTCCAGCAGTGGATGTCTTTCGGATGACATGATGATGACTTTTATTATGTTTATATTAATCTATCCTTATGATTTTCATATATTTTGAATAATGTAAAAAAATGACATCTCATAATCTTGTATAGAAATAAATTTTCAACTGGCTCCTTGCAAGCACTTTTGAATCGTCATTTTACAAGATTTAATTTAATTGTCAAACTACCACCGGTTCAGAATGAAGCTACTCTTATTACAAATGATATTCGAGAAATACTATTTACACGCTTATATATATATATATATATATATTCATATTATATATAAATATTTTATTAATTTTATTTTTCTATTTGTAATTATCGATGCTTGTTTTGATAATTATTTATATCTGTGCAAGATATCTCTTCAAATAACAGTTAATTACGCGATTATTTTTATAATTTCTTTTGTGTCCATTGTAAAATATTTTTATATTTTTTTATAAAAATAGTTTCATTAGTAGGAGATACAGAGCCCTATCGGTGGTTGAAGTTTAAAACTAAAGATTTTCCTATACATTATTTTTATAGTATATAGGAAAATCCTTGGGTTATTTTTATTACATAGCATTTTATAATTTTAGATGGCAGCGACGGTGATTTGGATCTATCAGGTGATGAAGATGAACCAGCGTTGTCAGGCGATGAAGACGGTAGATATTTATTTTGTACTAGCATTCGCCCGCCTATGTCCTCGCTTAAGGTTCAAGCTTGCTTCATATAAAAATTCATAAAAATCGGTTTAGTGATTTAGCCGCGAAAGTAAAACTGACTGAGTTACATTCGCATTTATCAAAAATCGATCAAGTGAACATAATAAAAAAAAATAAGAAAAATAATCTATGACTCATGTCTTTTTTTTAGGAAATTGGTAGGCAGATTGGCAAATAAGCTACCTGATGGTAAGTTGTCACCACCGCCCATAGAGATTAACTATGTAAGAAATAATAATCCGTACATCTCCAAAGCATCACCGACTGTGGGAACTAAGATGTTATATCCCTTGTGCCTGCAGTTACACTTGCCTATACACCATTCAAACCGAAGAACAATACTAAATATTACTGCTTGGCGGCAGAACATTTAACAAGTGGATGGTACCACCAAGTAAACCTATCATTTTTACGAAAAATTATAATATATCCTTGTTGCAGAGTTATTCCTCGAAGACAGTGAAGATGAAGACCACGTTGATGTTCCCGGTAAAAAATCGGCTAAGAATAAATTGAAGATAAAAGGTTAGAAATTATCAGAATCCAATCTCATTGGAAGAACACGTACATTCTGCTTTAAGAACTCCGTCTCTGTCTTACTTATGCAGTTTTTAATATAATCACGACACACTATACAAAACAGTTGCAGTACATGTACACCGAGACAAAACAGTCGCAGTACATGTACACCGAGACAAAACAGTCGCAGTACATGCACACCGAGACAAAACAGTCGCAGTACATGCACACCGAGACAAAACAGTTGCAGTACATGTACACCGAGACAAAACAGTTGCAGTACATGCACACCGAGACAAAACAGTTGCAGTACATGCACACCGAGACAAAACAGTCGCAGTACATGCACACCGAGACAAAACAGTCGCAGTACATGTACACCGAGACAAAACAGTTGCAGTACATGTACACCGAGACAAAACAGTTGCAGTACATGCACACCGAGACAAAACAGTTGCAGTACATGTACACCGAGACAAAACAGTTGCAGTACATGCACACCGAGACAAAACAGTTGCAGTACATGCACACCGAGACAAAACAGTTGCAGTACATGCACACCGAGACAAAACAGTCGCAGTACATGTACACCGAGACAAAACAGTTGCAGTACATGCACACCGAGACAAAACAGTCGCAGTACATGTACACCGAGACAAAACAGTTGCAGTAACATTAGTAGAACAAAAATTACTGGCGGCGTTATCGCTAAAATACGATCTTCTCGAATATTTAAATAGTTTAGCCGAGATGGCCCAGTGGTTAGAACGCGTGATTCTTAACCGATGATCGTGGGTTCAAACCCGGGAAGGCACCACTGAATTTTCATTTGCTTAATTTGTGTTTATAATTCATCTCGTTTTTGACGGTGAAGGAAAACATCGTGAGGAAACATGCGTGTGTCTAATTCACTGAAATTCTGCCAGCGTGGTGGAATAAGTTTAATATTTAAATAAATAAATAATATGTAAAAAAAAATTAAAATAAAATTAATAGTCACTGTACAAATCAAGCCGTAAACATTTTATACCAAAGAACCTATTGCTATAGTTAATGTAATGTAATGATTCCAATAAGTATTTATACTTATTGGAATCATTACTTTTATATTATATACTTATTTTATTTATATTGTCGTAGGTAATGACGATCTCGGTTCACTATTCGCCTCAGCCGAAGAGTTCTCAACACTTCTAGAAGAAACCGCAACAAATAAGAAACAAGGATCAAGTCAAGCAGTATCGAACACGGACAATTCGAGCAAGAAACAATTAGCCTGGGAAGAGAACCGAGACAAATGGATCAAAGGCTATAATAAGAAAATTCTAGGCCACAAGGGAAAAAATAGAAAATTCAATAAAAATTCCAATAAGATGGCGGACAAGAAAAAAGGCGGGAAAAGAAAAGGCGGCAACGTTGATGCCACCGGTGTTAAGAAGAGAAAAATTAAATAATATCATCAACTGTACGTTTATTACAATAAATGATAAAATATGAAAACGGTTATTTTATTTAGACAACAATTTTTATGATATGTAAGATATTTTAAAAATAAAAAAATAAAAATAAAGCTAGAGTAACACGTAAAATATGGATATAAACAAAAAAGTACTCGATAAAATAGTATTAAAATGTGTTATGGTATTTATTTTTCATAGTGAAAGTTAATATTTTGCAAAAACAGGAAAATAAAACTAACCTACAAAATGTTATACACAGACTCTATCAATTTGACCTTGACATATGGTTGTTTCACAGGTGGCGCTGGTCACTCGATTTATTCTTAAATCAACTGTCAAGCCATAAATAACCTTATCGGACGCTAATAAAACTCATTTTGCGTTATATCAATGACACTTTGACATCTACTAACTTGTACGGTGGGCCCAACAGGTGTTGATATGAAGTGTCAAAAATTGTACAAGCTATTTTCAACTTCGAACGCATATGCCACTCTTAAAAACCAAAAAAAATATACGTAAATTTGCTTAAATTCACATAATATAATTGGTTATGTATTAATGAACTTTAATGTAAGCAAAATCAATTTATAAAGGAAATAGTTCACCAATTTCAAGTGTTGATATCACACAAGAAGAACAAACTCGCTCCACGCCGATCGTTTGTTTGTTGACATTAGTACGTCATGCAGTTGTCTCGCGATCGCGTTAGAGCGCCGCATCTCGTATCGAAAAATGTTAAATTACTACGTTAATACATAAAATAAGCACACAACTCATATGGTGAGAGTACTTTTGTGAACTGTTCACGTTATTGAACATATTTACGTGTACAACGGTGTTGTGAATGAACAAAAAGAGCGGGGAAAATTCAGTGGCAGTGACGATCATAAATCTATTTATAGCGAAGCCTGTGGCGCGTTATTGTATTTTTTTGAGATTGTATAGTGTTATGGTAAAAAATAATCATTCCAACTGGACTTTAACAGTAAAATAATCAATGTTTATTTTCTGAACTATGAATTAATTTATCTTTACACATAGAACTGAGCCGCCTAAACTAGTTGACAGTTCACAGATACACACAAGCTAAAAACATTGCGCATGTGGGTGTAAATTGAGCAGTGATGTGAAATTCTTGCGCTTATCGATTAGCTTGATAATTTCAAGGGCGATAGTCGATACGTCTTGTATAATATGGTATTCGTAAATATCATTATTACGGACAAATGATTACTGGAAACGTAAAATAATTAAAGTTTCATGAGCATAATGGAGTCTCCTCAGACGAATAGAAATGAGTCTGAAGAAGCGATGCGCAGTGCGTCGACTTCTAGTTCAAATCAACTTTTCATAACTGAAAGTTTAGATCTACCAGATGACACATTCCGTATGAGTCTTGATTATATGTCAGTAATCGGAGAAAATGTTACAATAGGTGATAGAGACGCTTCTATTGATAACGTGACAAACAACTTAGTTACACAGACACCCTGTAATACTCCCGTAGAGATAGATAACTGTTCCACACCCACTGAAGAGCACTCACCGCCTATATTAGATACGCCAAAACGTACCGAAGACCTAAAAGGGTCGGCAACAAAACCAAATCTACTCAAATTATCATTAACTAAAAATATTGATGACGGTTTTGTAAAGCCTAGCTCGGCCGCGGAGATCATGTCTCCCGCCAGAATGTTACAATTCGAGGTGGACATCGCAAACAGCGCCACGCCGACTATGAAAAGGGCAGTCATCGATTTCAACTTCTTTAATGAAAATAGCTTCGAAGAATATTTCGAGGATGTACCGAAAGCCGCAACTGATAACGAGGAGAACAATAAGGCTTTTAAAGAAATTCCGGTTATTGTGAAGGCAGACACGATTCGACATGAAATAGGTTACGGTAAGTGTATTCGCTATTATAATATTAGATGTATATTTTTTCCACAGTATCTACTCTATTATTGTAATAAAGTCCTGCTGATCTTCTTTCGCCGGTTGGTTGGTTGGTCTCCTTGGTAATTTTTTCTTCCTTTTGATTAAACGAGTATAAAGACTATATTAAATAAATACAGGTTTATTTTGAATAAATTCATCTTCATAAAATGTGGTGGACAGTCATGGGACGTCCGGTAAATGAACACGACATCGAAATTTATGTTATTAAAACAATTTATAACTATAGAATACAAATAAATAAAAACACTATTTCGTTAATAAAATAAATATATTGTTTTTATTTTTATAGTAATTTAAAAAAGCAAAGAAGTATAATTCTATAATAAATTATTTATATAAGTATAAAGCAAGGAAGCTTACTCCCAAAGCGCGGCAATAGATGTTTCATATTAAAAAATAAACAATTGTCAAGTCAAATGAGTTCGAGATATTTGTAACATAATCTTTGTAATTAATTGTATTTGTTACCGCTTGTGAAGCAATTTACCTTATCTGAATTGATAAATAATGTTTATTTGTAAGTGTAACTTACTTAGCTTTGTATTTATTTGTTTGTAATATTAATGTGCCGCTTAATCGCTTTTTCGAATTGTTTGTCTTTCAAACAATTGTGTCGTTATATTTTTTAAATGTTTAACTTTGTAACTGGCAATTATTAATACATTAATGTTAATGATGATTATAGCAATATTATAAAAATTTTTTTTTTGTTTTGTTGATTGATGTAATTGTATCAATTTATATTAGTATTTAGCTAATGATTTTTAATAATTATAAGCAATATTGAATCTGTACAATAATTTAAATATTATTGGCGTTTACACTCAGTTATTTTTATGTTATGCTCAAAACATTGAAGACCTTTGACAAGGAAGATATAAAAAAGGAAGAATTATCATGAATTTTATGTGCACGTTGAAACCTAGTTTCACGGAGCGAGGTCTAGTCTAGACCTTGACCAGAATAACGCTAGCACTACATCAATGGCCGCGGCCCGTACATCTGCAATATACGTATAATTTTTATTAGAACATTTATTAGACATTACCCACGGTTTTCTTTTGTATTTTCAGAAATATACTTAGTTCAATATTTTATATCGTTTTATATATTGATTGTACTCTGAAATACCTGTTAGTTGTCAGGCATTTATTCTAACCCCTGTCTAAGTCTAATTCAAATTGATGAGAATTCAAAGGGCAGTTACTTTATAAAATCTATACAATGTAATTATATATACAAAAGAAAAGTAGTATATGTAGTATATCAGTTGTTTGGTTTCCATAGCACAAGCTTTATACAAGCTTAATTTGGGATCAGATGGCCGTGTGTGAATAATGTATCAGGATATATTACCAGGATGTAAAAGGTAACAACAATAATTAATTATGAAAGGTAAAATAAGTCAGACCCTGGTAACACAAACACATTGAATGCTACGTAGAGACGATTCCTTAAAATAAATTGAAGCACGTGCGATACACTTACAAAAGCGAAACCTTTTTGCGTCTGCCACTTTTCTCTTAAGTTACGTAAAAGAACGTTGTATTTATATCGAATTCTTGAAATTTTACTCTCTTAGCGACCAATCGGGCGTGTCGTTTCAAAACTATTTCTTAAAATAAAAAACTTCAAAAATAGTTAATTGGCATAAGTGTTTGATGGTAAGGCTTTGTGTAAGCCCGTCTGGATAGGTATCACCATATTTTCTACGGCCGAACACAGCTATTCCGGTTTTTAAGGCTGAGTGAGCCAGGGAAACTACAGTCAGAGGCATTGCGTTGCAGCATTGGCGTTGTAGAGAGTGGTAGTGAACACTTACCTTCATTTGGCACATTTGCACGTCCGCCTACCTTTATTATATAAAAAAGTAAAGTTAAAGTTTCAAATTTAAATGACTCAGATTTTTTTTTCTATAATTACTTAAAAAATCGATATTTTACACGTGGATTACCACCCTACACTAATAATGTATAAGCCGTGATATAACTATGCAACGCAATCACATTATGATTTCTGACGAATGAAAATCAAAATTGATACCTACGTGAACTTTCTAGAATAATTTCCACACGTATGATAACAATTTCATTATCTTACTATACAAATTTCTATTCAAACTCGATGTAACTTCGTTGCTGAGTACGTGTTTTTTTTCTTTTTACTTGAACGCGAAGGTCGAACCACAAACTTCCGCATCTTCAATTATTGAACAGAAAATGGCTGATTGCGTTTCATTTTAATGACTCTTCCTTTTACAATACAAACCTTTATAGTAATGACCTCTTTAGTATGCCTTTGAAAATTTATTTAATAATTCTGTTATCTTAGTTGAATACTAATGTACCTTATTGTTAAGTATTCTAATTTCAAATTCTTGAGTATAGACTATTATTATTATTTTTTAGTCTCTATTATGTTAGGATCTTCTTCATAATCTAATCGAGACCTGTCAATTAAGTTCAGAACTACAAAGCAATCGCTAACTGACATTTATACTTATGACCCACCACATTAGAATCTTTTTATGATTACTATATATATCCTTATGTGTTTTACATTTTATTAATACTTGTCTAAGAAAAAGAAATACTTATAGAGGAAATATAAGTGCAGCTGTTAAGAAGTTATAAGTAAATTTTTCTCTTATATCAATTGTATTATGAATAATTTAAAATTTATTTAAAAAAATGTTAAGTACATTAAAATTTGTTCTTTGTAGGTCTAAAGCTAAACCAAATCTATGACTATTATGTAGAGTATACATAACACTTTCAGGGACAGTAAACGCTTATGGTCATAATAATTACTTCGTTGTGTCTATTGTATCGTACTTGAAATTGTTAATAATAAATTGAAGCACAATATATATTGTGAAAGATCCAAAACTGTTTTTTATATTAAGAATATATTATGTAAAGTGTTAACATGCGGTTTTATCATTAGCAAGTTTCAAAATTGTTACTATAAGAAACAATTTTGATACTCGCTCAAATCATAGCCTCGTTGAGCTCGATAAAAAAAAACAGTTCAGAAAACGATAAGTGTCATGTAACAGTTATTCCGCGGAAGTAGCTCGCCATGTACGCCAACATGTCCTACGCGTTTTAGTTATTGAAACGACACACTTCCTCGTCGTCATCTGTTCACATTAACGCGTTACATTGGTGAGCCCTTATATATAATATTGTGATTAAGAAATAAGATGAATTCTTTATAGTATAGTATAGTACCAACCTGTGAATGTCCCACTGCTGGGCTAAGGCCTCCTCTCCCTTTTTGAGGAGAAGGTTTAATGAATTCTTTAGTATTTAATAATAAATATCACTCTGATTTAATTTTGTCCACGTCGAACAATTTCATAGACTTGAAAACAAGAGGAACTCCGTCAGCTAGCGTAGGAGATATTTTGAGTGTATAAAAACAGATGCACGCCCTATTTGCTAACTCCGATAGAAAACTCGAATAGTACGCGAAAGAGCTCATGCGCATGACCGGCTGCTTTACGTGCTTTCAGAATTATAGAAATCTATAGAATACCGAGAATTATTTGAAGACTAAGTGGACTGACTCAGGATTTAATATTGTATAATCTTGATTTAACAACAATGATAGAGAGAAATATACAGACTATTTTTCTGTATATTATTATAACTGCATTATATATGTATGTATATTAAAATTTAAATGCAAGAGAGGTATCAGGCACATATGTAAATAATATATATACAAAATATACCCAATAAATTATCCTTTGAAATCAAGGGGATAATAAATAAAATAAATTACTAAATCTTTTCCAAAGAACAAGCAATATAATTGCTTATTATTTATAGAACATTTTCGTCCATTTGGTTAATTTACTGGTTTTAGAAAGCTGACGAAAATATAATAAATAAACCATTTCCCGCAATTTCCCCATTTGTATAATGCCTCCTTACCTCCCTACGCAGTCTCATTCCCCTCAAATTTCAATCCGCTTTAAAGTAATAATAATAAATAGCAAATAATTTCACATGATAAATCGTTTTAAAATACGTTTTACTCGTGTACCCATAATGGTGATAGTAATCCTAGTGAATTTTGACCTCTACTCTGTCCCATAATAGAAAAGATCCGATCATAGACAGACTGGCCAAACACCATCCTAAAATAAAGCCAAAATAAACTCAATCAACCAATTAAGATATAAAAGTTCACCAATCATATGCTATACTTCTGATTATGATTTATTGATGGTAGGGCTCTGTGCAAGCTCGTCTGGTACCACCCACTCATCAGATATTCTACCGCAAAACAGCGTACTTGGTAAGCTTAGGTTAACATTTCATACAATGCCAATGTCTATGGGCGTTGGTGACCACTTACCATCAGGTGGCCCATATGCTCTTCCGCCAACCTATACTATAAAAAAAATCATGCCAGATACCGGTTGCGTTTTACACATTCTCTAAACAAAGGAGGCTGAGATCGTGACTCTTTTTAACGTCAACAACTGCAATAGACACAAACGGACCGGACCGATTAATCGAATGGAGACAGATAAGTCCAAAGCTTTTACCAGCTTTTCCAGCCATATGTCAAAATTTATATATTAAAAACCCCAACATTGAGGAATGTTTACACACAATAAAGGTTAGCATACCATATCAATTTCCAGGGTTATATCAGCATAGCTGTACCGTACCCATTACATTACGAATTTACTCATGACAATTCCCAGAATATATACGAAGAAACCTCGTGCAGTCAACCAGCTCGTAAGCAGAATACGACAACGACTCAACAACTTTGGCAAAATGTTGAATAAAATAATAAAAAGGGGGTGACTAAAACTCTAGTATGATATATAAAATATAGTGAAAGTTTAAAGGGTAATATAAATATATATATATATATATATATATATATATATAAATGTTGAATAAAATAATAAAAAGGGGGTGACTAAAACTCTAGTATGATATATAAAATATAGTGAAAGTTTAAAGGGTAATATATATATATATATATATATATATATATATATATATATCCTGTTAATAGTGGTAAGAAGTAATCAAAGAAATGATTTTGTTATATTAGGTCCTTACATATGAAATTGGCGTTCTGTACGGGAGGAATATAAAATCAATATTTTTTTTGTAAAATATATTTAATTAATCAAAGTATGCACCGTTGTTATCTATGCACTTTTGCCATCTCATAGGTAGTTAATTGATCCCTTTACTAAAAAAAACCATGGGGGCGAGAATCAATAAACTCTTTGAAGGCGGTTTGAACTGCCGAATCGGAGTTTAATTTTTTTCCTTGTAAGAAGTTGTCCAAATTCCGGAAAAAATGGTAATCTATTGGAGCAATAGCCTTTAATTCTTAATTGTCCACTTTGGTCTTCGGCTGTCCACGGGGTTGGTTCTGATGGTCGAAATTTCCAGAACGAAAACGTTGAAACCAAAAACGTACCGTGCTTTCTTTTGCGACACCAGCATTGTACACATCATTAAACTCGTACTCGTAAATATACAGATATTTCATTTTTTTCATTGTCCGGTAATAAGGGACGCCAAAGAAAAAAATAATGAGGAAAAAACAAACGAATGAGTGTTTTCAAAACTTAAATGTACCAGTTAAATGAATTTATAATTTTGAATTTGGAATTCTTAACTAAACAGAAGATATTTCAGATCAAATTGGTCACTACGACAAAACGCTAATTTCATATGTAAGGACCTAATATTTTTATTATAAATATAAATTTCCATTTGTATATCAAATCTGACTAAATCTTGAACGTTCATTGGTGGAAAACAATGACAGTTATTGCGTCATCAGTTGCCACCGACCAATAACCATACAGATTAATTAATATGGCTTTGATCAGCATTTCAGAAACTGAAGGTAAGCTAACAAGATTCCCACGTGGCTAAGCAAGCATTCATACATGGGCTCACCTATTTTTTATCTGTTAACATACCTACTAGGTCAGTGAATATTAGCTCAATGCTAAATAACATTAATTATAAATATTTATAATTAAGTTTTACCAACGAATACTCTACTTATAATTGTTGTTATATATTAAACAAAATAACGGAACATTTTCGAACTTACAAAATTACCTATTCTATAATCAGCATTCGTTTGTTGTTCTTAAAAGAAAAGACGAATGATGACGACGATGACGAAGAATGATATTCCAGCATGATGGTTGCCCCGCACACTTTCGAATGTCCGTAAGACAGTGGCTAGACAGCAATTATCGTAATAGATGGATTGGCAGAGGAGGACCAATCCCATGGCCAGCGAGAAGTCCAGATTTGACTCCGATGGACTATTATGTCTGGAGGCATATGAAAAGCCTGGTTTATGATGTTTCACCAGTACAAACAATTGAAGAACTCAAAACAAGAATAATGAATGCTGCAAATTCTATTCGACATAGCTTGAGTAGTGTTGTAGTAAAAAGTGAATTAAGAAAAAGAATGCGTATTTGTATACGAAATAGGGGATCTCATTTTGAACACGAATTATGAATAATAAACAGTGTAATTTCGAAAGTATGGAGTAACTAAAAAGATTAAGTATTTTGTTTTTGATTTAAATTCAAAATTGCAATGACAGCTCTGGTTTATCTCTCCTTTTTTACCTATTACCCCTATTAAAAATAATCTTTAACTACTTTGCATTGAGGTCCTTTTGTCTTTGATCCAGATTTAATTTCTTAACAATAGCATTTCTTAGAATTTCCTACCTGGTCTCTTTGTTATCTAATTTTCTCCTGAGTTTATGATTGTTACTGTACTTTTTATGTACCGATGGATAGCTAAGGAAACGCAGATGTTTTTAAAATGATCCGCACGATAAGAGCCATAGTGATTTTTACAAAAAAATTGCGAGTAACTTAAAGAATCAAAATTAAAAATCGAAAAGTTGTACAGTTTTGGATCTGTAATTTAAAAATGCTTGAAGATTGTTATTGTTTTTTAACTGATTATTATTAACTAGGATGTACCCTAGCAAGAAATACAAAAAAAAAATAGGGAAAATACGTTGATTTTTTTTATTGAATTTTAGAATCTTAAACATCCTTTAAATAAAAAAAATATTAAAAAATTAATAACTCGAAAACGATACACTTTTGCATAAGCATTTTGGGGGTCATTTGATAGCTATTGTCCTGAACTATAACCCTTTAAAAGGATCGTGACATATTACCCTGTAACCCTGTATTTAACAAAATAACGGAACATTTTCGAACTTACAAAATTACCTATTCTATAATCAGCATTCGCTTGTTGTTCTTAAAAGAAAAGACGTACGGCCGACAGTCTGACGCCAGTCATCAAACTTCCCTGGGAATGCTTTTGAGGGTGGGTTGTTTTCAAGTTTAAGGCACTCAAATGCTCGATGGTACGAGTATTGAGGGGTAAGTTTACCGTACCTCGTACAGCACGTGAAGCTTAGTACCTCGCCTAAACTCCTTTCATTGACGGATTGCCATCACATCAGACTATGAAAGCAACTTACCTCCTACGCAGTTGTTTCGTCTTTGTCGTGGTGGACCGGAAGTACACATCGTCGTCACATAACGTTATTCTGAATTTATTGTTGTTATTAAATTTACGCATATAACTGTTGCGTAAAACAATGACAGGGCAAATTTTATTGTTTCGAGACTTCGAGTCTACTTCCATCTCATTTATTAAATTATAATATAAAAATATTTTATTAATAACTAGCAAATCGTTCCGACTTCGCACGGGTAGACAAGAAGATAACTGTACTGTGTGCTCCTTGTAACTGTGACAAATTTCGAGTCAATCGGGTGGATAGCTTAAGAGATCTCGTGATGAGTGGTATTTCGCTTATATACATAGATTATAGACGCTATGAAAACATCCCTCTGCGAGATATATATGTATACATGTATATAGTAGAAACTAAAATAACAGTCAGTGATTTCAATATGAATATAATAAAAAATATACATAATAATCCGTATCCAAGTAATAAGTATATACATAATGAATATTTTTATTATTCAATATTCTTTAAGCTTAGTATTAGGTACTGAATATTGATAATATAACGTTTAATTAAAAACTTTAATTGATTGTCTTTTTTTTATTGTACGTGTAAGACGTAGAGAAGAGATTTTATTCCCTGGCATGTTAAAGTCTATTCCTTTGCCGTGTTTATTCAAAACTTATTAACATTATATAAAAAAAAATTATCTCGTACATTTTTTTGATATTTTGTCTTTGACCCTATTACTATTTTATTACAGGTATAACATTTATTTATACATAGAAATGCGATAAATAACAGTTTTATTATTATAATTACTATCATTTAAAAATTATGAGTATTGTTGTGTTAATCGACAAATTTATTCAATCCCTTTTTTAATTCGAACACTTAAAAGAATCTAGAAAGAGATAGAAAATAGTTTGAACTTTCGTTACGCTTACATCTTCTATCTCACTCTACTTGATAGATAAGCAATACCTTTGTCTCGTTTTGTTTACGTCCATGAAATGGTGACTGTATAGTATATGCATAATACGAAGATGAAATGTAATGATTAAAAAAGAAATAAACTTGTAAAATTAAACTATAGATAAATACTTTTGCAGGTTTTATCAAAACTCAAAACGCTTGAGATTGCGCTGCAATATCATTTCAATTTATTTGTTCAATGAAATGATGACACACTTAATTTACACACTTGCAAATATTCTTAAATCTAATATGGTATAAATATTCTTGTATGTACCTATACCGTATCATTTATTTCAGGTAGAAAATGCTCTTCGGCATTAAGTCCGCCTTTTGTACCAACTTCAATAATTTGGTCTATAACGTTTTTTTAAATAAATAAATACCATAAATATACTACATAGGTACAAACAATAATGATTACACTTGCTATTCTTTATAATTAGCATTATATTTTTAATATTTATATAAAATAAAAAAATAGCATTTGACAGTCTCAGTATGTGGTTATCAAGCACAGAAAAAAATTGAAAACATGTGGACCAGTCATTTGAAATAATAGCCAAATTTATCTAGTTTTTACAACTTATTATTAGACGCTTGGCAATGGTGACGCCATTTTGGAACAATCAATAATAATATGCTTCGTCATAGACGGCGAGTCCTTTTGTTTTGTTCCGATAATTTATATTTATTTTATAAATTACTTCTAACTAGGAATTTAATAGGTATTAGAGAACATATATTACATTCAATAGGAGTAGTTTATTGTTACTTTGTATGATTCATATGATCTAATAGAAATACTCTGGTAACCGATACTTAATTACGTTCTATAAACAAATATTGTGCAATAATAATTGAAAAACATGTTAAAAGTACAAATATTATTTTAATAACTTTCTTTCTAAAACTACTGCCTTGTAATATTTTAGTAAATAAATAATAAATGTATGTATTAATGCACCAAAATATATTTTTAGTGCATGAATATAAACTAACAATTCTAAAATAAATGTAAAATTTAATTTTTTTATTAAGTCACGAAGAAGTTATAAATTGTTTTTTTATGGGTACTTACTTATGTAAAATTAGTTTCATCTCTTTGTTTTCCTTGGTCTGGCTGGCCTCGTAAATTGTATCGTAGTGGGGGCAGCGCCTCTCGCACGTCGCACGGTTTCTATTTTGCGTTTCTCGAATTCAGTTTAGTTCTTTATCGCGTTGAGTGAGGTGTCATTCGCGCTAGCATTTTTTAATTTATATACAAGTGATTAGTATAGTTTTTAGACAAACCAAACATTTTAGTGATAGTAAAAGGTTATGAATCGAACTGTCTAAATTGTCAAATGGACTGTACCAATAGTGTAGTGTATTTTTATACGAAACGAGCATTTGGATTTTTGTGAACGAAATCGTGCTACAAAACGAAGAACAGGCTGTGATTTATTAAATACAAACCGAGAAAAAGTGTAACATTTTGACATTTCACTGGTGCGAAAGTAGCTACGAGCGACATTGACGCAGAGCAATCACGTTGGCTACCACGGTTCTCGTACTCGTACAGTTATAATGGATTTTTAAATCGGTCGGATATTGTCGCAGCGGCGCCCTCTGCGGATCGGTCTTGCTCGAACTTCGCGCGAGTTCATTGCAGGTTTGACTATGCTCGCGAAATTTATTACGTGTCGTGTTTACTTTCGCTAAATTCGAAATAGTTTTAAAGTGAAAATTAACGGTTCGGTCGTGTCCGGACGCTGTCCGGGAGAGCGTAGTCGAGAATTTAGGTCAGGTCTACATGGTTTTAAAGGGTTGAACCATGGCGACAGCAGAGATGAGTCTGCCTGACAAGAAGCCTGAGCACGAGTCGGGATACTACGAAGGCAGCGATCAGGAGGGCAGTATGGAATGCGGGTGCCCGTCGCCCGTCAGCTCGAGGAACTCCTCACACTCCACGAAGCTGAAACGTCGGCACAGCGCCCACAAACATAAGAAGGTGCCAAGCAAGAAGCTGAAAACTGAACAACCCATGAATGGTCACAGCAATATCCATACGGACAAAAGTGTAGAAATAGTGGAATATACAGTGTCGGTGAAGGACAAAAACATTGAGGAGGTTGTGGCAGTGCCTGGACCGAGTAAACGTAGTAGTTCAGTGGAATTAATTGGTGGTACAGTGCCGGCCCCAGCAAGGGATTCTGTGGATTGGAATTTGGTTGAAGCCAGTAAAATTCGAAAAAGAAGTAAAGGTTTGTTCTTTTAATATTCTTTATATTTCTTTAATCAATACCAAATATACTATAATAATTTATAAACTTAAACTTGAAAATTCTATAATTGCAAGAAAACTATGAATCATTTAAGTGTTAAGTTGGAAAAAATTAAATTGAAGAAATTATTGTAACTCATCTATAACTTTTAACTTACTTTAAAACTTAGTAATTAGTTAAAAACTGACTCACATTGCTTAGTATGGGGTGATAAATATGACCTGAATGTTTTGATAATTTTAGATAATTATTCCAATTACCTTTTAGTTAGAGAAGAATTAAAACCAAAATGGTTTATATTTGTATCTAAAGAAATTGGTAAGTACCTAGGTTTTAAAGGTTTTTGTTTTAATAGTTGTAATAAGCAAACATTCTGCAAATATTAGATCTTAAAAATATCAAGACATGATTTGTTATGCTAATAATGTAACTGCTTACTTAAAAATATAATTTAATGAATATACATATAATAGAGCCAACTAAATTTAAGAGTCCTACATGTTGATATTAGCATATAAAGCTGAGATATGCAGTCACAAATAAATACTTACAACAAAAAAAAAAACTGCCTTATTCAGATCATATACATAATAAGTTACATCCTTCATGTATGGTGAATATTTTATTTCTAATAAACAAACATTTTCCTTGTTAACTTAACTGACAACATCTTTGTTTAATTATGTGCAATATTATGAAACAAAAGCAAAAACAAACTAACAGTAATAATAATAAAATAATGAATAAATATTTATTTATCACAAAAATAAGATAGAATGTTACCATATAAATTACAGCCTGTTAATGTCCCACTGCTGGGCTAAGGTCTCCTCTCCCTTTTGAGGAGAAGGTTTGAAGCTTATTCCACCACTCTTCTCCAATGCGGGTTGGTAGAATACACATGTGGCCTACAATAAATACATATACATAATATCATCTGCCTATCTGTAATTAATCTTTTGTGTTGAAACAATCATGATAAATGTTTAAAAACTAAATTTGTTAAGTCATTAAATGTAAAATGAAATCAATAGATGCTTTATTCAAATAGCCTTCATTTACAAGTTTCTGCCTGAAAACTCTTGTGAGAGATAAGTTATTTGATAAGAGGTTTAAAAAATATATGTAAACATTTTATGTTATAATAATAATGTCCTCCATACCAATTTTGGCCATGGTGGCCAATCTCATGAAAGATTAGCCAACTATGCGGGAGATATCATAGTGCACAAGTGCGTGCGCGCAAACACAGGTGCACTCTCTATTCCCTAACTGTCATAATCCGATGGGACGGCAATCCGACACTACCGGAAAGATTTCAGGCAAAGGACCAACGGCTTTACGTGCTTTCCGAGTCATGGGAGTGTACATACTTCCAACTTTCAGACTCCGGGCTGCTAATGAGAATTTTCTGACAGAATAACCCAATAACTTCTTATTGGCCTGACCTGGGAATTGAACCCATTTTATGTTATATTATACATATGTAATTATAAAGTCACAAATGTTTGAAAAGTTAATCTAAGTTACAATTATATAACATAAAATGATTTATACCCTACTATGTGGTTAGTAATTTATTCATGGGATATGTATACACTATTACAACTGGAATCCAAGGAATATTAAATAATTATCGGTTTTAAATTTAGAATAATATTAAAAAATATTGACTTTTTAAATGGGACTTGAATTGGGATTCAAAGCAATTACTTTCAACAGTTTTAAATAATATAATAAATATTAATTAGTTAAAAAGGCTCTTCTCAGGTCACAAAAATAAAACTTGAAATTTAAATTATAAGAAAAGATTTTTTTGATAAGTAAAGTGAAAAAAACTCATTGTTTGTTCCTTAAAATTAAAAGAAAAAATTAAATTAGATCATACATATTATAGATATTAGATTAAATACTTGTCTCAAGTAGTAATTATTTAGCTGCTATAGAGAAATAAAATTATTATTGTCAATGCATATCATTTAACATAACATCAGTACTATTTTTATAGTTTTAAATGAATGTAAAATACATGCAATATGCTTTATTAGCAATTGTGTAACAGAATTAGCAATAACTAAATGAAACAAAAAAATAGGTGTATCTTCAATTTTTATAAATATAATTTGTTGTACAGATTCATCATAGAGAACAAATTTTATAAATCGTGTCACACAGAAAAAAAAAAAAACAATTTTGCCATAGGTTCTTACATTAATATGTGTAAAATAACAACAGTAACAACCAGATTACCTGCTAGACTGAAAGCTCCTTTTGACGAAAGGCAGCAAAATCAATTACTCTGCTCCAGTGTGAGTTGGTAGATGCACATGGGATCGATTATATCTGACATTATGGCTTTCTCACTATGTTTACTAAACCTTCAAACAAAAGATGAATTTTAATCAAAAATTCAAGCATATTAAAAAAAAAAAACAAGATGTATATAACAATTTTTTTATACATCTTGTAGTTTTCTTAGTATCTGTTCTGTTTAACTTATGAATACATTATGTGAAACATATATATGTATATATATATACATATATAATCTGATAATACCAGTAAGATAGTGATAGTGTTACTTGACTTTATAAATATATAATTATCGAGAGGTTTCTGACCTTGTTGTATCTTTGTATTTTACTATCTTTTAATATTGATTAAAGATTATTTTGTAAGTACTACTACTTTAACTAGTAATGATATTACTTTGAAACAAATTGGGAAAGACTAACACTGGTAGTCGGTATGCATTCCCAATGTGTCTTTATATATATTTTTGAGTTATAGGTATAAAAAGAATTACCTTTCTTTTATATATTCATGGTATTATGCTGGGAACCTTGAAGTAACAGCTAATAATGTTTCAACTCAAGTAATTAACGATGGGTAAATGCATAAAATACATTTAAAATTAGGTATTCCAATATTATGAGAATAAACACATGATATATACACAATAATGTTATATCTGATAATATATATTATTCATAATTATTTAATCTGTGTTTTTGTTTGTGGTCACACTGGTTTCTTACTATCAAAAGTCCTTGACGTACACCGCGATAAGGAACAACCATTATCAGAGGCATGGTGTTCTGCACTCTTGAATAAATTTAGATTTGTAACGGTTCGTTTTTTTAAACATCTTTTTGATATCTGTATTTTTTTATTTCACAATTATAACAACAGTTTTAAAGAAATAGGTAGTTAATAAATGACTTAAAGCACTTCACATTTTAATTGTAATAAACCAATAAGATTTAGATTAGAAATAATTAGATAAAGATATTTAGATAGATTGTTGTGTTTTGAATTTAATTAATATGGCAGTACATCCATATGTCATAGTGTGTAAAAAACATTTTGAAAACAAGCCTGATCAACATGATAGTGTTGTCAGATTGCAACAGAAATATTTAGATAATATTTTAAGCTGTTCGAATTTTATTGTTTTTGGTGAGGTAAATATAGAGCCTACAAAAAGAGAAGGTTATTGCCACAAAGTTAGTCAACACTTTATTTTAACGTTCGCATATGTTAGGTAAATATTACCGACATTAGAAACAAAAATAATCGAACTATATTGTTCATAAAAATTCAACCTAATCAGTAGTGTAGTTTTATTGGGAGATCTTGTTGTCTGGACATCATATGAAATGTACCGAGAATCCAGATGAATCCCGATTACTGGCAACATCTAAATTAATGTACTTCCCCTTACTCTGAAATACATTTTCCTTTAATTTAAATATGAGACCATATTAATTGGTTTGATATCCTATTATGTTAGAGCACAAGTTGTTATTTTTACATATATAATATATCTCATAACTTCAAATTAAATTAAATAATTGTACTTTTTTTAAATGTTTTAATTGGCAACTATTTTACCTGCTGAAAAATATATGAAAATGAATAACTTGTTCCCGGAAAGATATTTTGACTCGGTCTAGGAAAGTCGGTGTTGCAAGTTTATATTTTAACCTATTTTAATAAAAAATATTTTATTTCTATCAGAACAATCAATCAATTAAACACTAATTTGTTAAAATATATTTATTTTTTATTATAAATTTATATTCATTATCTAACTAACGCTATTTTATATTAATTGCTCTGGATTAAGCGTTACTGCTCCTCCCCCCTGGGTTTACGCGTGATGTTATATAATATATACCCTTTCTCAGTAAATTGGCTATCTTACACATAAAGTATATTTTAAGTGAGACATATATGCTGAGATTAACATGTTCAAACAAACGAGCACTTCTATTTTATAATATAATACTTATATAAAAAATTGAATGTTGTGTACACTTGTAATCGATATACACATCAGAAGTTGATTTTTTCTCTTTGGATGTTATGTATGCCACCAATTTATATATATATTGTTAGTGTTCTATTAAATAAATAAAAATAAAAAATAATAAAAAAAGTACATTGATGATAGTAATGGAAATGTGATGCGAATTATTGTCATCATTTGAAAAATATTTTTCCTATGCAGTGTTGGGTTTTGTCCAATTTTGAGTACTTCGTTTAATATTTATTTTCCTTGTTAATTTTATTATATCCGCAAAAGTTTTAAAAATTTTAAACAGAGAAAGCTTACATTGCAAATATAATTAGTGTCGTAAATTTTATATATGTATATAAAATACAATTTTAAAATTTATAGCTATTACAACTATGTGTAGAATACTTATAGCCGAGATGGCCCAGTGGTAAGAACGCGTGAATCTTAACCGATGATCGTGGGTTCAAACCCGGGCAAGCACCACTGAAATTTCATGTGCTTAATTTGTGATTATAATTCATCTCGTGCTTTACGGTGAAGGAAAACATCGTGAGGAAACCTGCATGTGTCTAATTTCACTGAAATTCTGCCATATGTGAATTCTACCAACCCGCATTGGAGCAGCGTGGTGGAATAAGCTCCAAACCTTCTCCTCAAAAAGAGGAGAGGAGGCCTTTAGCCCAGCAGTGGGACATTCACAGGCTGTTACGGTACGGTAGAATACTTCGACGTTAATACATTATTTTCTATTTATAAATTATTGGTGTTCTATTTTTATAGTTGTTTACAAAACAGATTCTGATAAATTTCGCAAATACAATACATCTTTGCCTAGGGTACTCGATTCTTTATTCAATCATATATCAATATATACTAATATTATTATTAAAGTTAGAATTAGTTTGTATGACGTGTTTATTATAAATTAGTTTCCGCCCGTGGTTTCGCCTGCTTGTTATGGGTGACGAGTAACGTGTTAGGTATAAAAAATAGCCTCCATCCTTGGGGCTTAAGCCAAGTTCATACCTACCAAATTTCATCAAAATCGATTCAGTGGTTTATCCGTGAGAGCGTAACAGACAAACAGAGTTACTTTCCAATTTATAATATTAGTATAGCTTTGTTGAATATAAAAGAATCAATCAATCAGTCCTAATAAATTATTCAAACGCAATGCAAAAGCAATTATTTAATAAAGCTTTTGAATGATTATTAAAGTATAATAATCTTTCGAATACTAAAGGTATATATATATATATATATATATATATATATATATATATATATATATATATATATAATAGATCGTAAATAATCATATTTAAAATATATATAAAAAACAATACGAGCTGTCACAGTGTACAGAAGAACCAACACGATTACAATAATATAATATATCAGTGAATTATCATTTTTAATGTAGCCGTTATATATATAAAAAAAAAAAAACAAATCTAGATTGATATTTAGGTCGAGATGCGAATGAGATGTTATCGTATCGCGCTGAGTGGACGTTCGGATGATACAAATAATTTTTCATCGTACATTTTATATTTGAAGTTTTTTTTTTTTTAATAAGAACTCCGGCCAGATTATCTGATGGTTCCGTTTATGAATTGTAAATATTGTATTGTACATGTGCCTGCAATGGAACTGTCCTAATCTTTTAAGCGGTAGAGGTAGAGAAACAACTTAGTATAAACTATTTCAACCAAACAATGCATACAAGTTTAACAATGAAATGACCGATGTCATTAGTGTCGACTAATCTTCTATGATCTTGGCATTTATAATGAATTCGACAAGTGGACATAGCCTACGCGTGCTGGCTCTCGATGTCACCGCTTAATTGGAACATCAATTCTATCGCGCACAAAGAAATTTGAGAACTCATTTCTTTGTCGCACTTCCAAAAAATGAGTTCCCCTCCTATTACAACCTGGGTTCCTTAAAACGAGGCGTGAAGAGGCATCTTGAGGGGCGGCTAGTGCAGAACTTTCCCGACTGTACTTATCGCCGTCGTGTTTGGACTCTATTACCACATACCATCGGGTGGAGTAGTCATATACCTTTCCGGCAAAAAAAAACAATAAATATATATGTATTAATCAAGGACAGTTTGTAGTGAAAAACTATGTTTTGTTTATATATTCGCTTGGAATAGGCGACGGCTGTGGTACCTACCTAAGACCGGTTTATTACTTTACCACAAAACAGTATAGCCTGTATTTTTTCCGATGTCATTGTTATAGAATATTATATTATTTTATCTGTGGATGATTATAAAGAGCATAATTAGCAGCTTACTAAGTACCCTTATTAGGTAATGTATCGGCATTTGGTATTGTGAAGCGAATGCGTAGTACAATGTAAATATTTGTAAGTAATTACCATTTAAGACGGCATTTGTTCGAACGGTCGTTTCAGATAATAATTATAATATGACATTTAAAACTAACTATGCATAATTAATAAATGAGGGTGTTTTTTAATCCCTAACCGAAATGTCTACTAAAAGAATATACATACAACTGATATCGGAAGATGCAGCGCGTTTCGGAGGTTTTATTATATAATATTTTTATATAAGTAGATACGAGATGTTTCATCTGCTTTAAATTTTCACGTTCACATGACAAACGTGAATTTCATGTTCTTGTAATATCTAAAATAAAGGGGTAATAATTTTTCAAAAAATTGCTTATATATATATACTATAATGTACTATTATTCGATTCGAAAAATATTTCCAAATTTAAATTTTAAAAAGTAAAAGCCTGTAAATATTCCGCTGGGCTAAGGCTTACGCTAAACATTAAATATACGCGGCGAACTTAGAACCTTTCCGATATTCCAAACGGATTGCTACTGAGAATGTCTTACAGAAAAAGCAAAACAACATTTCATTGATCCGATCCTATGGTTGAATCCAGGACCCCGGGATCGACAGCCTTTCAAGTTAACCACTAGACCAGCGATGCAGCATATGTATATATGAAACTAGCAATATTTAAATATTAACTCGGTATATTTATATATTTAAAATAATGATACAGATAAAGAAATAATATTTAGCACATATTAACAGGATGTATCTATGTATAATAGGCAAGCATTCATACACCACTGCGCTCTCTTCCTTAGAACTCTATTAAAAAAATGGTTTTATTGGACATTTGTTTTTATTGCAGTTCATTTCCATAAGGATGTTTAAATTTAATCATACATTTGATTTTGTTTTTAGTGAAATAGTATTTCCTGAGTTTGTTGCCAGTTCTTTCTGATTAGAATTTACTTTTATAATCTGTGGTAATTTTAAATTATATTTAATCATGTCATCATGAGCCATATATAACAAAAGAATCATGATATAATTCGTCGTAATGTACCCATCGGATATTTTCATTCGTAACTAAATTCCTATACAGTTAATACACTAAAATTAAAAAAATCCTTCCAATGGAAGAAAGAGTAAATATAAACAAATCTTAGATTTACATAGTCCATGCGATTTGCTAATATCCTATGCTATATTATGCACTACAAACAGTCTTAATTATTTATAACTTTAATTTCGCTTCCAAAATTCGGATAATTTCTTCGACATTCTATATAATAATCTCGACCAATGATATCCCGTCAATTCAAGGTCAAAGTTGTTTATTTGTATTTCCTCCTCCCGTGGTAGGGTTAGGTCATACACACTACGTTACGTTACTGGTGGTAGAGCTTTGTGCAAGCTCGTCTAGGTAGATAGCACCCACTCATCAGATATTCTACCGCGGAACAGCAGTACTCGGTATTGTTGTGTTCCGGTTTGAAGGGTGAGTGAGCCAGTGTAATTACAGGCACAAGGGACATAACATCGTAGTTCCCAAGGTCGGTGGCGCATTGGCTATGTAAGCGATGGTTGACATTTCTTACATTGCCAATGTCTAAGGGCTTTTGGTGACCATTTACCATCAGGCCCCCATATGCTCGTCCGCCTTCCTATTCTATAGAAAAAAAAAATATATTCAGTAAAACGCCGTAACTGACTGGAATGTTTTTAAAGTAAACGAAGATTTCATAAATACCCCCAGCCCGACAAAACCCTCCCATCATCATAACGTTGCTTCAACCCATGCAGCTTTCCCCATTTTTCAATAAAACAAAAGCTTCACCTAGCATTGGTTATGTAAGCGATGGTTAACATTTCTTATAATGCCAATGTCTATGGGCGTTGGTGACAGTAAGTGGTCACATCAGGTGGCCCATTTGCTCGTCCGCCTTCCTATTCTATAAAAAAAAGTTATACAACTCGTCAGTTGTATCCACCCGTTATTAATATAGATCTTTTTAATGTATTCCGCGCTTTTTATTGTAATTTTGAAGAATTCCTAAATTTGTTTACACCGATATTGTAAACCGTTTTGTAAATATTGCACTAAGTATAACGTTTCAGTTATAGGTTATAGCAACTTCTATAAAATACTATTATTATATATTCCTTTATAAATCTTTAAACGGTAATAATTATACAGATTAGCCCAGTCAAAGAACCATAAAAATCGATCGTATCGTTTTTGATTCAATCACATGAAAACACACTTATACACATAAGTATCGAACCTTTATTTTTTAATGTCTAGCAAAACAGTCACTTTATACATTTATAAAATAGCATATTAATGATGAACAAGCTTAGTACGAGTTCAATAAACTTTTGACTTTGAGACGATATATTAAAATATATTTTTGTATGATTTAAATTTTTATCAAACAACATCTTATTTGAGTATTGTATTAATGAAACTATTATTGAATAGATTATGCACCTTAATGTGATAGGTATAATGATGAGATTGTCGTGTGCGTTTCGTATCTCGTATCGTGATTTTATATTTAAATATTTATGAACGAAATAATAGCTATTTTTAGTTGTAAAAGTTATCAACGTGTTTCTTTTACTGTATTATCAGTAGCTAAGTTTTAAAATTGGAATGTCCGTGTGATCTTGTTTTTGATATGAAAGTTAAAAAGTAGTTTTAGTTATAATTTATATTTATGATGCAATAGATACAAAAAGTAATAAGTCATTGTTTGTTTTGTTTGCAACAAAAGCATTTCGTGACGCAGTTTATATTCAAAAATAAAAATTGGATGCTTATATTTTTGTTGTTAAAATTGTTTTTATTTAGATTTGCATATATACTATTTTTGTAATGATAAAGGTCATTGACATTGACCTATATTGTCTTCCTTACTGATATTGGATACGGCGCGACGGTATTTGCAAGAGGAGTCAACTTTGTAAAAGATTATATTGTGTGTGCGCAAACTCAGGTGCTCTTTATACCCTTTACTCTCGTTGACAGGTCTGGAGGGAGTTTAGGCGCTATAGTTTAACATGATTACAGATCTGTCAATCTTGGTTTTGTTACTCAAATTTCGACAGATTTGACACAAATATATATTTTAAGTCACGATTTCGGGATTTGCATTCTTGTAATGAATCATACTAGTTTTACACCCGCTTTCATGGGGGGGGGGGATAGGTTTTAGATATCCTATATCCTTCTCTGTATCCCTTAAACAAATAAACTCAATTGTATATTAGTTACTATATAAATATAGTCTATTTTAGTGTGAACTCGTGTTTGTTCGGGTACATTAACGTGGGTCAGACGGGTGATGTGATTAATTTACTAATCTCTATCAAATCTGGGTTATTCAACTTTGTTACCATATTCATTGACCTTTACGTAATTCCTATGAAATAAAAATATTATAATAAATTACTTCTTTTATATATAAAACGTTTTATGGCTACATACACGAATGGTTACAAAGTCGTTTATGTGGAATAATGTATATTAGTAAGTTTTACCTATTAAAGATACCATTGAGCCAAGATAGCATTCGTTGGTGCAGAATAAATAATTAAGTTGTAATTAATTAAAATATTATCTATGCAACTTAATTGTCGAAAAAGTTAAAATACCGAGTTTCTTGTCGTTTCGTGTTAGTTGATTCTACATTCAGAAACGGTGGAATCTTTAAATTTATTTTAATCTTGTTAAACGATGATTCAAAAGTATTCGCAAATCGCGAGAGCCTCCTTGAATAAAGTATATATATGTATATAGATTTTGTTCGAATGTTCTTAACTAGATTTTGAAAAAACCTTAAAATTTGGTTAACTATACTTATAAATAATTATAACAAAAGTCGATAAAATATAAGTTTTATTTTTGAGATGATTAATGTGTATTTACTTTTGTTACAGTTAATCTCAACAGCGCTTCTAAAGTGGACATATCACATTTCGACTTGCTCAAAGTACTCGGAACTGGAGGTGAGTTATTATTATTATTATATTGTTATTTTACATTTTCTTTGCTATGAGGTAACAAAACCTGAAGTCACGGGCCATAGCCAAGCGTAGTGTAGTGCGTGATCGTATAAGCAGATGAGATGGTTGAAGTCGTAACGCACTTGCGATTGAGGCGGCAAGTGTTTAGGATGATTGCTTTTTGGAGTAAGTGATGAGTGTGTTGAGGAACCTGCAACATATCAAGGCGTTTGTAGATTTTTACGTACGACTCCCGTTGATGATATGACAATGTGAACAATTTGGATGGTGTTTGTTTTTTTTTTAGAGTTTTAGTTTGTTTTAATTTTATAGAAAAATATATAATAAAACATTTGGAATATTTTTTAAATTTTTAACAATATTATATTTTAAGTAGGCTTGTATTTAATTTATGTGATAATTTAAACGATGTATCGCTATCACCTTGGAACTTTGATATCAGAATTATGCAAATCTCTTTTTATTCTATAGTTTGCCTGGTACATTAAGCTCTATTTGTGAAATTTTTACATTTGTAATATTTTTGATTAAGTTTGCATAATTTAATAATCACAGTTGAAACATTTTTAGAAAAAGAAATAGATATTCATTCTGTGATCGATCGACCAGCATTCTAATAATGTCAGACGATTTGTCTATAATATCCACTCCATGAAGGTTTTTTTAAACATTGAAAATGATTTAACATTTTTTTTTCAAGTAATATTTTAAGTTCAAGATATTTCAACAAAAACTAAAAAACCATTGCTTTGGTTTTAATATTCTTTAAAAATTGCTTAGTAATGTTTGATATATGTTGCGTAAAAAACAATATGTACGTCCTGTATAAATTGTTAATATAAAGAGAAAAAAATCTTTGAATTTAAAAATATTTGTTTTTAATACCATAAATTTATAAATTAATAAAGTTATTTTGTCGACTGGTACACTTAAAAAATTGTCTAGAATTGTTTGATGTATAGTAGTGTACATTAGTATTTTAAAATACAATTTTATTTTAAAATGAAAAAACTTTGAATTTTAAAGTATTCTTTATTAATGAAATATATCGTAAATCTAACTCTGTTAAATATCTCGATACAAAGCTCGGACACCTGTTTATTTAATATGCTAGTTAAGTTACAATGTAAAGCATTGCGCGAGTGCAGATGTCGTGTCAATGACCCACCACGTGGTGATTGTTGTCTACCGAGGATGTCCGGGGTATGGGGGCTTTTTTTTGAGTTTTTATTTTTATCTGTGGCGTTGATAGGTTTATTTTTTTATTTGTTAATAAAAAGGGGCTTCGAACGTACTTACATAGCTTAGTTCGTCGTTAAGCTCTTTAATTAATTACCACGTGGCGTGGCATGAATTTAACAATTTTTTTTTTAATATCGAATACAATCCAAATTAACCTAATAATACGATAAAACTTTATTTGTAACTTATTCAAAAGTTATTAATGAAATCTAGATATCGAATGTGTTCCTAATTGAACATTTTCATTCTTAAATTTATCAAATCCTTTCTTTGTTTCATTCTTATTTGTACAGACACAATAATCTTATATATATATATATATATATAAAGATATAAAACATAAGTTTCATCGTCCACGTTTTTAATACCTAATATATATTCGACCTTTATTGACACGTAAATATATAAATACAATAATATAATATTTAAATAATTGTACCTATCTAACGAATTGTTATAAAAATTTGATTGATACGTTCGCTTAATTAAAAGTTTTATAATTTTGTTCGTGAAACCAAGTAAACGATCACGTTGTAGATTAAGTTTTTATTTTATATTAATATTTAAACTGAATTATTTCTTTTTAATAATTATATGACAAGTTAATGGTGAGGTAATATTAAAGAAAAAATATCAATAAATAAACTTTGTATTCCTGTGTTGCGGTTTGAAACGGAAATAAGCCAGTATAAGATTACAGGCATAAGGGATATAACAAATTTGATCCCATCCCAAAAGGACAGGAAAAACTAAATGAAAATATTATTAAAAATAATATGTATCATAAAATTACAGTAATACTAATAAATAAATTGTTAGAATTATAAGTTTAAACTTATTACTTATGCGGTGGTGACCACTTACCATCAAGTAGCCTATTTTCCAGTCTGCCTACCTATTTTAAATTAAAAAACCGATTTGCGAAGCCAGCAAGCATAACATAAACTTTCTGACCGCCGTTACGAAAGAAATCTCGTTAATAATATTTCATTTTACTTTTTTGCTTATAACGAACTATTTAAAGCTCGACTCTCATAAGCTTTTAATTAAAAAATATAGGAAATAAACTTAACAGTTATGGAGGTGTTATCGCCTGCAAATAATTTGCGAGGGTGTTCAGCCAGTGTAAAGTATTAATGTTACGTATGAGGCATTTATTCGGTCAATTGTGTAACGGTTGATATCATAGAACAAGTTGAAGAGAAATTGTGTGAAATGTATAAATATCATGAATTATAACTCTGTGAGGTAACCTGCACGTTCAAATCTGCGGAGGCATTTGTCTTACTGTGGGACATTTAATGGCTATTAATTTTAAATTTGGAATCAACATTATTTTAATATAATTAATAGTATACAAAGGCTATATCCCAAACAATCTTCCTCAATTTTTCTTACCCTTATCTGAAGATACTATTCAGATAGGATTCAGTCATGTTTAGAATACTAGATTAATAAATAGAACGTTAAGAAGAGTAGATTGTGATGGATACATTTTTATTTAGTATATCATAAGTGCGCCTATGCTTTACATTTGCAGATTAGACGCTCACTACCATTTCCAATGCACTTTCTTTACTTAGGCTGATGTAATAGAACTAGTCGTACCCATACGAATGTAACCGTAATACTAGCAGACACTAAGGATCGAAATGCTTTAAACAAAGCGTTTTCATGACATTTCAAGCGATTCCAGCGCTGATTAATTTGCCATAGAGAAGTTAATTCAGTATGGCATTTAAAGTTTAACAGCGTACGATATCGCTTTTAATTATTCTTTTTATAAAGTTGCATTTTTTTAAATTGTTACCAGGAAATGTTTTTTGATAAGGAAGTTTGAAGAGCTGTTAATGAGTTGATTTTTAAAATTTTTAGAGTACGGCTCTTTTACAACAAGATGTTATTTATAAATCCTTATATATTGTTTTATTTCTAAACAAATGGCAATTTATTGCCGTGGGAGTTCTTCGTAAGATGAGACATTTTTAAAACCTATTTATTGCCTAAGATGAAAGTATGATAATGTTGAACGTTAAATAAGTGTTTTTTTTTTTGGTTGAATAAGCGAAATCAATTCGATAATGAAGCTGATCTTTTGTTTCTAGATTTCATCTTATTTTAGAATATACTTGATAATACTAAAACTTCTATGGCATTTTAACTTACAGAAAACTTGTGCAAGCAATATTTGGACCTTTGTAAATTTTGTTATGAACATACCTTATCAAGAGGTATGTACATTGTAAAGTCAATTTCATTAAATTAAAAAAGAAAACATCATTCCCTTATTAAGTAATTTCCTAAATGTTTTCTAATATTCGCTTAGTATATTCAACGCACTCTGCTATCAATATTGATAGTTCGTAAACGTGACCCGAGACACGTGTGGTATAACGAAGCTGGTTTGAAAGTCACTTGTTTGCATCGCACGGGTGAACTACAAACAATGTTAACCCTTCTATTCCCTCCCTTAAAGTTGAAATTTGCAAAAAATATTAAAAATAGATGCTTATGTTATTTAATAAACTTATGTTTCAAAATTTCAGCTTTCTAGACTATCAAGATAACGATTTTATAAGCATAGAGTTATTTTTATATGTATTTAGTAATTTTATTTTGATTATGTTTTTATACATCAACTTTTTTTACTATTTTAATTGGTTTTGTTCAATCATAGTTTTTACAAAGATATCCGTGTCAACGTAACTGTTTATCTTTTTAAGGTTTAATACCGTTTGCTTAATAGAGTGTTGCCATCGTTTGAATTTTTCTTCCATAAAAATGGTGTTGAAAACAAACAAAGCTGACATCATGTAATTAATAAAACTTTATTGTCATAAATTTATTTAAATGAAATCGGAATGTTTTAGAAGAAAAGAGCAGTACATCAGCATATCGTATTTATTATAAATTAAAAATACTCAAATATGTATAGTAAATTATAAACAGAAAAAGCTATTTCCATCAGATGTTTGTTAAATTGTGAAAGAATTCCCAGATGTCAAAAAATTTATTATTCTCCAATTAAAATGTGTAATATTTATTTTTACCGTGCTTTACAAAAATATTTTATTGAAAACGATCTGTTTTTCCTACTAATAGGGGAAATCCCCTAAGTCAGCTACACTGATAAGATAACAGTGTTTAAATAGAAAGGTAGAAATATAACCTTTGTCATATGCATAAATATTGTGTGTATTCCGAATCTATTGCAAATACGCTGTATTTAAATATATATAGGATATTATTAAATTTGTGAGCCGATAAGTACCTACAGAAGTATGAACTTATTTTATTATATATCAATTGAATATTGGTAGAAAGAGAGAATTCACTGTTTAACTGAACACCTTACGTTTATAAGTAAGGTCGACAATAATCATTTACTATGTTAAAGTATGATAATGACTGTTTACGTCAAAGTTATTTGAAATAAATCATATTATAATTTCATTTCTCTAGTTAATACGTATTTTCATTTACGTCACCCATACGTAAGTCATACGATTCTATAAAAATAATTCATTGTAATCGTCAGAGTAATTATAATCTTTACGACTACTTTATCTTACATTAAAAACGTATACTTTTTTTAAAGGCAATTCGAATTATATATTTACTATTTGTATATACATAGTGATATAAATTACGCTCGAGTTCGAGCCTATCTGTTATTTCGATAATATGCGGTAGGGGTAGCATATTTAACACTTTCGTGTATTCTCGCTACCAAAATATAAGTCCATAAAGACACGTAAGTACAAAATTCTTCATAATAATAATGCGACGATTTAAAATTGCTCCTTATTTCTATCGTAATATAGTTTATTTTGTTTTGAACCGTATCGTTACATATGCGTTTATTACATCTTTAAAAATATCCCTCTTAAATCGTCATCATATAAAAAGTATTCATTAGAAGAACGTTGTACGTTGAAATAACGTATCGAAAGTAAATTTCAGTTGTGTTCCTGCAAATGCTATTGCAGGTACTTGGACAGGATTCTATGATGAGAAGTAGTTAAGTTTGTTTAAGAATAATATGATTCATGCTCCAGGCGCAACGAACATTTGTGTGATAACGCGTTCAAATGACTGCGCATATGCGGCCAATTTGTCAAAATTTGTTGCATTTACATAAACAAGAGCTATTTATGTCACAACCTTTAACATACTGACAATTAAAATAAAAATAAATAGTTCACGTCTGAGGTTCTAATTTTTTATCCTTTAATACATATTGTAGTTTATGAATCTTCTCATATATCCACTGACTGACTGACTCATAATGATATTTCCGACTTGACTTGAACTTTACCGTAGTAACTTCTGAACCAACGTAGACGCTCACTAAGAAGGTATATTACGCAAATTTTATACAAAAAAGAATCACCGTCTAAAATTTGGAATATAACATCTTTGAACTAAGTCGGGATTGGTTTCAAAATACAATTTTTGGGAAGTTCTATAATTGTGTAAAATATGAACACGAGCAAATAAAAGAATACAAAAGTAGTTAAGGTACGTAAAAGATTACGATATATTAAGGTGCCCAGAAGAATACGATTATATATTAATAAAACTATTCGTAATTATAAAATGTATGTAAGTAGTTTATGAATAACATACTTAACAAACTCTTTATTGTAAAAGTTTCTTGCATTAATACTTTCAACCTTATAATAGTAATTTTATTCTCTATGCTTCGTTCCAACCAATCTTTGTATTCAAAGTGCATTTGAAGTACCGGTATTAAATATTTTTAATGGCTACCACGCCTCTGTTCTGTTTTTACTTAAAATATTCTCCTACTCGTTGACCACCTTCACTAAATTACCGTTACTTGATTACCGGTTGTGACGTCACGTCAGTTGACAACAATTTTGTTTTCTTTTCCGCCGTGTATTGGGTCAATATCCTTACCAACTGATGTCCTTATAGATTTGAGATTTTTACGGTTGTTCGGTTTGTAATTTTTTTTTAATAATATCACAAGTGAGTTTACCTTTGTATTAAGTTCATGACCTCGGTTCAATAAAAAAATCCAACTTGAAATTTTTACCCGTTTTTTTAATACCATTTAAACAGTTTTAATGATTATTACTACAGGTAACATTATTTTATAAAACAGATCGACATTTAAAAAAGTGTCGAATGAGTTCATTAATATTTGATTTTACATAATTTACAGTTAAGTATAAAAAATTTTATTGTAGTCTAATTGATTGTTAGGGAAATGAGGACAAAACTCTTTTAAAACGAATTTAATTTCCCACGACATGCTTGTCTCAAGTCTTTCTCACAAGATTATTTCCGAAATCGAGATTTTAATGTTATTCAACTTTAAAAGTACAAAAACAAGGATGTCCGGTCAGCTGATTAAACAAGCTTTATCCCGACTGTTTTGGGCTTTTTTATTTTTGTTTATAAATAAAAAAAAGATAACGAGGACATTATGGGTATTCGATCGGGGTACCAGGGTATTATGGGTATGTAAGAGTCAATCCCAGGACGGCGTTCGTCGCGCCGGGTCGTCGACCCCCGAAACTGGCGCGTAGCGGTGCCCGGTCGTTACCCGCCCGTCCTTACACCGCTCGTGACCTTATGTCCACCTGGTACTTCGACGTATTTTTACTGGCGAATTTGCTTTGATTTGCTTACTAAATAAGATGCTAATTATTTGATGAAATCACACATAATGTGCGCGTGCGGAACCAAAGAGATATAAATAAATATTAGTCAAATTTATTAAGTTATTCTTGTATTACGTTATGTAAATGATATATGTATTAATAATTCAATTAAATCTTACAATAATTAATCAGCATACTAGCACCGTTATAGTTTTATCTTATAAATAGTTTAAAAAATAAAAAAACTGTTATATATTTGTTAATGATAAAAATCAACGAATACTTCAATCATAACCGTAGAACGGCGGCACGGCGATATTGATACAAACCGTTCATTGATCCCGTCCATAGACAATTCCATGAAATTGCAAAATGTTCAAATTCTTATTTGTAATCATGACTTGATAATAACAAATGTATATCCGGCTCCATGAATAAGGTTAGCTGTCATTAAACTGTCAAATTTGACATAAATTTATAAGTAAACTTTAACATTTGCATTTATAGGGTCTAGTTTAGAAACTCTTCCTGAATGTTAATTGCAAATTTTACACGCAATCGATATAATATCCTGATAAAAGTTACGTAAATACATACACGTTTTGAAATATAATAATGCAAGGAAATAATATGAAAAATGAATGAATACTTGGTTGTGTGTCGCAGATTTTTAAAAATAAGACTCTTAATTTGTACATTTTTTTATTTCATTAAGTTTGAAAACATATATAACACATAATATATTCCTTCAACTTTATATATTTTTAGATGAAAGGCTCGCTCGTCTTTTGAGATATTTACTTGGAATTATAATTAAATCAATATCATAAAAATACTTTCGGTAGTTTAGTTTTTTAACATAATATTTTAATTTATGAACGTCAGACGCGTTGTTTTGTCTAATAAAACATATTTATGATTAATTTCTCCTTGGCTTGACATTAGCATAATTAAAATTACCTGTTTTTTTACAAATAGGTACATTTTACAAAATAACTATTTTTAATCAGTTATGTTTCTATAAGCACTTCGATAAAGATATAATATAATACAATTATGTAATATTTGTTGTATGGTATGCATTACTATTAATAAACTTCTGATTTATCAGTGTTTCAATCGAAAATTAAGATGAATTTGTTGCAAACATTTACGAAGTGATTACGAAGTCTAAAAGCAATATTTACCTATATCCATATCTATTTAATAACATAAAAAATATTGAAATATAATTTTTTCAAAACATTTAAGCAAAGTAATATTAGTATGCTATTGTATTGTCTTCATCATAAAGGTCGGCTATCATAAGGACGGCTGCCTCAAAATATCATTACTTATAATTATAATTGCAAGACCACAGTGCTTTTCAATTCGAAATACGTGTCCTAAAGCTCGCTATAGCTAGCTAACAGCTAAAACTTTATTTTTATATTACAATAGATTTCGCCCGCGGCTGCGCTGGTGCAATATGTGGAGTAGGGAAGTATTAGGTATAAAAAGGTAGCCTATGTCCTTCCTTGGGGTTCAAGCTTGCTTTATATCCAATTTTCATCAAAATCGATTGTGCTAGCCATGAAATCCTGGCGGACATACAGAGTTACTTCCGAATTTATGATATTTGTATAGATAGTGAACAATATGTTTTGTCGGTATATAATTCCAGAATTAATGTTTATGTTATATATATGATTCCGGAACTAATGTTTTAATTTTGGATTATTTTATGTTATTACTATATATTTACAATTTAAAAACAATAACGTACTAATGTTACGTATTTTGCGGTGTATTTAAAAAAATATTTAATGTACAGTAACTACAATAAAAGTTTCTATCGTATGCTCTTTCGATAGTTTATATATAATAAAATTTTGGAGATTTTTTTTTTATCTACGGCATTTACTGATTGTTATGTCCTTTCACACTATACGGATTTTATTTTATTTTTAGGGGGGCGTAGAGCGTTGACAGTAATGGACCACCCGCATGATAAACTCTCTCGACATAATGAACCCAATTGTTCAGTATCTGTCAAGGTTTTTTTTTGTCGTAACCGTGATATGATATTTAGTACTAAACAAAAAAAATCTCCTTTAACACGTAGGTATTTAATGATATTAAAAATTGCATCTAGTTTTCGCTTGCGGTTTCGTACGTGTGTTGGAGGAAGGTCAGGTGTCGATAAGGTTACGTGGTCTCGTAAGAAATCTGAAATTATTCGGAAAAATATCTTTACGATAAAACCAAATATAATATAACCACAATATAAATATATAATAACAATTTTCTGAATATATAAATCCACAACCCGCATTGAAGTAAAGTCGTGGGAAGAGCATAAACGTTTTATTTTAAGTAAAATATACCATCGACTTATGACTAAACGCTTGAAATATACATTTCATCTTAATGTTTATTACCTTGGCAGGTATATAAGTAATCAATGTCTAATAAAGTAAAAAAATCTCTATAAGAGGAGTTGTTTGCCCAGTAGTAGGAAAACGACTGTTATTATTATTAATAATTGCAAAATATTTAGTATTTTATTATTTATTTCATAGTATATAATATTTATAGATTAGTACATATGCTTGAATGAATACTTATTTCTAGTAATACGATGTAATGTAATGAATTATTTCGGTTTCATTTAAAAATGCCCTCTACCTAACTGCGAGTGAGGTAAACAACCCCAAGGAACATCTGCCCTTTGTGGGAAAAAAAGCGCGCCACCTGGCCCGTAGCCGGCACTTTTGTGATATACACTGTTCGTTTGTGCCTGGTATATTGTTAAGTTACTGCGGCATATATAATATATTAGACAATACGGATCATAAATAACTTTCTTAATTTACTCAAATGAACTTAAAAACTAAACGTATAGAGTATCTTATTGATTATCAATGTTTGTGCTCATTTTTTCGTTTTTATTTCACTGTTATTGTCAATAATTAAGTTTTGAATGTAATGAGTTTTTCTATTTAGCACACGAAGATAAATATATGTGACCTTATACCTTATTAGGAACCGCGAGCCAACACATCACGGCGGTTTATCATTTTGTCTAGAATAATAATGTTGGTTATTTAAATTCTATGAGGATGATCATGGTATCCATCAGATCGATTTCAGCCATGGTCATACTCCATGATGGTTTAAATTAAGACAAGTTAATTGTGCTGGATATTATAAAGCACATGTGTGTGCGCAAACTTAGGTGCTATATTACCTTACTATAATTCTATTGTAGTATAAATTGACACGATCAGAGAGATATCAAGTCAATGACTATTAATGGTCTTCAAAGGAAACCCGGTTTGATGTAATAGTCTGCAGGCGTACAAGCTAGCCAATGAACCAACGGGGCAGGTTTATGCAGATTTTATTATCTTACCCATAGTTTTAAAATAGTTTTTTCATGTATTTGTTGGTTACAAGTTTCGTTTCACGCTCAACGACCAGGAGGCAAATTCTTCTAATCTATAACGATTACATTACGTTACCGATTCAATTCTAATCCAACTGTGATTATTCGTTATTTAATCGTATCGGAAGCGAACCGATATGATGTTAACATATACTGTTGTGTCAAAGCCAAACTTTATGATTAACTTATATGCCAATAGTCGATACCTAAATTTAAGATAGGAAAACGGATAAACGGCAACAATTACGTCTCGATTCGATTGCGATATAGTGACAATTTGTTATTAGAATTGGTCCCCAGTACAGACTGTTTTTGTCCGAATAAATGATCCTTCCGAGAATTATACACATTTAACGACGTAGTGGGACTGTTAAAATTAATAATGGCGTTTCGCGAAAGGTATTCTGGCAAGTGTAATTGTATTTATACGCGAGCAATCCAGACTTCTGCAGACTGGATTTTTGAATTTAAATTAAGACTTAATTTCTTGTTCGATTTAGTCTGATCAATAAATTTTGATAATATAAGCAACGTGTAATGCTAATTTATTACTCGACTTATAAGTAACATAACTTTACTTGTGTTATTAGCATTTATGTATTAAATATGGAATATATAGGTGTTAGGTAACCCTGTGTACTTTTTTAAAATTTCATGATGCTGGAGTAGTTAAGATATGATAGCGTAATAAACTAACACACTTTGGAGTTTATAGTAGTAGCTTACATATGAAGAAACTATTATTTTTAATTAAATCGAGAGTTCACCTAATGTAAGGTTAAGGAGGTATCAATTGCGAAAGGTCATGTTTAAGTGTTACCATTTAATGTGGGAAGGTCGGTGTAAAAGTATTCACGAGACGGAGCTTTAAAATATTTTCACTATCTCGGTTCGAGCCTATGACCCAAAGGTCAAGGACGTAACGGCCAAACGCTAGGGTTCGAAGGGTCGTAACTCTGAAATACGCCGAGTTCAACATTCTTAAAGCCGTGTACGACTCAGAGTAACCTGTTACGAACGGGGTTATCTTATGAGTTCACGATTTATTTTTTTATATACGATTCAATTATGAAGTTTTCAATTTCATCATTATCAATCGCCAACCATGGGTCTATCTCCATATCCATATATCCAGCTGTGGATTACAGATTGGTCGAAATTTGCCAAAACACCTAGAGCGCCGTCTTCCGCATTCAGTTGGTCTTTTCAGATATCTGGAAAAATGGTCAGTTTAATCTATTTTAATTCCTTTCATGACAAGTGCAAGAAGTTAACTGAGCATATCGTCTAAGACTAGACTAAGACTAGAGATAGAAATTTATGGAAGAGAAAAACTGAACATCAAATTAATGGAATAAAGATGAAATAGTATGAAATATGAAAGAGTTTAATCAATGAATTTTCATAGTATTGTGTTTTGTGATGTAGTAGAAATATGGATAGCCGTCCGTTAACTTGAATATTCCGAGAGTCGTATTATACTCAGAATCAGATTCTCAATGGGTAGTCATAGTTAGTCTTGGTTTTTTGGATAAAACATTTTTCAATTGTTAATGCAAATAGAAAGCGATTATTTGATTCCTATAAAGTCTTTTAAATGTAGAAGTCATCACACTCTCGTTTTCATCGAGTTGAATGAATACACTACAAAGACACGGTTCAATACTCGCTTCCATTGCAAAACTCGGCTGTGTTAATCAATGTTTGAACTACGTTTCGTTCAAACACTTTGGTCGTCTGACTTGTTACGAGACGATCTTTTTGTTGGACACTTAACTCTTAGATAGTTTTTTACTTTTTCTGATTGGTTAAGTCTTTTCTTTCGGACCTGTGGATTGGTTGAATATGTCATTTGTAATCGTGATTACAGAAAGAGCGGTTTAAAGGTCATCGAATATATAATTCATTTTTCATATAGAAACTTATACTGTGATTTTCATATAAATTGATCTCCAGGAAAACAGCTTGCCGACCCGACGAGGAGACATGATAAAAATTTAAAATATAATCAAATAAGCCTTGTCGAAAGTGTGACATTCAAGAGAGGACACGAGTTCGCGGTCGTACGAAAATATGACCTTATGAATATTGAGTTTATTTCAGTTCATTATCTGTGAGTTTTGACAGACCAAGCTATAGGCTACGAAGATAGGTTTATATTACAATACGGTCCTATTGTTTCTCCATACTCTTGCTTATACGCTGGAATGGAAATAAGCACTGTATGCCATCTTTTTTGTATGATATATTGATTTTGTTACGGCTCAGTAACATTCTTAGTATTGATTATATAATTAACCGTAAAATTTATAAATTTAACGTTCAAGTGATGTAATTTGTTTTATACATTGATAAATAATATGTCAAATGTTGTTAGGTTTTACTGTATGAACGGTTATGTATTTCGAAATCATAAAATATACATATGTTTAGGAAATATTATCATGGTGATGTTGTGGTGGTCTGGTGTCGCGTCACATTTTTTTTTTTTTTTATAGAATAGGAAGGTGGACGAGCATATGGGCCACCTTATGGTAAGTGGTCACCAAACGCTCGTAGACATTGGCATTGTAAGAAATGTCAACCATCGCTTATAGCCAATGCGCCACCAACCTTGGGAACTAAGATTTTATGTCCCTTGTGCCTGTAATTACACTGGCTCACTCACCCTTCAAACCGGAACACAACAATATCAAGTATTGCTGTTTTGCGGTAGAATATCTGATGAGTGGGTGGTACCTACCCAGACGAGCTTGCACAAAGCCCTACCACCAGTAGATATTATTCTACCGGCAAACAGTAGTAAGTAGTATTGTTGCGTTCCAGTTTGAAGAGCGATTGAGCCAGTGTAACTACAGGCACGAGGAGCATAAACATCTTACGTCACAAGGTTTGTGGCGCATTTAAGATGTAAATGATGATCAATATTTCTTGCAGTGCAAATATCTTTGGCGGTGGTTAATTCATTTAAAGTATGTTAACGGCTTAATATTCAAAGTCCTAATTAACATCACTGAGATGAGATGCCAATACTTGTTTTATATATTTGTTTAGAGATTATGTACAAAAGAATGTCACCGTTGAAACATACATATATTTGTTTATATACGTCCAACGATAACACAGTAGTGAAACATCTTTGTATATATTTACTGAAGCAGTCAGTACGCAGCTTTGATATGTTAATGTATTTAAGGTGGCCTTGAGAGGTGCATTGTTACCTACTCGAGGTATTTCTTCTCCCTGTGACGAAATAATATTGTCATATTTAAAACTCAACATGGAAAACATTTAATATAAATCATTTTGATAATACGTGTACACACGAACGGACTGACAGGATGAATAACTATTTTTAATTTAAATTCTATTTTTATAAAAAAAAATATTATACAACTTTAAATTAATTAAAGATCAGAGTTAGACCTAGAGGTTGTGTAATATTGATTTTCTTAACAAGGAGCATGTATGTAATAAGTTAGTTTCATTTTCAACAATGTTTCCACTAGCTATTGTTTCAATGTGTCAACGACCCGAAAACGATCTATTAGCATTTTATCAGTTTTTATATATACATATACATTATACATACGTCTGAATGTCACGTGACATGATTGTATTGAAATAAGTCATTGATAAATTATATATTGCAAGGTATAGATATATGTCTATGCAGTATTTAAGTCGAACGATTACGATCGGTTATTATATCAGAATAGTTCAACTTTAAACTGCATACAAATTATTTAAATATTTTCATTATTTGAAAGGCCAAGTGAGTGACACCTTATCCTTATCCTATCACTGAGCTGTCCACATATGTTATTTTACAATAAAATATCAATATAATATTGATGTTGTAGAGTTATCGGACGTACCTACCGATTCAATTCTTATGAATGATTTTATATGTCTACAGGACTTTATAATCCTTTCGACTATCCTAAGATTTCTACACTTACTACTAATATAAACAGTAACAGCCTATGTCCATCTGCTGGGCTAAGACCTCCTCTCCCTTTTTGAGCTTATTCCACCACCGTTGCTCCAATGCGGGTTGGTGGAATGGGATGGCAGAATTTCAGTGAAATTAGACACATGTGGGTTTCCTCACGATGTTTTCCTTCACAAATTAAGCCAATAAAGCCCAAGTCTCGGGAGGAGGGATGAACGGGTTTTTACGGACCTTCCTTTTCCCCTTCTTTTTTTTGGTTTGGGCGACCGTCCACTGTGGGCTTCTTCCCCAACGGGGTTCTTATGACCCGGCTGCAAACCGGACCTACCGGAACACAACAGTACTAAGTATTGCTGTTTGGCGGTAGAATATGTGAATACCTACCCAGACGGGCTCACACAAAGCCGTGCCATTATCTTAATGATGAATGAAATATTTAACCGAACGAATTCATAAGCGAAGGTACGAATAAAATATATTAATATTTAATTAAAATAAAGCTAATCACATTCGTCAGTAAAAACAATAAAAAAAATTCACAAACACGATTGTGTATAATCGTTATATATGTCTTCGCGACCGTTGCGGGTCGTAAATATATACATACGTATAGATGAGTTTTCCGCGAGTTCAATAAACTCGTATTGTAATCAACATAATATGTGAAACGTAATGATTACTAATGCGACTTTGTACTTTAATCCTAGTAAATAAACGTAGAAGTACCAAGTTACCAATTGTACAGCGAAGTGTTATGTTTTAATATATTTCGCGGTTGTAAAAATTACGACCCAATAGTTAGAACACGTGAGTACCAATCTATGTTTCCGGGTTCAAACCTGAGCAAGCATCATTGTGTTTTGATGTGTATATTTTTAATTATTAGTAAGTAAACTTGCATGTATTGGGGGGGGTAATACTTGTAATATTAGGTACCATATGTCCTTTTCTATACATCTGACAACGTATATACAAACAATTTAGTGGTGATTTGTGGAGTGGTTTTGACGTGAAAAGACTTTTGTATTTTATATTTTAGATAGAATGTTAATATGTGTTTTAGTTAAAGGTAAAATTTATATTAAATTCATTTAAAGAAATGTATCATTTTCAAGCTAAACATGCTTCAAGCGTTGAATTTATTTATTAGTTATTAAATATCAAATAAAATCTTTGATATTTTCATTTTCATAATTTCTCGAACGATAGAAATATATGAAAACAAAACTTCTGCGTAATTCTCGAAACGAGAGTTATTCTGAATCGCATCGTGACCTTCGTCCGTGCCTTTCTCCGAGCCGGTGTTAATAAGGCAATTTGCAAGCCGGCGGCATTTGTAATGCGATGTTTGATAATGTTATATCGGCTGCCTAACTATCGTTTATTTACTTGTTTCATATAAAACTAATATTATAAATGCGAAAGTAACTCTGTGTGTCTGTTACTGTTTCCAAAGCTAAACCACTGAACCGATTTTGATAACATTCGAATGAAGTAAGTTTGAACTCCAAGGACAGACATAGGCTACTTTTTTACCTAATACCCTCTCCCCCAAACCCGCGGGCGAATACTAGTTATTTATATATTGTATCGTGCAATTGCTGCGCTACACGTTGATCTTAACTAAAGATCGCAGATTGAAATAAGGATGTTTAAATAAATTACAGTAAGCGTAATTTGTGTTTATAATTCATCGTGCTCGGCGATGAAGGAAAACTTTGCGACAAAAAAAATGATGCGTTTGAAATTCTTGTTTCTCGTTTTGTTTCCATCCCGATTGGGTTAAACCTTCTCAAGAAGAGACGAAGTCTTCGGTAGTAGCAGAGAATTAACAAGCAACAATACGATGGTACCAAAGCGTCGTGTTGTTATTCATATTAAATGTAGGTATAAAGTTTTAAATGGTCACGATGCCTATTAGAAGTAGGATAAAATCGACTTCTTATATTTGTTTACATATATACATATTTAGTTAATTGCCGTAGTGCAATCATACTCAAGATTGAATCCGGGCCAGTAAGATTATCGTGTTTATAATTCGCCTCGTGCTCGACGATGCAACAAAACATCAAAGATACTTACGTATCGGTTTAAATTCCGTCAATTATACGTATATCCATAAAGTCGCACAAGAGCGGCTTCACGGAATAAACTCCAAGCCTATATATACCACTTATATTGAACACGAGTGCGGCCTTTACCCAACAGCGCAGTTAATGATCTTGTAAAATGACGATGTGTTTTTGAGAGCATGCTTATTTAAAGTTTATATTTATTTTATATACGTATTTATTTAAACATCAAAAATTATCTTACATGCTTTTATAATTTAATTCAGTATGTTGCCAATGATCTACTTAAATGAATTAGGTAAATAAGTCGAATTACCACGCGTAATACATGGTACGAGAAATGAAATTGACTCAACATTTCACAATATTTGAAGTGTTTGTATATGATAATAATTATTGTAATACGGAATGATTCACTACATTATTTTATTGAAGAATATATCCAATATCCGGAACAAAATTGACAAGAATGAGAGTTATTTCACACATTTTGGTAATTCATCGGTGATAGTTTACAATAATTTTCGATATAAGCATGACGATACAAATGTACTTGTAAGATCAATCAAGTCATTTAGTAGCGTCTTCTGTTTAATTAGGTAATTATTTATGTAAATAAATCTAGGAACTCGATTTGTATTTACTTCTAGTTGAAGAATAGTTGTTGTATCGATTTGAAATTTTACAAATAAATTTCATTCGTATGATAATAAAATAATTTGATACCAATGAGTTTATTGATGAGTGTTAAATGTTCCAATGTTGGACAAAGATCTCCTGTAAAGTAGGAGCGAGGGTTTCGACCTTACTTCACCACGCTGCTCCAATACATATTTGGACTATAATTTTATCCGACACATGCAAGAATCCTCACGATGTCTTCGGCCGATCGGCCGAAAATACAGTGGTACTAAACCGGACATGAACCCGCAATCCTCGATTAAACTACGCGGGTTCTAATCACAGTGCCAGCTTGGCTCGTGTGGATAATGCAAGTTAACGAATAATCCCTTAGAGTTAGAAATAATCTAGGTTCGGGCATAAGTTTAATACGTTATTCTGATCTAAAAACAAATGAATGTGGTATTGTGTTCGTCTTTATAACAATAACATGTATGAAATATACCGCCTTGCTACTACTTTGCGTTATCATGTTAAATGCCCTTCATTAGTAAATAAGCAAGTATAGTCTATAAGCTATTAAGATAATGTTGTTGTTAGGTGATTTGAAACGCGCGATCAATTACTTAATTACTTAAAATTCTAATGAAAACACCAGAGCAAATCGAAGCAGGCATCTTAATTCATTTGTAATTAAAATAAAATATATTAAACAAAACTTCTTCCATTTAATTGTAAGATGATGATTATTGCAATACGAAATGGTACTCTTTACGGCCGTGTTGGGTTGCCGTCCCATCAGATTATAAGAGTTAGGGAATAGAGAGGGAGCCTGTGTTTGCGCACACACTTGTTTACTATAATATGTCCTGCGCAGTTTGCTAATCTCTCTGTTGAGATTGGCTGCCGTGGCCGAAATCGGTCTGGAAAATATTATTATATATAAAAAAAATTACAGTAAATTAAATATGTGATCGGGATTGCGAATCAAATATAGGTTTTTAAGTATAAAGGTGGGCGAACAAATTAGTGACTAGATAGCAGTTACCTTTGAACATAGACACTGTCTCTGTTGTAAATATAAACCACATATTACGGGATCTATGACGTCATATCTCATTTTTTTTATAACTGACGATCCAAACCGGAACAATTTGCCGGTAGTGTAACTGGTGAGTAGGTACCACTGGTACCCACGAAACAGTCTTACAGACCCCCAGAATAAATTCCATAATGGTGATTGTTATATATATATATATATATATATCAAATAATACTATGTTAAAAATAAAATCAATTGCAGAAATATTTTAATGATTTAAAAAATTTATATAGAAAATTGTCAAGTCTATAGGAAATCTTCTGAAGTAAGCTCGCCTACACGCGAAGTAGGTATATTTTTTGGCGTCTTTATTTTTGGGATGAAGTTGAACGACCGGCCTAGGATGCATTCATCAACTAGGTCGTGTTCTGTTATTGATGTTCAAGATCAACGTACATAAGATTTTTAATGTTGTCTCGAGTGTTTTTAAACGAAAATTCGTTATTTAAATTGTATACGTGTGTGTATTTCTACCAACCCGCATTGGAGCAGCGTGGTGGAATAAGCTCCAAACCTTCTCCTTAAAAAGAGGAGAGGAGGCCTTTAGCCCAGCAGTGGGACATTCACAGGCTGTTACGGTGTATTATCTTACTATAAATTATATCAGCGTTATTACCCATTTGATTTTCAATTGCTTCGCAAAAATTAACGATATATAGAGTTAAACGAAAAACAGCCATCGCATTCGCATACACGCGCCTACTCTACCACTAACTCGGGCATTACCACAAACTAATATGATTCTATATTACTAAAAAAACCTCATATAATTTCTGTTGAATTAATTTATAATTTCATTATGATCGTAATATTTTGTACCCTTACATTTTATTAGTATTTCTTGTAATGCTTTCAAATAAATCGTATAAAAAATTATGTTTAAAATGTACCACGCGATTTTAACCACGTAAAATAATATACTTGTATAAGTAAATTTTAATAATTATATTTTTATATACAGCTATTATAAATAAGCATATATTGAGATAACACAAAAAATTACAGAAATGAAGTTTCAACACCAGGTAGGCACTGTCCATCTTTAAAAAAAAAAACAATTGTCACCTAACCGGTGCCGGTTCCAACCGGACGTATCCGGTTACTTGTTGTAACAGCTGCTCAATGATTCACTAATTACTAGTTAGCGTCCCGTTTTCTTAAAACTCGTTTGTTTCATGCGTCCCTGTGATAATTTGGTTATTTATTAATTTTCTAATTCAATGCATTAACAGTTAATGCTCATCATGTCCATTTTATATATCAAAATTACATATACATAGATAAATAGATATATAGGTAGCTTTAATTATATCCTACTGAGTTACACATGAACCAGATTATATTTTAATTTATGAAAATTAAAATATATACATATAATTAAATAATAAATAAATCTGTACAAGTGTGATGATGCAAATGGTTGACCACTCAGCTTATTTCGTCGGTATCACGGCGTTACGAAAATTGCTGTTGGTATAACTGATTGTGATTTTTAGACTACGACGCCATTTGACCGGTCACAGTAAAATTCGGCAAATACTTCGGAAAATAATAAATCAAGTACAAATATTACTATATATTTAACTCGCCGTTATATGGTGCTATGGCACATCAAAGAATACTTTGATCATCACGGCAATAGCTATAAATTTGGGCACGTAGATTGTTTAAACGCGGCTCGCTTGCCGGGCATTAGTTGAGTAACTACTGAGTTTCTTGCCGGTTCTTCTCGGTAGAATATATAGTCCTAACCAGTGATGGCTTTTTAAATTTAATTTGACTCAAAAGTGCTCTCAAGAGCCTATTTGAATAATGTATATTTTGATTTGAATTATTATATAACATAATAATCCAAATTTCAACGTTTGTTTATATGTTACAAACTATAAACTTAACGTTGAGAAGTTCTTCATTAGATTTGTAAGTTAATCTTCTGATGGCTGACTGTCGAAGCCATATTGAAAAACATGTACATTTATAAGTTGCAATGTATTTCATTACGTTGCATCATAAAGGGTTTGTTTGATTGAGCAAAGGTAAACGGCACATATCTCGGGGTTACTTTAATCTTACGGTGACTTCCATATATAATGCCAATCTGCTTATTTATTAGAAGGGAGATTTAATTCCCTAATAATAATTCCTATCTTACCCTAGAACAAGCTCTAATCAATGAGCATGTATAAAGGCTTGCAAAGACAATAAGAATAATCCACATATATATCATATATATTTCGCAGGAGTGATCATTTACCATAAGTTAGTCCATTAGATTGTCCAAAATGTGCTAATCTTCTATTTTTCCTTTTTTCAGCTTACGGCAAAGTGTTTCTAGTTAGAAAAAGATGTGGCGTCGACGAAGGGAAGTTGTACGCTATGAAGGTGCTCAAGAAGGCTTCTATTGTACAGAAACTAAAGACGGCGGAACACACACGGACAGAGAGACAGGTGAGTTATTCGATATTCGTAAATAATCGCTGGTCAATAGGAGTCCCATTTATTTATAGTCTGCGAAGTATTTTTTCGATTCCATTCATCTCTATCTCTTAACATCCATATAATATCTTTTTACAATACGTAATTTTCCATTGTTTTTATAAACGTATTAATGCACATGTACCTGTCTTGTTCCCATTTTGATCACGTGATATGTGACTGATTTCGACAAATTAATATAACGACATGAATTTTCCTTTAAGTTTTAGTTTTTTTTTTTAATTAAGTTTAACTTGAGCACCTAATCTCTGTGATACTATAAGCCAGTATAGTGTATCATCTTGTGGTCAGTCTTGTGTTAATAGTTTAAATAAAATTATTCATGTAATGTCTGTACGTTGATTGACATTTGGACAAAATGCGATGTTACATACCAGCATAACTACCAACCAGGTAGTTGCTAACCATGGTTCCTCTAATTTATCACATTTTAAAATATGTTTTGTTATGGCATCTTTTTTTATCAAATTTACTTCAATGTTCGAACAGCAAATTGCAAAAAAATTCTTTTGTTTTCTCGTGCGTTATCGTGACGTATTGTTTGGGAATCTCTCAAGTACAAATGAGTTATTTTTATCGCTAGGTCCTAGAAGCTGTGAGGGTGTGTCCGTTCCTCGTGACCCTTCACTACGCTTTTCAAACCGATGCCAAGTTACATCTCATTCTAGGTAAGTGGTCTTTGTTTTTAAATTCATTCTTGTTGCTCCCTTTGTTAATTTTCTTTGATGTTTTATTGCGTTATTACTTTATTTTCACCAGTCTCGTTCCGCTCCTTTACATTATTCCCTAAATTGCTTTAGGGAAAAAAAATTGCGAAATCTTTATCGGATGCTTAGTATTTAGTTATTTATTACTCGTAACTATTTACTACATAAATTGCCATTGGCATTATCGCAATCGAATCGAAACGTAAACGTTACCGTTTAGTTTTCCTATTTTCCTAACATACCGATTCAGTTGCGATTTAGTCGAAGTTGATCGAAATAGAATCGGAAACGAACGTTTTTTTAACTTGAGATTTTAATTGAATTAAAAGGAAAGGTATACAAATACAAAGAAGGAAGAATTACACAAATAAAACATGTAAATCATTATAAACTGATATAACAAAAATAATTCGTATGACGACGGAAAACCGTTAAACTGACATTATTCAAAGTCCACTATCATCAAAGATCGATAAAGAGGCAAAGACGTTTTTGAAGATAACGAAAGTCTCATTACGACACGCGTTGTGTCACAGCTCAAGACTGCACTTTGACGCCAAAGCGTCGCACATACATAGGGAACTGGCGAGCAATATGATTTGTTCATGTTTTGTTTAAATGGCTCCCGAGTTCGTTATCGATTCGTGTACCAATTTTACTAATATATAACGGTTACGATACGTTCCCAATTCTATTCCGAAACGAGTTCGCCCGAAATGTGCATCGTTGTGTTATAGAATAGGTAAACTTCGGTAAGATTCGTTTTGATTTTGCGTTGACTTTGAACTAAATAATGTCAAATTCATCACGGAGGAAGGATGATTATTTATTTATACGGTGTACTATTAAATGCGATACGTAACGCCCGATTTCATCGGAACTACACAGCGAACGACACCTCGGTCACAATACTCGATAAACATTTTGTACTGACGTTGTATACTAACGTTTACGATGCACTGGTTCGAAATTACAAGAGAAGCGACCCATAGCGTTTGAACGTGGCCTACGACGTCAATATGCCGACATTAGCGTTTTAAAGAGACCACAACAGTACATTTATATAGTAAATGACGCGACGGTGTGACGTAGTGAGCGGCTGATGACGTTACCCAGAGGCTTATGTATATGAATTATGACGAAACTTGTATAAGTGGTAATATATAATAAAAAAATATATGTTATATCTAGATTAGGTAACTGCATTTAATATATGTATATAATCAAAAAAGAACTGAGCTATTGACAATCTGAAAGATTGACACTCCACTTTGGATGTTTTTAAGAAAGTTAAAATTAAAATACATACATCACAGTATATTTACGACAACGGATATCCACAATAATGTTGTTTGTTTTGATAGAAACAGTGACACACTTTGTATAAACCCGAGAAGTAAAAAAAAAACTTGTAACATAAAGATTCCGTCTTCGCGAAGTTTCATTCATTTATTCATTCATTCATTCTTCCTTCGGCATTGGGTGTTCGCTGCATGGTATACAAATGGTATATAAAAGTGTTAACATTGAGTTTCTAGCCAGTTCTTCTGAATAGAATCTACATTCTGAACCGGTGGTAAATTTATTTAATCTTATAAATGACGATGTCTAATGAGAGTGTCTGTAAGTACCAGTTCGAATAAGAAGTTTTTTTTGTTTTGTTTTTTTGCTCCGAAATTACTGAATGTAATATTAGAAATCGAAATGTTTAATAATAACACGTGAATATTTTAAGTATTTTTGCGTTATTTAATGATATAAATTATAAAAACGAAAAAAAAAAAACAGTTTCCCCAATTCAAGAACGGAACTCGGAAATGTTGCAAACCGGTGTTTTAGTATAAAACGTAGCATTTGCGATTGGCCAACCTGTGGCAAAACACTGGCCCACTTGGACCGACCTTGGCACACTGCGATATGCAGAATCTAAACGAATTGTCGTTACTTATCTTAATTTTTGTTAGATTTTTTGATGCTAATTGTAAGTACATTTTGGGGTATTGCGTTTCTCATATTCACATTGAGTTGACATTTTGCTATGTTTGCTAACTTAAAGCATCAGACCAAACCTGGGAATCTGACTATGCCTTTTATCAATTACTAACACACATTTATAACTTTTGAACCTGTAGTCGTATGGATACTGGAGAGCCTATACCGTCGAGCTATTCTGGCATATTTTTAAGCGATTAATAATATTCCTGATAAAAAGCTCTACGTTTACCAGGCTATGTATCAATGTATATAACAAATATATCCTCGCATTGTTGTGTTGACTAGTCTGTGTAATTACAGACTGGGAAGATACTACAGTCCCACGAGGACAAAGGATTTCGTCGTCTCACGTTATCTCTACTCTTTAATTTCAAACGCATTCCATTGCGTTGCATTCCATTCTGTTTTACAAGAACTTAAATTGATCAAATATGTTCGAAAATGAGTGGAAATTAACTCTAGGCGCTATCGCTTCTTGATTTTGTTATTTAATTTTTTGGCACTTAGCCGTTCTGACTCATATTTATGAGTCATTTTGTACCATTGATATATAATTTGTAGATAATTGGATTTGATTTGTAGATTTCATATATTGGATTATAATATAACTAAGAAAAATCTCTATCTCAAAGCATATATTCCGTGAGTGAGATATTCGGTCAAGTCAATCAGAAGTTAAAAGTACAGTACAGTAACAGCCTGTTAATGTCCCACTGCTGGGCTAAGGCCTCTCTTTAACTTTTGAGGAGAAGGCTTGGAGCTTATTCCACCACGCTCCTATGCGAATTGATGGAATACACATGTCGCAGAATTTCAATGAAATTAGACACATGAAGGTTTCCTCACGATGTTTTCCTTCCACGATGTATTATGTCTTCGATTAGATTCGAGTTTATTTAAAAAATAATCACCATGGCCTTGATTTTGAAGAGGTAAGAATAGAAACCCGCGAGTAATAAATACATTACTGAGTTTTTTATTTAAGTTATTTATTTATTTGAGTTGACGAGAATCTTGGTATAATAATATAAACAATAGCATTTTCTAGAAGAATAAAAAGAAATGAAAGATTAACAATTTTCTTAAATTAAAATGATCTTTAAAGCAATTACTCAGCTATTCCAAAAATAACGGTAAGATAAATTTATTTATAGAGTTTAATTTGTGAACTCGTGAATTTGTGAAGTATTACTTTTTTTCTGGTGAATCCTAAGACAAAACCGGCTAGACAATATTAAAATAATTAAACTGACCTCTGGACGGTGAGTCATATCTATTCCGCGAGCCTCGGTCATGGTTTCCAGACGAGATTTAGAGAGACTTTAACTAGAGATCTTAAAATAAGGAAGATTCGTTGAAGCAATTAATTTTAAAGAACATGTGTGTAATTTGCTATTTTTGACAGTTGACCGTTCGACCCGGATGTGATCGTGAACGCTCAAGTATTGTTTACAAATAAGGGACTCGAGTGTCAAATGCCACGGGACAAGCAAACCTTGATTTAGCGATACACACTGGCGTCAGTGGTGTAGCTACGTGGATAAGGGCCTCGATTTCTAGACTCGGCCACTTGCTATGTCTTGACAAAAAATGGGCACAAATATGCACGTGCATATACTAACATATTTTTTTTTTCTTTATTGAAATTAAAAAAAGTATTGATCATTTTGTTTATTTTGTATCTAGTTTCATAAATAAGCTAAAGACACTTGCAGATGTATTACGATGTTTTAAAATTCAAATTATTTCATTTAACGTAGAAGTACAAGCGTTGTTGATAGTTCGAAGTAAAAGACTACTACCGACTCGAGAAATATAAAAAAAACCTCGAATGTCCTAAAAATAAATTTTGTCTCAGTTTATATACAATTTTCAATAAGATCGCTCATGTTATTATCTATGAACTCGCTAATTGTATACGTTTTTTGAAAGTTTTTCTAAAGATTTATAGTGTTCAAAACGACGTTCGTTTCGATTTTATTTCATGATTTTGAAACACTTGATTGGTTAAAAATATTTCAAGATGTGTAGATTGCAGGTCAGCTAAGGATACTAATATTTAGTATTTAATATTAATTATAATATTTTAAGCAATGTTTCCATATAAATAAAATAAAATATATAAATAATAATAATAATAAGAATGTGAAGGTCAAGATCATTAAAATAGTACGCTGAAATACGCTTTAATAGATATGTATATTTTAAAATAAATAATATTACACGAATCACGATACACTTGCCCTTGACGTAAACTTAATGTATTGTTACTTCATGTTAATTAAAGCAAGAAGATTAATTAATTACTTTTAACTAGTGCTCGCTAAGTGGCTGTCTATGATCGTTATTAATATTTGAGAAATTCCTATTCAAAATTAATTTATCGAATATGATCGCTTACTTTATATTTTTTTACCAAACAAAAGAACTAGAAAATCTTTATTTTTTTAAAATAATTGTATTAAATTCCCTATTATACCCCGAACTGCCTTTACAGTATTTCATTTAAATTCAATCAAGTGTGATTTGCAATATACATCGAAATATAGACCGTAATTTAAAAGGAATAAGTTGTAATTTAGCAAGAGGACCAATAACGCATAATCTGTACTTATTGGGTGTAATTTCTGTCAAATCTGGCTTGTTATTAAGCAGATTTCATTTATAATTTTGCTATATTATGATCTCAATAAATCTACGTTTAAATTGAGAAATTTTATTTTGGTCTACGGCTGTATATTATTCATCTTTATGTATTGATATTTTGAAATGCTTATGAGTATATAACTATGCAGTCATTGCAAATTAAATAATAATAATAATATCCTGGGACATTATTCACACACGGCCATCTGATCCCAAATTAAGCAGAGCTTGTACTATAGAAACCAGACAACTGATATACTACATACACTACTTTTCTTTTGTAAATACATACTTATATAGATAATTACACCCAGACTAAGGACAAACAGACATGTTCATGCACACAAATGTCTGTCCTGAGTGGGAATCGAACTCACCTTCGGCGTGAAAGGCAAGTAACCAACCACGCCAACCGGCTCGTTATCTTAGTAAATGTTTCTTTGTCAAATTTAAAGAGGTTTTTAACGACTGTTTATTAATCTGGGACAGTTAACCTATTTTTGCACGTGGGGTCGTTTCCGCCTTAGAAAAACATTTTTAGAACTAGTAACTTCTACTTCGTAAAGTTTTGTTCCCGAACCAGCTGTCTTCAATAATAATAATCGTTATTTATTTTTTTAAGGAAAACAATAGCATGATACAAAATATGTTGACATTAAAAATACAAAATACAGACAATAGACCCAATTACTGTTTTCCATTGAATTATGCAAACCTAATAACAGTTAAATGTGTATCAAAATTCACATCAATGCTGTATTCATTTACGTGAATTTATTAAATTATATTTTGACCTTATAATGACCAGATTTTATTCATACAAGCAAATGTCATATATATATATAACAATTTATCAAAATCGATTCAGTTTTTAAGGAAAACGTACAACATTAAACGGAGTTACTATTTAGGTAAGAATTTTTTTTATAAATATTATATGTACTTCAGAGAAACATGGTATTAATATAAACCTATTTAAGCCTAGTATCTAGTGTTTCATCGCGATTCAGATGTTACGTAACCAAAACCAGACGCCTTGACCTACCGGACGCCGGGCACTTTTTCTTTAACGCGGCCCAGCTATTGTTCGCTAGTGAACTTACGTTCGTTAGCCGTTAATGCTTTATGGACCATTTAGAAGAATAGCAATGAGAGATTTGCGTTTTCATTGTTATATCTCATGTTCGTGTATTGAATCTTTAAATTAACAATTGACTATTACAAGATGTTTTGTATAAAAAACTCGACTTCGTTTTCGAAATGATTCGTAACTATTAACTATTTAAAAAATATTATCATCATTATCATTAAAAAGTCGAGATGGCCCAGTAGTAAGAACGGGTGAATCTTAACCAATGAACGTGGGTTCAAACCCGGGTAAGCACCTCTGAATTTTCATGTGCTTAATTTCTATTTATAATTCATCTCGTGCTTTTCGGTGAAGGAAAACATCATGAGGAAATATGCATGTGTCTAATTTCATCGAAATTCTGCCACATGTGTATTCCACCAACCCGCATTGGAGCAGCGTGGTGGAATAAGCTCCAAACCTTCTCCTCAAAAAGGGAGAGGATGCCTTAGCCCAGCAGTGGGACATTTACAGGCTGTTACTTATCATCTAATCCTTTAGTCTCTATTCTATCAGACATTGCCCAAAAAATGTTGATTAAAGCAATTTAGAAGGAAAATTTGTTCCGTTTCATTTATTAAGTGTAACATAAAGTCGCATAGGACAAAGTGTTTGTGATTAAAGGCTTACTATGAACATCATTTGCACGTGTGAAACTAGTCGGTGCTCCGATTACATTCCATTATACGTATGAGATAGATAAAATCCACGTGTTAAATACATTGGGTCGTCACTTAAATAAGTATATAGTAATTAAAAAGTATAAAGTCTGTAAATGTTTCAATGGTAATCTAAGGCTAAATCTAAGGCATCTCGTTTTGAGGAATTTTGGCGCTTTTTTAATGCGAGTTGTGGATATGTGATAGATTATAATCCCTTATCACCAAGCAGGAGTGAGTCCTGGGTTCGAACCCAAGGTCTATCCAATAAAAAAATATTGAGCTTTACGTTATCAAGCCGATTAACCTGCGCCTGAATTTTTGTCGGAGTCGCCGATGTCCAAGGCGCCAAGTGTGCCACAAACATCGGAATACCCACTAAAAACCAGTGGTGAAAAAACCTTTCCGTCTTAACAAGGAGCACCACAGGATCGCTTGCGCATGCTACCATGCGCTGTGACGGCTTGCCCGCCTACGCTGGCCACGTGCTCTTACCACTGAGCCATTTCGACCATCGGATATAACAATCAATATAACGTTATGTACACGCATAAGAACACTCAATCACAAAGACAAAGGCTAAAATCTAGTTAGTCTCAACGAAAAGCAAAAAAGCCAGCAGTCAGTTGCGAACCTATTGTTAGATGTTGCACGTGCGTTCATTGTGAGAATATATGTCACAAGTCATAGGCGAATAGCGTATTATAGCACTAATATGTTATGTTACTAGGTATCCTATGTACTCTGTTAAATTTCATGTTGATCGTTTTAGTGTTTAAAACGTGAAAGCGTCACATACGAACAAATAGATAAACTTTTGCATTTATGATATTTTATAGATGAACTCAGAACCCAGTGTATGTTACAAGTTCTTTTACCGCTTAGAATATTTTAAAATATCTATGTAATGGATATTCATAAATGTACTCCGTATTGTTATGTACCGGTTTGAAAGGTGAGTATCTCATCTACCTGTAATTCAGTGTGATTACAGATATAAAATATATGCTTGAACAGGGACTTCTTAGATCCTAATATTGGTGTCGCATTGGCGATGTAATAAATGGTGAATATTTCTTACATTGTCAATGTCTAGGTGCGGTGGTGACCATTTAACTTTAAAGAAAAATAGCCGCCGCCTACCTATTAAATAATAATGTCAATAGGTTATAGTTTAAGTTCGAAAATCATTATCAAATAACTTTGATTAAAATTGTATTGATGTTACCGAGGGACCCCATCCAGCGCCCAAAAATAATAAAATTTTAATCTAATCGCTTGGGATTAGGTGTACCTCAAATGTCAAAAGTGCCTAGTGGCTCTAAGACCGGACCTGACCAAGTTGCGTGCACAGTTGCCTAAAATCGCTCGCTTCTCATCTGGCGTCCACCGCCAATTCAGGAGCGGTTGGCCAACGATAGAACAATATCATATTGGAGCGGATATATTAGCGGTATTGTGCTGCACTTTATTAGATATTACATCCCGCTCACGCTCAAGGATAATACACTGGATGATTCCGTATTTGATGTTTGTAGTTTTTTGGACATATTTAGATATGACGAGACCTTAAATGTATTTGATTTTAATCTTTGTACCGCAAAACAGCAGTACTTGGTATTGTTGTGTTCCGGTTTGAAGGGTGAGTGAGCCAGTGTAGTTACAGGCACAAGGGACATATCATCTTAGTTCCCAAGGTTTTTGGCGCATTGGTAATGTAAGCGATGGTTAACATTTCTTACAATGCCAATGTCTATGGGCGTTGGTGATCACTTACCATCAGGTGGCCCATATGCCTTCCTATTCTTTATAAAAAAAATCAAATCTGTTTATACGGTCACCTAGCCCCTTTACACGGCTTGGCTACGTGTGTTTAGGTTTATGAGGTTATCGTATGAGAGAAAAAGTTAAATAATAGTAATAATAATTTTGATGTAGAATAATTAATTATGCACATCTTTTACTGGTGGTAGGGCTTTGTGCAAGCTCGTCTGGGTAGGTACCACCCACTCATCAGATATTCTACCGCAAAACAGCAATACTTGATATTGTTGTGTTCCGGTTTGAAGGGTGAGTGAGCCAGTGTAATTACAGGCACAAGGGACATAAAATCTTAGTTCCCAAGGTTGGTGGCGCATTGATTATGTAAGCGATGGTTGACATTTCTTACAATGCCAATGTCTAAGAGCGTTGGTGACCACTTACCATCAGGTGGCCCATATGCTCGTCCGCCTTCCTATTCTATAAAAACATCTGCAATTATTTTACTTTGAAAAAAAAAACTTTTACTTTGCCACATACGAGATATATAGTTACACAGATATATAGTGTATATAGTTAGGCTGTTCTGATTTGACTGTTTGTTGTATTTTGCTATAAAAACAATCAAATGTTCATTGAATAATGTTACAGTATAAATAAAAAAATCACAAGCGTTAATACATACAAATATTACATCATTACATACAATAATACAGAGCATCCTAAATACAGAATCTAAATCCGGAATCCTCGAAACTTGGAGATTCAAAATGTCGCCCATTATAACTTCAAAAAGGAGAGTTACGTTTTAAAGTAGCACTTCTATGATGCACGGCACGCCGCTAGTGCCACGAATGACTTCAAATATACCAAAAATAATAATGAACGATTGTTGTCAGACTTGGCAGAATAAATTAAATTTTTGTCTACTTCAGTTTGTGCCAACAACACGTAAACATAGACTTTTTACTTGTTACTCTTAATTTTTCCCTCAAAATTCAGTATCATTGTTATATCTCGTAATATATTTACTTAGTTGTAAGGCTTTGTGTAAGCCCGTCTGGGTAGGGACGACCCACTCATCAGATATTATACCGCCAAAAAGAAATTCAATGATGTTAATGACAACAAGCACATGGTACTCACTTTGTGCTTGTTGGATGGTCAAACATCTTGGATGGTTAACATATCTTATTATCTATCATATCCAATGTCCTATGCACGGTGGGGACCATTTACCATCAAGTGGCCCGTTATATCATAATATATATATTTACCTATTTTACGAAGCTATTTGCCTCTAGTACCCGAGTTTGTTAAACACCGGTCTGGATGAATACTCGATAAATTATTAATTTGCGTGTAGGTCAGGGACGTATCCCTCCCACGTTTGAATTTGTTGCTTACATACGAAAGCGACGCATAGATTTATACATATATATAGTTAAGTAACTTTCGTCCGTGTTTTCATTAACGTATTATTCATGTAAGAGTCAGTTTATTTAAGAAAGTTATAGGCGATAAATCTCCATACTATGACCTTTATCGATCTATCAAGTACTGTATGTAAACAGTTACCAGGCATATAAACTCTATGTTTAACGGCAGTAAAACAAGGGCCAAACTACTTAACAATAAACACACAATGTCAAATAATTACGTTTGATTTATGTCATCGTCGCAAATATCTGTACTTTAATATAAATATATATATTTTATATATATTACTTAAGTTTACATTTTCAATAATAATTCTAGCTAATTTTGATTGTATTAGGCGAACGTTAAATATCTCGGCAAATGATAAAAATTAATTCTAATTACTTATTATTTATTGGCTTATTATATGTTTGACTTATTTTAAAAATAACTTATCAAGTAAAAAAAAACACAGCGTTTCAACTGGGTCACGGCTATACTTTAGCCAGCCAGAAATTAGCATAAGTAAGGTTTATTTGTGTCTACGAATAAAAATAAGAGTACTCCAATATAGGGAATTCGCGTAAATAAATACGTGTAAAGGTACGATCTTCATCTAGTATTCGATGTACGTCAAAGCTTAAGAGGTTTGAGGACGACAGAAAAGTAGAATATTATGATAGAAACATTCTGAATATAAGTCTCTTTGAAAACGTATACATAGTTTTTTTTTTAAACTTTATAATGTCGCTGTATCTGGGTCAACACTGGTTCAGCATCTCGTAGCTAATTCATGATCTGATTAAAATCTCAATTACCTTCAGTAGACTCGTTGTGGGAGGATTTCTCGGGGCTATTTAGAAAAGCGGAATTGTTAAATGTTTATTAATGATTTGATAGAAAAAGGCAATATGGCTGTAAGCACGTTCGTTTCTGTAAATTCCTTGTTGCAAAAGATTTCCGTAAATACTACTTCTATACTAGACCTTGTTCAAGACCATCTTAGTTCACAACGATATAGTTCGCGTCATGTAACTTTGCCGCTCTGAAATTGAGCGTTCAGAGACAGCGAAAGTACAGTCGTATAAAAGATTGTTACATACGACAAAATGTAATTCTATTAATCATTCTCTTGTAAGTAAACGGAACAGCGGCGTTGGAATGAAATGTGAATGAGAGATTGGAATAGCGATGTTGAGTCAGCTCAAAAACTCCATAACAGACGTTTCGTAGCGTGACATATTTACATGATACAAATTTGCTAACCCTAAATAAACAAATTTTGTAAATTATTCCTCAAATTGTACTACGTATCTTTTTCCAACAGTACTTTAAATATTTCATGAGGGGATATGCCATAATCGCCACGCTTGGCAGACGGGTTGGCGATCGCAGTAAGTTAGTCATAGTACTCAGAGAGACGCTGCTGCCCGTTCTCTGGTGTATATTCCCTCGGGTCGACTTCTACGCCCCCCACGGGATGAGATGGGGTGGTGATATTCGTCGCCGTCACCACACGGCAAATTTCAATTCTTTGCACATATGACACTTTTTACACTTTCGAATCTAGTTAGTATAGGTAGAATAGCACCAAAGTTTGATACAGTGTTAAAAACGGCTCGTGAATGTGCTTCAAGTATACTCAACTGTAAGTACTTTTAAATCGATCAACGGAGGTACCGTCAGCTTAATTTATTTAAAAAATTCTTTTTTTAAATATGAATCTCTAAAGTCTTGCATTTTAGTCTTACTGTCTAGTCTGTAAAGATGTTCAATTTGAAAAACATTATATTTTTTTATTGTTCATACATGTATTACATCATCATTAATAAAACAAAGTTTATATAAAAATGAGAGTAGATATTTTTTGTAAACCGTATTAATTCCATCGGTTTTTGTCATAACGGTGTGTAAGCAACTAAAAAATCATGTATATCGCGATTTACATTGAATTCGTACTAAGGGCTTCTGTTTTAGAAAGGGGTTGCACCCTTTCACGACAATTACTTGTATTTTTTTAAAGAGACAGCAGACACAATGTTTAGTAAAATATATACCTATAAATAATGTTAATAGGTATTATTATATGATATGCAGCGCTGTAAAGGGTGATTACCGTTTATAACTTCATTAAGTTATGCAATTTAATGTCATATAATTATATTATATGTATAATTATATATGTTATGTATTATTATTTGGCATGTGACGATGCACAGCATCCGTGCGAGTGCGTTGTATACTTCCCTTTCCTGTTTCTGCTATTTAGTGTTGTGATGTGACGTCACGTCCTCTCCCCACCATTTTATTGGTCCCAGCGTGGCACCTAGCCGTTATGCTTTCATAGCGTCGTTACTTCTCTTAGTGTAAACGTCTATTCTTGAAGTGTTTTGAGGTTCTTTTAGTGATTATTTCATTAGAAAAAAATAAAAAAAGACAATACTGTGTTAACAAGTATTGTCCCATCACACCAGTATTGACCCAGTATAATTATGAGTAGTGAAAACCGGTCTACACATTCGCCGGTCTTAAACCCGGTGTCTAAGGAAATAATACAACGAAGCGATTCAAATTCGTCTTCTTTAAATTCCTCTGATAGTGAATCAGAGGATAGACAAAGGAAACGGATGAAGCCTTCAAATCAACTCGAGGTTTTGACAAACAGGATCGGTGAGTTAACCAATATTTTATTGCAAAATATTTATCAACCTTCATCTTACACGCAAATGACTTCCAATAATTTATTGAGTTCGCTTCCTCCGGATAACAACCAAGCATCTCAACTACCTGCTCCTGCTCTAGAATCCGCAGCAGGTCTAGATTCTTCAACATCTTTTTGTTTGAAACGGCCTATTGTCACAACTGGCACAAATGACACGAACAATACTCTTTTAAATTTAGGATTAATTAATACATCAGTTAAAGAGCCCAAGGTGCCTCGGGCCGATCCCGAGCAGGTAAAAAGTCTTCAAAATTTACAAAGATCTTTCATGGAAAGATGTACGTTATGCTGATCCTTTAAAAGCACATTGAATCCCCGGGATTTGTGGACCTGGAGGTAAATGATGAACTCAGGCAATTTTTTAAAGGCAAAGATTATTTAGCCTCTTCAAAGAAAGCTCTGGCGGCCAAGTGTAATGCGTTAATTACACAGCGTGAGCTGCTTAACCAAACATTGCAACATTAAGTTGATTGGGCGGCCTCCGTCGACACGGTGCTGTCTGCAACTAATGTTTTTGACAAAATAAATGAGCTATTTCAAGCAGCTTCCAAATTTCACAAAATTAGTGAAGATATTATGCAAATGGTGTGTCGTAAACGGGCCGAATATATTGAAAATCGTCAGGAACGTATCCTGAACGAGTTATCAAACAAGAACTTTCGCGAGGGTTTGCGTAAAATACCTCCGAGTTCTAAATGTCTCTTTGATGATAAACTGAAAATGAAAAATGAACTTCGGATTTACATTCAGAATACAGGTGGTATCGATAAGTGGTTGCGTCCATGGTTTTATTCAGGAAGAAATAATAGTAGTAATATCAAGTCTCTTATTAAATCCTCTAAAAAGTATTAATAGTTCAGATATTACTATGGAAAGTTGTAAACCACCCTTTCGATCGAGAGTTTATAACCAGAATGCAAAAAAGACTAGAACCAGCACGGGTTCGACAAGGCAAGAATATAACTCCAAAAGTAAAAAGCCCTTTAAGATGGACAAGCAGAATAAGAGACAATACGATAAATGACTATCGGCCACACCACAACCAATTTTATGGGGGCTGTCTTCGAGCGTATCGAAGGCAGTGACAGATGCTTGGAGCTCCGAAGGCCCTTCTCGATATGATTACTGTCATTTACCTCCAAACCATTGTTGACCAATCTGACAACAAAGGTTCTCGATCGTTTCCAGACTCCACAGTCATCAGAAATGACCGACCAAATAAAGGTGTTACTGGAGCAAAGAGTTCTGGAATTGGTCAGTCATCATCACCCAGGGCCCAGCTTTCTGTCAAAAATATTTATTGTCAAAAAGAACGACGGCTCAAACGAGTATCATCGACGGTTCTTGCGACTAGTCTACAAACGAAAGGTTCTACAGATGAATTGCCTCCCAGTCGGACTGTCATGCGCTCCAAAGAATTTTGCTCCATTGACCAACTGGGTAGCACAGCATCTGCGCAATCAAGATTTGAGGGTGCTCGTTTATTTGGATGATTTCCTCATTGTAAATCAATCGGAAGTATGCCTTCAATCCCAAGTAGACTTAGGAATAAGAAAACTCGAGACACTGGGATGGACCATAAACTACGAGAAATCTGAAGTCAGACCAACTCAGAAAGTCGATGTCCTAGGAATTGTTTGCAACACCAAGTCAAATTTCAAATGCCTTTCCAGAAAAAAGATAGAGAAGATATTGTCTATTGCAAATCGCCTGGTCCAAAACAAACAATCTCATTAAGAGAAACGCAAGCTATTTTGGTCTAAATTTCCCTAAATTTTGCCAATTTTGTAGTTCCTTGAGCATTGCAGCCAACTGCAGCTACAGTCTCGGATACTAGCGAGAAGAAAATCGATGAAGACGAAGAAATAAACTACAGAAGAAATAGACAACAGCAATAAAGGATTTAGTATGGTGGATCAAAACCCTGAAGAAATCACGGCCACAAAAAACGTTGCATTCGGATTCGATTCATCATTTTTTAACAACAGATGCTGCAGATTTTGGATAGGGAGCTCAAATGGACTACCAGACAGCGACTGGCAAGTGCAAAGCAAAAAGCAAATAAACATATGGAATTGTTGTAATTGATTTGTAACGCGGTGATTAATTATTTCATCTTTGTTAAGTTGAATATAATATGATTATAAACAATACAGGTTATATTTTATGTTCTTATTTTTCACATAGCGTCGTTTAGTGGTCACCAGGAGATACATACGTTATACATACGTTATATATAACCCATATAACCTTTTTGTATTAGGGCTTAAAAAAATGGTAGGCAGAGGCTGTCTTATAGCATAACATCGATTTCTAATCATTTAATTAATTAGGTTTTTCTTTCCACAGACTACGTCGCCGGTGGGGAACTGTTCACACATCTTTACCAACGGGAACACTTCCATGAAAACGAAGTTCGCATATACATCGCGGAGATTATACTGGCGCTTGAGCAGTTACATAAGGTGATTTACAGGAAAATACATTCATACTTTCATTTCATGTATGACAGTCCATCCATCACTCGTCGTAGCTTGCGAGGTTCAATGTGTTGAGCGAAACATGGACTTAAAAGTATTGATGCGATAATGATTTCTTTGATACAGTAACAGCCTGTGAATGTTCCACTGCTGGGCTAAGGCCTCCTCTCCCTTTTTGATGAGATGGCTTGGAGCTTATTTCACCACGCTGCTCCAATGCGGGTTGGTGGAATACACGTGTGGCAGAATTTCAGTGAAATTAGACACATGCACGTTTCCTCACGATGTTTTCCTTCACCGTTAAACACGAGTTGAATTATAATCACAAATTAGGTACATGAAAATTTAGTGGTGCTTGTCCGGGATTGAACCCACGATCATCGGTTAAGATTCACACGTTCTTACCACTAGGCCTTTGATAATAAGACTTTAATTGAGCTATAAATATAAAAAATTGTAATACATACTATAAACTTATGAACACAGGAATTTAATTTTTTTCAAATATAATAAATATTGTATTATTTATTTAAGAAAGTTTGACAAAATGTTGTCATATATGTGTTGTTTTATACAATTTGTTTCCGTAAAAATTTAAGTGTTTACGACACGAATTATTTTTCTAAGATATTATACTTTGTTTTGTTGTTACGAATATAAAGTGACCAATTATTGGTATGAATAATGTTACAATTGAAGCATTTAAACAAGTTGTGCGTTCAAAAATTAAAGTATGCCTGTAACTTCTTATTTCATTGATGTATATGAGTGTTCAATCAATAATATTTAAAATTCAAGTACAATCTAATATATTGTCGTTTTCATAAAATAACACAAAATCAAACAAGATCTTAGTGGCGAATATTTAGATTAGTTTTAGATTAAGAATCAACCGAAGTCAATCAAATTTGTTTTCCCCAGCTCGGCATTATATATCGTGACATCAAACTGGAGAACATCCTTCTGGACGCGGAAGGACACATAGTGCTGACAGATTTCGGTCTCTCGAAGGAGTTCTGTGGCGGTGAGAGCAGGGCTTACAGCTTCTGTGGTACCATCGAGTACATGGCGCCCGAAGTCGTCCGTAGCGGGAGCCAGGGTCATGATATCGTGAGTAACACCATCCTATTATTTTAAATTTAATATAACTTACTTTCTCATTTATATGGACTTGTTACCAAGTTCCTAAGATCGATTGAAAGACGTTTCTTTTAAGTGTTAAGCCCAAAATGTACTAGAACTTTGTATAATTTGACTGCCTGCTAACGACATTTTTTTCGGAAATATTTACCTAGCACCAGGGCTTCGATACCAGGCGGGTTAAGGCGCTTAAGTGCTCAATCGATAAATGAGCTTAACAAAAAATCCGTTAGTCAGAATCGGAATCGTACGTTCAACAAACTGATGGGATAACAAGTGATTAAAACTGTTAAAAATTCGAATGGAATTATTCCTGCACGATTTATATAACTAACTAACTATGCCTTTTTATTATCAATCGCTTTTCCTTATACCATTCGTTTGGGATCAGTGTACTCTTTTTTCTTCCTATTTTACCTTCGAGCATATCTCATCCATGTCGCCAGTCGATCAATTAGGTATTTCTCTGTACTATAGCCATAATTAACTATGCCGGTGATAATAAAAATATTAGCTCGACCCATTTAGTTACAAATATTAGATTATTATTTGAAGTGTTTTGATAAGCTCTTGACCTAGATAATCAAAACGTAAATTGTAATTAGTATAACCGTCTTTAGACAGTTTATTGGAAACAATAAGATACTTGAAGATCATTTGTATAATATACTTGTCATTTGAACTACCCCATAGTTCAAATCATTTGCAATACTTAATTTATTTGAAAAATTATGATTTAAAAAAAACATTAATAATACTAAGATTAAGTGAGACGATCACTAATTTAAAATAAATGTATAATGTAAACATAATTGTTAGAGTACATAGCACAGTTGTTATGCTTCTCCGATATGCGCGGTGTTGTTCAAAGATCATTTCTTATCCTCGAAGTCGGTTAAACAAACAGTTTTTCACGCTCAGCTGTTGAACGCAACGAATGTGACGAGAAAGTTGTAAACTTATCAGTCGATTGCACAGCGCTGGTTACGTGTCGCTATATTTGTAACAGAACAAAACATTAATAATCGATCATTAATTTGAAGGGTAGTTACGTTTTAAGTTAATTCCTTGAGTAAATCTTGGTATTAACTCCTCAAGTATATACCGTTGAACGGATCGTTCTGATCTTATGTTTCTATTCTGTCACCTATGGTGAACTGTATATTTTTTTGTAAGGAAAGCATTACTGTTGAGTGTAGATATGGATTCAATGATAGAATGCGTGTAATCTTATACGAGTAAATATTAAAGGTCAACTTTGAGAGAATTGTTTTCGTAAATATCGTATGAATTTAGCGTTTCTGGAGTATAAAATGATTATCTTCTGTCACGTATGGTGAACTGTATATATTTTGGTAGATAAAGCATTACAGTTAGGTAGATATGGAAGGGTCGATATGGCTCCACTGATCACGGATCAAACTAGTGGCAGTTCCACTGAATTGATCCATCTCGGCCGTGAAGGAAAATATCCTGGGACATTTTTCACACACGGCAATCTGATCCCAAATTAAGCTTGTACAGAGCTTGTACTATGGAAACCAGACAACTGATATACTATATATACTATTTTTCTTTTGTAAATACATACTTATATAGATAATTACACCCAGACTCAGGACAAACAGACATGTTCATGTACACAAATATTTGTCCTGAGTTTCATTGAGCATCGTATTAAGAATAAGGAAATAAAAATCTCGGTTGCTTTTGTAGATGTATTATTGACTTCTAAAAGTATATTATTAGTGTCTAGTCGTCGATTAAAAATGGTTAATTTTATTATGAAAACATTATTTGTGACAAACATTGTCGGTAAGGCGCCATATGCGACTATTATCGTCATTAATTACGGTGAACTGGTTCAAGTAAACACGGGCAGGTATTTTTAAATGTTCCACTTTAATTGTAATATTACGTTAAAATGTAACTAACAAAATTTTAACATCGAGTCTAAAATTGTGGAGATTTATGCAGGTTCTGTGTGGGAATTACAAAATTATGAGATATTTTATTGCTAACCATCAGTTCTTCGTATTGCTATGTCAGTTCTTCGTATTGCTATGTTACTATTAGAGGGAAGTGCGATTGAGGTAATGAAATGAAATGAAATCTGAAAAAATTAAACTCATTTGTAATTGACTCGTCTAAACTATTTATTAACGTTTCGAGCATATGGGGCATCTGTTTAATAAATAAAATGAAGTAAAGACACCTAATATTATATGTTTTGTATATATGCAAAAAAAAATCATAAAAATACCTTTATACACAAACTCGCACACATAAATTTATAGGTATATTATAAATGCACAGAAACGAATTTCGAGAACATCAAGAATACACAGTATAGACATCTAAAAAATACAGTCCAAACTGTACACAACTATACATGGGATGGGATTTGCGAAATATAAGATGACATCTGGTTGTCATCTCAAATTTCGCAAAATTGGACCTTTAAAAAACTTAGGGTAAAATAAAAACAATTACTAACTTATAAAAAATACACCTGTTTAGAAATATACGTTTTCATAATAAATGAATTTAATCTGTTATTTATCACAACCAACCGACGACACACTTTAACGATTAACCGGCAATATGAAAAAGGCCCTTTCGTCAAAACATCTTTAACGCGAACCGCGACGATTTAAATTACTAGTATTATACCCAAATTAGCGAACGCCGGGCATGTAGGTCACGGTCTACAAGAGTGATAGCAGATATGATATATTGTATGATAGAAAAAGACGGATAAATCTTTGAATAAGAAACTAGAACGAGTACGAAATTTTAACTGGATTCTTTGCAAATCACGATACGTGGCTTTAGTAAATTTGTTTATTGAAAAATAAATTTTATCGCTGTGTAATATAAAGATTAGAATAGTTTTTTAAGTATACGCTTTCTTGGCGTATTATTCTAATAATATTTGACAGATTACAAGTTGCAAATCCGACCTCAGCAATAAATTGTAAAACCAGTAATAATTTGTATAAGATATCCATCTATCTCATTTTAATGATTGTCATATGTTTCTGTTAGGGTGTGATGGGTTCACTTCATCAAACATTATATCCATATGAAAAAGTATTTTTGTTTATGTTTATATACATATGTTATTTATAAATAAGGCATATTATAATAATATATACTGGTTGATAAAAAAACATGGCGTTAGTATGCGGTGGTTTTAGGTTTTTAAGCATAATATAAATATAACTAAGTGTCTATATAATTATGATTGACAAAAAAGATTTCTTGCCGATTCTGATGGATAGAATCTACATCCAAACCGATGGTAGTTTGAAACTTAATTCATGTTGTAATATGACTATCCAAGAGCATACTTAAATCAAGTATATTTTGATTTGATATCGATTCGATTGACCATCGAATGGTAAGTGGTCACCTCTATAGCTGTAATAGGTATCAGCGCTCATTCTATTGGATTCAAGTTGTTATCCCTCGTAATTACATTCATACCACTCACCATACTGTAACTTAGTAACATTTGAGTACCACTCACCACAATACATACTCGGGCCTAAACATGCTACTACTAAGCTATCTAATATTGGTTTATTACAAAGTGTTTCTGATACAATAGTTTTTTTATTTTCTTATAATTTAATTATCATAACGTAATCTATGCTCACGGCTTTGCTCATGACTACAGGACTCTTATTATTACAGTAATGAAATATAACCTATGTTCATTCTGGATAAAGTACCTATCTAATGGCGAAAGAATCATCAAAATCGGTTCAGTAGTTTCAAAGTTTATCGTTCACAAACAAACATATCTTTCCTCTTATATTATGGCAATGGTAGGTACCGTCTTTTTTTAATATGTAATGTTGCTGTTCGATGTTATGATGTATGTGGTACTTGCTGGTCGTGATGGGCTTCAAATGATGAGGCTGTTTAATATCATTTATGTTATAGCAATGAGCTATTGTGGTGTGGTGTGTTTTGTGTGGCTTTTAGGAATCCATTTAAACGGTTCTCTATATATAGCGTGACTCAGCGACATACATTCATTACGAACTTTGACCTCTGGCACTGATTTTTCCGTAAAATTTTGTATATTAATAAATAGATCGATCGAAACAGATTCTTTGATGTTATGTCCCTATAAAAGAATGAGTATTTAGTTTCATTGATATTGACGGTCATTTTAAGTAGAATTTAAATTCAGAACCGTTTATAACTGCGTTTATTTTACTCTTAAGAGCCAGCATTTATAAAGTATTTTATTTTGAATCAAATTTGTATAGGAAAAAAATATGATGCCCTATTTGCCTTAGTAGAAATTAAATATTTTATTGTTATTAAAACAATGCGACAATAGTGAAATTAAAAGCATAGTGGTGCTTGCCCGGGTTTGAACCCACGATCATCGGTTAAGATTCTCGTGTTCTAACCACTGGACCATCTCGTCTTGTAACAATACACATAATTCGTATTTACAAAGCTATTTATATGACAAATGCAAGAGGAATGTCATAAACAAAACGTCGATGACCGTCTGTCTCCTGTAACCTATGGAATTAAATAACACAAACATTTATACCTTAAAATAAGTACATAGAGCTCAATATCGTTTAACACTAACAAAATGTACAAGATTAAAATACAATTGATTTTAGACTTTGATTTTAAACAAATAGAATTTCATATCAATTGTTTTTCTTATTTTATTTGGTTACAAAACGTTCTCTTTATTGCAACGGAATAAGGTTCAAATTTAAATGGATTATGATGACTTGTGTTAATCATTCTTAGAATATTTTAAGAGAAATGTATTACGGAATCGTATTAATGATGCGGAATAACTTTAACGGAGGGTAGATTTCGTAGTGTGTTCCGTATGAATCGTGAGTTAGCCAGTGTAATTACGGCCATGGCAACTATTCTGATAAGATGTTTTAGTGGTGTTTCCATCCCCTAATTATTCTCATAGTCTGATGGGGCAGGAATTCGACATAACCGGGGAGAGTGCAGGCGTAAGACCAACGGCATTATCAATTAAAACATTGCGGCCTTACGTTTATAACGTTGCAAAGCGGATGTTTATTTAAACACTGATTGCTCTCTTTCTGTCATCATTGATTTGACATTCATTAGAATTTTTTTACTATCATGGGAGGGACCATTTATAGGTGAAGCCGTAAATAAAAAGTATATCCTTATTATTATCAGTGTCAAGTCATTAACGATGAAATGTCTTCTAAATTGAACTAATCACAGTTATTGCAATTTATTGTTTGATTATACTTTTAAAAATTAAAATAAAATTTTAAAATATTATGAATTTCCATAAATTAATATATTCTGATTTGATTAAAGCTGCGTTCACGCAACACACTTTAATTATATAATTTTCTGTAATTAAGTTGTCAATGAAATGTCTCAGAGTTTTGTGCGATTGACGGTGATTTCTATAGAATTTCAACAGTACAGTAGCAGCCTGTTAATGTCCCACTGCTGGGCTAAGGCCCCCTCTCCATTTTTGAGGAGAAGGTTTGCAGCTTATTCCACTACGCTGCTCCAATGCGGGTTGGTAGAATACACATGTGGCAGAATTTCAATGAAATTAAACACATGCAGGTTTCCTCGCGACGTTTTCCTTCACCGTCAAGCACGAGATGAATTATAAACACAAATTAAGCACATGAAAATTCAGTGGTGCTTGCCCGGGTTTGAACCCAAGATCATCAGTTAAGATTCACGCGTTCTAACCACTAGGCCATATCGGCTTATAAATATAATAGAATTGCAAACAAATTTGCAAATTCTGTGTAAACGCTTTAATAAGACATCAAGCATCACCGATACTTAGTGAACTAAGTAATTGTAACTTAATTTACTGTAAATCTCGGTGGTCCTGTAAATGTTCCACCGCTGGGTTAAGGCCTTCTTTGATTTTAAGGGGACGGTTTGGATCTTGGACTGTTCTCCAATAAGCGTGGATACACAATACGTGGCACAAGTTTTAACTGACGCATGTTCACTATGTATGCCCTTACCACTGAGCACAAGATGAATTAAAGACACTGATTAATTAGTTAATTTCGACCCGGGTTTGAACTCGCAATTTTCTAAGTGTTCTTATCACTGGGTCATCTCGATCCAAAACCAAGTCATAAATCATAATGTTTAATTCCCCTGACTTGAAATGAAATTATTCGTTGAGATTAACTAGACGGGGTTATATATCGTTACTGTCAGCGAGAGCTCGGATGTTACGGCATACCTATGTCATATGTACATATGTTACTAGTTTTGATGAAGTTTTGCGGTTAAATAGTTAATCTTCTGGATGTACGCGAAGTATTTTCTTTTGTTAATTAAAATGTCTAAATTCATTTCATACATGTGCAGGATGAGTGAGCCAGTGTAATTACAATCCCAAGGTAAGCGATGGTTAACATTTCTTATAACGCTAATGTCTATGGACGTTGGTGACCACTTACCATCAGGTGGCCCATAAGCTCGTCCGCCTACCTATTCTATTTATAAAAAAAAGTATGGATTTTCGAAGCATATTTTTATTATTACTAATATTATTATATAGACTATTCTATTTAATTATAATATAATGATAATTGTCTTATTTTTAACGAGCCCATTACATCCATCATTAAGCATTATTATCGTATCTACAAATGTGTATACAATAATGGACCCGAAATATTTAATATATAAGTATTTAATTGAAGACATAAGTAGATGAAGGTGTTTTGTACTTACGTTTTAAAACTTGAGCTAAACGTAACAAATGAGTATTTCGCAAAGACATAAAACTGCAAATTACTTAATATCATCTATTTGTTTCGGGACACCTTTCACGAATCAAAATCAAACCAAAATAGTCCTTATTGTACAACAATAAACATAGAAATAAATTACAAACAAGAAAGATGTACAAGATGAGATATCACCTTCTTCCACTTAGGCATTCAATTATACTAGATAAACAGAATTCCTTTTTCTAAATATATTCCTTTTTTAAATAAATCCGCAATAAGTAAATATATTATTCGTAAACAAAATGTAAAGAATGACAATTATATATATGTTATATAGAAAACGTTTAGTGTTATCACGTGTATCATTAATGTCACCTTCTGAGCTGAAAATAGAGAGAGATGCTATAATTAGAACGCTCGTGTGCGAACGGGATGGCTATACAAATGTATACATAAGAATGAGAGACGAATGATTGAATACAAATATTTAATTAGTTCTCAGGATAAAGAATGTCGTTATTGTTATGAACAGTTCAATTTAAATGTAAATTAAATTATTATTAATTTATATGAATATTCTATAAAGGTTTTATAATATTTATAATTAATTACCGTTCTATAATGAGTCTTGCTGTAGGTTATGTTCGTGAATTGCTCGAAATTAAGATTTCTTTTAAACTAGCGTAGATGACTTAGTGGCGAGAATTTGTGAATTTTAAGTGAAGATTGCGGGTTCGAAACCGATTCATCTGATTCATCTCATGCTCGGCAGTGTCGGATAAAAAATTGTCATATATATAGTCAGGAATCTGTATTAGTAGCGTTCTATGGTCACGTGATATTAAAAATCAATCTTTTTATTTATTTAAATAAATGAATTCTAAGATGCTTTTATATACATAAAATTAGCGGTATCAAATATATACGTAAAGTTTAAGTAATAATTTTTCATAGACGACCGTTTTTGATCAAAACGGTAACTTAACGGTACATCGGTACATATTATAATTAAATTATTTAGATAGACAGAAAAAGAAATGTTGTTCTGGTTTTCATAAATTACAAATACTCATATAATAATTTTTAAAGGCATTTTTTTACATTACAGACATTTCGCTTATATTTTATTGCGATTTACTTTAGTTTTTTTTTATTTCTAGTAAAAGTAACTAGAAATTAAACACATTTATCACTTCAAAAGTCTAAGCTACTTATATAATAATGTTATATACTAAAATCTTCTCCGAGACGCGGTGCATATTCATGTATAAGTTTTATGTGAGTATATTAGTTTGATAGTCGTTTTTCAGCCATGCATTGCAAAAGAAATGTTCTCTTTATTTATATAGTATATTGAAGGAAAATGTTAAAAATATCATCAATGCACAAATAACTGTATTTATATATATTACAAAAATTTATTTTCACACGAATGTTTAATTATTGCCATATTATGTATGGTATAGTAATTATTAAATTTAAATAACAATCACATACCCACGAAATAAAAACTCAAGATAAGCGGTATCATGTGAAATGGCCCGCCGGTGCGCACGCGCACTCAATATTCAAAATGGCGGCTAGAATGTGGGTCACGGCGATCTCGCCTCTGCCTACTTACGAATTTCCAACCGAAATTACATTCTGTGTCAATATTATCGGATAATATTCGATTTTATTATATTTACTTTCATAATATGTGTTATAAAATGTCTTTCCATCGACTTAAAATAAAAAATAAATAATTGGTAATTGTTTTTGGTGCGAAATTGAAGAGAATCGACATTAAGGTACTACGTTATATATGTAGTATATATTTAACAAGGGAATAGGACTGGTACTCCTTGATACAAATTATTTTATATCCTAGCGAGGAGTACAATACTACACCCACCTACCTGATTGGAATTAAATTAAATAGTGCAAACATATTTGTAATAATTTCCATGTTCAATCCCTATTATCTATAAATAATTTATATGATATATGTATATTTATTATTAACAAATGAAAAATATTTTATAACAGATAGAAATAACAAATACTGTCGAATACTCTTAACGAAAGCAAAATAGATATATTTACATAAACAACAAAATTTTCTATGGTTAAACAGGATGTAGATACTTATGAATAACTTATGCATGTATGTATGTAAGCATTGATATCATGACCTCCTTTAGAATATAAACCGTACCAAAGTTGATTATGGTGTGAGTCATTTCTTTCGACGAAATACCATAATTTAGACCTGTAATGCTTTTTTTTATTAAAGGTATATTTAAAGGTTTATTTTAAATGAGTAAATAAATTAATAACAAAAAAAAAAGTTTTAAAATCAAGCTATTATATACAAAATTTCTTCTCTATGCTGTAAACCGTTAAAGAGTTTCGTCGTCCGGAGCTCAGGGTTGTGGTAGAATCGGGTTACTCTTACCGTAAAAATGCATTTTTCTTGTCATTTCGATACATTTGGTCCCGTCCCTAAAAGCGAAAAACAGTCTTTCTTTGTCTTTATGTAGTAAGACCTAGGTCTTACCCATAGTATTCTATATCTGTTTGATTTTACTTCGACTACATTTCGATTAATATAATTATTATAGTCAATGTCGCGTATCACTTTCTGACATTTAATCGTGTTGTGCCTGAGCTTCAAGTTTGCTGTTAAAGAATAGTTTCACGGAAATCGATAATTTCGTGAATACGCGACAAAATAAAATGGACTTTTGCGCGGTGAATCAAAAAAGCTTAATTTCATTTTAGCATTATTTTATTTTCCAATACAATAATTAATCATGTTATTGTAATCTGAAAACATTGTGTAAACATCTAACCCACTTATATATCGACATTACATAAGCGCATGCATTTAGCGCATTTATTATTGTTTTCATCGTATAAAATATTATTATGCAATACATGCATAATGTTAATATTTAGTAACAGTAAATAAATTGACCAAAACGGTGTTTAGTTAACTTAGTTAAGTGATGTATTTGGTTAGTTTGTTTGTGTGTGTTGTAGTATGAATTTCTATTAACCCGTTGGGTACTCTGGGTGAGTACAGACTTTTTATCATTTATTACTTAAACTAAACATTACGTAAACAACAAGGGGTACCATCTTAGATGCCATTGGAGACGGTCCATTGTCGTTATGTGATTATAATATAATAATAATAACATCCTGGGACATTATTCATACACGGCCATCAGATTACAAATTAAGCAGAGCTTGTACTATGGAAACTAGACAACTGATGTACTACATATACTACTTTTCTTTTGTAAATACATACTTATATAGATAATTACACCCAGACTAAGGACAAACGACATGTTCATGCACACAAATGTCTGTCCCGGGTGGGAATCGAACCCACAACCTTCGGCGTGAAAACCAAGTATCTACCAACCACGCCAACCGGCCCGTCGATTTGGTATATGCTATATAAAATGTTCTATGCGGCCGTTTAGTTAAACACTGATTTTGCTCTTTCTATTTTATTATTGATTTGACATTCGATAGAAGAAGACAGACCATTGTGTAAATAATAACCCGCTAAATAACGTTTATAAATAAGGCCGCTAGTGTCTAAGGGATATGGTGAACACTCATCGTCATCACTATAGTCTGATATCCGAATTAAAAAAATATATTTCGAAAGGTAATGTTTTATCATCTAAGTCAAGTGTAACAAGGTAAGGTTATATTATTTGAAAAAATATATACGCGAGAATTTTGCTTACTAAAACTGCTTAAATTGATTACTGCTAATTGTCACAAGGTAACTTCTATTAGGTCGTTTAAAATGTTAACAACATTCGAATCTAACGTTGATTAAAAACCAATTATATTAATAAAATTGAGAATATTAAAAATATATAAAACCTTTTTTTTCTATATAAAATACTTAAGACTTGGGTTATATTTAGTAAAAATGGTGAATTTACAGCATTTGAACACTATAGAAATCGAAACAGCTATCAGAACAAATAAAAGAAAACAAATTGCGCTTATTAAACATCGCTGATCCTGAGCTTAAATCCTTTTCGCCGTGCCTCTTGATTCGGCCCTGTACAGTAATATAGTATGCAGCCAGTTAAACAAGATTAGCATCGAATTCCTAAAAGTGAAAGTACCTATTCGCCAATACTTTTACTCGGATATGATAGCGTTCTTATAACAATTCAATTCTTGATTTAGTATTAAAAATAATAACTGCATTATAAATATCGCACTGCTGGTCTACGGTCTACTTTTCTTTTGAGGAGGTTTGGAGCTGTAATGCATATGAAAAAAAATCAGTGAAACTAGACACATACAAATTTCCTCACTTTTCTTTATCGCCAAGCACGAGATTAAGTATAGAAACAAATTTAGGTTTGAACCCGCAATCATTGGTTAAGATTCACGTATTGTAATCGCTGGGCAATACCCGCTTCTTTCATTTTATATAAACTATAAATAAATATATACCCCTGCCAAAACTAGTCTGCTGTCCGGAGAAATGATTGGTGGATATGAGAAAATTAATATATCTAAACTAACAATATGTTCCCTGTTATGTATCTCACTTGTGGGTTGGTAACTATTTTTTTTTATCTCGCGATTACAACGTATCATGTATAATAGTTTTATTATTTTGGTCCTTTATCATTTATGTTTCGATTGTCTACACATACACAAATATACAAAATACATACACAATGCTTTTTATTTAATGTTGCATTTGTTTATATTGATATTTCCATGGTCAGGTTTAAAGGTGTCGAAATTTTGACTTAATTTTATTATTAACTAAAACTACTTTTAGTTAATTTTAGTAGTAATTATAATTCATCTCGTGCTTCCCGGTGAAGGAAAACATCGTGAGAAAACCTGCATGTGTCTAATTTCAATGAAATTCAGCCACATGTGTATTCCACCAACCTGCATTCGAGCAGCTCGGTGGAATAAGCTCCAAAACCTTCTCCTCAAAAAAGGAGAGGAGGCTAAGGCCTGATGTCCCACTGCTGGGCCTTAGCCCAGCAGTGGATTCACAGGCTATTACTGGTTACTGGTAACGATGTTTACTATTTGTTAATTTAATAAAATACAAGATTGTCTAATTATATTGAAGTTCTGAAACGGATCGAATACTATATTCTCACAACGTTCGACAAATTCCATTCAACAAGTGAAAGCCAACAAAATAATTTATTTAACAGAGCGGAACGCGATTATAAGAAAACCTCCTTTGACAGTATGCTTAAAACATCGCTTAGTTATCTGTGAATGGATATTATTAACAAATATTACATTCTATTTTTAAACTGTTATTTTCGTATCATCCGTGCGCTGTCTTGCGAAGTCGCGCGAGGAATGAGGTCGGCGTGTTCCAATTTTGAATTTCAGTTTGATAGGTACTTTCACTGACATTTTATTTTTTTATGGTTGCCAACCTATTGTACCGAAGATAATTTTTATACAGCCGGATACAATAAATCGTTTCATTTCGCTGATTAGTTGTTGTAATGTTACTTTCATTGATTCCTTGTGTAGATTTACTTTGTATCTTAAACCTGATTTGTCTTTACATAACTATCTTTAATTATGTATCGCGTTCCTTTTACCTTGGTGTTTCTGATGATTTCCGGCAAAAACAACATTAGATTATTAGGCAGTATACATTTAAAAAAAAACTACTTTCAAACAAGTGTAATTTTCTTTTACAGTAATTTTATTATTTTTCGTATTCTAAATTTAAATTATTAAAAGATTATAACCTTTGTTATTAATAATATTAAATATATGATTATTTCTTCCTAACTCCCAAAAAGGTAATATCAGTCCACTGGGCAACGATCTTATGATTTATTTTTCAATCGTAGTATTATTTCAATCAAACTAGACATTCGCAATCCAGATGATAACTTGTTTCGCATCTGTCCAATTATAAATAGACCGATAACCGTTATACGGCACATTTACCATCGCTCTCTGAATCGTCTAAATACACATTGATTGGAGCGAGACAGAGTAACTTTACCAAGATCCGTTTCCCGGTAAGGACCGATTTTCTTACAATTATCGACATTGTATTTTAAAATAATACATTTAAAGTTCCAAATTTCGTTGTTACTATGACGTTTAATTACTCACAATATTGTGCTACTCTCAAAGAACTACGTATCTCATTTGTGAAATCATTATATCGCTAAATCTCGGTACTCGAAACTCACCGCAGAAACCGGCCGTGAAATGTAATTAAGTGATATGAAGCGACATTGACCATAATAATATTACAAGAATACACTCATCAAAATTTGACATCACCATAAGTTGCTTAACAACATTTTACGGGTTAGTTATGGAGTGAGTTCATACATAATACTACTGCAGGTCCTGACAAAGACTTTTTAATAGTAGCTGATAACTGTACAAGATTTAATTCAATATGAAGCTACCACCGGTTCGGAATGTAGATAAAATAGAGACGAATCGGTACTCTATTTCTAATTATTTAATTAACGGATTGATTTCTCTTATCTATGACGATCATATCATCGTTCTCAAGTGTCAAGATTTGTGGCGTGATGATGTAAGGAATATTAAATATACCTTACAGTGCCAATGTATATTGAATGTGACCATTTAGCAATAGGTAGCCTATTTTCAAGACCGACTATTTTATATAAAAAAAAGGATAAACAATATTCGTCCGGATCGATGTTTTTCTCTACTTAAATATAAAACTTATAACTGGTCTTAAAGTTATATCTATAACACTTCTGGGGCAGAACACTGGACACGTCTAATCAGCAGCTAAGTAATTGTTAAGACCTCTATAAACGGTTACTGTTCCAGAAAGTGTTACTAAGATGAAAGTACTGTAATAATCAGATTATTATTTGTTTTATTTTAATACCGAAACATATCATACTTTTTCTGTTATTTGTATGTATGCTAAGGATAAATTTTATTTTCTATAAATAGTTTCAATACTACTACAGTTGTTTATATATCATTGTCCTCAACTTCAAGAGTAAATGTTGACACACAGTTATCAGTTTAAAGTCGAGTGTTCACTGTGAGATTTTAATACATCCGAATAGATTTTATTCTATATTAATAAATTTTGAAATATGACCTTTTCCAAAATAAAAGTTTTGGAAAAACTACTAAAAATTGGATGAGGTGTGAACTTTTTTATGGAATTACTGGTATTCTAAGCTTGTCTTTCGAGTTTTTATGGTCTGAGAAATGAGTAACAAGCCTATCCTATGTAATAACAAACTTAAACGCACCGCAGAACACGATCGTGAAATATCAGAAAGCGATATGCGACATTGACCATAATAATTATAACATTTAAAGAATACACGCATCAAAATGGCGTAACACTATATGTGTTATTCATTCCAAGAGTGAAATACGAAGAGAGTTCTAACAGAACACTTCATATCGCTGGTCGGTCAGTAGACCGATGAGCTGTTGAGGTTGAGGTGACATTCTTTAGTCATAATTTGTGGAGTCGTAACTTTAAAATGGTGAATGTCAATTCGAACGAGTCGCTTAACTTTTACTCACAATTTATTGAACACTTGCTACCAATCTCCTCCGTCTTTTCTTCAGTGATTTTTTTTTATTGCGACAGATAATTTATAAATGGTACTTATGGAATAGGAAATTGTTATATGTTATATTATAGTTGAATTTGCAATGATTTTTAAAGCCACCGTTAATATTGGCTTCAAGCCAAAACGTCCGAAGAAAAATCGCATGTTTTGTATATTTTGTCAAAAAAAGAACATTTGAATTTACGGCTCTTTCCTGCATTCTATTCAGAGCTCGGTTTTTGCATATATTTTAGATTATTATACCAATATCTCTTTATATTTGAAAGATATCGATGCTTTATATTCGATTTGACTAGCAATCATTAATATTGATTTTGTAATGGATGATTTGTTCGAGAAGTAACTGACGATATGACTTGAGATAGAGATGGAAAAGACAACAAAAAACAAGAACAACAGATGGAAAAGATAAAAAATATAATGGCTGAGAACAAGCGAATGATGAATAACTAAAATAAATTTCTTACATTTATCGAATATAACAACTTGAAACCGATTAATGTAAAATCGGTTCGAAATCCAGCCCCTCCGATTCGTAACATAGCGGTTCGCAACGTAATAAGTTTCACCGGCGTAACGGATGACACAAGATTACGGTACCACCTTTCAAACTCACGCGCAGCTCGGACCGGATCGGCTGACGTCGACGGACTTCGGCAAACTTCGGAATTTATCTCGTTACGTTTGTTTTTATACCTTATCACATTGGAATACGGTTGCATTTCGTATTATATATATTTAAAATGTTGTAATAGAAGATACAGTAACGTTACATATAGCTCGATGTAAGGTCAGAGCAAGTTTTCCGTACTTAGCAACGTACACAATAATAAACATTCGTCGCTTGTTTGTTTTGCTTCAGAATTATTATTTACAATTCTGTTATCATATATACATATATAAAAAATATGTAAAGTGTTGCGATCAATGATGAATAGATTTTTTTTAAAGTTTTTAGTATCTTTTTGTTTTTTTCAATATCATAATTCGTCTGCCCTTAACCTATTTAATTGGGATCGGTTGAGTATACCTATCTCTCTCCATATCCCTCAGCAATCCCTCTTGTTACACGACATCCCTCTAACAGACCAGTCAGGTTTTTTTTTTTAAGTTTTCCTGCCTTATCGATCGATATTAATACCTGACACTTTTTTGGATATATATTTTGTAGTTAACAGTTTTGTTTTGATTGCTTCTTTTTCTCACAATAACAGAAAACTTATTAATATAAATTGATAAATAATAATTTAAATAAATAGGAATTGCAACCAATTTCATTAATAGAACGCCATACACGTATAAATGTTATTAAGATTCGTTTGTTACTAACGAATATATTAATAGCGAATTCGGATCCAATCCGCAGTGAGCAAAGGCTTTATTCGCATGAACCGTTAGTAGTGAAAGTGCCCGCAAAAGTGAAACGTGCTGCGCGGGCGCAACTCGCCCGAGATTGTAAAAAATCACGATCGAGGAAATGTGAGAGGTTGAATTTTCACATTTTTGTCGGTTGCGAATTTTAGTTAGTTAGTTTATTAAATTGAATCATTTTATGTGCTTCGTTCTATATAGATAAATTGTGCATATATCGAAATATATGACCAATGGTAATACTTTTACTAATATTAATTAATTTGGAAAATGAGTTTTTTTTTTGTTTATTACGCTTTCACGCTCGACCTATCCTACTGAAATTTTGCAAACACGTTGTCACGTATAGGAAAGGTCAAACCAGTATGTTAGAAATGTATCTCTTACATGTAAAATGGCTTGTTATAATACAGTCCGAATAGTTTCGGCTGCCTAGTTTTCTATTGGTTTAAAAAAAAACTCGAAAGTCTAATGATTAAAATCGGGTAAAAGTGAAAGACAGGCTTTTTTTATTTATTTTAAAATGACGTTGTTGTTTTTATAATTAGTTTAAAAAAAACTTAATTACCTTGTAAATTATTATTATCGTGCCGTTATTAGAAACATATAATTAAACAAGTAACGTTTTAAATATATGTATAATGGCATCTGGTATGTTGCATTTATTTATATAACTAATTACCAAAAACATTCAGGAAAATTACAAGGAATTTTTTTATGTACAATATAATATTATAGTAATGTAGGATATTGTGAATTTTATCGTTACTAATATTATAAATGCGAAAGTCTGTTGATCTGTTACGCTTTGACGGCCTAACCACTGAACCGAATTTGATGAAATTTGGTATGAAGCAAGCTTGAACCCCAAGGAAGGACGTTGGCTAATTGGCTTGGTTGGCTTTCTCATACCTGCTACGGTTAAACAGCAACAATTAGATTTCGATTCGATTGAGATGATGTGACAATTTGTCATTAGGACTGGTACTAGTGGCAGCTTTTAAATTTATCTTGTAAAATTACAATTCAAATGTTTTTCAAGATCAAATATGCGTATTAGAATTTGATTTTGAACTGCTTGTTAATATAAAACAGTACATTTGTTTTATCGAGAATAACATTGGTTAGACTGAGAATTTGTTGTCATTTATCTTAATATTATTATAAAAAGAAAATTGATACCGGATGTTCGTTCCACAATGACACCAAACTTACTAGCCGCTTTAGGATATTGGAATACAGGTTTTTTTTTTTTAATTCGTAACTCAAAATCGGTTGGTAACGGCTACTATACAAAATATTATATATTATTATTTATGAAGCGCTGAAGTTTGTTTGTTAGTACACCCTAATATCCCGGTAACTTCGAGATCGATTAAAAATAAATCTTTAAGTTGGATAACGCGTACATTGAGAAAAGTTGACTATATGTTAGGTATTAAATTACAGCATTTTTTCTATTTGATAAAAGATGTCAATTTATAAATCTGTATCAAAGATTACTTTATCCATAGCGATAACGAGTCGAGATGTTCTAGTGGCGTTGACGCGGGCAAGTTCTGCCTTTGTTGTGTTTAATTTGTTTTGTTTCCGTCTCGAGCTCAGCGGTGAAGGAAATTATCATGTGTGCATGTTTCGTCTGTGGTTTTATCACGTGTCCATCAATTAGGATTGTACTGTTTTCAACCGAATTGGTGGTCTAAGTTCCTAGCCATCTCCTCAAGAAAATAGAAGGCCTTTGCCCAAGAGTGGCAATCAATGTGAATAGTCATCGGATTAAAATTATACTAATCCAATACATTAACTGTTTGCTAAATATAAAAACAATTTTCACTTCAACAACGATACGTATCATAAATATTTGCAAGTGAAACGTATAAGTAAAATTCCCTCCCCCACATTAGAGGCCGCCTATCTTAAAAATAATCTTCGTATATCTGTGTAATAACTAAAATAAAAAGTTAACAATGTCACTGCGACGGCGGACGGCACTGACAATTTCAGCATTTATAAATAGATACGCGTTCTTTCAGCTTGCCTGTTTTCATTATATCCTATAGCTACGTGTACTTTTAACGTGTATTGTACTTTAGGTTATATTTGTCTTGAAGAATCATTCGCAATTTAAAATTTTCATAGCATATAAAGAGCTGATCGTTTATTGTCACTTTTTGGCCATCAGTAATCAGTAACAGCCTGTAAATGTCCCACTGCTCGGCTAAGGCCTCCTCTCCCTTTTGAGGAGAAGGTTTGGAGCTTATTCCACCACGCTGCTCCAATGCGGGTTGGTGGAATACACATGTGGCAGAATTTCGATGAAATTAGACACATGCAGGTTTCCTCACGATGTTTTCCTTCACCGAAAAGCACGAGATGAATTATAAACAGAAATTAAGCACATGAAAATTCAGAGGTGCTTGCCCGGGTTTGAACCCACGTTCATCGGTTAAGATTCACGCGTTCTTACCACTGGGCCATCTCGACTTTTTTTTGGTCATAGACAATGTCAATAGAAACGTTAGCTATTTTCACTTAGTTTAATGTCTCTTCTAATTACATTGGCTCACTCACATATTTATTAAACTCGCTGAAAGTTCAGCTAATTGACGTTTGTCAGTAGAATACAAATATAAGTGATAGATGGTGATACAGACGGGTCGAACTCGTGTATAAACTTTTCCCTTTTCCTGTAAATATTGTTTGCGAATGAAGCTTTACGGTTTACGTTCCAAGAATCGCATAAGTTCTATAGAAGCATAATTAACATTATTCTTTACCAATTACCTAAATATATTTTCATGGAATTTTGTTCGAGTATTATTTGAAAAAGACCTTCTTCTACCTTCTCCTCAAAAAGAGGAGAGGAGGCCTTTAGCCCAGCAGTGGGACATTCACAGGCTGTTACGGATACGGATTATTTGAAACACGTAAATATACACATACTTGTTTTAAATGCAATTAAATAAATATTTTATTATATGTTTAGACAAAGGACGATAGACTTAATCGAAGTTTTTATGGCAATTGCAATATAATAATGCTAATGCTATATTCGTGACAAAACCCTTTCATGGCTTGATTGCCGCAGGGACAAAGAAATATTATTAATATATATATATTTTGATTTTACGATATTTCATAAGGAACCACTACACGCGTCCGATTAAGCGAAGTGAAAGCTATAGCGATAATTGCCACTCAGGACTACCGTCAATAACATTATATTTTTATTTGAAATGGCCTGGATGTGATCGTTTCATTTCCAAACTGTGTAAACGTGTAATCAGAAACATTCACTCTGGCGAAAGTTCACTCGAGTGAACACGAATTCCTATACCGAATGGCAATAGTAAATTGTCACTTATGTTTGTTTATTTTTTTGTTTGGATTTGTCACATTAAGTGTAAGAACAAAATGAACGATAAATGAGCGATCCACCATTTTACCACGCCCTTTCCCGTTTAAAGTTTTATCGCCTAAAATATTAAATTTAACGCAAAAAAATAACTTTCAACATTTTGCACGTTACATAAGTGAAACTGTGCATAATATGACTTGTCCCGAAATAAATGGGATAAGTCAAACGAATGATTATATTTAATGTGAAATGTATGATAGGTATCTAAGTGTTCAGCACCAACTATTCATCAGGCTGTATAGTTGTAAAAAACGCTTCATACCTAATGTTACCATTTCGTTATTGAATAAAAACGATAGAGAAAACTATTTTTTAATAACCTTATTTTAATAGTTCTTATATCGGAAACATCGGGAAGTGTCCTGCTCGAAAAACGTGACGTGTGGTCACGTTACTGATACCGTATAATGCTTTTAAAAAATGTCAATCGATAATAAACCTTAAGTACGATTCGACACGGTCTATTAATTTTTTAAATTAACAATAGTAACAAGCTTAGAATAGTTTATATAACAAGGTATTAAAATCGCCATCGGCAATTGTTTCATTCGTGATGTTGAATTATTTCTGCTTCTAAATATTTCTTTGATCTACGCAGTGATCTGATCTAGATTAAACCGGTTACGTCTGGATTGTGATGTAAAGTCGAAATCTCTATTTGATATAAAAGTTTTCTAATAAATCATAAATGAGGGAGAAACTGTCAAAAGTTTTTTGTTCTCAATCATAATTAAATAAGACAATTACTTGGCTATTGAAATTTTCACAAAAAGGTTCAGAAAAAAATGTACATTTTGTGTTTATTTTATATTAGTTTTCGCCTGCAGCTTCGCCTGTGTGTTAGGAGGCGAGGGCAGGTGATAGGTGTAAATAGTAGCCTTAGTCTTTCCTTGGAGCTTGCTTCTTACCATATTCCATCAAATTAGGTTCAGTGGTTTAGCTGTGAAAGCGTAACAAACAGACATACTTTCACATCGACTGTGTTGATTTTTGTAAATTAAATATAAGTGTGAAGGTGCCTTAATGCGTTGTGGTTCATCGCTCAAGGTTCCAGTGTACAGTAAACTGTGTTGATCGCTCATTATTGTACACAATCAGCAACGTTATTGAGAAACATAAAAATAAATAAATAAATCAAACCAATTTTTCCTTAACAATAAAATTCACACAGGAGAAATATAATTTGGAATTTCTTATCTCGAAACTAATTTAACTATCTAAATTATTTATTAGAAATTTGATTACAGTTCGCTTAAAAAGCAAAAGTAACGCTCATTACAAAGTTACATCGCAATAATTTCACCAACTGTTAGCTATTGTTGTCATGATACAAACTAAATTGAAACTTAACGCGTATTAATAAAGTCTATAATGATATCTGTTAAGTTATTGTCTTATAGTAATGTAAATTGAATCGTAGTACAAGGATTTTAAGGTCGTATTTAAATTGTAATATCCGTAGCGCTAAAACGTGCCGACGCGAGGCCGCGCAACGGGGTCAGTAGGGCGAGTAAGTAGCAACATCTAACCGGTCGGTCAGCCCTGAACTTGGTTCGGGATTTGCGTGTTATGTCATTTTAGCGGTTGCCTTCATTTCGGGAATTTGATTGGCCTATTTGAAAATGGAATGTCATATTTATGGAGCTGTCAATTTTTTATGATGTTTTGATAAAATTGAACATACATATCGTCAATAGGAAAGATTTTACTACGTCTCTTGAAAGCGGTTAAGCAATTTAGAAGTATTTGTAATAAATCAATAAATTGATTAATCAGAAGTATTAAGAAATTAATATGACAGATCGGTATGTTGTTTCGGGTCGTAGTAAAAAAAAATGTTCAATAAAAATTTGAAATAAATATTTTTATGGAACCATTAAAGAAATTGTTTTCAACGGAAGGCTAGAAGGAAATCAACTAGGATAATCCTGATTTTTAAATGTATTCATGTTTTTCTTAGTGTGAGTTACATAACTTTACATTGATTAAATTTTTGGCTCGTCTTGCTTTCGTTAATCTTCATTTACAACCCGTGACAAAATTTGCCTTCAATATTGTTATGGCATTGATATAATTATCATAGTCAATTGACTCGACGATTAAAATTAAGATGAAGCACAAATAAGTACTTTATCATTGCGAAACGTTAGATTACGGTCGGGCATTTCCAGCATAAAGAATTCGCAAGGCTAACGGCCAAGGTACAGTAACGGACTGGACTACGAGGAAGAAGACAAATATTATTATCCAGCATCATTTATGTAAATACTAAACGTTCCGAGCGGTTTAATCTCGAGATAAGCGCATTCAAACAAATAAACCCTTAACTTTGTATAATCGTATTGAATATCAATGACAATAGTATTTTGTTATCATTTTTTTATTAATGATGTTTTATTTTTATTTTGAGCAATAAAGTCGACTGACATTTAAAAATAAAATGTTTTTTCTTTGGCATCCCGTAAAAATACGATAAGTTTTAATTTTAATTCGATTCCGATTGTGTTTTGATTAACTTATAAAACTTAATATATTTTATATATATATATATATATATATATATATATATATATATATATATATATATATATATATATATATTGACAAGATTATTCCTTTAAATTACTGAGTTATTACTTAATAACTATACGTAACGATTCGCGACTTCCCTCGTGGAAATTAAAAAAAAAAAATTAATTAAATTTTAGCACGGCAATCTTATCTTATCCCAAAACGGCATATGACCTATTTCATTATCTAGATGCAATAACGCTTTGTACGAGTTGATAGTATTAAGGTATACATTGAAAAGTTAAAGCACCCATTTAAATCAGTTTCAAGTCTTCTATGTATTCAAGTTTAAGTTTAGCATTTTAACTTAGTCAAATAATAAAGACTGTCTCAATCAGATTGCAAAACTTTTAGTTTATATTTATGTACTTTATTAATGTACACATTAATATTTTCATAACATTTTGAAGGTAAAATATATATATGTAGAAAAAATTGTAAATTAACATAATGCAACATTTCAATGGATCTTTTTAAATCCGTGACAGCGATTCGTGTTTCATTACTCATGACGTAACCAAATGTTTTTTTTTTTGCTTCTAAATTTTAACAAAATTCAAATATCAAATAGCCATAGTTGCACTTTAAATAACAATTTACACTCAATCAGTCGATATATTGCAATCGACTTGCATAACGTTCGAACTCACTCCATTGTGCCTTGTCGATAGTTGCACAACGATCTCGCGATGTCGATAAACGAGTTATCGATACTCGATTGTAAAGTTAATTCGTATCTGATGCGAAACAGTCACGAGTTATTTTTATCGAGGATATTTTTGAGGAGGATAATTTTGCGGCAGGCATTTTTAGAAGCGAATGCATTAGATTCACTAAATCCATATTTATAGCATCAATTCCAGATAATATTATTGATGCGATAGTGAGTTTGTTTGTCACACTTTAATGTCTTAACAACTCAATCGATCGTTATGAAATTTGGCACACACGTTGTCAGACATACGTTGTGCGGTACGGAAAAGGACTCAATGTACGTAAAAGCATATGGGCCACCTAATGGTAAGTGGTCACTAACGCCCGTAGACATTGGCATTGTAAGAAATGTTAACCATCGCTTACATCGCCAATGCGCCGCCAACCTTGGGAACTAAGATGTTATGTCCCTTGTGCCTGAATTACATTGGCTTACTCACCCTTCAAACCGGAACACAACAATACCGAGTACTGCTGTTTTGCGGTACAATATCTGATGAGTGGGTGGTACCTACCCAGTAGAGCTTGCACAAAGCTCCACCAGTTAAGTTTAATTAAACGCTATCGAGTTTTTTTGATAGGTTATCCTCATTAGCAATTGAGTTAAAAGCTTTAAGTTACACTACTTGTGATAGATTGTAAAAATACATCTTCAGTTGTATCGAGCCATCCCTTAGGTTTAATAGAGTGAGGAAATGGAAATTGTGTCAGTGGAAAAGGTTACAAAGAGTAAATTTTCCGTGTGAAAATTGGGTCCGCTTTGATATTGGATGAATGAAAGGTGGTATGATTAGTGATCACTTACCACCAGCTGGGGCATTTGAGGAGCAATTATAAATAATAATTAATAATATGTTTGTCAGACAGTTGTCCGTAATCAAAACTTAACAGCCAAATCTGTAGGCGTTTTGTTTCCGTCTTACACGAAAGAACACACACACAGTAATCATTTTTAAAAATGTTAGTTAAAAATATTAATGATTGACTTTTTAATAAAATACTCACCAGGGTTTCCGTTTCGAGTTCTCCTGTCTGACAACTTGAGATATTATATCAAATTAATGTTTTCTCAAGTGTGAATGATGAAACTAATATTATACAGACAGATAAATCAGAAGAGCACGTGTCATTCGTTTTAACATAATATGCACTTAATTGTGACTCGGCTATGACGTAGACGAGTGATTGTGGATTCAAGCCCGGGCTAGCAACACTGAAATTTCATGTCTTCATATTGTGTTTATAATTCATCTCGTATTGAACGATAAAGTAAAACGTCGTGAGGAAACCTGAATATGTCAGATGAAAATATGCCACAAGTATAGCTCTAGCATTGCGCCATTAATAGGCTGTTTATGACCATACCACATCGTACTACAGTTATTTTTTTTTTTTACAAAATATTATAATAGATCCGCGTTTTCACTAGATTCAAACGTTACTACAATACTTCTGTGGTAAGTCGTAACGAGACTATTCATATATATATATGTAAATATATGTATTTTTAACGTTTCTAAATGAATAACCTACCTAACGGTAAAATCGATCGACCCATTTGTTTGATAAATTATATCTGTGTATTTTATCATGCATGCATAATTTTTCCATTGGAATAAATCAATCGGTAACTAATTAGAATTTCGTAAACAAATTGTTTTCTCGTCTCATAATATTCAGCTTCACCGCTTACAGCGTAACTAAGTCAATGCATCTACGAATTAAACTTATTTTTATATAATCAATCATCCATAGACTTGTAATTCGCGTATATTTTCTATTAATTTAATTGGTTTTATTTTTGTTTTATTGTATATCTAGGTAATATCATAAAACAAAACCACGCGGGTTGCTCTAATCGAGGATTGTATACGTATATTTCTATTTCGCCTCGTAAACGTTCAATACTGTACAACGAGTGAGTGAGTACGGTAATGGATCAAAGGGTCACGGGACCCAACCTGTGACTTTCACCATCTTTCACATTGTAACCGGCTTGAATACCATCCAGCTCACCAGATATTGAAGTTTTATTTTTCATTATTCCATAATTTTTTTAACAATCTAAACCTTACGAGCGTCAGGTATTATAATGTATATGAAACTAATTTTACAAGTAAAAACATATTACATACATCTATCTCTTTCTCAAGTGTGATATTAAAAAGGGAGAACATATATTTTATTCGCAATAAATTAGTTATTTAAAGTTTTGAAAACAAAGACGCGTGCATCATATCGTCAAATATTACAGATATAAAAGAAGAATTATAGTATTCCCATTCTACTTCTGTATTTCGATTACTTATTACAAGCTTTTACGCCCAATTCACTTGAAGTAATCTGTATGAATATATTAATTTAAGTATTTTATTTTTAGATACATATATGGCTTATTAATATAACTATATATATAGTTTCTAGATACATAGCCAAGGACAGAAGCCGGCAAACAATGCAATTAAAATGGCGCAAGCTAAATCGACTTCTTGTTTTCTATCGGCATCGGGTTACGTGTAATCGATCGATTCTTGTCTGTATATCCTAACATATAAAACTAGCATTAATTCTATGTATATATAAATACTTTTCATATTTTATAATGGCCAAAAAAAATTGCTAATTGAATTGCTTGGAGGGTTATGTGTCGTGGAAAAAAAACAGTGTCTAAGTATATTGAGAACATTTGTCAATATAAAGTTTAATATGGGAACTAATATGCTATGCACATTGTGTACGCAATTATATATAATTATTTTGATATAATATTTCTATTCATGGGTATCTGCTTAACGAGAAAACTGGCTTTTTACTCCTTTCGAGCGAATATAAAGAAATAATCATTAGGTTTGGTTGGTGAGTTTCCCTCGGCGACTGGTTTTTAATTTTTATTATCGGTTACATTGGTCTAGTGGCGAGCTTTTATCAACATGATCCCGTAATCCTCTCCGATCCGTGCCAAGGACGGTCATCTCAGTGGTAATAGTGGGTAAGAATCTCACATTACCCGAGTACACCCCCAAGGGTACCTTTCTGAAAGTTTCAACTGCGAGAAAAAAAAGCTTACAAGGCCACAAATCCCAGTTGCTGGGTTCAAACTAAAGTTATTGAGTTCTTCTGTCGAGATATCAGGTTTTTAAAAATACGCAAAGCCGTCGATGCTGCGCCGGAACTCTTTCCGCTCGGGTCGGATTTACCGTCCCGTCATATCGTGAGAGTGAGGAAATAGAGAGTGCACTTGTGCTAGCTTCTCTTTAGAATTACCGCCATGGCCGAAATCGGTGACGTCATCGTCATCGTCCGTCGAGTGGCACTTATTGGAGTAGTATGCCAGGTTTGGTAGATGAGTGTCATATCGTTATTAATATACGCCCTTACTTATAAACGTTGTTTAGCGGGTTAAACAATGCTGTGTCTTCTATCGAATCTCAAGAATTTCAGATCAATAATTACAGAAAGAACGAAATTAGCGTTTAATTAAACAGCCGCTAAGTAAAGTTTATTAATAAGTAAGATCGGTTTTATTTTAATCATTTATTCGGCTGATGTCGCCGTGACGACAAAGCCTATATATTGTTGAAACCGAGTCCCGATGTTTGTTATGAATCACGTGACCGCTGCGAGAGACGGTCGGAACACGTGACGCGGACACGTTGTAGCTTTATAAATATGGAGAGACAAAGGGCTTGAAAATTGGAGCAGTTATATGGAATTGTATATTATATTTAATTCGCGTGTAATTTAGATATATTAATAGTAAAATGAGCGGCTACGAAATGACGGTTGGCTTTTAGTTTGATGTCATGCATAAGGTAATTCGTGACCAATTTTGTTAATGAGGTGGAGAACTTCGTCGCATTAAACCATTTGGTCAGTAGCTTATTACCAAATTATCGAAAAACGAGACCGGCATGGTTCTATCTGAGTAACGCTCTCGCTGTAACGACGTAGGCTTTTACGCTTAATGCTCTCTTTACCGTTCCTTGACCTACTTTAACTAAAAATGATGTGCGACAAATTTTATGTTTACCTACTTTAGGGTTGCCAAATGTGAAATTATAAAACTAGGACAAATAGTTTGAAATTCGAATGCTCTGGTTTTTATTGGCTTTCTACGTGTACTTTTGTGTAAACTTTTTTATAGAATTTTGATTGACATATATGTCAACTAACCTTATATTACAATGAAGTTGATGGTTCGAAATTGTTGTAATTTGTTTGTACCGAATAATAACAATTATTTCCATGACGATCATTGAATTAGTTACATTCCCTTCCCCAAAACAAATTGGTTGCGTGCTTTGCCCGCGCAGAGCATGCTCTGCTGCTATGCTGAAAGAGTTATTTATAAATTAAATCTAATTTATTTTACTTTCACTAATACACGGTCTCGCTTACAAACGTTGCTTACTGGCTTTTTAGTTGATTACTGATTTCGCTCTTTTTATCATTATTGATTTGACATTCGAAAGAAGAAGACACAGCATTGCTTAACCCACAAAAATAACGTTTATAATCCAGGCTGATAGTCTTTAATGAAACCACACAATTATCTGGTTATGTTAACTGGTGGTAGGGCAAGGTGCAAGCTCGTCTGTGTAAGTACCACCCACTCATTAGATATTCTACCACAAAGCAGCAGTACTTGTATTGGTATTGTCGTGTTCCGGTTTAAAAAGTGAGTGGCCAGGGTAATTACAGGCACAAGGGACAAAAAAAAACCAAAAGTAATTGAATAACAGAAAATGTTTTAAAACCAAATTTTCTAATGCCGTTAAAATTTATTGTTTATGGAAATTGACAACCCTAACGTACTTCAAGGTCTGTTGCGAATTTAAAAATCGAATCTGTCTTTTTATTCTTAGATTGTTTCGGTTGTGATTTGTTTCACAATTATTTGAAATAATAGTTGAAATTTTAAATTTAGAAAGAGAATATATTCGAAATTTAAACTTGAAGTTAATACAATATAATAAATTAATTGAATGACAAACACGACATAATTGCGCATTAAAACTAAAGAGGGGAGGAAAAATCTTAGAATAATTTTTTGAAGTAGATTTTATAAGCACTCTTGAATTTGCATATAATAGGATTAAAAAATTAGGCCAATGGATGCCAAAAAAAAAATTATAAATCTTAATATTTTTGTTGGAATAAATTAAAAAAAAATGTAAAGCCATTTGACAGGAACCGGTAATAAAATCCATAATAGTAATTGTTACATTTTTTTATCAATTGAAATACAGAGTCCACTGTACATACAATAAAATATAAATAAAAAAAATATATATACGTCTTTGTGTGGAAATCAAAGAATATAAGGTATAAGGTACATAGATGGTAATAAACGCGAACTGAAGCTGATGATTAAAGCTACAGCGTTTTAATTGACAAATACTTGGATATTTTCGACTGTGGTACTGTGTCGGTTTTCCTCTAAAATTTGATTTCCAGACTTGACTTGACTTGAATTTAAGGTCCAGTAGTAGTAAATGGTCACAGTCTCCCATAGTGATTGTCATTGTAAGCATTATCCATTTCTTTCGCACACACTTGTGCATATCACGTCCGTAAGTGACTTGTCTTTGTGATAAGCCGCCATAACGGAAATCCGGTCGGGAAGACATAGTTATTATTATTAAAATGATTTTATTTAAATTTAGATAAATATTTATGTCATTTATTACATTCAAATCTCTACTTGTTTAATATCGATGTGTTTGTAATGCTTGGGTTTATAGTTAAGTAGTATAATGGTTGTTAATATTCTCATAAATTGATTTCGACATTGTTCATTTGGACTTTGTGTTTTTTTTTTTTGTTTATTATTAACAATGGGAAAGCACGGTTAATAATAAATTTAATTGTATTTAATTAACATAACTATGTAAATTGGTTGGTGGTGCCACCCACTCACCAGCTATTATATCGTTAAACAGCATTTCTTGAAGGGTAAGTGAGCCACAGGCGCAAGGGACATAAGAACTTCGTTCCCAAGGTTGGTGGCGCATTGGCGATGTAAGGACTGGTAAATATTTCCTTCATCGCCAATGTCTATGGGTGGTGGTGACCACTTAACATTAGGTGTCACATTTGCCCGTCCACGTTGCTTGTCGGTTATTCTCGGAAGAATCTACATTGGAATCTTAACATTTAATCAATACTGTAACATGACGATTCAAAAGTGCCTTTATTAACTTAATTCAATAAAGAATATTATTTTCAATTTCGCATGCAAGCAACTGTGAGAAGGTATAAACATTAGTTACCTACATCTTTAATGCATTGCCAACCATGAGATTTGAAGTGTTATGTTCTTTGTGCCTGAAATAAGACGTTCCCCATAAGTTTAAAACCAGAATACATCAATACAAAGCACTGTTGCTGGGCGGGGACCCCATTACTAAGTTACGCTGTCTGTCAGCCTGGATATCACAAGTATCTTAAGAAAACACAATTAATAATAAGAATAAAAAATTTCAAACCCAAGGGCACTGACACTTAAGGGGCGTGAGTCCGAGTCACATTATTATAATATATTTTGTAATATTTATTAGACCTACACACATAAGTTTGTATATATAATAAGTACTTATGAATTGTATAAATGAGTCATATAATGTCCGAAAAGGAAAAAATGTAAACAAATATACCGTTTACGTAAAGAATATATTTGACATTGGTGATTTCGTCAAATAGTTGAAACGAGGTCGCGTTTCTAAACATTTCAGCACGCCATGGTAACACACGCAGTCATACATAGTTATGTGTTGGTACATAAGGAGGTGTCCTATACTACGAATCGAAATATATATATATAATATGTTTCAAGGATTTTTTTCGACAAAATACAGCGTAATAAAATGTATATGCTTTATTTTGTGCATTACTTTATCTATTGCGAACGACCTTCCCTTGAGAAATTGAAACTGCTATAAATTTGAAATTGAAGCTAAAGCTACCAAATAAAACTTCGTATATTTTTTTTAATATTCATGTGAATTATTTCTCTTTTGTTTTATCTCTATAAGAGTTAAGTTAAATTTTATTTAATCCATCCATATAACAGAGCAACTAGTTTTAAATCGTTCGTAAAGCCATTTTAAACGAATCCGTAAAGAATATCATGGATTATTCAATATCTCGACCAATGATGTCGCGTCAATTCAATGTTAAGGTTGTTGTTGACTTAATCGTCACGTGACTTGTACACAATTGCTTATTTTAATAAGTATTTATTCATTTTTTTTATTAGGTAGGCAGACGAACATATGGGCCACCTGATGGTAAGTGGTCGCCAACGCCCATAGACATTGCCATTGTAAGAAATGTTAACCATCGATTACTATGTACCAACAACCTTGAGAACTAAGATGTTATGTCCCTTGCACCTGTAATTACACTGGCTCACTCACCCTTCAAACCGGAATACGACAATACCAAGTACTGCTGTTTTGCGGTAGAATATCTGATGAGTGGGTGAAACCTACCCAGACGAGCTTGCACAGAGCCTATGTCTATGTCCTTTCTTGTGGTTCAATCTTGCTTTTTACAAAATTTCATCAAAATCGGTTCAGTGGTTTAGCCGTGAAAGCATAACAGAGCATTTATGTCACAAGTATAAATCTCAGTGTTCATATGCGTAAATTAATAAACGATTTTCCCAATAGATGTATATATGTACTCAAATAAAAAAAAATACTGTTAATATTTTCCCATATGTAATAGAGGAATGTATGTTTGTATATGGTAAATAGTAACTGTGAAACGGCGATACAATAAGAAGATAATTCACCATTACTGTGTTGTATTTATATCGCTTATTCATGGCGAATGCTAGAATTATATATACGGCACGTTTATAAGGTGCGATAAGAAAGCGAAGCGATAGAGAGGCGATATTTATCATATAAATTTGGATTATTAACCGATTATCGTGGGTTCAAACCCGTGAAAGCAACACTGAATTTTCATGTGTTTCACTTGTGTTATAATTCATCTCGTGCTTAACAGTGAAGGAAAACATCGTGATGAAACCTGAATGTGTCTAATTTCATTGAAATTCTGTCAATGTGTATTCCACCAACCCGCATTATAGCAGCGTGGTGGAATAAGCTCCATACCTTCTCCTCAAAAAGCGAGAGGCGGCCTTAGCCCAGCAGTGGGATATTCACAGGCTGTTACTGATCGTCTAACAATGCCAATTTACAGTTTTGTAACTGATAAATATCTGTAACAAAAATGGAAAAATGTTAGAAATCTAGTTAGTACAATTTAAATACTACTTCTAAAGTATAATGTTTTTTTGAAACCGGCTCCATTGAACTGATTCGACTTTTTTGTACACAATCTTGGTGTCAGTGACGATACTGCCAAGCATACTGATTTGGCTTGGCTTGTGAGGTGTAAAGTAGCCTCTATTTCAAATTTCATCCAAATCTGTCGAGCTGTTTTTGCGTGATTGAGTAACAAACGTGCAAATATACACAACTTTCACATTACAAATATTAAATAGGATTATTTTACATTTATTGTATAACTAATGGTAAAATTTTTTGTTTCTTAAACATGCATTTTGTTTAAATATAATTACGTTTAGTTGAGAAATATGCTCGTCATGTCTGACCGCAACCTAATCGCCTTTGGAGTATCTGCAATGCTTGCTTGTTACTATGCGAAAAAGATGCCAAAATTTTGCTATTCGTTTGACCCACTTGATAAAACGATACTATATTCGCACATTCTTCCCTTGAATTAAAGAGCATTATTGCTTGGCTACTTACAAAATATGAAATGAAATGATAATAAGCGTTATCGTATAGTATATAGAGTTGAAAATATCTTGTAATGTTTTTTTCACGCAAGTTCAACCTTCCGCTACAGCGGCCGCGACCTCGTGCCTATCACACGTTCAAGGTTCGATTCCTGACTGTAATCATAAAGGAATATAATTCTTATTGTCACGATCGTAAGATTGTATTTTGTATTATTTAAAGTCTTATCAAATGTCGGTGTTGATTGATGAATTATGTATAATTCAATTATTATATGTATAATTGTATACACGGTACGTATACACTATATTTTTATAAGTTTTTATTTAGAAAGATTTCATATATTTTAACTTTAATGAATTTACAGTTTATTTCGATATAAACGTCATATTCGATAGGTTTTCAAAATATTATATAGGTAATTGATAAAACGAATATTCGGATAATCACAAGTGACTAAGAGATGCTCTTTAAATCAATATTTCTTGACAAGTTATTCATTTATTTATTGAAATAGTAACACCGTCAACTTATCATTAAACACTTGAAATTAACAAATAAAACAGATAATCTTACGAAGTGACATGTCTTTAAAGTCACAAACGTACTGGTGGTAGGGCTTTGTGCAAGCTCGTCTGGGTAGGTACCACCCACTCATCAGATATTCTACCGCAAAACAGCAATACTTGATATTGTTGTGTTCCGGTTTGAAGGGTGAGTGAGCCAGTGTAATTACAGGCACAAGGGACATAAAATCTTAGTTCCCAAGGTTGGTGGCGCATTGGATATGTAAGCGATGGTTGACATTTCTTACAATGCCAATGTCTAAGAGCGTTGGTGACCACTTACCATCAGGTGGCCCATATGCTCGTCCGCCTTCCTTTTCTATAAAAAAAAAAAATCAATAATTAGCGTAAATAAAATTGAAATAATCACTATCAGCTATACTAAGTATTATATACTCTTGACCGAGTTTCGGTCGCGGCGATCATTCTCAACGATCAGCCAACTGCGCAGGAGATATTGTAGTGTACACCGTGTGCCGAAATACAGCCACTCTTTTGTCTCGCTCTAATATTTGATCGAAGTAGCGGTATATGCGCTATCCACTTCAACGTAAACTCTAGGCTAATACTGAAAAAAAAACTTTATTCAAGCAGGCTGGTGGAAGAGCTTTGTACAAGCTCGTCTGGGTAGGCACCACCCACTCATCAGATATTCTACCGCAAAACAGCAATACTTGATATTGTTGTGTTCCGGTTTGAAGGGTGAGTGAGCCAGTGTAATTACAGGCACAAGGGACATAAAATCTTAGTTCCCAAGGTTGGTGGCGCATTGGATATGTAAGCGATGCTTAACATTTCTTACAACGCTTATGTCTAAGGGCGTTTGTGACGACTTACCATCAGGTGGCCTTTATGTTCGTCCGCTTACCTATTCTAAAAAAAGGCTCATAAAGCTCACTCTTAAATCGTCATATGACAGTATTGAATTAAAAGTAAAGCTACCACCTATCTGGTACGTAGATTTTATCGAGAAGAACGGGTAAGAAACTCGGCAGTTACTCTTGTAAACCATTTTAATTACAGAATCAATCAAATACAATTAAATTTATATAACTTGGAACACAACAAACACTAATTTCAAGCTTTTTATCGTTTATATTATTCTGCGTTGAATAATATTCCTTATTGTTTAATCATTTTTTTCATAAGCGAAGTTAAAAATAACTATACAATCCTATTATAGAAACGAATACAACGTCCCAGAGAGGTGACTTTTCAAAGGCGGAAAATAGGCTTGAAGATTCGTTGACTTAAACCTCAATATTTTCTTTAACCCTGGACGTTCAGACATTCGTACGTGGCAGGTTAAATCGATTCAGTCAGCCAGACGAGTTAGTCATAAAATACAATCGAATTAAAACTAAAAGCTCATGAACGCGTGATTTTTGTATTAGTTACATTACAATCGCGATTGTTCCGTAAGTAGTTATTGAGAATATATTAAATTAAAGGTCAACTGGTACGGTGGATTTGTATGAAAAACAAAACGTTTTCAAATTTTACTCTTGATTATGTGACCGCTTACCGTCAGGTGGCCCGGTCTATATGCTTGTCTGCCTACCTATACATTAAAAAAAATATTATTTAAATGTCGACCAATGATATCATATCAATACAAGGTCAAAGATATTTATTTATTTAATAGGAACACTAACAATATACATATTAAATGGTGGCATACATAACATTCACAGAGAAAAACTCAACTTCTGATATGTATATCGATTACAAGTGTACACAACATTCAACATGTGTCTTTATTCCTCTTGCCGTTGGAATTGAATATACATATTGTAATTAAATCTACTAAACAGAAATATATTGAATCACATCATAAGTAATAGTTTTTAAAGAAAGATTTCTTTTAACTTTTAATCGGGAAGTTTAGATTTAGGATAAACGCTGGCTTTCCGAGGCATGGAGAAGTTGTTCTTGAGAGATCACATATAGAAACTTGTATATAGCCCGAGGTTAAATTTATACCCAGGACCTCGGGAACTGTAAACTAAATCTTAGAATATAGCATGATGACAAACGAGGCGGTTAGTTATGTCTTATGATTATTATTATATAATAGATGCTCAGCGCGGTTCCAGCGGCTATAAACGTTCCTGCTTCGCTCTTATCGTACATGGCGTTCGTTGTGTTAACCAATCAACTTCCCCGAGAGTTTGGCTAGGAATTGCCTAAATATTTTTCATATCCGTCCAGTGATTGCAGATATTAACGCGTTCAATCAAACAATTCACCTTTATTATATGATATTGGTGTAGATATGTACTTGTATATAAATAATTAAAACTTTTTAATTCCAATGCAGTGATAATAGTTTTCAAGGTTTTTGTAACACGGAAACCATAAATACGTTTGAAATGACAGGCGCTCGGCGATCATCGGGTATTTTCGGATGAGGAAGTCTCTTCCTTGTCACATGTGTATAAATAGAACCAAAAAGTAAATAAGAAATTAAATATAAGCAAACATGCTTTAATTATCACTTGAAGCGACCTCTTAACCAACCGCTATTCATAATAGACCTAAAAATAACAAAGCTGGTTGCGTGAATTTGTAAACTGGAAACATTTTACAGTATCTTGTACTACAGCCTAAAGGCTCGAAATAAAATTTCGAGGTTCGAATTGTAGGCTTCAGATAAAGAATAATGTCCTAATTTAGTTTTTTAGACAAAAAAAAATGAATAATCCATTCAGAAACGGAATGTTGAAAATATCACATAATAAGCACATACAATTAAAAAACAAATGCCGTAATTGTCATATTCTCTTGTTCGCAGGCGGTAGACTGGTGGTCGGTGGGCGTCCTCACGTACGAACTCTTAACTGGCGCGTCACCGTTCACCGTCGAGGGGGAGAAGAATACGCAGCAGGAGATAACGAAACGTATCGTTAGATGCAGCTACCCGGTACCGAACGACGTCAGTCCGGAAGTACAGGATTTTATTAAGAAGTAAGTCCTGAATATATATACATACTATGTTGCGGTGTATCACCTGACTGTCATGACGATTTAGTCCAAACGGTTGCCATTAATAATTTTTTTTTAATAATATTAATTACTTATTTATTAAACCTTTATTGCACACAATTTACAAACATATAAAGGAACAAGTAGTACATATAGTATGCAAAAGCAGCCTTATATACTCACAGTAATCTCTTCCAGGCAACCTCTGTAAAGAGAAATATTTATGTTTTTATTTTCATAATTAGGCGCATGGGCATTGTGCTGTAAGAAATATTCACCATTCCGTACATCGCCAACGCGCCACCAACTTTGGGAACGAAGGTGTTTTTTCCCATGTGCCTGCCGTTACCTTTCCTTGTATTGCTTTTTAGCGGAAGAATTTTTCATTAATTGGGCTGTGCATACCCAGACGGGCTCACACAAAGCCCTAACACAAACTTATAATGATATATATATAATTTAGTTTATCTAGAATATTATCTAGAAACGGGCATTGCTAGTATTTTTTATCTTTATAAGTATTATTTTTATCAAAATTAATATAAACGTTTATCACTTATTTCAGACTACTAGTGAAAGATCCTCGGCGTCGCCTCGGCGGCGGAGAGGATGACGCGGAAGAGTTGAAGCGTCACCCGTTTTTCCAGGTTAGATTTATGTTCCCAGGTCAGTTATAAAGTTTGGGAATTATTTTGTAGACTCCTACGTAATGACTACAAATTGATATAACTCGAACACGGTTTTATTTAAAAAAAAATGTTATTAAGTAAGCATTACATCATTAAAATTATTTTAGTACCAAAATAGGTTTTTTTTAATGAAATTGGTAGGTGGACGGGCCACCTGATGGTAAGTGGCCACCACCACGCTTAAATAATTATACTGTAACAAATGTTATCACATTGCCACTGCACCACCGACCTTGTGTACTAAGAAGTTATTTCCTTGTGCCTGTAATTACACACACTGTAATTACACCTAAACTAAATACTGCTGTTTGGCGGTAGAATATCCGATGGGCGGTACCTCCGTAGACGGGTTTTTACAAAGCTCTGCCACCAATTTAATATATATTAATTAATATACACACTGATGTTAAAATCAATTATCTTACCGTAATTTAAACATTAGAAAATGAACAGCTTGCATTGTTAAAAAAATAAATATATTTGTTAAAACTTCAAAGTTAAAATTTCAGAACTTAGACTGGGAAGCAGTAGCTCGTCGCGAAGTACCGGCGCCTTTCGTCCCTCAGCTATCACATGCCGCCGATACTTGCAACTTCGCCGACGAGTTCACGAGGATGCCACCAACTGACTCACCTGCTCAAGCGCCCAAACATCATGACAAGCTCTTCCTCGGTAAGCGTCTTAAATACCCTGATTAACTATTTTATTAATATTAATATGAATATTAAGAAAATTAGTTGTATTTGTTTTAATCTTAAAGTTATCAAAGCCGATTATATTGTATACAGACTCTAAACTTATTCGACTTGCCTTTAGTTAATTCAGATCATTGGAAATAATGACTCGAGAATTAAAAATACGATTGAGAAATTTTCTTCTATATAAAATCGCACATATGTTGAAAAATTACAATCTAGAATATTCGCTGGTATTACTGTGGAAGCTGAAAGCTGCTTTATTCACTCTATGTCGAATAACGGAGTACTATATATCGTATAATTCGTAATTTTAATTAAAATTAAAATTAGATTTGAATAGGAGGTTAAACCATAACCCATATAATATCAACATAATATAATCTAAATTTTTACGGAAATAAATAATCAAACTCTACCCCTGATGTATGAGATTCTTCGGTACAGACATTAAGACAAACATATACACACACTATTTCAATTATGCCAAATGTTAAAAAGCTTTCACATATTTCGAAATGATTGCACGAAACATTTCCTTCCTTGCAGGTTATTCATACGTAGCTCCAAGTATACTCTTTTCTGAGAATGTAATCTCCGATCAGATATGGATGCAAGCTACCGGACAGAAACACGACAAACTTAAAGGATGGGTAGCGAAGGTTGGTATCATATAATATATATATATATATATATATATATAAGTTATGTATCTGTTGATTGTCATTTCAAAGTGAAAGTCAAAAATCTTTATTCAATATAGAAGCGTTACACTTGCTTATTGATTGTCATAAATCTGCCATCGGTTTGGAGATAAACATCTCAGACCTGAGAACCGGCGATAAAAACTCAGCTGGTTTTGTTTTATTTTTTATATCTCATCCTTTACAAATAAGTAATATACAACAATAGCCAGATTATATATACCTTTTTTCTATTGTACCTTTTTTCTATTGTTTTTTCTTTTGTTTATTATACTCAGGATAAGTGTAAGACAATAAAATCACTTTGAGAACCAAAATCACTTTGTGAACCACCTGGCTTATTTATGTTGTTTAGGAGATTTACTGCTATAAGTATCTTCTTTATTATTACAATAAATACATTTCTGGGTATTCGGGTGTAAGAATAAAAAGGAGTTATTAATTTTAATGTGAAATTTTTTGGGGCATATTTTAAGTCAGGGATTATTTTTTTGTGCGTGTAACATAAGCTTTGCTATTCACTAAATTTTACAATTCATATTTATTATTTAAAAGTGGAGCCCTATTTTGTAAACATTGAAGAATTTCAATTACAACTTAACTTTACAGGATTCGCCCTTTTTCCAAAAGTACGCTGTGGACCTGAGTACGCCCCTCCTCGGAGACGGATCGTACGCTGTCTGTAGGAAATGTATACACAGACAAACGGGCAAAGAATACGCTGTAAAGGTAAATGGATAATCGTTAACTTTTAACTTTATATTTGTGAAATTCTATCTGTGGTAAGCCTATTTTTTGTAGATTTCTAATCTTTAATGATTTTTTTTCACAGATAATATCATCGCAGAAAAAAGACGTCAAACAAGAAATCGAATTGCTCAAAGCGTGTCAAGGATGCCCTTACATCATAACATTACATGAAGTGTTCCACGATTCGGTGAGAATATTTTTATTTAAATCAGATCGGTATAACAGCCGGGCCCCACTAATGTTCCAATTTTCGCAGAAAGCTTGTCCTAGCAGTAGATAAGACGATATTTATTGCAGTCTATTCTCAATAGGCAGCAATAAATATGTAAGTAACCCCCGGCCATTATAATGTTGTTTCATAATATTCGTCGGAACTTCTACCCTTTTATCTTTGATGTATTTCAAAGACTGCTTATACATTCCAAGATAGTGAGATCGTTTCATTTGTATCGGCGAACAGTTCCAAATTCGATTCCATCTTATATGAGTAACGGCCCGTAGTGTCCCCCACTGAGAGCAATTCCTACTAGACATGAGCGCTTAGTGGCAAATATAGTCTTTAAATACTTTATAGTAAGGTCGATGATTGTGTAAAAGATTTCCTTAGCAGAACCAACAAATCGAAATCCGAATCGCAAAATTTGCGCTATCCTTTTTATTCCGCTGTATTCCAAACGGTTAGAAAGAGAGACAGCGAATTTCATAGTACGCAATTCGTTTGGTGATATCCAGTGATTTTATTTGTCGATTCTAAATGTTTTAGTGGTATCGATCTATAGATCGTCGGCGTTTGGTTCGGCTGGGTCGATTTTTGAAATCGGATTTTTAACTTGTGAAATCGATACGAATCGATCTGTGCTGGGAATCGGATTTCGAATTCGTTTCGATACATCGGACGCATGCCCAACTCCTACATATATTTGCCTTCCCAAACAATAATGTGTCGCAACCCATGGTGTCGCAGGCGTTCACGTACCTGGTGACGGAGCTGGCGCCGGGCGGCGAGGTGTCGGCGCTGGTGGGCGCGGGCGGCGCGGGCGAGCGCGCGGCGCGCCGCGTGCTGGTGCAGCTCGCGCTGGCCGTGCGGCACATGCACGCGCGACACGTGGTGCACCGCGACCTCAAGCCCGAGGTGCGGAGCCGCGGCTTACTTTTTTTTTCGCTGGTTACGGACAAGGGGGGGGGGGTATACGGCGATACCCAACCCGACTCTTCCCGGAGGCCGAATGTCATATGTGTAAAACTTTTAAACTTCTCGAACGTCTTCTATTGGGACGATAAATTCGAGCGTCCGTAAGGTAAATCGTTTCTCGAATATAAAAACTGGACAAAAATGTAGATTTTTAGTAATTGACAAATCAATAGAATATTTACAATTTTACATTTTCGACGACTACAATTTTAGGCTTTTTTTGTAAATCCGAACTGTCCTGAAACTAACTTACACGCTTCCTGTTTCGGACCAATTTGTTCAAATTAGTTTTTTTCCAAATTTAATAATAAAATTAAATAACTTTACTAATTATAGTGGTAGAGCTTTGTGCAAGCTCGTCTGGGTAGGTACCACCCACTCATCAGATATTCTACCGCAAAACAGCAGTACTTGGTATTGTTGTGTTCCGGTTTGAAGGGTGAGTGAGCCAAATACAGGCATAAGGGACATAACATCTTAGTTCCCAAGGTTGGTGGGGCATTGGTGATGTAAGCGATGGTTAACATTTCTTACAATGCCAATGTCTATGGGCGGCACTTACCATCAGGTGGCTCATATGCTCGTCCGCCTTCCTATTATATATACATATATATAAAACGATTAACGTACATCAAATTGTTACTTATCTAAATGAATCTAATTTTTTTAACAGAATATTCTTCTGAGTAGCACACGCTTAAACGAAGCGAAGGTGAAAGTAGTCGATTTCGGCTTCGCGAGACGGCTGCCCGAATGCGACGAACGGCAGCGGATGATGACGCCGTGTTTCAGGTACCTACCTATCTTATAAGACGCGAACGATTCCATTAGATTTTATTTTATTTTGACTTGCTAGTGATTTTAACTTGAGTAATTACTAATAATGTATAACATGTACAAAGTAATGCAAAATCATTCGAGAATGAGTCAATAAGGGACGTAACCCGCTTGTCCACAGCCTGCCGTACGCGGCGCCCGAGGTGGTATCGTGCGCGCGCGGTGGCGCGGCGGGCTACGGCGCAGGCTGTGACCTGTGGAGTCTGGGCGTCATATTCGTAAGTACTGGACCCGATCACTGTTACGGATTTAATACAGAGAATAAAACAAGAGTAGGGATGTAAAAAAAATATGATTTCATGTTTTTTTTAATAATAATAATATGTTCAATAAATCAAAAAATAGCTTATAATTATCGTATTTTACTATAAAATTTGTAAATGATTAAAGTCAATAATGTAAGAAACACATGACAGTAATTTAATCAGTAGACATATTTATATATTAAAAAATTATATATATATTAAAGAACTCGAAGATTATTACCATTGAGGAAGATTAAGCATAAAGAAGATTTTATATAATTCAAATAATTCCTTTCAGTACTGCCTGCTATGCGGCAAGGCACCATTCCAACCTATCTCCAAGAAGGAACCTGTCACGGCTTTCATGGATAGGATCAGGAGCGGCAGCTTTACCATGGAAGGTGAGACTTTTAATCGAAAATTATTGTTAAATACAAAGATCGTTTAAAGTTCGTTCGTTTCAATCCATTAGAATCCGGCTCGAAGGACCACAGCATATATTATATATTATTAACATATTGTTGTAAATAATAAAAACAATAACTTTCGGGCTATGAATTAATTAGTTTATTCGCGTTGTATTGCAATTGTATTTGTTTTTATTAATTAAGTAAAGTAAAAGCATCAGCCTTTTGTTCCACCGCCGGGCAGAAGTCCCATCGTCTTCCTCAAGCCCCAGAATTGGAAGTTCACATTGATTCGATGCAAGACGTTGGATACACTGAAATAGATTCGACACATGCAGGTTTCATCACGATTTTTCCGTTGAGTTTGAGATGAACGAATGTTTATAACATTAATGAATATGATAATTTATTTGTGCGTTTCGTGATTGTTTTAACCAACAATCTATATCTTAATCTTAATTTATAAATTAAAATACGTAATCGATGTTGATTATTTTATTTATAAATATGTATTTAACATTACAGGTCCAGCGTGGGACAGCATATCCGAGGAAAGTAAGCGCCTCGTGTCGGGTTTGCTCGCAGTGGAGCCCGCTGATAGGTTGACTGTCAACGAATTACTACAAGAATTGGGAGTTAACATCCAAGATGGAAACAACTTCAAACTTCAGGTTCATTTGACATTCACCATTTTTTTTTTTTTAAGTAAAAAAGAAATAACGGCTGTTCATAGCCCACCGCTGTGCTAATACCTCCTCTCTTTTTGAGGAGAAATTTTAAAGCTTACAACGTGGTGGAAACGTTACGTTTTTTTTATATATTTTTGTATGCGCGCCCCGAATCAGCCTCCAACATCATAATTTTGTTTACTTCATACATCCTTGACTAGGACACTGAACTCTATTGACGTAAATTTACACTTTCTTCCTATAGATTCACAAAAAGAGCTGTAAAAGACATTACAGCATAGATTTTCATCATATGTACCAAATCCTAAAACTTAATTAATTTAAAAAATGTTGCAGGATATGACCAAAGCTGATCTCTACAAGCGTCGCAGCAAAAATAAACAAAGAAAATCGAGCACTTCCGAGCCCGGAACATCTAGGCAAACGGAAACGAGCACGGACACCGAGGAATGCAAGGAGACGTCGCTCATGGAGACGATAAACAACCTCAAGAGTCGAATGAACAAAAACTCCATAGAAAATGACGTGGAACTCATCAAGGCCAACACACAAGTCACGCCCGTCAACGAGGCTGACGAACCGAGCTTCGACATCAACGAAGATATACCCTCGGTTAAACCGGTTGAAAAGACATACGGTAAATCTAGGTCTAAGCTAGACGAATATATTTATATAGAAAGCAGTCAGGGCTTAGAGGACACGGAAGTCGCCTTCCCTAAGACGAGTCGGAAGAAGAAAGAGTCACAATCGCCAGTACCGAGGAAGCGCAGAAAAATAGATCGGTCCGCCAAAAAACAAAAGGTCAACGGTGACACTAAAGACTTGAAAAATAAAACACCAGAGAAACGTGGCAGGGGACGGCCCAAGAAGATTCCGGAAGCGGACACGAAGAAATCTAGGACAACCAAAGAGTCTATCGAAAACGATAAAACTATCGTCACTAGAGCGACTCGTAAACGTAAGTACGAGGAAATTGAGAAGCCGGTTCTCAGAGAAAAGGGCCAGAACGGCCGACAGTCGAGAAAGGCGAGTGCAGAAAAGAAAACTGAAACGCGCAAGATTGCTAAAGCAAAACGAACCTTAGAGCCATTACAATTAGACCTACAGGACACACAAAACGTTAGAATGACTCGTTCGAGAAGGAGACGCCTGGAAATAAGCCTCTCTCCCTCCGAAGTCAAGAGCGTCATACCAGCTTTTTCATTCGAATCCGACCGAAGAGTTAACTCGATCGAGAGCAATCGATCCAAAACTTCTAATGCCAAAGGAAAAAATAACCTTAAAGGGAAGAAGAATACGAGTAAAGCGAAAAAGCCCCCAGCCCGCACCACGAGAACTCGCGCCAATCGTAGGTGAAATAAAGTCTTTCCTACACAAGTAAGTTCGATTTAATTTTCCAAAAAAAAAATTAAATATAACGCCATCCGTTATCAACTATAGACAATTTCATTATCCTTTATAGTCTGTTACGCCGTCTGGCAACTAAATATATTATCTAGTTTCGAAAATTCCAATATGGCGTTCAGCTATTTAACCTCGAAAAATTCCAAATAACGAGACAGATAGTGATGCAGTAATTAATGAAAAAAAATTAACGACGCTTGCTCACGCATAGTTTAGTAAAAAAAAGATTATTTATTCAAAAGAGTAAGTTATATTTCTCTAGTTAGCTGCTCCAATCTAGTTCGAAATGAATTAACAGTAAACTGTTTTTTTTTTTTTAATTCTTTTATTTAATGTTACTACTAATTTTTAAGTCACTCTTTTTCCTTATTATTACCATTAGAGTAATTCTTTGATGTTGGTTATTATGTATTTTGAATAGATAATTAATAATTAATTAATAGGTAATTTTGATGTGTGGTTGAGCACTTCATCCCTTAGCTGAAATTAATTTCTATTTCAATTATCCGGCAACGACTTTCTGATTAAATGTTGGGCGTATATGATTTATTAAATTCTAATTCGTTGTTCAAAGTATAATGAACAATTAGAATTTAAGATTTATCGTAATTTAATCTTATAATCCTATATTTTAAATCAGAAAGCATCAAAATGGTTTTTATAGATCTCTATTGTTTAAAAAAAAATAGTTTTGTGTGTGTATATTTGTTTGAACGTAGATTAATAGGTTAAATTTGTAAATTATCATTAATGATGACATTTTTACATATACTTCCATTTAATTATCCAAATTATATAATTTTGTGTATGGTGAAAGTGCCAAAGCATGCTTAAAAATGTTGAGTAAATTTATATAAAAAAACGCACGCCTTTTTATGTATCTTGTAACACAATATTTTCTTTGATTGTACTTTCTCAATTTTTTTTCCTCCATTGTTTTAAGCGCTTTTACCAAATAACAATTGTTTGATTGTTTCGATGTATATAAATTTAGTGTTTAGTACAAAAAAAAACGGTGGAAGAATTAATATAATTTATGGAAAATCTCAAAAAAATACGCCACTGTCGATAGCTGAAGGCATATCATTGGTGTTTAAAAAAATCATTTGCTAAATTTCTTTTTCAATGTAATTTCGTGTCTTCGACTTGTATGGTATAAAAGTGTGTTCATATAATAAAAATATGTCCTATATATATTATATATATTTAAAATTTTATAAAGGCAACACAACGGATGAAATGTCACAATATTTATATACCGTTACAAAGACTAAAAGCAATAACAATAATATTGATAAATTGATTCATTTATATGAGAAAATGCTTTATAAATTGTTACATCTGCATAAATATATGTAATTTTATCATGCAATAATTCTGTTGTATTGCCAGTTTTATCGTTGGAACATTTGTATAATTAAACATGTACGAGTTTAAACAAAATATTATCAAAAAAATGTGAAATATACTCGTATTTATAGATTTAATAAGCAAGCTGTGGTAATTCTTTACTTAGATTATAAAATAAAAAAAAAAAATTAATTGAACTTATATCAAAAATATTGTAATTTGATGTAATCTTATGTTGATTTGAAAACATTGAAATGTAATTTTCTTTAAAGATATCTGTTTAACATGTAAAATTATTGATTTTGTAAAAAATATGAATTTCAAAAGAGATTTGATATGGTATGTTATTCGATTCTAGAATTATAACAGCATCCCAACAATAATCACTAGGTCACACTATCCCTAAGTAACAACAATAATCAAGTTTGAATGCAACTGATTGTTGATTGTATTGCCAATTACAATTCAGACTAATAACAGAATACAAGTTAACAAAAATTTTTTTTTTTGCAATGTAATTCTCCAATATTTTAATTTTTTAATAACATATTTTCTTTTATGTAAAAGATTATTTCGATGCTTTTTCTATTTTCTTGAATACTTTTCTTAAAATGCAAAAAGTATATTTTTTAATTACTATATAAATCACTTTGTTATCATCATTTTTCCTAATTAAAAGTGTTCATGAAAAATCAATATTTAATATTGTTTTGAAAAGACCAATACCAAAATTAGTAATAAAAATATCAGTTTGTATACGTTGTCAAATTTAAATAGATTGGCAGGTCTCCTATTATTCGTATTGGAAAAGGTATTATCACAGCTTGTTTCATATAAACAGCATAATAAGGCAAGTCATTATAGACGCGAAGTGAATATTTGGTAGGAAATTAAAAATTTCCATTCGCTTGAGATAAGTACTACGTCAGTAAGTCGTAATGTATGTAAAAGTGCACTTAAATGGATTGAACCAAAAGATTATATAATTTTATAATAAAGTGATAGAAGTTATTATTGTAGTGTCGGCGTTAAACAAATTTTGTAACATGTTACACAAATGCCGGCCGAGATATTGGATTGTAATAAATATACCATTTTAACATTTGTTCATTGTTTTATTAAATCACCCATGATATAGTATTTATGTACAAATATGGTGTTTTATTATGGCGTTATGTTTGTAAAATACTGGTTGACAGTTGACAGACTCAAGACACGAAAAAATTTAATATAAATTCGTAGCATATCTAATATTATATATTACAATCTGACTTAGTTTTACAATATTGGCAGCTCATTGTTTGACTATTGCTTCATCGGCTGCCGTTGATTAACGAACATTCAGATTAAACTTAGATTGGTTATTCTGGCTTTGACGTTTAGCCAAATTGCACCAGGAAAAGAACTAGTTTATAACATTCATAGGCTATAGATAATGAAAGCAAAAGTCAGGATTTGTTAGGTAAGGAAAGATGTGTTAAAAAGGACTCTATCTAAGGACGAGGAGATCAGAGTATGATGAAATAATTATTTAGTAAAGATGATAGAAAAGATGAGTTGAGTTGCGAACAAGAGCTTAGTTCGCTTAGCAAGTTTTAACAACGAAAGTTATAAAAAAATTGGAAATCAATAGAGCCAGCCTTGGGACCTTTGAAAGTGTTGAAGCAATTGTGTGTAATGTATATGGAATAGAATGACTCACTTTATTTTTTTTAAAATTAAATCGGATGCTGGTGGCAGTTTCTAATTTGACTATCAATAAGTCAGTGTAATGCTTCTACGTTGAATAAAGTATTTTGATGAATAGTGTACTCTGGTACCCATTAAAAGTACATTTAATCTTACTTAAGAAACTTTGACATAAATCGATTGTCTACATCGCGATTCGAGGTAAAATTATCGATCCCGATTTTCAAAGCAAACTATATATTACATACATAAATATTATGACATATTGGAATCATGTTCGAAAGATTTGTAAATCTTTAAAACGTCTACCAAAAAGTAAGGGACAGGAAGGAATAACGATGACTTTAGTTTGAGGGTGTCGATGAAGGCGTTCTCGATTTCGAAATCGAGATACATGTACATGACACACCAATGCAGAGCATTCCGATTTTAATAGCATCGCCAAGTCTGCGACAGAATAAGTCGTTCTTACAACACACCCCCCGGTTGCCAGGACTGCTGACCCAGTCGAGAGACCCAAATTCAGAGAATTATGTACCAGGGGTGCACCGCTGTTATATCGTTTATGTATTGTGCTCATAAAATTACACGATTATTTTAGTCTTGTAGTAAATGTCATAAACGTATAATTGGCAACCCTTTTTTTGTAGTTTGAACTATGTTTAAACGTCCATGTGGCATCTAGCACCTGCGCATCTTATTAGTTTGTAGTGGTAGGACTCGTACACCCACTCTGAGTAAAAGTGTTCTGTGCGTATACCTTGTACCTACCCAGCTGTCTAGCTTTGACAACACTTTCGTGTGCGCTTATCGGTATTGCTACACGAAACATTTATGCACCTACTATACTATATTAAGATAAATGTAAGCCTAATTAGCTTCAATTTCAGAATTAAGTAAGTGAAAACAGTCTAAATCACTGTTTCTGAAGAAAATTTATTTTAAGCTAAATTAATATTTTTAAACGTTTTTTTATTTTTACCATCCATTATTTATTTTTACCATCGTATTCAGTAACCTGTTCTTTTAAATAAATAACAATACAACACAATACATAACATTTAAAATGTTAAAATCGCATTGGCAACACAAGAATTAAAAAAAAACAACAACATACTATTATTTTGTTTTTTATGATGAAAAATATTACTTAACTCGTCGATATATTAGTACTGGCAACTTTTTCATAGATCGTAAATGAGAGGATATTTGACATTATTTATTCTGTGGTGTCAGACGTCAGACGGAGATGTCTAGTTTGTGTGTAAAAAATAATTAATTTGTCGACGTTTTTGTGTTATAATTATGTGAATAATGAGATGAAAGTGTAAATAAATGTTAGATTAGTGTACGCTAGTGATTATGGCGCATAGTGGTGGTGTTTTAAGCTCGGATATATCGCGTAGGAATCCTCAAGATGAATACGAGCTCATTCAGAGGATCGGTTCGGGCACTTACGGAGATGTGTACAAGGTAGGGGACCTTTCTAAACTCTATTTTTTCTCATCATCAGGTTGTTTGTACCAATTATTTCGGTTCGCGAATGATTCACGTGCTTATGAGCAATTCGTAACGGTTCATGGATCGTCATTCGCATACGATATTTGGTGCTCGATGTCACTTTAGTCGCCGCACTGAATTTTGTATGAAATTGGCATGAAGTATTTTATAGTGAGCATATTTTTAATAAACAGCACGCGATTGCTGCGGCCTTGAATGTAAAATGAGTTAATTAAAATGAATAAGTACACACCCATTTAACATTATTAATTCGAAATTGCTTTGTCTCGATTTTGTTTTTTTTTTCTCCAATACGTATTGCATTGGTTAATTACATCTTATTGTCCTTGAAGTTGTGCTCTTGATAAGATACGAAATTCATTCTTTGAAAGAAAATGTATGTACTTATCTTTATCATATTGTATTTTTACTCCATATTTATTATCAAGTCCAACGCGCAACAAATAATAAACACGCCCAAATATATTAAAAATAAAAAATATTTTTTACACATTACACATGTACAACTAATTTTATTGAATTACACATTATGTACATTTTTCGAAAACATAAAAAACTAAGCTAAAAAAATCTAAACATAAAATAATTTCTTCATGCATCATATACAATAATACTAGTAATAAGTATAAATTGATGAATAGGAAATTGTGTAAAGATATTATATTTCATATAACACACTGATATGAAATTAGGACAGGAATTACATAATATGCAATATAAATAACTAACTGAACATATTAATTAAATGTTAATGAATTATTATGAATAACTGTTTTTGGCTTACAGCTAAAAATGATGAGCATTTTATATAAAACTTCTGAGAAATTCATGAAAATTGACATCAATTTATTTGAAGATATTTTTTATATATTATTTACATGCTTTATTGTACTCCACATAGTATAATTTTATACATTAATATAAAACTTAGAAACTAAATATGTACAATGTTTATGAATTATTATAGCATTGTGATATGATGATTAGTAGTGTTATTTGTTATGTTTCACAATTTACAGCAATAAATCTACTTATGAAATGTTACATTTACAAATACTTTAAAATCAAACTTTGGTTATCATTATTACTAAATGTTTTAAAAAGAAAGTGTATTAATTAAAAAAGTAGAAGTTTTTTTTTTGTTACGTTACTCTGGAGTCTATTTTTGATTTTAGAAATATGAAAATGATATGCTCTTAGCAGATCCAACTTTTATGAGATGTGCTAACCTAATTTTCTAATTTAAGATTCTGATACATATATTAAAATAATTAAGTGTTTCCGTCATATAACTAGCAGATTATCAGCCAGAGATAAGTCCTGCTGCTGATTGGAAACCACTTCTCTTAAGCAAAAGGATAAAACCTTGTTACACCATATGGTTCGTATGCCATTTGGCAAAATTAGCTTCAAACTGCCATATATAGCAATAAGTAATGTTACTATGTATTCCTTCATTACTAAGCATGTCAAAAATGAAAAACACAAATTAAACAAATGAAAACATTTTTGCATCAATGGTGCTCATCCAGATTTCTACTTTAGAAATCTACTTCAGTAAAGATCCATATCTGTCCTCTGGGTTATCTTGGCTATTCAATATCTTAAATTTAACTCCTTTCATCTCCTTTATTTCTAAAGCTTAGTACAATAAAAGTAACATGTCACATATTGCACAATTGTGAGAAACATTAAATATTTCATTCGTTGTCAATGTGCCACCATCCTTGGAAACTAAGATGTCATATCTCTCGTGCCTTTAGTTACACTGACTCGCTCAGCCTTCAAATCGGAACACTACAATACTAACTAATACTGTATAATGGAAGAATAATAACTATAATAATATTAATATTGATGTTGTATTATAAAACATGCCCAAAAACAGTCGTACAAATATTAATAATGCTTAAACCAAATTGTACAGTTGAAATAAAATGCAATTAGTTTGTTCAGTATTAAATTTTTACAGTAAGCTTATTACCAAATAACAGATTACCTTCTTAGTAGAACCATAAATAGATTAAACAAAACTAGGCTATTGTTATAAAATGTTAATAAGAAATATAAAGAAAATTATTACATTGAGTAATTGTTTTAATGCAATATTTTATACAATTATGCAATTATATTACTTTCAGAATAATAATTAGAATTAAAAGTAATTTTGTTAAACATAACCACATTCTATTTAAAGTTATTGTACATAATGTATAAGTTGATGAATCAGCTGTGCTTAATATAAACAGCTGTCTATATATAATGTTTTGTGAATGTAATAATAAATTAAGATATAATTTTTATATATTTAATTAATAATAACAATGTTATATACATTTCGCTCCATATAATATTTGAATGATCATTATTATTATATATTGTAGTTTGATGTTAGATTATGTTATGTAATAATTTCGTGAAATTCGGTTCCAATTATACAATATATTTAATTAAAACATTTTAATGGAGACAGTTCACGGATTTTTTTTTCATAACACAACAATTTCGATGTTTAAACTTCAATGAGCTGTTTTGTAAAATATAATTTCCTCCTCACCGAATTTTGGTAATAGTGATCAGTATCAAAGACCAGCATCCGCGAATCACCGAAAGCAAAGCCGAGTGTGTGGGAGGTGCACGATCATAGTTCGAGAGAATGATGTTGCAGATGTCCATGGGCGGTAGCAGTGTAGTCACTTTCCATCCCGTGAGCTTCCTGCCCGTTTGCACCCCTCTAACATTAAAAATTGTTCTAATTTGGGGGAAGCATTACAGGTATATAGTGGATATTATATCATATCAGTATTCATGTAAAGAATGGTTAATATTTCTTACAGTATAATTGTCTATGGGCAATAGAAAATGGTGACCATTTACCATCAGATGGCTCATTAGCTCGACTGCCTTTCCATATTATATTGAAAAAATACGTCACTAACCCTTAATCTCCATTATAATATACAATTTAATTACAAAGTCAAGGATTTTTATTTGTATTACTACAACACGATATCGCAATCTTATGTACCGGTAAAAATAATATAACTTTATGTACATATTGTTATGTAAATTTTTTAATTTCTTAGCTACTAATTAAAGGCGTTTCTAGTAGTTCAGTATATTAATCTATTTACAAAATGTAATTAAAAATATATGAAAAATAAGGTGTTTATTGCCAATTTTTTCTCTTCATAATATCAATCTCCAATTTGGCGTTATAGAGACGGACTTTAGATTGATGGTATTTATGAACTATGGCGGTATCTTTGAGTTACAAAAAATATCAAAAAAATATTAAGCCTTTTATTCGGCTAAACAATGAATGAATGAAAAATGACCTTACAAAAGAGTCAAAGAAAACGAATAAATTGCCTTAAAAAAATAATTAAAAAAACGCTTGTATGCTAAAAGTTAATATAGTTTTAGTGAGTTTATAGACTCTCGACATAGCCTCCAGGCTAATTACGTATTATGAAAGTTCTTCAAAAATGAAGGGTTTTCATACAAACTATTATTCCCTTTATCACTACCTTAGGGGTTAAATTCTCGAAAATTCTTTCTTAGATTTATCCTACTGTGTGAAAGGAACCAGCATGCGAATTTTCAGGGTTCAAGCAGCAGTAGTTTGGGCTGTGGTTTGATATGTCAATCACTCAGTCTATATAAATATATACTAAACGAATAGATTACACGTTCTTATTGATAGATAGTTAAAGTAAAAACTACGACCGGTATTGAAAAGACAATACCCAGAACTGAGAAAAACTGGTCGTTCTTCCGCCGGTTCTTGTTCGTGTTTCTTTTCCAATCCGGTAGAGTTTTTACTTTGACTACCAATCTATTATATGGAATATTTTTATTTTTTATTATATTGGTGTTGAATTTAATTTAATGAGATCATAGTCAGTCGTTCATTACGGGATTACGCGTCAGATAAGTGGCTTCGAATTGATATCATTTGTTTTCAAGTTATGAGAGATGAATGAAACGTTCACGAACACACATATATAATTCTAAAGACACGATCCTTGTTAGGGCTTCTGTATCAATGCAGACCACCTGTATTAACTCTCATAGTAAAAATATCCAGGTAAAAGACTTCACACAGAGACAGCTTCTCTTGTTCTCAAGCGCGAGATAATCGAGAAAATCTTAATTCCAAATTTTAATTCAACTTTTATCTGTAAATTTTAATTATGGTGAAAACACATCATGAACGGAGTATCCCAGGTGCAATGTATATGTGTTGTCTATTAAAATTGTGTGGGTTTACCTTTAAAAATAAAAGGTATGGATTTTCATCATTGTTTGTGGTCAGAACCGAGACAGTCGACCAATGCGTCACGTTTGAATCATCGTTGCGTTCATCTCAATGTAATGATCATAGATCAGTGAGTTTAATAGAAATGGTATAGGCTCGATCTGATTGAAAAGTTGATAGTGGGCTTACGGGCCGCATAGCGATGTAAATGACGCAGGTACTATCATGACCCCTTGGGATATGGTCCTAACACACGCTGTACGCATAATTGGACCACACATAGGAATATTAGTCATTCCTTAAAAAAATAACGTATGCCCAAGAAACGATTTTTTAGGTATACGGATAGTAATATTATTAACGACGCGTAATACAGAACTAACGTATTGCTTATTATTGATCAGGAAGCTACTAATAATGGTAAACGTATGAAGATGACAGGCGCTTAGTATTTCAATAAAAATATGTCTTAGTTTAATAGATTCGACTTAGATAGACATTTCGTATCTTTGTAGCCTTTTTATGTATATTATCATGGTCTACTGAATCAGATAATCTGGTTTTAACTGGAACCTACGTTTTTTATTTCATACTATGCAGATATAATTTAAAGGAACTGCCTGTGTATGTCATACGGCTATACGTGATAAAGCCTCTTCTTATTTTAAAGACAAGATGATAACACATTTATTTTGGGTTGTCAGGCATATAATCAAAGATACTTTATTTTAATAGGCTCTTTTGAATTATTTTACGGGATTAAATTAAATTTAAAGCTACGACTGGTTCGGAATCTTAATTGTACCGAGAAGAACCGGTAGATAATTCAGTAGTTAATGTTTTTTGACGATCAAGTTACACAGATAATTAAACACAATTTAATTATTATTTATCCTGCATGGACATCAACGAATAATAACTCCACGTTTTTTTTTATTATTTATATAATCCTTTGTGGAATAATACTTATTAATTAAAGTTAGCTTCATATGTGATTTATTAATTGGAAAAGTATTTAAGGAATTTTATTAAAGAAGCAAGCACATGCCCATACATACTATGACTATGAGTGCCTCGTTTGCCTAAAAGCTTGATGTCAGGTTGCAGACCCGGAGGTCCTGGGTTTAAATCCCAGGTTGCCGCTAAAAAGTTATTGGGTTTTTCTGTCAGAAAACTCTCAGTAGCATCCCAGAGTCTGGAAGTTAGAAGTGTGTACACTCCCGTGCCTCGGAAAGCACGTAAAGTCGTTGGTCCTGTGTCTGAACTCTTTCCGGTCGTGTCGGATTGCCTTCCCATCGGATTACGAGAGTGAGGAAAGAGACAGCAGCACCTGTGTTTGCGCACACGCTTGTGCACTATAATATCTCCTGCGCAGTTGGCTAATCTCTCTTGAGATTGGCCGCTGTGACTGAAATCGGTCTGAAGGACATTATTTATTTATTTTGAACAAATTATACATATCTTAAACAATATATACAATAGTAACTACAATACTATAATACTGTGTTGTAGCTACTAACGCCCTCCAATTCGACGGCACATTTATTTATTATTTGTTCATTGCAAACATAACAATCAAATATCATTTAATTTAACAAAATATAATATATATACATCTCTAAATATATATACTAAAAATATTTGTATTATAATAAGGAAGGGATGGGGTAGGTAAGAAAAATAAGTTAGGTCAATGTTATATTAATCGTTTTAGTAATAATTCAGTCTCATCATAGCTCAAATTGAGAAGCCATTTGATGATTATTATTATTATTTATATACATAACTTAAAATATTACGTTTGTTCTCAAAACGTTAACATTTCTAAATCCTTTCATGTTCTGTGTTAATTAGATACAATAAATTCTGTGCTTATATAAGATTTTAGCGTTTACGTTCGTTTTTTGGCTTCGAAATACTACGTTCTAGATTCTGCATAACCAGGCCAACCGTGCCGTATTGTTACAGAAGTCATTTTTATTTGTTTTATAGTATAATCACCCAAGATAATACTTCAGTAGATTGTTATATGTTTTAAGTTATATTTGATAGTAGTTTCCGCCCGCGCCTTCGCGAGCGTGACCCTTAACACGCTCGCGATGATGAGGATGTACTTTTCTGTACTCCTGCCGACCTGTGAGCAAAATTTTACGATAATCGGTTGAGTAGTTAAGTGTAACAAATAAATAAACCTCACTTTGGCGTTTGTAATAATAGTAAGAATTTAAATGATATAAGGTCTTAATTAAAAACGTTAAACGCTGTTTTCTTTTCTCCCTTTCTGTCACCATTGATTTGGCATTTGAAAGAGCAAGACAGCTTTGTTTAACTAGTCGAAATGTATGCTGGAGTCAACTGCGCGTGTCAGATGATATTCTTCTTCTGTTAATAAATAAAAATAAATGTTTTTCGCTAAACCAATAAACCGATTGTTATAAAATTTTTGACGTGTTGACGTGTGTCTAAATTATAGTAACATTTCTTAATGTTAACACGGAAATGTGTCACTTTGCATTTAAAAAAAATGTATAATAGTTGACTAGCATTGCTAACGTTTCGGAATCCCGTCACGGCCGCGAACCTTGACCTTCGTAGAGACGACAATGCAACCGCTGCACTTAGACGGCTATTGACATTGGATTATGTCCACTTGAGTGTTAGTAAGTGGATTATTTCCTTTTGTAAGCAAATCATTAATTATTGATTTTTCTATGTCGTTATTTTTAACTTTGATAGAATTCTTGAGGTCTTTTATAAGTTGTGTTTTTTTGTATTGCATCGAAGTATTATAAAATAAACCGAGGTGGCCTAGTGGTTAGAATGCGTGAATCTTAACCGATGATCGTGGGTTCAAACCCGGGCAAGCACCACTGAATTTTCATGTGCTTAATTTGTGTCTATAATTCATCTCGTGCTTGCCGGTAAAGGAAAACATCGTGAGGAAACCTGCATGTGTCTGATTTCATTGAAATTCTGCCACATGTGTATTCTACCAACCCGCATTGGAGCAGCGTAGTGGAACAAGTTTTAAACCTTCTCCTCAAAAGGGAGAGGAGGCCTTAGCCCAGCAGTAGAACATTAACAGGCTGTTACTATACTGTACTGATTATAAAATATGAGTACATAAAATGCACTCTTGACACGTCACTAGTCTAGCTTTGAAGCGAGTGAAACAACAGCCTTAAAATTGCCTAAATTTAAAGTAGTAATAGGTTTAAAAAAGTAGTATATATAATAGCAGGAACATTTTTAACTAGAATCGCGAAAGTACGTATATTTTTTGCAGACTGCACAAAAAAGTATTTTAATGTCTTCAGGGTTCGTGTATGGTTTAATTTTTAAATGCTTAAACTATTTGGATGTATGATCGATAGAATCCTTACATCATGCCGAGTTATACTAGCTTTGTTAATGTATTTTTTTAGAACTAAATAGGAATAGGAAATCATTTATTCAGGACAAACAGGAATTGCACGTGAAACTATAAATGTACTAAAAAACAAATATTTTACTTCTAAAAACATGACGACATATAATAATATATTTAAAAAAACATAATCAATGACATTTTGTAAACAAGATAAACAATTAACTTTCATCTAAAGATCAATTAATGTATAATGTATATATAAGTATGTATGTATGTATAACACGTCGAGACGAGTGTAGGTTCGACGACCGGCTGAGGTAGCGTGCTGGATTCTGAAGCGTTGTAATTACTCTCGTCTGATATACGGCCATTTCCATAACTTCGCACACCTTCACTTTTATAACATTTCTAATATTACGGTAAACTGTATCTCTGGTCCAGTGGCTAGCTGATAAGGCTGCAGATCTCGAGGTTCTGGTTTCAACTTCAACTCGGGCAAATGAAATGTTATGAGGTTCTGCTGTCGAGAAATGCACCCCGTAGTTTAGAAGTTTCAAACTCTCCGTGTCTAATAAATAGAATTTTGCTGAAAAGTGTATATATAAATATGTATATATAAAGTTGATACTCATACAACAAAAACCTATGGAAATTATACACAATACTATTCTTTAAACTGGTATAACAAACATTCATAGAGTTTATTCGAAGGTACGTTCGCGTATTCAATTGGTGCATTGATTTCTTATATTGACAAAAAGAATCTAAAGTTATATGGTTTTGAAATATATATTTTTTATTTTATATTTTGACTACGATTTCGGAATAATCGTACATTCATATCCAAAAAGGTTGTAGGTACGGTTGGTGACGCTGGTATAATCGGGAGTCTACTGTGTAATACCACTATCTTTCCCCGACACAGCCCCAGCCAGCCCAACATCGATGCTAATAATGTCTCCACGCACGTCTCACGCTCATATTTTATGCATCAAACATATTCTAATACCTCCAAAAGTACTGAACCAAGTCACGAAGATTATAATACATTAGGTTTTAAGTAATATATTTATTATAATACATAATTAGAGGCTAGTAACCTATAAATGAAAAACGTTTTCTACATATATTTTTTCATATCAACGGATCTCAGAGTTTTAAAAAAAGTTTTTATGTGTGACGTGTATCGTTTTAATAACACGTGACACAAAGCGTTATACAACCACAAATATATTCTCCAAACCAGTTGACATGAGAAACTGTGTCTAACGAAATGATCATAATGATGTCCTCCTGAGCTGAGCTGAGCACCGGAATAAGCTCATGAGAACTCGTGGTTCTTGTTCAGATTTGAACCAGAAATCTACGGTCAATATCCACTGTGTCCTATAACGTATTGTTTAATTTTGGGTGAATTGTTAATATAACAAACAAACAACACGTTTCGATAATATTATTAGATATAATTAGTGTTTCTCGCGTTTGACAAGTGAAAGTATTCGATACAAAATAAATAACTCGAAACTAGTTTATTTTTTACATATTTTTTAAAATTTTCTCGTTTTTTGATAGAGCTCAGATTAGCTCTATTAAGATTAGTAATCAGGAATCCAGTCATATTAACTAACGTTTCTAATTCAGATGGTAGTTAGCCAATGTATATTTATATTCTAAATACTTATTCCAATCTCAAACGTGGTAGACATAAATATGTGCCTCAAATTTATGCATGCATGCAATTAGCTTATAACTCTGCTGTATGAACTACAAACAATTATTTAATAATATATATATTATTGAAATCAAGATAGAAATAGGTTTTTAAAAAGAAATAAATCTAAATAACAATACAACAATAAAGTAAACGTATATCGACACGTACAATTTACACACAAAAATAGAATAAAGGAATCAAAACTGAGCTACTGAAATATTATTTAAGAGATATCCGCCACAACCGAGAGTCCAAGCAGAAGTGTCTAAAGCCAGCCTGGCCGGCCGATGAGCTCGGCAGGGTCAGTCCTCACCACGATGATAAACACGTGATCAAATCGCGCCGCTACGCCCTGTCGGAAGACATTCCTAACAATATATTTATTTATGATACAAAACTTACACCTAACTACATATTATCAACTTTAATTTTTATTCCAAAGTTCTGTTAATAACTTCGCCGTCTTTACTTTTATAGAATTTATAATGTATACTATAGGTCATTTAAGATCTCGACCAATTAATTCAATTATGGTTGGACGCATACCAGCATCTAGTTCGTAAGGTGTATGATTTCAAATCCCAATCACTTTACAAGCTGACACACCAAACTCATGAAAGTGTCTTCTGTTTAACATAAAACCATTAAGTAAATAAATTTTACATAAAATTTTAACATAAAACCATTAAGCAAATAAGATTAAATTGAAATTCTCATGACTTGGTCAAAGTGAAATCATCTCATGTCGTATCTACGTTTTAACACAGATATACGACTTACCGAGGATACCAGGACCCCCAAAAAAAGCCGAGATGGCCCAGTGGTAAGAACATGTGAATCTTAACCGATGATCGTGGGTTCAAACCCGGGCAAGCACCACTGAATTTTCATGTGCTTAATTTGTGATTATAATTCATCTCGTGCTTTACGGTGAAGGAAAACATCGTGAGGAAACCTGCATGTGTCTAATTTCACTGAAATTCTGCCACATGTGTATTCCACCAACCCGCATTGGAGCAGCGTGGTGGAATAAGCTCCAAACCTTCTCCTCAAAAAGAGGAGAGGAGGCCTTTAGCCCAGCAGTGGGACATTCACAGGCTGTTACGGTTACGGAAATTCTCAGACCAGTCGCTTCTCAACCACTATTGCCATTATATCATTGCCTATCTGAACTGAAATTGGTACAGTTTAATATCTATCAACAAATGTAGGACCTTGATACCAACCCTGGATATGTTATTATTTAGTACTATATACGAGTACAACAGTCACGAGTTTGATGGCCATTTTACTCGGCTAGAACTAAACGACAAATCCAACTTCTGTACTCTGCTATTATCGATATAATGCTAATGTTTATTGGAAGAGTTCATTTGGCATCTCAGCGTCGATAATCTCTACATATATTTTGCTTCTAGCATCTAAGCAGTTGCATCGATTTTGATGTATTTTGTATGTTTTGGGTCCGATGAATTTTGTTTTAACAAAAAAATAAAAAATAGAAGTCTTATTTCGTCCGTGCGATATCGGCAGGATTTTTTTATATAATTTGTAAATAATAAACCTGAAGCTTTCAAAAAAATCATGGCATAAGATTTTAAGGGTTTATTTTGGCGCGGTTTAATTAAATTGAATACCTGAGGCTGACCCGAAACGGGTCGACAGAAACGCTTTTCGTTGGTTATGTAACTGTATTTTCAATTGTCGTGATAAGGAATTTATTAATTAAGCTGTATCAACTAAATTTGCAAAACACTTTGGAAGTTATACTTCATAAATTTGAGATCAACAACAAAGACAAACAAAACGGCAGTGCTGTTTTAACAGCAGTTTTGTTATTTTTTTTTACTATTGTATTATTATATATACATAAGTATATAAGAGATTAGAGAAAAGTTTTTTTTTTATATAACATCATTATCATTCCTCTGATTCGGTTTAATTCAATAGGAATTACGATATATCTCTCTAAAATAGTGAAATCGAAAATTATATTTCACTAAGATAAATAAATACGTGTTAGATCAGTAATAGTTTTCTCTTTCATTATTTAATTGATTCAAATATTATTGTTTTCTTTGCCAGTTAAATTATCATTTTCTTTTTTTTAATATCATGAGACATTATTCACACACGGCCATCTGATCCCAAACTAAGCAGAGCTTGTACTATAGAAACCAGACAACTGATTTACTACATATACTACTTTTCTTTTGTAAATACATACTTATATAGATAATTACACCCAGACTCAGGACAAACAGACATGTTTATCCACACAAATGTCTGTCCTGGGTTGGAATCGAACCCACAACCTTCAGCGTGAAAGGCAAGTGTCTACCAACCACGCCAACCGGCCCGTCAAATATTAATAACATATTCGCATTATTTCGATAGCTCGTTATATGTCTTGTTTATTCGTATTTTATTAATTTATTTTGTATAATGATAGAGTAAAGAGTATTTTGATTCAATTCGACGTCATCCGAACTGGTCGAGTCGTATCGGATTGTTCTTGATTTTTTATGTATACGGATATATTTGTCGTCCATCTGGGTGTTCTCCGTTCTCAAAGAGCAGGTTTTACAAGTTATACAAGCGAGTTACAAAAATCACTTGGCATCGTTATTTACAATTATCGATCAGTATTTTGAAGTCTTATATGTTTATACATATATACAGTATACAGTGTGTGGTATATTGTCATATTATATGCAAGTTGTAATGTATAATATGCAAGTATATAAATACTGACTGTATAACACATAACAGCAATAGCGATAGTTATGTATATATTAACAATTTTTATAGATATACATATATATATTCAGTATTGAAATGAATTAGTTTTTGTAACTGCATTAAAAACTATAGACACTCTATTGCGATAAAATTTATTATAAGCTAGTACCTTAACCGCGGTTACGCTCATATCATGATTAAAGAAACTAATGTTCTAGAAATAAATTGGCAAAACTTTTTTTGTCTATGCGTTGTATTGCTTTTGAATTATATACATACGTATATTATAATCCATGTGGCGTAAAAGTAAAATCGACTAAAGTTATTAAATTACATATTTATTTATCGATAATACAAGATAAGTACAAGATTATTATACCTTTATGATATATTCCTTTATACCTTTGTCTGGCTATGTCGATTTAACAGTAACATATAAATCTATATACTTAGTGCCTTCGGTAACTAAATACAGGCATGTGCAGTATATAATGTAAACGAACGAGATACGTTTGTTCAAAAAAACAATAACAGCAAGACACGGCGTTACGCTGTACCCAGCATCAGTTTTAAAGTAATGAGTGCTAGGCATAATGAGGACACACGAGTCTAGAACGAAATAGGCTAACGGCTCACAGCTCGCTGGCGGTATCGCGTAATGTGACTCTTTTCACCCGTATATGTAGTATTAGTGATTCGTGTACAAAATTATTTGTTCGTTGTATCTAATGTTCGTCTGGGTAGGTACCACTCACTCATCAGACATTCTACCGCAAAACAGCAGTACTTGGTATTGTTTTGTTCCGGTTTGAAGGATGAGTGAGACAGTGTAATTACAGGCACAAGGGACATAACATCTTAGTTCCCAGGTAGGTGGCGCATTGGCGATGTAAGCGATGGTATTAACCGTTCCTTAAACCGCTAAAGAGCCACCACCCTTGTGAACTAAGATGTTATGTCCCTTACTATAAGGCAATAGTTACATCTGACGCTATCATTTAAACATGTATATTATAGACAATTCTATTTGTATATATGTATGTTTGTTAGATCCTTAAAACATCTTAGTACTTGGCATGTGTTACAATAAGTACTTATTATAATTTACTTTACGATAACAAACACGAGATAAAAAAAACCGCCATCTGTAGTGCATGTGTGATGAAGGAACAAAACGCATGTATTTTAGGGTTCCCTAGTGAAATGAACTGTGTCTATTCGAAAGTTTTACTTGGTGTTTGGGCTCTGTGCAAAACCATTTGGGTACCTCATCATATATTTAACTGTACCAATGTTATGCAGCAGTACCAATGTTGTGTTCAGGTTTGAAGGTGTAACTACAGAGACTTCTTAGTTAACAAAAAGTAAAGTAACAGCCTGTGAATGTCCCACTGCTGGACTAAGGCCTCTTCTCCTTTTTTGAGGAGAAGGTTTGAGCGTATTCCACCACGCTGTTTCAATGCGGGTTGGTGGAATACACAGAACTTCACTGAAATAAGACACATGCAGGTTTCAGAGATGAATTATAAACAAAAATTAAGCACATGAAAGTTGAGTAGTGATTGCCCGGGTTTGAACCCACGATCATTAGTTAAGGATCACGCGTTCTAACCACTAGACCATCTCGGCTTCAGTTAGTTAACACAAGGGACATCTTAATTAGGGGTAACATCTTAGTTCCCAAGGTCGGTGACGCATTCGCGATGTTCGTAAGGGATGTGTAATATTTCTTACATAACAAATGTCTGTGATTACATACCAATAGGTCGTCCGTTTGCCGGTCTGCTTATATATTCTAAATAAATAATATATATAGCCTGGGTAACTATTGTTAAACGATCGTAGTTTTTGACCTGACTCGACTGTTTTTAGTTAGAACTCGAGTAAAGTATATTTTATTATTATTGATTTCCATATAAACAGTTATAAAAATATTAATGAGTGTGTATATAAAGATATTTATGTAATTAAAAATGTTGTTTTATGCGGTGTAATAAAAATTGCCTATTGTTTTATTAGCTTTATTATATTCGTACAAGTTGTCAACCCTAAGACATTCAATTGATAGTTTTTTTTTTTAATTGTAAAAGTCTTATTGATAATTACCAGTTACTACAACACTTCACTTGCTTGCTGTTGATCCTTGATCAGTTCTTTCGTCTTAAGCCTATCCTGGGTGTAGAACTGAATAAACTGAACTGAACGGAATTGAATAAATCTGTAAAATTTTTAGTCCGTAAGATAAAAGGAAGTTGTCATAATTCAGGTTGCAAGATACTAACGAACGAACGAACAAACCAACAAACAAACATTGCAATTTGGCGTGGTTGGTAGATACTTACCTTTCTCGCCGAAGGTTGTGGGTTCGATTCCACCCAGGACAAACATTTGTGTGCATGAACATGTCTGTTTGTCTTGAGTCTGGGTGTAATTATCTATATAAGTATGTATTTACAAAAGAAAAGTAGTATATGTAGTATATCAGTTGCCTGGTTTCCATAGTACAAGCTTTGTACTAGCTTAGTTTGGGATCAAATGGCCGTATGTGAAAAATGTCCCAGGATATTATTATTATTATAATAAACTTAGAATAAGAATCCGTCCGTTCGAGTCAATCAGCTGAATAAATATTTAACGAGACAAGCTTTTGTATCACTACATATTATAAAACAAAGCCCCCGTCGCGTCTGTCTGTTTGTACGCGATGAACTCAAAAAAAATCGCACGGATTTTGATACGGTTTTCTCCAATGGATGGAGTGATTCACGAGGAAGGTTTAGATGTATAATTTATCAAGGTTTTGCGTAAATTGTTGAATATATCGGAGAAAATCATGTCGACTGGGAAACCAATAGAGTTCATGTATTACGATACAAACGTTTTATATTGTAATACATATATTAAACCCCACTCTACCCGCGTGAAGCCGAAACGGGTAGCTAGTGTATATAAAGATATGATAGGTACGTACTTAAATAAAAAATTGAGACATAAATTCGCTCGCCTTGGGGGTAGAATTATTGACACGACGCGCTCTGCTGCCGTTATGTCCCCTCCGCCGCAGCTTCCTACTCCCCTATGTATTCCAATATGTATTTCATATTACGTCTAATAGTAGACTATGCAAATATATAAAGCCTAAAAGGTTTGATTAAAATTTGCCAAACAGTTCTCTAGAAGCGTAAAGTGGGCGGCTTGTTGGGCGGACGGCTATTGTCATACTGTTTAAACAACGAATATCAATGATACGAGCCACACTTATCTATATATACTTAAAATTTTCAAGAATATTAAATCTTATTCTTATTAATTGTTATAAACATCTTTCAACTAACAAAATATGTATATAATCCAATTGTCAATGACTTGTATATTCTTAAATTTCATTTATGAGATAATGAGATAACTTCACAACGATAAATAAACATCTAAATTTTCTTTATATGTACGAGGCTATTTGTCCTTGTATGACATATTAAGAAAAAAAAAGAAGTTATCTTAAAACAATAACCGTCCGATTAACCGCGACAAGATCCTGTTAAGTCTAAACAGTCCCATTACACGAGCAACGTTCACTTTCACGTTTTGTCTGTTGACCTTGCCTGGACATCGAACCTGCGTGCCATTGACAATGCCTTAACAGGTAACGTCACCCACGTAACACATAGGCAAATATTGACGAGTTCTGATGAACAATTGCAAATATCAGACGATCGTAGCTTTTATACTGGCAAGAAAGGCTGGGCTACGAGATAATATCGCCTATAATATATATTTTTTTATTAACTTATTCTCTTAATTAACGGCCTTACTTATAAATGTTATTTAACGGGCGATTAGTTAAAGATAAACTGTCTTTTTCTTTCGAATTTTAAAATAATAATGACATTAAAGAGTTTTTACAAATTACTAAGCAACGTTTGTAAGGTCCGTGAGGGTTTTTTGTACACAATACATATCACTATGTATGCATAAATGATAGACTAGCTTAGATTTAGTACTCTTTGTAAGTTCATACAGGATATATAAATATAATATTGTGTATGATTAATTACATGTAATAATTTTGTAACTACTGAATTTCTTGTCGGTTCATCTCGGTAGAATCTAAATTCTGAACCGGAGGTACATTTAATTTAAAATTGTATAATGCTGATGCAAAGATATTCTTAATACTTAAATTGGTCCTAGCCTGGCAACCTCTACTGAGGTTAATCCTCAGTAGAGGTTGCCAGGTTGACAGGAGTAAAATCGGACGTAGTGTACACTTATAATTGACTCATGTTTATTTATCTGTACTTGATTGATTTCCAATTAACTAAATATATTATATATATTACATAAGTATTTCGGACTTTATAATATAAAAACCCGCAATTTTAAGCGTAAATTTAAATATATATAAGGCAGACTATCTATTTTTTTATCATTTTTTTTTAAACAAGATAATGTAGACGATAAAAATGCGTGGAGTTAGTATGTACTTTGATAATTAATTAATTTATTCATTTATTCATAACATAAAATAGAAGTAACATGAAATAATAAAAATGTCTTCTATTTATTTTAAGCCATGTTGTTAATTCCATTTAATAGTAATGTGTGCTAATAGCCTAACGTGACGTGAGCATTCATGACTTCATTGATTGAATCTAGCTGGTGGTATCTCTTTTCCTTTTCTGTGATAGTTGAGAGGCATAAGTCGAACATAAAGGATACCACCATTCAAAGATCAAAGTGCTGTAATATTTGAATGAACAAAAAGCAATAACAGGTCGTAAATGTCCCACTGTCCACAGCTGGGAAAAGATCTACAAATGTTATGTGAATAATGTATTGAGGTTATTCCACCAGGCACAGAATCTCATTTGATAACTGGTTTCCTCATGACGGTAACACCGTGGAATACAAAGTGAATTATGATCAGACTGACCTCTATTTGAACACTATACGTTGTTAAAATTCTTACAAGGTGTCGAACAACGGATTAAAATATTTAAACAATGTGCCAACTGTTAAAACCAACAATAAAATCAAAGGTACAATGACCTCGGACAGGGATGCCGTAATTTACTATAGAATAACTTTTTTTTTTAATATCGTAGCGAAGATGTTTATAATTATACTCACAGAATAAAAAATAATATTTAGAACTGATACTTTTAATAAATAGAATATCTATTCCAACGATAAGAGGATTAAAGATAAATAAACTATTTTGACATTGAATTGGCGCGATGTCATTGGTCGAAATATTAAATAATCGTTATATTCGGATATGGATTCGAAGAATGCCTTTTGAATGTTGGCGAAGTTATTAACGAAACTTTGTAAAATTAAAGCTGTGTATGCATAAGTAGTTAAATGGAATAGTGTTGAATTGTTTGTAGGACATAATATAGCAGAGTTATTATATGTAAATCTAATTTGTTAGTTTGGGCATAGACTATAAATCACAATACGCCGCCATTTTGATATCATAATGACGGTATGATTATAATGTTACGTATAACGTAGAAAGTTCTGACTGTTATTAATATAATTCAATAATAGATCAATAGTATAACAAGCGTGTGATTACAAAATGTGAATATTATCTAAACGGGTAACCCTAGGTTTCAATAGCTGATTCACCACTTGCAGTCTTCCTGCGTCGGAGAGGGTTTGAGACAATAAGCCCTGCACATGTACGGACAGATGTAATTGAGCTATTTATATACATATATTTAGTTGTTACGTATGAGACCGAGTGAAACGTTATAAGACACTATACGAATTTAGATTATTATTATTTTAGCTTAAGAATTGATTGATAAATGCGTTTTTTTTATAATGTTATTGAATTTTACGATAAGTAAATTTTAGATGGCTTTTTATTGCCGAAATAAAAATAAATACTGAATATATATATTAGATTAGTTTTTTACCAAATATATCGCGAATGCCGAAGCCGGGTTAGTAAATAGACTTATTGCTTCTCGGTTTTAAAAGTAGAGATAACTGTGAAGCAGCAGTTTTGCTTGAATATTTAATGATGATGATGATGTTCTTCTGGCCGATTTCGGCCACGGCGGCCTATGTCAAGGCAGATTAGCCAACTGCGCGGGCCTTATTATAGTGCATAATTGTGTTCGCAAACACAGGTGCGCTCTCTATTATCTAACTCTCATAGTCCGATGGGATAGCAATCCGACACGACCGGAAAGAGTTCAGACGCAGGACCAACGATTTTACGTGCTTTCCGAGGCACGGATAGTACTACACTAGCTTGTATATTTATGAAGAAAATGAAACGGAACTGTTGCTGCAACTTGATGCAATGAACTTTGCTCAACGAAATTTAATCTTGTCTATCCGATTTTTACCCGCAGTTTACATGCTTTTTGGTTTATATATAATTACTACTAATGTCGCCTACATTCAGCAACGAAATCCATTGGGGCTTGTTCTATTCAGCCTACATACAAATACATAATGTCATTATATGTTGAGCTTTTTTATTATATAACGAAACTCTTTTCATTATAAATCCTATACTGTTTGAAATTGTACATCATTATTTTAATTAACACATAATTAAATATACGTTGCGTAGATTGGAACGGTTGCTTTTTGTTGATTGACGCAAGGAAATCGTTATAATCGCTTTTACTTTTTTTATTTAATTTTATAAATTCTTATTTCTAAATTATTGTCGTTAAATCGATTTTTCTGTATTAATTATTTTGATATGATATCGAGGTTATTAAATCGATTTTATTATCGCATATATCCACGACTCCGCATTGGTCTGTTACTTTATGTACTCGGTTTCTATTTAAGGCTTTAATATTCTCAATAACCTAACGAAGCCCCTTAATAAATTAGTCTCTCAGATTCAGACTCAGATGCATACTCTATTCCCTTACTCTCATAATTCGATGGCAATCCGATGCGACCATTGACAAGTACGATTTAAGAAACAACTTGACAAGGATTTATATTCTTACTTCGACACCAGCTCAGCAAAGTAATATTTCACAATTATTTCTCTAAGTAAGTAATTACTTAGCACATCTAACATGATTAATAATTTTTTTTCCATTAGAACCGAATGTTTATAAATGTGATATTTTTGTTTTTTTTTTTATGTTATAGGTAGGCGAACGGGCAAATGGGCCACCTGATGTTAAGTGTTCACCACCGCCCAAAGACTTGGCGATATAAGTAATATTAACCTAAATATTTTGAAAATAATTCTGCATCATATTAAGTAGCTGAGATGGAATGGTGGTTGAGTTAAATAGATTTTAACTGAAGATTGCGAGCTCAAATTCAGGCAAAAGTCTCTGAATTTTCATGTGCTTAATTTGTGTTTATAGTTGTTTTTGTATGAACGTGTTGAATGAAAATCTTACTATACAAAATCACATTATAGCAATTTGGGGGGAAAATTCCTTACATCGCCAATGGGCCACCAACCTTGGTAAAGATGATGTTATGGCTCTTGTACCTGTAGTTATAAAATGTAGGATAAAATGTATAAAGATAATGCTATATTACAATTGAATATAAATGAACAACAGTGTACAGTTTAAATGATTGTCTTTGAGCGAATTTGTTTTTTATACTTTCGTTACATTTATTGCCATAGAGAGCCATTTTTAAAATGTTTTGAAGATAATGAGACAGATAGTTTGAAATTACAGGCATAAGGGACATAACATCTTAAATTCCAAGGTTGGTGGCGCATTGATGATGTAAGCGATGGTTAACATTTCTTACAATGCCTATGGCCGTTGGTGACCACTTACCATTAGGTGACCCATATGCTCGTCCGCCTTCCTATTCTATTAAAAAAAAAGCAGGACTGTCCCATTCAAAACAGGTCGTATGGTAACATTAAGCATGACTTATGTTCCTTTGTTTAATTTCTCTACTTCACAACCTTTTAAACTAACAAGCTGAGTAACCAATTAAAGTTTTAATTCGATCTTAACTTGTTCGACCACGCTATGTATGAGCAAGCGAGTTTCATCTCTCCGATTAAAATCATAAGACTTGAATTCGCACGCAATTGCAAAACGTCGCGTGGTCCGACATTTTTTTAAAAAATAATAATGTTATGTATGCATGCGAACAATTTTTCATTTAAACGCGACAATATATATAAAAATGTTTTATATAAATTTGATTTCCGTATTATGTAATGAATTGAGGAAGTGATTTTAGTTAAAAGTGTTAATAATTTGGTAATTTAATGGTTGTGAGACACGCTCGCTATGACAATCGTTATCAGTTTGAAAGCGATCTGTATTTGTATATATCCTTGAACTACACGCAACTTATGTTATTGTTTTTGTTTGCTTAATTCGACTGTCACTCGTAGCGCTATTATGTAAAAACAAATTCGAATCTTATCGCAGTGGCAATTGATATGCGAAATTGACCTTAATAACTACATATTTTAAAGGATACGCGCATCTAAATAGTATATCAACTTATAGTGATTCAGATTATGATAGCTATTGTATTTTACCAAGGAATAACCAGTAGGTATTCGTAGATCTCCAACGATATGACTCTAATAAAGATAATTGCCTAAGATCAAACGCCTAAGACGAAATGTTCTCGGCAAATCATTAGCTACACAGCTCGTGTTAGACTGCTTCACTGCTGGATATGTATCACTCCTTAGGGTATATTTTCTATATTCGGGTTCGGTGGCGTGATCCAGGAGAAGCATTTTTTTTTATAATGCCTAACTAACCATTTCTACTAAACCAATATACTTACAAAACTTATACCAGAAATGTAGCGCGTTTCGGAGAAGGTTTTAGTACATACCATATAATACGTTTTTGATTACTAACTATCGCCTTCGCGGATTTCTGCTTAGTCTGGAAGGAGCCTTGATGCCTTCAGGCATCAAGTCCGCCTTTTGTTCCAACTACATATTGTGGTGGTCAAAAATTTTTTAAATAATGAAATAATACTATCTATTCGTAATCCTCAAAAAATAAGAGGATGCCTTAACCCAGCAGTGGGACATTCACAGGTTGTTACTTACGCCAGTATAACTCCCGGTTGGCATGATTTGTGCCGACATCATAAATGTTGAATTATCGTCATATTTTTTATTTATTTATTTGGGAAACATACAGCATAATATAATACATAAACATTTGATAGCAAAATAAGTCTTACATAAGCCAACAGAGTTTCCACTTTAAAATTGAAACATGGAGTGAACCTAACAAGAACAAGTTATTTAGCAAGTATTAAAGTATATAAAGTAAAGTATTAACAAGTAATTTAAAAAGCAGAACACCAAAAAAATTTACGATAAGAATATAAAGGACAAATACGGTTTTTTAAGGCTTCTAAAAATTTAAATAATCGGCTAAATTTGCCTATTTAAACTAAATATACTCCGAATCTTCCTCATAAAACATTCCGTCCATGGGTGAAAGTAGTTTTTGAGTTTATCGCGTTCGGACAGACAAATAGACGCGGCGGGTGCGGGGCGTGCTTTGTTTTATAATATATACTGATTATTACGTGAACGTGGCTAGCGTGAATTGCCTGTTATTGTTATAACTATATGCTGTAACAATTAGGGTGCCAGGCAAGCAAATAAAATTTTACCTAGAATTAAAATATTATTTATTCAAGTAGGTAAGTCATTTCACAGTAATACTTAGTATTGTCGTGTTCCGGTTTGAAGGGTGACTTCATTTTAGTTTCCAAGGTTGGTGACGCATTGGCGATGTAAGGGACGTTTAATATTTCTCACAGCGCCATTTTGAAAAATATGGGCATTGGTGACCACTTAAAATCACTGGTGGTAGAGCTTTGTGCAAGTTCGTCTGGGTAGGTACCACCCACTCATCAGATATTCTACCGCAAAACAGCAGTACTTGGTATTGTTGTGTTCTGGTTTGAAGGGTGAGTGAGTCAGTGTAATTACAGGCACAAGGGACATAACATCTTAGTACCCAAGGTTGGTGGCGCATTGGTGATGTAAGCGATGGTGAACATTTCATACAGAGCCAATGTCTATGGGCGTTGGTGACCACTTAGCATCAGTGGGCCCATATGCTCGTCCGCATAATAAGATATTCTATAAAAAAAATCAAGTGGTCCAATTCCTCGTCCGTCTTCCTATTTTATGCTAGAAGAAACACCAACACCAAGCACGATTCTTCCTATAAATTGTGACATACTAATAATATATTCAAGTTATGATTAATTTATTCATAATACTGGTCTCGAAGATCTAAGGTCAATCACCTAACTGTATCGCTAATTAATTTTAACGGGTTGCATAAATATATTTGCCATTCCTGAACCGTTATTTTATGTATTTTTTTTAAATTAAAAACCACTAAATTTGTTTTTTTTTTTTATATTAGAAAAATATAAGAGCAATTTTTCAGTATATAACTGATTATTCTACTGGATAATGATTTGATAAATAAAGATAAATTCAATATTCCATTACTTATTTACTATTTTGTAAGCTATAAGTTTGCTCTGGCTGTTCCTACCTACGGTAGTATGCGAAAGCGATCCCGTGGCGCTCCTCGCTAAGACGGAAAGGGTACCGCTGATTTTTTTAGTGAGTATTCCGATGTTCGGGGCGCATTGCGCCTTGGACCACTGTTCCCGTGTTAACGCGTTTTTCCAGCGAAAAAAAAGGCTGTTCCTGCCTGGATGAACTTGCATGAAGGCCGACCACTAGCAAAATCAAATAATGTTTTATTATATTGTTAACTTTTAAATAATAAAAACAATGTTTCTTGAAAAAAATAAATGGTTTTATACTCACCTCACTTTTTCACCACCTAAAATTAAAGTTTTCACAAGTTCTTGCAATCTGTATATTATATATATGAGATGTATAATAAAACTTAAGTTGTGTGTGTGTGTGTGTGTGTCGCGCTTCGCAACCACCTTTCGGGTTCAAACCACAACGTTCAGGGACCCACACAAAAACATCATCAAAATCTCTAAGAAATCACTGAGTAATGAACTCAACCGTGAAATGTTGACAACCGACGTACTGTGATATACTATTTTGATGCTAGAATTCTTGAAATGTTATAATTATTATGGTCAATGTCGCATATCACTATCCGACATTTCACGACTGTTTTCTGCGTTAAGTTTCTAGTTTGATCTTACTGAATAGGCATACGGCTCTTTTGGGGGAGTTCAATGACATGTACAAAAAATAATAGATTTATCACTGAATAATGGTAACGTTTTGGTGGTAACGTTTTTTTAACCGTGTCATACCTTCATGCAATTTAAAAGGTTATATTCGTGGTGATTTATACAATGTTCCGTTTTTATCTTCAATTTCCCCATCAGATGTGATCTCAACTGGCTAATCCGGTTAATGTGTTCGTAATTGTCTCGATCATCTTGTTTTCCTTGTTAAAACGATCGCTTTCTGACCTCTGTCATTCAAGGTCAGATGAACGAATCGTGTCCGATTATCTGATGATGTGGCCAACGATATGTTTTACTGATAGGTTAGTGACGGGATCGATGAAATAGATTATGATTGATGATCATCGATAGTGGTAAATACCATCCAACACTATACGTTGATGTGATAAAGTATATTTAATGTTGTTTTTACTAAAAGCTGTCGACAGCCATGTTGGTGTAGTGGCGAAGTCCTTTGTTCAACACAGTTCGGGTTAATAATATTTTTTTGGGTTTTTCTGTCGAGAAAATCTATATAGAAGATTATAGTTGTTAGATTAATTTATTCATTTTTTATTTGCAGGCGAAACGTCTCAACGGCAATGGCGAGCTGGCTGCCATCAAGGTGATCAAACTGGAACCGGGTGACGACTTCGCCATCATCCAGCAGGAGATCCTGATGATGAAAGACTGTCGTCACCCGAACATTGTCGCGTATTATGGCTCATACCTTAGGAGGGATAAATTATGGATTTCCATGGAATACTGTGGCGGTGGAAGCTTACAGGTAACTTGATAGCAATCTTTTTCAAACTCATATACGTTAGTACGCCCTTAACTGGACTCGTACCATCCGGCTGAGTATCTTAAAGACTCGCCCCCCGCCCGGTGACGCTGTCGAGGCTATTTGGAATAACAGCAACAGGTCAATTCGAAAAAAAAAACGTTAGTATAGTACAAAGCAGTGGAGTGAAAACGTGGAGTTTAATCAAAGATCGCTAGTTCTTCTAGATCGCTAGTAATCCGGATAAGCATCACGGCACGTGATTATTTTTTGCTCATAATTTATCCGCTGATTATTGTTTTTCTATAATTAATATCGAGTACGGTGATGAAAGAAATCATAACGGGAACCCGCGAACCCGCAGTGCAGTGCAGAAGCGTAGTGGAATTAGCTTCAAATCTTCTCTTCGACAGGCCTTTACCCAGCCGTGCGACATACTTAGACTGTCTCTATTTCCTACTTGTAATGTTATTTTTGTTTCTATTTAGGACATTTACCACGTGACGGGCCCGCTTACAGAGTTACAGATAGCGTACATGTGTAAAGAGACACTAATGGGGCTGTCGTATCTACACAGCATGGGGAAGATGCATAGGTAAGTTTATATGACGAGCCGGTTGGTGTAGTTGGTGGATGCTTGCCGTTCACGCCGAAGGTTGTGGGTTCGTTTCCCACCCAGGACAGATATTTGTGGACATGAACATGTCTGTTTGTCCTGAGTCTGGGTGTAATTATCTATATTTTTTTTTATAGAATAGGAAGGTGGACGAGCATATGGGCCACCTGATAGCGTACATGTGTAAAGAGCACCTGATAGTAAGTGGTCACCAAACGCCTTTAGACATTGGCATTGTAAGAAATGTCAACCATCGCTTATAGCCAATGCGCCACCAACCTTGGGAACTAAGATTTTATGTCCCTTGTGCCTGTAATTACACTGGCTCACTCACCCTTCAAACCGGAACACAACAATATCAAGTATTGCTGTTTTGCGGTAGAATATCTGATGAGTGGGTGGTACCTACCCAGACGAGCTTGCACAAAGCCCTACCACCAGTAAATAAGTATGTATTTACAAAAGAAAAATAGTATATGTAGTATATCAGTTGTCTGGTTTCCATAGTACAAGCTCTGTACAAGCTTAATTTGGGATCAAATGGCCGTGTGTGAAAAATGTCCCAGGATATTATTATTATTATTATATCACACACATATAACACACAGGCAATACACATATGGTAAATCGGTTACCTAATGGTTAGTAGTAACCAACGGCTTGTAGATATTGATCTTGTAAGAAATTCCATTCCTCTCTTTATTCGGTCAAAGTTTGACTAATCATGGAATGGAATCAGGTCTCTCGTTTCTCTAGTTAAGCTTCTCCCATTGAATATAATATTTTAACAGCAGAATCACAAGCCATCAATATCTAGTGCTAGTTGAAGTTAAGGATTGATAGGTATAACATTTTTTGTTACAACTTTTACGCATCCTCAGATTCTGGTTGAGTGACTGACTAGCTATTAAAAACAATGGAAACATTAACGTCATGGAATCGCTTAAGTGTTACCGATCTAGATGAACCTGCATAAAGCTTTATCACCAGCGAAATCATCTTTACCATAATGGATAAGTAGCAAAATGACGACGTGAGTCTAAAAATGGCGCGTGCGTTGTCTGTTTCAGGGATATAAAAGGCGCTAACATTCTATTAACGGAATGTGGGGATGTTAAGTTGGCAGATTTCGGAGTATCAGCACAGATCACGGCTACCATTAATAAACGGAAAAGTTTTATTGGTACACCCTACTGGATGGCACCGGAGGTAAATATTACACTTTTTCATTAGACGTCTTTTAATTTTTTTTATCTCTATTAGAGAGTTATTAGAATAAATATTGATTCCCATTTTCCAACCCCATAGTGAATATCGATTTGTTTTGGAAAACTATACAAACAACGGACAAAGGTCCGAAACCCAACGATGGTATAAGCTTTACAATTCCTTGCTTCAATGTTCCCTGTATTACAGTCAAGTGAAAACCGTGCTATGTGTTTTTTTTATATCGGCTGACGTGACCATAAGCCAGCCACACCAGCCCACACCAGCCCGTTGACATTGACACTGTTGAAAACATTACCTATCCTTTATATTGTCAATGCTCTTGCAACCTTGGGAACTATGATGTTATGTCCTATGTGCCTGTATACACTGGCTCACTTATCCTTCAAACTGGAATAGAACAATACTAAGAATTGCTGTTTGGTGGTGGAATATGTGATGAATGGGTGGTGTCAACCCAAATAGGCTTGCTTAAATAACCATGGGAACCTTACTAAAATACTTTGTCAGAAAAGACGATTAAGGGCACATCAACATTTCATATTCGATTGTATCTTTTGGATTGTAAATATATTAAGGAGGTAGAATCATTAGACGTCTCGGTTGGGACATTATGTGATTGTTAGTAAATAAGTTCGTTATATTTACAGGTAGCGGCTGTAGAAAGAAAGGGTGGATACAATCAACTTTGTGATATTTGGGCGTGTGGTATTACCGCAATCGGTAAATATTTTTTATCATACAACACTAATTAAACCTGATATTATCTCTCCTGCTTGTATATGTCATAGCTTTCAATTTAACAGTATATAAGTTGATGTACTGACATTTATTTAGTGACCAGTTACAAGAAAGTTGATATGTAGGGCATAAAAACCCTTTGAAATGAAAAATGAAAAAAACTACGTAGAAATATATTGATCTCAAACATATATACTAATATTCAATATTGTATACTAACGTTTTGTCCGTGGTTTCACCCGCGTAATTTCAGTTCCCGTAGGAATAGGGGGACGAAATGTAGCCTATGTTGCTCGCTGGTAATGTAGCTTTCCATTGGTGAAATAATTTTTAAAATCGGTTTAGTGGTTTAGCCGTAAAAGCGTAACAAACAAACAGACTTACATTCGCATTTATAATATTAGTTGAGATAAGATCGAAATACTAGTGAGTATTTATAAAAGTATTTCCAAATGTCATTTTCAGAACTAGCTGAACTTCAACCGCCAATGTTCGAGCTTCACCCAATGCGAGTATTATTCCTGATGTCAAAATCGGGATTCAAACCACCGCAACTGAAAGAGAGGGAACGATGGTCGCAACTATTCCACGCGTTTCTGAAATTAGCTTTAACAAAGAATCCTAAGAAACGACCAACCGCTGAGAAATTATTACAGGTACTCAGATTTTAACATTTCTATAACTTAATCATCTATGAAAGGAAATAAATAAATGAAAAAATTATGAATAAAATTTTTAGATTTCTCAATAGCTTCAGATAATGTTAATTTTGGGTTATATGTTGCAAGCATTGTGTAAAAATATTAGATTTTATTTGTAATTCGTATCTTTTCAAATAAATGATTATTTATTAAGTTTTTTTTTAAACATAATTATGGAGTTCCGCAAGGAACCATATTAAGACCTTTTTTATTTATCATATATATAAATGGCGTACAGTTAGTATAAACTCAGGGATTGAATAAGTGTGTATTGAGTTTCATAATAGATTATGTTCTTCGATAATTTAAAAGTAATTCATTGTTGACAGCACGCATTTTTCCAACAAGACATGAGCAAACGTCTAGCGATAGATCTACTGCAGAAATATTCGAATCCACCTAGTCACTGTAATAGCCAAGAGTTGGACGATGATGGAGTAAGTTTTTTATATAATATTTTGAGTTTTATATTAATTATATATAATTATTAATATAACGAAAATACAAAAAAAAAATCACGCACATAACAACGCACACTTAATCTTAAAAGTCTGACTGACTGATTACTCCTCTGTTGTTGTTTATTATAAATTCTTAATTATAATTCTTATTATTTTCTTACTATTTATTAGTTATTGTTATTATCATTTTAATTTTCCTTCAGGCTTTATCAAATGTGCCCCAACGTATCGCATCGCGACAGACGAGAGGGCGTCCGCGGTCGCTGATGGAGGCCCGGCCTTCGCCACTCGATCACCCGCTCAGGTGAGGCGTTAATAAGTTTTTTTTTTATAGGATAGGAAGGCGGACGAGCATATGGGCCACCTGATGGTAAGTGGTCACCAACGCCCATAGACAATGGCTTTGTAAGAAATGTTAACCATCGCTTACATCACCAATGCGCCACCAACCTTGGGAACTAAGATGTTATGTCCCTTGTGACTGTAATTACACTGTCTCACTTACCCTTCAAACCAGTTCACAACAATACCAAGAACTGCTGTTTTGCGGTAGAACATCTGATGAGTACATTTGATGAGGTACCAACCCAGACGAGCTTGCACAAAGCTCTACCACTAGTAAAGTTTACTATTAAGTAACTAATTTGGACACAAACTCATAATCTATTTGTTTCACCACAGATTATCATCAGAGGAAGAGAGAGAGGCGAACAGACGGTCCGGCGTGTACGACGACTCCCCGATCATAGACCTAGACGCTGATGACGATTTGAGTTTGTCTATGCCCAAAGTGATCAATTTTAGTGCTGAAGTAAATAGGTGTGATGGAGATACAATTAAACGGAATGGTGAGTTTTCTTTGTATATAGTGTGATAAATGTCATGTACATATAAATATCCCACGTTGGCCTCATTGGCAGAGTGGCTAGTTTATAAGGCTTCAGACCACGAGGTTCAAGCCCCGGATCGGGCCTCTGTTGCTCTACTGGTTTCTGTCAAAAAATTCTCAATAGCAGCCCGAAGAACGTAAAGCATGGGTACTATACCAGAACTCGTTCCAGTCGTGCCAGATTTGTTGATTGATCGGATTATAAGAGAGGGGGGAATTGATTGACCGGGTTTGTGCATACCTCTGTACTATAATTCCTGTGCTATTGTGGCTAAAAGCCGAGATGGCCTAGTGGTGAGAACGTGTGAATCTTAACCGATGATCGTGGGTTCAAACCCGGGCAAGCATCACTGAATTTTCATGTGCTTAATTTGTGTCTATAATTCATCTCGTGCTTGACGGTGAAGGAAAACATCGCGAGGAAATCTACATGTGTCTAATTTCATTGAAATTCTGCCCCGTGTGTATTCTACCAACCCGCATTGGAGCAGCGTGGTGGAATAAGCTCCAAACCTTCTCCTCAAAAGGGAGAGGAGGCCTTAGCCCAGCAGTGGGACATTAACAGGCTGTTACTATTGTGGCTGATCACCAGAGTTCTAAGTACTAAATAATGCAAAACAGCAGTACTTGGTATTGTTCTGTTCCAGTTAAAGGCTGAATGAGCCAGTGTAATTACAGGCACAAGGGACATAACATCTTAATTCCCAAGGTTGGTGGCGCATTGGTTATGTAAGCGATGGTTGACATTTTTTACAATGCCAATGTCTATGGGCGTTGGTGACCACTTACCATCAGGTGGCCCATATGCTCGTCCGCCTTCTTATTCTATAAAAAAAAAGTTCGGTGTTAATAAATAATACTCATTTATGTACATATTTTTGATTACGTTTTTTCTTTATTTCAGTATACCATAGACAAACAAGCGAAGACTGGAGTGTTGCGTCGCTTATGAGCTGTCCAAAGCACAACCCGCTGACCCAAGACCCTTCCACCGACAGCATGCCTTCCAGCGAAAAGTGAGTGATCATAGACAATTTTTTATCTCTGTCGCAGCTTAAAATATCGTTTTCTATATGTTTATGTATTATTGTTTATGTTATAGCAAGTGGTGTCGGGTCGTCACTGGTGATGATATAATGAGAATGAGTTTGAGGTATAGGTTCGAATTTCAAAATTATTATTATTTTTTTCTAATTATTTTCTCTTGCGTTAACTCTCCGGGTCTGCGGTTGAATCTAACAGGTTTTTTTTTTTTTTTGTTAAATGGAAAGGATTGTTGGAAGAAATTGAATGTGTGTGGCGATTCGCGGTTAGCGTTTTTTGTTTAAGGATTTTTATTTTGAAAATTTCATAGCAATTTAAATAAATAGCTGCAAATGACTTTTATTTCAATTTGTACTAACAAAAAATTGCATTTTTTTAAATATTATATATATATACCTATTCTAATATCTATTTCTTGTTCTTTCTTTTGCTTGTTATATATAATATATGTCATTTACAGTTATATTAAGTGCTTTGCTATAGGCTGAATGGCAATGCGTTGTTATAGGGATGTTCGAAAATGCACAGATGTGTAGAAAAAAAAAACACGTTTTGAAATTGTCGTGTGTCGTTTTTGCATGTATTTTTGATGTGAAAGTAACTGTTTTATATTGGCTTTACGTAAGTTTATCACTCTCGAACTATAATACACATTACCTGAGCCGTCAGCGACGAAAAATGCAAATAAATTGCATCGTATATAATTTAGGGTAGGGTATACATAGATTGCACACCAAAGACAATACTATGACTTTCCTTTATATATATATATATATATATATATATATATTTTTTTTTTTCTTTTGTTTTATAACACCTATGTATAGAATCTTTTTTTTTCAAATTGTAATTTTAAAATAGCGTAAAAAATAATAATTATGAATTGTTCAGAAGTTTAATAATGATAATATGTATCTTCTTTAAATACTATTGCAATTATCAATTCGTATGAATATTTAATTATAAATTATAGCAACACAGTCAATATTTTAAAAGCTAGGAAATTATTAATTTAATTTTTTATATTTTGAATTCAGATAAATAGTGGTTATTCTAAAGCTCTTTTAATATATCTCTTTTTTACTATTAATTCTTCTTTCAAATTTCTTCTTAACTATAATTTATTAATTTTCTCATAACGTTTTATCAATAACAAGCTGTATAATCTCGCTTCATATAATATTCTTCGCGTAATTATTATACAAATAGAGTTATATTATGGCACTCATGCTCGATTACAATAAGCATAAATTATAGCATATAATTTATGCTGTAATAATATCAATATATTAATGTAAAGATGACGTTTAAAGATTGTATTAAGTTTTCAGTAACTATTGACATTTGAATGAAATATATATTTTTTTATTTATTCAAATACAGACCTTATATCGCAAACATTAAGGTTCAAAAGGGGCCGCCTATGTCTATACGTCATTTCTCTTGTTTTAGGAGCCTCTTGCAATATATTGATGAAGAGTTAATGCTCAGGTAAACGACACTTGCATGATCTCCGTTCTATGTGTTCACATTTAGTGTAGTTGTATACAGAATAATAAACTTTGTAACTATAATGTGAGATTACTAGAAAAGTTTCTTAATATAATCGTTAGATGTCGCTAGTTGTTGTGTCGAATTGTGTCGAATTGTATCGGATTAATTATTATACTTGGGTTTTCGATTGAAATGTTTTTAATTCAATTTTAAAGAATTAATATTAATGACTAACCAATAAATAATAGAAAAGCATTAGTTTTGACATAATTACAAAACAGCCAAGACATATCTATGTTACAAATGAAGTGGCCAGTTCGACCAAATTTTGGTAATAGCGGCTAATAACAAAGTCGACATTTTCTTCTTCTTTCGAATATCAAATCAATAATGATAGAAAGAGAGAAATCAGTGTTTAACTAAACAGTTGCTAAGCAACGCTTATAAATAAGGTCGTAAGACGCCAGTGTAGATTTCATAAGGAAATCCGGTTAGACCATTTGTTTAGGAGGACATTATTAAATGATTCGTTCGATTGGCTTTTATTAATTGCAATATGCATCCACGAAATTCAATTGATATATACAAAACTAATCTATGGTTCTACCATTGTTTACTTTTTGCCCAAATTATATATTTATTCATCAGAGGAAGATGATGATGAGTTTATTATTCTGGAATTTACTTTAATAGAAGCTTCTAATATGATTTACAATCAATTAGAAAGTATTTTCCTATTTTGGCGTTTTTAGCTTATTAGTATTAAAATCTGCGTCGCATGTGTTTGTATTAGACGTTTGGTATATCTTTAGTTTAATTTTATGATCACATATTGTAGTACGGTTAGTAAAAAAAACTGTAGATTAAAAATATCATTTATATAAAACGGTGAAATAAAAAAAAAAATTAAATTTGGTCACAATTATAATTTTCACGTTATTTATCAAATTGTCCAAGCACCACTTGTTATTTAAACTAATATAACTAACTGATAAAATGATGCTCGATAAACATACCGACCTGTGTCTAACAGCACTCAATCCAAGCTTTCACTAAACTGCATCCGTCCCCCCGGCTTTCTAATAACATAACGAAAGAAACGTAAATAAGTAGTTTTATATCTGAACAGGGCGACACTACCCTTGACGGCGGACACGGCAGCCATGTCCCAAGCCACCAACTCCGGTCTATCCATCCACGACCAACACCTCTCGCAATGCATACAGTTAAAGCAGAACTTCTTAAACAATTCAACCACGAATGTCTACCAAAGTATCGCCTCTAGCTTTCAATCGCCTATCGGAGCGTCCTCGATTTCAATAGACGATCCCCTATCTAGAAAGATCGAAACGGATATACTGTACGTCGATCAGCAGGAAAACGATATAACAAACGACACGTCACAGATAAGAAACGCAAATTGCGAATGCGGCTTATGTCCCAAGCCAGAAGCGAAAGGCAACAACACGCTGAGCGATTTGCAAAGATCGGTAGCGTCAAAGTGTTCGTGCGATGCGTGCAATTCAAACGGCGATATATTGAGCTATTATAGACATTGTTCGAACCAAAATCCGGACTCGGGTATAGTTTACTGTGAAACATGTAAGAAACAAAAAATATCGCTATCGAATTTCCGCGCGTTGCAAATAGCGAATCGCTTACGGATAGCGGACACGGATAGAGTCGAAAACGGCGGGACGTCTGATGAAGACTTGTGTAGGAAGATTGATATCAGTATGAACATGGAGGACAAGAGTTACGAGCATAGGAAACGACACAACAGACATAACTCCGATTCAGTAACCGCCGGTATAGACCTGAGTCAGTTCTGCCAGTGCGAGATGGAGAGTACCAGTAAGAGAAAGACGTCGTCGGTGGACGAGATATTCAAAATGGTGGAGGAGAACGGCAGGGATGGTCAGAAGGAGTTGGTGGACGAGGAATTGAAGACCAGCCAGAGGCAGAGGAGTCTGTCTGACAGTCAGAGGGATAAAGCGAAGGTTGAAGGTGATGGTGAGTCATTTCGATTTACGAGCGACATTTAATGCAAGGCAATGTAAATGAAGTTATGATCACTAATATACAGATATTTATTCAACATAAAAAATATCTCCAAGCTCTGTAAGCTATTTATTGAATTAATTCAATCGAAAAGTTAACAAGAAAATGGGTTTCCTAATGGTAAGTATTCACCACCACCCATAGACGCCACCACTGTAAGAAGTATTAACTATACACCCCCCCCCCCCCAGCGCCGACCCCGCCGGTCCCCCCGCGGCGCGCTCGCGGGCGCCGCCCCCGCACCCCCCCGCGCCCCGCGCCCAACGGCCTGCCGCCCACCCCCAAGGTGCACATGGGGGCCTGCTTCTCCAAGGTACGCCGCTAGTATACAATAATGTATCACTAACTAACTATGTCATTGTTACTTGATTCAAACTTAATATTATTATACTAAGCAAAGTGATATGTAGTCTATATAGGGTAAAAAAATTGTTTAATTTATTCTTAACCTTACTGATATTTGAAATAATTCGTTGTGATATTCATCTCAGTGGTAACTATGCGTGCAGTAATAATAATAATGTTCTGCTTAATCTGGAGTATTGTGATATTGTGATATTGACATTTGTAATAAATCATTCATTGAATGTTTCATTATTATTATTAAATTAATAAATTAACTTATATCTGACGAACTAAGTTTGTCAACGTGTCATACTGTGCTTACGCGCTTTGGTTTGTAATCTTATTTAAACAATTATTCTTCGTGCATTATTTATATATAAATTTTTAGCTATAGTAAATAAACAAAAAATGTTAAATATATAAGCTGTGTTCTGTGTTTCACATTGGTCTCAAACAATTATATTATATAACTTTTATTCAATTTTCTAAGATTTCTCATAGATTTTATTTATTATGTATTTATTTGAATAATTCTAACTAACATATCAAAATGAGCAAAGATCTTACTAAGCAATAATGAAGATTGAAAAGCTGTATAAGTTTTTTTTTAGGTATTCAACGGATGTCCATTAAGGATAAACTGTACAGCATCTTGGATACATCCAGACACGAGGGATCAACATATTCTAATAGGTATGATCTTATACAATTCACAGTAAATGTCTGTTTAAAAAAAAAAACATTCCTGTAAGTTTTTTTTTAAATGAATCCTCAAATATTTTTTTATCTATTAATTTCAAATAGACATTGGCACTGTCAGAAATATTAAGCATCCCTTACATCGTCAATGTGCTACCGACTTTGGGAAATAAGATGTAATATCCCTTGTTCACTTTATTACACTGGCTCACTCAAATTGGAACACAACAATACTAAGTACAAGTATTTAGTTCTAGAATATCAAAGCAAAATATATTTTTGTTTCATTGCAATATGTTCAAAATTATTTTAATTTAGTGTTGCTATATTAAATGAATATAATTATTTAACTGCGGTAAACTTTCAAACCACTCTCTAATTCTCGGTGTTCGATATTCAGGGGCTGAAGAAGGTATCTACACGCTGAACCTGAACGAGTTACACGAGACCGCGATGGATCAGCTGTGTCCGAGAAGAACTATATGGATGCACGTCATAAAAGATGTGCTAATGTCGCTCTCTGGTTAATATTACTCAATTACTCGTGTACTATAAAAATAGCAATTTTCGAAACAATATTTGATAATAATAATAATATAGACATAAATTAATACCTATGGTTATTTAACATTTAAGAACCGAAGCGTATAGTTTTTCTCATTTATCATTTTTGACAGAATTTCCATTATTTATTCCATTTCCTTATTCATATGGCAATAGTATACATATGTATAAAACAGAGAATATATTATCCATCAGGTAAAACACCATCACTGTACCGCCACGAGCTTCTCGTGCTATCTGGTAGCGGTAGAGGAGGAAGGGGTGGTGGTGCACGGTCGCTCCGTGTCCTACCGCCGAGATTACTGCCGCGAAGGTTCGCGCCTACCACTCGAGTACCTGATACTAGAGGTATCTATTAAAAAATGTTGGTATTTTTGACGCATGAAGCGACTTGGAATATGCTATATATCTTCTCAAAAGGAAATGAAGTCTTAGTCCAATAGTGGAATTCACAGGCTTTTTACTTCACTTATATGACTGTTGTATTTCGTAGGAAATTTAATATTCTCCCATAAAACGGGTTTTAAAAATTATATCCCCAAGAATGTATTCCAACTACCTTCCACAAAAAGCTATATATATATTATATACTAATGAAATGTATTATGCCAGGTTGTATGAGATGTGCGGTAGCCCGCAATCCCTACAACGGCTACAAATACCTTTGCGGTGCGACGCCCGCTGGACTTTTCCTCATGCAGTGGTATGATCCACTCAGAAAGTTTATGTTGCTCAAGGTATGTTGACTAATTTTAATCTTTACTTATATTCGTAATACGGTATCATTGTTTCATTAGAATAATTGATATTAAGTGTTACAGTAGTAGTAGAAGTAGCTGCTGAAACAATATAAGACACCTTTCTTCGGAGTTTTAATTATTTAATAAACGACAAAATAACAGAAACAAATGGTCTACGAACGCATAAAAAAAAATTTTTAGCTCTGAAAACCTTATCAAAAATCGCTTTTCTAATCTATTGAGTATTAATGTACTCGTGGTAATATAATAGGCATGATGACTGATTTTGAAATAACCTTCTATAATGTAGGTACACGTCTACTATTACTGAAAATAATATTATTTCAGTAATAAAGTAACTGTTTACGCAAATAATTGCATTTTCATTTACCTATTTTGAATTTCACTCGAAAACACCCGCAGGTGTCATGGCGCCTGCACGTGACGTCACGCCACAGTAAAAGACAGTAAACGTTGTATTGTGTCTATACTCAACGAAGAAAATCAAAATGTATTACGTATTTCCTAAGGTTAAAAATGAATTCCAAAGTTTGTTATAGGTAAAAATAAGTTTCCATTGTTTGTGTATGTTCCAAACAAGAAAATTGTGAGAAATAAGTGGCATTTCATTGCATTTCACAGTTCAAATTTTCCCTTCGAGTTTAAGTTGCACTTAGCTAATAGCATCATCCCCATATGACGGCCGTGAGAATCTAAAATAATCAAAATTGATGATTAAGATTAATATACGAATACAGAAGGTGGCAATGGACAAGGTGTTTATTAGCTTAAAATAATCACCTGAGATTAGATGTTTCATTTAAATATATAGAGGCAGAGATTCATAAAGATTTATTATATATTTATGATATATTTAGATTTATAGAAGTATTCGTAAATAGGTAAATTCACAAATTCAGCACTAGTGGAGCTAAATAAAATATTGTCTCAAAAATTCTTACTGGTATTATTATAAGGGCTCTTCATCTGCGAGTAATACTATATAGCTAACAGAAAAAAAAAACCTATGATAACACTAAAGATAAATAAAAATGTACTTACAAGGAAGTTTTCACATTTCGAAATTCGTATGAACGAAAGTGTTTATTTGATGAAAGTCTCCTAACATCAACAAATCAATCCTGGGCAAATTAGAGGAATTTGCCTTAACAAAACCTTGTTCCATCATTGATGGATCTTGGATGTTTTATTTTCTTTACAAAACCCCGAATAACCAACGACTCAACTGATTAAATGATGCAAAATTAATTTTGAAACGCGTAAACACAACTTTTCAAGAGAAAGGCTATAGATACTGATTCGCGACGTCATTCGTTCTGATTGGTGTTTCAAATAAAATGGCCGATTGCAAAATTTTATACTTTTGTTTTATTAAAAATCTTATTCATCTCAATATGTATATTAAAAGGAGATCACTTTTTAGAATCCATTTAAAATAGTTTCTTCTCTAAAATCATTTATTTTTTAATTATTTAATACTGTCATCATGCCTATTATTACAAGTAGTAATAAATTTGTTTTTTTAACGTCTAACAGTAAAATCGTATATACAATTATAGTTAAAGTATATAAGAAAAGAAAAAATAATATGTCCATTAGAACATCGAATGTGTGGTACCTTCACCACTCCTGGCTTTCGAGCTGATCATCACGCCTGAGCTCGAGTACCCGCTGCTGTGTGTTGGCGTCACCCGGAAACCGCTCCGACTTAACCTCATCAATATAAATTCAGGTAAAACTACAAATACATACATATAAATAAATATTTAAAAATAATATAAATAATTATTAATAATGTAAGATTCTTAGATTTGCAATAGGTTATCCAACGTAGTAGATCCATACATAATACCACAAACTCCATGTCGGATATAAAAAGTTATTTAACTATTATTTTGAGGAATTCTCAGTAGCCGTCGAGAGTGGACCAGAACAGCATCATCATAAATTGATGTCAAAAGAAATGATAGCGCATCGATAAAAACTCTTATGTATAAATTGTTGAGCAAATGTTTACACTATGATCCAAAGTATGAGCCACGAGTGTAATTTTAGGAGCGACATGGTTTCACTCGGATGAATTGGAGCTCTGTCCGGGTGGTTCGAACACTGTGATCCCGCGTCCGGAGCGACTTCATACACTACGGGCCGTTCATCAATTGAATAAAGATGCTGTGAGTATTGAGTCACGTATTAATAATATGTATTCGTAATTGCTAATAGTTAAGTAGTAAATAATTGGATTTTTTATATTTTTTTGGTTTTTCTGTTATATTTTTTATTTAATGGATGTACCAACATTGTGGTATCGTCAGAGTAATCCTTCACCTTATTTTCAGTTACAGACGCCTATTATTTACACTCTTGTCCACTACAAAATGTAGAATTATGTAGGGGATCGACTTATATGAAAATATTTAATATAAGTTATTATAATATTAAACTTATCATAGTTTTTATTTTTATTAAATAGTAAGCGTAAATGATTTGTTTTTAACATAAAATTAGCTTGACTGTTAGAAAAGCTGAGATTAAATTTTGTGTTTTTTTTTTTTAAATATACTAGTTGTTTATCTGTTTGTAATATGGGTATTTTAAAATGTATCTCAGGTACTGGTGTGTCATGAAAACGTAGTTGATATCATCCCAGTGCTTCCGACGTTCGAGAGGCGACACGACGAGAGACGTCGGAACAAAATACCGTCGCGGATACAATTCGACTTCCATATTGATAGTATATGTGAGTATCATAGCGCTGTTCTTATGTCACCTCTGTAATCAAGCTCGGGATTTTGATTTTTACTCTGTCCCACTTTGTTTGTAAGATTTGAAATTATTATTGATTAAAAAAAATAGTCTATAGCCAATTCCAATGACTAGAGAAGTACAGATAAGTAAACAACTTTGACCTTGAATTGACGTGACATTATTGGTCGAGATCTAAATAAACGGTGGTATTCATTATAGATTCGTAAAAAAAAAATGTTGTTTTGAATGTCGGCGATGGTATATAAGTAGTTAAGTGAAAAAGTGTTGTATTATAAATAAAGATATATTATAAAGCCGAGATGGCCCAGTGGTAAGAACGCGTGAATCTTAACCGATGATCGTGGGTTCAAACCCAGGCAAGCACCACTGAATTTTCATGTGCTTAATTTGTGATTATAATTCATCTCGTGCTTGACGGTGAAGGAAAACATCGTGAGGAAACCTGCATGTGTCTAATTTCACTGAAATTCTACCACATGTGTATCCCACCAACCCGAATTGGAGCAGCGTGGGGGAATAAGCTCCAAACCTTCTCCTCAAAAAGGGAGAGGAGGCCTTCAGCCCAGCAGTGGGAGATTCACAGGCTACGGAATCAAGAACTGTTTGTAGTGCATAATACAGCAGAGCCATAAGCAGCATATTTAAAAATTTAATATTTGTTTTTTCTTACTTCTCCCGCCATTAGAATATACTATAAAATATGATTGAAAGTTTTTATATTTTTTAATGATTAATGGTTATTTGAATATTAGTAGAACTTTATTGAGAAAGTTTTTATTTTAATAAATGATTACTATTTTATTGTGCAGTGTGCTTAGCCGATTCAGTATTAGCATTTCATCGTCACGGCGTTCAGGGCCGTTCGTTGAGAAATGCGGATGTAACACAAGAAATCACCGATCATTCACGCGCATACAGACTGCTTGGAAATGATAAGTAAGTCAAAATTATTATATATATTTAATTATAATATAAAGTGTCAATATAAAGTGTTAATTACACTGTGATCCAATTCAATTAGCCAATTACGATTTTTTAATTATTATGTTTTAATATGGAAATGGTAAAACTGGGTTATTCCCGATTTTTAGAAATTACTAATATAATAATATTTCTATTTATTCTTTCAATTACGCTTAACATTTGTATTCGGAATTTTACCATCAAACATTTATATTTTTGTGATTCGGTTGCAATGATGAGTGAGCCTGTGTAATTAAAAGCACAGGGGCATGACATCTAAGGTATGGGATATTTCACTGGTGGTAGAGCTTTGTGCAAGCTCGCCTGGGTAGGTACCGCACACTCATCAGATATTCTACCGCAAAAAAGCAGTACTGGTTATTTTTGTGTTCCGGTTTGAAGGGTGATTGAGCCAGTGTAATTACAGGCAGAAGGGACATACCATTTTAGTTCCCAAGGTTGGTGGCGCATTGATGATGTAAGCGGTGGTTAACATTTCTTACAATGCCAATGTCTATGGGCGTTGGTGACCACTTACCATCAGGTGGCCCATTTGCTCGTTCGCCTTACTATTTTATAAAAAAAAAGAGTCGGTGGTGCATTGATAATGTAAACAGAGGCGTATACTTCTAACATTGCCCATGACTGTGTATTTGGCCTATTTGCTGTCTTTCACAAATAAATTAAAAAAACAACTATTGCCAGACCATGTCTCTCAGATATCATGCGTTACGTTTTTTATATTTGTGTTTCAATATGTAGGGTGGAGTAGTAAAAGCTATTAACGGTCAAACTGATCATTTATTGCACAAGCATAATTTATACTAAGAAATGATAATGAAGTGACACAACAAGAATATAAAGGAGAAAAAAATACATTATTTATCTTTTTTCAGAGTGGTGGTATTAGAATCGCATTTGCTTCAAAACAACACGCTATCGGGCGAAGATGGCAACGATTTGTACATATTGGCGGGTCACGAAGCGTCGTATTAATACGCGTTAATAGCTTATATACAATACTAATGAAAAATAATAAAAACCTTAACGTTTGTCGATAATTTCATTTGTAATTGGCTCATAGATTATATTTAATTACACCTTGATCCAGTTTAGTGAATATGTCGTACGTGTTTTTTTATACAAAGTGAAATTTATTTGTAACACGCTAGTATTTGCTAATAATTATAAATATGTTTCGTGGTTTGTCGTACCTCAATTATATTAGAATCGTTTAATAAAATTAATAATATTATAATTGCTAATATCTCATGAGCCACATGACAGAGTCTAGGCTCATAGTGGTTAGGAATGGATCATAACAACAGTGATTTGACAATAGATTTGCAACGGTAATTCCTATTCAAATAGGTTGTATTTCGTTTGCAATTAAAATGATTTGATCAATAATGTGAAGTATGAAGTAGGTATTTTGAAAATGGATAACTTTCAATTCGTTATGACATCCATTATAAAAATAATTTATCATAAAACATCTTCATATCTAAGCTATCTAAGATACAGACACAAAACCTAAATAAAACCTGATATAAAATATTACTTAAAGTATCAGAAAAGAAATTAACATATTTCGTTATTAAAAACGCCACATTTAATTTAAATTTAATTTTATTAACAATTAAAATTATATTGTATTTAAATATATAGTAGAGTCCTGTTAACCGGAAAAAGAGTAATTGTAGTAATGAAGTAAACCGGAAATGGAGAAAAAGTGATAAAAATTTAAACTACAAAAAAAAACATTTGTCATCTTAATGTCCGGTTAGCGACACTCCAATGTATTTAAAACAATCCATCACCGCTCGGTTTCTATTTCGAACGAATCGTTATTGTACACGAGTTACCAATCGTTTTTGCGTTACGACTAACATTACAGTCGTTTCTATAAGATTGTACGTCAAAACTTACGAAGCGTTTTTTATTCTTGCTTATGATCTACGCCTCGTAGATCATTCCATCCGTGAACAAAGCGAATCGTTTCTTGAAAGTAATCGGTTTTTATAAGGAGATAGAAACAAATAAACAAAAATTACCAGGTCGCATTATTATCTTAGCGATAGTCTTGATTTTACTAGTTGAGTAATATGTAATTCAATATATAGTGACCTCGTTTATTCTTAGACTATTTAGAATCAAAGAAATTCCGCGAGGCAACATAGTATTAAAAAGACCTTTATAGCACTGCCAACAAATTAAATCAATTGGGTGTCGAAAGCAATAATTATACAGCGAATGATTTTATAGATAACCGATTTGTCGAATCGCGTAGAGTTCAATAGACAATATAGATTAATACGGTATACATATATTGAAAGATAAAACCGTTTTATTTAAAAAAAAATCTTCGAATATATAAATATAACAGCTGAAAGTTACTGGCTACATCAAATTATTATATTCCTTAAAATAGGCTGAAAAGCATGTGCCTACATCAGTTATAATAATAAAAAAAAATACATTTTTTTTTTAATGTTTATATTCAGATTTTTTATATTTTATAGTCGCAGCAATTAGTTTCTTATGCACAAAACCAAACTAAAAATTAAAAGAAACTGATTATAATTTTAAATATAACGGTTTTTATTTCAATTACAATTCACATTTATTAACGTGAATACAGTACTAATAGAAAGTTAGACAGTATTTTAATACTAAATAATAGGTTGAACGGATTAATTTCTATAGCAATAAATTTTTTAAAACATTACGAACAAGCTTGCTTTGTGTCAAAAATTAAAGCGATATAAGGTTCGGTATACCTTAAACTTTAACAAAATATGAAAAAGACAATTTTCTTTATATATAAAATGTGTAGATTATAAAATAGATTTTTTGAAAATAAATCACTTATGTATTTTTTTTTTGTAAATAATTACAAATATTCCAATTAGTTTTAGTCAACTGTATAATATCAATAGTGTAGTAATTGTAATTTTAATGTATTTAATTTTTTTTAAAGATAACCTCATTTCTGAGTGAAAATGGACTGTTTATTTATTATCTGTAATTGTTTTTTTTTAATGAATTTTGTTTCTAATTATTCTTGATAAGGTTTTGAAATACAATCAAATTTATTTATCAAGTGTAATGTAATTTTAATGAGATTATCGTTTTACCCAATGCTTTATGTATCTTTTGATGTAATGTCGGGATGTCAAAGGATAAAATTATACAGCCCATGACTACATTTTATGTTTATATACATATTAAAATAAACGCCGCTGACATTAAATTCCTAGACACCATTTGTTTCCGCAAAATTTCAAATCCAGCTATTTTTATTACGTATCCTGTTATCAAATACTTTTAAGAGGAATTTTGTGTCTAGAGATTTAATCTCTAGACATCATTGAATATGTTTTTTTTCTCAAATCTCTTAAATTTTCATGTATGTATATATTTAACTAACAATTGTAATAGTGTATTTTTTGCACCACCTATTTATTTATTGACTGTAACACTTGAATAATCCAGTTTATTTATACTCTGAAATAAACTTTTATTTTAATTTTTTTTGTTTTTTTTTTTTCGTTTCCTTGTTTTCTTTTGTTTTTTTTTTTATTTATGGTTATATACGTTATGTAAATTTTGACGTATTTAATAATAATATAAAACGTTATTTTGGACTTCAAAATATATGTCACATGTCCTACGTGTCTTCTCTACTATACGGGACATTGGCAGAATATTTTTTTCGCTCAACTAGCGTAGATACAACTAATAAAAAAGAAAAAAAATGGCAATCTTCTTTTTATTAGATGATATGCGAAGTGGATATTAATATGTAATTAATAATAACTGCCTGATATTATTGTAAAAAGTGCTGCTATTATCATTCTTTGTATTCAAACTTTATAATAATTGTATTATCGATTTTGCTATAGACGTTAGTGCTTAGTTGTTGAGTTTTTCTTAAGTTTATTCAGAGAAATTTAATTTTTTGAAACATTTTAAAGAAAAGATTATTATACAAAAATTGAGCAGAATAGGTTTCGCCTCGGACCGGCTACTTCTGGAATAATCCGGGTGGATAATTCTGAAACCTGTAAGTTTTCAAGAAATCATTTACAAATCACATAAAATAAAAATGTATTAACATAAAAAATGAGTTTTTGACTTGCAGCACTCTATGAGCAGCAGTCTAAACCTTCAATTTTGAACACCTTAGAATAGCTATTCACATTTTAGTTTTATATAATTCATTTAACTATAGTATGCTTCTTCTGCTTTTTAATGTATTTGTAAACAGAACCAATAATTTAAAACGGCCAGTCATAACTTATCTATTTTCTACTAGAATCGCTTTTCACAAGTCACTCTTAAATTGCCAAAATTAAAACAGGCAAACGGACTGAGAAAGGCTGTTTTGAATTCAGTGATATACTATGTTTAGAATTTACCAAATAAGACTATAATTCTTGAGTTTATATAGATTTTATTATATATAGATATATTAAAAGTACGTTTTTTTAATTAATAGACATAAGAAAATCAATACAACACCAAAATATTGATGTGCTGGTAAGTTAATATTTGTAGGTTAGTTATGTATTACCAATTGAAAAAATCTAAATTTTAAAATTAATTCTATTTGTGGAAAATAATATATTCGGTATTAAGCGGAAAATAAGGTTTATATTAAAACAAAGTCTGGTAAAAGTCATTTAAAAATTCAATCATGAGCATATAATGCTTCTGATATTAGATTTTTTTTCTTGCGAAAGCTTCACGCTAGTGTGCTTATATTAGTTTTCGTAATTTTTTGTAGTATTTTTCATAAATTAGAATATTAAATTGTGAGACAATCTATAGTTATTAGTATCCAATTTTCTCAATTCTTCTATAATCGAGTAATAAAATAAAGTTTAAAAATTGTTCGTAATCAAAAAATATAAATTAGATTATAAGATTTTGCGAAATTATTAGACTCGTAAGTATATATTTTCGTTAAAGAGGGTAGTTTCAGATCCAGTTGTAAATAAGTAGCTAGACATAGATAATGAGATGAACGTCGAGTTTCAATGTTAACATTCAAGATTGTTTCTGAACAAATTTTATTCCCGATTAAAGGAAACTTATGAAAGTATCTGCATTTTTATTTCATTACCTGATTAAATACCCTTCCTAATCTTATTATATAATTTGGGTTCAAAGTCATAAAATAACATGATATATTTTCTGGTTGGCTTCTTCTAAGTCTGGGAGAATTTTAGTCAAAAGGTGACTTGCAACCATATTTAAAAAAAAAATTAGGTTTTAAGGTTCATTATGGTAAAATTTACTTTAGGATAATTTGTTCTCTATTCACAATAATATCTCAATAGTTTCAGATAAAACTAATTTTAATTTAAAAGTATATTCTTACAAATATATATGGCGAAGAAAATATACAGAATATCAAATAGAAGTTTTAGTATTACTTTTTATTTAGCAGTTCCTTCAAATATAGAAAATAAGTACAGTATGACTCAGCTGTCTAGTTTTTCAATAACAACTTGTAAATACACTTTAGGCCTCACCCATACAGGTTTCAAGCCTACTCAACATGCTTGCGTGAAGGTGTAGGTTTTTTTACAAATGTTTCCATCCTTAAATTTTTTAGATGTCAAATATGTTGTATTCAAAGTAAATATTCTGCAATATGACTATTCATCCTTTTTAGTAATAAAAAATTAAAGAAAGTAAACAAAATTACAGAAAACATTATTTATTAACTAGTTCCTTAAAGGCAAAAGCACATTATCACCATTAGTCAATTAAAATTAGAACTTAAATAAAATATTTGTATCACATTATTCATCTTCAACCATTTCCACGTCCTCTCCTTCATCTTTTTTCTTTCCAGATGCTAATTTCTTCGCTGACACTGCTTGTTTGTATATTTCTAATGCATCTCGTAGAGAATCTACAAATCTATCGAATTCTATATCTGACATGGCTTCTAGAACATCTTGACCAGTTAATGCCTTACGTTTATTGCTTTTAACGATATTTGTAGCTGCTGAAGTAACGTATAAGACGAAAACGGATGCCGCCTTCGCGAGACCAGTCCTAGCTTCTTTCGATATCGAAACTCCATCCGGTAAGGCCTCTTTCACGATTCTGGTAACTACTGTTAGTGGCAGATTAAGATCTTCCAACTTTTCGGCCATTATAATTGATTAAATGTTATAAAAATTTAGTATAACTATTCACAACATGCTACAACAAATAACCGCGAAATGAACTTTTGTTATTGTAAATGTCAACAGTTATGTCATTTGTCAATTGTCAATGACATTGACATAAGTAGTTTTTTGCAGAGAGGCAATAGTGCCAGCGTCTTGGGTACAATGCCACAGGACAATCTTTTAGATGGCGTGTTTTTGCTTTAAATTTGTAATGTGTATTTTGTGCTTTTTATTTTAATTTTGTATTTTATAAAAATGTCTGTACAAATAAATTAAAATTATAAAAAGCATTGTTATTAAATTAAAGAGATTTTTTTAAATTGATGTATAGGTAAAGACAACCCCTATAACGTGCATTATTTATACCTGAAATTATAGTAAATTATATCATTTTGCGGGTTACAATACGCGGGTATTGTACCGTTCTCTTATGTTCTTGTTCTTGTCTTTTCTCTGTTAAGTGGGGCTCAGGAGATAATAACAAAGCTGTACGGAATGAGATGTAGGGACTTTATCATATATGCATGACAGTGATATATTATATATATATGCATAACAGTTATAATAGACCAAAACATGTGAGCTAAAAATGGTGGTCTTTGTCAATGAGTAGACAGAAAAACAAATAGACCAAGGGGCTGTGAAACCGCGATTGAGACAGAGATAGTTTGTCAATGTATGCATATAATGCTGCCATAGTAACTGCATTCCCTGTTTTGGGAAATATTATTATTATTTTATTATTATTACTTTTTAATATTTATTATACATTTTTTTAATTAAAATATTTTTTTGTCTTCCAACTACACCCAAAAACCGTTGCATTGTTTGTTTTTGTTTCCGTTATCAATAGTACTTCAGCATCTTTATATGGTACTGGATTAGCATTCTCCTCAGATGTTGAAATCTAAAACACACAATTAAATTGTTAATAAAGAATGGTTGCCACATATATTTCTATGTTAACCTCTTGACTCGGAATCTAATATTATTATAAATTAATGAAGAATGTTAAATGATATTGTCGTTAAGAAATTATAAATAGAAGAACGAATAAATTAAAATAACATATTTAGATATAATGAAGCACTTTAGGCAATTTTCTTCTCGATATCGCTTTTATATGAAATAATACGACAATGCACCATTGTATAACCTTCGATATTATATAAGGATTGTTTTTCAACCTTTTCACTGAATTAGAATCGTTTTCTAACATAAAAATAAGCGAAAATTGAACAAAAAACACAATGAACGCACCAACTGTCAAGTTTGCTTCGCTACTTAAGTAGCGAAACAAACACCAAAACTGGTTACGCGATAAGGGACAAAAGATTTGAAAATTCTATCTCTGTCTAAACCATTTGTAACGTAATTTTCGTTCTCTTTTTTGTGTAAGTGAGTAAGAGATCGTCATTGCGTCTATTAGTTTCTCTGTCTACGAGCTTAGAGGACAGTTTTGAAGTAGTATTAAAAATTAACTTAAACAATTGCTTCGTAATTCAATAATATAATAATTATATTATACATTATTTTTAATCCATCAATGATTATCGAATATCATAGTTGGCGCATGTAATTCAGAATGAATGTATTATAAGAATCAAACCCGATTTTTCTACATTTATTTTTGTGTTGTGCAATAGTGTCCTCCCAATTTCATAAACAAACCTCAAACGGTTATTTAGATATTAACGTCCAAAAATCGTCATTTTTACCACCCACCCATAGATGAAAACTCTAACCCAGTTCCAGATGACCTAGAAAGTTCAAATTTGGCATCCAGATAGATAATTGGGTGAAAACAAAAGAATAAATCAGAAACTAGTAAATTTTTATCATTTTATTATAATATTTCTTTTAAGTGATTCTATTAGGAACACTTACTTACAGTGCCGGTAATGTAAGGTTCAGCAATCAAAATTGATTAGAGCCGGTCTTAGTGGATTTTAAGGTCTTCACGTGAATATATGTATAACGAGTGAAATACCGCTCTTAATTTTTTTTAATCCAAACATATCAGTTTTAGTGCTTATAACTATTTAAAACTAAGAGTATAGTCCATATTAATACTAAAACTGATATTTTTGAAAATTTATAATAAAATGATAAAAAATTATTAGATCTTTTCTGTACAAAAATTAATGATATCCCATTAAAAACATAAATGTGAAATGAGAGCCAAGTTCAATGATTAGCCCTGAAATTTATTTATAACAACATAAAATATTTTATAACCACTTAAAATATCGTTTCTTCTTATAACTTAGGAAAATATATTGAAACCTAAGGTCTGACTTGGCTAGTTTTCATATTTGAAATTTCATTGTGATGATTATTTAATTGCGATATTTGAATTATTAGATTTCATACACTGCAGTACATAAAATATGTTCTTTATAAAAAAATATAAAGAATATATATAGGTCACTGACCTGTAATTGCTAATAAGAAAAAATAATTTGGAACGTGCTTAGGAAACGCAGTAACGGCTTAATTTAATGAGACCGTGAAATTATTAAGTCTTCATACTGCTCGGAGCATATCGCATCTTTTAAATATTCACATAATCAAATAAATTAAGGTTTTAATATTCACAGCTGTGAAGGAGTCTTTACATTGCGCAAACTCAACAACCGCGCCATTTTGAACTTAAGTTATGTACTTATGTCAGTGCGGCACAAGTTCTGTGTGGAGAGGACGTTTTCGCGCGCGTTTTATCGATCCTGTCATGAATTTGACGTTGTGTTATTGTGATGTTTTTTTTTTTCAAAAACATAACTAATAGTACAAAGTCTTAAAATAAAACACGTGATCCAGTATAATATTTGTGGTTTTAATTTGTTTTAGTAGAAGAAAAGGTTTTGGTTTATTGACACTCGTGCTGCGAAAATTATTGCTAGTGATTCGTGTTTTGGACGTTAAGTGAGGTAAGATTTTATAAATAAATGTAGGGATAAATTAAATAAATTAATACAAATCAATTAAACTCATGTTAACATTGATTCATTTAAAAAGTAACCCATAGTAACGTCCCCGTAAACAAATATGTAAATTAATATTCATAAGTGCTTTCCCAATTTGCCCGATAAATTTTACGATGTGTTTTTCATTAAATATTTATGTAAATGCATTATCATGACGTTACTCGTAAAATTGTTGTCGATAATCGGATGTGAAAATTAAATTCAAGTAAATTCTAAGATTCCTTTACGCATGATTGTGAATTGTAATGCTTAAACGCTTTATTTACATTTTAATTTATTTCAATTTGAATATGTGGATGATAATGTTATTTTCTACATACGCTAAATGCTAAAAAACAAAGTTATATTTTTATTATGATTGGATTTAAAAAATAAACAAAATGTTAATTATGTCTTATTTTATACCAGCCTCGATAAAATTTGTAATTAGTTACACTAACTTTTTTTATTTAACTTATATTCATAAGATTACGCATTGTGACAATATCACGAGAGTTCTGAAAACAAAGCTTTATATTTATTAAGTACGTAATGTTGTAAACATCTTTTAGTTTTTCTTAACGTATTGCTGGTCTATTACCAATTCCTGATTGGCAAACCCGGATTCATCAGTGCCAAAAGGCAGTTAAAGGCGTGGATCTACGTAAATTGGCTTTATTTGGTTCATTTGTTCTTTCTCGGATATCGTTACCGGGAAAACTAAAAGTTTATGTTAATCAACTTTACTTAAACCGCTTCCTCTTCGTTTCAAGAACAGAATATAAAAAATATATATAAATAATAGAAACAAATATATAAAGTACTTACTGAATTTGTTATTATTATTAGTTTTTTTTTAAGCTATAGCATAAGTTTTTTTATTATTTAAATCGGAATATTAAATAACACATTAAGTGGACTTTCCGCTTATTTTCGCAGAAAAATATATTTAAAATTTTTGAGCGATTTTTTTACGTAATCGATACATGTGCCTGTATCTATTAAATCAGTGCGAGGTGAGACGTTGTTCTGATGGGATCTGTACTCTCGGTAAAGAGTAGTTATATTCTTTGGATCTGTGGCACTTTTCACAGGAACACGGGCACAGGGAGTTGGCGCGAGGCATATACAACAGGGGTTGGCAATTACTCATAAAAAAAATACTAGAGTTCGATTCCTATACTTAAAATAAGTTTATTTTTTATTATTAATAACTGCTACAAATGTCGATAATTTGATGTTGACCGCTAGTCCGCTACCTTTGTAATTTTTACCGTACAAAAATAATTATATTATATTTTCAATGTGTTAATGTATTTTTATGAATATCACAATGGACGGTAAGGTATGATTGAACTAAATAATGCCAATGATACAATCCATGTATGTACGAATTCCTATACACAAACAGTTATATAAAGTTACACACGAAAATAAAACATTTTTTTTAATTATTAGAATAAGAAACTCCGTGTTGTAGTTGTATATACATCCAAATATAAGAAATTATATTAAAATCTCATTGGAGAAAATGCTTTGTGAGCTGTGTGGTCAAAAGTGTCTAAAGAGTTCATCAGATATCCAATATGGCGGATGACAAACGACTATTATATCGATTGCGGTAAAGCGTATAATGTATGTTGTATATTTTCTGGCGCCAGAAGATATATGTGTATCTTCTGGCAGAATTATTTCGAGATGAAACCGCACAATCAAAATCCATAAAAACTGAAACGCTACTCATAAATATAAATAAAATAAAATAAATTACCCAAATTTTACAAGTACTGCATATAGATAAAAAATATCGCATACTTATTGATATTATAGTGGTAAAAAAGTATCTATGCTTTTAGTTGACGTATTTGACAAAAAAGCTCAGATGATTAAAAAAATCTAAATGTAATTAAAAAGTCTAATATATTTTGAAGGGTGAAGAATAGCAATGAAATACTTTGTTTCCATATCCCATTTACAAGAGAGCTCGTATGTCACCGAAACGGGAAAAACTGGATTCCTACTGGTTGTTCCTAGGGCTGTTACTTTTTAATTATTTATCTTATTATATATTTAAATTAATTTTAAATACAATACATAACAAGAACACGTAAAGTTAATACATCTATGACTAAAGTATAAATGTTTGTGTAAAAATATTTATTTAAAGTATACCTTATTTAATTTTTTTTGACATGCTTGATGTTTTTAATATTTTTATGCTATTTCATTAAGTTTAAGCGTCGTAATTAAGATAATAATATTTTTCCTGTCACTTTTAAATAATTTCAATTGTGTTTTTATTAATGACTTCAGTTTTAAATATCAGATTCATATAGATATGATCCAGAATTCGAAATTCTATTATTGTTTTTAATAACAGATATTATCTGTTATGCTTTAACGCGTTACGCGTTTCCACACGGGAAAAGTGGGGGGGTATGTGGCCGAGTGTGCCCTGAACATCGGAATACCCACAAAAAAATCAGCGGTAGCCTTTCCGTCTTAACGAGGAGCGCCATGGGATCGCTTTCGCATGCTACCGTGACGTAGTATCACCTAACCTAACCTAACCTTGAAAATAAAACGAATTCCCTTTTAATCTGAAGCTTATTATTACAGAATTGCAACAACGAAGATTTAAATACATTATTAAATATTCAATTGACAACCCTAGCCACACCGAAACATTTACATAACGATTAAAAATCATTAAACAAAAAATGTAATTGCTTCTGATGAAATTCGACCTCGTGGCCACGTATGAGGTTAATGGGTATACCACCTACAAAACCCACCCTTCACTTTCGTAGTTTTATGCGTGTATACATATATTATTCAAGTGACTTCCTTAATTGAGCTTTAAAAGACCGTTCAATAAATAACTAATTTTAAAAATTTGAACGTGAGTTTGTTTATTACTTTTTCACGTCTCAACTACTCAGCAGAACATCATGAAATTTTGTATGCACGTTGTCAGCACAGAAAAGACATAGGGTAGACTAGTGTCCAATAAAATAAAATTAAGTACACATTATTTAAAGTCAGCAAGTTTATATATATTTTTTTATTTAAAGTAGGTAGACATATTGGCAAACGGACCACCTGATGGTATGTGGTTACCGCCGCCCAAAGACATTGGCATTGATATATAAACCACCGATATTTGGTGATGATATTATAACGCCTGTAATGGGGACACTATGACTGTCTCGCTCACCCTACACACCGGAATACGACACTACTATGTATTTATAAATACCCGTAATATAATAATGATATTTTACGAAATTTTACGTCTAAAATATTGTATCTTCTATTTTACATATATAAATATTCTGTCAAAGTACAACGAGCAACAACGTCTATTATTTTATTTTTTATTTCCATAAATAATATATTCATTTTTGATCAAAATTTTGTAAACCACATTTTTATTAACGGAAAGCATCTAATTAATATGCTATTGATAAGGATTTGAAATAAATTTATCGTTAAGTATAATAAAATTGACAAAGTAATTTTACACATTTTTAAAAAGAAATAGTTTTCGAACGTTTTAGATTTTATTTGGTATCACAGTTTATATTAACATTCGATTTTCAAAAATATTTCTGAACACAGTCTCATGAATGATTTTCTTAAAAACTTAGTTGTTTGTAACCTACCATTTAAAATTAGAATACAATAAAAATATTATCTACAGAATAGAACACTTAAGATTAAATTTCGGATCGTTCGAATGGGAAAGTCCCGGGCTATGTGAAGTGTAAGGTATGACAACTTGACCTACATACACATAAAACGCTTTCCCACGAAGATTTCTAACAATGAAACGAAGCTCCCTTGTTTCCTTGCAAAATGAAAGATAAGCCTATTTTGTAATTTTGAAAGCTGATCACTGAAGATAATGGAATGAGTTCGATTTTTGAAAATTAAAATAAAAATCTCATTGAGTGCCCATCACGCATATTTTTAGTAAAAACAATGACCTCGACAGATAACCTATCTCATACACGCGTAATTGTACAATGAATAGTTCTTCAAATTCGATACAACAGTTATGTTTATAAAAAAAAAAAAACACTGATAACATCTGACTGATTTCAACCATGATGGTTAATCTCAACTGAGTCTATCCAATTGTGTTGGAGATAGGATAGTGCACAAAAAGTAACAAAGTGTAAATATCCCACTGCTGGGATAACGATTTTCTGTAGGAGGAGAAGATTTGGAGCTTACTCTTCCACTTTGCTCGCTGCTGCTGCATGATTTCCTTCACCGTCGAGCACAAGATGATTTTTTATAAAATCAAATTAAGATCGGCTTTGAACTCTGAGACACCGGTTAATTACGTTTTCCAACCACAAGGCCATCACGGCTATAGTGCACAATTCTGTGCATACAAATGTGCCCTCACTATACCTTCACTTTCATAATCAGATCGGGCGGAGAGCGTTCAGACGCAGGACCAATGGCCTTTAAACTAGAGCCTTATAAGGCAATAAAGAAACGCTGTAAAATAAAATTAAACACCGCTTAAGATATATCTCGTTAAATAAGTAAATAATTATAATAGTAACATATTTAATAATTAATCTATGTTGGGAATACTTAGGTTCGCAAATAAGATTTTCAATCGCTCTTTTATGGTTTTTATCTATCAAATATCCACAGGTCCATCGCAGAAAAAAAAGTTGCAATATTACATAGATTTAAATATATCAGAATTACAATTGTAATTGCCTTATTTTAAGCTATGTCAGCCTGTCTATGATAGAAATTCATAACAAAGCTTGACCGCGTTTCTATTAGGTATCGCCAAATTGACATCGCAGTTTTGAATCTTCTGAATAGTATTAAAGTACTTTATGGTATTTAAAAAGTTAATGTTTCCTATAATTAATTAAACCTTTTTTAATGTTTCTCTTTAATGAATAATAAATACTAGGAAAACAGTCATTGAACTTTTATCGTACCCTAAAGTATTGCCCATATTTAATTTGTATAAATTAATCACGACCTATGAATTTATTATAATTTTTCTAAAGATAATGTATGAATATCAATCAATATTCTAAACTTAAAGCGAGTGAAACTGCGAATCCCATCTACTTATATAATAATGTTATATACTAAAACCTGCTCTTAAACGCATCTTCTGCTGTACGTGTTATGTATATAGGTTTAAAACTAAACTGGACTGAGGACATACATTTAATTGTGTATATAGTTTAATAAGTATTTCATTTGACGAAATAAGTAACTATTGAATTCTTAACCGTCTTTTTTATTTTATTTTTATAGAATAGGTAGGCAAGCATGAACCACCTGATGCTAAGTGGTCACCAACGCCCATAGACATTGCCATTGTAAGAAATTTTAACCATAGCTTTCATCGCCAATGCGCCACAAACCTTGGGAACTAAGATGTTATGTCCCTTGTGCCTGTAATTACACTGGCTCACTCACCCGTCAAACCGGAACACAACAATACAAAGTACTGTTGTTTTGCGGTAAAATATCTGATGAGTGGGTGGTACGTATCCACTTTAGTTAGAATCGACATTTCAAACCGGCGTTAGCTTAAAATTTGATTTAATCTTGATGAAAACTAAATTTCAATAGTCGACTAACTTACAATCGTGTTAAAATAAAACGAATCAATACTGAAACAATTGACTTGTATACGAATAATTAAAGTTTAAACTTCATTGGCGTTAACTGTATGGAATAAAACTAACTGTAACAATTAAACGATATCCAATTATTCTGTTGAATTGGAATGCCACAGAGTAAAAAATGTTAGCTATACCATATATACCACAGAACAGTAGTATATTATAAATAATAGTTTTCTAATTTAATTTACGCTAATCAAAGTGCTAATTAGAAGTCCGTATACGATAACCATTGAGTCATTGAGGTCATGATGTCATCGCTAACAATTGTATGAACAATGAAATTAACAAGATTTTATGTGAGAAATTATTAACATTGAATACTATGGAGTGTAAAGGTAAGAAGTTTGTTTGTGTATAAAAAGTTTCTATCAAAATGTATGTAATTTGCTTGGCGCTATAGGAGCTAGAGGGAGACATTTTAAGGAACGCGTTGATGCTAGCGTAGAGAGAGAAAGTCAGACATCCACCTTCAAGAAGCGCTATTTTAAAATTTGTATCCACTAATAAACGCATAAATGTTATGTAATATCTTCTAACTGTTTGTTTTAAAAAATAGATAGGCTGACGGGCAAATGGGCCACCTATATCATCCTGATGTTAAGTAGCCATCAGCGCCCAGACATTATTAACCGTAGTAAGAAATATTAACAGTTCCCTACATTGCCAATTCGCCACCATTCTTGGGAGCTAAGATGTTACGTCCCTTGTGCCTGCAGTTACACTGGCTCACTCACAGTTCAAACTGAAACAAAACAATGCACTATTGCTGTTTGGTGGTAGACGAGCTTGCAATTAGTCCTACAACCAACTTTTTCGGGAAAAAATCCTTAAGAGAATTTATTCCTTACACCTACACTGCATAATTTAAACCATAAATAAATTAAAATTAATTAGATTATAAAAGCTACTACATACGTGTTACGTGGAATGATAACAAGAATGTTAGCAGCATCTTCCGTTAAATCAAAATTCCTATACCCGGCTCGAAAAATTAACCATTCCCCTGTCGGTGGATAGACGTAACTTCATTTTCCAAGTATTTTAAACACGGAATCCATTATTAAAATTATTTATTCAGTATTTCGTCGCCTCGTACATCGTTAGGTCATTGTTAAATCGCTGGGAGGGGTGACAGCTGTCAACGATGTCACAGCTAAATTTATAGCGGAAGTCATGAGCGTCTTTTGTAAGCTTTGTAGGATGGGCTACCTTTTACTAGCTCTTGTCTCATTTCCCACAACGCACTGCTACCGTAAAGTTAAATAGTCTTCATACGTTTAATTTTATTTATAACTGGAGTTAGCCCACGGCTTCGGCCGTTTGTTAAGTCAAGGTAATGGTGGAAGGTTTGTTATAAAAATAGTATATGCCCTTCCTCGGGGTTCAAGCTTGCTCCATACATAATGTCATCAAAATCGCTTCAGTGGTCTAAAAGAGAAAGCGTAACAGACAGACGGACTTATTTTCGAGTTATGTACGTAATTATCTCTCCAATCTCTATTAGTATAAGACATTAAAGTTTAACAAGGGACATACGCTCAATCCTTGGGGGCTTAATAAAAAATAATATAGAAATGACCCTTGTGTATATTGGAATTGTATATATGGAATCGTTTTTTTTACCCTTAGTAGGCCAGCGTTTGACCCTTGCTTGATGTTAAGCCTCGATACGGTTTAGGAGATAGCATGCTTGCTTAGTAGAAACCTGTTTACTCTGGAATTGAAGACCCCAACAATACCCTTCAAAGCCATTACCCTTTAAAGCCGAAACATATCAATACTGTGTTATCGTTTGTGTGTGTTGTGGTTAGCCAGATAAGCTTGCAAACAGCATTTGCTGATGAAACAAACCATGAAGATCAAGTATTTAAATTTATATAAAACATAATTTTAAAACCAGTTTCCGCACGCTGCTCGCCCGTGTTGAGGGGGAGGAGCAGGTGTGAGGTAAGGTACCCTAGGTTCTTCAGTAGACTGATAAAGTTTACAAAAAATTTCATATTGATCGGTTGAGTATATTAAACGAACTCATTTATAATATTAGTTAGGATTTACATGTGTGGTTATTTAATTAGTATCTTGTTAAACAAGGTTGTTACAGTTCGCACTATTTTGTTATTTACTTCTGGCAACATTGTTTTTAATACTCATGTACACTGAGTGTACTATTATCTTTGTATAGAGTTAAAGTTCAATATATCTTCGTACCAAAAAAAAATGTTTATTTTAACTAAGAAAAGTAGAATTTTGATGCAAATTATTTTTTAATTTAAATGTATATTTTTATTTACTTTCTAGTTTAATAATGGCCGCTATATATGGCAACGATGTATTGTAGCGATGCGAGTTCGCATTTATATCAAAAGGCCGTATATTGTACACGCAACCGATATCTGATCCGATCGTATTCTCAGATGCTCGCACGTGAAATATGTCATCGGCAATAACGGAATGATGAAATCGTCTAATTATCAGTGTCCTCATATATGTTCCGAGTTGTCACGACCTCCACTCGTGTAGGTATACCTTTTATTAGCTGAGCAATAGAATGACGCCGCATTTCATATGCTACGATTACGATTTATTGAATAGAAAACGCAACTACGATCGATATAATCTACAAGGATATACACACCGTAACAGCCTGTCAATGTCCCACTGCTGGGCTAAAGGCCTCCTCTCCTCTTTTTGAGGAGAAGGTTTGGAGCTTATTCCACCACGCTGCTCCAATGCGGGTTGGTGGAATACACCAATATACACACGTTCGATAAAATTGCACGGATATCATTACGATATATCGTTGACGTTTCGCATAGAATAAGTCAATATTTATCTGCATCAAATGTTTAATAATATGTTATTAAACTCGAAAAGGACACAATCTTTCACAATTTAAATAAACAAAACGTTATTTTTACCGTTTGTTTTTAATACAATAATATGTTAAGAAGTGATTTATTTATCTTAGATAATAACATGGATGAAATCTTAAAATATATGCATTATATTAACATACCATGGTCTATATTCGTCCTGTAACCAAAATAATTAAGAAAGTTCCATACAAATCTGGTATGGTTTAAACAACCCCGGATTTATATAATCCTACAAGGCTCAAGTCGAAGGACAAATCCTGCCAAAATTAATATAAATTTATTCGAAATGCTTCGGAATGTGTCTCAAATTTCAAAGTGCTTGGGGCCTTGGTCACTAAGTCTGGACTTGGATGTAGCGTTTATGTCCAAAACTCATAAAATGCCAAAGTTGGATCGTTCCAACAGTATATAAATTGTCTAGGTCAGTAATAAAATATCACTAGCACGATAATATATATATCTTAATATACATACGTACATCGTTCTTGTCTTAAAATATAGTAATTTAACATATAGCAGTTCAGTCAGGTCTTCTGCTCTGTTTAATGTTTATTATAAATTAAAATGGATACAATGCCACAGGACAATCTTTTAGACGGCGTGTTTTTTCTATAAATTTGTAATGCGTATTTTGTTTTTTATTTTAATTTTAGTTATAGAATATATTTATAAAAATGACTATATAGCTTAAAATAAATGATGACTAATTTTAATAAAATAAATTATGTCAATAAAAGTTCAAATTACAACTTCTATCAGAATGTGTAATTAGTTAAAAAAAAATTGATGGCAAAGATACAGTTTATTCTGACATATCAATTTCAAGTGGAATCTTTTATACTCATTTGAATCGTTTTGTTGTGGATTAATTTAAATGTAAAGCTACCATCGGATACCATTCGGAATGCACCTTCTATCGAAAAGAACCGGTAACATATTCTGAAGTTATTCTTTTCAACTTAATAAATTACATAGATATTTTAATTAAATGCTATAAAATTATAATTTATCCTGTATGAAAATCAATGAATACTAACCCCACACTTTTTTATCTTTATAGTTATCGATGATATATCTACATCATAAAATAATTTAATGTGTTTTTTTTTATTGACAATGAATGTTAACGGATGACATAATTTTATTATAAAATTGATGTATGCAAAGTCAAGGACAAAATCCGTCTGCCAACGGTAAAACAATTAAATAAAAATATTTATTTATAATTTACGAAACATATGTATGTACCCACGTCGTAGTCCTTGACATTTTGTGTAACAGGATAATATTATTTATGTTAAATTAAAACCTTAATTATGCAATACTAAGGTAATTGAAAATTAAATTAAAAAAAAATTGAGGTTTTTTTTTTAATTTAATAAGTGTTAATAATGAACAATCTTAAACAAAATGATTATGTCAGTGCTCATTACCTATATACATGTCATATTTTTTTATTATTTAGTAAGTACATGTTAAATGAGTAATGAGTAGACAATGCAAAAAACACGACACAAAAAATGTTGTAAAATCGTAAACGTATATTTTTTTATACGTACTGTAAGAAAAAAATATTAAGAAGTTACCACAACAAAAATTGTTTTTTTTTTTATGTATCTCACGAATTTAAAGCTAGGCTATCAACCTTTCGCGGCATTTAAGTTTTTTTGTGGTGACGCCATTTTGTCCAAAGCATGATGTCAGTATTACGTAACCACGGGTTCGGCTCACTACATTATTAAATTGCTGGTACCAAATAATATTACTTTTATATTATTCATATGTTGTGTTCAAATGATTATTTTATTTAATTATAATATGTTCGAGATACCTACTGTAGATTTACATAGTTTTCACTCATCATTAAACGATTCAAAATTTGAAACCGAATATTCTCATATCATATGTGTCTATTTTATACGTGACATTGGCAGAATATTTTGCGCTCAAATAGCATAGATACACGCCAAAGAGAGAGAGAGAAAAAAAAAATACTTTTAATATTTATGTTTTTGTCAAGTGTAGTTTTTTTATTTGAAATTTATTAAAGTTTTTATTTCAAATAATTGTTACCGTCTTGCGTCCTTACACATAAGGGGACAAAAATGATGAAAAACAGAGTACCTAATTAATCATCAATCAATCCAAAAATCAATGGTCACCATCGCTCATAGACATTGGCGTTGTAAGAATTAACTATTACTAGTAACTAAGTACGATTGTGCCCGTTACACTGATTCAATCACCCTTTGAACCGGAACACAGAATACTAAGATTGCTTTTTGGCAGTAGAATACATGATGAGTGGATGGTACTTTCTCTTGCTTGCACAAGTTAATCTAAATGGCTATATCGAATCTTGCCTAACTAAACAAAAAAATATATAAATATTATTTTAAATTAGTTAGATCCGTGAAAACTATTATAATTATACTATTGCCCTCAATATTGTTATGACAATATACTGACTACCTCGTTGGTCTAGTGGCTTGATGTAAGGCCGCAGACCCGGAGGTTCTGGGTTCGATTCCCAGTTCGGGCCAATAAAAAGTTATTGGGTTTTTTTGTCAGAAATTCTTAGTAGCAGCCCGGAGTCTGTAAGTTGGAAGTGTGTACACTCCCGTGCCTCGGAAAGCACGTAAAGCCGTTGGTCTTGCATCTGAACTCTTTCCGGTCGTATCGAATTGCCGTCCCATCGGATTATGAGAGTTAGGGAATAGACAGTGCACCTGTGTTTGCGCACACACTTGTGCACTATAATATCTCCTATGTAGATGGCTATTTTCCATTGAGATTGGCCGCCATGGCTGAAACCGGTCTGGAGGACATTATTATTATGACAATATAGTGACGGATACGGATGGTTGGATATTAAAGTCTCAACATAAGCCTTTAATCTTAAATACGAATATTAAAAAAGTAAATTTTAATGTCAGTAATACAAAAGGACGCAAATGCAAAATCTTTCTCGTCATAATAATTTGCGCATGAATTCACTACAGGCCATTATGATTTATGTCCTAGAATAGCGGTCGTTACTTTTATGGGCGTCCCGCCATTTTATAACTTCATAGAATAGATTTACTTTTTTTATATAAATGCTTGACCTGTTTTTGTTGGTGACAACAGAAATCTCTTATATTTTGTATTTACTAGTTATTTACTTAAATAAACATTTGACCGTTCAAATGCATTTTTTTCTAGCCTTGAAGACTTAGAAATGAGGAAACTTGGAAAAGATAGATGTCCTCCTAGAGATTAGCCAATTGCGCAGGTGATATTGTAGTGCACAAGTGTGTGCGCCAACACAGATGCACTCTCTATTCCCTCATTCTTATAATCCGATGGGACGGTAATCGGACACGACCGGAAAGTGTTTACGTGCATTCCGAGGCATGGGAGTGTACACACTTTCAACTTCCAGACTCCGCTCTGCTACTGAGAATCTTCGATAGAAAAACGATTTTTTTTTATTTTCCCCACCTGGCTGGAACCACTAAAGAAAGTTAAAAATTTGCTACCCAAACAGAAAAAAAAAACATTAATAAAAAAAATCGAATTGATTACGTAAAAATACATTCCATAACATTTTTCGAACAAGAAATGTTGCCAGGCAAAAAATAATTTAATTCTTAACAACGTGAATAGATAATTTCGTTACGTAAAAATATTTTCGATGCATTTCAATGGCGTTATCTTGAGAGCTCTTATCATTCTCGTGATCCGTAACCTATAATACGGCTTTTTGCATGAATCAGAACACGAACAAATTGTTACATTTTTATTTGATAATACTATTAGCTAATAAAACGGAGTAAAGAAAAACAATAATAATATTTGTAATCGGTAAGCTGATGGTAGGTCACCATCGTCCATAGATATTGGTACTAAAAAATAATAATAACCATTCCAACCATTGTTTAGGAATTGAGATATTATGTCCTATCGACAATGATCAAATGAATTTGTGTAACGTACGGTTCATATATCAGTAATTATTTTTTTTTACTAACGTGTTACCATCAATAAAGAAGTTGCTAAGTTTTCACGTCCTCGCTTTGATTAATACAAAAAAACGTAGTTTTAATTAAAATGGAAGTATTTTATCCTGATTTTGAGTAACATCGCTCACAAGACACGAGAATGCGGTTTTTAAGATAACTCATTTGAATTGCAAAACGAATCGTTTTTCAAATAAAGTTACCGGGTTAAGCTCGCTGAACCACGATACATGACAGGGACCTATCGACACATGGAATTTACTTATTTAAGAATAAAAAATCTAATGGCTCGCAAGATCAAGATACGTGTCAGTATTTTGCCGTAATGCCGTTTGCAAGCATCCATGACGTAAAGATTCCAACTTAAGATTAAAAAGTCATTTTTGTTAGTTTAAAATATTCTCTTAATTCTTGGCAAGCGATAATGAACCTTAACTCGCAATAATTACCTCTGAAGTACGGTCGTGATACGTTTGAAGAGCTTTAATTGATTATCTATATGGTTTATTAATTAATTATTAAAGCCGTGCAATTTCATTATTTATATTAAAATAGTACTTTTTTCACTTTCTTTTTTTTCGGAATATTGTCAATCATTTTGATTGCATACAATATAAACAGATTTGTAGTAAACTTGATATATCATGTTCATTAAATAGTTTGAAAACTAAGTGTCATTTTTTACCTACGACCTATGTTAACGTCAAGCGTTCTTCTGCAACAAACATCAATGTTTTAAAAATTATAAAAAAAATATTAACTTTTCTCTTATATATATATATAAATAAATAAATAAAAAAATAAATTATCCATCAATTTGGTTATTCACTTTTTGACAGATGGAACTGTCAAACTGATGGATGCAACATTATGATTATAGCTAGGCTACCTTATAAATGCGGATTCCCTAGGACCTGAGAAATAGCTTGGACTAAAAACGTGAAAAATATTCTACGGATCACTCTTTACTAGTGACGTAATTTTAAACAGCAACAAAACTATCTATAATATCGTGAGAAACATTCGATAAACTGATAAAACAAACTTAATAATGTAGGTTAGATTGTATCATCTCATTCATGATACACAAGGACGGACAATTTAGCGATGTTAGTGATTCGCGTGTTTGTAAAGTATTTTTTCATATATGTACTTGCCTTTTATTCGAAATGAGTTTTATATTAAAACATCTGGCGAAATGTGGTAAGCTTGAGTCCAATTTTTTTCATCAATTTCGGTTTATATAAAAACTTTATTTTTTTATAGAATAGGAAGGCGCACGAGCATATTGGCATTGTAAGAAATGTTAACCATCGCTTACATCACCAATGCGCCACCAACCTTGGGAACTAAGATGTTATGTCCCTTATGCCTGTAATTACACTGGCTCACTCACCCTTCAAACCGGAATACAACAATACCAAGTACTGCTGTTTTGCGATAGAATATCTGATGAGTGGGTGGTACCTACCCAGACGAGCTAGCACAAAGCTCTACCACCAGTAAAAAACTAGTCGAAGTTCAAGGTCTTCTGATCAAAGCTAGTCGGTTCAGTTAATAGATACCATGTTCAAAATCCAAATTTTGTATTTGTATAGCCTATTCCAATGACAGGAGTAAAGATAAATTAACAACTTTGATCATGTATTGATTGACATGTGTTATGGATTCGTGAAAAAATGGCGTTTTGATAGTCAGCAAAATTATCGGAACTAAGCAAGTAAAATTAAAACGGATATGATTAAAATAGTTAAGTGGTAATTGTATTATAAAGTAGCTAATCTAGCTTGTTAAGCTTTATTATTAATACCTATTGCGTTTTTTTTTAAATCTATCATTAAGAGTCTTAAATATATAAAAATAAAAATTAAAAATAATGTACAAATCGTGACCGCATGGAATGATGCATGATGGCAAGCAAGGATAGAAGCATTTTCCCATTTGATTGACATTCCCGATGCTCTGGGCGACAAATGAAGTATTATTATAGTATTATAAATAAATATATATTATTCAGCTGTGTATGTGCTTAATATCTGCTTATTATAGTTAGCATATCGCATGGCATATGTACATACATAGGTCTCAGGATTGTTTATTTCTACTCATCCTGACAATGGCAGGTTTCCTCACGATGTTTTACTTCACCGTAAAGCACGAGATTAATTATAATCACTAATTAAGCACATGAAAATTCAGTGGTGCTTGCCCGGGTTTGAACCCTCGATCATCGGTTATGATTCACGCGTTCTTACCACTGGGCCAGCTCGGCTTTTTATAAAATAATAATAATATCCTGAGACATTATACACACACGGCCATCTGATTCCAATTATGGAAACCAGACTACTGATATACTACCTATACTATTTTTCTTTTATAAATAAAAATACATACTTATATATATAATTACACCCAGACTCAGGACAATCAGACAAGTTCATGCACACAAATGTCTGTCCTGGGTGGGAATCGAACCCACAACCTTCGGCGTTAAAGGCAAGTGTCTACCAACCACGCCAACCGGCCCGTCAAAGTATAGTCTCTGGATATGCGTTGAGTCAGAATTGTACTAATCATTCATAAAGGCTATGAACTATATGAAATATCTTGGTTCAGTGCTTCCGTGTGTCTGGTCTCGAACGGTTGTTGAATTCTCGATGATTTGAAATTTATTTTTTTTGTATTTAAAAATATTTTATATCAGTGGCTTTTTAAATAAAGTTTCTTTAAACTGGTACGTAATCTACTTTTATTACTGTTATGATTAAAACATATAAACATGCACGGTTAGGACATACCTTATTCTTATTTCAAATTTCTGAATTTTGAATTGAAAAAAAAAAAGAAAATGATACTAAAGTTTATCAATTCAATTTCGTTCTGATATTGTAATTAAAGCACGATTGTTGGCGATTTGCGGATCGAATTGACGAGCCATTGTCATTATGGAAGACGAGCTTTCCACAGCGCGTTGGGCAGTACCAATACAATGGAAACTGTTAACTTCAAAGCTATAAAAATTGTAAATACATCACGTAAAAATACAAGTATCTGTAGTATATACAATAAAATACGACTGTGTATATTAAAGTAAGAATAATGCATTAATAGCAGTGACCGTTTTTTAATGAATTACTAATATTTCTAAGAGTGGGGACGATCAGGATTGAACCTGCGGCTTTTACATCGCTGCCCATAAACCATTGCGTTATTAATGCTTCATTATTTTCGGAGTCTGTATTACAGTTAAGGGCTTAGTGTGACAGCGTCATCAGTTGAAAGGACGGAAAGTCAAGCCAGATGTTTCAACTCATTAAGGGCTCAGATTACGCTCGTCTTACACGCCTCTGTATCGGTCATCGGCTTAGGACGTGGTCGGGACGGGTTAATACAAAGCTCTGCCACTTACTCTCCCACTTAACTCATCACATTGCAGAACATGACCAATAACATGTTAAAATTTCTCACTAATGAGTTAGAAGCTCCTGACCTTTAGAGGAGAAGCCCTGGAGCTTATTCCAGTTAACGGTAGCTAAGTGGATTCTCGTGTCCCTCCATCAAGGCTCCGTCGTGGATGTGTATGGACTTAGCAGATCATTGTCCAGTAGGTCAAAAATAAATGTGAGTTCAGTTCGCATGCTGTTCTACAGCTGTGTTAACGACAGTGCAAAAAATCTGCCAAAACTCGAGTTTCGCGCCGCGAAATATATATATATATATATATATATATATATATATATATAAATACATATGCATGAGTTTCTCAGGACATATGCAAGTTTCTTCACGTTAACTTAGTTGACCTTTAAGCACAAGCTGAATTATAAATACAAATTAAGCACTATAAAACTTAGTTCTGCCTCGGTTCCGCACCCGTGACCTTTGTTTAAGATCAACTTTTAAATACTGGACATATATTGTAAAAACTATAATGTCATAAGTAAAAAAAAATAGTGTTAGTCGATGGACGAGTACGTGGCCCACCTGATGGTATGTGGTCACCAACGCCCATAGACATTGGCATTGTAAGAAATGTTAACCATCGCCTACACCGCGAATGTGCTACCAACCTTGGGATATAAGATGTTATGTCTCTTGTGCCTGTAATTACACTGGCTCACTCACCCTTAAAACTGAAACACAACAATAACAAGTACTGCTGTTTTGCGGTAGAATATCTGATGAGTGGGTGGTATATAATAATGTACATATTATATATATATATATATATATATATATATATATATATATAAGATTGTTGAAAGTGTGAGGTCATCACCGCTTTTGTTAGTCTTTATAACCACTATTTTTATTTCTATTTTAGTTATAGAATATATTAATAAAAATGACTATATACATGGCTTAAAAATCCTTAATTAATTATATTTAATACACATTTAATTCAAGAAAAAAAAACTAAAACATATTGCTTAATATAAAAATCAAGGCCCATAAACATTAATTATGTTTTTTTTTAATCAACACAAAGTTTAAAGTTCACGTGTTAAAGCAATACGGTCCTTATGGCAATAATAATAAAAGCTCTTTAAATTTAAAATGATAACTAACAAGGTCAGTGCTTATTACGTGTGATGTTAATCATAGCGATTAAGTATAAAGTTTTTTTTTTAATTAAGAATCTTTGTAAACCGTAAAAAATATTTATATTATAAGTAAAGTAACAGTAAACTCATGCCACGCTGCTCAAATGTGGATTGTTGGTTAGATATATATTTTATATAAATTAGGCGGACGGACGGCATATGGCAATATTAACCGTTCCTTACATCGCCAATGCGCCACCATGGAAATGTTTAAACCATGGGATATGTTTAAACATAAACACTACAATACGAAGTATTGCCTCAATCGAGTTATGACAGAGGGGCCAACGGCTTTCCAAGGCACAAAAATATAAACACCAGCATCTAAATTCCAATCAACTGAATTTCTAGATAGAAAAACTTGCTTCTAGGTTTGACCTGGTTTGAATCCAGGACCCTTAAGGTAGCCACTTAATAGAATTAATTACTTTCTCCACCACGCTCCGCTCTGAAAAATGTGTCACGACGAAGAAGAGGAAGACTCAACAAAACGCGGTGTTAAATATTTAAGAAATACACTATCATTCCAAGTCGTTAATTGTTTTAACAAAGTATAATTATGCGTACGACGGTATAATTTAATAATAAACTAATTTGCAAGTACTAGGTTAGGTACTGGTGTTGAGCTTCGCAAACCACATCCTCGTGATAAGAGCGTCCCCATCGTATTATATTACAACCTTGATAAGCTATTATCGTAATTCTAAGGTACCTAAATAATATTTGATTAATTAAAAAATCACATTATTAATTTATATTATATAAATGCAATAGTAACTCTCTTTTTGTTATGCTTTCACAGCTAAACCACTAAATCGATTTTGATGAAACTTAAAACGAAGAAAGCTTCATTTAAAATCCCTTATGATGGATATAGGCGATTTTTTTTTTAATTTATCCTTCGATGGAGTCAAATTGGATGTGAAGATTCACCAAAATGTATTCTTATTCTCATTTTTAATTTTATCTTAATATGTGATAATATTATTAATATTTCGATACATATATTCATTTATGAAAAACATTTCATTAATGTTCGGTCGGTTTTTACGTTTCTTAATGTCGTCTTGACCGAATTTCAAAGGCGGTTAATCTCAAAGAAGATATCAAGCTTTGCACGGTATATTATATTTCACAAGCGTTTTAGCAAATACAACACTACGGACTTCTACTGTTATAGTCGGAGAGGGGGGGCAGGTGTTAGATGCCCTATATCAGTGTAATTACAGGCACAAGGGACATAAAATCTTAGTTCCCAAGGTTGGTGGCGCATTGGCTATAAGCGATGGTTGACATTTCTTACAATGCCAATGTCTAAGGGCGTTTGGTGACCACTTACTATCAGGTGGCCCATATGCTCGTCCACCTTCCTATTCTATAAAAAAAAATCCTTTTCTATACCCCCGAGAACGTATAGGCAAAATTTCATGATGATCGGTTGAGTATTTAAGACATTAAAGCGTAACAAACAGCCGAACAAACTCGTTTCGCATTTATACTATTAGTAAGGATGATGTATTTTATTTATGAGATATTCATTATTTATTCAGCAATTATAATTATGCAAATCGAGTAGAATGTCGCAAATTCTATTTTTAAAACTCACTATCTTATTTGCCAGCAATAATCATCGTTGTAAGGAGTTTGTCTATAAGTCAACCTCCTTTATTAATATTTACTTAGTTATATTAAAGGTGTATGCGTAGATTGTATTCATAAGATGTTACTGCATCAGAAACGTATACAAAAGAAACCTGAGCGTGTCCGTGACATCTTCCATTGTTTGTTCGACACGAGAATTTATATTTTAAACGACAATATAAAGTTAATTTACCTAACGTTTCTAACATTTAAGAATGTATACACATACAGAAATGTATTTGATTGTACATAAAACGGCTTGAAACATAAAAATTAATTATCATTGTATGAATTTTACTTGGTAAGGCTGTGTGCAAGTCCGTCTGGGTGACACACATCAGTTATTCTACCGCCAAATAGCAATATTTAGTATTATTATGTACAGACATAAAGGCGTATATATATATCAATAGTTGCTATGTATTACATATACGTTATAGATCTAATACTGATTCATTATTGGGCCCGCGTTATACAGACAATATATGACCTCATTGTGAAACTCCAACCTTGAACTAAGTTCATAACGTCATTGTCTAAACACACGAACAAAATACCGTTCTAATATGTTATTTAATTAATATTTTGGTTTATTAATATTCGTCTTTTTTTTAAAAATGTTTATTAATTATTTTAATTTATACATGTACGTTTTTTGTTTTGTTTATTTAAGTATCCAATAATTTCGTATTATTTGTCACAGATATAAATATAATAAAACAATAAGAATAATTTATTTATTATCTGACATACACTCTACTCACGCAGCCATCACAGGCTACTCAAGTCTAATCGCAGATATTTCGATGAATCCATAGACATTTTCGTAATTTTTAATGATATTCCTAACAATACGGGATTAACAAGTAACAGCCTATAAATATTTCAATGAGCTTGCTCCACCTCGCTGCTCCAATGTTGGCTGTTTTTTTTTTCTAGTATCAGTTGGTTTATTAAAGCTAAGTGAAGCTCGTTCATTCTGGTATAGCTATAATCTATAGCTAGACAGTTCACTGTACCACCTCAGATATATATGGTACCACCTAAGTGACGTCACTAAAAGGTCAATTAATTCCATTAGGACAGATTATAAATAGCAACCAGTGTTAACCTACATTTCGCTTAAGTAATTAATTTAAAAAATGTTTTAAAATTAAAAATATTGTAAGCATTATATCGTCTGAATATATAATTTCAAATAGTATGGATGTGGTCCACGGTGCTGTAGCCTGATCGAAAGCCGGCTTGCTCTGGGGGCTGGAACTCGTCAAGTCGTCTGACGAGACGGTTCGTGAAGACTCTTGAGAACAGCTTATACACGTGACTCAGGAGGGAGATTGGTCTGTAGTTTTTCAAGAGGGTTTTATCACCTTTCTTGAAAAACAGTACCACCTCACTCCCGCTCCACGTTTCCGGGGTGTTGCCATGTTGGATGACGGAATTAAAGAGGCTTGCTAGCTCTTTCAGGACCGGAGTCCTGCCTGCCTTAAGCATCTCTGTTGTGATTCCGTCATCTCCCGGAGCTTTGTTTTTAAGCTGTTCTAGAGTCGGCCTAATCTCCCCTTGGTCAACGACCGGGAGCTCCTCGGAGTAATGGCGCGTAAGAGGTGGGCGCTGGTCATCAATACTGATTCCCACGGGTTTATCCGATCTTGAAGAGAACAACTGTCCATAAAACCTCTCTACTTCTCCGACAATCTCAGGCCTAGAGGTAACGACCCCACCATTTTCAGTTTTAAGTTTTGTCAGACGCGGCCTCCCAAACTTGCGAGCGAACACTTTCGATCCCCGATTTTGCTCGATCGCAGCTTTGATGGCACGGGTATTGAAGCGTCGGAGATCGCGTCGCGTCAGCGTTTTTATTGATTTAAGGCCTTATCTGACAAAAACGATGGTAGTTCTCGTCGTTTTCTCATGAGCTCGAGTTTCTCAGCAGAGCACTATATATATAGAGCAGAGCTTCGATTTGCCGACGATATCGTCATCATAGCAGAGTCGCTGGAACAACTCACCGAAATGCTGTGTAGCCTAGGCGAGTCTTCCCGGTGTGGCGGTCTCGGTATAAACTTGGACAAGACCAAGGTCATGTTCAATAGGCATGTCGTGCCGGGACCGATATACGTCGAGGGGAAACCTCTCGAAGTTGTTAGTGAATATACCTACCTAGGACAGATAATACAAGTCGGTAGGAACAACTTCGAGAAGGAAGCCGATCGAAGAATTCGCTTGGGATGGGCAGCATTTGGCAACCTTCGTCAAGTCCTCAAGTCATCTATACCGCAATGTTTGAAGACGAAAGTCTTCAACCAATGCGTCTTACCTGCCATGACATACGGTGCCGAAACGTAGACACTAACTGCGGGACTAGTACACAAATTCAAAGTCGCTCAGCGTGCTATGGAGCGAGCTATGCTCGGAGTATCTTTGAAGGATAAGATCAGAAATGAGATTATCCGGAAAAGAACCGGAGTCACCGACATAGCTTGCAAAATTAGCAGGCTGAAGTGGCAGTGGGCTGGACACGTATGTCGTAGGACTGATGGCCGTTGGAGCAGACGAGTCCTAGAGTGGAGACCGCGAATCGGCAAGCGCAGCGTAGGGCGCCCTCCAGCCAGGTGGACCGACGACCTTAAGAAGGTGGCGGGCACCAACTGGATGCGGAAGGCGGAGGACAGGGAGCTTTGGCGCACCTTGGGAAAGGCCTATGTTCAGCAGTGGACAACGATTGGCTGTTGATTTGATTTGATATAATTTCAATACTACTTTGTGCTTTGAAATGAATACTTGTTTTCATTCGATGTATGTCGTGTAAAATTGTTGTTATATTTTGTTGCAAGAAAGCGAAAAAAAGTAAGCCCTTACTTACTATTTTAAAAAGAATACGATTCGTATTGCATACGTCTTATTAGCCCGCATAGACAACAGTCGTCTTCATGCTTTTAATCAATGTTTTTTGTTAATGAGATTTATATAGAAACTTATACAGTTGCTTTTTATAAAAGGAAGTCTATCTTATTCCTTTATGGTTAAATAAATAGGCTTAAGTGTAAAACATATTATTAAAATACATTTCTTTATAAATAATGAATATTAAATACATATTTATGATCACAATCGGTTCACGATACGAGGTGACATCCTCTCTAAGAAGCGGAGTGGGTTTTCGTAGGAATGTTTGTCGGCCTTACTTATAAACGTTGGTTGGCGGGTGATTAATTAAACAATGATGGCTTCTTTCGAATGTCATGTCAATAATGACAGAAAGAGCGAAATAATTGTTCATGAATAAGGCCGTGTACTACAACTAATATTACTTCTATTTTAACTAATACTACTATTTCGGCATCGACAGCCAATCTTAAGAGCTTAGCCAACTGCGCAGGATTATAGCGTAAAAGTGTGTGCGTAACTAAAGATGCACTCTGTATTCCCTGACTCTCATATTCCAATGGGATGGCAATCCGGAACATGACCGGAAAGTGACTGGATCAACGGCTTTACGTGCTTTCAGAAACACGGGAGTGAACTGACTTCCAACTTCAGAATCAGGCAGGATCTAGGCTACTGAAAATTTTAATAGAAAAACTCATAAACTTTTTATCACACACTATATATAAGCAGGCATTATATATATGCCATTATAGGCTATTATATATATATATATATATACTTATTTTATATAAGTAACAGCCTGTTAATGTCCCACTGCTGGGCTAAGGCCTCCTCTCCCTTTTGAGGAGAAGGTTGTGGAGCTTATTCCACCACGCTGCTCCAATGCGGGTTGGTAGAATACACATGTGGCAGAATTTCAATGAAATTAGACACATGCAGGTTTCCTCACGATGTTTTCCTTCACCGATTATAATCACAAATTAAGCACATGAAAATACAGTGGTGCTTGCCCGGGTTTGAACCCACGATCATCGGATAAGATTCACGCGATCTAACCACTGGGCCATCTCGGCTTTTTTTTATTTTATGTATGTATATAAATTTATATATTATTATATATATTGTATATACCATATCAAATTTTAAATTATGAAAATTTATTTTGATTACGATTTGCGTAAAGTTTTTAATGACCGTCTTCGTCGCGAGACGAGTAACTATGCTAAATATCAAGTTCATATAGTTTCGGAGATCTCGCGATGAGTCAGTCAGATAATGGTATATCGCTTATGAAAATATTATAATATTGTACCATTTATATTTGGGATATCATTCAATGATAGGTAAATAAATGAGGAATAAAATAGCTTATGTACCAGATACCTTTTGTATATAAACATGACGTGACATAAAAATACCATAAAAGAAAAATATTTAATTTAATATTTGAATAATAAGCAATTTAATTACTTGTTTCAGAGATTCGATAACCAGATGCTGTGATAACTCAAGACCCGAAGCGCAAGAGACATTTAAAACCACGATTATACGAACGATCGAATACAAAATTAAAGCCTTAACTTAGAAATGTGTTCATTAAAACGTTATTCGCTGCCTTTGATTGATAATTTGTAAATATTGTGATAAGCATTACACTATTCGATATGCAATTTTGAACGCGCTCGTAAGAAAGGGATAGCGCGGGAAAAAGACAGAGAGCTGCGTCCAAAAATAGTCCGTTCAGAAATAGTGAAAAAATGTCGGGCTCATCGTCAGTAGAGAAGGGTGAGGCGGCGGGAGCCCACGCCGCATGGTGGACAACACCATGGAAAACTATGGCTGACCTAGCCGAAGCGGTTGATGACCTCATATGTAGTTTCGACTATATGGACACAGCCATGGACAATCTAGTGATGCTTATATTCATATGGATACTATTCTCCATCGTCATCCTCGGGATTGCGAAATGGGCTTACGGGAGGTTCAGCGCGAAGAGCGTAGAGGATAAGACCGACAAGCCGAAGCCGAGCGAAGAAACGAAGAAGACAGCGAACGAAATAATCACAAGCGCGGACAGCGTGCTGGTCACCAGTGCGAAGGTCAAAAGCGGTGCGTTCAAACCCACGAAGCCGACGAGTTTCGTGCCCGCGACGCCGCCGAATAAAAAAAGACTGGGACGTATGTCACCCGGACCTGAGCAGCTGACATTAAAGAAACACCAAAGCGTAATTGTGCCCACCTGCACCGGTGCGGATGCTGCGAGCGTACAGTGGGTTAACGAATTATTGACGTGGTTATATAATGATCTTGTTATTGTGAATGAACTTGTGCAGCAATGGATTGTGTCCATGAATGATTTCTCCAAGAAGTCCGTCGAGGAGGTGAGCTTTTTTAACCTATATACTTTTAAGAAACGAATATATCGTATATTCTCGTGTTGTTTTGGCTTTGAAATAAGCAAGTTTATAATTTCCCGTTAGTTTATTACTTTGCATCAGTTCGATCTGTCAGGCGATTTTTAACTTTAATTAATTGCAATAAAGGTCTATTTCAATTTCGTAAGATGATCGATAAGACATCTGAATTAATGGACTAAAAAAACTAGTTCAAGAACGATTTGGTCATAGAGGACGTAATAATGATCGGAAATAAACACATGGTATTATTATAACAATTGTATTAAGACATAAACCTCTTTGGTTCAATTTAAAAAATAATGCTATTTGATCCGCCAATCACCCCGATCAACGTTTGACATTCGTATTTTAAAAACTTGGACAGCATTTGAGCTATTTTGGCATCTTTGTCATCTGCTGTTTTTGGTTTTATCATTTGGGACAGGGTTGCTGAACTTTTTGGCGAGCTTATCGCTTTTATTATTTATCGTTTTATCATTCTGCGGCAAATGATTTGGTATAAGTTGAATAGTAAAACTATCAAAGGTTGGTTTAATACATGTTCTGAAACAGTGAGATTCTGGTAGCCTAAGAAGCCGAGCAGTAACTATGAATCCCGACCAATCTGGTATACCATATGAACTGTCTAATATCTATATAATGTATATAGCAGGTTGCAGCTTGTTATTAAAATGAATACTAGTTTTCGTCCGCGGGAACAACGCCCGCATGCGGGAAGGGGTGATTTTGTTCAGCACCCCATGTCGATTCTTGTACCCTTGACAACGTGCATGTAAAACTTAATGATCGATGGAGAAGTTAAGACGTGTAAGCATCACAAATAATCAATCACATCTTGCCATTTATAATATTGGATAGCATTGTACGAAATCATATACTCAAACATATCAGGTTAAAAATTTAATTTTAATCTACAAAATAAATAAAAATATATATTTGTTATATGTTTAATTTAATGTATGGAAAATTTAAATAAAATTATATATACGAATCTGTTTGGCAGATGTAGCGCTTGCCCGTTTAAATTCACAATCTTCGTTCAAGATTAACGTATTGGTAGTAATGCTTGATAAGTCTATCTGGGTTAGTAACACTCACTCATCAGATATTCTACCGCCAAACAACAACATGTGTAACTAGAGGCACAAGGGATGTAACATCTTAGTTTCCTAGGTTGGTGGCGTGGACTATGTACGGAATGGTCAATATTTCGAACATTGCCAATGTCTATGGGCATCGGTGACCACTTACCAACAGGTGGTTTATTTGTCCGTCAACCTAATAAAATAAAATGAACAACTAACGTCCTTTCTATTATAGTTAATATAAACCCTTTAAAAAGGGATAAAAAACGAAGTGATTCGCGATTAATATCCTATAGAGCACCACGCCGTTTCACGTAGAGTTAAATTGTATATTTACTAAACTAATAATGATAAAACTTTAAATTTAACTAAGCAACTAAGAAACGATTTATCTGTTTGTCTGAAAAAATTTACTACCTTACTAAACATTGTGCTATTGAAATTACTTCTGATAATTACTTAAATACTTTAAAAGCTGTTAAGTTAAATGTAAATAACATATACTTAAATGTGATTAAGACATACGTTTAAGATAAATAAATACTTGAACACAATGTTGTGTGCACGTGTAGTGTTTTAAACAATATAACAAGTATATTGCGTTATGTAATAAATATAAAAGTTATTGAGAATTGCAGAAACTCTGTAGAAATTATCTCTGACAGCAAGATTAAGTCAATTGACAGATCATTATCCCAATAATTCCGTCTTCAAGATCATACTCTCAACTTGTATACAAAACAATTGAATATATATGTATATATATATAATTCAAAACTAACTCAATGTCTGACATATCAATGCACAACCCAAACTACTGGGACTAGCGCCATGAAAATTTACTACTTTTACATAGGCTAGCACTGAGGGAGGTTTTTGAAAATGTAAACCCTGAGTGATAAAATGGATTATTTATTTTGTTATTTAAGTTAAAGATGATTTTTTTTTGTTTTTCGTCAATTAGGAAATTTTTTATTTGAATGTTACGTTAGCCTATGATTGGTATATATTTGGTTACAATATTTTTTATTCTTTGTTGTCTTCCTAATTAATGAAGTAAAAATAAGTTTGTATGACAATCCTTCATTATTGAAGGAAGAGCTCTTGAAATTGGTTTCTAAAGAAAACAACTATACTAATATGATAAAGATGGAGAGGTTGTTTGTTTGTAACTTAATGTCAGGATTGTATCCAAAAATATATTTTGCGTTAGATATTCCTTTTATTGAGAAAGCTCATTAAATATGTAACATAAAGCTTCGATTTACGGGGTAAATCGAATAAATATATAAGATAAAGTAAGGTTTATGCGAGAGAAATCGCGCAAACAACGCGAACTGACTGTCTATTTTTCGCCTTGAGAATCGAAGTTGCGCTCCAATGGGAAAATGCTTACATTTCTGCCACAATTTGTACTGTATCTACAATTTATCTAATTTATTTATTTATTTATCTAATTTTGATTTGTACATACCATAGTCCTCGATCTAATTAAATATAATGTAAGTCAAATACTTTGAAAAAATTCTTTTCATTATTTTTCTCAAAAACTCATTATTTTGTTTTTCAATATAGAAGCATTACATTTTCCAATAGTATAGTATAATTAAAACTACCAACGTTTTGGAAAATAAATTATCTTGACTCGAGAAAAACCGTAAAGAAACGACGATTTTTTTTTTGAGACAAATAAAAAAAAATGCTTAGGTATTTTTAATAATAAATAGCCAGGGAGACCGCTTTCATTCGTAAGATGTGCTATGAACTGAATTGGTCCAGTGGAACGCGGGAATCCTAACCGATGATCGTGGGTTCAAACCCGGGCAAGCACCACTGAATTTTCATGTGCTTAATTTGCGATTATAATTCATCTCGTGCTTTACGGTGAAGGAAAACATCGTGAGGAAACCTGCATGTGTCTAATTTCACTGAAATTCTGCCACTTGTGTATTCCACCAACCCGCATTGGAGCAGCGTGGTGGAATAAGCTCCAAACCTTCTCCTCAAAAAGAGGAGAGGAGGCCTTTAGCCCAGCAGTGGGACATTCACAGGCTGTTACGGCTATGAACTCACTAATTGCAAGGTAAACATTTAATTACATTAGTCATTAGAACCTACATACATCGATGAAGTAGGTAAACAAATTGTTTCAAAACAAGATAATTACGATATTGATATTGACGTATTTGCATTTAAGGAATGAACGTACATCGTTACGTTACGTGTTGTAGAGTTTTGTGCAAGCTCGTCAGGGTAGATACCACCCGCTCATCAGATATTCTACAAAACAGCAGTACTTGGTATCTCCGTGTTGCGGTTTGAACGCTGAGTGAGGCAGTGTAATTACGGGCACATGGGACATAACATCTTAGTTTCCAAGGTTGGTGGCACATTGGCGATGTAAGCGATGGTTAACATTTCTTACATTGCCAATGTCTATGGAATTTGGTGACCACTTACCATCAGGTGGCCCATATGCTCGTCCGCCTACCTATATTATCATGAAATTTTGCATACACGTTGTTGGTCGTACGGAAAAGTACAAAGACCTAACAGCTGCCCTTTCACACTCACGCTGGCGATGCCGCGGGCGGAATCTAGTCGTCTATCAATCATATTAATAAAATCGATTAAATAAACATTACATAACATAGCTTAGCTTAGCTTATTAACCTTCATCGTAATACGGATATATACACTTCAATGTTCTAATATATTATATATAGTATACTCATTTTGGGCTTATGTATGTACAACTTTTTTGAGAAATAAAAAAAAATATTGAGATAAGTTATAGACTGTATATATGAATACATGATTTTTTTATATATGAATTGATGAAAATTATTGGTGGTAGATAATTTATCCTTTCAAATTATTTATATATAATTGTACGGATTATTTTAACATTTTGAAAAATGAGTGAGCCAGTGTAATTTAGATACTCAAGGAACATTACATCTGAAATGTTATAGTTAGCAGTGCATTGAGTGTATTAGAAATGATTACTATGTTTCTTAAAGAGTTATTGTCTATGGGCAATAGTGATTTTGACTTGGCTAACTAGTGTCTTTTTCAATAAATTGCCACCAAAATAGATATTGTCTATGGGTTCCTTAAAAAAAACTATTTTTTGATACATTCTAAATTAATTTAAAATTTAATTATAAAACCACTATTTGCTGGTCTGCCTTATGATTATGTATATCAGGGTACCAGGGACTCATAACACTTAAAACGATAACAAATAATTGATTTGTCACCCATGTAAAGTCATTCCATGATTCACTGCCTGAAATACCAGGCAAACATATAATTTTAAGTTTTATTATTTCGTACCCAATCAGAGCTGAGTTAAATGTGTTTAGCCGTAGCTATTTCAAGTGTAGCCTGCTTTAAGCGATCGTATAACTTATCAGTCACGCTCCGTTGCAGTCTTTTGCGCTTTGAACATTTCTATGAATATGAGGTGAGGTGGCTCTGTAAACTCTCTCGCACGACTATTTATTTTTATCTGTGAACGTGTGTGATATTCATTTGACAGCCTATTTTTTTTTTAAATTAAGAACAGTCTTACACCTATAGTCTGTTGTAATCAACGAATATTTACATATAACATGCGATTTGCTAGTAGCCCTAATATCTTATACACTACATGGACCGATTTTAATGCTTTTTTTCTGTTTGAAACCTGATGTGATCGAGATGGTTCTTAGCTAAGCATTATGAATATCTATTCAGGCTTTTAAAGATCATCAGTTCATCAAACGTTTGATTGATTTAAAATAGCGATCTCTGATGGGACGAGGCTGTCGAATCCATAATGAATACCATAGATTATTCAAGAACACAATGACATGTCAAGTCAATGTCAAATTTGTTTATTTGTCCAATACATCTTTAATACTTGCATTTCCTTACATATAGACTAGTATATAATGTAATACATTGAACTACAATATATAATATATTTATGAATATAAATTCATAGATTCCTTAAAATTACCAATATCGAGCAACGAAATGTATATACGTTGTCTGTATTATTACGCGGTTCAAAAGATCTCTCCATGATTAAAAACCTTCAGCTTATATTAAAGCATGTTTACGCTTTGCTATAGATTACACGCCCAGTGTAACGTCCAAGGTTCCATCATAAAGCAAAACGTCAAAAGCGCTATGGCTTACGAGCCGCCTAGCGATATAAAAGTCACAGATTCGAACCCTATTTGCTATTATCGTTCCACTCCTAAGACAAGCTGTGTGCTTAATTGGAGGGGTAAATAAGAATATGTCGTTCAAAACTGGCAATGCTATTATTCTAAAATAATCATAGTATTTGAATGGAACAGTTTTTACGACTAAATCTTTATACGGGTCATACAACAGCTGCATGTTATTTTACGTTTGGCACAATAAATTAAGAGGTTATTAAAAAAACTGAAATTATTGTATTGTATGCAAAATTTTACAATGATTGGTAAAATAGTTAAGACAACAAAAAAATTTACAAATAACTCACTTACGCATTTATAATATTAATGAGGGAATTATATATATTTTTGTTAATTGATTAAACCCTTGGATGACAGATAATTAATATAATATGAAAAAAATTGTAAATATTACAGTCATAAAAAAAACTATATTTTTGTTGAGTCGTTCCGGTGTAATAACAAATTGTAGTGTTATGTAAGGTTGATTAGTATCAATTGACAGTTCGAAAGTCCATTTTAATAGCTATAGAATGGTTATCGATAGATTCATACTTGACGGGCTGGTTGGCGTGGTTGGTAGATACGTGTTTTTCACGCCGAAGGTTGTGGGTTCGATTCCCACCCAGGACAGACATTTGTGTGCATGTCTGTTAGTCCTGAGTCTGGGTGTAATTATCTATATAAGTATGTATTTACAAACAAAAAGTACTATATGTAGTATATCAGTTGTCTGGTTTCCACAGTACAAGCTCTGCTTGGGATCAGATGGCCGTGTGTGAATAAAGTCCCAGGATATTTTTATATTATTAATTATATTATTTACATTGGTAGGTGTGTTTTAGCATATATATATATATATATATATATTCACGGACATTCGCCAGAGAACTAAAGTCACTGACATCGCGCGTAGAATTAGCAAGTTGAAGTGGAAGTGAGCTGGACATGTCTCCAGGCGCAATGATGGCCGATGGAGCCGACACGTGTTAGAGTGGAGACCACCAGGCAAACGTAGTGTAGGACACTCTGCGGCAAGGTGGACCGACAATTTGAAAAAAATGTCTGGTTCGGGATGGATGCGGGCTGCCCAAGATAAGATCGGGGTGGTTGGTGTTCTATTGGGGAGGCTTTCGTCCAGCAGTGGACGATAAGCTGAGACATCCAGTATCATAGTAATATAAACGCGAAAGTATGTTAGGATGAATATTTGTTACTCAAAAACTGCTGAACGGATTTTGATGAAATTTTCAATATAGATAGCAAATACCCTGACTTACCAACCGGGCTACCTAACATCGCCCCTCACACGTCGGCTCAGATTTAGAATTCATAATTGGCTGACATGACCAATACCCGCTATTACTATTCATAAGCAATATTTAGTTTTCAATTTTCCATCATTACGCATAAATGGTTAGAAGTTAAAAACATCTAAATCTTAAAGAAAGAGTGCGGGTTCAAAGCCAGGCAAACACCATTGAATATTCATGTGCTTAATATGAGTTTATAAAACATCTCGTGCTTGGCGTTCAAAGAAAACACGCTAGGAAACTTGCATGTGTTGGAATCAAATCTGCCACATATGTATCTACCAATCCGTATTGGAGCAGCGTGGTGGAATAACCTCCTGACCAGCTCCTTAAACGGAAAAGATGCCTCAGCCCAGCATAATTACAGGCTGGATAATTGCGTTGGATAATTACAGGTTGTTTGTTTTTTACTTTTTTACACATAAATTTATCGTTCAAAAGGTTTTATCAAAGTGTTGCCTTTTAAATATACTCTGATATAGTTTCTTATATTTAGGAAATTAAAATACAATTTATCTTACACAGTAAATAAACAAATCAATTCAGTACAGCAATCGCGACAATAATCAATTCTGGCAACATTACAAAATGCCAATCACGTAACCATATTCATGTTACATTGACACGCAATCTATTTTGAATCTTAACTTTTTCAACATAGAGATTAATCTTCATGTAACCAATCATGTTTAGAGTCATATGGTATATTAATAGTTATGTATTTAAATATTTCGAGTGTAATTAGAATTAAATGAGTCAGACAGAATGTTATCACTAGGCTAAATGGTAAAAAATAGTTTTTATCAATAATGTATTTTTAGGTCTATTTGTATCTTATCTAACTGTTGCCCGTCAACTTTGACGAAATTAAAAAAAAAGATTTTTTTATAAGACATTAATACCAAAAGTTATGTTATATTCTATGACATAAATAGATTTCAATATTGAGTTTAGAATTCGACCAATCATAAGCGTGATAAAGTAGCTGTCAATCGCAGCGCCAACTCGCTAGATTGTAAAATCTAGATTTACATTGAAAATAGAGAGCCGTTCTTATCTTAGCCGGGAAACATTTACTTAATATTATTAATATTTTTATTGTAGTGCTATACTGTTAGAACTCACTTCGTTTCTCACTCGTGAAACGTTGAAAATCGACTTTTTGCGACGCGATTTTGATGCGTTTAATAATAATAATATCCTGGGACATTTTTCACACACGGCCATCTGATCCCAAATTAAACATGTACAGAGCTTGTACTATAGAAACCAGACAACTGATGTACTAAATATACAATTTTTCTTTTATAAATACATACTTATATAGATAATTGCACCCAGACTCAGGACAAACAGACATTTTCATGCACACAAATATATGTCCTGGGTGGGAATCGAACCCACAACCTTCGGCGTGATAGGCAACAAGGAACAATACAATACAATAATCCACCAAACACGCCAAGCTCGTCGTCGTCGCATAAATATTATAATTATTAAAGTCAATGTCGCATATCACTTTCTGACTTTTATCGATAGTGTCATGTTTTGAATTTAGTTTTTTCTTATCGAATAGCTCTCCTGGTTGTTGCGCTAAGTTTAAACTGGCTAGTGATAGACTGATAGCTACAAGACCAATTGGCAGCTGTACGTTTCATTATTTTTCCTGTCGTTCAATGTCAGTCTATAGTGAAAAACATCCACAGTCTGGGCAGCCAAGAAACGAATAATATCGTCATGTAGATCCCAAATAACTGAATTTTAAAAATGGAGCATTAATCGCCTATTAATACAATAAGGCCAAAAAAAATTGAATAAAATATAAGTTCATATGTTTCTATTTCTAAAAACTTTTTTGTTATCTACATAACATATTATGTAAATTATTTCCAAATTACTCGGTATTTCTGTTAGACAACAAAATCAAAATGCTATTCTAGTTTACAACCTAGTGTTACTGATCGGGTCATCACTTTAAACCGCCATTCATCGCTCTTCATCGTTCATGTGTCATTTCTGTTACTAGCCGTTCATCCAACTTCATAAATGTGTCAACACATCGTCACTTTCAGTATGACATACAAAGTCCGTATACAATTTGCCGAGATGACCCAGTGGTAAGAACAGGTGAATCTTAACCGATGATCGTGGGTTCATGTGCTTAATTTGTGATTATAATTCATCTCGTGCTTTACAGTGAAGGAAAATATCGTGAGGAAACCTGCATGTGTCTAATTTCACTGAAATTCTGCCTCGTGTATGCAGCGCCAGTGGAGCAGCGTGGTGGAATAAGCTCCAAACCGTCTCCTCAAAAAAAAAGGGAGAGGAGGCGTTGGCCTGTGAATGTCCCACTGCTGGGCTAGCAGTGGGACATTCACAGGCTGTTACGGGGGCTTACGGTATACAATTTAACAATTGAATCTTTAAAATTTTAGAAATGATTGAATTTAAAAAACTTCTCATATAGACACAATATCTGACGTAATCCAATTGTAAAAGATTCACGAATTAATATCTGTGACCGTATTTTGATTAATTGGTTAATTAATAATTAAGACTAGACGTTTGACCGTGAAACACTAAGAATGACTCTAAGATTCTATGATTCATGACGTCATTAATACATTCATTTGTTACACGATCTCCGATCGGTATACCGACCCCAATAGTCCCATTTAAATTGGATGCATCATTTACACTCGACAGTGTTAATTAAAAATGGAAATCCCAGGATACAAACATCCTGGTCAGTTATAACACTATAGGGCCCTATCTCATTACGAACATGGCACCGGTCGCGCCACTGTGAGCTACCAAGCGAGAAACACCAAAACAAACACCAGGATTGTCAGTTTGACGAGCCGGTTGGCGTGTTTGGTAGATACTTGCCTTTCACGCCGAAGGTTGTGGGTTCGATTCCCACCTAGGACAGACATTTGTGTGCATGAACATATCTGTTTGTCCTTGGTCTGGGTGTAATTATCTATATAAGTATGTATTTATAAAAGAAAAGTAGTATATGTAGTAAATCAGTTGTCTGATTTCCATAGCACAAGCTTTGTACAAGCTTAATTTGGGATCAGATGGCCGTGTGTGAAAAATGTCCCAGGATATTCTTATTCTCTAGTTTTAAAATAGACGTCGAAGAGGTAAAAGTTCTTTTTTTACGTACGACGCAAAACAAATTTAAATAAATATAAAATATAATGTAATAATCCTTGGTAGCGAAACTGGTGATGATGTGATTGAGATTCCAAATATCACGGTGTTTTAATGAGATAGGGCCCTTAATCGTCACTGTATTTATTGCAAAATGTTTTTGTTAAATTTTACTTTATTTAACTTATATGTAACAGCCTGTGAATGTCCCACTGATGGGCTAAGGCCTCCTCTCCTTTTTTGAGGAGAAGCTTTGGAGCTTGTTTCACCTTCTTCTCGGTCGTTTGCTTCATTGCCGAAGGTCGTGTCTACTCTGATCTAGGGTCACGTTCTCTGTGAATTTTCTTCAGTCCGTCCTGCACTTGGAAACCAGTGAGGTTGGTAACTTGGTCCGATCACCGTGTGGGGCAGCGGCCACTTGGTCGTTACCCTCTACTTTGCCAAGCACCATCAGCTTGTCTATTTGTTCCACCACACTGCTCCAATTCCGGTTGGTGATATACACATGTGGTCGAATTTCAGTGAAATTAGACACATGCAGGTTTCCTCACGATGTTTTCCTTCACCGTCAAGCACGAGATGAATGCTAAACACAAATTAAGCACACAAAAGTTCAGTGGTGCTTGCCTGAGCTTGAACCCACAGTCATCGGTTCACACGTTCTAACCACTAGGCCATCTCGACTTTTTTATTTAACTTACACAATTATACCACTTCGTTACCGTCTTTGATTAGTATTGGAAAAGCTTAATATTAAAATTCCTGTAGTTTATAATCCTTGAGGTAAATCATATGAGATAATCAATGCAAATTACTGTTTGATAATGATTTTGTTAAAACGAAGTCGTAACTGTAAGTATATATACATATTAGCACGTTACATGTTTTTTAGTTTTTTTTTGTAATTATAATTGTTTATTCCACAGACAGATTTTGTATTAAGCGTTTGTAGCGATTAAAAAATTACAATAATTAAATAACTTATCTAATAGTCAAGTTATCGGTGGACTTATACATTAACGTTAATTACATATTAGATTAAATTCTAGAAACATAAAACTACAACTATATAATATGTATTATTATTTCTATTATATATTGAGCGGCTGTGGATACTACAGCAAACTAAGCAAGCAGGCTTGCGATGTATTCGTCCCTTAACTTAGGTTCCTTAGATTTAGGAAAGCTCCTCTTTTCTCTTTAGACCTTTTTATTGCCATTTTTAATATCATAATTCCTTATCTCGCTCGATGAAGCATTTTTTTTTATAAAACAGGTAGACGAGCATATGGTATACCTAATGGTAAGTGATAGCCAACGCCCAAAGCCATTGGCATTGTAAGAAATGTTAACCGTCGCTTACGTCGCCAATGCGCCACCAACAAATAAGATGTTATGTCCCTTGTGTCTCTAATTACACTGGCTTACTAACCCTTCAAACCGGAACACAACAACACCAAGTACTGCTGCTTTGCGGTAGAATATTTGGTGAATGGGTGGTACCTATCCAAACGAGCTTGCACAAAGCTCTACCACCAGTAATACTAAAGTTTATTAATTGCTATTAACTGCTTTCATCCGATGAATCATTTATGTTAATGATATTTCGTTCGGATATTGTATCTATGCACGATTGTTAGCGATTTTTGGTTGATTTTCGGATTGAAATGAGGAGTCTACACGAGACGAGAATTACACTGGCTCACTCACCCTTCAAACCGGAACACATAAACACCAAGTACTACAGCTTTGTTGTAGAATATCTGATGAGTTGGTGGTAACTACCCAGACAAGCTTGCACAAAGCCCTACCACTAAGATAAACTCAACTCTTTGTCATAAAACCACACTTTCAACAAAATTTCGTATCAACACAAATCGGTTTTCAATATGTCACGAGAGAATTACGAAGTGATTTTTTACATAATAGTACCTTTGTTTTATTGTTATTATATTTCGCAAGTATATGTATAATATATATATGGTGACATTCATTAACTTGATTGAGTAACTCATCGTTGCAGTCACGTTTATTTAGTGGACGAAAAAGGCTGGGCGTGAAATTAAAATCATAAAGATTGGACCACCGCAGGTATTTAGGGCACCCCACACACGTAGCAGTTATTAAATTCCTTTACATAATGACTGCCTTGGTCTAGTGACTAGATATAAGACCGCAGATCCAGAGTTTCTGGTCTCAATCTCAAATTCGGTTTAATAAAAGTTATTTTTTTCTAACTGCTATGTAGAGACATTTAAAACAACATTTTTAAAGTGTAATAAATAATTACTTATTTACTTTTACGTTCGGTGAAAGATTCTTAATCCTTATTCATTCATCTACCGGTGGTAGAGCTTTTTACTGGTGGTAGAGCTTTATGCAAGCTCATCTGGGTAGGATCTCTTATCTGGATGAGGTCACTCATCAGATATTCTACCGCAAAACAGCAGTACTTGGTATTGTTGTGTTCCGGTTTGAACGGTGAGTGAGTCAGTGTAATTACAAGCACAAGGGACATAACATTTTAGTTACCAAGGTTGGTGGCGCATTGGTGATGTAAGCGATGGTCAACATTTCTTACATGCCAATGTCTATGGGCGTTGGTGACCACTTACTATCAGGTGGCCCATATGCTCGTCCGCCTTCCTATTCTATAAAAAAAAATCAACAAGTTCTTTCAAAAATGCTTACTAATACTGACTGTCATTATTTAATTTATATTTTTGATGTTTTCTTGTGTCTCGGAATGTCAGAGGGTATCTAGGATTTGAACCTAAGACCTTCTTTTCAGCCTCTAGACCAACGAGAGTGTAATATCATAGCAGAAGCCTTAATAGGTCAACAGTAAAATAGCGAGTTAATTGAATTTACAGGTAATTAACCTTGAACATGTTGACTTATATAATTTCTTGTAAGTTCGTATTATTTCTGTGAAGTTTATTTTTGAATTTATAATGCAAATAGCTACTAGTTGATATACTAGAGGTGCTGTTGAACTCCACATCCGTAAACTATTATATAATATTCAGTACATAATTCTATAAATAGAACTTTTTTTTCTTCTAAGCGACTGTGGAAAGCGTTGGGCGATTAGAATTTCAAATTCAAATTTATGTACGTTTTAAAATTAATCGTTTGTTTTGTGTATAAACTGGAGTTTCACTTTTGTTATTGTTAAATGACTTAATTTTATTTATTTATAATTTTTTTTACCAAATCAATCGAATCGTTTTGCAAATGACACATAGTACGATATTAATTCTATCCCAGTGTAATCTTTATATAATAATTCTTTTAAAAATATAAATTACTCACTTTCATTGTTTTATATTTAAGCCTATAGATGTAAATCAATATTCTCTAAATTCAAACACGAAACCTTGCATTTAGTACAGAAACAAACTAAATAATTTTAAAAAAAAACCTCAAGAAATCAAGGCACAATAAGAGTGGCCTTTGACGTTACTTTTTTATTTATTCCAATTAAAAATTTGCTTAGTATGTAGATAGCTTATCCCGTATCGACCTCGCTTGTCTACGATGATAGACCGCGATATTTATGTACCGGTACTAATATGCTCGAGTATTTCCGTCTGTTTTTGTTAAGGATGACCTCATGTGTGACGTTTTATGCAAATGGCGTGACATTTTTCTTAATAATCTTCTTTCATTTTATAAGAACTAGCCCGTCTAGTGGACAAGATTTGATTTCTATATTTAATGAATGGGAGAAAATATATTAACTTCCATGTTTTGAACTACATTTTTTTTTTCTTAATTCTAATTTCTTCCAGACACGAAAAACTATTGACAGACGGGAAAAATGTACTGAACTGTTAGTTTTAATGCTTCAATCACACTGTTTTGGATACAATCTAGTCGAATGTTGCGTTGAAAGCCATTTGCCAAACCAATGAATATACACATTTACCAATATAAATTTAGTTTCCGCCCGAAGTATTATCGGGGCGATTATATAGTGACGATGAATAGAATAAAGGTAGTTCTTTCCACGGGTCGTATAGCTTCATTATATTATAGAACCCGTTTGTTTCTATTAGTTACGTTGACGATACTGGCCTTTACAGCGTCAACGGGCAAGTGGGTAAATACTAAGCACTGTTTAGAAATTAGAAATTAAAGCTATCTTGGGCTCCTAATTACATCCATCCTGGAGGTATCTGCTATGAGATCGTACTTTGACTTAGGGTGCAGTCGGTGGGGTGGAGAGTGTTTTTGCTCCTAGCCCTACCAGTAACCATCAACCAACCAGTTTGCTACAACATTTTTTTTTTTTTTTATAGAATAGGCGGACGAGCATATGGGCCACCTGATGGTAAGTGGTCACCAAACGCCCTTAGACAATGGCATTATAAGAAATGTCAACCATCGCTTACATAGCCAATGCGCCACCAACCTTGGGAACTAAGATGTTATATCCCTTGTGCCTGTAATTACACTGGCTCACTCACCCTTTAAACCGGAACACAACAATAACAAGTACTGCTGTTTTGCGGTAGAATATCTGATGAGTGGATGGTACCTACCCAGACGAGCTTGCATAAAGCCCTACCATCAGTACCCTAGTAAATGCCTTGTATATTATTTACTTTACCTTCCAAAAAAAGACTTTAAGAAGACCGCATCCATGCGTAAGAGTCAAGATTGCGAGTCAGATTCCCTTTGAACACAGTCTACTGAGCACTTTACAATTATGTTAATTTAAACATTTTACGCCATCTTACATTAAACGAACAAATTTTAATTAACATAGAATATGAGCAGACGTGTTATCTTTTGTTAAATGTACATTTCATAAATAATTTAAATATATATTTATATGCTATCGTTAATTAATGTTACTTTTAACAGCCTATTTGAATATTTAAACCAATAGCTTTGTTACATTTCTTAACTTTTTTTATTATTAATACACTTTAATTTGTGTTATAATTCATCTCATTCTTGACGGTGAAGGAAATATCTTGAGGAAACCTGCATGTGCCAAATTTCACTAAAAGTCTACCACATGTGTATTTCACCAACCCGCCTTGGAGCAGCATGGTGGAAAAAGCTCCAAATATTCTCCCTAAAAAAAGAAAAGAAGAGGAGTCCTTAGCCCAGCAATGGGACATTCACAGGCTGTTACTGATACTTTATAAGCTTATTGTACACAACGTGATAAATGTTTTGTTGAACAGTTCTTATATTTTATTAAAGCTATTATACAAGTTCATGTAAATGACACTCGCAATGAGAAATGAAGCCTTGAACAACTGACTGTCTTATGGCTGTTAACCATCTCTTGTAGACAAACTAAACTGAGAGAGATATAAAAATATATATCATATTAAATCTTTAAAGAGTATGAAAAACAATTATATATAAAATTAAATGGAGGATACACTGGTGGGTATATTCGTCCATCGACAATAATATTGTAAATAAAGGTAATGTAATGTGTGTAATAAATTACATTGGCTTACTCCCCTTTGAAATCGGAACGCACCAATATAATGTATATGGTATCGTAATTAATAATAATTTTTAAACTGAACTCGAAATAAATGGTTATTACGTGTTTATTAAAAACAATCGCACCGTATGAGGTCCGCCTTAATGTCAAAACCGACCTCGCACGTCTGATGGACCGAGGTATTTATGTACCGGCTCTAATACACTCGATTATTTTAGTTCGTTGCGTCATGAGTGACGTCATCGTGACGTGTGGCCCAGAATTCGAAATAATTGATCATTGAAGTAAAAATGTCTGATTGAATCTGTTATCAAATAAATATAAATGGCTTACTTATATACTTTGCTGAGCGTGTGTTTAGTTCTAGTATCTTCTACTTACTTTACGTTTGTAATTTTATATATGTATATTTATCTCATTTTTTATCATATTGTCTAAGAGAGACGAAGATATCACGTGTGACGTTAGTAAACTGAAAAGTAGCTGCCTTTTATATATATCTCACTGCTGGGCTAAGGCATTTGTTCAAGTTGAGGATAAAGTTTTAATCCGACACCAGGATTCCTGACAATGCTTTCTTTCAAAACCGAGCACGAAATGAATTACAAACACTAATTAAACACTTGAATATTCAGTGATGTTCTGATTTGAACCTACAACTTCGGTTAGGATTCACGTGCTCTAGCCACTGTGCCATATCGGCATGCATACGTCTAAATGAAAACGTTGATCATAGATGTTGAACTCACAGTAATTATTGTAGTTAATAGCATAAGTTCAAAAGCTCGATTACTACTCTATTCTTAATTTGAACTTTCTAACTTGTTAATGTATTAATCTAGCTAAGTTAAAATGTTACTGGTGGTGGAGCTTTGTGCAAGCCCGTCTGGGTAGGTACCACCCATTCATCAGATATCAACCGCAAAACAGCAGTACTTGTTATTGTTGTTTTCCGATTTGAAGGGTGAGTGAGCCAGTGTTATCACAGGCACAAGGGACATAACATCTTAGTTCCCAAGGTTGTTGGCGCATTGGCGATGTAAGCGATTGTTAACATTTCTTACGATGCCAATGTCACAATGGCCGTTGGTGACCACTTACCATCAGGTGGCCCATATGCTCGTCCGCCAACCTATAATATAAAATAAATGTAATTAAGAATATGTGTCCAAACTTCAGTTATGAAAAAAAAATCACTGATTTATGAATATAATCGTATACATATGCTTCACAACGAAATATTTATTAATATTATCATTGTAATACTAATACAATATAATATTATACTAATGGTAAGCTATGTAGTCATTTTTTTAATATATAAAATAAAAAAAAAAATACGCATTACAAATTTATATAAAAAAAGAAAATCTAACACAATTAAATGTTTTTTAAGACAAATTAAATATTTATAAAACAAACTTAATTATATTAAAAACTATCATTTATCAACTTATGTGCGAACGAGTGATACCAATTTCTATGTAATCTTTTATGTATGTGTTACAGTTCAAATAATTTCCCTGGTCACAACTAATTTTGACTGAAAAATTAATTAGAAGCCCTGATAAATAAAAACACAGGTTAGGTTAATTCATAAACGTGACATTAGGGTGACATTTAGGGTATGTTAGTACAAGGACTATACGGTCTTGTTGGTACCACCGTTCAACCAAGGTTGGTGGCACGATGGCGATGTAAATTCCTTACTTTATATTAATTTAAGGTTAGGTTAATATTTCTTATGGGCAAAACGTTATGGTGACCACTTACTGGTTTTGCCACCTGATGGTAAGTGTTTTTTTTTAAATATTTATCGTAACTCTTTTTAACATGTATTATTATTATTAAATACTATAGTTTCATTGTCGTTTAACGATTATCGTCAGGTAGTTTCGATGAATACGTAGTTTTACTAAATTAACTAAATCGTGGCTATTAGTATTAAAAAATATGAAAAAAAAAACAAAATTAAACAAACATTAATATTGACGTTTTGGAACACTAGGTCCATAGTCGTCTGATACTAAAAAAAGTATAAAAGATCTCTAATAAACTAGCCCACACTTCTGGTGACCCAATCGCTTATTTAGCCCAAAGGCTGAGTCTAGCGGTGCAGAGAGGCAATAGTGGCAGCGTCTTGGGTACAATGCCACCGGACAATCTTTTAGATGGCGTGTTTTTGCTATAAATTTGGAATGTGTATTTTTTATTTGTTATTTTATATGTTATAAAAATGACTGTACATAGTTTTATTATAAAATAAATATTCTTAAATTAATATAAAATTATAATAATAATATTATAATGACGGTCAACAATAACAGTTTTTGGTCAGGATAAGTGACTGCTAAATAAATACTTAAAATTCGTCACGCGTCCATATAAAGAAAACCGCTCGCGTAATTGCATGCTGCGAGGACACTCAAATTCTGAAAACAATTACATTTTTATCCTCAATGATTAATTACATCTTCAAGTATTACGTTTGCAATTTAAAAGTGCACTTTGTTTCTAAAACCAAAGATAATTATGCTATTGTTCCATAATTAATAATTAAATTTAAAAAAAATGGTGTGTGTGCCAACGTGTGTCACGATCTTACGCACACATTAAAGCATTTACAATAACAAATCTTACGCTGACGTCATCTGACGTTCAAAATCTTACATTTACTCGTCTGACGCTCGAAATCTCAGTTAATTACCGTGTACCGTAAGATGATTATACATAAAAAAATGTACTTTCATACATTTTCAAATACTGGCAACATTTAATCATGTTATCTATAATAATATGTCGCATCATTGTCATTCGGACATAATAAGGCGTCCTGTAGGTATATTGTACACAGAAAGTCTTAGTGTTGAAAATGCCGTGCCTTGGAGAGCACGTAAACCGTTGGTCATGCGCGTGATTTTTTTCGGTTCGTCTCGGATTTGCCGTCCCATCGCATTATGAGAAGGAATATAGCGTGCTAAGATCGAAATTAGCTCGGAAAATTGTTAAACAGCATTAACAATAATTTATATAAATATTTTGTTTACATTGCAGACATATATAAATCAAAATGAAATATAGCTACTGAACAAATTACTGCGTGAATTTGCAACTCGAAAGCGAAAAATAAATCAGACCTCCAGTAAATATTGTGCATAATTTATAATAATTATAAATCTACTAGTTAGCGACCGCTGCTACAACCGCGTGTTAAAGTTCTTTCAACTTGCTTCATACAAAATTCTATCAAAATCGGTTCAGTTTTAGACGTGAAAGCGTAGTTACTTTCTTATAACATAAGAATAGATGAAATGCACGTTTGTCACATTAATGGTCTAAATTTAAATCCGGTTGAACTGCAAAGCGCAACTTGTCACATAATAATAACTACAAAACTTTATGTGTCCCGCGCGCGCGATACTAAAACGCGCTGTATCTTCCGGTATAAATTTTATGTATTCGCTTAGTAAATAATAATTTTTATATATTAGTTTCATTCATATAGGCATTACATAAAAATGCCCCCCTCATTTACTGGTGTAGATCCACAAAACTGTCGTCTGTCAGATTTACTAATATCTATCTCATTACGCATTCATAGAAAATGTCCTTTTCGATATAAGTATCAGATATCGTCCTTCTAATCTTAGGTCGGTTGGAGTTGTCCTAAGATTGCAAACGATGATACGTTTAAATTTGTTTTTTTTTTTTGTTGGGAGCTCAAGTTGCTTGAGAATAACTTATGGCGATTACGTATTTCGCTTTCGTCTAAATTATTCAATTCAGTAGCATCAAATTAGTGTTGCATGTCAATAGTCCACTATCGATAGACAATCGATTGTTTATCATGTTACAATGTAATTATGATAATTATAAATATTTATAATTTTATGTACATACGTCAACTAATATTTTCGATCGTAGTATATATGTACTGTACAACATTTAAATTGCGAAAAAAAGATGTAAGATAAGATAGAAATGTCTTAAGAAACGGGATGAACAAAATCGTTTTATTTATTCCTAAAAAAATGTGTTATAACTTTATAAGTTTAAAAAGTAACTTAGTTATGGAGTTTGTGAATTAAAAGCCTTGGTTTCTGCGGTAAAGTTACTTTGTATGTGAAATGAGTCGCAATGCGCAAGAATTCGTTCGCCATTAATACTTAGATCGGCCTTTTGCATTTACTTAAATTCAAAATTTAGGTTTTTTAAATGATACTTCCATGCGAAGTCAAATTCGATTTATTTTATGTTATTTATAATATGTAGGCGGTCTGTCAAATAAGCCGTAATAATAAGTGGTTAGAAAAACCTTGAAGTCTTAAAGATTGTTGTTAACGGGACTAAATACAATGGCATCTCATGCACAAATGGGTACCACTTTGTTCAATTTAGGGACCTCTGCTGTTTTTGATATATGTTTAATCTCTTTTTTTTAAAGATTTGAGTCATTGTACTGTTTGCTGATGTTTGCGTTTGGTTTTCACATCCTGTGATTAGATTTGACAGAAAGATACACAAAAAGTTTGCTTGAGATGAACGATCTAGTTCTAAATACAAAAAATACCATATTTATGTTATATAGTCGGGCAAGCACCACTGAATTTTCATGTCCTTAATTTGTGATTATAATTCATCTCGTGCTTAACGATTAAGGAAAATATCTTGAGCAAACCAGCATGTGACTAATTTCACTGAAATTCTGTGGATAAGTGGTGGAATAAGCTCCTTCTCCTTAAAAAGGGCGAGGCGGCCTTAGCCCAGCAGTGGGACATTCACAGGCTGTTACGAGTCAAGCAACGCATGATTAAATGGACATAAATAAATAAATTGCTAAACGCGGATAGAAATTCTAAGCCATGAGACACATGTCTCAATGTAACACGAGATAGTGACGAGATATTGCAATACGTATGTGGGTTACGACTTATGGCGGAAACCATTGAGCAAGGAGGCTATCCTGTTGCAACTTTACTTTTACGTTAAAATACATATAAATTACTAGTTTTGTCCGTAGCAGTTGAGGGGGTGGGGGCAAACCTAAAAATAATATTACGTCGAACGTTGTTGATTAGCTGAATGTCGCACAGATATTTCTTTTTATATTCTTTTAAGTTTAAGTTTAAGCACCTTAAAAAAATTGAATTGTAAAAATCAGTATGTATATTAAATACTCTATTTATATAATACATAATGTGTATAGACAAAAGTTTAATGACATACCAACTATTATTGTTTATTGGTCCCTAAAAACCTTGAGACGTGTCAGACATTTCCAATTCTTAGAGCATTATTGATCCAACATTCCCCTGACAATGGGACACCATGGCATCCTGCCAAAGTTGTAGTTTTTCAGCCATTGCCAATTTTCAGGGGTTATTGGCAAGATGCATCTATACATGTTAGAAATATAACGGATTTTTTGTTAGTATTTACTAGCTGGTGCGCGTGGCTTCAGTCGCTTTAAACTTTTCAAACTCTTATGGTTTATATGAAATTCAACCTAATAACTCTGAATTAAACCGCATTAAAGTAGCGTGGATTACCTCCCAACCCTCATCACAAGTGGATAGAGGCTTTTGCCCAGTAGTGGGACATTTATAGGCTATACTCACAGCATTCAATGTTTGAATCAATGGAACTATATTCAGATTAATAGTGTCATGAGTCATGAGAATAATTTGGTTTTTGTTTTTGATAAGAATAAAGTAAGAAAAACTTTATTTTTAGTATTATAACAGCACAATACAATATATTTTATAGATACATTTATTATAGCCTTAAAGTATATATTAGTTTATTTTCTTGTTTTGTCTGAGGTCGTAGGGGTGAGGTGCATAAAACTCATCATCCCCCCAAATCTATTAAGTTGCGAAAGTGGTTTTCGTTTCGTATATCACATCACTGATCACACATATAAATTTTAATGCCTAATAATATTCTATGTTCTCTACATATTAATACAAAAATTTTGAAATAATATTCTTAATTTTCGTCGTTAATTTTTTTTAGGAAAGAGATTACGATTCCAATTTTCTAAATTTGAAAGTGATTTTGAGTTTGAAAATTGGGAAACTCTATTATCGTAAAGACTATTAAAAATGCATTTGATGTAATTTTTTTCCTTTTATTACTATATAAATATGTTTTTATACGATTTATTGAATGGTTAATTCTCTAAATAAGTGTCTATGGCTAAGTCTACAATTTTCTTGCAAAGCAAAGCCAGACAGTGTTGGCGCCAAATGAGAGAAAGACGATCCATATTGTCGTAGTGTGTGCTTAATCTTGAATAACATATAATAAATGCGAAAGTGACTGCGTCTGTGTATTTGTGTACGTGATTTGACACGAAAGCAGCCTGCGATAAGGACAGGGCTGAGAAAAATATGTTCTTTTTTTAAATCATAAAGATCAGATTTTGTTTTCAACCAGATTTTTTTACAATTATAATTGGTTAACTATTGTTAAGAAAAAACACAAATTAAACTTTGAATCATTAATAATTAATTTCAAAGTCAACATATTACTTCTTTTAACAACTCTTTTTTTTTAAGCTAGCAGATAATATTTGTCTTGTTTTTAATTTTTACATTAATTATCAACATAGTCTGTGCAATTAAAGTATACATGGATATATATATTATAATTATATATTTTTTTCTATGAATGTTTTTTAAAAGTTTTATGAAGTTAACAAAATCAACACAGCTCAATAAAACTTCTAAATTTCGCGCTCAAAACTGTACCAGATTTTTTTTTCTATAGCTCTTGGCTGAACAGGCCCATACAATAAGGCCATTTTTTTTTTAAATAATCTGTCATTTAAATCGCGATAAAATCATCATCTCTGTAGAATCACATACACACTAATCATCATTAAACGATTCACAATTTGAAACCGAATATTCTCATATCACATGTGTCATCTATTTTATACGTGACGCTGGCAGAATATTTTATATTAAACCGCATAACACGCCAGAAAAAAAAAATCATCATCTCAACTATTTATATAAATGACGAGTTTTAAGGTTAAAAACTTGATTTATAATTTTTAAACGGAACTACATAACCATGAATATATTCTTCTGATTTTATCCATTCTCTCTTAGAGGTCGTCATTTTACCGACTTAATCGATAAATATAATATCAATGTATAATGTTATATACCACTGGGGTTCTGAAGATATTTAATGTTACAACCGTTAAAGTTTGACAGTTATCGTAAATTATTATGCACCCGATTGTTGGAAACGACTTCGTCTGCGTAATAAAATTGTATCCACATATCGAGGATTTACAAATACACATAATAGGTATGTAATTCACATAGAAACTTTGAACCCCTATATAATCATCAGTTTTTTTTTTGAAAATGCTTTTATTAAAAGACTAAATATGTACCATAATATCGAAGTTACTAATATAGATAGGATTTCCTGTATACAATTAAAACATAGGATTCTTTAGCGAAATTTGCAGGTTGAAGCCCCGGAACAATAAATTCTCATGGGCCATGAGCGTAATTAAAAATTTAAAGAATACATTGGAGGAACCTGCGTGTGTCGGGTGAAATTACGCTGTTATTCAGTAAATATTTCAGCGAGTAAATAATGAAATTGATTATTGTAAATCAATGTTGTTAATCTTAATGATTTTTGATATTTTATATTGTTTGGGTTATCCTGTAGTACTGTGCTACTTTTAAAATAAAACCACCGAATATCTATTGCCAGTCAGATAGCTTTATTGTGCACTCTCCTTTTAAACAGGCCAAGTCCTATTAAGTACTAACAAATAAATAACTATAGCGCGATTTAAAAGACAACTAGCGCCATCTATTAACGAAAAGGAGAATTAAACGAGCATTCGATATAATGAACATATATCTTATTATTTGATTACCATTTATAATTATAACACTCAATCTGTCATCACTCAGTATTTGATCCCCTTATCTATAAAAAGTGATGCTTTATTGCATTACGGATCATTCGATTGCGAACTATTGTAGTGTAAGGAACAATTGAAATAAATGATTTGCGGAAATTTTTATGTCTAATAGTCACATTAAATTATCATTAATATAAGTATTTAGTTTATTTTTGATTTGATCTATATTAAACATAGTTATCATATATCGACTTTAAATAATTGTATTAAAATTCCATGTTTTACGAAAATATAAGACGGGTTGAAAGTTGATAAATTAATTTAAATTTCACGACGAAGCTGTCAGTCTGTTTTACAATACCGCTTGTTTTAATAACGGATAAGATGGTTGCTAAAGCTAAATCCATAAAAACTTTTTTCAAGGACGCCATTACAAGCTTAATTGTAAAGCAAGGAGTAAACATAGATAAACAAGTTTGATTAATTTATGTTATTAATTTGGTTTCATTGTGTGGTTTCGCTCTGTTAATTGTGAATTTATGTATTCTAATTTCTTATGCATGCTAGATATCTACATATATATTTGCATCTACTAAACACATTGACGTAATAGGACTTTGTGCAAGTCTGCACATCCATCCGCTCATCAGACATTCTACCGCCAAACAGTAATGCTTAGTTTTCCTGTGTTCCGGTTGGAACGGTGAGTGAGCCAGTGTAATTACAGGCACAAGAGACATAACATCATAATTCTCAAGGTGGCATTGGAATGATATTTCTTAATCATATACGGGTTAGCAAATTGGCCATAAATGAGATATATAAAAAAAAATGTTTTTCTGATATACATTGCGTGTTTCTGTGACAGCCCTGCCACATGCGCAGTCGAGTCGGACGCGGAGATTAAATTAAGCAAAGCCTCGATTTTAGTCAGCTTTAATTAAACAAACTGAACCACACCAAGATCGTTTCCCTTGTTCTTCCTTAATAAATTTCAATTATATTTAATCCTGTAACTGTTGCGGCAAAACACTTAGACGAGTTAGATGAACGGTATTTTAAACCCCATCTTAAAATCAGAGAAGTCTACCGGACGCGAGGATTAATGTTGTCCAGATAATTGAAAATTAGAAACCAGTTTTTTCAACCATATTTGTACATTTATTATATTTAATCAGTACTAGTTTCCGGCCGCCGCTTCACCAGCTTGTGAGGGGGACAAGTTTTAAGTACCCTGTTCGTGTTTAACTAACAACGTGTTTGCAAATTTGGATTTAAGATTGTTAAGTAACTGTTAAAATATATAGGAAGCACAGAAAATTAACGTTAAGCCATAAATATATTTTAGTTTATGATTTTTTTTCTTGTCGTTTGGATATTCAACCTTATTAATCCTTTGAGATCAGATAAGATATCCTGTACACAATAAGAAACACCTATACCATAAAAAAAGCCGAGATGGCCCAGTGGTAAGTACGCGTGAATCTTAACCGATGATCGTGGGTTCAAACCCAGGCAAGGACTACTGAATTTTCATGTGCTTAATTTGTGATTATAATTCATCTCGTGCTTTATGGTGAAGGAAAACATCGTGAGGAAACCTGCACGTGTCTAATTTCACTGAAATTCTGCCACATGTGTATTCTACCAATCCGCATTGGAGCAGCGTGGTGGAATAAGCTCCAAACCTTCTCCTCAAAAAGAGGAGAGGAGGCCTTTAGCCCAGCAGTGGGACATTCACAGGCTGTTACGGTTACGGTATACCATAAAAATCTTTGTACTTGTTACAATAATTAGCCTGTTTTCAGATATTAGCGGACTATAGGATTAGCTCCATATTAGGCTTCGTAATACGAATTTGAATCCACTTATGGTTTCTTAGCCGTAATTCTATAGCTCTCCGTAAATAATAGAAAAAAAAATCTAAGTGTTATAATATACAATCGCAAAGGAACGTCAAGCAACGAACGTAAAAGCAATTCTGATTACTCGCGTGGGCGACAGTTTTTACGCTTGGTTTGTTAACAACTGTCAGAATATTATTGTAAAAGCGACTTCTAGGAAAATTATATAATCAATATGAAGTATATATTGTTAGGTATAGGTCGCAATGTCTTTAATTATTTGATACGAACCGCCCCATTGTTTCTTGATTGTTCAATGAAACCTTCACACACATCCAGCAATCATAAAACACACTCGGACTATGTGCACAAACAAATATTTATGAATTTTCCTTCTTCTGCCTAGCGTTTTCCTGACCTAGTAACGCCAAGGTCCGCTTTCCTGCACCTATTCCTCATATCATATATAAATTCATATAAAATATTTTGGTACTAGCTACCCGTCCCGGCTTCGCACGGTTTGAAAAAAGGAATGTTTACAAATTTTAAATTCTTTATTTTTAAAAATTAAGATAAATGTTCGTACCTATAAATCATACATATGTCTGACTTTATAACAATTTGAAGTAATTTAAACATATACTCATTATAGAATGTTATATGTGTTTATGTAATATCATTTATAATAATAATAATAATAATGTCCTCCAGACCGATTTCGGCCACGGCGGCCAATCTAAAGAGAGATTAACCAACTATTTTAGTGCACACGCAGAACATATTATAGTGCACAAGTGTGTGTGCAAACACAGGTGCACTCTCTATTCCCTAACTCTCATAATACGACACGACCGTTAAGAGTTCAGGCGTAGGACCAACGGCTTTACGTGCTTTCCAAGGCACAGGAGTGTACACACTTCCATCTTCCAGACTCCGGGCTGCTACTGAGAATTTTCTGACAGAAAAACCCAATATCTTTTAATTGGCCCGACCTGGGAACTGAACCCAGGACCTCCGGGTCTGCGGCCTTACATTAAGCCAATAGACCAACGAGGCAGTTAATATCATTTAAGATTAAAATAAACATGCTTAACACAAACTGAGCGATAATCGAAAATTTTAAGGTATAAAAAATAATGATGTTATGACTTCAATAAAACCGATTCCAGCTTAACACAATTAATCACCTCCATCTGGGCTATATAATCATTTAAATATATTATCTGTTATTATTTCGATCGCAGCGTTCGTGTATGTCATTTGAGATGACATTGACAATTTTTTTTTTTAGTGCCAAACTTATAATACTACAAATCCATTGTAACTTTAAAAACTATTACCACAAAAATATGTTTTTTTTTTCATTTAGATATATTTTAAATATCTACATTAAAGTGAAATATATAATATATTAACGAAACAATATTTTTTTTCAGCAAGGTGTCGGGATAGAAATTGTACGAGCGCTGGACAGCCATCCGCCGAACCTAACAAACATATTCTGTGAGTGCGACACTAAAGATGACGTGGTGAGTACAACACTATCATTATATACAAATTGAAATAGCTCAGTGGTTAGAACACGTGAAACTTGCGGAAGATTGCGGGTTCACACAAGTGCAAGCACCATTGACTTCTCGTATGTATAATTTGTGATTTCATCTCGTGCTCTATGGTGAAGGAAAACGTCGCTATTTAAACTCCCAAACCTTCTCATTAAGAGGAGAAAAAGCCTTGGCCCAAAAGCTTATTATTTACAAAATTCACAACCGTTAATTCGCACTGGTAAAATTATTGTTTTAATTTAGTTTTATAGATATATTTCGATGGGCTGTAGAGTTTTGAGTAAGTACCACACAATAATCATCAATCCTAGAATCAAACAGCAATACGTTTTATTGCGATGTTCATCATTTACCATGGGGTTGCTCATTTACAAATCTACTTTCCTATACAAAATAATAACAATAAGTATAAACGCTTGGTCCGAAATTCTTCAGCTAAGATAAGTAATTACCTAATAATATGCTTATATAATTTGTATCGTATGTATATTTTTTATTTATATTTTTTAAACAATGCGTATAATCTAAGTTCCGTATCTACTCATAAATTGTGATGAGCTGCGCCCGCGCAGAGCGGAAGATCCAATTGTGACAGATTGAATTGGCTGTCATTATAACTCAATGTTGCCAGCATTTTAATAAATTACACAGCTGCTTACTTTATTGAATTATGCCAACTGATATCGTAGAACTAATTCAATGGCTTGCACGATAAAGGTAATTGCGATTGGTAGGTGTGCCTGATTTATAAAAGTGGTACCACTCAAGAGCCATTCTAGCTCTAGACTTGACTGTATTGTGTACTAATTTCTGGTATAAGCTAACAAGAAGTTATATATTAATTAATTATATTTATATTTCAGACCATAACCTCTGACTGCGAAGCAACGCCCGCCTTCCAATTGAAGGCGTTCAGCCAACGAGGTGAAAAAGTCGAGGTGTCACACTATAGAGTCAATGTTAACAGGTAAGTTATAACACTTTATATTTTGACTACCTCGTTGGTCTAATAGCATTCCGGAGCCTGGAAGCCGGAAGTGTGTACAATAACGTGAATCGAAAAAGCCGTTGGACATGGACCGTAATATGTCCTGCGTTGGCAGTCTCTCTTGAGATTGGCCGCTGTGGCCGAAATCGGTCAGGAGGACATCATTATCGCATATTTTATTGCAACATAACTAAACTCTTTGCCGACAACTCTGTGATCGATGATTGTAGTGCGCAGCCACCAACAATACCTTCATGTGGCCACACGATGCCTGACATCAAAATCAGGCAACGTGATGTGCGTGCGGAGCTGCAATCACTTGATATACGGAAAGCTAGCGGTCCTGATGGAATACCAGCCATTGTGCTGAAGAAGTGCGCGGCGGTGCTGTCTCCTGTGTAAACGCGCCTGTTCCAACTTTCTCTCTCTTCGGGATGTGTGCCGGAGGCTTGGAGAAGAGCTAATGTGCAAGCGGTTCCCAAAAAAGGGGATCGGTCTGACCCGGCAAATAATCGACCAATAGCTATCACCTCAGTACTTTGTAAGGTGATGGAACGGATTCTAAACAACCAACTGATCCATTACCTAGAAGATCACTGTCTAATTAATGATCGTCAGTACGGGTTTCGACCAAAACGGTCCACAGGTGATCTTCTAGCGTACGTAACACACCTCTGGGGTGAAGCTATCGACAAGCATGGAGAATCGTTGGCTGTCAGCCTCGATATCTCCAAGGCTTTCGACAGGGTCTGGCACAGAAGTCTTCTCTCCAAGCTACCGGCATATGGTCTGCCTGCTCAGCTATGCACCTGGATTGCCAGCTTCCTACACAAGAGTAGCCTTCGTGTTTTAGTAGATGGTTGCGCTTCACAATTCTATGTAGTGAATGCTGGGGTCCCCCAGGGATCTGTGCTATCTCCCACACTCTTTCTTTTGCATATCAATGATACGCTCTCCCTTGGGAACATACATTGCTATGCAGATGATAGTACAGTGCATGGTGGATACCACGGACGCGCAGTGGCTGGGCGGGCGGAAACTGAGGAGAGGCGGGAGAATCTTGTCATTGAACTCGATAGGACGTTAGAACTCATCGCCAAATGGGGTTCTGATAATCTTGTTGAGTTTAATGCCAAGAAAACACAGGTATGCGCTCTCACAGCAAAAAAGTCACCATTTTACCCTCATCCCTCCCTCTGTGGCACACCGCTGATGATACAAAGCAAAATCGCCATGCTGGGGATGGACGTTCGCTGCGACCTTAGTCCAAGGGATTACATCGAGGCTATTATAAAAACAGCTTCACGGAAACTCGGAGTTCTGAACAAGGTGCGGCGTTTTTTCACGCCACAACAACTGTGCCTGTTATACAAAACACAGGTACGGTCTTGCGTTGAATATTGCTCGCACCTTTGGGATGGCTCCGCTAAGTACCTACTGGAGGCCTTGGACCGGTTGCAGCGACGTGCAGTACGCATTATTGGCGACGTAAAGGTCACAAACACCCTTGAACCTTTACAATTGCGTCGCGAGATAGCAGCACTGAGTGCTTTCTATCGACTGTATCACGGCGAGTGCTCTGAGGAATTATTCTCTCTAATTCCTGCTTCCCCAAAGAAATTTGGCAACTCCTTTCTTTGTCGCACTACCAAAAAATGGAATTCCTTACCAGCTCACGTGTTCCCCTCCTCTTACAACCCGGATTCCTTCAAACGAGGCGTGAAGAGGCATCTTGCGGGCCGGCAAGGCGGTGACGGCTAGTACAGAACATTCTTCCCGACTGCACTGGCCGTCATCGCGTTTGGACTCTACTACCACTTACCATCAGGTGGAGTAGTCATTTGCCATCCCGGACATATAAAAAAAAAAAATAACAGCATTCAAGGCATGGAGGTGTATACGCTGCCAGCTTCCAATCTCCGGAAGATTATTGAGAATTTATTGGCGAAAAATTTTTTTATCGACCCGACCTGGGAATTGAACTGAGGACCTCAGGATATGTAACATTATATGCTAGCCATTAGACCAAAGAGACAGTTGAATAGCTTCTGAATGATTCCCCACAGTTTGGGTCGCACAAAATTTTACCACATGTAAAAAGGATTCAATATATCCTCTTTGTTTTGTATTCCAGATTCCGAGCTCGTCTTCACGTTGTATTCATCACGGACAAGCTGACGGGTGAACTTAAATGTGACGGGTGGCCGGACGTCAAGGTCGCGCTCGCACCAGTGGGCTCGCTGAGGCCGAACGTCGTGGAGAATGACTTGCAACAGCTAGTGAGGTAAATCTCCGAATTTATGGCAATTTAAACCTTTTATTGACTAAGATATTTCTGTTTATGGGTCATTTATATATATCGGAGAATCATTATCACGGTTACTCATTGTGGGTAATTGCAAGGATCCAGGTGAGAAATAAGCTTTTCAACATGAAGTCTTTACTTCAACTAAGAGAAATGTAATATTCACAATTTTTATACAATACACAATACAATTGCTAAGGTTGTATTCCTTTTAATGTGATCAGAATGATATGTGTTGCAAATACAGAATGCAGCTCCCTTTTATTTCATTATTTTTTAAATTTAGGCCAGTTGTTTGCGGCCAGTTTTCATAAGCTGGATGCGACATATATATATAATTTTTTTACTCACTACTACACTAATATCATGTGGTTTTTCGCTTTTAAAATTTTTCCAAACGACAGCAAAATTTGAACAGTGCATCTCCATTTTTTCAGAATTTTATAATAATTATTTTATTAAGCTGATATAGATAATATTAAAAAAAATACTACCGTATCGAGTATAATAGTGCAATTTTAAGAAAAACGTTGATTTTTTTTATATTATGTTGTTGGATAAAAAACGGACGGTAAAGTTAGTTTTGTTTTTTATTTGGCACTCCACTTCGATGTTTTGGGTGCTCTGCTTAAGTGATGGAGAAGAAAGAAATAAAAATGTAATCGTTTTAAAATGATGTCGTTATTTATCATGATTAATTATCATTAAATAAATTATAGCCGAGATGGCCTAGTGGTTAAAACGCGTGAATAATAATCGACGATTGTGGGTTCAAACTCGGGCAAGCACCACTGAAGTTCCATGCTCTTAATTTGTGTTTATAATTCATCTCGTACTTGACGGTGAAGGAAAACATCGTGAGGAAACCTGCATGTGACTAATTTCATTGAAATTATGTCACATGTGTATTCTACCAACCCGCATTGGAGCAGCGTGGTGGAATAAGCTCTAAACCTTCTCCTCAAAGAGGGTGAGGAGACCTTAAGCCAAGCGGTGCCATTAACAGGCTGTTACTGTACTGTAAATAAATGATATGTACATCCGATATCTTCCAGCGACATAGTAGTGAGCGCCCTCCGCAACACGCACCTGTGGTTCAACTTCTCGGCGTACCCCACGTGCCCGCGACTGCGGCGCCACGTGGGCGACGCCGCGCCGCGCCTGCCGCTGCACTACGACTCCATGGTGAGGCGGTGATGATGATGATCATTGAGAATACCTTGACTTTAGATGAGATTCGAGTTTTTTTTAGAATAGGATATAGGAATAAAAAAGTTACTCTTCGATTATCCATAAAAATAAATATAAAGTTAGTGTTTGCAATTCCTTTCAAACCTGTTAGCGTCAAAATTATTTCACTCAAACGTTGTATATAGAAACGTTGCACTAAAAATTCGAACATCAAAATTAACCCTCATCTCCATAAATAAACCTTAACAGTGGTGTAAACCTCAAACGGCTACGTATTCATTTCCAGCTCCATCAAGACCGCCAAATGTACACATCAACACCTAATTCAACAGCTGGTTGCATCCAACTGCTCGGAGATAAGCGGCTGCTTGTGAAAGTGGTGGGGGCCAAGGACATTGGTGGTGAGTTATACCACTTAGAAGAAGATCTATAAAAGTTTTTGAATCATTAGGTTTTGTATGTGACAAGATTAAATTCTATTTATTTACTTTTTTCCTCAAATGAAATACATAGTCAATTATATATAACTTAAAATTATTTCAAGAATGAAAATCAATGACTTGACACGTAACAAAAATAATATAAAAACATAAATGTACAATTACGACGATCACGTTTTTATTATTATGATTGTTTGGTATCGAATAAAAATCATAATAAATAAATTATTAATATTAAATCATACAATGCTCTTCTCGTCCAATACAATAACGCCTTTAGATTGCTGATGGGGTTGCCGCGCTTGTGTAGTGCTTCAGTGAATATAAACAGTTTTTACGCATTAATGCGAAAAAGGTCAGCTCCAACAAAATTCTAAACATGATTGCTAACAGACTAGACCGTGTATTTATAAATTGCTGTTGTAAAGTTTCAGCTGGATCAGTCAATTGTATGAGTAGTAGATAGTAGTATTTTTTGTTTATTTAAAACCGGTTTTTTTAATGTAATTTTTTTATATGAGTCTTGTTACTTGAATAAATAAATAATAATTATTTTTATTAAAGGTAAGACTGGATGTATTGCCCCCTACTGCGTGGTGGAGATGGATGAGCCCCCCCAAAGGAATCAGACTGCGTTCAAGAAGGACACCACCAGTCCGCAGTGGGAGGAACATTTCCTATTGTGAGTACATATTGGTTACAAAAAAACTTGAATCAACCGAAGATTTTGTTAGTAGTAGAGTTTTTTAGTTAAACACTGATTTTTCTCTTTCTGTCATTATTGATTTGACATATGAAAGAAGAAGACGCAGCATTGTTTAACTAATCACCTGCTCAATGACGTTTAAAAGGACGTTAGTTTACATGTGCTAAAGTTGTGTTTATAATTCATCTCTTGCTCGGAGAACCATGCTTGTGTCGAATCTATCCGTGCAGTGACGGAGAAAGAATACATTTCACTGCCCCTCTCTTTCCCATGGGTGTCGTAAGAGGCGACTAAGGGATATCTGAGCGACCATCTGCTCATCTGGTGGTAGGATGCTAACATCCGCCTGGCTTGTTACCACCGTACGCATGGTGAAAAACTCGTGAAGTGGCTTGCAGCCGCGTTTCGAGGTCAGCCAGCGTACAGCCAGAGCCCGAGCGAGTATTGCCGCGATGGGTGTTGGTCCGGTTGGAGACGGCTGTTGAACCAATGCCGGGGGAAACTGTATTGACCTGCCGGTCAGGGAGACCCGAAGAAACGGCTGTTCCGCTGGCCGCCCGTGGCATAGTACAGGGGCCCGAGCGTGCCTAACCAGCTCGTGAGGCTGCCCCACCAGGCCACGCATAATCTCGGGGTGGACCGTCGTGCCGGCTGGTGACCGGTAGGTGGGGTCCCGGCGGCCACTTCCGGGGGGGTTCGGGGGCCCTTCCGTCCGGCGGGTCAGTGTATTTTTCCTTTTGGCAACCACTTGGGGAAACACGCCTCCACACTTTGCCCATCCCTATCGTGGCAATACATCGCTCGCTTCACGTCTCTTTTCCATTTATTTCTCCCAAATGGCGCAACAAAAAAGAAATAACGGTCGTACAGCGGTGCTCACCCCCACCATACCCTCGCTGTTTGAGGTCGAGTTCTCTAACATCCGAGGACTCCACACTAACCTCAACGCTGTCCACCACCATCTCGAGACAGCACGGCCAGCAATGTTGTTTCTCACGGAGACACAAATACTCCGTCCTGCCGATACCAGCTACCTTAATTATCCCGACTACACGCTTAAAGAATCCTTCAAAGCGAAAGCCGGAGTATGCTTGTTCGTCAGGACGGATGTTTGCTGTCACCGACTGCGCTGCTTGGAGGACCCCTCCTTCTCCATGTTGGTGGTACGTGTGGACCTGGTTCGTCAGAGCCGAGTCTACGTGTGCCTCTACAGATCCCACAATGGTGACTTGGAGACAAGCCGACTATTTGACCATCTTAGTCGGGTGGCAGATGCTGTGCAAGAGCAATTTCCTAACGCGGAATTGGTGTTTTTGGGGGACTTTAATGCTCACCACGAATCCTGGTTGAAATCCCTCAAAACTGACCATGCTGGAAGGACTGCTCATGCTTTTGCTCTCACACATGACTTGACCCAACTGGTTGATCAGCCCACCAGGATCCCAGACATTGATGGGCAAGCACCTTCTCTACTGGACCTTCTGCTGACTTCTCACCCGGTGGAATATCAGGTTGTGGTTCAGGCTCCTCTTGGCTCTTCGGATCACAGCCTTATTTCTACCAGAGTGCCACAGGCCAAGCTGCCGCCACTAGCGGTATGCAAACGTCGCGTTTGGCACTATAAGTCGGCGGATTGGGACGGTATGCGCGATTACTATGCGTCGGTCCCTTGGAAGGAACGTTGCTTCAGTGGGAATGACCCGACAGCTAGTGCCGCTGCTGTTGCTGGCGAGATCATGCTGGGAATGGAATACTACATTCCTAGCTCAGATCTCGTCAGTAGGAGTACGCGTAACCGTTGGTTCACTCGTGAATGTGCCGATGCTGTATCAGCTAAGCAGGCGGCATATCGCAAGTGGATCAACGGCTGCATTAGCGGGGCATCTAACATTGACTCACTGAAAGCAAACTATAATAAAAATTCCAAGTCCTGTAGAAAGGCATACACGAGAGCGGATGCACAGCGCATTGTACAGATTGGTCATGACCTTGTTTCGCATCCTAGGGGCTCCCGTAGCTTCTGGCGTCTGACCAAGTCTGTGCAAAACAATTTCTGCCAACCTTCGCTGCCACCGCTCAGAAATCCGGACGGATCGCTAGCTCACAGTCCGCAAGAGCAAGCTGATCTCCTGGCTAAACTCTTTGCCGACAATTCCGTCATCGATGATTGTAGTGCACTGCCACCTACAATACCTGCATGTGGCCATACGATGCCTGACATTAAAATCAGGCAACGTGATGTGCGTGCGGAGCTGCAATCACTTGATGTACGGAAAGCTAGCGGTCCCGATGGAATACCAGCCATAGTGCTGAAGAAGTGCGCAGCGGAGCTGTCTCCTGTGTTAACGCGCCTGTTCCAACTTTCTCTCTCTTCGGGAAGTGTGCCGGAGGCTTGGAGAAGAGCTAATGTGCAAGCGGTTCCCAAAAAAGGGGATCGGTCTGACCCGGCAAATTATCGGCCAATAGCTATCACCTCAGTACTTTGTAAGGTGATGGAACGGATTTTAAACAACCAACTGATCCATTACCTAGAAGATCACTGTCTAATTAATGATCGTCAGTACGGTTTTCGACCAAAACGGTCCACAGGTGATCTTCTAGCGTACGTAACACACCTCTGGGGTGAAGCTATCGACAAGCATGGAGAATCGTTGGCTGTCAGCCTCGATATCTCCAAGGCTTTCGACAGGGTCTGGCACAGAAGTCTTCTCTCCAAGCTACCGGCATATGGTCTGCCTGCTCAGCTATGCACCTGGATTGCCAGCTTCCTACACAAGCGTAGCCTTCGTGTTTTAGTAGATGGTTGCGCTTCACAATTCTATGTAGTGAATGCTGGGGTCCCCCAGGGATCTGTGCTATCTCCCACACTCTTTCTTTTGCATATCAATGATATGCTCTCCCTTGGGAACATACATTGCTATGCAGATGATAGTACAGTGCATGGTGGATACCACGGACGCGCAGTGGCTGGGCGGGCGGAAACTGAGGAGAGGCGGGAGAATCTTGTCATTGAACTCGATAGGACGTTAGATCTCATCGCCAAATGGGGCTCTGATAATCTTGTTGAGTTTAATGCCAAGAAAACACAGGTATGCGCTCTCACGGCGAAAAAGTCAACATTTTCCCCTCTTCCCGGCGCTTTTTCACGCCACAACAACTGTGCCTACTGTACAAAACACAGGTACGGTCTTGCGTGGAATATTGCTCGCACCTTTGGGATGGCTCCGCTAAGTACCTACTTGAGGCCTTGGACCGGTTGCAGCGACGTGCCGTACGCATTATTGGCGACGTAAAGGTCACAAACACCCTTGAACCTTTACAATTGCGTCGTGAGATAGCAGCACTGAGCGCTTTCTATCGACTGTATCACGGCGAGTGCTCTGAGGAATTATTCTCTCTAATTCCTGCTTCCCCCTTCCTTCTTAAGTCCACGCGAGCTGGTTCTCGATGTCACCGCCTAACTGTGACATCAATTCCATCGCGAACAAAGAAATTTGGCAACTCCTTTCTTTGTCGCACTTCCAAAAAATGGAATTCCTTACCAGCTCACGTATTCCCCTCCTCTTACAACCCGGGTTCCTTCAAACGAGGCGTGAAGAGGCATCTTGCGGGCCGGCAAGGCGAAGGCGGCTAGTGCAGAACGTTTTTCCCGTCTGTACTGGCCGTCGTCGCGTTTGGACTCTACTACCACTTACCATCAGGTGGAGTAGAGTCATTTGCCCTCCCGGCGATATAAAAAAAAAAAAAAAAAAGAATGAAATTCTTCCACATGTGTATCCACCAATTTAGAGCAGCGTGGTGGAATTACGATAAAGCCTATTCCTGTAGAGGAGAGGTTATTTCCTAACAGTGACGAATTCCTCAATGGATAACACGAGTTCAGATTTTTTTTTATAGAATAGGAAGGCGGACGAGCATATGGGCCACCTGATGGTAAGTGGTCACCAAACGCCCTTAGACATTTACATTGTAAGAAATGTCAACTATCGCTTACATAGCCAATGCGCCACCAGCCTTGGGAACTAAGATTTAATGTCCCTTGTGCCTGTAATTACACTGGCTCACTCACCCTTCAAACCGGAACACAACAATATCAAGTATGGCTGTTTTGCGGTAGAATATCTGATGAGTGGGTGGTACCTACCCAGACGAGCTTGCACAAAGCGCTACCACCAGTCAACAATATTTATAGTAGAACAAATCCAATTTTATCTTTATTAAAAATCATATAAAATGTACGTAATACCAACCAGCTACGTGTAGCCAATAGCAATATTTTTTTCATAAATAAACTAATGTTTGCCAATCTCAGTACCGAAGTTGATTTACCCGAGCGATTTTCATTATCTGTCACACATTCGTTCACATATTTTTTATATTGTATGTGTGAACGCAGCTTTATAAAACGTAGCTGTTTGGCAGAATTAATTAATTTTTTTTAACACAAAAACATGTTTATTATATTTTTGTTCCCAGTGATCTCTCTCCTCAAACAGCGGAACTACTCTTCGAAGTGTACGACCGCAGTAGCCCCCCGTCTCCTGGAAACACTACTTCACAACACAGGTATACTTTTTTTTATGAAGTAGGTAAATGGACTGGCTGGTTCTTACCGCACAATATCATTAATTGTTGTGCTTAATTGTGCACAAAGCCCAGCCACCAATATCTTATAATATTATGTTGAATATTTTTTATATATTTCAAATATTAATACTCTGATGATGTCCTGGTGGCCAATTGCAGAAACGGTTATTATTCTCTACAGATACTAGCCAAGTGATCGGAATGTTAAAAGCTACCGGTTCGCAATATAGATTCTACGTAGAATGACTAGCAAGAAACTCAGCAGTTACTCTTTTTCTCAAATGACATATATATAGTCGACTAATTATTACATGCGGTAGTGTAGTGTGTTTGCGTGTAAATATCATTAAATGACTAATTCTAAATATTGTAAAATCGTATATATATACAAGATATACCGACGACATAAAAAGAGTCGCGGGAAGTTGTTGGATGCGGGCAGTGCAAGACCGATCAAAATTGAAATCCTTGGGAGAGGCCTTTGTCCAGCAGTGGTTGTCTTTCGGCTGCTGATATGATGATGAGGATATATATCATCCAGAAGTACAATTGATTTTATAAAAACCACGAATTCGTCTTTTTAAAAATAGAACATCAAATCATATTTATGTAAATAACTCAATTATTCTTAAAAATCCAAATAACACAATTGAATACATTCAACAAATCACAAGTCGCGCCAATAATTAATTAATTACTTTACCTTTTCCTTTCACAACCAATATGGCGGATTTAAATTAGCGCGCGTCTTTTTTTTTAATAACATTGTTGAATGGATCAAGAAATCTCATAACTATATACATAAATAATTTATAAGAGCCAGTTTGTGATGAACGTTATAGATATTCTATTCATGAGATGATATTTATTCCGCAGGTTCCTTGGTCTGGGTCTAGTGGGTATTGACGAGCTGCTCGCGGCGCCCTCCCAGAGGCAACAGATCGGACTCCAGACCAGGCCCATGGAGGAACATGACATCAGCGGAAGCCTCACTGTAGAGGTCAGTTAAATCAATTTCTATATAACTAAAAAGATTTCAAGGTTATATACGAAATATATATAATAGTTTGACGAGCCGTTCGGCGTGGTTGGTGGATGCTTGCCTTTCGCGCTGAAGGTTGTGGGTTCGATTCCCACCCAGGACAGACATTTGTGTGCATGAGCATGTCTGTTTGTCTTGATTCTGGGTGTAATTATCTATATAAGTATGTATTTCCAAAAAAAAAAGTAGTATATGTAGTATATCAGTTGTCTGGTTTCCATAGCGCAAGCTTTGTATAACCTTAGTTTGGGACCAGATAGCCGTGTGTGAAAAATGCCCCAGGATATTACATTATATATTATATAATAGTTACTATATAATAAATCAGTTAACAAGAGAATTTCTCCTCAGTTCTTATTCATCGAGGGCGCGGACATCCCAGACATAGGGTCGAAACCCTTCAAGATCAAGGAGAGTCTCCGCACCGTCACTTCGCAGGGTAGACTGACCACGACCACCAAGACCACCTTCCAGCAAAACGGTGAGAGATTATTATTTTTATTTATAACGGGAAAGCAGAAAGATGGTTATTTTTTTATCAATGGTAGAAATATAACCCACTACTTACACTATCAAAGCGCTGTCAACTATTTTTTTTTTTTTTTATAGAATAGGAAGGTGGACGAGCATATGGGCCACCTGATGGTAAGTGGTCACCAAACGCCCTTAGACATTGGCATTGTAAGAAATTTCAACCATCGCTTATAGCCAATGCGCCACCAACCTTGGGAACTAAGATTTTATGTCCCTTGTGCCTGTAATTACACTGGCTCACTCACCCTTCAAACCGGAACACAACAATATCAAGTACTGCTGTTTTGCGGTAGAATATCTGATGAGTGGGTGGTACCTACCCAGACGAGCTTGCACAAAGCCCTACCACCAGTATAGGGTACTATGGGGTCTGAGGTGGTATATTATGTATACATTAATAGAGAGTATAGATATTTGATGGTAGAAGATAGGGCCAAGGTCTATAAGCGGAGGTGACTTACCATCGTATGGACCATTTACTGTATGGATCAACTTACCATCACATAAACCAATTATTCGTCTGGCTCCTGGAAAAAGTCGGAAATAGTGGCGTAAGTGACCACAATTACGGCGTCACGCTATTAAAAAAGTATGTCAATGTCCAGGACACGACGCCCGCCAGCTCACGGAGTCAGCTCTCCGGGAGCTGGAGCTGAGTCCGACCAGCGCGGCCAACAAGTCCACTCTCATCATACACTCCGTCCAACGGGTAAGTTCCATATGGATGCTACTCTTTAACGAGTAACTTTAAAGTTACCAGAATTTCGCGTCAAGTTATCACTGCCAAATTATTAAGTTATAATGGATCAGATTTTTTTTTCAACGTTTCGATTTGTTATGGCAAACAAATCGCGCCATAATCTTTACAATATAGAAGATAATTATTATTTGCAATTTAGATTTAATTATAGCAGATTCAATAATCTTTTAACAATACATTTAACAAAATAATTACAATGGGTACATTGATCTACCTATCTAACATAAAATATAATACATGTCAACAGAAATTTAAGAAAAATGATAATTACTCACTAACCTACACAATAGACAACTATGTGAGTTTGATTAATGACCTTTTTTTTAATCAAATTTTCAATTAAATAAAACTGCCCTTAATATTTTTAGGTGTAGTTAATAATAATAATTATGGCCATACGCGTTTATTTTACTTTTTTATCTTTATGTAAGTGTAAGTATAAAAAAGGTTGTATATATTTTTTTTTATGTCTAATAAAGGATAGTGTGCTCAAGATATAATCGTTGATTTTCGTCGTTATTTAAAAAGTTTATATATCAGTAAATATTATTGTGTTATTTTATAATATTATATAAGTAAATGTTTCCTAAAAATCTTCCTAAATGAAATAAATATTAATTTTAAGTATTTTTTTTTATTCGAATGTTTTGTGATAGCAGGTTTTATGTCTCAAATCATACTTAATTATTATTTTAAACGAAATGATGGCGTTGATATCTTAATAGCGTTTCTGTATCGCTAGAAAATCATTCGACAATTTTCTATGTTAAGATGTTTAATAAAACGGAAACGCCAATATAAATACAGTGCATTGTGTAAACGTTTATATAAAACAACCTACAAGCTATTTGTTAGCTACTAGTTTTTAATATAGATTAAAAATTACATACAAAAGGTTTAATTTTAAAAACAATATTCATGGATTAAGATCAAGATACTCATCTGTTTGAGCCCATCACGCGGGCTTTCTTTTTTTGACTGTCTTAGAAATTTGCTCTCTAACTAGTGGCATTGTCATGAAGAAGTGCAATGCTATAAAATAAAATGAGCAGTGGATATAATCCTTATTTCATATCAAACATTTCATATCAGACACAATCATAGATTATAAATTCAGCTAATTGCAAATTAAAAAAAACAAACATTTTTTGCTAAATCTTATTTCGAGTTATTAGAATGTCATCATTATTTCTTGTTTTTTTTTTGTTTTTTATGTAGAAAGTAATTAACATAACATTGATTTATTTTTCGCATGCCTGTGTGGAATTGAAACATCGCAGGAGCCGATGAAATCGATAAAGGTGAGATTCCCTTGCATTTGAATTATAATTAGTATGTCATTTGCCTTCATGCCTTGATTATCTTCATGTAATTATTACCCTTAAAGTGTAAAGAAAAAAAATATTAACTAACAACCTCTTTTAGCATGATTTTGTGTTTCTCTTTATTAATATTTTCTTTTTATAGAAATTTGAGATTTTTAATATAGATTTAAGTAAATTAAATTAGAATTATATTTATTGAATTAATTAATTTTTTTAAACAACTAAATTAATTTGCATAGGATTTTTATTTAACAATTTAATAAATTATTGTAAAATCTCAAATTCCTCTTATACCTGTGTGCAGTGTTGTCATACTAACAAAAAAAAAACTCCCTAAAAAGGTGGAATTAACGGACTCCGGCAAATTCATCGAGGTTGAAAGAGAAGCTATGGAAAACAACATAGAGACCATAGATAAACCTATAGAGAAACATTCCACTCCTAATCAATCTCCCGCTAAAAGTGTGAGGATAAAGGAAAATGGCGCCAAAGCTAATGGAGACACAGAGATGGTAAAGTGTTTTTATTTTATTTTGTTATTTCGTTTTTAATCTTTGCATGATATCGAGCTTTATTAAAAAATTAAAGTTTCATTCACTCCTTTATTTACAATTGTCATGTCTAAACGTATGTATTAACAAAATTAATAAAAAAAAAAAAAAAAACATTCGCAGACACAAATAATAAATAATTATTTCCTTTTCATCAAACTATCTATTCAATAAGAGTTAAAGAATTATCGTTTTCAACGAGTTTATAGAAAAAAAAGATCATTTTTTATCACGTATTTTGCTATGACCATAAATTTCATAATTATCAAAATATGGTTAAAGGCTTGTGATATATTACCTATTTGAAATGTCACTCGGATAGGACCGTTTGAAATTTGCGTTACTTGTTGCGCTGGGTTGTAGTGTGAGAAATATAATTAAAAAGATAAATAATTTATAAATACATAATATTACTGGTGGTAGCCGAGATGGCCCAGTGGCAAGAACGTGTGAATCTTAACCGATGATCGTGGGTTCAAACACGGGCAAGCACCACTGAATTTTCATGTGCTTAATTTGTGATTATAATTCATCTCGTGCTTTACGGTGAAGGAAAACATCGTGAGGAAACCTGCATGTGTCTTATTTCACTGAAATTCTGCCACATGTGTATTCCACCAACCCGCATTGGAGCAGTGTGGTGGAATAAGCTCCAAACCTTCTCCTCAAAAAGAGGAGAAGAGGCCTTTAGCCCAGCAGTGGGACATTCACAGGCTGTTACGGTACTGGTGGTAGAGCTTTGTGCAAGCTCGTCTGGGTAGGTACCACCCACTCATCAGATATTCTACCGCAAAACAGCAGTACTTGGTATTGTTGTGTTCCGGTTTGAAGGGTGAGTGAGCCAGTTAATTACGGGCACAAGGGACATAACAATTTCCAAGGTTGGTGATATAAGCGATGGTTAACGATTCTTACAATTCCAATGTCTATGGGCGTTGGTGACCACTTACCATCAGGTGGCCCATAAGCTCGTCTACCTTCCTATTCTATAAAATATATATATATATATATATATATATATATATATATATATATTTATTTATTAGAAATCTTGAAATTACAAGTACCTAAATAGATACGCTGAAAATAACAACGTATAAAATAAACAAATATACGTGAATTTGAAAAAGCGTGTTGGTTCGTAACACTTATTCCAATATTATGAATGTGTATGCAAATCTGTCGGATCCTTTTTAGGTATAGAAATCCTTTTTGAGGTATATGTCCTTCAAGCTTGCTTCAAATCAAATTTCATCAAAATCGGTTCAGTAGTTTATCCGTGAAAGAGTAACAAACAGACAGAGTTACTTTCGCATTTATAATATTACTAGATATATGGTATATATAAGAAATGTCAATACAATAATTATTTATATTAGTTAAATATTATGATACGTTTATCATTTGTTACAATAGTTTACTATGATTATATAAATTAGATGACCCAGTGGTAAGAACGTGTGAATCTTAACCGATGATCGTGGGTTCAAACCCGGGCAAGCATCACTGAATTTTCATATGCCCAATTTGTGATTATAATTCATCTCGTGCTTAACGGTGAAGGAAACATCGTGAGGAAACCTGCATGTGTCTTATTTCACTGAAATTCTGCCACATGTGTATTCCACCAACCAGCATTGGAGCAGCGTAGTTGAATGAGCTCTAAACCTTCTCCTCAAAAAGGGAGAGGAGAAGGTTTGGCTCAGCAGTGGGACATTCACAGGCTGTTACGGGGGGGATATAAATTAAAAAAAATAATCACCATATCAGGTGAATTTCTATCCAAATATTTATTAACTATCTTTCTATTATTATCTTGTATATCGTGGTAGCTATGCTCTTCATATTTAATTTTATTCTGCGTATACTAATTCCTAAGACAATATTATATCATTTTTATACACAAATATTTGTGAGCACAATAACTTTTTATTTTGTTTTTAGTACATTTTGTTGATAGTACAATACCAAAAATAATTTAAGTAAGTACTAAGAACAAAGTTTCAAAAAGAGAATATGTTTTTATATCTGTACCAACAACCCGGCAGACATCTTACCTGCAAAGTGTCATGGCGGTATTGTGAACAGGTTGTATACAAGGTTATGTGTTGTAGCGCCATCTAGTGGCGATACACGACAAGGTGTATGATATAAAAAACTTCTTTATAAAAAAAAATATATCTATAAGACTTTCTGGTTTCATGATTAATATAGAAAAAAGTCCTGTCAACATTTTATCCCAGTTGATATTTACACTACGAGTTCACAGTGGAATGGTTCGTAATACTATTGAGCATCCATTTTCATTTGATAAATGAAACAATATAACAATAATAATATTTTAATGGTAGAATAATTTGGAATACAATATAAAATATAGAAATTTTAATTACAATAACTTATACGAAATATTTTATTTAATCAATTTAAAATAATTGTTGGAACACTTTAATTACTGCAATACTTATTTATAATATTTATTTTATTATACTTGCGCTATCATATATGTCAACCTTGATGGTAATCGGTTAAACAGTCTGCTATTGTATTTGTGTATGTTTTATCTGTGAACACTTTATGGGTTTACATAATATTAAATTTTGGTTATGGGTAACGTAATAAAACTCTTTTGTGTTATAATACAGATATTATAATTCGTGTATACTTATTTGTTAGCAGCAAGGCGATTACGTGAACCAGGACGTTCCTCCAGAACCCGTGCCGAGACAAAAGAGGAAACGAGACTTCTTTGGGACTATTAAGCGAAGGTAAAAGCGAATGCTGTTCGAATGTATAGGAAAATTAATTATATTATACATCACTAGCGGACCCGGCAGACGTCCTGTCACAGACATTTTTTCATTTGATGACAAACCGACAGCAGCGCCACCTACCGGGTCTAATTGTGTTTTCAAACCGTCCAGGAACCCTTTCAAAATATACACGCAAAATTGGCCATCTGATAGAAAGTCCTCTCCACGCATATAGACTGACACTGCTAGTGTAACGTAGTTTAATATCATATATGGAAAGTTAAGTCATAAGTGGCATTCAGTTACACGTTCATTTTAACAAGGATATACTTCGATTTGACAAGAATAAAAATATTAAACAATAATGTCTAAAATAATGCATTATTTTATTCGCTGGTAACATTATTCTATATTAAGTCTGTGTATTTAATCTGTGCAATTTAGTAGTGGTTATTAAAAATATAATTACAGATTGGGTCGGTCACGGACCCGTGGCCAGTCGCTAGAACATGATGCAGAGATGGAAAACCAACGGATACGCAGCATCAGCGCAGAGAGAAACAGTCATGGTGAATTTTATTTAAGTCATGATGATAATGATTTCTCCTGACCGATTTCGGTCAAGGCGGCCATTGTTAATGGAGACTATATAACTAGGTGGTGTCCAAGTTTGTGCGCGAACTCAAATGCACTTACTATTCGCTCGCTCACTTAATCCGATGGGAGGTCCGTGGATGGCTCCATCAGGAACGCCTTAACGTGCTTTAGCGGCACAGGAGAGTTAACACTGCGAACTTCGAAATTCAGGCTGATTAAACAGGATTACTCGATAAATGTAAATTGGCCTGATAAAATCTGCCATTTACAAATATTTTCTTCGTCAACCTATCTGGACCAGTACTCCTTTTTTCGATCCATAATATCCGTTTTAATTTATTAATTAATAATTTTACTGTATATAATGTTTGCTTAATTAATTTTACAGACAAAGCCTTAACACTGCCAAATAGGAATGTATATTCTGCGGGAGCATCGCCCGTGCAATCTGGAGACGAATCGAGGACGTCTAGAAGGTATGCACTAATGTAGTTCTTTGACGTTAATTAATCAGTGCTGCCATCGCTATAAAAATATTTTACTCGAAATCTATTCTGTTATTATAAATGCGAAAGTAACTATGCCTCTCTGTTACGCTTTTAAGGCTAAACCACTGAACTGATTTTGATAATAATTCGGTATGACGCAAGCTTAAACACCTAGGACGGCCATAGATTTTTTATCTAATACCCGCCCCTGTCACCCGAATACACGGGCGAAGGCGCAGGCGAATAATAGTTGAATATAAAATAATTAAAAATACTACATTGAATTAAATGAATTGCGTATTATTAATGGATGGAATGTGTGTTTATAATACATACGAGAATATACAGCTCATTATTATTTTCGTATACAATTTGAATTTAGAATATGATTAGTATTATAATGAATTGTTAAACAATCTTCAAAGACAATCTGTTCAAAAGTTTAAATTCGTAATGATTTTGTATTAACAAGCCAAAACTTCATCTGAACAGTATTAACTTACGATTAAAATGTATTTATATTTACTAAGCTTAGTAACAAAAATATGGCTGTATTGCGTCTTAAAAGTTAAAACAATAATTTATATAATACATAACATGTATAGAACGCGAATATATGTTTTTAACATAGCACTAAATGTGAATTTTTCTCTTTTTTCATCTGGCAACACTCACGCTGGGGATAAACGCACTCTGCAATCTGGTAACATTGGTTTGACATAATCATTCTCTATAATTAATTTTCTTTAAAATGCATGAATTTCTTTTCTATGAACAATTATTTTCCCCTTTTAACGCTTCGTTCAATCATTTTTTCTCTACTTGGCATTCTGTTAAATATTTCATTTTCAATTCATTTTTTTCCTGTCAAAATATTTACATGTATTTTTTTTTCCAATTCATGTTTTCCGAAACTATTTCACAAATCAAAATATCATTAATGTCATATGTGACCATTATAAAAAAATAACCCAGTAGATCGTCCCTTAGCGAAGTCTCCGGATTCAGTTCAGCATCAGCTCGTACCTTCATCCATGAGGCCTCGACCCTGGTCTTGGAGACCATAGAGGCGGGCATTAAGAAACACTACTTGGTACCACTGACAGTCGCACAAAGATCAAGATGGCGGCGGAAGGGTGTTAAACTGCATATTTATAATGAACATACTTTCATCGCTAAACATCTTAGCGGGTGAGTAGTTGTTTTGTATCGATTAAGTGTTAATGGACTTTTAAAGAGATTACAATTTTGTGTCTCCACATATTTATATCAAAGTTTAGTTATTTATTTTTTTTATTAAGTTAAAAATGTTTTTTTTTTGTTTTTCGTCAATTAGCGATTTTTTCAATTCAGGACATATTTAAATATAAATAAATTTGATCTTGAAGTGACATGATTTCATTGGTCGAGATCTGAAATAATTTATGGTACTCATTATGAATTCGCGAAAGAAAGCTTTGAATGCCGGCGAAGTTGAAGTTGGAATATATCCAATAAATTTGGATTTAAAAATTATAATTTCATTCGGAACTCTATTAAAATGCCAATTTACTCGGCGGTAGGGCTTTGTGTATGCTTGTCTGCATTGGTACCACCCACTAATCAGATGCTGTACCGCCATACATCAATACTCGGTATTATTTTGTTCGGATTTGAAGCCAATGTAACTACAGGCACAAGGGACATAACGTCTTGGTTTCCAAGGTTGGTACCGCATGATTAATATTTCTTACAGTGCCATCGTTTATAGGCGGCGGTGACCACTTACCTTCGAGTAGCTCATTTGCCAGTCCACCTTCCTATTTCATAAGAAAATCCACCGCGACTATCACCATGTCTGAGCGCACATTTAACTCAAGTCAATTTTAAGATGGCTATGTATAGTATTTTGATAGTCTACACTCGTCCCCAGTGGCACAGTATGCGAGGTGTGCCACAAGACGGTGGCGCGGCGCCTCGGCAAGCAGGGCTACGAGTGCCGCGACTGCCGCCTGCGCGTGCACAAGCACTGCCACGTGCGCGTGCCCGAGTCCTGCGCGCGCTCCACCGTGCACGACATGGAGCTGTGAGTATACACACACACACACACACGCGCATCGAGCTGTGCGACGCGACACTAGTGCTGCACGTGTGCCGCTCGACCGCGCACGTACGGATACAACGCAAGTATAACGCACACGTCGCGAGCTGTACGACGATGTAGTGACTAGTATTCGCGGCATAGAGGAGTGAGTATGTCCACAGCAAGTGATGTGTGTGTGTGCTCCGGCCAGTACAATAAAGAATTGTAAGTATATTCATGATGCAAGTGCTCTGGCGCGAACAGAACGATAACAGACTCCAAAACTAGTCGACCACGACAAGCGTGTTCTCCAACGAGCTGAACACTGAGCTGTGAGTGTAATATTTACATCATATTATAATCCTAGGCAATACTGACAATTATTAATACCTACTGTAGGACTTCATAACGTAATTTATTTTAGCCAAATGTAACAGTTACCTTATTCATAAAATTACAAGTAAAATATAGTTTTTAGTTATTCAATATAAAATAAGCGAATGGTTAATTTTTATAGTAAATATATAAAAGTTTGATGTACTAGAAATAAGGATAAAAGAACATAAAATCAACAAATAAAATTGGCGCCAAATGGTCTGTCAAAATGTGAAATATCATTTCCACAGAATAAATTATTAATTTAAAATGTATTCTTTCATGTATGTATTTATGTATAAATTTTATTTTACCTGGTTGCCTTCCAATGAATACGAGTCCGACATGTAATGGTAACCAACGACATAGCTAGCTAGTATCCATATGCATTACATACTTAATATATATATATATTTATATCATAATGCTTTGTATATATTGATTGTAAACAATCTATGGTAAGTGTGCAACAAACCAGATTTCACTGGATTAATCGATTAACATCGATTTTGTTAATCGATGTTTAATTTTTTTTTAAATATTAATTTATTATATGTTAAACATAATGAAATCTGGTGTCTAATGGTTTATTTATGATTTATATCGTGCTGATGAAGAATCTTAAACAGAATTGTTTCAAAATAAAATGTCTTCGTAACATTATATTCTATTTAAAATGTAAAAATGAATCTTTGACTATTTTATTTAAAAAAATAAAAAATATAGATTAAAATAGTTAATTTTTTATATACATTTTTATTTACATTCTTAATTAGCACGGTTATTGAAAAAACTCTTTGTAAACATATTTATATATAAAAAAAAAACAATATAATATTTTGAAATCAAGTAGTAATCATGCTTTATAGTAATTGATTATGTTACAAATGATAACCAACTTTTTGTTTAAAAGTTGCTTATAATAAGCGGCTAAAACATACATACAGTTTACGAGATACTAAAACGATTTAAAGAACTAAACTGCGAGTAAATTGCATCGAGTCGATGAAATAGCCAATCTTAATTTGACAAAGTTAATGTTAAATAATATTTCAAAAATACATAATAAGAATTGCTTATATACTAAAAACGGTTTTCAATATCAAAGTTTTTTATAGAATACTTTTGTAACTATGTCAGTATAATTAATATTAAATATTTGCATTTTAGCTAAACATATTTGACAGGGCTGACTTGTTTAACTTTAGCATATGTAAAGAGAAAGAGACAGCACATATTGTTATCACTTTCTCTTTCATGTAAACAGCTTAGTGCTGTCAAATAAATTTGGAATCTGTTTACATTCGAATTATAATAATTCTCAGTAGAATTCTCTGATAAAGTAATATTATATAAACGTATCTCCCTTATATAGTGTATCTCGTAAACTCTTTTCTCTTCATTTCCGCTATATCGCTTACGAATATTTTAATTTTCAACGCTGCCAAGGTCCCATTCCCATAGTTTTGGAAATGGAAGGTACATTTAGTTCATATAATATTAAAACGCTTTAGTGTTGTCTTGAGATGAACGAAAATGATATAAATTTGATCAATACATTCAATTCACAAAAGGTTTGCATTTATATTTTATTTAAAATCGATTAAATTTTATAATTGTATTTTTATTCGAATAATCAAATGATAAGATATCTCTTACATGGCAAATTACTATATGATTATATGGATTTATAGTATAGCTATACCGTAGCATATTATAATATTAATTAAAAAAATATATATACTTCCGTTTATGTCATAATCGTTCACCTCCATGCTATTGTCTGTTACAGTGACGTGACTAGCGCATGCGCACTTTAAAAAAAAAAAGTAATAATATAATCTGTAGTAATCACACAGCATACATATTATTTTCATTCAATATTTATGAATGATTTTAAACTTTTTGCTGACCGATGGAATATAACTAATATTTAAATGCATCGTTTACTATTAATTAAGCTTAAATTCGTGTATATTTATTAATTTTGCGCTAGTATCGTCTTTTAATTAATGTTTACACTGTCAGCTATGAAATATTGTGTGTAAATATATATATTTAACACTATAAATATATATTAAAAATAAGAAATTGATGACTTTTAATATATTATATATCAAAGTACTATACTCATAAAAATAAATATATATAATCGGTCGTTTATATACATTACGTTGTTTATTCATCGTGTTTTGATATGTGTTCATAGTTTTTATTTTTTATTTCAAAGCGCTATTTTTCCTTACAATTTGATACACACAGAATCTTTTTTTATAAACAGAAGAAATAACTCAATCTATAAATTCTAATTTGGGTCCCAATTATATTGTCGATGTAACAAGTACAATTTAATCGTATTGTTCGAATATTTTAAAGCTGACTTGAAATATAATTAAATATAAAACCAACCAATTAAAAAAATGTATATTATATAACAAGATAGCTGAAATGTCATTAGAAATTTTACATTAAAAAACGTGCTTTTCTTATTTAATTTGCTTTTTACAGCATTTAGACGCTTTAATTAGTTTTTGTAATTAAAAACTTGTAGCTGCAATAAATCTATATTAAATTATATTTTAATGAGATTTATTAATTAACGACAAATAATTATTCTTCTAGATCCATGCTCCCAGTGTTAAGCGAATAATCCAGCTAAGCGAGAAGACTGCAAGAAAAAAAAAACCAAAAAATACAAAAAAATACAAAAGCTATTCAGGTCTAAAAATAATAAAGTCTGTAGTCGCCTTTTTAATCTGTTTGCCTTTTCTGTGGCATGTTTTTGTTGTATCTATGGACTTTGTGAGATCGACAAATCATTGAGTCCTTGATTCTTTCATTAATATCTTGATTTTGCTTAATGGATAGAGCTCCCTTCAGTATGTAATTATTTAACCCTTCATGTAAATTTTCATGAAATTAATTGTCATCAACTTGACCTCACATGAAAAATAAATTATTAAAACTCATAATCTCTATCTCTATAATCATTAATTAATTATTAACTCAATTAAGTCAAATGCTACAAATTTCCAGTTAATAAAACGTTTGTCATTAGGTACATGCGACTGTCTATATTATCTATGAATAATTGTAGATATTAATGAAAAATAAAAAAAAAACGTAAGTTATGTACGATAACAGTATAAGTTATATAATTGTTTATGGAAATTGTCTATGTACATTGTAATATAGCAAAGAAATCATAGTCAATCTTGTCTTTGCCTTAAAAAACCATTAAAAAAATTAGTTTCCACGATAGCAAATAAAATTAATAACGACAATATATAACCCAAACATAAAATAATCACTCAATATATTAAACGCCCGGTTCCTATATTTAATGAATCGTTATTGTACACCAGGAACAATCAGTTTACTTAATCTAACTTCTATAAGCTTTTGAGTTACATCTCTATGATAATTCTAGAACCCGTAAGCAAAACTAATCGTTACTTAAATATATTAACCGGTCATACTTGACTATAATACAAGCATGCTCTCATTATTTACCAACGTAGCTAAATACGCATTTTCCTTTTTTTCAGCACATTTTGTTTTCAAATAACCGTTTGTTTTTAAAATGCACATTTATAGCAGTGCTTTATGTTGTAATAATTTGTTAATGTCGTTATTTAATAAAGTTATTATAAGCTAATCGTATTAATTATTGTCTTCTTATTTCCAGGGCTTACATCTCATCACCTTACACAGATAAGAACATAAGAATGCTGTGATCTTCGCCAGGCTTAAGCACAAAATATTAAACTATATACTTAAATTATTTAATTTATTAAGATTAACGAAGTACAACACCTATGTACTATACTTATACATTGTAAAGGCTTTTTTACAAATATATTTATAAATGTAAACGTTATATGAAATTGTATATTAGCTGTAAGAATAAAAAGTAGTTTCCTTTATAAAATTTAAAAAAAAAAATTTCTGCTTTCTCTCACATATTGGCGCGAATGTTAGATTAGTTTAGGAATCGCTAGAGCCCACCTTTAAAACCATTTCCAAACGTTCACGTTACCATTAAAAAAAATCAAACACGCCAAAGTTATAAACATGGAGGATTTATTAAAATCTCTACCTCATCTCTTCGAAGCTACGACAATATACATGAAATTTAAGGTTACCGTATACATTATATTTATTTAAGATGAATTAATATATCAAAAACTTGTTATTTTTAAATGTTATTTTATTATTTATAAACATCACAACTCTGTACTTATATCTTTTAAATAAACACAATTTTTCTTTAAAAATGCGATATAGCTAATTTATAAATATAATACTATTCTGTGACAGATAAACATTGATTTAGTTATAAGTGCTTACGCACAAAATAATATTTGTTGTTAAATTGTGCAATAAAATTTAATAAAACACGCTTTCGTGCTTTTTTAATATAAAAATTGCTATTTTATTACATGGCAACACCAGTGACCACCATATTTTGTTCGTTTGTTTCTTGTATTCATCGATGTGTTTAAATTTTAAAAGAGTGTTCGAATATGTTATTTCAGAAAGTTTGCTGCAACTATTTTAAAAATAAAACTGGTGATGATTTGGTCGTATTATTAGTTTTTGATATATTTGTAGCGTTTTGTTCTTATTTTGTTATAAATAAAGTGATTATGTACATGACAATGTATTCTTGTAAAGATTGTTGATGCGTTAGATTACGTGTATACTAAATATTATTTATAAATGTTGGCAATGTGTTTTTGTAATTTTATTTTCAGTTCTTATAAATAAAAATGCCTTTTTAAATTTTTTGTTTTGATTTCCCACTTTCCTATGTCTGTTTATGAAACTTATTTCTTTCAATGATTGCTTAACTGTCATCTCAATAGCATAAAATTGGAATATTAAAAAATTATAGTTGTTTCATAAAATTAGTGTTGCTATCCGCTATTATACTAAAGTTACATTCATAATTCTATTTCAATGACAAAAGGAGTGGAGATAAACAAACTTTAGATTTACATATGATTATATACGTAACCGTGCGATTTTCTCTGCAAAACAATATTATACACAATAAACATTTCTTCATAATACAACACTATTGCACTTCTAATATTCACTTTAATTTTACTTCAAAAGTTCCGATAACAAATTGTAGTAATTCTTTTCCATTTCAATTGCAAAATTATGACTGATGAATTATGCAATCAAAGACCTATAATTAAATTCTATTATATGCTGCATAAAACGACTATTAACTTTATTGTTATTTAATTTATGTTATAATAATAATAATAATTTATAGTATATTATTATATACTATTAATTATATAGTATATAATAATTTATAGTATCTAATTATTTTTAGATTATATATATATATATATAATCTAAAAAAGGACTAAAGTACCACAGTGTGATGGTTTCCAGAGATACCTGCACGGCTACATTGCGTAATATAACATTGATAAATACGCCTACAATATTAGTGTCTTATATTACGGATATATATATTTTAATATTGATATACAAACATATGTCATACAGCTGTGATTAATACACAAGCAAAACATATGTCATACAGAGCAAGCGGTGGCAGTGCCACAATTGACACATAAAAGACAAACCAAAAGGAAACTTGGCTTTTATTAACTTAAAGAATTGTACATAATAAAGTGACAATATATAACATTTGACAAGTTAAAAAGAATAGTATAATATTATATTACGCAGCTACAATCTTTTAAATAATATGGAGTTCGTCTTGTCCTTGCGGATCTCCTGAGATGATGATCGTCAGACGTGCAGATTGTATATTCTCTCGATCCTTATCCTCCGAGCTTAGAGCTCGATCTTCAGAATCATAAAAAACATCTACGATGTCCTCCTGCTCTTTCTGACTTTTTGTATTTAAGCACTTTAATTCTTCTTCTATATTTTGATTTATAGAGTGTATAACAGGAGAAGGGAGTGGACTGTTGAGTCGCGTCCATTTTTATGCTTTACAAAAGAGTAATAAGGATTACTTTGTAATAGTTTAACCTCTTCAAAATATGGATCATATTTATTAAGGATATTTTTTTTCAATAGAACAGGTCCAGGAATTAACCAAGAAGGTAACAATTCTCCAGTAGATGATCTGCGAGGATGATTAAATAGCCGTTCGTGAGGAGTATTGATTGGTATACACAGAAGTGAACGAATTGCACGTATGGATATTGGCAAAAATTGCTTCCAGTTTTCGATTGGCATTTCTCTTGCGCGAAGAGCAAGTTGTAAAGTTTTCAACAAAGTACCATTGAGACGCTCAATTAGACCATTTCACGTGGATTATAAGGTGTTGTGCTGCTACAAGCGATTCCCAAGGAACTTAAAAAAACTTTAAACTCTTTAACATTTAAAAGATCGTTAGCATTAAAAGATCCTCTATCGCTGTGTACATAAAGAGGTGTTCCGAACATGTAAAATAAGTCTTGTAAACATCTTATAACAGTTTGAAATTGTCATTTCCTTTCAGGCATATAAAGGAAATCTCTAATTTAAAATATTCGACGGTAAAGGTCCTTTGAAGTCAATGTTTTAGTCGCTTAAAAGGTGCTGTTGCTTTTATTAGTTGACCTTTAGATTTTATAAGCCGAGGTTTAACTTCGGCACATATTGGGCAAGACAGTGTAACAGACTTTATATCATTTATCGAATACGGTAAATTTTTCAAACGAATCCAATGCATCATTCTTATAATTCTAGGGTGGCAGAGAGAACTATGCAACTCACGTAATTTATCAGTATTCATGTGAGCACATATTCTTTTTTTTTTTTTTTATAGAATAGGAAGGCGGACGAGCATATGGGCCACCTGATGGTAAGTGGTCACCAACGCTCTTAGACATTGGCATTGTAAGAAATGTCAACCATCGCTTATAGCCAATGCGCCACCAACCTTGGGAACTAAGATTTTATGTCCCTTGTGCCTGTAATTACACTGATCTGCGACTGTGTTTTCTTTATCGGGACGATAACTTATGTCATATTTAAAACAAGATAATTCGAGGCGCCATCGTTCCAGCTTTTCATTTTTTATTTTACTGCAATGATTTTGATTAAATATAAATACAACAGAGCGTTGATCTGTTAAAAGTGTTTACCAGTTAAGTAATGACGCCATTTGCGAAGACTCTACAATGGTGAATGCTTCTTTTTCAATTGAATATTGTCTTTGTTCTGAATTTGAAAAGGTTCTGGAGAAAAAAACTACAGGACGCCCCTTTGAGAAAGAGATGCAGCAATGGCAAATTCTGATGCGTCAGTCTCTACAGTGAGGATCTCATTATCATCAACAACTGTTAAATTTGACTTTTCTGATTTCAATGACGCAAAGCAATGTTTTGCAGTATCGTTGATGGGAAAAGACTTAATACCAACCAATGGATGTATTTTCTGTGAAAAATTATTTATCCATTTCGCGTAATTGTTGGAATATACAAAAATTCAAGCCTCCATAGATAATAGATTTCTCTTTCATTATATTATTCAATCTTTCACTCATTCACATTCGCTCACCACTCATTCAATCAACGAACATCTTTACTTTGATTATTTAATATTCATTATTAAAATCATTGTCAAACAGTGCAGACGTGTCTTATTATACCTACCCCATTTCCCTTCAGGTTATGGGCCCAGGTCATGTTTAAAGTTGTTTAAATAATTAAAATTAATAGTAAAAGTGTTTCTCAAATGGATACGCGAAGTAAAAGAAATATACAACAATTTAACGGTGATCGCTATAGTACTTGCAAGTTTCGTATAAGGTCACTACTAGAAGAAATGCAGTTATTGCCTGTTATTGACGAAGAACCACCACCAATACCAGATAATGAGTGGATTAAGAAGAATATGCTAGCAAAAGGTACGATTGTAGATTACTTGGGTGACACATTTTTAAGCTTTGCAAGAGGTTCTTCTACTGCAAAATCCATAATGGCCGAGCTAGACAAAGTATATGAGCGGAGGAGCTTAGCGACTCAATTGGCTTTACGTAAACAGTTACTTAATATGAAACTACAGCCAGATGTGACACTATTCGAACATTTTAACAATTTCGATAATATCATTACCGAATTAATATCGGCTGGTGCAAAATTGGATGAGATGGATAAAATATCACATTTACTTTTAACTCTACCCACATCATACGATGGTGTTATAACGGCGCTGGAAACACTTGGAGAGGAACAATTGCATCTATCTTTTGTAAAAACTCGTCTTCTAGATCACGAAGTCAAACTAAAGAATACCACGACGACAGAACTCAAAGTTTTACATACATCAACGAATAAAATTCAAATCGCAGAACAAAATTGGATTCGATAAAAAGAAATCATATAATTATTATAAAAAGAAGTCATACACCGGAAATTCATCATATAAAATTTCAAAATTATATTGTGATCATTGTGGACGACGAAATCATATGAAGAAGGATTGTCGATTTTTCAAAAAGTTACAACAAAATGGAGGTAGTAGCGGCAGTAAAACAGCAGCTGCGAGCGCTTTGCAAATCAGAAACGATAACGAGGACAGTTTCGCATTTATGTTTTCAACGTGTAAGTTGTCAAATTCTTATAAATATCATATTGTTTTCATTTTAGATTCGGGCGCAACTGACCACGTTGTAAATAGTAAGGAATTATTTTCTTCCTACTCAGAGTTCACAATACCGATTAAAATTGGTATAGCTAAGAACAATGAAAGCATTCAAGCGTTTGGTAAAGGTACAATAAATGTCACTACTAATTTAGGTTTTCAAGGGACGATTAATAATGTATTATATGCGCCGGACGTGCCATGTAATTTAATATCTGTATATCGTATTCAACAAGCAGGTATGGTTGTTATATTTAAAAATAACAGTGTTTATATTAACGATAGTATCAAGTGTTTAGTGTCGAGTGTTATCAGTAATAATTTATTTAAATTAGTTTTTCAAGTTCATACGCGATCTCAACATAATTTAAATTTGTCTCAAACTTCTACATCTTACGAACTATGGCATAAGCGTCTAGGTCACTTAAACAAAAATAAATTTAACATTCTAAAAAAACTTAATTGATGATAGTTACCTAATTAATGATATTATGCCTAATGATACATTATGTGAGTCTTGCATACTTGGTAAACAGTCGCGGTTGCCCTTTGCAAAATCAAAAGATAAATCAGTTAGAAATAGGCCACTTTTTATAGTTCATTCCGATATTTGTGGTCCTATTACACCACCTACATTTGATGATAAAAATTATTTTATTACTTTTATTGACGATTTTACTCATTATACAGTATCGTATTTGATGCATTCTAAATCTGAAGCATATAAATATATGAAAGACTACGTAACAAAATGTGAAAATTTATTTAATTCTAAAGTTGTTAATTTATATTGCGATAATGGCCGAGAGTATCTTTCAAACGAATTCAAAGAATTTTGTGTTGACAAAGGGATAATGTATCATTTAACGGTTCCTTACACCCCACAACAAAATGGTGTATCAGAAAGAATGAATCGTACATTAACCGAAATGGCTCGAACATTGGTTACAAGTGCGAAATTAAATAAAATATTTTGGGGTGAAGCTGTTTTAACAGCTATTTATTTAATTAACATACTACCCACTAAAACTCTGATAAATAAAACACCATACGAAATGTGGCATGGTAAAAGGCCGAAAATAAATCATTTAAAAATGTTTGGATCTACTGCATACGTTCATAACAAAGCTAGAAAAACTAAATTTGATGAGAAATCTTTCAAGTCAATATTGATCGGTTACGATGCAAACGGTTATAGATTATTCAATATCGAAAATAATCAAGTTTTTATAGCTCGCGATGTTATTTTTGACGAGTTAAACTTTGAAAAATCACGCCCTACACGTTGCAGTAGTGACAACATTGAAACCCTTTCAAAATTTAGTAAGCCTGAAATTGATTCGGCAATGCTAAAAATAGATCAACAACAAGATTCTTTGAATGACAATTCGTTGGACGGTCAATCGAATACCACTAATTTAAGACGTAGCGAAAGAATTCGAGAATTACCCCCAAAGAATTATAAGCAAATGCACGATCCTGATTTATTTTTATCTCTTTTTAATGATACGCAATCTTTACCTACATCATATAAGAATATTTTCGATAGGCACGATTCTGATAAGTGGTTGAACGCTATACAGGATGAAATTGAGTCGCTTCGAAGCAACCAAACGTGGACATTAGTCATTAGACCGAAAAATGTTAATATAATAAGTTGCAAGTGGGTATTTACAATTAAAAATAATGAATTTGGTGAACCTACACGTTATAAAGCTCGGTTGGTTGCTCGAGGTTTCACTCAAGAGTATTTACAAGACTATCACGAAACGTTCGCACCAGTGGCTCGGATAACTACTTTTAGATTTATATTAACACTGGCAAATCAGTTTGATTTACATTTACACCACATGGACGTTAAAACCGCGTTTCTAAATGGTATATTGAAAGAAAATATTTATATGGAAGTACCGGAAGGTATTTTAGCAAGTAATAACCAGGTTTGTCACATTTCACTTGCGCTGTCTTCGGAGCATTCTGGGCATCACATGGCAGGATCGCGTGACAAACGAGTCTGTTCTAGGCGAGGCACAGCTGCCTAGCATCATGGCCATTCTAAAAAAAAAACGGTTACGGTGGCTGGGACACGTGCATCGAATGGAGCAGACCCGTCTTCCAAGGCAAATACTACTGGGAGAGGTTGTGGATGCAAAGAGGTCTGTTGGGCGGCCTATGCTCCGTTACAAAGATTGCGCTAAGCGTGATATGGTTGCGTTTAACATCCCTAGCAATCGATGGGAGGAACTGGCAGAGGACCGTGCCAAGTGGCGACGCCTTATTCACGAAGGTCAATCAAAGCATGACAATGACTGGTTTAAGCTACTAAAAGAAAAACGCACTAGGCGTCATGAGCGGGCTTCAAACCCCCGCCCATCTGGGGGCGCATACACTTGTCGGAAGTGCGGCCGGAGGATCCTCTCTCGCATTGGTCTATTCAGTCATGAACGCAAGTGCCTTCGCGATGCCGCTTAAATCATCTGTCAAAGATGCAGAGGCCTATATATATAAATTGAATAAAACATTGTATGGCCTAAAGCAGTCGTCCAGGTGTTGGTATGAACGGTTCAATCTCATTCTCAAGGAAATGGGTTTTAAGAACTCTGAATTAGATCCTTGTCTGTACATATTAGATAAAAATTGTATAGATAGAAACGTGTATATAGTTCTGTACGTTGATGATTTAATTATTACTACTAAAAATAGTAATTTATTGCAAGCGTTTAAAAACAGTTTATTGCAAAAATTTCAAATGACTGATTTGAAGGACTTAAAACTATTTCTTGGTATTAGAATTCAAAGAACAACTAATACAATTTCTTTAGATCAAACAACATATTTGCAAAATGTTCTAAATAAATTTTCTATGAAAGATTGTAATCCATCGAATTCACCTTTTCCTTCTAAAATCAATTTTGTAGCTTTAAATTCAGACACTCACTATGATGCACCTTGTAAAAATGTTATAGGATGCCTTATGTATGCAATGCTTTGCACAAGGCCAGATATTTGTGCTTGTATTAATATATTAAGTAGATATCAATCTAAAAATAACGAAGAGTTGTGGAAATATTTAAAACATCTCTTACGATACATTAAAGGTACAATTAATTTAAAATTGGTTTATAAAAAATCTGAATATAAAGAGATAATAAGTGGGTATGCAGATTCCGACTGTGGAGGTGACGAGAACGACAGAAAAAGTACAACTGGCTATTTGTTTAAGGCCTTTAATAATTGTACAATTTCGTGGACCACACGAAAACAAAATACTGTCGCCGTCTCTTCAACGGAAGCTGAATACATGGCTCTCTTTGAGGCTGTGAGAGAAGCAGTCTGGATAAGGTCATTGTTAAATAGTATTTCTATACAAATAACAGAGCCTATTGTAATATTTGAAGACAATAATAGTTGTATATGTATTGCCAATAACCCCACAAATCACAAAAAATCTAAGCACATAGATATAAAATATCATTTTATTAGGGAACAAATCGCTAATCAAATAATAAAGCTAGAACCTATTTCCACAGGAAATCAACTAGCTGACATGTTCACAAAAGCGATACCCTCCAAGAGATTTATAGAATTAAGAAAGAATTTAAATTTGTTTTGTAAAATAATTCATGTTCTGTGTTAATCAAGTAAATGAAGGAATGAGTTTATTTAATAAAAAAAAAACTATGGTTTATGTAACTAAATAGTTAGTATTTTATTTGTAAGAATGAGTAATGAAAGAAATTATGTTATGGTATTGTAAACTTGTATTTTTGAGGGGGACTGTTGGAATATACAAAAATTCAAGCCTCTATAGATAATAGATTTCTCTTTCATTATATTATTCAATCTTTCACTCATTCACATTCGCTCACCACTCATTCAATCAACGAACATCTTTACTTTGATTATTTAATATTTATTATTAAAATCATTGTCAAACAGTGCAGACGTGTCTTATTATACCTACCCCATTTCCCTTCAGTAATGAGCAAAAAAAACCGAATGTTGTTTTTAATTCAACGTTATTTGTCGGAATCGGCAGGTCTAGCAACCAATAACTGGTTTCAATCTATCAGAATCAGGTTTGACAGTATTGCCTTTTATATTTAATCAAAGCAGATTAATAAAATTGACACCAAAGATAGATTTTTGTGCAGTAATTGTTAAATTGTACTTTTTGGCAGCAGTCATTAAACAATTCAAGTTTTGATCATGATAATCTTTGTCCTTTTCACACACAGTAAGATAATCTAAATAGCAAAATATTTAATATATAAATATTTTGTTTTATTTAAAAACTAGTTCAACCGTCACCTTTTTACCATATAACTGCGAGGCATCGAAAAGATCTGCACCCGTACGTCGTTGACGTATTTAACTTTATTACTTTAGGAGGATGTTGTTACGGTACGGTACGGTACTTTAATCTGACACGCTCGAGTATTTCTTCAGATCGGCTGCCCTAGATAGAGGACTAATGCATGATAGTTATTCAATTGGGTGCAAGATATTTCCAAATGTTGATCTACGGTACAGTAACAGCCTGTGGATGACCCACTGCTGGGCTAAGGCCTCCTCTCCCTTTTTGAGGAGAAGGTATAGAGCTTATTCCACCACGCTGCTCCATTGCGGGTTGGTGGAATACATATGTAGCAGAATTTCAGTGAAATTAGACACATGCCATGCCATGATATGGTTTCCTCACGATGTATTCCTTCACCGTAAAGCACGAGATGAATTATAATCACAAATTAAGCACGTGAAAATTCAGTGGTGCTCGCCCGGGTTTGAAACCACGATCATCGGTTAAGATTCACGCGTTGTTACCACTGGGCCATTTCGGCTAATTGATCTACCGCGCTCGAGTAAATCCCCTATTGGGCTCCCATACTATATACATCCCATTATACATAGAAAATTCAATAAATTATGATTAAATTGGCGTATTATTTTTGGACTGGTATATGGATGATACTGTTCATTGATGGACACCTACCCTAGCCTATATAAAAAAAATGTCCTCCAGACCGATTTCGGTCACGGCGGCCCATCTCAAGAGAGATTAGCCAACTACGCAGGTGCATATTATAGTGCACAAGTGTGTGCGAAAACACAGGTGCACTTTATTCCCTTACTCTCATAATCCGACGGGACGGCAATCCGACACGAACGGAAAGAGTTCAGGCGCAATACCAACGGCTTTACGTGCTTTCCGAGGCACACAAGAGTGTACACACTTCTAACCTCCAGACACCGGGCTGCTACTGAGAATTTTCTCACAGAAAAACCCAACAACTTTTTATTGGCCTGACCTGGGAATTGAACCCAGGACCTCCGGGTCTGCGGCCATAAATCAAGCCACTAGACCAAGGAGGCAGTCCTACCTTATATAACACCAGTCAATGCTAATTTTATCTGCGCAAATTTAATTTTTATTTTTAATTTTTTTTTTCATTTATTTGTAAAAATAAAACGTTTTTATATATTTATTTACCATAGTAGTGTGTGAGGGAGATAGAAAATAAAACAGTTCGTCTTACGTATCATTTTATTGACTCCGGCATATGTACAAACATCAAGCTAGCACTCCGTAGTAAACGCCAGAAGCTACTTTTGTATATTTCAGTTGATTTTTAACAGCTATTGATAACTAATATAGAAACATAGAAATTGATTGTTTTAGTGTACTGGCAGTGTTCTAAGGATCCATAAAGTTATGGCGTTTACAAACCCGGTCAACACTTATTCGTAACATATATCAGTTAACGATTACGCGACTATTTTCATAAATTTCGATAACACACAAACTCTAGACTGAATGCAGTAAATAATGTATCATAGGAATCACTAGTTATTAAATTAATATATGTATCTCGTTATATAATATGTTAAATTATAACTTTTATAATCAATACTGTCTATGATCTAATACATGATTTCATAAAAAAAGTTGCTATAATGAAAATTAAAAAAAATAAAAAAGGTTGCCATTGCAAAAACGAAACGAAATAGAAGGAAAAATAAAAAAATAAAAACAAAAAAAAATGGGATCACAAAAAAAATATAATTCGTAAAGGGTATTTACAATAATCCGAGTGACTACGAAAACCATCAATTAGTATAAATTGCATTACATACTTCATGTGGTAACCTTAACTAGAGCATCACTTACCACCACGCGTTTACAACATTACCGCCGCATATCAAATATATATAAAAACATTTAAGCCGACAGTTAAATATATTAAAGTTATACAATTATAAAAACATACAATTTTTAATACAGAATCAAAATTTAATCTATATTTTAAAGAACGAAACTTTTATAATCTGTGGAATACATATAAAAAAAATGGCGAACTACAAAGGCTATAGGATCGTGTGATTATAAATACATTTAAACACAGCGGTAATATTTTAAAGCCATTAATTGGATACAACATCCAAATCATGTATTAATAAAAAGAAATTAACCATCTGACAAACAAACATACGATATTTAGAATTAATTACACAAAATTAGTATATAGAGGCGCTAAAAAAGTGCGCGGTAGTGCAACGGCCGATTTAGCGAGGATATATAATATTACTCACAATATATATATATATTTAATTTACAATTAAAAACATCAGCGATTACACGATATAAAATGAACACTTACAAAAAAAAAATCATATAAAATCGCTTAGAGAAAAAGCCTTTACGCAAACACGAAATAAAAAGCTCTCAATGTTAGGCGATTTTAAATATTCATCGAAAATGGCATATATTTTTTTATTTACCTTTAATCATTTATTATATATATGTATATACTATTAATAAATACATAATCTTTGACATAACTGAGACCGATACAAACGAATATTATATAAACGTTACCAACGTAAATTTGGTTAGTTTAATTTTTTTTTTAATACTATATTTATCTTACACGTTATTTTATATATATGTATATACCATTATATATCACTAATGTATGGATTTATGAGTTCGATCGCGTTTGTAAAAATGAAAAAAAAAAAAATACAATATATCGACTTGTGCTCGTTGCAAATTTAAAACGCAAATGTTAAAAAGAATCTCTTACGAGCATATTTATCTTTTACGTTTTAACAAATGGGGGGGGGGGCTACAAAAGTTATATTATATGTTCATTAGCAATTTAGGTAAAAATTTAAACTGTCACTCGTGTCATTGGAATGTGTTACATGAAGGAGTACTTAATTGTATGTCGTACAGAGCATGGAAACATTTAGATAAGAATGAAGTTATTGCTGGTTGCTTTCATCATCTTTATATATTATGAATAGCGTCGGCCATGATCCTTGACCAGAGCGCTCGCTCTGTCTCGCTCGCACGACGCTTTCACTTCACATAAATTGCATATCAATTAATTTTAAATAAATAATAATTATCACATTAATAAAAATCGAACAACGCTCATGTAGAAAAAATGTTTTCGACATTATCGGGCCCCTTGCTACCTGGCAACTAGAGCGAACGCTGCGATCGCTCCTCTCGCTCTATCCCAGGGAAAATTGGAAAAGTTCAAAATACAGGTACGAGAGAAACTCCTTGAAAAAAAAAAAGTATATTTTGTTATTAATTTTATACATCGGTTACGTAATATGATTTTTGCAAGTTTGCGTTTTAAACTCGAAAAAATAAAGAAACAATGTAAATGCAACGTCAGTCATATATAAATCGGAATACAAGTATGCTATATCAGCACCATCAATTAAAAAAAAAACACATCCAAAAAGTTTTTATACGTATCCAAATATGATATAAATAGAGCCGTTGTATTTATTCTGATGTAGATTAGTCAGTGGACGCGGGATACGGTGATAAACAAGGCCGGATTTATTATATGTAGTAATATCATTGGCGCAAATCGTTAAGAAACGCCCCGCCCCCTTTTCGAGCGTGTTTCGATCAAAGGGAAAAAAATCCTTGCAACAAACGGATTGTGCTTTAAACATTATTGAAGCAAATTCACACTTTAAATTTTAAAGTATGAAAAACTAATACATTTTGTTAAAACTTTATAAATATTTACTAAAGTTTAAACAAATGATTCAGATAACGGCTCGGACGCCTAAACAATCTGCATACTCGATCCGGCCCAGTGAATATATGTAGTTCAAATCAATAGAACTTGCACAGAGTAAGTAATAAGTCAAATGTAAATAAACGGATAATATCAAACATTCTCATTCCTTCCTTTAATATAAATTATATTATTTTTGACATATTATATTTTACAAAAAAAGTTAATTTTTCAATTATTGCCGATTTTTTAAAATTTTCATTCGAAAAACGACAGTTTTTGTGTAGAAATTGTTTTTTTTTTTTTTTTTATTTTTTTTTTTGTACCAATTTCTGAACGTAACTTGCTTCGACTTCCGAGTGATACGGTTAGTAAAACAAATAACAAACGGTGTGTATAATTATTAATACGTTTAGTTATTGCTCTGTTATTATATAATAATATTAATGTGTTTTTTAAATTGTTGACTAGTATTTGACACCAACAAAAATCTAAGTATCAGTTAAACACAACGAACATTCACATATATATTAATGTTCCTTAGATGTTGATTAGTTAAATGGTTCTGTCTCACTCTTCCAAATGTGAAATTAATGATGACAGAACGAAAGAAATCAAGGCTGAACTAAACAGCTTTTATATATAAGTAACGCTGTATTGTATTTAAGGAAAATAATATTGTTATGTACGTATTCTATTGAAAAGAACTATATATTATATATATCGCCGGATAATTCTGAATACCGTTAGTTTAATTATAAATTAAAAACACCATAATAATAAACATAACATTATTCACAAATATCCGAAGACATACATCAAAACAATCGATTCATTGATTCCTTTTGTACTATACTGTTTAAAATTATCCTATGGATGCATGAATAAAAAAAAAACATGACGAAAAAAAATAATATTAAAATGTCAATTAAGAAAAAAAAAAAAAACGAACAGTTTTTTTATGGAATGGTATATCAGTCAGTGAATTACTTACAACTAAAATGTGACGTTTATTACAAATATTGACGTAGCCAGGGTTCGGTTTAATACCGATACTATATATAACAAACCCCCCTCTTACTAAAAATAAATTTAGAAGAAATGTTTTATTTTAAGGTTAAAATATTTTACACTCTTATCACGCATACAGAATTACACTTACAAAAAAAAATGCAATAAATACTTTTTTTTGGGAATTAAACGACCACTTGCTAGCCATACCATTTTAACTAAAAAAAAAAAAAAAAAACCGCCGAGTTCCTTTCTCTCATTCTTCTCAGATCAGACCATATTCATTTCCGGTCCGGTGATAGTTTAACCTTGACAATATCAATAAGTGTAATTCTACTACATCGTATAAATATATCTTGTAAGCACTGAAAATCAATAAGTTGAAAAATTAATTTAAAAAAAAAAAATTGATACAAATTTCTCTCGTCAAAATAATATAGAGATTTAAATGTCAGAATAGAAACAAAATGGCTACGCCAACGTTTACAAGTCGATGACATTCAAAAGTTATTTCTGACTTGTACTTGAATTTAAAATCTTCATTACTTGTGATACAATTACATTTCTGTCGGATGAAATTAACAAGTTTTAGAGGCGCCATTTAGCACTTAAATCTAGTTTGGCCTATATCAGCGAAAATGGATGAAGCTTAAAACAATGCGTGCCAAACCGAGTATATCCTCGTAAATACTGCTTTAAATAACGTTTTTAATTAGAACTTAAGGCGATAAAAACTAAATTACTATGTATGAAAATTTGTGTAGGAAACATTAAAAAAAATCTACTGTATGACACTCTTGATAGTCATTCTTATATTTATTAAATTCATGGAAGACAATTTACTGCGAAATCCAACCTGAGTAAGAAAAAAATATACATTAATTTCATCCGACGAGCTTAAAGAGAATCGCTTTAAATACATTCACATGTAAAGTACTTACTCCTCTAAATTGTCGGTTAATACCAACACAGATTACATAAAAAAAAATATTTAACACAGACCAATGATAAAAAAAAATGTATGTAAAAGCATTTTTCTTATATCTTCTGTGTTGCCATTGCCGTATTTAGTCAATAAATACAATAATAATACTAGATATAACTTGACACTAGTTGATTATAACACATATTTTTTTATTTAGACAACTATCGATTTCTGAACGAATAGAAAAATAATACTTTCGTTAGTATTGAGAAAAAAAAATACAAAAGGATTAGAAAATACAATATATATATATTATATATATAGAAGACAATATAAATGCCTTTTTAAAGTGAAAATTATAAATATTCAGAAAATATTCGTTCAGAAATCAATAGGAATCCTATTAATTGTATATCGTCTTAAAATCTACGTACACGGTAATACATATCCGAATAAATATTTTTTTTAAGTATAAAATTAAAAAAAACACAACTTGCTTTATGCTTCATTTACTCGTGCGCAAACTATTCCTTACAAAGAAATCGTCGCCATGAATGAAATTACCAGATTCATATGGCAGCACTATCGTTGTTTCTCTATACTGGCAACTCTAAATATCAATCACAATACTCAGACGACACTGGTGAACGGATGATTTATAAATACGAGAAAAAAATATCAAAATCCAATATTGGGGCACAAGCATTTAGCTTCTAGGATCTCGATTTTCTAGTTATTATTTACTTAAGACATTGTATTTTTAATCTGTAGTCTATGATTGATATTTCATAGACTATTCATTAAAGTTTACCGTTTATGTGTCCGTCTGTCTGTCACAGCCGTTTATTTAGAGAATCAGAATTTTTGGAACGAAATTTGTGTTTTTTTTCATGGATTGCCTGTCTTTTGATTCAAAGTAGTTTTAAGTCGATATACGACCTATTTTTTTCATTTCTCTGTCATTTTTGTAACAATTTCAGTATAAATGAGCATATATATAACATGTTTCCGGTATATTGTAACTTCACATACAAACTTGGTGTTATACAATTCAACATACGTATGGACAGGTGGTTTCTTTGTATATGTATATAAAATCGTTCACCGGTGGTGTCTGCGCCGACTAGCTTACCTGCGGGCGAACTCCACCTTTATAGCTGAAATAATAAAGACTATATTAATTAAAATAATAATTAATTCCAATTGAAGGAGTAATAATATATATAAATAATTCTTGGATTTACATATTCCATGCGATTTGCTAATAAACTCTGCTATATTATACATTACCAAAAGTCCTTGATAATAAATCTTTATTTAAAATACAACATTTATAATAATGTCCTCCAGACCGATTTCGGCCACGGCGGCCAATCTCAAGAGAGATTAGCCAACTATGCAGGAGATATTATAGTGCACAAGTGTGTGTGCAAACAGAGGTGCATTCTCTCTTCCCTCACTCTCATAATCGGATGGGACGGCAATCCGACATAACCAGAAAGAGTTCAGGCGCAAAACCAACAACTTTACGTGCTTTCCGAGGCACGGGATTGTACACACTTCCAACATCCAGATTCCGAGCTGCTACTGAGAATTTTCTGACAGAAAAACCCAATAACTTTTTATTGGCCCACTTGGGAATTGAACCCAGGACCTCCTGGTCTGCGGCTTTACATCAATTCACTAGACCAACGAGGCAGTCAAGCAACATTATACCACTATACAACCTATATCCACTTTTATTTTACTTCCAAAAGTCCAATAATAAATTCTCTAACATTCAAAAGCCATTATTTCCTGAATTGTTAATGAACACCTTTGATAATAATTCAAGATCAACAAATGATAACACTTCAATTCAATGTCAAAATAGTTTATCTGTCTCCCGTGATTACAACGGACTGTACTTTGGACTTCCACACAATGATGTTAGATTAAAAAAAAATATTATTTTACATATACAGCAGGTACCGGTTTCTTAATGCTTTATGAAAAGCTTATCAAGTATAAGGCAGTGCACTAACCGTCGAGTATCTCCCGCTTCATCTGCCCCACTTGCGTGCGTATCTCGCGCATCACGTCCTGCTTGAAGCTCTCCCAGTCGGCGGCGCTCGCGCAGCCGTTGTCGTTGCCGCCGTTCACTTGCTGTGGAGTGGGGGATTTATTTAATTACTAAATTGTGACAGTAACAGTAATAGCCTGTTAATATCCCACTGCTGGGCTAAGGCCTCCTCTCCCTTTTGAGGAGAAGGTTTGGAGCTTATTCCAAGACGCTGCTCCAATGCTGGTTGGTAGAATACACATGTGGCAGAATTTCGATGAAATTAGACGCATGCAGGTATCCTCACGATGTTTTGCTTCACCGTCAAGTAAGAGATGAATTATAAACACAAATTAAGCACATGAAAATTCAGTGGTGCTTGCCCGGATTTGAACCCACGATCATCGGTTAAGATTCACGCGTTCTAACCACTAGGCCGTCTCGACTTTCATAAATTGTAAATCAATCATAATATTGAGTCATTTAATATACTATTTTTGCTTGTAGTTAAACAGTTCACAGATGGTCCACCGCTGGGCCAAAAATATAGGATATTCTATACGTGTGATGGATATTCCTCTTTGTCAATACTCCGTTAATAAACCATGATTCAACGTACATTGGCTTAAATTTAAGAGAAAGTTACAAATTTATTTATTTATCATTTATTTGCATAAATTTTTAAATTCATCGATAAATATTTCTGGTAATGTTACATACATTGATAATATTACTGTAAAAAAAGTCAAGATCACGATTTATTTCTCCAAGATTTTATATAATTATAGGTTATGCTATGGAGCTTAGGAGTGGTTGGTACAAGTGCAATGGTGGTAGGCATCCTTTCAAGATATCTTGCAAGAAGACGTGCAAGACCAATTTTTAATCCAAGGATACAAAGGGCAATAAACAAGAGACTGTCAAGGATGAGAAGTCCTAATGGAGGTACTGTTAACAGGGTGTGATGTACCTTGAGGATGGTCTCCTCGCTGGCGGACCCGAAGCGCTTGCGAGCGGCGCGCGGGGACTGCGACGGCGCCGCGCACTCCGCGCTCGCTGTAACACGCACACACGTCAGGTAACTCACACTACTATCGCGTTAAACAATCGCATCTCAATGTCAAATAAAAATCAATTGCAGGCATATTTCTCGTGAACCAGAAATTCAATTTAATTATTTAATAAATATATATACAGTAACAGTAGCAGCCTGTGAATGTCCCACTGCTGGCCTAGGCCTTCTCTCCCTTTTTGAGGAGAAGGTATGGAGCTTATTCCCCCACGCTGCGCTAATGCGGGTTGGTGGAACACACATGTGGCAGAATTTTAGTTAAATTAGACACATGCAGGTTTCTTCACGATGTTTTCCTTCACCGTATAGCACGAGATGAATTATAATCACAAATTAAGCACATGAAAATTCAGGCGTGCTTGCCCGGATTTGAACCCACGATCACCGGTTAACATTCACGCGTTCTTACCACTGGGCCATCTCGGCTTAAATATATATAACGTAAATTAATATAAGATTAAAACATACGTGTATTGCCGTTACACGCGGCGGGCAGTCGGTGCGGCAGTGTCGCGGAACGCTCCCAGGACTTCATAGGCGTGGAGCTGGCCGAACTCTCCGTCGACGATTCCTGAAAAAAGACATGCATCAGGGGTGTAATGTGTGTAATATCAGTAACATTAAAGATGTTCAATTTGAAATAGGAACGTTGCAACACAGCATGTTTTATTGTACAAACTCTACTATATGATACAGAATTCTGTCTGAGCGGCAAAGTAACGTGACGCCTCACCTCGTTCCGGTCGAGGTGCGCGAGGTGCGCGCGGCGCCGCGCCAGCGTGCGCTGCATCTCGTGCATCATGCAGTGCAGGTTGCCGCGCGCGCCGCCCGCCGCCTCGCCCGCGCCGCCCGCGCCGCCCGCGCCCCCCGCGCCCCCCGCGCCGCCCGGCGGGGACGCCTCGCCCGCGCCCGCCGACGACTGCTGCTGCTGCTGCTGCTGGCATAGTGTCTACATTACACACCTTTAATATTGGTTTTGGGTCATACTTAAAAAGAGTAGGTAGTTATTTATTAACCGATTTCATAAAAGGTGGAATCTCTGTTTCCTCATTTGTTTTATTAAACGATTATATATTGAATTAAGTCACACGCGTACCTTAGCTTGTCTTTTCAGCCTGGCCTGCTGGAGCTGCGCGGCGAGTCCCGTGGGATCCGCGGCGGGGGGCTGAGGTGGAGGCGGCGGGGGCGGGGGCCCGGCGGGCGACGGCGCAACGGGTGCCTGCTGCTGCGGTTGCGGCTGAGGTGGTGGCGGAGGTGGCGGGGCGGGTGCCTGCACTGGAGGTGCCACTGGCTGTTGCTGAAACATTATGGCAATAATGGTAATTTGTATGGACTGTTTCGTGATGTTTCCTATATCGTTCAACTCAATACTGTCCACATATAAATATGTTACATATATTCTCTAGTCAATATAATTATAGCTAACTATTTCCAAACTTAATATCAACAATACATTTCTATGTATCTTTCAAATATTATGTATTTACCATTGGTGGCGGTTGAGGAGCCGCCGGTGGAGTGGGCGGTGCTATCGGACCCTGCAAAACATATACAGATTAACTTTAATATTTTTCTTTAAGAATAAGTTATTTTTTGGAATTAAATACTGATTAGCTTAAATATTCAAAATTTTCCGCTCCTAATGATTGTAGGCTATGTGGTATATGTATATGACTGCCTTCTGGAAATACCACCCTCACCCAGCACAACACCCTCATCCCGAGAAGGATGGATGTTCGTAGGAGCCAGTCGAAGATAATATTCCACAGAATTGGACCGAAAATCGAACCCGGACAAGTCGCCTATCGCCTTCCTCCCGGAGGTTTACCTCCAACAGAGAAGCTTGAACCCCAAGGACACTTATCCCCTCCCCCTAAGCTAGTAATACGTGCGACGCTGTGCGTACGTTGGCGGGCGCGGGCGGCGCGGGCGGCGCGGGCAGGTTCTGGTGCGGCGGCACGGGGGGCGGCGCCGGCGCGCCCGCCGCCGACAGCGACATGTTGGGCGCCATGGGCGCGCTGCGGGGAACGGGCGTTGCGATCAGTGTGGCCAATTCGCACTAGTACCATTTTAAAATTATATTCATTTATATATTTTTTTTTATAGAATAGGAAGGCGGACGAGCATATGGGTCACCCTGATGGTAATTGGTCCCCAACGCCCATAGACATTGGCATTGTAAGAAACGTTAACCATCGCTTACATCACCAATGCGCCACCAACCTTGGGAACTAAGATGTTATGTCCCTTGTGCCTGTAATTACACTGGCTCACTCACCCTTCAAACCGGAACACAACAATACGAAGTACTGCCGTTTTGCGGTAGAATATCTGATCAGTGGGTGGTACCTACCCAGACGAGCTTGCACAAAGCTCTCCCACCAGTAAATTATTGCAGAATTGTAAATAAATCTTATGTGCGAGTTATATTATAATTTTTATAACCTTAGATCTTTGGTAGTTGACGGACGAATGGGTTTTTTAATGTTTGATCGTATCGGTATGATTTTTATGACTGCATATAATATAGAAATGGCCCCCCCGTAAAGTAAGGGCGGTAAGATGGTGGCGCAATTGATGTAATTCCTGGGAGGGTAATGACTAGTGGTGGTAGATAGTTGGAGTATGAGGCAGGTGGTAGGGTAGCGGCGGTCACCTGTTGGTGCGGTGGTGGCCGTGCGGCGCGGGCGCGTGCGGCAGCGTGTGCACGCCGTGCGGCGGCGGCGCGGGCGCGGCGCTGGCGGCGGTCGGCTGCAACGGTGCAACGATACGGTTACGTTCTTATTTCTAATATTAAGAGTAAATATTCTATGTAACTCAAAGTGCATTTCAGACTCGGATAGGCTCTAAAGTCTAAACTATTTATAATTTAAGTTATTAAAAAACAAACATTAATAAATAATATTAATGGCCCATGTACAATCTCAGCAACCATTCTTTTTTTATGTATTTTTTTAGGAGTTCACTCCTGTGAGCTTAAACATACAAAAAAAAAAACAATATGAACGGTTTAAGATTATTATTATAAGTTCATATGGAAAGGAAAGAATGTTCTTCCAGAACTATATTTAGAGGAAGCATCCACTCATAGTGCAGACTAGCTTTACAAAAAAATAGTGCGTAGTGTGTGTGTGTGTGTGTGTGTGTGTGTGTTACACTGACACACTCTCAAACTAAATGATAGAAAACCGCTTCAAATCCACTTACGACCACTCCAGAATGATGATGGTGTGGCGCATGATACTGGCTCGGCTGCTGGTGGAGCTGCTGGTGCTGCTGAATTGGTTGGTGCTGCTGGATTGGCTGGTGCTGCTGGATTGGCTGATGCTGCTGATGGTGGGGCGCGTGGTACTGCGGCTGTTGCAGTATCGCTGCGTCTTCACGTGTCATCGTTCTGAAAGACATTACATTATTTACGTTAAATATATACTTACTTCTACTTGGTGCAAGCTCGTCTGGATATATACCACCCACACATACTCTACGGGCAAACGGCAGTACTTTCATTTTAAACATTATATAATTTTATAATCGGATTTTAACCGCGATCATATCGTTTTCTCTTTAATTATATTACGAAGCGGTTTTCCAATCAGCTCGTGGATTTGACAGGAGTATATCGCGTTCAGACAGACATACTTTGTTTTATAACATGTGGTGGTACCTGTAGCCCATGTCCTCATCGTAGTGGGTGTTATTGTGACCGTTGTACGGCACGGGTGGGTTCGGGGGCTGCGGGGGCGGCGGGGCTGTGTTGTTGACGACTTTATTCGCTAGAATCTGTAAACATATAAATCTCATATCACGATGGAGTCTATTAATATAATAATAAATTTCAAACTTTACATTTATTTATTTTCTTAAACAAAATTATTCAAAAGAATTACTAAATTTCGCTTAATTCAATAAAACAAACTAAACTTATAATATAATAATATATTTTAATTAAACAAACTTATGTTTATAAGTAATTGATATTTTACACTTTTACAAAGTTGCACAAAATAGCCATCTATTATAAATTCAATATAAAAATCAATAGTATAAATAATGCCAGGATTTTAACTACCGAATATTCTGTTTCCGTTTCGGATCACAAATTCGTCCGTGTATATTAAAAAATATAAAGAAATAAAGTATGACCTAATTTTGTCTCAAAGTCATTGCTTTCGAGCGAGTATCGTTCATTTGTTTATTTTTGTCTGTCAATAAAAACGGTGTTCGTGTTTTATTGTGACAAATCGATTGCAAGCTTTGGACGCTGTCATGGCGGGGACGCACGTCACACTTGCATATTAACTGGCTTTCTATGTAACTAATACATTAAACAGCTCGACATATCTATAATGTTTTCGTTTATACCTCCAATGTGTGCATCATGGCTCTCGCAAAGCTATCGGCGTCCTCCCGACAGGAGAAGTTCAGCCCGTACACATGGCGCGCGTCGCGCCACTGGTGGAAGGTAGCCGTCGCCTGATTGTACTTGAGGCCGCGGACGATACCGCAGTTTATAACAACCTGAAATATTTAATTATTCGGATGCGATCAAAATGATTGATACAGATATGATATATAGAATGTATAAGACTAATCTAAATCATTGGTAGGTAGCCCACTCATCAGATATTCTACCGCAAAGCAGCAGTACTTGGTACTGTTGTGTTCCGGTTTGAAGGGTGAGTGAGCCAGTGAAATTACAGGCACAAGTGACGTCGCATTGACAACGGAGGCGATAGTTAACATTTCTTACAACGTCTATGGGCATTGGGGACCACTTACTATACTATATAAAAAAAATATATTTTTGTTCATTAATCGTTGATTCCAACACAGGAACACGAATAGAAAAACCTATATTCCTAATAGGACATGTAATTTACATATACAGAAACCACGAGTACATTTAATATAAAAAAAAAAAAACTACGAGCGGCGGCTGATAAGTTCGCGGCCTAAGTTAGTTAACGATGACTAATTAGCTCGTTAGTCCAATCAATAGTTGCGGCACTCACTTTACTAGTATAAAAAAGAACCTCTAATCATATGTACTCGGTTAGACGCTGTAGAGGCCATCATGGCCGACAGCAAATTGTTAGAAAAAAAAGTATATACTCGTTATTAAACTAACTGTCGGACAGTAAACATCACCTTGTCAGCCGAATTTGAAAATTCTCAGAATTTTCCGACCAACCTGCACGTAGACTAAAAAAAAAAAAAAAACTTTTTTTTTAAATGAAGTTCTTGAGGAACCAACTTATATAAAGTTATATATAGAATGTTTACAATAGCTAATCGGCTTAATAAAATCGGTCTCCTAAGAAATGTAAGCATTGCAATTTTACAAGAATTCCGAATAGCAAACTTACTAAGTAGAGCATATCTAACTGGGCAATTGATTTTTTTTTGTCATTATTAGAAGAATTATATTACAATTACATTATTAAAAAAAAAAAAACTTTTTAATAACAATTAAAAGTTTTAATACTCGAATTAAATATTAATATTTTTAAAGCTAAGTACCAGACTCGTGCTATCGACTGTCGACGATGTTAACCTGTGGTTTTTTTAACATTATCATTTTAACATTATGACGTCACAAACATGTCTGGTCCATTTTGTACTGACGTGATATTGACATGTACAAAATAGTAATTATTTTATAATATAAGATATGTGTGATAGTATAGATATATAATACTGACTTCGTGATCGTTCAGCTTCCTGCCCACCACTCGGAAGGTATTGTGCTGGGTGTGGTGGTAGATATGAACTTTGGAGAGACCGGAGCTCGAGCCTGACGGTATCCATCGTTTCATGGTGTCGTCGTACACCATGACGGATGCGCGCGCGCTGCTTATCGATTGCTCGCTGTAAAGAAAAAAAAAGAATAATTATTATTAATATATAAAGAAATGTCAAAAGATATTATTAGTCGGCTGATTAAAAATATAAGACTATTAAAAAAAATTATAATTGTATTGTAAATCGAATCACAGCTAATAATATTTATTAAAAAAAAACGTGCCAAAAAAATTATACGCCAATGTCTTTTAACAACTAAAATTGATCCAATAATATTAATATATAATGTCCTCCAGACCGATTTCGGCCACGGCGGCCAATATCAAGAATCACTTCCGACTTTCAGACTCCGGGCTGCTACTGAGAATTTTCTGACAGAAAAACCCAATAACTTTTTACTGGCCCGACCTGGGAATTGAACCCAGGACCTCCGGATCTGCGGCCTTATATCAAGCCACTAGACCAACGAGGCAGTTAATATATATACATACTCCATTACATTTAATATATACGGACTGTATACGGACGTATGGCAATAAAATTTTACTACATACATAAGTCAGCAATAACTCCATCACAAATATAAAAGATCATACGGAAGGTTACTGATCCTCATTACATACTCAGGATAAACTACCTCGGGGTATCGATTCGGCCCCAGGAGATTTGAGTAAGAGCCGCGTCGAGACGGGTTAACAAACCGTTTAAGATTTTCGCAAGTATTATGTAATCAACCCACGCTTGGTCGATTACGAGAACAACATGACAATCTTAAGCTACCTACAGCGAGGTATATGCTTATTACGTTATTGTGCAATTTGAGATATACTATATTTCACCTATTTAGGCATTTATATTAGAATAAAAAGCTTATCTCCGTAATCTTTAACATCCGTAACACCACAATCAACCTCTCAAAGTCTACTGTGTAAGCTAATCATTTTACAGTTTAGATTATATCAATGGACGAAAGCGAAACGAAGTTTAAGAACACGAGCACCTCAACGAAAGAGCGAAGCGATAGCGTCGCTGAATAATTCGTCCCAGCAAACTTTGTGTCATCAATATATGATACAAATTTCATTGTATCTAATGATATTAATAATCTAAATATTGTATCTGATGAGTCAGGTTCTCTATTCTTTACATTATACTTGGCACTCTTGAATTAATCAAGTCAGTAGTCAGTTAGTCAATTTCACGAATGTTAAATTTAATGTCAAGCTGCCATCGGTTCGGAATGTAGATGATACAGAGAGAATCGACCAAAAGCTCAGCAGTTTTATAATTTATAGGTAACTAGCCATAGCAACGTCTGTCTATATATCTAGTCGTGACTCTGTATACCATTAAAAGGATTATATTTTAATAGAATATAATATGAGCAATCAAAACTGTAAACAATCATTTATTATCTTTGTTTATCTTGAGTTTGAACAAGAAAAAAAATATAAGCATATTGTAGCACTATAAATGTTGAAAAGTTAAAGTAGTAGGCAGCTCCATACCAAATTACAACAAGAAGATTTGAACGGTATGCCAGTGATTAGTGTGAGTTTGGTTGAATCGATGCTTTTCGATATATTTCCTGCGCTGTGATTTTGTCAGCCGATTGTTACCATTGAAGTTACCATTGAATTTTGAGCACGGTCACAACTATCAAAGGAAAGCCAACTATGCAGGTGATACTTTCTATTACTTCGCTTTCATGATCAGATGGAACAGCAATCCGACACTATTGATGAAAGATCAGGCTCAGGCGTTGTGACTTTATGTGCATTCCGTGGAATATATAAATATTCCGTGGAATATATATATATATATTTATTATTGAATTAAACTAAATCTATTTAGGTTATCTGACTCAGGATGCGAACCCGGGACCGACGGCAGTTAATTTCAAATACACGCGAATGTCATTTTTGCGATTATCATTTATTATGCAGATATGCTGTATACAAAAAAAAAAATGCATTATCCTTTCAAATTACGCCATAATTCAATAAAAACGATGAAAATCAATTTAATAGCACTGGTCTTTATTTTAATCATACAACGAGATAATGTCAATTAAGACAAAAATATCAACGACAGGATACGTTTGGTTACGTCAGCCGTCGTCAGCCGTTTATAAAGGTTAAGCAACATTGACCCAAGAAATTGATATACTAAAAAAAATTACGATTAATAACCGAACGGATGCAATTAAATTACATAAAATAAAAACTATTGAATAACACGTGATACCTCTGCGTACGGAACGCAACAATACAAAGTATTGCTGTTTAGAATATATGATTAGTGAGTGGTACCGGGCTTCCACAGAAACCTACCACCTAGTCAAATTCAGACAATCGACTTTGCCACAGACGTTAGAACTAAATTTACAGTAATACCATAAACAACCTCTCAAAGTGTATTGTGTAAGCTAATCATTATACAGTTTAGATTATATCAATGGATGAAAGCGAAACGAACCTTGAGAACACGAGGACCTCAAAGACAGCGCGAAGCGATAGCGTCGCTGAATAATTCGCCACAACAAAATCTGTGTCATCAATATATGATACATATGTAATTATAGCTTTGTTATTTAATTAGCGGAAACGAGCAACTACTCAGGTTGTCTCAGAAGAATCTACATTCCGAACCGGTGGTAGTTTTACATTTAATATAATCCTGTAAAGTAACGCCTCATAAAAGTCTACTTTTATAAAATATTAAAAGTATACTCGATTTATAAATGTTACAAAACTGTGCCCAAAACACTGTGCAACAAAAGAAAAAAAAATAGGAAATTTCAACGTCTAATAAAAGACAACAAGTACAACCCCACCTTTAGCTTTTAGGCTTCGCTCGAACACGCAAGTGTATTTAAATTTCGAACGTCAATCGCGCTCGACTTGACAGTTTTGTCATTGCCGTTTGTCAGTTATGCAACGTCGTTCAGCGAGGGCGGACGTGGGTCGATTGCTTCAGAAGGTCATGTATTCATACAATCTGTGTTTAGGTTAAACGAGATTGATTACTTTTTATTTGTTATGGTACAATAAAACTATCGTCGTAAAGTCATGTGTTTAATATTTCACGTTAATGGTTGTATGGCTTATCTATCGTTTACATAACACTTTTAGCCGATTACGATGAACTCGAGGACGCATTTACGTGTTGTTCGTGTACATACATATTGTATGTTACGTGTATGGTTATTATAATTGATTAATTATGTCAATGACTACGTATAGGTCGTTATAATCACATGATAAAAATAAATCGCGTACATACAAACAGATTGGGGACATAAATAACTAATATGAAGAATTAATTGTTACGAATGCAAATCCACAACTGATGTAACAATTTTTTTTTATAGCGTAGGTAGACGGACTAGCATATGGGCCACCTGATGGTAAGTGGTCACCAACGCCCATAGACATTGGCATTGTAAGAAATGTTAAACATCGCTTATTTCGTCAATGCGCCACCAACTTTGGGAACTAATGTTATGTCCCTTGTGCCTGTAATTACACTGGCTCACTTGCCCTTCAAACCGGAACACAACAATACCGAGTACTGCTGTTTTGCGGTAGAATATCTGATGAGTGGGTTGTACCTACCCAGACGAGCTTGCACAAAGCCCTATCACCAGTACAATTTGCAAACACATAATCCCATAATCGTAATACAAAAATAATTCAGATATCTGATTTTCTAAAATAAACATAAATTTATTATCTAAATATAATTCGAGACATTTTAATAATTTTAAACTGACGTGGTTTAAAAGTTAACAAAAAATATTTTACTCAATACGAATATTCGGCAGGTTTACCGAAACATTCTCATCGTGTCAAAACTTTTTAATTGAAAGATAAATTATTTTTTCACAAAGTTTAACAACAAATTAACTTTAACGTTTTTCAGCTATTTAAATCGCACAATAAATGATACAAAAAACTGAATAAAAATGAAGTGATCAATTTTAGAAGAGATATTTACTCATTATAGTAAATATATACTACATAAGCAGTTATTATTACATACATATTTGTTCTTTCAAGTCTTTCAATCCCGTTTCTTTCAATAACCGCTGGACCAACTGCTCTACACTTACATATCTACAATATTTTATCGTTTATTAAACGATTGCAGAATTATGTCATATATTTTAGACGCTTGCGTTAATTTTTTTTATCTCATTGTAACCAGACCAAATTTAAGTAAGACTCGAGTGGGCAGAAAGGTGCCCACCACATGTCCATACAAGATGTCGGAAAGTAATAAAAAAAAGTTGCATCATTTGAGGATGAACGATTTTTTTAAGTAACCAGATCTTATTTATATTCAAAAATGTTAGAATATGTATTATTTATTTAATACTTTAGTCACGACGTCAACAGTGAAACATTTCAATCTAAGGTTGATTTTACTACGTCTTCGGTGAGAATAGACAAATAGATTGACGAATATTCCAAAATCATTGTGGAATTATCATTAATCCGTAATGATAAGGCATCACTATTATTTCGAATAACAAAACAAACGAAACGAAAGCTGGTCAATTGAGCTGTTCTTCGGTAATCAATTTTATTATATAAAATTACAGTCTTGACCGAGTCGATTTTAACAAAACTTTCACTATTGAAAGTTGGGATTGTTTAATGGTGTGAGTGGGCTCCTTTGTTGGATGTATTAAAAAAAAAAACTTTTGTTTTTAGAACATTCAGTCCCTTTGGACTTTGGCTCCTATATCCATCCAATGTATATAAAAAGTGTAGCTATTGAGTTTCTTGTCAATAAAATCTAAATTCCGATCGCAAAAGTGTTTGTAACAGCGTACTTGAATAAAGTATATTCCGACTTTAATATAAAATCGTTAAGTAGTAAATTCTTCAGTGTATCTAACAACCAGCATTAAAGCAGCGTGACTTAAGCTTGTGGTCTTCCTATGATAGAAGACTGTTTTTTGTCAAACACGTTTACATTGTAAAAATATTTCCTAATACATATACTACTTACTAGAAATGCTTATTATAAAGAAGTAATTAAAGTGAGTTTATTAATAAATTTTCTGCTCGTAGGTAAATATATCAAGGCGTCAGAATAAAACCAGAGTATTAAATCGCTATATCATACCTATGAGATACTAAGAAATATAAATAATAATAATATCCTGGGACACTTTTCACACACGGCCATCTGATCCCAAATTAAGCTTGTACAGAGCTTGTGCTATGGAAACCAGACAACTGATATACTACATATACTACTTTTTCTTTTGTAAATACATACTTATATAGATAATTACACCCAGACTCAGGACAAACAGACATGTTCATGCACACAAATGTCTGTCCTGGGTGGGAATCGAACCCACAACCTTCGGCGTGAAAGGCAAGTGTTCCACCAACCACGCCAACCGGCTCGTCGTATATATATGTATATTTGAATTGAAAGTTTCACGAATACATATAATACAATCTCAAGAAAAAAACGGGTTAATATATATTAAATTAAAATATAATTACTCCATTTCTACACAAGAATCTTATCGCGAGAAACCTGACAGACACATAATCTCAAGCATTTTAAACGAAATGTAATCCTCGAAATAATTCCTAACAATTGTTAGGGTAATTAAGAGAGTAACGAGTTTATCGCACTACCTGACTATTTTTTGTTTAAGTAAACATTTCTATGAAAACTTTATGAGCAGTGAAACCAAAATAACGGATACCTTTTGTTCTATTCATTCGGGTAACTGTTTTAACGGCAATTATACTCTGAAATGAAATCTTTGAAACTATTCTTTTTTTACATTAAATATTATGTGACCACCACTCACAATGGTGCAAACTGGTGATGAGTGGTCTCGTTATTGTGAAAATACATAGACCAACAATTGAGGGATATTAACTTCTATCTCCTTTCTACTGGCTATTGCTGTCTCACTCACACTTCAAACTAAAATAGTTATCCATAGAATACCTGATAAACAAATGATTTTTGTTCAGGCCTTCACAGAACCCTCTATAAAAACATAGATTTTTCCCGCGTCTTCATTCCCATAACATACTTCATAACCTCCAATAGATCGAATAATAACGTAAAAAATTGATTATTGTATTGGAACGCGTTATCCGGGACTTAGACTAATCTATTTAAAACCTAAACAATAATCATCCTTTGGCTGTATAATAATTGTTGTTGGTTTAAAAAATATATTTAAAAAAAAACTCATTCCATTTGTATACTTTATGTATACAAATGTCAAATTACTATATAATTATAGTTATGACAAACAAAACTGTCGAAATAAACACAATTTCGAATCTCTATAGCTTATTACACCTCATACAATACAATTAATTCACTGATTCCAAAATTGATATTGAATTTTAATTTTACATCATCGAAATATACCTGAAATGTGAATTTGTTTTCAATTATAAATATGTCCAATACGCAATACAAAATATAATTCTTATTTTGCAGTGTAATTAACCATACAGTATACATCAATGGAACAGTACAGCTCAATTATAATAACCTGCGATGCACGTAACCTCTATTTCTCTCTATCGTCATCGACTTGACATTTGAAAAAAGAAGACAGCATCGTTTACTAATCATCCCTAAAACAAAATTTACAAACTATTCAAATTAAAACAACACGTGTTACTCACTGCGCCCAGTAATCCTCCCAATTCTTTTCTCTCGTCGAACCGTATCCTCTGGGTAAAGTGGCCGTCTTACCCCTCCCGTTTAAGGAGGCACTCTCTCTTTTATCCGGGAGGCTCATGACCGAATGCCTTTGGACCGGCTCCGAACGGAACGATTGGAGGGAAATTGTGTCGTCTGATTTAAGACTTGTCTGGGAACCTTTCAAGCCGTTCTGATTTTGATTCGTTTGTCCGTATTCGTTTCTCTGATCGTCAGATATAATTACGCCGTTGTCACTATTTATCCTGTTTAAATGTGGTCGCGGCAAAGGCCGGCGGTATTCGAAGCTGTCCGCCTTTGTTACGGAAGACGAACGTTTCATTTTTGGCGATTCCTGGACGCTAGTCAGAGACGGCATCTTCGATTCCTTTTCCAGGACTATCTCATGTTCGATCTGCGTCTGAACATGGGCCAGCATCTCTTCGAGATCGCCCAAGTCCGGGTTCAAGTTCATTTTCATTCGCCTCATTTTGTCACTACAAACACATGCACTATTCAAAAATGGGTCCTTTGACGTCTATTGTTGAAGCACTACACCACTACGTAACATTTTTTTAACGCGAATCACGTGCTCTCTCTCCGAGGGCGCGCGGCAAACTGGCAGTATTTCGTTAAGTATGACATAGTTATCAATCAGTTGACTGTCTAACCTCAATACGCATCACCAGTTATCACTTGACATCCGATACGAGATAAATAAAACCATTTTTATTTGCAAAACATTTTTGTATTTAACCCTATTGTAATAAGGAAGTGCTAGTTTTATTGATTTTAAATGTATAAAGACAATGATCGATGGGCAAATTTTGTGTGTTTAACAATAACAGTCACTATTATAATGAATTAAGATCGATTTTTCTTTGTATATAGTCTATTGTGCCATTCTAGCCTTCAAGTTCAGTACGAAAGTAGTAATTTCCTATATTAATAGAACGAAATAGAAAGGCCACAACGAAGGTATTAAATATCATATAAAAACTGTAAAGTATCAAAATTAATTCTCATTAAATATATGTCACTATTGTATACAACATTTCCTATGACTACCTTCACGGCCTTGAAAATATAATGAATATATTTGTGTTAGTGAGCTTTTCGAGTGTGCGTAAATGACCGATTCTGTACCTGAAAGCACTAGCGAAAAATGCTTAAAAGTACTGCATTATATATTTGTTACTTTATTTAGAGTTTTTTGTACACATAATTGAATTTCTTTTAAAATTAATACTATATTAAAAATTTACTTTTCTGTGTTCACATTATTATTATTTTTTTTTACTATTAATAGGCCAGCGTTTGACCGTTGACTTGCCTGATGTTAAGCATCGACACGGTCTAAGATCATGTAGCACGCTTGCCTATAAGAAATATTTTAATAATATTTTTTTATGTTATAGATAGGCGAACGAATAAACACCGTCCATACACATAAGTTTAATGGTTTAGATATATAAATAAGGTACGTCCCTGATCACAGATCTTTTAGATTTATTAATAATTGAACTTTTAAAGCGCATACTATTTCATCCATATCCAGATGAGCGAATCAGTGTAACCATTCGTAAACGACCAGCCTCTCAGATCTGTAACGAGAACGACGGTCGCGACTCGCAGAGGTTTTAGTGGGTAAGAAAATAATATAATAAATATAACCAGCATTCCGAATTATATGATTCTTTGAAATCATCAGTCATTTTCCGATGAAATCGTTTAGTAATAAAAACACGATCACCAAATATATACGGAAATATTATACATTCTTTCTATTAGTATATGGGATTAGTCATTCACGATATAATATTGTACGATCTGTTGTCCTTTTTTTAACGCTGGAAAAACGGATTACGTGTTGTTTACACCACGGGAACAGTATGGGGGGGGGGTATACGGGGCTCGCCGGTGTCCAAGGTGCCGAGTTCACCCCGAGCATCGGAATACCCACTAAAAAACCAGCGGTACCCTTTCCGTCTTAACGAAGACGCCACGGGATCGCTTGCGCATGCTACCATGAACGGGCTGTTCTCGATCAACGTCATGATTATATAACAACAATTTTAAAAAAATACATTCAACCGACTTTTAAAATAGGAGAACGTTCTCAATTCACTAGATTTTTATTTTTATTAGCTTTTTCCACCACGCCGTTCCAATACGAATTGGTGGATACACATGAGACATATTTCGACACATGCCGGCCTCTAAACGAAGTCTTTCTTAACCGACGAGCACGAGATGAATATAAGCAAATTACGCACATTAAAATTTAAAGTACTTGTATACTACTCATTGGGTCATCTCGCCTGGACATAAAATAACTTATTTCAATAGATGTATATAAAAATTGTAATCGACATTATTCAATATACAATTTTGCAATAACATTGAATATAGCCCGCATATATTTTACGTGATTATTATCAAAATCTCTTTGTAAGAATAATTGTTTTTGATTTGTTATAGGGGTGGTACAATGAAATCTGTTCTGACATTTACAAAAAATATATATATATATATATATATATAGCCGAGATGGCCTAGTGAAGTACCACTGAATTTTCATGTGCTTAATTTGTGTTTATAATTCATCTCATGCTTGACGGTTAAGGAAAACATAGCGAGGAAATCGGCATGTGACTAATTTCATTGAAATTATGCGTATGTATATATACATATGTATTCTACCAACCCGCATTGGAGCAGCGTGGTGGATTAAGCTCCAACCCTTCTCCTCAAAAGGGAGAGGAAGCCTTAGCCCAGCAGTGGGACATTAACAGGCTGTTAGTGTAATATATTGAATCTCAAGACCTCATCAGCTCACTTAGAGCAATATCGTGTATTCAGCTCAAACAGACAGTCCTCCCAACTAACGGAAAAGAAACTTACCGGACGGTTTTTAATACGGTTTTCACCAAAGAACGGAGCGATTCATGAAAAAGGTTTAAGTGTATAATTCGGAAAGGTTTTGTGTACACACAACATGACAATGATTGTTGAAGGTATCGGAAAAAATGATAACGACTGGGAGCTTTACTAGCGTGCGCTGCGTAAACCAATAGAGTTATAAGTAATACGATATAAATATTTTATGTGGACCCTCATTCCCGTGCGAACCCGGGTCGGGTAACTAGTAAAACAAATATATAAAAAAAAAACTTTACGTCGCCCATATAAGGTATAATATATTTTTCATATACAACCTTTTAAGGATTACAAGGATAGTTGACAAAAATAAGGCTCATGAAATAAATTGCCTATAAATAGAATTCAATTCACTGAATATAGAAGATTTATATTAATACATAAAATACAAATTAATTACAACAATAGAATCTTAGAACCGACGAAATCAACTTCAATTATACTAAGAGATCAAAACGTATAATAATTTATTAATCTGCATTGCACAATGAGTGTTACAGTAAGTCGCAACTCTATAACAATCAGCTGTACACTTAAGTGATTTCTCTTAAACTCAATTAGTTCGGAACCGTACTGATGTCATGCGCCCGCGCATCGTCAATTGTTAAATTGTTTTGATTGGTCAACGCAGGTGCTCGAGTGCATTGTAATCATTACACCTAACGATTTGTTTTGAGAATGTATACGAATGTTTATTTTGAAAATCATCTTATATCACTCTAAAGATTTATTTGAAACTACGTATCAATTTTACTATGTCATGGCTGTAGCTTTATTAAGCTTATTGTTTGTAAACATCTTAGCGCTCCTTTGCACTCATACTAAATTTTTTAACAACCCTTTATCCCAGAAGGCGTTAGTAAGTTAGTATTACGAATGTTAAAAAATAAGTCATATTATTTTATAGAATATATAATTGACGATAAAAATAGCGTGGATTTAATATACGATGGTTTCTATGAAGAACAGTACAACTAACAAGCGACTTTACTCATACTGCCAGAACGAAATGAACGGATGGATGTTTTTATTTATCTTACGACGATTTAAAAAACTTGGTTTTTTAAGTGTGATTACCGACCAATATATAGTGTTATATTTTTATTATATATACATAGCACTCATAAGTGTGAGAGCATAAGTTCACTCCCTATTCCTCACTCTCTCTCAATCCAACACGACAGGAGACAGTTCAGCCAATACCAACGGCTTTAAAAGTAAATGTAACAGTCTATGTTCACTTCTATGCTAAGTACTCCAACGCTTTGAGGAGAACCACTACACTGCTCCAATGAGGGTTGGTCGATAAATATGCGGCAGAATTACAGTTAAATTATCTAATTTAACTGTAATTCTGCCGATGCATATCTATGCATGCATATTTCCTTCAGCGCTGCACGATATAAATTATAAACATTAATTACTCACTCGAAAAATCATTGGTGCTTGCCTGGGTTCGAACCCGCGTGTATTAATTCACGAGTCATCGACTTTTCAGAAATTGAATCTTACTCATCTACTTTAGCAATATAATAAAAAACCACTAATAAAATAAATTGATTAGCTGTATTTAAAGCTCAGTTCTAAAAATATTTAAGGTTATATGTTATACAGACGAAGCTTGCATGCGATTTATATCTTAAATACAATTAAAATCATTTCTAATTCATTCCTTGATCTTAATACGAGTAACGAGACACCATTGTTTAATGAACACGTTTACGAGTTATTAGCGACATGACAGTTTGATGTATGCTATTAAAATTAACAAATCTACGTCGGTTAAGGAAAGGCGTTATTAATGGTTTAGCAGAATTATAGTTTACATAAAATTCATACATTGCCCTTTACGTATTAGGTACCCAATCTTTTTTTCTGTGTCCGTGAAAACGTGTATGCAAAATTTCATGATAATCGCTTGTAAAGGTTAAGTAGTTGAAATGTTAAAACGTAACAAGCAAACTCACATTCACATTTATAATATTAGTTACGAATACATTATAATAATAACCGAATTGACTGCCTCGTTGATCTAGTGGCTTGATGTAAGGCCGCAAACCCGGAGGTCCTGGGTTCAATTCCCAGGTCGGGCCAATAAAAAGTTATTGGGATTTTTTGACAGAAAATTCTCAGTAGCAGTCCGGAGTCTGGAAGTGTGTACACTCCCGTGCCTCGGAAAGCACGTAAAGCCGTTGGTCCCGCGCCTTAACTCTTTCCGGTCGTGTCGGATTGCCGTCCCATCGGATTATGAGAGTTAGGGAATAGAGAGTGCATCTGTGTTTACGCACACACTTGTGCACTATAATATCTCCTGCGCAGTTGGTTAATCTCTCTTGAGATTGGCCGCCGTGGCCGAAGTCGGTCTGGAGGACATTATTATTATTAATAATAATCGAAACATACACAAACATATGAACGGATTACCTCGTGACCTACAACTTTACTAACAACCTAACTACATGGAAGTTAAATAATACATAATACTACCCCTGCGGCACTCGGAACGGTTAATAAACGAACATTTATTTTTTCAATTTATCAATATAATGATAATGTAATTTATTAAATTATAAATAGGATGAATCTTCGCGTCACGCTCTGGGAAGTGAGCCGAGAGAAATCGAGTAGCGGGCCAGTTGTAGAAAAGCTGTCTGGTAAACATGTTACAGAGGTGAGAGGAGCGTTTATATCTAAAAAACACATATAAATATATATTTTTAACGTTTTATCATCCTTAAGTATGATTATGAGTGTATGCTCTACTTTTTACATTTACGTTGACTTTACTCTCGGGAAAGGCTGATTGAAAGAGGTCACTTACTTATTGGTTTATTAAGTCTTGTAATGCATCGCCAATATAATATAAATATATTTTATTTGTCGTGTACAATAAAAAAACATTAACATAATGAATTGAAATCTTATGATTTAAGAATTGATTGACGAGCCGGTTGGCGTGGTTGGTACATACTTGCCTTTCACGCCGAAGGTGGTGGGTTCGATTCCCACCCAGGACAGAAATTTGTGTGCATGAACATATCTGTTTGTCTTGAGTCTGGGTGTAATTATCTATATAATGTATGTATTTACAAAAAAAAGTGGTATATGTAGTATATCAGTTGTCTGGTTTCCATAGCACAAGCTCTGTACAAGCTTAATTTGGGATCAGATGGCCGTGTGTTAAAAATGTCCCAGGATATTATTTTTATTGATAACCTAGCATCATTCGCCTTGGCAAGCAACCGCTCACGCTTCCGCTAATCGCTCTGTAACACAATTCGCGTTAAATTTCTACGAACGAACTGTATATTGGCACTCGATAAAGGGCACTCGAGTTATCGGAAGGCAGGTAGACTCATCAATGAAAAAAATCGTACATTTTATTTTATGATTAATAATTTCATAGGAAATATGATTAATCGAATAATTATTCCGTGAAAATATAAATTATTTAAAAATAAATGTATGTTTACTTATTACTATATAATATGACGAGTCCATTCTATGTTTTTGCTTAGTAATATTTATGTACTCTTTTCTTATAGATAATTTATTTATTTATAAAAGCACACTTAAAGCATATATATAAAGCATTGAAAAAATTAACATATATAACAATCTAATATGCATGTCAATTTGAATTAAATTGAATTAATGACAATTGAAATTAGCAAACAAGTGTACATAGCAGCCCCAGATCTTATCGAATTCAAATAACAAAAAAAAAACAGTGTTTTTTTTTAAAATGACAAAATTAAATTAAAAAATAATGTCATTGTTATAATTTATATTATTAAAAGTATTAATTTTAATATAAAGAAGTGACGTAACCTAAAGTATTTTGGTTATGGGGGTTAAATAGTAAACAGGTAGAGGGGTTGAAACGAGGACCTGCATATGAAAAATTAAAGAAATAAACAAGTCTCATAACTCATCTAGTTACATACAACAATCGTTATGTTCCAGTATTGACACGCTTATCGCTGTTGCAACACCGTCGTTTCCGGTTCGTATTCGTGAGCTCCCGTTCAGATAAAAAATGTTGACAAGTACTCATTGAAGGCAATTATTATTGTTCTCTTATATAGTTTAATTTATATTGTATAGTATATTATGAAGTCTTAATTCAGTTAAATATATAGAATTAAATAATAAATAGAAAAAGAAAAAAATAGGTGTCTTTTTTGCATATTTGTTTTATTTCATATATTTGTTTGTAAGTTATTGAGGTTTAGTGTTGCCAATAAAAAAAATAAAAATTATAATAAAAATGAAAAAAAATATTATAATGGTGAAAATTTACAGTATAATTAAATACCTTATATTTGAAATGGTAAACCTCGTCGACGTATATTTTAACTGAAAAGTTTGAATATGGACAAGCATCGTTTAATTATATATTTGTGCTTATCTGTGTGTTGTAATACAATTTATCCAAGACGGTGAAGGAAAATATAAATAAAAAATCGCGAGAAAATCTGCATGTATCGAATTATATTGTATACACAACGCGCAATAGTCAGTCAGCGGAGTCATAAAATCAGCTCCAATCTTTTCGATAAGACAAAATAACAAACAAAACAAACTCACTTTCGCGTTTATAATATTAGTAAGAATAACAAAGTTTATTTGTCCGTTTGTAACGCTTGCACGTCTTAACTAGTCAACTGATCATCAGATACATAAGGTATCTAACTCCTGAACCCTCTCAACTCACACGCGGGCCGGACGCTAGTTATATTTTCATTATTTGATTTTATCACAGTTATCATAGTTTACTGATGGTAGGGCGAACTCGTCTGGGTAGGTACAACCCACTCATCAGATATCCTACCTCAAAAGAGCAGCACTTGGTATTGTTGTGTTCCGGTTTGAAGGGTGAGTGAGCCAGTGTAATTACAGTCACAAGAGACATAACATCTTAGTTCCCAAGGTTGGTGCGTATTGGTGATGTAAGCGATGGTTAACATTTCTTTCAATGCCAATGTGTATGGGCGGTGGTGACCACTTACCATCAGGTGGCCCATTTGCTCGTCCGTCTACCTATTACATAAATAAAAAAATCATAATCTTGTATTGTCATCGATGGCCGAGTGTTAGCATCAGTCTCGCATCACGTATCCAACGTAACATCAGTTAGGTTCAAATTAGGAACACGAAGGGCTCAGGGAAGGGTATCTGGTCAAAACCAATACCATGAGTTGATGTTAATTGTCGTACAGTAGGAAGTCGCGTGATTGACCGTATCCTGCAATCGTTGCCGTGTAATTACTGCACGTAGTATGAAGCTTTAGTACCGTTAGGATAGAGGAAGATATTTTTTATAACTATCTATGACGTGATGTTACGTTATTTTATATCTCATTATTTATTTATAACTCTAAGTGAGTGAAGCTTGATTCAAGATTACAATAAAAAAATACATACTGGCCTCCAAAAAAATCGACCCACCTACATTTTTTGTAAAAAAGCTATCGTATGGTTTTAAACTACCACATATTTATATTTTTAAGATTGATAATGAAAAAATGCAATTGTAGGATTGTACAAAAACAGAAATAGTGCGCAAAAATAGGTTTTTAGGTAAATATGTGACAAAACACGAAAACACAAAATTTTACGCAATTTTATTTTTTTGTGTACAAAACGATTATGCCGTTTGTTTTTAAATTTGGGTGCCTAAATCTTACTTTAATAGGGAGTGTTACCTCCTCTTGACCTAATCACTGCCTGCATACGCCTATTAAGTGACCTGATTAGCTTTTTAATGTCTTCCTGTGGGGTCCGTTGCCATTCTTCAGTTAGGGCAGCTTCCAGTTGATTCAGGGTTTCTGGAATTGGATTTCGTGCTCGAACCGTACGTTTTAGCTGGTCCCAGAGGTGCTCTATCGGGTTTAAATCCGGACTATTGGCTGGCCACTGCATAACTGGAATTTCGACTTCCCTGAGATAGTCTTTAACAATTCTAGCGACGTGAGGTCGTGCGTTGTCATGCATAAGTTGGAAATTATCCCCAATATATCCAGCGTAAGGCATCACATGAGGCTCCAGAATGTTCGTTATGTAAGTTTCAGCATTAACAGCACGATTACGGAAAAAAACCAGCTCTGTGCGTCCCGTCAAAGAAATACCTCCCCAAAACATTGTAGAGCCTCCACCAAATCGGACTGTTTCTCGAATGCAACACTGAGAGTAGCGTTCTCCTGGCCTTCGCATGACGTTACGTCGTCCATCAGAGCCTACTAGAGACATTCGGCTTTCATCACTGAACAATACTGTCTCCCATTGGTCCAGTGTCCAATCGACGTGCTGCCTAGCAAATTGTAGTCTTGCTTGTCGATGGGATGCTGTGAGTTTTGGTCCTGTTGCTGGCTTGTGAGGGGTTAAGTTTTGCTCTGGAAGTCTTCTTCTTAAAGTATTTTCACTCACAGACACTCCACGACTTTCTCGGAGTCTACCTTGAACGTCAACAGCCGAAAGATGTCGGTTTCTTAAAGACGTCAAACCAATAAAACGGTCATCGGTCGGGTTCGTGACACGCCCCCTGACAGATCCTGGTCTACGGCGATACTCCCCAGTCTCCAAGTAGCGTTTGTACACTCTTCGCACCGCTGAACGACTTAATTTTAGTGTTCTAGCCACATTTCGCTGACTTAACCCCTCATGAATAAGAGCTACGACTTGAGCAGCTTCTACTTCAGTAGTATCCATTTTTTATGTTTAAACTTATTAAAATTATTGTTTCAACAAAGTTTCATACACTTAATCAATAATAAACATCGAACCGAGATGACTCCGCGTTAAGAACTGGAAATAAACTAACCATGCACTTTGTGCACAAAGTAACGTTTTCTTATCAATACTTTAAAAATATTCCAAATATCCTCAATAACACTTACAACTCCTCCAAATCAATATCAAGTGGGTAATAAAATGTTAAATGTATGTCCCATAAGTAAAACAATCCACCTAGGTCGTCGCATAGTTAAGATAACAACTTTGTAAGTAAAAAAATACGGGTGGGTCGATTTTTTTGGCGGCCAGTGTATATTTAGAGCACTATTAATAAAATAAACAAAACGGTCTTCGCACAAAACCGTCTGTAGACCACTGATCACATATTCTAAACAGCAATATTTATTATTGTTGTGTTCCGGTTTGAAGGTGTAACTGCAGACATGGCATATAACATCTTAGCTCCCAAGGTTGGTTGCGTATTGGCGATATAACGGATAGTAGATATTTCTTACATTGGCCCATATTCCAGCCTATATATTTCAAATAAATAATCACCGTTTTGTTTTATTTTGTTTCGCTTTAAATCAAGTAGTTGCTTTGTGAAAGTATTTACATTTGGTGTCTCTTTGACAAGCAAAAATTATCATTTATTAGACTCTGGACAGTGATGGAAGCGCATGGGAGGAAGCAATTTGAATTTTAAAGATCCCCATCCACATCGGATATTATTAGATTGAATAAATCGATAAGGACGAATAACTTAAATGCAGAAGACGACAGTATAACATATGTTTTTTATTTTGTAGAATAGGAAGGCGGACGAGCATATGGGCCATCTGATGGTAAGTGGTTACCAACGCCCATACACATTGGCATTTTAAGAAACGTTAACCATCGCTTACATCACCAATGCGCCACTAACCTTGGGAACTAAGATGTATGTCCATTGTGCCTGTAATTACACTGGCTCATTGACCCTTCAAACCGGAACACAACAAAACCAAGTACTGCTGTTTTGCGGTACAATATCTGATGAGTGGGGTACCAACCACATGAGTGGGGTATCCAGACGAGCTTGCACAAAGCTCTACCACCAGTAAGTAATATGGCATGGTATAAACAAATGTCTGTATGATAAAACTCGATTATCTTGCCGATTATTACATATTTATTGAAATAGCGATCAAATCGAATTATAACTACTTTATTAAAAACTTTCATATGCACTTTCGAGTCGACATTTGATTAAAATTCCATAGAGTTACCACCGTTTCGGAATGTAGATCTACCGACAGGAACCGGAAGAATCTCAGTAATTATTCATTTTCATCATTTAAATAAGATAAGTTTGACTAAAAATAATAATATTATATAAAAATATTACAAATAGGTTATTATATAATTTTCATATAATATATGTATACATATATTATTATCATGTATCATGTGTCCTATTACCATAATGGGTTCTATATACCTTGAATCATTTATCATTCCCCTGACCTTCAATGTATTTTGTCCTATCACCATTCATATCTTCATTTCTTTTTTCTACCTTCCTGAACATGTTACGTAACCCACAGACCATTCGCTTCTTCTTGGAATTTGCGTTTGGCTTGAAAAAAAATAAATCATCAACAATGTATAGTCCGTACATTCGGCGTATCTTTCTATTATATTTGATTGGATTTATTTTTAATGCATCTTGCATGTTTTTATTCCCAGGCAGCATTACAATCGATATTTCAAGATGTACATTCCCTTATATTAATTACACGTTACCACTTTTCACGGATAGAATAAGTGTCTAAAAAAACATTTATATCGTAATACATATTATAACTTTATCGGTTTTAGCGGCGCACGACTCTTCAGACATCGACAACAATCGTAGTCATATTTTAGTCAATTTACACAAACCATTAATGAATTATAAACCTAAACTTTTGTAATAAATTGCGCCATTCATTTTTGATAACTGTATAAAAAAATCGTTCGACGGTTTTTGATTTTATCGCGCTCAGACAGACATGGTATACACTGGTGGTAGGGCTTTGTGCAAGCTCGTCTGGGTAGGTACCACCCACTCATCAGATATTCTACCGCAAAACAGCAATACTTGATATTGTTGTGTCCCGGTTTGAAGGGTGAGTGAGCCAGTGTAATTACAGGCACAAGAGACATAAAATCTTAGTTCCCAAGGTTGGTGGCGTATTGGCTATAAGCACTGGTTGACATTTCTTACAATGCCAATGTCTAAGGGTGTTTGGTGACCACTTACCATCAGGTGGCCCATATGCTCGTCAACCTTCCTATTCTATAAAAAAAAACATCAGTTCAGATCAGTAATTTGTAGTGATACTTCTCGCACAGATTATGATACAATGCATCATCGCGTGTCTAGCGCCGACAGCATGCTTCAAATGACGCGTGAAAATTTGTTAATTAATTTTCCCACGCATAACTTCGTAGGCTTTTTAATCGATTACTTTTTATGTTTGCGTTTGTAATTCTAATGTCTATAAAGCTGATTTGTACCGTTTGTGGTTTTTATTTGATTTAACGCAATAAAATTTTATACTCAAACGAAGCTCTTTTATCATTTTTACCAAAACAGATTTACCATTACAGATATTACGATTTACAGATTTTACTCACAATATCATTTAAACGACGAAAACGTGACTAGGAAGATAATTTTAAACAATCTTTTTCAGATTGTTAGAAATGGAATTGCTCTTCCAAGTCGATTATTTCTCAGAATTTAAGTTTAAATTAAAACAAAAAAAATAGGAATAATAGTTACAACGCTTTGAAATATTTATACAATTTATTTTATATAAGTTATGTATGATAAGAAAAAAAAATTCAATATATTAGACTGAGGTGTATATTCTGAATTTAAAAAAAAACAATTCTTATCTCAATGTCAATACGAGTATTGCCTTACACTTTCCGCATGTGCGCTTCTTGCATACAAACCACAAACGGCCCCCCAAGACGTTACATAATGGTGTTTAAACAATGCATTTACGTCACAAGTTAAGCGACCGAAATACATACGAAATGAATGGAAGACATGAATGGATACCGAAAGCGATTTTGAAGTTCGTACGTATAATAAATATGTACCGCATAGTTTACATATGTTATTATTGTCTCTGATGAAAATACAATTTAAATATTTTCTTCAATTGCAGACCAAAAACATCTCTGGTCTGTATTGTATTTTCTAAAGTGGAGCTAGGTTTTAAATTGACTATCAATGAGCAATTGTAATTCTTTCTATATTGGATAAAGAATCAGAAATTACCTAACAATAACGATACTAAATAATTGATAAAACTTATAATGATATATATACAGACGAATTAATTATACCCTACTCCATCGCGAATTGATCTGTAACAATTCTTTTTTAAGCATAACATTAGTAATCAAATAACAATGACACGAATACCTTCAAAGATCAAAATGTGTTAGAAAATTACAACGCTACAAAATCCTAAGCGAGTCCTCAAGATTCAAGAGAGTATAAGCCACAATCCTTTCATCTAGTCCACAAAAGTACTCCATTCATTGTGACGTTATTTGAATAAAAAAAAACTTTCGATTCACCGCAATTCACTAAGCTAGGAAAAGCCTTCTCGGCAAATTTAACAATGGCTTAACCTGACAACTATAAATTTACAACTCATTCAAACGAAAATGCACCTTAACGAGAAGACATACGGACGAATACGAGCTAAGAAAGTGTTGTTAGCCCCGTAGCTTCAATTGCCTGGATCTTAAGGGATAATGAACTTTATATGGTTGAAATAAAGGTCGTAGAGACGAGATTTAGCGCGGGAAACGAGGCGTAGCCGCATCTAGTGCAGTGATGCGGAAATGTCTTTGTATAATTGAAGAAAAATACTGGAGCAAAACAAAAATTCATCTAGCGTTGAGAAAATCTCGAAGGCACAAAATACAAACTGCTAAGGAATTATACATTTTGGGTGAGCTTTTCAGATATCTTAATACCTTAATTTAGCTTATGGTTGAGAAGCATATTTAAAACTCAAACAAGCTCAAAAAACACAAACTTAAAAAAATTCTATACTCGGTTTTTGAAATCAAAATTTTTGTTTTAATAGCGATTTCGATCTACAAATCTCGTTTTAAGTGAATTTTTTACATGTTGTTACTACATCAACTATATACTAAGTAAAACCAGATGTTTTTAGATTGTGATATATTTTATATCTCTTTTTGTTATGATTTGTAAATATTTGATATTTATAAAATATTTTATGTAATAATTACAATAATAATACAATACAATAACAGCCTGTAAATGGCCCACTGCTGGGCTAAGGCCTCCTCTCCCTTTTTGAGGAGAAGGTTTGGAGCTTATTCCACCACGCTGCTCCAATGCGGGTTGGTGGAATACACATGTGGCAGAATTTCGATGAAATTAGACACATGCAGGTTTCCTCACGATGTTTTCCTTCACCGAAAAGCACGAGATGAATTATAAACAGAAATTAAGCACATGAAAATTCAGTGGTGCTTCTTGCCCGGCTTTGAACCCACGTACATCGGTTAAGATTCACGCGTTCTTACCACTAGGCCATCTCGACTTTTATGTAATAATTGTTTCCAATAAATACAAATAAATAAATAAATCCGTAGTAGAAAAAGCCGGAAACACTATAAAGAGTTAAGACTGCTTTAAATGAGGCGTTCTATCGATCCGCTTATTATTTCCTAAGTGCGAAGTTAGTACTTTATTTAACACTTAAAAATAAAGCACAAAATTTGCTCTTAGCACATAAAACTTGCATAGTATATTCGGGTAAACATTTCAAAACATTAACAATATATTGATTGGTTGAAGACGTTTTCGTTAGCACTGAAAGTCTACACTCGTTTCAGTCGTGACACATATTGGGGAAAGTCGCACATCACGAAGCCATTCAATTAACTAATAAATTCTGTCGTTAAAGTGGAATAATAGCTCGTAAAATTTCCACCATTGTTGACTTCAAATCAAATTACTTTATTTAACATAGAAGCATTACACTTGTTGGTAAATATGTAATAAAATTAATATTTTATGAATAAAAATAATACACTTAGCGAAGTGGACGTATTAAAGCTTAATGTGTATAAGAAGAAATCAAAGAAAAAAAATATATTTCGTTTATTCTCGATATTTTAATAAATCTTCTGTTAACAGATCACAAGTAGATATTTCCGTGAATATATAGTGCAGTGTTTTATATATGTGTTTATACGCATTCCCAGTGTTTCATTTAAAAGAGAACATAATTTTTCAAAGCTTTGCCGTCGTTCCTACCATTACAATATTAAAAACATCACATTCCATTTCCAATACCGTGTCTTTGAATTTTCGTTTTATTATAATGAAATATATTTATTAATTCCTGTATTAATTTTAACTATTTAAATTGGGATGAAATTCCATAAGTTTTTTCCTCCGAAATAACCCATTTTTATTAAGATATCTATGGCATTAATTAAAGTAGTACTAGTAAGTATATAAGTTTCAATACCCTCCTGTTATCTTTATCTATATTCAAATATTTATTTGAATGAATATATATATCTGCTTAGAATTATTATATTTATATATCTGCTAATTGTAAAAATAACGCCTGTACGGCCAAACCACAAAACCGATTTATAGGAAATTTGGTATGAAGCAAGCTTGAACCATATATATGTTAAAGTTATTATGTATAACATTACTATTGTATAACATTACTATTGTAAGCCGAGATGGCCCTGTGGTAAGAACGCGTGAATCTTAACCGATGATCGTGGGTTCAAACCCGGGCAAGCACCACTGAATTTTCATGTGCTTAATTTGTGATTATAATTCATCTCGTGCTTTACGGTGAAGGAAAACATCGTGAGGAAACCTGCATGTGTCTAATTTCACTGAAATTCTGCCACATGTGAATTCTACCAACCCGCATTGGAGCAGCGTGGTGGAATAAGCTCCAAACCTTCTCCTCAAAAAGAGGAGAGGAGGCCTTTAGCCCAGCAGTGGGACATTCACAGGCTGTTACGGTACTATTGTATACATTCTTTACAACGCTCTCGAATAATGAAAGCTGGACGATATCGATTTAACGAAAAACATCGAGTCACTCTCTCGATTCCTCGGAAGGGCCGCAATCACACCGATTTGTCACGGCAACGTCTGACTACACGCGGAACGTCTCGGGAAGAATGATAATGTTGCATTTAGCTTGGCATTCTTCGGATATTTCTCACAAACCTTCATTTAACGATAGAATGTTGACATCATTAACTATAATAGTATATAATGACTAATACTAAGCTATGAAGCGAGTCATATTTGTGAATACACCCTTACAATTTCGCAAATGCCACCGACCGTTATAGTAACAGCTTTTCTGACAAGGGGATGATTTAAAACTTATTTCAGCAAGTTCCTCTGTGTAGTCGTTGATTGATTTTATTTTTAACTTCTACTAGGTAGCGGACTGGCACCTGATGGTAAGTCTTCAACACTGCGTGTAATTCGACGTAATCATTCGTTACATCACAAATGCACCAATATTTAGAACAAAGAAGTTATTCCTTTGCGGTTCCGGTTTGAAAGAGCCAGTGTAATTAACACTGGCTCTTTCAAACCGGAACATAACAATACCAAGTAATGCTGGCGGTAGAATGAGTGATAAATGGTTGGTAAATTGGTAGAGGACACAGTTTCTCTTACCAGTGCTAGCTTTAAAGAGTACTTGACCACTTAATAAAGTACTTGAATAAAGAACATGACATAAACCATTGGCTTATGATTAATAATTAAATACAGGTAACTTATAATTATAAAATGTATAAATTATAAGACAGTTGTAATGTTGAACGCGTCAGTAGGAACCGCTATGATACGGAAGGAGCTCGCGTAGGATTTCCAGTTGATTTGATTCATGAGACGTATAATTAAAACCATAAGTGATTGTGTTTCCTTACACCACTAATTATTCAGTTACACAAATTAGCGATAAGTAATTCGTATCAGGAATGTGGGTCACGTGAGAAAGGTGATGTTACCGAAATCGGGTGATTATTTGTTGAACTTAAACCAACAATTAAGAAAATGGACAGGTCAGATACATATCAGGGGATACCTTCAGATGGTCAGTTATCGGGAGAGAGATAGTGTTATACGCAAGCAATTCTTTGACGTCATGCAATGACATGTACCGTTGGTTTTTTATCGGCAGTCTGGTACTTTTTTTCACAAGAATTTTCTAGCAATACAACAATTTACAACAACAACACTACACAAAATACAGGAGAGTGTTTCGGAGCAAAAATTTTAGTAGTGAAAGGGTTTTGATAATAAAAATTATGACTGTTTCTAAACCCTACTTCTAATTACATTGTAATTAAATATTATGCCAAGGTGAAATAAGGCTGCGTATTATTATTATATTAGCTCGATGTCGTGAGGGACGATATGAGAAAGCAAGACCTAACTAAGGAGGATGCTTTAGATCGGGCAAAGTGGAGGAACAGATGCAGGATAGCGGACCCTGGCGTTACTAGGCCGGGAAAACGCTAGGCGGAAGATTAAACAGGAAATTATGTTAGAATAAAGAATTATAATATAATTCACTATTTATTTAGTGAATTATCATAACAATTAAAAGTTAATTTTTATAAAATACTAAGTACAAATTTGTTTTTCCGAAATTAATATATACAACAAATAAATGGCGCCAAGAGAGTCGTAAAACAAATCATATATTACAATATAAACATAAAATTATGTAAATTCATTCAGTTTTTAAGTATAGAAGAGATAGATAAAAGTTAATCAACTAATACCTTATTTGGACAGAGCCATACTTGTCGATCACCTACGCGGTACGCCATACTAACCGGATGTTATTTACTTAAAACTTACGCCATACAAATGCCTTAAGAAATTTACGCCAAATATAGAGTATTCCATAATTGACTCGTTGGTCTAGTGGCTAGCTTATATTGCAGTGGATCCTGAGATCTTGGGTTCAAATCACAGTTGGCCAAAATATTTTATGGAGTTTTTATGTCAAGAATTCGATCATCAGTTTTAATTTTAGAAGCCTGGCAGTGCTTAATTTTAATGCACTTGTATTTGTGCATAGACTTGTGTACTTTAATTTTTTTGGGTAGATGGTTTTTATTTTTTTTAATTATAGATGAGATTATCCGCCATGGCCGAAAAGTTTTGGTGTGGAAAACATCATCATACCAGAAATATTGACTAACCATTTTCAGGGCAATATAAGAACTCGGATAATTCATTACTAAAGACAACAGCGGTGATTGTTCTATTAGCCTTACCGACATATTTCCGTTTTTATCGGAGTGAGTAATCCCCGCTGTTACAAATTACACCAACTTTAGCACATATTCAAGTCAGTCCCCATCTGTTCTTCCCTCCATATAGTGACATCCGATTGTTGTGTTCGTCGTTCGTGTTCACATTTGAGACAATTTATTACCATTAGCCATATTAATATTATAACCTGAAAAGCTGAACCGATTTTGATGAAATTTTGTAGGAAGCAAGCTCGTCCTCCAAGGGAGGACATTAGTAATTTTTTACCTCACACCGCCACCACTATACGCGAGCGAAAACTAGTATAAAGTAAACTGACACAAACACAAACAAAATCTAGCAGATATTATAATATCATTGTATTTATACCAATTGTCATGGCGATCAGTTCTACTGATCTACTGGTATAGAAGTTGTTGTGCCGCAGCGCCATCTAGCGGCGAGTTACAACCAAGTGGATAGTATGAAAACATTCTCCATGCAATAAACATATTCGTGCCAAGTTTCATGACGATCGTGGCAAATGGTGTTGAAGTCCCTTAATACCAAACAGATATGCCAACATATATTTTTCTATTTAATCCATAAGACTTTACAAAATATACTTACAATTTTCATAGATTTTATTTATATACATACGTAAAATACAGTAAACGAATATTAAACATACCCGAGTACATATGTCCATCTTGAATCTATAATAACTAACAGTTATAACGTGAAAGCCCTATGTCACTGGTTTTGCGTTGATACGAAAAAAAAAACCATTCAAAACTTGCCTCTTTATAATACTGGTATAAGATTCCTTTATTTGATTTTCCTTGATTTACGGAACGACTACAAATCCAATTAACTGAACATTTCAGTGGATTTTATCGCGAACCTTCACTTCAGAAATTAACAACGAAACGACATCCACTGTTCTGCCTGCTTCGCTGGTCCTAGGTCCTGGATTACGGTGTCGGTTCGTTTTAATGAATTTATTGTAATTATCTTCAAAGAAATTAACAGTCTAGAATCTAGACAAACAAATCGCGAAAAGCGTTCAGGAAGACGTTCCATATATTATTAGGAGTAGCAGTAAAGTAACAACCCTTGAATGTTAGGAGTAGCTCACCCTGAAGTAGACTTCTGGTCTAATGGTAATATATCTTGTCATGTCATGGAGAACGATTTAGAGCTTCTTACCTACCTACCTACCTACCTACATACTTGATATCTTTACATAATAATAATTATATACAAATATACCTTACATAATTGAGAAGTAATATTTAAGTATAAAGAGTTTATACATTCATATCATAGTCTAGAATGTGTGAAGAACTGGTGCCCGAGTTAACTATATGAATGAGGCAGTATTACATATACCCAGGTCCCCATTCTACGGAAAACAAGAGTTTTACTTTGACATGATTAAGACAACAGTTTTGGAACATAATAATATAAGTAGCTAACAATATTATGTATGACATAAGGGCTGGTTAATTTTTCGCCTAGAGGATAGGAACTGCGATTCATATATATAAATATATATATATATATATATATATATTAATGATGATTAATTTCGTTCTACCCACTTCAGAGATACGCGTGGGTTGTTAGCAACAGTCGCGTTGAATTAAAGTTTCGGTAACAAGGTTAGCAAAGTTAATACCAATTGTTAAGTAACTTGAACTTAAAGCTTTTATAGAAATCTCTATATAAATAAAACATTGTAATTTTTTAAGGTTTCATCTCAATTACTTTGAAGTTTATTATTAAATTAACAAGACATAACATTTATAGTATTCGGCTTTGCCTCGACACGAAAATATTTCCCCGGACACGACTGTGAGACACACATACAAGCCCAGCTACATGCAGCACCTGGCAACACTGCTTGTTCACAATATCTATGCTATACACATAATAGGGACAGCGACAAAAGATTTGCTACCCTTTTAGCTTCAAACCTGTGAAAGAGACTATAGTATATTTGGGCCTTTGAACTTAGTTTAGGCATTGTGGAGAACATAATCATTATAGTGTATTTCTTTATTTACTGCACTAATACATATGTACTTATATAATTTTATAAATATATAATCATTTATGTAAAGTATTTTTCGATCTGTTCGCTTTCAAATCTTAAAGTATTATCATATTTTTGTTAATGATAGTAGTCTTACTTTACTTAGATAGAGAATTGTTCAAAGCCCGAGCCGAAATCAATTTACTCGAAGAGAAGCAACGGAGCTTGTTTTAAAATAAGGGGATTAAATTACAGAATAGACGAGTTTTTAATTACGTTCCACGATTTCAATGAGTAAGGTGTCAATTTTCAGAAATGTTTTTAATATCGTTTGACGAGGTCTTTGGAAATCTGTAGCTGTCCGTATTCAAATCATTTTTCGATATAAAACATCTCATGGTGCGCTTCGTGGTTGAGACCAACTCGCATGCCGCGACGGCAAACGGCTTGATGATCTCTTAAACCGTTATGACCTCACCAATGCCGCTCTACTCTCGTGTTTGCGTGGCGTGTAAACTATATACCGTATATTAGTCGCTATGTCATTAAATATATATATATATATTTTTTATCAATAATCATCACTTCGATGTTTTATTCAGCCACGGACAGGACACTTGTTTTTTAATTTAATATTGTAAGGCAATCGAACTAACAAGCGAGGATAAGTGGTCGCCATATTCGAAAAAAATGTTAACACTTCTTTAAGCCACCTACGTGCCACCATTTTCGGGTGCCACTGTGTTATGTCTCTTGTATCTTTTGACACAAATAAGCTAGCACTATAACAATTAACCATTACTACGAAACTAAGATGTGACGATATGATATTCCTTATGCATATCATTTACTGGTGGTAGGGCTTTGTGCAAGCTCGTCTGGGTAGGTACCACCCACTCATCAGATATTCTACCGCAAAACAGCAATACTTGATATTGTTGTGTTCCGGTTTGAAGGGTGAGTGAGCCAGTGCAATTACAGGCACAAGGGACATAAAATCTTAGTTCCCAAGGTTGGTGGCGCATTGTCTATAAGCGATGGTTGACATTTCTTAGAATGCCAATGTCTAAGGGCGTTTGGTGACCACTTACCATCAGGTGGCCCATATGCTCGTCCACCTTCCTATTCTATAAAAAAAAAAAATTACACTGGCTCACTCACCCTTCAAACCGGAATACAGCAATACAAAGCATTGCTACTTGGTAGTGGAATAAATAATGGTGATAACTACCGGGAGGAGCTTGGGAAAAGCTCTACTGCCAAGTTTGGTAACATATCTTTCACAAAGAAGAACCAATTAAAAAAATAAAACTGTCTCGTCATATGTGCTTTTGATACAAACATGTGGGTCATACAAACGAGTTCTGTAATTTTTAATTATTAAAAGCTAAATGATCTTAAGTTATCTTACGACATTCCAATTACTTCTTATGGCAGAAATCTTGTAAAATTAAGGGTATTAGGTCAGACTGTGGAAATATATATTAATAACATTAAAAACTAATTATGCTACAATATATTGATTCATTACTTCTCTAGATAGACAGTTTAAGTTTCAACATGATTAGCCCAAATCACCACGACCTATTAAAATGTTGACAGTCCAGTTTAATTTGGACTACAACCAGGATAGCTTCAATTTAGATATATGAATCTTCAAACAACCATTTTTTAACATTTATCAGAATTGAAGAAATAACAGCATATAGAATATACGAGTTTTACAATAAAGTCTACGAAAATAACGTGGGTGAAGTTGAACAGCTTCATCTTCATTTATAGCAGTAAATAATAAATCAATAGCAACTAAAACGTACAAAAAGTACGATTGCTGTTATCTTAAACACTAATATCGGTCAAATCGAGACGGATACGATCGTGGGAAGCATTAATTGGCCCCCATTGTAACAGTGTATGAACTTTACCCACGCGCTAGCTCGAAGATGCTACTGTATTTATCTATCGAATGGGTTGCTGACCTTTGCAAGTTTTGACGAAATATTAGCACGTAAAAAAAAACATTAAACCCACTTGCCAGTTGATTTGTTTGAATGTACTAGATTTTCCACCAACCCACATTAGAGCATCAATGTGATATTATCCAAAAAATCTTATAAGGATGTGTCTTTTTTCAAGCTATGGTACAAAAAGCTGTTTGACTGGCTTTGAAGATTAGCAAATTTTCCCAGAACAAACATTTTTTCCATTTGTAGAATGATCAAGTAGTTCACGACCAATAAAAACGTTTATTTTCTCTATTTCGCGCAGTATCGATTAAACGGTTTTCTAAAGAAACTATCAAAGGATCGTCGTCTATTGAAAATAAATTAATATCTCGCGGTTTTAATTTCATCTCACAACTGATTTACTGCTGACTTACAGACTTTATATACTTGAGACTATTCGTATAAAACACGAGATGCTTTGGCAGTTTAATAATTCAAGTAGACAGACTTTTTCTCTTCACTCTATATCAAAAAATGCAAATGCCATCTCATTTGAATCGAGAACCAGTGGGCGAAAATTTCGAGGATCCACGTTATGTAAAACATTTTAAGAGAAACGCTTCGTATTTTCATTTTTTTAAGATGCGAAAAATATGTATTCTATAGACTTTTAGAAAAAATATCTCTTTGCTCCATTTGCTTTTTAATCAATAAAATGTTATTACGACATGCTTAAGGTTTCCGCTGGTGAAACTTAGTGCAGGTCAAAAATACAGGAAGAGGGACCATCTAGGTGATTACCACCGATTCAAAAATTATTCAACAGCTATAAACATCAATGCTCTGTATGACTGTTTTAAATTTAAGATTCCCATGGTTAGCAGCACATTGAAAGTGACAATTTATACGGGGCGAAGGGTTTGTCAAAAATATTTAAGGAAAAAAATCGAAAACATACACTCAACAACTTCCCTGTTCAGACAACAGGCCCAATAGTTAAACAATGACCATGAATCATATGTAATTTACGGGACAGGAAAAGGGATAAGGAAGCATCAATTGTAAAATTGGCGAATCGCTGAACACCCGACATCATTTCATGATACACATGCAGGTGATCTAGCCGTGATTGGAACTGATACCGAAAGATTTAAATTCGGACACAAAAAAAAGATCTTAAAATCGACTAATAGCTTATTAAATATGCTAATGTTCCTATCTGAAGAATTATATAAACTTAACACCTGGGCTTTAATTATAAAATGATATCTCTAATCCATTTATATAATTGCATCATAACAAGTAATAAAAACAAGTAGATACTCACTGTATTGCGGCTACGACAAACCACAAACAACGCTTCAACCTTTGATATATGAGAAGATATTCAACTATTTAAAAAAATCCTTAACTAATAGTATCCTTATAGTATATAACATATTATTGAATTTCATTTTGGTAATTTCTTAATTATCCTTCTAGAGTTAACGATCAAAATCAGCCATAGTGCTATTTAGGTGACAACGGTTGATTTATAGCCAGTTCTTATATTGACGAATCGTTGTCGAGTTACGAGTGACGGTCAAGTTTATCGTTTCTACTACTTTTTTATACGGAATGCACTTAAATTAAGTAGACCTTCTACCATCTACGATCCGTAAGCAAAACGAGTCGTATGTTAAATATACGAACAGGATATTTATAAAATAAACATGCTTGATAGAGTGAACTCAATTTTAATTTGAAACACAAAATTTAACATTAAATACGATATTTGATCCGTTTCAAAATTAACTGAATATTCTAAGTTTAGACTGATTCATTGTACATTGAACATAACATACTTTTTAATGATAGGCTAGTCTAGTAAATGTTGTAAAAAAATTTTATAGAATATTTTGATGCACGCTAGAAAACTTTCTAATATAACGAACAATCCGATACAAAAGCAATAAAACAATCGTTATATTAATACGAGTCCATCACGAGCAATTACTGCGACGAAACGTGGCCATTGGCACAATTTGCACGTTATGAATCATATCGCGTTTCTATGGAACGCCAATTTAAGGCCTTGAGGAAGAATAAAAGGATTTGTGTATTTAAACTTATTAATTAAATAGTAATATTCTAATTGCATGGCAATCCAATTTTTTCCTACCAATATCAGTATCCAGAGGAACAAACTTGAAACTCAAAGCAAAAGACTTTCAGGCTCAATAATTATAATATTTAAAGGACACACGTATCAGAATAGCGTATCACCGTAAATAGGCTTTGTATTTTATTGAGATAGGAAGTTCTTACAGAACAACACTGCTCATCTGAATTTGAGCTTCCTTTCAAAGCGATATGATCTTCTGAAAATATTATTAAAATACGTATAAACTACATGAGAATGTTTTTAAAATATCCATTATTTTAAGCAGAAAACGTAACTTCTCGAAGGAAACTGCCACGTCTGTTTTCTGTCCTATATTGTTTTGGTAACGAGAATAAACAATAGCTCATATATATTATATGGAACGGTTGTAATATGTACCTTGAATAACGGCTCGTATCAAACTTGGTAAGTAAATTCATTAAGGTCAATGAACCAAGTCTTACTGAACGACGATCCATTTGAATACGAGCCTGCACTTTTAGGGGATAAGCTATCCTTTTCAATCCTATTAATCATCTAAGATATCGATTTTCACGAACCTTCTATATAACTACTATGTTATATGTTGTAAATTCCAGTTGCATATTTTGCGCTACACAAAATACCCAAATTTCCTTAATATATATAAGTATATATATATATAGTCACAGTCACACTTATATATAGTATATATGTAAAGTCCGAATTGTACGTAATAATAATATACATTAATATGTAGAATTGTAATATGTTTACTGGTGGTAGGGCTTTGTGCAAGCTCGTCTGGGTAGGTACCACCCACTCTTCAGATATTCTACCGCAAAACAGCAATACTTGATATTGTTGTGTTCCGGTTTGAAGGGTGAGTGAGCCAGTGTAATTACAGGCACAAGGGACATAAAATCTTAGTTCCCAAGGTTGGTGGCGCATTGGCTATAAGCGATGGTTGACATTTCTTACAATGCCAATGTCTAAGGGCGTTTGGTGACCACTTACCATCAGGTGGCCCATATGCTCGTCCACCTTCCTATTCTATAAAAAAAAAAAGATAATTTCATTAAATTTTCCGGTATAGTTTGTTCATTTAGAAGGTTCGTTACTAATTTTTTTGAGAATTCAGTGATGCTTGCCAGAGATTAAGATTCAGGCGTGTCACGATAGTGCCATCTCGGCTTGTATATGTATTGTTATAAATAAAAACCACAAAAACATATTCACAACATCATCAGCCGCTCCAATCATTAGCTAAAGTATTAATATTTATTCGATCCTACCAAGATAGCCATAAACGACACACGTGAATAAATTAAATAAACCTTCTACTAAAGGTATACGAGTGCAGTATACTATTTAACCTTCGTTACAAATTCTTCACTTAAAGATAAATAGGTAAGTGGCATAAATTTAACTTCAAGTTCAAATGCTGGATTTATAAACAAGACGCGTTTATCCTTAAAAAGGTCATATTCAATTCTGTGATTGATTACGTTACTGCGGGCGTAAAATTCACTATGAGTAAAATATTCACCAATACAAGACGAGTTTGTTAGGCTTTCAAGTGTTAAATGCTCAACCGATCACCATGACATTTTGCATACCCGTTGTCAGGGAACATAGGGTACTAACCAACTACTCATTGACGAACGAAGACGCGGGTGGAAGCTAGTTATTATATTATAAATATAAAATGATTTACCTGGACCGATAGGGTAAATACAATATTTAAATAATAATTAATTCATTAAAATGTAACTCGTTCAAATCACGTACTGCATGATAGAGTGAACGGATATTTTATGTGTATAGTCTATTTTTTCATTATTCTTATAAAGGTTTTAACTCTCTTAAAATCTAAGAATCTAAGGATTTATCTAATTATTTAGACCAAATCTCTTTTCATTTTCGACTTATATTATTTAAAATTAAAAAAATAAAAACAATCGAATATCATATTTTCATAGATTAATAACTAAGGTTTAGCCACAAATAAGTATTTACTAAAGTGATTTATCATCATTTAAACACATAGTAAACTCGGCTATAACAATACGAACGTTATCATTTATGTAATTGAATATGTAATGGAAATGTTTAATAACTGTTCTTAATAAACTTTGTTTATTAAATTCGAATCATTTTAAAATAATAGATTCAGTTGATTTATCATTGTGTTATAATATATGATATCAAAACATATAATTTTTCCTTTTATGTCGCATGTGGTATTATTACGAGCCGGTTGGCGTGGTTGGTAGATACTTGCCTTTCGCGCCGCAGATCGTGGGTTCGATTCCCACCCAGGACAGACATTTGTGTGTAGAAACATGTCTGTTTGCCCTGAATCTGAGTGTAATTATCTATATAAGTATATATTTTTTGACGAGCCGGTTGGCGTGGTTGGTAGATACTTGCATTTCACGCCGAAGGTTGTGGGTTCGATTCCCACCCAGGACAGACATTTGTGTGCATGAACATGTCTGTTTGTCCTGAGTCTGGGTGTAATTATCTATATAAGTATGTATTTACAAAAGAAAAGTAGTATATCAGTTGTCTGGTTTCCATAGCACGAGCTTTGTACAAGCTTAATTTGGGATCAGATGGCCGTGTGTGAAAAATGTAAAAAAAAAAAAAATAGAAAAGACAAGTAGTATACGTAGTATATCAGTTGTCTGGTTTCCATAGTACGAGCTCTGCTTAGTTTGGGATCAGATCAGCCGTGTGTGAATAATGTCCCAGGATATTAGTATTATTATTTACCTTAATAGGTAATGAATCTATTTTTAACTTATAAAAATGTATTTATGTTACGTTGGTATAATTACTCCTGAAATTAGAACGTCTAAATTTTTTACCTATAATTAAACAGTCTATACATTTGATTTATGTATGTCAATGAGTTTCACGAAAACTGTTTCAGTTTTGTATTAAGCAATCCGAATATTAATTAGTTTTAAATATTATCATAGCCTACTACTGGTGAAAGTTTGCTTAATATTTGATTAGCTTACTAAGGACACTCTTCAGTTTCGTGGCTGGGTCGTACGGTTTTTTTTTATTTCATTGTAATAGAAAGTTAGACTAGCACATAGACACACTGACAAAGACATTTTCACTGGTGACATTTCTACTTGTGGTAGGGCTTTGTGCAAGCCCGTCTGGGTAGGTACCACCCACTCATCAGATATTCTACCGCAAAACAGCAATACTTGATATTGTTGTGTTCCGGTTTGAAGGGTGAGTGAGCCAGTGTAATTACAGGCACAAGGGACATAAAATCTTAGTTCCCAAGGTTGGTGGCGCATTGGCTATAAGCGATGGTTGACATTTCTTACAATGCCAATGTCTAAGGGCGTTTGGTGACCACTTACCATCAGGTGGCCCATATGCTCGTTCACCTTCCTATTCTATAAAAAAAAAAAAAAAACTGTAAGAAGTATTAGCAAACGCTAACCTTGAGAACATATAAGTTAGATTCTTTGTAGCTGTAATAACACTGGCTCACTCACCTTTCAAACCGGAACATAACAATACTAACCAGTACTGTTCAGCGTTTGAATAAGTTATTAACATATGGTACCAACTCAGATGGGCTAGCACAAAGACCTACCAACAAGTTCAAGATCATGATTGTAATTTATGTCAATAAATTTGGATGAGATACCGCGGATCGGCAAACGCAGCGTAGGGCGCCCTCCAGCCAGGTGGATGGATCGATGACATTAAGAAGGTGGCGGGTACCGACTGGATGCGGAAGGCGGAGGCACGGGAGCTTTGGTGCACCTCGAGAGAGGCCTATGTTCAGCAGTGGACTACGATTGGCTGTTGATTGACAATGCCTTGAATTCACGTAAAAGACTTATTTTATTTTAATTTTAATTCATGATTCAATAATGAATTAAAACACAATAAAATATAAAGTCATATTCTAGCGCCTAATCTCTTTCTTGTCGTGTCGGATTGCCAACCCATCCTGCACAGTTAGTTGGTCTTCGATTTGAACTGAAATTGTTTAAGACATCTCAACTAAATTCATAAACCGAGTTCTTTTAGATAGGCTATCTATGTTTATATAATGTAATGACATGACGACATCTGGGTACATCATTTATGGAGGAATATATGTTACAAGACCAGCCATGACGCTAATGAAATTTTAATACACAATCCAAAAGTACAATTGAATACATAGTTTCTATGTGCCTTACGAGAAAACTTCACCATAGTAATATTCGATATAGATCCATCATCCAAAGATCTCCGGTGTACTTATAGTTAAGACTCCCGAGAAGAATTATGATATTTTTTTTTAATTTGTATAGCTTATCATGTCTCTTATTTATAATATTTAAATCCTAACTGATATTATGAAAACGAAAGTGGGTTTGTTTGTTGTAGGCTTTCACATTTTAACTACATAACCGATCATCATGAAATTTTGCCTATGCGTTGTCAAGGGTACAAGAAAGGGCAATAGGAGCTTAACACATGCCCTTTCTCCTCAAACGCGGGGGGAAACTAGTATTTAAAGATCTAAGATAAAAATACACAATTAATTGCGACTTAAGATTCAATGTTCTTTCATATTTAACATTTTAATTATGTCTTATGATTTAAGAAATAAGGTTCAATTCATCTGCTTTATTAAGTTAAATATTTAACCATAGAATGTTTAATTGGACAGGTGAGAATGTTTTACTGTCGAGTTAACTGTAAGCTGAATAAAAATGTACAAGTTGTTATTTTATCAAAGTACAGTAAGTTCTTAACGAGTTGAAATGTTTTAATTGTTTTATATTTGTTTTAAATTATATTTTTTCGTTATATAAACGTAGGTAACTGAGGGATTAGTTATATTTTTTTATAAACAACATTATATTGTGTGTAATTGTTATCATTTACTAACATTTATAGAAACTAGTGACCCATTTATTCGTATCTATGTTTGGAATTTGATAAAACATTAAAATAGCTACAAAGAATAATATACTACAGTGGTAGGGCTTTGTGCAAGCCCGTCTGGGTAGATAACCCACACAACACATTCTGTCGACAAACGGTTATACTTAGTAAGTCCCAGTTTGAAGGATGGGTGAGCCAGTGTAACTATAGGCACAAGGGACATGACAGCTTATTCCGCATATAGGCGCATTGACTATTTAAGGGATGATTAATATTTCTTAGTACATGTCTTTGGGCAGTAGTGACTTAACTTTACATGGCTTATTTGTCAGTATTTAAATGCCAAACTAATTAAAATAAATTATTTAAAAAAATAACCTTAATATATGTCAAAGAACCCATTCATATAATACTATTAAAATTATTCAATCACATGTAATCAACACGATTGCATTCCACTAACACAATGGGAGTTTTGTCACAGTATCAAAACACACAGAAATCGTATAGGGATCTATAGATCAACGATCAATACGTCCGCGCGTGCGAAGTAATCGCGGGCCACTAGCAATAGTAGCAAGCTGCTAAGAGCGGGAAATTGTAAACATCGAACGGATGTGAGAGGGATGTACGGCGACAAAAAGAGACAACATCTGTAATGTTTATACCGCATCGAGGCATGTTTATATTTTGACATAGATTATATAAATTTAATTTAGTTATTGTTTTGACTTCCCTCTGAGAGACAAACGCGGACGACAGATAATATTATTGATTTTTCAAGTTTTTAAGTTATTGGTATAGGCTATAGTGTACCTATATAAAACCTCCCGTTAAAATAATTATTATTTTGATTTTATTGAAATATTTTAGAAAAACTTATTATTTTTCACAACTTTCGTAAAGTACAAGAAAGTTGCTAAAAATAAAAATTATAATGTAAATGAATAAATATAGAATACTATGTTAACAAACATTTTAAACTGTATAACCCAGAACCGAAGGTTCTATATAACTCTTAATAAATGAGAAGTCTTGATTTTGAAAAATATATATATTTGACGTCTTTTTAATAATATCAATATAAATGTATATATACAGGCTTTTTTATATAAGAACATCTCTATATAACTTTAATACACGAGTAATAAAATTAATTATTACCTTTAAATATCAACAAGCGAAATAAGTTCTTAAATATGAAAATATTAAAAAAAATACTTGAAATAAATTTTATTCTCATTTCAGATAACTATTACATTTAATTTAAATTTGAAAAGTATGGCATGTTAGTTTTTTGGTTATTTCTTGTGAACAACTATGTCAGTTTAACTGCGCATGCGCACGATTTCCTTTATTGTATGAAACTATATAATGGATTATACAGGAAAAATTGGTCGACATCGCCTTGCACACTAAAGGTAATTTGGTTAAAAATATATCAATAATTTTCATAATAATATATAAATAGCGATATAGGATTATAAGTAACAGACACATTCAAATAAACTTTTTAACATTTTTTTTTAATCGTCAAGGAATCACGCAACGGAATCAAGGTACGGAATATTAATTCTACCGAAGAACCGACATTAAATTCAGTGGTTAGGTATTCTTTTTTTTAAATCAAATAGGTACAAATTTATATAAATCATACAACTCTAGAGTTCTTCACGAGGGCAAACATAAAAATTATGCATTTTTATTTAACATATTAACAAGTCATACATATTATATTCTTATTCTGAATACCAAAAATTAGATTCTACCGAGAACAACCGGTAAGAAACACAGTAATAAATAATTTTCATCAATCACAAGTATTAATCATGAACAATTTATACTAATATTATAAATGCGAGAGCAACTATCTGTTATTTACTGTTTTGCCTAACCCACTAAACCGATTTTGATAGAATTACGCAAGATTGAACCCCAATACGTAAACACAGGAAGGAAAATAGGCTATTCTTTATACCTAACACACCATCTAATAGATAGGGGAAACCGCGGACGAAAACTATTGAAATACAATTACGTGTCCTGTATCGAAATCTTTATAAATTTATACATATTTTATACTTTATTATATACCACAAAGAGAAAAAAAACACAAAACATGCATACAGCCTAAATAAAAGTAGCATACAATTTTGGCGACCTTATCGTTACATAGCGATCTCTTCCAGGCAAGCAACGGTGTTAGTAATAATAGGATATGAGGTAGGTGGTGCTGTAATAATGAATAAAATAACATTAATCTATAATAATTAAAACAAACTAATAAATAAATGTAAATATAAAATACTATATAAAGTAAAGTAAAGTAACAGCCTGTAAATGTCCCACTGCTGGGCTAAGGCCTCCTCTCCCTATTTGAGGAAAAGGTTTGGAGCTTATTCCAACACACTGCTCCAATCCGGGTTGGTGGAATACACATGTGGCAGAATTTCGATGAAATTAGACACATGCAGGTTTCCTCACGATGTTTTCCTTCACCGAAAAGCACAAAATACTATATATCACTAAATAAATTACATTATTAATACATATAAAATTACAACTATATAATATACTAGTATGATATATAACGAAAACTTAGTGATTAGTTTATTTTTAATTCAACAGCCTCTTTATTTCATTCGATTCCATAGGACGCCCATTTTGTATACAATGATGCGAAAAGGATGAATCACTATGAAATTGACATTAACCCGTGTTAAAATGTTGCCATTAAAAATAATATATTTCCACACCAAATACATTTCAACTATCATTAATACGATTTAAAGTGATATAAATTGACATTAACCCGTGTTAAAATGTTGCCATTAAAAATAATATATTTCCACACCAAATACATTTCAACTATCATTAATACGATTTAAAGTGATATAAATTCTATATTCTCGGAACGGAAATGAGCTATGTTCCGCTTCGATGCGTTGTCTAAGATAACGATAATGACGTAACATATAAGTTATCTGAGTAAAGATAATTCGCGATATGTTAAACTGTTTAAAGATTTATCATAAAACGGTTAATTATTATTTTCAAATCTACATTATAAAATCGTTTTCCTGATATTCATCAACGCACAGCCAAAAATAGCTGATTTTCGATGTTTCTTATACGCTAAGAAATGATTTTTGGATAGTTCGACTCGCACGAAGTCGAGATGTAGTTCGAGATGTAGTAAACCATTCGTCCGATTGAGATGAAACTACGGTTCTGCGTACGTCCGGCAAAGGTTCCTGATCTAAAATAAGCAAGATTTTTCTTTCTATGTTTGTTCTTGAATATTTTTTATGGAATAGGTAAGCGGACGAGCATATGGGCCACCTGATGGTGAGTAGTCACCAACGCCCATAGTCATTGTAAGAAATGTCAACCGTCGCTTACATCGCTTATGCGCCACCAACCTTGGGAATAAAAATGTTATGTCCCTTGTGCCTGTAATTACACTGGCTCACTCACCCTTTAAACTGAAACACTAAAATACCAAGTAATGCTGTTTTGCGGTAGAATATCTCATGAGTGGGTGATACCTGCCCAGACAAGCTTGCACAAAGCCCTACCACCAGTAAATTTATGTATAGCATTTCAGTTCGAAGCCGGGACGTGTAGTTCGTAAAAAAATAAAATGATAGCAATTACTATATTACAGTTAAGTAGGTAATACCGGCACTTGTCATGGATTAGGGTCAAACGATTAACTTCTTCAGTTAGCCGAGATGGCCTAGTGATTAGAACGCGTGAATCTTAACCGATGATCGTGAGTTCAAACCCGGGTAAGCACAACTGAATATTCATGTGCTTAATTTGTGTTTATAATTCATCTCATGCTTGATGGTGAAGCAAAACATGGTTAGGAAAAATGCATGTATCTAATTTTATTGAAATTTTGCCACCTGTGTATTCTACCAACCCGAATTGGAGCAACGTGGTGGAATAAGCTCCAAACCTTCTCCTCAAAATGGAGAGGAGGTCTTAACCCAGCAGTGGGACATTAACAGACTGTTACTGATTAACTTCTAAAACATAAGATGACCCAGTGGTAAGAGCATGTGAATATTAAACAAAGAATCCAGGTTCGAACCGAATACCAAAAACAAATATGAAAAAAAGACAAATATAACTATATCTTAAATTAATATCTTTATTCTTTATATCTTAAAACCTAGCATCATTATTAGGAAGAAACCTTGTTTGATGCATTCACTCTTCAATTAACCGATAAAAACTCCATTGTTATCAAGCAGGGAATTTAATTGAAATTCCTTACGTAGCGTAAGACATATTTCAATAATTGCGTATTATTTCTTTGTTATGCGAAAAACAGAGATCGCAAAATGCTTTTTGCTAAACATCGCAACACAGTAGACCACCTACACAGACAGCACCTTCTAGAAATTATAAAACTATTATTATATTATATATTTCAATCGAAGGAGTAAAGATAAACAAACCATAGATATTTCTATTAGATCTGCTATATTACGCCCTAAACACAGTTTTTGATTGTTATATATATATTCATAATAACTTCACATACTTCAAAACGCCATTTGTCTCGAATCCATTATGGATTGAAATGTCATATATTAATTATTCAAATTCTCGATCAAATATATTGCGTCAAATAAATGCCAAAGTCTTTTATATGACATTACTCGTGTCGTTAGAATAGATATACAATAATCCAAACAGATTCAATATATAATCTTCATTATTTAAGATGATACGTGTAGTTCAAGTTTCGAAGATCACATCTCAGATTCACATCTGTATATAATATTAATCATTGACAATGTTTACGTTGTGACATGTAATTTTATTGAGATGAATCCGGCGCGAGAGGAAGCGGGTTTCGTGTCACGCGTGTGATTTAATAATCGTCGGTTGCTAGGTTGCATTCGAACATTATTAAATTGTAAAATGTTCAAAGCGTACATCGAACGCTATGCATTATTCAATCATGAAATAAAACCTGTACATTTCTTAGTAAAATATATAGTCTGATATGTATGAAAGTAATGATGACAGATATATATATATATACTAATTACGACCAATTACTATTATTAATATATTCACTTGAGATTACTTATCGGTCAATGATAACGCTTGATACTTAAAATATAAAGTACAATGCCTTATATACATTGATAAAAGTATTATAAGTCAATAAATAGAAATTAATGTACAGAGGCAGGGGTAGTTAATAAGTCAATAAAATTAAATTGTCAATAGCCCAATGGTTGAGTAGCCGTTTAGGGAAATAATATGGAAATCGCAGCGTCGTTTCTCAACCCTTGGGTTATTGTCGTGTCCACAGACTAAATACTAAATATATATACATATAATGAAATTGTAACTGATCTCTGCCTGTATATGGAAGAAATTTGAGCAAAAAAATTATCGGGGTCTTTATCAACGCAATAGAACCCAAAACAATGATTGTTAGAATTTTTGTTTTGTTTCGAGGATTATCGTGCACAAACGCACAGAGCGTTTGTGCACGATAATCCTCGAAACGGCTTAATGGATTTAGGTGCGGTTTTTACTAATATATTGTGGCTAACTTCACTTAAAATTTTAATTTTTATAAGTAAGTAAAGTAAAGTAAGTATGAAATACTTTTTTTATAAATATACACCAATTTACATAATTAATAAGAAATAGTCACCTTTTATATATATAAATATATATATAAGGAATTAACGTTACAAATAATATAATTACAATAATTTCTGTCAACTTGTTTCTTAGTATGTAATTATTATTGAAGAATCGGGAGGAATAACTACAGATTCAGTTATCAACTGAGCGTCTTATAAAAATGTATTCGCACCTTATAAAATAATGTCTAACCCATTTAAAAATATAATCATGAAAGTATGAAATAAAACTTTTATCTGATATTTATAATGAAAACAAATTATACTGAAAGACTGCTAACATTAATCAAAAAAAAAATATATATATATATATATACACATACATATAAAAAACAACTTAAAATCTTTACATTTAAGTCTAGTTTTGCTTGCATTTAATAATAATATACATATCGACGTTGCTGTTCTTACTGAAAAACGGATAAACCGTGAGCCCTATGGTTCAAGAAATAAGGTTGAGAGTTGTATACGTATACAAATGCACATTTAGGTCGCTACTTAGATAAAGTACTATCTGCAGGCTGCGATTACGTCTAGAACTAATTTGTTTCACGGCGGGGTTAACTGAGGTCATTCGCATATCTTAAAAAGCTTCTGTTTGTATTAAACTATATTATAGATAAGGGTTTGTGATTTATCTTTATTAAGGACTACCTACAGATAAATCGGCTTGGTGACGTTTTTGCATTTGTATTAGTGTGTAACACACATTGACTAAAACCGAAATAAACCAGCTTGTGCTAGCTACCACGTGGTTCGCTCTCTCGCATAAGTAGCGTTAGAAATATCATTTTGTTCATTATTATTTTCTTACTTATTATTGTATAGTAAAACATATGGAAGTGTAAACTTACGTTGCGAAAACAAAAGATCGAAATGAATGTAAATTTTATAATAAAATGGTTTTTCTACACGCTGTTTAGAACGAATTATCATTAACATAAATGATATATCGGATTAAATATCATGGAAATGTACAGAAAATTCCAGACAGAATTTGAAGGAACATACAAAAAAATGTTTTTTTTTTTAATTTATCTGCTGCCGGTGCACTACAAACACAAAAACGTCTCCAAGCTTATTTGCCTGTATAGAACGAGACTTTTCTTTGTATAGGCTACTATTATTGTTTAACACAGGACAATTCGTATTTAAAATTTAAAATTTCTGTCAAGTCTTTCGTTTTCCTTAACTAAGTTTCTATGCGACTACTTTTATCTCTAGATAATCTTAATTATATTAATAATTAAAATAATAATTTTATCAATACAGATGTTTGGATTTAGGCTCTGGTTCCAACGCAGGACTGATGAGGAACAATAATTGTTAACACTGACCACGATGTAGGATCTGATTAATTTTAAAAAGAACAATTACGCGAGTTTTCTACCGTTTCTTCTCGCTGGAGGCTGCTTTCCGAAACGGTGGTAGAGTCAAAATAGCGACGATTCAAGAACACTACTGTAAAGCTTACTTGAAAAATTGTATGTAGTTATATTAAAAAAAAACTGGTAATTGGCTATGTTATGTTATGTATGTAAATAAAGTTTTTTTTAAAATATGATCTACGTGTTCATTCTTGTTGAATCAATCTTCTGGTACAGCCTGCCAAGATATACTTTACTTTACTTTAATACTTTATTGTACATCACACCACAAAGAGAAAAATACAAAACATGTATATTGCCTAAATAAATGTACAATTATGGCGACCTTATCCCTACACAGCGATCTCTTCCAGGTAACCGAGTGTAAGTAATTACAGATAGGATATGGGGTAGGTGGTGGTGTGAATAAAATAATATTAATATTTAATTAAAACAACACCAACAAACAAATGTAAATATAAAATACACATACTATACATATATCCATAAATAAATTATATTATCAGTACATACAAAATTATAAGTATATGATATAAATACATACTATATACAGCAACAACAAATATATACTCTGACTGAACTGCTAGTAGTCTGTAGTCCACATACAAAAACACACAACTATAGCAGTTTATTTTGCCCAGTGACGCTGTCGAGGCCATTTGGGCCAACAGCAACAAGTCATTTCGAAAAAAAAACAGTTGACAATTTGAAATTTCACTGGTGGTAGGGCTTTGTGCAAGCTCGTCTGGGTAGGTACCACCCACTCATCAGATATTCTACCGCAAAAAAGCAATACTTGATATTGTTGTGTTCCGGTTTGAAGGGTGAGTGAGCCAGTGTAATTACAGGCACAAGGGACATAAAATCTTAGTTCCCAAGGTTGGTGGCGCATTGGCTATAAGCGATGGTTGACATTTCTTAGAATGCCAATGTCTAAGGGCGTTTGGTGACCACTTACCATCAGGTGGCCCATATGCTCGTCCACCTTCCTATTCTATAAAAAAAAAAATTTAAATACATAAACAATGATTAAACTTACAACACGAATCGCAACCGAGCTTATTTACCTGAAAGAAAAAAGGAAACATTAATTTTCATAACACAATTATAATAATTTAATGTACGTCGAGTATAATCGTATATAACGTTATTAAAGTGCCTTTTAAATTAACCTACATTCAAAACTACTATCACCAACTAGCTTAATAGTAGAGAGGTGAGGTAAGTAAATCGCATATTTATAGCGAATTAAAAGCTATGGGAAGATTTTTTTTTTTTTAATTATAATTTAATTCTTTTATTTAAAATAGGTAGGCAGACCGACAAATGGGCCACATGAGGGTAAGTTTCATCACTGCCTATGGATATTGGCACTGTACGAAATATTAACTGTATTTTATACAGCTAATGCGCTACCGTTCTTGGTAACTAAGATGTTATGTCCCTTGTGCCTGTTGTTACACCAATTCCCTCACCTTTCAAACCGGAACACAACAATACAAGTATTGTACGGACGGGCTTACAAAAAAAAGCATTATGGTTAGTTTAATAATTAATACTTTTCATTAGAGCTTATACATTATTCGACTATAATTAATTTCTGAAATGTAGTTTTACATATGATATAGTACATTGATGTGTATATAATACATTGCACCCATTTATAGACAAGCAAATATATTTATTTATACGCGACAAATTAATATTGACCACACCATTCATTAATTTATATATAAAACTAAATATGGTCTAAATAATAATAAGTTAGTAGAAAGCACGTTTCAAACCTTTAAGAAGATTTTTATTAATTATCGTGCAAACAAGAGACATGGCGCCATGACTGATATCATAAAAATACATAAAAACTTATATACTAAGTAAATTTTATCGAAAACAGATAGTATTATATATTACAAAACATTAGTAAACTGTATATTTAAAACAAATGAAATTATACACATGAAAAAATGCAATTTAAAAACGCATAATTTCATGTTTGTTTTTCAATAACGCGGAAAGGAAATTAAACGCTGCTGGGAATTGGGGCGTGCGTCGCTCCATATACCGACGAGCCATCATACCACATAAGGCTCTTGACATACTGGGCGTTTATTGGATACTTCTCGATTGCTAACTAATGTATACGATACCTTCGATGCTTAACTAAAATCCTACCTTAAATTTATTATTTAAATAAATAAATAGTAATTTATGTCAAATTAGTATAATATTAATTTATTATTTCGAATAACAAATACAAATATAAATGAAATCTAAAGCCTAATTTACACTAGCAGTTGAATTTCAGTCAAAACTAAAATTATCTGTAATTCAAATTAATGTTGTTTTGCCAATTACTCTTTAAACAAATCTACTACACATTTCTCACATCTTATTTTATATAAGAAAAACTTTATTTCAGTATTTACAACATTTTGTAACGACGACATAAAAAACAGGACAACAAAATCTGTAGAGCGAGCAATTAAGACATACCCAAGCTTCCAGAGATGCCTATTGATGTTAGACACTTAGCTCAAATGAGACTAACCTAGATACTGAATGAAAAAAATAAAAATATACGAAGTCTTATGGAAGAACCTGAAATGTTCCAGCGGGAGGCAAAGAGCCTCTTGTTAAGGAGAAAAAACTTTTTCTAAAGAGTATACATACAATATAACTTCTACATATGCAATATAAATATTATTGTATTAAATATTCATCTTATGATCGGCGGTGAAGGAAAATTTGTCACAACAGTGTCCACCAGCTTGTATTAGAGTATTGGTTGAATAAACGCTAAATCTCTTCAAAAGGAAAGGAGACCTCAGCTTAACAATGGGATAACTGTTACTAAAAAAAATATGCTAATAAATAATACGGCAGTATTAAGTATGGAACTAATCATACCAAACCAAATTTGTCCATACATAACAGAGATTATTCTCATTATCTAGCTAGGATGACCCGACTGTACTGCTGTTTTGCTGTGTTTCTTTCGCCGGTTCTTCTCAGGTCTGAGGTGTTTATTTCCGAACCGGTGGTAGATTTATGACAATCAATAAGCAAGTGTAACGCTTCTATATTGAATAAAGATTTTTGACTTTCACTTTGTACTTGAAAATGTCTTTATATAATTATTGTATAAGTTATTTATTGTCTAGACTGAGTAAATATTAAACCCTTATGTGAAATGTGAAATAAAATATATTATTATTAACTCACGAGGTATACTAGAAGTCATCGAAGAATTCAATTTTCCAATTCCAGGCTCATTTACGGATCATGTCATTGGTACCAAATTGTATTGCATTCAAATTGCAGATACTTGCATCGTTTTAAAACCATGCAAGTGTATTAAAATATATTTCGTTGACTTGTTATTGAATTTAATATTAAACCACTGATTTTATTAGTTACATATCGCTGAGATAATAAATAAACTTATAAACATCTTTGATCATTTTATTTCCAGTATCCCAAACCATTTTAACTAATCATACATCTTAACCGTAGCTCACGGGTTCAAATCCGAGTTTAGCTTTTGTGACAATAAATCACCTCGAATTAGGCGGAGAAGGTATCGTCGTAAGAAAACCACGTGTCCGATGATAGTCAGCGTTTGTATCAATCACAATCCAAACCGACTCCTTAAGAAGTCTTAGTCCATCAGTGGGGTATTTAAAGGTTATTTAACATTCGTCGTGTTCATTTCAACCCTCCCTCGGTCTCCATACACGATTCTGATTAGAAAACATCTCAAATTAGACGTACGGACGAAACAAAGTCACGAGCATGTATAACATTCACGTTTAGAAGACACCTCGAGCGATTTCCGAATGAATAGCGTCGCATTTCAATGGAACAAGGTTCGTACGAGGGTCGCGGGTTCAAACTGACTGAGAGCTGTGAATAATTCCCCAGTGTTTCCATGGCGCTTTCAATACATGTACAATTTCCATGCTGGAAACATTTAAAACTAAAATTTGATACGAATATTCATCTCGTGCTCGGCGGTGAAGGAAAATGCCACAAAAGTATCCACCAGCTTGTATTAGAGAATCGTGATTGAATAAACTCCAAACCTTCCCCTTCAAAAGGAGAGGAAATCATTTGAGGCATTTCAAAGAGGCATGATTTGAGAAGTTGACTTTGGAGTGGAACTTAACCGGATTTTGCTACTCCCTAATCATCGATTGAATATGGAAAAAATAACTGCATTCAAAATTTAAATGCAATCTGCGTTTGAATTCACACAAAAGGTCATTCATCTTTATTTTTTATATATATGTTTGTGTACAAGTTTTTATTTTCGAACCGATTTCTATAACGCCTTTTTTTGGATTCATTATCATTGGTTTTGGACATTGTTAACTTTTTATTTGAAGCTTTACATACATTCAGTGAAATTAATAGATTAAAGTAATTAATTCCAATAATTTACTTTATTACTTTCAACTGTATTGTAATAATTGAACGATAACCAAAAAGTATTTACTAAAACATTTTTGTTATTCTTTGTTTATTTATTTTTTCGAATCTATTCCATTGGCAAATAATAACGGCTGTTGGCAACAACGAACTTGACCGGCTTCGTATTCTTCCACATGATTTAAACTCACGGTACTTCATATGTCGTTGTATTGTATTACCCGTCCGACAGCTGTTTGGTACATATGGGAGTGTATTCAGACGATAGATGGCGCTGCTTGTAGTATAAGATGATCGTAGGTATTATGAAACGCTATCGATTATCGATTTATTAATATATATACATATTTTACTTAATTTCTAATACATTAATATAATACAATAAAATACAAAATTATTATCTAAGTGTAGTGATCAATTAAAAGTAAACACAACAAAACATGCATATAAAAAATTGAAAACAGTTTATAAATGCAAACAAATAAGAAACGTAAAAACGAAAAAAAAAATATATCTGCTCTTAACTATTTATCATACAATCAATAACGTACGTGTTTACATACTTCCTAAAGTTTTGAATTGAATCCGAGTGAACGTCAAAGAAAGAAAACACCTGGTTTAGGAGTTTACACAATCTTGGAGGTGGAAAATTTGCACCAAGAACAGTTCTACTCAAAGTTGGGCAAAGAGGTGTTATCGGAGATCGAGGATATCTAGCAGGAACTCTAAATAGTATATATATTGATTAGTTTCTTAGTTGACGGTTAAGATCAAATTGAAATATTGTAAGATAGCAGAATACTAGATCATTGACAAGGGTATGAAACTGTAATATATAATATAATATTAATTTGCTATTGTTAAGCTTTAGTACCTCTAAAGCTTTACATTTTTTTTTTATAGATTAGGAAGGCGGACGAGCATATGGGCCACCTGATGGTAAGTGGTCACCAAACGCCCTTAGACATTGGCATTGTAAGAAATTTCAACCATTAATTAAGATTTTATGTCCCTTGTGCCTGTAATTACACTGGCTCTCTCACCGTTCAGACCGGAACACAACAATAACAAGTACTGCTGTTTTGCGGTAGAATATCTAACCTAACCAGACGAGCTTGCACAAAGCTCTACCACCAGTATATAATAGCAAATTAATCATAAAAAATAGCATAAGATATATTATAAGAAGCAAATTCATAATAACTATCCCGCAATTTTTCAAAATAGATAATTTGCAACACTAGTCGAAACCTAGTTTTTATTAAGTATTTGCCCGAAGTACAAGAATTGATATATTTTTTGAATACTACTGTTTATATGTGTGTACTTCTGTTTATATGTTTGGCATTTATTACTATATACCGGCTTGGCAAGTGTTACTTATATACAATTTCTAAAGAAATGTGATTCATTTCTAAAGTTTATAGCTACTTTTATAACGAATGGACAGAGCAAACGATTTCAATAGAATTGGCCTTTTGATATTTACATACTATTAACTTCGTGATTGGTCCATGAATGTTATCATACAGTCAGGTAATATTGATGATGACTGCCCTCCAGAATTATGTCGGTCGCGGCGGCCGTAGACACATTATAGTGCCTATTACTGCCCCGTTGGTCTAGTGGAGAGATAAAAGAACGCTGAATCCGAGGTAAAAATCCAGGTCGGTTTTATAAAAGTTATTGGGTTTTTCTGTCGATAATTCTCAGTAGCTGCCCGAAGTCTGGAAGTTGGTGAAGCACCCATGCCTCAAACGCACGTTAAGCCTTTGGTCCTGCTCTTGAATACTTTCCGGTAACATATACACACTTATTTAATATATTTAATAAGTTGTAATATGTTCCATGCAATTTTCTAATCTCTCTTGAGATTGGCCGCCGTGGCCGAAATCGGCCATCATCGTCATCAGTGCATAATTTTAGTTATAATACCAACGGCCCTACATGCTTTCCGAGGTACGGCAATGTAAATACTGTCATCATCTAAGCACTGAAACTAAGAACTACCTCAAGGCCAGGCCGTAAGTTTAAACAGGACCTTAGAATCTGCTGCGTTATACCTAGCCACTAGACCAACGAGGCTATTCAGTTCAGACAATTATTCAACATATAATAATTATTCTATATAATCGTATATAGAAGATAATAACGAAGCTAATATATATATATATATTTTATGTTAACTCTGAATGATGCCTATAGGGCCAAAAATATCAAATTAAAAAAGTTTGTACATACAATTAACTATCCCATACCATTCGTAAAAGCGTCCAATGTTATTACTATTGTAAATAACTAAACTCGTATTCGTAAACATTAAAAGCAATTTGAGAATCGAAAATCGAACAATCGAGTAGTACGTTGACCCACTAAAACCCAAAACAATACCCCTCATCTACATAACACCTGCAAAATACTAAAGAAACTCACGTACGATGAATTTGCATATAAGTTAAGAAACGCTGGCAAATAAAAATCGTTCAATTACGTTAGTAATTCAAGAGCAGAGTTCGCGTATTTAATTTCGACGGTTAATACATGTCATGATAATATCCGGACGGATGAGCCTATTAAATCATACAGACGTGGTCGGGACCCCTAACTGTAAATGAGGCGCAGGAGGCATAAGCGTTAGCGATTTAAAAAAAAAAAAAAAACAATTCTGAATCTTGTCTACTTATATCCGACTAATTTTCGCCCGCGTTTCGGGTAACTTGGGCACTAGCCTATGTCCTTCTTTAAGGTTCAATCTCACTTCATTCTAAATTTCATCAAAATCTGTTTCACTAGTTTAGCCGTAAAAGCGTAACATACAGACAGTGTCACTTTCGCCTTGATAACATTAGCATACCTAGATATATATATAAATCTCAGGACCTACCAGTTGAAAAGTTTCGACATGTCGTTTATTTGAAAGGTTCTAACACTATATAACATCATGCTACGATCTACGGGGCGGAACGGTAACTTTTAATGGGGGCAAAACCGCAGCTGGAGAGTTGACAGTAATTCCAGGAGTTTTAGATTTGCAGATTTAAATATTTTTGGAGTTACATAGTCGTCTAATTGTGAAATGTTAAATACAAGTTTTTTATATTTAATTTTCTTTCTCTTATTGAATTGCATCCGTATGCGCGGGCAGAAGCTAGTCTTTTATAGAGTCGAGATGGCACTTTAATAAAGATAAATACACGAATTTAACATTCAAAACCTGCTCTATCTACACTTGAAAATAATAACCAATGTGACTGATGAAATAAATAAAGCTAATGTTATATGTAATTGCAGCGATTGGAGTCGAGCAGAACGACTTCAAATCGTACGTCCTCCAAATACGCGCGCAGTATTAATCAGTCTTCCTCAGCCATAACTTTTTTTTTATAGAATAGGAAGGCGGGCGAGCATATGGACCACCTGATAGTAAGTGGTCACCAACGCCCTTAGACATTGGCATTGTAAGAAACGTCAACCATCGCTTTCATATCCAATGCGCCACCAACCTTGGGAACTAAGATTTTATGTCCCTAGTGCATGTGATTACACTGGCTCAACTCACCTTCAAACCGGAACACAACAATACAAGTACTGCTGTTTTGCGGTAGAATATCTGATGAGTGGGTGGTACCTAGCCAGACGAGCTTGCACAAAGCCCTACCAATTTTCCCGGCATGAATTGTGTATAGAAAGTGTACTGAAGCAACTACTCGAATTCCCATCAGAAGTGATTAATTTTATAAACTTTATTATTAATATGACTGTTAATCTATAAATATTTATTTAGGTATGGGCCTGATGCCTGAAGTAAGGTTTTAATTAAATAAATATTTATAATAAAGAATACATTAATCGTGAATTCTCTAACTCGGACCACACGCCACTTAATTATCAAGCATTGAACGGTTGTCAGGCAAAAAATAAGCCAAGTTTCTTAAACATATTTAAAGCTTGGTAAAACATTTTATTAATAATGCTTATATTATTTCATAACTATTATTGTGTTAATCCTTGCATATATGTATTAATAGCAATATAGACTTTTATTAATAAAAGTCTAGGAAAAAATAAATTATATCCGACCTCATTAGAATGTTATTTTTAATTGCTATTTTCACGACTTATTTCAACTTATTCAAATTCAAAAATGGAAACGAATAAAAGACAAAAAAAATAAAAAGAAAACACAAAACGAAACGTCCTTAATGGGATTTTATTTGTCATATCATCTTTTCTATCATTGACTCTCTCGACGTAATAGCTATCATCGTGTTTTCGTAAGCCTTTAAGCGCTTTAAGCGTTCCGTACAAAGACGTCAATTTCAGAAGTAAAATACATCATGTTGACAAATAGCCGACTGCCGGGTAACCATTACCGACTAACCGCATTATTATCTAACAATCGCTTGTTACTTTTGCTATTCTTACTTACTTGACGGATGACATATATCTTCAGTAGTCTATTGCTATTAAGCTTTATAATATTTTTATGTAAATAAATATATATTGGCGCGCTCTGGGTATGAAAGCGACTCGTGTGCCGCGACGGCAAACGGCATGACGTTCTCTTGTACCATCATGTTCCATCTATTACACTGCTCTCTACTCCCTTCTGTGTTTGCGTGGTGTTTATACTATATACTTCGTTACTGTATAAAGTAAATTGTGATTGTATATTTTTAATAACCATCAATTTCGCTGATTAAACATCTGTCAGACTTCCCATGACGAAAATGGATCTTTTTTTGTATGTCTACAATACTATTTATAAATAAATAATAGACTCTCTCCCCATTTTCATATTTGTAAGAAATATTAACATCGCTTACATCGCCAATGCGCTACCAATCTTGGGAACTAAGATGTTATGTCCCTTGTGCCTGTAATTACACTGGCTCACTCACCCTTCAAACCGGAACACAACAATACCAAGTACTGCTGTTTTGCGGTAGAATATCTGATGAATAGATGATACCTACCCAGACCAGCTTGCATAAAGCTCTACCACCAGTAAAGTTGTGTTATCTCATTATTAAATTATCGAATAAAGAATAAATAAATAAACAATTTTACCTTTTATTCCATTTTATATTCAAGCAGGGTTGAATAAACTTACATTTAATATTCTAAACTTACCTATTTTTGTACATAATGAAACTACAGTTCATAAACACAGACATTTCTCATTAAATAGGTCAATATAAAATATTATAAACATAGCAACGTTAAATTGCGGACGAGCTGTCTGGTTTACATCACGAACGAACTGGTTCGACAATTTGCGGAGAATATGTTAAAAATATATTGTTTTTACTACATGTATTCACACACTAAATCATTGATCACGAGTTTATAATATGTTATTAATATAAAAACACTGAGATAGCTCAGTGGTTAGAATACGTGACGAGGAAGGCAGCGGGATAGTCGCGCTATTGCACGCACTAACGAAGAGTACGGGTGAGTTAGATTCGCTCGTGGCTTGGAGGAGAGTTTTACTGAGCCGACGATCGTCGCAGTGGTTTTAGTGGTACGAACCACACATAACTCGGTTACCAACCGAAGAGGGCCAGGTACCTTTCTGAAGGATTCTATTGCGTGAGAAGAAATAAAAATGTGCCTGAAACACCGAAGAGCTTTAGCACAACTGAATTTTTGTATGTCCTTAATTTTTATTTATAATTGATCTCACGCTCGGCGTTATCTGTGATTTGAAACAGTGAGCTGAATAAGCAAACCTTCTCCTCAATCTTAGCCCAGCAGTGGGACATTTACAGGTTGTACACTACTTATACTAGGGTATTTATCTTACAGTCACTTGATTTTAATTTGCTATAGAATTCAAATATATCTTAGAATATGACATAAATAAAAGAATTTATCGGACACAATGCTAGAAATGTATAGTATTTCAGATCAAAGGGATCTAACAACACCGGCGAGGTCATTGTCTGCACTAATGGACTAGATCGAGACCTAACCGCTGAATAGCCTTTAAAATCTAGAAATCTTTATAGCGAATATTATAGCAACTACGTTCCATTGTTATTGTATAGACACAAATCTTCAATTCAATCAATTTTACGATTCAAATAAATACCGTCAGCAGAACAAAAACTTTCGTTTAATATTGTCTAGACTTAATAAAAGTAGATAGTATTTATTGGTAAATTCATTTACAATTTTAATCAAATCGATGACAGCTCTATTTTATTTACATCGAGCTATGTCGAAGACTTGATACAAGATAGATCAGTAGATAGTAAAAGTGATAACGCTAATGATAGCGGTTTGGGCAAGCACCGCTGAATTTTCGAGGGCTTAATTTATGTTTATAATTTATGTCGTGGGTGGCGATCAAAAACATCAGATCATTGCAAATAGGTACTACATTTCATCCCAATTTAGTAACAACTGCTTTTTATTCTCAATGTTTTTTTGTTATCTTGCATCTTATTTAGTCTGTGGTTATTATTATTATAACTCTATTTGGTCATAACTATATAAGGTAGACCACGTAAACAGAAAAGACATCGTAAAGATAATAAAAGCTTCACGAAAATTGTGATAAAAAAAATTACATCAAACATTAAAGAGCGAATTTTTTTAAGCTGTATTCCTTTCGTTAAAGTAAAACTTTTACGTTAACTTAAGCATATTTAGCAAAGCACAACGCAGAGCAAATGTTCTGCTCGAGAAAGTGCACAAATGTGTAATACTGTGCAAACAGTATTGATTTATGCGAGGCATCCGTGCGCATGAAATAAAATGCTGCTCATTCTGTCCTATCTGCAACTTTTTGCGCCTCTGTACATCTTGGTACTCTGAAGGCATTCAGTTCATTTGCTTCAATGTTTATTACAATGCCTACAACGCTGAGAGTTAATTGGCGGTTAAAAGCCTCTGCCCCGCAAATGATTCCTAGTCCAATGAAATTATTATACGAAACGATGATGAAACGTAAATGATGACGTGAGATGATTGATGAAATGTCTTACGTAATCTTTTAAATTCGTATTTTCGCACAATTAAGATAACGCAGCTACATAGCTAGCCAAAAGTAGACATTTTTAGCATAAGACCAATCACTTCATTTCTTGAATATTTTAATGATTAATTGCTTTAAAACCACTTGCTTTAAACACATCACTTTATTAGTATTATTTAATTTTCCTACTCTTGTTAATTATCTTAATAATAAAATTAGACAGTAGTAACAGAGGAAGAGTTTCAATAGACAAGATAGTCTCAAACGAAAATGTCCATAAATTTTGGATCTCTCCTTTTTACTTAATCCTTTATATAAATAACAATATAACTTACGCAAACAAAATCTCTTTGGCGCTTAGTGGAATTAAACCTTCAACCTTTAGTTAATCCAAGTACCTATACTCGATTCATGATTTTCCGTAAACGCTGACATAATCAGTTACCTCATAAAATATACAAGATATGAACATTGAACGTACTTCTATATCCAAATTAAAATATATAGATAATTTTTTTTCTAAAAAAACATGTAGTCTGAATATATTGGCCTTAGACAGGTATAGTGATATTATGTATTACGATATAAACATAACATTTGGACCCATATTTGACCCGTGCGATGCCGGGCCGGGTAGCTAATAAATAATAAATAGCAACATAACATTTAAAAGAGGAAAAATTCGAAGAATAATTCGTTCAGGTAGGCGGGATCGAATGACAAACACCCAAAGACATTTCTTCATTCATATCAATGGTAATGATTTCGTGTTCAATAAATCGAAACGACTCATTTTACCGATAAATTGTTTATACAGGAAACATACATTATTTTTTCGAATACACATTATAACGGTACCATCAAGCTACCTTAATCGAAATTCACGTTTCACGTATCCTTAGTCGCCATATTGCGCAAAAACGTTGCAAGCTATATGACTTGTTTGTATTTCGTCATATACTTGTTTTATTTGAACGAAATATAAATTAATCATCTTCGACGTTTCTAGAATTTTTACATATGTTTATCTATTTCATTCTATTCTTTGATTGAATCATTAAATAAACGAAAATAAATAAAATAAAACATTTCTATTAAAATTGTCCCCAACCTCATCTTCAGCCTTTTAATAACGTAAGGTAACGGTGAAGGAAAACATCATAAGGAAACCTCGGAAGATTTTTTTTCCACATAACATAAGAAGAGACCACCAGTTACATTTACATTTTGTTACATAGTTTATTTTAATATTCAAGAATAATGTCCTCTTGTCTGATAAGAATTACTTGGTAATAAAGGCATTTTTCCTTACGTCAGATGAAATACTTCATATTAGTAATGCGAGAGTGACTTTATTTAGTACGTGTCACGTCTTAACTGAGCCGATTATTGTGAAATTTTGCATACATGATGTCAGGGGTAGAGAAAGAACATAGGGTACCTAACGGCTCCCCTTCCTCCCGCGGGTGCGAAGCCGCTGACGAAAACTAGTCAAAAACAAGAGATTCATAAGAGAAGTGAGTTTTGAGCAACGAAAGCACAATTATAATACATAAATAACACTAAAAGGACACAGATTACAAATTTCTGCTTTAATGGTGTTTTTTGCAACATCGAGCGGTTCGTTCGTGCGTCACAGTTAGTCATTCGCGCATTCCTAAAGTAAGAGTCAATCTCGCTTCGAAGGAATTCATTGTTAATGCCCTATACCAGAAATAAGTTAACCGTTATCCGTCAGCATTTCTCGCGTCCTTCGTTACTGTGCACTGTTATATCAAAAACTCATTTATAATACTTGTTTATTTAATGTATTTGTGTAGGTCAACGAGTCGATATATCGTCATGTTTATTGTTTGTATGTTATTCTAATATCATATATTATATACTAAACGCCCAAGTGAGTTTGCTTGTGTTGTGTTTTTTATCATGTTATAGGTATGCGGATGAGCAAATGGGCCACCTGATGATAAGTGGTCACCACCGCCCTCTATGGGCGTAATTGGCATTGTAAAAAATACTACCCTTCGCTTACATCGCCAAAGCGCCACCAACTTTAGGAACTAAGATGTTATGTCCCTTGTGCCATTAATTACACTGACTCACTCACCCTTCAAACCGGAACACAACAACACCAAGTACTGCTATTTTGCAGAAGAATATCTGATGAGTGGGTGGTACCTACCCAGACGAGCTTGCACAAAGCCCTACCACCATTGTTTGTTACGCTTTCACATCTTAACTACACAACTGATACTCATGAAGTTTTGCATACATGTTATCAGGGTTACAGATCAAAAGAAAGTCCTAACCCTACCTACTACCAATCCCCAAAAACTGACGATACTGCGGGAGGAAACTATTTATATAAATTTAAATATGTATACATATTTGAACAGCAAAAATTATGAGCTCTTCAGATACGGAAACCTAAATTAATACTGGTGTAATAACACCAACTCATTCAACTGGTTTTCAAATTTGCTTTTAATATTTAGTGTTTTTTTTTACGCTTAAAGACTAAACTATTCAAATTACAATTTTAAAACGCTACTTGTTCCGTTTAACAATATAAGTAAATGCTAATACCTTATGTTATTATGTTCTACGATCTATATCTGATGTATACTTTTATTTCATTATTATATTACTAAAAGCTTAGCGATCTTATATATTTAATCAACTGCTGCGCGCGATTTCGACAGTTACTGCTTGGCCCCCGTGGGTCGTGGCGAGAACTTATACGGCCTTACTTATAAACGTTAAACATTAATTTATCTCTTTCTATCATAATGGAATTGACATTAGAAAGACGAAGACACAGCATTGTCAAGGATTAAAGCAAAATTAATCGTAAGTTGATAGAACCTTTGCTTATCTCGTTGAAACAAACAAACTCTAATACAAGTAAAGATACACTATTTAAAAACACCATCCAAGGATATAAAAAAAAGAAAAAGAGAAAAACAAAGCCTTATTAAAACTACGTACCTGGAGGCTGGATTATTTACGCAATAATCCTTCGCTTAAGCTATTTAAGTAACATTCAGAAGGACACGTATACGAAAACCGTCTCTTTAACATACGAAATAGAGCTGATAATAGAATTAAGAGTTGAATTCCACATTCCAGCAATAAATCGTATCTACCTCATTTCCGCATATTAATTGTGACTCATATTAATATGTCTACGACTATCTTGTATGATTGATAAACATGTTATATATATATAAAATATATTATAAAATAAAAATATACTCTATTCAAGTAAACTCTTACCGTAACCGTACCGTAACAGCCTGTGAATGTCCCACTGCTAGGCTAAAGGCCTCCTCTCCTCTTTCTGAGAAGGTTTGGAGCTTATTCCACCACGCTGCTCCAATGCGGGTTGGTGGATTACACATGTGGCAGAATTTCAGTGAAATTAGACACATGCAGGTTTCCTCACTATGTTTTCCTTTACCGTAAAGCACGAGATGAATTATAAATAAAAATAAACTCATTATATAAAAAAAAACTCGTACGAGAACTTATAAATTGACAATTCATAATACTAAATTAAAAGTTACTACCGTTTCTTAATAATTGATTCTAACGAGGAGACCCGACAAGAAAATCAGTTACTCTTCTTATACGTACTCGTGTGTTAATTAAATAAAATGTAATCATTTTGTATTTTGCATGAATATCAATAAATGTCAACTCCTTACTTTATCATCTATATAATAAGTTATCGGGGAACATCATCATCATCATCACCCTTTTCGCGTCCACTGCTGGACATAGGTCTCTCCAATGGCACGCCACTGAGCTCGATTTTCAGCTCTTAATCTCCAACCGCTGGAACGTCAATCGATGAACGTCATTCATCAATTTTTTTTTTAATTTAATTTTTTTTTATAGAATAGGAAGGCGGACGAGCATATGGGTGATGATAAGTGGTCACCAACGACATTGGCATTGTAAGAAATGTTAATCATCGCTCACATCACCAATGTGCCACCAACCTTGGGAACTAAGATGTTATGTCCCTTGTGCCAGTAATTAGAATTATTCCACAAATCCGTCTTCCCCACCAAATATAAAATAGGTAACCTTCAAATCAAGAATGAATAGGTATCTTCTAAGCATGCCCAGTCGATGATGCAGACTAAGGTTGAGTGATTTCCATCAGGTGCGATTGCGAACAGTCAAATATATAACAAATAGATGACATCATAGCAAGCAAAATATTAAATTGAAATACCAACATACAAAAATTTCATAATTATTAGAAGCTTAATGTAAAATGTTTTCCATTATAATATACTTTTTTTTTTTTTTTATATTCGCCGGGAGGGCAAATGACTCTACTCCACCTGATGGTAAGTGGTAGTAGAGTCCAAACGCGACGACGGCCAGTACAGACGGGAAAAACGTTCTGCACTAGCCGCCTTCGCCTTGCCGGCCCGCAAGATGCCTCTTCACGTCTCGTTTGAAGGAACCCGGGTTGTAAGAGGAGGGGAACACGTGAGCTGGTAAGGAATACATGTCTTAGAATAGTCTATCGGGATAACATGAAAAGATACAGACTTGTTTGCTCGGAATCGAATTAATATCCGCTCGATATATATGTATGTATATTCCACTTATTATATTTTAGAAACTAATTCTAAAGCATAATATTGATGTAATGGATTATTAATTTACTTAGTGGTAGGCTTTTGTGCAAGCCCGTCTGGGTATGTACCGCACACTCATCACATCATCTACCGTCTAACTGCAATACTTAGTAATGTTGTGCTCCGATTGGAAGACTGAGTGAGTCAGTGTAAACAGGACATAACATCTTATTTCCAAACGTTGGTGGCGCATTGACGATGTTGGGGATGGTTAATATTTCTTACAGTGCCAATGTCTATAGACAGTGGACCACTTACCATGGCCAGGTAGCCGATTTGTCGGTCTGCGTATAAAAAAAAATGCAATTAGTATGTTGATTTCCTGTAAAAAAATACCAGCTTCCCGAGGCCCGCAAGGGTGAAATAAAGTTGTACATAAAACTATTATATTGAAGGATGGACATACGCAGGACACATTACTACTGGTGGTAGGGCTTTGTGCAAGCTCGTCTGGGTAGGTACCACCCACTCATCAGATATTCTACCGCAAAACAGCAATACTTGATATTGTTGTGTTCCGGTTTGAAGGGTGAGTGAGCCAGTGTAATTACAGGCACAAGGGACATAAAATCTTAGTTCCCAAGGTTGGTGGCGCATTGGATATGTAAGCGATGGTTGACATTTCTTACAATGCCAATGTCTAAGAGCGTTGGTGACCACTTACCATCAGGTGGCCCATATGCTCGTCCGCCTTCCTATTCTATAAAAAAAAAAAAAAAACAAAATTTCATCATTTTCATTCATAAAGATTAATAAGATATAGTATGCATATATAGTAAAGCGTTTTCGATTTCATACATAAGCAACATACTTACATTTATACGGCCTAGATTATTGGCCCAATTTTCATTTAGTCAAAACCACGTCCTATACACCGATGGTATTAGTATGTTAGTTTATTTTAACTTTTCTATACACCATCGGTTAAACTAGGCACTATTTCACTCTCGATATAATGAACGAAAATGGGACGCGACCTCGTTCAGGACATATGCACTGCTGGGAGGGAAAGAGGGGAACTAAGGGAAGTTACGTCGTTATTTAAATACGCTCTATAATTTCATAGTTATAATGAAATGCGATATGTCTTTATGAATATCATAAATGTGAAAGCAGTGACGTGTGTCATCATGATACATAAGCATCCTCTGGTGAACAATGTTATTAATCTTATAATGTCCTCCAGACCGATTTCGGCTACGGCGGCCAATCTCAAGAGAGATTAGCGAAACTACGCAGGATTATACTGCACAAGTGTGTTACACACAGGTTCACTCTCTATTCCCTAACTCTCATAATCCGATGGGACGGCAATCCGACACGAGCGGAAAGAGTTCAGGCGCAGGACCAACGGCTTTACGTGCTTCCCAAGGCACGGGAGTGTACACACTTTCAACTTCCAAGCTCCGGCCTGCTACTGAGAATTTTCAGACACAAAACCTAATAACTTTTTATTGGCCCGACTTGGGAATTGAACCCAGGACCTCCGGGTCTGCGGTTTTACATCAAACCATTAAACCAACGAGGCAGTCATTATTATTAATCTTATATATATTATATAAGGTCCGATTGACTTGAAATTTCATCATAGCATAGTCAACACCTTTCGCGACGTAGAAGCTCACTAACAATGGATTTTTGGAAATTTTAACTTCAAGGGGTTTGTATGAATTTTACCTTTACGAAGTTGGGAGCTAATAAATTATTTTTTATAATATTGACAGATTCTACCACTAATGACAAATACAGTTACAGTTCTAGAAAATCAATACGTCTGACGTTATTATTGTGAAAAGCGTTAGAGATTCATTATATCATCAAGTTAAAACCTACCCCACCACAATGTAACTTAAAGTATAGGAAAAGAACGAAAGTTTTATTCTATACAAACCAGATTAATCCGGTTTAAGCCGGACAACGAGTTACACGTCGATTTGACATATCTCAGACACAATAACCAGTTAACGTTACGTAATTATGTCAAGGTGACTAATACAATTCATTAATTGTTGCCTAAATGAATACATTGACTTTTAAATAGCAAATTTAAAAAAAAAAACCATTCCCAAAACGTCTTATACGTTTTCTTGCTAAAGAGACTTTTAAATTATAAAATTCAAAATCTCTTCGATATACGTTAGCGTTGCACTCGCTTATTGTATGACGAAAACCGAACGTTCGTATCGGAAAGATTATCGAGATGTTTAATTATACATGACAATTGATTAAACAATAATTACCATATAAATAAAATAAAAAAAACATCCTGTTATAGCTAATAATATAAATGCGAACGTGAGTTTGTTTATTACTCTTTGACGTCTAACTACTAAAACGATAATCGTGTAATTTTGCATACACTTCGTTAGGTGTACAGAAAAGGATATCGGGTGACTGACCCCTCCACACGTGTATTATCATTAACATAAATATATTAAACAAGATATACTTCCTTCAGCATTTGACATTAGCGTAACAGGATATAATGCTGTGTCTTTTATCGATTTTTATTTTAAAAACAGAAATGGTTGGAGACGAACACTTCTTTCGACTTTACTTAATTTAGGCTTAGATCAGTTGGACTGCCTCGTCTAAGCTAGCCACTAGCTTATGAGGCTGCAAATCTTGAGGTCCTGGGTTGAAACGCCAGGTCAACAATTTACATAATAAAGATAACCTTGCACATTTTTTTTAATTTAAAAGAATCTGTCTTATGAAAATGGGGATTATGTACGTGTCTCTGCGTCGTTGATCTCGTGGCATATAAAACTGTAGATTCCGAGACCCTCTATTGTACTTGTATTTGCAAGGGGGGGGGGGGGTGGACATGTGGGGCTCGCCGGTGTCCAAGGCGCCAAGTGAACCCACTAAAAAATCAGCGGTGCCCTTCCGTCATAACGAGGAGCGTCAAGGGATCGCTTTCGCATGCTACCGTGACGCTCGTGCACTATATACCTTGCGCAGTTGGTTATGCCACAAATCATATGTCTTCCTGGAAATCATCATTATCATCCGTTCTAGTCTTCTACTTTAACAGAAAAAGAGAAAGAAGTGTTTAATTCAGCAACCCGTTAAGCAACATTTAAGGGCATTCCGTTGGATTTCATTCGAAGGCATCTTGGTAAAATCCTCAAGCACTTCGTTCGCAAAACGTTTGAAACGCCATAATTAATCATATACTAATCGAGATAATTAATTACACCATAAAGAAGACCATATCTATAATTAACTATACATGTATATAACACAATTCACATAAAGTTTAACCTTACTTATTAGCTAGTACAAAATTGTTTGTTACCGTCAAAACTAATTTATGAGTACGGATGAACAATTATCTCCAATTAACGTTTCGATCCTCGGGACACGACCTTTACTCGTAACTGCTCTTTCATTAAAATAATTCTATTTTCGAATATAAAAATCTTAGCTTATCTTTTAACAGACTAAAAAAGGAGAGTGTTCTGTATTCTTTGAGTTTTTTATATTTTTTATTTTAGTTCATTTATTTTCTTGGAACGTATTAAATATTAAACATAGACAAATTGTGTTACAAAGGAAAGCTTATGTCTATATGAGTTTTTTTAGGGTGCAAGCTTTTTGATTGCCTATCATAAATATAACGGGCTAACCAACCGTCTCACCATTAAAAAAACAATAATTACGTATGTCGACCGATTTTACTTATTCTTAAGAGGGGTCACAAAGAGGGTACCTCAGAGGTAATCCTATATAAATTTGACTGAGATCTGATAATAGGATCCAAGAGAAAATCTTTACTCTTAAATTTGGACGAAAATTTATTATATACGTCAAACGAGATCGATTATTTTTGCAATAGAAATACTTCATATATAGTTTGCCAAAATCTTATGATAGGAACCAAAAATATTTTCGCAAGCAAGTTTTTTAAAATTAGCATTAGCAAGTTTTTGCCTAATATTTAGTTTCAAGGTAGGACATATGGTAGATATTGGCTTAGGGACAAATCTCAAATCCTATGATTAGTAGTGCATTGACTATATATATAGCCTATGTTCTTCTTGGGATTCAAGCTTGATTCATAGAAAATTTCATCGAAATCGGTTCAGTGGTTTAGTTGTGAAAGCATAACAGACAAATAGACAGTTACTTCTGCATTTATAATATCAAGTATATATTAAACTATTATGTATTAATTTTAACCAGTACATATATAAAGTACGTTTAATTAAATGAACTTCCATTATAAGCGAACCAATTAATTAGTGATACAGAGTATAAGCTATTTTCATGTTAATATGTCTCATGGAATTGTAATACATTGGGGACTTAATTAAGTAACAGATATAATGCATAAGTCCACTTTTCTTAATGTAATACAATAATAGACATATTCTTATATGAGCTACTTATATACTTTTATGAGCTAGTCGATAATAATATTTTTGAAATACTTTTATAATCTATATACATATATATAAATAGGCACCGATGGAACAATTCAGTACTTTTTCTACTATTTGTCTATCATTTATTTTCTTTTTCGGTAGCTATACAACGCAAATGAAAGTAGGATTTTTTTTTTTCTAATTTTCAATAATTATTATTATTTAACCACTAGGCAAATACTAGTAAACAAGAATTGAATCATACATGAAAACAATACATAGTATATAAGAAGTATATTTCGATAGATTTCCATCTGCCGTGAACAATTTCATTGATGGAATAAAAAGGTGTGATCGCAGCTAAAACTTGAATGGATTATAATATGAATAATATAACATAGTTTTTTATTTTGGTGTAGAATAATTTTGACTTTAATCTAATTCAACTGCGGGTGGTTGGTTATTATATTTCTCTGAAGTTGTATTTTTTAAATAATATATATATATATATAAACTTTAAACTTTATTTATACCAGCATATTATAAATTTATTCAAAGAAAATGACAAGTTAAATTTTTTATTAAGGTTACCAGAGCTACTACACACATTTAAGCAATGACCACAGTAAAGTTTACAAGAATAAATTATAGATTAAGTTTTTAAGACTTTAATAATTTTATTTACATGTATTACAATCATAAATTTATAAAATGACAATTCCAAACAGATTCATAAGAATTCTATTTGAATAAAAAATACTTCTTATTCAGTAATGAAAAATATTTCATCCAAACAAAAAAAAAAAAATTCAAATAAAGAATTATAAAAATTAAAATATAAATATTTCAATAGATTAATCGATGAGCAAACTAACTACAAGTTAAAGATTATCAGAGGTATAATATTATTATGTTTTCTATTCATGATCTCACCCCTATTAACAAGGATAGGATTTTGTTTTCATCTTTATAACAGAATAATATAAACAATTCGAGAGATATGCCTTAGGGATGAACATTCAATGTCAAATTATTTTAAAATTTAAATATAGATTTGGTCAATACAATTAATTTGAAGTTTTTTGATAAAATATCAATAAATTATTATTACTATATATTTATTTTTAACCTTCTCCTCAAAAAGGGAGTGGAGGCCTTAGCCCAGCAGTGGGACATTCACAGGCTGTTAGATTAAGATTTATTTTTAATTAACTTCGTAAATATTTCGAAATTATTATGAATGAAATGTTGTGAGTATCATTTTTCAATGTTTATCTTTCGTAAACTATGTTCGGTTTTTATTAATGACAAGATTAATTCACTATCTGATTGATAAATATTTCAAAATTAATATAATTCGTAATTATCGTCATTAATAGTTGTTTTGTAAAAGTATTTCGTGATCATACAGTAGGTGTATGGGCGGGGTATTAGTCATAGGTCTAGCGTCCCTTCAGTGGGGGTAAACTCCCCTTATTCCAAGTAAAATTACTCATTCCCTAAATACTTGGCAATTTAATTCAAGGTCAAACAAACGCGTATGAAAGGATACCAAAATAAAAATGGATTCGACGTGTGGGGTACCCTTTACTAACACGTTAAAAAAATCAATAGGAACATCTATTCAAGCGTTTCTCTCATCTCATCTGAATGGGCGAAGCCTTTATGCGCTAGTTTGTGCAATGTTTTTTTGCCAAGTCATTCATAAAAGTGCAATTTATACGGCATAATCAACAAATCAATGTTCCATGACTCTGTTTACATTCTAATATATCGGTCAAAATTACGCGCTCAAGAACAAAACAGATGGACGGTAAAGTGTAAATATTCCCGATTAAATATAGACCGACGCGTGTAAGATAGATATAATTTATTTGTTTTCCATACTAAAGCTCAGAAGGTTTGATGAACTATGCTATACGTACCTCATTTTGTTGCTTGTATCCTTTGTCGTGATTAATCCCTATGCACTATTGCACGGCACGCAACAATTGTTCACTTATAAACTGCATATTTTCACAGACACAATTCAACATTTCTATATTATTGACTCGAATACACGACTAGGACATTGGGGGTAGCCATTTTTGTCAAAAAGTAATTTTGGTTTTTCGTTGTCTCCTTCGATTTTAGAAAACGGATAGCGGGACGCTTGCACTGCGCGGAGACGGCGAGCGAATTAAAAATTATCTTCAAATTACCGGTCACACACCTCTGCTATAAATTGAATTGACGTTCCACTCAAAAAAATTATTGAACACAACTTTACTACAGCTGAAGCTTTGAATACAATGATACAAACGTATATATACCGCAGGGATGAAGCTTTTTTACAACACAACGTGTGCGATTCGGTACATATCCGGAAATAAAATTTACATTTTCGCCCTTATTTAGTGAACGTCCATACTTGGTCGTATTATACTCTACGCTCATCAACGACCAATCACATTTCAGGAAGTTATTTGTTCTTTTCAAAATGATATAAGTAGCGTCATCTAACGAGTCAATTAACAATTATTTAGACAAATTTTATATCTGGCAATGGCATACTGTAAATTATTTGAACAGTAAAATAAAAACGGATGGTCTTAAAAGATAAAGCAAACATCTAAATATATATTTTATAGATTGTATTTGGATTTCATTTCATAAATGTAAAAAAAATTAAACATACGTAATATTTTAGTCGCTTAGTGCGACAACACATACCATTGACTGTTGACAATTTGACATATTGACTCATTATTTGACAGAAGTATTTCCAAAACGAAATCATTCTGGTTTTCTTTTGATAAACAGTTCTTTTTTCGAAAACGTAAATAGAATGGTGGGCGCGATGCCTGTTAATTTAATACCAAAATTTTGTAACGGTGCCATGGACAGTCACAACGGTGGCGAGGATTGCGAGCACCCAGTGTTTATAGGTAGTCGGGTGAAATGTAACGATGATTTTGCTACCGTAAAGTACATCGGTGAAGTGCAAGGCTACAAAGGGATATGGTATGGTGTAGAGTGGGACAACGCTGAACGCGGAAAACACGACGGTTTTGTTGACGATGTACAATATTTTAAAACTACCAAGCCTAATGCTGGGTCGTTTATTCGTCCAAATAAAATTGCTCAACATAAAACCTGTGCGGAGGCGATCAGGAGGTACTACGGTGATCGCGAGGTAAGTAAATTAACAATAAAGTGTATTTTTCACAATATATTTCCAATGAGCAACATCAACCCACACATGAATTGGAGGCAGTGGCTTATTTCAAAGTTATACATTAGTATGTATATATTGTGTTACTTATCCATGATCCCAGTGATATCTTTTAATTAAAAGAAACCTAATTCATTGATTTATTACTTATATGATTTTTTTTTATAGAACAGGATATGGGCCACCTGATGTTAAGTGGTCACCAACACCCATAGACATTGGCATTGTAAGAAATGTTAATCATCGCTTACATAGCCAATGCGCTACCAACCTTGGGAACTAAGATGTTATGTCCCTTGTACCTGAAATTACACTGGCTCACTCACCCTTCAGACTGGAACACAACAATACCAATACAAGTACTGCTGTTTTGCGGTAGAATATCTGATGAGTGGGTGGTACCTACCTACCTACCAGTAAATAGATTATCAACGAACTTATAGCAAGTAAAGATCTTTCTATAGTCTTTCACTATAAAGGTGATTCAATCAAGGAAAATATTGCCTTTCTCATTTAGTAACTTGTAAATAAACTTGGCAATTTTGAATGATTAGTTAATGATTATTATTCAGTTTTAGTCTGATACTATTGTTTAAATTACATTTATTTGAATTTATCTTGTAACTTAATAATTACCAAGCACCAAAAGTGTTTGTAGTTGTCTCAAAGATAACTCGGCATTACCAGTTTACAGCTTGTTGCTGTTCCACTGTTGGGCCTCTCGTCTCCTTTTCTAAAGAAGTTTTAGTGCATACTCCACTTTGCTGCTCCAATGCAAATGTGTAAAAAACACAAGTTACATTTTTTTTCTGAAATTTTTTTTTTTTTTTTATAGAATAGGAAGGCAGACGAGCATATGGGCCACCTGATGGTAAGTGGTCACCAACGCTCTTAGACATTGGCATTGTAAGAAATGTCAACCATCGCTTACATATCCAATGCGCCACCAACCTTGGGAACTAAGATTTTATGTCCCTTGTGCCTGTAATTACACTGGCTCACTCACCCTTCAAACCGGAACACAACAATATCAAGTATTGCTGTTTTGCGGTAGAATATCTGATGAGTGGGTGGTACCTACCCAGACGAGCTTGCACAAAGCCCTACCACCAGTAAAATGCAGGTTTCTTCACAATGTTTTCCTTTAAGATAGTTTATAAGGATGCAGACCACAATATTGTGGGCTTAAAACCCGGAATGGACTTGTCAAAGTGTCATTGGCCTTTTATGTTAAAGAATTAGAAGTTAATAAATGAGTTTAAATAAAAAAAGTATGTGACATATTGTTTTAAAAAAAAAGTATTTATAGTGAGTGTCACTGGAAGATGTATGGATTCTAATGATAATATATCCAAATCTGTTGAAACATATCAAAGTTATAGTAAGATCTCAAATACATGAATCCTGAAAATATTATGTTTCTTTTTAGTTGTGTAAATATGCTTGTTTTATTTTGTTTATATTTATTCAATAACAAAATTTACTTGTACAAATACATTTCGGAATAAAACATACCTTAAAGAGCTGAGCTTATAGTTCATCTTAGTTTTGTGTAAGAATACATTCTGAGGAAATCTGCATGTGTTGGGAGAAATTGTTGTATATGTATCCACTAACCTGCAGATAATGGAAAAATTTTTTCCTCGACAATAAGGCTATTAACAAATTCTTACATTTATACCGTCAAAAACAACTAAAACTATGGCTCAAATTGTAATTTTTTTTAAATGGTTTTTAAATAATTTCAGGATGAAACAGTCGCAGCTCACCGCAGAACGGTAATTAATGAGTGGAAGAGAGAAATGGGAGCCCCCTTCATTGAAATGGTTGGCTTTGAAAAGATTCACCAGAAACAGTAAGAGAATGAGTACTTCACATTATATTTCGTTTTTACAAAACATTCAATTGGAATAATATTTTTCTCATACCAAATATTGTTTTATCTATATTGATATAATAAAGCTGATGAGTTTGTTTGAATGCTCTCATCTCAGAATCAGCCAGTCCGATTTAAAAAAAAAAGATAAGAAATTATAATTAGTCCATTTCTTGGGAAAATTTATAGACTACTACTTTTCGCCTGTTTGTTAGATGGAAGGGGCAGGTGTTATTTTAAAAAAAAATTCATCCTTCGTATAAAATTTCATCAAAATCGGTTCGGTGGTTTAAACGTGAGAGCGTAACTCACGCACCGCTACCGCTATGGATTTGTCTGAGCTTCCACAGAATATGATGATTCTTCCTGAGTTGTGTACGAGCTGGTCCGCGTCCAGCCCAGTCAGTCAATCCGCGTACGATCAGTCTATATCTAATGTGTGCGTGACTAAGTCATAATCGATGTATAATTTGCTTACAGAAAATTCGATCGTCTTTTAGAAGTGTGTGTACATGATCAGAACGTATCTAAAGCTGGTAACGTAGCAGCGTTATGTCCTAACGTCCGGAGCTTGGATGTATCTCAGAACTTGTTCTCGAACTGGAGGGAGATAATACAGCTGTCCTCTCAGCTACCGGACTTGAGAGAGCTGGATTTGAGGTGAGGATTGATGACGATATCTGTCTTATATCTAAGCCTAATTAACCGTATTTCCTGATAAGTACAATGTGTCTTTAAATCCAGAGTGAACAGGTTTCTTATAGGCAAGCGTGCTACATCTTAGACCGTATCGATGCTTAACATCAGGCAAGACAACGGTCAAACGCTTGCCTATTAATTGTAAAAAAAAAAACTGCTTAAGTCATATTATAGAGCACAGTTACGTGTGCAAACATAAGTGCATTCTCATAATTCGATGGGTTTGCAAATGTTAAATCAACCTGATTGGAGAGAGTTAAGAGAGACTCAGGATCTAGCGGTTTTAAGTGGTTGCCGAGGCAAGGGAAACTACCACCTTCTAGATTCTGACCTGCTTCTGAGAAATTAACATACCTTTTTATTATAATCCGTAAATTTATAAGCAATACAAAAAAAAGAGACCCGAAACAGCTCCGTGGTTAGTAAACTTAATATTTAATGAATGGTAAAAGGAAACATCGGGTAGAGACTTGCATATGTCAGATAAAAGCAGCGTCTTCCAAAACTCCAAACTTTTTCAATAAGAGGTGACCTTAGTAGTAAAACATTTACAAGCTATTACTTAAACTGAATTTATTTATATATTTTTTATAATTACAGCAAAAACCGCATGGCAATAGATATGCCCGAGGAAACATTATCTCAGCTTTCAATAAACTTCAGTGCGTTGGAGAAACTCAATATATCGGTTTGTGATTACGAATGGACGGACATCCTCGCCTTATCACATCTATGGCCGAAGATAAATGAACTAATTGCAGCTTACAACAGGATAAAGAAAATAAATCAACCCGATGTAACTTTACAAACTTTGTCTGTGCTACGTTTGGACGGTAATCCAATTGATTCTTGGTCAGAGATTATGAAGCTTGGTCGTTTGAAGAGTTTGAAAATTTTAAGTCTGAACGACTGTAACATTGGAGCGATCAAGTTTAACGATGAACCTGGCTATGGGAAAGTTGATGTTTTTGAAAATTTGGAAGTATTGTTTTTGAACAGAAATAATATTAATGATGTGAGTATACTTTATTATATATGTAGATGACAATGATTTTAATTGCATTATGAATTTTTGAATTATAAACTTCTGGCAATTGTTCTCATTTTATGGTGTATGGCTAAAACCAAAGTATACTAATACTAAATCAGAATAATCATTCTGTTAACACCGAATAGAGAGATGAAGATTGGCTTAGGTTATGTTATATGACATAAATCAAGTCTTTCTAAAAATTGTACCTAATGTAAAGCTTCCACATTAAGCGCTGTGTATATAGACTATAATGTATCTATCTACTGAATTCTACTCAAGCAAAGCCAGGGCATGTTGCTGGTTTTATACTCCAGACAAGTGACACTTTATTGCAAACGTGTTAAAATATAATAATATTCAAATGTTTCAGTGGCGATCCCTCAGCGAATTAGATAAATTGAAGTCTCTGAAAAAATTATACTTCCTAAAGAACCCCGTGCAGAACAATGAAGACTATGACACCGGCTCACAGATGATTGTTGCTAAAATTGGTAACTTGCAGGTAAATAATTTCAAGAGACATTAATTGATTTTTTTTGTTATAACTACCAAAGAAATTAAACTATTAGATAATAATAAGCCTTATGTTAAGACAGGCCGACAAGTGGGCCATGTGATGGTGTGGTCACCACGGCCCATAAGCATAAGCACCATAAGGAATATAAGAAATTCCTTACATTGCCAATGCGCCACGACTAAAAAGGTGTTATGTCACTTGTGACTGTAGGGATACTGGCTCACTCAGCCTTCAAACTGGAACACAATAAGTATTGCGGCACACACCCCTCCCACCAAGTAAATTCCACTTAAACTACATATATCTCCATTACAGCAGTGTGGTGGGATATACTCCAAAACCTTTTCTTAAGAGAAGAGGAGGGGTTTGCTCAACAGCGGGACATTTACTTGCTATTACTTTATTTTTACAATTTGCAAAATGTTAAAAAAAAAAATCTTCAATTATATTAACATCTTTTTAGTGACAAAATTATTGTTCTAGGAAATAAATGGCTCCCTAATTACACGAGAACTGAGACGTGGTGCTGAGTATGACTATATGAAAAGGTACGGCGCTGAATGGAAGTTAGTCCAGAACGACCCACAGAAGAAAGCTGCTTTTGATATTGAACATTGTCGTTTTCAAGAACTCATCTCTAGTAAGTGCCCATGATGCCCTGATACTTTACACTTCTTCGTCAATTAAGAAATGCCATGCGTGGAAAAGATATTTTATGACGTCACTATCTTATAAATGGCAATCCCACAGACAACATCCAAATCCATGCAAGCTGCCCTTGAGTTTTGTATAAATAGTTTATTTATTTGTTATATTTTTTAAATTGAAATATCAATAAATTGCATTCAATAGCTTCAAGATTCCGGAACCACTTTATCTGTAGCTAGACTAAAAATGTATAATAAGCAAAGAAAAAAAAACAAATAAAATTACCAAATACCATTTACAGTAAAAACTATTTTTTTTTTTCAGAATATGGCATACCCGATGACAGCTTACTAGTCAAACAGCCTAAAACAACGACTCTCACGTCACAACTATTAGAAATAACGCTTTGCAATGAAAACGGTAAAGTTCTTAAAAAGAAGTTCCCGGCAAGTATGGCTGTACAAAAACTGGTAACAATGGCGCAGAGACTTTTTTCGAAGGGAAATACTGGTTCACCGACACTATATCTACTGGACGATCAAATGCAAGGGGCTGAAATCACATTGGATAATGTCATGAAAGATTTAGCCTATTTTTCAGTTAAAAATGGCGACACAATCCTAATTAGATTCAGATAGAGAGCATTTTTCAAAATGGCAACCCGAATTAAGCCTGCAAAGTTATAATTGGCGCAAAATTATATTCTATCAATGTATTATTTAAAGAGTTTAGCTTTGTAAATATCCATGAGAAATTGTACCTGTATTTATTGCGAATTTTATTTTTCACAAAATAAATGTTCACTATGTATTTTCTATTTTGTAATTTTATTTCCCTAAACTATGTTTTAAGATAAAGTATTGTGAAAGAATAACAAATTTTTTTTTCTTTTAATATATGACTGATTAATATTTAAATTAATCAAAAAGGTAAAGCAACCTCTACTTATGTGATGGTAAATATTTAAATATAATTCATTGAAAAATACCACATGTGACCTTGTGGGAAACCTTGAGATAATATTCGGATTCAGAATTTTTAATATAGAAGCAATATTTCAGACGTTCTTAAAAATTATTTATTAAATCGTTAAATTTTGCATTTATCATAAATAAGAAAGTACATTTTTATTAGTATATAAAATATATATTGTTTAAATATCGGCGCTAAATATTTTGTTTTGACACAATACTGGCCACATCAGACTTGATCGCCATTGGTAACCGTTGTGTCAACTAAAAAAGTTATGTTTACGAAAGCGAATGGCGGCTGACGAGAATTTTGAAGTTGCTAATAGATTTAAATGAACAATTACAACTTTTGTATTATATGGTTAATTTTATTGTTATTAGTGTTTAGTGATGGGTAATTGTGTCGGTTTGTTTAGACGGCGCAAAATGCGTCGTCATATTGTTTTAATTCTAATCGGGTTAGACAACGCGGGTAAAACAAAAACTGTTAATAATTTAGCTGGCGAAAAGGACGATAAAGTTTTACCCACGGTCGGTTTTAAGGCTGTGAATTTAATTCATAAAGATACACCAGTAACTATATATGATTTGGGTGGCGGGCCGCAATTTAGACAAATATGGTCTCAATATTACAGCGAAGTGCATGGTGTTATATTTGTGATCGATTCAAGTGATTTTTCACGGTTGGACGAATGTAAATCTGTCCTAGAAGAGGTTTTATCGCACGACAAAATATCTGGTTAGTTATATATTACCTAGCAACCGTATCTGAATCAGAAACGCTTATGTTTTTAATTAAATTTTCTTATCAGTGTAAAATGCAAACACGTCAATGTAATAAGTATATAATATATATATAAACTTTTATTAGTTATAAATCAAAACTATAATACATATAATTTGTAAACACAATACCGTATCTGCTTTTTAAAATGAAGATATGTTATTAACTTTTGACAATACAAAAATACCAGTGCTTCTTAATTTTTTTTTCGACATAGGTAAACCTGTCTTAGTTTTGGCAAATAAGCAAGATAAAAGAGGTGCTCTGGACGACATAGACGTGGTGGAAAAGCTGAATATAGAACCTTTAGTTAATAGGTAAGATTACTTTCGTAAAATTTAACATTCTGAAATTTGATATATGGAATTCTGACTGATAGCGAAGTTTTTACATTCGAAATTACCCTCACATGCATTTTGATTATAGAGAAACACTAAGAATAATAATTCTTATATTAACAATTTTATTTATAATAATATAAATAATGTAGAAAAAATAAAACATGCTTAAATAGATAATGCAACAGTCATATTATAGATTATATATATACTTATATGTAGTTAAATAAGTTATAGACTTTTTTGTGGTTGAAATCAAAAAAAGTAGTAAAGACGACAAATAACCAACTTTGACATTGAGTTAACGCGATATAATTGGTCGACATCTTGAATAATCTATGATATTTGTTACGTATACGCGAAAAAATGGCGCCTTGAATTTCGTCGAAGTTGTAACTGAATCTAGAAGTAAAATTAAAGTGCATATAACTAGTTAAATTAAATAATGTTGTATTATAACTTTTTATACAAAATAGCATAGAGTTATTACAAAATTTAATGGAATATGTAAATCAAAGGTTTTTTTTTTAAATGTTTACACTCTTTCTTCGATAGGAATAGACTATAGATCTATCTATCTATCATGCAGGCTACTACTTTTATTATTCTAATACCAACATTCTTCTCCGTAACGCCGTATTCCTGTAGAAATATTTAAGCTATAAGATATATAATATATCTTATATGCTATTCGCATCAGTCCAAAAAATAAGCTCCAAAACCTTCTTCTCAAAAAGGGAGAGGAGGCCTTAGCCAAGCACTGGGACATTCACAGGCTGTTACTATTTTCGCATCACATTGAAGGTATAAAAACTGCAAAACGCATCTATATTATCATATAGTAATAATTATAAAATAATGTATTGTTTTAGGTACAGATGTCCAACGTTAGTTGAATCGTACAGCGCAAGTCCGTACGATTCAAAGTCGAACAAAATTAAAATCGATCCAGGACTTCGAAAAGGCTACCAATGGCTGTTAAACTATATCGTTCGACGTTACGGCGATATAAACTTGCGCGTGCAAACTGATATACACGCTGAATTGGAGCGACGTAAGCGAATGTTGAACCGCGCGTCGAACCGAGCTTCACAAACGTTCACAGCCATTAGCGACGACATCGCTACCCAAACAGGTTTCGAAAACCCCAATTTTGAAATGCAAAAATCTGAAACCGAACAAGAGAAGAATTTAGACGCTGGCTTAATAATTGTTAAACCTATTCGGAAACCTAATAGTATTGACTCGACCATTACAATTGAAAGTGTCGAGGAATCCGACAGTAGTGGGGTTAGGCCGAAGCTGTCCCCACTTTTCGGTAGAGCGAGTAATACGTCAACTTCGGAGACTGTGAAGATTGAATTGGAGCCAAGGAGCGAGTTTAGGAAGTTATCTCCTATAGTGAGAAATAAAAGTGGAGTGAATCACATTGATTTTAAGCATAGACCCCAATCAAGTCCAACACACAATAGAAAAAAGGTATCGTTTAAACAATTATTGAATATATATTCTAGTCTAATTTGACGAGCTTCTGACGAGCCGGTTCGCGTGGTTGGTAGATACTTGCCTTTCACGCCGATGTTTGTGGGTTTGATTCCCACCCAGGACAGACATTTGTGTACATGAACATGTCTGTTTGTCCTGAGTCTAGGTGTAATTATCTATATAAGTATGTATTTACAAAAGAAAAGTAGTATATGTAGTATATCAGTTGTCTGGTTTTCATGGTACGAGCTCTGCTTAGTTTGGGATCAGATGGCCGTGTGTGAAAAATGTCCCAGGATATATTGAGAGTTAGGGAAAATGGAGTGCATAATTCTACTATTTTCTTAGCGTATATATTGAATCAGCGTGATCAATTAAGTTCAGGCAAATTAGGCTCTAAGTCCTAGGAGGGGAGGGGGGGCCTTTGCCTAGCCGTGGCAGATTTATTCTTGGTGATTATTATTACAGTTGAAAAGTTAATAGTATAATTTTCAGACGTCTCAATCAAGCCAAAATTCCTCGTTCCAAGAAACGAAAAACACTTTATTCGAAAAGAATCGCTCATTGTTACCGGATCTGAAACACCGGGTCTTGATCAACGACGTCGAACTATCTCAAATGCATCGCGAGATTGTCTTGACGGAACGTGGTGAGTACAAACACTAATTAAAATTGCTTGTAGTCGAAATTTGTGTTTGTTTTTTTTTTGGTAAAGCAGAGTTCATCAATCATCATCATCACTGGTGGTAGGGCTTTGTGCAAGCTCGTCTGGGTAGGTACCACCCACTCATCAGGTATTCTACCGCAAAACCAGTACTTGTTATTGTTGTGTTCCGGTTTGAAAGTGAGTTGAGCCAGTGTAATCACATGCACTAGGGATATAGCATCTTAGTTTCCAAGGTCGGTGGCGCATTGGCTATGTAAGCGATGGTTGACATTTCTTACAATGCCATGCCATGTCTAAGGGCGTTTGGTGACCACTTACCATCAGGTGGCCCATATGCTCGTCCGCCGTCCTATTCTATAAAAAAAAATCATCAGCAGCCAATTGTAGTCCAGTCGTAAGGCGAGCCAAAGCTCCCGGTACTACAGCACAGTTCGAATGAGACGAATTTTTCATTGACATTTTTTAAGACTGTATAAATATGTATTACAGTTTTCGATGATCTTTTCAGTAGACTAATATTATTAATGCAATCTGTTTGTCTGTTTGTCACTTTTTGGTGAGTAAGCCTTTGAACTGATTGTTATAAAATTTGATATAAAGGAAGCAAGGATGTATCTTTTCATAGATATTGGCGCTGTTAGAAATATTAACTGTTCCATCCTTATGAAAAAAAATTGATTCTCCTAATTGTGATAGATGTGGACGTATTGAAGATCTACGTCACTTGTTGATGGAATGTGTCAAGAGACAGAATCAGAGGAAGTTACTATTAAATAATTTAGAAGTATGTTTGTTCGATGTTGGATTAGTTCAGAGCATTCTATCAGAACCTTTATCAGAATCTGCTAGGATGTTCCTGGAATTTTATCTAATAGCAATAAATAATAAGTGATGTTACAAAATATAGAAGGGACAATAGGACTAACGTGGCTGTGTAGGACAAAAGTCCCTAAATTAAACAAAGAATAAAAAAAAAAACTATTCCTTCATCAACCTCGGGAACTAAGATGTTATGTCCCTTGTGCATGTAGTTTTCAATGAATTACTCCACTTTAAACCGGAACGCAACAATATTATGTATTGCTGTGTGGTGGTAGAGTATGTGATGAGCGAGTTGACCACCGCCATGTTGATAATTATGTAAACTATATAACATTACTGGTTAGGAAAAAAAAAACTCCAAAACCGCAAAAGTTTTGGCTGATGATGACAGCTAGCTTTTCCAAATGACGTCGAATGTTACTTCTCGTCTCTCAGAGCATTTAAACAAAACCGCGTCATCCGACATAGTGCCGACCGCGGCGACCTTGCCGCTCGCAGCGCGACCCGCGTCCGCGTCGCAGCTCGTCAGACGCCAGCTGGAGCTGTGTGGGCATAAACGGAGACTGAGCTTGCGTTGTGAGTATCACGACATACCATTCATAATATATTCATTAAACACTAGCTACCCACTCCTGTTTATCGTGCGCGATTATGTATAGTTTTTTACCTTTATATTAATGGGCTATAAAACATGAACGCAAAATAAGCATTTCAACTAACTATAATTCGCATAGACCTGATAATTGGTACGTGTCCTTAGAATGCTTTTACAGATAGCATATCAAAACTACGCACCGATACTTCAAACCCCACCTGTTAAAAGATAATATTCAAGGTCAAAAGGTCAGAAGTATTGTTATTTTTTGTTTTTTTTTTTTCGTAAATTGTGTGTGTTACCATAAAAATAGGTCAGACAAAATTGTAGATACAAAAAAAAAATATTTTTTACAGTAACGTTAGCCCGATTTCGGCTTTTTTAGTCAATGTTACGGAAAAGCCCAGACTTCCTACGACATAAAGTGGAATTATACTAATTTTTTTTTCAGACATGCAGCGTAATAAAACAAGCCCTGAACGCACGTCAATGTTGATATACGAACCAACGAAAGTCCAGCGAAGCCTCGACAAAGGGGACTTTGAACAATCCGCAGCCATCAATTAAATAGTACCAATTAAATTGTTGATTTACTATCAATAGGGTGGGGATTACTGTTCAAATTATTTTAACAAGTAAAATTTGTTATATATTTGTTAGTACGAATTGGGATAAAATTACTTGTGTTACCGACCAAGTGTTTGCACATTTTTCGGTTTATTCAAATTAAACTCGAGTCAATTTTATCAACGATTTTTTTATCCTTTATATACTTAGTGTAGGAAATTTTGTACGTATTTTATTTTTCTATTCAGCCAATTCAAACGACATCCATTGTTTTCTTTTGTAATACGTACATATCAAATTATGCCCTTATGGGATGGAGATGTACAACATGCAAACCTACAAACCCGCTGCAAATCAGCATTACGGAGAAAACTCCAACCTTCCAACCGTGGGACGTTTTGGGGTTGTTATTTATATATTATTATATTAATAGTAATATCTCATAATAAAACAAATGAAGATAAAAATGGATGAAGGTGTTGTGTCGCTTTTTGTTAACTTTTTGAACTTTACGTCACCATACACATGTTGGTACCATCAGCTCGCGTGTTTTATAACTCTCGAGAGCTGAAAGTAATGGACGAACGAACTTTGTACACGAATCGACTGTTCAACACTAAATTGCAAATTAATTAAAATCATATTTTGGTTTCACGACACACTCATTCACTTTTGTATCAATAAGGCTATACCGTAAGTAAGAACAATCTCGAGACACGCTACAGAAATTGATGGTGAAATGTCAGAAACCGATATGTGACATTGACCATAATAACATAACAAGATGTTTTGTTATGTGTTTCCAGCATTTCATACGTGAGTAATGAAGTGAGTTCTTACAGAATAGCATGGAAAATAATAGTTGATGTACAGCTTATTCAATGTCTACTGTTAAATGTTGCTCGTAATATACATGAAATCTAGTTTATGGTTTAGTACAATGTTGAACGGATTGAACAGAAATCCCAATTACATATTTGATTAATTCAATCATAAACAGTCGTTAATCAAGATTGAATTAATCAAATGTGACGCTTATAATGTTTTGTTGGATAAATATCTTTCTTAATTTGATTGGCATTAATATATTTAACGCATTTGTTTTGTTTTTTTTTTTTTAAGTACAATGAAAAAAATATCAATAAGTTAATTAATAAATTTACTAAAAAGTTAAATTTTCGTAACGAATTAATATATATTATTATATGATAAATGTGTATTTTTGTATTATATGTTAGCGTTGGTCGATGATATATAAAAGTGTATATTATATATCAATGCAAGGCGATAATTTATTGGGATTTACTTATATATTATATATTTTCAATAAATAAGAGGCTGTGTTACAACACTGGTCGAATATATTATAAGTATTATTGAGTATATTTATGTGTTATACCTTATATATCTTACAAGTAAATAAATTATATGATATTTATACAAACATATATATATATATATATATATATATATATATATATATATATATATATAGAGTCGTATAGCATATAATACAGGGTATAGTTATAATCGTATCATACCGGGTATTGACGTAGCCTGCTTTATATACTGGGGAAGGTTTGAAAATACACATATATAAGATAAATAATTTGCTTACTCGAGTGAAAATTAAATTAAAAAAAAATGGTGTTAGTGTCAATGTGCTCACGAGAATTGTGTAAATAGCAAGTCTTACGATGACGTCATCTGACGCTCGAAATTTTACGCTTACTCGTCTGACGCTCGAAGTCTCATTTAACCCCCTTTATTATTTCACGCAGTGGAATTCTTCAGAAAGGTACCCAGTTCCCATGGGGGGGGAACTGGGTTACGTGGGATTCTTACCCATTAAAACCACTGCGATGGTCGTCCTCGGCTCGGATCGGAGAGGCTGCGGGATCGTGTTGATGTAACGCATCCGCGGCCTCTCCCGTGCTTTGCTCCGCTCGTGGCTCCGCGGAGCTCTTCTCAGGGGGCAAAGGTAATACCGCCCCTCCTGCACTCCTCGCTAGTGCGTACGGCAGCGCGAGGCCATCCCGGATGCCGTCCTCCCCATTTAACCCCATAAAGAATTACAAAAGCTTCGGATATGATAAAGAATTCCTCTGAAGTACCCACGATATCTAGCAGGCTACGCCTATATACTAAAGTCTGTAATAGTCACATAGAACTTTATATTAATTGTTATCAAACAAACTCATCTTCAAAGACAAATCGTTAACTAAACGAAACCTTTCGAGAATTTCCTTACAAATAATTGAATAAAAAATATTTTTTGAATTTACAGTAATTGTTAAACGTAATAAAATATCTACTTATGTCTATAATGACAATATAAAATTTGATACTGTTTAGTGGAGTTTTGTTTTTAAAGTTGCTGGGTTATGTTTAAAATAAAAGCAGTAATGGTTATAACTAGCATTGTATTCATTTTGTTCTTAATGTATATGAAATATAGTTTATGGTTTATATATATATTAAAAGTAACTAAAATTTAGAGAACCACAGACCATATTCAACTTAAAAGCATATGTGATTATAATGTTGTGATTTCTGTAATATTTTTTATATAGCGAATAATTAATGATTGTTACTGCAATCTTTATTTATTTATAATATTACGAATTATACAAGAGTATAAATAAAAAAACGAAATGTTTAAAAAAAAATAAAAAAGTCAAGAAGATTTTCGAATTTTAAATTTCATATTATTTATGTTCGTTATTAAACAACGGTCAGTGTCGATCTAGTTAAACAACGCTGTCTTCTTTCGCATGTCTAATCAATAATGATAGAAAGAGAGAAGTAATCAGTGTTTAAGTAAATCCGCTAAGCGACGCATAAAAGGCCGAATGTCAAAGCTAATTTGACGGAACCAAATATATTGCTGTCCCTTTCAATCCTTTTAAATTAGCTTAGAAATTGTGTGAAACAGAATCTGGTAAGTATCAGCGATTAGTCATAGCGTCGATCTTATTTATATAAAAGACAAAAATTGATGGCGGACTACGTCTCCTCGTCTAGCTGCCCCGATGAGCGCGATACAGGACCAAATATATTTGATTATTCGTAATTAATAATTTAAATAGTAGTTTAGTTTTGTACTTTGTGTACTAATAAAGGTGATTATTATATAGTTTTTGTCGTTTTATTTCCAGTTACTCCCGACTCAGTGTCATGTTTAGATTTTTTTTTTATTTTTTTGAGCCGAAACTCGCTGTACTTTTGATAAGACATTTTGCTGCACACCTTCAGTTTGGGCGATGTTTTAAATAACTTAATTAAAATTTCAAATTATATCTAAAAAACAAGGAACCTATTTAAGTAATTAAGCAAAGAATGAAACCAATAAAAAAACGTATATCACCTAATACTCTACTCCATTTATGGCCCGTCTATAGTTACGTCGTTTGTTTTGCAAACGATACAACTGTTTAGTCTGTTTAGTATTTCCTGGACACGACTGCTTACATATATTGGCCAAAATAACGATAAACATAATAGCTTAAAGTATATTGCTTATGAAATCAACCTTACCATAATATTAATGTAATAAATAACCAAGACAGCGTTGCAACGGTACTGGCGCAAGTGACGTCATATGGCGTTCCATTCCAAAATATTCCATCCATATATATTATAGTCCCAGCATTTTATTGATTGCCTATATCGATCGGTTGGATATGACTTATAATAAAATAACATCTGGCCATTAATTGTCATTATGGAAGAGAGACAACTGTCATGGTAGCGGTTTTTAAAAGAATGGAGGAACTACGAAATTAATTATTTTGGTATTAAGATTATATCGGAGAATAAACAACATTATATTGTATATTAACATTACATTATATATAACAATATTATATATTATACAACTTTGTCTTATTTCGGACCAGCTTAAAATGCTTAAGGTACCTAGTAATTAGGTTTAAAAAAAACTACACATTGGCTAGTTATATAATTTTATTTTCCATATAAACATTTTGACAATAGAGTTGGCAGTGTCGTTTATCTATAATATTTATAATCTGCACGCTTCTATAATGGCGTTTATTTATACTTTACAAATAAATCTTGTATCAGCTTAAATTTCTCTATTTCAATATTATCTACAGATACAGATTATCGAAATTAAAATTCAAATCGTACACAAAATGCAACACTTTATTTGCAGTTAACGCGAATATTACAATACTTTTATCTTAATTTACAAATAACTTCGTTAATTTTTACAAATTTTACAATAAGTACTTTTTATACAACGGTTGCATTTCTAATACGAAAATTTGAATTCGAATCATTAAATTTCCATTTCAATACATAATATTTAAGTCGCGTTTAAAATTTTTACTAAATACGACTTTACATATAAATGTTGTAAGCAATGCTGTCTTCTTCGTTCAAATGTCAAATCAATTATGTTAGAAAGAGAGAGCGTTTAACTAGCCAACCTGCTACACAACGTTTTCATGTAAGGTCAATATACATAACAAATGAATGTTTCTTTTAGACATGGGCGTTTTTGGTTTTTAACGCAAACTGATATTTATCAGAATTCAGATTTACAAATCGATTTCAAAATCCGATTTCGGTAACGCCTAGCCTCACCAAATCGCTTGCGCTCAAGCAAATAGTCTTTAAGTACTTAATCTATTATTCCGCTGTATTCCAAATGGTTAGAAAGAGAGACAGCGAATTTCATAATACGCAATTCGTTTGGTGATATCCAGTGATTTTATTTGTCGATTCTAAATGTTTTAGTGGTATCGATCTATAGATCGTTGGCGTTTGGTTCGGCTGGGTCGATTTTTGAAATCGGATTTTGAATTCGTTTTGATATATTGGACGCATGCCAAGTTTCTTTATATTACCGTTTTATAATCATTGATTATAATTAAATTTAGCTGTGCTTTTGTGCTATTAAATATTATGTATATTTACAATGTATATGATGACGATACTGATTCTGATTCATGATTTGACAGAATGAAAATAATTCCCGAATTCAATTTTATATATTTAACTGGTGTGGGTCGAATTAATAACCGATTCACTCGACATTTTGTAAACATTTTTAGTGTTATGACAATTGAATGAAATTCAGTACTATACACTGTATTTTGTTAAAAATGGCCGCCACAAGACCGCCTAGACGGCCAACGGTTCTTTAATTTCACTTTTAAGTTCCATTAACACGAATATAAAACGATTATTATTATTTGACAAGTACAAAACGAAAATAAAATAAAACCTTGTTTTGATATATTTTTTTTAAATTATTAACTCTATATGTACGAAAGAGATAGCTGTATGGTTAGTCCTGTCAAATTATCTCAGAAAATGTTTACAAATCAGAAGCAGTATCATTGCTAATAAAATTTTACTAATTAAAGGACATCTAGGCGTTCTAATTGTACTAACTATAAATCGTATAAAAATCTAGGGTTATGATAAGTTCAGAAGATCTCACTTCTTCGTTATATTTTTCATCGTTATCTAAAAACATGAAACAAACATTATATAGGACAATCATCTTCAGTTAAAATGCATAATGTTTTGTAGTTATGATATGACCTAAGTGCACTAAACATTGGAATATTATTTTGCGCTTTGCCTACATACAGATTAGGACTGTTGTCATATTTATCAAATATTAAAAAAATTTTTTTAGCTATATTTACTTGATAACAAAATATTCGTATGGTTAAAAAAACAAATCAGCTGCCGATATATTAATTTTGTACATTTAATAACCTTATTTTATAATAAATAATAATATTACACGTATCACAAAGAAAAGAATAACAAAATTTTAAAACGAAGATTGAATAATAAATATGAACACGTTATATAACCATTTCGCATTTAATATAATAATTTTGTCGTATAACATAAATTAAACAAATGTACACAAGCTCACTAAATGAGAGGCAGACTTTTGCAAAACGTAAATTTAATTATGTCCAAGTCTGATGAAAGGTTATAGAAATAACACCGACATGATTTCTAGTATATTCCAGAAATCCATAAATCAACTAAAATTCAAACATTTATATACATAATTTTTAGTAGTAGCCACTCCTTACACCGTTAATACGTAACCGATAACGACATTTGAGACTTTCTTTCCCTTGTGCCTATAATAATACTGATTCATTTAATTTTAAAATTGGAACAAAATGTTTTTAATTACATTTTTTTAGTATAACATTCGGATTAACCTTCAGTTTTCGAAACGCTGATTGGCCTTTTCTCTGAATGGTTCTGTTTCTCTGAATTGGTCTGAATTGGTCGATGATAGCTGCTGACGCGATAGGCGACCAATGAATGTTCAGTATTTACATAAGTAAATCACATTCAAATTTCGAAGTACCTCCATTTTATTGCAGTTAGGATAATTGTAAACGGTAGGAACGATTAATGAGTATTTCTGTTAATAAATAGGAAATTAATTGTGATTTTAAATTAAAAATAATTTTATTTATTTTAAACTACGTGAGATATTTAAAAACGTTGCTTTAAATCGTTAAAAGCTTTTTCAGCAATGGGTTGTCATTAAGAGAAATTCATAGTCATAAGATTATTATTGTAGTTGCTAACGCTACACGAGTTAAAAATTGTAAGCTCATATTTTTAAGAAAATATTTACTTAATTGTATTATACTAAAATATGGACAAATATTTATGACAGAATTTTTTGTAAATTTTTTTTATTATTAAAATTTCCATCGAATTAAAAAAAGACATTTTGATTTTTTTTTAACTTAAAAATAAATGCAATAAATATACCGTATTGAAAATAATAACTGATCATTTCATTTCAATAAAAAAAAATCCTATGCTATTTTATTACTACAGGCACTGTTTTAACCTAGATCAAGCTAATTCAGACACATTTGACTATTTCGTTAATGAAGTCTTAAGTTTGAAAGTGTATATTTTAATTTACTGAGATCACTAAACTATAAAATCACTAAATTTAACTAATAAATGCTATGTACAGTATAATTACAACATAGCGACATTTGCGCAACGCAGAGTGTTCACAACGTTAACGTTGACAACACGATTTGGTGACAAAAGTTTAGTCAACAAAAATTGTGCATTTGTACGTCACTTTCTTGAGAACTAGCAGTTGAAATCAGACATTGCCATTAATTACAGTGACAAATCATAATGAGAGAGCATTATACATAACGATAGTAATCTATGTATTTGGATTGCAGAGATAACTAAATTGGAATAAGAAACTAAATATTTCATTGAAGGTAGGAAGTAAGTAATGGAATGCTGGAATGCTCGTCGAACTTTTTAAACTCGTAGCACCAAAATAAACATTTCAGAATAAAGATAAATACGAAAGAAGGAATGTATTATCCATTTCAATGGAATTTCTAAAATCTCTAAAACTTGGGCTGTTTTTCTTCCAAAAAATCCCAAAGAGATTTGAAAATTAATGGAAAAAGTGCCAAGAAAAAACGACGAAAACTGTAGATGGCACTTTGTGATAATTGTTTCATGCATTTTTTCGCATTATCTGATGTAATATTAAGATTATTTTAAATTGTAGACAGGTATTTTATCTAGAACTGTGTTGTATAGAAGAGTCGTCGTCCGCGAAACTGGCTCTATTTCGTCTCTCACACCGTTTCTGGTGCTGTCTTATGAAAGCGCTTAATCTATTCAGCAAGAACTGCTTATCGTGACCTTCTAAGACCAACTGGTTCTTTAGAACTTCAACCATATGCCTATTAGCTGCAGCCACAGCCCAATAATAATATAAAAAGAATAATAGTACAGCGAATGCTGGGACAGCGAAAGTCGAAGTACCAATCAGGAAAACGAATTCCCTGACCAAGTATGGAAACGCCTCGAAGGTTTCCACTACAAAAGACCAAACAGTTTCGTAACCTCTGAAAGGTCCGCAGTTCCAAGATGGCGATATTTCAGCTACCGAATACGCAACTGGCAAGATGGATATCACAAACCCGAGTAATAGAACCGACATAAACAACGATTTTGATTTAGACGCTTTGTACACAATCGGAGACGGCGTACAATTTGTTAAGCAAGCGAATTTTTTAATATAGAAAATGAGAAAACAGAACATTGTACCAATAATTGGTAGGAATGGACAGAAGAATGCTCCCATCCAAACTATTGTCTGGACATAGACTATGTCCAAGACATGTTTTGGAAGGTAAAAGTCCTGGGTGCCGATAATCTTCAAGCACCTACTGTTACTGTGCCTGGCTATGAACGCCCTCGGGAGGTTGATAAAGAATGTCATCACGAACTGCAAGACGAAATCCGTCAAAAGCAGTTTGTATAACTGCTGGCCTACGTATGTTTCCCAGCACTCCTGTCTAGACTCTACCTCGTAAACCGCACAACTAACTCGACCAGGCTTAGATATTTGTATGTATATTTGACTGAGAAGAACAGCCAGCGAAGACAGCCGCAATAAAACGGTTCTCAACAGCGTTATTATAATCGCATTAGCCGGCGTATAAGTTTCGAATTTTATCAAATAACCGAATATTTCCGGTATGAATATATTCAATACCCCTATAGTTATAAATGGGAGAAATTCGAGCAACGTGTTGCGAAACCGCCATATCGAATATGAGTTATCTGTATATGGGCTTAAGGTCGATTTTTCCGTAATATTGTTGAAATCGCTTTCCATCGAAGTGAACTGGTCCTCGTTTAATCTCTCCATCGATTGGTTGAACACTGCGTATATAAGGATCCCCGATCCAATAAGTATTATGAAAACTAATAAGTTAATGAGTATCCTCTTTAAATGCATGAGTATTTGGCTCTCTCTCGTTCGCGACTGTTTCTCCTCTTTATATCTCTCTTCCTCCAAGCATCCTTTGACTTCGTTGTACAGAGCCTTGTGTTTAATTTTCGCTGATTTATCGTTATGGATACAGAAATCCCAACCCCCAAATACAAGATTACAGTACATGTAGAACTGTCCCTCGTTCTCCACTAATCTCTCTTTGAAGCCTTTCGCTGCCGTTTTGACGATTGCGATCAGGGAGAATAGAGTCCACGATATTGGTATTAAAATGTACGCCAAGGGCATATTATAGAACATTTCAGTATCCCATAGTCTTTTAACGAAGTAAGAGTAAACTTGATCACTATATACACCGTAGAATAAGATTGTCCGTTCCATCCACCCGGTACCCTGAATTAAGTCTAGTAAAACGTTATTTTCCGTCAAATTCCGTTGGAAGTAAGCCTGTGAACAGCATGTCGTTGAATTATTGTCGAACTTATCGCAGTCCTGTTCAATTTCGACAAGAAAAACATTCGGTAGAATTAGAAACGTTACCACGAATATCGATATCGCTAAATTTAGAAATAACAACCATCTTAGGAATAGGAAATATGACACGACGCCCGTTCCGAACTTCCCCTCGATTTCCCGCAAGGCTGACTGCCATAATTCCAATTTGCCAACAATTTCCGCGAAACGAATCCGAAATCGATGCAATACTTTTCGTTGCCGCCATTGCAACTGTTCCAAACCCTGGAGACGAAGTTTTGTTGCGTTCTGGAAACAATTTTATGCGTTAATTTATTTTTAATTAAGACAAATTTATATAATATAGTATTTGATCAGTTTTAAAAATATATACAAATTCAAGGAATGCTGATGGATACAAAACCCACTTCAAATAAAATTCGAGGCCATAAAAATATTCATGAGCCAATTAAAAAAATACCACCAGTTTGGAAAGAAATATCGCAGAGAATTCATTATTATTGCTTGTTTATGTGTTCATAGGATATTTACCTGTAGTCTTGATTTTATTTCAAGCTTCTGGTTCATCGGCACCGGCATGGCTTTAATTTGCATGATCTCCTCCCAGGTTCGTTCCTCATTTGATAGATTTTCTAAAACGTAAAAATCATAATCGTAAAATCTAAAACGTAAAAGAAATTACACTAAGTTCGATGCAAGGAATATTTATATAGGATGACAGTTTAAATATATATATTTTAGCCTCTTATTTAAACATAATATTAATGAATGAAATAGGGCTATTCTGTAAGAACACGCTCGAAAACCCCTGCCGAAAACTGTCGTGAAATGTCAATGATAATATAATAATAATATTCTGGGACATTTTACACACACGGCCATCCGATCCAAAATTAAGCTTGTACAGAGCTTGTACTATGGAAACAAGACAATTGATACACTACATATACTATTTTTCTTTTTGTAAATACATACTTATATAGATAATTGCACACATTTTTTTTCTAGTTGGAAAAACACATTTATTTGTTTCCCCCACATGTGGTGGGGGGATATGTGGGACTCGCCGGCGCTGAAGGCGCCGGAATACCCACTGAAAAACCAGTGTAACAACCAGGTACCCACTCCGTCTTGTCGGGGTACGTTACGGGATCGTTTGCGCATACTACCGTGCCGTCCCGACGGTTGGCCCGCTTCTGCGGGGCTCCAAATCCTAGGGGGTACTCGGGGTACAGAGACCCCCTGGCCCCGGCGACACTTACGGAGGGAGGAGAAGATGCGCATAGAGCCGACGTCTTCTCCTCGGTCTTCTTCGGCGAAGCGTGTCAGCGGAGGCACTCTCCTCGCGCTCCCGCTCCGCGGCTCCTTCTGCGACATGAAATTTTCGCAGAAGGAGACCATCTCCATCCAGCACCTTTCGCTACCAAGCATGGCATTTATCACGCTCGGCAGCGGCACTCCATCAGTGTGGCATGCCGTGTCCGTAGGCGCACCACACTCGTGGCAGGAGCTGCTGCGTGCTGAGTGCTGATGGGAGCACCGTACAGAGCCATGGACCGCACAACACTGGCGTATAATCGCCGGCATGGCGTTTCCGGCCTACATACATTTGGTAGGAGCAGGCTTAAGGCAGCAGCAGCGTTGATGAGCTTTGGGCCAAGTTGGACAAAATGCTGCTCGAAGCTCCATCTTCCGTCCAGGGTCAGGCCCAAATACTTCATGTGGGCCTGCACCTTAACCACCATCCCCTGAACGGTGATACACGCCCCTTGAGTTGGGCCTCGACGTGGACCGTGGAATAACAGGGCCTCCGTTTTTGAGATGGAGACCCTCAAGCCCAACATTCCTATGCGGTCCACTGTGAGCGACGTACCGACTTCGGCCAGGCGAGCCGCCTCCTGATAATTCCGCCCTGTCGCCGTGATGAGAGTGTCGTCCGCATAGCACAACACCCCCATTCTGGGAAGGACAGATGTCCGAAGGAGCCAGTCGAAGCCAACGTTCTACAGAATTCGGCCGAGAACTGACCCCTATGGAACGCCACAGCCTACCCGACGCCGGACAAGACGCCCATCGCCCCCATCCCAGAGGACTACCCGGTCCTGGAGGTATGCCCCCAACAGCCTCCTGAGATAGGAAGGCACCCCGTGGTATCGGAGTGCCTCCCCAATAGTCTCGAAAGGAAGACTATTGAAGGCGTTCGCAACATCTATCGATACTGCCAGAACTACGTCCCCTCGGGCCAACGCATCCGTGGTCCGGGTTTTCAGGGCGTCTAGGGCGATAGTTGATCGACCCACCCTGAACCCGTACTGAGCCTCTGACAGACCCGGCCCCACCTCGAGGTGCTGAATAAGACGGGCTGCGAGAATTTTTTCGAAGAATTTGCCCGTCTCGTTCATCAGCACAATCGGCCTGTATGCCGAGGAAGAATCTGGTGGTCGACCTTGCTTTGGCAACAGGACCAACTTTCTCTCTTTCCAAGGCTTCGGAAACTGCCCGCTGCACAGACATTGGTCGAACAGCTCCCGAAGCCTTACGCCTAGGTATTCCAGAGCGTCACATAGAACACGCCCTGGAATCCCGTCTGGGCCCGGCGCAGTGTTTTTGGCCCTCAAGCGGTCGAAGGCCACCTCCATCTCCCGCTCCGTGATCAGTGGTGGAGCCACTGTGTCGTCAATCATGGAGCGAGGGACCATCTGTGGAGGGACATGCTCACCTGGATGGGGAAAGAGTTCCCCGACCAGGCGCAGGAGGAGATCCGGCGACATTGTCTCTGTCACGGGGGCACCCTGCGTGCGGAATTTTCCACGCACACCGCGGAACGGACGCCCCCAGGGGTCCCGGTTCAGGCCCGCCAGTAGTTCTTCCCTAGCTTTCACCTTGGCCTGACTTATCGCCAGCTGTAGGTCTTTTTTCAGCTGACGATAAGCGGCCAATAGCTGTCCCTCAGATAATTGCATCCAGACTCAGGACAAACAGACATGTTCATGCACACAAATATCTGTCCTGGGTGGGAATCGAACCTACAACCTTCGGCGTGAAAGGCAAGCATCCACCAACAACGCCAACCGGCTCATAATATAATTGATTAGCGATATTGACCATTATAATTATAACATTTCAAGAACACACACATCACATTAGGTTATCACCATAAGTCTATTGTCAACATTTCAAGGGTGTGTAAACTATAATGAAGTGAGTTCTTTCAGAATAGCCATGCTGTATTATACAATTTAATCGATGTTCAGTTCAGTAAAAGCCTATTAACGTCCCACTGCTGGGCTAAGGCCTCCTCTCCCTTTTTAAGGAGAAGGTTTGGAGCTTATTCCACCACGCTGCTCCAATGCGGGTTGGTAGAATACACATATGGCAGAATTTCAATGAAATTAGACACATGCAGGTTTCCTCACGATGTTTTCCTTCACCGTCAAGCACGAGATGAATTATAAACACAAATTAAGCACATAATTCAGTGGTGCCCGGGTTTAAACCCACGATCATCGGTTAAGATTCATGCGTTCTAACCACTGGGTCAACTCGGCTAATCGATGATAATAGAATTAATGACTATGGTGGGCGTTCGTATAAGTTACCCACGGCGTCATAAATGAGTAATTGTTAACGGTGTGAACAGTTTATTAGCAGTTCTTATCCTTGATTGGTATTAGTTTATAAGATTAATTTTCCAAAGATTGTTTGGATTCCATTTTACATAAAATTTCACATATTTTTAAAAACACCATTTGTCACCCGCGTGTTAGAGGGGGCGGGTGTTTAGTAGTTTTTATTGAAACAAACTTGCTTCATAGCATTTCATTTCATTTCATCAAAATCGGTTAAGTGGTTTAGTCGTAAAAGCGTAACAGAAAGACAGACAGATATATTCTGTTATTTTTTCGTAAAGGTTCAAACACTATTAAAACTTCGCAGTTTAAGGACTATGATAATTAGCCATTACATTTTTTATTTATTGTAGGAAGGCAAATGAGGTAAGAAGTTACCTTCGACTACTAACATTGTCACTGTGAGTAATATAGAATACTTCTTACACCGACCGTTATGCCTGTAATTATCTAATAATATTACAATAATTATGTTGTTTTTTTTTTATAGTATATGTTAGCGGACGAGCATGTGGGCCATCTGATAGTAAGTGGTCACCAACGCCCATAGTCATTGGCATTGTAAGAAATGTTAACCATCGCTTACATCGCCAATGCGCCACCAACCTTGGGAACTAAGATGTTATGTCCGTTGTGTCTGTAATTACACTGGCTCACTCACCGTTAAAACCGGAATTTAACAATAACAAGTACTGCTGTTTTGCGGTAGAATATCTGATGATTGGGTGGCACCTACCCAGACGGGCTTGCACAAAGCCCTACCATTAGTCATGTACCGTCCAGCAATCATGTCTACTTAGTTTATGAGTAGTGTCCACATTTAAAACACGATCTAACTGCTGGGCTATTTGGAAATCAGCTCGAAGCTATCGTTTAAATGATTCAATTACACATACGAAGATGACTAACAAACTGTAGCTGCTAACGGTATTTTTTTCTATAGTGACATTGTTAGCGTGATGCTAACGGTCTATAGTAGAATAGCGTGTGAATTCGTGAAAGAAATCGCATCATTTCATACGCTTGCTACAGATCGGAGTATAAATATAAGTTACAAGTTTTATTAATATATAAAAAGTATTTATTACAGCTCTTTTTTATAGCATACTACTTCATGCCCGCGGCTTCTCACGCGTGTGAGGGAATGTCAGTTACTCCTTTTCTTGTATATAAAATTTCATAATGATCGGTTGAGTATTTAAGACGTGAAGTAACAATAACACTTTCTAATTTATTTTATTTTATAGGCAGACGGACGAGCAAATGGGACACCTGATGGTAAGTGGTCACCACCGTCCGTAGACTGTAAGAAAAAATAACCATTCTTCCCAATGCAGATGCCAATGTTATGTCCCTTGTGCCTGAAGTCACACTGGTTCACTCACCCTTTAAACCGGAACGCAACAATACTAAGTATTACTGCTTAGCGGCAGAATATCTGATGAGTGGGTTGTACCAACCCAGACAGGCCTGCACAAAGCCCTACCACCAGGGAGAATTTATATGTTAGTAAGGATAGCTTACCTGATAAATCCGGCAACATCGAGAGGTGTATGTCGCGACTCTGCGTTGTGCGCGCGAACGTCGATTGTCTCCGCTCGTTCTGCGACCGCGCACGCTTTGACGTGGTCGCTAGAATTTTTTCATTATATAATGAACGCGGTGATACAGTTACAGCCATTTTAATCATTTACTTCAGACGTAAATAAGGTTTTATATAATTATTGAACATTAGTTACCAGTGTCATATTAAGATTACTTTTTTGAAGGCCATATTAATGTAATGTACATTACATTTATATGGCCATAGCATATAGCATTTAATTCAAACTTTATTCCATTAAAAATATGTGAATGTATGTTATCTTAATACATTTCATGCATTAGTTTACGCCGCGATTACATTTTTTCGTAATAATTATGCGCGACTATGAGAAAATATCAATATGTAAATATGTATATATATATATAAATCAGTTCAATATCGTTTCCTCCTGATTATCAATTATATTTTCTTTCATGATACCTATCGATAAGCTTTCATAATTAATATTGTATGTGTGTTTGTACACACACATACTTACAATATTAAATACGTTGTCTATTGAGAGCTCGCCCGTATATTATTATTTTTATTTCAAGCAGCACCCAAACAAGCTACAAGGCTCATGGCTGCCAAGACTAAACATAAATGTTAATATTCTTTTGAAATCAATAAATAAAATAAAGCGTTATCAATGATTATGGTCGAATGAACACCACAGAGCGAGCACTAATGATCGAAAAGGTATGATATCGGTTAAAAATGAAACATAATGTAATTTTGCTCCTATATAAGACACAAGTATATAATGACTATTCTCGCTAATTGTAGACAATCTTTATTTGCAAGTACAAACGCCTGGATCAATATTCAGAATGATAATTTAGATAAGGGTGTCAGGTTTTCTAATATCGTTGTTTGTTTATTCATTACAAACGATGTTTTAATAATTGTTGTAATTTAGATATAATAATATATATTTAGTGTATCTAGAAATGTCTTGGAGAATATATTTTTGCTTTGATCATAATAAAAATTTATTCGTTACTATATTTAAGACATGCAAATATTTCAACTATATATTAAAAGTCATTATAATAATATAGGTTATAAATACACAAGTTACAAAAATGACAACTGAAAATTTAAGTGTAGCAACTTTTTAATAACTGGCAACACCATTAGATCGGAAGCGATGGCTGGTCGCAAGAATGTTCCCTGTTTTATGAATATATACTCACTATTCCTAGCCTGCTTCGATGGCAGGAGTGTTGCCAATTTAGCTGCATCAGCCCTCTGTAGGTTCTCAAACAGTTCTTGTTCTCCCCCGGGGTAGAGTTCTTGGTAGAACTCACCCCCTGCTTCCTCCCAGCCCTCATGACGCTTCGAGCGCTTGTTCTTACCGCCGGACATTTTTTATGTCATTTTTATCTGTAAGGAAAAATTTTGGTTTATAACCAAAAACTTTGGTTTATATATTAAGTTCGGTAAAAAGATAGATAAATATGCGTTATATAAATAAATAGCAATAGAATATTATTTAAAAGAAAACTTGAGATAAGGTTTGTAAGAGTGATTTCGATTTTCGAACATGTCTATCATGGAAACTAGGTAATTTTAAGATTTTTTTTTAAATTTGGTTTTTCAACAATTATCACCGTTAAGGTTGATGTCAAACAAAGCCATTTTCTTCAATTTGATTTTAATTAATTTGAAGCATTTGCCTTCACCCACGTACAATGGCTCTATAAAAAATCCATACATCTTACACGTTCTATACACCACCCATGAGCCTGCAATTACACTGGTTCACTCACTATTCACAATGTTAACCGATTATCGTGGGTTCAAACCCGGGCAAGCACCAATGAATGAGTGAAAATGAAACAAGCAGTGGGACATTAACAGGCTGTTACTGTACTCACTATTCTAACAAAATAACACACATAATGTGCACAAAACATTGCTGTTTGGCGGTAGAATGGCTACCCCATGCAGGGACACAAAGAATGGTCTCTGTTCCCTCACTTTTCGTCCGATGGGACGAAAATTGTACATGAACGGAAAGACCTCAGAGTAATAGAAGACAATTAATTAATTTTTTTAACTTACACCGTTATAAAACTACCACTCCGCGACCACTACAGTCCAGCTGCTTCGTAATTTTTAATACAATTTTGAAATTTAATTACATATAATTTCTTTAATTAATTTACCTTAATTTGAAATAATTTGTAATCTTTATAAAATTAAAACAAAACACTTGCACAGATAAAAACGACACGAAACAATGTGTGCGTTTCAGTAACCTTTTAAAAATAAATCAAAAGTCGCACCATATGACGTATCACACGGGACATACTTATTATATTCTAATATACCATTTTCTATGAATCGATTTACTCGATTATCGCTTATCGATATTATGATTATCATTATTATGGTGCCAGGGTTGTCAATTATTTATTCAACAATTAAATATGAAATTCTTAACACAATAGTATATATTTTTTTAATCAATTTATTAAAATACAAATTGTATTAACTCATTATTGTATTAGTAAGTAACAGCCTCTAAATGTCCCACTGCTGGGCTCAGGCCTCCTCTCCCTTTTTGAGGAGAAGGTCTGGAGCTTATTCCACCACGCTGCTCAAATGCGGGGATATAATTGGTGGAATACACATGTGGCAGAATTTCGATGAAATTAGACAAATGCAGGTTTCCTCACGATGTTTTCCTTCACCGAAAAGCACGAGATGAATTAGAAACAAAAATTAAACACATGAAAATTCAGACGTGCTTGCCCGGGTTTGAACCCACGTTCATCGGTTAAGATTCACGCGTTCTTACCATTGGGCCATCTCGACTTAATTAATGAAAAAATAAATTATTTTATTATTGGTACATTAAAAAACCACAAAGGTTTGACCTCAACAGTACGAAATAAATAAATTTTATAATAGTAATTCTAAGTAATTTTTATGAAAAATTAAAAAATAAATAAACTGAGAATACATCTTAAATGTCTCCTTACGTGAAAGCAGGTTGTTAAAATTTCAAAAGGGTGTACTTTAAAATGCATACAATTTTTAAAAATAATTCGAATACATGTGTTTTTTTTTGTTATAGGTAGCCGGAAGGGCAAAAGGACCATCTAATATTAAGTGGTCACCACCGCCCATAGACATTGGCGATGTAAAAAATATGAACTATCTATTACACCGCCAATGCGCCATCAACCTTGGGAATGAAGATGTTATGTCCCTTGTGCCTGTAACACTGGCTCTCTCGTCCTTCAAACCGGAACGCAACCATACTAATTATTGCTGTTTAGCGGTAGAATATCTGATGAGCCCGTCTGGGCTTGCACAAAGTCAAAAGCTTGCACAAATTAATAAGAATACATGTATAATTAGCATTGAAAGAAATTAATCGCCGTGATTTTTTATGCAAAAAGTCTTTAGGCTCTAAAAGAATTGAATTTCCAGGTCAAACTTTAATACAACTTTTTTATTTGCTGTTTGTAACCTTGATAAAATAAAATGTTTTGACGCAAAAGGTTTACTGTCATGTTTATACAACTTCGTATATTTAAGAGGAAGGCTTTTGAGCAAATTATAGTGAAAGGTCAGGTTTGCCTATAGACGTTTGCTATTTGTGCCCTGCACTTCTTGTGGAGTGCCATTGCTTTTGTACTTAAAACTAGCGGTCTTCTCTTGACAGAGAGTTGAAAAAGTAGATCATCGTGGATTCTTTTAAGCATTCTACGTCCCGACAGCTGCTTTTGCCTTAAGCGAGTCTAAGGGTAAATAGCAGAGCAGCTCTGACTAGAATCTTGTTACTTGAGTTGAAGACGCGTATAGTGCCAATTGGTTTTTAGATAATCCTTTTTTATCAGCTTAACTAAACGCTACGTCTTGCCCAAGTGGCAAGTAATCATTTATAGAGCGTAAAAACGTGGGGTAAAGCTTGTACGTAAATAAATACATACATCATTACAAGTCGAAAATAAACAGGTAAATAAAAAAACAAGTTTGTACAGCCTTAATCATTCGTTATTATCAATATAATAAAATTGTTTATGTTTTTGATTTTATTGATAAAAGACTTGATAAAATTAATTAATATATATTTATATTAACACTTATTTATATTTAAACTTTTTTTAATGGTGAAAAAACACATAACGCGTTTCCCACACGGGACTGTGGTGGGGTGTGTGGGGCTCGCCGGTGTCCAAGACGCCGAGTGCGCCTCGAACATCGGAATACCCACTAAAAAACCAGCGGTACAGTTTCCGTCTTAACGAGGCGCGTCATGGGATCGCTTGCGCATGCTATCGTGACTATATTTAAACTTCGACCAACGGAAAAAAATTGGATAATTACATTATCAAGTGTATGCGCGTGCGCATGTAGTTGCAATCTCAATTCCCTCACTCTTCTAATCCAATGGAACGGCATACCCGAAAGGACCGTAGATAATTCAGCTGCAGGACCAACGACATTACGTGCTATACGAAATACGCGATTTTTTTTTTTTATAGAATAGGAAGGCGGACGAGCATATGGGCCACCTGATGGTAAGTGGTCACCAACGCTCTTAGACATTGGCATTGTAAGAAATGTCAACAATCGCTTACATATCCAATGCGCCACCAACCTTGGGAACTAAGATTTTATGTCCCTTGTGCCTGTAATTACACTGGCTCACTCACCCTTCAAACCGGAACACAACAATATCAAGTATTGCTGTTTTGCGGTAGAATATCTGATGAGTGGGTGGTACCTACCCAGACGAGCTTGCACAAAGCCCTACCACCAGTAAGCACCAGCAGTAGCTAGGTCCTGGTCTTGGATTCAAGCGCCTGGTCGGGCCAATAAAAAAATATTGGGTATTTCTTTCGAAGATGCTCAATAGCAGCACGGAGTCTGAAAGTTGGAAGTGTATACCCTACCTCGCCACGGAAAGCACGTAAAGCCGTTGAATCGGCGCCTGAACTCTTTCCGGTCGTGTTGGATTTTTTTACATAGCTTTAACACATTTTCTATTTTACACAGATAATAAATAGATTATTAATTTTTAAAAAACTTGAGTTAATGTTTTTTTGGTTAATTAAAAAATATACTATTTACACACACAATAAAAAAAACTGGTAATCAAATGCAATCATGAAAACAGAATTCCCTGCAATAAAAATTTGTAAACACGATATGTTATCATATATTATTATTAATTGCAATAGTATGATAATTTCTAGTTATTTACTATCAAATAAGTAATAAATAAATCTACTTAAGCATACATTTTATGAGACATAATTCAACTTATAAATACCTTAATGAGCTATAGCAGCTGGTCAATGACCTTTGGTTTTTTTTTAAATTAATAGACAAAGAAAAATATGCAAGAAATCTCTTGATTTAACCTGTAGGCATGATTAAGAAATCATGCCCACAGGTTAAAACATGAGGGGTTTATTTGCCTGGTAGTATATATATACATGAGCAAAGACAAAACCATTTAAAAACCTTTGTCTCCTCTGATTCTCAACCTATTGTCTTTTTTTTTTTGTTTGGTAGCTATTGACGGGTAGTTAGTGTTACCAATAAAATTAAAAAAAAAATTATTAAAACATGCAAATTCCTTTTTCCTCAATTTCCAATAAAGTTTATGGACAAATTTCGACTACTGGACGATAACAAGTATACTTAAATAGATTAATTACTTGAGCTGAATCAATAATGCAAGTTAATAGTGTACCTAATCACAGCTACACTACAAACTACAAATAACAGCTTCATTAATGTAGCAGCTAGATTATAACTCTGCAATCATATCAACATCTTTCATTCAAGTCTCGGGGCAGGCCAATCAAAGGGTTTTTTATCAAGAAATTCTCTGAAAATGTCTATCAGTCAGTCAGCTTAGTGTCAAGGAAAACACAAATTTGGCCCTGCAGCTGATCTGCTTTGGATAGCTTCAAATCACCATCCCTCATCATCTGACTATATGAATGTAACTGTATTGTCACACACCCTATAACCAATTTCCCCTACAATTGGCAAGTCCTTGAGATATTATTCCCCACACAAACAACTTTGTTTTTCAGCATTATTTACAATACATTCATTTTAGAAAGTACTGTATTTTTGTATTTAATTTAGTGGTATTAATGCTTCTCAGTTTTTTAATGATCATTGTATAATTTATGTTATTTATTATATGAAATGTTATTTACTAGCATCTAGTACAATTTACTAATATAGAAAATGAGAAGTAGGATTAGCAAAATATTAAGTAAGCGTATATTTTATTTAAAAATAACATTTATTTATATATTCATTTATAAAAGTATGGCATAAAAGAGAAATATGGATACTATAAAAGTTGTTCTGAATTGTAATTTTATTGTGAAATGCAGACAAAGCCATGTTAATAGCTTTGGGTAATATGCCAATGTCAATTTTATTGTTACGCAATAAACAATGTTTTTTGGTTTAATTTGGTTGGTTGCTTGGAGATCGCTATATAGCAATAAGGTAGACAAAATTGTATGGTACTTTTATTTAGGCTGTATCCATGATTTGTATTTTTTTTTTCTCTTTGTGGTGTACAATAAAAGTTTAAAGTATCAAGGATCTTCTAAAGTATTCATTCAAATGATAGTATACAAGAAAATTTTAATCTATATTACAGCCGAATCTAACATATATATTTATCTGAATAAGGTTTAACGATGAATTGGAGAAAATGGCTTTGCAAATAACTAAAAGTTTTGTTATCTGTATAAGTTAAAAATAATTAAATTATTGTGGTAGATATAGATAGATAAATCCTATTGCTGACTTTTCTGTAAAGCTTTCTCATTTCTCTCCCTTTCTGATAGAGGCAACTGTATCAACATAGTTAAACTGGTTCAGAAGAAGAAAGCGGAGATACAGCATCAGACAGTGACTTTGTTTCATACTATATAGAGATTTGAGACTGCTAATAACCAAGCATTGCAATCTTTTTAAAAATATTACAAGCAGTTATTGTATATGCAACACCAACGGAGTGCTGATAGTGGACATATGTACATTTCCATATCAGTAACGTTTATGTCAATGTCAAGTAAAAACAAAAATTAAATTAAAGCAAATATATTTAAAAAGTTGTAATGGCCTCATGGTTAGGTTATGAATTTTAACCGATGATGTGCTTATAATTTATCTCATGCTTGATGGTGAAGGAAAACATCATGAGGAAACCTGCATGTGTCTAATTTCATTGAAATTCTGTCACATGTGTATTCATTCTACCAACCCGCATTGGAGCAGTGTGGTGGAATAAGGTCCAAACCTTCTCCTTAGAATGGAGAGGATGCCTTAGCCCAGCAGTGGGACATCAACAGGCTGTAACTGTAAATATATTTCACAAAGAAGAAAGAAAATGCTATTTGATTTTTAATGATCAACATTTCACAACTTATCTACACTAGAAATATACTTAAAAATACATTATTTTATATCTTCTGATAATCAACAGAGGACAGTGTTGAAAATTCGTCACTCTCATCAAAATGTAATTTTTATATATTTCTTAATTTTAGGCCTATAAATATAAAATTTATTATATATAGAGTGGATGTTATCGGGTAAAATGAACCAGATGCTCTTTTCTAATTAATCATATTAACGTAAAATTATATGAATCAACTTTGAGGTGTCATTCATTTATGGATCAAATTCATTTGTTTTTGCGTTAATTCTACGAAATAGATGAATCACAAATGTTTCAGTTAAAGGTAAAATAAAACCTTTATTAATGCATCTTTTACCTAATTATTGTTTAAATACATTTAGTTTTTATCTTTAATGAAAGCTTATATATTAATGTTGGACTATTTTTAGACTATTACTTAGTTTATTGTTACGAGTGCTAGTTAAACTGTCTTATGTATATCACGGCAATTATTCAGAAATAAACATAGCATAAGCATTGCATTTTACATGTGTTTTATTTATTATTAAAATAAAAGATGGTTAACAAGAAATTATGTGTAGAAAACATTGCTGTTGTTTTTTTTATATTTATTTACGTAGCTAAAGTCAATGTTACTCACCTCGATATAGCTTTGTAAATATCCAGTATTTATCTCACGTCACATTAGAATCCTCTTATTAATTGCACACATTATTTTTTTCGTATATAATCACAGTTTTCACACCATGACTTTAATGAACGAGTATTCAGAATTTCAGACCAAAATAGTGGTCAAGGAGTGGTGCTATAAGTTCTGAAATCGAGCTAATAAAATTTCTAGTCGCTCGTTTTTGACATGTAGTACTTAAAAAAAAAATATTTTATAAGTAATTGCATATACATTTATGATTCTTTTTTCATGTTTTGTTTTTTTTAAATATTTTTTTATAGGTATTAGAAATTTAAAACCTTTCTATGATGTACTTCAGAACGCACGTTCCTAATTACGTATAGCCGTGAGCTGTCATACGTGTATTGTTGTCGGAGTCAGAACTTATGTATGTCTATATAATAACTCCGAGTCTCATTAACGTTGTTTCAATTTTTAAATGCAAATTTAAACATATTTAGCTTAAATTCCTATTTTAAAATTGAAATAAAATCTTTAAATATTATTTACGCCAATGCATTGATTAAATTTTATATTTTTAGCACAAGCCATCTTACAAAATACTTTTAGAATTTAACGAGCCCATGGCAGAAAGCGGTAATAAATTTTTCTATTGGAAATTAGATGAAATCGAGCTGTAAGGTGCCTTCAATATAATTTCCGCAGATCTCCGATAAAAAAGACGACTATCTATCGTTCGCGTAAACAAATCTGTGAGGAAATTTCCTCCATGCAATATCCGGTTTTATCTCCTATTGGTTGCTTTACGCGGCAATTTGCACAACAACCAATCGGCGCTACTTGAGAGTGCCACCGAGCCAATGAAAGCATTTTGACGTTGGCACCGATTTTAAGTGGGCCAATCTTACATCCGGTGTCTGACGCAGTGACATCCTGCGCGAAAAGCCCGGGAATTGGCTAAAGGCGGGCTGACACCTGCGCAGCATCCCCTCAGACGCTCCAAGATCACATCTCGCGAAAAGTAATGATTATTTCGGTCTACGGGCGCTTAGTTCCTCGTATTCCCGTAGTGGCGCTGCGTGTCGATCGGGAGTATGAAGGTGCATGTACCTCAATAGAGTCTTGTTAAAACGTAATTTTAGTTGATGAAATTGAAAAATTGCGGATGTATCGTTATAAGTGTATTATTGAGGACGTGTTTCATGCGTTGCGATGTAAATACGTTTTCGATCCGTGTTCGGTTGTGCTAAATCATTCTAACACGTACCCCGTCGTCCATTATACCGAGTGATTTAACACGGTTATGGAGGGCAGGATTGACTCGATAAATTAGTGTTATGTGGTGATTTAATAAAATGTGCAAGTTATTATTGAATGTGTATCGACCTTGTACTCACTGGTGGTATGCCGATCGTGTGTTACGACGCACGAGAGATCGCGACACTCCTTAGGATAGAGATCGTATTGACTCACGATACTGGGATATAAGGGACATGTTTACTTATGAATCAATTACTTATTGACAATAAACTATTGCAGCACAAGATGCTAATAAACCCAACGGGGCGGACCAAATCGACCGCACCGTGCGGCCCACACGCGGAAAACGTCTGAAAATATATATTCACTCCCTAATGGCGCTGGATAAAATTCTTCTCTTCATTGCCTTTTTCGCGGTCGTCAGCGCGGAGTACAATGAGGTGGAAGCAAAAAATAAAACGCAAGAAACCATGGCGGCGAAAAGGGAGCAAAGAGCCAGGTTCGCTGCACCGGAGCCGGTGCGCGGGTCGTTCCAGAAGCTTAACCACCTCATGAACAGGACCGAAGACAGGAACAGCAGGCGTAGGAAGCAGAACATCAATAAAATATTACAGCTGAATCGGAAACACAAAGCGCCAAATGACGATATGATGAACGACAACGAAGGCGCCATCGCAATCAACCAGAAGTCTCCAGCAGATAACGACACGAATACGCTGGCGGACAAGATGAAGGCTCTCAGGCGAGAAGGTCCGACCTACGAAGCGATTTATAAGAACAATTACGTGCCCCAAGTGACAGGAGTGTTCTGTGACTTCGAAAAACACAATGGTTCCATAGATATGTGTAAGTGGCAATGGAACTCGACCGTTTCAAACCACGGCTTGGGATTCCGGGTGGTGACTGCAGCTGAAATCGTGGAAATGAACGAGACAACGAGAGGTCTCAAGTTTTCTGGACCGCAGACTGATGCTGATGGAAATAAGGAAGGTGAGATCGCTTTGGTATACCGTGGTTTATGTTGAACAGCGCTTGATCTCGTTTCTTTTGCATATATTTATATGAATTGCATGTAAATGTTGTATGTTAGAAGTAAGCCATTGAAAAGATTTTTGTCTTTGATAAAATTAAAGATATAAGATTAAAAAATTTGCACCATGTTGAAGTATTTTTTTTAAATAAAATTTATCACTTGAGCGAAATGACAACTTATTAATAAAATAAAACGGAATAAGTTAAGCGATTTTATTTTGTTATTTCGGGTTAGTCATAATTTGCCCAAAGCTGATTTATTTTGCTAGGGCGCGTTTTTTCATTTATCTCTATCAAATCATAACTGCAACCCTTATTGTCTGTATTATCCCTCACAGACATCGTCATGTTGTCGTCTTCACCTCACAGCATCCCATATCTCTCATCTGTTCGCATTACATGAAGCCAAAATCAAAATATTCTTTATTTAAATAGCTTTATACGACCACTAAATTGGTGGAAAAGTTGTCTACTGATTTTCTTGACGGTTCTTCTAATTAGATTCTACATTCCGAACCGGTTTACATATAATTCAATAGTGTCACATGACGATTCAAAGGCTTTATGAGCATACTTGGAAAAGAAGATTTTGCAAAAAAGAATTTACAATTTTGCATCTTTATGTTACAGGATTAAATGGAATGTATATCACCGGTTGAAAATGTAGGTTCTACTTAGAAGAACCGACAAGAAAGTTAGTTAATATATTTCTCAAATGATATACATAGTCAACGATATTATCATGATATAGTATCATGTTGTGATTTATAACGTGGAAAATATTGTATTTAATTTGAAAACTCTATTACAATAGTGTTGCCATATAATTTTTTTACTGTTACCTAATTATTTATGAATTATAATAATATGTCTCCAGCCGTCAATACTACACTTCTACAGATTATAATTATGGGGTTGTAGAACGTTATACGTGTTTGTTAATGTTAGATGTATTTTCATAGCGATCAAATTATCGAAAAGGCTCACTTAACTCTTAGGAACTTATAATATTAAACATTGTTTACGTTTATTAATATAGTTAGTAGTCACACTCGCAATGAATTACTCAAATTTGTACTCGTAATGCCGTGGGTTCAAACGCGGGCAAGCACCACTAAATTTTCATGTGCTTAATTTGTGATTATAGTTCATCTTGTGCTTGATGGTGAAGGAAAAAATCGTGAGGAAGCCTGCATGTGTCTAATTTAATTGAAATTCTACCACATGTGTATTCCACCAACAAGCATTGGAGCAGCGTGGTGGAATAACCTTCAAAACCTTCTCCTGAAAAAGGGAGAGGAGGCCTTAGCCCAGCAGTGGGACATTCACAGGCTGTTACTGTACTCGTAATATAAATATATTGCGAAATGTTAACGTAAATTGTTGAACAACAACTTGTACAAAACTAGAATAATATTGTTGTTTGGTGTGTCAGCTCGCCGCAAGCGCGAATGCAGAGCGTACAGCGCAGACGGGAGTAATTTTTAAGTGGGCGGTAAATACAACGATCGCTCTCTTTTAAGCTCATTTTCTTTATTAAGTACAAGGAATTTTTTATCTTATATGTATGTACGAATAATAAACGAAACGAATAAAGGCAGCCATATAGCCTGTCGGTATGATACGAATATCTTGTGGGTGGATATGCTGTTTTATTAAAACTTGTCATTATCGCATCTCTCACATTATGGCGATTATCAATATTCGTTAATAATTGCAACAACTTATAAATTATACTAGAGGGGTTTCTTGTGACAATGAGGATAAAAAACCGTTAAAATTCGCTTGCTTGATTTGCTCTTTTATTATTCCAATTTTGTAATTTAAACATACTTTCATAAATGTACTGATAAATAAGCCTTTGACAAATTGTGCTCTGGACACTAGGCACTGTAGTAATTTTATTTTAAATATGAATATTGCGCCTGCTTAAATTACCACTCTGGTAAGCTAACCCGATTCGAACTAGATCCAGGTATGTCACTAACTTATTCTATTTTTCGTCGCTGTTAACATTTTTCATTCAATTATATTGTATTGTCGAATGTTTTTCGCGCCAGATAAAGTGTTGCCATGTTATGTGTCTTTATTTTGTTCGGTGAATGTGTTTTTTATTTACTTTGTAATATGCACGTATATATTTTTTATTGTTCATAAATGTTTTTTCTCTTATGTGTATCATATATATGTTTGTTGAAGCATGAATTTAATGTTTTAAAATGAAATATAAACATGTGAAAGCTTATGTAAAATTTATAATTATTGTGTTAAAAAGTTTTTTCTTTTATTTTAAGGATTCGAAATTCAGTTTTTTTTTTATTTTTATGTAAATATACGTAGGTTATTACGAGGAATCAACTTGAACGGCCTAAGGCCTGTTCGAGATCCTATAGATGTGTAATTATAATAGAAAAAAATAACAATAATTGAGGATGCAATCTTTATTTCCTAAGACACTATTATCATCGCACCCGAAATTGACTTCCTTCTGAGTAGCTAACTTAGATCGCACGCATTGTATATTGATATTAAAAGTTGCGAATTGCCGATGGAAATTGTTTTTTTTTTAATATTTTTATTTTATGTAATTAGGTAAGATTATAATTAATGGTAAGTGGTCTCCACCGCCCATAGACATTGGCGCTGTAAGAAGTATTAACTGTCTTACACTGATAATGCGCGACCAAGTTTTCGAACTCAGCGGTTATAATCCTTGGGGGGCGAAGTTACACCGGCATGTGATGAGAGGTATCTACAAAGACGCGCTTGCACAAAGCTCTGCCGCCAAGTCAAATCAAATATAATTGTATGTACTCCTTTTCCTAGGAAAGATTGCCCGTTACCACAAATATAATTATTATTATATGATTTATTTTTATTTAAAAATAGTTAAATCAATTCGTTTATAATTAATATTTCAATAATCCTTATTGCAATTAGCCGAAACAATGACAAGAACTTTTTGCTACATTTAAATTATTGTATTTTAATAACGAATACTATAATTTTATATTTAGATAAGCTTATTCTTCCAGCATAATCTTATCTAAATATAAAATTTAAGCCAAATCGTTGTAACCGTTTTCGAAATACTCGAAATATATACTCTACATGTACAAGATATGCTCATTTAATAATATAAGATTTAAAATATATAATAAACCCCACCCATGGACATTGATACTGTGAGAAATATTAGCCATATCTTACATCGTCAATGCACTACCAACCAAGAGATAGCTGCTTGAAGTTACACTGGCTTACTCAAACTTTAAACCGGAACAATAATAAAGAGTATTACTGTTTGGCAATAGAATATATGATGAATGAAGCTCGCACAAAGCCACCGAGTGTTTAGCGGAATTAAAGAAGCTATAGGAATTTATTAATTTTTATAACAATGTTTATGCACTGCTTTTCAAAACTTGAGAAATACGCCTCAACGACGCGCTTCATTTCATGGTCGAATGTGATGTAATAATCGGTGTATGTAATGTCGGAGAATATAAAAACCCTCAAAGTCATTGTTCTTTTAATTACATTGAGTTAAAGACAGCTGTATAAGGCTATTTCCTCATAATACTGAAGACGGATTAAAACACTGATAAACTATAAAATTGAATTTCATTCGATAATGGTTCTAATTTCGATTGTGTTTCGTAAACTGTTCTAAACAATGCGATTCCATTTTGAGCTACCAAATTACATTGGATGAAGCGTCATTTTATATCCAAAAAAAGCTTCAGACATTATCTTTATGGTAATTAAATGAACATAAAAGAGCGTTCATAAGCGAATTGACCTGGTGAAAGGTTACCCCTTTACCCTGCCTTCGAGCCATTTGATGGTAGAATATATGATGAGTGGGTGCAATTAAACCACGGCGTTACTACTACCACGAGGTTAAATTGAACGATTTATTCGTGACGTCACACTGCTGTGCAGTTAAAATGTAAGCCTTTTTGATGTTTGTGTATTTTTTTGTTTCTATTATGTTTGGTATTTTGTTATTCTACCACGACTGTATTCTTGGAAATTAACAGTAAAAACGGGCTAAAGTCGAGAAATAAGCAATGGTTAATGATCAGTGAATAAGTGTTTAATTGGTCCATGTCAAATTTGTTGTAGTCAATTTTTTATTGTAACGAAAACATTTATTTTAAGCTAGTACAGTCATTTTTATTAAAATATTCTGTGATTAAAATTAAAATAAAAACAAAATACGCATTAAAAATTTATTTAATTATTTATTTATAATTATTTTTATTTATTTTATTAATCGATTTTGCATGTTAATTCAAATTTTCGTTCTTTAAACCAGAACATAATAATACAAAGTATTGCTATTTCGTGAGCTCCTGTCTCCTTCCACAAGTCATTCGCTGGTATTCGTCTACCAAAATACGATATTAGTATAAGGCAGTCCTGCCAGTTTGAATTAAGCCTAACCCGCTGGAGACAATTGAAATAAATTGATCCGTCAACGACTTCCTCAGCTTAACACTTATTTAACGAGACAAAGTGAAGGGAACACGCCTACGCTACTGAGCGAAGCAAAACCGTCTGCAGCGGGAAATAACCCCTATGCGATGGTCACATCTGTGTGAACAAGATAAGTTTTTTAAAAAAACTTCGTAATAGTTTTACATATTCAATTTGCTATATATTACTTAACATTAAAGAATCACATCTCGTGCTTGACGGTGAAGGAAAACATCGTGAGGAAAGCTGCATGTGTTTAATTTCACTGAAATTCTGCCACATGTGTATTCCACCAACCCGCATTGGAGCAGCGTGGTGGAATAAGCCCCAAGCCTTCTCCTCAAAAAGGGAGAGGAGGCCTTAGCTCAGCAGTGGGACATTCACAGGCTGTTACTGTACTGTAAAGAATCACATAGACTCGTTATGTCGTGACGACAGTACGAGCTCTGCTAAGCCCTCGTCGCATCTGTCTTAACGCAGAAAATCCAAAAACTATCGAACCGATTCTCATACGGTTTTCTCCGATGGACGAAGTGATTGAGGATGGATTAGGTGTATTAGAATTCATTAGGTTTTTTTGAAAAATGGTTGAAATATGACGGAAAAACATGTCAATCGGAAGCTTTATCGGCGTGTACCGTTAAGCCACTAGTTGTATGTATTATTCTTCTAGATAGGCTTTGTGTAAGCTTGGCTGCGTAGTTACAAGCTACTCATTATATATTCTATCGCCAAATAGCAATGCTTAGTATTGTTGTGTTCGGATTTGAAGCTATTGTAACTACAGGCACAGGGGGCACATATAATTTTCCAATCATAACAATCTCATTTCCCAAGGTTGGTGGCATTAGTGATATTAGAGGTAGTTAATATTTCTTACATCGACATTGTCAATGGACGGTGGTGACCTCTTATCGGTGGACCATTTGTCAGACCGTCTATCTGTTTTATACAAAAAAAAAAGATTACGATATAAGCGTTCTTCGTCTTCCAACCACTGAGCAATCAAATCTCATTTTTATAATAATGTACGAGTATAATTTAGTATACATCAACTTCATTACGTTATATAATTGATGAATATAATAATAATAATCCTCCAGACCGATTTCGGCCACGGCGGGCAATCTCGAGAAATTAGCCAACTACGCAGGAGATATTATAGTGCACAAGTGTGTGCGCAAACACAGGTGCACTCTCTATTCCCTAACTCTCATAATCCGATGGGACGGCAATCCGACACGACCGGAAAGAGTTCAGGCGCAGGACCAACGGCTTTAAGTGGTTTCCGAGGCACGGGAGTGTACACACTTCGAACTTCCAGACTCCGGGCTGCTACTGAGAACTTTTCAGACAGAAAAACGCCAATAACATTTTAATGGCCCGACCTGGGAATTGAACCCAGGACCTCCGGGTATGCGGCTTTACATCGAGCCACTAGCCCAACGAGGCATTTAAATAACATTAATTATGTAAATAATGATCTGCAAGCGATCGAGGGATCTTATCATGTTTTATACTCCACAACATGTACTTTTATATTCACACAACATTTTAATCCAGGTATTATCCTAGTTCTGGTTATAACGTTATTAACGGTTTCCTTGCGATATTTTCCTTCACATCTTAGCACGAGTTGAATTACTTTATGTTGTCTTGGTTTCCGTAACAGCCTGTGAATGTCCCACTGCTGGGCTAAAGGCCTCCTCTCCCTTTTTGAGGAGAAGGTTTGGAGGTTATTCCACCACGCTCCTCCAGTGCGGGTTGGTGGAATACACATGTGGCAGAATTTCAAGTGATATTATACACATGCAGGTTTCTTCACGATGTTTTCCTTCACCTTCAAGCACGAAATGAATTATAATCACAAATTAAGCACATGAAAATTCAGTGCTGCTTGCCCGGGCTTGAACCCATCGATCATCGGTTAACATTCACGCGTTCTTAATCTTGGTCTTGAAAATTGTCTTGGTTTAATCCTACAATATTGGTAAGTGTCACGTGATCTAGCCACGACACCATCTTGGCTCATACAATCATTGAACATTGAAGTTACATACTTACGACTTTATAAAGGTTGTTTAGCGTTTGTTTAATTAAAAACGATCTTTCTCTTTCTGTAACCATTGAATTGACATTTGAAAGAAGAAGACAGCATTGTTTAACTAGACACCACCTAAACAACAGTTATAAATAAAGCCATTATTGTCTATGAAACAAATATCACAATATTATCGCCTTTTGAATTTTGCAACAGATAAAGTAGGAAAATGTAATTGTAGTTGATTTTGGGTGTTCCAGTCATCAGCTATTACTATTAGGCATAATTATATGAATGTGAGGATTTGAAAGCCACTAATCACTTCAGAATATAACAAATTTTCACTCAATAATATTTTATATTTGTTTATTATACATACTTATATAGATAATTACAATCAGACTCAGGACAAACAGACATGTTTATGCACACAAATGTCTGTCCTAGGTGGAAATCGAACCTACAACCTTCGGCGTGAAAGGCAAGTATCTACCAACCACGCCAACCGGTTCGTCAAATTTATTTGGTTATTCATTTAAAACTCAACATATAATCTATATGTCGGATCAATGTGATAATAGAAATGTTAAGAATTCTCCCAAGTTAATTTTAAGCATTGAATTCTCAACTAGCATATTAAGACGCGTGCGCATTTATAAATAAAACAAAGACAAAATGTTCCTTAAATAAATTATACATATGAACCAGTTGTGTTAATGTGTCTACTCGTTGCTGTTTTGTTGCCGCGCACGCGCCGGTCTGAAATAGACCCGCTGTATTCTCCCCATCTCAATGAATGGTATTTGAATGTATTATATAAATAACTATGTATTCTCTGTTAATAATAATACGTTTTATGTATTTATATTAAAACAACGATGATACGAAGTTTTTTTTAATATAAATAGGCGTGCAAATGGAATACCTGGGAGCCCAATTCGATAAACGGCATTTTTTCAAGTCTATAGTGAATAACATCTTAATCAAGATCTCGACCAGTGATTTCGCGTCAATTGATATTGCTGACCAATGATATCGGTGTCAAAGTTGTTTATTTGGGTTTATTCCTCCTGTAATTGGAACATCTTTTTCTGTACCCTATTTCCACCCAAAATATAGTCTAACACCGAAAAAAAAATAATAATATCAATTTATATTACTTCGCGGAAAGTTGTAATTTCATCCAGTATTGCATATAGTATATTCTTATGTATGGGATGGTTTACATACTCGAATGTACATAACTCAGAGTAAACGTGTCTACAAATAAGACGTCGGATTTCTAGAAGCATTCGGAATGTCACAGGTTAAGTAACGTCAACAAAAATCTTTATGTTAAAAATTGAAGAAATATATTATACAATATGCCTTATTAAGTAGTTACAAAAATAAATAGTTAAAGCGCGATGTAAAATACAACTAACACCATCTATTGATGAAAAGAGAAATTGAAATGACATTTGACATAATGTTATTTGATCTTGAACACTCATGATTAAGGAAATTTGACAGGACGTAATAACTTATATAATTATAATCTTCAGTTGTAAAAACCCTAATTAAAATCAGATTAATGACTTAAATATAAATAGCTATAAGTCAATGGGAGCACATATCGGCCAATGAATGTTGCTCATCACTACGACCGGTAATTCTTCAATTTTTTTATCTTACTCTTCTCAGAATTTCATGTTATTTTAGCTTAATAACTAAACTATAAACTGGCGCTTACTACCCTCTTCTCTCTCTTCGAAATTTTATAATGATTGGTAGAGTAGTTAAGACGTGATAGCGTTGCAAACAAACAAACTCACTAAACGCCTTAATAATGTTTATATATAAATAAAGTAAATTTAAAGATATGAAATATTTATGAAAGAATTAGAGGTTCGTTAATGTGTAAAACATTAACACATATAATAATCTTACTTGTTACTTCATTAATAAAAATATCTATACTAGTTAATTAATATTGTTCTCCTAGCCAAAATAATGGCGGCCATTCGAAACAAAGATTAGCCAACTTGACGGGAGATACAATGCTTTGGTAATTTATTTTGATGACATTTTACAACCCTGGGCCGTAAAATAAGACCAAACAAATATCCTGATGTTATTGATTGAAAAATAACTCATTTTATTAATTAAATTATCGAGTAACTTAATTTAATATAAATTAAATGCTTTGGCTAGCAATGTTTACAGAGTATAGAGTAAAAAAAGATCACAGATAAAATAAAATTATAGTGTACAGCAGTGCTAATCTGTACGGACTCACTTCATTACTCACCCGTGAAATGTTGACAACCGACTTATGGTGATATACTCTTCTACTGTTGATGCGTGTGTTCTTGAAGTGTTATAATTATAACGGTCAATGTCGCATATTACTTTCTGATATTTCACGTCCGTTTTCTGCATTAAATTTCGGAGATTTTCCTTAGAGAATAGCTCTATAGATTATAGAAGTGTCCATTTTATTTATTACTACATATCCCGTGATATGATAGATACTTTCAAATTAGTCTCAATTTCCAAACACCGGACTTTTAAGTCGAAATGTCCCATCTTAACCGATGATCGTGGGTTCAAGCCCGGGCAAGCACCACTGAATTTTCATGTGCTTAATTTGTGGTTATAATTCATCTCGTGCTTGACGGTGAAGGAAAATATCGTGAGGAAACCTGCACGTGTCTAATTTCACTGAAATTCTGACACATGTGTATTCCACCAACCGCATTGGCGCAGCGTGGTGGCTTAAGCTTCAAACCTTCTTCTCAAAAAGGGAGAGGAGACCTTAGCCCAGCAGTGGGACATTCACAGGCTGTTACTGTACTGTTACTGGACTTTTAAGGCTTTTGGAATGGAAAAACCAATAAATGTAAAAATTTTAAGCATTCATTAATTGATGCCACACAAGCTAGCCGCTATGATAAATGAGCAAGTTTTTCAATAGACCAAAGCTCAAGCACATTTTCCTATGCTGCCTACGATATGAATGAAGAGATTTTCGGTTGAGATCAACGTGTTCAGCTCTATGTAAAATATACTTTGGGTAGAATATTTTCTAGTTTTATTGATTGTATGTCAATCACGCTTGACGGCCCATTGAAATTTGGTATAGAAGTCAATGGAATAGGACATAACATTATTAACAATTATTATTAATAATATAACATTTTTTTTATTAAGCCATTTTTGCTCCATATTAAATGAATTTGTTTTTAATTGTTTAGGTGATTGACAATGGTTTATATTTAAGAATAGATTTCACCCGCGATTTCGCCCGCGTAGCAGGAGCAGATGTTAGATATAAAAAGTACCCTATGATTTAAAGTTTGCTTCATACAAAATTTCATTAAAATCCGTCCAAGGCTTAGCCATGAAAACGTTATAAATAGATAGATATATAGAATTACTTTCGCATTTATATATAAGTATATATGTATTTGTTATCAACGACAAATGACATCGTATTTAGAAAAAGGCAACGATCTATGTGTTAACTTCTTATAAGCTGATTACCTTTAACCACTTACCATTAGATTACAAATATAAAATTTAAAATCATTTAAGTCTTATTGCAGTGATTTAATGTAAAATACACGAAGAGTTATCACTTGAAAGGTCATACATAGTACAATGTCAACTCGGAAAGGGATTGTTACCGTATCAACTCAAGCCGTTCATAATTATTTATATGAAACTCCCTACCGCAAACGCACACTAATCGTAATGTAATTGCCTCACCTCGGGAACAGCTCACGAACCGCGGTGCGACGCGTAGTCCACTTGCAGTTTCCGCGCTTGGTTACCTTACGTTGTTACGTTTGGTTGACGGCGAGAATACGATACGGTGACGATTCCTTTCCGAGTTGATATGTATGCTATGATCTGAAAATAAAGTTTTTCTAGAAAATAATTCTTTTCTGTTCTAGAACTAGAAAAACTTCATTTTCTAGAAAGGAAAAGAAAAATTATCGTGTCTTTACACAGAGGAAAGGAAAGATTGCTAGAGTCGAAGTAAGGTCTTGAAATTACCCCTCAACCGATATCGGAGCAGAGAGCTGAAATGCCAAATCATAACCTCAAAAGCAGGTCTTAGCCCATCGGTGAGAATTTCACAGGCTGTTACTTATGGACTGTATCTGTAATGTTGTCTATAAATAACAGCTGGTAAATACACCTGTGGCTGTTTCATAAATTTTATCTCGTGGACAATTTCTTGTATAAGAGTATTCATTTGTTTGGTAAAAACACTTTCTTATGTTATTTTCCAGGTCATTTCCTGTATCTTCCGGTTGATCCCACGATGGAGAACATGGTGATTAAGTCACCACCTTTCCGTGGTCTATGGGAATTTTGTAAGGTAATGATAATTTAACTTTACTAATATTTTCTGTTGTATTAGTGGAAAGGTTAATTCGTAGACCAACAAAATTTATTTTATTCAATTAAGCTTTTACAAGTACTTTTGAGTGAACATTTAAAGATTATATTGAACTAGTTTCCGCTTGCGACTTCGCCTCCCTGAGTCTGAGGCTTAGTGCGTGACACGTTTTCGGTACTTCTGCAAACGTGTATTCAAATATCATGATAATTGATTAAGAAGTTTAGTGATAATGTTGTGAAAACAACTAAACAAACTCAATTGACGGGCCGGTTTGTCATTACAGTAATATGATAATTATTCAATTGTATAGTCGAGTTACAAATTAACTATAATATGTTAAATATTAATTATCTGTTCCCGTTTTATATAATATATATTAATAATGTAGATAACATTGAAAACTCTCCTATCTCTTTCTGAGTTATATAATAATGAACAATAATAGACGAGCCGGTTGGTAACCCCAAATAAATGGGCTAATAAATTAATTGACGAGCCGGTTGGCGTGGTTGGGGGATGCTTGCCTTTCACACCGAAGCTTGTGGGTTCGATTCCCACCCAGGACAGACATTTGTGTGCATGAACATGTCTGTTTGTCTTATCTGTCTGTCTGTCTGGGTGTTATTATCTATATAAGTATGTATTTACAAAAAAAAAGTAGTATATGTAGTATATCAGTTGTCTGGTTTCCATAGCACAAGCTTTGCTTAATTTGGGATCAGATGGCCGTGTGTGAATAATGTCCCAGGATATTGTTATTAAAATTTCGCATTTATGATTATTTATGATATTAGTTAGGATGTAATTCTAGCACAATTGCGGAATATAATTTTTCTTGAATAAAGTTTCTCTAATTTTATATCGCATACTTTACTCAACCATATTTTATCTTTTTATTAGTTCGAAGTACGTCTTCATCAGAGTAAGATGCAAAATGCAAGTATAAGGCTGGTCTCCGAGTCTACAATGTCTGAAGTGCAATGGATTCTTCAAGAAATTGCAGGAAACAATTTCGATAGGTAAGAAAATTCTCAACAATAAATACGAGTAACATTTAATATAAGATGAGTGCAATGGGAGCATTTTCAAGTTATTGAGACATTATTATATACAGTACCGTAACACCCTCTGAATATCCCACTGGTGGGCTAAGGCCTCCTCTCTCTTTTGGACGAGAAGGTTTTCCACCACGCTGCTCCAATGCGGGTTGGTGGAATACACATGTGGCAGAATTTCAGTAAAATTAGACAAACCAGGTTTCCTGACGATGTTTTCTTTTGCCGTCAAGCACGAGATGAATTATAATCACAAATTAAGCACATGAAAATTCAGTGGTGCTTGCCCGGGTTTGAACCCACGATCATTGGTTAAGATTCATGCGTTCTTACCACTGGGCCATCTCATTATTATAAGAGCAATTGTAATTGGATAATCGTGTCGGATGAGCCAGGGGTTAAAATCCGAGTGAGTTTTCAAGTAATTAATTTTTAATATTAAAATTTTTTTACATATCTTACTTAGAAATAAAAAAATACTAACTCCACGATGTTTTATCATTTATATACTGGTAGGGCTTTATGCAAGCTCATCTGGGTAGGTACCACCCACTCATCAGATATTCTTCCGCAAAACTGCAGTACTTGGTATTGTTATGTTTCCGTTTGAAGGGCGATTGAGCCAAATACAGACACAAGGGACATAACATCTAAGTTCCCAAGGTTGTTGGCGCATTGGCGATGTAAGCGATGGTTAACATTTCTTACAACGCTAATGTCTATGGGCGTTGAGCACTTACCATCAGGTGGCTCATATGCTCGTCCACTAACTATACTATAAAAAAATATGTTGTGTTGATCAGATGCCTTATTTATCAGTCTTTTTGACATGAGATTTTAAATTGTTAATATACAAAGTTAAAAATAAATGTGGAATCTTATTATAGAAACCGTAAAATTATCATTATTAGTTTTTCCTAATGAAATATTTATTTGTTACGTCAAATCAAGAGGTTAAATGTCCAACGTGTTTTCAATAAGACGGTTACAAGATACAATAAATAAAACAAACGACACTCGCTTGTTTTAATATATACTTGTTCATCAAATTTTTTATTTGCTTTTGCATTTTTAATCAATATGTGGATATTGTTCTGTTACATCATTACATTAAACATTAATTTAATCAAACGATACATACCCAAAATGTTTTAAAATTTGTATTTCATTTTGGAAACCTTTTAAAATAATTAACTTTTTAGAAAGAGAGGTAATATTTCATGCGCGTTTATTTATTTATTTAGATGGAACTCCAACAGAAGTATATATAAAAATACAAATATACGAGTTTTAGTTTAAAATTATTAAATGGACCCCCAATTATAGAACACAACAGGCATAAGAATAGTAGACTAAACGAAAAGTGAAATCATTAAACAAAAAATAAAAAAAAATTAAAACAAACAACAAACCTTTGGGGAATGTAAAGTTTAATTATCACAGCCTGACTTCGGTTATGATAGTTGCACGTATGAAATATTACATTTTATTATTTCATTAGAGTAGAGAGTAACAGCCTATTAATGTCCCACTGCTGGGCTAAGGCCTCCTCTTCCTTTTAAGGAGAAGGTTTGGAGCTTATTCCACCACGCTGCTCCAATGCGGGTTGGTAGAATACACATGTGGCAGAATTTCAATGAAATTAGACGCATGCAGGTTTCCTCACGATGTTTTCCTTCACCGTCAAGCAAGAGATGAATTATAAACACAAATTAAGCACATGAAAATTCAGTGGTGCTTGCCCGGGTTTGTATCCACGATCATCAGTTAAGATTCACGCGTTCTAACCACTAGGCCATCTCGGCTTTTTTATTATATTTTATTTTATTTTTATTATTTCATTGTATATTATATATTCTTATTCATTTCTTATTCTTATTTCTGATTTATTTATGGCTACTTGACTCCTTGACTGGTCTTGACTGATCACAGTTAAATATGATTAAGAATTTGTCAATAAGCATACTTTACTAATTTCGTTTGCCTTTCGTAATGAGAAAGCAAATTTGATTTAATCATTTACATAAAATTTGAGACTTATTTGCAAAAATCAAATAGATTTTAATTTCCCGACCCACGTGAATCTTTGACCTCGAGACTTGCAGACATATAAGCCTAGCTACTAAAAAAACGGTACTATCAGCCTTTGGTTGGTTGGTACAAAATGTTAGACGAGTGAGAGAGAGAATGATATAGTAATATAGGTGATGAACAAAAGCTGCCTGTTTAAGAGATTTGTTTATTTACAGTTGGCAGCCCTTGCGCTTCATGATTGGTAAAGTTCAGCAAGAAGTTCGTATAATAGTCGAGGTAACCAGACCAAGCTACGTGAGTCTCACGCAGACTCTACCACACATAGCGCTGGACAACATCCGCATGGTGGAGTGCTTACCTGAACCGCCGGTGTTCAATGGTGAATGCCAGAATGGACAGCTGAAGTGCAAAATTATGAATGTAAGTGGAATGATTACTTTGACATTGCTAAGTACATCGATTTTGGTTATTAAAGGAAAGGAAGTCGTACATTCTATTGGTATTTTATAATTAATTGTTTCACATATATTAAAATATAGGAAAATTAATAGTAATAATAATATAAGATGGAATACGTTTAATAATATGATTTGATTTGGTTTGTAGAAGGAGTCTTGTATCAAGCTTCAGCAAGTCTGTGATCTTGTCAAAGACTGCGATGATGGTAGCGACGAAAATCAGAATTGCGGTAAGTATATTCAAATATAGTTTTGAAAAAAATATTTAGTTAATCTTAGGAAGACAAACAGTTATGATATATACAAAAATAATTATTACATTAAAAAAAAGCATATACCAAACAAGTCTTCAAAAAAAATTAAATCAAAAATACATAGCAAAATAATAACAATTAAAATTAAAGATTATTTAAAATGTTAAGGGGTATGACAAAATTAATAAATAATTTTATAAAAAATAATACACAGATTCTATTCAAGATGACAATTTATGGTTACAATTTATTTTACATTTTATTTCCTTCAGTGGCATAAAAAATAAATCAAGAACATTGAATATATTATTATGGTTTATGCATGATGTGTATAGACAGCTGTTGCGTACGTACTTAGATTTAGATTTAGGAACATCGTACAAAAATGTATTTCGTGATTGTCTAATCCAATGAATATCTAACTAAGAAAGGAGATTCAATATAGTTATTCAATTACACGATGAAATTACACGATCACGTCACATTAATTTACGTCTCGTAATAAAGACAAAAAATATGAATACACATAAGAAAAAAAGTACATAGAATCGGTTTACAAACTAGATATATATAACCTAAAAATCATTTACCGAGCACACGGAGTAGCACGCGCTATTTTTGAATTTCATTTATTAAGGCATCCGATATAACAGCATTCTGACACTTCCAGCGGGCGCTACATAGGATTCTAGTTCTTCTAAAAGAAAATATTATTTATTAAAGAAAATACTTTGCATGTTTTGTATTTTATTTTAGCCTAATGGGCGTATTATAAAATTGTATTAACAGAAGTTTATTATTTAAGTAATTTTATCTTCTTTTACCTTTTACTGCACTGAATGTAACGTTTGTGTTGGCAGCATATGTACAAGGCGTAGACTGAAAAGCAGCCTAGCTGAGACTACGACCTTTTCACCAAATTATCAAACATCACATTGTTAATTCTTTTTTTTATGGTTTTGTACCTTAATTTTGTCCTTGTTTCTTTTTTGTGAACAAATTATTTTGTTATTATTATTATTAATCATTGTGAATTTCAATTCATAGATAACATTATTATTATTTATTGCAGATAAAATGCCGTACGGCTCATATTGTAATTTCGAGCAAGATTCATGCGGCTTCGAAAATGTTCCTCAGTAAGTACAACATTATTATTCAAATATGTATAAAGTCATATCATATACAACAAGATACTGATAGTAGAGTTTTTCTTTTTAAGGCAGACTATATTCATTCATAATAACTACACATTCTTATTATTTCAGGCCAATCCTAAAATGGTCGCGTCACAGCGGTCCCACGCCTACTGACAAGACAGGTCCGAACTACGATCACACTTGCGGCCCAACGCTGGTGTACACCACGGCTAATCCCATGGTACCTCTCTCACCCGCCCACATGAACTATACCTTAACAACATGCGTTGGTTACTATTTCTTCGTGAACATGAACGTAACCGGGCCGAACAAAGAGAGGGCTGACTTCGCCTCAACTGCAGTTATGAAAACTGTCATCTTCAATCCGCCGCCTAAACTCCACGGAGATATTAATTCTAGATACTATAATTGCTGCATGGTAAGATTTTGTTATGTATCTATTAAGATTTACTTGTTTTTTTTTATAAAAAGGTACACTAGTAATGTGTGTCAAGTAATCTATATATACATATCTTAATTATAATAAGAATAATATCCTGGGACATTTTTCATACACCAACTGATCCCAAATAAAGCTTGTACAGAGCTTGTACTGTGGAAACTAGACAACTGATTACGTATACTAGTTTTCTTTTGTAAATACATACTTATATTGATAATTACACCCAGACGCAGGACAAACAGACATGTTCATGCACACTAATATCTGACCTGGGTGGGAATCGAACCTTCGGCATGGCAAGGCAAGCATCCCCCAACCACGCCAACCGGCTCGTCAATTAATTTATTAGCCCATTTATTTGGGATTAACATTGTCTAAAACTAAACTCAGTTTCTCCCATCTTGCATGTGTCATCCCTCGCTCAGTACACACAAATGTTTCCGTTTTTCTTTTCATCATCATATATATATATATATATATATATGATGATGAAAAGAAAAACGGAATCATCATATATATATCATATATATATATATATATATATATATATATATATATATATATATATATATATATATAATTACAGATTCGATTTTATTATCAACAAAATGGCCGCAACTACGGCTCCTTAAGCGTTGACGTGGTCGAATTGACTCCAAGAGGAAATATCACCACGTCCCTCTGGTTCTCTACTAAGGATAAAGGGGAGAATTGGTACAGAGCTGCAATTTTCCTGCCAAATATCACTCGAAGGTAAGCGCTATTGTATAATGTAAATACATAAATATTTTATGGTATGTATATAACGTACATGTGTGTAATTTATTTGAATAATCGTGATAGTTGAAGTACCGCCTTCGTGTATTTCTGATTAGCCTAAAGGTTGATTGGTAGAGAACAGCTTTCAGGTATTAAGTCCGTTTTTTTGAACAACTGCAATAAGTGGGTGATTCCAGAGGGACGTTAATGGTGCCCGTTTATACATTGTGCATATCACATCCATTGTGTGTGTGTGTGTATGTCTGGACATTTGGAAGTGTAAGATGGGGGGGGGATCATTCGTACCAACGTATTCAAGGTTAAAAAAACCACATCGAATTTACTGAACTAATTATTTAATAGAAAATTAAAAGAATGACACTAATCGCACTGAATATCAAATTTCGGCTAAATCGTAGCCTGCGAGGATACAGACTGAATTTTGAATTAAAATTAATTAAATGAAGTAAACTTCTTAAATTGAGCTGAGTTGCAGTATGATAATACAACGTTGGTACTAAAACGCTGAATGAGCTTTATGTACATAGAAATAAGGATTATAACAGTACACAGCCTGAGGCCACCAGTTACAAAGAAAACGTCTCGGTCGTTCTGCCCTTTACCAATCCTGTTCTGTCGTCTCCTTTCAGACTATGACAGTCTCACTAGTGAAAGGTGAAGGCACCCCTCGAAGTTAGGTTGTGCCGTTAGGTCACTCGCAGGGTCCAATTTCCTAATCAGAAATCCAGAAGCGATCTGGATAGCAACTCCATCAGGTCTGTGTCGCTGGTGGTCAGTTCTTAAAAAAAAACGACATTTGGATATTCCACAGTTGGTCAAGGGCTTTCAATCCCCTTGGAGATAAATAAAAAAATATAGTTTGATAATCACTCCTGGATCTTCTCCGCTTAGTTCCGCTTAAATTCATGTGATAAAAAATTATATATATTATCGGGCTTACTTATAAATGTTTGCTGTCTTCTTCTTTCGAATATCAAATCAGTAATGACAAAAAGTACGAGCAACGTTTATAAGTACATAAATAATTTATATAATTATAATTAATAGTTAATTTATATATTTTTATGTTATAATATATTTCTTTTCCCCAGATACTATTTCATCTTTAAAACTCGCATGGGCATGCGAATCTATTCGGACTCCGCAATAGATGACTTCTCTATGGCTCCCGAATGTTTCGGCCTGAACATAAACGCTACAGCGTTAGGGGATTACAACTATTACGATCCTATATTTGAAGAGAAGACCACACCACATCCAGATTTCGTTGATGCAACCTGTAAGTATAACTGGATATATTACATATACTTAGTGGGGCTTTGTGAAAGTCCGTCTGTGACCATCCACTTATCAGATAAATGGTAGTGCTTATAATGCTTTTTACTGGTGGTAGAGCTTTGTGCAAGCTCGTCTGGGTAGGTACCTCATCAGATATACTCATCAGACGTTCTACCGCAAAACAGCAGTACTTGGTATTGTTGTGTTCCGGTCTGAAGGGTGAGTGAGCCAATGTAATTACAGGCACAAGGGACATAAAATCTTAATTAATGGTTGAAATTTCTTACAATGCTAATGTCTAAGGGCGTTTGGTGACCACTTACCATCAGGTGGCCCATATGCTCGTCCGCCGTCCTATTCTATAAAAAAAAAGTATTGTTGCGTTCCGGTTTGAAGAGTGAGTGAGCCAATGTAACTACAAGGGACATAACTCTTCTCATCTTCTCAAGGTTGGTGGCGCATTGGCGATGTAAGGAATGGATAATATTTCATCACCAATTTTTATTGGTGGTGACCACTTATCAGGTAGCCCATTTGCCTGTCCGCCTACTTATAACATAAAACTCTACTAAGTTACTATCACGTTTCAGATTATCGTTTCTCCACCTGTGGTAACTTGGGTCGATACGGTCCAAATCAAACCATGTGTGACATCGCGTACAACAATACCCCCGTAGCGGTGACAGTACTACAAGAAAAGCCCTACCAGGGGATACAGGTGTGGGAGGTGCCTAACGAAGGGTTATATACGTGAGTAATTAGATATTATTCTTGATATTTATATATTAAGGAGATACGTATATTATATTTTGCAAACTCTGACGTCAGTTAAAGAACTAAAATATCAACGTCAAATGTCGTTAGAAAAATAAAGTTACTTGATTTAGTCAATGGGAAAGATCTCTCCTCACGTAATGGGCAATCGGTGAATTCAGAATTAAACTACTAAGTTTCTCATTACATTTGGCGGAATCATATTTTTTATATTGATAGTTGTTATATCTACAAAATATTTGCTTTTCTATATCTTTGATCTAAGTATATACCGCAACGATTGTTCATATGACATTAAACACCAAACAGCGCTGTATGTCTAATCTGTAACGTGTCGTAACCGTGTTGTTTTAAATATTGTACTTGCATTTTGTTTGAAAACACCTTAGAATTGACTTTATTATAAAACATGTTCCACTCAAGAAAATCAAAAAACCTCATTAGAATAAAATATGGGTAAGAGTCGTTCTTTAATTTTAATGTGTTTGTTAAATTCGATTATATTTCCATAATAATTGAAATTGTTTTATAAGTATAATGGCGACGGGAGCGTCGGGCGGGCTGGGCTCGATGTGGGCGGGCGTGTCGCACGCGGCGCAGGCGCGCGGCCTGTTCGAGCTGCACCGCGGGGAGCGCCTCTACATGCTGCTAGGGCAGCAGGGGGTGAACGCTTGCAAGAAGGTTAGCTTATTCTGTCAATTCTATTATAATTTTTTGTGAAATTACTATGTATACATGTAACAGCCTGTTAATGTCCCACTGCTGGGATAAGACCTCCTCTCCCTTTTGAGGAGAAGGTTTGGAGCTTATTCCATCACGCTGCTCCAATGCGGGTTGGTAGAATACACACGTAGCATAATTTCAATGAAATTAGACACATGCAGGTTTCCTCACGATGTTTTCTTTCACCGTCAAGCACGAGATGAATTATAAACACAAATTAAGCACGTGAAAATTCTGTGGTGCTTGCCCGGGTTTGAATCCACGATCATCGGTAAAGATTCACGCGTTCTAACAACTAGGCCATCTCGGCTATGTATTTACATATTAAATAAAAACAATATTTATAAACTTGTATTAAAATTATTTTAGACTCTATCTGCTCAAGAGAGTCAAGAATGTTCTAGAAGAGATTCAAACGAGACAGCTATCGTGTTCACGAGTAAGACACACGAAGTTCGCAACACGCACGTGACTGACGGCGGGGGCGGGGGAGGGGGCGCTACTTTTGTCTTCCTGGTAAGTTTTGGAAACTTGATCTGAACTCTGCCGTGCGCTTTCTCTTATCAATATGTACTGTGATACATGTGTTTGTATATATATGTGTGTAGCACAAACAACCGTTCGCGTAATGTCGAGGACAGTGAAAGAGTAAACCTTAAGTAAACACGTAAGCACCAAAAGTTTAGCAAAAGCATTCATACAAACGTAATAAATTTTATTACTAATTCAACAGCAAACCTAATTGGTCGAGAGAGATCGAGATGTATGATAGATCTGGTTTTTTTATTATATCTATATCAATATATTTTACGAATATGAAATGTTTGGGGTCATAGATATAGAATTTGTTAATAATTTGACTATACTTTAAACTTTTGGATTTTCGTGTAGCTGTGAAACATCGTGACAGAAAAACAAATACGTGTATTCTGTAGAGGGAATGTATTCCTTCTCTCTGCCGCAATCAGCTTAGAAGTTACACGAACACAAATAGATGTACCAAACATTATTTTAAAAACTAATGTCCCGTCTCGGCACCACACGGATATAATAAAAAAATAAATTAAAAAAAACTATTTTTTGTTTCGGCCAGAAACCTTCTCGAGCTTACGTAGAATAACTTAACAAAGTTCTATTATAATCTGATGAATGGTTTAGCAACGCATAGAGGACGAACATATTTTTATGACATGTAATTTTGTCCAATCCATAGCTGGACAAAGAAGGTCAGCCAATACCCTTGCTGGTGGGAGGCGGTGGTGGAGGTCTATCAGTGGGCGTGTTCAGGGACGACGGTTCCCAGCACGCCAGGGGACGAACAAATACCACGCCGGAATCTGGCTACATGTACGGCCAGCCTGGGAGGACTTCTGGTTAGTTATATTAATTTTAGACGTAGTTCGGTTTCATTGATAAATTAACATTTATAAGGGTTCAAATCAAAATCATTTTGTAATTGCAAATTATGATGATTTTAATTACTTTTTCTCTATTAATTAATACCTATACAATAAATCACGTTTTAAATTATAAGTACTGTACAGAATTGTATATGTGACCTTTTTTTGTTAAACGAATATTTCAAGGAATAATTTAACATGTACTTATCATTATTACATATTAAATAAACTTGAACCTAGGTGCTGGAGGTGGATGGATATCTCGGCCAGGTCCGATAACGCCAGGCTTTGAACTGGTTCGTGGGACGTCCCTTAGGGAAGGAGGATTCGGTGGTGCGGCGTGTTCTGGGGGAGCGCACGGGGGCTTCGGTGGTGGAGGTGGAGGATGTCTTAGAGGAGGTGGCGGTGGTGGATGGGTTGGTAAGTACAGATACAAGTTGTAATATCTAGTTTTTAGGATTTTTATTCATATATTATACATTTGACTACCACGTCACTGTTGGTAGCTTGTGTGTGTGTGGTTGAAGCTTTGTGAAAGCTCGTCTGGGTAGGTACCATCCACTCACCAGATATTCTACCGCAAAACAGCCGTACTTGGTATTGTTGTGTTCCAGTTTGAAGGGTGAGTGAGCCAGTGTAATTACAGGCACAAGGGACATAACATCTTAGTTCCCAAGGTAGGTGGCGCATTGGTGATTTAAGCGATGGTTAACATTTCTTACAATGCCAATGTCTATAGGCGTTGGTGACCACTTACCATCAGGTGCTCCATATACTCGTCCGCCTTCCTATTCTTTAAAAAAAACGTCAGATCCCGTGAACCTGGTTTCAAGCCCCAGGTCGGGCTAATAAAATATTACTGGGATTTTCTGTCGAAAATTGTTAGTAGCAGCCCGGAGTCTGAAAGTTGGAAGTGTGTACATTCACGCGTCACTAAAAACACGTAAGGCCGTTGGTCCTGCGCCTGAACTCTTTCCTGTCGTATCTGATTGCCGTCCCATCGCATGTGCACTCTTATATGTCAATTCAACCGAAACTATTGAGCTTCAATTTTTTACACACTTGGTATCGATACAATATATATAATATTTAGTATACAAATGAATATCCTATTATATTCAAAATCTTACTTACTTAATCAAAATTAAGCACTTAATTAGCACTTATCCCATAATTGTGTAGGTGGTAACACAAATGAGGGTGATGGGAAGCACGGTGGCGGGGGATGGTCATATGTGGACATCAGCCGAGGGATAAAAGAGTATGCGGAAGTCAATATGGCTTTAAGGACTGGGCCTGGTGAAGTTTTGGTGGTTCCGGCTATACATGTAAGTATTACGGGAGATTACTTGGGTATGATGTTAAGTTGTTTTTTTATGTATAAACTGTTAGCTAACTGAGATTTCGAGTGTCAGATGACGTCAGCGTAAGACTTGGGTATGATGTTATTGTAAATGCGATAATGTGTGTGTGAGATCGGTACATAAGTTCGCATGTTTACACATATATTCTCGTGAGTACCTTGGCACTTATACCATTTTATTTATTTGATTATGTATTATAAAGCGAAATATATAGATATTTATAATAATATCCCTAAATGTCTTGACAAAACTCCTTTCCCGTTAAGTATAAGTTTTGCAAGTATTTCCACAACGCTCCCCTACTGCGGGATATATATGTAGCAAATTCATATACCAAGTGTAAGGTCTCACGATATTTTCTACAACACGTGGACGATTATCGATGACAAATATTTCATAATCTGATAACTGAAAGGCTTTCTTTTATCCGCACCATACATGTAATTGAAAATTGCATTAGATTGGGTCTATCACACAATTTCTTGTGTATTCAGTAACAGCCTCTTAATGTCCCACTGCTGCTCTAAGGCCTCCTCTCCCTTTTGAGGAGACGGTTTGGAGCTTATTCCACCATACTGCTCTATCGCGGGTTGGTAGAAAACACATGTGGCAGAATTTCAATGAAATTAGACACATGCAGGTTTCCTCACGATGTTTTCACCGTCAAGCACGAGAGGAATTATACACACTAATTAAGCACATGAAAATTCAGTGGTTCTTGTCCGGGTTGAACCCACGATCATAGTTTAAGATTCACGCGTTCTAACCACTATCCACGGCCTTTTTGTGTATTATATGTGTTTAATTCCCTATCCCACTAGAAATGCGGCTGTAACTACCGATGTGTCGCGATGAACGAATACAGAAGTGAGGTGAAGTGTTATTGTCCGTCTTCCTGGTCTACGGACGCCAATGATCCCACCAAGTGTATATGTGAGTATTATATTCAAGACGCTAAGTAATGATTGTCAGCAGATAGCTACAAAGTAAAGCTGTTCGAATGTAGATTCTAACGATAAAAGCCATCAAAAATCTCAGTCTTACCTGATAACCTACCGCTAAACAGCAATTCTTAGTATCGTTGCGTTCAGATTTGAATGGTGAATTGGGCAATGTAACAGGCATAAGGGGCATAACATTTTAGTTCCCAAGGTTGGTGTCGTATTGGCGATGTAAGGAATGGTAAATATTTCTCACTTTCACATGTCTGTGGAATGTGGTGACCACTAACCATCAAGTGGCCAAGATGCCCATCCAACCTATAACATAAAAAAAAAGATGTCACGCTATTATCTAAATTAATCTAATCTTCCAATTAACAGAAGGTTAAGTTAATATTTCATCCAGAGAAACGTAAATCGCGACCTTTTCATCGCTGATGTTCACCTTCACCTTTGAATTATTGTGACTTTAATATAATATTAATTAATTTTATTATAATTATTTTAGTGGAAGAAGGCTGGCCCCAGATGTGGTTGATAAGCCTTATAATACTTTCTATCATCGTTGTGCTGTGTCTCGGAGTAATATTCGTGGTATCTCTTCATTTCTGTAAGTATGACCTTAACTAATTATTTACTTAAATACTGTTAGCATTCTTGCCACCATTCCACGCGGTCATGATTTGTACAGTAGTTATTTTTAATTTTTATTTGTATATATTTAAGGCTTTAATTTAAATAATTTTGTACTAAAAAATAATAAATTTATACCTAAAGCAATTGATATATATATTTTTCTCTAGTTATTATTATTATATAAAATATACGAACATATCTTTTATGTTAAATTTTCTTATCAAGTTTAGCATTATGACTGAGCTGTTCAGTTGTTATTGGAAAACAGTAATAGTCTGAATTAATATATAATGTTAATTGTTTGATTCTGTCCTTTGTTACTGTACCTAATTAAAAAAGTCAATGAAATTATATTATCTGTATTCATATTATAAAGCTGAGGAATTAGTCTGATTGGAGGCGCCAATCTCAGGATCAACAAGGCCCTTTCTAAAATATATAATACTATTATAGTATAGAAAAAACCCGCTGAGTTTATTTTGCTGGTTTTTCTAAGGGCAGACTATTTATTTTCCGAAACGGTGGTAGATAGTGACAATAAGTAATTGTAACGCTGGTATGTTGAATATAAAGGATTTCGATTTGATTTGAGTATAAATGTATATTGCTGACTGATTATCAAGTACCAACGCATATACATACAATGTATATATATATATATAAATATATTATAATGTTTCGAATCTTTCGTCATCTCACTAGCTCCGCAGCGCCGGTCTTGGGCCTTGATCAGGGTAGAACGGTATTGTCTTTTAGCGCCCTTCGGTCGACGCTTTCACTTCACATAAATTATATTTCAGTTAATGTTATATAAATAATAATTATCACATTTATAAAAATCAATAAACGCTTATGTACTCATGGAGAAATTATTTTTGACATTTTTGGGCACCTTGCTACCTGACCTAGATCGTTCCTGTCGCTCTAGCCCAAGGCCGACTCTGTAAATATATATACATTTTATATAGGACATATGGAATTAGAAAAGCTGAAAAGTATCACATATGTCTACATAACCGTGAGTGAAGGTGTGACTGTATTACTAGTCATATAATAATTTTATAATATTTTTTTATAAAGCTATCCAAATCACTAACCAATAAAATGATTGATCCACAGATAATAAATATCAACGTAAGAAAGAAGAGGATTTAATACAGAAACAGATAAGACAGCAGGAGTTACAGCTACATAGATTACGAACAGCCCCTGGGGGTGATAATACCCTGAACATGGCTTTCAACCCCCACTATGGTAGCGAGAGCTTCCTCCCTCAGGGGGTTGATGTTAGGGGACTGCCGAAAGTAGCGAGGGAGAGCTTGAAGCTTGTCAAGTAAGTTCTTGTATGGAATTATGGGTGAATGTAATGGCTGGAAAACAGTGCTTTGAATGCTCAAAATTTAAGACGCGTTTAATCTTTTGGGAATCTTTGGGTGGCTAAGTGTTGAACGTAAATGATAGTCATTCATTACTAAAATGATCTATATTATGTAGTCAGTACATTATGGTGAGAACGCCGTCTTTCTAAGATAGATTTATATAAATGCACGGGTTACATAAAATATATATAAATAGACAGGAGGTTGGAAGTGTTTTTTCACGAGCCTTTTTTGAAGTTTTATCATGAAAAGAAAGAGCATATAATATACACGTGGTGCAGGGCGCTCGGGCAGGGCGCGTTCGGCGAGGTGTACCAGGGCCTGTACCGCCACCGCGCGGGCGACTCGGTGGAGATGCCGGTCGCCGTCAAGACGCTGCCCGAGCTGTCCACGGGGCAGGCCGAGTCCGACTTCCTCATGGAGGCCGCCATCATGGCCAAGTTCAACCATCCCAACATCGTGCACCTCATCGGCGTCTGCTTCGACAGGCATCCAAGGTAACCTTGTGACGACGAGGTCAAATCATTTATTGAATTAATGATCAAATTTAAAAAACAACAATATGCATACTTATTCAAGTAGAATTTGAGCATTCTGTTAATGTATATAAGTTATTAAATGTAAAGTAATAAAAGCAAGACACTCATTAATAACTCAACTCATTAGTGACTAATTTCCATGCAGGACTAAGTACAATCCTACATAAAAATCAACTACTTGTCACTATATCTTACATAATTTCATTTCTTGTTTCATTTTAAACGTTTAATATGTTTACATCATTCGGATGAGTTGAAGTGCAGAATATCAGATGACATTTTTCTTCAGGTTTATAGTCCTGGAGCTGCTAGCCGGTGGGGATTTGAAGAATTTCCTGCGAGAGAGTCGTCCACGGCCGGAGAGGGCCAGCGCTCTAACTATGAAGGACCTCTTGCTTTGCGCGCTGGATATTTGTAAAGGATGCAAATATTTGGAAGCAAAGAGATTCGTTCACAGGTTTGTTGATATTTTTGTCTATATTTGATGAATTTTAACAGCTAATATCCTCAAATTTTAAACATGGATTTCAATTTTTTAAGCTTAGGAATTCTTACTTATTTATAGTTAAGTGTACAATTTTTTATCTTATCTTTTGCAATACATAGGGATATAGCTGCCCGCAATTGTCTCCTGACTTCCCGCGGATCGGGACGAGTTGTGAAGATTGCCGACTTCGGCATGGCCAGAGACATCTATCGATCGGATTATTATAAAAAAGGGGGTAAAGCCATGCTGCCTATTAAATGGATGCCCCCTGAAGCTTATATAGATGGAATATTTACAGTCAAAACTGATGTCTGGTATGAATTATTTGTTTATTTATAAAATATAATTTTAAACTTAGTGGACAATATATATGCTCTTAAAAAGATTTATAATCTGTGACACGAAGCTATTACAATAGTAATTTTATTTTAGTCTGTCGTTGCTTTTACACAATGACAGTTGTATACATAACTATATATAATAATTAAAAAAATATATGTATTCAATCAAATGTGTTAATAAGAGATGATAGAATTATAATGTTGCCATAAAATAAAAAACCTTAAAATTTTGAAGGCGATGGCTAAAGATGGAAATTCATCCATTCCAGGTCCTACGGTGTATTACTGTGGGAGGTGTTCTCTTTAGGCATCATGCCGTACACCGGCTGTGCAAATCGAGAGGTGATGCAGATGGTATCTGGTGGCGGGAGACTGGAGAAACCACCTGGTATGTTAAATTCTATATATATTATATATGACATGATTATTATATATTATATATGACGTATTTTACATAATCGCCGGCATCTTCTGGTATATATGATTATCTGTAAAAATGCTCAAAACTATGCTAATATTTTATTCATAACTAAACGTGTTTTTTTTTTGTCCAAATAGGTTGTCCGCCTGACGTATACAGGCTGATGTGTGAGTGTTGGAACCCTGCGCCCACCGAACGACCTTCCTTCGCGCAGATGTTCGACAGACTGCAGAGATTAGTGCAGGCTAGTGTCATCTACATATTACTAAATAAATAAAACATGAAACAAAATAATAGGGAAAAAAAAGTCATGAAAAATATAATATCGTATTAAATCGTTAATAGGATCCAGAGATAACAGACGCACCTCTCCCTCTTCTATGCTCCTATCTCGCACCCCCTGAATTGCCTGAAGCCAATGGACCACAGGTACGTGCTGTCATGGAATAGAAGATACAATAGAAGTGGTATCAAACATAAATATACGGATTGAATGAGCAATCACATTATATATATGTTGATTTTGTAGCTAAATGACGTTTAACATGACAGTTTGAACTAAATTTAATTTTTTTGAATATTGGTGTTTTTAATTCTATTCTTTGTGTAAACCTTCGAGTATTTCACCAATTAAAGTATATGAATTTGTTAGTGATTCTCTCGAACTGAATTAATCTTAGTTTTTGAGCCTTTTTTTTTCTTTTAATTTAGCGTGTAACAATGGGGTCGACATATAGGCTGACTACAAAGGCCCCTTACAAAAAAAGAGTAAAAAAAAACCACAGTTAGACGATGACGAATTTGAATTTTAATATAATCTTTTGAATTGACACAGCTTAAATTATGACATTTCTTAAATTTGATTTTTTAATTAGTAATTCAATTTAAAAATAATAACAAATGTAAACAAACATTATATTAAACAAAGACAAGGCTGTATTGAGCAATACCTTTTTTAAGGTGTATTATGAAAAAATAGCTATTAATGGCAATGTCGCCGTGTTGTATTTAAACTTTCTACGGAATAATACTCATATTGTCATAATATTCGTTGTCAAACGTAGGCAGAGAAAAAAATCTCTGTCTACGTTGTCAAAACACTGTTTGTTACTATTATTTGTACTAAATGAGCTATAGTAGATTTTTTTGTTTTATTCAAGTCGAAAATATGAATAATGTTTGATACCATTTCAACTACCGAACAGAACATTGAAATAAATATCTGTCTCACTTAAACATGTAGTAATTCCTATTCGCCTCTAAAATGAGAACGTAACTGAAGGAATATGTTGATTTATATAAAGTATTGGAATGGCTACATGTATAGTGAGAATAAAGCCGCCATTTTGTAATGGCGGGAAATTCGAATGTGGATTTGAAAGTATGAATCAATAAAATTCGAATTTAAGCGTGTTGTTCAATAATTTACACACAAAAAAAAAGGTTTTTTTTTTTTAAATTAAAAAGTAAAAAGTTATTTTTTTTTCCTAAATAATGATTAATGGAGTATTATTGGACAACCCAAAAAATATATATATATTATTTCACTATTTAAGTTTATAATTAAATATGGAGTTTCTTTGTACTTGAGCTCTATATAATAAAAATATACACAGATAATGTAAAATAAATTGACAATTTAAAAATGTACTAATTCGTAACTGATTTTTTTTTCTTTCCAAATGTTTTCGCTCTGGCTACTAGAAGCAAGTAACTGGATCCGATTTTTTTATTTATTCTTTTTTATTTTTCTTTTTCCACGTCTTTCGGTGTTAGCGGTCCAATATTAAAAAGCGTGCTTGCGAGTGGCGCATGACCATATCATTTTATAAGTTTTTATATATTTTTTCTAACTCCCTCTCCTGAATGAAAACCGCGTAGATATAGAAACCCCGTAGTTAGAGAGAGAGAGATTCGTTGGAATGCAATAATATTTATTTTTCACGAACATCATCTCATATATTAAATAATGCATGAATTGACATCGTTTATATACATAATAAAATTTTTTATCATAATTCACTCATGCTTTTAAAATCATTTCAAAGAATCTCTTTTTTTTTTCGAAACATTTCAAAATTTGAGTGTATACTTGCCTAGTAGCTATAGCGAGAACCTGTACCTGTATTTTTCTTATTTTACCTTTATCCTATTAACTGGGGATTGTAAAAAAAAAAAATCGACCCAAAAAGTATAAATATAAAAAAGATATGGAAATATTTTACAAACCCCAGTATCTGATGCACGCTTAGACCTGAAGTGGAGACTCAGGGAGATTTTAACATGATCAAAACACATCCACGATGAAACGGTGCAAAAACAGCACTACGACAGAAAATATATGTACCTCGTATCTTTAGCAAGTCCATATGTTTACATACGACATATATAACAAACTTAGGGATTATATCAGATTATGTGATATAAGCAATCTCATTTGATACAATTACATCAAATGTACGAAAAAATATTAAAACTATCTTATGTATACGTGGTGTGTAACTGTAATGTTGGTCTCCCTGTGCGCTTACCTCGCTGTGTTGGCAGCGCTCGGCGGGCGACTACCTCGTGCCACTATCGCCTCAGGACCAGCCGGGGGATGCTAGGTAACGATCTTGGGAGATTGGCAGGCATATTAAATGAGCTTTAATCGATTACGGAATTATGATTGTTTTGGTATAATTCGTTCTCACTATTTTGTAAACATGAAAAAATTTTTGAAAGATTACTGCAACAAATTTTCAGGATAGAAAAACGGATTAACAATATTTTTAATATCCAATATACTTAATAATAACAAAAAGCAAGTTATCTATTACGTCCAATCTGTACCAATCTTGCTCCTCTTTTCTCCAAATTATCACCAAAATCTTGATATTCTTGAAATATTGCGAGATGGCTGTTGTAATTTTTTATAACTTTTATTACTTGCTTTCAGGCTGTCAGGTTACCAGTACATATACTTTACAATTCATACATAACATTGGCAATCAATGTAAATGCAATAATAAAAACGCAATAAACTGCCAAGAAAAGACAGTCAAAACACATAACAGAAAACCATCCGTACTTTACAAACTGTTTTCGTTGTACCATATTCTAACCGCAGAAGAAAATAAAAAGACCTTAGATTTACATATTTCATGCGATTTGCTAATAGCTCCGCTATATTATGCAGAGCAAACAGTTTGATTACTAAAATAATGATATTTTTATAATGTAACACAATTGCATGTATTTTCTTATGTACATAAATTTTACTTCCAAAAATCCGAGTACAACTAACCTTCAAATACACCATTTTTCACAGATCCATAAATAATACCTTGGATTATTTCAGTTAGCGTTGTTTATTTATCTTTCTGCTTCTGCTATTGGACTCTATACATTATATACTATAATAATTTTTGTACAGATTTTTAAAATTTAACACGACTATGACGACTTCATACCAATTTTTTTTTTCAAAAGAACAATTAGAATTAAAAGATGATTAAAAGGAAACGAAAAAATGACTGCCAGTCTTCTATTATATTTAACATTCATTTTATTTCTCAATTAATATTCCAAATTAAGCTAAAGTGGTTTCCCATTATTGTTGTCATAACTGCAACTGATCCTTGGATTATCTTTGAAGATCGAAAAATACTGTCCAAGTTAAAAAAAAAAACTTATTTCTAGCTAAGAAAGTATATCAAAAACGCATGTTAAATTACAATAATTTTCAAAGATAAACTTAAGTTATTTAAATTTTTCCCTTACAAATTCCAGTTAAGTGATAATTATACACATACAATGTATTTTATTGAAGCAAAAAAAAGGAAAAATTTAAAAGTCACTTACCCAATAACAAAAGTCTTATAATTGCTCTACAGACGAGCCATGGCATGCTTAGTGAGCCAACCCTTATTGATTTTCTTCTAAATAACAATCGGCTAATATCAAAATTAAATGCTATTTAAATTCATCAAAAAAAATAAATTTTAAAACAAAAACTTATCACATATTTGAATAACTCAAAAATGTCTTTGAAAAAGAACAATTAAAAATATTCAATAAAAAAATGCCAATCAATGTTATCCAAAAAAATACTCATTGAGATGAGTATTAATGAGTAATCTTGAAGATTTTAGACGAATTAGAGTTATTGAGCTGACAAGCATTTTTGAGTTGTTCATTTCGTTCAAAATGATTCACAATTGGAAGGACATTGTGGACGCAAATGTAATTGAATATTGTTTTAGCCCAATGGATCCGTTGGTACTTCATAGCAAACCGCTAACGGCGACACAAGAGAAGCCAGAAATAGAGGATTCACAATATCAACATCTTCTGAAAGGTATGCTAATCGTAAAGTAAAGAAATTAGACACATGTAGGTTTCCTCACGATATTTCCCTTAATGGTCAAGCACGAGATGAATTATAACCACAAATATATAAATAATTTAACTTGGGATTATCGGCTTAGATTTTCGTCTTCTCACCACGTCTGCCATCACGACTCTTAGTTAAGAAATATCTCGTTATTAATAAAAAAAGGGATAAGTCCCTGTGGCGCTAAAAAAAATCTAAGTTAGAAGATGGAAAGAATCTGTTTACTCCATCTTAAAATAATTACCATCGTATGTAATAGACAAAACCACTTTTGATTATATACTCTTAGTATAGTGATTATAGTTTAATTCAGACTGCCTCGTTGGTCTAGTGGCTTGATATAAGGCCGCAGACCCGGAGGTCCTGGGTTCAATTCCCAGGTCGGGCCATTAAAAAGTTATTGGGTTTTTCTGTCAGAAAAATTCTCAGTAGCAGCCCGGAGTCTGGAAGTTGGAAGTGTGAACACTCCCGTGGCTCGGAAAACACGTAAAGCCGTTGGTCCTGCGCTTGAACTCTTTCCGGTCGTGTCGGATTGCCGTCCCATCGGATTATGAGAGTTAAGGAATAGAGAGTGCACCTGTGTTTGCGCACACACTTGTGCACTATAATATCTCCTGCGTAGTTGGCTAATCTCACTTGAGATTGGCCGCCGTGGCCGAAATCGATCTGGAGGACATTATTATTATAGTTTAATTATGTGATATGGTCCGGTAAATACAGAACGGACATTACGTATTTGAGTTTTGTTTACAAATTTTAAGTTGCACAATTATTTGAAACTAATGGAGTTGGACTTAAATTGCTCTATTATGCGATCGATGTATAGAATGTTTATCACATTATATATTTTCATTGATAAGTTGTAGAACTTTTTACCTTTTTTTTACTTTTCTAAAAGATTATATACGTCTATTAAGAAAACTATGTACAGTCATTTTTATAATATATAAAATACATGTTTGACAAAATCCTTGATTTAAAAAATATCTAAAATGTACAATTACAAACTGATACGGGACAGATCTTGTTTCAAGTATGATCTTGTTTTCGAAGCGAGAGTTATAAGTAATAAAACAATAGGTAAAAAGAACCTAATTAAAATTGGTACTCATAACAATTTTCTATCTTCGACGATATTTTCTTAGAAGATTTAACTATTATTATTCTCCTCAAAATCAATTAGCATCACAAGAATATGGCAACATTCCAATGGCGTCGTTGGGCGCGAACGTGACCGTCAACGGAAAACGCGAGGTCTCCACTGCTGCCAGCGTGGAGATAAGGACCAACACAAAATTTCTGCCGTCTAACTCGACTGACAGGTAATCAGTTATTATTCGCACTTTTAAAACTTTCAAATCGAGGACGAGCCGGTTGGCGTGGTTGGTGGCTATTCACGCCGAAGGTTGTGGGTTCGACTCCCACCCAGGACAGATATTTGTGTGCATGAACATGTCTGGACAAAGTATGTATTTACAAAAGAAAATTAGTATTATAGTATTTGGGATCAGATGGCCGTGTGTGAAAAACGTTCCAGGCTATAAAAAAAAAGACAGAATTTTACGACATTTGAATAATAAATACGAGACTTACTTAATTAGAGAGTACTTTAGCTACCCGGTTATACGGAAGTTCCTTTCGCTATATTCTGTATTAAATATCGGGTACAGTGTAATAAATTATTAATTCTTAAAAGTTAACAATGAAAATCGAAAAAAGTTAAAAAATATTATAAAAATTGTAATTAATATATTTTTAAAGTTATGAAAAAACATTTTATTATGAATTATCTATACTGCATATAAACAGACAAACGCTCATAATATTTATAGACTTGAAAACATACAAACACCCATGCATACACGCAAAAGTCCACTTCTTTCAGTCTAGCACTTATTCTTGATTGGAGTATAACCTGCAATAAGAGCTTTTTCAATAATTAAATGTTATTAAATTTCATACAGCTGATTTTCTTTTCAATAAGCTTTAAATTGCTGTTTGTTAATAACAAAGCAATTAATGAATATCAGCTCCTTCCTTTATTTGAGTGGAATTATGATAACTATTAATAAATTAAGAAAAAAATATATTGATATTTGTAGAAAAAAATCCTATTTTATGTGATTTAATTCAATCATATAGTTTGCGATATTTTTAATTTGTGTTAACGGTATCGAATCAAACGATACGATCATATAATGGAGGACATAATAAAAATATTTCAAGCCTTATATAGAACTGTATTTATTTATCTTCGAAGGTTATTAAGTTCAGTGGAAGGCACATCGATGGACGACGATACGGCCTCAGAGACAGATGACAAGCCCGTTATCTGGGAGACATCTTTCACCGAAAGCAGACCTAAGACTCCCTTAGTTGAACCCACACTGAACACCGACCCTGGACCCATAGTGAGACAATCTACCTTTATATTTGGCAGTATTTTGCTGTACTGGCAACATTTAAAAATTTAAATGTATCGACCGAAACATTAGTATAGTATTCTAATATAAACAAATGGTTCTCAGGTTTTATAACGGCTTACTATAAAATATTGTAATCATATTATTTACTGGTCATACATTATTAACGATTAAAAACCAAAATGAAGAATTGGCTATGACCCCACTATTACGACCAAGAATGAGAACTATCGCTAAGTAAATCTATGTAATCTATATATGTAGCATTATGCTGTGCATATTAAGTAGACATTAAACAGACGTGAGCGGTACTTTATTTTGTAAAAAATATATTATTACATCGAAAAGCTAAAATTTTAATATAATTACTTATCAACAGGTCGACAAACTTATAAGCATAACCCCAACGTCACCGAAACCTCCAGAAAACGTCCTGTCCCAGGCGATAGAGTCTACTGTCATTGACAAAACAAACATCAGCTCTCTCACAGTCGACAAGAAAGCCGCCCCCATCGCTTCCCCTGACCCCCCTCGAATAAACGCTTGGAACAAAGACCCTCCAAAACTGATGCCCAAAGCGAAACCATTGTGCTTAGACGCGGCTCAATTGGAGCAAAACTTAAACGCTCTGAAGAAAAACAGCGGTTCAGTTAATTTAACCACTATGAACACGATGAAAATTCTTCCGCCGTATATAAATGTGGTCACTCCGAATAAATTGTCAGAATCGAAGACCATTCAAATTGACCCGAAGAAGGCAGTTATACACGATCTCCAATCACCCCAGGAACCGGACGCGAAGGATGACAAGGGAAAGTTGAAACAATCAAGCTCCGCGGCGAGTCTGCTAAACGGACCCATGACGGACGTACCTTACGCCGACAGTGACAATGCGTCTTCGAGTTCTGGCAGTAACGCACAGAATATGATTAATAATAAAAAAAATAAAAATTACCCTGAAATAGTGATTGGAAGTAAAAAAGTTATTAAACAGGGTAGCAACGGGGAATTCGGTGATTCAGAAATCAGTTGTTAAGAACATTAAAAAAACAAAATGGCCGTCTATCGAACGTCTAATAAATTTGTGATGAAGTGAAGTGTCGCCGTTCGGACGTTTTTTAAATTAGAGAAAAACATATATTGCCTCTGGTTTGTAAATATAAAGTATGTTTTTAATAAATAAACATTCAATGTGAGAATTGTTTTTATCAATTGTTGTTTTGAATACTTTTCAATCTATGGAAATCTGTTATGTTTGAATTGAGATTTTATTTAAAATGCTTTCTAAGTGCTTAGTATTATAAATAGTTTATTATGGTTGCTCAATTTGCTCAATTTGTTGCCAAATTAGAACAATAAATTTAGATGTTTCTATGTAACCACAAAGTATAGTCATTTCTTATTGATATTTTTGTATATTTGGAGTCGCGTGGGTAGAAAAATTTTGAAATATTTTGAATTTAAATCATACAAGACGACCACTACCGGACATACGCACACAGTGGTTCTTTCTATAACATTTTAGTAATATCTTTCACTTTCAATTTAGAAAAGAAACGTCTACCTTTAAGCGAATCCTTTTAATAAGTTATATACACAGATAATATATTAAATATATTTTAATTTTATATTCCATAGCGAATTAAGTTATCATCAAATATTTGTTTTATTTAATCTATCATAGCAAACTGTTTATTAGAAAAAGTAGTAAAGCTTACATATTTGTAAATAATATATAAAGTAGTGATTTGTGTAATTCCGCCCCGGCTAAGATATAAAATGAAAATACACACACATATTATGTTAAATTTAGATGTAGAGTAAAAAGCATAATTATAATTTTATTTATATATATAAATTATATGTCATCTGTGGTGTCGATGTTTTCGTTTGACGTATATTGAAAGAAAATATTAAGCCGTTATAGGGTTAGAATAAAATTATTGAAGATATGTCAAAGCGATTTTTTGCAACAATATTATTTTTATTTTTGAAACAAGAATATTTTTAAAATAATAATATCATGCCAATATGTTTTCACTTAGCAATGTTTAAAAAAAAAGGAATTTTACATTGTCACCCCTAGTAAGGTGATAAAAAAGTATAAAAAATAAATTTAATAGTTTTATTATACATAATATATATGTCATATGGAAATAATGTATGTAAATTACATACATGGATGCTTTAATTAAATTTTAAGATAGAATTATAAGTAAAAAACTATGAAATGAGTTTTTATTTAAATGAAATTTTTAGTTTGTTCATCAGAGTAGTGCCAAAAAAATCACAGCTTATACTTGCATTTATTATTTAATCTGTTTAGGCACGAAATGACAGGGTATTTTTATTTTATTTAAATTCGTTGGAAGTGATTCTATATATACATATATTAATAACAGTGGCACACTATGTCATAATTTATAGTATAATTATACTTTAAGATTATTTTCTGTTAAATACCTGTCTATAATTTGTTGTACAGATTAAAACATGTTAGCTATATTAATTAAAGTTTTCATTAAGATTTAAATATATGCTATGCCAAAAAACACTATGATAAACAATTATAAGTAAGTAACATTTAATTAAGTCACAGTTTTAATTATTGAATTAATTTAAAATAACATAATTCTAAACATAAATCGTTATTATATGTTTCTAAGGGACGTTAAGAGTCGATGGTATTACGATTAGTATTATCTGTAACTGAATACAGATAATATTAAAAAGTTAAAATGTATATAATTGAACAGTTCAATTGTTTTGTTTAATTTTAATAGCAAACAAATATTATTATTTTAAATCAATATTTACATCGACGCCGCCATGCAATTACACTATTACTATTTAATTTAGCGTCTGTAAATTGCAATACCATGTATGATTTTACAATATATTCTCAGATGTTTCCAATATTTGATCTGTAAACAGTACCTAATGGGATTTAACAATGACAAATTTTCCTTAAATAAGTGTAGTATTATATTTGACAATAATTTGACCGCATTAACCTCGTAAGTTAATATAACTGAATTTATTTTAATAGCTTACTACTACTACGTAAGATATACCAAAAGACATACTAATTTGCTTGGGGACGTCGATCTTTCTACATCGTAATAATTGCCGCCATTTTTACGTTATTTTTTTTTTTACATTTATTGTTAGTTTTATGTATTTTAAAATAATGTAATGTTATATAAATGTTTGTATTAAGTGCGTTTTATAATCATAATTTTAATTATTATAAGTTGGTGTTAATTTATTAACGCGCACAAATAAAGCAATGATTATTAAAAAAAAAAATACCATCGACTCGATATCCTTCGATAAAGTGGGGTATGTTTGAAGTGTAGACATCGCTTTACTCGGTAGTGGGCTCAGAGACAGAGCTTACATGTTTATACATCAATTCGCATGAGAATCCGGAAAAGATATTTTTTCCCGACTCTTCATACTCGATACCGAACAGTACCCCACTTTTTATGCATTACTCTTGATGTGAAAACATCACTCTCGGTACTCAGAGGGCTCTATCCGAGACTGAGCTCACATGTTTGCACATCAATGCTCACGAGAACCCGGAAAAAAGTATTTTTCCGGGTTCATCGAACAGTACCACAATTTTCATCAGTTACAATATGTAGGAGTGTCTCTGTGTTTTGGCGTTTCGGGGTCTTTGTCGGGACCTCGGCTCTTTTCCACATACCCTCAGACTAACACATACCAGTTCCGTCTTTTATATATATATAAGCGAAATTACTAACCAAAAACCGTTTTTACTAACCGTCATTCTGACGAATATGATTTTTTTAATTTCTGTATGCAAATAGTCTTAGGGAATACTTTGATTTATTTCAATTTCAGGAGATTTATTTTATTATATAATTTAATAAATACTTTTGACGACAGTTCCAAATTAAGTTGTTTGCATATGTACAAGTGAAAATAAGGTTTGTTCAAATCAAAACAACGCATTAAAAAAATACAACTAAGATTTCGATTGATGTAAAAAAATTCTAAGTTCCGAAGATAAACAATTTTGAATGATGCATTTATATTATAGCCTTAATTTTTCTTTCTATACTTTTTAATTGAAAATAATCAATCATTTCAGAAAAAAATACAAAATTTTGTATTGCTATCGCTTGCTTCACATGACTGTTTAAAAGTATTGTATTTGTAAAAATCGTTTTATAAATAAAAATAAATATGTTTTTAAGAAAGTTATTTAAAATATCAAGTATACAAGTCGTGTGAAGTTTCTTTATCATTTCTAACGAATAACGTTTTATCGTCACTTCAACTTTGCTCAATTTAGAATAAATTGGTTTCAATTAATTTTTTTTTTATTGCACGAGACTTGTGGTTGTGACTTAATATTAGTACTGGCAAAAAAATTTAAAGTTCCTTTTTTGAAAAAGTGACCGTGAAATGTTATTCAGTTTATAATTTCTTATTCTAACATTAGTCAGTATGTTTGAACAACGAAATTTAAAATTTAAAAAACGCAACGTTTGATTTTCGAACAATCCTTTTGTGAATAAATATTAGAAGTAAATCCTAAATTCAGTGTATGCCAATAACAATATGTATGTGTGAGTAAATATATAAGTATGAATCATGTGTCATAAAATTATGTAAGCATAAAATTAAAATAAAATTCTAATAATAAATGTATTTTTGTTCTTTTATTTAAAAAAATTGTAACGGCTCGTGATTTTCCCACAAGTTTTTCTCTTTTAGGCAAAGGCCTCCACTGTAAATCTCACTACAAGTGTTCATCGAAAATTCCACTGGGTACATACGTGTGTCAGAATTCACCTGGTGACAAAAAGTTCAAGTCATTTGTTACGAATTGTTAGTATTGTTGTAAAAACTATTACTAATAATACTATACAACTTGAATTATCAATTTTTGTTTTACTCAAGCTATCGCCTACCTACAAGATCACCATTCCAATATATTAACTGTCAAAACACCGTTGCTCTCCTTACCTCACCACTCTACTCCGCTTGAAGCCTCTTTTCTGCTCATCTCCCAATATTACCGTTATAAAAAATATCGACCCTCTAGTCTAAGAACTCACGGAGGGATTTTCAACATCGCCCGCCGCGTATGTGGAAAATCTGTTTTATTTCTGAACTTACGAGACCGGAGATCTGTTCAGTTAACGCGGTTATCGCAAATTTGGCGGTTAATTATCGCAAGACGAGCAGTTATACGAAATGGCGTTAGATTTCTGTACGAGCGCCACCAACCAATCGCAAACCCAATGAAGCTGCGGGTAACCGCGACCCACGTGATTCTACTAGTTTCCCGCCGGTGCAGCGAGACCTGCAGACAATCGCACACGTTGCTGGCGTAAAACGTGTCGGCGCGCAACCGCGGCGGACACAGGTGAAAATCGCTCAGTGAGTTCTAAGCCTTAGGGTTGAAATACGTATCAATGAAACTGTAATAACTTTTCTCGTCAAGATTGCAAAAACGATTGAGCGCATGAATAAAATTTCAAATAAAATTTGTCGCAAATATCTACAGTTTATATTTACAATAGAAATCGAGATAATCGTACTAAACTGTTTGTTTTTCACCTTCGACCTTAAATAAATTACGACGAAGACACGAGATCTTATGGTACAACTTTTAGACCGCCAAAATGAATGTATATTACGAAAATTCAGCTTATTATCTCTCATTCAGTCAGACACATATCTCCTGTATGTATGAACACAAACTCAAAACCACACAAGCACAACCGTCACCGCAAAACCAGAGATTATAGCTGAAGTCGAAAAGTACTATGGCGATTTATACTCATCACGAGTAGCTCCACCAGAGTCCCACAGTGCGGATGACCCACGAGCCAGACTGACACGCCACTTATCAGACGATCTTCCCGACATCGACTTGGGCAAGATTAGTATTGCTCTCGGACAACTTGGAAACAACAGGAGATGACGGAATTACTTCAGAGCTTCTCAAAGCAGGAGGCACACCAAATTTATTTATTTATTTATTAATCCTTTATTGCACACTTTACAAACATTTAGTAACATATAATAGCAAGTAAAGTAAAGTATGCAAAGGCGGCCTCATCACTTACTTTACTTACTTTACTTTATACTTTTTATTGTACACCACACCACAAAGAGAAAAATACAAAACATACAATTATGGCGACCTTATCGTAACACAGCGATCTCTGCCAGGTAACCAACGGTGTAAGTAATTACAGATAGGATACGGGTTAGGTGGTGGTATGAATAAAATAATATTAATATTTAATTAAAACAAAACCAACAAACAAACGTAAATATAAAATACACATACTATACACATATCCATAAATAAATTATATTATCAGTACATACAAAATTATAAGTATATAATATAAATACATACTATATACAGCAACAACGAATAAAACGATAAGTCCTCAAACATAACAAAAAAGAAAAAAAGAAAAGCAAATGAATAATACAAGAAATACTGAAATAAAAGAAATTATTGGTGATAAGGCATTTGAGACAAAAAGTGATCATTCACAACTTTAGTTTTATTGTCTTGTTCAGAGCGTAAATTGATTGGTGTATGAGAGCCAAGGAAGGTAAACCGCTCTTTTAGGTAGGTTGGAGTTTGAGGATAGTAGAGTATGGTATAAAGCAAAGAAAGGACATGCATATTTCGACTGATTCACCAGATCTGAGAGAGCTAGCTAACATCTTTAATTTCGTCCTCAACAATCACAAAGGTATTCTTCACGGAGGTAAGAAGTTGTCGTTATTACGCCGACTGCTCTCTACTCTCCTACGCCTTATCGGTGCTGCCAGAGCATTGTCCTCCCTCTCCCTTTCTGCCATTTCTTTTTGCGCGATAACGGTCTCGAAAAAAGTGAGCATAGCTTGCCAAGACTTTTCACTGCCAACCATGGACTTATGGCAATAAGAACCATCAGAGGATACCGTACTATATCCTTTGAGGCTTTATGAGTCGTTGCCGGTCCGCCGCTTTGGTATTTGGAGGCGGAAGTAGTCGCTGCGGTACATTTTCGACGTTCTGAATGTCGGAAACGGAGTGTACACTACACTGCAGTTGAGGAAAAAGAATGAAGAGCCACCGAGCCAGTCATTGCTTCTTTGCAAATGGCAAGACAGACTGATGGAGCCAACGGCAGGTCACCATACAATAGAAGCAATTTGCCAAATACTGTAGTTATGGATGGAACGAAAACGCCCATCGTTGACATTGAAGATATTTGTGGAAAATTGCTGGTAGGGAACCGACACCAATTTGTCACGCCTGCAAAGCAAATGAAGACACATCGTTACACACGCTACAGGTATGTCCAGCATGGGAAGAGCCGCGTTGATCGTAAATCGCAAACGTTGATCGTAGCAGTCAGTGAGAACTTGTCTCTGCCAGCCGTGGTGAAGTCCATGGTTGGCAGTGAAAAGTCTTGGCAAGCTATGCTCACTTTTTTCGAGACCGTTATCGCGCAAAAAGAAATGGCAGAAAGGGAGAGGGAGGACAATGCTCTGGCAGCACCGATAAGGCGTAGGAGAGTAGAGAGCAGTCGGCGTAATAACGACAACTTCTTACCTCCGTGAAGAATACCTTTGTGAATTGAAAAGGGGGAATTCACTGCCTGAAAAGTATAGGGTCCCCCTAGGACGAAAGCGTGCCAATCCCAACAAACATGTAGCAAAAAAATAGGAGTTTTCGACAATGAAGAGTTCTTCAATTGTGTGCCCGTAACTTCGCCTCCTGCGGAGCGAAGACTGACCGTGGTGGTTTTAGTCGGTAAGAGTCCGACATAACCCTCTATCATCATCATCTGTGGTAGAAGGTATTAACTCGCTGAAGTGAAAGTGGGCTGGTCATGTCTCCAGGCGCATTGATGGCCGATGGAGTCGACACGTGTTAGAGTGGAGACCACGCTTAGGCAAACGTAGTGTATGGCACCCAGTCGCAAGGTGTACCGACAATTTAAAAAAGGTGGCAGGCACGGGATGGATGCAGACTGCCCAAGATCGGGAGGTTTTTGTCTTTCGAAAAAAAAACTCATTTCGAGGTTGATTCTATTTTCAAGATAAAGTGACTGGACTAATCAAGTACTGAGCCCAAATATGTTTACACGTCATTAGCTACTCATTCTGTTAAATATATATTTTTTAATTATTTTAGTTTAAGTATTTTAAAATAATAAAAGGAATTTAAAGAAAACTTCGTTTTGTTTATATTTCGTTTTATTTCCTTGATAAAACAATACTTTTATGAAATGCTAAACATCAACTATTATAATATAAACTCTACGAATCGCTTCGAGCATTGTATTATACATTTTAAATCCAAAAATTAGAAGCCAGGCTTACTACTATTCACGGAAATAACTACTCGAATTTGAGGAATAAAAATCTATAAAGATAAGACAAAACAGAGAAAGGTGAAGCGGTCTATATTTTTATACAGATAACACAGCAGAGAAAATACAGAGTATATTACTTATAATTACTATGAAAATTGAGATCATTTTCGGACGAATTCAAGACTTTAGAAAGGTTATAATTTTTGGCAACCACTTCACTCTACTCTAAGCTCAGAAGAAAGCTTGAAGCGTAACATACGAACAAATTATTCGTCGATTTAAATAATTTGTACAAAAAGAATCAATACTGGACTTTAATAATCTCTGGAATTATAATTTAACTTAAATGAATGCAAAACTTACATTATACATAAATTATACTTGCATTTTGATTGGATATGAGTATTACTTTTATATTTTATAGTAATTCATTTTATTATTTGCAAAATAGAAAAATAGAAATTCGTAAATTAATAGTTCGTAATACGAGCGACGAATACATGTGTATAATTGTGTATATAAAATTATTTCATAATAAAACATTAACCATAGATAAATTCATAGAGCAATGATAAAGTTTTTTTTCTTTTTAAATGATATATTATGCTAATTATGTCGAACCACGCTAAAGAACGGACTTAGAAAAAATCTATTTTTAGTGGACAGCTTTTTGATGAGTTAGGCATATTTTTAGATGATTTTAAGAATAATTATTTTAATCTATTTAATAGCTCTTTAGCGCAGTATGACTTTAAACATTTTTTAAATATCAACCCATTTACTTGTACGATATATTTTATAAATATAATTAATAATTTCGACTCGAATTACAGCTGACAACGAAGATTAAAAAAAAAAATTTAACAGTAACATCATTTTTATCATAACTAGTAAATTAAACGAACAAAAATAGTTAAAGTAAAAAGTAACGTCTTTACTATTATGGGAGATGATGAGTTAAATTATGTTGTGTCTTCTTATTCCTTATGTCAAATCAATGACAACAGAAAGAGAGAAATCAGTATTTAACTAACCACCCGCTAAAGGCTTTACATATATTTGGGTTGACATTTGTACAAGCAATAAGTTTGACGTTTAGAACATAGATAAAAAAAAATTAAAGTAACTTCTCATGTGATGTTGTAATTGCGCAACTACATACTAACTAAAGCTTAGTTTAACTAAAATTAAATAAATCGATGTATGAATGATATGAGCAACTAATTTATTATAATTTTTATATACTAATACATAATAAAATGAGAGTCAGTCCGTTTCGAAGACTACTTGACTTAACGGAAATATCTTATTATATAATATCTAATTAATTACATAAGTGCATATGATATAACAATTCCTATAAATACGACTAAATAACTTTTACAAAGTGTACTTTCGTAGACAGAATGAAATCAAATAGATTATTCGATTTCGTATTGTGCGATAAATAATCAAAAATTGCATCATCCCATTCGGAATCAACGACAAAAAAAAACTCATCAATATTTTGGCGGCAAAGTTTGACATTGACATACGTCAGTGTCAATCAAAAGAAAGCGGTTACTACAGATTCTAAATTTGGTTCCATCCACTTGTCGAAGTGACGTATGAAGCGGGTCCTACACGCGCTCGTCGGTCGTCTAGAAGTCGTTATCGCTCGAGGCGTCGCAGGTCTCTGTGATGAGTGCGGGCGGGGGGTTGTAGCGCGGCGGAGACAACACCGGCCCGTGGAACGACTGCGATCGCAGGACGTTACTGTGAAACCGAATAAATCATTCACTCGATCTGCCTTTGAGAACATTACAACTGAACCCATAGCGTGAAAAAACAATGATAAATTATTTTATTTCGTTATATAATTATTAAAAACATTTTATTAAAATATATAAAGCGATACATTGTTAATGTTAATAATTATATGTATATTAAGCTATATAAGCATATATAAGTTATATATTTTGATTTCAATAAAGCATAACATTAAATCATAAGCATATATGTAATAATCTTGATTTTTTCATTAAAAATACCTAGCACTAACTATATCTGTACTTTGAACTATATTTAAGCTCCACCCTACACGAAAAGTCCAACTTTCACTGTCAATCTAAAAAAAAATATGAAAAACCAAGCTGTAAACTAGCTGACAATTGTGAAAAGCGTGTTTTTAAGCTTTTATTATTGTGACAGCAAATTCGAGTGGCTTAGCGTATTTACTTATCGACAAAATACCAATGGAAGGTGCGATATATTACTGATATTCACATACTCGTATGTTCATATTTTTAGTTTAAAAAAAAAATCTATTTATTGATTTTGATAGAGTTTCTTATATTTTTTAAATAACAATTGCAGTCAAAAAAATTCAACATTAATAGAAAAAAATAAGTCATTTGCTTTAGTTATAAAATATTATTGTTAAACAATATTTTGACTCGAAACAGAAGCAATCCCAAAATCTATCCCTATTATTAAGCTTTTACACAAAAGATATTAAAGTATATCATTAGTAAAGTCACAACTATATTTTTTTTATAACCCTATACAATATCAGAGTTGTTTTATAATGTTTATAATAGAACGAATATAATTTTTATTATATTGATATTTTGTTCAATCAATCAAGACCACGACGCACCACTTTACAGCTTTCATTGCACACTTGCTCTGTAGCGATTAGAATAATAAACAGTGAGTCGCGTCTCGTGGATTGAACTTCTATTTCGATATATTAATAGAGTTTATTTATTTTTTTGGAGTATTCCGCATATATATCGCAAATTCCATAAAATTTTCAACCAACACCTTTTCCCGCCAAATCAGCCACTGACAACAACTGACCTCAACAAGATGGCTGCCATTGACACTTTATCCAGAATTGCATGCATTTTGACATCTGTCACGCTCTAAAATATTACAAAATATTTTAATAATTCCTATAATTGTTAAACCTATGTTAAAACAAATAAAAAATAAAATAAAAAATAGCAGAAAAAATCCACTTTACAATAATGCAAAATAATCTTTCGTATCTATTTATTCTACTCAGCGGTATATAAATTTATATTGTGTTTAAAAATAAAAATAATATATAGTAGCAGTTTATATAATCTTGTCTGTAAACTAATAATAAATATTTAATAGTCTATGGATGTTTAAATAATAGATAATATATTTGTTACGTACACCATTTTTAATGTTATTACCTTCTATATTCCAGTACCTAATAAACAACGGATATTATTATTAACAAATGTCAAATACGAGTTATAATATGATTTATGTAGACATAAACATTTATTTATTTTCAATCTTGGATTATTTTCCCTTAAAATTTATTTGTATTATTATGAATACAATTTACTTTTATTTTTATTCTTAAAATAGAAATCGAAATTATTTAAGGTTACAATATAAATTATAACTGTCGGCCTTGTTTTCCCGCCAAACTTTGACATGTATATTTTTCAATCCAGTTGTCATATATAATCTATTTGTGAGAGCACAGATATATATGTACTGACCTGGCGGTCTTTGGCGGCGCCTTGTTCTTGGCCAGCGCGGCCGCCTTTCGCGGGTCGTAAGAAGCTCGTCTTTTCCACTTCTCTAGCTCTTGTTTCTTTTGTTCTGGAAATATATATGTTTTTATTATTATTTTGTATAACTAATTTAAAAACAACAACAAAGATAAATGATATAATTTTAAATAATTTCTTACCCATTTCGTAGTGCTGAGCGCTACCCTTGCTGACTTCTTTCTTCTCACAGTGATTCAGCACCCCCACATAAGTCTTACTCGGATCTCTCCTCAGGAAGTTCTTCGGCGAATTTTCAGACTTATATTTAGATATATCTAAGTATCTGGGCTGGATTTCTTTTGGCTTCTTGTGACTTATGGAGGTGGTTGACGATGACATTGAGTAGTCACCGCTGTACCTATAAGGAACATTTTTCGTTAGCAATTGTTATATAGTTACGACATTTAATATACTGTAATAGTTGTATTTTTACCCACGTGGGGATACAGTCTTTATTATATCTGTGCTTTAAGTTTGTTAAGCCATTTACAAAATTAACGTTTTTTGTTTAACTTGTAAAAAAAGGTAGTACGCCCACTATTGTGAAATTTAATATAATTATGTTATGTAAACGAATAATTCTGCTTATAACCCGAGTTATAGTCGTTTTTGTGGCTTCTAATGGATTTGTTTAGAAGAGTATGGTCATCTGATGGTGACCAATACTAATCATCGCTGTTTGACGGTAGAATATATGATAGTAGGTAGGTGAAATATATGATATATGGTAGTAGGTGGAGTGGGTCGAAAGCCGAGATGGTCCAGTGGTAAGAACGCGTGAATCCTAACCGATGATCGTGAGTTCAAACCCGGGCAAGCCACCACTGAATTTTCATGTGCTTAATTTGTGATTATAATTCATCTCGTGCTTTACGGTGAAGGAAAACATCGTGAGAAAACCTGCATGTGTCTAATTTCACTGAAATTCTGCCACATGTGTATTCCACCAACCCGCACTGGAGCAGCGTGGTGGAATAAGCTCCAAACCTCCTCCTCAAAAAAAGGGGAGAGGAGGCCTTTAGCCCAGCAGTGGGACATTCACAGGCTGGTTCGGTACGGAGTGGGTGGTACCTATCCATACGGGCTTGCACAAAGCCTTACCACCAAGTGCTATACTGACGCCTGTGAGGTCGGGAGGACAGTGGCGCGGTGCGTACCTCTGCTTGGGCTGCGCGGGCGCCTTCTTCTGGCGGCGCAGCACGGGCGCGCTCTCGGGGCCGCTCTCCCCCTCCGTGTCGCTCGTGTGCAGAGAGTTCTTCTCGTGACTAAATATGGACGAGTTCCGCGGACTGCTGCCGTTTGTCGTCGAATTCGTGTCGCTGTCCAGAATGAATGTTTTCCTCTTGTCTATGGCCTCCTTGTAGTCTGTGTCTTTGGTGTCGTCGTGGTACTTGCGTTTGTCGTCACGACGTTTGATTTTATCTGGTGGATGGTTTACCTGGAACGGGGTATCAAAATATTGAAACCATTTAGTGAACTTCGAGTGGTAAATAAAATTTATATTGAGTTTAAAGTAAAATCTATCGAAATAAAATTAGATTGTTATAATAATATGGTGTGTATAGTATCTTTCATTACCATGACGAATAAATACCATAAGGCAGATTATTTCTCCACCCAGTACCTCAACGGTCCTCGAAGGAAAAACTTATTGTACACTTATTGTAAAGAACATTTGCATGTGATCAATTTTTGTTTTCATTTCGTTTCGCTTGATGGTGAAGAAAAACATGGTTCCTTACGATGTTTTCCACCAGCATTTGTCGGATGAAGTTCTGTCCCGTGTGTTTTCACCAACCCGAATGATACTTAATCCAAAAAAAAAACATTTCGACGCTAGTGTGATATAGTCTTTACTCAGAAGTGTGACATTAAGATACCGTTACTAAACTATATATTATACAATAAATATATTAATAGCAGCAGTTGCTGATCCATCATCAGAACTATACGTTCTATGAAGATACCTACATGAAAATTGGTGACATAATCCTTCGCCAGAACTACCTCCTGCCTCCTTAGATCTTTCCTCAGGTCCAGGATATCTGAATGGGTTGATGTGATCATGGGGTCTATTGGTAGTGTTGAGAGTATTTGGTCATCTTCAGTTTCCTCCGAGGAGTAATCCAGGGTTAGGTCAGCTATGTTCGTTGTGTGGAAGGATTGTGAACGATGAACGGGTGACGAATGACTGAAAAATATTAAATTGAGTGTTTTTTTTTTGTATTTGTTGTATTACGATTTCCACCAACCCGTATTGGAGCAGCGTGGTGGAATAAGCTCCATACCTTCTCCTCAAATAGGGAGAGGAGGCCTTAGCCCAGCAGTGGGACATTCACAGGCTGTTACTGTTACTGTATTACGATTATTTTCATACTAGTTATCGCTCGCGGCTTCACCCCCCTTTGAGGGGAAGGACGGGTGTTATGAAAAAATTCATGGTGATTAGTTAAGTCCTTAAGACATGAAAACGTAACAAACAAACAAACAAACTCATTTTCCCATTTATTATATTAGTTACATAGTATTGATATAATAAATAATATAACCAACCTGGGTGAACTAAGGTCGTCCTTGTTACACTCTTGCCGCCTGGCCATTTGCTGTTTCTTTCTACCTTCTTGCGCCGCTTTCATTGGATCATAGGACGATCTCTTCTTCCAATTAGTAAACTCTACTTCTTTTGTAGCGAGAGCTGATGATGACCGATATTGACTTGGTTTCTTTTGTCCTGATGAAGATATTGAATATTTTCAGTGCCAACATGTTTGAAACTTAAACACATACTAATCTCTTACTATTTATACTATACGACACATTCTGCAAGAGCAAACCCAAAACTAACTTCACTTCAACTCAAAGAATACGAACAGTCAAAAATGTCAGATTATTTTATGCGATATTGACTGTAATAACTATAACATTAAAAGGATACAAGTATCAAAATTGCGTATCACCGTTACGTTTGTTACGTTAAGTTAAATCTCACAATAGCACGGTATTGTATGATTCTCTGAGTCTTATTCATCACTTATTTTAAAGTCTTAATTAATAAAATAAAATCTAGTATCTGGTGTTATTGCATTGTCGTAATCACGATATCGATTGTTTTGTTCGAAGCGATAAATTGTATTGAATTGATTACATTCAAGGACTTGCTATTGTTTTCATTGGGCTTAATGTTAAACCCTTTGTTTTATTGTCAAATTAAAAAGTTTAGTTCCGTTATTTATCTGTGCATATGTCAGGGACTTTGGCGGGAATTAATGACAATTGTTTCAATTTTTTTTTGCCTTAATTATTTGTAAATGTATATATAAATAATAATGTTTTTTCAAGTATTCCTAAAATGTTTTAAAACTAACCTTTATCCTGTTTTTTAGAATTGACTTCCCTTGTAGATGATCTGGATTTAGTAAGTCTATTCAAAACCGCCTGTCTCGTCGGCTCTGATATCCTGCGACTCTGATGATTGGCGGGTTTCGTCCTTTCCTCTCTCGCTATTGGCGGTTCCGACATCCTCGTATTCAATCCCCTCTCCTTACTGGTCACTCGGACTGAATTCCTGACCAATCCCGGTCCGAATTTCCTCTGCATCTCAGGCGTATTAGGACATCGCGGGGAATTCGATGGTACGATGGATTTCAAATCCGGGTACTCTATCCTGCCTCTGTGAACCGGTCTCTTAAACCTCAAATCTTGGGATTTATGGAACGACCCATTATCCGATTCGTCGGAATAGTCTTTATATTCCTCCGACTGACCGCTCGACCTTCGTGACACCAGTCGGGTCTCAATATGATTGTTGTTTCTGTTGACGGTACTGAATGAACTTGAACGTTTGATGGATGTTCCGAAGGCTGTATTCGGGCTGTATAAAGTTTTATTCGGTCTACCATCGCTGTATACTCTCTGATGGTTTTTCTTCAGATCACCTTGGCAACGCGTTTGGTCGATCCTAAAGGTTTTCGCTTCTAGGGCATTGTTTTTCAAGACGGTTTTAAGGCAGACAGTTTTGTTCGCGTTATTTACATCATTCGCGAATACATCCGCGGGATTCCGACCATCGAACGATCTGTTCCTCGTGTGAGTTTTCCTGTGAGGTGATAGTATTGCATCAACGTTGTACTGTGGTCTATTTGACAAAGTTTTGTCATCAGAACTGTTGCTTAACAATCCTTTATCTGAATTCGGACTGTTCATATTTGAATCGTGACGCGTGTCTTGGTCGAGAGACCTCGAAGCGGTGTTTAGGAGGATCTTGGTGCCTTCCGGTATTTTTGAAGATCCAGTTATGACGTAATTTCCTGGACTTCTCAGGGGACTACTGTCGCCGGAAGTGTCTTTCCTTCTTAGGCGGTAGTTTAGTGAATTCGACCTGCTTAGTTGTGATAGTGGCAATCGAGAGACTAGCGTCTTATCGCTGATCAAGCTTGTGGTCAATGGATTTGGAATGTGAGAGTTGTTCGCTCTGGTGGAGTGCAGCTTGGCTTGGAGGTTAGTGATCGCATTTTGTGTTTTGAGCAAGTAGGACTCTGTGTCTTGAGGAGGTATGAGGTCCTGAAACAAAGAAAAGTGTATGTTAAAAAATAATTTATTAAGACCTTTAAATATCTAGTCATTTTGACTATTTGCCTTCCATTTTCAAAAAATAAATATATTTTAATGTATTTCAAGTTATTTTCTAAAACTAATCTAAAACTAAAATATGATATACCATGAGCACCAGTTATACAGTTAGTACATTTACAGTAAATACCAGAAACATTCATTATCCACTGACATAAAAAAAAAATTGATAAATATATACAATACATTAAACATTATTATATACATTTACATTCGAATAAAATCGAAAAATATTTCTACTTATATACAAACATTTTTGTCTTTTTTTATTTAAAATTTATACTACATAGCATTCACACATAGTATCGCGTAAGCTTAATTGAAAAGCGTATTATAATATACATAATATTAGATTTTTTATAAGATTTTCATAGTTAAAGTAGTAGAATGTAAGAATATTGAGATTATTTCAAGCAATAAAAGCAATTTGGCCAACATTCATATTAAAATTTTGACGCAAATTAAAAAAAAACATAGAAATGAAGGAGAAATTTATTCAGTTTAAACGTTATTTCATTCAATAAAATCAGGTTTATTATGATAATATCGATAAAATTAAGATGTTTAGAATATTTTAAATACATAACCTTTTTATTAATTTGCAAGAAAAATTGGGTAATTTTTTTTAAATTGTAGTAAGGCAACGGCACTTATTTATAAATAATCATCTTCCAATTGATTATTTAATTGAAAATCATTAATATTTGTGATTTCAAAACTGATTCTCAGAGCGTAATTAAATAAAGTATATTTTTTAAATAATATTTAATTAGATTTTTATTGGAATTGAATAAATAATGAATATATTCGAATATCAATAAGATTCGCGGACGTGTAACATCTTACAATAATAGCTTGGTTCCGCAAAATCGGCCCAAATTAAAATACAAAATCACGCGATAAAATGTTATGAATAAAAAACACGAATTGTTAACTATTTAATATCCACTTACTTTCGTCCAGCGGTCGAAATTTGACCACCATTGAAAATTTGTGGGAAAACTTGAATTTGTATGTTTCAAATATTTTTTCTTCTACGCTTATTGATATATTGTTTTTTTTATTGATAACATAACAATAACTACGTTTAAAACATATTTACGTGTTATTTACATTCTTACTATTGAATTTCATTTAGAAATTGAACCTTTTTTTAGGTGGCACTTAAAAAAAAGTAATCGACCAATTTTTATACAAGCAAACACCGCTGGAAATATTTGCACAAGTGTGTGCACAACACAGATGCACTCTATTCCTTCACTTTCATAATCCGATGGCAATCCGACACGACCGGAAAGAGTTCAAACGCCGCGTGTACACAATTCCTAAAATTCCAGACTCCGGACTGCTACTGAGAATCTTCAGAATAGAGAATCGACAGAAAAACTCAATACCTTTTATTTCAGGCCCGACCAGGAATTTGAATCCAGGACCTCGGGATCCACGGCCTTATATATCTAGCCTCTAGACCAGCGAAGCAGTCCAAAAAAAGTAAATATGTCAAATACAATATAAATAAAAAATCCATAAAATTTGTAGAAACGCTAGCATTAAAAAATAAGATTTAACTAATTAATTGCTATCTTCCTTGGTTAGATTTAATTTAGGTTAATTACTTTATACCGATACGTCAAATGTTTAGAACCACAGAGTAGATAATAATAGAAATGGCAGAGTTATGACGAAAAAATGTAATAAATAGTGTGTTTGTGTCTTGCCTAGAAGATTCTGAGATAAAGAGAGTAAGTAAAAAAAAATGTTGTGTTCCGGTTTGACGGGTGAGTGAGCCAGTGTAATTACAGGCACAAGGGACATAACATCTTAGTTCCCAATAAAAAAAAAAACTTAACGAGGAAACAGCACTTCTGTTCGAAGACGATATTTATAATTTATGCTTAAATTGTAATTTGTTAATGAATCATACAGACATATTACAAATTTATCTTTTATTAGTGATATCCTTTAATTTAAATGTAAGTATTATATATGAGTCATTCTTTAAACATTACAATATAAGGCATTCTGTTTCTTCGGTAAAAACTGGTGTGTGGGTGTTATGTATAATGTATTCAAATCGAATACACATACTCCATGCGATTTGATAACTCCGATATATTATGTATTACAACCGTAACAGCCTGTGAATGTCCCACTGCTGGGCTAAGGCCTCCTCTCCCTTTTCGAGGAGAAGGTTTGGAACTTATTCAACCACGCTGCCCCAGTGCGGGTTGATGGAATACACATGTGGCAGAATTTCGATAAAATTAGACACATGCAGGTTTCCTCACGATGTTTTCCTTCACCGAAAAGCACGTGATGAATTATAAACAGAAATTAAGCACATGAAAATTCAGTGGTGCTTGCCCGGTTTTGAACACACGATCATCTGTTAAGATTCACGCGTTCTTACCACTGGGCCATCTTGGCTTTTTTTTAAGATAATAATTAAGACTTATTAATATATCTTTATTAATAATAGAACTTCCACTTTACTTTTTATATAAACTTTAATTCTACTAATACCACCATTGAATGACATTGATGGCAATTTAATTTCAAAGTTGTTTGTCATCTGACAATCCGCCTCTCCCCGCGCCACCAGGTACCAGGTACCAGGGAGGTAGAATCAAAGGCCTACCACCAAGTAACATAACCTAACCTGCTAGTATAATACAAACTTGTCACATAGCACTTCTACACCGTTCGTTCTGAGTATCGAACTATGTCGGCAATACTGATCAACTATTACTTTCACTGACCTTCCGTTTTACAATCGCATTCCGTCTCTGTAACTGTAAATTGTAAATAGAATGAAGTGAACTATTTACTTATAATATATAATTAATTCGATAACCATATAATAAGCTGTTAGTATTTTTATTATAGTCATTATATATAGTCGAGTTTGATTAAGTTTACTTTTGCGATTATATTGTATTCGTAAACAGAAGTGTGATTCTGTAAGACTCACTTCATTACTGACCCGTGAAATGTTGACAACCTTGACGTTGACTTATGGTGATATACTATTGTCGGTGGTGATGGGTGGGTTATGGGTGATGCTAGTATTCTTGAAATGCTATAATTATTATGGCCAATGTCGCATATCACTTTCTGACATTTCAAAACTGTTCTTCTTACAGAGTAGCCCAGCTCTGCCCCGCGGTTTCATTCGCGGTAATCTATGTATGATTTAGGACTAATGTGAAACACAACAGTGGATTAATTACGAATTTTTAACAAGACACAAACGGAATAATTCAATTTTATTAAGTTTGCGATAAAAATTATATCGATTATATTACAATGACGGATAAGAAATGCCGCGCAAAGCAGAAAAAAAATGCCTTGACATCTACGACGTGTATGCTACCAGATCTTATTGTCCACAGATAATCCGTAACAGCCTGTGAATGTCCCAATGCTGGGCTAAAGGCCTCCTCTCCCTTTTTGTGGAGAAGGTTTTTCAGCTTATTCCACCACGCTGCTCCAGTGCGGATTGGTGGAATACACATGTGGCAGAATTTCAGTGAAATTAGACACATGCATTTTCCTCACGATGTTTTCCTTCACCGTAAAGCACGGGATGAATTATAATCACCAATTAAGCACATGAAAATTCAGTGGTGCTTGCCCACTTGAGCTGTGGTGCTTGAAACCACGGTCATTGGTTAAGATTCACGCGTTCTTACCACAGGGCCATCTCGGCTTTTTACAGATAACAGCTACAGATATTCGCTAACAAGTTATTAAAGAAAAATCGACTTACTGACTGACTGCCTGACATAGCAACGCACAGCCCAAACTACTGGGGATAGCAACATGAAAATTTGCATACGGGTTCCTTTTACACAGTAGGCTAGCACTATCGGAGGTTTTTTTTTTAATTAAGGTAATGTTAAAGGGGATAAAAGTTTTGTACTTATGAAAATCGTTCATTTTTGAAAAAAGAGCTTATGAAATTGTTATTTAGTAATTCTTCTGAATTTAAGACGCAAACGTAGCCGCGGTTAAAACACTAATTTGTATTATGTATGTTTTTCTTATAAAGCTTGACATACATTTATGTATTTGTTAATGTTTATGGTTACACACATGAATTATTAAAAGATTCGATTTTCGATTTACGTATCCGAGTGAGCATTTTTTTTTATTAACCGAATGTGTCGACGACCAGTGCGCTGTAGGCTTTAGTTACAAAAATAAATGTTTCATTAATTATTTATATAAATGCAATCATAGTAAAGCCTGAATCGGTTTCTCAAACATATTACGGTTTAACTGCTGAAGTAAGGTGGTCTCTCGACACTGAGCACTGCGGCTTGGAAATTTATACGAAGAATAATTAATTTATTTCTTGGTTACGTGGACTTCTTGAAATTCGTGTTAGATAATTTTATAATAAAATATGAACTACAATATTATATCGTATTCATTATAAAATAAACTACGCCATTAAAAATAATGTGTTATCAATTGTTCTAAAAATTAGAACCATACTAAGAGATAATGGTTACTTGGTTGTTTTTGCGATATAAACATAAAATGTTTATATCGCAATAAAAATGTTTCTCTATTGGTTTACAAGTTAAGCCGAGATGGCCCAGTGGTGAAAACGCGTGAATCTTAACTGATGATCGTGGGTTCAAACTCGGGCAAGCACCAATGAATTTTCATGTGCTTAATTTGTAATTATAATTCATCTCGTGCTTTACGGTGAAGGAAAACATCGTGAGGAAACCTGCATGTGTCTAATTTCACTGAAATTCTGCCACATGTGTATTCCACCAACCCGCACTGGAGCAGCGTGGGGAATAAGCTCAAAACCTTCTCCTCAAAAAGGGAGAGGAGGCCTTAGCCCAGCAGTGGGACATTCACAGGTTGTTACGATTACATGTCACGTCAGTCGGCGTGATTTATTTCATTTTTTTCAATTTTAGCAAAAGAATTACGTTTTATATAACGTAATAATAAAGTAGAATCATAGAATTATTATATAAACAGCATGTTGTGTTACACTTTAAATATGTACACAGTGTTAATCATAGTTTTTTTATTTGAATATAATTTTATAACGTACGTATGTACCGTTGGCTTCCTAATAATGTAAATCATTAAATAAATATTACAAAAAAAGAACTACTTTTTTTACAATACGGTGACGATATTCTGTACAATATGAGCTACAATTATTACGGGAAGCCATATGTACAAAAGACTTACAAGTAAAAAATCATGTCATTCTAAGACTTGTTAATCTAGCTTTGTTAACTATGCCCTTCGGATTTACTTGCGATAAAATTGTATTTTATTAAAAATATAAAAACTTTTTTCATAACTAAGACAAACTGTTTATATTATTATTGTCTTATGACTTAAATAGAGAAATATACGTAAAATTTAAGTTGTTAATAAGGCTTAACCGATTTTGACTAAATCGGCAATTCTACTAATACGTAACGTTTACGATACGTTCCCGATTCCATTCCGATCCGACTTCGAATCGCATCGCATCCGGATCGTTGTTAGTAGAATAGACAAACAGTTAAACGGCAACGATTACGTTTCGTTTGCTATAAAGTGAATATTTTTAATAGATTTTCTCCCCGTACTTAGAATACTGTCTAAAATAATCCCAAATTACATTTGTAATTTTTCAAATAGCATCCGTTTTTTAAATTTCAATTTTATTAACAATGAATTACGGTTGAAATTTAATCACTGAGCGATTACTAATATTATATAAAAGCATATTTTAAAATATTGAAACAAAATGTGTGTTCAGATGATAATACATAATTACGTCTTTCAAACTAAATAATATATATATATATATATATATATATATATATATAATAAATAATAATATATAATATATATATATATATATATATATATATTATATATATATTATTTATTGTTTTATCTTATTATTATATGTATATTAGTCATTGTCTTATCAACATTATGAAAAAAAATGTCTGTCACGTCCTTGGCCATAGACAACGCTAGACGTATGTTTTGAAAACGGAAAATCGTAGACAAAAGTAAGAACTACGAACTGATGTGCATTTTTGCTGATTCCGAATGTAGGTAAAAAGTAAAAGTAACAGCCTGTGAATGTCCCACTGCTGGGCTAAAGGCCTCCTCTCCCTTTTTTGAGGAGAAGGTTTGGAACTTATTCCACCACGCTGCTTCAATGCTGAAATGTAGGTATATAACGCATATTGTAAAAAATAAATAAATTAATTAACCACTATGAGTAGGCAGACGGGCAAATGGCCAACTGATGGTAAGTGAACCCTACCGCCCGTAGACATTGGCATTAAATATTACTTCCTTGTTTATAAAATAGGAAGGCGAAGTGATAGTAAATAGGCACCATCGCCAATAGACATTGGCGCTGTAACAAATATTAACCAATCTTTTCATCGCCAATGCGTTACCAACATTGGGAACTAAGATGTTATGTCCTCTGCACCTGCAGTCATACTCACATAACCTTTGTATTTGTGTGTATGTATATTTTTTATTATCAATTACCACCTTCACGAATTTCTGCTTAGCCTAAAGGTTGACAGGTAGAGAATGCCTTAAGGCATTAAGTCCGCCTTTTGTCCTACTACACAATGTACGGTGGTCAACAGTAACAGTAACAGCCTGCTAATGTCCCACTGCTGGGCTAAGGCCTCCTCTCTCTTTGAGGAGAAGGTTTAGAGCTTATTCCACCACGCTGCTAAAATGCGGGTTGGTAGAATTCACATGTGGCATAATTTCACAGAAATTAGACACATGTATGAATTATAATCACAAATTAAGCACACGAAAATTCAGTGGTGCTTGCCCGGGTTTGAACCCACGATCGTCGGTTAAGATTCACGCGTTCTAACACCTAGGCCATCTCGGCTTTTGGTCAAAAGAGTATTTATATAAATAAATAAGCCTTCAAATTGGAACACAACACTAAATATTACTGTTACGCGATAGAATGAATGAATTTATTTATCCATAGCTTACAGGAGCAGACCTTAACGGCTATGTTAAGCATCATATCTGTGGTGAGTGGTGTCTAAAAAGATTCTGTACCAGGTAACCATGTCTTCATCCCTACCACAAAATAACATTGTACATAGAAATTTCATTCAAGGTCGTTAATAGCGTTGCATTGAAGGTTTAAAGCAACAAGTATCAACTCATTATGTAAACACACGCTATTTTTATCCAACAATACGAGAGTTGGACTTTTATGGTCAAAAGGTCGCGACAAGTTCAGATTGCGTAGACCGTGAGTCAAGAATAAACACTGACTCATATGTGACATCATGATATGAATCTCCTTGTTTTGTTTACACTTTGATAGAGTTTTAAGATATAATAGATGTAATTTAATGAAGATAAGTTTTGTTAATAGCTATCGCGCGTGGTTTCACAGGCGTTTAACTTTTTTAGTCCACCCAAAAAGTCGTATCGTTATGTTATAAGCTTAGTAGCAAAGATATTGTTTTAATTGAGCTGAAATGCGATTAATCAAACAAATCGTCTGAGTGTCAGGAAGGGGGGAATGATGAGTAATAGAAAGTAGCCTATGTCCTTCCTTAGATTTCGAGTTTGCTTAATACTAAATGACATCGAAATCGAATCAATGGTTCAGCCGTGAAAGCGTGACATATAGACAAAAAGAATTATGTATTTTCATATTTATAATATTAGTACAGATTGATAGTAAATCTTAAATGGTTGGAGTAAATTTGTCATCTCATTCAAATTTGGTAAAATCCTCTTTTTACTTATTCTATAACCAAACATTGTATTTCTTCGGTCTGGCGAATGAGTGAGCCAGTATAATAATACAATAGACATCAAATCTTAGCTCTCGACTATTTGTTTTTATTCGATCCACGATTTCAATCCAGGACCTCATGATCAGAAGCCTTATAAACCACAAACTAACATATCATTAAAACCTTTCGTAACTCAAACGGACACGAAGAGCAGCTTCGGTTAATTCGGCTACCACGTGGAATGGTGGCAAGAATACACATTACCCCTTTGAATCGAAATTCCTATCATAGGATCGCTCATAGGCGAAAATGAACCAGCTCACCAGTAGAGACAATAAGACGAGATGAGTAAAAAGGACAGACATATATTACAATGACAGATAAGAAATACCGTGCGAAGCAGAAAAAAAAAGTCCTTGACATCTACGACGTGTATGCTACCAGAGCTTATTGTCCACAGATAATCCGTAACAGCCTGTAAATGTCCCACAGCTGGGCTAAGGCCTCCTCTCCCTTTTGAGGAGAAGGTTTGGAGCTTATTCCACCACGCTGCTCCAATGCGGGTTGGTGGAATACACATGTGGCAGAGTTTCGATGAAATTAGACACATGCAGGTTTCCTCACGATGTTTTCCTTCACCGAAAAGCACGAGATGAATTATAAACAGAAATTAAGCACATGAAAATTCAGAGGTGCTTGCCCGGGTTTGAACCCACGTTCATCGGTTAAGATTCACGCGTTCTTACCACTGGGCCATCTCGACAGACAGCTAGAGGCAACCTTTAGCGAAATTAACAGAGACCTTACTTAGCGACTTTTTTTGAATTTGAATTCAGCCATTTTGAAACGGTAAAATGAATATATTTCGCCATTTACGTATAAGATGTGGGTTACCTGTTTTATGGTCTGAATAGCTTATATAAGTTACTTTATGCTTCATAGCTATGTGTGTTAATGTTACGCGATTATATATAATATTTTATATACTAGCTCTTTACCCACGGCTTCGCTCGCTTCATAATTCAGAATTACTAAATACCAAATTCCATAGCTAAATCAAAAATGAAGGAATTTCATACAAAATTTCATCCCCTTATCATACCTTAGTTGCGATTTCATTACTTTACAAACAATACATACAAAAATAAATCAAATCGTTGCCTTAAAAAGATTTGGGAAAGTCATAATATTTAAATATATAAAACACACACTCATATATATAACTAACTGTATAATTTATAGACATATCAACGCACAGCCCAAACTGCTGGGGCTATGGCAATGAAAATTTATATAAGTACGCGATTCTTTCACACAGTAGGCTGGCACTTATGAAGGATTTTTGAAAATTTAACCCCCGAGGTAGTCATAAAAGGAATGAAAGGTTGTATGAAAATCCTTAATTAAAGAAAGTGTTATGGATATTAGTTTCTAATGAAATAATCCCGAATTACAACGCGAGCGAAGCCGCGGGCAAAGCACTCGTAAATATATATCATAAACACTAAAATAAATTTGGATAAAACACAAAAGAAACCAGTCATAATTATAAATTTAAATTATATTAAAATATGAAGGAGACCATTTAAATATATCAAGAAATAATTAAAAAACAATTAAATAATCGCATAGTCATACATTCCCACATGCTTTGTTAAGTCTTCGTCACGGGCCGTTGTTCAGAGGAAGTGACGTCATCAACAGGTGCGCGGGTCCTGTGCCATGTTCGGTACAAGTTATGAACGAAGGTTTACAAAACGTTCCACATTCATAAAAAAAAACTATTCATGCTCTTCATCCCATATGTTACGTCCTGACTGCCTCGTTGGGTGCAGCTAGCTAGCTATAAAGCCACTGACCCGGAGGTCCTAGGTTCAATTCCCAGGTCGGGCCAATAAAAAGTTATTGGGTATTTCTATCAGAAAATTCTTAGTAGCAGCCCGAGGTCTGGAAGTTGGAAGTGTGTACACTTCCGTGCCTCGGAAAGTACGTAAAGCCGTTGGGTCCTGCGCCTGAACTCTTTTCGGTCGTGTCGGATTGCCGTCCCATCTGTGCCGTCCATCCCACCTGTGTTTGCGCACACACTTGTGCACTATAATATGTTCTGCACAGTAGGTCTCTCATGAGATTGGCCGCCGTGGCCTAAATCGGTCCGGAAGACATTATTATATATCTCGATATGCCCAGGACCTCGGGTATTGTAGTTAGCATTTTGAGTGAAGAAGTTTATTTACAAATTAAATTCTTAATATAATAAAACGAACTACAAAGTAAAAAAAACATTGCTATCGTAACTCGGAATGATTAAAGGATTCTAAGCCTATACATCAAAATCTGTTCAGGCATTTAAACAGCGAAACAAAGAAACTCAAATGCACGTTGGTCGGTCGCTTAAAATGTTTATCACGCATGCACACTTGACAGGTGCTTTTTTTAATCATAAACAAAAACCGCGGTAAAAAGGGACTCAGGGCATCGGAAACAAAGGGCTGTCAATAGGATATATCCCAGTATATATACGCATGTTCAAATTATTGTGTGGTACAATTTATAAGCAACTAAAGTGAATGTATGAATATACTATTATTTTTCTTGACATTATATTCGATATTAATTTTCGTCCGTATATAGACGAAAGTCTTAGGTATAAAAAGTTACGTCATGCCTTGGGGTTCAAGCTTGTTTCATACAACAGTGTAATTACAAGCACAAAGGACATAACATCTTAGTTCCCAAGGATGGTGGCGCATTGGTGATGTAAACGATGGTTAACATTTCTTACAATGCCAATGTCTATGGGCGTTGGTGACCACTTACCATCAGGTGGCCCATATGCTCGTCCGCCTTCCTATTCTATAAAAAAAGTTAATTATTCTTTATTGAAGTAACAAGTGCGAGCTGGGGTTGAGATTCATATAATCCATTTATTCGGTCAACCCGACACTCAAACCATTACGTGTGATGCGTCTGTCTGCCTGTCTAAAAAAAACACTACAAATTTAATGCACTTTTCACAATTGGATAGCGTAATTCACGAGAAAGTTTTCGGTGTATAAACAATTATGGTTTTTATGTAAATTGCCTGAAATATAACGATGACTGTTGAAAATGTCGGAAAAATCATGCCGACTGCGAGCTGCGTAAACCAATAGAGTTATAATATGTATTACGATTTTATATATTATTCTACCCGTGCGACGAGCCGGTATGGGTAGCTAGTATTAATAAATACTAAAAGTCCATTTACACGAGGCCAATAGCCGAACCAATCCACTAAGCCAATCCCAATATTGGCTTCGTCTAAATAGAGACAATCCACATTGCATTGTCTTCAAGCCATTTATCAAGCAAATGGAATAGAACGATTTTTAACACAAAAAAGAAGTACGTAAAAAAATTCCGAGATGGCCTAGTGGTTAGAACGCGTGAATATTAACCGATGATCGTGGGTGCAAACCCGGCTAAGCACCACAGAATTTTCATGTGCTTAATTTGTGATTATAATTCATCTCGTGCTTGACGGTGAAAGAAAACATCGTAAGGAAACCTGCATGTGTCAAATTTCATTGAAATTCTGCCACATGTGTATTCTACCAACCTGCATTGGAGCAGCGTGTTGGAATAAGCTCTAAACCTTCTCCTAAAAGGGAGAGGAGGCCTTAGCCCAGCAGTGGGACATTAACAGGCTGTTACTGTTACTGTATAAATTTATAAATTTAATTTAATTTTTCATTCCACTGGCTTAAAGTGTTATTGGCCTCGTGTAAATTCACCATTAATCGATAAACGCTAAGACTTGTAACTTGTAAATAAGGACTTGCGGTCGCCGTGACCGACAGACCGTGCATCCGTTCAATGTACGAACCACCTTTGTTTGTGTGTATACGAATTTATGTATAATCAAATATTGTTTATTTATTTACAAATGTAAATAAATCACTATGACGGCGCCACTGTTAATGTTAGGATTGCCAATTTATTTCGACGTAGCATTATTTATCACAAAAAATAATTTATAGTTAACAAAATTCAGAATTGCTAAACACCAAAGTGCTTAGCTCTTTCTTAAAACAATGAAGGCTTTTCATACTAACATTTATCCCCTGTGTTACTGCCATGGGGTTAAATCTTCAATAATTCTTCGTTAGTGCTACCCTACTGTGTAAAAGGAACCCGTATGCAAATTTTCATATTGCCAGCCTCAGTACTTTGGGCTGTGCGTTGATATGTCAGGCAGCCAGTCAATTATTCTTTTGTATATATATATTCTTCTATATATATATATTATACAGGTATAGCATTTTTTTTCAGGTTTTTTAAAAAAGTTTTAAACAACTACATTTTTTTTCCACGTAACCATAAAATGTATTCATCCCGTGGCGCTCCTCGTTATGACGGAAAGGGTACCGCTGGTTTTTTAGTGGGGAGTACGATGTTCGGGGCGCACTCAGCGCCTTAGACACTGGCGAATCCCACATACCCCCAAACCATTCCCATGGGGGAAACACGTAATGCATTTTTTCCAGCGTGAAAAAAGGAATAAAATGTAATTAATATTATCGTTACATTTGGTCAACATGGTTCTAATGAAATTTTCTTCAAGTTCCGACAACTGTTTACTGTTATTTTACCCGGGAATTGAACCGAGAACCCTCTACATCTGATTCATAATCAACTTATCATCTAGACAATACATGCACACGAAACATAACCGCTGTTATTTTATAACTTACAACACTCGTTTAAGATTCAGGATATGCGGCGTGCGCGTCGGAGCATAACCAGAGCATGTGTATGACGACTTACTCTACTCCTATTGTTTACTGATTGCAATGTTGTAACGAGTCATTAATATAAGTCTTTATTAATATTATAAATGTGAAAGTTAGTCTGTCTGTTGCACTTTCAAGGCTAACCCAGTGAACCGATTTTGGTATAAAGCTAGCTTGAACTCCAAGGACATTGGCTACTTTTTTTTACCTAATACCCGCCCTCCCCCTAATACGAGGAGAAGCCGCGGGCGAATTCTATTATAAAATAAATTATTTTTTTGCGTAATTATATTACGGTTTGAATTGTATTAAATAAATACATGAAAACGTGTAATTTATTCAAAGATTTGGAAATTGCAGGTGGTAACGCTGTGCGTCTGGCCACCCACTTATCAGATATTTATAAACAGCAATATTTAGTATTGTTGTGTTCCGGTTTGAAGGGTGAGTGAGACAGTTTAACTACAGCCACGAGGGACATAACATCTTCGTTCCCAAGATTGGTGGCGCATTGGCGATGTAAGGAATGTTTAATATTTCTTACATCGCCAATGTCTACGGGCACTCAACATCAGGTAACGTTTGCCCGTCCAGCTACCGATAACTTAAAAAAAAATCAACCTGGAGTGACAATGAATTTTCATTCACTTAATTTGATCGCCAGGATAGTTTAACATGATAATTCTAAAGTGATCACGAAAAGCTAACTTGAATAAAGTATATTTTGATTTGATACAAACGCAATAATGTCCTCGAGACCGATTTCGGCCACGGCGGCCAATCTCAAGAGAGATTAGCCAACTGCGCAGGAGAAATTATAGTGCACATGTGTGTGCGCAAACACAGGTGCACTCTCTATTCCCTAACTCTCATAATCCGATGGGACGGCAATCCAGGATATAAACGTACCATCAGACTGTACACAGTATATTTCTGTGCAAGTACACTGTCATGTGGTACACTATGTATGGTGTGGTTTACATATCACGCGGTGCTTGTATTTATGTATACAATACTGATCTTTGAGCAGAATTAATCTTTACTTATTAAAATAACTTCTTGCTAATACTTGCCAAAATAAATTATGTCATGTTTGTTTGTACATTTTGATTGTGTTTCCATGATCAAATTTCAAAATCATTTGTAATTTTAAACACGTATATTTTAAATATGTATATATACATCAGCTTCGCACGCTCGTGATGGGGGAGGTGTTAGGTAGGGAACCCTATGTACTTTACTGTACCCCTGACATATCCATAATTTCCTGATGATTCGTTGAGTGAAAGTGCAACAAACAAACAAACTTTCACATTAATAATATTAAGTAAGCATAGTTTACTTTGCTCGTAAATTGTCGATCATGCGCGGTCCCAATGAGCCCTTTGTGGATCCAATCGATATTGTTGTCTATATATATGTAATATGCAGCATGTATGTAATACATTCATATATACTAAGCATTGTAAGCGTTTCGTTATTAAACTAATCAGCCGTGTGTATGAGGCTTAAGGCTCTTTTTATCAATTTCTTAACATATATGACATTAGTTTATCATATATGATTGCTTTATTATTTCATTATATGAAGAGCTTCAGAGGCTCAATTAGCAGTACATTAGGAACCCTTTCAAAATTAGAAAATATCGCATACGTATGTAGTTTCTGTGTTTACCGTACGATGCGTGATACGACATAGTTCAAATTCACATAACGCTTAGTTACAACTTGGTAAGTAAAGTAACAGGCAAGTCGCATAAATTGTTAATATATAAAATCTTGGAAAGTGTTTCTCGTCACGGACGCTGGACGCTTCCGTAACAGCTCGAATGATATCTGTATTTATATCTAATGTACAGCCGTACACATTAATATATATATATACATTTTGCCCACCACATTGAGTAGTATGACAAAAGGCGGACTTAATGCCTAAAGGTATTCTCTACCAGTCAACCTTTAGGCTAAGCGGAAATTCATGAAGGCGGTAATTAATAGTCGAAAATATACATATATAATAATATATATATATATACATACACACATATACATACATATGAATAATAATGCATTATAGATGTCAAAGACGAAGAGAACTAGGAGCTTTCTAACAAGATATGCTCACGGAGAAGAGGATATATATATATATATTTTAATACTTTATTAAATTGAGCAAACGACGGAACGAAAAGTTTTTTTTAATTATATAAGTAGGATGAGTCAGCTAGTGTAACTGCAGGCACAAGGGACATAAAATCTTAGTTCCCAAGTTTGGTGGCGCATTGGCGATGTAAGCGATTGATATTTCTTACAATGGCAATGTTTATGGTGGTGACTTATTGTGGCAGATTGCCTGTCCTACCTATATAGTAAATAATACTCAACTTTGCTCAATCGATTTGTCCTTATATACATCAATAATAATTTTAAACAACCTCACTAGTCTCAATATCGAATTAACCTTATCGAATTTGCCCAGCAGTGGGATTATATAACTTATTCACACAGCCATTACTGCTACAACCAAAAAATATACCAATGTTAAACAACATATAATATGCCTGCGTCTGTACTTTCCAGTCCCGCTAATAAAACCGTAGCTCATTAACTCAATTCGAGTCTAAGCAAAAAAAAAACAGCAGATCGTGACGTCATCCCCTGAATCTAGATTTATACTTGACCTAGATAAGGAAACGAACACAAGATGGCATCCACGAATCGATTGTCGAGTTTAAAGAAAAATCTAAAATGTCTATCAAACATCTCAAAGAAACTGGATATATTTTTAACTGGCTTCCGCCTGCGGCTTCTCTCGCGTGTGCGGGGGAGGTTTTAGGCACCCTACGGCCATAATATCGGTTCAGTAGTTGAGAAGTGAAAGCGTAACAAACAAACATACAGATAATGGCCGGCTTGTGATGAAAAGTTTCTTTCAATTTTTTGTATCATATGAGTCAAGTTTGATATTGTCTTTCAGGTTATAAGAAAACCTAGTTAGTTCTAAATTCTAGAAAAAAAAAAATTCCTGTTTGATAACCACGTAACCCGATAACCCCATTAGTAAATACTCTCGTAAAACTGTTTTAGGAAGTAACTCACTAGTGCCTCCCTGGATACATTTGGTGATTCTTCATTTAAGTTCCGCAAGAAAATGTTGTCCAAATAATTTGTACTGATTGTTATTATAGTCTAATTGCCTTTACTATTTTTTTTCTGTAACTTTTTAATTTTCATAATATGTTAAAACATGTAAATGTACTAAAATTAACTTTTTCATTGCATGAGGTATTCTCCTTAATAGGTACAGCATCTGATCTTAAACTATAAGTTTTTTTTTTTAATATTATTTTGGTGTAATTACTCCTGGAAAATCTCAATAAATAAATAAATAAATAAAACCCTTCCCAGTTAGGAAGAACCTACCAACTCACTTCAGGCTATTGCCAAGAACAACTGTAAAAAGTCAAGAAAAATTGAACAAACATACACTTACACATGAAATGCGAATAACTAAACGGCTTTACTTCTAAGGCGGTGTTTAGTTAAACAATGCTGTCTTCTGCTTTCGAATGTCAAATTAAAGATGATAGTAAGGGACAAATCCTAAACGGCTTTACTTCTAACGCGGTGTTTAGTTAAACAATGCTGTCTTCTGCTTTCGAATGTCAAATTAAAGATGATAGTAAGGGACAAATCCTAAACGGCTTTACTTCTAAGGCGGTGTTTAGTTAAACAATGCTGTCTTCTGCTTTCGAATGTCAAATTAAAGATGATAGTAAGGGACAAATCCTAAACGGCTTTACTTCTAACGCGGTGTTTAGTTAAACAATGCTGTCTTCTGCTTTCGAATGTCAAATTAAAGATGATAGTAAGGGACAAATCCTAAACGGCTTTACTTCTAAGGCGGTGTTTAGTTAAACAATGCTGTCTTCTGCTTTCGAATGTCAAATTAAAGATGATAGTAAGGGACAAATCCTAAACGGCTTTACTTCTAAGGCGGTGTTTAGTTAAACAATGCTGTCTTCTGCTTTCGAATGTCAAATTAAAGATGATAGTAAGGGACAAATCCTAAACGGCTTTACTTCTAAGGCGGTGTTTAGTTAAACAATGCTGTCTTCTGCTATCGAATGTCAAATTAAAGATAATAGTAAGGGACAAATCCTAAACGGCTTTACTTCTAAGGCGGTGTTTAGTTAAACAAAGCTGTCTTCTGCTTTCGAATGTCAAATTAAAGATGATAGTAAGGGACAAATCCTAAACGGCTTTACTTCTAAGGCGGTGTTTAGTTAAACAATGCTGTCTTCTGCTTTCGAATGTCAAATTAAAGATGATAGTAAGGGACAAATCCTAAACGGCTTTACTTCTAAGGCGGTGTTTAGTTAAACAATACTGTCTTCTGCTTTCGAATGTCAAATTAAAGATGATAGTAAGGGACAAATCCTAAACGGCTTTACTTCTAAGGCGGTGTTTAGTTAAACAATGCTGTCTTCTGCTTTCGAATGTCAAATTAAAGATGATAGTAAGGGACAAATCCTAAACGGCTTTACTTCTAAGGCGGTGTTTAGTTAAACAATGCTGTCTTCTGCTTTCGAATGTCAAATTAAAGATGATAGTAAGGGACAAATCCTAAACGGCTTTACTTCTAAGGCGGTGTTTAGTTAAACAATGCTGTCTTCTGCTTTCGAATGTCAAATTAAAGATGATAGTAAGGGACAAATCCTAAACGGCTTTACTTCTAAGGCGGTGTTTAGTTAAACAATACTGTCTTCTGCTTTCGAATGTCAAATTAAAGATGATAGTAAGGGACAAATCCTAAACGGCTTTACTTCTAAGGCGGTGTTTAGTTAAACAATGCTGTCTTCTGCTTTCGAATGTCAAATTAAATATGATAGTAAGGGACAAATCCTAAACGGCTTTACTTCTAAGGCGGTGTTTAGTTAAACAATGCTGTCTTCTGCTTTCGAATGTCAAATTAAATATGATAGTAAGGGACAAATCCTAAACGGCTTTACTTCTAAGGCGGTGTTTAGTTAAACAATGCTGTCTTCTGCTTTCGAATGTCAAATTAAATATGATAGAAAGGGACAAATCCGTGTTAAGCCAAACACCTGCTTAACAACATTTGTAAATAAGGCCGTTAGTATTTAGTTTTTATATACATATACGTTATATAATCGCTTACTTAATTTTACTTAATGTTACATGTCGGCGACCGGAAATATTTAAATACATAAACATTCGTAAAGCGATAATCGAACAATAAGTAAATAGTACCTTTACATTATATATTTCACTTTATATTGAAAACATTTTCTATCAGCCATATTTAGGAAGTGCAATAAAGATTTTAAATAAACATTGTTTTTGTGTAAAATAGACAATTATATCAACAACAGCAAAATATCATTTTCTATCGTTCACCCGCGATTTCGTCCGCATGATAATTAAGATGGGTGATGTTGGTATTGGTTTTGGTTGGTATTGGTTGGCCTATGTCCTCAAGCTTGCTTAATATCAAATTTCATCAAAATCAGTTCAGTGTTCTATCCGTGAAAGCGTAACAGACGAACAGAGTTAAATTCGGATTTATAATATTAGTTAAGGAGTATAGATTCAAGTATGGTTTTATAAGCATCTTTGTATCATCGCATTACAGCAGTGATTCTCAATAACTGTGCCGCGAAATTCGAAGAGTGCCGCCATATTTTATATACATTATTATGTTAATATTATCAAATTGACCAACTAAGAACTAAAAAAAATAGATTGTTCAATGTAGAAGACGATTTGAGAGTAGAATTACCATTTTACGACCAAATATAAAGAAATTATCAAAAAAACATCACGCTCAAATTACACATTAAAAGTATTCTTATTATTAACTTGTAATTAATCCCCTAATAAATGTACTGTTATTTTAGTAGTACATTTATTATTTCGAACATTTGAAATTATTATCATAAACTATTTTACGCAGTGTCTTATAGGTAAGTAAATAAATTTTAAGCTTATATTTTTGTTTGTGTGTCGCCAAATTTTGAAATCGTTAAAATTGTGCGGCAACAAAAAAAAGGGTTAGAATCACTGCATTACAGTATTGAATTAAATGTACAGCTACCACCGATTCGGAATATATATTCTTCCGAGAACCACCGGCAGGACCTTTAATCTTTCGCCGCTTCTGCCCGGATGTTCAAACCGGCGGTAGTTTTAACTCTGACCGTCATTAAACAAGCTAACAAGATTTCAATATTAAACACAACGGACGAGCGCCATTGGATTTTCATGTGTATAATTTGTATTTATAATTCATCTCGTACTTTACGGCGGAGGGACACATCGTGAAGAATGCATGTGTCCGCTCAAACTTAGTTTACTTTACTCAATTATATACGATGTATTCTGCGGTTTCCTATAATTGAATACATGGACATATAAGTCATATATAGACATTTAAATATAAATACATAATGAAGATATTAGTTAACATATTATTATAAGATTGATCTCTGTTAAAATATCGTTCTATAAAAAAAATATTTTCCTTCTATAAAGATGTGGATATATATACTCTTGAAGTAATAACTAATTAGCAATATGGAAACGATACCTATGGGGGAGTTTTTTTTTTATAGAATAGGAAGGCGGACGAGGATATGGGCCATTCGATGGTAAGTGGTCACGAACGCCCATGTCCGTAACGTGATAAAGATTGTGTTGCAACCGGTAATGTTGGGAAAGAAATTGTATGGCGCCATACAAATCGTATGAGTTGTCGATAGCTAGACATGAAATCAAATTAATATGCTTTGTTCAAATTGGCTTTTATAAATACTTGAAACGTCATTTTTTTTCTATAGAATAGGAAGGCGGATGAGCATATGGGCCACCTGATGGTAAGTGGTCACCAACGCCCATAGTCATTTGCATTGTAAGATATGTCAACCATCTCTTACATAGCCAATGCGCCACCAACCTTGGGAACTAAGATTTCATGTCCCTTGTGCCTGTAATTACACTGGCTCACTCACCCTTCAACCTGGAACACAACAATACCAAGTACTGCTGTTTTGCGGTAGAATATCTGATGAGTGGGTGGTACCTACCCAGACGAGCTTGCACAAAGCCCTACCACCAGTAAATTTATCGACCCCCCTTTATAAATATTGTAAACCGAATTAAAAACCACACCATTCAAGTGTATTTCAGATTTGAAATTAGATTATCAAGGAATATATCATTCACAGAACTTGGTTTATTATTGTGTACTCAAATAAAAAACACATTTTTATTTAATTAAATATTAAATTTTGCATAGGGCTCTTAGTTTAGGCACTCGTGTGTGAAGCCACAGTCGCATTATGTCAGTTTGCCTTCCCGGAAGATATAAAAAAAGTCACGCATTTAATGAATAAATAATTATATATCCGATATATGATTAAAACATCATAAATCTTTAAAACATGACGATTGCCACATATTTGAATTAAAGAAAAAAAAACATGATGTCAAGATGACGCCAGCTCGCAAAAAAAAAACGCGCGAAATGCTACTTGACATTTCGTTTTTTTTTATAAAATGATGACTAAACGTTCGTTCTAAACTTCGCACAGATACGATTGGATTTTGTGTTTAAGACCGGCTCTACACTCGCCCGTGAATCGCAGCCGCGAACTTCAGCCGTGGTTTGGGACTAAAAACCGACACCGAAAGAGGCATGCAACGAAGCGCGAATGCGAGGCCACGATTCCTACTCTTGCATGTTACGGCTTGCGCGAGTTTTCGCGCCGCGAATGTAGAGCGGGCATAATAAATAAATTTAAAGTGAAGTAGTCTTCTGCCTTCTATTACAGCACGAGTAGAGCCTTTGGTCTATTATTATCAAAAAATAATAATATAAATATAAAAAAAGTATTTTAAACAATATTGAAAACAGTTTTTAAATTTTGACAAGAAAACCCGCCGAGTTTCTTCCGCCCGTTCTTGTAAGGTAAATAAAGGTAGTTTAACCTTAATAATATTATAAATGCGGACCTCGAAAGTGTGTTTGTTTGTTACGTTTTCACGTCTAAGCTACTTAACCGATCATCATAATTCATGAAATTTTACCTACCACCTGTCATCCCCCTCACAAGTAAAACCGCGGTCGGAGACTGTTATTGAATAAAGAACAATGAAATTAAATTTATTAGCTCTTTGATTTAAACATGGTCGAGTAATAAAGTAATACCTATGTATTGAAACATATGTACAACGCATAACCTTGAAAATCGATAATTTTCTGCTGTTCAGTAAACGTTTCTGTTGAAACTAAAATGGCGTAATCTCCTATGTGTGTTTAGCGTCAATTCAATTTGCATTTATTAACTGACCATACATACCGAAATTTATCAAATAACATAGTTTACATAATTAAATAATATATATTGTTTAAAAAATCTGTGTTTAAAAAACGACTTCAAACAAAATTCAAGCCCATAAAAAAATTATTCTCTATTATTTCACCCTTAGGAGTGGTATTATATTTTTCAAATTAAAATAAGAAAAAAAAAACAGTTTCTAAATCGGTTCATAAATAACGGAGTTCTGAGTTAACAAACCTAAACCATGTCATCTTTTTATAGTCTGTTAAAAAATCTATTCAGCCTAAAGTGAGCACAGTTTAAAATGACAAACGGCGAATTCCATTTTCGAATAACAAAGTCGAACGCAACAAACACTCCTATATAATTTGAATTTAACTAATTTCAACCTTATCGATATCGCATTAGAATACGTTTTAGGCTGTCCGCGACTGTGTTGGTGACGTCAGATTAGCTTCTGCCACTCCCTTCACCTGTTGTACGGCTTAATTAAATAAATTTATGGTTAAACAACAGTTTTTGTTCTATAACATTTTTAATATCTCAATAAATAGAAAGCGAGTCTTATATTCTATACTCGCCGAAGTATTTGAACTTGTCACGTGACGTATTTAACACGCAATATAAGTTTGCCGGCCTGAAGATCGACTCCCCGACGCGTTCGCTTATGTTAAATCATACAAAATGATTATCACTGAACATTACGTAACTATAATAATGCATTGAGGCTGTAAGAAATATTAATCATTCCTTACATCTCCAATGACTATTCTTTGGAACTAAGATGTAAGTAGATATGTAGATATGGCGCTAGTTACTCAGTCAGTAATACTTCAAATAGGAACACAACAATACCAAGTATTGTTATATCTTAGAATAACTAATAAGTGGGTAGTACCTACCCATTGGACTTAATTTTTAATTGGACAAAATCGTATCACCGATTAAAGTGCCTTTGATATACTACCTCTTTTGCTTGAGTTTATTTTTTATGTTCAGCCAGCATCACAATCAAAATCGAAACATAAAAATTAGTATAAATTATATTTGTAACAGTAAGATATTTAAAAGCTGTTAATGTTTACGAAATATTAAAATATGATTATATAAGGTCCTCCAGACCGATTTCGGCCATCTCTTTATTCCACACGACCGGAAAGAGTTCAGGCGCAGGTCCAACGACTTTTTGTGCTTTCCGAGGCACGGGAGTGTACACACTTCCAACTTCCAAACCCCGGGCTGTTACTGAGAATTTTCTTTCAGAAAAACCCGATAACTTTTTATTGACCCGGCCTGGGAATTGGATCCAGGACCTCCGGGTCAGCGGCCTTATATCTAGCCACTAGACCAACGAGGCAGTCAAAAAAATACAATTATTCTTGTTAAGACGTCACAGATACATCTCATAGTTTATTAATAAGTATTGTGATTCGCAGCTGGCTTTCACGAACTGTCAAGGGCGCTTTAAAAATAACGAGTCGACCCCATTTCGTTTTTTCTTAAAATCTCGTAGCTTAAAGGAGTAACGATTGTGTATTTTCATAATAACATCCCAGTTACATTATAAAGTAATGTTCTCGATTTTTAAAAAGAAATGTTGCCAAGGTTGTTTGCGCATTGGTGATATAAGAAATGGTTAATATTTCTACCACCGGTAAATGGGGGACCACTTATCATCAGTTGGAGCTATTTTTTTAATATAGGTTTAATATAGGTTGGTAATATAGGTTGTTTTAATATAGGTTTTTTTTTTTTAATATAGGTTGAAGGACGGGCTACTGCCCGGGGTACTGGCATCTATGGAGACTTGTTCAGACAGATAAAATTATATACTTACTTTCAAATCATTTCTTAATTACTTTTAAACCGTTATTTTTAAAAATTAATTAAAGGTAAAGCTGCCATCAATGCGGACTGCGTAAATGGAGTATATAACTTATAATAATGAGAAAAACCCGCAAGAGTGTCAGTACCCAGTCACACTTTCATACGGTTTATTATAGACACAGTGTATTCATAATAATCTAATATCATAAAGGCTATAGTAACTCTGTCTGTTTGTCCATCTATTACGCTTACGGCTAAGCCAATAAACCGATTTTGATGGGTATGAGGCAAGCTTGAACCCCAAGGTAGAACATAGGGTACTTTGTATGTCAATGCCCCATCCCCAGCACGCGGGCGAAAACTATTAATTTATAATTTTGTACACTGTACGAAAATTTATTATCAACGAATAAAATGTCTTGTCTTGGGTTACGTATTAACTGCTCCGATGGTCTAGACTGCAGATATTGAGCTAAGTTTAAATCCCAGGTCGGAATAATAAAAAGTTAGAGGTTTTCCGTCAAGAAATTCCCAGCAGTAGTCTCGAGTTTTAATGTTGGCAGGGTTGTATATTCCCGTGCCACGGAAAGTTAGTTTAATAATCTTGGCTGGAATTGCTGACCCTCCAGAATATAAGAGTGATATCTCAGGAAAGTGATTCTGTGTTACCGACCACACTTGGGCTACTACTATATCCCCTGCGCAATATATGATATACTTTTTTTAATTATAAGGATTAAGGTATATAGCAACTTCTTTAAATTCGTACTTTTTAGATCAATATAGTACAAACATTGGCCTAATTCCAAATATCTTTTATTATTTTGGCATCCGATTCACTTCTATTTTTGAATAATTTATATTTTTACTTCGTCTAAAACAATAGTATGAACTGCCTTTTTTGACATTAACATAAAAATATAGAGCCAAATTCTATGACATATGTGAATATCATCCTTAATTACTTGGCTCGGCGCTAAGGGAAATATCGTGGGGAAACCTGCATGTGTCGAATGATATTCTACCACTTGTGTATTTAACAAACCGCATTGGAGCAACTTTGTCAAATAAGCACCAAACATTCTTCTCAAGAGAGGAAGCCTTTGTCAAACTATGGTACAATTACAGTCCGCGGTCACAGTCTCGACTTTAGGTACTATTCATATATATTTCATAGAAAATATAACATTTAATTTATATAAAATTTTTATATAATAGGTACCCTATCTCCTTTTCTGTACACCTGACAACATGTATACAACATGTTATATTATTGAGTTGTGTAGACATTCAAGCATAACAAAGAAACAAACTCACCTCTGCATTTATAATATTAGTTACAATTTAAATTGAAAACCATTGTTCAACGATGATAATCTTATCTGTCAAAATGATAAAGCAATGCAACAAAATATTTACTAGTTTAAGTTAAACTTAATATTTTTTTTTAGTTTAGTTACACCAAACAGTTATACATATTCTATTATATAGAAGCAGCATCCCTGACATGACATTGCATCTTGGCACACAACTATTGGCAGACGTTAGGACATCGGACATAAACTATTGAATTCGCCTTAAGATAACTTGTATTTGTTGAACCCAATTCGATTAGTTCATTAATAGATAGATAAGTTTTTTTATACTTAGATAAGGAAAAATAACTAAACATAATTGATTATCATATCAGTTTGGCTATTCGGTGATAACAAACACGATATGTCAGATATGTCAGATATACGAAATTGACCATAATAATTATAACATTTCAAGGATACAAGCATCAAAATAGTATATCAGCAAAAATCGTTTGACATCATTTCACGGATAAATTAAGTGATTTCTTACAGTACTACTGTTATAAGATGCTGATAAGTTATGACACAACAAAATGATTGTGTTCTGCCTTACTGCTTCTTAGCCAAAGGCCTTCATGCGATTCAGTTCATCACGATATCATTCGTTTATCAGAAATATTTGGTAACCAATGGTTGATTTTCAAATATTTCTGGAATTTGGATCTAACATTTAAAAAAAACACATATTGTAAAGTAAATACGTGACTGTGCCAGCGTGAACTCCATTCCCAGAAAGATCTTTGATAACAAACGATGCAAAATGTCAACATTCTTAGACGTACCTTCATTTTAAGCTCGTGGCATTGGCCTTTAGTTTAAAGAAAACATTTTTATTTTTAGCATAAAGCTGAAAAAAAAATAACGAAAATAGGCAACGTTTGTGTTGTTAATTCAGGTTAGAAATAAAAAAACTTGTAATTTAAATAACCTTTTGCTGTAAACAAACGTCAAGAATCGTGTTTGCGATTCAGGCGGTAAAGATCAAAGATATTTGAAGGGTTATGAATATTGTTCTGTGTACGCTTGCTCAGAACATTTTAGTAAAAATAAGTCGTTGAAGATAAAAGAAAAACAAAATTGTTACCTTTGGGAAATAACAATTTCTGGCACAGAAATTACCAAAGCCAAAAGTGGTATTCGCAATCCGCGTAATGACCACAATGACAATTTTTTTCTAGACAGTTTGAAATGTAGGATAAACCACGTTCTACTAAATTAACCACATTCTACGCAATGAAAATAAAAAATCCGCCATTATTTTTTAAACGAAATTTTAGGAAAGTAGGCGAGCAAGTTGTCTCTTACTCCGTGAACTATGAGATCTATGCCATATCTTGTGTCTGTCATTACACTTGGTCACTCACCCCTCAAACCGGAACACACCAATATAAAGTGTTATCGTTTGACGAAAGAATATATATCTGTAAGAATATATAACTAGCCAAAGGAAAGACAGTTCAATACATATTTTTCAATATTTGTAAGTCGATTTTTCGTTTTCTATTTCTATTGGTGAGTTGTTCTAATAAATTCCTTTTTAGGCCCTTATTCTAGCCGTACCGTAACCGTACCGTAACAGCCTGTGAATGTCCCACTGCTGGGCTAAAGGCCTCCGCACCTCTTTTTGAGGAGAAGGTTTGGAGCTTATTCCACCACGCTGCTCCAATGCGGGTTGGTGGAATACACATGTGGCAGAATTTCAGTGAAATTAGACACATGCAGGTTTCCTCACGATGTTTTCCTTCACCGTCAAGCACGAGATGAATTATAATCACAAATTAAGTACATGAAAATTCAGCCGTACCCTAAGTCAAAATTTAAAAAAAAAATCAAAATCCTTTCTTTAACATAGACGACAACACATTGCTTACACTTCCTTATAGATTTTCAAATTAGAAACTACCACCGGTTCGGAAAAAGATAACTTATAATAAAAAAGAGTAACTTTTGAGTTTCTTGCCGGTTCCTCTGAGTGGTAGCTACTTATAGCGGTGGCTGTATATTTTTAATCTTGTAAAATGGTGGTAGAGCATTGTGCAAGCTCGTTTGGGTGGGTACAACCCACTTATCAGATATTCTACCGCAAAACAGCAGTACTTGGTATTGTTGTGTTCCAGGTTGAAGGGTGAGTGAGCCAGTGTAATTACAGGCACAAGGGACATAACATCTTAGTTCACAAAGTTGGTAGCGCATTGATGTAAGCGATGGTTAACATTTCTTACAATGCAAATGACTATGGGCGTTGGTGACCACTTACCATCAGGTGGCCCATATGCTCATCCGCCTTCCTATTCTATAGAAAAAAATGACGTTTCAAGTATTTATAAAAGCCAATTTGAACAAAGCATATTAATTTGATTTCATGTCTAGCTATCGACAACTCATACGATTTGTATGGCGCCATACAATTTCTTTCCCAACATTACCGGTTGCAACACAATCTTTATCACGTTACGGACAAATTTACATGCGGACCATGGTTGAATTGACAATAGATTTCATTAACAACACATTTTGAACTCTATCCGCTTAGACTTACGATTCTATTTTGTATACATTTCGAAATTACGACGACATAAATATTCAAAAACTGTAAGCTCATGCATTCAGTTCCCAGGTATAGAGAATTCTGGTTTCTTGGAGCATATACATATATAGATACATTTTTAATAGATTTTATATTGAGGCAATGACTTCACGTTAGTATTCCTAGTTTCAAATTTCGAAGCAGAAATTTATAGTCCGTTCTAGAGATTTTAAGATGAGCATCAGCGACAAAATAATTAATATACTGTAGCAACATTGTAACCATTTAATTATTTTATTTTAAAAAGTTTAACTGTCACTGTTAACAGTTAAACTTTTTAAAATAAAATATAAACTACACGCTTAACTTCAATACATATTTAGACGTCGCACTTCCAAATTACAAGAAATGTAAATATTCTAGAAATAACCAGATCAATTTTTTATTTCAAAACACGATCTGTTTTATTTATTTTTTATAAATCAACCCTTAACATTAGTTAAAAAAAAAGAAAAAAAAAGAGTAAAAAGGTTATACTAAAAAAAAAGAAATGTGCATTTCAAATTAAAATTAGAATGTGTTAAAAATTATAAGAACAATACCAGTTGACTCATTAGAGAGCAATGCCCTCGACTCCCGCGCACAATATGGCGGTATGGGGTAGGGTTACCATTTAATTGTTAAAAATTACTGTTTACAAAAGAAAAATAACGACGAATGAAATGAAATGGACTCATATTTTTTATACTTACTTCATGACATAGCAAAGACGTATGAGGAAAATGCAATACATGTTTTTTTTTATATTTATAAGATCATCTAGAACTAAATTAAATTCAATATTGTGCTAATTTATTATTAGCAATTCTAATAAATTTACAACTATAAAAAATATATAAGTTATATAACTAATAATAAAAAAAAAACATAAAGTATCAATTCACGATCACCCTACCAAAGGACAACTTCCGGCAGATATAATTGTTTATCCCATGATAAAAACTACTTACAATATTTATAGTCTGTTGTTACAAGAGGAAGATTTAATTAAAACACAGTTTGTATTAATAAATATGATTGATGACGGAAGTATGTCACATGTCCTAGACACCGCCTACTTTACTGTTTAATGCGCACAATGTTTATATTATTCGATATTTAAATGTTATTTTTCTTAATCGTAGTCCATGACTTAGGCCAATATCAAACTGACGTGAAGATTTTTGTAACATATTTAAATTAAAAGACCTTATTTAAATTGATATATTGCACTTCATTATACAACATTATAACCAATAATATTATTTTAATTACGACAACTTATATAATACAAAAAAATCATCCAACTTGTTAATGTAGGTTACGATATGATATCACAAAATATTTTTAGGTTTATACTCATACATAAGACTAACCACACACACAACGACATATTATGTGGCTGTACGAAATAAGACTTCCAGTTTTCTTCAAAATAAAATTAAAAAATTAAAAGACAAATTTAAAAAGAGTAAATAAGGATCTAACTAGTATCTACTAAATAGTCCAAATAGAGACTTAGCTATTAACACTGCATTGTAAGTCGTAGCACTTCACAGAAATAATTGTTTATTGCCTTAGTGAGTCATAGATTCATATTGTTTTCTAAATCTAGACTTTGATTTCATGCTTTGCAAACAATAGCACCATCTCTATTCAAAACGAAATTTACATTTACATAAAAAGAACAACTCATTTTATTAACAAATAAGTAAAATAGTTTCCTATCATTTGAATATCAATATTAGAAAATGGAATTTGAAAACGATTTTAAATGAAATGATATTCTTCATTTAAATTCATAGTATTATACTAAAATGGATTCAATAAAACAAATTATTTAAGAATACAATTTCTAAATATTTTTTAATCATTTTTGTTTTTGGAACACAAATAATTTAAAAAAAAAATACTAGAAAGTGTAACAGATCGGACACGACATGTAACAAGATTTGAAAGTTTATTTCTGTACAATCTTTCAGATCGATTTCCTTGTAAATATAAAATTACAGTTATCCGACTAAATAAAAACTTTTTACGCCAAGACTAGGCACGATGAAAATAAAATATAAAAAAAATTATGAATCAGCGATCGCCGAATCGCGGCAGACGGCTATTGTTACCTTTTTTCCCGCGAAAGTTTGACAGGTGATTCACGTTCGGAATTTGTACTTGATCTGAATTTTGATACCAAACAGGTCACATGGTTTTGATATCAACCATTGTATTCATGAATTAATATATATGTTATGAATGAATTATGCATTTCATCTATTACTGCGTAATATAGAAAACAAGAAAATTATGTCAGTAAAACTTAATAATAAACCGCATAAGTATAAAGTTTAAACGATTTTTTTATACGAATTGAGGCGAAGGTGCCATTGAATTGGTCATTGCCGCTAGATACAGTACCAATATATTTCGTTTACTTATCTTTAATAGGAAAATACTTAACAGGACAAATATATTTATTATAACAACGAAAATTAACTCAAAAACAACTAAATATTTTTATTTTTCTATTGCATTTCTTTCCATATTTTTATGGGTTCCTTAATTATAAATTATTTAAAAACAATTAATGTCAATGTTTCACATCGGCGAGAATCCCGTGACGGGCATTTTTATTAATACCGGGTTTTAAACTTGATTGATGAATTTATTGCACACTTAAATCTGTATATATATTCGTTATAGCTAATTCAGGCAAATAATAATCGTTGCTGAAACACACGCTTATAAATCAATCCAGGGGACTTCCTTGTTAGCTACAATTAAATATATCCATTTATATTTAACGGTATTGTAAACGACCTCTTCGCTATCGACGATTTGTCGTAAAGTGTAAAAGTTATCCGCACATAATCATAATATGAATTAAATAAATAAATAGTTTATTTATGTAAAACGTCATTTGGCGTGATGATGAGCATGTCAAGGTGGAATTTATATGCAGCATTATACGTAATGTTTGAGTAAAAATTATGAATACGGTAATCGAACAAGTTTTTTCAAGCAAGCTTTTATTAATTATATTCATATTTATATGATATGGAATAAATCTTTTCACTTAAAGTCATAAGTGAAATGAAGGTATTATGTATAATCAATGCATAAATGAACATCTCACGTTCTCAAACTTTAACAGTTAATCGTAATAGATGAATGCCTTATTTACACGATTAAGTAATTAACTCGAAAACATAAAACGTCTAATTACTTAAAATCATATATATTTGTTTCATGACCTGCTTCTTATGTCTACAATAATAATTTCCACGCAACCGATTTGGCTCAAACCTTGCACACACGTTTGGTACCAGTTACAAAACAGTATACTAACCAAATATTTCCTTTAACATTTATTTATAAAAAAAATCAAAGTACTGACACACATACAAGCATCATCATCATGCAAGCACATTAAAATAATAAAAGAAATTAATGATAAGAATGTAACGATTCTAGGTATTGATAATAGTTACAAATTATAATACAAATATACGGTAGCAATGCCCTACATAATAAGTTAAGTAAAAAATAACATCACGAAGATTTCAAAGTATATAACCTTGATAGTTACAAATAATAATATAATATCCTGGGACATTTTTCACACACGGCCATCTGATCCCAAATTAAGCTTGTGCTATGGAAACCAGACAACTGATGTACTACATATACTACTTTCCTTTGGTAAATACATACTTATATAGAAAAATGTTGCATACTTTTTTTTTTTTATAGAATAGGAAGGCGGACGAGCATATGGGCCACCTGATGGTAAGTGGTCACCAACGCTTTTAGACATTGGCATTGTAAGAAATATCAACCATCGCTTACATATCCAATGCGCCACCAACCTTGGGAACTAAGATTTTATGTCCCTTGTGCCTGTAATTACACTGGCTCACTCACCCTTCAAACCGGAACACAACAATACCAAGTAATGCTGTTTTGCGGTAGAATATCTGATGAGTGGGTGGTACCTACCCAGACGAGCTTGCACAAAGCCCTACCACCAGTGAATTAATACTGTAATATTAATTCATTATAATCGATGTGATACCACTTACTGATATGATAACACCATTGTTTCGCACGCGGAAGTGTCAAGGTCGAAACCTTTGAATAAAAAGTTAGAATTTACCCTCCAATTACGATTAACACGTAACATTATACAATTCCTATACTTCGAACTACACTACTAGAGATTTATTAAATTTATTACGTGTTACTTTTGCTTGCTTTGTGTAGGGGGGTGTCAAGTATCGTTTGTCCTTTTATTTATTTATTTGGATCTCCAATAGTTATAAATAACACACATTCAAAATACTTTTTAAATTAACATAAAACTAAGTATGCACAACCGATTACAGGAGAACACAACATTCCCAAATACAATTACAAAATATACAAATCGAAGATAAAATAAAAACAGAAAATAGAAATATTTAAACAAAAAACAAAAACAAAAACAGAAACAAAAGGTAATAACTAAATAAATTTTTTAAACAAATAGTTTCATGACAATCGGCTGAGTTGTTAAGACGGGAAAGCATAACAAGCAGACATACAAACAAATTTACTTTCGCATTAGACAGGATTATGGTTATCGTTCACTTAGTACAACTATTACTGATTGCTCGATATTGTAGGGTTAACGATACGACGATATTGTAGAGTTAACGATACGACGATATTGTAGGGTTAACGATACGACGATATTGTAGGGTTAACGATACTACGATATTGTAGGGTTAACGATACGACGATATTGTAGGGTTAACGATACGACGATATTGTAGGGTTAACGATACGACGATATTGTAGGGTTAACGATACGACGATATTGTAGGGTTAACGATACGACGATATTGTAGGGTTAACGATACGACGATATTGTAGGGTTAACGATACGACGATATTGTAGGGTTAACGATACGACGATATTGTAGGGTTAACGATACGACGATATTGTAGGGTTAACGATACGACGATATTGTAGGGTTAACGATACGACGATATTGTAGGGTTAACGATACGACGATATTGTAGGGTTAACGATACGACGATATTGTAGGGTTAACGATACGACGATATTGTAGGGTTAACGATACGACGATATTGTAGAGTTAACGATACGACGATATTGTAGAGTTAACGATACGACGATATTGTAGAGTTAACGATACGACGATATTGTAGAGTTAACGATACGACGATATTGTAGGGTTAACGATACGACGATATTGTAGGGTTAACGATATGACGATATTGTAGGGTTAACGATACGACGATATTGTGGGTTAACGATACGCCGATATTGTAGGGTTAACGATACGACGATATTGTAGGGTTAACGATACGACGATATTGTGGGTTAACGATACGACGATATTGTAGGGTTAACGGATGAAGTGACGTCATAACGTAATAAATTATTTATTCCATTATCTTTTCAATATATTTACTTATTTACTTAATCTATATACTATTACATTTTGCGAATGATAAGATATAATGGTCATAACTGTGTGTTTGTTTAGTACTGCTCGACCCAGTATCATGTCGTATTTGTCATCCGAAGAACATTAGCGATAGTAAACAGTGTTTTCTCCCTTTTTGTCATTATTGATTTGACATTCGAAAGAAGAAGACACAGCATCGTTTAACTAATCACTCTCAGAACAATGTGCTCGTGGCCGTTATTATTTCATTACTTTTATTTAATCGTTGTCATTACCTTAATAATTATTTTAACCGATCTCGTATAAACCAAAATAAAACTCCCATTTTCAATTTGTTTACATTCTTATATTTATGTACGATGTACATATCTTCGACGATTGAGAATCGATTTTGATTATTTACTTTTCAATCCATTTACAATTGCTAAATTTTAAGAACACTACGATTTTAATAATTTCGTAGTCCAATTCCATTTACTATTGTATCGTTACAATTTTTATTCCTTTAAATGTACTAGCTGACCCGTGCCCACTTCGTTGGGCGCTAAACATTTTTACTTGTGATGAAATTATGATTATAGTTCGGTTAGTACTGATTGCTATGATTTATTTCCTGACAAAAGTCGCGTTGAACAAAACATCCGACTACCACGAAAAAGTCTTTCCATTTTTCGGGTCAATATATAGCAAATGACACTCACAAATGATGTGGCTTTCTATTGATAAAAGAATTTTCAAAATCGATTTAGTAGATCGAGAGATTACACCTTACAACCTCACAAACTTTACCTCTTTATAATATTAATATAAATGAGTATTATATAACATTATTAGTTCTAGTAATTCAGTCATTACTAATTCAGGCTTCCAATGTGCACCAGCTTTGATATGAACTAATTTCTTTCCCTTCTCTATCACAGAACATATATTGTAATAATATTGTAATAATAAGCGTAAAAAATGTTGTTTTTAAATAAAGAATTAAGCGATCGTGTGATATAAACGGGCTTTATGATTCGATATTTGATCGAGCGATATAAACGAACATTGAACAAAATACTAGATTCAACAGTCAGAGGTATCTAAAATTAACGCATATATTATTCGCACCAACCTTATTACAACGTTATAAGGTTCATTATAGCGCAGTTTCGCTGAAAACGATTTCCCGATTCTATTCTTATTCGTAACAATGTTGAAAATAGATTACATACAAGTATATATGGTTAGAAAATATATAAAGCATACAGCTTTACTCAAAGGCTCAAAGCTCAAACGGCCAGGAACGTACTATACAATCATCAGACATTCTAAAGACAGTTAGTAATTTTTCATATCGCTAGATCACTGTTTTTTTTTATTGTATAGGTAAGCAGACGAGCGTATGAGCCACCTGATGGTAAGTGGTCACCAACGCCCATAGACATTGTAAGAAATGTTAACCATCGCTTACATCGCCAATGCGCCATTAACCTTGGGAACTAAGATGTTATGTCCCTTGTGAATGATTTGTATTCATACAAATTAAATACATGTATATAACATATGTTTATAATTTATTTCATACATTTAGAAAACCTGCATGTGTCAGATAAAATGATGCATCAACAAAACCTGGAAACGCATGCTAAAACCAGCTCTTCATCTACATTGCCCAACGGTGGGACTTTTACCTCAGATTCGGAATGTACATTATAACGAGAAAGCCTGTAGATATGAATACAAATAAATGATATGACATAATACGTGTAAATATTAAAGTAATGTATGTCAAGTGAAAACGTTAAGGTCACATACCATTACAATTACGGAGCAGACAAACGGTCGTCCAAAGCGACCATAAAAAAATATAGAGACAATCGAAAAGATACCACTCTTTTCGAAGTATGAAGAAAGATATAAGGGGCTGATTATAATAATAATAATAATATCCTGGGACATTATTCACACACGGCCATCTGATCCCAAACTAAGCAGAGCTTGTGCTATGGAAACCAGACAACTGATATACTACATATACTACTTTTCTTTTGTAAAAACATACTTATATGGATAATTAGACCCAGACTCAGAACAAACAGACATATTCATGCACACAAATGTCTGTCCTGGGTGGGAATCGAACCTACAATCTTCGGCGTGAAAGGCGTCTACCAACCACGCCAATAATAAAAAAATTCATACCAAAAATTCATCAAAATCGATTCAGATTTTTAGCTCTACACGTGAAATCTAACAAAGTAACTACAAACAGAGTTACTTTCGCATTTATAATAAAAAAAAATTCCTTTTTTTATAGAATAGGAAGGCGGACGAGCATATGGGCCACCTGGTGGTAAGTGGTCACCAACGCCCATTGACGTTGGCATTGTAAGAAATGTTAACCATCGCTTATATCGCCAATGCGCCATCAACCTTGGGAACTAAGATGTTATGTCGCTTGTGCCTGTAATTACACTAGCTCACTCACCCTTCAAACCGGAACACAACAATACCAAGTACTGCTGTTTTGCGGTAGAATATCTGATGAGTGGGTGGTACCTACCCAAACGAGCTTGCACAACTCCCTACCACCAGTGAAAAGCTAGTATAGCTAAATAACCGGTATCTCCAACAAATTTCAAAACCACTTCGAAATATTCGCAGAAGCCATAACATAATGACTTACAATACAGCGGAAATTGCTATTGCAATTCTGAGAAGCTACGAATCGCACGCGTTCGTCGTGACCATAGCATTTATGTAGATTCACCTTTAAGCACGAGATGAATTTTGCAATGCGTTGCTTCATTACAAATGTTTACATTAGTCAGTTGGTTTTAGAAATAAACTTATTATCCGAATACTTATATCTTTATACTTTTACCTGATGGTAGGGCTGTGCAGGATCTGGGAGGCTACTATTATTGCGTTACGGTTCGAAGGGTGAGTGAGCCAGTGTAACTACAGGCACAAGGGACATAACATCTCAGTTCCCAAGTTTGGTGGCGCATTGGCGATGTATGGAATGGTTATTATTTCTTACATCGCCAATATCTATGGGCGATTCTGACCACTTTCCATCAGGTGTCCATTTGCTCGTCCACCTACCTATTACATTAAAAAAATCTTTATATAAATAGACAAAGACATATCGCTTTGTCAATCGATTTTATTTATTTAAACGCTTTTTATTTTATGGGCTAGTGGTTAGATCGCGTGAATCTTAATCGATGATCGTGGGTTCAAGCCCGGGCAAGCACCACTGAATTTTTTAAGTGCTTAATTTAATTTGTGTTTATAATTCATCTCGTGCTTGACGGTGAAGGAAAACATCGTGAGGAAATCTGCATGTGTCTAATTTCATTGAAATTATGCCACATGTGTTTTCTACCAACCCGCATTGGAGCAGAGTGGTGGAATAAGCTTCAAAGCTTCTCCTCAAAAGGGAGAGGAGGCCTTAGCCCAGCAGTGGGACATTAACAGGCTGTTACTGTACTATTACTCTATTTAAGGGATATAAACATTAAAACAGTATATTTTTAAGGATTTGTGTCCCAAACTAAATTTCGCGCTTGTAGTTTTTAATAAAATTCCGCAATCTATACTTGAGCTGCCACTAAGCAGGCTTCAATTAGTTAAAAATAATCTTATTAGTAAAGCCTATTACTGTTTCTGAATATATATCTGACAAAAATGGATGGATTTAATGATTGCCGAGTAACATGTGTGTAATATATACAATTTTGAATAATATCCCGGGACATTTTTCACACACGGCCATCTGATCCCAAATTAAGCTTGTACAGAGCTTGTACTGTGGAAACCAGACAACTGATATACATATACTACTTTTCTTTTGTAAATACATACTTATATAGATAATTACACCCAGACTCAAGACAAACAGACACGTTCATGCACACAAATGTCTGTCCTGGGTGGGAATCGAACACAACCTTCGGCGTGAAAGGCAAGTTTTTACCAACCACGCCAACCGGCTCAAATAATTTCTTTAAAAAAAAAGTAACTAATGAATTCTTTGCCGGTTCATCTCAGTAGAATGCACATCCCGAACCGTTGGTAGCACGACTATATATTTTGATTAGATTTGAGTATAAAATTAAAAAATAACATCAGAATGAAATATAATAATTGAAATCGTTGTTAGATTATCTATCTATTATTTATCGCTAAGATATGAAACATATGAAAATCATAACATTTATAAAACTTTTCGAGAAACTAAAATATATATTGGAAACATAATTATTCATAATTATAGACTACTAGTTTGCAGTTGATTAGATTTAAAAAGCAGCCTATGTTCTTCCTCGTGGTTTAAGCATCATACTAAACTTCATCAAAATCGGTTAAGCGGTTTAGCCGTGAAAGCGGAACAGACGGAGTTACTTTCGCATTCATTATATTGGTATAGATAAACATAGCTGATCTTTAAAATAAAATCATAATTTAAATGAAACAGAGCGAAAAAATTAATATTAGGTAATATCAAATAGAGATTATGTATTTTGCATTAGACACATGGTAAATGTGAAATTTTCGCGTTCCAGTCTTTTGCATACGCTTGCATAATTATACGAAGACATTATTAGCTTTAGATGGGAAAAACGGGCTCTTGCAGTTCTAAATCGTAATTTTTTAGGATTACTTTAAATATAAGGCTTTAGTTAATCTAAGTAATATGTTATAATATGCTGAATGCTAAAAGTAACAAACGATATTTTAATTAACTTCAATATTTATAAATTTAACGATAAGTTAATATACATTCAAAGCTCATAAAAAGCCATACATACATACAAAAAGACATAAAGTCGTAATAAAAATGTCGGAAAAGATTGTTAACTTTTATTAGTTTCAAAATATCTTCAAATAGTTTTACGATCGTTTTTAAATCATAACGCCATTTATAATTAGATTGTTAAATTATATTTTAGTAAAACCGGCTTAGAACAAAGAAAGTTATATGTTTACCTCGTTTGAATAGAATTACGTAGGTGTTTTTTTTTTACTTTAAAAATGATTTTATTATAAATTATTCTTAAAAGACTTCTTTTTTCACAATTTCAATACGATAAATCCAAAATAATTTGAATATTCTTCAATGTTCTTGATACTTCACTAGAATCCACAGATAACAAATATATGCAAAGTGTAGATAAAATATAACTCCGCGCAGACATTACCATAGATAGTAACTACCAAAGATGGTTAGGCTGAGCATGATCTATGAATCATTTCAGTGGTATTCAGGATAAACAAAACAATATCTACATACGTTATTTGTATGTTAATTGAGTCTTTGTTCTCAATGACATCTGGAAGCTGGACCGGTAGCCCGACTGATTTGAAAACTATATAGTTATCTGTGCTATTTTGATACTGAAGATTTAAATTGTTTATTTAAAGTAGCTAATCTGTTTTTGATAGTTTTTTCGTTAGGATACTAGCCAACTGCGCAAGACATACCAGTACTTACGACTTTACATGCTTTACGAGGCACAGAAGTGTGTACACTTCCAACATCCAAACTCCGGCTGCTTTGAACCCAGTACCTCGTTATCTGCGGTCTTATATCTAGGAGCAGGCAGAGGCAGTGGTAACGAATTGAAAACTACCTAAAATCTCACACCTGTTAGTAATGTTTGGACCAAATCTTGCTATGGAATTTTATTCAACTAATTTTTTAACTGGTAACAATTCAATCGAATAAAATTGTTTAACTTTGTTGAACCATCTTGAACACGCAAAAACTCTTTTTTTTCTATTTATTAACATATGGCGAACGTAAAATTTTATACCGCCACTTTTGATCAATGAAGCGCACTCAAGATACGATCTTGTAATGAATATTATAACAGGATGTACGTTCAAGTTAAGGCTTCTATAATTCACGGTAAACAGACTGGCAGTTCGCCTCTGCCCAAAAATATTAATATTTGAAGAACTATAAACAATTTTAAATATGTCTTTTACAATAGCAGTGCTGTTCTAATCTTACTTCGTGATAAGACAGTGCAAGCCCGTTTGGGTAAGTACAACCCTCTCATCAGATATTCTACCGGTAAATAGCAATACTTAGGTATTGTTCTTTTGCGGTTTGATAGATGACTGAGGCAGTGTAACTATATGCACGAGGGACATAACATCTTAGTTCCCTAGGTTGGTGGTGCATTGACAATGTAAGGAATAGTTGATATTAATTACCAGTGGGTGGTCGCCTACTAATTATATAGATATATACATTTGATAGTATAGTTAGGCGGACGAGCAAATGGGCCACCTAATGGTTATTGGTCACAAACGCATAGACATCGGCATTGAAAGAAATGTTAACCATCGCTTACATCACCAATGCGCCACCAACCTTGGGAACTAAGATGTTATGCCCTTTGTGCCTGTAATTACACTGGCTATCCAAACGAGCTTGCACAAAGCCCTACCACCAGTAAATATATATAAAAAACAACACTTTCTGACATCACACAAACGTGTTCTAGTGTATGGTTTAAGTTCATCGTTCAAATATTTCCTTCTTGTGCTTTTAATTACTAACTAATAATAAATACAAACATTTCTATAACATACATTTAATTAAAAATAATATTAAAAAAATACAATAATGTCTAATCTCCGTGTATAGGTATAAATAATGTAAACATACGCATGCCTCGGTCTTGAAAGTCCTATAGACAGAATAAAAGATTATTAACTTGTAAATTGATTGGCAAAATCTTAATCGAAATTCACGGGTTCGAATCCTGAAAGCATCACTGATGAACTACATCTTACGGTCAGTAAATGTCCACACCGCTGGGCTAAAGGACTCCTATATTCTTTCCTTTTTTGTGGAGAAGCTTTGGAGCTTATTCCACCACTCTGCTCCAATGCGGGTTTGGTGGAATACACATGTGGCAGAATTTCAGAGAAATTAGACACATGCAGGTTTCCTCACGATGTTTTCCTTCGCCGTCAAGCACAAAATGAATTATAAATACAAATTAAGCACAAGAAAATTGAGTGGTGCTTGCCCGAGTTTGAACCTAATATCATCGGTTAAGATTCACGCGTTCTAACCACTGGGCCATCTCGGGCCAGAAGGAAGGAGGAGATCTTAGCTCAGCAATGATATATTTATAATTATCTATGACTCAAACTAGTCTGACCAGTTACAGACGTCATCAATATAAACATAACATTCACATATCATGTAAATAAATCTCATGCGGGATATGAGTATCTAATTGTATATAACTTATCAAATGGGTCATATTTTACAATGCATACAATTTTAAACTATATACGAATACATACAATATATACATGATATAACAAGCAATTTTGTTCTATCATTTTTACATATATCAAAACGAAGCTACAACTGATATTTAATATATAGCCTACCGTTGCTAACAAGAAACTCAAAAGTTTTTATATGAATACCAGTAATACATGAGCACATATTAATCAATTATATTAATTAAAATTAATTAACGATATTCATGTTTCTCGAAGCGTAATACTAACTCAAGTGGGTCTCAGAAAAAAATGGTAACAACTAAGAAAAAACTAAAATTCATTTACGTAATATAATTATAATTGAAATAATAGTGAGCCAGTGTAATTACAAATATAAGAGATAAAATATATTTCAATATAATCTATATACTAATATTATAAATGTAAAAGTCTGCCTGTCTTTCAAGTTTAAACCACTAAACCGGTATTGATAAAATTTGGTATTAACATACTACTTTTTTTTTTAATACCCACTTCTTCTCCCTGACACGCGGACAAAGCCTCGGATCCGAACTATATAAAGTCAAATATATTGTTTCAATATGGATATAACTTTAATAAATTATACAAAGCCTTCTAGGGAGGAAATGAAATCGCGACAATAATCGTCGTCGAAAGTATGTCGACTATACATTCGCTAGACGTTCGACGCATATGTTATATAAATATTGAATTAATTCTCACTCATTAAGTAATATATTATACCGTGTGAAAGAGCCGTGCCCATATGCTCAACTAATTAAAGCATTAAGTTTAACAACCTTGGCCTGGTGAATGTTATATTTCAAACATTGGCAACGCCTTATATATGTCGATCTGGCGTGGAGGCACACTGGCAAAAATTGCTTAGACATAATGATCTGAGGAGCTGAGGCGTTATGTTCACTAATGCTTTCACCCTTCAATGTAAAACTGAATAGGATTTACTGTTTAGCGGTTGAAAAACTTCACATGGACATTTTCAAAAGGGGTTCTCTGTACCCCAGAAACCTCCGAAAAAGGGAGGCTCACATAGGCGAGTCAACCGTCGTTGCGTCACGATAGCGTGTGCAAGCGATTCTCTGACGGCCCCCGAATAGACGGAGTGGGTACCGCTGTTTTTTAGTGGATAGTCCGGCTCTAGTGAGTCTCTATTTCATGTGAAAGAAGCGCGTAATTGTTTTTTCCAGCAAGAGAAAAAATAAAAGGAGATTGATCCCGTTAATTTTAATACAACATCTTATGTTTAAGCCCCGGCGTGCACCACGAATGAAACTTGCATCTATTGTACTAAGCGGTGAGGGAAAGATTCTTGAGGAAACCCACACGAGTCGGATTACATTCAGTCACATGCGTCCACAGCACCACTACCACAATCGAACCACGTGCTAGAACAACCTTGAAACCCTCGACTCAACGAAAAAGGACCTTCCCCATCACGGACAATTACTTCATTTACTATCATTAGTTGGAAAGAGATAGCAATATATATTATATACAGTCCCGTGAGCCGTTAAATTAATTACATTTAGAGAATGTGAACACTAGAAACGACACCACTATCGTGGTTCACTCGTGTATATAAATAAAATCAGTCACGAATAATACATTACATATAGAGAAATACAAATCGAAAATTAAACATGTACCTATTATGTATAATTGTTAGAGGTCTAATAAATTAAGAAACAGTCAGAAAGACCTTGAGAAATATATAGCATGTAAGCTTTCAAAGAGTTTTAACAGGAACAAAACCATAGATAATACAAATCGAAACTATCTTTTGTTCTTTTCAGGCTATCGCTGCTACTTAATAAATAATTATTTAAATATTTTATATATGTAATTCGAATAGGCATTATATACGTTAGAATGGTAGATTATGAAATAATTTTATAACTGCAGTCAGCACGATTATGAACTAAAACCGTATTATAAAGTTAAAATAATTAAAATGTATTTCATAAAGATTTTGATATATAAATAAATATATAATAATATAATGTATAAATACATGTTACATAATGGTTCATAAGGTACATCTAACTAGTTTTATAACGAATGACCATTAAGTATATAAAAATGTTTGAATGTCTTTATATGTATACCCTTATATTTATGATTATGTAGTTATATAATAATAAAAATAAATTTACACTTACTGGTGTCCTGCGGTGTAGGAGTGTACCGACCGGACTCGGTATCTTGGTAGGCGTGCCGTGCGGGCTACGGTCTGAAATTATAAATACATATTAATTTTATAATCAAAACACACATAAAAGGTACTAAGTAAGCATCGACTGTTTATATTTAACTAATATGTAAACGTTAAAAAAAACATTACCTAATACATAGATAAGGCTTAATATAAAATAAACAAATATATACCATGTACGAGTATTAATTGTTGTATAAATTGACTGCCTCATCGGTCTAATGGCTAGTTTTAAGGCAGCAAATCCCGAGGATGACCTTAAGAAGGTGGCGGGTACCGACTGGATGCGGAAGGCGGACGACCGGGAGTTTTGACGCACCTTGGGAGAGGCCTATGTTCAGCAGTGGACTACGAATGGCTGTTGATTGATTGATTTATTGATTGATGGAATTATGGAAGATAGTAAAGGCCCGGAGTCTGGTAGTCACAAAGTACGTAAAGCCGTCGGTCATGCGTTTAAAATGTTTCCGGTCGTGTCCGATTGCCGTCCCATCGGATTATGAGAGTTAGGGAAAAGAGAGTGCACCTGTGTTTGTCCACACTCTTATGATCTATTATATGTCCTGCACAGTTGGCTAACTCTTGAGATTGACCGCCGTGACCGAAATCGGTCAGGAGGATCATCATTTTATGTTGTTAGTATTCGTTTATTTCCATAAAGGAAATATAAAAATATAATTATATGTAGTTAAATGTTTATTTTATTAAAAAATATATATAAACTACAATTTGTTTACAATAAAATTAATTCTGTAACATGACGAATCAAATTTACATAGGTATAAATAAAAAAAAAATAAAAAAAAAGCTTATTTGAGTTAAGTATCACTTATGAGAGCCCACTTGAATAAATCATTTATGTCAATTAAACGAGGTAATAAAAGAAATAGTTTAAATTCTAGTTCATTGTATACAATACCTCGAATAAATGCCATACGTTTGAACTTTGACCAAATATTTGCATGAAACGTGAAATACGCGCTACTTTACGTTTCGCTATTATTTCGCGGTTTAAATTTTTCCGTTTCAGTTATATCTTTTGATAAGTTCTTATTTAACTTCACCTTTCAGTATGTGTGGGTTAAGTCTTGCAACTAAACTTGAAGTTGGTTTAAAACCTATTAATGTGATTTATTAAAATTTTACACAAAATTTTAGTACATTTATGAAAGTATTAAGTAACATCCTGTAAATGACCCACTGTTGGGCTAAGGCCTCCTCTCCTTTTTTAAGGGAAAGGTTTGCTGGATACAGGATACATTTTCATCCACCACGTGCAGGCACAGGTAATTACAGGCACAAGGGATACAACATCTTAGTTCCCAAGGTTGGTGGCGCATTGGTGATTTAAGCGATGGTTAACATTTCTTACTTGCCAATGTCTAGGGGCGTTGGTGGCCACTTACCATCAGGTGGCCCATATGCTCGTCAGCCTTCCTATTCTATAAAAAAAGGTGACCTCACGATGGTTTCCTTCAACGCCGAGCACGAGATGAATTAAGCACATGGAAATTCAGCGATGCATTAAACTTGAGAGCTATAAAATTGATTATGTCGAAACGATACGAAAATTAATTAATTCTTATTTACCTTTGTACATAAGTATTATCGGCCTAGATAACTAAACTCTGAAATAAATATTGTACAATTCAATTCAACCATGGTGGTTTCAACAACCTCCAATTATTATTTAGCAACCGTGATCTATTTTCGCTGTCATTATTAATCTAACTTAGTACTTAATTATTTATAAAACAAATTAATTATATTAGAATTAATCAAATAAATTATTTTTTCTTAAATACGTATTTTCTGCCGAGATGGCCCTGTGGTAAGAACGCGTGAATCTTAACCGATGATCGTTGGTTCGAACCCTGGCAAGCACCACTGAATTTTCATGTGCTTAATTTGTGATTATAATTCATCTCATGCTTTACGGTGAAGGAAAACATCGTGAGGAAACCTGCATGTGTCTAATTTCACTGAAGTTCTGCCACATGTGAATTCTACCAACCCGCATTGGAGCAGCGTGGTGGAATAAGCTCCAAACCAAGCCTCAAAAAGAGGAGAGGAGGCCTTTAGCCAAGCAGTGGGACATTCACAGGCTGTTACGGTACGGTACGTATTTTCTTACGGTACGGTACGTATTTTCTATTTTTTTTTTATTCTACTATTATAATATGCCAAGGTCCTATCCAGGATTCAGATAATACAAAGATTGCTCCGAGCTAAAACTACGCCGAAATTAACATTTTTCCAGTAGGCGAATTTTCACCAACCACACTCCTATAATTTTGCTTCTTATAAATCGATTATCTAATCAATTTTTATAAACGCGTAAGCAGATTAGAGCAGAACCAATGAAATCAGCCCATAAAAGTTGACGTAACCTTAACGTTGGCAATGATTTGACAAACATGGAACCATAGTTGTTATATCAATTTAGTTTCATTTTATTTCAAGTAGGTAGTAATTGACACATGCCCCACCTGATGGTAAGTGGTCACCACCGCCCATAGATATCAAATCAACAGCCAATCGTTGTCCACTGCTGAACATAGGCCTCTCCCAAGGTGCGCCAAAGCTCCCTGTCCTCCGCCTTCCGCATCCAGTTGGTGCCCGCCACTTTCTTAAGGTCGTCGGTCCACCTGGCTGGAGGGCGCCCTACGCTGCGCTTGCCGATTCGCGGTCTCCACTCTAGGACTCGTCTGCTCCAACGGCCATCGGTCCTACGACATACGTGACCAGCCCACTGCCACTTCAGCCAGCTAATTTTGCAAGCTATGTCGGTAACTCCGGTTCTTTTCCGGATAATCTCATTTCTGATCTTATCCTTCAAAGATACTCCGAGCATAGCTCGCTCCATAGCACGCTGAGCGACTTTGAATTTGTGGACTAGTCCCGCAGTTAGTGTCTACGTTTCGGTACCGTATGTCATGGCAGGTTAGACTCATTGGTTGAAGACTTTCGTCTTCAAACATTGCGGTATAGACGACTTGAGGACTTGACGAAGGTTGCCAAATGCTGCCCATCCCAAGCGAATTCTTCGATCGGCTTCCTTCTCGAAGTCATGCCATAGATATTGGCATCTTAAAAAATATTGACGATCCCTTACAACGTTAATGCGTCACAAATATTGGGAACTAAGATGTTATGTACCGCTAAGTAACTTCTCTAACTTTGGAAAACTTTTGTATATACGATAGCATAAGGTACCTAAAACCTACCTACCCCTCTCCTCCCCTCCTCATACGCGCGCGAAGCCGCGGGCGATATTATATATAGTTCAACACCGATCCGATCTATAGCAGAAAAATCTCATCCCTTATATAGTTGTCCGAGCAACTTCAGTTATGGACATTCCAATCCAGATTTAATTTTATAACGAGCTTATAACTTTGACCGAAAGATTTTTACGTAAAACGAGACGAGTACACGAAATACATATACTGGTAAACCTTACCTAATTCTCCTTCGAGCATTATGAAATTTTTTAGGTTTCGAATAATTGTATCCTATTAATGTGACCTTGACGTCATACAAAATTGCCGAAACCGTTCAATCATTTGTTTTTATTATCTGTGGTTGTCGTTTCATCACATAAATATATATACATTAAAATAACATTAGCAATATCCTTTTTTAAGATATTACTAATATTCCTATTTACCCCTCCAATTAAGCGTACAGCTTGTGTTAGGAGTGGGGGACGATAATAGCCCACGGGGATCGAACAAGCGACTGCGACAAGCGTTGCTATTGACGCTTAAAAATTACTTCTACACCCTACACCCTCAGAGAAAACGTCTCAATTACCATACAGTAGCCACATGTATCAAGTCGTTTTCTGAATTGTAAGTATAGAAGCGGTAAAATAAATGTGTACTTGTGTAGGTATCTCTACCTGGACCGTAACAGCCTGTGAATGTCCCACTGCTGGGCTAAAGGCCTCCTCTCCTCTTTTTGATGAGAAGGTTTGGAGCTTATTCCACCACGCTGCTCCAGTGCGGGTTGGTAGAATTCACATGTGGCAGAATTTCAGTGAAATTAGACACATGCAGGTTTCCTCACGATGTTTTCCTTCACCGTAAAGCACGAGATGAATTATAATCACAAATTAAGCACATGAAAATTCAGTGGTGCTTGCCCGGGTTTGAACCCACGATCATCGGTTAAGATTCACGCGTTCTTACCACTGGGCCATCTCGGCTTTTTACCTAGACCAGCGATTCTTAACCGCGTGCTGCTACTACTACTGTGCCGCCAAGTTTTAAACATAATTATGTTAATATTATTAAACAATACGAATTAAAAAGAAAAATCCTTTTAAAAGGAATAGATATTTAAATCTTTTTTTTTTATAGAATAGGAAGGCGGACGAGCATATGGGCCACCTGATGGTAAGTGGTCACCAAACGCCCTTAGACATTGGCATTGTAAGAAATGTCAACCATCGCTTATAGCCAATGCGCCACCAACCTTGGGAACTAAGATTATATGTCCCTTGTGCCTGTAATTACACTGACTCACTCACCCTTCAAACCGGAACACAACAATATCAAGTATTGCTGTTTTGCGGTAGAATATCTGATGAGTGGGTGGTACCTACCCAGACGAGCTTGCACAAAGCCCTACCACCAGTAGTAATCCATAAAATTTGATTGGGTTCGTAATCTATTTTACGCATTGTGTGTAGGTAAGTAAATCATATTTAAACTTATATTTTTCTTTGTGTGCCACCAAATTTTGAAATCGTTGGAAGTGTGCCGCAACAAAAAAGAGGTTGAGAATCACAGACCTAGACCCTAACCTTAGATCATCTACCACCAGACTACTATTGTTTACATCGTGAACACGGATACGTCCTCGCTATTTCTACACGCTTATCGAATATGTACAAAAAAAATTACTAACGACAACTCACTAAAGCCAATTTCATTTTATAATACATACTCGAGTAACATTTTATATTAGGTACAGTTTTCATTCAAACTTAGCTAATCACTTCCTTTTAGATTAAAAAAAAAAAACATGCAAAAAACATTTTATATAACGTTACAATTTCATTCCGACATAGTTACGTAAAATAATAGTTTAAACTAACAAATTAAAATATAATATAAAAATGTGATTTCCTTTTTCCTGTCAAACTCGTTTAATTAAACTCGAATGGGCTGTCATTTCCTTATATTCACAATCGGATGAATAATTTACGAGAGCATGTCGTATATTTTACATACAGACAAACAAAGAAACATTCGCTTTTATGGATCTACATAAAACGTTTATTTCGTAATATTACATAATACCAAATCTATTGGTTTAAATTAACCAAATTTATTGGTGGCGCACGCCGGTAAAGCTAAGTCGTCATGATTATTTCCGACATCTTTTTTTTTTATTTAGAATAGCATTTGGGCCACCTGATGTTAAGTGGTCACCAACGCCCAGAGACATTGGCATTAAGAATAAGAAATGTTAACCATCGCTCAATCGCCAATGCGCCACCAACCTTGGGTAAACACTGCTCACTCACCCTTCAAACCGGAACACAACATTACCAAGTACTGCTATTTTGCTGTAGAATATCTGATGAGTGTTGGTACCTACCCAGGCGAGCTTGCACAAAGCTCTACCACCAGTAAACACATCTTCAACAATCATCGTCATATTTCTTACACAAAACATTAATGAATTATACACCTAAATACCCCCCCCCCCCTATCACTCAGTTTATTCATGAAAACCGTATAAAATTCCGTTCGGAATCTTTTGAGTTTATCGCATTCGAACAGACAGCCATACTAGACGCGGCGGGGACACTTTGTTTAATATATATGCAATGATATAAAAAATAAATAAATAATCATTGTAAAAATTGTATAAATGAAGAATATTTTATGCATATACTATATTCTATTATATATCCCTGAACCGAAGGTTATATACCTATTAATAACACTTGTATAATTTAAATATACGTGATGTACACATAATTAAATATATACTTTGTATATATAATTTATGTTTGATAATAAATAGTATTATATTATGCTACAAAATATTTTTTTTAAGATTAAATATATTTTACAATACAAACAAATAATTTAAAAGCTCAGATGACCCAGTGTCTAGAACATGTGAATCTTAACCGAACTATTACGGATTCGAACCCGGACGATTTCCAATTCGAACAGAATTTCCATGATTACATGATTTTTAATTTAAAATGTTTCAAATGAAAATCTCCATATTTTTATACAGTATATATTTATTTAAGCCTAGATGGCCCAGTGGTAACAACGCGTGAATCTTAACCGATGATCGTAGGTTCAAACCCGGGCAAGCGCCACTGAATTTGCATGTGCTTAATTTGTGATTATAATTCATCTCGTGCTGTACGGTGAAGGAAAACATCGTGAGGAATCATGCATGTTTATTCCACCAACCCGCACTGGAGCAGCGTGGTGGAATAAGCTCAATATCATCTCCCCAAAAAGGGAGAGGAGGCCTTAGCCCAGCAGTGGGACATACACAGGCTGTTACTGTATATTTATTTATTTATATAATAAACACCATCAGCATATTCACAAAATAAACAACAAAAAAACACGTCAATTACGACTAGTACAGTGTGATACACCATTATAAGTACAAAAAATTATAACCATTGGAGAAGCGTGATGGAGTTAACTCACTATTAAAACTCCTCAAAAGTAGAAAGGAATCCTTTGTCCAGCATCGAAACATTTAGGCTGTTACTGTTTACTATATTTCTGATGCTTGGATATTCTACTTTAATCCAATGTCACTTTATAATTACAAGGTTCCATGTAACATGTGTTTACATACATAATACCTTACGGCAACATCGCGTCACATTATATTATGCTAAATGAGATTTCATTTTATAACATAATATTTTCCTTATTTTTGGAAAATTTTCATCAGTAACTACAAGAACACAGTCACGGTTACTGTTCACGTCAATATCTTATAAACCTAATTAAAATTATGTTTAAACATAATTTTATTTATATTATTAATATATTTATATATATTACATACATAAATAATAAAATTTAATATATATATTTCATATTAACAATATCTCCCGTTAATCTTTATAATTATTATTCTTTATTTGTAATATAAAAATAACAAGATTGCCACCAGCGACTGCTTACAGATACTTATCAGGTTTTATATGTAGTTTATCGGAATAATAGACACATACAAATTACAACGGCAAGTATTATACCGAGATGTTCCGCGCGGTTTCAAACGCGTTATATGTACAATCCAAAACTTGAACTCATTTTGTGAGAGATTCTTTTTTCAAATTAGCCTTGTAAATCCTGAGATAACTGCGTTCAGACTAACACATATCTAAGCTTAACAATATTAGTATAGACTTTACCGATTATGCAAACGGTTATCTTCGTAACGTATGCCGGTCATTATTGTAAAGAAAAAAAAATGACATTTATCAATTATTATTTATAAATGATTAATAGATAAGATATAATATAGGCCATTATAAAAAAAAAATACAAATATTAATCTGTATTAATGTTCGCTCAGTGTTCGAAATTCGAACATAATTATTATTTAAAATTTGAGGATAACATTTACACACTTTTGTATATTTGCATTTTTCTTACTTTGATTTTGTTTTTTTTTTTTTAATGATAACACTAAAGCTGGTCAATAGCTAGAAATAAAAAAAAAATTAAAAAAATTGACAACTGAGTAGTAGATACCGGACTATTTTATCTTTGCATATTTATGTATAATATAATACAATAACTCTTTCTAAATAAAAATGTTCTCAAATATTAAATATTTTAATACTTATAATAAAAATAATGAATAATGCTGTAATAGCTATTATATCTTTAGTACTTTACTTTCTGTGCCATTATTTCACAAGTAAAAGACATTAAGATAAAAAATAATATAAGCCCATCTAATAAGGTACCACCCACTTATCCAATATTCTTTTGCCTAAGAGCAATACTTAGTTTTGTCTTCCACTTACCCTCAGGTAGCCCACAAACCCTCTAAGCCACCAAATCCACAAATTTAATAATAGATGTTTAGGTAATTTAAACAGCTATCATTAATTTTTATCTATACACATAATTAGTTAATTCTTCAGTTTAATTAATTCTTATTTAAATAAATTATTTATTACGATAGCAACGACAAAATGTTTTAACAAAATGTAGGTTACTTACTCTTTCCAGTTATCAATCTTGGACTGATCGGTGGACGATCTTCGATTGAAATTGTCGTATTCAAATCAGATTCTTTTCCAAATGTATTATTATTATACTTTTTAACACTGTCAGCCCAGTCCTGTATCCATGTTTTATCACCTTTACACCTATTTAAGCTCAAATAAGATAATTTACCCACTACTTGGTCGGTCGTTATATCTGAATTACTGTCCGTTAAGGCTTTTTGGGCATTCCTTAAGGCAGTGCTTTCAAATTTAGCATCATCAAGAACACCTTTGTTACTCGGTAATGACACGGGCACTGAGGATTCTCGTGAGAGCCTATGTACATAATCCGTCTGATCTATGTCCGATTTGGTCAAACTGCACCGTCTACGACTTGGTATTTCAACCTTTGCAGGATACTTTGAGCTTAGAACCCCTGATGTTGTAACTGATGTAAACATCCCCTCATCAACATCCTCATCATGTTTCGGAGGTGATTTTGAGAATGTTTTTTCTGTTATTGTCCGAACCCTATTCTTTATCTTTTCTAAATAACTCCGAGTTGATTTTATCTGCTTCGTCGTTTGTAAAGCCAAGTCACTTTCGTTAGGAGATTCATAGCAACATGATATTTCTAATACATTTTTATCTTTCGATATCTTTTGTAGTTCATTACCTTTATTAGATGAGACCGGTGCCCTCAGGCAGATGTCTCTCCTTGGTTCTTTAGTGATAACTTTTTGAGGATTGGGAAAGTCGAAAATTATTTCAGGATCATTCTCAATGTTTTTAGTTTTATTTAAAGCAACTTCTAGAGCTTCATTGTATATATTAGTACCAAAAGTACGGTCTATACTCATTCTAGCCTTCTGCTCCTCAGTATAGTTATCACCTTCGATAGTATATGTACCAGTGGACGAATGATTTGATTCTCCATCAACATCATCATCATCATCTATATACAATGGTTCCGATTTTGATGGACACTTTTTAAATAATAAATCAGGAGTCACTGACGATGCTCTGCTTTTACGCAACGGACTTTTAGAATGTTCTGGAGTGGACAAACCATTGTCAGGGGTTAATATATCTAACTCGGGGCTAGAAATATCTGTCAGCATAACACCTTCAGGGCTCTGATCGATAATATCCATAGGATGTTTATTGTTAATGTTACAGTAACTCGGCGATTTATAAACATCTCTAATATAGGAACTGTTTGAATTCTTTAGAGGTAAGTTCAGGGCATGACGGGACGTAAAGTTATCACTTCTCGACATTATGCTGTCGACTATAGGACTTTTGGACGTACGTTTGAATTGGAGCAGGTCATTGACAGGCGATTTCACTTGTCTATTTGTTACTGGACTAGTTATATTCGATCGATCACTACTCTGAGCGAGCGGACTTCTTCTTAGTTTTAGAGAACCTGACAGTCCACTGTCTTCTTGATCTGACGAAAAATATCCCTCGGAATTGTAACCTTGCGCTTTCCGGGGAAGTTTAGCGCTCATAGGTGGTCTCTGGGAGACAGGACTGGGCCTCGATTGACTTGCAGACATCGACTGTACCCGCTGGTGACGGGCCTGAGACTTCTTCGCTAGCTCCTCGAGTTTACGGTTATCGAACTGTTTCGCCGCGCCAAAGTCAATTGTGAAAGCCATGGGATGTGGTTTGGGTGTAGTTGGTTCCGATTTATTCTGACCTTCCTCAACACTGTCATTTTTATTTATTTCACTATCCGTCTTGATCGCTTCCAAAACGCTATTCTGCCCTTCGGATAAAGGACTCGAAACCTCTTCAACACTAACACTCATATTTTTCAAGGATTTAATAACCGTGACATCATATTCACAAAACCATCGCTTTCAATAAGCACTGCCTTTGTTTCACTTTAAAAGAAACTAAATTTAGCACAGCACAGAAAACACAGAACTAAGAAAAATTAATAGAATTAACGAAAAGTGGAACGAGAGCACTTGTAAAAAAATATCTACATTCGTTCGCGATTAGCACGATCGCATTCGCGAATAGGCGACAGAACGACAACAGACACGACGAAACGAAAAAGGAATGTTATGATTTCATGGACCAACCGTATGATTTTTATTTTTAGATCTTATCTTGGCAACACTTAGTACATATGTACAACTATCGGTAGCCAATAAGAAAATAGGTGCATTGTCAATTCCTAATTCTTATTGGTAACTTTCATTACTACAAAATATTTAAAAATAACAAAACAAAAGAATGCTATTTAATACGGTGTCATGATATTTATTTGAATATAACATATATATTTTATCAACTTATAACATTTCTCAATATTTTTAATTGTATTGAAATAATATGTGTAATATTTCAGTTTACATTATTTATTATTTTTAAATGTATTTCCTATTAACTAATATTGAAAATAAAATAATACATTATTCTCGATTAGTTTTTCATTGGTTTCAAAAATAGTAAAACGAAACTGTTACTGTCAAATTGACATAAGCTTAGAGTTACAATAATAAAGACTTTACCTTAAGCTTGGTAAATTTGTTCGTGTGATAACGTTACATGTTTTACATTTAAAAAGTTATTATTTTTCAATATGATTTGCATGAATAGTTTAAGCCTTTTTAAATATTCAATAGATTGACATTAGCTATAGCATGACCATTCATATACTAAAAATCTAAAAATATATCTACATTTTAAATTGAGTTATACAGTAAACTTCAATAGATTAAGAAAATGTATACTCAAATCATGGCTTAAAATAAATCATATTGTATTTTAATTTAAGCGAGTAGTTTTAGAAGATTAGGCTGGCTAAGACGTGTGTATAATTGTATCATATTTTGATTAAACATTACTTAATTAATACATTTTTTGATACCTATGTATACTTATTTATAGTTCTAACTTCTTATTTCTATTGATTTTATTGATGTTTATTTTATTTAAATAAGGTATATATTTTTATTTTTTGTAAGGTGAAATAATTTTAGAAATTGGCAAACTTTCTGTCAAACTGTACTTGTAATAAATATATGTCAAAAAGTTCTAAAAGATGGCAGAGGCCGCCTTTTCGAAGGACGGGAAATATTATTCAGCTATAACTCAAGACGGTAGATTAAGAATATGGGACACAGAAACTAATCTTCTGGAACAGGAGTACACGCCAAACCTCCATTTAACCTCACCACCAACATGTTTGCAATGGATCAGCGTCACATCAACTACAGTAAGGATATCACACGTGGTTTTTTATCCTCTATATTGGTTAATTTAAATTTAAAATAAACATAGCTAGTTTAAAATACATAGCTTTTGTTATATCAAGGATTACAGTGTTGATGATTTAAAATAAATCCGTCGATATCATGTAAATATTAACATAACCTTAATTTCAGAGTCCACAAAAAGGTAGAAGAAAATCAGTCGATGTTCAAGAAACACAATGTATAGCATTAGGAACATCAAGTGGAAAGATCCTGCTATATTCTATAAGCCAAGCTAAAGTAGAAACTATCCTGACAGATCAGAAAATAAAGAATAAAATTCAAAGTCTAGACTGGCATCGGAAATATGGCTTGTTTAGTTGTACGCAAGACAATTTCGTCCAAGAGTGGGACATAGAGAGTTCAACAGTTACAAATAAATACAATATTAATATTGTAAGTAAGAATAAACAGAGTAACAAAATCAGCGCTATAAGAATTGTACCTCATAACCAGGTCAGTTACATTTCTATTTCATAATTTATATTGAATTTATATATATATATATATGTATAAATGTTTTATTTACATATTAAATTGTATATATTATTTGTTAAAATCCATTAGCTGTGCACTACTATAACCATTCCAATGATATAAGTAGCATTCCCGGTTTCAATCAAATCTTAGAAAAGCGTAAGTTTTAGAATAAATCAATAGTTTATGTAAGGTATGTCAGTGGAGTGGAGGAATCAGTTTGCCCAACTTAAAAGTTCAAAGCTTCTGCTTTAAGGCAATCTTATCATTGATTATTTCTATAATGTGTTGTAATGTTTCGTCAAAGTTTTTTGAAAAAAAATATCCAATATGATTGCATAGCATTTATTTAATGTTGATATTAGGCCAGAAACCTTGACATTACTGTCAGCTAAACTTTACTAACCGAAGAACTCAATTGAGTTTAAGTTTCCTTAACACTAAATTCAATTGAGTGGTTCGGGTCCTTACAATGTATAGATGTTACCCAATAATTGTAGGGACACTTAGTATAAACATCAACACTTTGTGAAATGTCAAATAATTAAGAACAGTGCATAATGCTTTTAATATAAGAGGCCATTTTTATTATTTATTAAATAAACACAATAAAATATAAACTATCAAAATTTCTATTGTAATTCGACTATTTATTATATGTATATGGAGTTTTCTATTATGATCATCTTAATTATAAATGTAATTTTAATTTCAGAACACTCCCGCCAAGTATTTAATAGCAGCATCATGGCAAGTTTGTCTCTGGAGATTGCATGGGAAAGATTCTACAGTGATTAAATGCCTCGGGCACAGTGCAGCGCCCAGAGCTTTGCTAACGATAGCTCAATTAAATAAATCATGTTGGTTGATAGAGGGATCGCAGTAAGTTACCATTTTGTATTATCCAGATAATTGAACTAGTATCGTATTTGGTAAAATGGTATGATACTCCTAGTATTGTCAGGTCTATAAATACGATATACAACATTGACAGCACACCGTACAGTTATTGAATATATTTTATGATATTGATAATTTTTTTATTAAAGTAAAACTTGAATAATTGTTATGCTTATTATAATAATGAGCTAAGAAAATTGAACATTTAACATGTATTGGGTTGAACAGGTTATATTTTCAATCTATTTACATTGTTATAAGTTTCTGCTACTTATTAAAGCCATTTCTACAAATATTGTATCTCACATGTATAGTAATTGAATTGTAATAATTTGAAAATTTGCAGAACTGAACGACTTCTATCATTTTGGGACGTAACAATAACAGAGGAGCACCTACCTCAAACAAACGGAGAAGAAGTGACACCAAGTAAACGACAAAGAAAGTTATCCCTTAATGCTCCCGTCATTCCCACACCAACATACAACTTTGTACTAGAAGATGCTCCGAGAATTATTGACGTTGAAATAAAAACGGAAGATGGCGCTACTAAGTTAAATTTAGCAGCAACGACTAGGAGTGGTGTTGTACATTATTATGGTCATATGTTAAATGGGTACGTTAACTTAGAAGAAATTTAAGTAAATGAAAATACAGTGATTGCTCAATGCACTGCTGATCATACAAACTAAGATCCCTTGTTTAACTGACTAGCAATGCAAATCAAATTTTGATGATACAATAGATGATTATTTAGTCGTACTTGACCAGATAGTTCTACACAAAAACGGCAAATATTTACACATATTAATAAAAATAGTCTTAATTCTGTTAATTTTTGTATTGATAATTATTTGATTTAAAATAAGTAGGCTAATTGGCCACCTGACGGTAAGTGTTCACCACAACCTTAGAGAATAGCATTATTAAAAATATTAATCCTTACATTGTCAGAATAAACCAAAACCAAATATATGATAAATCAAGAAACCAGAAATAATATTCAATTTCTAAATATTATATATATTTTTTAATAACAGAGCATCAACAAAGCCTATCAAACCTTCCAATACAATACAAGTTACGACGGAGGATGCACAACCTTTGCCCTTACAGTGTTGCAAATTACCAGTGACCGGAGACTTGCTGATAGGATACAACAATGGTCCGACATTACTTTTTGAGAAAATTGTAAGTATACAATGTGCTATTTTTTAATGCCGATACATAATATAGCTGAATTGATATGGATCTATAGAAGAATTAAGGTGCATTAACACCTTTTATTAAAAACTCAGCCAGTCGTATCCACATAAATACTCTATTTAAATAAAAAACCATAGTTGCTCCTTGCTTCTGTTCTTTTATAAAACAGGCATTATGTATGAATTTACTTTTAAACAGCTTCTAAAACGGTGCTCTATATCATTAGTTTCTAGCCAGTATAACTATATTTTAATTTTTTTTTTTATATTATTTTCTAATATAAAGACTTAAGTTTCGTTAGTGTATCCGGGGTTCAAACTAAATCTCATGATCTGATAAATATGCAAATAACTCACTTTTTGCAATAATAGTCCTTATTCATTTATATATTCTTTATTGAATTTAAAAACTAAAATATACATAATATGGGATTTACTAAAATTGCATGAGATGCTCATAATATTAAATGGATATAAAAAATATCAACACAGTATAAAATAAAATCACTCAATCTTTAAATCGTAGCTAATATTATAACTGTTTGTTAAGCTTGTTTGTTACGCTCTTGCGTCTTAACCACTCAATCGATCATTAAATCAAACCACATCTTCCAATATAAAATAAGCTTATAAGATTATATTCAAATGGTAAATTCCAGACTCCAGATTTAAAATCAAAAACTCAAGTGTTAATACGGGGCGAGGTGAAAGTAAAGAGTAAAGCGAACCAGGCAAATGATGTCAACAAGGTCCGCTCAGGAAAAGGGAATGATGTCACATACGTGGAACCTATGGGAGGAGTCAGCAGGAAACGGCCAACACCGGGAGGCAAGGTTAGTTTTATGAATAGACCAATATTGTCCCAATAACGGGGTAAGTTAGTTACTGATAAGTTTTTGTAGTTTATATTTTGGGATTTCTTCTTATTTTTAACAAAATTGAAATTATTACAATAAAAAGTTAATAATAATTAAAAATTTGTTAACAGGTGGAGTTGTCGATGGAAGACCGTTTATCAAACCTAACAGTGGACGTCAAGAATCGGAACAAATCAGCAGTTAGTCAGAACATGACTAAACTTTTGATGCAAGGATTACATTCAAATGACAAAGCGTGAGTTATTTATTTAATATATTAAATGCATTGAATATAAATCTTTTGTGTTGATTAATTTATAAAGAATATTATATTAGTCGAAGAGTATATTTACAACTTTTTAGAACCTTAATAGTTTTTTGATCCTGATCTCTTTGTGAGGCTTTTGTCGTACCCATTTTTAAAACAAATGCTTAATTTAAACTACACAAGGGTCATTTTCGTCCCACTGAAAACAAACACTTCTTGAACTAAAAACTACAAAGTTGAAGATCTTTTATAAACAACATAACATGTGAAAGTTATTAAAATCGGTGACAAAAATGATCTAGGCATATATAAGTGAAGCGAAAATCTATTTATTAGTTATGCCTATGCTATATTATTATACTAATAAGGATTCTTTAAAATAGAGTAGGATATGATATTCATGATATGATATTCCCCCCAGTGTGCTGCTGTCGGTGCTGCAGCAGGACGACGCGCGGCTGGCGACTCGCACGGTGAGCGCCCTCCCCCCCGAGCACGTGCCGCGCCTGCTGCAGCAACTCGCAGACCTCGCCAGCCGCAAGACCAGCCAGTGAGTGCTCGCCTGCTACTTACACTTGAATAAAATTTTGTTTTTTTTTTTTTTATTCCAATTATATATATCTTTCACTTTTACAAGTACTTTTGAATGATCAAGAGTTACTAACGATTAGGAATATAGACAACTACTTATTACTACTAAATGCTTGCTTACTAATGTTTAATTCCGTACATGGTCTTGCCTATGCAATAATTATTTATGTAAATTAAACATAAAAAATGAATTAAATGTCATTATTTTGTAAAGTCTAAACAATTTCAAGGTAATCTCACAGACTGCCTATTTCCGCTGTAATTTTAAATAATATTTAAAGTTCAATATTAATTTATTACAGATGTGCGGCGGCTTGCACTTGGCTAACAGCTGTATTGAAGTGTCACTCGGCCTTAGTGTTGGCCACGCTTAACTCCAAAACATCGGACCATCTTACACAATTGCTGGCTATATTCACACACAGGTAATTTTAACAAAACATTAGTAGACTTTTATAAAAATTCCTATCATATGTAAAAAATTGGTACTTATTTTAAACAGATTGTTTCTTTATTATTTACTTTGATTTACTGGCCCATTGGATTCCCGCCCCAAGTCGGTGTGTAACAGTATGTATTCTGTATTTACACATTTATTTGAAATTATATTATATATGTAAATGTGTATAACAGTCAACTATTAACTATAATGGCTGAGTTATAGTTAGTCTACCGAAGGAACAACAACTGTGTGATTTAAAAAAAAGTATATATTGCATTATTTTATGAATATATTATTTATGGCGACAAATATATGACTATATATATATTGTTACATTCAAAGCACTAAATTAAAAAAAAAAAGTGTATCAGATGCGTTAATATTGCAGTTTTAAAGAACACTTTAACTTTACACATCTGCTTTGCCTCATGTATCAATATGTGTGCAACTTCACGTGATTAACTTCTGAGTGGCCAACTGAGATTACACCTCTTGTCCAAAATAAACCAAACATTATATGCAAAAGTCTATAATCAATGTAATAAATTATAATATTTAAACTCCGTACAATAAACTGCCCATGAGCTAAATAAGCGCGAACAAGTATAAGGTCTTTCTAACTATATATGATGTATTTCAGACGTTCACATCTGTGTCAACTGTTGAACCTGAAGGGTCGTCTCGACCTCACTATATCGCAACGCTCCACTGAAGATGAAATTGTTGAACAGCAACCCGTACTTGAATACAATGGTATGTATATACTTGTAAGAAAGAAGATGGGTTTTGTAAAACTCTCCTTGTTACTATTATTCATTGCTGTTTCATTACACAATTGATAAAAATACATATTCTTCACTCAAAAATAATAATTTAATCATTAATAATGGTATTATGCAAATAATATATTTAAAGATAATTTTCGAACTTAACGTAGATTTTTTTTTTCTATAAACAATACTTTTTCAATCTTGAAATGTCTAAATAATTGACAAAAATCAGATAATGAACATAGGATGTTGAACAACAAAAATAGTTCACTATTTGCGTCGATATCCACACATATTCTTATTTATTCCTACAGTAGCTGTACTCCGCGATTTAACCCCTTTTAAATTTGTATATCATACATGGAATAATAAACAATCCTAATATCGCTTTCATCCTATTCAAGCAAAATAAAAAAATAAAAACTAAAAATTATTTTGCAATTACAAATTATAATTATCTACTTATTAAATGACTAAAATATCATTAAACAAATGTGCACGCAAAACTTGATAGATTGAACTGATTTTGAAGAAAAAAATATTTTTTGAATTTAATTTGTAATTTTAAATTTGAAAATTATACCAGACAAACAAATGCTATGACAACTTACAAATACTCAGTTAATTTTAAAATCACAGAGAACACACTTCTCACTTCACTTCAATTTTATTCTTTTGTATTGATTTTGTACACTAAATTAATTCCAAAACATTATATTAATTGTTGTAAATAAGCATAACAAGTGTACCGTTTTGATATTGGTAATAATAATTTGATTTAAATTATTTCAAATTACAGACACATCATCTGATGAAGAAGTGGAACTTGAAAAGTATCAATCAGACAGCGACCAGATGTGGGAAGACGATGAGGTGGACGGAGAGAGCCAAGGGAGTCGCAGTGACAGATCAGATGGCTGACACAATAAATATTGTTTTTATTTGATGTTTCATTTAAACCTATTTGCTGTAATTATTTTGTAAAGTTAAGATTAGTAAATGGAAATATTTTATTAAGTGTAATGCTCTTTTTATTCAAAACAATAGTACTAAATAATACATAGATTTGATAAAAAATGTAAATTACTGTGCGTTAGAAACGTTTTTCATATAAGCGTTTCAAATTTCTAAATAATTTATTCACTTCAATATAATAAAAGCCCAGTAAGAACCCATATATGATGTGCTAAAATGCTTCATTTAGATACCCTATCCATTTATATACATTTTAAGACAATATAACATGGCATACTTTTGTTTATCTTAATTATATTTACGCATTTTTTTACCATTATTTCTCTAATCATAATAATGCTTAAGCATAACCAAAACCAAATTGTTTATTCAACATTGAAGTACTATACTTGCTTATTGATAGTCAACCAGAAACTACCACCGGTTCGGAAAAGAAACACCCAGCCCCGAGAAGAACCGGCGCAAGAAACTCAGCGGGTTTATATATGTATATAATAAACGTAACGTTCTAAAGCATAAATTTATTTACACAATAATATTAAAATATATATTTTTATAGGAATAAAAAATATGTATAAATAAATGCAATTAGAGAAAAATTTGTAAATTTATTACATGTATCATATATATATGTTTGTAAAACTTAATATAATGCGTAAATTTTTGATACATATTTTATTATTAGTTTGATTTTTTTGACAAGGTAAAGATTAATATTTAAGTATTTTTCATTTCTATTTGTTTCCAACATACATTAATACAGCGGTGGTATTAAATTATTTTCAACTATTTTAAATTGAAAGGTTTTTTTGTCAACACCTAAATAATTTGTATTTGACAACTGCTTGTGACCACGGACATTAAAAAGATTTTGAAACGTCAGGAAATTATAAAAAGACGTAAAAATATACGCGGTAAATCGGTTCATAGTTGTTTGTTGTTGTTGTCAATTTATAATAATACCTAAACCTAAGAAATAATTACCAATTTTTTTATATTTGCAACCCTCGACACCCTAACACGTGTTTGCCGCTATATAAAAATGTTGAGTATGGCTGCATTAATACAATCGTAATCATAATCCCTTAGATGAGATTAATAGATTTTATTTACGTACTTAAGGCTTATTAGTTGTGCAAACTTAAGGAATAATAAAACTTAGATCTCCAAGCAATTGAAATAAACCCTCGACCCAGTCTCGATAAAATATTATATAACATAGCTATTTACATTAATGGCGTTAATTATTTAACGAAGCAACGAAGTGGAGCCATTTGAAAAAAAAAATACTTGAATTTTTAAGTCTTGATTAATTGATGGATCATGTAATGTATGGATTTATAGGAAAGCTAAGTATATTATGTTAATTTTATATGACGTAACCACTAACAAAATTAACTCCTAGTGTCAATTTATACACATGTAGCCCCAAAATTATTCTATTCATGGGATTTTTTTGAGTTATTTGTAGCAATGAAAAAGATGAATAGTATTTTCAGTTCTAGAAGTAGTTGGTAGTAGGAAATAATATAACACAATAGTAGTAATCGCACCGTCTTTATTTATCTCTTAAAATAATAACATACATCACCTCGTATGTCCACAACTTAACCTAACTTACAACTATTTGTATTGAAACATTAACTTACTGATAGAAATGTTAATAAAAATACACATTATTTTTATTAAAATTTTCAAATGATATTTCTATAGCAAAAATTGCCAGACAAATTTTTTGAATGATTTCATGGAATATCAAATAAGCAAAGTAAATTTAAGATGCACTTTCATTAAAATGTTATATTACTTATATTACAAATACTACTACGCTTTCTTCGCCGGTGGTCTGAAAACTCCTACAACTACTGCGTGGTCCCTCTCGTAGGGCTCCAAAGTTAACTGTTCTTGAGGTTTTAGTTTGTCCGCTTGTAACTTTTTAACTTCAGCTGCGAAAACAGCTTCTGGTTGAGCAGTTGAGTCTATACATGATGCCTGGAGTAAAAAAAGAATCAATTAGGTCATATTTTATATAAATTTATTATTAAAACGAGGCTTAATCCTCAGTGAGAGAGTTCAATTTCATTCAACATGAAAAATTTAGTGAATTTTGTTATCATCATAGGAAATTTCTATATAGTTCATTCAAAATCAGATTATATAATATGTAAATTATATTAATTATTCAAAAAAATATATTTTTAAATAAAGAAAATACATTAGGACTATTTTATATAGCAAAAATAATAATAAAAATAACAAGTAAATAAAAAATATACCTTAATAGATATAACAAAATGTCCTCCGTTCTTAAGAAAATGTTGTGCGTTTAGACTGACAATTCTAGCTTGGTCCGGTTGAGCGACGTCCGCGAATATTGTGTCTACCATACCTACTAACATTCTGAAAAATTATAAGTTTTTTTAGACATTGTTTTTTATCTTATTTATTTTAATAAATTTTAAGTGGTTATCAGAGAGAGAGTTCAAATAATATCAACATGAAATATTTAGAATATTGAATATCATCACAATTTTTCAAATAAAATGATTAAAAAAAAAAAAAAGTTACTTAAGAGTTTTGGTATTTTATTAAAAATATCTAATAATAATGTTGTTAATTAGAATTTAAAGCAAATAACAAACCTATATTTTAACGGGTGTCTTGCATCTTCAATAATTGGAATAATATTTGTTCGTTTCTTGGCTACATTTATAAGATCGCGTCCCGATCTGTGTGAGAACTCCACTGCATACACTAGGCCTTCCTGTGGGTGTTACGGTTTGTTAGTTAATCATATTTGGTAATAATGGTATTCATTTTGAATATTAAATATAATCAGTATAGTGGGTAGTGGATATGAAATAGTCTTCATGAATAGGTCTGTGTACTTGTATTCATCATAGAATTAAAATTTTCAATATATTTATATTTAACATGACTTCTTAGTATTTTTTGCTTGCAACAAATTGGTTTCAATGTTTACAATTTTTCTTATTAAGAATCTATATACGTATATATAATATATGAAAGCATTTAAAATCTTTGTTTTTTTGTTGATATTTATTATCAAAAACTAATGAAATTAATCCTTCATAAGGTACTGTCAAAGCGAACGCACAAAATTAATGATTGAGTAAAAAAATATTAAACAAATTTTGTCAACACATAACTTCTAATAATAATAAAATTGTAATATGAACCAATCTTAAGAGTAATTACTACCATAAAAAACAACTTGATAAAAGAAATAATTATATTACTCACAGGTCCAACAACATCTGAGACGTGACTGACTGTTGTACCGCTGGCTGCTCCGAGATACAACACCCTTGATCCCGGAGGCATGTGTATAGCATCTACACCACCCATGATGGCAGCAGCTAATTTCGATCTGAACGGATTCCATACTCTGTATTCCACCTTGTCTCCTTCATTCTGCGATATATTGTTTTAGAATTAATACATATTCTTTTAATAGTGTCAACAAGTTATAAGTTTATTAAGAATCAGAAGTGGGTATGTGGATATAGTCTTCACGATTAGGTCGAGATTAGAGGGACCAAATCATCATATTGTAAGTATATAATAAGTAATTATAAAAAAAAAACTGTATAGCCCATTCCAGTTATTATTACTTATGTAAATAAATTTTGCACAAAAGTATCTCTGGTTTTTGTTGTTTGGTTTTCATGGTAGAAACTATGTATCAAACCAGTTTTTAGAAATGTAATTTTAAATAATTTTTTTTTTTAAACAAATTCGAAATGGACTAATATAAACAACATTTATACAAATATATCATATAAAAATCTTTTTACTCTGACATTAGTATTTCACAATACAAACCTCAACTGATATTCTCTTTTCTCCGTAAACTTCCGAGCCGGGAACTAAATTCTTCGTAACCAATGCATCTTCCTTTCCTCTCGCGATAAAAACTCCAGGATGTCTTAAAATAAAGTAAATAAACTTATCAGTATTGCAACAATAATTAAGACATTGTTAATTTGACAGCATATAATCAGTAACATAAATTGGCTTCAAGCATTCGCATTCAGAAGAACGAAAGTTATGTTTGGAACATCATTTAGAGACAATTTTTGGCTTCGTAAACAAAAAACTTCCGACAAATGTCTTTAGTCAAATTAATTTATACTTCATTCCTTCTATCGATTCTAAGTTTGATAATACTTAATATTGTTTTGTGGTAAATCATTATTGTTCTTGTGTCTATAATGCTGATTGATAACAATGGTAACTGATTGTCAAATCATGACATTCAGTAACTTTAAATTGACAATTGAAGTTCAAAAATCAGTATCTAAGATGCAGTAGATATTAATAAAGTAACCAAAGTATTTGGTTAAGGTAATTAACTTTTTGAAAAAATAATAAGCATTTATCCTCAGTAATGTAAATTAAAAGCGACAATTTCAAACTAAACAGATAATCTATCTAGAATATATAAGAAAAAAATAATTATCATGAAAGCTGTACCTGTGGGGTTCAATAATAACTTGTTTTCCTCCTTTAAAACCGCCTCGTCCACCTCTAGGAGCACCACCTCGTCCACGGCCTGAGAAAACCGTTATATTAATAACAAGCTCAACGAGACCAATGTTGATTTTGTGATATTTCAATATCAGTAGTGGGTATGTGGTATCATAGTCTTCATGAATAGGTCTAGATTAGAGGGACCATTCTTTCATCATTTAATTACACATTTTTAGAAAACAAAGCAATAATTATTGTTATGTTGAAATTTATTTAAACCAATTTTGTATATTATTTTACTATGTATTGTGTTGATAAGTTTATTAATCTTTAGAATCATTTTAAAATAACATTTTTAATAATAGCTAAAACAATACATATATAATGTACTTCGTAAATTTAGATATAAATCGAATGATTTGAATTATTACTTAAAGGAAACTTTTGTTAGTCAAAATTCATTGTTTTTATGAATTGTTCATATTTATATATATATCGAAATTATGAGTTAAATTATTTATTAGCTATTATTGATTAGCTAGTAATGCTGTATTTGAAAAAAATAACATTACATACCTCCGCCGCCTCGTCCACCGAAGCCCCGGCCTCCACCTCCACCTCGCTTTTCAAACTTTCCTCCACCGCCACCGCCGAAACCACCTCGGCCACCACCGAAGCCCCCTCGACCGCCGCCGCCTCCTCCTCGGCCTCCTCGAAATCCACCACGGCCGCCGCCGCCACGCGGACTACTAAACTCTGTTGAAAAAACACCAAAGTTCAAAATAACAACTAATAAATATACCATGTGGAAAATTTTAAGAAATACCATCATTTGATAACGTTTATTATTAATAAATTTAAGACGAAGTGCAATATATTGTAGCGGGGGTTGTCACACCATGTGGTAATAAAATGTAACACATGTTTTGTGCCTAATATCAAGAACAACAGTTTACTAATTTATAAGATTTGAATAATAATAAGAAACCATTCTATTTTTCCGACATTACAACCCAAAATTCCCACATGTTATAGTCAAACATAACCTTAAAAATGGTCAATATAATAAAGATTTTATTTCAGCAAATATTATTAAATAATAGTGGTTGGATCTTTCTTTATGCATAGTATTGAAAATAGCTTACATGAAATATGTATAAAGATAAATAATCATCAAACACCACGCGGTTACCACGCGTGTGAACCGATTAAAATATATAAACTATTTGTACTCACCTGGTTTACCCATTTATTTAATTAGATAGTTTAGAGTTAACTAAAACTGAAACACTTATTCTTTATCTAATTATAAAAATAAACTCTTTGAATATCATAAGCGAGCGGAGCTCATAGCGCCCGCGCCGTCTTACCACCACCGGAAATGATGCCATTTTGGAGTGTGCCTAAATTGCCAGCTTCATGACATGCATGAAAAAAAATTAGTTGTTATGAAGTTGCCACTTTAAGAAAATTAAGTAATTCAAACAATTTTTATACGATTATAAATTGTACTGTATTATGTAAACTATATTATGGAAATTTGCTTTGACACAAGCAAATCTTCTGAGGTAATATTCTAACATAAATTGTTCGATACTAAGAAGCATTAAATTAATATGGGTAGATATCTATATATAGTATGTAGATGTTGATAAAATGAAAAATATTTCTTAATTATCTAAATTAAAATAAAATAATTTACCAAATTTTTTACCAATCTTTATCAAAATTCTTTCTACATCGTCTAATCTACAATAACAGTACAGTAACAGCCTGTTAATGTCCCGCAGCTGGGCTAAGGCCTCCTCACCTTTTTGAGGAGAAGGTTTTGAAGCTTATTCCATCACGCTGCTCCAATGCGGGTTGGTGAAATACACATGTGGCAGAATTTCAGTGAAATTAGACACATGCAGGTTTCCTCACGATTCGCCTTGCGTCTAATTTAATTCATTAAAAAATAAAGTTGAAAAGAAAGCAATGAATTTTCTAGCGATATATATAGAGTGTTTGGTGAACTAGCGCCGGTGTCGTTCACTACAGCTTTCTAAAATCTGGCCAAACGATTACGGCAGATATCTATTATCAGCAAATACAAACCATGAAGGAAGAACTAGCTGCTAAACAACCGAGATTAGTCAATCGCTCTAGGCCACGGCTGCTTCACGATAACGCAAGACCACACACTGCACAACAAACAACCACTAAGTTACCTTGCTCCAACAGATTACCATTTTTTCCGGAATTTGGACAACTTCTTACAAGGAAAAAATTCAACTCCGATGCGGCAGTCCAAACCGCCATTAAAGAGTTTATTGATTCTCGCCCCCATGGTTTTTTAGTAAAGGTCTCGCCATGACGTATCTATCATACACGCCAGAAAAAATTTCCAAATTCCGCTTCCGTAAATTAAAAATAATATCCTGCTGGGACTTCAAGAATTCCCAGCAGGATATTATTTTTCGACGAGCCGGTTGGCGTGGTTGGTAGATACTTGCCTTTCACGCCGAAGGTTGTGGGTTCGATTCCCACCCAGGACAGACATTTGTGTGCATGAACATGTCTGTTTGTCTTGGGTCTGGGTGTAATTATCTATATAAGTATGTATTTCCAAAAAAAAGTAGTAAATGTAGTTTCCATAGCACAAACTTTGTATAATCTTAATTTGGGATCAGATAGCCGTGTGTAAAAAATGTCCCAGGAAATTATTATTATTATAATAGATTAAAAGAAGAGCCGTTATCATTTTCTTTTGAAGAGCGACAATATGAAGTTGGGAATACCGTGCCTAAGTACGGTACTAACCGGTAATTGATGTTAAGATAATTTTGTACTTAATTGTAGAGGTAAACACAAACTTCTTGAATTATCTCTATTAGAACATAGGTAGGTACTGTCCAATTACCACAGTTTCCGGCAAAATATTCATATTTAATATTATTATATTGGTTTATTTTTAAGATATAACAATATTATACTATATCTTTTTAAGCTTTTAAATTATTATTTAACCTTTATCTTACATGCCAAAGTTTCAAACAAATTATAAATTACAATAAATTAATAAAAAGGATCAGATGGAAGGAATTTAATATTTACGAATGGCGGTTTACTATTTGAGAAAAATAAAAAATAAAAAAACTGCTGTTGAAATTTATAAAAAAAAAACAATCAGCATTCTAGGGAAAAAATTAATTATTATTGGTATTTTAACAACGATGAATATCTTGACCCAAATACCGCCATCTTTATTTAGTTTCTCTGTCTATGGTACAATAGCATATTCTCATCGTAGTACATAAACAAACAAAGAAGATAAACAAAATTCAGATTTACATATTCAATGCGATTTTCTAAGTTTCGCTGTGTTTTTTTTTCTATTTTTGGCATGTATCCACGCTAGTTGAGTGCAAAATATTCTGGCAATGACGCTTCATTATATTGTGCAGTACTGTTCTTGATTAATATATCTATTTTATCAACGCTTTTGTTTTTATATTTTTTTATTGTATCCTTTTTAATATATCTTTAAAAATGTAAAAAATAGTAACTAAACGCTTTTTTCATTTTCGAAGACTTGTTGATACAAGTTTAATTTTAATTTACGTATTAATACAATACTTCTCACTGTTGCTATTAATAATTATCTAATTGATTGTAATTACAATTTTTTGTATAAATTCTATAACTTAAGAAGATAATGTCAAAAATATACTGATCTTCGATCCATACAGCCTGAACTGTTATTTTTTGAACAATTAATTCAGTTTCTATGTTTGAACGATACGAGCATGACCCTGAACGTTTTGCTTTAAGATATAAAAGAAAATATAGAGTAATATTAATGTTCATTGATTAGTTAATTTTTCCTAAAGCGTATGCCGCGGTGTTACGCCCTGTGAGAGGTAACAAATGACGTCCTCATTAGATCTGTAACGTTCAATGTTGGTGTAGTAATTCCTCAGAGGCGTCTCTAGCCCATATAGCACTCGTGAGCAATAATTTTCCTTGCGCCCTCTAGTAAGCGCGCGGTCAAAATGGAATAAGTACAAATGTTAACATGTTTTTATAAATATTATGTCAATGTTAAAAAAAAGGATAGTGTAAAAAAAAACGACTATACTGACTCTGTCAGTTGATCGGTCATTTTGTATGGAGAGTAAATTTTTTTTTTTACAATTTCCATTTTTTAACATTGACATAACATTTTTATAGACGTGGTAATATTGGAACGTTTCGGCTTGATAGGGTGTTTATCAAACACCTTATAATATATATATACTATTTACAACAGTGAACGGAGATCCGGGTGCAAATGGTCCAATTTTAAATGATGTCGGGTAACAATAAAGTTTCCCACATCTGTCAAATTTCTTCATTCTAATTTCGACCTCATATAGAACAAACAGGGTTCAATATCAATTGGGATTTAAACAAATAACATTTGACAGATTCGGGAAGCTTGATGGTAGGCCATTGTACATGGGTAACAAAATAATTAAACATTTTTGAGCTCTTTTTACGCGGGGTTAAGTTATAAGGCCCAGCATCATAACACGGGCGCAGGTTCATTGAAAGTGCCGAGGCCGGCCGCCGGTGCCCTTAACACCGCTGCGCCCGTGTACACCGCAAACCTTGCACTATAGGTCAAGACGCCTTTTTTTAACGCTGGAAAAACGCCTTACGCGTTTCCCCCACGGGAACAGTGGGGGGGTATGTGGGACTCCAAGTGTCGGTGTCCAAGGCGCCGAGTGCGCCCAGAACGTCGGGATACCCACTAAAAAACCAGCGGTACCCTTTCCGACTTAACGAGGAGCGCCACGGGATCGGTTTCGCATGCTACCGTGGCGCCCTGACGGCCGTGGTGAGGGTTCCCAGCGTACTGTGAACCCCCCCTAGTCCCGGTGGCGCCTATTGTGGCGGGATAGGTAAAGACGCCTCTGTAATTCCTAACAAATCAGAGTTATCAAGATTTGCTAATATTTCGATAGCCTAACATCAACTTAAAATGTTGTTAAAACGTTAAACACATTACATACATCTTTTGTTTTATCATACTATGTAAACCATGTAAGCCAAATTTTTAGTAATAATTAATTGTTAAAATCAATATTATTACTTTTTTATTAAAAGTTTTAAATCGAATGCTTTTAACAATCTGTTCTGGAATCGACATTAGATCGGAGAGTTCTCATCAGGTGAACTGAATTAATTCCGTTAATCTGTGTATATTAAAAGAAATACACAAAATTATATTAAATTTTGTGTATTTCTTTTTTTTTATGTTTATACCTATTATTCTTATGTTATCTGAACTGAAGTAGCCTCCTTTTTATGATCTGAAGTAGTCTTATTATTATCAACAACTATTACTGATAAGACGCACTCGCAAGTATAAAAGTCAGTCTTCATCAATAAAAGTATTGGGCTATTGGTTTGCTATCGGACGTAGTAGGTACGTTGGGATAAAATTTATGATGAAAAATTGGTGATCGAAACTTCAAAGGATTTATTTTTAAGGTTTGTTTAAAACATTTTTATTATCTGTAACTTGTAAGTATTATTATATCTACATTTTTTTTTCAAACTTAATGTTGTTCGGAGTTTAATGTGATGGAATCAAAATTGGTAGAAATAGAAATTATACCTTAATTATTTATATTCGATGTAACTATGTTTTACGTTTGCATAATACCTAATACTAATCGTAAAATGTAATTTGACCAAAAACAATCGTACTTTATATATATTTTTTTTATATACAATGGGTAGGCGGACGAGCAAATGGCCCACCTGATGGTATGAGGCCACTACCGTCCATAGACATTGGTATTGTAAGAAATATTAATTATCGCTTACATCGCCAAAGATCCACCAACCTAGGCAACTAAGATGATATGTCCCTTGCGCCTGCAGTTATACTGGCTCACTCATCCTTTAAGCCAAAACACAACAATACCAAGTACTGCTGTTTTGCGAAAGAATATCTGATCAGTGGGTGCTACCTACCCAGACGAACTTGCACAAAGCCTTACTAATAAGTAAACCTTCTTTTAAACTGTCGTTCGATTCCTAAAAATTTTTAATTACGGCTTTTTAGACGAACTGACATACACGTTTATTATACAGATTGGCAGTCAGAAAAATAGACTACCTGGTGGTCACCCGCCCATAGATATTAAAAAAATATATATCTTTGCTTGCCATAACAAAAGCTGAAACAAGGACATACTCAATTAACGGTTTATGGATTTGTAGTTAGACGAGTTTATCAAATGAAATCCTGTACTTAAGAACAGTACCTTGATATACAGTAACAGCCTGTGAATGTCCCACTGCTGGGTTAAGGCCTCCTCACCCTTTTTGAGGAGAAGGTTTGAAGCTTATTCCACCACGCTGCTTCAATGAGGGTTGACAATACACATGTGGCAGAATTTCAGTAAAATTAGACACATGCAGCTTTCCTCACGTTGTTTTCCTTCACCGTCAAGCACGAGATGAATTATAATCACAAATTAAGCACATGAAAATTCAGTGGTGCCAGCACGGGTTTGAACCCACGATCATCGGTTAAGATTCACGCGTTCTTACTTCCTTGATATATTATATACTAAAACCCCACAACTGTATAGATTACCACAATAATTGTAAAATAAGACAAATGTCCCCTGAAAACAGAGACCATCTTCTATTTTCTGTCTGTTAAAAATTTCAACCTTTTTTTCAGTAATATTTTCAAAAATGGAAGTTCTAAATTTTACTTCCATTTTTGAAATTTCAAACATAACGTTAGAAAATTTTAATTGGCTCAACGAACCAGCCCAGTGGAGCTTGAAGGATAACGAACTGGTTTTGACTACAGACTACAAAACTGACTTCTGGCAAAGTACATGGTACAATTTCACTGTGAACACCGGACATGTTTACGGAGTCGGCATTTCTGAAGATTTTACCTTGGAGGTCAGTGTCTACTTGTGATGATGTCCTACTGACGGATATCGGACACGGATATTCTCAAAGGGGACTAGATAATTTGTAGACTCGTATAATCCGATGGGACAGCAATCCGACACGACGAGATGAGAAGAGACAGTTCAGGATCAACGGCCTAACCTGTATTCCGGGAGTGTTAACACTGCCAACTTCCATACCAAGCGGCTACCGAGAATTTCTTAATAAAAAAACCTAGTTTTTACTGACCCGAATCCGGGTTTGATCTCGAACCCTCCGGATTTATAAGTAGAACAAGTTAAAATGGTATATAAATCGGTATTGTTTTTAAGATTTTTCTTGTTTTTAAAGGTATGCGTTGAAGCGGATTTCCACACGCTGTATGATCAAGCCGGTCTGATGATTTACTTAGATGAAAAACATTGGCTTAAAGCGGGAATCGAATACAATGACGGACAACCTATGATAGGCAGTGTACTCACTAATGAAGTTTCTGATTGGGCAACAGGTATGTGTTTAAAAATCTTCAATTATAAATTTCAAAACACGATGTCCTTTTCAAACTAACCCATTGTTCTGATATATTACTGCACAAACAAAGGTGCAATCTATTCCCTCCCTCTTAATCCAATGGAAGGTTAATGATTTTAAGTGCTTTTCGAAGCACGAAATTGTAAAACCGCCATCTTTTAAACAGAGAGCTGCTTCTGGAAATTTCCTGTAGTTACATATTTACCGTGGATTCCCGTATTGTTCATCCAATTATGATTATATATACTTAGTATTTATTTAAATCAAATTTTATATTTTAGTATTTATGATTTGGGGGTATATTATATGGGGGTTTATTATTATCAGTAATAGTCTTTAGTCTTGTTAATTCTATAAATCACTTAAATTATTATAAAGGGAACCCCGCATAGAACATATTCATACCAGTGTCAAATAAAATATTATAATAATAATTGTCTGCCTCGTTGGTCTAGTGGCTTGATATATGACCGCAGACCTGGACGCCTTGGGTTCAATTCCCAGGTCGGGCCCATAAAAAGTTATTCGGTTATTCTGAACAGAAAATTCTCAGTAGCAGCCCGGAGTCTGAAAGTTGGAAGTGTGTACACTCCCGTGCTTCGGAAAGCACGTAAATCCGTTGGTCCTGCGCCTGAACTCCGTCTCATCGGATTATGAGAGTTAGGGAATAGAGAGTGCACCTGTGTATGCGCACACACTTGTGCACTATAGTGCACAAGTGTGTGCACTATAGTGCACAAGTGCCAACTCAACAGTTGGCTAATCTCTTTTGAGATTGACCGCTGTGGCCAAAATCGGTCTGGAGGACATTATTTATTATAATATTACATGCATTATAGAACAAATCAAAGACATTGTCATAGACAATTTACAACTTTTTACTGGTTTGACATATTGCTTATGTCATCAACATACAACCGTTATTATGTATTAATATGTGTATATAATATGTATTTATATTAAAATGCCTAGTGCGATAATGTCGCAGTTTGCACTTGCGAGATTTCTACCACAGTACCATCAATAGAATACTGGTGGTACTCGTGAGTTGTACCAAATATTGTAAGAGGCTTTGCAACAGTTATATGCCTATCACGTGAAATATGTTCAGCTTAAAAATTGTCTACAACTAAATCGGCCACCATTACTAATCACGAACATTTGTTTACAGGTATATTCAATGGTAACCCAAGAAAATTCTGGCTGAGACTGACGAAGGTCGGTACCGTTGTTTGTATTAAATACTCCACAGATAATAAAACATGGCTCTTATTAAGATTATCAGCATTCCCTGTGGCCGAGAAGTATTTCGTGGGTCCAATGAGCTGTACTCCACAGCGACAGGGCTTGACTGTCAAATTCAGTGGGTTGACATTTAGTAAGCCAGCTAAAGATATTTTACACTCTAATTAAAAAGCAATAAATACATTTTGCATAATTTCGTTTTATCATTTTGTTGTTTTATTAACCACTATGCTACATATGGGGTGTTATGGGGAAAAATATATCATTATTAAATTCCAAGTGGTGTTATTAAAAAACTGTTTGGTTTAATTGTTTTTATTGTTCATATTTTGTACAAATTCCGTTGAAATAAGACAAACTATTGGACGATTTTAATATTATCAACGTGGGATTTTAGAAAAATATTCAATTAACATAGCATTTATGTTTTAATTAAAAAGTAAATATTACCTGCTTTACTTATAAATGTTGTTTCGCGGGCGATTAGTTAAGCAATGCTGTGTCTTCTTCTTTCGAATGTCAAATCGACAATCATAGAAAGAGAGAAAAAATTGTTTAACTAACCAGCCGCTAAGCAACGTTTATAAGTAAGGCTGCAGAATACGTGCGAGTTTAGTAGTATCAGGGTTCATTGCGGGGAAGCCCCCGCGAGTCGACTATGACTATGCTTTGAAATAGTTATCGATTGTCGATATTACGTCACATCACTAGCCGTATTTTTAATCTAGTAATAAACTCGCACGTATCACACGTACACATGAAGCTATTTAATCAAATGAAATATTTTTTATTTACTAATTAATAACTAATAACTAAAAATGCTTCAAATTTGTTTCTTAATTATTATAATATATATATATTTAAAAATAAAATACCAAAACGACATGATGATTCAAACATATATACCTTTATAAATATATTTATATGTAACAATATATAAAAAAAATATCTACTAGAAAAATTATGACAATTATTAATTTTGATGTAAGTATTAATCTATTTATGTTTTATGGTAGACCTGAAATATAACAGGTAGTGGGGATACCTGTATAGATACCACCCACTTACCATTTTCTACCACAAAACAACCACACATTTAATAAAATGGTCGGAATTAATAATCTATTTGTTGTCGGCTACAATGCAAACAATTTAACATGCAAATAATCCCTTGTAGGCAAATCTTCAATATTTTAATTATTATATGTAAACATCATTTAATATATAATAATATATATAAATATATAAGGTATATAATGACTTCACTTTAGTTATTAATAAACACCTAACTATATACAACTATTTTATTGTAAATATTATTTATCGTAAAGCCCATTGCTTTAGATGTACATATTCTATTATATACATTTTTAAAACATTATAGTGTTGCCATAGTATAAAAAAAGACAAGAATCTAACTATTAACCTTAATCTAAACTAAATATCACATTTTCATTTCTACAACCAAAAAATATTTGATATATAGATAATAAAATTACGAATGACCAATCAGGGAACAGAATTCGAAAATAGAATTTGAAAAATGCTATCTATTATATGGAGTATTATAATACTGTCAAATTAGATAGCAACTTCAAATCCTAGTATAACCTTATATGTAAACATTTTCGACACATGAGCAAAAGCTTAAAATCATAATAAACGAATTAAATTTAAAACTAAATTTGTTTTTTTTTTTTAATTATTACAATTTGGAGCAAATAAAGGGTCATATTCGGACTAATCTTAAATTACTAATGTTAAAATATCTCAATTTTCGGTTAAGCGAATTTGGACCATTTCACATTGTACTTAAGGCTGTCGTTGGACTGTTATCGAGTGGTTCCGTCTTGATGGAAACTTGCATGGATTGCTGTGACGTCACCGGTGCGATTTTCGAACGTTCCAGATTGTACATCTAAAAAAAATACATATAATTTTTATTTAATTTTCATTTACATTCTGGTCTACTTCTTTCTTATCAGACTCCTTTTTTTTGTTTTAGGCACCTAAAATATTTTGTAAATGTCCTTTTGTTGAGTAAAAACAGTCTTTTCACAGGAAAAGCTAATTTCACCACACTACTGCAGTACTGGATACACAACTGGTTGGCTGGCTTCATCCGACACGTGCAGGTTTCCTCACGATGCTTTTGACGATCAGCCAAAGTCACTTCGATTCATCCTTGAGATTGGCCGTCGTTGCAGAAATTCGATCAGGAAATCATTTTTAAATCCTTTTATGTTAGCAAATCAATCAATATATCAAGTTAAGCTACCTTCATAAACAATGGTGTTGACAACTGGGCGACGCTCGTAGCCTTGTTGTAGGAGTCCTCTTCGGACGCGAGAGATACTTCCACGGGCGAAACCTTCAGTTTCGGAAACTGTTTCTTGAACAGCTGTTCCTCGTCTGAGTCCGATGGAGGGGGGCGGACCTGGAAAATTGGAAAACGAGATATTAACATTTCCCTCTTTTATGTATACTTAAAACACTATTTTAATATCAATAATAAATACTTTTGACCTTCAGTGTGTCTAATACGAGTTTTTTTTGCTTATTCGATAGCGTTCACATTAACTGCGATTTATATGAAATTCAGATTATCATCACTAGATGGCACTGTTATTTATTAATTAAATTGCAGTTAACATCGACACTACCGAATATGGTTATTATCAAACCCGCTTCTGAACTGTAGTGTAATTATGGCATTTTTACCTTTCTGGGTCGCCCGGGTCCTCGTCTCTTGGGTGGCACTGGAAGTGGTGATGGGGAACGAGCCTGGAAAAAAAACATGCACATATTTAAAAGCTGGCTTTTTATCGATATCTGCTTTGTTTTATTAAAAGCTATATAAACGATATAGAGCATCTAATCTAGATTACATTTTCGTTATTACTAATATACTAGTGTTTCATCCTCGTAGTTTATAGCGAAGTCAGCGAAGCCATTGGTTGGAACTCGGAATTATAATGGAATTTTAAAGGATTCATAGTTACAATAATTTGTGTTTTTTAATTCATCACGTGATCGACGTGAAGGAAAACATCGTGAGGAAACCTGCATGTGTTGGATCAAAACCTGTCATGTATGCTAATACATATGTAAATACATGTGACAGATTAGCATATGTATGCTAGTTAATTAAGCTTGAAAATCATCTCAAAATAAGAAACCTAGCTTAGCTGGAACTTTTAAATAATGTTTCTTTTTTTACTGGCAAATCCTGAAACCATCGCTTTCAAATAAACATTCAAACCCTTCAGCTTTATATATTATATAGAACGTACCCTTCGTTTCCTTATCGGTCTACTTCCATCAGCCGAGCGCGTCGTCATCGACAATTTCGATTCATTCGACTTTGAGCTCATAGAATTATCAACGATTTCTTGTTTAGCCAGGATCCCGCTCATTCGATTCTTGAAGAAGCTGTCTTCTGCCATCTTCAATGCTTCAAAGCACTTGTGACCTTGTAAGGCGTACCTAATTATCTTCAAAACCTCAATCCTACAAAGCAATCTCGTATCATCGTCCATCTTCTTAAACAGAGGGAGAAGGGAGTTCATGAATAGCTTGTCGTCATCAAAGTGATCGTCAGGCAAAATGGTGTTCGCGTCGATTTTTATTTCCAACTTCTTGTCTATGGTTGCCTGGTTGCATTTGTCCAGGGTTTCCGGTCTATCTTGGACGTCTGATTTGGTTTTCAGGTCGAGTGGTCTGTCCGTAATTTCGTGCTTGATCCGTGGTATGTCTTCTGGGGGCGGGTGCTGGGGCGAGTTTGATACCTCGGAGAACGATTCGTATTTGTCTTGGGAATAACGCGGTTTCCTGGAACAAATTAATTTGGTTCGGTGAGAATTTTGTTATTTCATTTATATACTTGTAATTAATGCTTAGTAGTTATTTCGTAATAAGGGCACATATGATTACAATTTTGATTATGAAAAATTAAAAGTAGTGATAATAATAGTATTCAATCAGTTCTGCAAACCACTAATATAACTTGGCAAACTCACTTGTTCTGCAGAGCGCGTAACAGGAAGGACATCTGCCTGTGGTACTGGTATCGCCGACTGCCCGGCGGGCACTGTTCTGGCGGTTGACATTTCCCTTGACGAAACGCCTTTGTGTAAGAATCGCGGATCGAACGCCATCTCTTCTGTACTTCTTTACCTGTAAACAAAAAAATACATAAAATTTATTAAATTACTTTTTTTACAGTTTATTTTTTAAAGAATCACGGGATCACTCTTTGATTACTATGAGCAGATTGTACATTTTGTTCTCTTTTTTTAAATAGTTAGGTAAACTTGCAAATAAGACATCTGATTTTAAGTGGTCACCAACGGCCCATAGACAATGGCATTGTGAATTGTAAGAAGTTATCCATTCCTTACGTCACCATTACGGCGCACTCCACCAACCTTTGGTAACAAAAATGTTATGTCTTCTGTGCCTGTAGTTACATTGGCTCACTCATCTTTAAAACTGGAAAACAACAATAGTAAGTATGCTGTTTGGCGGTAGAATATATAATGAGTGGCTTGCATAAAGCCTAGTCTTATCCCATTGGAAGTAGTACATAGTAGCCAAATATCAGCCCATTTTCGAATTCTGCGTATCCTTAGAGACCTGGGCGTATCAGTTTTTATTTATGTAGGTAACATTTATCATTATCACGCACAATCTACTTCGATAAATTGATACGTAAGCCTATTCAAATTTAGATAAAACCATCTTAACATTGAGCGAGGGGATATGGGGAGTCCATGAACTTTCATTCATTTACATTTAGCATCCGTGCTCTTGTTACTTATAACTTAATTGCTAATTATACTTGAATACATTTATTTGAATTTAAAAGACAACCACACAGCACATACTGAAAATAGTTTTTTTTTTAATTTTTATTTAGTTTCAATATTGTAACAAATTGATATTATTTTTGTAAGAAGCATTTAAGATTTAATAATGACTAGTTTCCAATTGCGGCTTCGGCAACGTGTGAGGGTGGGGTTTGGGGGGTAGTGAGTAAATGAACAGGTATTATGTACCACATTTTTGACTTAACTACTTATATCCCCTTTACTTTAAAATTTCCGATAACGACTTCACCGACATTCGAACCGCCATTTTATCGCGAATCTATAATTAATACCGGAGATTATTCAAAATCTCGACCAATGATATCGCGCTAATTCAATGTCAAACTTGTTTACATATATTTACTTCTTGGTTGAAATAAATCGTTTATTGAAACAATTTAAATTATAAGTTCACACAATTTAAACTAGATGGCGTTAGCTGTATATTACACAGCGTTATCATTCCGTTTAACATTAATGTGTAATGTATTCAAGATAATGGATAATTAATAAACACTGATAAGGTAGAGATAGAAGAAATACATTATTTTTAAGCTTATAAATTTTATTTGTTAATATGCCTGCGCAAGTATTAAAACTAATATGTTTGGATTTAAAAAAAATTAAAAGTGGTATTCTGCTCGTTATATATTCACGTGAAGACTTTAAAATCAACATAAAGACCGGCTGTCATCAATTTTGATAATGCTAATTCTTAAATTATAGGCACTATCGTTCCTAAAAGAATCAATTAATTGAAAAATTCTGATTTATTCCTTTGTATTCATCCTACCTATCCTTTATTTTAACAACCTATCTGGATGCGAAATTTAAACTTTCTATGTGATCTGGAATTGGGTTAGAGTTTTGATCTATAGGTCAGTCGGTGATAAAAATGACGATTTTTGGACGTTAATATCTTAATAACTGTTTAAGGTGTATTTATAAAATTACCACATATTATTATAGACCACAAAATATCTCGCAGGTCTCAATATATGAGCCAAATTTGACATGTTTATGTGAAATAGATTTTGAGTTATGAGGTGAGCAAAGGAGGCTCCAAATGGTTCGTGTAATATCACAGACGGTACTGCTCGCCAGTTCTGTTAGCTTGAACTTGGCTTGACACGCTACCGCATATCTAGATCATGTTTTGTGAAAGCACATAAAGCCGTTGATCCTGCACACGATGCCTTTTCTGTCATGTCGAATTGCAATTCCATCGGATTATGAGAGCGAGGAATAAAGCGCACTTGGGATTTTGCACACACTTGTGCACTATCGTTGGCCCTGTGCAGTTGGCTAGGAGAACATTATGAATATATTGGTAATAAAATGGTCTGTTCATATACGTATATAACTAATCTTTAAATAATATAAAACAAAGTCTCAATTCCCCTCTATCCGTTTGATCGCTATCTAAACTAAATAAAACATAACACAATTCATGGTCAAAGTCGGTTAAAAACATTCCAGTATTTTCCAGTTTTGTCAGTATTTACACATTAACTATAATGTAAAAAACGTGCGTTTAATATGTTAAGCCTGTATCCGCCTTAATATTTCCGCCGTTCTATATCACTTTAAGATACTTTAGTACTTTTAGATTACAATTGTACAAGTACAATGTGTATATAAAGCGGATAAAACAAATTATTGATATTTTGTAAGCTATATGTAACTAAGATTAATTTAATAAGAAAACGACACAGATAAATATACATTATATATTTATGTAAATTAATAAAAAAAAAAAAAAATTGCAAGATGTTAGTTAAAAAAAATCGTTTCAATAAAATGCATTCGTTTTTTTATGTACAAGTTATTTATGTATATAATGTATCACTCGCCCACTGTTCTTTCACCCGTGCTGTGCTGACGGGTCGTGCTGCACGTCGCGTATTTTTTCACGCGTTCATTTCAATATACCGTGTTATTTTTGTTATTTTGTTAATAACTTGCATCACAGTTTTACACTGTAGCAGTTATTATCGTTCACATTTTGTTTCTGATCTATTATAATGGTTTTTAAATAAAAGAATAATAAAAGAATATTTCTAAAACGATTGGTTCTGATTGCAAACGTCACATAGACAATATTTACTTTTAAAATAAATATGTTATTTGACTCTGTCACATGGTAAATAATCTTACATGTGTCAATTAAGCCGAGATGGCCCAGTGTTGAAACGCGTGAATCTTCTCATGATCGTGGGTTCAAACCCGAGCAAGCACCACTGAATTTTCATGTGCTTAATTTGTGTTTATAATTCATCTCGTACTTTATGGTGAAGGAAAACATCGTGAGTAAACCTGCATGTGTCTAATTTCACTGAAATTCTGCCACATGTGTATTCCACCAACCCGCATTGGAGCAGCGTGGTGGAATAAGCTAAACCTTCTCCTCAAAAAGGGAGAGGAGGCCTTTAGCCCAGCAGTGGGACATTCACAGACTGTTACTGTCAATTAAGAATATAGATGTCGTCATGTTTAAAAAAAATATTTAATTATAAAAATAGTAATTATCTTTAAAAAAGTTGATAAGATGTCATTGATATTCTGATACCTATAAATCTTTGATTAAAACCAATTTTAAAAAATACCTATACAATAGAAAGTTAGTATTACAAATAAAAAACAAACAACTATTTTAAGAAATAACCAAAAAAAATCTAATTTTAAAATATAATTGCATAAATTTATAATACGCAAAAACAATAAATAAATATTGATAATAATCATTGTTAAATAGAAACCATTTTGTTACAATGCTTGATCGAATCACATTTTTGTGATAACAATAATCCCTATGACTGGCTGAAGATGTTTATAAATTACACAGGACATTTTTTTTATGTAAAAGGTGTGTAAGCATACGTCCGTGGGCTTTGCAGGTGCGTTGTCGGCTTTTAAGGAATGAGTACGCTCTTTTCTTGAAGGTTTTTATGTCATATCGGTTCGAAAAGTCGCTATCACGCACGAAAGCTGGTATCTCAGAGTGGTTGTGCAAAGCAGAAAATGCTTTAAAAATCGTGCTGATGTGGATTATCGAATAATTATTTATTAGAATTGGTTATCCATCCAGCTGCAAGAGACCTACATAATATATCACAAGACAAGCTGATCACTAACATGAAAAATTAAATGTGATTATCATTACATTATAAAACAAAGTAGTCCCATTCTGTCTGAACGGGATAAACTCAAAAACTGCCAAACGGATTTTCATACGTCATCATATGCTTTATGCACATACATATTATGTTGATGATTATATGCCCTTAGCACTATGTATGTTTGATGAGCCGGTTGGCGTGGTTGGTGGACCCAGGACGAATATTTGTGTGCATGAACATGTCTGTTTGCCCCGAGCCTGGGTGTAATTATATGTATAAGTGTGTATTTACAAAAGAAAAGTAGTATATGTAGTATATCAGTTGTCTGGTTTCTATAGCAAAAGCTCTGTACAAGCTTAATTTGGGATCAGATGACCGTGTGTGAAAAATGACCCAGGATATTATTATTATGTGCGAATAGATCGATTGACGAATATCTTTATCATTAATTAAAAAATACACGGGATAAAATCCTTATTATTCCCGTACGAAGTCGAGACGGGAAGCTAGTTATATATAAGAAATAGTTTACATATAATAATATATAAGATCTATTAACAGCAAGAAAGGTTTAATATACACAGCCGACTTACACAGTTCGAGGTCGAGACGCGATCGGACGAGTCAAGTTGAAGGACGTCGGATAAACGGAAAAACAATTCGGTTGGTATCTTATTAAGCTTATAATGTGCCTCTCACGTACATCGCTGAGGATTTGCTTAAATTTTATAACATTAAAATGATAACGTTCAACTATATTATTTAAATTAAGTGTAATTCTATAAACAAAAATAATAAAAATAATAATTGGAATAAGCTCCGAACCTTCTCCTCAAAAGGGAGAGGAGGCCTTAGGCCAGCAGTGGGATATTAACAGGCTGTTACTGTTACTGTAATTCTTAAAAACTGAGATAAATTCTAGAAGGATCCATGAAGCCTTTCGAACTTGTTCGGTCAACAAACTTTTACATTTACCGTATCTATAAAATAAGAAAAAGATTCAAGACGGATTGGACAACAAGACAAAGTTATAAGTGTATAATTTTAATTGTTTAGATAATATATAAATAACTATTTTACGATACAAGGAAATATATATGTATATACAGATATATAAAATAAAATTTCGAAGCAGAATGTTACACCTTTTTTTTAACGCTGGAAAAACGCGTTACGCGTTTCCCCCACGGGAATCATGACGCTCGAGAATGTTACACCTTACCGTTTGGGTATAGGATTTGTGAAATCCAACATTGCTTACAATCAATGTTGGATTTTCGATAATTATCAATATTGACCTTTACAGCCGTAAGGCCGTGACTCGTGATATATTTTATATAAATATTATAAGCGAGAAAGTATTTGTCTGTCTGTCTTCGCTTTTTCTTGTCACGATTTTGATGAAATTTGGTATTTAGCAAGCTTGAACCTCAAGGATGGATATAGACTACTTTTTATACCTAACACCCGCTTCTTCCCCCCTCCCCCTAACACGCGAGTATAACCACGGGAGGAAACTATTAAAATATACAATCGACCTAGATATTACGTAAAAAAAATACTCTAATACATTAATAATAGTCTTTAACTTTGGGCCCGAGAAATTTTCAGTAGCAGCCGAGAGATCAATCAAAATTCAAGACTAGACTAGAAGAATAGACTATTACAGGTACTTACGAATAATCAAGCGCTACAATCGCTTCGGAATGTGGATTCTACCGAAAAGAGCAGACAAGAAACTCAGTAGTTAGTTGACATACCTCGGAGAGCACATAAAGCCGTACATCACGTCAGACACGTGGCGGTTGGGTTGGATCGCGTTCCAGCGAATTTTTAACAACATTACAGATAATACTAGTACACGGCTAGATTAAATCTCATAGTTATTATTTAATAATAAAAAAATAATATTTGGAAAGTAACAACTCATCAGAACTATATATTTCAACGGAGTAGGAGTAAAGGTAAACAAACCGTAGACTTACAAATTTCTAATAGCTCTGCTGTATTACGCACTATAAACAGTTCTTGATTAATTTACCTTTATTTATAATACAGCACTATTCCACTGAAGCCGAGATGGCCTAGTGGTTAGAACGCGTGAATCTTAACCGATGATCGTGGGCTCTAACCCGGGCAAGCACCACTGAATTTTCATTTGCTTAATTTGTGTTTATAATTCATCTCGTGCTTGACGGTGAAGGAAAACATCGTGAGGAAATTATGCCACATGTGTATTCTACCAACCCGCATTGGAGTAGCGTGGTGGAATAAGCTCCAAACCTTCTCCTCAAAAGGGAGAGGAGGCTTTAGCCCAGCAGTGGGACATTAACAGGCTGTTACTGTTTACTACTATTCCACTAAACTACTTATAACTACGTTAACTTTCGATGTTCCGATTACAACTTCGCGGTCATTGAAAACGCCATTTTTTCGCGAATCCATAGTGAATGTCATAGATTATTCAAGATCGACGACCAATGATATCGCGTCAATTGATATCGGTGACCAATGATATTGATGCCAAAGTTGTTTATTTGGGTTTACTAATCTTGAGGTTGGAATAGGCTATAGATATAAGTATGTGCAAGCGATACCGTGATGCTCCTCGTTAAGACAGAAAGGGCACCGCTGGTTTTTAGTGGGTGTTCCGATGTTCGGCACCTTGGACACCGGCGAGCCCCCCCGTCCCGTGTTCCCGGGGGGGAAACGCGTGATGCGTTTATCCACTGTTATAAAAAAAGGCTATAGATATAACGATCCGTCCATTACTACTAGCTCTAGACAGTTAAGGATATTTTTTTTAATAATTAGAATTTCCCTATATATATTAAAGTTATCACTTCCTATATTTTATGGATTCGAATGACTCATATATTCGTATATATGTTTTATTGTTATTATAAGTCACGTCGCTCGAATTGTTTTCCGGTTTTTGTGTACGTTAATAATATGAACTATGTTTAATAATAATAAATAATAAAATCCTGGGACATTTTTCACACACGGCCATCTGATCCCAAATTAAGCTTGTACAAAGCTTGTGCTATGGAAACCAGACAACTGATATAATACATATACTACTTTTCTTTTGTAAATACATACATACATAGATAATTACACCCAGACTCAGGACAAACAGACATGTTCATGCACACAAATGTCTGTCCTGGGTGGGAATCGAACCCACAACCTTCGGCGTGAAAGGCAAGTATCTACCAACCAAGCCAACCGGCTCGTCAAAATAAAATCGTTTATCCTGATTGACTAATAACGCACAACGAAAACTACAGAGTCTACACTGGCATAGATATGCCAGTGTCACTTATATAAGGGGCGCAATCGAGCAAACGATACTTTTATTTCATTTTTTTTTTCGACTTGGCTCCTCGTTTTAACGTCATAACCTTTGTAAGTATCCGCAAGAAATAAAAGTGTCCAAAATTTACGCACACGCGATTTAAACTATGTTTCATACTAGTTTTAGTTAGTTTATAAAGCGTATGCTAAATGTCACGATGATTGGTGAACTTGTTGGCGCGGATTGAATGATTGCTGGATCTCGTGCAGGAATTAAGTGTATGTAATGAATAAAAGTTTGTATTTTTGAAAAAAAAAGGGCAACTTCTGCGTTCCTTGCCGTTTCCTTTCGGTAGGATCCACATTCCGAACCGTAGTAGCGCTTGACGATTCAAAAGTACTCGTAGAAGTCTATTTGAATAAAAAATATTTTGATTTGATTTTGATTTGTTAAAGCGTAACAAACAAACGAACCAACATTCACATTAATAAGTAAGGATTATATATTTAGATATTACAATATGTTATATTATATATATTTTAAGAGAAAAACGAGAAACATTATCGTAGGTTCTTGTCATACGAGTCGTTACATGTCTGTTCTAAAAAAAACGTAAAATAAAGAGAAAGGAATTCTTATACCACACACTACAGGCCTAAACAAATAATGTCGATTTAAATTTCGTATAATATATTTAGTAACAGTCTGTGAATGTCCCACTGCTGAGGCTAAGGCCTGTTCTCCTTTTTTAGGAGAAGGATTTGGAGCTTATTCCACTACGCTACTCCAACTCGGATTGCGGGTATAATATATTTAAATTTATCAAACCAAGTCAATTCTTACAATTTTTTAATGAATATCGATTGAAATCAACGCAGACAAACAAAAACTAAGTTATATAAAAAAAAAACGGTCATGAAATGACAAATATTGATATGCGACATTGAACATAATAATCATGACATTTCAAGAATACAAGCATCAAAATAGTATATCAATAAGTTGACAAAATTACACGGGTGAATAATGAAGTGAGTTCTAACAGAATAGCATTGCAGTTATTTGAAAAAAAAAACACTCGCGGATTAACGACCGTCATATTTTCTCGTAATTATCTCCGGTTTTTAAGATGATCGAAAAGATTTAAAAGTAGCGTTCGTAAAGTTTAATGACTTGTAGAAATCAAGAGAACAATTGTTTTATTTTATTTCATTAATTCTTATATAATTAACTTCTTTTATTTCTTCGTATTTCATCAAATTACGTAAATAAGTCTCCAATAATAAAATGTTATCGAAACTTGTTTCAAAGACGCTATAAGCACATTTGATACTCTTTACAAATTCATTATAAATGAAAAAAAAAACTTAATAAATATTATATAAAATAATAAATTAAATACATTCCATTTTAAAGTAATAGCATATTGATTAGGATATAAAACAAGGTTTTGAAAATTTCGTTAGCAAATATTTGAATAATATAAAAGAACGGACACACTTGCGCGGATCCAACGAGACGGGAACAACAACGTACATATATGTAGTATCTTAACTAAATTATGAAGATGTTTCTTTGTTACTACTCAACCGATCATCGCGAAATTTTTAGACACGTTGTCATGGTTGCAGTAAAGTACATACAGTGTCTAATACGCCCCCCCCCCACACACGCGGTGTAAACTATTTATTCATATAATAAAGCTGTAGAGTGTGTTTTGTTTACAAGGGGTTAATTAAAAAAGTAACCTATGCTTGGGGTACAAGGTTCATACCAAATTATATCAATAATGCCTTAAAAAATACTAGATCCACATGTGTATGTGCACAGGTGACTTGTTCGACCATACACGTGTTGTTTTCAATGTTCGAAGGACGTTTCTAGATCATATGAAGTTCTTTTTATATGCAATAATAAATGAGGACTATGAAAGTACTACTAAAAAATATATATATAAAAGTTACACGAAAAGATGCAGCGCTTTTCGGAGAAAGTAATTTTAGTATATAACATAATTATATAAGTAGCTGCGCTTCGCAGTTTCAACCGCTTAAAATTATAGACTATTTGATATAACAAGCGTGATTTCATGTTCTTTTAGGAGTTGCAGGTATAATATGTATGTATATAGTATATGACACATCTTGACCCTTATGGATGGCTGGAGTGCAGTCTAGTATAAAAATTTCAACTCGCTTGACGTTTAAACATTGGCCGTGATCCAGCAATATATTCACCGAAACGAATTAAAAAAATATATCTATTCAGCGTTTTGCGTCGAGCCAAAACGAATGCTCTTGGAAATTACTTAACTTTATACAAGCAATTATTGCTTATACTAGTTAGGATATGAGTGAAAAAGAATATTAAAATAGCGGTTTAGAGGGAGATAGATACATTTTGAGGTCATCACACCTCCACACTTATGAATTCCTGGTACTATTTTTTTTTTGTACTATCGATATGAATAGATATATATTATATATGTCTTGTCTGTATGTATACGCACAGTAAATACTCAATAAATTTAATGAACCATTACAAATCATGTAGTTAATAATAATAAATAACTACTGAGTAATGAGTAATCAATAAATAAACGGGCGATTCTAATGATTAACAAAAGATAAACCTTTTTACGTTGAAAACGTTTCGCTCAAACGTTACATATAGCAACGTTGTACTCAAATTCGAAATTTATGATTTACTCTCAACGCACTAATTATCTAAATTTAAATAAGATCAAATTAAAACGAATCAGAAGAAACTAGACGATGAGATGATTTATATGAGAAAAAAATTGTACATAATGAATATATAATTCTACTAAGCTCCGCTTGCGGCTTCGCTCGCGAGGCAAGGGGGCGGAGCTACAGATGTCAGGTACCCAAACAAACAAAATGTTGAATAGTTAAAACCTGAAAGTGTAACAAGCAGATGACATTCGCATTTATAATATTAGGATAAAAAAATATATAAGTTATTAATATCGTATAGTTTTTACGCTGCATATTGCCTTTTAGGTATTTCATCGTAGGTACCTACGTTATATGTGTATTTAAATACTTCGACACAAGGTTATTGCGTTAAGTGAGTTTTGATCTTTAAACTATACTGTCGAGTTATTCTGTAAGAACTAACACGAGAATCGCCGCAGAAAACGATCGTAAAATGTCAGAAAGTGATATACGACATTGACTGTAATAATTATAACATTTAAAGGATACACGCATCAAAATAGCGTATCAGGGTAGAGTCCAGTTATTACGTCGGAAAAAATGGCATATACGTAAATTAAATGAATAAGGAGACTTTTATCGTCGTTTAGCGAGTGATTAATTAAACAATGCTGTCTTCTTCTTTCGAATGTCAAATCAATAATGACGGAAAGAGGTAAATCAGTTTTTAACTAAACATCCGCTAAGCAACGTTTATAAGTAAGGCCGTTAATCATTTACTTTCTCGTTCGATATCTCGACAACAATCAACGGTAGGTGTATAATTCATATGACCTAAATTGTAGAGCATAAAAAAGGCAACGTAAAAGCATATAATCGCATTGTTTATATTATGAATTAGAACCGAGTTACGCAAAAAAAAAAATTGCCTCCTTTTTTTCAAGATGGCGGAGTCATTTTCATAGGAAATCTTAGTGACCAATTTCCCTTCTACACAATATCCAAAAACCAGCCTTCTCGGTTCAGTTAATTCGACCGTTTTTAACATTTAAGTGAGATACGAAGCGAGTTCTAATTTCTTACAGCCCTGCAGCTGTAAATATAAAACATATTAACGACTTGTCGTATATCAAAGTTTGTTGCAATTATATATGTTATTTGCAGCGCGAAATATTGCATAATGTAACGAAGAAATAGACATATATTTCATTGGCATTACTTACAAGTATATTTATACAAGCAGGTAAGAGTGCTTTTTAAAAAAACATATGACGGATACGATGGCCAGAAGTGAAATAGACAAATTATTAGGTAAAGTAAAAGTAAAGTAACAGTCAATGTCCCACTGCTGGGCTAAGGCCTCCACTTTCTTTCTAGGAGAAGGTATTTAACTTATTCCACCACACTGCTCCAATGCGTTCAAATTATTAGGTATGACAGTAGAACTATTATATATCCTGCATGGAAATCAAAAAACGCAAAGTCCACGGTTATTTATCATATCGAGTTATAAGCCTTAATAAAAAACGTTTTTAACGCTAAATTAAAATTTATTTATTGGCAAAGCTAAAAGTATTTGAGGAATTTTATTATAGACGCGAACACCTTGCCCAACAACGGATGAATTGACTTTACGGGGACAGAAACCTGACGTTACGAGTTTTTATTTACTTGTCGTGTTCATACAATGTTTATTTCTGTTTCTATCAATACTTTTATAGATATAAATTAAAAAATAAATAAAAATAAACATCCTACGAATGTTGTTTGCTGGACTAAGGCCTCCTTTCCCATTCAGGAAGGGCTCGAAGCTTATTCCACCACGCTGCTCCAATGCGGGTTGATAGAGCATATGTGGTGGCAGAAATACAGTAAAATTTGACTCATACCTCAAAATGCTTAGCTTCACCGCCGAGCGGCCACCGATTAAGATTCACGCGTTCTAACCACTGGGCGATCTCGGTTCATGATATACATAATATTGGTGTAAATACACTGAGATGCCAAAGTAAGTATCCCAGCTTTGTTTAAAGCACCCCGAAGCGAATTTCTCATGTTATGAATAGTTTTAACAGCTGTTTTGATGAATGAATATATTACGTACTCGTAATATTTATGTCCGCAGTTATATGATGAACGGTTATTGTTACTATTCCATTCATATTTTTGTATTTGGATATAGGTTACCAGTTACTATCAACTAACTGCTCGTATGTTCAAAAAAATTTATTCGGATTCCATAATATTGAGTAAATAAATATAAAACCATACACTTAATGTCAAATTAAAAACTACCACCGATTTGGAAAAGAAGAAGAAGAGAAACTCGACTGCTTTTTATTATGTTTAGTGATTGTTTATAAATATAACAAAGAAATATCTAGTAGGCGGTCGTTTCATTCCCATCACTGATGAACTCATAATTGTATTAAACATTTGCACACAAGCGCATGTTTAACACAATAATATAATTTTTAAAGTTTTTTTTAATTTAGCGGATGCGGATTGCGGAACGGATGCGTTTTCAACGCTTTCTGGGATCATGTTGTAAAACCGTATACGTTACGATACAAAAGAGTTATTGAGTCTATGCAGTTGAGAAACAGAAGTAATCAGCTTGTGTTTGTTCCTTGTATCACATTTTCTCAGAAAATAATGAATATTTGATCGTACATGCATAACATTACAGAATACATATGTATTGGGCAAATATATATTATTACAAAGCGGGTATCACTAAAATTTTTTTCAAAATCAATTATTTTAATTTAATATAGAGCGTTACACTTGCTCATTGACTGCCGTAAATGTACCACCGATTCGGAAATTAACTCCTAAAATCTGAGAGGAATTGACGAAAGAAACTCATCGGGATATTTTTTATCTCACACTATAGTAATGTAAGCTAAAAAACACAACCCTCTGTTTGCCTAACATACCCTTCCTCGCAAATAACCCTATCAATGTCAATAGTAATAGTTACATAATAGCCAGGTGGAATAAAAACCGTCAGTGCAACTTTAGTTATTATTACAATAAGTATAAAAGCCATAATTATATAATATTTTTTTTTTTACAATAATCACAAGATTTCAATACGATATATTATCTATTAACGTATGCGATAAAAGAAATGTAACTGCTATTGCAGATAGGTGTAAGCCGATGCTTGGGGTTAAATAGCCAACAGCGTTATCGTACGAGTTATATTTTATAGGTAATTCATTTATTTTAGAATTAAATAATCATAAATTTACAAAACGATTACAACATTTACCTACAATTTTCCGTGAATAATATTCGAAAATTGATTTTAATTACATACTTAATTAAATTAAAATATACATATACATATTTTGGCGGGTGTTTAGTATATATATATTTATATATATAGTGGTCGTTGATTTTGACATTTAAAATTATATCATATAATCACCAAGTATCTTTTATAAATAAGAACTTGAAATTCACAATTGTAACAAACTAAAGCGGAAGAAAACGCAGCCAGTATATAGTAGTATATAAGAGAAGCCGAGATGGCCTAGTGGCAAGAACGCGTGAATCTTAACCGATGATCGTGGGTTCAAACCCGGGCAAGCACCACTGAATTTTCATGTGCTTAATTTGTGTTTATAATTCGTCTCGTGCTTAACGGTGAAGGAAAACATCGTGAGGAAGCCTGCATGTCTCTAATTTCATTGAAATTCTGCCACATGTGTATTCTACCAACCCGCATTGGAGCAGCGTGGTGGAATAAGCTCCAAACCTTCTCCTCAAAAAGGGAGAGGAGGCCTTAGCCCAGCAGTGGGACATTAACAGGCTGTTACTGTACTGTTACTGTATATAGTAGTATTATATAGTGAAACCTCCGAAACTCGCTGTATCATCGAGTATAAGTTTTATGTATGTTGGTTTAGTTAAGCTTTAAAAAAAGTCTCACCTTTTATTAATATATATAAAATAATAATTATAAATATTATTTTAATTAAATTGATTTTAAAATGATGTCATATCTTCTATTTTGTACAGGTACAGATAAAATTTATTATAGGGAAATTATGGTAATTTTGGTACTTGAGTTTAGTATCGAATACATGTTCGACTATGCATATGCACGCATATGCATGCATATATGTTTATTATATATATATTATATATATATATTATATATATAGTGTTATATATATATATATAAATAACACTATATACTTGAAAAAAAATTTTTTTTCATTGATAAATCTCCGATTGAAGTAAATGATTTGCACACTGAAATAATGTACTCTCGAGATACTTAATTTAAATATGACAGTAAAATAGCAGTGTAAATGTCCCACCGCTGGACAAACATCTCTTCTCTTGAGAAGTTCTGAAGCTTATCGAACTCCTCCTCACTATTTCATCCACTTTTAGGAGAATTCTAATCGTCATAAATAGTTTTCCGAGTACGAAAAATAAATCTTAGTGGTATAGCGAACAAGCGATTTTCGATTGAGATCAAGAACAACTTAACCATCGAGGTTCTTTTTTTAAAAATAGATTGGAGTAAATTAACGTAAAAAATATGTGCACACTTTTCCATAGAATAAATTATAAGTCTATGGTGATCAATAACAGACGAAGGGCGCAAAAGCGAGTTCAAAATCGATACACTATTCATGGGCGCATGGTTTTGATTCGATTAATGTATTTGTAACATGCATTTTCCAACCATAGACCAAAATTCGTCGCCTGTCAACAGATATTTATGTATTTATTTCAGACAGTTTTCGCATAAACAAAATATAATATTTAAAAAAAAGGCGGGCGAGTTAAATTTATACTATATATGGCATAAATAAATGTACGTACTTATAATTTTTTAAAACGGTGTTACTTTTTTTTGAATATATAATTTACAAGTAGTATATACGTTACTTTTCTGTACATATGATAACATGTATGCAAAATTTTATGAGGATCGGTTTAGTGGTTTAAATCTCACTTGGTATTATCATTACTCATATTAATAATATTAGTGAGAATAATTCTCACGCGGTTTATTAATAATATATCATAATAGTTTTAAAATGACTTGCGTAATTAAAAGAAAAAATATTCGCTTTGATTAGGATTAAAATCACGTGACAAATTCAGAAAACAAAAGTTTTCTTATATATGGAATTATTGGAGATTTGATGAGAAAGTACTTTACTTTATACTTTATTGTACATCACACCACAAAGAGAAAAATACAAAACATGTATATTGCCTAAATAAATGTACAATTATGGCGACCTTATCCCTACACAGCGATCTCTTCCAGGTAACCGAGTGTAAGTAATTACAGATAGGATATGGGGTAGGTAGTGGTATGAATAAAATAATATTAATATTGAATTGAAACAAAACCAATAAACAAATGTTAATATAAAATACACATATTATATATCAATTAATAAATTATAGTAATTAGTTCTTAGGCCATTGATTTCAATATCTATATGACATCATTAAGATGATTATTAGTCGACATTACCAAAATTGAATTAGCATGATATATTCCAAAAATTTCAAGCAAATTTAACTAACGACTAACGACATTTAAATCACATAATTAAGAAAAACAATAAAATATTATGTGGAATAATTAAGATAAATAATACAATATTATATGGAACGTAAAATTATATAATATTTTACACTAATACACATTAATGAACAGATAAGGTTTTAGTTTTTAAATTTATTTTCTTGAAAAACGCACTTTTGTACAAAAAAAAAAAAACTCAATAGACTCGGGTGAAATTCAGGTACTAATCGATAAAAAATATGAAAATCACGCTTATCATGGCAATAGTCTAAATTTAAAGCGAATGAGACTGCGAAGCGCATTGACTTGTATACCAAAAATCATCAGCGAAACCCGCTATACAACATCTCGTATAAATTTAATGTATATTGAATCAGTAATTTCTTCAGTAAGGCATTACATTGTTAAAGATGTCTTAGTTTATTAGTGCAGTTAAAAAAAAACAGCAGAATCTAGCAACCTTAAAAACAACACGTGCATGGTCGAACAATTCACCGGTTCACATACACATGTGGGTCGTGAGTGTATCGGAAACAAAGCTCTAAGCGAAATTGGATATTGCTGTACCAACAGCGAAACGAGTCTGGAGGAGAAACTGTTTATTTTATTTTATTTTTATAGATTAGGAAGGCGGACGAGCATATGGGCCACCTGATGATAAGTGGTCACCAACGCCCGTAAACATTGGCATTGTAAGCAATTTTAACCATCGCTTACATCACCAATGTGCCACCAACCTTGGGAACTAAGATGTTATGTCCCTTGTGCTTGTAATTACACTGGCTCACTCACCCTTCAAACCGGAACACAACAATACCAAGTACTGCTGTTTTGCGGTAGAATATCTGATGAGTGGGTGGTACCTACCCAGACGAGCTTGCACAAAGATCTACCATCAGTAAATGATAAATAAACAATGCAAGATATATACACTCTTACATTGAATCTCGCTGATTGAGTTATGTTATTCAGCTAAGGAGATTTTAATCTCGGTTAACTTACATCTAGCAAAAATTGTTAGAAGTATTAATTCGTCAGTACAGAATCATGAAAAAGCAGTGTTGCTGACCACATAATATTCACTGACCCAGCCGGCAACATGGTCAAGTTTTAGTCCAACGCCACCTTTATCTACCCTTACAAAAATCGTCGGAAGCCGATGAACGATATATCATATTATGACATAACGTACTTACGCAAAAGTTACGTAAAGGTGGTTGAAAATATTTGATCATGGTACGATAAACTAAGTTGGACAAAAAAAAAACAAATGCAAGTGCAAATGAAGCAAATATTATTGAATTGTTCTACACGTTGTTGTATTCACCCTCTTCCTAGTGTACACTGTAGTGCCACTATAATATTATCATTAAGCAAACATTGAATATTTGCTCGGGATGCAAATCACAAAGTATATATTTAATTTACATTTTTTACCCCAACTTTCCGAAGACATAAGCCAGGTTTGACATAGATGTATCGTCTACTTACCATAGAATGATGGCGAACTGCCCACAACACCAAGGCCCCTGACGAATTAGGCTAAGGTGCTATCGATTATCATTTAGACCGCACAATACCGGTTATTTGACTCAGAAATGTGGTTGTTTTTGGAAAAATCACATAATAATTAGCATCCGTTGTTACGAACTGTCCCACAAAGGTAATTATGATTTCGTTTTATATCATGGTAAGCTTGCAAATGGGCCACCTGATGGTAAGTGGTACCACCGGACACCGGCGCTATAAGAAATATTAACCGCAAACATTGCCAAATCGCCACCAACCTTGGGAACTAAAACCCTTATTCATTAGTTCGCTGCTTGTAAAAATAGATAACAAATTTTCCTACTGATGTTCACGTAGAACTCTTTCGAGTTTTGCATAGTTGAAAATAATTATGTTTCCGCTACCAAATATGTAGTATGAATCGATTTATCTAATTTTATATTTATTATCCTGTCGGTATAATATACCGCTTATTATTGAATTATTCATATAAACATATTTTCTTAGCTCCAATTCCATTAAAACGTTAATTATAAAAAAAGTAAATAAAGTCATTTTTGGTATGGTGTTTATTGATCTATCGAGGAGTAGTTTTCATAATTAGATGTGTATGTATTATTGTAGAAGTCTAACAAGGTGTGTACCACCCACTCATCCATCTGCCACCAAATATCGCTGTGGTCCAGCACGAGGGGTGGTATCTTAAATTTCACGTTAAGAATAGTAGTTGATTTCGTGCAATGCCAAATGCACAATGTGTATGGCCAAAGGTGACCATTGGATGAGTATTTAGTCGTATGCCAGCAATATAACCAGCAAAAAATATATATAATATTTAAATAAATCGAGCATATAAACTACGGAAACTGGAATAACATTATGTAGGTATAAATCTGGTTTTGCAACTATTCGATCAATTACCGATTAATATATATTTTTAATACATTTTAAATATTAACGTATAACTAGAACTTGGCCTTGTTTTACTGAGAAGTAATTTTATTTAAGATAAAGTACAAACTCCGCAGTTTCTTTCGCCGGTTCTTCTTATATCCAGATGTTTATTTCCGAAATGGTAATAGATTTTTGATAATCAATAAGCAAGTGGTACGCTTCTATATCGAACAATATAATATAATCGTACTAGGTTTTAGGGCTTTGAGCAAGCACGTCTGGGTAGGTACCATCCACTAATCAGATATTCTACAGCTAGACATTAATACTTAGTATTGCGTACCGGTTTAAGGGTGAGTGAACAAGTGTAACTTGCAAAAGGAACAAAACATTGTGGACTATAGGCAGTCTACTGGTGGTGACTACTTACCATCAGGTGTGTTTTTATAACATAAAAAAAAAGAGTTAACTAGACTACACTTTGACACTTTGAGCTAAAATACCGAATCATATAAGACACCGAAACATGGGAAGACAAACGCATACAATTACCGCTAATAAATCTAATTACACCAAAGCAATAACAATGTAATATTGCTATTTCCTATTATTTAAAACTTGTAACGTGTAAGTGATATAGTCTCACAGGGAATCGAAAGGCTTTTAACCTTTAAAGTACACCTAAATATGCTTCGCATGTAGGAATTCTCGCAAAACCTAGAGAATCGACGTTTTCCATGCAATACTAGGAAACGGTCTAATTAATAGAACACTAATTGAACAACATAACATAACACATTACTTGCTACATTTTACTTATCATCATTATTATATTATTTAATACTATATATATATACATAAGCTTCGCCTGTGAGGTAGTGTGGGGGGGGTTGAGTTAGGTCAGCTTGTACCTCTGAAATTTCATAATTTCATCAGTCGAGTTGTGATGACGGAGTCAACAAAAAAAAAATTCCCTGGCATTTATAACATTTGTAAAGTAACGATGCTTACGATAGAGGGAAAAGGTATAATATACATTGCAACTACTGGGCGACAAGCCGGTTCTTCACGGAAGAATCGACATTTCGAACCGGAGGCAGCTTTACATTTAATATATTAATGTAAAATTAAAACAATATATAAATAATATTTAAAAAAAACGTAACAATTGAAGGATTTTTGTAAAAAACGTCATTTGGTTTAAAGTAAAAAAAATGGCATATGATCAGTTATAGTAATCTGATTTTTATAAAATATAATCCTTCAGACCGAATCAAAGGAACTTTTAAAAACGCCTACTTGAATAAAGTATATTGTAATTTTAATTACATACGGAATATATATATTTAATTTTATATAAGTGAATATGTGATGATTATATTAATGATTTAAAAACATTTTTAGTAAACATATACCATGAAATATAAAGCGTTCCGTAACAGCCTGTGAATGTCCCACTGCTGGGCTAAAGGCCTCCTCTCCTCTTTTTGAGGAGAAGGTTTGGAGCTTATTCCACCACGCTGCTCCAATGCGGGTTGGTAGAATTCACATGTGGCAGAATTTCAGTGAAATTAGACACATGCAGGTTTCCTCACGATGTTTTCCTTCACCGTAAAGCACGAGATGAATTATAATCACAAATTAAGCACATGAAAATTCAGTGGTGCTTGCCCGGGTTTGAACCCACGATCATCGGTTAAGATTCACGCGTTCTTACCACAGGGCCATCTCGGCTTTTTTCGCCGTTAAAGCGTTGTTATTTGCGATAGAATGAAGTAAAATTCCTATAAAGCAACTATTACATAGTTTGCGGGTATATATTTACGTCACATGCAGACATACGGCCAGACGTGTAGACGGTCTGGTAAATAAATGGAGGTGGAGTATGTACAATATGAAATTAATAAAACATTTTCTTTGTTTTTGTTTCAAATACATAACAGAAGATAATATCCGTTATGTTTTGATATCAATGTAAACAATGTAAACGTGTTTAACTTAAGACTCAGTGGTCTAGAGACCAGCTTATCTGCCTGCGATCCTGAGGTTCTATAAAAAGTTATCGGGTTTTTCTGTGGAGAAATTGTAGCACCTCGAAGTTTCGAAGTAGAGAATGTACTTGTGTTTGAGCACACACTTGTGAACTTTTATGTGTCCAGTGTAGATGGATTTCCTCGCATGAGTCGAAATCGATCATAATCATCATCATTCGGCATTAAGAACAATACTTTCTCTCATTCTGTCATCATTGTTTTGACATTGGAGAGAAGAAGAAAGCATTTTTCAACTAAACATCCCTTAAACAACATTTGTACGTGTAGAGGTTTATTAATTAATTATTTTATATTATTACGCATTTCATTCATTTCGTCAAGGTTACCTTGATAGGAGTTAATTCTGTTTGAACTTTATAAATTCCTTGAAACAATGCTTGTGACTGTTTGTCTATCTGAACGCGAAAAACTCAAAAACTACCGAACGGATTCTCATACGGTTTCACCAATGGACAGTGATTCATGAGAAAGTTTTTGGTGTATAATTTATGAAGATTTTGTGAAAATTGCCTGAAATACGACGATAAACGGTGAAGATGTCGGAAAACATCATGCTGATTGACGATGGGAGCTTTACTGACGAGAGTCGCGTAAAGTAATATAAACATTTATATGTAATATCTAATAATTATATGTAATATAAACGACCCTTATTCTGCCCGTGCGAAGTCGGAACGGGTAGCTAGTTTTACATTAATCTATCATCTAGCGAATTTTGGAAAGTTCATAAATAATGCGTTTCGACAAATGCACCGGTTTCGACAAATTCGAGTTGAAGCGATTTCTATCGTCTATCCTTCGTAAACTTTGATCTCGTGACAGTCAAATACGTCTTCGATATGTATTTTGATATTTTCTATGAATGAATTCCTGTTAATCTATGTAATAATGTGATCTTTGCCAAGGGCCGAGTTAAACAAACTACTGTCAACATTTGTGGAAGCTATTTCGACCTTCGTTCAAGTCAGATAATTTTAGCGACTAGGACAAACATCTTGATTGCATATGAAAATACAAAAAAAAAATACAATGCTTAAATAATAATTGAATCAATAATGGTCTGGAAACAAAATAATGAAATTAAAACATAATTTTGTATATCTATGTATGTATCTACATGAAATTATATTATATATATAACAATATAATATATTGCTATCTATAAGCATGAATGTTTGCTCTATAATTAATCACTGTAATTTACTAGGTGATAGGGCTTGTGCAGGCCTGTCTGTGTGGGTACCACCCAATCCTCAGATATCCCACAGCTAAAAAGCAATGCTTAGTATTTTTGCGTATCGGTTTGAAACGGTTTTAAGGGTGAGTGAGCCAGTGTGAACTATTGGCACAATGGACATAACAGCGTCGTTTCCAAGGTTGGTGACGCATTAGCGATTTATGTATTGGTAATATTTCTTTCATAGCAAATGTCTATGGGTGGTGGTGACCCGTTAACATCAGGTGGTCAATTTGCCGGTACGCTTATCTACAACATACCACTGGCTGACTGACTGACTGACTGACTCATCAAAAGATCTCCGAAACTATAAGACTTTAAATTAAGCATAATTCCTATCGCAATATCTAAGATGCTCGCTAAGAACTTTCCGGAAACCCTATCCAAAATTTTTCATCATAAAAAATTTGGAACTTAAGTTATCGACTAAATTCAAATGTTAAAGGCACTTCAGTTGTCCGTAAGTCGGCACGGTTTGGTAATAATATATTTCAATATTTTTGTTCGAAATAAAGTAAAAACTGACAAAGCATTTTCGGTTATTGTATTACATTACAAGGACAAAATGGCGTCAATATCTCAGCTAAGGTCATATTATTTACCTACTTATATTTGTAAGAAAAATAACTATTGTAATTAGAATTGTACAAACATGAATATAATTAATGTATTAATATAAAAATAAATATAATTCTTGCTTTCCATTATAACATTTTATTATATACAATATGCTTTTTAATAATAATAAAAAAAATAGATAGCATTATACTTTTAATTAAAATGCGTTCATTTTTAACTTTAAAATGTAAGATTTTTTTTGTTATTTAATTATATTTATCGTATCTCGATCGACACTCGAGTGTAGAAACCAGTATTTCCTTATTAAAATTGTGTAATAAAAGAAAAAAATTGCGAAACGTTTATAGAAACAATTACAGAGAAATATCAAGGTTGATTTCTTTTAAACAAACTATTACTTATAAGCGGTGACGTCAGAATCTTTGATCTTATTAATTACATAGAAAGTCAGGGTATACTTCGAATATTTATCAGCCAAGTGCCAACGATTGGCTTACAGTCTCTTGCAAGTTACTTAGTGTAGCTTCTCTTTGGTCGAGTACATCTACGCGACGATCAAGTAACACCAACAAATGCCACTGCACCCGTGAGCCAGGTTCACCAGCCAACGTATCAAAATTAGTTATTCAATTTACTAATCGTTATTTTCACAATAATTAAATTGTGCCTCGTTTAACTATTTAATTCGCAATTAACACAACGAATTAATATTCAATGCATATATATTTAAACTCGTAAAAAAATATTTTTACGGTACACTTATATTTTAAGAATTTTAAAAGTAGCTTTTAATTATTGCTAATGAGTCGCATCGCTTAATCTAGGCAAATAAATAAATAATCAAAGGTCAGAAAACAATTCGAATACATATATAACAACAACAATGATACAAATTCCAAAAAAATTACGTCACATTTTAAAACCACCAATAAATAATTATATTAATAATTCAAATGAATACCTACCCATTATTGTATTATTTATCCTGCTGCTTATTTAAACTCTTCACGAAGACGTTAAATGCACTTTTGAATTAGAACACTTTCATTGTTCGAAACAAACATTTGTATTAATTATACGAAAAATAAATAACCAACACGACACGAATATTAAATGTAATTAACTTATCAATATTATTTATCTGTATGGTAATTACTATATCGTTAGTTATTAAAACAAAGCCACACAAATAAGACGAAAACTTCCAAATAAATAAGGTATACTTAATGTATGTACCATTAAAACAACGCGACCTAGCAAACAAACATTCAACTAGAGACTACAATTTAATATTTAAAGTCACCGAGCGAAAATAAACCTTAAAAATTCATTTATTATAACAAATCTAAGCTACGGCACATTAAACGGGCAATTAAATTTAATCTAATATATAAACCCGCCAACACAACACAGATTAAAAATTGAGCACAGATAATTATTTAAAAAATTTAAACACGTTTCGATTATCGCAGCGGAAAAGCATTGCAAATTATGGACTACGGAGACTGACGCTCCGGTTGCACAGAACGGAACGGTCTCGGCGACGCGAACTCGTCGAATGAGGTTTCTCTGCGCTCGCCAGATGATCGAATAAATTTTATAAGTTATAAATAGATAGCGAATCGCATCGTCTAATAAATAAGCTTTTAATAATTTTGTTTTGAAAACAGTTTTGTTATTCTCATTAATTTTGTTGATTTTATTTTAAATGTTTTTTTTTATAGTTTGTCCTTTGGCAATAATATAATTAGTTCTTATATCGTTAGTAAGTTTTTATTATGCAGGTTGTTAATTTTTGACAACTTACATATCCGAGACGGCCCAGTGGTTATACTACCTAAAGCATAACCGACGATTGCGCGTTCAAGCCCGGGCAAACACCAATTAATTTTCATATGCTTATAATTAATCTCGCGCTCGGCGATGAAGGAAAAAATGTGCGTGGAATAAGCTTCAATTGTCAACCAAAAGGAGTGGTGGCCCAGCAGAAAGGACAATTCAATTTAAATTCTTCTTCTTCAAACTTAACTTATTTAATTATTTATGAAAAGTATTTGTAAATAATTTATTTTTTTATTACACCTCATATAATTATATCTAAAATATAATACAAACATATCTGAAGGTAAAACGACATTTATTTCTGAGGTGATGAAATATTTTATAAAGATTTTAACTGATTTGATTTAAAAACTTGTTTTTATTTTAATTTAAAGTTTAATTTGTATGCATTACGGCATGACTGAAGTGTCTCGTTCCACTTATTTATGAAAAGAAAAATACATAAAAAAGCACAAAAAATTAATGTACCTTACAAAAAATTGTCGTATTATTTTGCTATCGCAAAACAGCAGTACTTGGTATTGTCGTGTTCCGGTTTGAAGGATGTGTGAGACAGTGTAATCACATGCACAAGGGACATAACATTTTATTTCCCAAGGTTGGTGGCGCATTGGCGGTGTAAGCGATGGTTAACATTAATTACAATGCCATTGTCTATAGGTTTGGTGACCACTTACTATCATGGATGACAGTGGTGGTCACCACTGTCATCACTTACCATCAGACAGCCCATTTGCCACATAAATAAACATATATATTTTACCCGAGGAAAAAGTAACATTTGTATGTTGCATCATATGGAAACTACACGATTATTTTTTAATGAAATCAACTTCCTTCTTATACAACATATAAGATAAAATTCATCCCGATATACAAAATGTTAGAAGGAACGACTAGGCTGGGCACAGACTATTGCCTGTTCCAAATGGAGCCAATGAAACCAGAACAAAAGTTTATAAGATAAAATAAAAAAAAAATACTTAAAACACTCTCAACGACCGTGTTTACTAGATCCGAGACAATATATCAGATAAAAAAGCAACATTTAACATTGCATATATGTTTTCCAATAAGGAAAAAATTGTTTACTTTTGTATGACTGGTCATTAAAACCCACCTGCCATTTGAATATAGAATATTATATTCTTAATTGTCTATAAAAAACGATACCTTTTTTAATATCAATAAACGCAAAAATAACGAATACAACGATTAATACGCAGATCATCTTAACAAAATTAAAAAAAAAAAAACATATATTGACAAATAAGCTACTTTTAAAGTCCAAAATTTGCTTCCTATGTTCACATTATTGGACACTGCTACCACCCACGGATACCTAATCACAGCCTATGCACAATATTTAAATTAAAAAATGAAGAAAAGTGTCTTGTCCGAAATTCTTATCAATGTAATGTATTATGTAATAAAAGTAGACGTAAGTATAGATATAGTAATGGTCAGAGGATAGCTGTGGTCGCATGCCATCTCACCCTATGGATTGCCAAGCCCTTCAAGAGCCACAGGGGCAGCATAGCACGAGAACGACCGAAGATAAGTTATATTGTCACGTTCCTGCAGTCTCTTCGATCCATGTAGCTGTAGTCGCATGCCATCTCACCCTATGGATTGCCAAGTCCTTCAAGAGCCACAGGGGCAGCATAGCACGAGAACGACCGAAGATAAGTTATATCGTCACGTTCCTGCAGTCTCCTCCATCCATGTAGCTGTGGTCACGTGCTATCTTACCCTAAGGATTGCCAAGTCCTTCAAGAGCTACAAGGGCAGCATAGCACGAGAACGACCGAAGATAAGTTATATCGTCACGTTCCTGCAGTCTCTTCGATCCATGTAGCTGTAGTCGCATGCCATCTCACCCTATGGATTGCCAAGTCCTTCAAGAGCCACAAGGGCAGCATAGCACGAGAACGACCGAAGATAAGTTATATCGTCACGTTCCTGCAGTCTCCTCGATCCATGTCGAATACGGCCATCACAATGGTTTTAGAGAGTAAAAATCGCACATAACCCGGTTGTATTTATTTTAATTTTCTATCACTGAGTTAAAAACCCCAGAGATAGAAATACAGATAGAAGCATGATACTGATACGAAAAATCCACGCGATTCCGACGCGCACATATTTTTATTAACTGGTTTTATATAATATTCGATCACCTTAAATGTCACCAACACATATATTATTTTTCTATGTTAAAAGTTTGAAAGGTGAGTGAGCCAGTGTAAAGTCCAAGGGACACACGATATTAGGTAGCATAGTAGGCGATGTATGTTATTCTTACTTAACAATTCTTCAAACATTGACACTGAATCTATGGGTAGAGGTGACCACTACCCATATGGCTGTATTATCCATCCGGTAAGCCCCATGTGAATAAACAATATGTCGCAATCGCGGGGCGCCCGGTACATTTGACACATCGAAAATATTGAAAGGATCAATCGAGAAATGTAAACAATAAATAAATATGGAACAAAATAAATAAAAACATAAATGAATATATTTTTCCATATATGTACATTTAATAGGTAGAGAGCGGTGACGGTGAGGGCGTATGACGTCATTAGAGTCTAACCGTTTGAGGTCACGATACGAGTACGAGTCGGCCTTACCCCCAAAGCGCCCCAATAGATGTTTACCATCAAAAAAGATACCTCACCACGAACTACTCGTATTAGTCATATCCCATATGACGAAACTCTTGAGAAATCTACGCGTTTTCATATCGAACCTTTTGTCCTAGCTAAACAATGTCCTTTGTGTTAATACATTTTACAATATATAAATTGTTTTTATGACTTTGCAATATTAAAAAAATAATTTGAACAATAATTGTACATAATATATATGAAAATGAAATATAGTACCGTTTTTGAAATTCTCTTTAAGGAAACAACGTGTAGAAATTATTGTATTTATATTTTGTTTGATTTCGTATAAATCTATATACGGTTTATTTAATTATCCACGAGATTCGGTTATTATTAATTCCCTACATTGTAGTCAGACATGTTATCTTATGTACCTACATGCATATAGGGGAAGACAAAAAACAAATCAGTACAATTTCGACCACTGGGCGAACAGAACTGGTGCAGAATTGATAGCCACTGTATAAATATAATTTCCAATAGGTTGAGGTTTATTCAGCGGCATATTTCGAATCGTGGATTTTTTTACCGTACGTTAATACTTCGTCTAAATGTACCATATGAAAAAGAAAGCTTGAGGTGATTAGTAAATAATATATTCGTATGACACACACACGTAAATGTACGCACACTTCCACTTTGCATGCTAGAATATAAAAAAGTAAACTAACAGCCCGTAACGCACTGCCGGGCTAAGGCCTCCTCTTCTTTTCGAGGAGAAGGTTTGGAGCTTATTCGACCATGTTTCTCCAATGGATTGGTGGAGTGCACATGTGGCAGAATTTCAGTGAAATTAAACACATGCAGGTTTGCTCGCGATGTTTTCCTTCACCATTACGCACGAAATCAATTATAAATACAAATTAAGCACATGAAAATTCAGTGGCGCATGCCCGGGTTTGAACCCACGACGTCAAGATTCACGCGTTCTAACCACTGGGCCTTATCCGCTCTATGCCGAATATGATTTAATAAATATTTTATTTTTACGAGCATGTTATTAGGATGAACGAGATCTCATGACACAGGTTTTTACTCAAAAGGAGGCCTCTGCCATTGTTTTAAAATGTGAGCACTGAATAAGAATATTTTTTTTTCAATTATTACATTTTTTTCTCATTAAATTCGGTTTAAATTATTACAATAATTGTGTGCAAATGCTGCCAATGGCTGTTTTATTGGCGAGACCCCGGATTGGAAGCGTGGAACTTACAATCCTTGGTTTATCCTGGCAAAACTACTGTAAAAAAAAAAACAACTTAAATTATTAAATATGTATAGATTTATTTTACGCCGTGAGTCTTTTTTTTATAGAATAGGTAGGCGGGCGAGCATATGGGCCACCTGATGGTAAGTGGTCACCAACGCCCATAGACATTGGCATTGTAAGAAATGTAAACCATCGCTTACATCGCCAACCCCAACCTTGGGAACTAAGATGTTATGTCCGTTGTGCCTGTGATTACACGGGCTCACTCACCTTTCAAACCGGAAACCAACAATACCAAGTACATCTAGTTCAGATGGCGTCGCGAGTGTCAACAAACCTTATCGACAAATTTCAAAATTGTAACTATAGCACCTTTTGCGAGGACCATTTTTGTCCCTACTAATGTCTTTTCGTTTGGAATTACATTTACTGTTACATCCTCGAATGGTATTAATTAAAAAAAAAAAAAAAGAAAAACTATCCTATTTCGAAATCAAAGCTAAAATAATTGGAGTGTAACGGATTTCAATACTAAAGTGACAATTGCATCAGAAAACGAAATACCGTTAAAATGCTACACTTATTCCAATTTATATTTATACTCTATACCACATTATACGAATTAAAAATGAAATAATTTGAGATAAAGAATAAAAAACATCGTTAAGAAACCTGTATAATGTCATATGAAATTCTATCACGTGTGTATCCATTAATCCGCATTGGAGCAGAGTGGCGGTTTCATCTTCAACCCAGAGAGTACACGAAGCCTTTGCCTAGCAGTGGGATATTTAGTCTTTATTGTATATATATAAGCGAAATAGTACTCATCACCAGATCACCTAAACTATCCGCCTGATTGACTTTTTTTTCACTGGAAAAACGCATTACGCGTTTCCTCCGCGGGAACAGTGGGGGAGGGGGTATGTAGGGCTCACCGATGTCCGAGGTGCTGAGTGCGCCCCAAACATCGGAATACCCACTAAAAAACCAGCGGTAACCTTTCCGTCTTAACGAGGAGCGCCACGGGATCGCTTGCGCATGTTATCGCGACGCTCTGACGGGCGGACTGCATATTCCATTCTCTAGGGGGATTACCAGGGTACTGAGAACCCTCCTAGTCCCGGCGACGCCTATTGCGGATCCGCCTGATTGACTTACAATTTGTCACAGTTACTCCTTTCCCGAAGTAGACGCTCACTAATAACGGATTTTACTCAAATCCTATCCAAAATACATTTTTCCTCTTATCTAAAATACATACAACGACGTCACCTCCAGACAAATAAACATCCCAATGGAGTTATAAGCACACCTTGGAAGATGATCATTTCTCTCTCGTTTTGAAAAAATCGTAGAAGACTGTGCCCGGAGCACAGCATACATTTAAAAAATATTGTTTCTTACTAATTTTATATGATGCGTTTAGTAAGTGGTACTGACTGACTCATCACGTGACCTCCGAAATTATAGTTTACGTTTGATTTCAAATTTAACATCGTTCCTTTCACGATGTAAACGCTCACTAAGAACGGTTTTAGGCAAATCCTATCGAAAAAAATATTTCTCATTATATGAAATTTCAAAGTTACAATTAAAATAAAAAATAAAGTAGATACATTGAATGAATTCTATCGTTACCCGTTACAAAGTCCGGGCTGACACGGGGCAGCTAGAATTTTATGTAGCTATGAGTATAGATTAAAACACACATGCCACAACAGCATGAAGTGACGTACATAAAAAAAAAAAGTTTCACCCAAACGTTACATATAAACGTTGCACCAAAAACCGACGTTAAAAAAGTCCATAGTTATTTCTAAAATTCAAATAGTTATATTACTAGTTTACCTATTAATTGTTACTCAAAGTATTATGCATATAAACACCGCTCATACAAATAAGATGTGTTTATGTGTGCGTCGAGCTACGCGTACCTCCGCACGTCGTACTCGTGACTGTTATATGACTCAGTATCAAATAGGTGCGGAATATAAAAAACAAAACTTCGTTAAAAAAATGGCGGCATGAGAATATTTTAACGAAAAAAAAAACATCAAAAGAAATGATTCGAAATTTGAAATTGTGGCAGAAATTACCATAACGATATTTTTTTTTTACGCTATATGATTTCAGTAACAGTACAGTAACAGCCTGTAAATGTCCCACTGCTGGGCTAAGGCCTCCTCTCCCTATTTGAGGAGAAGGTTTGGAGCTTATTCCACCACACTGCTCCAATGCGGGTTGGTGGAATACACATGTGGCAGAATTTCGATGAAATTAGACACATGCAGGTTTCCTCACGATGTTTTCCTTCACCGGAAAGCACGAGATGAATTATAAACAGAAATTAAGCACATGTAAATTCAGAGGTGCTTGCCCGGGTTTGAACCCACGTTCATCGGTTAAGATTCACGCGTTCTTACCACTGGGCCATCTCGACCATTTGATTTCATTAAGTTATAATTGGTGTACAATATTAAAGCATACGAGATAATATTGTAATACCACATACATAATTAAGTACATACATATACTAAAACGTTGTTTGTTAAAATGGATAAACTGAATTTTATATATTTGTCTATGTAAATAAAAAATAACGTATTCTAACGTACCATATAAATAGTTATGTCGAGCGTGAATTCGAATTTAGTAAAAGCTGTTTGTGCTTCGATAATTAGTCATAATAATGATTAAACTTAAATAATTAAGTAGTAAGTAAACACATTAAACTAAATTTCAACAAAACAACATCGATTTATTTAATTTGCTATTTTTAATAACGACTTCAGTAATTTAAGCACGTACGTTACTTAACTAAGGAAAAACATAAGTTATCGTAATATATGTTTTTTTCTATAAGAAAATATATTTGGTACTTTAAAATAAGACTTTAATGCGACCTTTGATAACCACATACTGGTAATAACAATAATGAAAAAATATATATCGAAAACTCGAAATTTAAATTAATATCAAATGTCAAATATCCGTGCTTATTAGATAAGTAAAGCGAGTTGCGGACTTGCGGCCATTTTGTGGAAGTAATAGCGTGTAGTAATAGCAGCCGTTTCATTAACTTTATTTATAATATTAATGACGGACCGCACCTCGGTTTGAATCATATATTTTTACAAAATAAAATAGTGATTTACCTATCTTAAATAAATTAAAATTCCAAACGTTAAATCTATCTATATTTTAAAGTGAACATATTTTCGCAAGAAACAAAAAATATATATATTATAATAAAATCTATGGACATTAATATAGTTCATAAAAACAAATGATTATCAATTTCAACGGCATCCATATTGCTTTGTAACAAGACAGAGAAACGGGTTCGCGAATAATAATTTAAGGAGATGCTAATTAATTTATATCTTCCATTGACGCTTATTGTAGAGATATCTAGCTGCAGTTCGTATTGTACCTGCAATGTATTATACAGTTGAGCAAGTATAAGAGAGGCTACGGACGGCAATGGGCCGGCCCCTCGCGTCGATTGAGTCACGAACGCCGCACCGTACCCACCACTGCATTCTTCGACGATAATTCAAAACGCGGCATATTCATTATTAACAATGTACAACGCTCGATTTCTTCATAAAAGTCTCGAAATGTAAGGAGTCGAGCGAGTAATGTATACATTGTAAATAGTGCACTCGGCAACTTTGTTCACGAAGCGGTTGACGCGACACGTAACTACACTTGGTCGAGTTTTTGTCAGAGCGCAGATTATTGATATGAAAATAAGTATTTGTGATGATGAAGCAATGTTTTCCCGGGAAATCGAAATCGTTGACATTTTAAAATTTAAAAATCGAATCAGTAACATTTAGATAAGTTTAAAAACGGTGAAAATGACGCAGACACTAACGTTCTTCATTCAATTAAGTCTCGTGTTTAAAATTTTATTATTGACTTGCTTATAAGGTAGCGATTGCGGTACAAAATTGTGCTTAAGTACTTCAATTTATTTTTGAAATTACTAAAATAAAATATACTTTTTAATTTAGTATCGCATGTACGAATACTTGCGGTATTGCATAATTGTTAATTAAACAGTAATATTTTAAATTACCTTTTACCTAAACCTAAATAAATATAATATTAAAATGAATAATAATTAATTATAAAATAAATACTAATGAATACATTCTAAAATTCAAACTTATCTTAACTACAACGTGATCCGCAAATAGATTTTATTTTGTCCTTGAACAAAAACTATTCTTTAAAGTGCTACGTTAATTACTCGAAGCTACTGTATTAAGTATTTTTGGACGGAAATATTATTACCTTAACATAATTTTCATTTCAAAAGATAATTATTATCGCTAAATTTCCATACACACGTGTCGTTAACGGCCATGTTTAAAAAAAAAAAAATTAAATAACTATATCAATTAAGTTAGGTACTTTACGACACAATATATTTTGTTACATAAACTTGGTAATTACTTAAATCATCTGCATACATGGGTGACGTCGCTGCAGATAGGTACCTACTTGAAACTAAATATTAAGATGACAGCAAAATAATTAAATAGAATCATATTACATTATCACTGCAAGATGACGCCCTATTACAAACGCAAGGATAAATACATACGGCATAGCGAACTTGTTATTATGTGGTTCTTATCTTCAGATTAATGGCTAACAACGCCATTGACATATAATAACGAACCTTATTAGATATATCTAACAATGTAATATAAATATTAAATTAGCGTGTTAATAAAAAAAAGTATATTATTGAAACTCGTACTAGCTGTGAGAAATACGTCTGCAAATGAAAATTTCCGCACGAACGCACCGTCTCCTTCCGTATTTCTTATAAATGTATAAAGTTTGAATTAATTAAATAGAAAATTGTAATTATGAATATTTATAATAAATTCAAATAGCACGTGCCTTTTGTACGTTAACGCAAACATTATTTCGAACCGGGTAAATTTCGAAAGCATCCGACCGACCGAACAAAGAGCACGCAAGTCGAACGCGACAATTGCAATCCGACCGGTTGTAGAGTAACTGAGCGCCGCACGCGCGCGCCTTCAGCGACGTCTCCGCAAAACGGTAAGGTAATCTGAACATACCGGCCGCAAACTTCTCCGTCAGCCCGAGCGTGTACCAGCCGGGAACTACGTTCTCGCAGACTTCTTCCCAACTCCTCATCTTCTCCGCTCGATCCCCGTAATTCATGTGGTTGGTGTCGTAGAGACACGGTCGCTTCTGAACTTCGGAGACGATCTGATCGCTCTTGATCCCATCGCTGACCTTAGTGCGGACCATTGTTAGAAAATTAAAAGAAAATAAAAGTTTGAATTTAAAAAATAAATAAATCAAATTTTCGAATTTCGTGCGTATAGTTGACCGCGAGCGCGGTACGCGACACGCGTCCGAATGCCCGCGTGAAACTGGCGGGTTGAGCGCGGTGCGGCGCAACATGGCCGCCCGTCGGCGGGGAAACGTATAGGTGTTAGCTCGTTGCGATATCTTCCTCGCGCTAATAAATAAATAAGATGCATGCATGTATCCAATTTAAAAGACCAGAGTCCCCATAGTTTTGATATATAGTACTATAACATTGTAGTTGAGTGGGATATTGCTTACACGCACTCACAATCAGTTCAAGTTAGCGTAATATTACGTCTCGATACCAACGTCTTGATTTCTTTTATTTATATTAAAAAAAAAATATATATATATATATATTAATTATTTAAGTAAACAAGAAGATTGTATGTATATTTTTTATTTATTCTTTAGATTGGGTAGTTTTCGTTCGTGATTATTTTAGTATTACGCAATAAGCGTACAATCATATTGAATGTAATCTTGGCTGATAGCGCTGACGATGAGCTGTTAAATTGATGGACGTTACAATTTTCTCAAAAATAAATGTTCTAAAACATATTGACTATCATTATATTTTAGAGACCGCATTGTTTTCATTGTTTAGTGCATGTCAGCTTGTCTAGACTAGAGAATCTATTACATTGAATTATACATTTTACGTAATATTGAAGACATAACCTAATAGGTCGGATTTTTTTTTTTAAATTAAGAATAACTCGAATGAGCACTACTTAATATAATGTTTTTTTTTTTGAGAATCTGTTTCTTTTTTAAACAATAATATAGCCCGCGACTCGTGACCTTTGAGGGAGAAACCATATTAATTAAAAATACTTTATTCAATTACGAACGAGCAGTTTTGAATCGTAACTTTACAAGATTAAATTAAAACCTACTACCGGTTCACAATGAAATCTACGGAAACAGAAACTCAGTGGTTACTCCTTTTCTAGAATCAAGTTACACAGATAATTAAATATGATAATTATTATTAAACTTACTTCGAAATCAACATAATGTCACACGTTATATAGTATAGTATTTTTTTTTGCATTTATAACGAAAACATATTCAATTGTCACGACTATCTAAGTATGTAAATTCTAATGCCAGTGGCGGTTTTACACTTTAACTATTTTTTTGCCGCCATTACTCCCACAGTTGTCAGTGTCGATTGAAATAGCAAGAAAATAGTTTATATGTCTCGCATTTACAATGAATAGAAAGAGGGGGAAATCGTTGCTAAGATGTCTTGAAGACATATTTCTTCGAGATATTAGAAATTCGTCTTACAGTTTTTTTTTATGTTCGCGCAGTCTCAATTGCAACAAACATTGCAAAAAATTCGGCCCTAGGCTTAAGCATACTCAGCCTTCTGGTAAATTATAAAACGACTGTTTAAATATAAATATTGTAAGTCGAGAGCCATACCCGCGACGAAATATTTACTTTGTATCGTTTATTGAAAACAAATTCTAATACAAGATTAAATTAATGTAGTACGATATATTATTACGTACTTTTTATGGGATAGGTAGGTGATACTGCAAACTAACTACCTGATGGTGAGTGGTCACCACCGCCCATTAGCATTGTAAGAAATGTTAACCATCCCTTACATCGTCAATGCGCCACCAACCTTGGAAATAAGATGTTATGTCCCAAACATAACAATACCAAGTAGGTACTATTGTTTTGCGTTAGTATATCTGATGAGTGGGTGGTAACTAGCTAGACGAGCTTGTCATAATAAATAATAATAAATAAACGACTATCAATAATAGAAAAATAAAATAAAAACCTTATCTTTATCTAGTATTGGTCACCTGCGCCCACCCCCTGGATGCTGGTCATGCATTGTCAGACATATTATCCAAACGACGTGATCGCACCACCGACCATGGGAACTAAGACGCCCGGGACACAGAAATACAAGTTATTAATAATTTGGCGGTTGAATAACTTATGCAACGCTGACCCTGGTGTACAGCGAAAGGCAAAGGGCGCAAAAATGCTCACGGCAATTGAAAGAGAAGTATATATATAATTTATACTTTACAAATTAAAAAAACAACATTATTTATCTTATGTACTTATGAGACAACACTAACGCATTAGGATTGTTATGTTATGAATGTAAGAAATTAAATAAATAAATAAAACGTATTTTTAAACATAGGGCTGGCTTGCAATTATCAGGGTGATCAAGAGAAATCAGAACTAAGTTTATCCGGAGAAGAACCCGAGTTTAGCAAACCGAAGCGGCAGTGGGAGGCTAACGTTAATATGGTGAAGGATGACACCGATGACCTGAAGAAGGCGGCTGGATCCAATTGAATGAGATTTTCGGAGTAACGGGAATTTTGAAGTAACTTGACAACGTCTGGCCGAAGAATGAAAATGGCAATGATAAAGAGATCTAACCTAGACATACATAACAGCAAGAGGTCTAATAATGGTGCACTACACGATAAAAGGCTAGTGCAGGTTTAATTGTAAAGTACCCACTCATAATGCACAGAGACCAGTTTATATGATAAGTCTATTGATTAAGTAAATATTTAAGCCAGTATCTTTCTACATCGGGCAATAGGTCATAAATTGAAGATCCCAAATGCCGAGCTACCAAAATCCCGCGCCGTTTGTTTCCCCCCAAACCAATGTTGGCTTGGGGATGGCTTAAGACGGCTTTGGCTAGTTTATGAATAAATATTGCATTTGATTCACGCCGATAAAAGTCTTACACTGAATCTCAGTTTTATTTATCAGTAACAACTTATTAAATAGGAGATTTGAGAATCTTCAAAACGTGTATAGAAAAATATGCTTATTTATATATACTAATATATGTAGATGCGGAAGTAAATATGTCTGTCTGTTACGCTTTCACGCTAGAACATTTAAGCGATTTTGGTGAAATTTAGTATGAAGCAAGCTTAAACCTTGATGATGGACATAGGTTACCTTTTATAAGCGACCACTAGTCACTTGTAGAATTATCAAAAAACAAATTAAATTTATTTTGAATACTTTATATTATGTATGAGGTTAGGTGTCTTTTTAGAACGGTAATTGAAGAAGTATTGTATTTGTTTCTGTTTTTCATTGAATATTGTAAGTAGCTATCAACTAACTCCTGACGTGTGCGCAAAATTTCATAATGATCCGCTTAGTAGTGAAGATGTGTGAAAGTTCATTTATATTAGTTAGGATTAATAATGTCCACTTGACCTATTTCGGCCACGGTGGCCAATCTCAAGAGAGATTAGCCAACTACGTAGGACATATTATAGTGCACAAGTGTGTATGGGCAAACACAGGTGCACTTTCTATTCCCTAACTCTCATAATACGATGCGACGGCAATCCGACACTACCGGAAAGAGTTCAAGCGCAGGACAAACGGCTTTACGTGTTTTCCGAGACTCGAGAGTGTTCTCACTTCAAACTTCCAGACTCCGGGCTGCTACTGAGAATTATCTACAGAAAAATTCAATAACTTTTTATTTAGAATTACTATTCAGTATATAAGCGGACGGACGACACGATAACAGCTGACTTTAGTCATCGTTGTATAGCTTTATTCACATCTATGTAGCAGTAAATGTATCGCCAATTGAGCGATTAGGTCTCGTAATGTTAAAGAATGATTACAGAGAATTGTAAGGCTATTCTCGATGATAAAACTCGAAACTCACCGCAGAAAACGGTCTTGATAATAATTATAACATCTAATAACACACGCATTAAAATAATATATTAGATAAATCAGTTATTAACATTTCACGGGTGAGAAATGAAGTGAGGTCTTACCGAATGGCAATACTGATCTGACCACTGAAAATTTCTAATGCACGTTCGTATCAGCGATGAAGGAAATCTCAAAATCATGTACGCATCTCCATCTTTTCCAGCATATCTTCTAAACTATCACAATTTACGTTCAATAATAGCGATGTCATTATCAAGGGAGACATATAATTACAACAAATATGCCGCTGATTAGGGAATCAAAATAGCTACGTACCGAACGTTACATAACTCATTATCAAAACCGGTAAGATTATTTGTGTATTCGACGGTAGAACAGCTCGTGAGTACCCAACAAGACTGGCCTGAACAAAGATCACATACAATATTTATTATTTATTATTATGAAATGAATTTATTAATTTAACACTTTATTACACGTACCAGATATTAAATAGATACAAAAAGATAACTTGTCGTTTGTATAAAATGCGAGCTTATCCCTTGAAGAGATTCCAGCACATCCAAGAAGGAATTTACGAGTATATTTGAACATAATATTTCGTTTATCAGAAGCGCATCGGTATTTTAACCCCACGACCCCAAGGAGCCCCATTTTTAAACATCCTTTTATCCAACAGAATATCTTGCATTACAGTATGCTAGAATTTAACTATTCTGTTTTTATATATAATATTATATATCACAAGCAACCAGTCCCGGCTTCGCACGGGTAGAACCGTTATTTTACATAAAGCCTTTATATCATAATACATATAACTACGTTAAATAACTCATGAAGGATAGCGAGTTCCAGTCAGCTGATAAAATAAAAGTGCAATTTTTTAGTTAATACTACTTATAATGTTTTGCCTTATTACATAAATTTGTGATCCATAGAGGTCGAGATGGTCTAGTGGTTAGAACGCGTGAATCTTAACCGACGATCGTGGGTACAAACCCGGGCAAGCATCACTGAATTTTCATGTGCTTAATTTGTGATTATAATTCATCTCGTGCTTGAAAGTGAAGGAAAACATCGTCAGGAAACCTGCATGTGTCTAATTTCATTGAAATTATGCCACATATGTATTCTACCAACCCGCATTGGAGCAGCGTGGTGGAATAAGCTCCAAACCTTCACCTCAAAAAGGGAGAGGAGGCCTTCGCCCAGCAGTGGGACATTCACAGGCTGTTACTGTATAAACTTATGTTTATTTTTAAATAAATAAACTTATTATTATTATTATTATTTATACAACTAAACCTCCCTAATGAATCACTACGTCCAATGGTGAAGTTAAAATCCGGTGGTATTAATTTTTTTTTGAGTTTATCGCGTTTAGACAAAACAAATAGACGCAACGAAGGGGACTTTATTTTATAATATGTACAGAAATTGTAAACAATCCTCAACTTTGAAAAAAAAACTACTTTTTTCGCTGGTTCTTCTCAGGGTCAGTTCTGACTTCCGAGTGGATTGTATTGGATTGTTTTTACATAGACTAGTAATCAATTGATAAATAATTAAGTGTAACGGTGCTAAGGATGTTGAAAATATTTGTGTTCGTAACTGTTTGCAATTTTCCATAAAGTCACCAATTTTTATCGACAATAAAACCGTATAAATAAGCAAATTATTATTTTGATATAAAAATAATTATGTTAAAAATGTATTTTATAAACGAATTCTAACTAAAGTTTTTGTTATAAGTCAACCAAGGCTATATTCTATTTAGTATAATTACCGTAGCGTGACATACAAACAACCTAGAACGTATTTTAATATATAATAGAATACATGGCTTCTGTTATATGATCCTGAACATTTCGAAATGTATATGATAATATAGTATTCTTGTTCACAATCGCCTTGTGACGAAGTCATAAACTGACCATAGATATTTACAACAACACAAAACAGCGTTTTAATTTTTTGTTGTATACAATTTTACAGGACTACGAATATCTCTTTCTTTTATGTTGGGACAATAAGATTTTTTATTTTTAACGTTATAGGTAGGCAGGCGGACGGGCAAACGGTTCACCTGATGTTAAGTGCTCACACTTGCCCATAGAAATTGGCGATGTCAGAAATATTAACAATTACATCGCCAATGCGCCACCGGCCTTGGGAACGAAGATGATATGTACCTTGTGAAAAGCAAATATTTTAGTCTTGTCAAATTCAAATATAATCACTAGTAGATTGACACATACCCAAGTAACAATTAGATTTTTTTTTGGTCTAAAATAAAAGACGATTAATTATTTGTTTGCAGTTTTTTTATTTTTTTAAACATAAAGAAGTATTCTATAAAAATTTGATCCAATACATTATGTGTTGACAACAGCATACAATTTCATACCCTCTCTAAAGTTGTCAGTGAGTGTCTATTATTGTATTTCAGCAATTTTGGATGTACAATATTATTTACATTTGTCTAGCTTTGCAATCCAACGTCAATGGCGCAATGTTTTACGGACCGCCCTGCAATTTGAAAGTCGCAGGTACGATTCCGAATTCCTGACCCATTGGGCTATTGTTGTCGCCACTCATAAGACAAGCTTTACACTTAATTTGAGGGGTGAATAATAATGTAAGTAATCCTCGAAACGGGCATTGCTAACATTCTTGAAAACATAAATAATAAGGAAAAAGTGCTGAATGAAAAATTAATTAAAAATCGAACTCTGCCGGTAATCAAATACCGGCGTATGCTTAAGCGTATTCAACCTACTGACAAATCCGTCACTGGTAATTGTGCGCAAAAGAATCCACTTGCTCCTGATATATTCTAGCGTTTTACTGGTGGTAGGGCTTTGTGCAAGCTCGTCTGGGTAGGTACCACCCACTCATCAGATATTCTACCGCAAAACAGCAATACTTGATATTGTTGTGTTCCGGTTTGAAGGGTGAGTGAGCCAGTGTAATTACAGGCACAAGGGACATAAAATCTTAGTTCCCAAGGTTGGTGGCGCATTGGCTATAAGCGATGGTTGACATTTCTTAGAATGCCAATGTCTAAGGGCGTTTGGTGACCACTTACCATCAGGTGGCTCATATGCTCGTCCACCTTCCTATTCTATAAAAAAAAAAAAAAAGCGTTCTAACGTTACGAACAAAGATCTTATGTTCCATATGGCTGTAACACTACAAAACTTAATACATACGAGGATACGTATTTGAAAAAAAAAACTAAAGTATTTTATTTTTTAACCAGTAAGCGACTATAAAATAAGGTGATCGTGATCCACCAATACATATTTATTTAATAATATATATATATATATATATATATATATATATCTTGATTTCTAATAGTATATTATATATGCCAGAAAACTTCTTGAACGCAAAACAACATACAATTAGAAACATTTTTATATTTTTGACTTTGATAAATATATTTGTAATAAGTGGTTTATTGAAACAAAAAACCAAAGTTGTTGCTCTGTAAAGAGAAATTAATTTTTTTTTATAGTGTAGTTCTGTAACTGGTCACCAACGCCCATAGACATTGGCATTGTAAGAAATGTTAACCATCGCTTACATCACCAATGCGCCACCAACCTTGGGAACTAAGATGTTATGTCCCTTGTGCCTGTAATTATACTGGCTTACTTACCCTTCAAATCGGAACACAACAATACCAATATATATTTCATAGGATTTTCGTCACAAGCTGAATTCCACGCTGACGATAAATTAGATATATTAATAAAGAATTGTTTGTAGTGCATAATATAGCAGAATAATAATAATGTTCTCCAGATCGTTTTCAGCCAAAGCGGCCAATCTCAATCTCAATCATGCTTACACGTAGCCACTAGACCAGCGATACTAAACCGTTTCTTTACAGGGGATACAAACACGTGTGTCATGGTGTCGCGGGCCGCGAGCAAAAATATTTAGGTAATTATTTCTTAGGTTTAGGGATTGTTACAAATTGAATTAAACTACTAGTAATTATGAACGGATTTATTGCGTATATTTTAACATTTTCTGATGTTTCAAAAACTTTGCAGTGTCCGTTGTCACAAGCAGTTGTTTAAATCAAATGATTTAGGTTTTTAAAAAACCTTTGAAATTTAAAATAGAAAATAAAGTAACACCAGGCGGTCCGCAGGTTGATAACCGTTGCACTATACCAATGAGGCATATAGCAGAGCTATTAGAAGATCTCATGAAAATGTACAGTCAGCTTATCTTAACTCCTGTCGCTGGCATAGGCTGAACTAAATAGGTCACGCGCGAGCCGTTACCTATAATTGTCCATAAGAATATTTAAAGGAGCATTAGGTACAAAATATGTAAAGTACGACTTTTCAGTGATAATCGTAAAATGATCTCTGTGAAATAAAATGCCAATGGAATAGAAATATAATACTTGAAAACAGTATTTGAAAAACAATTTAGGGTTCTTTAGTCTTACGAAAAAGATTTCCTTTTTTATATTCATTTAATAATATTTCAAGTAGGCATTAAATAGTTATTTTTAAAATAGTTACAAGAACTTGTGGGACGTGACTATATTGTCTATAAATGTCCCACTGCTGGGCTGTGGGAGTCTACGACACTGCTTTAAGGCGGACGGATACATGTGATTTCCACCCACATACCGTTTACTTCACAAAACTTTTGTATCGAATAATGTTATAACAATATTTTATTTTTACTATTGAGATAATTTCGCTTTTCATTAACAAAATTAGAATGACCTTAATGAAGACTTAAATTGTAATTTTACAAGTCCATTAATAACACAAATTATGTTATAAGTGGTAAGGAGATTCACACAAAAGTGCATCTGCAAAAACCTGGGTAAAAATAATAATGAAGAAAGGTACGAATATGTCCTAATTATAATATTAAATATAAAACATACCTTTTAAAGCTTCAACCAGTATGATGAAACATGACAATTGACTTGTTTAAGATCTTCGAATCTAGGACAAAACATTATTTTTTATATATAATCTGTTTTATATTTCAAAAAGTTATCAGATCAATTTATAATAAATATATATTAACTGCAAAATATTGTATAATAATATTAGGAAACTGTTCAAATTGTAGTTAGGATAATAAATTAAATGTATAAAAAAAACCGCAATTCTTGTCTAACACATACTTATTAACTATTTATTACAACTCACTTAAAACTCAAGTTAAATTCTTAAGCACAGGGACATTGGATTTTTCACTTCTAATGAATATGTTAGACCAAGACAAAGATAAGGCATTAAAGTTTCATATGGACTTCCGTCGGCTTCCACTGCCATCTTCTCATATTATAGTTTATCTGTAAGAAAGTTTATTAATTTATAATGCCTTGGTTTCAAACAGCAATCTTCGGCTATTATTTACATGTTAAAACAACTGAGCTTTTTGGTTCTTAAATATCATAGTTTAACAAAGACAGTGTTGTACGTACCAGATATAACATGAAAAATCAATGTCTTAATAATAACACAAACAATCAAATTGTGTTCTTACAATTTCAATATTCAAATACGCTAACTTGTAAATTTTTACCTCTAGATAAGTGTTTCGAGACTTCACCTTTTTTTTCTTTTTCTTATAAATATAATAAGTATACTAAAACAGGAAAATAAAAGGAATTTTTTTTTAAAACAAAAAAACGCAATATTTACGACATATCATCAAGAATGAAGTATTGGTGTAAATAATGTTTTTAATAAGTAATAATTCATCGAAGTATTATAAATATTTTTATGACTTACTAGTTCAGAAAATCCTCGGTCTTCCTTTGAATACATGTTTAAAGTGCCGCTTATTATTATTTTAATTTATAATTTACACTGATAAGTTAACTTATAGAAATTAAGTAGAGAATAACAAATAAATATGATGAATTGAATAAGTCATGTACTAACAGCCTCAAAAACTAAAAAGCAAAACCTCGTTATTGACAAAATTGATTATTGAAGGAAATGATAGAATGTATTGACAGCTCAATTTTTTTTAACAGGCAACAACCTATTTCATCCGATATAATAAAATTTAAGATTAACATATGATCATGATGATTGAACTTGAATTAGAGATTGTTTCTGTATTAAGCGGTTTGGTTTAATTGTTAGCTGATATTATGGAGTGGCAAACCATCATGGGAGAGATTATTACCCCCTAGGTGCTATAAGTTGGCGCAAAAATAATAATAAAAAAATATCTTTAATTCGATTAAAGGAAATAATGTTTTAATACAAATATTTACTTTACGTCAAAATTACATATCGATTGTATTTCAGTTATGTAGTGATTATACACGTAAAAAATAGATTTCAGTTGAAGGCGGCCAATGATAATTTCTCACACATATTATATATTACATATTATTATCGATACAGAACGGAGTACAATAAGGAAAAATAATTTCTCTTATCTTTTACGTTAAGTACAAGTCATTGAAACGATTCGAATCAAGTAACGATTTTTTTATAAAAAATCAAAAAAATCTAAAAAGTATTTTTAGCCTGTAATTCTACATTCTAGTCTCAAATAGTTTTCTGTCAATTTTGCGTTTGTGATTCGTAGTAAACGTGTTTTTGTGAATTTATTTTGTTTCTACATTTTCGCAATAAGCTTATTTATAACTATAAAATTTTATTAGCCGCCTATATTAGGATTAATTTTATTGTCAATTATTCATTTTAAACCATTACAATGGTTGTTCTATCTTCAACATTTGCTGTACCGGCTGAGGGAGTTTTATTTCAAACACCCTCAACTAAATTACTCGTGAACGATCTGGAATTAGGCACGGCCACATTATACATAACAGAAAAGTAAGCTCTAAAACTGTCTCAGTGAAATATTTATTTATCGCTATGTAAAATTGCGAATTTATTTCAGTAATGTGATTTGGGGTGGTGGAGTAAATGCATCCGGAGGTGCATCTCCGACGATATCGCTCCTTTATCCTAATATTTCACTCCACGCCATACAGAGAGAGCCCATTCCAGCCTTATATATGGTTCTGAATTATGAGCTCAGGTTAGTAAACAAAGGAATGTATTTTTTACCAATTAATTTTGCTTTGTTCCTAATTAATTACTTGAAGTGAAATTGTATGTTGTAATATTTCTTATATAAAAATATATTAGTATAATTTGATTATGACCGATATTGGCGAGTCTCATTGCAAATGCACAAGAGATATTAAAAGTCTATTAATTGTCTTCACTCTCAAAATCTAATGGGAGGGTCAATATGCCCAGAAAGACCTCATGTGGCCTATTTGCTCTATTGCCTATTTATTCTATAAAAAAAAATATTTACTAATTATTCCTTAAAATTATACAACATGTATACTATTGTCTGTCAACTTGTCTGTTTGTCTTGAGTCTGGGTGTAATTATCTGTATAAGTATGTATTTACTAAAAGAAAAGTAGTGTATGTGGTATATCAGTTGTCTGGTTTCCATAGTACAAGCTCTGTATAAGCTTAATTTGGGCTCAGATGGCCGTATATGAATAATGTCCCAGGATATTATTATATTATAATAGTAAGAGTGGGCTAATCACTCTGCTGTATTATGCACTAAATACAGTACTTGATTAATGAATTCTGGTGACCTGATGTACGGAATATACTTTTTAAGGCACCAGGCTCGATAGATATGATAATGCACATAGCTGATATGATTTGCTTTTGTCATTTATGGAGAAATAAGCAAACTCATTACTTATAATGAAATACTATCCCAACTATCAACTAGTTTAATGGTGCATGCCCGGGTTTGAACCCACAATCATCAGTTATGATTCACGCATTCTAACCACTAGGCCATCTCAGCTCTTCCACCACCACAACCCGGACAAGCACCACTGTATATTCATGTGCTTAATTTGTGTTTATAATTTATCTCGTGCTTAACGGTGAAGAAAAACATCTTGAGGAAACCTTCATGTGTCTAATTTCACTGAAATTCTGCCGCATGTTTATTCTACCAACCCGCATTGGAGTAGCGTGGTGGAATAAGCTCCAAACATTCTTCTCAAAATGGAGAGGAGACCTTAGCCCAGTAGTGGGACATTAACAGGCTGCTATTGTACTGTTACTGTATCAACTAGTTATATCCACTTTTACTTCTATAGTTCAAACACTTAACTTTGCAAACTTACTAAACTCAATGCTTTTATGAATGAATACCATAGATTACTTTATATCTCGAAGATGTTTTGACGTTTATTTATCTTTTCTCCTACCATTGACTGAAATGGTCTTGGAGTTTACCTTTATTTACTTTGCCTCTTATTTTAAATTATTATTTTTTCTGTATTATGTTCTCGGTATACAATATAGAAAATGTTTATTGTTATTATATTTGATCATAGGCTACCAGAATTGATTCATCAGGCTGGAGGTGATGCACAACAAAATGAACAAGATGATGATGACGACTTTGATGCCGATGATCACCCCATCACACAGCTGCGGTAAATTATTATTACTGTGTGATATTAGTTTTGCTGTTTTAAAAAGCTAATATCACAGATTAAAGTTAATTAGTTTGTTATTCGAGTTGATTTCTTTTTTCTGACTTGTTTACGGCATAGTAGCTATGTAATTTGTCAGTTCTCACAAAGGTTCTGTCCCAGACAAGGGGTCTGCTGTAGGAATCAAAAGCCTGACAAATCCGATTGGCCGACACTGCCTTGCAATCTTCTTCTATACTTCTATGCTTCAGAATACTGAGGGATAATACTTGAATATTTCATCTCTATATTGTTTTTATCAAAATATTAGTGCATGTATTTCATTATTTAAAAAAATGTCTAATTTTAAAAACGTGAAAAAACTTTTTTCAAACAGCTGGTTTTTTATTAAACACGTAATTCATTATGTTTGAATTTAGGTTCATCCCCCAAAATGAATCGGATCTCAGCACCATGTACACAGCAATGAGCCAAGGCCAGGCTCTTCACCCAGATCCTGCTGATGAAGTGGACGATGACGACCCATACATGGATGGAGAGGAATTTGATGATGGTAAAAATAGTTTTTATATTGTAACAGTTAATTATCCATGCCGGATATATGTCGTCTTATTGTGATATTCTCATATGATAATGTAGATGGATTTCATTGTGATATTATTCATTTTTGCTCTTATTGTGTCACTGTCGAGCATGAGATAAATTATAAACAAAACTGAGTATATTATCAGTAAGTGGTTCATGTTTAGGTTAAATTTTAATCTGTCTATATATGGTATTATTCTTGTTCCTTATACATATATTTATAATGGCTGAACAATGGTTCAATTTCAAACAAAGCGGTATATACATTTCTGTTAAGCGGTAGAATGAATGAGCTGAAGGTTTATAGTGGTAAACTAAATTTGACTTATGCATTGTTCTAGTGGCTTTTAAGGCCACAAATCCTGAGGTTCTGGGTTGGGCCGATGAAAAGTTGCCGCAGTACCTAATCTGCTTTGCAATGGTTGTCCTGGCCCAGTGATCTATATCACTATAACTTGCCATTTTCAACGGTGACGAAGTGAATAAAACTGGTACGAAATGTACTGTGCCATATTTGCCATATAAAATAAGATGGACCACTTCGTAAGAGTATCTGTTCTAGTTGTTAATTTGAAGTGTTTAGTGGCAAGTCGATGGTGTAACTATCTTAAAAAAAAAAATCTCATATCCACCCGTGTGTGTGTGTGCAGGCGACGAGGAGTTCGAGGACGCGGAGGAGAGCGCGGCGCCCGAGGCGGCCGAGCGCCTCGCCGCGCTGCGCCTGCACAACGGCGCCGGTACGCGCGGGGCCCGCGGGGGACCCGCAGGGGACCCGCAGGGGACCGTCCTTAGCCCCTTGTTTAATTCTGTATATATACCAGTGACGTCGTACATTTTGATAGGTCATCCTTTTTACCGCCTTCTTTAAGACCAACCCAAGGTCGGTCGCTATGAAAATATTCAATGTTTGTTGGTTTTTGTGTTTAGTCTTTTCATTTTTTTGATTGTGATTTGATTTTGACTGGTAGAGCTTTGTGCAAGCTCGTCTGGGTAGGTACCACCCACTGATCAGATATTCTACCGCAAAACAGCAGTACTTGGTATTGTTGTGTTCTGATTTGAATAGTAAGTGAGTGAGCCAGTGTAATTGCAGGCATAAGGGACATAACATCTTAGTTCCCAAGGTTGGTGGTGCATTGGTGATGTAAGTGATGGTTAACATTTCTTACAATGCCAATGTCTATGGGCGTTGGTGACGACTCACCATCAGGTGGCCCATATGCTCGTCCGCCTTCCTATTTTATATATAAAAAAAGATATAATATCATTTTTTTAAGTATTGTTTTAGGTGAAAGATGAATTAGCAAAAAAATCTCTTCCAAATTGTATTGGCTCTATAATCCGCATCGATCTATCTCATTTGTGTTTTTCCAATGTTATATTACAGAAATAATCTGTTTTATTGGCGCAACTAATTCATTAAGCCCATAAAGCGAGTACGAACCACCCAGTATCGGCCATCTACTAAATATTGTAAATTATGCTGATTACTTTACCGGATTTCCTCATGAAGAAAATATTTTTTATTTCACCTTGAAACATACTGTGTGTCCTTGAACTTGTCTAGTCCTACATTTGAGGTTTATATCATTGTGCTAATTGATATTTTATTTCAATTCCAGACTGTGAAGACGCGGAGGCCGGTGAAGAGTGATCTGTCTGACATGATTATTTGGTAATTTACTCGCCAAGTATTTACAGATTCCCTAAGGAGGGACTTCTTGTTGTAATATCTTAGTAACGTTGTAATAATTCGCTATAAATGTCGATCTAGTGTTATGATTGGTGATTTGCATTATGTATGAATTTATGTTACATATAAATTGTACGGATATAAATTTTATCGATATTTCTTTAATGTAATTTATCGTTAGTTATGTTTATATACATTTAATATACTATCTCTCCCTTTTATAAGCATACATGTTACAGTCAAAATTCTATACTGGTTAAAATAAACAGTAATTTTAATTAGTGGACATACGCTTTTTATGATTTTGTATCTCAGTACTAGTACAGTACTAACGGCCATTTTTATATATTTCTTAAAATGGTAGTTTATAGAAATTAAAGTATCCTAATAATCTAACCTAATTTATGTTTTTATTCGAAAGTACCTTGACAATGTTGCCAGTCACAAATAATATTGACCAAGAAAGAGTTCTGACTGTAATATTTACATATACATTTATAATGGTCGTGTATTGAATAACTTAATGTGTACACTTGGCTTATGCTAAACTAATAAGCACTGCCGCACCAATGTTACTTATTACTTTATATCTCATTGGAGGATTCCTTAGACAATTAAAAGTGTTTTTTTTTATTGTGACACAGAAGTAATGATTGAAACAAAACGCACATTACATTTATGGCATGAACTAAATAGCTATTATAAATGAAAAGAATTGAAGTTTCAACTTGTCTACATATAAGTAACATCTATGAAAAATATAAGATTTTTTGCCATCAAAAACAAAGTGATACCAAACTTTTTGATACTATTTTAAAAATAAATTTCAATACTTTATATAAAATTAACTTAATATCGAAAATTTGATTAATATCGAAAATGTGGCATTTTGGCGCTTTAATTAAATTTATTTGATAATATTTAATTTCTAAAAAATACTTGGATGCCATAATATATTTAAAAATCAGAAACCCGCCAAAAATTGTGATGAAAAGAAAGAAATTATTTGTGATTTGTAACAGATTAAAAATTATGCCTATAACTTTGTGTCAAGCCAAATTCAGTAACTCTTTATGTAGTCGTAATAAAATGCAGTGATGCCAACTTGGGGTAAACGCCCAAATTTGGGGGAATGAAGATGTCCAGGGGGTCTATTATTCAACATATTTTTTTCCTTAAAAAACGCACGACTCTGTACAATTTATATTAAGCCTTGAATCAATTAACAAACTAAACCACATTATACATACATTGAGATTGAAATAATAGCTCAACGGTCAGCGTGCTTGTACAACACGTAAGAAGCCCGCCGAACAAAAATAAAAATCGTTTTTTTTCATTGTTATCATCATTAATAATATTAGGTCATTAATTAATGTATGTAAAGTGTAAAATGCACCCGCATAAATACAACAGCTATTTTAAACTATTTGAATGTATGTTTAAATTGTGTATGAAATTACCTCTCAAACCCAGTGTACAACCAAAAATTTAGGGGTTCTTAATAGATATTTAGGGGAATTGGAAGTTGGTCCTAGGGAGAATATTCCGTAGGAGTTGGCATCACTGATAAAATGTTTTATTTTTGGTAAAATGTTTATTGTAGTGAATAGTTTTATAAAAACGCTTATAATGTTATTTCATGTTTCTCTGATTCTATCTCCGACCGCTCAAAGTGTTTGTATTCAGTGTTCATATTCAGAAAATTGTTCGATATCGAAATTCGAATATTAAAATTATAATAAAAAAATAACTCAATTTTTCTCTAACCTTTAATTGGAACCTTCTAGACACGCAGTAAGGTAAGTAAACTATTTGTGAAATGTATAGAACTGGAGTATAGTTGTATTGATAAGAGTAATAAAATATCGATGAGTCAGGGATGTGATGTTGCTTTTCGAAAAATTCCGTTTGTTCCGACATCCTATTTCCGAAATAGGACAAATGTCAAGTTACAATATATAGACGAGTAGCAGTTCAACAGTTGTGTATGTCATCGGAAAAGATTCCGTTAATGTTTAATTATCACCAAACTACTATTAGAAGATTGTCTTTTTTTAATGTTGTCCAGATATATTCCTTTGACTGTATCGTACCTCCGTTGCGATCCAATACAATAGTAAAATCAATTGCAATCCAATAGTAAAATAGCCCGTATCTGCGTAACGTGACTGCGATCATCGCGTGTTCATTTGTGTCAAGTATTGTCTGGCCACAGCTTAAGAACAAAAAGCTGGAGTGCATATAACCTCATAATTTGTTTAAACAAACTCATTTTTAGTAAGTCTAACCCCATCCAGGAAGAGATGCAATAGAAAATAAGCAGTAGCAATAATAATATTGATCTTTACGAATATAACATAAAATATCAATCTGTTAGTGGTTACGAATTAAAAACAAATATTTATTCCAATATCAAAATACGAAAATTGCATTATAATAATGCATTTAAATGAAACACAACTATACACTACAGTTTTATTAGGAAAACACAATACATTATAGTTCATTTATATTAACAATTAAGAAATAGAGCGTCGTGAAAGAAAACGTACGTTTGTACTTTTTAGAAACATGCACAAAAAAAAATATTTATAAAATAAATCTTTTTTTTATTTCTTTATCCAACGAAACCAACTTATCGGAATATTTAACACCGGCCTAGTTACACGACGTTTCACTTAATATTAATTTATTTATAACCATATGTCTAGCTCGATTCTAACGCGATTACTACCGTAATCACAAACTTTACACGACGTAGTCACTGAACTGATTTGCAACTTGCGATTTGTGTGTGCGTTACTCGTTTAGACATTATTCTATATAGATATATAATAGCCTATATTTTTCTTCGCCTCCATTCTCTATGCCCAATAAATTATTAAAAATGTTAAATATGCCTCATATAGGTCGAAAGTTAAACTTTCAAATGGTCAATATTAAATCGATTCAGTAATTTTTTGACCTATTTATATAAATAGAATATGTGTATATATTTAATATATACATCATAAATTTTGTAAATCTTTTAAAAACATTTGACACAATTTGAGACTTGAAATATCTCACATAACTTTATGGAATAATGTCTAAAGATAAAAAAATATATATTATAATTATAAATGTAAGAATTAAAACTACTGATACAATTATATTAACAGTCTTAATTTCATCGATAATTTCACAAAATTGATTAATTTTCACCTTAATCATAAAATGTCATAATTATGTTCAAAATGAAAAGAAAAACAAAAAAAAAACAAATATAAACAAATTAAAAATCAAATTCATTGAACAATCGACAACATCTTGTGCAATGTTATAATTATTTAAAGTATTTTTGCCGATACTTGCCTAAGACATATACAATTCAATTCAAATTAAAAATTACTATGAAAATAAGACAATATTACATATAACTATAATTAAATATAAAACAATATATTACTTTATGGGCTATTTATATATTGGACACAGATGACGTTGTCCAGACAATGGTTTACTTACAGCTAAATATCTCTGTTAGCCGATTAAAACTGGGTACATAGAAGAAATAACTTAAGACTAGCAGTGCTCTGTGGCTTCAAATTTGGATTATGCATTGTCTGTACTGAACATATGAATGAGTTCATTTGTTAAATATTGATTGATTATATTTATTATAGAGAATATCTCTTGACACTAATTATGGTACTCAATAATTGGGTTTCCTAATGTAAAAGATTTAGATTATAGAATAGATAAAAGATTTAGAATTATATAAATACAGAATACAGATGAAGCCGTAACGATTAAGTATATTAGATAATTATTTAAATGAAAGTATTTTAACACAAAAATTATTTCACACCTATCCAATGTTGCTATTTATGTCATCTGCAAATGACATATTGGCAATTTAATTTCTATGCAAAAATATAGCAATATACATCTCTAAACAGCCTCTTTTTATCAAATTTTTTGGGCAAATATCTACTGTACGGAATCAGCTTTTGTGCTCTCTGATCAAATGCAACATAGTTATTAACATATTGACTATAATTAATCTTCAGATAAATTTATTTACATATAGATTTCATAAGATGTTGAAATAAATTGTCATGTATATTTGAGAAATATTAATGTGCTTTTGTACTTTGTTTTTAATTTGAAAAGTACAGCGAAAAACCACTGGATTTAGAGGGCACAACACCAGTTAATGATGATGAACACAGACCTATGTCTAGTATTGAGTTTGTTGCTGGCCTTCCTCAGTACAATCTACATTCCGAACCGGTGGTAGCTTTAGATTAATATAATTGTTAAAGCCTACTTAAGTAGTGTAATTTGATTCGAAAAAAGGCTTGGATTGCAGCTGTAGTGAGCCGAGGTACGTCTCGGTTAAGCATCAAGAACTAGTTAATATAATAATAAATAATGCACTATACCCTATTTTAACCGACCAAATATAGATAACAATATACATAAACCGATGCTTAAGCTTTTATTAAATATTCAATTTTCTCATTCTAAATATTACAATATAATACTTATATTAAAAACGAAAATATAAACTCCATTATTATGTCTATGTTTCCCTGAAGACTATATCATTGGTAATGAACAATGTCATCCGTTCATGAAATATAATTGTCAAACCGCTGTTGATTACGTTCTGTGACTACGTCTCAGTGACCGTGGTTTTACAGCCAAAACTTAATATTTATAACAATCACTTTGATACACGCATTTTGACTGTAATTATAGATGATCGTCAGTCAATTCTAGAACTTGGATAATCATTTTTTTGCAACGGTTTCGTATTATACTGACGTAATCAAAACTTGCAGACTTTTCCCCTTATTTGAGTACAATATGAGGCCTAAAATAATAGTATGAAAACAAAAATACTGTATTTACTTGTATGAAGGTACAAAAAACATGACATTTTATGGTTCAAACAGGCTCAAGTTTTGTGAATTGCACAAGTTTTCATCGATAAAGTCTTACAAACATTTAATCATTTTGCAAAATAACAGCAAAACGATTGTCAATCGCGTACACATACCAAACCGTTCCAAAGATACGATCCCAACGTCCAAGTTCAACCACGGTCCCGCATTGAATTAAAATAAACAAAAAGTGTAAGCTAGCATCACGCGTCGGCTCCGTTAAGAGCGGCGGGCGCTTCGCTGCCGGCCTGGGGCTGCGCGGCGGGCTGCGGGGCGGCGGCCGGGGGCTGCACCGGCGTCTCTCCCTTCACGTCGGCGTCCTTGTCGCTCTCCGTGTCCTGGCTGGACGTGTCCATGGTATCTGCTTTGGAGTCTTTCTCGGATTCCGTGTGTTCCGTGTCTTTTTGTTCGTCCATTTGTTTGTCATCTTTGTCGTTGTCCTGTGCTTTGTCTGAAAATGATAATTATTTTATATTACTTATTTTTATTCCTTCTTTTATTCAATACAGCATATAATTTATAATTGTTGGGCATATTCAATTTCTAACAGATATAATCATACATTATCTTATAAATGTAACCGTAATAATAATAATTGAGAAATAATAGTAATAAATATATGTTATTAATGGTAGGTAAGGATTTTTAATGGTATTTGGTCTTTCTTAGCTATAGTCACCGCCACTATAAAAAGGTTGTGGTTTTTTTGTGTGGTATCAACCCAGAGGAGCCTGCACAAAGCCATACCACATATTATCACTATGTTGCCCTCTACAGCACTAATTTTATCACTTTAGCACAGACATTTCCCTGACCATTAAAGAAGGAAAAAGTATCATATATATATATATATAAAGTTTGTTTATCTTTACTCCACCTGCCATTGCAATATACACTATATAAATAAAACAGTAAGTCGCACCAGTGTCATCAATTTCCATTGCCGTGTCGGTTTCTGTGTCTGTTTCTTTCTTCTCGTTTCCGTTCACCTTCTAGAAAAAAAAACAAATGCAAATTATAATTTATTCCATTTTAAATACTATAATATCTAACTAAAGGACAAGACGAGACGAGACGAGACAAATAACTACTAACAATAAATCTGTTGGCACTAAATTTTAGTTTATATATTTATATTACATAATTGTTTATTTTTAATTTCTATTTATATATTTTGATAATTAATTGTATTTTTTTACTTTTACAACTTATTAAAATAATACATAAAATTACAATTTAATTAATTATTAAAATACTTAAGTTTTTTTTTTACTTAGCTAATTTACTTGTACTACAATTATTGTTTATTTTGCTTTCTATAATTAAAACCAACAGAGAATGCACAACAATAGATACACATATATCTAAAATAAAATTATATTATTATAAACCTTCACCAATAGTTTAAATGAAATATTTATAAACTATTCCAACTGCATAAGTAAATGTAAATAAACAAATATAACCTTCAATTGAGACAACGCTATTGGTCGAGCTCTAAAATAATCTATGGCATTCATTATTTATTTATTTTTTTATAGAATAGGAAGGTGGACGAGCATATGGGCCACCTGATGGTAAGTGGTCACCAAACGCCCTTAGACATTGGCATTGTAAGAAATGTCAACCATCGCTTATAGCCAATGCGCCACCAACCTTGGGAACTAAGATTTTATGTCCCTTGTGCCTGTAATTACACTGGCTCACTCACCCTTCAAACCGGAACACAACAATATCAAGTATTGCTGTTTTGCGGTAGAATATCTGATGAGTGGGTGGTACCTACCCAGACGGGCTTGCACAAAGCCCTACCACCAGTATGGATTCGTAAAAAAAAGGTTTTGACGGCGAAGTTGTTATAGGAAGTTTGGAAGTAAAATTAAAGTAGATATAAGTTTGTGGAATAGTGTTGTATTTTAAAATAGTACATTAATCATAATATAACAGACTTGAAACAATTTCTACTTCTGCCATTGGAATAGCCTAGTTTCCAGTAATAATACTATACATAACTATATAAATACTTGTTATTATATAAAAAGTAAATGAAACCTAATTCCGACGAGTCTTTTTGCCGCTTCTTGAAGCGCTTGACGTCGTAGATTTTGTTGTTTTCTTTTTTTTCGCCTAACGATATGTATATTGGTATTGTTAATATCATAAAATAAATATGAAGTATGTTCATCCCATGTTTTTTTTCTATTTGTAATAGTTAATTCAAAACGTTATTTAGCGACGATTAGTTAAACAATGCTGTCTTCTTTCGAATGTTAAATCAATAATGACAGAAATATTGAAGTAAGTGTTTAACTAAACAGACACTAAGCATCGTTTATAAGTAAAGTCGCTAAACTGTTCCTTACACGATTAATGTGTACACACAAGACAAATAAGATGTTATGTCAATTGTGCCTGATGAATGGGCGATACCTACCTAGACCGACTTGCAAGAAACCTTACTATATATAGAAAACATATTTTTTTCATTCAAAATACTTGAATGCTCTCATTGGAGACAATGGAAGTTCTTTTAGCTTATATTGTAAATGAAAATAAATATTAACATGCGAAAATTAGATTCAAGAAAAATAACGATTCTTGCTTTCTAAAAATGTACACAACTGTAGGCTACTTTTGGAAATAATAATTAAATAAGTAGGTATATACATATATAAAGGTAATGTTTCATCTAAACCCAAATTTTCTAACTGTATTTCAACTACGGCAGTCTTTTTTAAAGCGAACTAGAAAACCATGCCACCAAAGGTCTCATTAGGAGAGATCAATTTGTTGGATCGGCTACGTGCGTACACCACGTTACACGTGTAATTTAAACAATATTAAACTTTTAACCCATTTCTGTTACTATATCCATAGTTGTACCAGCTAGTTACTAGGTCAAGAAAGCAATTCGAAAATATATTATACATAGGCTAGGCTTTGTGAGTTGTTTGTTAAAACTGATACTTACTTCTGGTTTGTCATCAGCTCGAACCACATCAGCTGGCTGTGCACTCGACGTGGAAGAGATCTCTTCATCTTGTTCTTGTTTCTTCGGTCGTTTCGTCGGTCGCTTCTTCTCCTCCTCGACAGGTTCGACCGTCTCCTCCTCCGTTTCCATCTCGGGGGCCGGTGACGCCTCCTTTTGGGCCGTAGGGTCCTCCTGTAAAGTTATAGAACAAATAATCCTTAACTATTGTTAACATTCAAAAATCTTTTGAAAGCTTTAGAGAGAGGGGATTTGAAAGTCGCTCCAGGTCTTGGCGAAAAGGTTGTGCATTGCCATACAGCGTGGAAACACGGCCTGTTTTATGGGCAGCTGTGCATTGGATAGGGATCGGGGGTGCTTCTTTAAATTTGACTATTTTTGTTCCAAATTATTGAATAAAATTAAGTTTTATTCAGAATTTAAATTTGAATACTTTGTATATCTGTGTATTGTAAATAATATTAATAATAATTTATATTTTTCATGTAAGATTTGAATATATATTGTAATATATTTTCATAAAGCTGAAAATCGATCAAGAACCGTTCAAAATGCAGGATTCGCGGTGTTCATACTAGTTCTATGATTTTCAATTGTGTTCACTGAAATGTCCCGTTGTTAGAAACGTTTAGGAGCGCATACCACGAGCAGCACGGCGTGCTGTCCGCCGGCCGCCACGCGCAGCGCGGGGCGCGGCTGCACGGCGCGCGCGGGCTCGGCGCAGTCGGCGCGCGCGCCCGTGCCCAGCTGCCCCTCGCTGCCCATGCCCCACGCGAACGCCTCGCCTGCGACCACGGGTCAGTTACACTCACTTATAATGGACAAAAATCTACCATCGGTTCGGAAATAAGTACCCAGACCTTTGAACAACTCGCGAAAGAAATTCGATATTACTCTTTAGGTCAGGAATACAAGTATTATATATTGTTACGAGGGAAGATGCAAATACATCAAGTAAAGAATTTAAAATTATAACAGAGATCCCCCCCTTCCTCACGACCAGGCGGGCACTGACCTGTGTCCGTGACCGCGAACGAGCTGCACGTGCCGGCTGCGATACTGACGCACTTCTTATTTTGCAACTTGGGTATGGGCTCGAGTGTCTCCGCGTCGCCCGGCCTGTCGCCTAGTCCGAGTCTGAAACATAATAGTGATGAAAATTAGTACGTATTTTTCTACGAGCTTACATAAGAAATCTTTGTCTCTGCTTAATATTTAAAGCAAATAGGAGCAATAACAATCTAGTGAAACGTGGGCAGATAAGGTAAACCGGATAGGCTGAAAATCGTTTACAGTTAGCTATAATAAGGCGTTTTTCTTGAATATCATCTATTCTGAGGGGTTTGTTTGCCGTGTCAAGTCTCTTAGACCTCTAGCCCCAGCGAGTGGCGTGCGTAGTGACTCACCGCCCGTAGTCACAGCGCCCCACGGCGTGCGCGGCGCCGGCTTCGTCCAGCGCCAGCGAGTGGTGCTGGCCGATGGCGACGCAGGTCCACACTCGCTCGTCGAACGCATCACACTCCTTCGGGGAGAAGAGCGCCGTCCGCCGCTTCTCGCCCGTTATGCCTGGAATTAAAGAAGACATCGACTTTATTAACTATATAATGTCAATTAAACGGCGTAATTTTGCTATTTGAATTGATAAATAACACAAAAAAATGATAATGATTTGTCTAACAATTTTTTAAATAGCTTTTAAAGTAAAAAATATTAACAACACGTATAACATGTTGGTATTGCTGACCGAGCTGTCCGTAGTTGTTGAGTCCCCAGGCCAGCATCCGTCCGGCGGGCTGCAGCGCGAAGCTGGCGTGGTGTCCGGCCCACACGGCGGCCGCTCCCCCCCGCAGCGACACGCGCGCCGGGCTCAGCAGCGCGCCTGCGCACAGCGAATGGTACGCATGTTAGACATTTTCTTTTGTTATTAATGTTTATGCAAGTCAGTCATCATAAAAAAATCTCATTGTACTCACTGAAACCCTGTCTTGCATCTCTGGTTGCAGATCTTTGTGATAATCTGCCGAGCTGTCCCTGTTCTCCACAGCCCATTGTGTACACTGACCCTGACGTCTGTGTGGATGAAACAATGTCAATTTACAAAATATATAAACTTACAAACATGATTTACAAAGATATATTATTATGTATTACTTGACTAAATTCAATTAATGAATTGATAATATTACTCACTGATAAAATAACAAGATGGTCTCCTCCCGATGCAACTGCCACAGCTTGTTCACCAATGTCTACTTTGATTGGTTCTTTGCAAGCTTTGCCTTCTCTTCCACGGACCACTAATCCCATACTCCCATGGGAATCCTGCAAAACAAAATTATTGTATCAAGATAAAGGTTTTGTTTTTTAAGTAACTGTTTTTTAGTTTTTAAGTACTGAAAAAAACTCAATATTTAACAAAAAATTAATCAATTTATCAGAAGCGAGCGAAGTTCGGTCTCCTAGGTACTAATTATAACAACATAAATTTCACCAATCTCAGTACTTTTAAATATTAAAAGCTAAATAAATTAGGTTTTCTTAAAGAAGAAATGATAGGACCTGATAGTAAGCGATTACTTCCAATTATAAATATGGGTACTGTATAAAAAAAATGATAAAATAAAGAAGTTCTTGACCAAATTTATATATTATATACAAGTCTCATATCAGATGGGATCAGAGAATCCAAGAGACATGCACTGGCAAATTCCTTACAGGCATTGTTAAGTCATAGGCAAAATTATCAAAGAATTTTGTACTTACTCTGAAAGCTCCCCAAGCGTAAACATCTCCATTGTCTAGTAGTGCTGCAGAATGAGAGTCACCCGCACTAATGACTACAGCAGGTAAGGGTAGATCTACTGCTTTTGGGGTGCCTTCCTCCTTCTCATTGGATGTAGGTCTACCCAAAGCCCCTTCATCATTGCAGCCAAATGTCCAAACCTATATTATAATAATTGGCGTCAAATTATATTAAATTATTTCAAAGACAAATTTAGAAGTTGAGTTTTACGAACAAATTTACAAATATATGATAACTTAACAGTGTATGTGTTTACATCATTCAGATTTTATTAATTTTAAAGATAAAAAGTATTAAGTTGTAATTTCAATGGATTTCTTTGTAACTAATATATAATTATTTGTCTAAGAGAAACAAAACAATTAGTTATCATTGTTTATTATAATGAATAGTTATTGCCGTTTTATTTTTAGTTATTTCTAGTGTATAAATATTATTGAAGATATTCCCAATTCACAACCAACTAGGCTATGCTAGGTTTTCCGGTGTCACGTTAATAGGAGTAAGAGATTCTGCGAAGTTCCACACTAACAGTATGATGAAGAATTTACAAAGGCATCATAACACATCTAGGCTAAGCGTGTGCTAAGAGATTGAACGTAAAATTTCTAAACAGTTTTATACATATAAATTTGTTTATGAATATCAATTAAAAAAAAAAATGATACTAACCTTTCCATCACTATCTAACGCCACTGTGTGCATGCCCCCCGCGTGCACGTCCACAATCTTGTTTCCAAGCGATGACACTTGTTTGAATCTAAAAGAAAATGACGTTGTAACACATGTTCAAAAATAAAATCTATATGCAATCTGAAACATATGTTCTGTCCTAACGTTTTAGAGGTTAAGGTGCCTCTTATTTATTGTGGTAGTAGATTATTTTCGAAGTCTTCATGTGGGGTCGTTTTTTTAAATTGTCTATTATTGGTAAACATGAACGCATATGTAAAGTATTGTCTATATTTATATTATAATAGGAGCCCATTTCGACTGCATTTTTCCCCTAAGAAAAGAAAGTTTCTAAAATGATTTCTTGGCGGATATGTTTTAAAATGAAAAGGAAAATTATTTTATAGTCACATTGTGACCAGAAATTATCAAATATAATATAAAAATACTAATATTTTTTCCTAACAGGCATATTGTCTAAGTTTTATAGAAAAGTTGATTAAAAGATTTGTAACGTTTTTATTTGTATAAATACATATATGTATATATATATATATATATATCTTATGAATAAAATTTGAACTTACTTAGTAGTCTCAATGACATCTTCACCCAATCCTAGTTGTCCAACATCACCTTGACCGCAGGTTAACACACAACCTCTCTTTTTGGGCGCAGACGGAATCTCCAACTGGATAGCTACATGTAATATAAGATTTAATTAACATTTGGTTAGAAATAAAGTATTAATACTCTGTCTATATGCCAAAGGTTACTTTGTTGGGTCTTACAATATAAAAAACAAAACAATCTTCCAACTTCATATCAATTAATCTAATTAAATATCTTATAAAACATTTTTGTATACAGACTTTGTACATAATAATGTAGTGCTTGCTCTGGTTTGAACCCATGATCATCAGTTAAGATTCACGCATTCTTACCACTGGGCCCTCTCGACTTCCAGTCTATTAAACATTGTTACAAACACTTAAACAGGAAACTGAATTAGTTCCAATTGCTAAAATAAAGAGTAGACTCCGATAGATCCGATCCGATCAGTATAAAAACAAAGCAAGATATTTTTTGCAAATTAACATATTTATAGATTACAAATGCTAGAGACCCAATTGCTATATTTTAAAAACCATTTTGTTTTGCTTACTAATATAAATAGTATTTTACAATAATAAAATTTTTTATTGATGTTTACAATGTATTCTGTAACATAACTACTTTAGATATATATTGTACTTAAACATTGGAGCACCAGGTCCTGCATTTGTCTTATCTTCGATATTTATGTTTCTACCATTACCTCCTACAGTAAATCAATAAATAGAACTGCAAATAATTTTCTAGCTTAAACAACATTCAAGCTATAAAAATGGTTGTGGTGTTTATGTGTGTTATAAATAAATAAACTTTATTTACTACGAAATACATAACAATTATATTTTTAGACAAAAAAGTTTTTTGTATTGAATATTTTACGACTAAATCTTATACATATATGCACAGATAATAATAATAACATTTATATGTTTTAGAGTATCTAGTTTAATTTTTAAAATATGTACAAATATATTCTATGATGACCGTTTTTTAAACTAGTATAAATTATAATATATTGTTATTTTACCTTTGTTGATTTTATGAGTCATAACAAATAACATAAATGTCAATATTAACTTCTTGTAATTTAGTAAATAGTTTTTAGTTACAATTTCATGTTTCATTGTCAATTGCATATTTTAAATTAATATTATTTATAGATAACCTTCGATCACTAATAAGAATTTCTTATTAGTGTTCTTATTAGAGATCGAAATAGATAACATAGTATAGGCTTGTGTGATTTATAAATATTTAATTTTCTTTAATAATAGCAATGTTATTTCCTTAACGAAAAAGTATCGCTGGATAGTATCGTGTTTGTATATGACCTTGAATGATTAACATAGCATTATATATTTACTATGAATAATTTAAATCATAATATGTTGTTTAAAATAATGTATATTGTATATTATGTTTTGTAAATAATAATTAATAGCACCAAATCATGGTCAATGTCGTAAATATAATGCTAATATTATAACAAAATAGTATGGCGAATACTAAGTCTAATTCAGCGACGATAATTCGTCTAACCTCAAAAGATTCCATTAACAACAAGCTTACGTAACTTTATCGTAACATATCCCAATAGGAACAATAATTAACCTCATTATTTGTTTAAAATGAAAGCAGTGACATTTATTACACCACCTTATACGAGTAAAACGAAAAAGGCGCCAATTATAATTGAATAATAATGCACTACATTTCCCGCCATCATGGTTTGACAGGTCATTGACGTCGGATAGAAATGTAAAGAAAACAACTGCTCTAACATCACATTAAGAACTGACCTCCACGTTTTTTCTTATTTTTCGGCCCTGCTGGTGCCGGAGTAGCAGAAGACTTTGACGCTGTCCGTTTAACGCCTCGCGCCGCCGGCATTTTATCTGCAATATTGCAAAGGACGCGTCAGTAAACACAGAGAGCGCGGCAAACGATCGTTGGCCGATGGCTTCGTACTGATGACGTTTTCACTGCTTTTTTAATTGCATTAGGGTTTTGAGTTTATTATGCCGACTACCGCACAAATAAAAAGTCTACGGCCCCATAGAATTATGCAAAGCGCCGATAGGTTATATTATGCATTGTATAGCCCTACACTGAGAACAAACAACGCATCCATATCGCACTCGAAAATGTTGTAGGGTATTAGAAAAAAATACTTACTGTTTTATTATGTAACGGTATAGTAATCCAAATTGTTAACAATTAATTGAAATCACTAAAGAATATGAGATGACGTATTATTTCAACAGAGTACAAATCCCGTGCATCTCCTCCGTTCGCTTCGCTTGGCCTATTCACCACAGATAAGAATAAATTATAGACGAAAATGAAGAGTGATGTCATCGGCACTACAGATTATAAACTTGCTTATGGCACGCTTTGAAATATATTTTGACGTAAAAAAATAAATTTGAAATGTAATTATTAATAGTTATTTAAAAGTGATAAAACCTAACAATATATTTTCGAATTTTTCGAGAAACTTTTATAAAATTTAAGAAAACTATAAGGTCTCATCCATATAATTCTTCGATTCGATTCTGTTAATGAATTCTATTCGTAAAAAGGTTATCAATAACAAAATATGTAAATTCAAATAGATAAACCCAATTTTAAGGATGATTTAAAATTTTGCTATTGCAATCTTAATTGTATTTCAGTCGCTAAAATATATCTTTTAAGGAGCACGTAATATAAATAAAAGATTATTAATTTATGCCTATATTTATAAAGAAGCATAAGTAAAACTAATGATATTTATAAGCTTATGAGGAATATGGTAAGTTCTAAGCCACAAATATTTTACTTTATTTTTCAAAGGTCACGTTGCTGAATGTTTTTATTGTTATAATACATATGTGTTTTATTTTCAATTGCTTTAAAGATTTTTGTTATTATTATATTTCTATAAGATTATACTGGCTGGCAATTCCTCTTGATTTCTGTAGTAAAGAATGCAGGTCGAAGAATGCATACTATAATTCTGATTATGCCTGGCTGAGCAACTATAAGAATATTATTTCGAATTTCATCGTTTATTTCAAAACGAAAAAAAAAGATGTTTTACTGTTATTTAGGTTAAGCTGTTACGAGATCGGAGATTCCGAATAAAGATGAGTTGTTTTTATTTTTAAATGTCTGTAAATATTGGATAAATTAGATCTATCTCTCAGTTCCATGGCAAAGTATTATTAGACAAGATTGGTTTCTAAACACACGTGAAATGTATTTCACTAGCCTAAAATTAATTGATTACAATAATTTGTACACAGCGCCACCTATCGGGTTTGTATATTATGATATGAATAATTTCGGTACTTAGATACATATCATTAACTTGACTACAACGTCACTTATCGGACCCTAGCATAACTATTGACTATAGTTCTACAAAAAAAAACTTGAACATTTAAATATATTATTTAAAATAAGACGACAATGAATCATCAGATTGAGGCCTTGAATATGTATTCCTTATACCAAGCCAACAATAAGTCTATTTTTTAAGAACAAACTCGAAACTCACAGCAGAAAACGGTCGTGAAAAGTCAGAAGGTGATATGCGACATTGATCATAATAATTATAACATTTCAGTATTTCACTATAAGTCGGTAATCAAAATTCACGGGTCATTACTCATGAAGTGAATTCTTACAGAATCGAACTATAATTCTATGAATTTAGAATAATTTAATTATTATATGATTTGGTAACAATAATAAAACAAAAAGGTTGCTCTGTATATTAAATATCTCAGAAGATGCAAATATTAAATAAATTCAATAATTCTGGATTACAACCCAAAAATGGCGAACCATAATAGAAAAGTAAGACTTGCCAAATACCATCCAGAGCAGAGGAATCAAGAATCCGACGAAGACAATTACCCCAAGAATATCTCTTCAAGGAAGTCAGCTGGTACACATTCAGTCAATGAGTCATCTGGACTCTATGACGTTTTCTTTTAATCCTGTTAGGAATATGTCAAAACGTAAAAAGTATTAAATATTGTCTATGTTATCATCTCGATATCTTTCATAAGAGTATTGAGAGTCCGACTCAAAGTTATGAGTGAGTAAGGTCTATGTCAGTTAACTCAGTAACAATCAATACGTCAGTGGAGATACAAATACAAGAAAAAAAAGAGACAAATATTGTGATTTTAACTTTTTTATTAAATTCTTTACACAGTTTTATTTAATTTAGTAAAAACTTACATCCCCAAAGCACATGCGACGTCGTGAACTAACGCATATTAAATAAAACGCTATTTTCGGTTAATTTCGCCAAACATAAACTGCATCAACAATTTCATATGCATTATGAATCCAGTGTGTTTCTATTTATATGGTAATCCATGTTATTTTGGCAATTTATCGGAATACCCATACCATCACGTACCAAGCACGCTTTAATAGGGGAATGAAATTTGTGCAATAAGTTTTGAATATAGCAAATAAGGTAATACAGTGGGTTCCAAATTTCTGAGCGTTAAGGCCGGATTCTTTTTAGTTCTAATTGACAAGACCACCATATTATAGGTTTAAATGGCACGCATCGTTTATATAATGAATTCCATCCATTGGTCTAGTCACTAGTGGCTAGATGTAAAGCAGACCCGGAGGTCCTGGGTTCAAATCCTAGGGATCAATAAAATATATTAGGTTGTTCTGGAAGTTGGAAGTGTGTACACCCCCGTGTCTCGGAAAGCACGTAAAGCCTGGTCCTGCGCCTAAACTATTTCAAGATTCGGGTTGCCGTTCCATCTGATTAAGAGATTGAAGGAATATAAAGCTTCATTAGTTTTTGTGCACACACTTGTGCTCTATAATATGTCCTGCGCAGTTGTCTAATCTCTCTTGAGGTTGGCTGCCGTGGCCGAAATCGGTTCGGAGGACAATATTATGTTTAGCTCGGTGTGTTGGACCATATTTATATGTGTGGGCCAACAAAGGTGAAATCAGTCATTATTGAGCCTTGATAAAATATATCCGCTAATCTGAACATGGAGGTTATTTCTCTTTTCTATGTCTGACAGGTATTTACACGTTGAATACACTTTATATAAAAGTACAAAATCCGTAACAGCCTGTGAATGTCCCACTGCTGGGCTAAAGGCCTCCTCTCCTCTTTTTGAGGAGAAGGTTTGGAGCTTATTCCACCACGCTGCTCCAATGCGGGTTGGTGGAATACACATGTGGCAGAATTAAAGTGAAATTAGACACATGCAGGTTTCCTCACGATGTTTTCCTTCACCGTAAAGCACGAGATGAATTATAATCGCAAATTAAGCACATGAAAATTCAGTGGTGCTTGCCCGGGTTTGAACCCACGATCATCGGTTAGGATTCCCGCGTTCTTACCACTGGGCCATCTCGGCTATTTAAAAGTACAAAATAATAGTTTTTTTTTACAATTAATAGGCCAGATGACCGTTGACTTGCCTGATGTTAAGAATCGAAATTAAGTAATTAAATTGAATTAAGGTTACGAAATGGACTAAGTTCTTCTCTTTTCTGAACAGCTAAGAGTTTGTTTACAAGTTCTATTGTGACTCAGCCAAAATACAAGTGCAAGAATTTTTCGGTACAAGAACATACTGGTTTTCTTAGGATTATGATTACTATGTTTTTTGTATTTTTAATTAAAATTATACGTAAATTGCTTTTTTAACTGGATAGGCACCTGATGGTAAATTGATACCAACGCCCATAGACATTGGCATTTTTTTTTATATCACATTGGAGACGTTTTTGCGTTTATAGGAGTGAACGGTCAGTAGATAAATAAATAAACAAATATTTTTTCATATTTCAAACTTAATATATATTAAACGTAATTTTTACCTATTTGACGTAATTTTTAATCATGAATTTTTTTCAACTCCAAACATTCCGTAGTCATCCTCATCCTCGCTTTCATCCGATAAATTTTATTAATGATAATGCGTTTTCATAATTACATCTAAAGCTTCTTTTCTATACTGAAATTTCTTTTTTTTTATGAAATAAAATTATAGTTTCGTTATTTTTAAGGAATTACTAATATTCCTATTTAGCCCTCCAATTAAGTGTACAGTTTGTGTTAGGAGTGGTGGACAGTAGTCCTAGAGATCAGTGTTGAACCTGTTTCATCGTTAAACGGCCCGTAACCCATTTATTCACGCTTCCTATTAAATGTTTTTAATAATTGGACTGATTGTAAATTTTTTTTAAATACATTATTATGAATATTTACGTTTATAGGTACTTGCAACTTTTACATGATTACATACCCAAAGTAGCACATTTTCTTTGTATTATAGGTAAATGCCTGCTATATAGAAAAGAATCTACGCTAGTTCATTTTGTTCTAGGAAATAAACTGTTCATTCCATTCTTTCATCATTCAATTATAATTGTGTTCATTATTTGACATTAGATACAATACTATTTAAAATAATATATATAAATATAAAAAGTAAATATTTACAAAGTAATATGTAACAATAAAACAAATTAACAGACTTATACTCATTAATGATGTTATATTACGTTAGGGTGTGAGAGAGGCTGGCCGTACAAGGCCCCGCCCACCTCGAAAGCCTCCTATTGTCGTCTCTCTTGCACCCGTGCGATATACGAAATATATGTATGTAATCACTGATTCATTTTAATCTAAAGAAAGTAATCTTATATTTGAATTTTATATATGTATATATGTATAATCAATAAATTAAAATATATATGCTTTATTCAAGTCTCTTGTAAGATCTTATGAAATAATTTAACAAGACGATAAATAGAGTTCTTACAGTCTGAAGCGTTATTACAACTTAATATACTATAAGAAATGATCGTCCGACAATTGGTAGGTAATTATAATATGGTAGGTAATTGACTCGATTAGTTATTTGTCTAAATTCTATCTCGATCGATTGTGATATTCGATCTAAGTTTACTCGTAAGTGGTGACGAATTAGAATTCCATTTGAGTCTTTAATCTGAAGTTATCCCTATTTATTTATTTATTTAATAGGAACACTAACAATATACATATTAATTGGTGGATTACATAACATTCAAAGAGAAAAAATCAACTTCTGATATGTATATCGATTACAAGTGTTCACAACATTAACAAAGTATCGCGTCGACATAAAATAAAGTAAAAACTAATAATAATATATGCTGACGTATGATTTCTGTCTGTCTGTTCCGCTTTCACGGATAAACCATTGATTCTGATAACATTTGGTATGAGGCAAGTTTGAACCCCAAGGGAAGGGCATATTTAATTTTGATATACTTCAGTAACAGTCTGTGAACGTTGGGCTAAGGCCTCCTCTCCCTTTTTGAGAAGAAGGTATCCATACCTCCAGCTTATTCCACCACGCTGCACCATTGCGGCGGAATACACATGTGGCGGAATTTCAGTGAAATTAGACATGTGCAGGTTTTCTCACGGTGTTTTCCTTCACCAAATAGAACGAGATGATTTTTAATCATAAATTAAGCACATGAAAATTCAGCGGTGCTTGCCCGGGTTTGAACCCACGATCTTTGGTTAAGATTCACGCGTTCTTACCGCTGGACCATTTCGGCTATACCTCACATCAGCCCAATCTCCAACAATCAGGTGATGTTACGGGCGAAAATTAGTATTTAAATATCATATCGTTTTTATGTATTGAATGCCAAATTATTTTTTGCAAGGCAATTATATAATAACAATATCCTAGGACATTATTCACACACGACCATCTGATCCCAAACTAAGCAGAGCTTGTACTATGGAAACCAGACAACTAATTTACTACATATACTACTTTTCTTTTGTAAATACATACTTATAAATAATTACACCCAGACTCAGGACAAACAGACATGTTCATGCACACAAATGTCTGTCCTGGGTGGGAATCGAAATCACAACCATCGGCGTGAAAGGCATGTATCCACCAACCACGCCAATCCAAGTTTAGTAACAAACTGCTGCACACAGCTTTACTTGCGTTTAATGTTAGTGCTCCGCCCCCGTGGGTGGTAATTCGTCGTTATAACAAAAGTGGGTTATCTAGTCACTAATGCAAACATTTTTTTTAAATCAGATGATTAATTTACAAGCAACAGAAATACGAAATTTAAACCGATTAATATCTCAATATATTCTTAATTTAGCAGATTATTTGTACCTAAATTATGTTACAGATAAAGATTACATTCCCAAAATGCGCCAAAGCTCCCGATTCTCTGCCTTCCGCTTCCAGTCGCATTTCACCTTCTTTAGATCATCGGTCCACATGTCTGGGGGACCCACTACGCTTCGTTTGTCAATCGTGTGCTCCAATGTCTATTGACATTTTTTTTATAGAATAGGTATGAAGTGAGCACCTGATGGTAAGTGGTCACCAACGCCCATAGACGGCGGCATCGTAAGAAATTTTTAACATCGCTTACATCGCCAATGCGCCACCAACCTTGGGAACTACGATGTTATGTCCCTTGTGCCTGTAATAATACTGGCTCACTCACCCTTCAAACCGGAACACAACAATATCAAGTACTGCTGTTTAGTGATAGAATATCTGATGAGTGAATGGTACCTACCCAGAACAGCTTGCACAAAGCCCTACCACCACTAAATTCGTATCATGACGCTGACTCTGGGTCTTCTTCGAATAGTCAGAAATCTGATTTTATCCTTTAAATCTACTTATAATAAAGTACCTCATATAGATATTTAATAAAACACAGTACAGTTACAGTAACAGCCTGTAAATGTCCCACTGCTGGGCTAAAGCCTCTTCTTCCTTTTTGAGGAGAAGGTTTTGGAGCTTATTCCACCACGCTGCTCCAATGCGGTTTGGTGGAATACACATGTGGCAGAATTTCGATGAAATTAGACCCAAGCAGGTTTCCTAACGATGTTTTCCTTCGCCGAAAAGCACGAGATGAATTATAACAGAAATTAAGCACATGAAAATTGCCCGGGTTTGAACTCACGTTCATCGGTTAAGATTCACGCGTTCTTACCACTGGGCCATCTCGACTTTTATAAAAACAAATAATAAAACAATTATTAATATTTAATACATATTGCTACATTAATAATTTAACATTGGAAACTATTATTAGTTAAGTTTCATTTTATTCAATGTAATAAATAGGTACCGTTTCCAAATCAAATAAATAAACCATTTCAATTGACAGTGTTTATTTCAAATGAAGCATTTATAACTAAGTATTATCAAGTGAAGCAAAAAGATCGAAACTTTATCGAAAGGTAAAAAATTAAAAAAACAAGTAAAACAAAAGAGGTCGTTTAACTGTCTATAAAATAAACTGTTGATCGTTTTCCCGCGTCGCAGTGACAGTTTGAGCGGATTCCCGGAATTCCTGCGTCTTGTACAATGTTGTCACACTTTATGGCGACCACTTGTTAGGACCTTACCACACTGTAATATCTTGTTTTTTTTTAATTATATTTATTTTATATCTACATTAATCAGAAATCATTACTTGTAAAAATTTATAGAAAAACGCAACAGCTATAATGCTAGCATATATGCCGACGAAGCTTTGTTATAAAAAAACATTATAAGAATGTGTTTACACTTGCATAAGTTTCACCGATTATTTTATCGAGCGCCACGTCAGGTGTGGCCGGACCCCAGACGCTTTCCACAGCATATTTATTGATTTCTCTCGCGAAATGTGGGGATCAAAGATAGTTTTGCTCGTGGATGATTTAATTGCTGTTCGACTTCTTGTTTGAGTTATACATAGGATAAGATTTGAGTAGCTTTAAAAAGGTTTCAATTAGAGTGCAACGATTCTATATGTAACGTTTGTATGAAACACTTCTGACGCCTTAGTTATATTTACTCATGATATACCTAATTCTTTACCCTAATTCATCGCTTATTGCGTAATCGGATACCATCAACTAACGACTATTCAGATTAAAGGTAAATTAATTAATCTGTTTTTGATAAGCGTTTAAGAGACTAGAGGTAAGAGGAATAAATTTGACGTTTAATTTTGACGTTTAAAAAAATTTGATTGATATTTTTGAAATTAGAAGACAAGTAAATAATCTAATAAAATGTATTGAAACTTTCTCGCTACTTCACAGATCCTCAGCCCTACCGCGTCGTAACGTGATACAGTTCTACATCACGGTACCACCCGCGACCCCACCTAGCGATACGGCTCGCGGTGATTAAAATCACACCAGAATTAAACAAATTTAATATTCGAAACTATTTTTAAATATTTCTTTAAAATTATGAATATTATTAAAGTTTTAGATTGTTGATAGTTTAAAAAACAACTGACAGCAAGTCTCGTGTCCCACGGCTTGTCATAAGCCATTAGGTTTTAGGGCTCGCTAAGATTTATCCCATCACTCCAATAGATATACCTGTATTTTTTTATAAAGTAAATAGGTTGTCGCACAAGTGGGTCACGTGCTACCGCAATGTCTATGACATTGGCGCTGTAAGAAATATTAACCATTTCTTACAATACCAATGCGACACCAACCTTGGGTACTAAGATGTTATGTCTCTTGTGCCTGTAGATAATACAGCTACATTATATACTTACTTAATTACGATTCATATATAATTTTAGTATTCGTTGATTTCCAAGCGAGATAAATACTCATTTAATTGATATGTAATTATTTATGTAAATTGATTGTCCGAAAAGTGTAACTACCAACTTTCTTTTGTAGGATCTTAGAAACACTGAATGTAGATTCTAATAATGTATTAGCTTTAAATTTGATATAATATTGTAAAATGACGATGAAAATTCTCACAAGAGGCCTGAATAAAGAATATTTTGATTTGATTTGAGTGATTCCGGTTTATTTAGCAGTAAACGACAAATATTGTGAATATAAGATAGTATTCCCGATCCAGCTAAGATCTCCAGATAAGATTTACTGGTGGTAGGGCTTTGTGCAAGCTCGTCTGGGTAGGTACCACCCACTCATCAGATATTCTACCGCAAAACAGCAGCACTTGGTATTGTTGTGTTCCGGTTTGAAGGGTGAGTGAGCCAGTGTAATTACAGGCACAAGGGACATAAAATCTTAGTTCCCAAGGTTGGTGGCGCATTGGATATGTAAGCGATGGTTGACATTTCTTACAATGCCAATGTCTAAGGGCGTTGGTGTCCACTTACCAGCAGGTGGCCCATATGCTCGTCCGCCTTCCTATTCTATAAATTTAAAAAAAATAAATAAAAAAAAAGATCATTCACAATATTGTGACGTAAAATCGGCAAATATATAATGTTAGTAAATATAATGAAATAAAATTTGTATGTGAAAGGTTTTTTTTTTTGATAACTATACTTTTCAAAATTGACAGATCGGGGTCATTGACATTGATATTGTTTTTCAGATCACATAATTTTATGATATTATAATTGTCGTGTGGCTTCGGAGTAGAATAAAGCTCAAGCTCTGCTTTTGGGTGTCTTAAGTTGTCAAAATTTTGACAAAGTGATCTGATAATGATTCTCAATGCATGAATTAATTACGTATTCGCATTACACATTAATTACGTACATACATGTTTGCGGTTCAATCAGCATTTGGTAATCGCACCCTCTGGGAAATTATTAACAAATATTTAGCACATGAAGTTGTTAATAGTATTAAACTGGATTTTAACCCGTCTTTCGTCTCTCAGCTAATTATTGATTAGTTATTTTAAAATAAACTAAGCAAAGCAATATTCAATAAGAATAAATTGTTTGATCCAATATAATTTATATACAACGAAAAACATTTAGTTTTATGAACTTTATATTCTGAACATTTTAAGGAAAAAAAAGTTACACAAGGCACAAACGCGAAATGTCTGTGTTACAAATTTACAATGAAATAAAAAAAAAAAACAACCACAAACGTGTTTTAGTGGGTATCATAGGAAATAAAACAATAGATTTTTCAAGTATTAAACCATTCTATTTAGAAAACGCCCTTCAAACGTCAAGAGGGGTGATACTATTATTACAGATTGTTTAGTCGATTTTATAACATCTTACACAGATTATAAATGTTTTATAATCTGTGTTATTTCATTTAAAAAGCCAGTAAAATACACTTAATATTAAATGGATCGGATAACTACAATTTGGCGGTTGGCGTTCTAGATTATGTACGAAGGAAATAATTATTAAACTAGCTGATTCGTTATCCTAATTAAACTTTAAATATACATCAGGGGGATGTAGTGAAAAAATAGCAACCAGTAAATGTCGCACCGCTAGCCTTCTCTCCTCTTGAGGAGATGGTTTGGAGCTTTTACCACCACGTAGCTCCGATGCTGGCTGGTGGCTGCTAGCATAGCAAAATATCATCCGATTAATACAAGTTTCTTCACGATACTATTTACTTCTTATCGATGAACACGAAATATTTATAAACGCAAGCACTCGAAAGCTCAGTGGTTGCTTGTCCGGGTATGAACCCACTCAGCTTAGGAAATTACCTTGTTATTTTTCATTTAATATATAAGAATGACAAAAAAAGACAACTAATTAAACGATGCATAGATGAAGGAATGGTAGATATTTTATCCCTTTAGTCTAAATCCATTCGGTAGTTTATCGTATTCAGACAGATATACAGACACGGTGGGGTGCTTCGTTTTATGGTATGTGATTTACTTCTCTACCAAAACGTATAAAGACGAATAACACTTATCGTTACAAATGTAATTTTTTACACGTCCTTCAATTACCCATGCAATTTAAATCCATTCAATGCGGCTCCCTTTCAAGGGCTCGTCTTTATGTCGTTACGAAGCACATTGTCGACACGAGATTATGATAAATTAATGGCCTCTCCCCTCGCTGTTGACTCGTAAGCACTTGAATTATGGTTCTATGGTTTTACACTTACGTTATAACGTTAATTGTAAAGAGTTTTCTAGAACAATTAGTTTGATCTTTAATATTTTTACGCGATAAAGCGTAGATGATACAGATGATGATTTTTTTTTAACTTTTTTGATTTAAATGTGCTTGTATCGAATGCCATTCTGCAGCCAGCCAGCCAGCATCTGAATGGTTTGTCAGAATAAGTTCAGAACTTGGAAAAGGTTTTAAGGGAAGTCAAAATTTGTCCAGCTGTGGGACGTTAATTATATGTTAGTTGTAATATTACAATATAATTAAAAATATATAATAAAGGCATCTATTTTAATAAAGTTTAAATCATCCAAATCGGTCAAGCCGTTTCGAGAAAAGTATAGACTAAAGAACGTAGGACAACCAATAGAGACTCTTTCTTTATTAAACTTGATTAAAAATCATATAGAGTTAAGGCATTTTATTGTATAAAAATAAATTGTTGTTTACTATTTCAATCGATTCAGGATAGGTATAAATATATATACATATATTAATTTCATTGTAAATTATAATATGAATGCGTCTCCTACAAACTCTTCCTTAGCGATAAGAGAAGAAATAATAATAATAATCCTCCAGATCGATTTCGGCCACGGCGGCCAATCTCAAGAGAGATTAGCCAACTACGCAGAAGATATTATAGTGCACAAGTGTGTGCGCAAACACAGGTGCACTCTCTATTCCCTAACTCTCATAATCCGATGGGACGGCCATCCGACACGACCGGAAAGAGTTCAGGCGCAGGACCAACGGCTTTACACTTCCAACTTCCAGACTCCGGGCTGCTACTGAGAATTTTTCTGACAGAAAAACCCAATAACTTTTTATTGGCCCGACCTGGGAATTGAGCCCAGGACCTCCGGGTCTGCGGCCTTATCAAGCCACTAGACCAACGAGGCAGTCAATAAGAGATATATGAAGGCTTTCTATAGAAAAGTTGGTAGAGCTTAAATGTACCTGTGAAAGAGTCAGTGATGATATAGGTATGTGTTTTGTTACTGTTGATTCACAAACAGTTAAAACATAAATAAAAGATATATTTAAAATTAATATACATCTACAAAAATAACTTACTTTTCAAATTAATACGACTATTTGAGAGTTACAAAAAACGATAGAATATTTTTAAAATTTTTGTTTACGTGTCTGTTTATTTGTCCGTGTTGATGTGCCAACAACAAAAAATACAAATGCAAATAACTGACTTATTGTAAGAAGTATTCCAAGGTACCGTTTAGTCTTTTTATCTTAAAAATCGGTGCATTCTATCAAAAGTTATAGTAATTTAAAGTTAACGTATGTATACTGTTTTAGGCTTATCTATATATCTGTACAAATAAATAAAATAGAAATTTCTTTCTGTGATTCGAAAATAACTGCGCCTTTTTGATTTAGTTAATATGGCTAAACCTAAAAGCCTAAATATTTTATGTATATAATTCAATTAGGCATTTTGTACATTAAAATAGCAGAAGGCTGGCAGTTTAATACATAATACAAGCAGGGCCGTGTGTCGAGTAAAATAAATAAATATTAACCTGGATACAACTTACATGTTATTACGTTTCAATCGCTTGCAGCGGTTAAGTTAAAAAAAAAAACGCATCTGTCAATCTTATCCATAGATAATAAATACAGCAATGACAATGGCTAAACATTTTATCTAGCTTAAAAATCTCATTGTGATTGTATTGCTGTTTAAGGAGTACTTGACTGGATGAAATAAAAAAAAAATATGCGTAAGATGGGTTCTGTATATGTTATCTTTGTTTTAAGCTAGTTTCCGGCCGTAGCTTGCCCCGCTTTTAATAGGATGCAGGTGTTAGATACTTTATGTCCTTTTGCATACCGTTCAGAGTTACAGAAAAGGACATTACATTTATTACATTATTATGTTCATTACATTGCTTAGTTGTAGTATTATCCACACATCATATATTCTACCGCCAAAAAGCCGAGAATCGAAATAGAATAGAAAGCCTAGGTAGCTAAGATTACCCCAAACAAACAGACAGAAAAACAAAAAAATTTTAATTGTTTTAGTTTTTGGTAATTCGTAGAAAGCCATATTAACTTTAAAAAAGTCAGTTATTTTGAAATCACATACGGACACTTTAATTTTATTTATTTATATACATATGTAATTATCATATAAAAACCGAGATGGCCCACTGGTAATAACGCGTGAATCTTAACCGATGATCGTGGGTTCAAATTCAGGCAAGCGCCACTGAATTTTCATGTGCTAAATTTGTTAATATAATTCATCTCGTGCTTTACGGTGAAGGAAAACATCGTGAGGAAACATGCAAGTGTCGAATTTCACTGAAATTCTGCCACATATGTATTTCACCAACCCGCATTGGAGCAGCGTGGTGGAATGAGCTCCAAACCTTTTCCTCAAAAAGGAATAGGAGGCCTTAGCCCAGCAGTGGGACATTCACATGCTGTTACTGTAAACAGCAATATTTAGAATTGTTTTCTTCCTGTTGAAAGAGTGCTGGATGAGTGAGCACTGGCTATGCCTGTAGATACACTGGTATCTACAGGCATATAACATCTTAGGCTGTTCTCGCATTGACGATGTAACGAATTGCATTACATATAACTTACGACATCAATGTCTATGGGCGGTGCTGACCACTTATATTTTATTATTTTTTTTATTCATAATTATTACTAGACGACAGAGAGAAGATGTAGTGCCCTCAAATTTCTCTGAGATTCACGAAACAGAGAATTATCATTTACCTAAGTTTAAATTAAAATGAAGTGAAGATAAAAAAAATTAAGTGTACTTAATTGTTATTAGTACTACCGATGAAATAAGGCAATTACATAATTAAGATGCTCAAGTCTTTTTTATAATAATTAGCTCATTTTTAAACATCGTGAATAACAGTTCCTTATATTGTTCTTGTAATGTTTATTTCTTAGATTTTATTTTCATCTTTTTATTTCCATATATCTATTTATTTACTACTTTTATGTGTTTATATATATGTACTTATTGTTTTAATACTTCCATGAACGTAATGTGTGCTTATAATTCATTTCATCCTGAGAAAACTTGCACGGGTCGGATGAAAATATTCCACATGTGTTGGATACACAACCCTCTTTGGAACAGCGTGGTGGAGTTAAGTTACCTTCTATTACGAAAGGAGAAGAGACCTTAGTCCATGGGACACATTATTTACAGGCTGTTACTTTTAATTTTTACTATAATCTTAATTAAAAGTCCGCTAACCTAGAGCCAAGTTTGCTCTTACTGCGAGTTCCCGTAGATTTCTGCGTATAATTTATTATAACTTGTACAAAATGTAAACAAGTATAAAATTATGGAAATAGACAAAACATACGAAGTATTGTATTTTCACATCTGATATTGCGTGTTTGTTGATATTTAACACCGTTTTGAGATGTTATTTTAACACTTTGTACTGTTGAATATTATAATTATATTTAAATTTTGTAAAAGGTAATAACGGTAGTTTGCGGTTGTTTTTTTTATTAATATATATGAGTTGTTTGTTTTTTATTGTTTATTCGTAGTTGCTTCAGTATTTACGAAAATGGAATACGTACTTATAAACGTATAGAGATATATGCAATTATAAATATCTTTGAATTATATTAAAATATACACAATATAGTAAGTACTCAACCGATTATGGTGAAAATTTAATTACACGTACTCAGAGAGGTACGGAAAAGAAAATAGCATTTTTAATAGTAAAAAAATAAATGGACTCTCTTCCTATTTCTGTCTATCTACTCATGACTTTTTATATAGTTTACAAACATGTTTAAATATTTTAACTAGCTACTGATCATAATTAATAATACTTTTTTATTTTAAAAAACGCCTTAAATGACAAAGGTTGTCATTATTTTATAAATATTACACGTAAAAAAACATAAAGTTTCTTTTTAGTATAGGTATGTATTTCTAAGTTTTTTAATCATCAAAATATCTTAAAGAGTAACTTCACGTAACTTCATAAATTAGTTTAAAAATAATTTTCTCAACACGTAACCATTAATAAATCAAAATTCGAAGCGAGCCCCTAAACCGACACCCGTATTTTTGACAGCAAAACAAGATGTCTACCGTCAAACGTCAGAACAAAGAGATTCCCTCCAAAAAGCTTTACAAAAGGCGACAAATAAGCGTATAATGATCGTATTCATCGCATTATTCCTTAACAAAATCAATTATTACACTTAAAAAAAATCTTATACTTTTGTAATAAGGTTCAATTTAAATAAATAACCGATTATATAGCGTTGGTACTTTTTGTATTCTTAAGAATAGGGCAAAATGAGCAAACTATGGCGGAGTCTTTGATAATAGAAAATGTTTTTGGTTTACTTCCTTAGTGGTTTGTTTAAACATATGGCTATGACAATGTCTTAATCGTTTCAACTGACGCTTTTGGGACGTATGTTAGTAGTACTTGTTTATAATTAATAAAAAAAATAGAGTTCGAATTATAAATTATTAAGGAATATCTTTCGTAAGTATTTATATATATATAGCAGAATGAGTAAATAATAATATATATATATATATATATATATATATATATATATATATATATATATATATACAATATATATATATTAATTTAAACTTATAGCCTTAGCAAGATATATTAATAATCTGTATCGTTATAAAAGATCAACAGTAGTTTAGCATTTAATTTCTAGATTACAATTAATTAATATCAGCTTAACGCTTGGCTACATTTATTATCATTATATTAATGATACTAAACATCAAAATTGGTCTATTCTTTTAGGTACACAGAGGTAGATGATAAGCACTTTTTTTCCCGCAGTGGAAACACTTGGGAAGTATGATGGTTTTTTAGTATCGTCTATGACTTATGTCTAAATAGTCTATTATTAATGTAATACGTATGTATTGACTGTAAGAGCATCTAACATTGACTCTACCCATAGAGTTGTGGTGATATGACGATTTCTTCCTGACTGATTTCTTCGGCGGCCAATTTCACGGGAGACTAGTGTACTCTCTATTTCCTGACTCTCATAAAGAAAGAGTTCAGACGAATGACCAACGGCCTACATACATACATACATATTTCCAATTTAAATACCCAATAACTTTTTATCGGGCCGACCTGGCCTTTGAACCTCGGACCTCGCGATCTGCGTTCGTATATCAAATCACTAAATCAACGAGGTAGCCTATGTATCAGTAGAATTAATATTAGATGCTGGCGTTCTGTCAAATTATACACACACACACACACACACACACACACACACACACACACACACACACACACACACACACACACACACACACACACACACACATATGTATAGGTATAGTTAGACATATTCCTAAGCGATAATTCATCTGATCTCTTTTCAGTCAGTTGTTAGTTGCGTCGGTTCGCCGTACTTTTTTTTTTATAGAATAGGAAGGCGGACGAGCATATGGGCCACCTGCTGGTAAGTGGTCACCAACGCCCTTAGACATTGGCATTGTAAGAAATGTCAACCATCGCTTACATATCCAATGCGCCACCAACCTTGGGAACTAAGATTTTATGTCCCTTGTGCCTGTAATTACACTGGCTCACTCACCCTTCAAACCGGAACACAACAATATCAAGTATTGCTGTTTTGCGGTAGAATATCTGATGAGTGGGTGGTACATACCCAGACGAGCTTGCACAAAGCCCTACCACAAGTAAAGTAAGTACTTTAAAGCACCTTCCGACTATGATGGTGATTCAATAAAAAGTGCACTATTGTTGCAAATACATTGACGCACCATATTATTACAACGCACATTGCTAGTCTTTCTGATTGGCCGCCGACACAGAATTAATTTAATACATTTTCGGTGGTAGAGCTTTGTGCAAGCCTACCCAGTAGCCAGCCAGTGTAAGGCACAAGGGAAATAACTTCGTCCCGATGTTGGTGGCGTATTGGCGATGTAAGGAATGGTTCATATTTCTTACAATTCCCAATGTCTATGGGCGGTGGTGACCACTTAACATCAGCTGGCCCATTTGCCCGTCCGCCTACCAACACCATAAAAAATTGAATAATTTATTCAGGGGGATAGAAATAGTTAGTCGAGGTGACTCAGTTGATGGAACGTGCAAGTTCGAAGATCGTGGATTGGAAACCAAATTTACTGAACACGTTTAAGTCAACATATATAAATATTTTGAAATGATTATATCTACCTTAGATCAGGTATCAGTTATATTGCGCAAGAGATCCCGTGGCGCTCCTCGTTAAGACTTAAAGGGTACCGCTGATTTTTAGTGGGTATTCTGATGTTTGGGGCGCACTCGGCGCCTTGGACACCGGCGAGCCCCACATCCCCCCCACTGTTCCCGTGGTGGAAACGCGTAATGCATTTTTCCAGCGTTAAAAATAAATAAATATCAGTTATATTCCCGACCCATTAAAAGTTTTTACCATTATTGTAGTAACTACATACATACGGGCTAATATGTCGGTATGTAAACTAGTAAATAGGTATCTGTATATCGAATTATAAATAATATAATGATTTTAAATTAAAGATATATTACGAGTTTAAATATTTATTCAAATTCGTCGGTAGTTCTATTATTTGCTGGACTTAGCAATTGTTATAATAATAGCCTATGTCATTCTTCTTATCTAAAATTATCTTTGCCGAATAATACATAGAAGTTAAGCGGTGGAAATAGGACTCATACTGACAATTATAATATTATAACGTAGTACTGTGCAAAATATCCAATTAATAAATAAATACAAAAGCTGATACCATAAGAGATATTTAAAGCAATTAATTTAATATATATCTAAAAAATATTGGGGTCAAATTAATGTTTATTAGTAACTATAAAAATCAAGATGGCTCAGTGATTATGTCTGTGAAAGAAAACGTTGTGAGGAAACCCGCATTTGTCTGAGAAAAATCCGGCCGTATGTATATCTACCTATATTGGAGCACAGGGGACGAAGCAACAATCCTTCTTTTCAACAAACATATGAGGCTTTAAGACAGCATTTACTACTATTAGTTTACTTTTTACTTTAAGCAAATCAATTTGACAACGAACTTTTGTAAATACATTGAAATATCACACACATTATAAGCTTAGCGTTAACACATAATAAGGCAATTTCTTCGCATATTACGTCAAATTAATCCCTTAGATGATTTAATAGTATCAGCTGTTTAACTGTTTTGGATGGGACGGAAATATCTTGTTTTCCGAATTCGCCCCTCAAGATTACGCCTACTTTAATAATCCCAATTGTTTCACAATGTGAAAATATGGCGAACTTACTAGTCGACCAATGGGAGGCGTGACCGTTTCGATGCCCGAAACGTTCCCGTTGGTGTATTCTCTGTCCGCAATACGCTTCGACCAATCAGAACGACGAACGGAAGTTCGATTCAAACTAGTTCCATTTACGCTCTCAACTTGTGTGGACGCGCGGAATATTTCGAACGTTTTTTTGAAATAATTAAACTTCGTGCCGTTCAAAACATTTTATCTGATTTGTGTGTTGTGTTTTTTGAATACATTTCGAAGACGTCCCATATTATTTTAAATCAAAAACGTGTGCGTTGGCCGTAAATAGGTTGTGCTTCGTCGCTGACGGCTTTTATTTTTAGTTTAGCTTGGTAAAGTTGCTCGTGTGGTGTGAGACGGGATCTTAATTTAGCGACGCATATAAGTGTGAGTATGCCACGGCTGTCTTCCTTATTTTTTTGTCCGACGGGTTACAACTTTGTTGTAATTATTTTTAGTATAGACTGTTTACTTGGAAATGATAGCAGTATTTTGTACAATATAATGAATCTCCTATTGAAATTTGCAATCCCATTGAAATCCAAGTCTTGTTATATAGTCCTACTTTGTATGTAATAATAGAATTTGCGATGTCTTAGGACAGTGAACCCATTAGGATGAACGTAATATTATTTTATCTCAACGTTGAATTAACATTATACATGCAATTTATATACGAAAAACAATTGCTTGACACATTTTGGATTCCTATTCTCTTATGCAGATAATATTATAAATTCGAATGTTTTTTTTTTATTTTCTTGTTAACGCAAAAGCTCAAGGTAGGATTTTTGGGAGTAGGATATATGCGTTTTTATTTAATCAATTTAATTGAAAAAAAATCTTATTCTAATTTAACTACGTCTTGAAAGAATGAGTCTATTAGATGGTGTACGGATCTTAGTACTAAACAATAGTAGGTTCAAATTCGGACTGGCATCATTGAGTTCGTGGGCCTAATTTGTGTTTTACCAATTAATCCTGATTAAATAAATTCGTGATCGGCGGTGAAGAACGAGATCGTGAGGAAACCTCCACGCATCAGATGAAATCTTCCATGTGTAAGCTCGCTAAGCCGCAGTAGAGCTTTATGGGAGAGGTGGCTATTGCACAGCGCTTAGACATTCGGAACTGGTGGTTAACACTTCGTATTTTTGTATCACAAAAATATTCAAGTTCAAATTCTTTACTCAACGTTACATTACACTTTTTAATTGATTATCAAAAATCTATCACATATCTGTAGCTGCTACATACCTATTATATGTTAATATGTGTGACGATATGTAGCCTATTTAAACGATAAACGCAATCGACTTCTATTACTTCAAATGATTACATTTCTCTTGATGTAGACACGACATGCGTTTTTGATTAAGTGCGAAAAAAGCGTCTAGTCTGTGACAGAAACAAAGACCTAAGCTTATAAGTTTAAATACGTACGTCTTATACGGCTTATAAGTTTACATATAATCAATGCTCAAAATAATCATTCATCTATATAAGCATCATTTACATTAAGGCCTTAAATATACCTATACCAATATGGTGGCCCTTCTGTCACTAGTAGAGGCAATAAGACGCAGTGTTATGTTTTTTATAAAGTTTTTTTTTTTAATATTTTGTTGACGGAATACCAATTGGGACACTGATGGTAAGTGGTCACCATCGCCCTGCCAATATTATTCAACCTTGCATTGCCAATGCGCCACCGATCTTAGGAATTAATATGTTATATTCCATGTGCTGTATTCTATGTAATAATATTAATATATGTAAAGAACAGCTATTATTATTATTACTTAAATGCATTTATAAATGAGAAGTGTTTGATGTAAAAAAAGTTTCATCAAAATCGGTTCAGTGATTTAACAGAGTCAGCGTCACAGACACACAGTCTTATTTTACCATTTGTAATATTAGTATATAACTATTTTTAACAAAGAAAAAAATTAACACGTGACCTTCATAGTGGGCTATTGGCACAAGATGGTTGAGTCATATGGATTATAATCAAGGATCGCGAGTTCAAATTCTACACACGTGTTTTATTTATAATATATCTCGTGCACGGCGGTAAAAGAAAAATCCTAGAGACGCCTGCATGTGTCTGATGAATGTTGTCAGAGGTCATTGACCAGCAGTGAGATATTTCAGGGCGGTTTCTTGAAAATCTGCCCCATATCGTGTATCCATCAATCCGCACTGGATCAGCGTGGTGGAATAAGCTTTACAAGGAGAGACTAACCTAGCGGTGATAGAAAAAAAAAACTGTTTCTTTCGCCGGTTCTTATCAGGGCTGAGTGTTTCTTTTCCGAACCGGTGGTAGTTTCTAGTTTGACTATCAATGAGTGTAATGCTTTTTTTATTATTGAATAGATAGGCGGACGAGCATATAGGCCACCTGATGGTAAGTGATCACCAACGCCCATAGACATTGCCATTGTAAGAAATGTTAACCATCACTTACACCACCAATGCACCACCAAGCTCGGGAACTAAGACGTTATGTCCCTTGTGCCTGTAATTACACTGGCTCACTCATCCTTCAAAACGGAACACAACAATACCAAGTACTGTAGTTTGGCGGTAGAATATCTGATGAGTGGGTGGAAACTACCCAGACGAGCTTGCACAAAGCCCTATCACCAGTAATGCTTTAATGTGAACGTATTTAATTTTGAGTGGGACATTTAAAGTAGGTTATTATTAAAAACAGTGACGTCAAAATATAGTCTACTGCGTCTATCAAAGCCATAAGCCCAATACTATTTTTGTCATTACATATATTACGTTAATGAGGTGGTGCCATTTCATTTAAATTATTTCAATATATTGTGAGCCGAACTATTAAGATCGCCCACTTCCGTTCTAATATCCGATGCAATTAGGTGGGTATGTTATAAGTGTCTCTGTCTTTCATAGCAAATAACTTCTTAAATTTAAAGTGTAATAGTTCCGAACCAAGATGCCGCTACGTTCTTTCGATATGGCAATATCGCGTCGCATATATTTTTTTAATTTATTTAAAACACTTTATTGATAACTACAATATTTAGTTGGAACAAGAAGGGACTTAATCCCAGGCATTCCCTGTAAACATTTAGGTTCAAAAGAAATTAAAATTAGCTGGTATTGTGGTCTGGTTTATTTCTGGTCAGCAGTGTAACTAGGAAGGTTTGTTTTCATAATAGGACCTTTGCCTATTATGAAAACGAACTGCTGACATTTGGATGAGAAGCTGGGAAATAATCCCAATATAGTCCGTGGTAGTGGTAGAAAAACTATTTGAAAAAAAGTTTTAAAATAAATCTTTTATCGGGCCCACTTGTATAATGGGCCCCATGCGACCGCATTGGTTGCATTGGAATAGCTACGCCACTGGTTCTGTTCCGGTTTGAAGGGTGAGTGAGCCAGTGTCATTACAGGCTCAAGGGACATAACTTATTAGAAAGGTTGACCTGCTTGCTAGTACACTTACCTATTAGAAACAAAAATAAAGTATCACTTTATGTGATTAGTATTTATGTTATATGTAAATGGCGCGGACACAAAAGTATATGGAAATATAAAACAAACAGTTATGAAACAGACAAGAATCTAAAAAATGAAATTTGTTAGGTAGTTTCATAAAGAAACAAATATTTATACAATTAAATTATTATATTCCCCATGAATATCAACAAAATAATAAATCCACGCATTTTCATCATCTATACAATCTTACTTAGAGTAATATGTCTTATTTTTTATGTTCTTTTCTTAATATAAGATTTTTTTAATTGTTAAGACGTATTAAAATGAAAAAGAGTGTGCAACTCGGTACACGAAGAGTAAGAAATATTTTTGTGTAAGAAATGTGACGCAGAAACGTTGCACTTAAGTCGACCCTTAAATTTAACTCAAATCGCGGTCAAAGAGGTTTTTCTTTCAGTAAGGTATACCTACTACATACACAGCAAAGAATATATACATATATATATTAAATAGCACTGGCTGTCTTTCAGTACTAACATAGTATAAGTTGTATGTATTTGCTACATATATGTTGTGAAACTAAAAACATTGTACCATACAAAGCTGTTATATAAGTATTAAAAAAACATCAAATTATGTAAACAGGAAATTTATATAATATTATTTACATAATTAACATTGACTACTGGTCAGGGCCAAAAAAAAATGCCAATGATTCTACGAGAATAGATTAATATTGTTATAATAAAAAAATCGAAGTGAACTTCTCGTAAATAACTTCCGGTACATTTCCTTTAGTTCCTATCATTAATCGCTATCTTGCGTGAATTGGAATTAATCAACATAATATCCATGATATAAATTTATTCGCAATATTTATTTATTTATAAAAGATAAATAAATAGTGCGAATTTAGATAATATATTCGCTAGGCCGCATGGTACGGTTTAAGAGCGTAGTGTGATATTTAAAAAAAAAGTTAACACGGATAACAGGAAACAATTACCACGGTAAATGAACATGAAAGTATGAATTGTCTTAAGTTATATCATAAGTATCCCATTAGGAGATTAAATAAAATAACTCTTTAAGCATTTATATCTATTATTTCTATTATATCGTTGAAAAATAAAAGATAGATTTATTGGATATAGTGGCCAGTCTGGGTACCCATCAGATATTCTACCGCTAAACAGCATTACTTTATTTTTCTGCTCCAGCTTGAACAGTGGCGGATTTACAAATTTTCAAGGTATAGGCTGTAAAGTTTTTACCGCCTTGCCTCTACAACTGTTGTTGAAATCAACAGTAAACTATAAAAAACAAGAACCCAAAAATACGCAATATATACGACAATTATGATTAAATTCAAGCCAGTGTAACATCTTAGTTCCCAAGGTTGGTGGCGCATATAAGGAATGGTTATATTTCTTACATCTCTAATGTCAATGGGCGGTGGACCAAATGCCCGTCCGTCTTTTTTTTTTTTATATAATAGGAAGGTGGCAAGCATATGGGCCACCTGATGGGAAGTGGTCACCAAACGCCCTTAGACATTGGCATTGTAAGAAATGTCAACGATCGCTTATAGCCAATGCGCCACCAACCTTGGGAACTAAGATTTTATGGCCCTTGTGCCTGTAATTAGACTGGCTCACTCACCCTTCAAACCGGAACACAAAAATATCAAGTGTTGCTGTTTTGCGGTAGAATATCTGATGAGTGGGTGGTACCAACCCAGACGAGCTTGCACAAAGCCCTACCACCAGTCTACGTGTAATAAAAAGTATTGTAAGATATTTTACCTATATGCGATATTATTTATGCTCACGATTCGTCCGTCAAAATTTAACTCTATGAATCATGATCGCTTATATACCCAACTATAAATATTGCTAATAGTTTTCTGTGTCGTGAAAATGAAATGCCTTTGAAATGAGGTGTCGTTAATCGAACATATCGATTTGATTGCAAGTGGTGTTGATTCATTCCTTTATATCACTTGAAGAACACCTTCGAACGACAAATAATGGCAGCCAAAATTTAACAAAAGAGGTCTAAAACGGTGAGCCAACTGACTGTAAAATACACCAGAAAATTCCTTGGAGCATAGATATTTGCAAAGACAGCGATTGCGTGAGATGGAGAAAGGCAATTATTAAAGTTGTTAAGTCTTCAGAATCAAAGTATTGGTGCATCGATTATAGAAGGAGGATACAAATTCACACAGCTTGGGGGTTAGGGGCTAAGGCGCTGTACCGTAAAGCCTTACCGTAAATACGAGGCTTAGTGTACGAGCATCGTTGTATTCTTGGTATGTCAATAGAATTATATTTTCGCATTTTAATATGATACACCGTATAAGCGTAAGTATACTGAATACAGGTCAGATCAGCGTTGTGATTTTCATGAAATTCATCCAACACTTGCTTCTAATACCTATAGTAAATTTAGTATTGTTGTGTTCCGGCTGGAAGGGTGAGTGAGCCAGTGTAACTACAGGCACAAGGGACATAAAGTCTTCGTTCCAAAAATTGCTATCGCATTGGCGTTATAAGGAATGTTAATATTTCTTACATCGCCAATGTCTATGGGGGTGTGACCACTTAACATCACGTGGCTCATTTGCCCGTCCGCCTACCTATAACAAAAGAAAGAAAGCTTTATATTCACTTAAACTAAATAATATGTTCTACCAATTATAGGAGAACACACTGTTTCCAACCACAATAAGAATGTTTAGAATTTGGTTAAAAGTAATTTAATAATATATGTGACTAAACTTGTTACTTTCGTATTTATTATATTGGTATGTCAACACTGCACTATTTGAATTAAGCACATATTCCTCAAAACTCAATTTAGAACAAAAACTTATTTCATTTATACAAAAATATATAAATCTAGCCAGCGCGATTCAGAGAGGCTCCATACCACCCCTAGCGCCGTCCAGTAACGAAGCGCCCGAACCACACATGACAATTTTATTCCTCTCTTTATTGTTTACATTCTGGACAAGTACATATTATTACTCTAAATAAACGATTATATCGTTCAAAAGTACTATCCGCACATCCCAAGTTGCGCGTTTGCGGCGGGCTTAAAAAACATATGTGCGTCAAACATTTCGTTCATAGCCAAAAATGTTATCAATATTGTCGATAAAACTTTTAAACACATGTTTCAAATTATATTATCTCGATGTATCGTAGCTTTCGTGTAATATGAGCGTATAGGGTCATTAATTAACCCCCCGTGGTTATTGAACATAAAAAACATTTAGAGTTAAGATAGCATCGGATTTTGTAGGCCTATTCGATAGCGTATATTTTTTTAATATTTAGTAATGTGAAATACGGTTTACGAGATTAACGAGGTTTTTGTTTATAACCTCTTTTGTCAATAATGTATTTTTTTATTTTTTATTAGTGTGTTCTTTAATTAACCTTTTGAGATATTTGTGTTGCTTGGAGGTATATTGTTTTTATTTTATTTCTATTAACTATAACCGAAGATTTCGTGTACAAGTTTCATGTATTTAATTTTGTATTTATAATAAATGTTGTGCTCTGCGATGAAGGATATCGTCAGGAACCTGCACGTGTCGGATTTAAAACCCGTATTGCACTGTCACGCGACGATACCAGGATCTAGACATAACCTAGATAAGGAACTAAAGGAAAAAAACAGATAAATAATAAAATAAGTGAGTTTTAAAACTTCTTATGAAATGAAAAAAAAATATATAAATGTAACTAAATGGAACCTTGAAATAATTCTTATAATAATTTAATTATTTTAATTTTTAGCATTTACAAAGATTACCCCAAACAAACAGACAGACAGAGAAAAAAAATATAATTGTTTTAATTTTTGGTAATTCGTAGCCATATTAACTTTAAAAAAGTCAGTTATTTTGAAATCACATACGGACACTTTAATTTTATTTATTTGTATACATATGTAATTATCATATAAAAACCGAGATGGCCCAGTGGTAAGAACGCGTGAATTTTAGCCGATGATCGTGGGTTCAAACCCGGAAAGCACCACTGAATTTTCATGTGCTTAATTTGTGATTAGAATTCATCTCGTGCTTTACGGTGAAGAAAAACATCGCGAGGAAACATGCATGTGTCTAATTTCACTGAAATTCTGCCAAACGTGTATTCCACCAACCCGCATTGGAGCAGCGTGTTGGAATAAGCTCCAAAACTTCTCCTCAAAAAGAGTAGAGGAGGCCTTTAGCCCAGTAGTGGGACAGTCACAGGCTGTTACGGTAATTATCATATCAATATTTGTTGATGTTTTATAAGCTCACTTTATAAGAACCTTAGGTACTTTAGTGAACTGTCAACCGCTTCCATTCGAAACGATTCTACCGAAGATATAAATTTTCAATAGTTACTTTTTTTTATAGAATAGGAAGGCGGACGAGCATATGGGCCACCTGATGGTAAGTGGTCACCAAACGCCCTTAGACATTGGCATTGAAAGAAATGTTAACCATCGCTTACATCATCAATGCGCCATCAACCTTGGGAACTAAGATGTTATGTCCCTTTTACCTGTAATTACACTGGCTCACTGACCCTTCAAACCGGAACACAACAATACCAAGTACTGCTGTTTTGCGGTAGAATATCTGATGAGTGGGTGGTACCTACCCAGACGAGCTTGCACAAAGCTCTACCACCAGTAAAAGGTTATAATCGCGTATAAATTATAGAATTTCTATTTAAATGAATAAAAAATGGCAATGTGGAATTTATATTGATCTAGTTCTCGAAAGATTTTAAGTTTAATTCAACAACTGACAGATTATATAACATTCACACAATACATATGATTTAATGGTAGAAGGTGGTAGGGCTTTGTGAAAGCTCGTCTGGGTAGGTACCACCCACTCATCAGATATTCTACCGCAAAACAGCAATACTTGATATTGTTGTGTTCCGGTTTGAAGGGTGAGTGAGCCAGTGTAATTACAGGCACAAGGGACATAAAATCTTAGTTCCCAAGGTTGGTGGCGCATTGGATATGTAAGCGATGGTTGACATTTCTTACAATGCCAATGTCTAAGAGCGTTGGTGACCACTTACCATCAGGTGGCCCATATGCTCGTCCGCCTTCCTATTCTATAAAAAAAAAAAAAAAAAATGCAAGCTCGTCTGGGTGGGTACCACCCACTCATCAGATATTCTACCGCAAAACAGCAGTACTCGGTATTGTTGTGTTCCGGTTTGAAGGGTGAGTGGGAATTACAGGGACAAGGGACATAACATCTTGCTTCCCAAGGTTGGTGGCGCGTTGGCGGTGTATGCGAAGGTTAACATTTCTTACAATGCCAATGTCTATGGACAGCCACTGGGTCACTGAGACCCTGGCCCTTTGGGCCAGAATGAAATGACGCGACGGTCAAGACCGTCGACGAGTAGCAGCCCAGGTAAAGGGGCCCCGAGGCCCGTACCTTGACTGGCCTAGGCCAGCCAGGATGAACGAACTCTCTCTGTCTATGGGCGTTGGTGACAACTTACCATCAGGCCCGTATGCTCGTCCTACCTATTCTATAAAAAAGGAAGCGTGTACAAACATACACACACACAAACTATAACTATACTTCTAAGAATTGCATGTTAAATCGTTACATTTTCATATATTATATATTTAATGTCACATTGCCGTTTTTGAAAAACATAACTATTTATACCCGACATTGCAAACTGATACATAATCTGTTGTTAGACATGAAAAAAAATTTTTAGGGGTTCAGTGGTCACGTCAGAGCGTCACGGTAGCATGCGAAAGCGATCCCGTGGCGCTCCTCGTTAAGAAGGAAACGGTACCGCTAGTTTTCTAGTGGGTATTCCGATGTTCGGGGCGCACTCGGCGCTTTGGACACCGGCGATCCCCACATACCCCCCCACTGTTCCCTGGGTGAAACGCGTAACGCGATTTTCCAGCGACAAAAAAAGGGGTTCAATGGTCAAAGTCTAGCCATTAAAGCGTTACACGCAGATAGACGAAGTTACTTTAACATTTATAATATTAGTATACGTATTTTAGTTCAGAAATGTGTAAAAAAATTGCACCTTACTCATTATAACCAGAAACCATTTTAAGTATAAATTATTTATACTAAAATCCTCGCATACCAAGAATAACATTGAAAAATCAAATTAATAGTGAGGCGATTTGTAGCATTATCGTGCTGCAGTAATCTGTCGATAAATCTTGTGTTTTACAGCTGGTGCCCGTAGATAAGATCGCGACGCCACGTGGGGTACTAGTGATGGCTGAAATATCGATGTTAATTTTTAATGTTTGTTTATTGTTAATAGTGGCGTAAATTTAAATGGATACCACTTTTATATTTTATTAATTATAATTGCTATAATATTATTATGATTAGTGACTTTGATTTTTAATACAGAAGTTCTGAGAATGTTCAGAAAGAAAATAGAAAAACAGTTTTTTTTCATATTATATCATTAGTATGCAAAATAATATAAGAAAGGTTTCTGTAATGTATGGTTATAATTACATTACATGTTTTATTTAATAAATTCAATTATGTATGACGTTACCGAAAATGGATTGTATAAATATTTTGGGAATGATGAGAATTTTTGTTAGATTACATTAATCTTGAACGATACTGGATTATATACTGTGGTCCGATGATGTGAGCTCTATTGTGACGAGAAATTGCTGTATAACTTGTCACAGAGTCTTATTTACTAAGAAGTAATAAAACAGCCCTTTTTTTCTCGCTGGTAAAACACAATTATGTGTTTCCCCCACATGAGGTGGGGGGTATGTGGGACTCGCCGCCACTGAAGGCGCCGGAATACCCACTAAAAAACCAGCGGTACCCACTCCGTCTTGTCGGGGGACGTCACAGGATCGCCTGCGCATACTACCGTGAATAAAACAGCACCTACATATTTCATAAAAAAAAAACAAAACTAAACTTATCGAAGTCCATAGTTGCGAATAACATGTTATCTTTTATGTATTCTTAAAAAGAATACTATTTTTATATCAGAATTGGGTCGTTTTATATAAAACAATATACACATAATCGAAGCTGGTAGGTCAATTATATGGCGTGGGTGTAATACCATAAATACATGATAGAAAAATTCCTCTTAGCCGCCTGTTGACAAAATGAACCTCTTTGGAAGACTGCCAAACATTATGACAGTTAATGCCGTATATCTTCAGTGCCATGAAATTATACAAATATTTCTATTTTTATCCATTCTGGAGCAGCCAAAGAGGGTAATGTGTTTATCCTATTTGTGTTTTTTTAGAGCGGCTTAGATGGTTAATAATGGTGAAGTCACTGTTGCTAGATACTAGCATATTATATTGCCTATGTGCTATGATTAACGTTATGTACATACATAACGTTAATCAATAAATTTAGATAGTTGAGGATTTTTCTTTACTCGTGTTAGTTATGTATATTATGCTAAACTAATATTAAAACTACTTTATGGCTAATAAGATTTAGTCAAGTTGAGGATTGTTGTAGTATTGTTGAACGAAAGCATTTATTGACTTTTAAATTTAAAAAAATGATAAAAGTCGCTTGTGTGTAACAGTTGATAGACGAATATTGGTGAGTGGGTGGTTACCAATACTGAAATACACTTGGGTCTTCTACTTATATTGCTTGGTATTTACATAGAAGCTAAGTCGAGCCTAATTAGTTTCTAAATCTGATGAGATCAAATATTAATTTTAAATCTTTACACTTTATCGAATAGATAAACAGTGTACAAGGATGTCTTTAATCCATAAATATATATAATACTAAGTATATTTTTCATCTTTAATTTATAAAATAAATTTATAATACGCACCAATTGAATCAAAGTATTATGTAATTTCAATTATTTTTTTCCTTAAGAGAGATTTCCTCATCAGTACACTTACGTGTTCTTACTAGATAGGTCGGTGCACAATGTATTGCCCAAGGTGTCAGAATATAAATCGTGTATACATTTGACAGAGACATTATATCGTGTGTCGTTTTAACTCTATAATTCTTTTAGTGCAGTAACAGCCTGTTAATGTCTCACTGCTGGGCTAAGACCTCATCTCCCTTTTTAAAGATAAGGTTTTGGAGCTTATTCCACCACGCTGCTCCAATGCGGGTTGGTGGAATAAACATGCGGTAGAATTTCAGTGAAATTAGACACATGCAGGTTTCCTCACGTGCCGTAAGTTTATACGTTTTATTTTTATACGTTTCTTTTATCGTATAGCACGAGATGAATTATAATCACAAATTAGGCATATGTAAATTCAGTGGTGCTTGCCCGGGTATGAACCCACGATCATCGGTTAAGATTCACGCGTTCTTACCACTGAGCCATCTCAGCTATAATTCGTTTAGTACCGTGTGAAAATCTTTATTAATTGATATACTTACTCCATTGAATTTACTTCTCCATTTCTTTTAAACATTTATTTTATTCGGTAAAAGATTTATTTAAATATTAAATAAAATATATCTATATGCGTTTTAAATGTCTGTTGGTAACCCAAAAGGTAAGCTTTCCGAGTCAAGAAAGAAGTTATCTGGACTCTACGACATTTACAATATTTGAAATCATTTAATTCGTTGATGTAAATATTTTAATGTTAACGGTTTTGTTATGTTTTTTATAACAAAATTATGTAAATTGAAATATAAGCATATTAATATGATGTATTACTGAAATAATAATAAATGCTTGATACAAAACATTTGACTATTTAAGTACATTGAGTAGGTATTTATGTACATATGTAATTTGTAGGCAGTACATATAAATATGCAAATATGATATATATGTACGTTAAGAACCAATGACATATTGCTCATATATATATATATATATGTCATCCGACACAAGCAAGTTTGCTTAAAATGTTTTCACCGCCGAGGAAGAGATGAATATTATTTAACGCATTAAAACTCGCTGGCACTTGCACAGCTTGAACCAACAATATGCAATTAAGATAAACGTGTTCTGGCCACTGATCTATCTTAAAATCTTCCTAATATTGATAATATTATAAAAATGGTAAACAATACTTTTATAAACACAACTATAAAATAATTATAAATTAAATATTAATTATCAATATCGATAATGTCAAAATTGTCACATCACTATCAAACCGTCAGCTCCATATTTCAACAGGCCTCCCTCGCGATCGTGTCGATGATAAAAATTACTTAAAACACCAAACATTTAACATCTTGCCCCCTTACGACGCATCCTATCTCTCTTGCTCTTAATTAAATTTAATATGTTGGAAAGAGATAGAAGATTGATGCATTCTATTGTACATAAAGTGATTTAAACTTTATCTGCAACGAATTAAGATTGAATTTTATTTGTTAAGTATATCTAATAGTAAATCGTCTCTTGTCTTGTCAGTGAATCTAAACAATACTTCAATGTACGTGAGTAAATTTAGGTGCTATAAAAATATGGTAAATTAATTGTATTTTCCGAGATTTTGTGATTTGATTCGAATGATTTATATTTAAATTTGGAACAAAAGTTTTTTTTTTACCAGTACAAATGAATCATAAGAAAACAAATTCTTTTGTTCTTTAATAATTAAGTCTTAATGTAAGGGTTACTTACACTGTGGAATGGTATCAAGAATGCTAGCAAGTGAGATTTTCTGGGCGAAAAATTAAACGGCTTCTTCGTCACCAGCCACGTTATGGATAGATTGTTATGTTGAAAGTCTACAAATTGATGGTTCTTTTATATAAAATAGGCGAACGGCAAATGTGTCTCCTGGTGGTAAGTGGTTCACCACCGCCCACAGGCAGGTCACAGGCCGTAAGAAATATTAACTATTCTTAATATAGCCAATTTGTCCCTTGTGTCTGTAGTTACACCGGCTCACTGCCCCTTAAAACCGGAATAGCACATAACCACCAAAAATCACCAAGAAGAAAATGAAATAAAAGTTCCATATCAACCTGCTTAGTAATTATTACGTCGATCAGTAAAAACAAAAAAATAAAACTTGTTATTAGTAAGACTTTTATAAAAAAACAAAACATGGTTCGTAAGGCATTAATAGCTTCAGAGAACCATAAAAGTTATTAAATACAATGTTTAAAAAATCAACGTAAGTTCTTACTTTTGATGTTGTTTGTGTTTATTTTCGGATTTATATTTATATTAGTTTTCACCCGCGGCTTTACCTGACAATGAGGGGGGTATGTATAAAAAATTTCAAGATGATCGGTTGAATAGTTACGAAGTGATAGCGTAACAAAGTCACTTTCGCATTTATAATATTAGTTTGAATTTATATATTTTTTAAATTAAAAAAATATATATATTCAAAAATATTTGTCTTTTACAAAAAGCTTTTTTCATGAAAAAGCTTTATTGAATATGTTGATCATTTAATTTAAAAAAGGCATTCATAATTATTATTCAGAACATTTATTTTTGTTGCAGATGAACGTCGAAATCGTTTGAAGATTAAAATGAGAAAGAAGAGAAAAACGAAGAGTGATTAAAATATATTTAAATGAAAAAATAAAATAAAGCGATAAACTCCAACCAAATATTAATTAAATACTCTAAACAAACTTTAACCAGACAGAGACTGGGTGTTTAATAGTAATCATTGCTTAAAAGTGAACAAATATTAAAAAAGTACACAAGCAGAGCGTACCTCAAAAACAACCTTTTAAAAACAAACTTCGACCCTTTTACAAATAAGTAATCGTTTAAGGTGATCTTTTGTTCAAATATTTTTGGGACTGCTGCCTTCAGTTTATTTAGTTTACGTAAAAAGAACCCAAGCATTAAAAAAAAAAACAACTGAACGTGTTATTACGTTATCTGTGAGAATTAAAGCCCGCGAATTTGTGATTGTCAGTTGTCTTAAGTGAAATCGGCGCCAAAGTTGGTGCAATCATTTCGTGTGTGGATTATTGTTCTGGTGTCAAAGTGGCTGGAGACGAGCATTTGGACATGTTGGGGGGCCCAGAGTGGGGCCAGCGGGAGGCCACCCCCCCTAGAGACGCCCCCCTACCGAGTTTCGGTTTCACACAGGAGCAGGTCGCGTGCGTATGCGAGGTGAGAGAATTTTTTCTTTGTTACTGTATGAATTTAAGCTGATAATTATAGTATTATTGTACCTTTTATCTAGAAGGGTCTTCCATAAATAAAAGATTATTATCATTTCAAAATTATATTATTATATTTTTTAATAATGGTTTTAAAAATATCGAAAAAGAAACAAATTAAATTGATATCATAAAATACTCTTAAGAATAATAATGGTAATTTCATAAAGCATAAAATCTTACTTCCGTTTACACCGTATAGCTTAAACGATTATTTATTTATTGGTTTGAAAATCTCATAACTCGTATTTACGATAAATATGCATAACTGACTCATGGCAGCCATTAAGCTACTTTTTAATTCCATATATTTGAGGTTACGTTAAACGGTTACGTTAGCCCACGTAGATCGTAGCGTGATTTTATAATTACAAACGTTAATGCCGATTGTTTTTACTAATGTCGTAAATAACCTCCACGCGATATCATCTGATAATTACCATTAAAAAAGTACCGTTGACCATATACTTATATACTAATATTAATAAGCTGTAGAGTTGAGTTTTATTGAACGCGCTAATCTGAAGAGAATGAGATAATTAGTATTTTTTTCCTATTGGTGACAATAGACATTAATTAACTTGGTTTAAGTATTTATGAATCGTTTTTTCAAAATAACTAACGTTATGATATTTAGTTAAATCTATTACCTGACATTGTCATATATGTTTGATTGTTTATTCTAAAGTATTAAAAGAAAGTCTGCATCACTGTATTAACTATCCATAGACAATTTCATTGGTAGGAATTGGGAAGATAAATAAACTTCTTTGATCTTGAAGTGACATAGCCTAATCGATCTAGATCTAAAATATTGTAATAATCTCTGGTAATCATTATGGAATCCTAAAAATAATGGCATTTTGAAAATTAAAGTGGATATAAGTAGTATATAATCAATTTTTTTTTATTAATTATAGAAGCGTTATACTTGCTCTTTGATTGATAAAATTCTACCACCTTTGTTTGGTTTTGTTGGTGTTTTGGGTTTGGTTTGGAAATAAACACCTCGGATCTGATGCAAACTGACGAGAGAAACACAGTGGTTTTTTTTCTAGTATAATAATGTATCAGGAACTGTTTGTTTATTCACTCCTTTTGTGATAAAAAGCTGATATGTCACTTAATCATCTGCTACCCACACGAAGCCAGGTCGGCCCGCTAGTCTGCCTGTCTTCAAAATAACTGCCTTCTTTTAAGTTAATATGGCTATTTGCGAGTTACCAAAACCTTTACCTCTAGTTTACCGATGCTAACTAATTTTATCAACTTTAAATATTTTGTATCATGTATAATTCCAATAGACTAAGTGACTGCCTAAAAGTTATTGGGTTTTTCTGTCAGAAAATTCTCAGTAGCAACCCGGAGTCTGAAGTTGGAAGTGTTGTACACACTTCCAACTTCGAGAACTCCCGTTCCTCGGAAAGCACGTAAAGCCGTTGGTCCTGCGCCTGAACTCTTTCCGGTCGTGTCGGATTGCCGTCCCATCGGATTATGAGAGTAAGGGAATAGAGAGTGCACCTGTGTTTGCGCACACACTTGTGCACTATAATATCTCCTGCGCAGTTGGCTAATCTCTCTTGAGATTGGCCGCCGTGGCCGAAATCGGTTTGGAGGACATTGTTATTATTAATTCCAATAGGCATTATGTACATTAAAATGTCAGATTGTAAAGGATTTTTGTCACTAATTGAATTCCATGTTGGCGAAGCCATGGATTTTTCTAGTAATAAATATAACTAGCACCAGGCAGTGTTGCTAGTAACGGTATAATGAAAGATTTTAACAAAGCTAATATCTACGTAGCCACGCCTCTGTAATACGATACAGAGTCGTCAAGGTTACGGGCGGTTTCTCTTCATTATGAACCTTGAGTTACTTGTTCGTTTGAAAACAGAAAACAGGAGAGATGGTGATAACCAAACCAAACACAAATGTATAATGTAACAAAATTCCAACAACTTTTCAATGATTATATTTAAAGTTTTTAACTTCACAGCTGAAACTTTAATTTTTAATGGTATTTTTGAATGTATTGATAAATCCGATTCCATTGTGTGTATTCAAAATTCAGTGATACGTTATGAATAATTAATTTCTAAATCCTAACGGCCTTACACATGAACGTTGCTTAGCAGGTGATTAATTAAACAATGCTGTGTTTTCTTCTTTCGAATGTCAAATCAATAATGATGGAAAGAGAGAAATCACTGATTTCTTTAATTAAAGCCACTTATTTACTTATAAACGCTGCTTGCGTTTATAAGTAAATAGGTAAATTTGTAAAAAAATATTGAATGACGAATGATTGATAGTTTGAAAAGTACTAAATGTCATAAATCGTTCAATCATCAAATGTCGTTTTCGTCTTTCAAATATCAGACATTTTTAATACATAACTTCACTTTCGAACCGAAAGCTCTTCTTACTTTAATGTCTAATTGTGGTTAATTACCAATCATCGGGTTTACTTCTAAATGTAGTCCAGTAAGTGATTAATTAAATAATACTGTCTTCTTCTTTCCAATGTCAAATCAATAATGTCAGAAAGAGCTAAATTAACGTTTAAATAAACAGCCGCTAAGCAACGTTTATAAATAAGGTCGTAATTTTCAAGCTACCGTCAATTAAATCCACATTCCGAACCGGTGATAGCTTTACGATATTTAATACCGATATATTATGGTATGTCTCAATAAAAGGCTTTTAAAGTGACGGTTAAAAAGTGCTTGTGTTACCATTTGAATTAACAACTTGACATATAACCGAGAGAACCCAATGGTTAGAACGCGTGAATGTTTACCGATGATCGCGGGTTTAAATAAAACCACCACTGAATTTTCATGTGCTTAATTTGTGTTTATAATTAATCTCGAGCTCGGCTGTAAAAGAGAACATCGTAAGCAAACCTGTATCACCTGTATGTGTCTTATTTCTCTAAAATTATGCCACACGTATATCCCACCAACCCGCATTGGGGCAGCGTGGTGGAATAAGCATTAAACCTTCACTTCAAAGGAAAGAAAGGTCTTAGCTCATCATATATTTTATTTTATTTAATCATTGTACAGCAATAAGTAATAATAATTAACATTTAAATCTATATAAATTAAAATCTATATTGAAGAATCAATAAAATAAGTCGTTCCAAAAATGTCTATATTTTAAGTCGAACCTAATTATTGTTAGGAACAATATTTTCTATACAAATCGAGATGAATCATTAATGTCACGGGTGAACATCTAACACCTTAATCTACCAACACGCATTGTCACAGCGTAATGAAAAAAATCTTAATACATAGTGGGCCATTTGTAAAAAATTTAAGAGATCCTCATAAATCTCAAATTTATCCATTAAAGATCAATTAATATTTTTATATATATATATATATAGCGTTTGGTGTTAGTAAGTAATCTTAGCAACAAAATGAACGTCGATAATAAACAGATATAATAACAACTTTATATATTATTTGTCTATTGTAATTTTCATTGCGCCGAGCCCTCTAATGGATGGTATCAGTTACCACTAATTTCGCGCCCCCAGCTAACAGGGATGGTGGAAATAATGAGATTTAGGGGTTGTTACGTTCGTTCTCATTGTGTTACACAAGCTGTGAGCCACGACTTTGTTTTAATTGAACAATTTTTACACTTTAAGTACACTTCGTTTAAAACATTCAAAATATTTAGGATCGAAAAAGTTAACGATATAAAAAAATGGTGTCAGTGTTAGTTCATGTACTCTCGCACACATTAACGCACAATTACAAATATTACGCTGACGTCATCTGGCGCTCGAAATTTTACACTGACGTCATTTGATGCTCGAAATTTTACGCTTAATCGTCTGACGTTCGAAGTCTCAGTTAGGCTCTGCCATATACTACTATATATCTACTGTTAACACATCAAAAACATAACACCATAAACCATAGGACTATGATCAACAAAATGTTACAAGAACCCAGAAACGAATTACGAGTCTAATTATAAAAATATATATGTGCAAGTGAAGGGGTATTTGGTCACCACCGCCAAATATTGGGGCCGTAAGAAATATTAGCCATTCTTAACATCGCCAATGCACTACTAATCTTAGTCACCACCGCCCGTAGACATTGGCACCGTAAGAAATATTAATCATTCCTTACATTGCCAATGCGTCACCAATCTTGGGAACTAAGATGTTATGTCTCTTGTGCCTGAAGTTTTACTAGCTCACTCACTCTTCCAAACTGAACAGTACTGAGTATTGCTACTTAGCGGTAGAAAATGAGATGTGTTACCAGACGGGCTTGCACAAAGCCTTACTACCAAGTTAAATATTTAACAAATTCATTCAATTAATATATTATACGTTTGTGTTACGAAATTCTATAAGTTAATAAGTTTTTAATTTTGAAAAAAAATATGTTATAAGAAATATTTATGGTACCTATGTATGTGTATATGGCAACCAAGTTTACTTTATTACGTTTAATATTTTTTTGTTTTTCGGATTGTACATAATTGCTGTTTGCCCTAGTGGGCTCCACAGCGTAACTGGCAGGTAGTTATTTATCATTATTTAATTTATAAACAATTTTATATATAAAAAATGATTGTGTTTATTAGTATCATATGCTTTAATTATTCATTAAAATGTAATGAAACGGTGTATACCCTTTTTTTTCTTTTAACGCTGGAAAAACGCATTACGCGTTACGGCTCGGCGTTTCACCCAGGGAACAGTGGGGGGGATGTGGGGCTCGCCGGTGTCCGAAGCGCCGAGTGCGCCTCGAACATCGGAATACCCACTAAAAAACCAGCGGTACTCTTTGCGTCTTAGCGAACGACGGAAAGGGACGGAAGACGGAAAGGGTACCGCTGGTTTTTTAGTGGGTATTCCGATGTTCGTGGCGCACTCGGCCCCTTGGACACCGGCGAACCCCACATACCCCCCCACTATTCCCGTGGGGGAAACGCGTAACGTGTTTTTCCAGCGTTAAAAAAGGCTTAATAGTTGCTGTTGTCACTTGCGTAAAGGTGTGTTTTTGTTCAACCAACGTACAGCAAATGACGCGGAGTCGTACCTATCGGATATTATGAGTCAGCCGGTATTTTTTTTAATGAGATAACCCAATGAAATAAAATAGAAATCCCAAAGATGTATGAAAGACATATTTTACTACCATGTATAAAAGACATATTTTTTAATGTAATAAAATTAGAAAATCAAAGACAATAATTATAATTAAAATCATCTACTCTACGTCGCCAATAACTTAAAAAAAAAACGCTAGATTAAAAAAAAGAACAAAATGAGATGTTCATTGTACAAACTAAAAGTATATCTTGTTAAAGTGAATTAATGACGACCGTAAGTGATGGGGTTTGAAACCATACATTAAAAGCTATACGAGGGCTCCGCACAATGGGAACCCTGCTGTTCCGCAACCTGTCACTAATAGTGTATATTAATATGTTAACGAGCTTAATACTTAACAAGGGTAACGTTTGGTGGGGGATTTACCAGTTTTTTTTTAAAATCTAATATAGGTAGAAAGAATGACAAATTGTTTTGAAGGTTTTGTTGTGAACCCTTTGCCCCCTGAGGAGAGCTCCGCCGAGCCACGAGCGATCCCGCAGCCTCTCCGATCCGTGCCGAGGACGGCCATCGCAGTGGTTTTAGTGGGTAAGAATCCCACATAACCCAGTTCCCCCCATGGGAGCTGGGTACCTTTCTGAAGGTTTCCACAGCGTGAAAAAAAAATAAGGGAATCAATTTATATTTGTAATTGTTGATGAATGTCGTGAAGAAACCTCCATGCTGACAGATGATTTACTGGTGGTAGAGCTTTGTGCAAGCTCGTCTGGGTAAGTACTACCCACTCATCAGATATACGATGGGCGTCTATGGGCGTTGGTGACCACTAACCATCATGGTCCATATACTCGTCCGCCAACCTATTATATAAATAAAAATATATCCTATCATGTGAATGTGTCCTCTATATAGAAGAGAGTTTTCTACAACGCTAATGGTCGTATGAACATTGTGCTGTTCGCTTTAATAGTCTACCGTGCTTACTTATGACCGGAATCAGGGGCGGATTTGATACCTTGGCTGTACTAGGCCTGTGGAATACTTTTGTCCTAATAAACTCCTAACTGAACTAACTGTTTAAAGTTCTGCAGCGATTGAATATTATACTCACCGATTTCTCTCTTTCTGCCATTAATAATAATTTAACATTCGAAATAACTAACATTTTTGTAATTATAAACATTGTAGTATTATATCATACAAATAATTTATATCATGGTTTATCTTATAACTATGATAAGTTGATGTTCTTTAGGTAAATAGTAATTACATGTTCAATTTAATTCCAAGGACTCCATCGTTCTTAGATGCTACCAAACGGTGTATAGTTCAACACTAATTTCTCTCTCTCTATCATTATTGATTTGACATTCGAAAGAAGAAGACACAACATTGTTTAACTGATCACCTCCTTAACGACACTTATCTATGTATATATATTATAATATAGTTAAGTAGGCGAAAGACGACTCATTACGAGATCTCCTAAACTATCCGCCTGATCGACTTGAAATTTGTCACAGTTATCCATCCCCGACTATGAATGGATTTTACGCTAATCCCATCCTAAATAAAAAAAAAAAAGATTAGCTTGTAGTTATATATACTTTATGCATCTAACGCAATGATAAATTCTTATGTTTGGAGTGCTTTTTGCACTTAATGAATAAATTGTTTCAATCGATGACAATTAATTACTCTTGGACACAATCCCAAGGCAACCAGATGTTCAAGAAATACATAAGAGCACAGTAGATTAACAAATGGGCGAAGAGGAACTGTGAATAATAAAATAAGCTTTCTGATTTCAAATTAAGCAATTAGATTGTTTATCAAATGTTATTATTATAAACCTTCTGATTCCTTTCACATTCTTTAGGGTTAATTATAACGAAAATAAAAGTTGTTTTCTAAACAAAATATAGCCAAATAAAGATAGTATACACATTTATTTATTTATTAGGAAGCCAACGTTATATATTTAGAAATACATTTTCTTATCGTGTATATAAAAACAGTGTTACAAAATATATACTAATTATAGGTTAACTTAACATTCAAATATAAATTGCTATAATCGACGAATCCCAAAAAAAAATAAAAAATATCTTTAATTGAAATAACAAAATATATGATTGAATTTTGGCATTAACATAAACTAGTTACTAGTATAATATAATAATACGGTATAATAACTACACAATAAAAAAAAAAATTCCTTATGATTTTTATATATATCGGACAATATCGTCCGGGTTATTTTTTTAATTTTTCACTCTGCGACTTATGACCTTGTAATTCTACATAAATCTTCATCCCCATTTACCATTATTTGTCTCTACACCAAATTCTATCATAATCGCGTGTGTAGTATTCGTTTGGTTATAATATTTACCGTCAGCTTTCTAAGAATAGAATATTTTGTTTGGCTGAACGTGGGAGATATCTCGGAAAGAACAAGCAATTCTAGAAATTCTTTGTTAGCAAGCTATATATAGCTATAATATGTATATTGTATATGTATTGCTTTTAATTTTGACATAAAAAAAAACCTTGGGCCAACTTACTGGGCCAATTAATATGTTGGAACCGCAGCTCATAGAAACTAGCCCTGTAAACAATATTAACTATAATTGTCATCGTGAATGCGTCTTGGGAACTAAGTTGTTATGTCCTGTAGTTTTACTGGCTCACTCACCTGTCAAACCTCAAATGTGAACGCAACACAAGCTGTTTGGCGGAATAAGTGATAACTGGATGGAATATAGCCTTGGGCTTGCACAAAGCCCTACCACTATAGAAATATTTGCTAATCCGCCTTTATATTAGAAACTAAAAACTGTTCATATGAATCTTAGAATATTCAGAGATGTGAACCACAGGAAGCTTAGCTTACTTAACTGATATTAGATTAACTATTTTATAATTTTAAAAACAATAAAAGACAGTTTTCTAAGAAACTCATTTACGTTTCTGCTCAAAGACCGGGCCTTAATGCCACACATGAGTGCAAAATGCCACAAGAAAATCTTTTCGACGGCGTGTATTTTAAATAACAATACCTTTGGATAAATACTTATTTTATTCGAACGATTTCTGTATGAACAGCTAGAATATATTTTAGTTATGGTTCATCTTTAAATTCAAGTAATTAAAAAGTAATATACATATAAAAATATTTTGTATACATTTTAATTATTATCCTTATTTATTTGTATGTAAGCCTCAACTTTATTATCGTGCAAAACGTTAACATTTAAATACAAAAATCGTACATAGTCTATTATTTATTTAATTTATTTTGGCCAACCAACATATACATTAAATAGACAGCTAAATAGAGGTTGAAAAGGTTTTTTGACAAATGTTCTACTGATTACAGGTTATCGCATCATTCGTGAGAGCATCTCATTATACGTAGTCATTGAATAAAGTTAATAGTTAACAATTACAAGTCCATAAGAATACAAATACATTAACATAATTGAAATTATTAAAAATATTTTGAAATTATTATTAAATTTACGATTGAATATTTATATAAATTTACATATTAATTCAGAGAAAAAAATTTAGAGACCAAAAAAAAAAATCCATAATTCTATATATAATTTAAGTCAATTTAACGTCACACGGCATTGGTGGCAACTGTAACCTCTAAATCCATTCTATATTTACAATAAGGACGATAACAAATGAAACATGCGTTTTGGCAAAGCTCATTTAACCAATTACCTATTGAGTTCGTAATGTACCTAAAATCGAACAGTTCTATACGTTTAATTTCTAACATGGGTTAAATAACTGGTGGTAGAGCTTTGTGCAAGCTCGTCTGGGTAGGTACCACCCACTCATCAGATATTCTACCGCAAAACAGCAGTACTTGTTATTGTTGTGTTCCGGTTTGAAGGGTGAGTGAGCCAGTGTAATTACAGGCAAAAGGGACATATCATCTTAGTTCCCAAGGTTGGTGGCGCATTGGTGATGTAAGCGATGGTTAACATTTGTTACAATGCCAATGTCTAAGGGCGTTTGGTGACCACTTACCATCAGGTGGCCCATATGCTCGTCCGCCGTCCTATTCTATAAAAAAAAATATATTTGCTATCTCTCTTCTTAATATATATTTGATAATAAGTATACTTTACATACTTTTTACTTTTTTACGCATTAATGCGAAAAAAGTGTGCATCCTTGGTTCACAGGGTGCGGGCCAGCTCAAACAAAATTCTAATCATGGTTGCTAGCAGACTAGACTGTATATTTATAAACCGATGTTGTAAAGTTTCAGCTGGACCAGCAAATTGTATAAGTAGTAGATAGTAGTGTTTTTTTTGTAATTTTGTATATGAGACTTGTTACTTGAATAAATAAATTATTATTATTATTAGACTGTGCAGTGTCAGTTGTGAGTACTTGTGATCCAGCGACCTACAGGCTGTGAGTATACGAAGTGGGGTTCCTTGAAGTTTGCGCCCTTGGCAGTCTTTAGTAATGTCACGGATAATGTCATATGAATGTTCGTAAAAAATAAAAAAACAGATATTGTGACGTACGTAATATTACTATTATCACAGGAATAAGCATAGACGTGTAACCTCTATGTCTCGATTTCACTCGGTTAAAAATTTTGTACGAAAAAGTACGGTTTAAAAAAAGTATCTATGAAATGTTTAAACATTTTCAAATGAAAAATAAGGAACGTTTGTATGCTAAAATTACTTTACTAAACTAGTAACTTCTTGTATAATACACCAAGGTGTATTTACTTGTCAAGATAAATAAATCGCCGATAGGTTATTTGAGGTAAAATGTAATGCCCTCAATGGTATTATAAACCAAATTATCGATTAGGAAAAATATAATCCCGGAATAGCAATACTTATGTTCATGGTGCTGCCAGTTTTTGAATGTTTGTTTTATTTAAATTTTCCTATCAAGGAATTACTAATTTCTATTGTTTCCTCCAGTTAAGGAAGCAGTTAAAGCTTGTAACAAGCGTTGTTATGAAAGATCACTGATTGAAATAATAACTTTAAAAACATTTAATCCAAGCCTCAGGGTGGTCCCAACATTCGCTACACAAACAAATAGTTTTGCACATGCTTCAAGATCCGGTTTTTTTGCTGAACCTAAATAAATAATGTTTTCTGCAGACGTTTGAAGACGGTTTAAATAATACCAACTTTTGTTCGATAGAATAAAAACATATATAAAGCCGAGCCGAGATAAGTCTGTCAATAAAACTGATGGTAGGGCTTTGTGCAAGCTCGTCTGGGTAGGTACCACCCGCTCATCAGATATTCTATCACAAAACAGAAGTGCTTGGTATTGTTGTGTTCCGGTTTAAAGGGTAAATGAGTCAGTATAGTTACAGGCACAAGGGACATAACATCACAAGTTTTATTCTATAAAAAAAAAAACATGTAAATCTCAATCAAAGATTGTGGGTTCAAAGCCGGACACAAGCACTGTAAAAATACATAGTAAGGAATCAGGTGTCGGATGACAAAACACCTACAAGTATCCACATTGCGGAATAAGCTTCAAACATTCATATAAAAAAAAGAAGAGAAGACTCTACGTCATTACTTTCATTGCGAAATTGTGGGCTCTCTGAATCCTCACCTGTCCCTATGTATACATAACGATAGTACATAGTATAATACTGTGTACTGTCGTTACGAGTACGTTTGTAGGAAATATATAATATTAGGTCCTTACATATGAAATTGGCGTTTTGTACGGGAGGAATATAGTCATTTTTTTTTGTTAAATATATTTAATTAATCAAAGTATGCATCGTTGTTATCTGTGCACTTTTGCCATCTCATAGGTATTTACTATAAAAAACCATGGGGGCGAGAATCAATAAACTCTTTGAAGGTGGTTTGGACTGCCGCACGGAGTTGAATTTTTTTCCTTGTAAGAAGTTGTCCAAATTCCGGAAAAAATGGTAATCTGTTGGAGCAAGGTCCGGGGAGTACGGTGGATGTCGCAGACATACCAATTGTAGCTCATCTAACTTAGTGATTGTTTGTGTCTTGCGTTGTCGTGAAGAAGCAGTGGCCTAGAGCAATTGACCGATCTCGGTTGTTTAGCAGCTAGTTCTTCCTTTATGGTTTGCAGTTGCTGACAAAAGATATCTGCCGTAATCGTTTTGCCACATTTTAGAAAACTATAGTGAACGACACCGGCGCTAGTCCACCAAACACTCACAAGTAACTTTTTCTGAGTCAATTTTCGTTTAGGGCAGGATTTGGCTGGGTCTTCAGGGTTCAGCCATTGCGTCGAGCGCTTCCGATTATCGTACAGTATCCACTTTTCATCACAAGTAATGATTCGATTTAAAATCCCTTCATTATTGTGTCGCTTGAGCAAAGTAACACAGCAGTCGATACGTGTTTGCAAGTTCGATTCACTCAATTCATGAGGTACCCATCGTTCAAGTTTTTTTACTTTCCCGATTTGCTTCAAATGGATTAATACAGTTTTATCACTTACCCCGAAGCCTGCAGCTATCTCTGAAGTGCTTTGTGATGGATTCGTTTCTACAATAGCCTTTAATTCTTCATTTTCCACGTTGGTCTCCGGCCGTCCACGAAGATCTGAAGGTCGAAATTTTCAGAACGAAAACGTTGAAACCAAAAACGTACCGTGCTTTATTTTGTGACACCGGCGCCGTACACATCATTAATCCTTCGAGCTGTTTCTGCAGCACTGGTGCCATGGTAGAACTCGTAGTCGTAAATATACCGATATTTCATGTTTTCAATGGAAAACAATGTATCGAATATTGCCGCACAATGGTGCGGCAATAAGCGACGCCGAAGAAAAAAATAATGAGCAAAAGACAAATGAATGACTGTTTTCAAAACACAAATGCACCAGCTAAATGAATTTACAAATTTGAATTTGAATATTAATAATTAAAATAAAGATCGACTTCGTAATTTTCCAGAAAAAATAATTAAAAACGTTAAATAATATTTTAAATACAGTACTTACCTGGTACATTTCGAGTCAATGAAATAAATGGTTCGATAAAATAAATATCAATTACGAGAAAATATCAAGTAATATTGATATAAAAAATGGCAAAACCATTAGATTTCTACCGTTATTCCACTCTTAGGGGATACATTTTCGCCATGGATTTATAACTGATGGATTAAAAAAAATATCAAAACGTTTTACAACCAGCTAAGCTACCTATGAACATAAAATATAAAAAATAGTTATATACTAAGTTTGCAAAATATCGCTAGCAGTAAAAGGTATTAAGTTTTTTTGAATCCGTCGCAGTCCTGTTTTTGCGTTTTTGAGTCGAATATCAAATTTATTTATCTAGAAAATATGGTTTTTAAATCTATTCGATACATTTTTTTACTACTATATTAAATTAAACGAGGTTATCTATCTAGTCTATATATCTATATAGATATAAGAATTGTGACGTGAAATAAATAAAAAAAGTGTAAATCGTGTTGAAAATTGGAAACAAAGCGGTTTTTCTCATGAATGATACTTTTACAGGTACTCCAACAAGCTGGCAACATAGAGAGGCTAGGCAGGTTCCTCTGGTCCCTCCCAGCGTGTGAACGTCTCCACGCCCATGAATCGGTGCTCAAAGCCAAGGCCATGGTCGCCTTCCACAGAGGAAATTTTAAGGAGTTATATCGATTGTTGGAATCGCACAATTTCAGCGCCCACAACCATTCCAATCTTCAAGAACTTTGGATGAAAGGTAAAGTATTATTATTTCACTCGCATTTTCGCGAAATAGTACAATTAAAAATCTTGCTGTAAAGCCATTTTTGGTTTTGCTTTATACTAATATTATAAAGACATAATTTGATTTGATTTTTTTTGTATGCTTATTTGTAATGGATATAATAAAAAAAACTACTGAGTCGATATAAAAAAATATTTACCAACTGAAAGCTTTATTATCAGCGAGTAATATTTTATTCAAAAAAAAAAGTTATTCATTTAAAAAAAAAAAATTGCAATAATGTAAGTCGAGGTATCAAAAATTTTCCTATAATGTATATGATAGATTGATTGTTCAACCCAGACGAAGTCGGGGCAGACCGCTGTTATTTATATATATACATTTTTGCAGAGATATCAATGTCACAATACGATGTTCTCGAAGTAAATTTATTCTAGGGCAAAAAGATTCCAGGGATCCAATAATATAATAATTCTGTAAAAAAATTAATTAAAAAAAACATTCATAAATAAGGCATATCACTTAACACAAGATTAGGAGGTAGTATTTCTTGATTTTCAAGCAGAATATATAGATTAAAATATTTTTGATAGACTTTGTAATTAAACTTGTGAAAAAGAATTACTACTGAATTTCTCGTCGGTTCCTCTACGTTGCGAACCTTGTTAACTTTACATTAAATTCAATATGATATGACGATTCAAAAATATCTTTTATCGGTAAAATAGAAAAGTAAGAATTACCAGTTTCAAAAATATTAATTATTGGTTAATATGGATATAAACAGGGACAGGAACTTAAGAAGACAGGTGTATGAACGCATGTGTATAAAGGCATGTGTATGGCCACTTAAAGGTCACCAAAGGCATTGATACAATATGATATACATATATATAAATTTACAGTCCTCATTATACTCTTCGTCCACCATACGATATAAGGCTTGAATGTAAGGGGCATTGTGTGTGACGCTCGCTCACAATTTACAACATCACCGCTACCATGAATGTTACGGTTTTAGTACCTGTAATTATATATCTCACTCGCTCTTGAAACCAGATTACGGCAATGAGTACATCGTACGTAACTCCAATGATGATGCCCTCATGACCGATTTCTAATCTTAAAAGATATTAATCAACTGCGGACATATTATACTCCACAAATGTGTGCGCAAACACAGATGCAATTCTCTGTTACTTCTTATAATATGATTGGACTGCAATCTAACACAATCGGAATGAGTTCAGTTGCAGGCCAACGGCTGTATGTGCTTTCCGAGGTACGAGAGTGTATACACTCCTAAATTCCAAACTCTGGGCTTCTAATGAGAATCTTCGAAAGCAAAACCCGATAATTTTTTACTAGCCCAACTTGGGGTTTGAACACAGGACTTCGGGATCTGTGGCCTTATCTAGCCACTAGACTAATTAGGCAATCACAAAACTACCACGTAGGTATTACTCAGTAGTAGCCAGGCGGATAAAGACCCCGGTGCGATGTTTGCATTGATTGGAACAGATGACTAAAAGTCGGTACCCATACAAAATACACGAATATATATAAATGTCTACAAATTTTGTATAACCTATCATTTTTATTTTCTGCTTGTATCGATCAGCGTAATATATAATACAATATTTAGCTTGTACATGGAATGAGATGGCCTAGTGGTAAGAACGCGTGAATCTTAACCGATGATCGTGGGTTCAAACCCGGGCAAGCACCACTGAATTTTCATGTGCTTAATTTGTGTTTATAATTCATATCGTGCTTAACGGTGAAGGAAAACATCGTGAGGAAACCTGCATGTGTCTAATTTCATTGAAATTCTGCCACATGTGAATTCTACCAACCCGCATTGGAGCAGCGTGGTGGAATAAGCTCCAAACCTTCTCCTCAAAAGGGAGAGGAGGCCTTAGCCCAGCAGTGGGACATTAACAGGCTGTTACTGTATGGTATTATTATGTCTATATAATCTACCTTAGTATATAAGCTTATCAATCAGAGGCTCAGGGACCTCAGCTTAATGATAGATAGATACGGCACTCGAACTTATAAATAATTTTCTCCTATCAGCACATTACTTGGAAGCTGAAAGGCTTAGAGGTCGGCCGCTAGGCGCCGTCGGGAAGTACAGGGTTCGGCGCAAGTTTCCTTTACCGAGAACAATATGGGATGGTGAAGAAACTAGTTATTGCTTTAAGGTAAGATATTATATTCATATTATTATATTATATATTTCCCATTTATACTGAGTTTGAACGATGTTACCGTTAAATTGAGGCTTAAAATTATTCTTTTAACCACATAAAACAAGAGCATATTAATATTACACTGCCGGGCAAAGCCTTACATCTCAATTGGAAGGTTTGGAGCTTATACTTGGATTTCATCAGTTTCGTGCGGGTTCTTTCACGTGTCAATATAGACATATGTTTATAATCTTTGATATTTAGATAAGTCTTCTATGTAAAAATGGTTTGGGACTTGGGCATTGTTTGACCGTTCACTACTATTTAAAGATTTGGCTTCCGGGCACAAAGAAATGTCCACCTCGAATCTAAGGAAGTAGACGTTATTTATTCAATAATTTTATTAGTTAATTAAGAGTAGATAGGTAAACTAATAAAAAGTTTTAGAGTATTTGTGAGATTAATTAGTTCCTTTTGAAAAGTTATATCAAAACGTAAAAAAATGGGTGACAGTTATAAAAGGCGCCTTGGCTGCTACGAGACTTGCCGTCCAGGCACGTGACTCCTTGGGCATATGGTAAATAACCTGCCCTGCCGATCACCATAAAAGACTGGTTATGGTTAGATAAGGTTTTTGTACTATACAATTTTCTGCAACTAGGAATATTAAAGACGTCTTAAACGATGACATTACTAGTGTTAAATAATGAAATAAGATGTCCTCACATATTGCGGCAACTACATATGCTCTGCTTCTAATTGTGCAGGAGATCTTATATTGCTCATATGTGTGCGCAAACACAAACGTACACTATTCATTCAGGATTTGTCACGATGACTTCCTGTTGAAAAAATTGGGCACACGAAAACTCCGTGGGATTTGATCGGTTTTAATTCCAGACCTTCGGTTAAAATTCATTCGTTCTATCGTACTATCTAGGTTCACATAAGTTAATAAATTATCTGTTCTTGCTAAGTTACTTTCGCCGGTTCTTCGCAGGGCAGGGTATTTCTTTTCGGAACCGGTGGTAGTTTCAAATTAGACAATTAATAAGTATGTGTAATGCTTCTATGTTATATAAATTATTTTAATTTTGAATCAACATAGCAATGTAATAATAAATTATAAATTAATAAACATATAAATAAATAATAAATCAATAAACATATAAAATATAATTATCAGGAAAAATCTCGCACTGTCCTCCGAGATTGGTACCTCCACAATCCGTATCCGTCGCCGCGGGAGAAGAGGGAACTGGCGGAGACGACCGGCCTCACGACAGTACAGGTACGTGTCCTTACCACTTCCCAGTTGCCATTAGCTACCCACCATTGATTTACGCCATATTCACATCAGTATTTTATATATTTTTTGTTACCGAAAATTAAATAACGAATTTTGTGACAATTTTCAACTACTTTAATATTTTTATTGGTGTATCAAATGTATATAGTCACATATAGATACATCCATATAATAATAATATCAAAAATAATGTCCTCCAGACCGATGTCGGCCACGACGGCCAATCTCAAGAGAGATTAGAACTACGCAGGAGATATTATAGTGTACAATTGTGTGCGCAAACACAGGTGCACTCGCTATTCCCTAATTCTCATAATCCGATGGGACGGCAATCGACACGACCGAAAAGAGTTCAAGCGCAGGACCAACGGCTTTACGAGCTTTCCGAAGCACAGGAGTGTACACACTTCCAACTTCCAGACTCCGGACTGCTACTGAGCACATCCTGACAGAAAAACCCAATAGCTTTTAATTGGCCCGACCTGGGTAATGAACCCAGGACCTCCGGATGTGCGGCCTTACATCAAGCCGCTAGACCCACTGCCTCGTTGGTCAACAACATACATATTATATAGACATCTAAAACCTTTTTCAAACACAGGAAGAGTAAAGACAGAATTGACGCGATATCATTATGATAGATAAGGTTCCTATACCATCCACTTTTCTTGACTTGATATTAGTTTCTAAGAGAAATACATTACCAGTGCTATGCTATAAAATATCCTGACCGATTTTGGCAACAGAAACTCTTCTCAACATATACTTACCAGCTGCGCAGGAGACCTAATACTATGTGTGTAAACACACGTGGACGCTATTGCTTCAGGTTTTGACACGATGATTTCCTGTAAAAAAAATCCTGTCAAAATATTGACCTATGAAAACTCCGTATGAGCTTGACTTGATATCATTGGCAACTGTAACAGTTTTTAACAGATACTCATTAATTGTGCAGAATATCTAATACTCGTCAAGTGTGCAAACATAGGCGAACTTTATTCCCTCGCATAATCTTATGGATAAACCCGACGAGATCATCCGCAGGCCCAATGGCCGTACGTACGCAGGCACGGGAGTACAAGCCAACCAACTTACTGACTCACTGAAAATGTATTCACGAAATAACACCAATTACACTGTATTCATCCTTTCTAATTTCTTTAGGATTTACAACCCTAGCCATAAACCAAAACAGTAACAGCCTGTTAATGTCACACTTCTGGGCTAAGGCCTCCTCTCCCTTTTGAGGATAAGGTTTGGAGCTTATTCCACCACGCTGCTCCAATGCGGGTTGGTAGAATACACATGTGGCATAATTTTAATGAAATTAGACACATGCAGGTTTCCTCACGATGTTTTCCTTCACCGTCAAGCACGAGATGAATTATAAACAAAAATTACAATTAAATTAAAATAATATTGTATGAGTTAATTAGATAGGATAGTGCAAACCCGTCTTAATGGGTACTCCACTCATCAAATATACAATCGCTAAACAACAATAGTATGTTGTATTTCAAGAGTGAGTGAGCCAGTGTTACTACAGGCACAAGGGTCATAACGCTTTAGTTTCAACGTGGTTGGTGCATTGGTAATGTAACGGTTGGTTGATATTTTGTGCAGTGCCAATGTGTATAGACAGTGTTGATCATATACCATTCGGTGAAACATTTGCCAGATTGCCTACCTATTTCAAATAAAAAAATATATACGGACAGTTGGTCTTCAGAAATAAAAACCCTCATAGTTTTGGACATGAAAAGCCATGAACGTTAGCTAGTTATATTGAGCATTTTTTTTGTTCACATCGTGTTTGCGGTTAGACGAGTAACGCGATACGTATCTACCGCTTCCTCAAAACTCAATAGATTATGTTACAGTCAAGTTTATTCAACGTTTGTTGAAATTGAGAATATTTATGATGAAAGCGCTCACCGAAATGTTTTATTTCGTATTTTCAGTTGTATGAAAAATGTTAGCAATAGCAAGGGCGGACAAAATATTTAACTGAAAGGAAATCATTCCTCTCAATGCCTTAGATCTTATTCCAACACGCTGCTCCAATGCCAGTTGGTGTATGTTGTGTGGTAAAATTCTTCATGATAGGTATCTTCAGCACGTAGCACGAGTAACATATGCTTATTATATAAATTACACCTTTAAAACATTAGGATAAAATTACTAATTATTATCTGAAGCTTACGACGTCTTAAGAACTTGAACTGATTCTTGTGTGGTGTAAATATTTATACACCATGGAAGTGAGACGCTTTACCGCACTAAATACCTATGTTGAATTTATTTTTGAAACAAGCGTATATAACTTCCATTAATAAAGTTTTTACGATGAATAAATTGGTGATGGTAGTCAGTGCCTTATCCCTTTAAAAAACTATTCCAGTAACCATTAACAGCCTGTGAATGTCCCACTGCTGGGCTAAGGCCTCCTCTCCCTTTTTGAGGAGAAGGTTTTGGAGCATACTCCACCACGCTGCTCCGATGCGGGTTGGTGGAATACACATGTGGCTGAATTTCAGTGAAATTAGACACATGCAGGTTCCCTCACGATGTTTTCCTTCACCGTCAAGCACGAGATGAATTATAATCACAAATTAACTTAATTAATTTACTGGTGGTAGGGCTTTGTGCAAGCTCGTCTGGGTAGGTACCACCCACTCATCAGATATTCTACCGCAAAACAGCAATACTTGATATTGTTGTGTTCCGGTTTGAAGGGTGAGTGAGCCAGTGTAATTACAGGCACAAGGGACATAAAATCTTAGTTCCCAAGGTTGGTGGCGCATTGGATATGTAAGCGATGGTTGACATTTCTTACAATGCCAATGTCTAAGAGCGTTGGTGACCACTTACCATCAGGTGGCCCATATGCTCGTCCGCCTTCCTATTCTATATAAAAAAAAAATTAAGCACTTGAAAATTCAGTGGTGCATGCCCGGGTTTAAACCCACGATCATCGGTTAAGATTCACGCGCTCTTACCACTGGGCCATCTCGGCTTTTTAAAAAACCTATTCACCACCACAATATGCAGTTGGAACACGAGACGGACTTAATGCCTGAAGGCATTCTCTGCGCGACAACATTTAGGCTAAGCAAAAATACCTAATAACCTTTGGGGCCGGTTGGCGTGGTTGGTAGATATTTGCCTTCCACACCGAAGGTTGTGGGTTCGATTCCCACCCAGGACAGACATTGTAGAGTATGTATTTACAAAAGAAAAGTAGTCTATGTAATATATAAGTTGTCTGGTTTCCATAGCACAAGTTCTGCTAAGTTTGGGAACAGATGGCCGTGTGTGAATAATGTCCCAGGATATTATTATTATTATTAAATAAAGGCGGTAACCAGTAAATATCATCAAACAATATATGTACGTATAAGTCGTACAATAGATTAATTGCTATGTTTATAATTTCAGGTGTCAAATTGGTTTAAAAATAGACGACAAAGGGACAGACAAGCTGAACATAAAGACAGGTGAGTTTTTGTTATGTATATTGAAAATTAGCGAAACCCTTAATAAGCCTTCATATGGGCCCGACATATAGGCTGCCTACAATGGCCCCTTAAAAAAAAGGAAAAAAAGCCTTCATAATATTTCATTTTATCGTACACATTGTCTATTCGGATACACATACATTAGAGATGGTCTAAAATAAATAAATATTATGCTTTTAACTCGAAAATAGCCATACTAACTTGAGAAAGGCTGTAACTTTGTAATCACAGACATTTCAAATTTATATATATGTATAATTAAGTACGTAATTGTCATAAATATAATAACAATCATAGGAATAGCAAGTCTGTACACTCTGATACTAAGAGTATTGGGGTACTCGTAAGAGCACAGTCTGGTCCTGTTTCACTCACGATAATTTTATCAAACTATATATTTTTTTTTTTTTTTTAAAGCCGAGATGGCCCAGTGGTAAGAACATGTGAATCTTAACCGATGATCGTGGGTTCAAACCCGGGCAAGCACCACTGAATTTTCATGTGCTTAATTTTGTGATTATAATTCATCTCGTGCTTTACGGTGAAGGAAAACATCGTGAGGAAACCTGCATGTGTTTAATTTCACTGAAATTCTGCCACATGTGTATTCCACCAACCCGCATTGGAGCAGCGTGGTGGTATAAGCTCCAAACCTTCTCCTCAAAAAGAGGAGAGGAGGCCTTTAGCCCAGCAGTGGGACATTCACAGGCTGTTACATCATATTTATTTTTACTTGCTGGTTAGGCTTTGTGTAAGCCATCTGCGTAGGTACTACTTACTCATCAAATATTCTACCGTCAAACAGCAATACTTGGTATTGTTGTAATCCGGTTTGAAAGTGTTCTTAGTTCCCAATGTTGGTGGTGCATTGGGGTAAAGGGTGGTTAATATTTCCTACAGTGCCAATATCTATGGGTGGTGGTGACCACTTACCACAAGGTGGCAAATTGCTAATCTGCCTACCTAGCTACAAAAAAAAATCCTTAGTATAAATATAATGTATACTTAGATGGTCTGTCTATAAATGATGACAACACATAAAAATCTTGTTCCTAAGGATTGTGGCGCAATGTAAGGAAATATACGTTGTTAATTAATCATTAATTATTGGCCAATTAAGATTAGGTAAATAATGAGTCTTAGAGCACTTGTGTGATATTGATTACGTAAGATCTTCCAAAAGAGTAACGATTCTAGAAGGCACCTTTTTTTTTTTTATAGAAATAGGAAGGTGGACGAGCATATGGGCCACCTGATGGTAAGTGGTCACCAAACGCTCTTAGACATTGGCATTGTAAGAAATGTCAACCATCGCTTATAGCCAATGCGCCACCAACCTTGGGAACTAAGATTTTATGTCCCTTGTGCCTGTAATTACACTGGCTCACTCACCCTTCAAACCGGAACACAACAATATCAAGTATTGCTGTTTTGCGGTAGAATATCTGATGAGTGGGTGGTACTTACCCAGACGAGCTTGCACAAAGCCCTCCCACCAGTATACCTTAGGCCCCCCCCCCTAAAGCTAGTTGCAAGGTATCCTAGGTGAAAACGACACCCCCCCCATACCTAGTTACTAAGCAACAGAGCATAATTATAATACAGCAATATTAAACATAAATACATTTTACGTGAAGTTTCAGTATTAAGCTATAGATAGGGAAGCACATTCACCCACCAGCTAGGCTTTGTAACACGATACTATTCCAACATAAAATCTAATACGAACCGAAGTCGACTCTATTCCTAATACATTAGAGTCCATTATTAAAATTATTAAATTTAATTTAAATTATCAAACGAAAATAGTCTCTATTATAAAAGAATAAAGTTTATTTTCTATATTGCATAAGATCAAATCGAATTTATATTCGGTTTTGTTCTTAACCGATTAAGCTGAAATAGGTAATGTTATCATTCAATGTATTAAAACAAATATATATAACATAACTCGGTTTTAGTTTTTTTTGTAGGTAGGTAAGCGGTTAGCAAATTGGCCTTATGGTAAGTGGTCAACCACCCATAGACAATGACACTAGGAATTTCTAACCTTGTTCATGGGCCATGACCTTAGGAAGTAATATCTTATGCCCCACGTGCCTGTAGTTACACTGGCTCAATTGCCTTTTAAACGGGAATGCAACAATACCAAGTACTGCTATTTTGCGGTAGAATTTCTGATGAGTGGGTGGTATCTACCCAGACTTGCTCTATTGGTTGTTAAATAAGATACATTCATTAAAATCAGTTGAATATTATATTGACCATCAACCTTATAAACTCTGCTTAGCGAATTTCATTAAACAATGATTTGTCTCTTTCTTTCATCATTGATTTGACACAGACAGAAGGAGACACAGCATTGTCCAATCACTCGATAAAAGTTTATAAGGAAGACCGTAAAGTCTACTTAGTAACAAGCCCACATAGTCCTCAATTGTAGTTGTTTCAAAATTAGCGAGCAATTTGCATCGCGTCTAGTCATACTAAGTAAATTGGACGGAGTTATGCAAAATAGATCGAGACAAAAAAAATGTATTCATGTATATACATAAACTTTAGTCTCTGCTATGTAAATCCGAGCTATGTAAATATATTCCTTATTTATTTTATATACGATATTGTTATTTTGATATATCATTGAAACTCGATTTTTTTTTTAAATAAATTCTATTGAGGCTGAATTTTTCTGTAATTGAATAGGTAGACGGACGATCAAATGGGCCATCAGATGGTAAATGGTCACCAACGCCCATAGACATTGGCATTGTAAGAAATGTTAACCATCGCTTACATCACCAATGCGCCACCAACCTTGGGAACTAAGATTTTATGTGCCTGTAATTACACTGGCTCACTCACCCTTCAAACAAACACAACAATACCAAGTACTGCTGCTTTGCGGTAGAATATCTGATGAGTGGGTGATACCCAGCTTGCACAAAGCCCACCAGCAGATAGTCTAACAAATTGTCACTTCATCACAATCGAATCGAAGCGTGATCGTTATTACCGTTTTCCTTTTCTTTAATCTAATTATTGGCTATTGGCGTAAAATTACCAATTAATTTTGGTTTTGACATATCGTTATGTGTTAACATCATACGCGGCTTCGATTCGAATATATAAAGAATATTAAAAGTTGGATTGAAATTGAATCGGTAATGTATCGTAAACTTTATAGATTAGTAGACAATTCTAGAATATTCTAGTCTATTGTCTATTCCGTGTTTCTCATGAATGGTGAACAGGTTTTACTTAAATTATGTATATTTATATATGTATAATGTATATATATAAATAAATAATATATAATATAAATAAATAATAAGTACAATTTTTTATTTAAAATCTTTCTATCCCAACTAATATTATAAATGGAGAAATAATTTCGTTTGTTCAATTGTTTGTTTGTGTCACGTCTTCAATCATCATGAAATTTTGCATACACGGTATCAGGGGTACAGAGTAGTATTTTTTCTGGTTAAAATAATCTTATCAACGGCCAGCGTTTATTGAGGAAGGTTAGCGTTACGTCCCTTGGGAGTGGGTCAATAACCATACGTGTCAACTGTATTTAACAGGCAAATGCATTGTCCACCAGAGCATCCCCAAATTTATGCTTAGGCTTACAAAACAACAGCCTAGGGTGCCAGCAGCAAAATTAATATAATTTTAGTCTAACCGTTTCGTAATGGCCCTCAAATGTCAAAATTCATCTCATACTTGACCAACTCGTATTGGTGCAATGTGGTGGAATAAGCCCCAAACTCCCCCCCCCCCCCAAGAGAACAGGCTTTGCTTAGAGCTAGTTATAAATTTTCATATATTACTCAATAATAATATAATTTAACAAAATACAAATCAACGGTCAAACACAAAATATATTTCCTTAAAAGTCGGTTAAAACATTTCTCCTGTATTATTTCCCGTCCGTATATAAACAGTTGGAGTGTTTGCGATCGGTGCAACAGAGATAGAACAATACGCGCGAGCGAGACGGGTGTACGTAACATGACACCGCCACATCTGCGCTCTAAAAGCGAACAGGGCCGAACTCGATTCGACTCGACAATTTGCATGGTTTTAACCGACTAGAATCTGTATTTTTTTTAATAATGTCTACTTATAATATAATAAGTACTATTATATTATTTGATTTGTACTTATTTGACGTAGCAACATATAAAACGGAATTTTGCATACATAATATCCTCCGGACCGATTTCGGCCACGGCGGCCAATCTCAAGAGAGATTAGCCAACTGCGCAGGAGATATTATAGTTCAATCAATCTGACACGACTGAAAAGAGTTCAGGCGTAGGACCAACTTTACGTGCTTTCCGAAGCATGAGAGTGTACACACTTCCAACTACTATAGGAAAAGGTTTGGTGTTTATTCCACCACGCTCCTCCAATGCGGGTTGGTGGAATACACATGTGGCATAATTTCAATGAAATTAGAATCATGCAGGTTTCCTTACGATGTTTTCCTTCACCGTCAAGCACGAGATGAATTATAAACACAAATTAAGCACATGAAAATTCAGTGGTGCTGGCCCGGTTATGAACCAACGATCATCGGTTAAGATTCACGCGTTCTAGCCACTAGGCCATCCCGGCTATTCTAATTTTAAATTTATTTTTAAGTTTAAATTATGAAAATTTAATATAAAATATCCGTGGATAATTTATAGGTGATATAAAAAAGCGAAATCACAACCAGTACACGTGATACAACCAGTACACGTGATACAACCAGTACACGTGATACAACCAGTACACGTGATACAACCAGTACACGTGATACAACCAGTACACGTGATACAACCAGTACACGTGATACAACCAGTACACGTGATACAACCAGTACACGTGATACAACCAGTACACGTGATAGATCTAAAACAATTTTGCGTCAAAAACGTTGAAAATAGAAACGGGACTCAAAACAAATAACTTAAATAATTCTAACAAAGATTTTACACTTGAAAAGAATATTTAATACTTTCAAGTAATTCTAAATGAAAAACGAAATATTGTACAATAGCCAAAAACCGTATTATCCTCTTAAAATCATTCTACCGTGTACAAACAGGTAGTTCAAAGTATTAAATATCTAAAGCAAGGCGCCATCATTGTGTATCAGGCAAACATCTAATTTCTAAATCTTTGTGCTCGATGGAGTGGAAATGTCTGCTTCAATGGACTTATTGCCGACTTGGGATTAAAAAAAAAAACTATTCGACCTCCATGGTACTGAAAACTCTTTTTTGTTTTATAAAATATTTGTCGTTTAGTCATTTGTTAAAAATTAACCTATAAATACTGTATTAATTATAAACGTTCCCTTGCTGGGGAAGGTTCTCTTGAGGATATTATTCCATCACGCTGCTCCAATGTTGATGGACACACGTGTTAGAATTATCGGGCTCATGTATATTTGCTCACGACGTTTTCCTTTATATAAATAATTATAAACAAATACAAAAGCACATGAGATTCAGCGCTAGTCCGGGTTGGATTTGAACCCGCAATCATCGTTTAAGATTCTCATGTCCCAACGTCACGATCTCAGTTGTACATATTGAATATATAATTGTTCTTCAATCGACTATTATTATTATTTTATTGACTAATTGGTAATATGTTACACGTGTATTTTATGTTAGTAAAATATCAAAAATACATTTAAAAATAATCCTTTTTATATACTCATATAAATGTGTCTGGTCAGTGGGTTAAGTAATAAGTCTAGGGTAAGGCTAGATCTGAAGGTGGCTCAATAATCATTTATTTAAAATAAATACAATATATATATGATATAATAATGCAACTATTTAAAAATATTATTATTCGGTTAATAATATTATATTAAAAATGTTATATTAAATGGAAGTTAGTGCAAGATGACATTGTTAATCGTCTTATACATATATATATATATATATATATATATATGTACGGACGAGCATATGGCCCACCTGATGGTAAGTGGTCACCAAAGCCCATAGACAATGGCATTGTAAGAAATGTTAACCATCGCTTACATCACCAATGCGCCACCAACCTTGGGAACTAAGATGTTATGTCCCTTGTGCCTGTAATTACACTGGCTCACTCACCCTTCAAACCGGAACACAACAATACCAAGTACTGCTGTTTTGCGATAGAACATCTGATAATTACATAAATATAATAATAAAACCAACGATCTTCAGATTCAGCTCAGTATTCTATCGATTGGGTTCACCTTAAAATTAATTAAATGTCTGAGAATAATTATAATATATACCTTTTTAGGTAAATATATAGAAAATACGCCCCTGCCCGTTGACATAGTTATTCTTTATGATCTCTCTAGACAGACAAACTGAATTCTATTTTAACGTCATAGTTAATTTTGTCACGCGATAACTTGTTTTATGGCGTGAATTTGTATTTTATAAACATTTCATATATAACTATGTAAATAACAAATATATACCATAGGTTTTGGTTTTATTTTTAATTGTTTTATAAATTGAACTATAGTTATAATATTGGTATTGTATGGACTTATAATATAGTGCATTTGCGTAAATAATATATGTAAAAAAAAAATTTTTTATATTTTTAACAGGATTGTAAATTAAAAAAAATACTTTTAAAGAAAATATTTTTAATAAGTACATATATATTAATATGTACAAACCAATAGTTCCATATTCTCATTCATTAATCATTAAGTACAAATTGTGCGATGTAATCGTCAATTTTGAATATCAGACTTAATTTATTAATTATTCAACATAAATATTACTTATATTAATGAAACCTTAATGAAATTAATATTATATATTGAATATATATGGAAGACATTTATAAATTTCATTATATTACAGTAACAGCCTGTGAATGTCCCACAGCTGGGCTAAGGCCTCCTCTCATTTTTTAAGGAAAATGCATTGGAGCACGCTGCTCCAATGCGTATTGGTGGAATACACATGTGGCAGAATTTCAGTGAAATTCGATACATACAGGTTTCCTCACGATGTTTTCCTTCACCGTCCAGATCGAAATTCAGTGGTGCTTGCCCGGGTTTGAACTCACGATCGTCGGTTAAGAGTCACGCGTTCTTACCACTGGGCCATCTCGGCTTTTTATTATTTCGGAGTTATATAAATCATAAATATATAAAATAAATTAAAACTAAAAAAACTGCAGTGATATTACAAGTTATAGAAAAAACAATGAATCTGTATCATTATTTTATTGTATAAAGTTGATTATGTATTTAATTTAACAAAAATTTTAACTATGTACTTGGTTTCTTGTAGATTCTGTACATTACATATTTTAATATTAACAAAGAACAATTTAAAATATAAATATTTATTAAAAAGACTAAAAAGTATGAACTACCGAACAAAAAATTATATTTGTCTATTCACGTCCGAGTCTAAGTCTAGCGGCGCAAAAAAAAACAAAATAAAACAAAATGGCCGCTCTCAGCCGTAGTATCAAGTTACCTCAGGGGCGGCCTGTCAGCGAAGATACGTCATTTTGTGCTTCAGCCTGATCGAACCCGACTACCCATTTTATACCCGTCTATATTGACCGAAACATGATACTCGCTGGGGCTTCTTCGCTATTAATTTTACCAATATTTATCGTGAATCGAACGAAAATTAAAGAAAATATTCAAACAAACAAAAGATTTTCGTTTGATTCGTATGCAAGGATATTTTATTATACTTTGTATTTATACTGTTATACTTCTTTGTATTTTAACAAAAAAAAAACCTAAATATCTAAAATTATTAACGGAAGCAAAACAATACTTCTTTATCTTATCCCGAAGGAATTAATTTTTAACAATTAAAATTACTTATAGCCTATTCCAATCTTTTACATTTTTAGTTATTCATAATTCACTGTTGGAAATAGGCCCAAAGATCACGGAGCCAATCCACTGATGAACATAGATCGCTCCCTAGGAGTACAACCTGCCTAAGCTCTGAGACCTCCTTCAGTTGCCCGTCCTCATCATCATCCTTACGTTATTTACCTAACCGCCATCTCCACTTTAGAACACGTCTACCCCAAAAATATTTTTATTACCTTACGCTAACATTTTATTTCTACTTAGTACCGGTTATTAAATATTTTTAATATAATTATTATAATATACGACAGAATTATGTAAATTAAATATATTATTTGATCTACAAATATCCCATTAAAAAGTATCAAATAAATATACATAAAATTATATAGTATTTCCATCAAAGAAAGATAGACCTAATTAAAATAAATCGCCAAAGAGTAACCTTACTAAATTATTATCAACGGACATCAAATTATTTTTCATCCCCATGTGAGGGATTTATTAGGCACCTTATGGCCTTTTCTGTACCTTTCAACGTGTATGCAATGTTTCTTAATGAACAATTGAGTAGTTAAAACGTGAACGCATAACAAACAAATTAACTCTCATTTTCGTATTTATAATATTAATTAAGTCTTAGTGGGAGGAAATGTACTAATGGTAGTAAGTAAATAATTTAATTTAGAATGATTTTAATGGACGTCTAGTAAATGCAATAGACTATTGTAATTTTACAATAATTTATACATCTTATAGCCTATTCCAACCACAGAAGGAATAATGACAAATAAATAACTTTGACATTCAATTGACGCAATGTCATTGGTCGAGATCTTGAATAATCTATGGTATTCACAATGGATTCGAGAAAATGTGGCGTTTTAAAAGCTGGTGAATTTGAATGTTGTCGGAATTTTTGAAGTGAAATTAAATTAGATGTAAGTTATTAAGTTGAATAGTGTTGAATTATAAATAAAGATACGTATATTAATCAAGAACAGCGCATAATATAGCAGTACTATTCGTAAATCGCATATAATACGCAAATCTAAGGTTTGCTCATCTTTACTCCTTCGACAGGAATAGAAATGTTGCCAGTGTTTGTCTGCTATTTTACTGGTGGTAGAGCTTTGTGCAAGCTCGTCTGGGTAGGTATCACCCACTCATCAGATATTCTATCGCAAAACAGCAGTACTTAGTATTGTTGTATTCCGGTTTTAAGGGTAAGTGAGCCAGTGTAATTACAAACACAAGGGACATAACATCTTAGTTCCCAAGGTTGATGGCGCATTGGTGATGTAAACGATGGTTAACATTTCTTACAATGCCAATGTCTATGGGCGTTGGTGACCACTTATCATCAGGTGGCCCATATGCTCGTCCGCCTTCCTATTCTATATAAAAAAAAAAGATTTAATTTCCGCTTTAAAAAATAATCGTATAGGACATGGGTTTGTCGTTATAGGCAGAATCTTTAAGTGTGTTTGTCTATAACGTGTATAGGACAGTGTTTTATTTTAAAGGGTTTTTCCTATAGCTAGTGTTTATCACTAGTGTTTAACGTGTCGTACTAACATGTCCGCTGTCCGCAGCGGCGGGGCGGGCGACAAGGCGCTGGACTCGTCCACGGACGACGACAGCGACGCGCCGCACGCCGCGCCCGCGCACGCGCCGCCGCTCTACCCGCTCTACGAGCACCCGCTCGCGCACCTGCAGTACCACCACTCGTGACCCCGCCGCTAGCTGTAGCGGTGACAGAACAAATTCGATGTTCAATTTCATCAATTGTAATTATGTCCGAGCGACTGAGGTCGGCGTTACCGGGACTCACGTTCACACTGTAAAACGCATCACACCCTAAACGCATGTAACCGACACACCCACGTGTTCAAAATGACAGCACAACACGACATACATTCGATTAATTAATATGTAAATCTAAAGAGAACTCGCTTCTCACTCGTGAAATTTCGATAATTCACGATACACTATTGGAATACGTGTATCCTTTAAATATTATTATTAAATACAATATCGCATATCACTTTACATTTCATGATAATATCTGCGTTGAGATTCTAGTTGGTTCTTACAGAATAGCTGTAATATTTCGTTTATAAACTGTGTGGAGTCCATTTGTATTCTGTCATATATAAAGTACATTTTAATTAAAATAATTATTTATTCTTAGTGAAATTTAGAATCGCTTTAATATGTGATTATCATATATTTTGTCCATAATCAAATACTGAAAAAAAAAACATTAATTGATTCAATAAAAATCACTGATAATTATAAATACTATAAGTATACAATTTTTATTCTAATAACATTAAAAACATAATTAACAAAACATTAAAATTGTAACTAAACATTTCATTTAAAATGAAAATAAATGAAATTTAAATGTATGTCTAATGTCTCTGACATAGGTATAGTCTGAATTTGTGATTAAAAAAAAAATTGGCTTCCTATTGTTATACTTAGTTTATATTCATCAATTAACTCATAATGTAAAATACTCAGGTGTTAAGCAATACACAATATTATTGTAATTTAAAATAAACTGCCAAATTTATTTATATGTTTGTCGCATTTTCATTTTTAAAGTATTAATGAAAACTCATATTTTTCATTAACCGATTCCACTCGTTTCCAATACGCTAATCTAATTCGCTACGACCATAGCTTTGCGTTGCTATTGAGAGAGTTGTAGTACAAATGTTTTTTGCATATTCAGCATTCTCATAAAATATTAGACATTTAATATAACGAACATTTTGCAATCGCCTGAATTTCACAAGAGCGCGTCGTCTCTGAAGTCCCAGGTTCGATCTTGCCCCATATTGGTACCCCCGTTTCTAGTAAAAACCTTATATGTAGTCGGAAAGTAGGATAGAGGATATTGTTTGTTATAGTTTTAAAAATATGTATCGTACTGGGTAAAGTGTACTGTAGTATATGAGGCCTAGTATATATGCTTAGACTAATATAATTTTACTCTTATTACTTCAAATGTCAAAGTAGGGGTCTTGGATATATAAATTCAGGCTTAAGTGTGTTCATTACCTATTTGGCTATCTATTTTCACAAGTGTGGTCGTAGCTTAAGATTATTTCACATTATGAATATAGGTGTTTAATCCGTTATATCCCAATATTTAAAACGATCATTTTTTGAGCTTAAAATGGCTTAAAATTGATTACTTTTATTTATTATATATTCATTTAAATGTAATTCTAAGTGTAAATATAATAATTATTAAATTATAAAATATATCAACATCTTGTAGATATATGTAAGTTGAGTATTTTGTGATCATTTATACATTACATAACATTTAATGTATTATAATAAAATAAATTAAAATCATATATCCTACATTGATTTGAACATTTTATAACAATTTTTAATAATAGCATTTGACGATCTTGTAAAAAAAGAATTGCTCAATTGTGATATTATTTTAATTTTTTTTTATTTAAAATAAATAAATAACACGCGACCGAAGGAAAAGCTTTTTGCGTTAGAAGCGTATCATTCAAGTGTTACATATAAAAAGTTGCACACGGAAGTATCACTTCAAAAATAATCACGTGCATTAATCATATAAAAATATTTAACGAGGTCGTAAATAATTGAAATAAAAATATGGATCAACCAAACAAAAAAAAAAAACAAATAGATTTTTTTATTATGTATTTTATTCGTAAATTCATGACACACACACATATACATACATATATATATATATATATATATATATATATATATAGAGGGAGAAAGTCATTTTCAGCATCAATTTGTGTAAAATAAAAGCCAGAGCACCATAAATGATGAAATCACCAATTATTTTTATTAATACATAGGATTATGTGATCATTTTAAATTCCTTTTTTTGTTATATATAAGGTGATACATAACACAAAACAATGTAGGGGAATTATAGGATTTGACTTTAGAAACTTTTATATAAAAGCTATTGTGCATATACATACGCTTGTCCTGACTGATTCAATCAATCAATGCGCTAAAACTACTGAGTCTAGAAAATTCAAATTTGAAATGTAGGTTTATTTTCTGACCGTTAAAATTTTGACTTTAAAGGGGGGTAATGGGAGGTGTATGAAAGTCTTTAAGGGAAGTTTTTCCCCTTACGAAATCGACAGTTAATTTCATATAAATTTTAAGGTCACTCGGTGTGTTTGTCGCGTTAAATGTGCTTGCGTGTGCGCATGCCTGCTATGGACCTTTGGCCTGCACGGTATAAACAATTGTAATAAGTTAATAAACTATTATGAATACTGCTAAAATTATCTAAATATTTCACAAATTTTATTAAAGTTACTTTATCTTTGTGTCGTATTTATATTGAAGATGTTTTCTCTGTGTATAATACTCTGTACACCACTGAGGGTACAAATTCATTTTCAATATTATATTATCATTTTTATTTTAAATGTAAACCATTTTAAGTGTATAAAATAGTATAGTGATTTTAATTGGTTATTTTCACAACAAATGTATCGTTTTAATTATTTATTTATTATATGAATTAATTTAAGGCTTGTATTGTATAAATAATTATAAATAAAATTAATCGTTATTTAAATGTAAGTATTTTTAAAAAGAGGCGTGTTGTTAAAAAATATTGTTTTATTTCTAATAAAGTAACCTTTAAATGTCCCGCTGGGTTAAGAGGTCGCCGTTTTGAGGGGCTTGGAGCATATTCTACCTGGCTACATCAATGCGGGTAGGTGGATCGTGGCTGATCATTCGACATGCAGTGTCCTTCACCTTCGAGATGATAAACAAAAACTAAGCACATTAAATAAGTAGCTTGCTTGGTTTGTAATCGTCACGGTTCTCGATATAATTCTTAAATTCGTTTTCTAGACGATAAACCATATATATACTTTGATCTATTTTTATATCATATAAGTCTATTTTCTTTAGTGTACATAATATATATGCGTAAATAATTTCGTCAGTTTTATAAATAACTAACTGACCTATAAGAAATACCAATAAGCGACAGTACCGATTTTGATGTAACTTTTTTGATTACATTATAGATTTCTTTTTATTTGCCGGGAAGGCAAATGACTCCACCTGATGGTAAGTGGTAGTAGAGTTCAAACGCGACGACGGCCAGTACAGTCGGGAATGTTCTGCACTAGCCGCCCCCGCCTTGCCGGCCCGCAAGATGCCTCTTCACGCCTCGTTGCGATTCATTTGCGTTTGATTTCATTGATAATGAATAAGGCAAATTTGTAAATTACTTTTGTATCGTGTTCATAGTGGTATGTAGTTTACACCAAAATATATTATAATGGACACCCTACACATGGTGATAAACTGACAAGATATACTTGTGTATAATTACTGGCTTGTTCACTCTTAATAATACAATGTATAGTTTGATTCTAGACTGCCTCGTTGGTCTAGTGGCTTGATGTAAGACCGCAGACCCGGAGGTCCTGGGTTCAATTCCCAGGTGGGGCCAATAAAAAGTTATTGGGTTTTTCTGTCCGAAAATTCTTAGTAGCAGCCCGGTGTCTGGAAGTTGGTAGTGTGTGTGTGTACTTCCTTACCGTTGGTTGGTATAGGGAATAGAGAGTGCGCCTGTGTTTGCGCACACACTCGTGCACTATAATATCTCCTGCGTAGTTGGCTAATCTCTCTTGAGATTGGCCGCCGTGGCCGAAATCGGCTTGGAGGACATTATTATTATTATATAGTTTGATGGTAGATCAGCTATAGAGTTGATGGTATGGGTGATGATAATGTCTTTCTGACCAATTTCGATCACGGCGGCCATTATAAGATAAAACAGCCAAAGGTTCAGGAGTTATTATAGTACAGGCGCATTTGTGCAAACACGGATTAACGGCACGGCAATCCGATATCTAAAAGAGTTCAGGCGTAGGACCAACGGCTTCACACGTTTTCCGAGGCACGGGAGTGTACACACTTCCAACTTCCAGACTCCGAACTGCTTTTTAAAAAATTTTCAAGGGAAAAATCCAATAACTTTTTATTGCTCCGACTAGGGATTTGTCAATGAAAATATATATATGAAGTTTACCAGAAATGACAGAGTATGGTTTTTTGTTATTTAATGATGAGTATGGGTGTTGGAAACGCGATTAAGGATCATCAGTCATCGGGAGTTTTCGAAAACTAAGACAAGTAAGGGCAAAACGCAGGACACACTATCAACAGGTACAAAAACGAAAAATAATTAGAAAACAAAGTATATAGTATATCATCTTATTATAAATAATAATGTATGTGCAATATATATATATATGCAATATACGTATAGCCATTTATAAGTACTGAAATTAACAATTAAATATAAAAAATAAAGCTCAAAAATGAAACGGATAGGTCTCTGGAGTTACAATTAATAATACATAACGATTAAATATAAAAAAGAAACAATAAAATAATATTTAATTAATAAAATTTAATCCGAGATGGCCCAATGGTTCGAACGCGCGAATCTTAACCGATGATCGTGGGTTCAAACCCGGGCAAGCACCACTGAATTTTCATGTGCTTAATTTGTGTTTATAATTCATCTCGTGCTTGACGGTGAAGGAAAACATCGTGAGGAAACCTGCATGTGTCTAATTTCATTGAAATCCTGCCACATGTGTATTCTTCCAACCCGCATTGGAGCAGCGTGGTGGAATAAGCTCCAAACCTTCTCCTCAAAAGGGAGAGGAGGCCTTAGCCCAGCAGTGGGACATTAACAGGCTGTTACTGTTACTGGTATATGATTATTTTTGTGTCCGCAACGATATATTTTTTAAAACTTAAACGAAAAAAAGGTAAGTGTGGTGGAGTCTTTAAAGCCTTATTCGGAGATTACGAGACGCTATACTAATAGCGATTAATTAAGGACGGGTGAATCCGCAAAACATGACTAGTATTGTTTGAACTACGACTTCTTTGTTGATTTTAACTATAAACGTTTATGGAAATAATATCAAAATAGGTTTATGCTGATGTTGTTTTTATTTTCTAGGTCGCACATGTTAGCTTAGGACACAGGTTTTACAATCTTGCAAAAAAAATACAGTACAGTCGAAAACGATATTATACATTATAAAATATTGTTTATTTTTTTATTTTTTTATAGAAATTAATTGTATTAAAAGGGAAATGAATGAATGCAATATTTTTCTTTATTTTAGAATAAACTCTAGAGGGACCATTTGGAAGTAAAAAGGCTTTTTTTATATAATATAATAGTGTGACCATATAAAAAATATATGCACTTTGATTTGAGTCTGCAATCCTCAGCTATTTCGTCATTCAATATTAAAATATATTCAAACATTACACATTTTTAAAGATGTTTTTTTTTACCATAATAGCTCTGACCTTTCAGATTACAGAAATAAGCAAATAATATTTCTTACAGTAACAGCCTGTGAATATCCCACAGCTGGGCTCTCAGAAAATTTGGAGCTTATTCCACCACGCTGCTCCAATGCGGGTTGGTGGAATACTCATGTGGCAGAATTTCAGTGAGATTAGACAAATGTAGGTTTCCTCACGAAGTTTTCCTTCACTGTCCGACCGAATTATAAAAACAAATTAAGCACATGAAAATTCAGTGGCCTTGGTTTGAACCCACGATTATCGGATAAGATTCACGCGTTCTAACCAATGGATCATCCCGGTTCTCGATTCTTATTTATAAATAACTGTATAAATATATTAAGTAATGTGATAAATATTTAGAGATAATTGTGTGAAGTTTTATAATCGACTGTACTTAAATTAGAAGAAATTGTATTTAAGCGAAATTTCGATCGATTTAATTATAGTTATTCAAAGTGTTTCAGAAACAGCACTCGACGAACGGTAAGTCATATTTTATTATTATATGTTATAGTTTTCTTATATAATAAATAAAGTATGGCCAACTAGCCAATGGGCCAATTGTAAGTGGTTACCAATAACCATAGATATTGACAGCAAGTCATTCTATTCAACATCGCTGTACCGCCAAATATAAGAACATCTGAGATGTTATGTCCCTTGTCTTTTTTTATAGAATATTCTTTTTATAGGCCTGATGGTAAGTGGTCACCAACGCCCTTAGACATTGGCATTGTAAGAAATGTCAACCATCGCTTACATAGCCAATTCGCCACAACCTTGGGAACTAAGATTTTATGTCCCTTGTGCCTGTAATTATACTGACTCACTCACCTTGAAACGTTGATAAAAATTATTGCTTTTTGTCTATAAATTGTATGTTGTATCGTATCTACGATATAATGTAGTTTAATATTCTCAAATTTTGAAAAAAAAAGGTAACCAGACCCGGACTTACATATCCAAGTCCCCTAGGCATTTTGACATTTAAGGTCCTATTCCGAAGGGGTTAGAGTAAAATTATATTTTTGGCTCGGGCTCCCTAGATAGGCCTTGTAAGACTAGGCATAATTCCGGAGCTGGTAACTGATACAAATTAGGGCCTATAGTAGTTTTAAAACCATTACAAGCTGTAAAGTAGCCAAGTAACAGTCTATATATACGTAAGTGACATGAAAATATTATTTTTTATTGCTGTGAACTATAATTTTATCATATATATTAAAATAATAAGTTTGATATATTTTTATCTACGTCTGACTGGGTAACATCTGCAATACAGCTCTTTAATTGAAATTTTATGTATATTAATTTCAGAAAGTCCTGCTAAAAAAATCAAGATGGTTTCAAAATTGTTCCCCATACTCTTCATACTTCCGGCGATCTACGCTAAAATAGAAGTGGAAATCACCGCTAACAATAACGAAATCAAGGATGTCCAGCTAACCGGCGGCTTCATGGCTATCTTAGGCGAAAAGGACAAATTCACATTCGGTCTTACAGAAGAAAATTTAAAGAAAGCATTAACTAAAATGGGAATGAATCCAGACGACATGTTCTTCAACAGTCCCACGCCTTGGGGAGACTTATTCGAAACGTTAAACTGGGAACCAACGAGGATGTTCTTTGAACCGAAGAAAGCTAGCATTTTATCTACAAACTCCGAACAAGTTTTGATTAAATCGAAAAACATTCGCAACAAAAACACCGAACCGATAACTCTTAAGGTAGACATGAAACAATTCGTTAAGAATACTGTATCGTCAAAATGGAGCAAAGAGGGCGATTTGGAAGTTGGCAATATCCTACACAAATTCAACTTGAGCATGCCAGAAACTGAAGATTTCACGTTCATTTCAAATGGACTTGAAGATGTGGAGAAATTTGTACCAATGACTCTTGGGGGTGTGTCTGAAATAAATCTGAAACCGAAGCAAGATGTTGTCGCAGAACTATACGCTACGGCTAAGCACACGATGGTAAGAGTGGATTTCGAGACCAGACTAACTGGAAACGTAGCTATGAACTTCGAGAAAAAATTCGAAGGCCATCGTTTCTGGTCTGTTGATATCAACAACCTTTTAACAGCCGGAGAATTGAAGAAAGTTATGCATTTCTCTGAGATTATTGAAGTTGTACATTTCACAGAACCTAAGATCTTGGTTAAGGACGCAACGACAGGCGAAGAGATATTTTCAGTTCCCTTAAATATGTCTTGATTTTGCCGTAAATAAATATTTTAATGCTTAGAAATTGTATTTTATTATGTCTAAAAAGTTTTAAAGAACAAAAATCGACTTCAAAATAATAAAATTTGTTAATAAAAAAATATGATTAAATACATTTAAAAATCTAATATCAAAATAGTTCGTTAAAAGTGTATTTAATCTTGTAATAGCGCTCAGTGTCTAATTATTGCCTCTACTGGCGACAGGGCTGGTTAATTTTTCGCCCAGAGAAGTCATATTAACAAGACAATAAGTCACATTTAGTAAATGAAATATTGAAATTTGCCTTAGGTATTTAGTATATAATAATTAATATTCAAAAATTGAACGAATAAAAAGAGTATCAAGTACCTATTTTTTGCCAGTTATCAGTAGAATCTTCTAGTTTCGCATTTAAATAAATAATTTAATATTACTTAATTATTTAATATATTCATAAAAACATTAAAAAATAAGGTTTAAGTACCAATAGATGATTACATAGAGGAAAATAAATATACTCAGTATTCGACGATTACAATACGCGATAAATAAAGTTGCAAACATACAATAGTGGCCAACTAATTAGGGACAATAATTTTATGTGAGTACATGTTTTTTTAAGTCAATATTTCAAGTAAATCCGTAGAGCTTTGAACATGCTTACTCTATTTTTGTTTATTATTAAGCTCCCTTGTAATAATAGAAACTTTTTACAAAATAAATTCTAGTTATCTCATTTAAATAAGTATAAACTGTTTGATACTTATGTGTTGCGTTTTTTTTCCTGGCCATCTAATTAAGAATATTATGACATTTGCGTTATAAATTTAAATTTTTTAGAAATAAATACTTTTTTTTTCTCGTTCTGCTTAATTTTGGTGCCAATTTTGAATTTGTTGTCTTGAAATTATTATTTCTTGACTCAAAATAGGTAAAAGCAAAAGTTGCGATGCTACTATGCGAAAAATTAGAATGCCCTAAGAAATTTTTACATTAGACCTATGACTAATGGCAGTGCCAATTGGTGTTATTATATGACGAGACAAAGATATACCTAATTTCTTTGGATGGTAAGCAGTACGTACGGCGTCCGTCAAAAGCAGCGATGAATCCTAAATACACAAAAAAACCAAGTAAAGCATCAACATCAAAATTTAGGGCTGCTTTTCGAGACTCGGAGTGGGACTAAAAAAATTGAAGGCACTCTAGATCAACACCGACAAATTTTAGAAGAAACTATGCTGTCTTATGCTGAAGAGAATCTTCCTGTTACGGGACGTTTCAAAATGACAATGACCCCAAGCATATAGCATATAACATAGTCTGACAGAGTGTTTCTTATAAAGGAGTCTGAGACGGTAATTGACTGGCCAGCAAATAGCCCAGATTTAAACCCCATAGAGCACATGTGGTTTGAAGTAAAGAAGAATGTTGCAACTCAATGTTCGAGAACAATACACCAGCTCTACAACTTTCAAAGAGGTTTGGAACAACATTTCTGCAGGTACTTGCAGGAATTTATTAGCATCCATGCTCCGTCGATGCCAAATGGTTATAACCAACAATGGTAACCAGACGGGTTACTAAATGTTTTTAGAATATATTTAATTAAATTAACACTAACAATAACGATAAATTGGTAATTTAATAAATTATTTTTAATGTGATTCCTGATAAGATGTTTTGTGTCCTTAATTAGCTGTCCATGTTTTCAAAAAGTATTTAATTTAACCGTTGAAAAAGAAAAGATCTTGTAAACAGTGCCTTGATTTCATTTCCAGCTTTATTTAGGGTTAATTGTGCTTTCATTTAAGTACCAAAATAAGCATCAAAGCTCTACAGATACACTCGTAATATAGACTTAAAGTAAATATTTACTCACATATAACTTGTCCCTGATTAGTTGGTCACGACTTTATATACTATTTTGCGAGAAAAACAATAACTAATTTTACTTTTGCCGGTTCTTTTTGGTAGAATCTACATTACAAATAAGTAGTTTTAATTTAATTTGATTTCAATAACAAAACGTTTCAAATTCTGGTATGTATATTAACTTTCAGAAGCCAGTGATCATGTACGTGAAGACAAATAAATTGGAGATAATAAATAAAAATACGATAGTGTTGCTTTATACATTTTATTAAGCAATTTGAGCTTTACATAAGTCGAAGTATATAATTGTTCATTATTGAAAAAAATAAATAAAACTACGCTAAAATATTCTAATTATTCCTAGTACATAATGGCGATAGCGTAACGAGATAGAAGTTACATGGATATCGTCACAGCAAAACATCTATCATTGCGAATTACTTTAAAAGCTCTTAAACGCAATTAGCTTATATTTATCAAATGGTTTTGATAATAGACTTCTAGTGATGTTTTCTTTTTAATTTAACAAAAGTATCTACACTCGCAGTAAGATATTAAATAATCATTAACACTAAACGATTTCTTTAAAATAGTCATTATTTTTTGCGTTTATTGTTATTCGATTTTTTTTTTATTTATGTCAACTAACGAAGCTTGGTTTAGATATTATACAGCCGTACTTATAAACTTTGTTTAGTGGGTGATTAGTTAAGCAATGAAATGAAAATGATGATGAAAGCTTTATTGTTTGAAAGAGAGAAATCTGTGTTTAACTAAACAGACGCTAAGCAACGTTTTTAAGTACAGGTAATATTTGAAAAAATATCGAATAACGAATGATTTATAGATTATAAAGTACGTAAATGTCATTAAACAATTATCAAATGTCACTTTCGTCTGTCAATTCTTCTATCGTATGTCAAATCAATAATGAAAGAAAGAGATAAATCAGTATTTTAAACATTCTCTAAATAAATTTTATAAGTAGGTAAGGCCGCATATCGTTAAATATTATTAATGTAATAAAAAAAATTGCAATAATTCAAAAATTCAATTATTCTGATTCCTCTTTACTTTAATTATATAGCATATTATATATCACAAATAGAACTATATATGTTTAGATGGAGTATATATTTTTTACAATAATGATTTGTTTGTGTAAATCCCTAATAACAGATGCGAGGAGCGTTTGTTGGTTTGTTCATTTTACAAGTACAGTCTTTATTTTAACTTGTGTGTTTTTGCAGTAATCCGACATGACAAATTTAAGTAGTATATACGTTATATTTTTTTCCAAATTTAATTTCAATTACTTTTATACTATTCAAACACAGTTCATATTGAATATAAATATGTATAAGTCACCGTAAAATTCTAAGAAAATTGGTAGTGTTGCCGTGTATAAAAAATCCAACCGGGTTGTAAGCTGACGATACTTATGTTTATAATCTTTTAGATTATATTAGTGTTTATTTAATAGAAGTTACATTAAAATACGGCTTGAAATAATAATATTCATAAACTGTCGAACTATTAAGAAATCGTGATTAAACAATCAAGTCCCGACTTATATTAAAGCGATAGTGTCAACCACTGTAACTACAAAATGCCGAACAACGAGTATTAAAAAGTGCATATCTGAATAACTTTCTTGTATTCTATTTAAAAAAAAACCTGTAACTTCTATAGCACTCATATTAATACTAAAAAAAAAATTGTAACTTAGGACTTTTTTCAAATTTTAAATTGGAATTTGTAATAATGTACATACGACCTTTTACAGTTAGAATAACTTAATATTTGAGTCGAATGAAACCAAAGGCTATCTATAGACTTAGAAAAAATAAAATAATTTTAAGATATATTTATCGTAATAAACGAACCTTTTATAAATTTTATACATATACCATTTATAATTCGATTCGCTAATAATTCCGTTGTATTAATTTATATTTATTTATAACAAAACATTATTCCACATAACTATTTATATCAATTTTAATTTTAATTCGAACGCTCTAACGACTTTTCTCGAATCCATAGTGAATACCACAGATTATACAAGATCTCGTGTTTGTTGTGTGATGTATATTACTCGCGTTTAATAATATAACTTAAAATATATAGTTGAAATGTTATGATTATCAAAGTCAATATCGCATATCACTTTCTGACATTACACAATAAATAGCTGTAGTGTAAAAATTATAAAATAATATTTAATATAATAAAAACTTATTTTTTTATTACGCAGTTTTGATTATACAATTATAAATAGCTTATTTTTGTCAAAAAACACACGGATAGCCTTTCATTTTATACGACTCCAATGGCAACATTATGTTTAGCATATTTTATTCGACAATTAAATTCTCCCTTCCACTTAACCCTTATCTCTCCATGGGGCCATTTTCAACCCACCACTCAAATCACTCGAAACTAAAATCTATAAATTTAAAGTTCTGTACATGTATGGGTTAAGTTTCTTAAAAGTGGGGAGGGCAACATATATATAGAGGTTGGAATCGAAACTGCGATATTAAAATCGATACTTAACCCGTATACCATTGAGTAATTAAGGTTAATTTTGATGTTTAGTCTATAATGTAAGAAAGAGACTTGACAAAGTCACGTGACGTAGAGTAAATAAATATGAGACGTGTGACGCTCATCAATATTAGCTCAGCAATAAATAAACTCGATTATTACGTAACGGTTTATTAACGTGTATCTACATATGAGATGAACATACGTATATATATTTTTAGTTAAACCAATAGGTCTGTTTGACTTATCACACTAAAAAAATATATCAACATCGTCAAAATCAACATTTTAAATTTAGAAACGATATGGGGTAGAAAATATTTACCTCCCGAGCCCCCTTTTGATGGGGGGCTCAAAATGCGGACGTTAATTTTAGTGCTATTAAATAATGAGGGCCATAAGTGTGTTGCCTCAAAATAAGAGTATTTTTTTTTTTCGGGTAACCTTAAGAGAACAACACAGGATACAGTTTAGACATACTTTTAAGTTATAATTAAATAATAATTACAGACTTATATTATATTATTAAATACAACAGTCGAAATAAGACAACTAAAGCTAGCGTATGCACTATACATTGGTAGAATGTCCGGCCCAACATCCCACACACCACTGGGCTGCATTCCGCTGCTGTTAAGCAATTAATCGACCACGCATCGTCATGGATCATACAATATTTCACATACATAAAGTAATTTTGTTCAATTTGCTGAGTTTAATAAAATGTTTCTGAGAAATAATAATATATATATATATATTATTATAATATATAGATGGGAACAATCGAAAGCCATTTTTTTTAACATATTCTAAACATCAAGTACCTTCTTTATAACATTACATATTAACTATCACTATTTATATTGCTGTATGTTTACATTATATAATATATATTATAACTAGTCCAGAATATAAATAAATAATTAAAGAGCATTAAAAATTAAGTAATTATATTAACATTAAGTATTTTTTTATATTTTACTTTTTATCATCTGTTATTTTTAATCTGTACTTTGTTGTAAACTGAAATTAAGAATATAAAATAGATATTGAAATTTCGAAGATAAAAAATATATCTGTAAAAAACGTTTCCTAAATAGATTATTTTAACGAGTTATTTAGTATATATATATGGCATAATATAACGTATAATAAATAACACATTAAAAAAAAAACAATTATTTTTATCATCGAATTTAAATCTGGACTTAGTTATTTTTTAGAAAAATATAGAGATATTTGCTATTTATAACATTTAAGAATGACGCAACAATTTTTATATATATTTATATCAACTGCAAAGTTTTCATATAAAGTTTACATAAGAAGAGTTATATATCAATATATAAAGGCCAAAGATAGATAAAGTAAAAAAACGGTCACTTTTAGTGAACCACCAGATCGAATGTGGTCACCATTATATAAATTCTAGCATACATGATTTGCATGAACTTTTAAATATAATATATATACCAATATACACAGTTGGCAAGTTGAACTTCATGCAATTAAACATATAAAATTGCTAAGAAAAAATTCTTCGACATATCCTTTTAACATAAATAATTACTGACATATATCAATTATTATTAATGAAAGAGTTATGTAAGTTTGATAGTTAGCTATATATTGTAACAGCCAGCCTTGGACAACACAGCACAGCGTTCGCAAAACATTCATATAAGACCGTGCCGTTTCTTGTATTCTTCTAAATTCAATGATCTCTTCGGACCGGATTCTTTCACTTTGATCGTTATCTGCTTCGATTGTGACGATACCGCTTCTGTTTTTTAAATATTTAAAAATGAAATATTAAAAAAAAATGTTTTCGGCAACAAATATTCAAAATAAAATTATATAGACAAAAAGAAAAAGTAATGGAATTATATTTGATGGAAGTATTAATTTTAAAAGAATTAAAATCAACAAAATATCAATGAAATCGAAAGTTATCTTAAATATTCTATAAATTTAATACAGGATATTTAATTATAAAAAAAATATATATATGTATTCCAAGATCAGGTAATCAGGTAGAAAGTGAATAGACAACTTTACGTTAGAAACATGAGTATAGAAAGACGTTAGTGCATAAATTAACCACCAGAGGCGCTGTATGCTACGTGGAATAAAGGGGTACGATTTTGTAACACGTACGACTCCGAAATAACTTATGTAATTTAACCTTCAGAGGAGAGTTACTACTGTGAGTTTCTTCCCGGTTCTTCTCGATAAAATGTACAAACTTAGCCGTTGGTAACTACAATACTTTATTGCATACCATGACCGAACAATTTCAGTACAATAACTTTAAATTAATCTTGTAAAATGACAATTCAAAGGAACAAAAGTACTCGAATGAAATATATTTAATTTAATATATATAACATACTTACTCGGTATGGGCAGGTCTATTTCTATATTAATATCGAAATCGTGTAGCGAATAGAGGCTGCTGTTGTCAGTGGGGGCGTTTTTATCCTTCTTAACGACATCATCTTCCGTCTGTTGCTGTAAGATTGAAAAAAAAAATAACTTTTTTAAAATGTAACTACAATTTTATCTGTACTAAAACTTATACTTAGTCTATTTGTATATATAGATATATAAATAGACAAAGAAAAGACAGTTCAATAGCTTTTCTCTTCTGTTTTTCAATTGATTTTCTTTATTTTTTTTTGTCCTTTTTGAGATATTAACGAGCTTTAGTTTCATCAATAAAAAATAAAAAAGACAATTAGTTTTACTCTGACTGTCAAAAGAAAATATAAAAAACAAATAATAATGTCCTCAGACTGATTTCGGCCACGGCGGCCAATCTCAAGAGAGATTAGCCAACTACGCAGGAAATACTATAGTGCACAAGTGTTTGCGCAATGGGATGGCAATTCGACACGATCGGAAAGAGTTCAGGCGCAGGATCAACTGCTTTACGTGCTTTCTGAGGCACGGGAGGGTACACACTTCCAGCCTCCTTCCTTGAAGCTCAACCTTGCTTCATACTAAAATTTATTAAATTTAAATCGATAGCTTAGCCGCGAAAGCGTAACAGACAGAGTAACTTTGATGATGTTCTCCTGACATAGACAACTAAAATAAAGAAGAATAATCTGAATCTTACCGCTAATCTCTCTCTTTCATTCTTCTCTTTATTCAATTTCTCGTCTTCCTCTCTCAACTTCTGTTCTTCAGCAGCTGCTTGCTCGTTCTTCAACAATTCCTATAACAATTTCCTCGTTAAGACGTTGGATGTTCCTTCTCACTTATACATATATAAGATTAAGGTAACAGATGTACCAATATATAATATATATATGTATATATTGGTATATACATGTCTGTTTGAAATAAAATAGACTTCGACACCAATCGGGTACTTATTAATTTGTGTTTATATATATATATATATATAATTTGTGTTTATACGTATATAAGCACTATGTCCTAGAATTAAAGTCTATTTTAAAACATATGTGTGTTGCAAGTACAGCATGTCGATGGGAGGTTTTACCTAACCGAATCACGGTTTCTCTCACTTTTTTTTTATAATAACTAATATATCGATACTTTTTTAGCCTTAATTTTATGAATTAAAAAAAAAAACTGTAAATTAGACTTTTTAAAGTATGAAACGTAAACTGAACATTGACATTCGACTTGGTGCGAGGAGCCCTACCTGCGAGCGGGAGCCCTGCGACTTGAAGTTCATGACGGGCTTGGTGTGTCTGCGGGTGAAGGGGTCGTCCATTTTCTTGCCCTTGTTGGCCTTCACCTCCTCCATGATGGCCCGCTCGGCCGTCTCCACGTTCAGCTTTCTGTTCCGATTGTTGATGTACGAGATGCTCTGTATGGACGAGGTCCGCGTCTTGTCCAGCGCACTGGCTCTCTCCTCCAGCTCCTGCAGCTTGGCGTTCAGGTCCGTCACCAGCTCCTCGTCACCTCTGTGGACACACACACACAGTCACTTTCAGCCCCACGTTACAACAATACACAGGGAATATGAGCAGACGGGAGTACTACATAATAATAATTAATTTGATATTTAAAACTATTGCAGGGAACGGGGAATAATAAACTAGTTGGTTGACGACCATTTATTCCGGAGAACAGCGATTCACTGACTAATATTAATTTATAATATGTTTTGCCTTCGTGAATAAAGATTAATCAAACAGATGTGTTAAAAGTCAAAACGTTAATGCTTATGTACATACGGCATAAAACGCTAGTCGATATAAAATCAATTTAACGACGTCTATAATGAATACCACAGATTATTTAGATATTGGTCGAGATGGACCAATGAATTGTTGTCAATTTAAGATCAAATTTCTTTATATATATATGTCAGAGATAATAAATTTAGGCGAGTATACGACGTCACTTATTAGAATAGCAACACCACACAACGTGATGTATGTCATGTAGGTTGGTCGGTTGTCAGACGTCAAGTGTGAAAAATATAAGACCCTTATATATAAGATGCCTATTTTATTATGTAGCCGACTGATGGAAATATAAAATATAAAGGAGTATGTCAGTAGCGCGTGTGATCATTTTCTCGAGCGACGCCCGCGGTCTCGCGGCCTCTCGCTCTCGGGCCAGCGCCGGCGCCGGACATTCGCGCTGACTGATTTAATAAAATCAACATATCGGACGACAATGGCGGCCATTAAAATGGCAATCCATTTGAATCCGCGACATATATTTAGTATTCCTGCCATTGCAACAGACTATATATTTACCGATTCCACTGTAAACTGGTAATAAGAACTGGACTCACCGCAGCTGGGCGACGTCTCTCTCCTTCATGAGTTGAGTTTTCTTCATCGCGTAGTTCGTTGGATGAGATCTAAATCTTTCTTTTTCAGCTACAATTTTTTCTATGTCTTCTTCCTTTAATTAAATTAAATTTATCGTTAATTAATTGTTATGTATATACAGATCTGACTCGGAGTTTCATCCACGCTATCAGTTATTCAGCTCAAGATTTTATCATATTGTTTTTTTCCACTATGCCATGAGAGAATCAATGTGGTCTATAAATATACTTTTTTTTTATACTATAGGTAGGCGGAAGAGCATATGGGCATGATGGTCATTGAAAGAAATGTTAACAATCACTAATGCCACGCCATTGCGCCACCAACCTTGGGAACTAAGATGTCATGTCCCTTGTGCCTGTAATTACACTGGCTCACTCGTCGGAACACAATAAAACTAAAGATTACTGCTTGCCGATAAAATGGTACACCAAGTACATTATATAATTTTAAACATTACCTTAAACTCATACATGAGCGCATCTTTGACTTCGCTAATTTTATTCCTAACGAAATCCATAGTCGGAGGTTTCTTGTTGGCTTCCTTTATAGCTCGGTGCCATTTCTGAAATTCATTATCTGTAAATTCCTGAAAATAAAAAATTAATATTTAAAAAAAAAATGGTGGGCCAAAGGGCAAAATGCTATGCCAAGGTAAGGATTGAGGTGTTTTTTTTGTCAAAACTTTGCCAGTAGCTACTAAGCCAGTCTTGCCTAATTTTTGGCTTGGCTTAATCAGCTTTGGGAGTTGCCATTGCTTAAACTACAGTGCCTCGGTGAGCATGCCTCCTGTGACTAGGGATGCAAGGTGCTATCAATACCGGAGTTTATCATCTAAGATGACATTAAAGTTTTATAATAACAAACAAACATTCCTTAACGATTTTTTTAAAATATTTCAATTGATTAATTCTGATTGTTTGTTTTTTGTGCTAATAATAAACTAATTGAACATTATATCCCAAAAAAAAAAGTTATGCTCAATGGAACGATCATAGACAGTGACGTCACATTAAATATATATACTAGTCTATACTGATATTATAAATGCGAAAGTAACTCTGTGTTTTATTCTTCCACCGCTAAACCACTGAACCGATTTTGATGAAATTGATTTGTATAAAACAAGCTTGAACCGTATGACATACTAATTTTTATATGCATAACACCAGCTTAACTGCCAACACGAGGGCGAAATTGAGTTGAACATTAGTTCTATATTATTATAAGGTTATAATTTTACCTGATTACTAACGAACTCCAATCTGAACACCCTGTCCTGGGTTCCGTGACGTAACTTGAAGCCCTTATTCGTTCTCGTGTTACCTAAATTATAAACTTTTGCCGTTTCGTATACGTCTATTATTTCGGCGACCTGAAATTTAATTACATCATATTATTGTATAAAACAAAAAAATACTACTAATTATGATTTAAATAATTTAAAAAAATTGTATCTAATTTAAAAAAAAATAACAGAACTATTTTTTTTTTGTTTTTATTGTTAAAGTTAATAAAAACACAGCAATAACATAACGTAAATGTCAATTCCCCTGTTGGGTACTAGCGACCTCTGCTAGAAAACTTAAGGATTGATGCTTTTGTGAGATCATGAAAAATCTACTCTCATTTTAACTTTATAAAGATCAGTTATTCTAATATATCTACTAACGATTTATCTTCTATATTTTGGATTTACATTTAATTATGAATAAACAAAATTAACTCACCCTGTAGACGGGGTTGCCATTGTTATTCCCGATGCCGATACGAACGAAGCAGCCTTGTACCACTCGGGAGAAGAACGGTAAATGTACTAATCTTTCTAATTTAAACCTGAAACAATACAGAACTCCTTTGTATTCAATAAATTACTTGGTAAGGTTTTGTGTAAGCCCATCATCTCATCATAGATTCTAGTGAATTAGAAATAGTTGGATACTTGGTACTGTTCTATTCCGGTTTGAAGGGTGAGTGATCCAGTGTAACTACGTACGCAAAAACATATGTTTTTTTGTTATAGAATAGGAAGGCGGACGAGCACATGGGCCACCTGATGGTAAGTGGTCACCAAATGCCCTTAGACATTGGCATTGTAAGAAATGTCAACTATCGCTTATATAGCCAATGCGCCACCAACCTTGGGAACTAAGATGTTATGTCCCTTGTGCCTGTAATTACACTGGCTCACTCACCCTTAAAACCGGAACACAACAATATCAAGTATTGCTGTCTTGCGGTAGAATATCTGATGAGTGGGTGGTACCTACCCAGACGAGCTTGCACAAATGTATCGTATTAATTCCCTTAGTTCCCAATGCTCGTAGTGCATTGGCGATGGAAGGAATCATTAATGTTTCCTACAGTACCAATATCTTTGGACTGTGGTCAATTACCATTAAGTGAAATGTGCAAAAAAATTTTTTTACTTCAAGATTCCAAAGAACGAATTGTTTTATTATAAAAACTTGACCTTCAGATACTTGATGATAGAAATTCTCTCTAGTAATTTAAACTAAAAATGTAATAATACATATACATATATACATACCTGCTTAATCTAAGTTTATTTATCTGATCCCTAGTATCTGCGTATTTGACCTCAACTTCCTCCCTTTCTCGCTTCTTCTCTTCCACTTCCGCGTCTGATGAGGACGAACTCGAGGAACTTCTCCGGCCTGTGAATATTTTTAAAGATTTAATTCAACAAAAATAGTTGAAAAATTGCATGCTTTCAGAACATATCGGCAAATTGGATAGAATATGCTTCATTGTACACGAAAAGAGTTACAGAAACAAAGTTTATATATATTTATAAGTTAGATGCGAAAGTGAGTCTTTTCTTTTGTTTGTGTATTACGCTTTAATAACTTACTACTCAACCATCACAAAATTGTGTCTGAGGTACAGGAAAGTATATATAATAATCAAAACTCGATTACATTGTCCTGCCTGTGTATATAATGTACTGTACTGTATATACAAAGTCATTTTTGTATATAAGATGACATAGAAGTGTAATCCCCGTATGCTGCAGGTTTTATTTACTGGTAACATTCATTTAGAATTATCTGTACGTAATAAACATCAGATTTTATAATATATATAGATTTAACCGGCCGGGTCGGTTGGTGTGGTTGGTACTTTCACGCCGAAGGTTGTGGGTTCGATTCCCACCCAGGACAGACATTTGTGTGCATGAACGTGTTTGTTTCTCCTGAGTCTGGGTGTAATTATCTATATAAGTATGTATTTACAAAAGAAAAGTAGTATATGTAGTATATCAGTTGTCTGGTTTCCATAGTAAACTGCTTAGTTTGGGATCAGATGGCCGCGTGTGAATAAGGTACCATGTGATATTATTATTATAAATTAAAAGTTGAAGGAATATTGTGTTAGAATGACATTATTTATATGAACGACAACAGCTGGGACCGACCTTGTGACTTATTATCTTCGGAATCCGAACCAGAATCGTCCGAGTATATATCCGATGCTTTTAACTTGACACTCTGTTTGCTCGTTCCACCAATTATTTCTGCGTCCGCGTCCTACAACAAATAAATTACTAATATTAACAACATAATTACGAAAAGTAATTCGAATGATAAGTTACTGAGTAATTAGTTTTCGGAATAGAAATAGAAGAAAGTTAAGTTAGATACACGGAGACCGGACCAAAGAGTATTTTCCGGTGGAGCGGGAAAGTGCGTCGCCGTCGGGTACATCATTTTAGGACATTACATCGTTTACACTTCAAATTAAATTAAACACTAATAAGGTTTCATCATCGAAAATATCGCGTCTGCTCCCTTCAGCAAATGACGAGTGATTTGTGTGTACGAGGAATAGAAACGGTCCAAGCGTGGACCCCGAGGCACCCCGACGGCGCGCGCTCAACCGTGGGGCTTAGAACGGGCCAGTGGCGGCGGCTCACGTCGTCGTCCTCCTTGCGCTGCAGCTCGGCGCGCTTGCGCTGCTCGCTCTCGACGCGCGTGGCGCGCGCGTCCCGCTGCGCCCGCAGCGCCGCCATGGCGTTGACGCGCCGGTCGTCCACGTTGCGCTTGCGCTCCGTCTTCGCGCCGAACAGCGGCGACGCCGAGCGCTCTGCCCCGAACGCGACATATATTATTTTTAAAAAATGCCGAGATGGCCCAGCGGTGAGACCGCGTGAATCTTAACCGATGATCGTCGATTCAATCCCACTGAATTTTTATGCGCTTAATTTGTGATTATGATTCATCTCGTGCTTTACGGTGAAGGAAAACATAGTGAGGAATTCTGCATGTATCTAATTTCACTGAAATTCTGCCACATGTGTATTCCACCAACCCGCATTGGAGCAGCATGGTGGAACAAGCTCCAAACCTTCTCAAAAAGGGAGAGGAGGCCTTTAGCCCAGCAGTGGGACATTCACAGGCTGGTACGGGATAATGTATAATATATATAGGCAGCTAACAATGGGCCAGTAGATATCTATGGGGACTTTATATGAGAGTTTGATAGAATGTATTAAAAGCAGTTATTAAACTATCCACTAACGGTGAATGATAATGTTTTAAAACGATTAATCTTCATTAAAAACTCATTTTGAACTAATTATTTATTATAATTACGGAGACTATGTGACGCGTAATTTAATAATAATTACAAAATATTTTTAATAATTTCAACGATGTTAATGTATTTGTATTCTTATGGACTTGTAATTGTTAACTATTAACTTTATTCAATGACTACGTATAATGAGATGCTCTCACGAATGATGCGATAACCTGTAATCAGTAGAACATTTGTCAAAAAACCTTTTCAACCTTTATTTAGCTGTCTATCTAATGTATATGTTGGTTGTCCAAAAAAAAGGCTAACTTGGCCAGAATTTTTTTGAAGATACTATATCATATTGTTGATTAATTCAAGTCAATATAATCTACTGAATCGGACTCATTGGATTCTAAAGCTTATCGGACATTTTGCAGTAATTAGTACTTAACATAAGTCGAATCGAAGCTCACCTTCATCTTTGGGGTCGTCTCGAATTTCGCCGGGACTCTCGGGTGGATTCTCCTTTTCTATTTCAGGCTCCTTCGGCTCTTCCTTTTCGGATTCTGTACACGGAAATTATAAAATATTTATAAAACGGATCATTGCTCTTTTTTTATTAAATTAAAGCGTACAATTGATAATATATACAGACTAATTTTTCAAACAGATATTCCAGTACAATTCATTTCAATACAAGTAATTCTTTATTTTTTTATAGAATAGGAAGGCGGACGGTTAGTGGTCACCAACGCTCTTAGATATTGCCATTGTAAGAAATGTCAACCATCGCTTACATAGCCAATGCACCACCAACCTTGGAAACTAAGATGTTATGTCCCTTGTGCCTGTAATTACACCGGCTCACTCACCCTTCAAACCGGAACACAACAATATCAAGTACTGCTGTTTCGGAGTAAAATATCTGATGAGTGGGTGGTGCCTACCCAGACGAGCACAAAGCCCTACCACAAGTAGAATTCGTTTATCTTTTAATAATATACGACAATTATAAAGGTACGAATTAACCTAAGAATTAAAAATGTACAAAATAATCCCGGAGCACGAGCGCGCTGTGCAATCCGGTGACGTCATAAATGTGACGTCATAGTGTAAGTGTCGCGTGCTCACCGCGGCGCTCGTGGTGGCGCTGTCGGCGGCAGGCGCGGCGCGCGCGCAGCTCTCGGCGGCGCTTGCGCGCGTCCCGGCGGCGCGCCAGCTCGGCGGGCGACGCGCCGCGCTCCGCCGCCGAGCGCCGCGCCAGCCGCAGCTTGCGCTCGATCTCCCACCTGCAACGTGCGTCCCGAACGGTTATCCCGGTTCACTTTAGCGCCCTAAGCTGTGACAGACTACGCACTGGCAAAATATCGTTATTATATTATGGTTACCGAGTAGTACTCGGACGTATTTGACATAAATTTTTGAAAATTTAACCCCTGAAGTAAGTGATAGAGGGGATGACGGTTGGTATGAAAATCCTAATTTTTAACGAAAGAGCTATGGAAATTGGTATTTAGGAATTCTAAATTGTGACGGGAGCGAAGCCACAGAGAGCGCTAGTAATGTATATATTTTATCCGTGTAGTGACGGAGAAAGAATACATTTCACTGCCCCTCTCGTCCCCATGGGTGTCGTAGGAGGCGACTAAGGGATATCTGAGCGACCATCTGCTCATCTGGTGGTAGGATGTTAAATATCCGCCTGGCTTTTTACCACCGTACGCATGGTGAAAAACTCGTGAAGTGGCTTGAAGCCGCGTTTCGAGGTCAGCCAGCGTACAGTCAGTGCCCGAGCGAGTATTGCCGCGATGGGTGTTGGTCCAATGGAGACGGCTGTTGAACCAATGCGGGGGGAAACTGTATTGACCTGCCGGACAGGGAGACCCGAAGAAACGGCTGTTCCGCTGGCCGCCCGTGGCATAGTACAGGGGCCCGAGCGTGCCTAACCAGCTCACGAGGCTGCCCCACCAGGCCACGCATAATCTCGGGGTGGACCGTCGTGCCGGTTGGTGACCGGAAGGTGGGGTCCCGGCGGCCACTTCCGGGGGGGTTCGGGGGCCCTTCAGTCCGGCGGGTCAGTGTATTTTTCCTTTTGGCAACCACTTGGGGAAACACGCCTCCACACTTTGCCCTATCGTGGCAATACGTCACTCGCTTCACGTCTCTTTTCCATTTTTTTTTCCAAATGGTAGCGCAACAAAACAGAAATAACGGTCGTACAGCGGTGCACACCCTTGCTGTTTGAGGTCGAGTTCTCTAACATCCGTGGACTCCACGCTAACCTCAACGCTGTCCACCACCATCTCGAGACAGCACGGCCAGCAATGTTGTTTCTCACGGAGACACAAATACTCCGTCCTGCCGATACCAGCTACCTTAATTATCCCGGAAACACGCTTGAAGAATTCTTCAAAGCGAAAGCCGGAGTATGTTCGTCAGGACGGATGTTTGCTGTCACCGACTGCGCTGCTTGGAGGACCCCTCCTTCTCCATGTTTGTGGTACGTGTGGACCTGGTTCGTCAGAGTCGAGTCTACGTGTGCCTCTACAGATCCCACAATAGTGACTTGGAGACAAGCCGATTATTTGATCATCTTAGTCGGGTGGCAGATACTGCGCAAGAGCAGTTTCCTAACGCGGAATTGGTGGTGTTTTCCGGGATTTTAATGCTCACCACGAATCATGGTTGAAATCCCTCAAAACTGACCATGCTGGAAGGACTGCTCATGCTTTTGCTCTCACACATGACTTGACCCAACTGGTTGATCAGTCCACCAGGATCCGAGACATTGATGGACAAGCACCTTCTCTACTGGACCTTCTGCTGACTTCTCACCCGGTGGAATATCAGGTTGTGGTTCAGGCTCCTCTTGGCTCTTCGGATCACAGCCTTATATCTACCAGAGTGCCACAGGCCAAGCTGCCGCCACTAGCGGTATGCAAACGTCGCGTTTGGCACTATAAGTCGGCAGATTGGGACGGTATGCGCGATTACTATGCGTCGGTCCCTTGGAAGGAACGTTGCTTCAGTGGGAATGACCCGACAGCTAGTGCCGCTGCTGTTGCTAATGAGATCATGTTGGGAATGGAATACTACATTCCTAGCTCAGATCTCGTCAGTAGGGGTACGCGTAACCGTTGGTTCACTCGTACCGATGCTGTATCATCGGGGCATTCAAGAGTGGGGCGTCTAACATTGACTCACTGAAAGCAAACTACAATAAAAATTCCAAGTCCTGTAGAAAGGCATACACGAGAGCGGATGCACAGCGCATTGTACAGATTGGTCATGACCTTGTTTCGCATCCTAGGGGCTCCCGTAGCTTCTGGCGTCTGACCAAGTCTGTGCAAAACAATTTCTGCCAACCTTCGCTGCCACCGCTCAGAAATCCAAGAGAGCAAGAGCAAGCTGATCTCCTGGCTAAACTCTTTGCCGATAATTCCGTCATCGATGATTGTAGTGCGCTGCCACCTACAATACCTTCATGTGGCCATACGATGCCTGACATCAAAATCAGGCAACGTGATGTGCGTGCGGAGCTGCAAACGCTTGATGTACAGAAAGCTAGCGGTCCCGATGGAATACCAGCCATAGTGCTGAAGAAGTGCGCGGCGGAGCTGTCTCCTGTGTTAACGCGCCTGTTCCAACTTTCTCTCTCTTCGGGATGTGTGCCGGAAGCTTGGAGAAGAGCTAATGTGCAAGCGGTTCCCAAAAAAGGGGATCGGTCTGACCCGGCAAATTATCGACCAATAGCTATCACCTCAGTACTTTGTAAGGTGATGAAACGGATACTAAACAACCAACTGATCCATTACCTAGAAGATCACTGTCTAATTAATGATCGTCAGTACGGGTTTCGACCAAAACGGTCCACAGGTGATCTTCTAGCGTACGTAACACACCTCTGGGGTGAAGCTATCGACAAGCATGGAGAATCGTTGGCTGTCAGCCTCGATATCTCCAAGGCTTTCGACAGGGTCTGGCACAGAAGTCTTCTCTCCAAGCTGCCGGCATATGGTCTGCCTGCTCAGCTATGCACCTGGATTGCCAGCTTCCTACACAAGCGTAGCCTTCGTGTTTTAGTAGATGGTTGCGCTTCACAATTCTATGTAGTGAATGCTGGGGTCCCCCAGGGATCTGTGCTATCTCCCAGACTCTTTCTTTTGCATATCAATGAAATGCTCTCTCATGGGAACATACATTGCTATGCAGACGACAATACAGTGCATGGTGGATACCACGGACGCGCAGTGGCTGGGCGAGCGGAAATTGAGGAGAGGCGGAAGGATCTTGTCATTGAACTCGATAGGACATTAGAGCTCAACGCCAAATGTGGCTCTGATAATCTTGTTGAGTTTAATGCCAAGAAAACACAGGTATGCGCTCTCACAGCGAAGAAGTCAGCATTTTCCCCTCTTCCCTCCCTCTGTGGTACTCCGCTGGTGATACAAAGCAAAATCGCCATGCTGGGGATTGACGTTCGCTGCGACCTTAGTCCAAGGGATTACATCGAGGCTGTTATAAAAACAGCTTCACGGAAACTTGGAGTTCTGAACAAGGTGCGGCGTTTTTTCACGCCACAACAACTGTGCCTGCTGTACAAAACATAGGTACGGTCTTGCGTGGAATATTGCTCGCACCTTTGGGATGGCTCCGCTAAGTACCTACTGGAGGCCTTGGACCGGTTGCAGCGACGTGCCGTACGCATTATTGGCGACGTAAAGGTCACAAACACCCTTGAACCTTTACAATTGCGTCGTGAGATAGCAGCACTGAGAGTTTTCTATCGACTGTATCACGGCGAGTGCTCTGAGGAATTATTCTCTCTAATTCCTGCTTCCCCCTTCCTTCTTAAGTCCACGCGAGCTGGTTCTCGATGTCACCACCTAACTGTGACATCAATTCCATCGCGAACAAATATTTGGCAACTCCTTTCTTTGTCGCACTTCAAAAAAATGGAATTCCCTACCAGCTCACGTGTTCCCCTCCTCTTACAACCCGGGTTCCTTCAAACGAGGCGTAAAGAGGCATCTTAGGGGCCGGCAAGGCGAAGGCGGCTAGTACAGAACGTTTTTCCCGTCTGTACTGGCCGTCATCGCGTTTGAACTCTACTACCACTTACCATCAGGTTGAGTAGAGTCATTTGCCCTCCCGGCGAATAAAAAAATAAAAAAAATATGACATGATATAAATGAAGAGTATGTTCTTTATGAGAAAAAAAATCTTTAAACCAATCAACTCACCTTGTCTTCATCAAGTCCCGCCTCTCTATTCTTTTGAATATCTCTTGTTCACGTTCTTTCTCAGACATGGCCGCCAACCGAGCTCTATCTTCTTCATCTCCCATGAGATTCTCATCGTAGCTGTTCATAACAAAAACCGTTAAAACATATTTTAAATTTAGAATGCTTATAAAATTAACAATTGTTTTTTTTTTATTGGGAACAAAAGCAAAGGTATAAATGATTTACATTTGTATGTAACTAATGTCAGAAGAATGTTCAATAAAAATGACATACAAGAGCTTTACCATATATTTAAACTGATAGTATATTCAATTTGTATAATTGAATATATTTCTATATGAATCTTATGTCACTTGATTATTCTTTCAGTATAAGGTTCTTTCTACTTCTTAAGAGCATTTATTTAAAGCTTGTACTGAAAAAGAATAAGCACCAAACCCCTCCTCCCAGAAGAGGTCTTAACTCGAGTGGGGAGGGGGGGATGTTTACAGACTTTACTTTTAGAAATAGGGGTGAATGTTTTAAAATATCTTCTTACCCATCATCAAATTCCTCTTCAGAATCTATCGAATCATTATCTGATGAATGTGACGATACTTCACCTGTGAACAAAGTATTAATCCTTGTGTGACATAAATTATATACAATATAAAGGTCGAAATGTTTAGCGATGACTTTGCTAATAAAATAATGACAAGAAATTGTAATAAGAGTGATAACAAAAAATTAATCAAGCCCTTTTCCATTGGTACATACATATTTATTATCTTTCCCTTTTTCTACCATGGAGAATTTTTTTTTTTTGGACAAACAAAGAGTATTTATAACACATCGAGTTAAGAACACGAGGGATTATATTCTGAGTATGTAATAGGTAAGTTTCTACATTTTAAAGACACTTTTGATAAGCAGGTACAAAGAATTTAAATAGAAATGATATTAATAATGTAATAACCTACATGAAAATTAAACAATTTATTATTATAAACTATAAATTAATTATATTAGAACCGCACAATGAAATACTTCTTTTCTTAAGTCTTTTCCAAATGGTGGGACTTTTGGATTCTACTAATTGGTATCCACTCACCTTCTTCCGGTTCACTGTATACATCTTTCCTCTTCCCCGATCCAGCGCTGTCTGTGCTTTTTCTGACTTCACTTCTTTTTGGTTCCTGTTTCTTCGTCTCCTCCGAATGGTCTGAGGAACTTTTTCTACTCGTCTTAGCTGGCTCTTTCTTTTTCGACGTATCGCTTCTTGCATCGCTATTCGATTCGGAACCGGATGATGACGATGTTTTGTCTGAAAGAGAGGTTAAACATTGTTAATAAACAGTTATATTGTGGTGTGATAGAGACACAGAATACCTGCTTAAATCGGTATAAACTGCTTAAATCGTTTTCGACAAGGAAATGTAGACAATTTATTTATTCATTGACGAGTTGGTCCGGTTGGCGTGGTTGGTAGATACTTGTCTTTCACGCCGAAGGTTGTGGGTTCGATTCCTACCCGGGACAGATATTTTTGTGCATGTCTGTTTGTCCTAAGTCTGGTTGTAAATATTTAGAATTGTTTAGGATCTGATCAGGTCATGTGTGAATAATGTCCCAGGATATTGTTTATAATTTTTAAATCGGTACAGAGGACATCGTAATCGTTATTCTCGAAACACGAAACTCACCGCAAAATACAATCGTGAAATGTAAAGTAATATGATATATTGATTTAAAAAAAAATATAAAATTTAAATCATACACGGAATAGCATAGGTAGACGGACGAGCATATGGGCCACCAACGACCATAGACATTGGAAATGTAAGAAATGTTAACCATTTCTTACAATTGTATGGCAAATGTATTCCGGTTTGAAGGGTAAGTAAACCAGTATAATTACAGGCACAAGAGACATAACATCTTAGTTCCCAAGATTGATGGCGCATTGGCGATGTTAGTGATGGTTACCATCAGGCCAGTCTGTCAACCGATTTTCAATAAAATTAAATAAATAATACCATTTTTCTTGTCATCGTCGTCCCAATCAGATTCACTGTCTGAAGATTTACTCTTTGATTTAGGCGGCGGTGGAGAGTCTCCGGGTTTCTTTTTTTTCTTTGCCAAGTTGAGGAATTGCTGGAAAATAAATCCTTATTAATATGTTACATCGCAAACTAGACTTTATTTGAGGGTGTATAAGAACTGATTTTGTTGTATACAACTTCTTAATTTGGTAGAGCTAAACATTTTGCTATATCATATCTCTTTTTAATGTATAAGAATAAAAAGGATATAAAGACTTTTTAAAATATCACCATCTCTTTCCGATTCATACGGTTGAAACGTACAGCAATACCTTTAGCCCTGTCAAACAGCTATGTTTCAAAGAGTTTTTGTAGTATAGAGTATCGGCTTTATTTTTGTAGGAATTTTAAGAAATATGGGAATATGTTTGCACCTACGCGTATTGTGATTATTATTTCATATATTCTATATAGAATTGATTTTTTAGTTTATAATTTTACAATTATTATATGGCTAAGTAAGTTAATGTTTAATATTTTTTATTCAAATATTTGGCAAATTCCGATTTACGTGATGTTCAAATCACCGATGTGGCGTTCAGTAATGTTTAACTACTTAAGAAGAATGATAAAATATTAAGACTTAAATCTACTTTTCCATTAACATTAGACATTGTACTTACAATGTCGCCATTTAAACATAAACTGAATATATATATGCAGATATATGAACCTATTTATATATAGAATTCTATTTTCAAATCGAATTTGATTTATTTATTAAGGTTTACCTACAGTTGTATACACTGAATGTTAATATATTTAAAAAAAAAACATAGACTAGCGTTACAACTAATTATTGGTAAACACCGTTTGTAATTAAACATAAAAATAAATAAATAAACAGCCTGTGCATGTTCCACTGCTGGGCTAAAGGCCTCTTCTCCCTCTTTGAGGAGAAGGTTTTGGAGCTTATTCCACCACGCTGCTCCAATGCGGTTTGGTGGAATACACATGTGGCAGAATTTCAATGAAATTAGACACATGCAGGTTTCCTCCCGATGTTTTCCTTCACCGTAAAGCACGAGATGAATTATAATCACAAATTAAGCACATGATAAGTCAGTGGTGCGGGTTTGAACCCACGATCGTCGGTTAAGATCACGCGTTCTTACCACTAGGCCATCTCGGAATAAAGATAAACTAAAACTTAATTACAACAATAGAAGAATATCCGAGTCAAGAAAAAAAAAAGTGTAACAAAAATATGTATATCTGAAAAAGTGTCTTATAAAAGTTAAACGAAGAACGAAGTTTAAACGATTATCTTACGTTCCCAACTCCAAATCGCATGATTGAATTTTTTCTACGTCCAGATAATCAGATGAATAAGTCGACAGTTAACTCGCCAAATAATTCGGACGCAACGCAACACATCGCAGTAAATATTGACACATGGAAACATGATTGCTGTCATTATTTATTAAGTCATTATTACATGAAAAAAAAAATGACATAAAGGATATTCACTTTATCATCTTATTTATGCAAGCACGTCTGGGTAGATGCCACTCGCGCATCAGAAATTCTATCGCCGAACAGCAATATTTAATATTTTTTGGATGTCGGTTTGAATAGTGAGCGAGTTAGTGTGACAGGCACAAGAGACATTACGTGTTTGTTCCCAATAAGGGCGTAGGCTTCCTATTTTAATAAAAAAATAATTATCACGAATTCCCTGATAAAGCTGGATTTCAAAGCTGTTTCTTTTCTTCATGCGATGAAAATCAGTGATCGTAATAATCAGAAAGCAACCGCTTTCCCACGATAATGTTTACAAGTCACGAATATACAAAAACCCATACTAATATTATAAATGCGAAAGTAAATTTGTCTGTCTGTTACGCGTTCACGGCTAAAGCGCTGAACGGATTTGATATAATTGGTATGGAACAAGCTTGTTCCCTGAGAAAGGACATAAGCTTCTTTTTTAATTCAAGTGCCCTCTTTCTTTTTTTTTATTAAAAACGCATTACGCGTTTCCCCCACGGGAACAGTGGGGTTATGGTGGGGTATGCGGGGCTCGCAGATGTCCAAGGTGCCGAGTGCGCCTCGAACATCGTACTCCCCACTATAAAAACAGCGGTACCCTTTCCGTCTCAACGAGGAGCGCCACGGGATCGCTTGCGCATGCTACCGTGATTCAAGAGCCCCCTCACATTCGCGGGTGAAAACTAGTTATCGACATATTCGCGCCAAAAACCTATACCCACTTAAGAATGAAGAACTATTCGTGCCGAGCATCGAAAAAAAGAGAAGAAGTTGTTTATTATAATAATAGTAATGTCCTCCAGACGGCACGGCAATCTGATACGACCGAAAAGATTTCAAACGCAGGACCAACGGCTTTACGTGCTTTCCGAGGCACGGGAGTGTACACATTTCCAACTTCCAGACTCCGGGCTACTGAGAATTTTCTGACAGAAAAACTCAATAACTTTTTATTGGCCCGACCTGGGTATTGAACCCAGGACCTCCGAGTCTGCGGCCTTACATCAAGCCACTAGACCAACCAGGCAGTCAAATTATTTGTTTATTATAATATATATTAAATTTATATATATATAATAAATTCAGAATTGTATCATGTTGTCTGTATTCGATGAAGCAAATATATGATAAGGAGAAGCAGGTAAACCAATATATTAATTAATACAATTACAATTTTTTTTAACCAACTATATATTATTATATGTAACTGTATTTTAAAAATAAATGTCATGCAGAGATATTATGATATCTCTCATGATATTCAAACATTTCTTATCTGTTTTATATCCTTAATCTATATATTTATTTATATAACAGCTGGAGAGTAAACTTAGGGGGTTGAATGGACTACTTTCAGAAACTGATTTAAGTAAAGTATTATGCTAAATATTGTAGATTGTGTGTAATAAAGACTTAATATAAAAATAAATAAATAAGAGCCGAGATGGTCCAGAGATTGTTAGAACACCTGCAAGATAACTTAAGTTTTTTTTTAAATATATAGGCTAGTGCTGGGTCGCCTAATGAAAGGTAATGCTATAGTCTAAAGCGGAGTGCACTTGTCCAGACGAAGCTTATTCACTCTTGATTTGAACGTACCCACATTGTATGTAGAGGGACGATGGAGGATTGAAGCGTAATCCAGACATTAGTAGAGCCTAGGAAGCAAAGTGGTATCTATGGGTTCAAACCTAAGCAAGCACCACTAAATTTTCATGTGAAATGTTTGATTTGTGTTTATAATTTGTCATGATTGGGGGTTAAGGTAAACATTGTGAGGAAACCTGCATATTTGGACGGAAGTCTGTCTATGTGTATCCACCAATCTACATTCGAGTAACATGTTGGTAAAAGCTTTTAACCTCCTCAGAGATAAGACTTTGGCACAGCAGTGGGGCATTTATAGGCCTTACTTCATTATATAATCCTTTTACTGAGGAAGTTTCTAGAAAAATCGTTAATAAAATTCCTCAGACCCACAGTGGAGCAGTAACTAATTAAATTATACTGATATAGAGTGTTCTAGGTGCACATAGTGAATTAAAAGGTTCCTATAATTACCTACAATTTTATCTTTATTATACTTATAAGCACTTAAAAAGTATATAAAATAAATAAATAAAAAAAGCCTATATCGCTTGGCGGTAAGAGAAAATGAACTTGAGTAAAATAATTACATAAATGAATGATTCGTCTGAAGTATCTCATCATGTGGCTAAATCAGGCACACATGCATTAAATCTCAGTTATATACATTGCATATGAAAACTGAGGAACACAGTTAATAATAAAGTGCATATCACTACACTTGGTAACAGTAGTAGTTAATTAACTGAGGAAATGGTCAGCACCATTGGTGGAACTCTCCCAAGTGGGTTTGAACTGTCTCACAACTAGTTAACAACACACAACTAAACAGTCAATGGACTGTTTAGTAATACACAATTTTCTATCATTTATTTTTTAAACAGTTTTACATAAATAATTATCTTACATATTTGAAAGGATTTATTTTAAGTATTTCCAATACTAAATATATTCAATGAAACATAACTTACTTATAATTAAAATTTTTTATTCTAATCATTTCCATTAAATCATGTTTATCAATTTTCTAAATGTAATATAACATGTAGTGTTTTTAAAATAAAATTATACAAATTTATATGTATACATTTATAAATAGGGTTTATCTATTTGTTTAATGTGATACTACAACATGTACTACAAATGCTTGGACTTATTTAAAATATTCAGCTTTTAGCATTATATAAGGTAAAAGGCAAGACCAGCTGTTGAAAAATTATAAATAGTTTTGTTGTACCAAATTGAGGCTGTACACATGTATTCCAAGACATTTATTATTAAAAAAATACAATAATTATTGAAGTACTAAATCAATGTCGACCTTTTAAAGGTTATGGGACATTTTTTTTCCTTTTTTTCATGAGTCATTCCAAAAGAAGCCATTGTAAACGAAACTTTTTGAAGAAAAACATCGCGTGTATTAATATGTAACATATTGTATGTTTACTTCTTGAACAAGTACTTTTCTTTTACGATATCTTTACTAATGCGCATTGGACATAATTAGATCCTTCAGACATTGATCTTGGCCTGAATACGCAAACAAAATAGCGAAGGAATGTCGTCAAAATGCTAAGATAGACACTATAACCTAGGAAAGATTTCAGTTCAATTAACTCACCGAATCCAAATCTGAACATTCGCTGCTGGAATCTGAATCTATCAAATGTTTATTTTTCCTCTTAGCCATTTTGTTACACTTTTAACTACGAAATACGTTACGATATTTTTTACTTTACGTTACAAAGTCGCCCGTCAACTACACAACCTTACGATACATACTATGTGTTGCCATTACACGAGAACTCGAAATATTTAAATTATAATTAGTTTTCCAAATTACTTCAAAACAGTCACATTAAGAAATTAGTTTAAAAAGATAACATAATTAGGATTAATTACATTGTTTACATTGAAACAAATACGTTATACAAAATTGAACTTTAACTATTTGAGGCAGATGTTTCTAAATATTTTCTAGCATTTAGGTGAAACGTATTATGCTTGCAACATCAACCATACTGCAGATGCTTGGTTCACCTTCTACAATCGGATAAGCATATCAATAAAACGTTTAAAAAATTCTACATCATGACAGATTTTTATAAATGTATTTTTATTTTTACCAGAACAAACGAATTATTATAAAGCTTCGCTATTAATGATTGAGACACAATTTGATTAAGTATTAACATATTTTTAAAGTTAATTACTTATATTTTTACTACAGTATCCGATTTGGAAATTTGATGTTTGTATGTGTAATATTGTTAAATATATAGAGACAAACGATTATAAGTCTTAAATGAAAGCAATAAAATTTAATTTATAAAAAGAAATAATTCTTGTCTTTTCCTCATTCAACCCAATAATGAATGATCGCTGTCTCGCTAATATCCATTCCCCACTTCTCGTAAATTCGACGTACAATCAGAATCCATAATACGTACATATAATTTACAATATACTAAAACCTAGTATCTGTATGTTATTTGATATTAATTGAGTGTAAATCGTATGCTTACGTGAAAGTATTTGATTACTTATTAGTTATTGTATTGTAAATGATCAGTGCTAAGTGTACAAGCTAAAACAGTTAAAAAATAAACAGTAACGGAGCTCCGTTACTTACTCTCAAAAACATCATGCCTCATGATTTGAAAGGTTTGGGTATAAGGAAAGCAATAATGGTAAGTAATTTACAGTAAAATTTAATAGACCGTGAATGTTTACGTTTATGGCCTATCTTAATGTTTACCAATTTTAGCATGGGTGTTTTGGGTTTTCTCATTCTAAATGTCACAGTAGTCGTCTAAAACTTAATCGTCTTCTTCGGAAAGCATAGAATTTGGTTAGCTAACAATACATTACTGATTATTATAAATGAGATATAAAAATACGTTTTTTTTTTTAATATATAAATAACTAAAACACAGAAATAATGCCATTCAGTCTAATATACAGAATATAAATACAAATATTTTTAAACTAATTTATTTCATATAATCAGTTAATAAAAAAATGAACTAATTAGCACTTATTTAATTACAATAAATTTGTTTACTTTATTGCAATTAAGATAAGATAAATGCTAAACAGGGATTAGTGATAATTTTTTTTTAAATAAAGTATTTTGTTAAAGGCTAAATTTATTTTTTCCAGGCTCCCTTGTCTCCCACACCTTGCGCTGAGATTAGTGACGATGAGCTGGTCTCTATTTCTGTGCGTGATCTTAATAGACAATTGAAAATGAGAGGATTGACACGAGACCAAATAGTCAGGTAAGATATTAGTTAAAAATATATAATACAGGAATCATAGTTCTAACAGGCACAATTTAGTGGCTTACATATATTAATTACATGTATATTAGCTATATAAGAAACAAATGTGTAGTATTAGTATAGGAAAATTTTACAATAACTTGTGAAGGTTCAACTTAAATTCATATTACTGAATAAATATTATTTAATTAAAATATGGTTTTTTCCCATTACACATTAAAAAAAATAGTACTGCTTCTGTGTTGTCAGATAATAAAAACTTATACTTTTTTAATTTTTATCTCATCTGATGATAGTTTTAATATAAATATATATCAAATATATACTTAATATATTTGATATATATTTATATATTTTTAAATTTCATATGTAGAATTAAAATTGTTTTTATGTGTTGATAAATAATTACTAACAGAGACCATATCATGCGACAATATCAATTTTGAAAATAATTAATAAATAAAAATAAACTTGGTTATAATGTACTTTACATTCATTAAATAGATTACGTACCAAACCCTTAAAGAAAATCAGCACAGAGAACAATGTACTACCACAAAAAGCCATATTATTCTCGAGCAAATCATATATTAATATGAAAATGTAATTGTTCTTTATTCATTGTGTCTTTGAATTTTAAAAAGGTGCTGTTTTATAACTATGCTTTTAGCATAGTCTATACATTTTTTTTAAATTTATTTCTCCAAAAAACATCATGGTAATCTTGGCGAATCTAGCAATAAAAGGCTCAGTGTATAATGACATAGTCATCAAACAAATATAAATCAGGTAAATGTGTTAAGGATAGTCAGTTGTCAGACCTCATGCTGTAGTAATAACGGATAGACCACAAATATTGTTTAGCTAAATTACATATACAATTATTAAATTGTAAAATGTAATTCTGTGTATTGTTGTCTTTATCTGTGGGTGTGTGCGAGTTTGTATGTGTGTGTGGCATTTGACAGCATTATATGATCATCTTACAGATTTGTTTTAAAAAGAGAGGCTAGACAACCATGCAAAACATATTCTAGTTCACTAATGTAGTGAGTATGCGAATTAACTCTAGTAATTCAATGGGAGTACCAATCCGAGAGGACGACCTTTTGTTATTCCCTTGACAAAGTGTATGCAAAATTTCATTATAGTCAGTTGAGTAGAAGCGTAAAGAACAAATAAACTCACTTTTTCATTTAAAATATTAGTAAGGATATTAATGTGTGTGTTTGATTTATTATATCCTGTTTTAAGCTTAAGATGTATCCAATTTTAAAAATATAGGAAGCCACAGGCTTAGATGACATTTGACATAATTTGTTTTCGTTAAAGGATGAAACAACGTCGGCGTACGCTAAAAAATCGGGGCTACGCAGCCTCGTGTCGCATCAAACGAATAGAGCAGAAAGATGAACTGGAAACTGAGAAAAGTCAGGTATGTAAACTATGTATAGCCAATGGGTAAATATATATAAACAAATTTTGACATTGGTCGAGAATAATCTGTGGTTCGTTATGGATCCGTGTAAAAATGGCGTTTCGAATGTCGATGAAGTTGTTTTCGTAACTTTGGAAGTAAAATTAATGTTATCGAAACTAGTCTAAATTGAAAGTATGAATGGTACTTTTTATTTTTTATTGGTAATAATCGATTAACATCAGTTCGTTAATTTATAAGGATTAATACTGTACAAACCATATCATATATCAAAAAAAAAAACAAAAATAGTTTATATTACAGCAAAATATTACACACTTGATACAATAGCTGGGCTGAACAGTAACAGCCTGTTAATGTCATACTACTGAGCTAAGGCCTCCTCTCCCTTTTGTGGAGAAGGTTTGGAGCTTATTCCACCACGCTGCTCCAATGCGGGTTGGTAGAATACACATGTGGCAGAATTTAAATGAAATCAGACACATGAGGTTTCCTCACGATGTTTTCCTTCACCGTCAAGCACGAGATGAATTATAAACACAAATTAAGCACATGAAAATTCAGTGATGCTTGCCCGGGTTTGAACCCACGATCATCGGTTAAGATTCTCGCGTTCTAACCACTAGGCCATAACACAACCGCGACACAACATAAATATATTTAATTAATTATTATTATTGCTGTGTTCCGGTTTGAAGGGTGAGTGTGCCAGAGTAACTACAGGCACAAGGGAAATTTGTTTTAATTTGGAGGGTGATTTGTACCGCATTGGGGATGTACGGAAGGATGGTTAATATATCCAACGTCTATGGTTATCACGGTGGTGATTATTTACCATAAGGTGTCCGCCGTGTCCACGTATATTATAAAAATAAATAAATGTTATTCTTTTTACAGGAATGGCACGATATGGAAACGATGCAAGAGGAAAACACGAGGATCCGTGAAGAGATCGAAGCGTTGAGGAGCAAATACGACGCTCTGAAACGATTCGCACATATGAAGAGCATTCCGTTACCGGCTGAACTTGATATGTTACCTTGATTTAATATAGATATATAAAACCTTTATGATATATGTCGTATATCCGTTGTTTGCATAATGAAATGAAAAAAATCTTCTATTTCAAGAGAGCTGTATTTCTGATAAGGCAACCTCTTATATGTCTTACTTGCCTGTGTAATACTTTTAGTTTCATTGATTTATGAGTGAAGACAGATAAATAACTTAGATATTAGATTGTCGCGATGTCATTGGTCGAGATCTTGAATAGTTTATGGTATTCACTATGGATTCGAGAAAAAATAGCATTTTGAATGTCCGCGAACTTGATTTCGGAACTTTGGAAGTTAACTTGAAATGTTTATAAATAGTTTTTTTTTTTATAGAATAGGAAGGCGGACGAGCATATGGGCCACCTGAAGGTAAGTGGTCACCAACGCCTATAGACATTGGCATTGTAAGAAATGTCAACCATCGCTTACATCGCCAATGCGCCACCAACCTTGGGAACTAAGATTTTATGTCCCTTGTGCCTGTTACTCTGGCACACTCACCCTTCAAACCGGAACACAGCAATATCAAGTACTGCTGTTTTACGATAGAATATCTGATGAGTGGGTGGTACCTAGCCAGACGAGATTGCACAAAGCCCTACCACCAGTTAAGTGGAATAGTGTTGTATTATAAATAGTGGATAAAACAGCAGATCTATTAGAAAATCGCATGGATTATGGAGTATATCTAAGGTTTTTTTATCTGTACTCCTTCGATTGGAATAGGGCAATTGTTATATACGGTATTGTTTTTTGAAATATTATTTATTAAAGTAGACTTTTATAAGCATATTATATGATTAAATTGTTTGTGAAGCTATCATTGGCTTGGAATTTAGTACTTAATTTCAGAGGATATATAGACAAGTATATACAATTTGTATGGAATAGACATGTACTATTTTATCGTTTACATTTTCTTTCATTGTGTAATAAGCCTTATTATCTTAAATATCAGCTTATACCTTGCCCCAGGAATTATGTATTGACTCTTCTCTTTAATGCCAAATTACTGATGTCAGAAAGAGAGAAGTCTTGTGTCACTGTTCACACCGCTATACATCGTTTATAAGTAAGAATGGTATTATTGTATAGTTATAGTTTAAGAATGGGTTGTAAGAATTAAATTATATTAATAATAAATAATTTAGTTTTATTTAGTAGCATTATAACTTACCATAAGTAAGCATGTGGACTTAGGTGATAAACGCGTCGGAGGCTTTTTAGATCTAGCTAAGGCGTTTGACACTATGCCCATCCTCCCATGGCGTTAGAGGCAGTCCATATGAGTTGTTCATGGACTATCCTACTGGTCGTTATCAACAACTAAAACATGGATACTATAAGTAAAACTGAATATCCCACTGCTGGGCTAAGGCTTCTCCTTTTTTGAGAAGGTTTGGAGCTTATTCCACCACGCTGCTCTAATGCGGGTCGGTGGAATACATATGTGGCAGAATTTCAGTGAAAATAGACACATGCAGGTTTCTTTGACGTTGTCCTTCACCGTTAAGCACGAGGTGAATTATAAACACAAATTAAGCACATGAAAATTCAATTGTGCTTCTCAGGGTTTTAACTCACGATCGTAGGTTAAGATTAACGCGTTCTTACCACTTTGCCATCTCAGCTTATATTATAAATCTTGTCTAATATGGCGGGCCACAAGCCACCTAGGGCCTGAACTGTTGTTACATATTTAAATGATTCGAGATATATACAACCGCCGATGTCATGTTCATGCTTTAGTTCCTCAATGGTCACTACAATGTAGAATTCCATCCGTCTGCAAACTTCCCCAAAGCGAAACGAAGTCTAAGACGATTAAAGTTTGTTTCTAAATTTTAATTCGTATGTCATGAGTAAATAACATTCAACATCTGTACATGACCCGAGTGAAGTGGAATACGATGTCACAAATTCACTTTTAGTTAGAAACGATTCATACACACATCACATACAAACATACATATACTTTCTATTTTTACATTATATTATTAAAGATTAAGTTATTATGATTTATATTGCCATGTGATGGTATGTGGTCACCACCGCCCAGACATTAGCTGTTAGAAATATTAACCATTCCTTTTTTTTTTTTTTTTTTATAGAATAGGAAGGTGGACGAGCATATGGGCCACCTGATGGTAAGTGGTCACCAAACGCTCTTAGACATTGGCATTGTAAGAAATGTCAACCATCGCTTATAGCCAATGCGCCACCAACCTTGGGAACTAAGATTTTATGTCCCTTGTGCCTGTAATTACACTGGCTCACTCACCCTTCAAACCGGAACACAACAATATCAAGTATTGCTGTTTTGCGGTAGAATATCTGATGAGTGGGTGGTACCTACCCAGACGAGCTTGCACAAAGCCCTACCACCAGTAAATTCCTAATATTGTCAATGCACATTTGGTACTAAGATGTTATTGTTGTCCCTTGTGCCTGTCGTTACATTTCCGCACTCATCTTTCAAACCGGAACACAACAATACTAAGTGTTGCTATATGGCGGCAAAATATCTATAATATTTACAAATAATTGTAGTTAACTCACTTCCTATTTCAAAGGAATCTGTTTGTCCGATGAGAGGATGAGCGGGGCACCCCGGCAGGTTTCCTACCTAATACAGTACAGTTGCAGACTGTCATTTTAGCCATCTGTAAAATGCGGATGCGGGCTGCCCAAGATCGGGATGGTGGGCGGTCTATGGGGGAGGCTTTCGTCCAGCGGTGGACGGCGAAAAGTTAAAAAAAAAGTGCAAGGTCGTTAAGACGGCCTCGACAATGTAGGATGGTGCACGCTTTAAGATCCTTAAAGTCATTAAAGATGACACTAACGAGTAACTTCATGGTGTTTTCATGACATTAATAGTATTCGCGTGATCTATTTTATGGTTTCAATCATTGTTATTTTAACATGTGCCCTTGGGCGTTGACGCGTGAGGTGGGAGCCTGAGACGATAAAGCCGAAAGGCTGGTCTTTAACAACGGCTGCATTATCTTGGCGGTCCGTAAGCTGCCGAGGAGTATCGTCCACTTTAAGTGACCACCTTTATAACCATTCTAGAGATACAGCTTTCTCCGAAACGATTATGAAAGTGAAGTAATATAATCGTATTGTATATATAATATAATAGGACTTATTTAAGCATACAATTGAAGAGTATTATGTATTAATAATAATATTATGTAATGTTATGTATGTACGGAAAAAAATAATAATTTTGTGATTAAAATATGTGATACTCATGACATTGCTACAAGGAACAAACTAATTATTCTTGTTACTCGACTGCAGAGTCAGTGACTTGATTGCCACTTTTGTGGGGCAATGTATATCGTTCTAAAATAGGATCCAGAAAGCGTTCAAAATGCCTCTAGGTGCTAAATTTATAAAAATATGTAAAGAAACGCTTGCGTGCAAAAGGTTATTATACAATTAGTGAGTTTACGGGTCGTTGGCGATAATGAATTTGGCTATTTTTTATACTGTTTTGTAAACAAGACACGATAAAAAACCCGGCTGTTTCTTTTGCCGGTTCTCTTCAGGCATTTCTTTTCCGAACAGGTAGTAGTTTCTAATTTGATAATCAATAAGTAAGTGTAATGTTTCTATGATAAATAAAGAATTTTGATATTATTTATTTTGAATAAGAAATAAGCTTGTGAAGGGCTTATGTTTACACATCTAATAGAATATCGCCTATCAGGTTTCCTTCGAATATTTTGCACGTACATACCTACTTGAAAACAGTGGTAATTACCCGTATTATTATACGATTTTAAGTTTGAATGCACATAATCTATGCAATGGTCTATCTCTAGTCAGCCTAATAATAGTTAAAAATAATTCAGCCCTTGATTTAAAAATGGCGTTTCACGTAAAATTTTATTGGTAAATTCATTGGTAATAACACGGGCAAGGTTATTACATTTACACGTAAAAGGCATCTAATACTTTTATTTAACAAGGTTATGAGCCCTCGAAAGGGATGAGAGCTTTTAAATCTACTCTCGACCTTCGAGGACGTTCAATGAAATATTTATTGAAGTTCCATTTATGACGGACTGCCGATGACTTAGATTTCTACACGTTAGTCATTTTTATTTTATTTATTGACGTATGGACGATTAGCAGTTAGAATGTAGATATCTGATTAGGAACATGTTTCATATTTATTATATTGTTATTGGGCCCAATGTTGGAAGAATACAATGCTGGAGTTTTGTAAATAATAATATAGAGGGTAATTTTTTTTTTAAATTTAATTTAATTGTTTTTTTTTTAATGTTATAAGAAAGCGTACTGGCAAATGTACCACCTAATTGTAAGTGGTCACTAACACCCATAGACATTGGCGATGTAAGAAATATTAACCATTCATTACATTGCCAATCCTTAGGAACGAAGATGTTATGTCCCTTGTGCCTGTAATTTAGTTCACTCATCCTTTAAATCGAAACGCAACAATATTAAGTATTGCTGTTTAGCGGTAGAATATCTGATGAGTGGGTGGTATCTACCCAGACGAGCTTGCACAAAGTCCTACCACCTCATAAGATTCAATTGCTTTTTTTAACTGGTTATCAGACACTGTTTCAACACTTACTCTGTTCACTGTTACTGTACTAATATTAAAATTTATTATAAAGTGACAATGTCCTGCTTTCGACCATAGTGTTTTCTCAATGGAAGCCAGCAGCGCAGGAGATATTATATTTCCTAAGGCTTCAATTGTCAAAGTACTAGTTTTCAATCGTGTGCCTGAATAGGTTATATTGCATAGGTTATAATGAAAAAAAAATGAAATATCTCGTAAGCCTACTGTGTAAGTGACTGCAAACAATATTTAAAATGACAAAACAAAATAGTTACAAAATAAACAATAAATAAATAATATACTCCAAAATGGATTCTTCTGCCCTGTCTTCTATGGTTATTTTTATCGTATCGTGCGATTCTATCGTTTATTAATTTTAACATTAAACTGAAATCTCGTCGCTTACATTTGAACAGTTTTGTGCTCGGTGTTCACATGTATGTATCATATTATAATCATATATATACAATTGTCAGACTTTGCCGCACTTAAAACGATTAACTTTTAAAACACAGTAATTAGACTTAAAACGCAGTAAGACATATGTCTACGATCCAATGACTGATTGTTTGTACTTAATTACTTTTCGGATAGTCGTACATACTTGATATTTATGAATTAAATTAAATTTTAATTCGATGACTTCATTGTTTTAATTCTAATTTGCTTATTGTTGTAATTTTATAATATTACAGAAAATTATTGTCATCCTTAATTATTATTAATCATTACTGTTGTATGATTTTAATTTATAATTATCTTAATTTAGTAATTTATTAATTTGAGTTGATTATTAAATTAAGAACAACTAATTGTATGCTGTGTTCGTTAATTCGTAATTTTAATTTATGCCCTGATTATATGACTTGGTCAAAGTGAAATCATCTCATGTCGTATCTACGTTTTAACACAGATATACGACTTACCGAGGATACCAGGACCCCCCAAGAAGAAGAAGCCGAGATGGCCTAGTGGTAAGAACGCGCGAATCTTAACCGATGATCGTGGGTTCAAACCCGGGCAAGCACCACTGAATTTTTATGTGCTTAATTTGTGTTTATAATTCATCTCGTGCTTAACGGTGAAGGAAAACATCGTGAGGAAACCTGCATGTGTCTAATTTCATTGAAATTCTGCCACATGTGTATTCTACCAACCCGCATTGGAGCAGCGTGGTGGAATAAGCTCCAAACCTTCTCCTCAAAAGGGAGAGGAGGCCTTAGCCCAGCAGTGGGACATTAACAGGCTGTTACTGTACTGTACTGATTATATTATGTTCTGTTAGCTAATCGTCGTTGTTAGCTAATGGTTTCGCACGGGTAGATAAGAAGAAAAATGTATTTTGGGTAGGATTTCCGTGAAATCCGTTCTTAGTGAGCGTCTACGTCGAGAAAGGAGTAACTTTGACAAATTTCAAGTCAATCGGGCGGGTTGTTTAGAAGATCCCGTGATGAGTAGTATTTTGCTTATGTATATATATATACATATATCGTTTAAGCGGTATTACGATCTCTTGCTGACAGGTGCTCCTCTCCGCCGCTCGTCTGTGTCGTGTGAGGTTTAAGAAATACGTTTTTATTTATATACTTCATAATTATTTATTGGTATTATTTTATTATAAATGCTTTTAATAATCATCAATTTCGACGTTTCTCATCTGCCGGTAGTGATGGCGGTTAATTTTTTTTTTTAGAAACGTAGTTACGGTCAGTGTGTTATCTTTTGCTGCCGAGTATGAAATGAAATATAAACGAAGTTTAGCACTTGAAAACAAAGTGGTACTTTTGTCTTGACCTTCTGTTAGGGCCAATTTGTTTGTCCTTTACATATTGGGTCGTCTCGGCCGATCTGAAAAGTGCCTCGTTATTTTTTATGGTTCGATATATATGATAACTTTTCGTCGTTATAATGTGCTAGATACTGAATAATCGAAAAAAATGGGTAATTTTACAGTTTGAGTACTTTTCCGAAATACAATGGATGTTTTTAATAATGATATACGTTGTTGTATGTCGTCCTGACATTTTCCATTAATCTATATATTACAGGGTTTTCAGAGGTTTTTACCATAACCATGGGAACTAAGATGTTTTATATCTTGTGCCTGTAATTACACTGGATCTCTCACCTTTCAAACCGGAACAAACCAATGTTAAGTATTGCTGTTTGGCGGTATATTATGTGGTGGGTTGGTATTTACTTTTCAGACGAGATTGCACTAAGCCCTACCGCCAAGTTTTCATCTGACCGAAAGAGTTCAGGTATAGGACCAATGGCTTTAAGATCTTTCCGAAGCACAGGAGTTTATACACTTCCAACTTCAATACAGACAGAAAAAACCCGTCAACTTTTTTTTGCCCCGACCTAAAGGCTTGAACTTAGGACCTCTGGTTCTGCAGCCTTTCTTCTAGCCACTATACCAACTAGTATGCTGTAGTTGATAAACGATTGAACTGTCAAATAAAACGTTGCGGCTTTAAAACACAACCGAAATGTGTGTATAAATGTTCAGTATATGATTTGATGGAAGGCTTACGTGTTAGCTAATACAACGTAATTAGGAAATAAAAGACATAATTAACTCTGTCCAACAATTTAATTGGATAGAAATTTTCGAACCAATCTAGTGGCTTAGTTTAATTAATGAGAGCGGAAAGATTGTTCAAATAATGATAAATATAGTTTTTGGAGTAAATAGATTTTATTTCGCTTAAAAGATTTATTTGTAAAGGAACAGATAGTTAAATAATAATAATACACTATATCCTGGGACATTATTTACACACGGCCATCAGATCCCAAACTAAGCAGAGCTTGTACTATGGAAACTAGACAACTTTTCTTTTGCAAATACATATATACATAAGTAATATAGATAATTACGCCCAGACTTAGAACAGACATGTTCATACACAAGTGTGTTCTGGGTGGGAATCGAACCCACAACGAAGTTCTTTTGAAAGTCGTTGATTTTTGAAGAAATAGTTATGGAAATTTCTATTGCTAAGTAGAAATACAGAATTATGGCGCGAGCGAAGCAGCGGGTAATATGCTAGTTTATTTATAAAACGCTTTATTTTACGTTACGCATAGCTAACGCCTAAAATTAATAAAAAATCTAGATAACAATATATAGAAAAAATTAAAAGAAATTAAACAAATTTAATTAAAATTAAATTAGTATATCAATCAAAGCCAAGATGAGAGATTTAATGCATACAATACAATACAATGACATATCAACTGAAATTGTAGGTTTAAATTTGGGAAAGAAACTTTTTAGTCGGATTTCTTTTTAGAAAATAGGTAAGCGGACAAATGTGCCATTTAATGGTAAATGGTCATCATCGCTTATAGACATTGTCACTCATTGTATTAACAACTCCTTACTTCGCCGCGCCATTAACTAGGAAATTAAGATGTTATATTCCTTGTAGTTAAACTGGCTCAATCACCCTTTGAACCAAAACAGGACATTTACTGAGTACTGCTGTGAGACGGTAGAATATAAGATGACGTGTGGGCCAAGACAAGCTTGCAGAAACTATCAATTATATACCATAGAATTAGTTATATCAATGTTACATGTAAAGGATAGGATTAATATAGAATAATTTACAACTGTCTTGGAAAACGTTCTTAAACTCAAATGTTGTCTGTTCGGAAACTTCGTTCATTGTTAATTTCCGTTTGAAAACGAATATAAGATTTTGTGTAATTAAACCGGAGTTTCGCAGTTGATTTGGAAAACAACGGAATTTGATAAGAGTCTGGCTTCCTTCTGAATGTTCATTCTATTTTTGCGAAAGGAATTAATTAATATTTTCACAATGGCTCCGTCGAATCATTTGTTACCGGTATATTTTGGCGCGAAAACTTCGAACGTCGCCATCTTCTGTAAATTTCTTTTTTTTTTAGTTATTTTATGTATTATTAATATAACACTAATTAAATATTTTTATTAATTGGTATTTGGTATTTTTAAAATCGAATAATATATGGATTTACAAACAAAATTATTTTCATACCTTTGTCTATAACATTACAGTTAATAATTAAATTTAAATTAAACTAATCATAATAAGCTGAATATTTACATGAAAATATATATATTTTTAATATAACTATCAACCAATTTTATATTGGCCAACGATCTCAACGCAGAAGTCCGCAGTTTTCGAGCAAAACAGCGAGGCCGGCAAAGACAAATTACTTTATTTCTTCCCCTATTTATTTATTATGGCTCCTTCTGCTTTCATTATTTTTTTTTGTTTCCAACTGTCCCCTTATTTTCCGACTCGGTTGTTTATCAACTCAACAGTCTATTTCTCATTGGTGGAAACTTTTAGTAACTTATTTATTATTTATGACTGGGACAGGTCTCTGGACATGCAGTGTGTATTTTTATTATTCATTTAACCTTTATCAATTAGTTATTTGACAGATCTCGAAGTTGTTTTAATAAATTGTTAAACATTACCCTTGTAAAGATTGTGTAATGGCTGTGTAGTAAAACAATATTTATTTGCTATTTTGAATGTCGAATTACTGATGACATGTTGAGTCAGATGAGACAGATTCATCCAAGTTAGGTCGGCCATTATTTTATAGTCTTTTTTTTTAATTTAAAATACGAATGAATGTATCGAAATTAAAGGAACCATTTTATATTGTTATATAGTTTTTGTTTGTTTTGTTTTGTTGTTATATAGTGATATATCACTAACACAAAAAAACTATTTTATGGAAAATCTGAAATATTAAGTTTTAGATTATATTTATTATTTATTTTCATATTATAGAATCATTAATTGGGGTCCAAGAGTTTATTCGTAGTTGTTATAGGTAATCTATTTACTGTATAAATATAATATTTCTAAAGGTAAACTTAATTATTAATTAAATATAAATAAATTAAAGTGTAAAACCTTCGTGGTACAAAGACAAGTTTTTGTTAGTACTATAAAAATCGAAATTATAAATGGTATACATATGTATATAAATACTGTTTACTCAAACCTTGTTATAAAAACGCAGAGTCAATGTGTAAGTGGTAAGATGAACATACATTGTTCTTTGCCATGCGAAGAAAAAAAATATTGTATAAAACAAAGATGGCGGTGTAGACGGTTTTCCCGCTCATCCGTCCTCTCAATGACACCAGGTGTGGAATATTTCAAACTCCACTTAAAGATTCACAAACGTCCGTTGAAGTTCTGTCGAATTTTTCTCGCATTATATTTTTTCTTGCTTCATAAATTTTATGTAAAAAAAAGTGTTAGGAATTTGTCTGTGATTACCGCAAAATCTAATTTATTTATAACTATTATCAGATCACAAATATATAGGAACATAATGTTTATATTATTCTCTAAACGAATTTCACGTAACGATTTTGTAGATTTAGTTTTAGGTTAGTTAATTAATTTTTTTTAATCACAAGAAAGAAAATCCAATTTGCTTTTGAATTTTGAATAAGGTACATTCATTTTTTCCTGACTGTTGAGTTAACTTAACAATATTTGACACATAAAAACAAAAACCTTATTTTACTACACTATATTATATTCCAAAAGTTTTTCTTAAGTGAAAACAAGTAAAAATACAGAAAAATCCAGTCACAAAAGTTAGTGATTGAAAAGAAAAGTTGATTCCTTAAGGGCGAAGATTTTCCCGCCAAAACTTGTACTTCAGCTGACGTTACGCATGTATAATCTGTGCTCATTTTAGAACTTGCCGCTTTGTTTTTTTTCACAATCAAGAGGCAGAAGTTAGAGAGCCTTTTTCTGTTTTGTATTTTTTACAACGGTCAATATGGACAAGTTTTAAAGCTTGGAGTACACGCGATACTGAAGCATCTCTGTTAAGTCGTATTTTTAAAGTAAATAGATCACTTTATCTTTGCACAGTCACTTAAATATTAGTAATTTAAAGTATAATTTACTGGGATAAATATTAAATGTATCATACATATTTGATGACCGTAATATTTTTACTTTTTTCATTACATTACAATGAAACGGTTTAATTCAATTTTTATTAAAGCAAAATCATATAAGTAAATATGAAAATGAATGATATTATATATATATTAAGTTAAGCGCTTCCATTATTTTGAAATGCTAGAGCTAAATAATATAAATGCAGTGTGCACTAGGTATTTCTTCGTTACCGAGGCAATCAACCGCTGTAGCTATGATTGTCAAGTCTTTGAGATTCTGTTTTAAATAATAACAAACTTCTCTACAATTCTGAACGTTCATCGTAGTCGCGCAGCGCTGGACGAATGACTCAATTTATGTTTTTGACTGTTTTAAATTTTATATATTTACATAAATTAAAGATGTTTGGTTAAGGCTTTCGTCCGAATTAATTTAAAAAATAAATAGCACAACTTGTAGTTTAGTTAAAATTAAAAATGTAGTGCGATTTATCTTACAAGTACAGTAGTTTATAAAAAAATATTCAAAATTAATAATTTTTCGTTACCTATAACGTATTTATACGAATGATAAAGCAGAGATTTTTATATTAGCATAACACCCGTGTAAAAACTCCTTTCTCGGAACTTTTTATCCTAATTTATACCATATACCATTTTTATTCTAACCCAGTATTTTTTCTGACTTTTTCATCCTAATAAATGATGGACATTTCCGTAGTGATGTATGACAAGGGACGAAGTGTTGAATTATATGAACAAAAATTTATTTTTATAACTTCTAAAACTATAGATTTTTACATATAGAATTTACGAATATTAAAATTCTATTTTCAAATATTGCATTCTTTTATTAGAATGCTAGTTAAAAAATAAATAAACCACAAAAAAAACAGAAGTCAATAAAATTTTAATCTTGATATTTACAAGATACTGACAACACATGTGGACATTTGTTAGTAAAAAAAAATAGGTTTACGCGGGACATGTAAGTATATATTTGAATAATGAAATGAGCTGAAAAATGCCAAACTAAGCACCAAGTTTCGAGCCAAGTGTTATGTCGAGCTGTTATTTAAATATCTTATAACATTTCTAAAATTATTTATAAAATATTTTTTTATTTTAACTATTCCAACTTATTACTATATATTTTTATTCTTCGTACCCATAAGTTTTGTCAGCTTAAGCATTGTCTTTTAATTCATGCTTAACCACATTAAAGATTTCATAAAAATAATATAACATCGTACCTTTATTTAGCATCTAGAAAGAAAAGTAATTTTATAAAAACCTCGATATGATCTTTATAAAAATAGAACATCAAATCATACAAATTGATATTCTCACTCAATTACTCTTAAACATACGAATAACACAATTGAACAAATTCAACAAATCACAAGTCGCGTCAATAATTAATTAATTATTTTATTTTTCTTTCCACTAACAAAATGGCGGCTTTAAATTAGCGCGCGTCTTTTTTTTAATAATGCTGTTGTAGTGATCAAGGAATATCCAAACTCTTTTTATAATATTTCTTTTAACAGAAAACGCTTAATTTTCACTATTTACTTCAAATGTAACAATATTGTTTTATATTATCGTAATAATAGAATAAATATTTTTATTTTATTAAAAAAACTCTTTGTTTTATTTATTTTAGTCTGTATCTTTTTATAATCATCATTTTCGAAGTCTCACATTTGTCGAGCTCGCTGTGACGGCCACATTTATTATTGTCTATATAATCCTAAAATAGCTTCGCAGATGACCAGCGTTTCGTCATACACGCGACATAATATTATGATTGAAGGCCATTTTGGGGAATAAATCTTAAATAGTCGTTATTTTTTATAATATATTGTACAATGTATTCTCAAGTGCTGATGTTATTTGATTTTTATAAGTGAAATATTTCGTCTACAATCTGTGTTCACATAGTTGTTGGGTTATAACTTAGCTTGCTTATAATGTTTACTTATATATTAAATGTGTCTTTAGTTATAATCTGTTTTGTGGACCATAAATAAATAAATAAATAAATAAATAAATATAGATAGGTAGTTCAAGTATACCTGATTAACCTTTTCTTACATAACCAATGAGCCACAAATCATGGGAACTAAGATATTATGTCCCTGTAGTTACACTGGCTCACTCACCCTTCTAACCGGAACACAACAATATCAAGTATTGCTGTTTTGCGGTAGAATATCTGATGAGTGGGTGGCACCAACCCTTGGTCCTGTACAATGCCCTACCACCAAGAAAATATACTTCAGAGAGCTTATATAATCATGTGGGGTTATACAAGCGTGACGCGTAATTACAGGCCCAAGGGACATAACATCTTAGTTCCCAAGGTTGGTGGCACATTGGCGATGTAAGCGATTGTTAACATTTCTTACAATGACAATGTCTATGGGCGTTAGTGACCACTTACTATCAAGTGGCCCATATGCTCGTCCGCCAACCTATACTATTAAAAAAAATTATGCTAGTTTGTTAAATATAGTATGATGATGCAGATTTGAATTATTTTAACTTTATTTGTTTTATCTTATGCTTCTTAGATGATATATACACATACATTACCCATGTTTATTAGGCTGTTAAGAAATAATCGCAAGACCTCCCCGAACATCGAGCGCTACCAAGAAATACCATACCGTGAGAAATAATCACACCATGCATTCCTTGAAGCTACCACCTGTTGCCAGCGTCGCTGCTTTGTTTCGCAAGACCTCCCGAACATCGAGTGCTACCAAGAATTACCATACCGTGGGGACCATTCAGTGATTCACCGATTTCGTTATAAATATGTAATTCAGACTACAGATCTTCACTTTTTGTTCTAATATCGAACAGACTGTCACGTATTAGAAATTAGAAATAATTAATTGTTAAATTTAATTACTTAAATAAACGTATAAGTTAAATTCGTTCGGTTTCATTCTGCATCCTCAACGGCAGCCCTACGTAATTAGGCTGTTGTCTATTTATGTTTTAAATGGCTGTACAGAACTTTGCCACAGTTGAAACTTCGCACGAAGTAATTTTAATTTCGCGTCTAGGACTGTATATGCTTTACTTACTTTGCAGTATGCGACCATTTGGTGGGAATAATTTCGTAAATGCGACTGGAATGTGTCAAAGGATGGGAGGAGAACCGCACTATTCAATTCACTATTTACTAGATTTGATTAAATATTCTTTCATCTCAATAAGAGTCGACATGGTCGAATGTAATGCAACGCAAATGTGTAACGTTTCTGAAATATCACGTCCGACCGTTTCGGTTTTATATTTATAAATATATTAAAAATAATATACTAAATGAATTTTTAAAAACGTCTTACTGACATACAAAGTCCTAAAGGACTTTTTTTCCTCAAAGGATTCCTATGAAACGTAGGTGAGTACTAAGAAAAGATTTTTCAAAATTCATCTCCTTAGGGAAGATTTTTTTTATATGCGCCGGGATGGCAAATGACTCTACTCCACCTGATGGTAAGTGGTAGTAGAGTCCAAACGCGACGACGACCAGTACAGTCGGGAAGAATGTTCTGTGCTGCCGTCCCCGCCTTGCCGGCCCGCAAGATGCCTCTTCACGCCATATAAATGTGTGAATAATGTCCCAGGATATTATTATTATTACATTATTAGCTTTAAAGTTTATTGATATTCCTTTGGTGGTAGGGTTTTTTTCAAATCCGTCTGGGTAGGTTTTTTTTTTTTTTTTATAGAATAGGAAGGCGGACGAGCATATGGGCCACCTGATGGTAAGTGGTCACCAACGCTCTTAGACATTAGCGTTGTAAGAAATGTCAACCATCGCTTACATATCCAATGCGCCACCAACCTTGGGAACTAAGATTTTATGTCCCTTGTGCCTGTAATTACACTGGCTCACTCACCCTTCAAACCGGAACACAACAATATCAAGTATTGCTGTTTTGCGGTAGAATATCTGATGAGTGGGTGGTACCTACCCAGACGGGCTTGCACAAAGCCCTACCACCAGTAAGCAGCAATACTTACAAGTATTTTTGTGTTCCGATTTGAAATGTGAGCCAGTGCATCTTCAGGCACAATCATCTTACTTCGCAAGATGTATAAGGGATAATATTGAAGGGATATATGTTTAGTTATTTAAAAAAATGACGTTTAACGTAATACGGTTATATATAATAGCTTCATAACAAGAATATCTTCCACACATTGTAATAATAGCTGAATTGACACAATACCCCGCCCCCATGGGTCGTAGTGCAAAGTTTAGTCTTATAACCTTCCACAATAAATGGGCAATTTAACGTTAAGCTATTCCTTATATCATCATAAAATTTTGCATACACGTTGTCGGGTGTACAGAATATTACATAGGATACATCTGTCCCTTTCACACGCAGGCAAAAGGTGGTGCGGAAACTAGTCAACCATATATTTAATTGCATTAAGAAATGGAGCGTGAGAAAATGATATCCTCGCAAAATATCGAGATATCAAAAGATTACGAATAATAAATCGTTACGCTCGTCGGTGGCGCTAAATCGCGGATTTTTCGTTATCTGTTGGAATCCCCCACCACGATACCCCCATATCTGTTCCTATCCCCTACCACGATGAATTAAAACGATAGCGTAATGTTTTCTTTTGTGGTTATGCGTTATCTTAAATTGAAAACAATGGTTGGTGAGATTTGTTTTTTCAGTTATAAATTATATTATAGTTAGAACAGGTGATTTTGATACTTGAGCTTATTTATTTATTGAAATAGTAACACTATCAACTATTCCTGATCACCTGTACAAAAAAAATTAAGAAAACATTTACAGGTTTTGTTTTCTTTTAATTTAAACTGCATCAGCATTATCATCGTAAAATATTATCTTATAACATTAGTACGAATTCCAACTGGTAACAATAATTCTTAGCCGGTGCAATAACTCAGTTTCAAGCGGATAACCGCCCGGATGACGGATCGGGGCGATCTCTTTGAACTCACACCTCTATTATTGACATAGCTATCTTGAACAATTTCTATTTTAAACTAGTTATTTTTCAAAGGTTCACTCGCTATTTGCGGATAATTCAAATCAAAATATACTTTATTTATGTTGGCTTCATGTTTTTAATCGTCATTATAAACGCTCTAATTTTGTTTACAACCCGACCACTATCACGCGAGCGAAGCCACAAACAGAAATTGGTTACAATCTATAAAGTGAGCCGAGATGGTTATAACGCGTGAATCTTAACCGATGATCGTGGGTTCAAAACCGGGCAAGCACCACTGAATTTTCATGTGCTTAATTTGTGATTATAATTCATCTCGTGCTTTACGGTGAAGGAAAACATCGTGAGAAAACCTGCATGTGTCTAATTTCACTGAAATTCTGCCATATGTGAATTCTACTAACCCGCATTGGAGCAGCGTGGTGGAATAAGCTCCAAACCTTCTCCTCAAAAACAGGAGAGGAGGCCTTTAGCCCAGCAGTGGGACATTCACAGGCTGTTACGGTACGGTTACGGGCCGTGTGTGAATAATGTCCCAGGATATTAATATTATTATATTATTAGCTTTGAAGTATACTATTGATATTCATTTTGTGGTAGGGCTTTTTTCAAATCCGTCTGGGTAGGTTTGATACCAACTACTCATATTATATACTAAGCAGCAATAAATAATAAATATAGTGTTCCGATTTGAAATGTGAGCCAGTGCATCTTCAGGCACAATTATCTTAGTTCGCAATATTTCCTAAAAATCTAATATTCTTGTGAGGTGGTTACCACATACCACCAGGTGGCTCATTTGCCAATATACCTATTTTAAATAAAAAAAAAACAGTTATTACTAATATTTATATACACACACACACATATATATGTATAAATTCGTTTTATACCTGATCGTAATTATGTGGTTCCTATTTCATCATGTTAGCGGTCGTTGCCTTAGGACTACACTTTCACAAGCCTTATGTACTAATGAAAATGAGGAATAAAGTACCCTTTGTATTTTGTGGCGGTATTTCTCGGAAACTACATTTTTATTTATTTGTTAAAGGCTTGCTAGCGGATGTCACATACATAATATCTTAATAAATTATGTACTAAAACTAGGAACATTTTATGTACTTATGTTTGTGAAAGCAAACTATATGCATAGTGTTCTTGCGCCGATTATTTTTTTTTTTTTTTTATAGAATAGGAAGGCGGACGAGCATATGGGCCACCTGATGGTAAGTGGTCACCAAACGCTCTTAGACATTGGCATTGTAAGTAATGTCAACCATCGCTTATATAGCCAATGCGCCACCAACCTTGGGAACTAAGATTTTATGTCCCTTGTGCCTGTAATTACACTGGCTCACTCACCCTTCCAACCAGAACACAACAATACCAAGTACTGCTGTTTTGCGGTAGAATATCTGATGAGTGGGTGGTACCTACCCAGACGAGCTTGTACAAAGCTCTACCACCAGTAAATTTATATTTTAATTACAGTTTTATAAAAGTATTAAAGTGCTAGACTAATAAGTGACAATAACAAAAAGATAAAAAATTAAATGTGACAAGGATATTGCGGAGCTTAAAAAAAACATTGGTTTAAAAAAATAAAAAAAAATTCAAACACAAAGAGAACGGAAGTAACAAAAACGTCAAGATGCTACATTACAAAATATTACAAGTTTGCATTTATGTTAAGTATTCAAGGGGAAATAGTTTTTACAATTACTATTCGATGATATTTCTCATTAATATCGTGTAAATAAATAAATTATATGAGTAATTTAAATACATCTATTTGTTACTTTCTACAAAAGGGATTATAATTTTCAAAATAGTTATGTATTTCTCGTGACGCTCGAAACATATGGAGTGTGTACCGCTGTTTGTTCTTAGTGGGTATTTTGGCGCCGACACCGGTGAGTTTTCCATAGCTCACATTTCACGTAGGGAAAATACGTAAATGCATATTCCAGCGAGGTCACATAATCGACGCTATAAAGGGTATTGTGTGGTAACCATTGCACAGAAGTTGTTATTTTATGTTTGTTTAAATTCTTTACTTTAATTGTAACTTAGTATCTATCAAGCTGTATGAATAAAATTTACCTTATAAACCCACATGACACCGGTGTTGCCATGCGCTAACAAAGAATAAAAAAGTGTATTCTTTGACAATGACGCGACACTGAAATAAGTTCCCTGGAATGGATTTAGAATTCCTAAAAAAATTTTTTTTTTAAATATTATCTTTTTTGATTTAATTTTGTAACGTGTATTTTGTTCTTTTATTTTAATTTTGTATTTTATATAAAATGTCTGTACAAAAAATATTTTATGAATAATTGTTATTATTGATATATTTTTTAAATTGTTTTAATGTCGTTTATTTTGTTTCATAAAAATACACAGAATATTTAATATTATCTTAAAAATATATGCATTTTTTAAAATAAACAATTGATATTCTTGTAATAATTTTATTTTTCATGTAAAATCCATTATTTACGAGCCTCTGTCCATATGCAGGTCCCAAGTTATCTTTACGTCATGTCCATTTCGATTTTGTTCGAATAAAACCAATATACAAATTTTCATATTTCTGACTTAAAAATGAAAGTAACTCCCACTTCCCCTTTTAAATGCTTAAACTAGTTTTAACCGGTAAGTTATGGTAACTTTTTAAATAAAGACGGTAGGTTAGGTTAGTTTCATGTGCGTCACGGTAGCATGCGCAAGGGATCCCGTGAAGCTTTCCAAAAAGTAGGTAGCGTTTGTTAGTGGGTATTCTAGCGCCCTCAGTGTCGATGAATCCCACGTATCCCAAAACTTCGCAAATACGCGCGTATGCGTTTTTCCAGCAAGTTAAAAAATAATTACTTTTAATTCTTTCAGCATGCCATTTGTAATATATTTCAGTACAACGACCATGTAATACCCGTAACAGCCTGTGAATGTCCCACTGCTAGGCTAAAGGCCTCCTCTCCACTTTTTGAGGAGAAGGTTAGGAGCTTATTCCACCACGCTGCTCCAATGCGGGTTGGTGGAATACACATGTGGCAGAATTTCAGTGAAATTGGACACATGCAGGTTTCCTCACGATGTTTTCCTTCACCGTAAAGCACGAGATGAATTATAATCACAAATTAAGCACATGAAAATTCAGTGGTGCTTGCCCGGGTTTGAACCCACGATCATCGGTTAAGATTCACGCGTTCTTACCACTGTGCCATCTCGGCTTATATTATATGTAATACCCATTTCCTAAAATTGCACTCTACAGAAATAAAACTAACCTAACCTTAACTTGTTCTTTGTGCAAGCCCATCTGGGTAGATAACACCCACTCATCTATTCTACTGTCAATTTACTATTGTCGTGTTCCAGTTTGAAGGGTAAGTGAGCTAGTGTAACTATAGGCACATGGGACATAACATTTCGTTTCTGAAGTTGTTGGTGCATTAACAACGTAAGAGATGGTTAATATTTCTTACAGTGTCAATGTCTTTGGTGACTACTTACCAGGAAGTGGCTCGCTTGTCACCTAATAAAAAAAGTCAAAAGTAACCTTATGAAACTGTTGACCTGAAGTCCCCTTTCCTACTATAAAGGTTAGGAGCTTATAATACTACGCTCTAATGCGGGTTGGCGGATAAATATGTGTCACAATAAAAACAATGTTTTCCTTCTCCGTCCACGAGATTAATTCTTATTTACATAAATAAAACACATAAACATTCAGTTGTATTTGCCCGGGTTTGGTGAAGTTGTGTGGATTTTTGAAGATTCATTTTAAACACTGGGCCATGTCAGCTATGAGCGTGTGATCAAAAGTAATTTTGATCCTTTACGAACAACGTGGAAAGAATTCTCGAAAATTCTTACTTTCTCTTAGAAAATATTATTTTATATTTGTATTGCTAGAAAAAGATAATTAAGATAATTATGAATTTTCGGAAATGAAAGAGCTTGAGAGTCAAGTCAAAGTCAAAAATCTTTATTCAATATAGAAGCGTAACACTTATTTATTCATTGTCAAAAATCAACTACTGGTTCGGAAATAAGCACCAGACCTTTTCAGACCTGAGAAGAACCGGGATTTTTCTCCTCAGCGGGATTTTTTTTTATATCTCATCCTTTAAAATTACAGGTAATATACAATAATAGCAGAATGTAAATTTAAATCAAATCCTATGTAATGATCATTAACCAATTACTATGTAATATTAATGATGTCTTGTCACTTGAATAAATTAATTTTATAACTTCTTCAAAGCATTCTCTGGGTTGATTTTATTAATAAATAATAGCAGAATAATATATATCTTCTTAATTTAAAATAACCTGGAGGCGATCGTTTCACTCCCAAGGTGTGCAACCATTTAAAAAGTCATTGGTTGTGTGATATTTACTGGTGGTAGGGCTTTGTGCAAGCTCGTCTGGGTAGGTACCACCCACTCATCAGATATTCTACCGCAAAACAGCAGTACTTGGTATTGTTGTGTTCCGGTTTGAAGGGTGAGTGAGCCAGTGTAATTACAGCCACAAGGGACATAAAATCTTAGTTCCCAGGGTTGGTGGCGCATTATATATAGATGGTTGACATTTCTTACAATGCCAATGTCTAAGGGCGTTTGGTGACCACTTACCATCAGGTGGCCCATATGCTCGTCCACCTTCCTACTCTATATAAAAAAAATATATCCTTTAGCACACAAGCGTTCCTTAACGATTCTTTTAAATTTTACAATTGAATATTTTTGAACGTTTTCTTGGATCCTGTTATAAAAGCGTATACATTGTCCCATAAAAGACTTACCAACCCTGTGTAATCTGGTAATAGTGGTTGTACTGGTGTTAACAGTATGTACGTCACAATTTCTGGGATAATCTTTTATGTTTTCGCGTACATACATAACATTATCAAATGTATATTGAGAAGCGAGAGTCAATATTTTTATTTATTTAAATTGACAATAGATTGACAAAGTGACAAGACTTTATCTTAAAAAAAAATTGCTAATATGTTTTAAAGTAGAACGTGGTTATATGAATGTCTATAGTAATATTATAAATGCGATAGTACTTCTGTCTGTTACGCTTTTACGCTTAGAATACGGTACTTCTCGGAACTACATTTCCAGGTTAAGCAGTTTTTACAATTACTATTCGATGATATTTCTTATTAAGATCGAATTACTAAATAAATTATTAGAGATTTAATAAAAATACCTTAATTCGTATAATTTATATTTCACTTTTATAATAATTATTTTTATTCTAGAGGTTAGGTCTGTTCGTTACGTTCTACAAAAGGTATTATAATTTTCATAATAGTAGGTTGCCTAGCAATGTTATCCTTTGCTAAGGACGATATAAAAATCTCGGATCTTTATCCATTTATAATTTATTTCTATTAACCAACTCTTACATCGCCAATGTGCCACCAAACTTGGGAATTAAGATGATGATCCCTTGTGCCTGCAATTATACTGGCTCAACTCTAGACACAGGGCCTGACTAGGTATTTAAACTCAGGGCCACATGATCTGCTGCCTTATAGCTAGCCACTAGATCAAAAGTCAGTCAAACATGCAATAAGGTAAAAACATGGTAACCTTTGTCTTGAATTCGGCTCTATAGGAACAAATTATTAGATAATCCACATAAAAAGAAGACAGACTAAGCGTCTGTATATCATAAAGTTAGTTTTAAGCGTTATTGGAAAGTACTTTATCATGAATATAACACTGGTTAATTGTAAAGCTGCGTCTAGATGAAAGGAAATTTAGCAAATATTGTGGCGTTGTGAAATCGTAAGCAGATGTCGAGAATCGTGTTTCATCGCAGGTGGTAAACATCAAAGGAATACAAATTAATACGTGTGCAGTTCTGTGAAGACGGTGCGTTATTAAAATTAATAATATTTGATGTGATGTGTGAAAAAAAACAGGAATAACTAACAAAAGTAGCTTTTTTCCCGCAACGTCAAGTACCCGGATCTCTCTTATTCTAATCCACTTAAAACTATTGTGATGGTTATGGGATCATTCCAGTAAAAAGCTTCCGTAAGGCTTTAATGTCCCCGAGTACTGCTCGTGGCTCTATGGAACTATCTTCAGGGGGTTACAAAAGTAATTTCACGCCCAAACTCATCGCTAGTGCTAATGTCAAAAAAATCTATCATAACACAATTGTCAATTATTTCAATGGAGACGCACCTTAAGAGTATTTGATTATCGCTGAGGACAACATTTTCAGTTTTTGAACACTTGGCTATTTATAGGCTCATAAACAGGTAAAGTTCAAATTTCTGGAACATTTTTAATCGATAGGTTCGCTTGTTATAAATATCTATACAAGCCCGTCCCGGATTTACACGGGTAGTAAAGGGAGCTACATTAAACGTATATAATCAGTGGCGGGGAGAAGGGCCCCGGTGCATAAGGAAAGAATCGGGCCCTCAACCCCTCTTTCCACGTAGCTTGAAGTTATATTGGCCTAAAAAATTATAGATAGGAATAAGAATAGGAAACAGTGAGTTCCACTTATCCCTAGTAGGCTAAATCCATACGTCGTTTCTATGAGGGGTAGAATATCTATGTGTTTAATAGAAGAAAATTTGCATATAAAAACAACGACGCACATGACAATACAGAATATTTATTATACAGATGAGATCAATAACGAGAAAAAAACGATTTTGGAAAAAAATTGGTGATTCGGAGTACTTACTGAGATTTTCCTACATTGCTTGTCAATGTTTAGTAAAGATTACAGGAAGCTCAACAAAAAAACCACAAAACAGTTTGTTTGGTAATGATGCGGTAGAGAGTAAAGTTCGTCGGTAATCATATACTAATAATGTTATAAAGTCAATATTAATTCATAATGAGATATTATAGTTTCCTTGTCAATCAAGTTGAGAGTTATTATTTTTTTTTTTTTTTTTTTATATTCGCCGGGAGGGCAAATGACTCTACTCCACCTGATGGTAAGTGGTAGTAGAGTCCAAACGCGACGACGGCCAGTACAGACGGGAAAAACGTTCTGCACTAGCCGCCTTCGCCTTGCCGGCCCGCAAGATGCCTCTTCACGCCTCGTTTGAAGGAACCCGGGTTGTAAGAGAAGGGGAACACGTGAGCTGGTAAGGAATTCCATTTTTTGGAAGTGCGACAAAGAAAGGAGTTGCCGAATTTCTTTGTTCGCGATGGAATTGATGTCACAGTTAGGCGGTGACATCGAGAACCAGCTCGCGTGGACTTAAGAAGGAAGGGGGAAGCAGGAATTAGAGAGAATAATTCCTCAGAGCACTCGCCGTGATACAGTCGATAGAAAGTGCTCAGTGCTGCTATCTCACGACGCAATTGTAAAGGTTCAAGGGTGTTTGTGACCTTTACGTCGCCAATAATGCGTACGGCACGTCGCTGCAACCGGTCCAAGGGCTCAAGTAGGTACTTAGCGGAGCCATCCCAAAGGTGCGAGCAATATTCCACGCAAGACCGTACCTGTGTTTTGTACAGCAGGCACAGTTGTTGTGGCGTGAAAAAGCGCCGCACCTTGTTCAGAACTCCGAGTTTCCGTGAAGCTGTTTTTATAACAGCATCGATGTAATCCCTTGGACTAAGGTCGCAGCGAACGTCAATCCCCAGCATGGCGATTTTGCTTTGCATCACCAGCGGAGTACCACAGAGGGAGGGAAGAGGGGAAAATGTTGACTTTTTCGCCGTGAGAGCGCATACCTGTGTTTTCTTGGCATTAAACTCAACAAGATTATCAGAGCCCCATTTGGCGATGAGCTCTAACGTAATCGTATAATTTATATTATATATAAATTATACGATTACCGTTGTGCTGCAAGTATCATACATGTTTTGTCATCGGATTTTTTTAGGGAAAATGAGTTCTAGCAGAATATGGTGCCAGATGGATGAATGTGCGGAATGGAAATAATAGCATTAGTGGTGATACTTGATGAAATAAGGCTGGTAGTAGGAAATTACGAATTACAACAGTCAGCGACACACCTAGTGTCAACTATTATAATGCGTCCCAGACGTTGAAAACATCGCAAATATCATAAATGAGAACTGATGCAAGGCAAGGGCGAATGAAAACTTGACTAAAAAGTTGATGGGTGGAATGGTCGAATTGATCTCACGACCGTTAAGGACGTGAGCTAATCACTGATCCAATGTGCTACGGGCGTACTCATTCAAACTACCAAATAAGTAAAATAACGATAACAAACAGCACCTGCTTATCGAAGACGCTTGGCGCTTGTGCTAAAAATTATAAAAGGAGTTCTGTAATTGTTGATGTTCATTTAAAAATATAAATAAAAAAAAACTTTTTCAAAGCTGAGGTTAGAGGCCCTGAGCTCTAGGGCCCTGGTGCACTGCACCACCTGGCCCTACGATAGCTACGCCACTGTATATAATACATATAATATATATACTATTGGTTTACGCGGCGCACGTCAGTAAAGCTTCCAGTCGGCATGTTTTTTCCGACATATTCAACAATCATCATATTTAAACCATTGTCTACAAAACCATAATTAATCACTTCGTTCATTGGTGAAAACCGTACGAAATTCCGGTCATTAGTTTTTGTGTCCATAACATTTTACGACTTTATTTTGTATTGTGGTTGTATGTGACTTTGTTTTGTAACATGGTTGTATGTGTGTATTTTTTCAACTACGCGACCGTTATTTTGTTTAATTCACTACACATTTGACTTACAGGAATATTCGCACTAAATACTGGTAGTAGGATTGTGCAAACTCGTCTGGGTCGGTATCACCCTCATCAGATATTCTACCGTAAAACAGCAGTTCTTGGTATTGTTGTGTTCCGGTTTGAAGGGTGAGTGAGCCAGTGTAATTACAGGCACAAGGGACATAACATTTTAGTTCCCAAGGTTGATGGCGCATTGGCCATGTAAGCGATGGTTAACATTTCTTACAATGTCAATGGCGTTGGTGACCAATTACCATTAGGTGGCCCATATGCTCGCCCACCTACCTATAATATAAAAAATATACATATTATATATAAAAAAAAATATTCAATATAGTATATATTAAATAACATGCTTTCTAATTGTTTATTAAAAATCTGACACCGGTTCGGAAATAAACACTTCAAATCTGAGAAGAATTTTATCGTTTAATCTTATTAGTTTTTAATGATTTTTCAACAGAAAACCTTCTGTTATAGGGCTAACCGAATGTTCGTAACCAACACTTGCTATATACAGAGGCACGTAAGGCCGTTAGTCCTGCGCCTGAACTCTTTCCGGTGGGGTCGGGTCGCCGTCCCATCGGATTATGAGAGTGAGTAAATTGAGAGTACATCTGTGTTTGCACACATTTGTGCACTATAATATATCTACGCTGTTGGCTAATCTTGAGACTTGACTGGCTGAAATCGGTCATTATCATCATCACCATATACAGAAAGAGCCAAATGGCTAGATCACGTGATCTTAATGGGTTGAAGAATGTCGGATGCATGTGTCGGATGATCACTCATGTAACCAACACACATTGGAATAGAGTAGTGGATTAGGATCCAAGTCTCTTTAAGAGGAGACGAGGGTGTTTACCAGCAATGCGATATTTAACTTAACCTTTTTTTTACGTTTTATGCGACGTATCAAATAAGAGAGATTTCTCGTTATGAGAAATTAAAAAAAAATTGTCATTAATTGCTTCTGCATTCTGCAGTTAGAATGAATAAGTAACTAACTTAACAAATAATATCTATTATTTTAATTTGTGATTTTTGCTCGTAATATTCCTAATTGGGACACCAATAATTTTCCTTTTCTTATTAAAACGCCCCCGCTTTCTGTGATTCTGAGTCTCACTTAATTGATCATTATATCCTCGAATGGTCACTAAATGTTAATAATTAATATCGGTCTTCGTCGCCGTCTTCTTCAGGTCGCCTGTGTAAAGAGCACTCCATGTTTGCCGATTCACGGTCCATTCTTGGGCTCATCTGCTCTAATGGCCATCGGTCCTTCGATACATGGGACCAGCTCGCTGCCACTTCAGTAAATTGAGTCTGTTAATTCTAAATAAATAAGATTAAGTAATTCATATTAATATATAATATGAATTACTTAATCTTTAATTTAATTTAAAGCCTCAACATCAAATAATAAAACCTAAAAATAAAATAATTTGAAATTAAAATATATATTTTATTAAAGTAAGCTTTTACAAGTAATTTTAAATTTTTTTACAATAGTCATGTTACAAGATTATGTAAAATGTAGACCGCCATGTACTGTACTGACCGGACAGTTAGTATTTATGTACCGGTTCGGAATTTAAATTCTACTCAGAAGAACCGGCAAGAAACTAAGTAGTTCAATATATAATACATTTTTATATGTTTATCCCGCCTGAAAGTTAAGAAATAATCTATATAATCTTGTGTCGAGTAATATGCTATAATTAGAAAAAAATTATTTAAATAATTGTTAAGTTAAAAATATTTGCATAATTCTGTTATAATCATAAAATGTTCTCCAGACCGATTTCGGCCACGGCAGCCAATCTCAAGAGAGATTAGCCAACTAAGCAGGAGATATTATACATAATAGTGCACAAGTGTATGCGCAAACACAGGTGCACTTTCTATTCTCATAATCCGATGGGATGGCAATCCGACACAACCGGAAAGAGTTCAGGCGCAGGACCAACAGCTTTACGTGCTTTCCAAGGCACGGGAGCCTTCCAGACCAACCAATCCAACCCAATCCAATCCAACTTCCAGACTCCGGGCTGCTACTGAGAATTTTCTGACAGAAAGACCCAGTAACTTTTTATTGGCTCGACCTGGGAATTGAATCCAGGACCTCCGGGTCAGCGGCCTTACATGAAGCCACTAGACCAGCGAGGCAGTCAATTATTATTATTAATTCTATTATATAACTTTATTATAATGATTATACATGACAATACCACAAACAAAACAAAGTAACCACTTTCCCTAATAAATATGTATACTCACTGTTTATTATTTGCTTAAAAATATATCTTCCAGCCGACCTATTTCCGCGACCTTCGCACAAAAAGGTGTCTATGTCAGAGATACAGTGCGCAAAAACATCTACACGTTTTCGCTAAAGCGAGTAATGGTGACAGAAAAAAAATGTTGTTACTTTATATTGATCAGTATAACATCAAAAATTTAAGAATATTTATATATTTAATTAAACGTAAGTCAATAGATAAATAAAAAATTGCATGCAGTTGACACACGTGATAGAAGTAAAATCTTACGTCAAAAATGCTTAAGTCAAACGTTACTTGCGTTGGTCTAAACTCGTATATACTATATAAGCTAGGCATACACCTTGAAACTCGATCTTGTTAGTAAACATAGCTATTTATAGATATGTATATTATATATCTCCTTTTTTATAGTATAGGTAGGTGGACGAGCTTTTGGACCACCTGATGGTAAGTGGTTACCAACGCTCATAGACATTGGCATTGTAAGAAAGGTTAACCATCGCTTACATCGTCATTGCGCCACTAACCTTGGCAACTAAGATGTTATGTCCCTTGTGCTTGTAATTACACTGACTCACTCATCCTTCAAACCGGAACACAACGATACCAAGTACTGCTGTAGTACGCCTCCACATTAGTTCGTTTTATTAAAAGCCGTTAGACGCTGAGCCTCTAAAATCGTGTTCTTTATTTATATGTGTATAAAGTCTATTATAAAACCGAGAAGTTTGAAATTTATTTGTACTTTGTACCTTCATACATTATAAAAATGAAAATAAAAAATTGAGTGACAAAACGTTTTTTTTTTGCTGACGCTATGTCTAATAATAATTTGCGCCAAGCGAAGCGTCACTTTTAATCTCAATATTGAGATGAGCATATGAAACTACACCATACCATCTCGTTCTAACACTCGTGATTTGATATACCCATCTCGTTCTAACTTGATAAATGACAGTGTCTGCGTCTATGATGCTTTGAAAACACATGGAATATGTAAACCCTTAAATGGGGAAAGGGGATAATAGAATAAGGAAGTTGAAAAAGTTTTCTTCCTGTGTAATGGAGGTTTAGTTACTTATTTTATTTGCATATATAATATATATGTATATATTTGTATACATATATATTTGTATATATATTTATATATTATAGGGAGGCGGACGGGCAAACCTGATGTTAAGTGATCACCACTGACCATAGACTTTGGCGATGTAAGAAGTATTAACTATTCCTTACATCGCCAGTGCGCCACCAACTTTGGGAACAAATATGTTATGTCTCTTGAGCCTGTATTTGCGCTGGCTCACTCTTCATTTGAACCGGAACGCAACAATAAGTACTGCTGTTTGGTGGTAGAATATCTGATGAGTGAGTGGTACCTACTAGATGGGCTTGCACAAAACCCTACCACCTATAATATGATAACTTTAAGATAAAATTTATTTATTTCTAACCCTACCCAAATAGAATTATGTGTTTTCTTTATATTAATCAATAGATGAAGGGGATTGAACCTGATTTAAACAATTAGACTTCATTAGATGATGAAATACTCTAAGTGATTTTAGGTGATCACCTTGCGAAATTAATTTCATACAAGTCAGGCATATACTATTTATACCTATAATGTATATATGCCTCGTTGATCTAGCGGCTATATAACACAGATCTGATGCCACAGATCCCGAGGTCCTGGGATGAAACCCGAGGTCGGGCCAATAAAAAGTATAAATGAATATTATCTTACTTTATTTTACTTGGTGAAAGGGCTTTGTGCAAGCATGTCTGGGTAGTAGTCTAATCATCACATATTCTTTTTTTTTAAATACACGATATAACACATTATAGGCTGTTTTTATCCTGAAGATTGTCTTTAATGTTATATCTCTTGCAATTGAAATCACACTGGCTCAATAATCATTCACTTGAATGGTCATTTACGGTTAGTTCAATTGAAAATCGAAGAGCGAAAATGTTCATCAAAGTGCCTCCAACCGACAACTATCCTTTATTGCGGTGAGGCTGAAACAGACTAAATGAACCGGTCCACTATCCAAATGAAATGAACGAGTGAGTGAATGCCAAATGTTATATTAAACATCTGTCAACCAACAATGGAAGTATATCCTTCTTAAAATGAACGCTTTTGCTCAGGAGTGAACGAATTATCATAAAAATCAAATGATTTCTGTTGACTTTTAGCCGAGAATCTTAACAGATGATTGATTGAGGATTTAAGTCTAGACAAACACTTCTGGCTTTTTCGTGTGCTTAGTCTGTGTTTATTATTAATCTCGTGCTCGGCTGTATTGGATGAAAATAATAATAAAAATCTTTATCGAAATAGTTTTTGTACATCCATTCATAGATATCCTGGCACTATAAACTTGGAAGAACCGTGTCTAAGGGACCAATGCCATCCCATATATCTACATGTGTATATAGACTGTATCCTCACTTTCCATCAGGTGTGATAACAGTCAAGCGCTAGCTTATATATTTAAAAAAAAAGTTTTATTAAGATCAGGCAAGTCAACGGTCAAACGCTTGCCAATTAACTGTAAAAAAATGATTTGAAATTTGTCACCGTTACTCCTTCCCCGACGTTGACACTCACTAAGAATGGATTTTACGCTAATACTATCCACAATAGATATTTATAAACGATTAGCTATTGAAAAATATTACTAAAATACAAACAGTATTTTCACGTGTAAATGTGTTACTTAAGAGGAAAAAGAGGAAGCAATGACTGTTATTATAAAAGTTTTAACCTTCACTAAACATATTGGACGTTAAAATTTAACAACACATTCTGATGTATGAGCCCCATTTGTCACCTGGGGTATCTGTGGACCGCTAGTGGGGGGACATTTGTCGATGTTATGGATAGACATTAATCGACAACCGATGAAACTGCACTATTGTACTTGTTGATAAATTGCTATTATAAATCTTGAAATTGTTAAAAATATCACTTTGTAACTGTTATAGTTTTTAATTTTTGATGTTTTAATTTAATTATTATATATTTTTTCGTGTTTGGATACCGAATATAGATACTTTTTTAACTCTTTTGTTGTGACCAAGGTTGAGATTATAAGTCCCAGTTTTGACCAATAAAAAAGTTAATGGGTTTTTCATTTGATAAATTTTTAGCAGTAGCCTGGAGTAATTTGAAAGTGCCCGTGTCCTGGAAATCCGTTTATTCTGCGCCTCTTTCCAGTGTTCTACCATTACCGTCTTGTGGACCATGTGCTTGATTTTGGAAGGCACCATTAAATCCTTTCCAAAGGTTTCTTGTTCTGTGAACCGAACCTGTACCTTCGCCCGCAATTTTAATCAAGGATATATAAAAGCAACACAAAAGAGGTTTTAATACTTTTTTCAAAATAAGAACGAAAGGACGTGACCGACATACAACAATACGTTATACATAATTATCATTGTCGTTTTCATATTGTACGAATGGAAAAGTACTTTTGTTAAAGCTGTAATTATTACTTAGTTAGTCGCCATAGACGTCTCAATAGAACAGGAAACACAATGAACACGCTTTGTATTCGATATGACGTCTAGTGATGTGACACACGTGTTGTCGATGACTTTTCGGAAATGTTTTTTATTTTATAATAAAAATGTTTTCGTTGAATTGAAGCGATTAATGATTAAGTATAATAAGATTGATTGCGATATTGTAATGGTCGCGGGGTATTGGATGTGGGTAGTGCATAGGCGGCAATCGTGGAAATCATTGGGGAGGCCTTTGTCCAGCAGTGAGCAGTTGGAAGACAGCTGAAATTATTATGATGATGATGATTTATTTAACATTACATCTGATGCAAAAAAAAACATAAAAGATATTCCTAAGCAGCTGATCCACACTTCTGGTGACCCAAGAGCTGGCGCTTATTTAGCCCAAAGGCTGAGTCTAGCGGTGCAGAGAGGCAATAGTGCCAGCGTCTTGGGTACAATGCCACAGGACAATCTTTTAGACGGCGTGTTTTTGCTTTAAATTTGTAGTGTATTTTGTTCTTTTTATTTTAATTTTGTATTTTATAAAAATGTCTGTACATAAATATAAATAAAATATATTGTGTATTTAAAATCAAAAAAATTAAACATTAGATAAAAGTAAAATAAATTAAATTTTTTAATATTTTCAATACCAATAATGAGCATTTCTCTTAAGCATATTGACAATAAACTTCTGCATCAAGTAAAATTTTCACTGTAAATATCCTATTGCTGGACTTATGCCTCTTATCCCTTTGAGGAAAAGCTTTAGAGTCTAATCCATCACGGTGATCATTTGCATGTTGGTGGTACATGTAACCAGTAACAGCCTGTTAATGTCCCACTGCTGGGCTAAGGCCTCCTCTCCCTTTTTGGGGAGAAGGTTTGGAGCTTATTCCACCACGCTGCTCCAATGCGGGTTGGTGGTACATGTACAGAATTTAAATTTCTTTCACAACTGATTACTAGATGAAATGTAAACACAAATTAAGCACGCGAAAATTCAGTGGTGCTTGAAACTGAGCTATCATAGCTATGTACGAAGGTAAGACCGATTCTTTATGTAACATTTCATAATAAAACGAATCTGATGCAAAGGTGGCACGTGTAGTGAGTTGCGCGTATTATTTTCTATATATAAAGGTATATAAGGCCGAGGGTAATTTATTTGGACTTATCGGATAAGAAATAATTGTTGAATTTAGAAACGAGGATGAAGTATATTCTCGGGTATCTTTGTTTTTTTACCTGTTCAAATCCCCTTCTACTAATTGGATTTCTAACAATCTTTATTTCTCGCTAAAGTAATTTTTATGCGTTATATATATAATTTTAATTTAATTAATGTCTTACATAAAATTAAATATTTAAAAGAAATACCTTACAATAATATATATTAGATGGGTAATGTATTCTGTAATTAGGTCTATACCAATCATTATTTTCTTGACTATTTAACGCCTTAGTATTTTTTAAAGTATTTAATTTAGTATTTATTTATTATTTCTAAGATATTTTTCAATTTTTTATAAAAGAATCTTCAATAAATTTATATTATTGTTGCTCACCGTAATTCGATGGGGCGCCAAATTCGACATTACGTGATTTTTCGAGAATTTTTCTTCAAAAATTTTTCTATCAATATAACCTACGGACGGTTATTTGAACGCAGGACTTAAGGATTTGCAGCCTTATTAACTAGCTGGCAGAGCAATGAGGTAGTCAATAAAAAAACTACCTATAAAGCTAAATGAAGCGATAATTTTCATCACATTCAGGTGACAATGGGTACTATCCAAGCAAATTTTCATCTAAATATACCCAAAAGTAAAATCACTTTAACTATGTTTATATATTAAAATGAAAATGCTGAAAATATAATACATGTTAACCAAAAATAATGTTAAAAAAAATTAAACAGTTCTTAATATATTACCGGCTATTTAAAGATTAACCGACACCCTTTCACATTTTTTATTCTTTTTAATCTGTATTTGCTTTGCAAATATTGCTTTTGTTCTGTTTGATAATCAACCCTTGTTTGGTCATCGCTTTCATAGCTGACTCACATTAAACAGCGATGGCGTTTTGATCCCCTTTAAGCTAGGTATTATAAAAATGGCCAAAGGTTTATTTTAATTATTTTCATAAATTTAATGTTTTTATTAAGTTAAGTATGTTTTAGATTATAATGTTTTGTTCAGAAGTAAGTGTTTTATTTACATAGCTTTGTTTGTAATTCGTTTACTATTTAATGTTAATATATAATAGCCTCGTTGATGGTGTAAGTTATAAAGCAGCTGATACCGAGGTCCTGGGTTCAAATTTCGGGTTTTTTATTAAAATTTTAAGTAGCAGCCATAAATATGAAAATTGGTATACACATGGTATACATAGGTATGCATTTTTGTTTGTGAGACAGAACGTGTAAATTTTGACCAAGCACTGCTTTAATACTAGCAATTACAAATTAATCTCGCGATGAGCTTGATTAAAAATATGGTATATTTATAAAAAATATAAAATTTAATTTATCGATAGAGTTTTCATCACTAATGTGCAAGGCCGAGGAACGATAAAGAAGCATAAAAGAAAATCTTACAACAATAAACAGCGGTTGAAGAGTTAGGTCAGATGGACCGACAGAATTGTAAATATAAGATATTTTTTTGTTTGTTTTCCTCATATATTACCCTTGTTTCAAAATTTTATATAATAAAATAACCTATTAATCTCATATCGATGAGGTCTAAAGTTTCTTATGTAATATTAAATAGATGGATGAAAAAAATAAGCTTTTTTAATATTAGTTGTTTTTAGATAATATAAACTTGTTCTTCTTGATTAACTCCCCCAATAGTACCTCAAATGTTGGCTGGAAGAGATCTCTTATCATTCATATGATATAAAGGTCAGCCAATATAAGTTTCAATATAACTTTTGGGTTATTCGGTCGACAAATAGCACTATAAAATAGTCACCATTAAAATTGGCCACCGTACCAGAAAGCGACTAATATAGAATCATCCTGTAAGAACACACTCAAAACTATCCGTAAACAAAGGTCGTGAAATGTCTGATAGTGATACGCGATATTAACCATTATAATCATAGCATTTCAAGAATACACGCATCAAAATAGTATATCAATGTAAGTCAGTTACTAACATACCGGTGAGTAATGAAATGAGTTCATACAGAATACCATTGCAGGATGACATCATCATTATTAATCAAATAAAATTTATAAATTTAATTATTTACATTAATACCTTAAATAAATACAAATAAAAATTAAAAATAGATATTGTACAAATCGTGACCGCGTTTCCACGCGGTCACCATTCCTGGTGGCTAGAATACTAGCAACATTTTCCTTTCGAATTGCAATTCCGATTCTCTTGGCGAAAAATGAGTCATCCCTCCTGTCACCAGTAGAGGCAATAAAACTTGGTGTAATATTTTTGATGAAATAATAATAATATTATCCGGGGACATTCTTCACACACGGCGATCTGATCCCAAATTAAGCTTGTACAGAGCTTGTACCTTGGAAACCAGACAGCTGATATACTACATATACTATTTTTCTTTTTTAAATACATACTTATATAGATAATTATATCCAGGCTCAGGACAAACAGACATGTTCATGCCCACAAATATCTATCCTGGGTGGGAATCGAACCCACAACCTTCGGCGTGAAAGGCAAGCATCCACCAACCACGTGTTGGCCACCACCAACTGGCTCGTCAAATGAAATGAGCAACAATGTTTGCTTAATAGCAAACACATTTTTATTTATGAAATAGTTGGAGGCGCAAATGGCCTATCACCATATATTATTGCTGTAAGACACGTTGACCATTCCTAACATCGCCAATGCGCCACTGACCTTCGAAACTAAGATGTTATATCCCTCGTGCCTGGAGTTACACTGGCTCTTTGACCGTTAATTAATACGTTAATTGACCGTTAACAAAATAATGTATTGCTGTTTATCGGTAGAATATCTAACAAGTGAGTGGTACTTACCCAGATGGACTACACTGAGCTCTACCAAGTTATACTTGTTATTTCACTTACAGAGGATAAGTAATTCTTTAAATGGTCATTAAAAAAATGTCGTAATATTTTTGTATTATTTGAAATGCGTGTTTTGTTGACGGTACAAGATTCAAAACCGTATTTGCAACTAATTGTATTTTATCTGTGATTCCGCACAGAAGCCTTCTCAGAGTAACGATACTAACTGAACTTACAATATACTTGATACAACTTTTAGCTTTTTTCTAACTTCTTTACGATTCCGTCAATTTAAGATTTCGAATTTTAAATAATTTCTAGTTTGATATATAAAGGGTAGAAATTTGAAATTGGGTCCTACCACCGAAAACATTTTGTTTGGGTAAAATAAATTGTTGAATACCAAAATGTGATGTAAAATTTAAGTTGTTATTCCATCTATCATCTCTTCAAGGTACAATTCTGGTCCTGTTTTTTTCTAAAACCACTTTACTTTTAAACCTTTAATAGAATGAAAGTGTAAGTGTCCCACAGCTGAGAGCCTCTCCTTTAAAAGAAGGCTTGGAGCTTATTCCACCGCGTTGCTCTTATATACACGTGACAGATTTTCATCCGACACATTCCGGCTTTCACACGATGTTCTTTCACTGCCGAGCATGGAATGAATTATAAACACAAATAATACATAAAAATTAGTTAGTCTCCCTTCCTCTCCTCCAGACAACCATAGCCTTTGTCCATTTTTTAAAGATTGCTGAAATATTTATGTTTGTAATCGATAGTCTGAAACTGCTGAATCAATTTTAATAATTCATTCATTATTATAAAGCTACTTTATCCAGAAGTAAAATAGGCTGTATTTTATTTCAACCTGATATAGTCTTATTTTTAAAGAAAGCCAGCAGAAAAAGCTCTATTGAGCTGGCTTATCTAGGACGGCAGATATAGAAGGATTTTCATCACAAACTAAATTCAGGCGAAGCTGCGAGTTCAACTAGTCTCAAATAAAACCACAGACGTTTTGTCGTGTTGTGTATCTTTTATATTATTTTGTTTGTCTTTATCATTTCCTGTGAGTAATTTTAAGTAGACTCATTAATATGACGCAATAATGCCCTTAATTGTACCCGTGTGAAGTATATTCGCTTGTGGGTGTGCGGAGTCAATAAAACACAATTAACTATAGCTAAGGTTTATTATAGGCCTATTCAGGTGTATTTAGACAAGACATATGAGCGTAATAACGCAGTCTAGTTATTCGTATTGTACATACCGTAGCTGGTTTAGACATTACTAAGGGCTTTGTTATGTTATATTTAATAATAGAATACTTCGGGGTATGGAAGTATTGTAATCGCTCGATTGTTAGGAAAATCGTACATATTGAATGTTTTGTCTATACTTTAGATCATTTTGGATATTTGTGTGAACGTGTGTGTGTGCGTGTGTTACGCCTGTTTGTCTATGTGTTAACTATATTTTAGTTCCTTTTGCTTGTGTGAGTGAGCTTTTGCAATAGTGAAAATTATCAGATATTTATGGAGACGCCTTTTTATCAGTTGGTTCTTGTGTTTGATTGAAGGTGCGCTTTAAAGAAACCAGTAAGAGTATTCTTTTGCTCCCTTGAGGAGAAGGCTTAGAGAAATAAGCTAAGCTGCTTCACTGCAGGTTAGTGGCATTTAGCAGAATCATTTGACATGTACTGGTTTCTTCGCGAAGTTATTCTTCACAAAATGAATTATAAACATATATTAAGGACATAACAAGTCAGTTTTGTAATCTTGAAAGCTGAGATGGCCCAGTGGTAAGAACGCGTTAATCCTAACCTATGATCGTGGGTTAAAACCTGGGCAAGCAGCTTAATTTGTAATTATAATTCATCTCGTGCTTGACGGTGAAGAGAAACATCGTGAGGAAACCTGCTTGTGTCTAATTTCACTGAAATTCTGCCACATGTATATTCCACCAACACGCATTGGAGCAGCGTGGCGGAATAAGCTTCTTCTCCTAAAAAGCGAGAGGAGGCCTTAGCCCAGCAGTGGGACATTCACAGGCTGTTACTTACTTACTGTTGTAATCTTTGTTTAAAATTCATGTGTTCTAGCTCCACATCTTGTCTTGGCTTGTCTCGTCTCGGCATGTGGCGTGGCGATATATAGCGTGGCGTTATGTGGCATGACGTTACAATTATATATTATACTAAAACTTTATAAGTTTGATGTATATTGGTTTAGTAGCTTTTTAGTTAGGCATTATAAATAAAAACATGTCCTTATTTAACAGTACAGATTTTCTGTATGAAATTTTCGAAATTTATTGTATATCTGTGATATTTTAATTATATTTATATTCCTAATTAAATCATCATCATAATTTTATATTACAATGATAAGAACTTCATGTTTGTATGTATCTTAATGTATGTTTTCGAGACAGCCCTGACCTGTTAACACCCACCAAGGCCTGGCCGATAAAAGATATATTGAGTTATTCTATAGAAAAAAGTCTTAATAACAGTTTATGGAAGTTGGGAGTGCGTACACTCCCCTGCCTCGGTGCGCCGGTAAAACCGTTTTTCTTTAAATTTACAAACGCGTCGTATTGCCGTCCCATTGGATTATTAGAGTGAGGGAAAAGAGAGTGCATCTGTGTTTGCGTACAGACTTGTGCACTATAATACTTTTTATCGATGTTAGGGTTTTGTGCAAGCTTGTCTGGCTAGTTACCACCCACTCATCAGATATTCTACTCTTTTGAAGGTTTGAAGGTTTGAAGGGTGAGTGAGCTAGTGTAATTACAGGCACAAGGGACATAACATCTTAGTCCCCAAGTTTGATGGCGCATTGGCGATATAAGCGAAGGATAACATTTCTTACAATGCCAATATCTATGGGCGTAGGTGATGACCTGACTGACCATTAGATGGCCCATATGTTCGTCCGCCTACCTGTACTACAAAGAAAGTCCTGTCACAATTATAATATTCTTACGTTAAAATCTTCACATATCTTGTGTATCTGAATGCCTTTCGAGACAACCCTGATCTGTTAACGTTTTCTGAGCAAAGGTGATGTATATTATTGACTATAACTTAGAGGAACGTTCCTTCACACGTCCTTGGACGGAGTAATCCATGGAGTCGTCATGCGTGATAAAAAAAATTTTTTAGCTTTTATTTTTTCGCTTCAATTATTTGTAAAATAACTTTATAATTTCGAGTTAACTGTTCAGTCAATTAGGTTCATCTACGGACGAGCTAATATTTTATTCAGTTTGGGTTAATAAGTAATTTATTATTAAATCGAAACAACAGACAAAATCCACGGTTTTATTATAAAATTAATATTGAGTACGAATGGGTGGTGTTAAATAGGGTTTTTTAATTACTATAGGATGGTAATCAAATAAATATGCTAACTGATGGTATGTGGTCACCATCAACTCTTGCCATTGTTATGGTCAGAAATGTTATTATATATATAAACGTGTATAAGTGAGTGGTATCTACTCATATGGGCTTGCAAAAAGGGCTAAACCACGTTAAAATATTAAAGCAATGATACACCAGTAAATCACAAGCTTTCCGTAAAGATTAATGAGGTTTAACTCAACGTTCCTATTTCCTATATTAGTTTAATGAAGCTATAAATTATCAATGTGTAAGTGTAATATAACAGCCTGTGAATGTCCCACCGCTGGGCTACGACCTCCTCTCCTTTTTTGAGGAAAAAGTTTGGAGCTTATACAACCACGCTGATTCAATGCGGGTTGTTGGAATACACGTGTGGCAAATTTTCAGTGAAATTAGACACATGCAGGTTTCCTCACGATATTTTTCTTCACCGATTCACACAAAATACAAACTAAGCACATGAAAAAAATACGAGTGGGCCACGCCGCTATTCTTTTGTTTGTTAAAGCATCGTATAGTTTTATTTTTAATGGAGCCTTCGACGAGTCCGGCTCCTCATCTTCTTAAACCGATGACTAACATTCCACCGAAGACACTTAAGCCGCGATAAAACTCGTACGTCGATCAAGACTTCTAGGATGATTGATTGATTTAGATATCCTAATAATCCTACAAAGGAATCTAAAGCAAAAATATTCATATCGAATAGATAGATATTCAGGTTAGTACATTCAAACAAACATATTAATATAAGTAAGTTTGAAAACGAATATATTTCAATTATTATTATGTGAGAATCTCAATACATTGCGATGTTCTTTATCTAGCCACGCGCCGGACACCAATGCGCCAATAAAACGGACATTAGGCGTACCGATGTACAATAGGCGACACGTGTCCAAACGGATCCTTACCCATATATAAATAAAGACTATAATGTCCTCAAGATAAGCATGTCGCCCACCGTATACCATAAAGGTAAACAAATGCATCACCACGTAACGTTTTCGCTTTTATTTATTGTTATTATACATATATATTTAGTATATATTACGTCATTTATCTTATTTACCGTAAGTATGAGATATGAACTCCAAATACTATGAACTTTGATTTATAGTATATTTATTTGTACCTTTTTCGTTTTATCTGTATTCGCTTTTTTTATGAAACTAGAGCAATGCCCTTTTTTAAGGAATTACTAATAATTCTATTTACCCCTCCAATTAAGGGGTGCTTGTGTTAGGAGGACCTGCGACTTTTGCATCGCTAGGCGGCCCTTAAGCCATTGGGCTATGACTCTTTACATTTTACAGTCATTAGGAACTTCTGTTTCAAGGGTATTTAAGTATATGATATCGTTCTGATTGATTTCAGCCTTGGTGATCATTCTCAAGGGTCTCCCTAATTGCACAAGACATATTAGAGTACACAAGTATGTGTGAACAAACACAAGTGCAGTCTCTATTAACACAGAAAACGTGTAGGCACCGCACTGCTTTTTTGAATTTTTCGACTAAATATTATGTTGGCTCGAGCTGGTTTTCGAGCCCAGGACCTCGGGGTCAGCAGCTTTATTGTCTAGTACTAGACCAAAGACGCAATCAAATATCATAAAAATATTTACACCACAACAAATATATCCCTCTTTCTTTGTGGCATAACAAACTAGTTAGCGATTAAATAGCATGCTTTTTTACAAGCATAGAAATTTTCATATATTTTTATATTCAGTTTTGTTGGTCCGGTTTAAAGGGTGGGTGAGCCAATGTAACTACAGGCACAAGACGTAAAATCTTAGTTCCTAAGGTGTTTGGCGCATTGGCGATATAAGGAAAGGTTAATAATTCTTACAGTGGCAATGCCTATGGGTGGTGGTGACCACTTATCATTAGGTCCCATTTGCCAGTCTGCCTACCTATAAAAAAAATTGTGACTTTAACCGTGATTAGTAAATAGAGGTTCTATGTTTTTTAATGTAATTATTGAACATTCTAAACACAATCGACTTCCTTACTAAGTACAAATTTATTTTTCTTTGAAATCGAACAGGCAGATTAAATACACTCAGGCGTTAAAATCTGGTTTTATAGCGTAAAAATCCGGTTTCATCCGGTCTGAGCCGGTCGATGCTGTTAATATATTAGGGTATGCCAGCCAGAGTTGTGAAAATAAGAAATGGTATATGCAAGTTATTATTTTTTTTTATGATATAGGTAGGCGGACGGGCCACTTGATAGCAAGTGGTCACCATCGCACGTATGCATTGACGCTCTAAGTAATATTTACCATTTCCTACGTTGCCAAAGCGCCACCAACCTTCGGAGGTTAATATTTAATATAAATGATAGTTAATATGTTTGAGAATAAATAATAGTAATTAAATATAGTTTTAGTTTTGACTCGTGTACGACTAATGGCAACACTGTGACATAAGATGCTTTGACAGTTACATGATTTATCGTGAGTCAGTAGAGTGGGGTTCGAAATCATTGTATTGGAAACACTCGACCGTGCCGCACGTGCATACTGGCCATGTCGTACGAACAAATTACACAAAGTACCTCAGCTTCTGCAACAAATATTTTTTACAGTACTAATGTCTAAGGGCAGTTTAGACAATTTAATAAAATAGATTTACTTGCTAGTTTGCCTAAAAATAAAAAATAAAGTAATTTACATCATAACCAAAAATTTGAATTGAAGATAATGAATTATAAAATTTCGAATAAATGTTTTTTTTGCACCCGTACGTTATCCCACTTTCATGGTTTTTTATTCTGTACCGTTCCAGTGACCAAATGAGACATCTTTTTCGGTTACGGAAGTGATAGTTTTTAAGTGATATCACTGTACTTTAAGACTATGTTCGTTGGAATCGCATTGAGATTTAATTATTGTTTTCCAGAAGTTATTGCTTTGCTTTTTTATATCGTTTAATTGATATTATAAATATTTTATTTCCTTTCACAAATTTTACATTGAATACATATATTATTCACCTTCTTTTATATGTAAAACACTTGTTATATATTAGATATGAACACACTGTATTTATATTATTTTTAATCCTGAAACTTAGATTGTGATTGTAGCTTCAAGATAACGGGAACTACAAATGATTTTCAATAAGACCAGTTTACAATGATTACGTATATTTTTTCTTTCTTTTTTTAAACAGCAATTACAATATCCGTCCGTATACCAACCAATCATACTTTTTTTTTCATTACTGTCAATGTCAAAATCATATTCTAAATTTATTTATGAGGACGTCAAATTAAGAAGTATCTATAACATTACTAAAAATCTTAATTTGATATAACTCAATGACTGGGAGAATTACGACCCTTAATGATTTATTATAATTATTTTTAAATTTATACATTTAATTAGGCTTACATGGTGTTACCTGGTAATGAACTTGCAAGTGCATTAAAATAAATTAAAGATAAAACGTGTTTGGGGATACAAATACCATAAAGTACTTTTTAAAATGTGTGTGTGTGTGTGTTTTTTATAGCTATTTGAATTAAAGATGATGAAGTCGGAAGTGTCTATGTCATTTGTCATTGTAACCTAGATTTAGGCCTCAGGCTTACGAAACGTTAGGTCTAATTGAGCTATCGCACGGCCCATCCATTTAAACTTAACGAATTTATTACCAACCACCAAGGGAGAATGATTTTACTCTAATGGATAAGGTATTTACCAAACATTTTAAAATTTTTTCATTTATATATCTCTTATACTTTGTGACTATTAAATTTACTATCTAAATAAATAAAAAATAACTTGAAATATTAAAAAAATATATCAAAATTCAAATATTTTTTTAAGGATTTCGTAAATGAATATGTACGGAAAACAGCGCAGGTGACAAAAAATGCATAAAAAAGTTTCAGTTAAGTTTTACATATGAAACGCTGCAATCAAATTGGTCTTGTATTTGTCAGCTTAAGAAGTCTAACAATAATAATTGTTATAGTTATTAAAATAAATATAATTTCACGCCTCATCCACGTTTCAAACCTTAGCGTTCGTAATCAATTTTATAATTAACGAAAAAATTGCTCGACGAGATATTGCTACTGTATTATTTTAGTAATAAATTCATCCATTATGAAGTGACTGACGTTTTGTGTTGACTTTATTATAACAATTAAAATAAATTGTAAAAACGGAATTTCATTCAATATTACTTAAAACAATTAAAAATTAAAATGATTAATGCGCGTGTCAACGAAACGTAAGCGATCCATCGATTCTACTTACACTCGTTTGAGCGCAGAGCGGTTTTGCACGTGTAAAAGTGAGCAAATTGAACTCGCTAATCTCAGGATCTACAAGTCACTTTAAAATAATTGTATTTTCCAATATAAATTTTCCACTATAACCATAAGGAGAGAAGATAATGTATTAATAGCGAATTTAGCACACTAATTCATTTCGGAATATAAAAGACTTCAATTTTAATTATTTCTATTTATTATTTGAATAAAAGCAGTGCGTAACTATCCGGCTACGAAGGACCATATTTGTGGTTGGGATCTATATTTACAAGTTCGTATTTTGTTGTACAAAACATAGACAAATATTTGTCAAATGCAAAACCAATGAAATGACTTATCGTTAAATTCATTCAATGTCAACTCGAAATGTAAATTTGATAATCCGGTTAGGTTTTTGTATAATTCTCGTTTTTTTTTTCTGTATTGAGTAGCGATGCTTTTTAGTCGGAAGCTTTAACGTGTTCTTTATACATTGAACGTTTTGTTACATAACTTTTTAAATCTTGGCCTACAGTACAGTAACAGCCTGTGAATGTCCCAATGCTGGTCTAAGGCCTCCTCTCCTTTTTTTTGTTGAGGAGAAAGATTGGAGCTTATTCCACCACGCTGCTCCAATGCAGGTTGGTGGACTACACATGTGGCAGAATTTCAGTGAAATTTAATACATGCAGGTTTCCTCACGATGTTCTCCTTCACCGTCAAGCACGAGATGAATTATAAACAAATCCAAGCCTATTAATCAATTTTAATGTTACATTAAAAATGTTGATAAAAGCTTATTATTTAATAAACAATGAGTATATAATGTTGAAAAAGCGTGAATAATATTTGGTCTTTAGACATTCAATATATATAAACATATATATGGTTTGAAGCTAGGACCTCGGGATTTGCTCTCATATACTACTGGAACAACGACGCACTTTACTTTTAATATGTATTAATTATAAAATTCAACATACTTTATCATACACTTGTAAATAAATAATGAAATTTACTGGTGGTAGGGCTTTGTGCAAGCTCGTCTGGGTAGGTACCACCCACTCATCAGATATTCTACCGCAAAACAGCAATACTTAATATTGTTACGTTCCGGTTTGAAGGGTGAGTGAGCCAGTGTAATTACAGGCACAAGGGACATAAAATCTTAGTTCCCAAGGTTGGTGGCGCATTGGCTATGTAAGCGATGGTTGACATTTCTTACAATGCCAATGTCTAAGGGCGTTTGGTGACCACTTACCATCAGGTGGCCCATATGCTCGTCCGCCTTCCTATTCTATAAAAAAAAATATATATAAAATCAATGACAGTACTATCTGCTTAATGCGATTCATAATCTAGCATTACGTCTTTAAGTTGCAACTTAAATGTAATAATAGACAAATCAAGCGCTCACTTAGCATCTCTAAGCGCTGAGACCATTAACAAGTAATTAACAATACAATTGTCTATTACATTGACAGCTTTGTGTCACTCGAATGTACTGCTGAGTATAAGTGAATGACATTTGAAATTATATACTGTATCTTATTATGGCAGAGATGCCTGCCTCGTTGGTCTAGTGGCTTGATGTTAGGCCGTAGACCCGGAGGTCCGGGTTCAATTTCCAAGTGGACCAATAACAAGCTATCGGGTTTTACTGTTAGAAAATTCTCAGTAGCAGCATGGAATCTCAAAGTTGGAAGTGTGTACAACACTTCCAACTCCCGTACCTCGGAAAGAACGTAAAGTCGTTGGTCCTGCGCCTGAATTCTTTCCGGTCGTGTCGGATTACCGTGTCATCGGATTGTGAGAGTTAGGGAATAGAGTGTACCTGAGTTTATGCGCACACTTGTGCACTATAATATCTCCTGCGTAGTTGGCTAATCTCTCTTGAGATTGGCCGCCGTGGCCGAAATCGGTCTGGAGGACATTATGGCATAGATATTTCTATTGTAAGATCTCTATTATATAATCCCACAGATGTTTATAGATATACTACTCAATAGATTACATTGTATCGTTGTAAGTTTTATTATTCTTTATCATTTACTTCGGATATAATTCTGATATACCTCGAATATGTGGACAATACAATAAACTCGCAAAAAGCAACAACTTTGATATTACCATTAATCTAAGTACATATAAAAAATCATAGGAAATATTTAAAATAAAGTTCATGAGTTCATTTATTCATTCTATTTGTGTTTTTGGTATTTTTTTATTATATAACTTGTTTTATTTATTTGTTTTATTTATTAATCCTTTATTGCCCACACTCTACAAACATTCAGTAATTTATAATAGCTAGTAGAAAATAGAGTGTGCAAAGGCGGCCTTATCACTTATGGTGATCTCTTCCAGGCAACCTCTGTAAAGAGTTTTTGTGTTTTTTAGCCAGGATCACTAATCGGGCATAGTGTGCGAACAACTTATTCTTAAAATTTTAGGAGCTTAATACGAATATGTAATATACCAACCTACATACATATATATACATATACACATACATATATACATACATACATGCATACATACATATGATTTAATTTATAGCTTTTCAAATTTGTTTCTAAATTTTAGTCATTTAACATAAGAGGTTCTATTTTTTGTTTCAGTTCTTTATTTCATACCATTTTAAATTCGTAAAGTTCTTAATTTTACTATTTATATTATCTGTTACTTATTTGTATGGGATGCATGCTGTGGTTTTCTGTAACTGAGGGAGCACATACACTTATATCTCTCATAAAGTGTTTAAAGCTTATCATGTGTATTCCTTGTTGGAGATCCTAAAAGGGAACCTGAAGGATGTAAATTTGACTGAATTGAAAATTGCATTAAACAGTAACACTGTCTACTCCCTCATGTGCATGGCACGTATAATATATATATCGTTTATATATATACTATACTTTCAATAGTTGATACTTTTTAAAACAGCTATTGGCAGTCCAAGACGTCGGGAATTGTTTCCAGCATTCATTCATCCATTTCGCGTAAAATCGCAATAGCTATTCTCTGAGCGAAAAATTAAACAGCCCTTCTATAATCAGAAGAGGAATTATATACCTGTTCATTTTTGCTATGTATTTTATATTCTGTAAGATTATGTACGAAGTGTATATAAATGGCTGAGACTTAAATGAGTGTCGTAGTAGGAGGTTGAGAAAAAGCAATGGAAATCTAAAATCCTCGAAGATTTGACTAAAATCAGCCACTCAGTTATATCGCGGATAAACAACTTGATTTATTTTACGTTTTAACCATAGTACATAAGGAAAGAGCATTTTCCACTTAAACTTTATAACTAACAAAAAAAAAAGTTAACTTGAATGATGACAATATATAACAATATGAATAAGTTTCCAATTAATTTTGAAATTACTCTTTGTACTTTGTTCTACACCACAAAGAGAAAAGAAATATAAAACGTGGATACAGCCTAAATAAAAGTAGCATACAATTTTGGCGACCTTATCGCTACATAGCGATCTCTTCCAGGCAACCAACGGTGTAAGTAATAACTCTTTAATATAAAAATAAATAAGTAATTTTTTGGCACCTTTTTGTCAATTATCCCAATTACTATCTTTCCAATTATAAAAATACAGCTCTCTAAGTCTTGGGCTTAAATTCCGGAGCATCCAATTGAATAATATTGTATATTTCATATTCGTCAATGAAATCCTCGATAACAGCCCGTTCTGTACCAAAAACCAAAAAAACCAAGATTAAAATATTAGAAAACATTATTCATAAAACATTAAAATATATTCAAACGAATTTTACCCTTATCACCGATAAATGCAGAGATTTTTGTTAAAATTCTCTTTAGATAAATATTCAATTGGTGACCGAGATGTTATAGATTATATTTTTTCTGAAGACCTCGGACGTTCGGGATCTTTATGCAATTGTGCATCTGACGTCAGAATTCAATTTATGTCTTTCTGGTATCGATGGGTATTATTTCAAAGATGCGAAAAATTGCAAATAGTTCTTAAGAGTTTTTTCATTTTCTTATAGCCTTAAGCTATTTTCCTCTAAGGTTAAAAACAAAGAGTAAGAAAATAATCATTTTTATCCGACTTTTTAATTGATTTTTTTTTATTGTTGCTTCAGAGCTCTACACGTGAAACTATATCCTTCCAGGTTGGTCCCAATTTTAACAAAATCCAGTTCCAATAAGGGGATCAACGAGGAATTGAGGCGTCTCCTCAAATATTATTGCCATATATATATATAGCGATTTTTGTATTTTAATCAATAAATCAAAGTGATGTGGAACTTAATTCAATTCAACTCGAAAACTTTTTTCAACATAGAAGTATTATTTATAGTTTAGTAATATTTATAGTTTCTTATCGATTGCCGAAAATCTATCATTGGCTCGGAAAGAAACACCGACATTAGAAGAACCGGCGAAAGAAACTTGACAGGATTTTCTTTTTTTTTTTATCGAAAATGCTTACAATAACTAGGCTTAAAGACTTTTTTCAATAAGACATATTAGTCATGTACTTGAGAAAAGAGGTTACATAATGTGTAAAAGTTAATTCTCCATTCCATCTTAATTACCATGTCTTAGGTAGTAAGGTAGTGTTCATCGTTTTAATAAGTGGTGTATAAGTACTTTATGAGTTCGTTGTAATTCCACCTTTGAGTACTAGATTGCGCTATGTAATAACTGTAATATTTCTACATCGCGATGGCAAGATTCCCTATTTGTTTAATATAGTTTAAAGTTTTTGAATGTAGGATGGAAAACAGTGGCATCCACTTGTTTCATTCCACAATGGTGTGGTCAAAGTATAAAACATCCTTTAGGTAAGTATTTTTAAATTTATTTTAAGCATGGCCTCACGAAATTTATACAAATACAATATTTTGTACATTAATTTTTTTTTTTTTTTTAAATCTTTTTAATTCTTAAGACAATCCTTTATAGATGAACTATAAAGTCGTTATTTTACGATAACCTTCAGCACACATACTTTGCTGGTTTTTTTTAAAGCTTTTTATTGAAAAACTATGTACGTTTTCTGGGTTCCAGTTATAGAAGCGGCCCACAAAAAATAACTAGCCCTGTTTAGCCCCATGGTATCAGCTGACAGCATAAAAATTTAATATTTGTTCCTTGTATTAGCGTTCACAATTTCTGGAAATCTTAATTATTTTACGGACATACATTATATTATCGAATATATATATTATTGATAAGCGACAGTCACTACTTTTATTTCCTTAAATTAATTTCTTAGTGAAGCTTTCTGGGCCCCTCTTTTCAAAATTATATTTATATTGTTTGCATTACCCTATACTTATATTATTTTATTATAATATCATCATCATATTAAGCCCATATTAATCCACAGCTGGACATAGGCCTCCTCACAGGCGCGCCAAATCTCTCGGTCCTGTGCTAATCGCAGCCACTGCTCACACATGCCATTTTTCTAAAGTCATTGTATGGCAGCCGGGTCTTTGCACCCCGCCGGAACCGTAGCCGCTGCCGTAACTAGGAAAATCGGGGCTGCCGGACTCTGAACTTAAAACGAAACGAACGTGAAACGTATTCGTTTTGAGGGGTTGTTAGCCTTAAAACGCCACGCCAGTTGGCTTGGCGGCCTGTCACGTTGGCCTATTCTTCACGAGCTCCTCCCACGAAGAGAGAAGCTGGTGAGCAACAGTTACCGGGAGGGAGGGAAGGGGATTGAGTTCCTAACGGCATACTGGCGTAAAATATTGATACCGAAGCACGCAGTATCGCTATCTTCCACCAGTTCGCCGTCAGAAGCCCCATTTCTCCCCCCTATTATAGTATATATTACAGAATACCAAGTTAATATTAACCACTTACCATCATGTGATCCATAAGCCAGTACGCCTATCTAATTTATAATAATAAATGTAATTTATGCTCAATAAAGATAAAAAGGTGAAAGAATCTGTACAAAATATACCTATCAGTTCTAACACCTTTAAGACGGCAAGCATTACAACAGGGATCAAGTTTTCATGGGCCAAGATGTGAACGTGCCTCTTTTTTATATCTCATAAAAATGTGACGCATCAGCGTGTACCCTCATAGTCTAGGAGCTTGTCATAAGGGTATAGAAAGAAATTTATTGGTCTAACTAATTATAAAAATATAACATTAAACTACCAAATAAACAAATTTCGTTGGCTACAATAATTGTTGATGAAATTTAGTTACAAAAGTGTTTCTTTAATTAAGGCTGTAGTTGAGATGAGAACTCTTTAATAAGGGTCTTCGGAGGCAGCTTTGGATAATTTCACGCTTAGCGGTAATACTTTCTTGTATTACAGCACTTTATTTAACAGAATAAAAAAACAGGAACGAATGAAATAATTTAGCTTACTGCATTAAGCTTTATGCTTGGTATTCTATAAGAAATTTAAAAAATATTTTGACATTAAAAAAATATTTACTTGTAATTTGAATTTGATTAGATTGAATCTAGAGGTACTATGTACACTTGTATTCTATGTACAACTGACATACATATTAGATATACTATTGTTGCTTTATAAATTATTTTTTCAATGCTTTATATGTATGTTGTAAGTGTGCTTTTACAATATATGAATAAATAAATAAAAATATCTTATTATTCTTTGCCCTGTTAGTCTGGCTAGATGTAAGGTCGCAGACCCCGCGGTCATGTGTTCAAATCCCAGGTCGGGTCAATGAAAAATTATTGGTTTTCTCTGTCGAAAATTCTCTATAATAGCCCGAAGTCTGGAAGTTGGAAGTGTGGAAAGCACGTAAAGCAAATCATACTTGTTTGCTATCAATTAGGTACTCCGGTAACATGATTAAATATAATATTATGTGATTTACACACACACACACACACACACACGAATCCACACAAAAACGCACACGCACTCCCGGCACGCAACATTAACAAAATCGCTTTCTTATTGTATCTTTTTTGAATAGAAATGTTGTTATTTACTTTAAGCCTTAAATAGCTAATATTTACATGAATTACCCATCCTGGCGGTTGGTAATATACTATTCTTAAGACAGGTTATCTAAATAGCCCATGAAGAATAGTGAGTTCCAGTCACCGAAAGAATTAAACCCGTGCTTTCTTACTTAAGTAAACTCATATCATATTGTGTGTTACTAGTTGCTTCTGCTCAACACGAAAAAGCTTATGTGCTCCACATGGTATGTTGTAATACATGCCTAATTTTGGCAGTGTTTAAGGTCGAGTTTTATATAAAACATAAATGTCGATAAAGGGCAAATGTCAAAGGGAATTAAAATATATGCGATTTAGTTTGAAAAATTAGTTTATTTATAAGTGTAACAACAGTAGTAAGAAAATTCTATTTTTTATTACGTAGTTCATAAATATATATTTATTTATACAATGAAGTCTAGAATCTAACATCTTTCTTCGTTACGATAATAATTGACGAAAAAAGAACTAGATCATTATTTTTGTTTCAATCCTTTTAAGATTATTAAAAGAAAGAGACCGCTGTATTAGCAATAACGATGCCTGTATATATCTTCCTTGTCTTTATATCTAAGTTATTATTTTATATAATAAAGAGTATTTGTAATTGTATAATTTTCTGTGATCTCCTAAACTAGGTGCTATCGTCAGGGGTCGTCAAGCGAAGGCACGGCGTCCCGCGAGACTCGGTCCTCTGATTCCAGATAAATATTTGATTCGCAAACTTCATCTTGTCCTAAGACGAAGTTACGTTACGGTTAAGTAAAGTTGAAAGATACGTAATTCAAGTATTAATGTACAGTAAAATCATGCGAATAAAAAAAACTGCCTCACCCAATTGTGATGGCTACAATATGGTAGTAAGTAAAAAGAAGTAAGTAAGTAACAGCCTGTTAATGTCCCACTGCTGGTCTAAGGCCTCCTCTGCAATGCGTGTTGGTAGAATACACAAGTGGCAGAATTTTTAGACACATCAAGGTTTCCTCACGATTTTTTCCTTCACTGTCAAGCACGAGATGAATTATAAACACAAATTAAGCACATGAAAATTCAGTATTGTTTTCCCGGGTTTGAACCCACGATCATCGGTTAAGATTCACGCGCTCCAACCTCTAGGCCATCTCGGCCTCACAATATGGTAGCAGATATATATCTTGATCTTAATAGCGTTATATGCTTCCAAATACTTAATGCGTGTTCTATTTGCTTTAATATGTACATACGTTTAAATCAATTCTTTGTGACAAAAGTGTGTGCGTATTGATTATATTACTGGCGAATCATAAATAAAAAAAAAAAAAATACTTGGAATGTACTGAGAATAAGGCACAAAGGGAGCCTATAGCCCATAATGCAAATTGTACGGATTTAGGTACTGTTTTTCAGCTTCAGAAGCTGCTGTAGCTATGTATGATTTGTAAGCTACTTCTTAATGACTCTCTTTATTTTTTTTATGAATTATCTGGTTAAGGTATGATGGGGCTAACACGTTAAAATGGACAAAAGGCTCAAAAAAATAAATATTTAAAAAAAGTTACAACCTATACTTTAGCGATGATTCCATAGTGCATTTGCTCAAAGCCTTACCACAAAGTAGTGTTTTATATATTTTGATTTTTCAATGGCATTTCTTCAGTATCAATAATTGCCTGCCTGCTAGCATATTTTTATAGTCATATTTATATCTTATAGACAAGAAATTATCAATAGCATCCACCCATAGTTTGGATGTTAACGGTGTTGGATTTTCACAAAAGTCTTGGATAAATTAAAAAAATAAAAAACAAACACGACTTTTCTGTATCAATATTTTTAATAAAGTCAGTTTTAATTTAAAACAATACCATTAAAACGGATTAAAGGGCTTTAAAAGGTCTCTTTCACAAATACATTTATGGCCCCAAAAATCAGCGCAGGTCGGGGAGTTAATCAATGTTTTATACGAAAATCCCTGTTTGTTCGTCGCTGGCGAATTGGTTTTGCCTTAAATCATAACTGGAAGCGATTATTCATATTAATTTGCATTAAATTAAAGTTATTACTGAATTGATTAATGGAGATTCTGAAGGCATACAGCAAAATTCATAGTTCGTGTGCTTCTAAAATAATAGAAATAATACATTAATAGTTTGTCCGCAAACATAATACATTACGATTTGACGGCAATCGACACGACCAGAAAGAGTTCAGGTGCAAAACAAGGCTTTTACGTGCTGTCCGAGGCATTGTAGCTTAATCACTGACAATTTCTAAACTCATGCTATTGAAAATTTCTAGACAGAAATTTAAACGCAAGATATCGGAATCTGCGAATATACTACCAGATAAACCACAGCGTTATAACGTGAAAAATAAACAGCCTAACTCGTTTAGTAGGAAAAAAATTATAATATTGTAGATGATCCTGTATCTTTGTAGTTTCTTAAATTGTGCAATCATTTACTTTGGTTCATGCATCACGCTATAATCGTCCACTGCCAGTTGAAGTTCTCCCCTACTTAACGCCATTCCAGTGGCTTTTACGTCTCCCTTAAATATTTAATCCACGTGAACTGTATAAGAAATATGGCGTTTTTTTTGTTTATCTTCCAAAATTCGCCCATGAATATTTATTTTCATATTTTCTTAACTTGTCCCAAACGACATGTCAAACGGCGCATTACTTTAATCTGAAACGCGAAATGTCCGTCTCTGTCGCACGCACCTGATGACGTCACGCGTGGCTGGACAAACTCCTCATTTCGTATAGGCCTGGTAATATTAACATTTTGGTTTAAATTTAAGTGCTAAATATAGCTGCTATAAGCCGCGCGTATGGCCTGAGAGGAATAATGAAATTTTTGTCTTTGTAAACAAATTTCGGGAAAGGTTTTGATGTAAAGTTCGGTAAAGAGAACAATTTTATTAATGTTTTATAGAGATCTTTGTTTTTATTGAATAGGTAGGACGAGAATATGAGCCACCTGATGGTAAGTGGTCACCAACGCCCATAGACATTGGCATTGTAAGAAATGTTAACCATCGCTTACATCTAAAATGCGCCGCCAACCTTGAGAACTAAGATGCTATGACCCTTGTACTTGTAATTACACTGGTTTACTCATCCTTCAAAGCGTAACATAAAAATACCATGTACTGCTGTTCAGCGGTAGAATATCTGATGAGTGGGTGGTACCTACCCAGACAAGCTTGCTCAAAGTCTTGAGTTTCAATAAAACACCACCTATTGTAAAGCCCAAAAGAACTACAGCATCTTACTTAACTAACGTTAGAAGCCAAGATAATTCTGAAATTGATCCATCACTTAAGAGATTTATCTCTAAATCCTTATGTAACGGAGTTTCGATACTAGGATCCACCATCCAGGGTAGTTCCCACAAACGCTGCCACATAAAAACAATTTTAATGTCTCCAATGGTAGTAATTTAAAATAAATGTACGAAATGCTATTTCCAAATATGTTTATGTTATGACACATTGGTAGAATATACGAGGAATTTACCAAGAGTTGGGAGGTTTACATGTTGTTTATTTACTTTATCTTAATAAATATACAGTTCAAAATTCTAAGTAACTACAATACAAATGATGACCTCGTGATATGTCTAGAAGCATTTTTCCATTTGCAATTGAATTGTAACTAAAATTAAGGGTCCAAAAAATTCAAGTTTTTTTTTCTCTTGGCTGTTACAATTTTAATAATTATTTTTGTACTCATCGCAGAATTACTGTTTGTTTATCAATTTATCAATTTTATTTCATTTATAACTTAGGTATGAACAAACAAAGCCTTAATAAAATAATATAAACTTACCTAAGTATAAAACATATATCGTTGTTTTTACGACGACTACGGTTTCGACGCTACGTAATTACTACGTGTTTACTACGAGAGTTCTACGAAACAGTATAATATATATATATATATATAGCATTTTTTTCTAGCCACCTTGTGGTTTGCTAGCATTTCAAATTTGGTTTATATGTATCTGTTTCACACATATGAATGAGTACATAATCGAGGGTATTTCATCGACTAAGCTACATACTAAAGTACTAAATTATAAAGCTTAAAATCCTCAACAATAAATGGACTTAGATTGATACGCAATAATAATTGTTCTAATTGCATGGTCGTTTCAGATATCCGATGACTATATTATTATTACAGACTACATGAGACTACATTGGAGCAGCGTTGTGAAATTTATAGGAGAGGACTCCTTAGCCCAGCAGTGGAATGATTGGTCATGGTTGTTTTGCAGAATACCTGTGTAAGATCGGAAGCGAATCTATGATGATGTACCTTCACTGTGGCACGGACCGGGATACCACCCAGCAAACGTTAGAGGCGTGCCACTGCGTGAATAAAATAGCAGTGGGATATATATGTATACTATCCCACTATATATATTTAATTATACTATATTATTATACAACATATTATATATAATATACACACATTATACAATACAACATATATATATGTAATATAATAGTATATATAAAAACCGAGATGGCCTAGTGGTTAGAACGTGTGAATCTTAACCGATGATCGTGGGTTCAAACCCGGGCAAGCACCACTGAATTTTCATGTGCTTCATTTGTGATTATAATTCATCTCGTGCTTGACGGTGAATTAAAATATCGTGAGGAAACCTGCATGTGTCTAATTTCATTGAAATTATGTCACATGTGTATTCTACCAACCCGCATTGGAGCAGTGTGGTGGAATAAGCTCTAAACCTTCTCCTCAAAAAGGGAGAGGAGGCCTTAGCCCAGCAGTGGGACATTAACAGGCTGTTGCTGTACTGTACTATAAAATCACACTCCAATAAGAAAAGTAGGAAATAAACAACTTTGACATTTAAGTGACACGATATCGTCCGGATTATAATCTAAGGTTATGTTTCGTTTAAAATACTGGCGAAGTCGTAATCGTAACTTTGGAAGAAAAATTAAAGTGGATATAAACAGTTAAGTGGAATAGTGTTGTATTATAAATAAAGATGTATTCATTAAGAATTGTTTATATGTATATAGCAGAGCTTTTAGCAAATCGCATTGAGTATGTTAATCTAAGGTTTGTTTATCTCTATTCCTTCTTTAATTGAAACATGGCTTTATTTGCATGGCGCGATTACTAATTGCTGCTATAAACTTGAATATCGGATTAAATTTCTATGAGAAACGATAATATATTTTAAGTGAAAATGCGTATAAGATCTTCGTAATTTTAGCTAGAGATAACATGTTTAGTTAAGCGGATACGTCAATAGACTTTAATAAGAACTTGAAACTAATAAAATCAGTGAGTAATTTATATTTATATAAAATTTATATTTTGATAGCGTTTTATATAATTAAATGGTACTCACGTCGGTTTACAAAACAATCCGATCTCCATTATCAATATAATTCATACTAATAATAATAAATATATAATCATAACATTTGTAACACAAAAATACATTTGTAACATGATGTTGCAAATATTATAATTTCATCGACGCCATATTAATTATTAATAACGAAATATCAATTTGTTAGTCGTATAACGGAGTGGCGTCGTTTTAAATTAATTACAATTTATTATCGGGAATAAATTAACGTTAAAATAAATGCGTAATGCGTTTAAAGTCGTTTGAATCACATGTTGAATTGCATGTTTTTATTAAAACGTGAAGAGAAAACTTTCTAGCCCTTATAGATATTGTGCGCATAGTGTAGTGTATGATTTGACACAGTTATGTTTACATGGAGATCTGATGCAGAAAATTAAAATCTATATATAACTAGCGTTAGATATCAATTTAAATAGCTGTTTCTTCAAAAATGAAGGATTATATAAACTTTAATCCCTTTTATGCTACCTTTTTTTTATAGAATAGTTAAGGCGAGAATATGGGCCACCTGATGGAAAGTGGTCACCAACGCCCACAGACATTGGCATTATAAGAAATGTTAACCATCGCTTACATCGCCAATGCGCCACCAACCTTGGGAACTAAGATGCTATATATACCTGTAATTACACTGGATCATTCATCTTTCAAATCGGAACACAACATCATATATCAATGTATATGATAATAAATTCATCAATATCAAGTACTGCTGTTTTGCGGTAGAATATTTGATCAGAGGGTGGTACTTATCCAGACGAGCTTGCACAAAGCTCTACCACCAGTAATCTTTAGTATAACAATTTTCAAAAATACTTCCATAGTGCTGACATACAGTGTCGGAACCAATGCGAATTTCAAAGGTGCTAGTCAGTCGGTTATTCTTATATGTACTTATAGCTAGTACGTCTTACAATAAATATTGTATTTAACTCGCCCGTATTAATGTCGTATTTTTGTGTTCCGGTTTGAAGAAAAAACAATATAAACATCTTTGTTATATGTATATTACAAGAACATGCGATTCAACGCTAATCACGTCAATAGTATGAATTTTAAGCGGGTGAAACTGCGAAGCGCGCGTATATAATATTATATCACTAATAAAAACTTAAAAAGCCGAGATGGCCCTGTAAGAACGCGTGAATCTTAACCGATGATCGTGGGTTCAAACCCGGGCAAGCACCAATGAATTTTCATGTGCTTAATTTGTGATTATAATTCATCTCGTGCTTTACGGTGAAGGAAAACATCGTGAGGAAACCTGCATGTGTCTAATTTCACTGAAGTTCTGCCACATGTGAATTCTACCAACCCACAATGGAGCAGCGTGGTGGAATAAGCTCCAAACCTTCTCCTCAAAAAGAGGAGAGGAGGCCTTTAGCCCAGCAGTGGGACATTCACAGGCTGTTACGGTACGGTACGGTAATAAAAACTTCGAAACGCGCTGCATTTTCCGGTATAACTTTAATAAATATTGATTAAGTGGCTTTTTCCGTGTAAGTATTATAAAAAAAATGCCTTATTTATTGGTATTGAATATAAGATAATTGGTATTTTAATTGCCTTTTTATAATTTCTTCTCATTAAATTGAAATTAGTCTGATCAGAAAAAAAAAATTTATGAAATTATTAATCCGTTTTAATAATTTCATAAATTTTTTTTATTGACACAAGAACTCTAATGACTGTTGTTTCAGAGTTTTGAGTGAAATAATTGAACCAAAAATCTCATTTCTCTTATGGAGCGAGTTTTAATTCGTATCTTCCTAATTGCGAAGCCAATCTATCATGGCAGACGCGTTGAGATGAATCTCAGTCGGATGCTGTTTTATTTAATCTTTATTATAAATTTTCTAAAAACAAACTGCATAGCTATATTTTGAAATGTCAAAGTTCAAGTCCTGAACAATCATTCTTGATATTACAAAGTTGATAGATTTATTACTTATATAATAATAATAATATAAAATAAAGAACAAAAAATTAGTATGTGGTCACAAAAGTCATTGCATGGAAGACATCGAGTCGACTTGAGCCAAGGACATGTCGATATGGAAGCGTCGAACGAGTGGCTGCGGCGTGGTGAGTTATTCCCCGAGACAGAGGCTTTTATGATAGCCATACAAGATCAAGTAATAGACACCCGAAACTATCAGAAACATATTATTCGCACAGCTAATTTACCGACTGATTTATGTAGACGTTGCCAAAGCAGTTCAGAAACGATTCAACACATAACCGGTGGTTGCAAGTCAATCGTCCAAACTGATTATAAGCACAGGCATGACCAAGTAGCAGCAATAATTCACCAAATCTTAGCCCATCAATATAAATTCATAACAAATAAAGTAGCTTACTATAAATACCAACCCTGTAAAGTTCTAGAAAATAATTATTATAAAATCTACTGGGATCGAACGATCATCACCGACCAAACCATACATTACAATAGACCGGATATAACAGTGGTAGACAAAAACAACAAAATAGTTTATATAGTCGATATTGCAGTATATAATACACACAACCTACTCAGTGAAAAAGTAATAAAATACATAGAATTGGCTAATGAAATTAAAAAACAATGGTCAATAAACACAGTGAAAATTTTACCAATCATTCTCCTGGAGAGAATACAGGCGTTATCCCAAAAACAAACAAGACTAATCTCAATATTCTCCAAATGTCCTAGTCCACTCTCGCACTTTTACAAAAATCAGTCATACTGAACACCACACGTCTTACACGAAAGTTCCTCACATCACCATTGTCAATTTAATATTTAACAAACCTATCACGCTTGGTCATGGCCCGCGTGATAGTTAAGTTATCCCTGTTAAAAGGGAGAAAAAAAAAAGATACATAATAATAATAATAATAATAATAATAATAATAATAATAATAATAATAATAATAATAATAATATCCTGGGACATTTTTCACACATGGCATCTGATCCCAAATTTTGTACAGAGCTTGTACTATGGAAACCAGACAACTGATATACTACATATACTATTTTTCTTTTGTAAATATATACTTATATAGATAATTACACCCAGACTTATGACAAACAGACATGTTTATGCACACAAATATCTGTCCTGGGTGGGAATCGAACCCACAACTTTCGGCGTGAAAGGCAAGCATCCACCAACCATACCAACCGGCTCGTCATTTATTACTCATACTCATTTATTACTTAGTATATTTCACTTCAACAACATTTCAAACGATCGACAAAATACTCCGCGAAAGTATTATTTTGGTTATTTATGTAAAATAGAGCCGAGATGGCCCAGTGGTAAGAACATGTGAATCTTAACCGATGATCGTGGGTTCAAACCCGGGCAAGCACCACTGAATTTTCATGTGCTTAATTTGTGATTATAATTCATCTCGTGCTTTACGGTGAAGGAAAACATCGTGAGGAAACCTGTATGTGTCTAATTTCTCTGAAATTCTGCCACATGTGTATTCCACCAACCCGCATTGGAGCAGCGTGGTGGAATAAGCTCCAAACCTTCTCCTCAAAAAGAGGAGAGGAGGCCTTTAGCCCAGCAGTGGGACATTCACAGGCTGCTACGGTTATGTAAAATTAGACAAAAAGTTTTACGAGTGCATACAATACGTGAATCTTAAGCGATGGCGGCCGGTTCAAATCTTGGCTTGCATTACTAAATTTATATTTAATTTGTGTTTATAATTCATCTCGTTTTCGGCGGTGAAGTAAAACAGTCATCGTTTGCGGATGGAAATCTGCCACATGTGTATATAGCCCCTATTAGTTCCACTAATTAGTGGAATAACAACAATTTTCCACTAAAGTTCCTGTTACTGATTTATTATATAGAAAAGTTATATAAGTTTTTATTGTACGAGATAAACGGAGCAAAAAGGCCACCTGTTTGTAAGTCGTCATTGCACATAGGCATTGGCAATGTACGAAATATTTCCGCAGATCGTCAACGCACCACCAACCATGGGAACTGAGGTGTTATGTCTCTTGTGCTTGAAGTAACACTGGATCCACTCTACCGTAACACAACGACACTAAATATTGTTTGGCGTCAGAATAAGATTTAGATTAAGAAATATTAACCAATTAACCGAAGTTCAAGTTATATAAAAGCTCGTACTAAACATCTTATTTTTATTATTGAATATTTCGTTTCGTTTCGTTTGAATATTTCGGGATCAAAGCTATTTTAACGTAATAAACAGTCCAGCTCGACATGAGGTCATTTTCCAGAATGGCCGGTCGTCTGTGCGTCAAAATTGTCTCTCGTAAAAACCTAAGTAATATTCTCGCACATGTCAAATTTGGACAGTCCGAGTACGTTTCCATTGTGCACATTTAATATATGAATTGAGGGGAGCTAGAAAGTATAAAACGGGAAATAAGAATGTTAGAAACTACTTTATATCAGCTGTAAAACGTGTACTACTGGATAAAGCCCTCGAGGATTTCCTCGATGGCCTCTTGCCCTGATTGGCAGTCTTTGCTCATTGAATATCAAATCAATGATGACATAACGTGACAGATCAACGCTTATAAGTAAGGCCGTTATTATTAATACAGATGAAATTTTAAACGAGACGTATGTGATAATGGACACCAGTTTAACCTCGAAAGGCACGTTTGGTGGGAATAAAAAGGGGCAGGCCGTGTAGTTTTATGTAAGTTTTACTCGGCACGATATCAGCCCCGTGAATAATATGGGTCTATCTAAGGGGCACTTAGTGTATGGCACGTTTGACAGCGTTTTATTTGTTTAAATTAAACATCATCTTAGATTCTCGTCTTCTAACCTGTGCCATCACAGCTCCTACTTTGTGTCTTTCTTTTTGGATTAACATCTGCGTCCTTACTTATAAACTTTGTTTTGCGGGTGATTAGATAACAACGCTTTGTCTTCCTTTTTTGAATGTCAAATCAATAATGACAGGAAGAGAGAAATCAGTCTTTAACCAAACAGTCGCATAGCAAGTTTATAAGTAAGGCCGCTAGAGATTAAATAAGTTTTATTTTAATCCGGTTCCACAAAAAAAAAAAACAAATGTCTAATAATAATAATTAATGATATAGTATAAATCTTTCACGTTATTTCAAAATATAACAATATTATTAATTATACTCAATAAATAATTAATTGTTAATAACGCTAGCAAACAGGTCTCACCCTAATTTCATTCTTGAATGTCAGAAAACCGGCAATGGAAGGTATTTTTATTTGTTTTCCTTTTAATGATAAACATACTTAGTAAGATATACAATACTAGCTTGTTGGCTGAACTCGGTTAAAACTAAGGCAATGTTATATGAAGTAAATTTGAATTAATTATCTCTTTATATTTTCTAGATCTGTGGTTAGGATTTCAGGTACGATTTCGTACAAAAACCAATTCATTATAATAATAATAATATGCTGGGACATTTTTCACACACGGCCATCTGATCCCAAACTAAGCTTGTACAAAGCTTGTGCTACGGAAACCAGACAACTGATATACTACATATACTACTTTTCTTTTGTAAATACATACTTATATAGATAATTACACCCAGACTCAGGACAAACAAACATGTTCATGCACACAAATGTCTGTCCTGGGTGGGAATCGAACTCACAACCTTCGGCGTGAAAGGCAAGTATCTACCAACTACGCCAACCGGCTCGTCAAATTCCCATACGAACGAAAGAAGACACAGTAAATTTAATTTAAAATAAAAATTACAATGATTATATAAATATAAAATCAATTATTTATATGATTCGCCGTAGATTATACATAAATTTGAAATATATGAGGAGTGAGTGGTACCCACCCAGACGGACTTCCACAAAGCCCTGCCACCAAGTAATGTTACAAAATACAAGTAAAACCAGGTTACAATGACAGTTTAATTTAACGGTATTTCGTCAAAAAGATAGTATTCTATCATTAAAGTATGTTTTAATTAAAAGCAAGCGAAAACTATTTGAAATACATCAAAAGTAAATTTTAACTTAAAAGGCACACAAAATAAAGCTTCTCGTAGAAGCCTTTAAAATGTCGCCATTCAATTACAGCACTTATAATATGGTTTAATTAAAGTCTCCCATAAACATCTTACCCCCTACTGCGCTCGCCAACACGCCTGCCCAGCGCGGCGAGTATGGGTAAACCACCTCCCTAAATGGCAGATGCGCCCAAAAAAAGGCCCCCAGTTACCGGCAAGCCCGCTAGGCCCGACCAAGGTAGCGGTCGCGGTATCGGCAGGGCAGGGGGTGCTAAGAATCACCGGTTCACGGCAGGCTACCGTATAAAACGACTGAAAATGGCAACGTATAATGGACGCTCGATGAGGCTGGACCATCACCTCGCCGAATTAGAAGTAGAGTTAAGTCATATAAACTGGCATATACTGGGGTTATCTGAAGTCCGAAGACAGGGGGAGGACACGATAACTCTAGAGTCCGGTAACTTACTCTACTTCCGCGAAGGTGATAACCTCTCCCAGGGTGGTGTCGGTTTTCTAGTCAAAAAGGATCTCATTAGCAGCATTGTGGAAATCAGTAGTGTGTCGAACCGGGTAGCGTACCTTGTCCTAAAACTTTCCGACAGGTACTCCCTGAAGGTTGTACAGGTATATGCGCCAACTTCGACATACTCTGATGATGTGGTCGAAGCGATGTACGAGGACATCGCAAAGGCCCTCAACGACACCTCGAAGGCCCACTACAATGTTGTTATGGGAGACTTTAATGCTAAAGTGGGAGTACAAGATAGCGGTGAATCGAAAGTCGGACCTTACGGCTTGGGCTGCAGAAATCACAGGGGGCAAATGCTGGTAAACTTTCTCGAAGCGCAGGGGCTTTTTTTGATGAATTCTTTCTTTCAAAAGAAGCCTCAGAGGAGGTGGACTTGGCGAAGCCCCGATAACGTGACAAGGAACGAGATAGACTTTATCATCTCGAATAAAAGGCACATATTTAGAGATGTTTCAGTGATCAACAGGTTTAATACCGGAAGTGATCACCGCTTGGTTCGAGGCACTCTAAATATCAACTTAAAAGCCGAAAGATCGAGAATGATGAGGTCTACTCTCCGACCTACCATGCTCCAAGCTGCTCAAGGCTCCGAAAAGTTCCAAATGGAACTTCAAAATCAATTCACCGCGTTGGAAACCATAAGCAGCATTGATGAGAGAACCGACACGCTGGTCAAAATACTGCAAAACACATCCCGCAAGTGTTTTCTGCCACAGAGAAGAGACAACGCACCAAAACTCTCTGCTGAGACACTCGAGCTCATGAGAAAACGACGAGAACTACCATCGCTTTTGTCAGATAAGGCCTTAAACCGAACAATAAAAACGCTGACGCGACGCGATCTCCGACGCTCCAATACCCGTGCCATCAAGGCTGCGATTGAGCAAAATCGGGGATCGAAAGTGTTCGCTCGCAAGTTTGGGAGGCCGCGTCTGACAAAACTTAAAACTGAAAATGGTGGGGTCGTTACCTCTAGGCCTGAGATTATCGGAGAAGTAGAGAGGTTTTATGGGCAGTTGTTCTCTTCAAGATCGGATAAACCCATGGGAATCAGTATTGATGACCAGCGCGCCCCTCTTATGCGCCATTACTCCGAGGAGCTCCCGGTCGTTGACCAAGGAGAGATTAGGGCGGCTCTAGAACAGCTTAAAAACAACAAATCTCCGGGAGATGACGGAATCACAACAGAGTTGCTTAAGGCAGGCGGGACTCCGGTCCTGAAAGAGCTAGCAAGCCTCTTTAATTCCGTCATCCAACATGGCAAGACCCCGGAAACGTGGAGCGGGAGTGAGGTGGTACTGTTTTTCAAGAAAGGTGATAAAACCCTCTTGAAAAACTACAGACCAATCTCCCTCCTGAGTCACGTGTATAAGCTGTTCTCAAGAGTCGTCACGAACCGTCTCGCCAGACGACTTGACGAGTTCCAGCCCCCAGAGCAAGCCGGCTTTCGATCAGGCTACAGCACCGTGGACCACATCCATACTGTTCGGCAGATTGTGCAGAAGACCGAAGAGTACAATCAGCCGCTGTGTATGGCATTTGTGGACTACGAGAAAGCCTTCGACTCCATCGAAACCTGGGCAGTGCTCGACTCATTGCAGAGATGTCATATCGATTGGAGATATATCGAGGTACTGAGATGTCTGTACAACGCCGCTACAATGACTGTCCACATCCAGGACTGTAAGACGAAGGCGATCCAATTGCGCAGAGGGGTGAGACAGGGGGATGTAATATCCCCGAAACTGTTCACCAACGCGTTGGAAGACGTTTTCAAAACGCTGGATTGGACTAGGTATGGAGTCAATGTAAACGGCGAGTACATCTCACACCTTCGATTTGCCGACGATATCGTCATCATAGCAGAGTCGCTGGAACAACTCACCGAAGTGCTGCGTAGCCTAGGCGAGTCTTCCCGGTGTGTCGGTCTCGGCATGAACTTGGACAAGACCAAGGTCATGTTCAATAGGCATGTCGTGCCGGGACCGATATACGTCGAGGGGAAACCTCTCGAAGTTGTTAGTGAATATACCTACCTAGGACAGATTATACAAATCGGTAGGAACAACTTCGAGAAGGAAGCCGATCGAAGAATTCGCTTGGGATGGGCAGCATTTGGCAACCTTCGTCAAGTCCTCAAGTCGTCTATACCGCAATGTTTGAAGACGAAAGTCTTCAACCAATGCGTCTTACCTGCCATGACATACGGTGCCGAAACGTGGACACTAACTGCGGGACTAGTCCACAAATTCAAAGTCGCTCAGCGTGCTATGGAGCGAGCTATGCTCGGAGTATCTTTGAAGGATAAGATCAGAAATGAGATTATCCGGAAAAGAACCGGAGTCACCGACATAGCTTGCAAAATTAGCAGGCTGAAGTGGCAGTGGGCTGGTCACGTATGTCGTAGGACCGATGGCCGTTGGAGCAGACGAGTCCTAGAGTGGAGACCGCGAATCGGCAAGCGCAGCGTAGGGCGCCCTCCAGCCAGGTGGACCGACGACCTTAAGAAGGTGGCGGGCACCAACTGGATGCGGAAGGCGGAGGACAGGGAGCTTTGGCGCACCTTGGGAGAGGCCTATGTTCAGCAGTGGACAACGATTGGCTGTTGATTGATTGATTGAAAGTCTTATGTATGTCTTCTTAAATATGTGACGTTTACAATGTTTGTTTTTATATAAACGCCAATAAATAATTAAAGTAAATACTTTTTAAAGTTATAAATGAGAAAACGTTTTTTTACTGCCTAACTGAAAAAAAAAAACTTTTAAACAAATATAAATAATTTAGAAACAATGCAGAGCGTTTCGGAGATTTTAGTAAATTATATTATTATATAAATAGCTATGACTCGCAGATTAATCCATTTTAAATTTAGAATATTAGCGGGACAAGTGTGAATTTCATTTTGTAGTTAATGATCAAATTTCATTTATTTTAAACTTCGAATTTCGTAGGAATTTTATAAGCGATTCGAATTATTTTTACAATATTTTTTCCAAACGCAATTTTTTTTTATTTAGTATAAAAAGAGGTCTTAATAACTATTTACATTTATTTATTTATTCAGTAGACTGTTAAATCTTCATTTATAATACTGAATTGTACACCGAATTCAGTAAAGGCTCTTGTTTATGTAAATACTTGTCTTGTCGAAAAAGGGAATTTCAAATTTGGAATTACAAAACGTTATTTTTATAACAAGAACACTCGTTCCACCGCCGATTTGTAATTCGAATCCGAGTATTCGAATTTCAAACAGTTTTTATACGGTTTAAAATTCCACCGTCCGTCCGTTTTCCGAGCGATGTTTTATTATTATAATTCGTTACAAACTTTTCCGTCTCGCGTTTCAATTTGTAAATAATTGCAAATTAATTTCAATGACGAAGTGTGAATAGCGGGAACTCATCATTACGGCTTTGGTATTTAAATTTTATTTAGTTCAAACCGAAAGCGGTTTTTAACTTTTATAAAGTATATATAAATATTGCAGTGAGGTATTTTGTAGCGATGAATGTTACATTTTATATTCTATCGAAATGTATCTGAAGCAAAAAGGTTTCATTACATAGGAGATATCTTAATTAAGAACGAGCTTGAAGCTCAAAGAAAACTATTATTGGAATGTGATACGCGATATTGACTATAATGATTATTACGCTTAAAGAATACACGGATCAAAATAGCGTAACACCGTTAGACGGTTTTCGACAAAATTATTATTATTCAATAAAATTAAGGGTGATAATTTAAACAATGCTGTGTTATTCTTTCGAATATCAAATCAATGATGACAGCAAACCGAGATGGCTCTAGATAACTAGGAGTATTCAAAGCTGACTGCTAACCTTCGCTAGTTGGAGTGGCACATGAAGAAGAAGAAGAAAAAACTATGCTTACAAAACGTACATTACCCTATTTATTTATTTATATTGTAAATACCCTCTAAAGATAGTTGACTATTCTAATTACTGAAATGGGTCAATTTATATAATAATAACATATTGGGACATTTTTCACACACGGCCATCTGATCCCAATGAAGCTTGTACAGAGGTTGTGCTATCGAAACCAGACAACTGATATACTACATATACTACTTTTCTTTTGTAAATACATACTTATATAGATAATTACACACAGACTCAGGACAAATAGACATGTTCATGCACACAAATATCTGTCCTGGGTGGGATTTATATTGCCATTTAATATTGCAAGTCATAATTTAACAGCCTCAAAGACTTCCCCGCTGTGAGACCGAAATGAACGAGTGAATTGGCGCATTTCAAGCTTTTATATTGTTTTTTTTTCTGTTGAAATTATGCATAGCTACTTAATTGTCCCGGCTTCGCATGGATAGATAAGGAGAGAAATGCATTTTGGATAGGATTTGCTTAAATATTCTGCGAAAATAAAAACAGAGTTGCGACTCATGAGGACGGATCGAATGAAAACAAATTGGTGAAAATCAGGCATTTGACTAATTTGAGTATTTTCCGTTTTCTCCATAGTTTCGGGTTTTGTCATCTACGCCCACTAGAAAAATTAATCATAGATAAGTAATATTCAAAAATCAAAATCGTTCAATCCTTAACAAATGTGACTCCTATTGATCAACATTTCCTGAACTTGATGAATACTGATTGATGCTGCTGAAATCGTCACTGATTTTCATGTGCTTAATTTGTGATTGTAATTCATCTTGTGCTTAACGGTGAAGGAAAACAACGTGAGGAAGGAAAACAACCTGCATGTGTCTAATTTCATTGAAATTCTGCTAAGTGTGCATTCCACCAACCCACATTGGAGCAGCGTGGTGGAATAAGCTCCAAAATGTTCTCCTCAAAAAGAGAGAGGAGGTCTTAGTCCAGCAGTGGGACATTAAGAGGCTGTTACTGTACATCAGTTAATAGCTTTTAAAATCATTAGTACAACAATCAATAAAAAATATCAAATTATGTACTCCTGTTTCCGCCCGGGATCGAACCGGGGACCTTGTGCGTGTGAAGCACACGTGATAACCACTACACTACGGAAACTACTTTGGCTGTTGCGAAAATAGTTATGATGTCTTACATACTGAACTCGAGAAGATGTTGCCCCCGACTTTTCTTGCGTAAGAAGCTATTATGTCAAAATGTACATAACTGATTACAACACAAGGAAGTGGAATGGCGTTAAGATTACTTAATTTGCGTGTTTATAATTGTTCAATTGAAATCTATTGAGGATTGTAGATTTATTTATTGCAAAGGTCGCATGAGATTGCAAGATTCATAAAACCGGTAAAAAAGTCGAATACTAGAAGAAGCGTGTAGTGCTGCCTCTCTTTAAAAGAAAATGTAACTAAAACTATTCTCTATGATTATATAATATTTATATAAGTCAATAATATAAAAAAAAATCGAAAAACATAATTTCAGAATGCATTAATATAACACAAAATATTAAGACAAAACCCTTAATATGTAATAATCTGGCGTGCAATGCGAAAACTTTTGATGATAACTAAACTGAAGAATATTCATAGTATATGTCTTAATGCTAGAGACCGATTTCGGCCACGGCGGCCAATCTTAAGAGAGATTAGCCAACTACGCAGGAGATATTATAGTGTACAAGTGTGTGCCCAAACTCAGGTGCACTCTCTATTTCCTAGCTCTCATTATCCGATAGGAGGGCAATCCAATACGACCGGAAAGAGTTCAGGCGCAGGACCAACGGATTTACGTGCTTTCTGAGGCACGGGAGTGAACACAATTCCAACTTTCAAACTCCGGGCTGCTACTGAGAATTTTCTGACTGAAAAACCCAATAACTTTTATTGGCCCGACTTAGGAATTCAACCCAGGACCTCCGGGTCTGCGGCTTTACATTAAGCGACTAGACCAACGAGGCAGTCAAATATTATTATTATATGTCTTACTATTATATTTAAATCACATTAACTGTTTCTTATTTAAATCAGTCAATTAAAATACAGTTACAATGAAAGTGAATACGAAGAATGACATTCGTATCATGATATTCATCTTTTTTTTTCACGCAGTGGAAGCCATCAGAAACGTGTGTGGGTTACGTGGTATTCTTACCCACTAAGCCACTGTGATGACCGTCATCGGTACGAATAAGACAAGCGGGATCGTGTTGATATAACGCGTCTGCGTCCCGTGCTGCGCTCCACTCGTGACTTTGCGGAGCTCTCTTCAGAGGACCGAGGTTACTTTTAAGTACTGGGCGTCGGGGCTGATGATTTTAATCCTTATTCAACTAAATAGTTTCATAATAAAGCTTATTTATGTACATATAAATTAATTTCAAATATTTCGAATAGACCTTTCGTTTAGAAGTTAAAACAAGTATAAAATTCTCTCAAATAAAATACAGTCTATTCTACTAGCTGCTAATGTAGCTTTGTAGGTGTAAGAAATTTTAAAATCGGTTGAGTAGATTATGAGTTTATCCATTACAAACAAACATATAAAATATAAAATATTTTTCATTATATTATTTGTATATATAATAAGTACACAGGCGAACTCTCAATAAACACAGCTTCTTTAATATTATATGTATGTACGTGTACGTACACACAAACGTTAACACAAGCAAAGCCATGAACTATTATAATCTTAAAGCAAATTGTGATTCAATAACAAGCGAACTAGTTAGTGGTTATATTAGGAAAGCGACTGCCCGAAAATCGGCTTATGCGGCATAAAATACTTGCTGTTAGTATAAGCCAAGGATATACGCTTTTATTTCCTGTTGATAAACGCTAATTTATAAATATAAAAACGCGTTTCTATACTTGAAGCCGTTTAGCTTGTGTTTGTTTTAGCTTGCTTCGGATTTGTCGTATCATTTAGTTGAAGTACTTTTCTTTTCATTATTTTTTTATTTATTGTATTTGTATCTCCACAGACGTCTTGTATGTGCCTAAGTGTATTTTGTAAATAGATTGCACTTGAGCTTGCGCATATATCTGTGCATACTATCTAAGCAGTTGGCTTGTTTTCGTTCATTATTAAATGGGTCTGGGCGCTTTCCTGTCAAACAGTAATAAAACTGTATCATATATATAGAAAAACATTTCTCGTGTATATGTTTATATACTATATCTTACTATTTGTCAATACTCAATATATATGTATAAATATACAAAGTATGATATGTATTTAAATAAAAAGAGTATTTATATTAAATAGTTGTAATAACAATGTTCCTCTACACCGATTTCGACCACGGCGGCCAATCTCAAGATAGCTTAGCCAACGACGCAGGAAATATTATAGTGGATAAGTGTGTGCGCAACCACAGATGCACTCTCTATTCCCTAACTCTCATAATCCGGTGGAACGGCAATCCGACATGACCGGAAAGAGTTCAGGAGCCGGACCAACGGCTTTACGTGCTTACCGAGGCACGGGAGTGTACACACTTCCAACTTCCAGATTTCGGACTAGACCAACGAGGTCTAGTAGTTAGTTGGAATAGTAAATAATATTTATTTATTTATTTATTTAAGGAAAACAACAGCATATAATACAAAATACAAGCATTAAAAATAAAAAAATACAAAAAAATAGAGCCAATTACTGTTTTCCATTGAGTTATGCAAACTTAATATCAGTAAACAGAAGTAGCAACACACAGTTTTGGTAAAAAAAAATGTAAGTAACAAAATATCTATAAAAAAAAAATACAAAATAAATAAAATAAAAAAAAGAATGAATATAAATTAGGCGACACAGACTATGTTGTGGATGGGTGTCGTAGTGCTAACTGCACTGTTGTTTTGTGTGTGTATAAGTAGGTAGGTAGGTAGTAGGGAAGGTTGTATTTATGTGTTTAAGTGTTTGTATGTATGTGTTTAGGTGTATGTAAATTTTGTATGAGTTTGAATGGTTAAGTAGAATTTTGAGCCGTGAGATTGTCTTTTTTAAATGATTTAATCGACCGATGAAAGATGTCGATGTGCGAGTATTTTTTATTATATAGTGTGAAAACGCGCGGCAATATAGAGTTTGCAGCGTAACGCGAATTGGATAAAGGGACGTGTAACAGATTCGAATATGCATAACGAGTTCGCTTGTTAGGTACATTAAGAAGAACGCGCGAGCGCAACTCAGGCGAGTCTAGCTTACGAGAGAAATATTAAAACTACAATATAAAAATTTTAACAAACTTAAACAAAACGAAACGCGCGCTTGATAATACTGTATTGTCTCGTGTGTTTTCAGCTCAGTGACGTCCACAGTTAGCAGCTCGTAAATTCAACGGCTCGGCTGAATGAATTGTACTTGGTAATTTACTATCCGGGTGATAGGCTCATCTGTGTACTAGTTTTTACAGTGACTTCAGTTCATTTCAAACGACATCATCACATTACATTCATCACGATTCGATTATGGTTTTTTTTTATAAAATATGTAAGCGGACAAGCAAATTGGCCACCTGGTGATTAGTCCAACCATAGACATTGGTGATGTCATAAATATTAGCAATACTAAGTATTGCTTTTGTGGTATTTGTCGATTTCCAAGCAAGTCATGCATTAATCCGAGTCATGAATTAAGCCGAGATGGCCCAGTGGTAAGAACGCGTGAATCTTAACCGATGATCGTGGGTTCAAACCCGGGCAAGCACCACTGAATTTTCATGTGCTTAATTTGTGATTATAATTCATCTCGTGCTTTACGGTGAAGGAAAACATCGTGAGGAAACCTGCATGTGTCTAATTTCACTGAAATTCTGCCACATGTGAATTCTACCAACCCGCATTGGAGCAGCGTGGTGGAATAAGCTCCAAACCTTCTCCTCAAAAAGAGGAGAGGAGGCCTTTAGCCCAGCAGTGGGACATTCACAGGCTGTTACGGACATGCATTAATTTAATTTTATTTGATCGATTCTGTGATTAAAAGGATCAAAAAGAGTTACTACTGAGTTTCTTACCGGTCCTTCTCAGTAGAATCCATATTTTGAACCGGTTGCTTTACATATAAGTTAATACTGTTTTGTGACCGTAAAAAAGTGAACTACTACTGCTTGAATAAATAATTATTTGATTTAATTAAAATAATTTAATCTAATGCAATGCCTGCGCCTGAACTCTTTCCGGTCATATCGGACTGCCGCCCCATGGGATTATGAGAAATAGGGAATAGAGAGTGCACCTGTGTTTACGCACACACTTGTGCACTATAATATATCCTGCGTAGTTGGCTAATCTCTCTTGAGATTGGCCGCCGTGGTCGAAATCGGTCTGGAGGACATTATTATAATGAAATCCCAAAAAAATATCGATTATAATATGCTATTAAAATCGAAGAAGAGATTGCTTTAGTTTGGATTTGCTTAGTGATAAACCTTTGTATATCTTCCTTTGTTTATGTATAGTGTATGTAATTATTTTATATGATATATAGTAAAGCATTAAGTTTTGATCGTTAAAATTTCTAATATTTTCATTTATTTTCCGGGGATGTAAGTACTGAATTATTTTATATGTATATGTTTCACTATAGAAGCCATAAAACCGACCGCGCAACTCTCTCCAGGACTTCGTAGCGTCTTGCTACGTAGAAAACGAACTTAACGCGCAAGCAGCTGCCAATGATCCTGCAAGTAAGAAAAAAGATGTATGTCCAAGATAGATCTGATAGTGTCCCAGGGCAAGGTATTTAAAGAATTCTTAAACCCTCGTCGGCTTATCGTCGATAACACGTCACTCTGGGCTGTTGAGAGATCAGGAATCACTTCGCCAATATGTTTAAGTCGATGTACATGAAATGAATTAATAACACAAATTAATTAACATCAAAACTCAGTTGATTTACTCGTTGATGAACTCGGTTCGATTTTGAACCAGCTATCGTCGTTTAAGATTCACTCGGTCTTACCACTACGTCATCTGTTGAGATTCTGTAGCTCATTTCATTACTCACCCGTGAAACGCTGACAACTGACTTATGGTGATATACGATTTTGATGCGTGTATTCTTGAAATATTATGTTTATTATGGTCAATGTCGCATATCGCTTTCTGATACTTCACGACCGTTTTATTTATAGAATAGAATGTGAAATATTGAATTTTGTGGTTATTAAATGGAATTTAATAATACCAATAAATGTATTGACTATCAATGTCGTATAGCACGTTCTGACAGAATAGCCCTAGGGTCTTACACATATCTTTAGGTAGCTGATATTGATAGACAATTCTATATGAACAATAAGGAATGATTGACCCATTTAAGATGACGCTTAAAGACATTTGATTCTATAATAAAACGTTATAATGAAATTTATTAATCTTCCCTCAAATAGTTGGAGTTAATAAAAATTGGTTGTATAATTTTGGGAAACAATTACCCCAGATCAGAGTATTGTTCAGGTTCTAAAATTGATTGTCACAACTATAACACACAAATATACAAATTAAGCCTGTAAATGCCCACTGGTTTGGTAAGTAGAATTGACAACACGTGCAGGTTTCTTTACGATTTTTCCCTCTAGTCGAACACGATATGCATTAAAATTAAATCAAATCAAAATATGTTTATTCAAAGGCTTTATAATTATCAAGCTACTATCGGACCGTGGATTCCACGGAGAAGAATCGTCATTAAATTAAGTTCAATTCTTTTGTTTTTTAGTATACAAATTTATATAGCAGTACCCAACAAGCTGACAAGGCTTACAGGCCAAGAATAAAAATAAACATTAATATTTTATTGTTAATACATAAAATAAATAAATTAATTACATACGATTAGTTCCTACACGAGTATCAGCAATGATTCAATCTATTCATTTTTGCCATTTATATATTCAGAAACAGAGTAATATTAATATTATATTAATATTATTTTTAATATAATTTATTGACGAATGTCCGTTGCAACTCATAATAAACATAAATTGAGCACGCGGTTGAGTCGCTGTACCGTTTTATATTGATCGTAAGTGTAACTGTTGAATACAAAAAATAAATTTTGTTTATATTTTAAAACAATTTTATAACGAGAATATTTAAGAAAATTATTTAATATTAATCAAATTACCACATCCATTTTCGAATCGTTGAAATTTCATATTTCCGACGCCATTTTAAGACCGTCATTTGCAGCGTTCCTTACGGCTAGGCAATAAAGGCTAATTCAGGGCAGCATTTCCTATTGTTTGCCTTCCATTATTAAGTAATGTTTAAGTTATTTATGTACCTAGTTAATAGAAGTCTTGTTTGAATTTTCCGCCATTGTCTCCGTCTGTTTTTGACTTGATGAATGAGTCTTATCTTATTCAAAGCTGTATTTTTAATCTGTGGCTTTTAGCGTTATTTATAATATACACGTGTTCGCTAGTGGTACAAAACAAAGCATAATCATTATTGAAAATTCAAGGAGGTATCATGTGAAATTGTGTTTGACGATTTTTTTTTTTAATATTAAAGGTGTTATCATTATAGTTTTAGGTACATTTTATTTTTAAGAGAGGCAACTCTACTCGTTTTGTCTAATCTATAGTATTCGACTTCTTTATTGGTTTTAAGAATCTTGTAATCTCACGCGAACGTTGCAATAAATAAATCTATGTTTATCTATATTGTATAATAAATCTATCGCGTTTGGACTCTACTACGATCAGGTGGAGTTTGATTTTTTTTTACGTCGATTTGCCTTCCCGGCAAATATATAAAAAAAATCTACAATTCTTCAGTTAATTTATTATTTAAAAGCCCTAATTTCAATAGATGTAAAAATTATAATTACTCAAAATATATAATATAAACTTCTCTGTCTGTCGTTTATTTATTTGTTTAAATAAAAGTTGAAAATATAAATTGATACATTCAAATTGAAAGTTATCATAAATTCGTAGTTTTATACGGAAATCTTGAAAAACATCCGCTGAGTTTATTTCGCCGGTTCTTCTCAGGTTGAGGTGTTTATTTCCGAACCGGTGGTAAATTTTTGACCATCAATGAACAAGTGTAACGCTTCTATATTGAATTAAGATTTTCGCGTTGATTTCGTTTCCACGTTTGTAATCAGTTATGTACAGATTTCGATATTTGCTTGTTATGCAGACACAGTCGGATGCAAACGCAAGTTATAATATTGTATTTTATAATTAATTTGCGTGAATGATGATAGAGCTAATAACTATTTTCGCTACGTTGAATGTAGTTTCCGTAGTGTAGTGGTTATCACGTGTGCTTTACACGCACAAGGTCCCCGGTTCGATCCCGGGCGGAAACAAATAACAAGTATACAACAATTCTTTTATTTTTATTTAATGTAATGATTTTGCAAGTTATTAAATGATAGTTACATTATGTAAATCTTCTATATAAATAAAAATGTATATCTGAAACGACTGCATCGTTCGGAAGTTTTGCGCGTACATACCTATGCCAAATTAAATAATTCTTTTTTTATTGTGTTCATTATTGTGAGAAAAACATTTTCATCGATATTTTCCGCAGTGCATGCCAAATATCTATCTACAGATTTTTTTTAATACTTTGTGTTATATTAATGCAATTTGTTTTTCTCAAATTTTTATTACGTAGCTTTCTGTAAGAATTTTTAAAACCGATTAAGCAGTTATTGAGTTTATCCATTACAAATAAACATAAAATTAACCAAATATTTTCTCTTTATAATATTAGTATAGGTATAAATAATTTATTAAAGATGTCCGCATCATCTGACAGATGTCTCATTTAGATTTTAATCTGTTGCAATAACAATAAACTTTTTTTAAAAGCTTTATATTAATATATCTCATTAAAAACTCAGCCTGTAATCAAGTTAGCTCATACAAACAATGGCTACCCGCGAATTCTCGAATAAAAGGTCTAAAATACCCAACGGATGAATTCTGTTCATTGTTCAAAACTCATTAGTTGACTACAATGGAAGATAGTGTAAAGGTTCGCGTAGACATTAGATAACGTAGACTCGTTCATAATATAGTCTGCGTCTTAATACGGATTTGCATATCAATTAATAAATTAATTGATATACAAGTTTCACTCTTATTTAGATCTTCCTTAAAAAAGATCTTATCGAGCTTTTGTTTTCTTCACATTGATTGTAAATGAAATACAAAATCTTATTTTCTATAATATGAGCTATAATATTGATACTAACAGAATTATTTAAAATTTACAGCAGTTGTTTTATAAGATGTCAATTTTTTTTATATGAAAATTGATAATATTATGCTGTGTCAAGGTTAGCGACTAGTTTGACGCATGTCTGACAACAACTTAAGACTTGACGATTGGCTTGAAGCCAATTTAAAATCGGGCCGATTTTATTGGCACTGTTTTCAACGAAATTATAGCCGAGTGAGGGATATTTGTCACTGCGGGCGCAGTTATTATTTGTGTTTTAAAAAAATATCTGATAACAAACGGCCTATAAATTTTGCACTGGTGAGCAAGAGCCTTCTCTCTCTTATGGAGGTTTTCTACCACGATACTCAATTGCGGATTTAGAAGGACATCGTACGATACATGCAGATATCTTCGTGACGTTTTTCTTCATCAGCCGATGATATTTGAATAAAAATAGCAAATGAAATATAGTTTGCTTAGAATTGAACGGTTGTTCTTTTACGATTGTCTATCCATATCTTGATTTGATTATTTTATCAAAAACTCAATAACTCTTTCAATAGACCAAAACGAGGATCTTTTTTTTTTATAGAATAGGAAGGCGGACGAGCATATGGGCCACCTGATGGTAAGTGGTCACCAACGCTCTTAGACATTGGCATTGTAAGAAATGTCAACCATCGCTTACATATCCAATGCGCCACCAACCTTGGGAACTAAGATTTTATGTCCCTTGTGCCTGTAATTACACTGGCTCACTCACCCTTCAAACCGGAACACAACAATATCAAGTATTGGTTATTGGTTCGAACCATGACTGGCATGACATGGCATTTTAAGGTAACCACGAGGTCTGTCAACGATTTCAAGAAATACATCTAATGACAATTCAATAATTGAAGATTAGCTAGAAAACTTGATTTCGATTTACTTATGTTGACTGTTCTATTAACGGATTCCTACTGAAGTTTGCACTAACGTTAGAACTTTCAAGAGTTCCACCGGAATGATTGACAACTCATCACTAGAACTATTCTGTAAGAACAGACTCGTATCTCATCACAAAACATGATCATTAAATTCCAAAAAGTGATATGTGAGATTGAATAATCATTATGACATTTGAAGGATATACGCATCAAAATTGCATATCATCGTAAGTAGCCTTGCCTTTCACAAGTGAGGTAAGAACTTATTGAATTGCCAATTAGCTAATGGCTATTAGACAGGCAATGCTCTTTGGATTGCTTCTGTCTAGTTTGAAGGATGAATAAACAAGCACGGGGAACAGTGAGAGTCTACATACTAGAATACAAACATATTACTTAATACATATAAATATGTCCGTTGCTGGGCTAAAGGTCTACTCTCCCTTATTGAGTAGAAGGTTAGGATTTGCTTAATTTGTGATTATAATTCATCTCGTGCTGTACGGTGAAGCAAAACATCGTGAGGAAACCGGCAGGTGTCTAATTTTACTGAAATTCTGCCACATGTGTATTCCACCAACCCGCACTAGAGCGTGGTGCAATAAATTCCAAAAACCTTCTGCCTAAAAAAAAGGAGAGGAGGCCTAAGCCCAGCAGTGGGACATTCACAGGCTGTAACGGAAGTAAGTATTGAGTTTCTGCCAGCTCATATCATAAATCCTGAACCGGTGGTAGCTTTGCTTTTAGTATAATCTTTTAGTGACGATTCCAAAATACTTGCCCTACCTTACTTAAAATAAAGTATATATTTATTTTAGCAAAGCGACAAATTATGAGAAAATCTTAAATCCCATGTTTGATGCGAAGCGCTTATCTTTTCCGTCTACCTTCTTACTAAAATATTTTCAATCTTTCTAAGGTCTCAGAAAGACCTTATAAGAGATAAGGCATCCTTTATATATTTTATCTACAACTATATAATATGTTTTATGGATATATTATATCGTACATATAAATTACCACCAATTACATATACCAACCCGCATTGGAGCAGCGTGGTGGAATAAGCTCCAAACCTTCTCCTTGAAAAGAGGAGAGGAGGCCTTTAGCCCAGCAGTGGGACATTCACAGGCTGTTACGGTTACGGTACATATAAATAAAAAAGGTAGAAGTTATATAACATCACATGGATCATACACAAAGGATATATAATATGTATATGCTATATAATAATTATATGTATATTTGTATGTATGTATATGTGTATGAATGTATGTATTATTATATGTGGTTAGTGGGATGTAGATATGTGTAGTTTATTAAATATTTAGTATCACCTTTTTATATGTAAATGCACTTACCTGTTCTCTTACAAAATTCTTTCACCAAAGGTTGTCTGTTAGAGATCGCTATAAGCGATAAGACCGCCTTTGCGCACCATTTTTTTTTTTTTTCTTTTTCTTTGATTGTTTCCTAATTCTCTCATTTTATGTATATGTTGTGCAAAAAGTGTTAAATAAATAAATAAATAAAGGATATTGACCGGTATAGTGGAATAAACAACGACAATGAATTAAAAAAAAAAACGATTTTATGAATGACATTTTAGTTTTTAAATTAGGAAGGTAGGTAATAAAACCACTTTGTGATGAGGACCGCAGACGATTAAATAGACCATCTGAGAGTCTATGACTATCACGGTCCCATGCGCCATCAAATTAATCCTATCATGAAATCTAAAATATTATGACCCCATACTTATTACTATATTTTCTCGACTGCATATGAGTCAGTAACTATGGGACAATGTATATAGTTTTACAATAAAATCCCAGAAAGAGATAAAAATATTGAGTCCAAATTAAGCAATTATTTTATTTAAAAAATTTATTGACCACCATAATATGCAGTTGGGATAAGAGAAATCCTTACCAACAGAAATCCGTAAAGGCGGTAATTAGTATATTGTATCAACGACAATACAAATACATTATGTACACAAAAATATACATATATACACATATATAGTTCATAATAATAATATAATGTCCTCCAGACCGATTTCGGCCACGTCGGTCAATCTCAAGAGAGATTATCCAACTACGCAGGAGATATTATAGTGCACAAATGTGTGCGCAAACACAGGTGCACTCTCTATTCCGTAACTCTCATAATACGATGAGACGGAGTTCAGGCACAGGACCAACGGCTTTACGTGCTTTCCAAGGCACGGGTGTGTACACACTTCCAACTTCCAGACTCCGGGCTGTTACTGAGAATTTTCTGACCGGAAAACCCAATAACTTTTTATTGGCCAAACCAGGGAATTGAACCCAGGACCTCCGGGTCAGAGGCCTTGCATCAAGCCGCTAGACCAACGAGGCAGTCAAAATGCTTCATATATACAATTAATGACTGATGATGATAGCACACCTCGTGAATGAAATTATAGCCGGTGGTAGTTTTATATTATTGGTAGTAAGTAATATTGGGTGAGAAGTATTGTTGTTGGACATGTTGATTAACTTATCTGACTTTATCCAGGGATTCAGAAATTGGAGATTAGCCTAATAGTAAGTACTAAATTAACAATTGTCACATTGACAGTTGAATATTTTGACAAAACTCAGGTACGGTCTTGCGTTGAATATTGCTCACCTTTGGGATGGCTCCGCTAAGTACCTGCTGGAGGCCTTGGATCGGTTGCAGCGACGTGCGGTTCCCATTATTGGTGACGTAAAGTTCACTTACACCCTCTAGTCCTTACAATTGCGTCGAGAGATAGCAGCACTGAGCACTTTCTATCGACTGTATTACGGAGATTGCTCTGAGGAATTATTCTCTCTTATTCCTGCTTTCACAAGTCTACACGTGCTGGCTCTCGATGTCATCGCCTAACTGTGACATCAATTCACACAAAAGAAATTTGGAAACTCCTTTCTTTGTCGCACTTCCAAAAATGGAATTCTTTACCAGCTCATGTGTTCCCTTCCTCTTATGACGCGGGTTCCTTCAAACGAGGCGTGAAGAGGCATCTTGCAGGCCGACAAGGCGGGGGCGGCTAGTGCAAAACATTCTTGTCGACTGTACTAGCCATCGTCGCGTTTGGACTCTACTACCACTTACCATCAGGTGGAGACATTTGCCTTCCCGGCAAATATTAAAAAAAAAAACAAATAAATTTTTGCAACATGGTAATAACTTTTTGACAATCATACGCAAAATACATCGATAACAATTTCTCATTCAAAACTTTAGTAAATAAAACTTAAATTGAAAACTTACTGAATAGTTCCTGTATATCGAGAGGATTTACGAGTCAATTTCTTGGAAAATAGTTTGAGATGTTTTAAGTGATTTGAACTAACGATCTTGTAAGATTTTTTACGCTTAATTAAGTGGATTTTGAGCAATAATGAGGATATTTCTGAAAGATTTCATGATACGTTTTACCAGACAGATGGGACTCTTCAATGCTGCGAAATTGGATTTGAGTACGTACATTATTAACAACTAATTGTCTATTTGTACCCTAAAAGTTGAAATGACTAGTAAAAGAACAGTAACAGTATCAGCCTGTGAATGTCCCACTGCTGGACTAAGGCCCCCCTCTTCCTTTTTGTGGAGAAGGTATGGAGCTTATTCCACCACGCTGCTCCAATGCGGGTTGGTGGAACACACATGTGGCAGAATTTCAGTGAAATTGGACACATGCAGGTTTCCTCACGATGTTTTCCTTCACCGTATTGCACAAGATGAATTATAATCACAAATTAAGCATATGAAAATTCAGTGGTGCTTGCGCGGGTTTGAACCCACGATAATCGGTTAAGATAGATGCGTTCTTACCATCTCGGCCATCTCGGATGTCTAAAAATATATAATGAACCTACGTTCAAAATTTCAGCTTTCTAAACATTTGCTTTGGCTTTTTTTATGGAATAGGTAGGCGGACGAGCATATGGGCCACCTGATGGTAAGTGTTCACTAACGCCCATAGACATTGGCATTGTAAGAAATGTTAACCATCGCTTACATCGCCAATGCGCCACCAACCTCGGGAACTAAGATGTTATGTCCTTTGTGTCAGTAATTACACTGGCTCATTCACCCTTCACACCGGAATACAACAATAGTAGAATATCTAATGAGCATCAGTAAATGTCCGTGCTGTGCGTTAATAGTCAGTCGGGTCGGAACAGACAATTTTATAAGTATAAGTAAGATTTTAAAACGATAACAGCGCGTCTGTTAACATTATAAGTATGAAAAATATTATAAGAACAGTATATGCTCGATCTTGATGAGAAAATAAATGTAAAGTACCAGCCTGTGCATGTCCCACAGCTGGGCTAAGGCCTACTCTCCCTATTTTTGAGAAGGTTTGGAGCTTATTCCACTACAATGTGGGTTGGTGAAAAATAAACGTATTGTTATTAGTATTTGAACAAAAACAAAAATAGTTCAATACCTAGTTATGCAACAAGTACCAGGAGTTTTTTTTTTAAATACAATTTGGCTCGTCTGATACTTGACTACCTTTTTCTTCTATGATTGTCAACAGATTTTATTTGTTATGATTTTACTTGGTAAGTAATAGCTTATTTAATTGTTATCAATAAAGAAAATGATTAATGAATTGAAATAAAATGTTAAAGACACGCAAATTTGAATGAGTTTTTCTTAATTTTTAAAAAAATAATTATTGTCGATATTCAACCACAGAGCGAACTATATATAGAAATATATAAATAACCAAATTCGTTTGTAATTCTAAGTTAAATTTAAAATCAAATAACCTGAAGTTAAGTAATATTAACATTTCGAATTTTAATTACGTGAAATTCAAACAATGGCCCGGCCATCAAAATCTATAAAGTTCGTGATTAATACGTGATGAAATTATTATTAGCTTTAAATCTTTAGGTGCAATTAAATGTTCTGTTATTTTTTTAAATATGTAAGGCAGACTGGCAATATTGACATCGGATTATAAATTATCACCACCGCCCATAGACATTTGCACTTAGCACAGTAATATCAAAATAGAATGAATGAACGATCTCTCCCAGATAAGGTTTGTTGAGGAGTCCGGGGATTGAATAAATATTTGTTGTTATTGGTATATGTTAAAATCATTACTAATATTATAAATGTGAAAGTAAGTTCGTCTATCTGTTACGCGTTCACGGCTAAATGAACTGGTTTTGATGAAATTTGGTATGAAGCTAATTTTACCCTCGAAGAAGGTGTATAGCGTCCCCCTAAAAACGAGCGAAGCCGTGGGAAACAATTAGTTATTAATGTCGAGCACGGCTTGTGTTTATGTGGTCGTGTGACAAGTTTCAGAACTAACCAGATAATACTCCTTTTCATTATGTGATGGAACTGCAATCCGAAATAACCGTAGAGAGTTCAGCCACAGAATTGACAGTTACTGGTGGTAGGGCTTTGTGCAAGCTCGTCTGGGTAGGTACCACCCACTCATCAGATATTCTACCGCAAAACAGCAATACTTGATATTGTTGTGTTCCGGTTTGAAGGGTGAGTGAGCCAGTGTAATTACGGGCACAAGGGACATAAAATCTTAGTTCCCAAGGTTGGTGGCGCATTGGCTATAAGCGATGGTTGACATTTCTTACAATGCCAATGTCTAAGGGCGTTTGGTGACCACTTACCATCAGGTGGCCCATATGCTCGTCCACTTTCCTATTCTATAAAAAAAAAATACACGCGCTTTCATAGCATGTGTGTATTTACATTACACTGTCAATAACTTTACGACAGGTTTTTTTTTATTTTATTATAACCCAAGATATCGAGATCTGCAGCCTTAAGTCAACCACTATATTTATCTATAGTCGATATAAAATATCTATTCAGATCTCAAAACACAAACTAAACACGCAAAGATTGAAATTTGAAAATATTAATCGTGTCTATAAATATCAAATCATATTATATTCAATAACATATTGTCATATATTTTAAAACAACTCGTATTAAAAAACGTTTGTTAAAATAACAAATTTCATTTCAGCGAAAATCATTACTCTGATCGATTTAAAAAAAAAATTACATCCATAATTTTTGTTTGTAAAATCGTTCGTTTCGAAACGAATTTTTCGTGCGTTCATATTTTTACGGCCAATCAAATATTGATACCGTAAAGTTTATCGGAGCGTTTTAATATGTTTATAACGAATTGTGTCGTCAACCTTGTTGGCTTATATGATTATTATAAAAATTGAAAAATATTTTATTCGTAGGCCGAGTACTTTTGGACGAGCGATTAAAGACACGATATATAACTTTTATGTTTGATATATTCCGCTAACATCACCTCAGTAAGTGGTCACATAGACATGAGTACTGAGCAGAAAGAAATATTACAACAACCCTGAAATGTTGGTGGTGCATTGACGAATGCATCGTCTCGTTCGTAGCGTAGGATACTGCAGTGTTGTTTGGCGATCTCACTATTCTGCCCACTGTCACAGACTTAAGCGCATTTTAACAAAACACATCTCTATCAGGCATATTCTGATTCTATTTCTTATCAAGCAAGAGTTCACAAATATTTTATATCCTATAAAAGTAGACTAAAATACTTTAAAATTATTAATTTAAAACAAAAATGAAACATATTATTCCTTGCGTTTCTATACAAACTATTTCGAAATAAAAGAGACTGCCCAAACTTACTTTCTAAGATAAAGTTCAGAGTGCCCTATAGATACCTCGAAAACCTATTACGCTCTTCGTACCACCTCTCTGCAGAACTGTTTTTGCACAAAATTCACCGATACCACGTTAATGAAAACTATACAATGGGCTTAGTGGGTTGATAGATATTAGTACGGACTCACCTAATACTTTCCGTAAAGTTATAAAAGATTGTTACGATAATATTTCGCCACGCGGAGAACAAGAAGGATTATTCAAAACCAACCGCCAGTCAGAGGCACTCGAAGAAGAAGACAATAATGTTTAAATGTCAATGTAAGCTTGTAGTATTCTGTAATGTAGCATCTAAGACATTTTTGTTATTTCCATTCTCTGTTTTGTTTTTTTAATTTTATACTTATATGTTTTTTTATATACCGCAATAACCTATATTTGTCAAATTTTTTTTCTCTTTCTATTATTGTTACTTTTTAGTTAAGCACTTCAGTACTTTTATGAAATTATAATCGGCGCAAGAACACTGTGTATGCAGTGTTTGCTTTCAAATGGGTATACATAAAATGTTTCTAGTTTTATATAATTTATTAAGGTATCATTTATGTAACATTTAAATAAATAAATAAAGTTTTGCTGTTTGGCAGTAGAACAGATATATATATAGAGCTATATATATGATATTGTAATGTTGTAGTCTATATATATATAAATAAAAATCATGAACTAATGTTGTAATATATATATATATATATATATATATATATATATATATATATATATATATTATATATATATATATAATATAATATATATGTATATATATATATATATATATTTTACAACATTAGTTCATGATTTTTATTTAGCGCAATCAAAAGTTACATCGAAATCAATCCAGTGATATATTATAATATACATAAAATAAAAATTTATTCTTATAAACATTGCTTAGCCTGATTAAACAATGCTGTGTGTTCTTCTTTCTAATGTCAAATCAATAATGACAGAAAGAGAGAAATCAGTGTTGAACGACACAGCTATCATCGTTTTTGTAAGATAGTGTTTAAAACGTCCAAAACTACAGAGTATACGAACCAATATTTACTGGAGGAATTAGTTTTCGGAAATGTTTGCGATTTCTGACAGTTAATAAATGACTTCAAACTGTCTGTTCGTTTAACTCGTTCAACTGAAATTTAGTTGAAAACATAATATACATAATTTAAATATTATTTAAAAGCGGAAACAAGTTTATGTATTGTTCGAGTTTTGAATGGAGACTTTTCTTTATAACATTTCCTTTGTTTCAACTGTCATTTATAAACATATATTATGTTTATATATTTGTCTATCTCTACATTAATACTAGCTGACCCGGTAAACGTTGTTCTGCCATATAAATCATATCTATTGAATATTTTGGTTTTTAAATAAAAAGTAACGAATTTATTGTAAGTGTGTGGGGATGGGATCTATGACAGAAAAAGGAAAGGAGCGCTGTAGAAGTTGGCCGCCAATATAAACATAGAAACACTAACCATTCATTTTCTTAATTGAATGTATTTCATTAATGTAATGGACATATTCGTTGTTTGATTAAAAGTTAAATGTAAATTGAAAAAAGTGATATATTTTTATCCTAAAATAGTTTATTAATTTCGAAGAGTAATTGAGTGTACGATATTTTTGTCAGTCCGTCTTTAGTCAACACAAATTAGCTCCATGGTTTGCCCACCCGAGAACATGCCACGTATACTTGTCCGTGTGATAAACATGGTGTGTCCAAATCTAAGCCACAAACGGACATCGTTTGGCCTTGCGACCATTGTTTTCTTAGGTTATGTCTACGGATGTTGTATGTACTCATCGTACAATCGTCACACATTATGAGACAGAGCTTTTGAAAAAGGTGGTCCGTTATTTGTTTTCTTTTTAATATTGGTAAATGGTCACCCCCACCCATATACATTGACACTATAAAAAATATTAACCATTCCTTACATCGCGAATACGCCACCAACCTTGGGAGTTAAATTGTCATTTGTGCCTGTAGTTACACTGGCTCCATCGCCCTTTAAGCCGGAACACAACAATAGTAAATATTGCTGTTTGGCGGTAGTACATACATATGGAACATAATCTTTGCGCTGGCTATTTCATCATTGCATCATTGGTCATCACCATAATTTTTCTTCTTTCGCGATAATTTTAATTTTGCCGTGACTCCTAAGATATTAATTTAAATTAATCTTTTTATAATTCCAGTGAGGAAACCGCGTCTTTTTATTGCTTTTCAATCGATTCATTTATTAGCAACCACCAGTTTCTATTAAAATAGACAGATTGAATTACTGCTAAATATTTTTTGAAATATAGTTTTATATTTTACACAACTCGAGATGATTTATTTTACACAAACTGTATAAACAAACATAGTCTGTTCACAGGTGGCACTGGAAGAGAATTCAAAGGAATTAAGTTTTACTTATTGCATAAAATAATTAAATTTGATTCAGAATAATAATATTAATTCTAAAAGAATTTATTTTGAATATTGTCAAAGTAATTTAAACCCTTTAAAAATAAATTAAATATCAAAAATGTCTTTAAAAGTTTCAAACAATCAAAACGGAGTATACTATAAATTAAATGCTGTTGTAATTGCTTGATAAATAATGGTCATTGATTTTGTTTTTTTTTTTCTTTCGATACTTTTTTTGACGCTGAATATATGATTATCCTATCATTTCTCTGATTATACTGACAATAGTAAACACTCGAATCGTATACTGAATGTATATATGTATGTATACTTGAATTAATTTACATGATTTATTAACAGCAATACTTGATATTGTTGTGTTCCGGTTTGAAGGGTGAGTGAGCCAGTGTAATTACAGGCACAAGGGACATAAAATCTTAGTTCCCAAGGTTGGTGGCGCATTGGCTATAAGCGATGGTTGACATTTCTTACAATGCCAATGTCTAAGGGCGTTTGGTGACCACTTACCATCAGGTGGCCCATATGCTCGTCCACCTTCCTACTCTATAAAAAAAAAAAAAAAAAACTTATTTTTCAAGGTTGCATTGTTTACACTTATTACAATTTCAGTTTCTTGACTTTCCTCCATAAAATGGCGATGAAGACACGATGTAAGTCTCGTGCAAATTAAAATAATAAAAAAAAAAAAAATTACGGTTGGGGTGGAAGAGACCCGGGGAGGAACGAAGTCCTTTGCGATATTTTTTCGTGTGCGAATGGACTTCAGGAACAGCCTTGCTACTGGATACGTGCCGATGAGCAAACCGTTCAATGGTGACATGCTCACACGCACGTTTTCGTTATTTTGTTGGATTTGTTCGTCTGTTCTTTTTGCTCTACTATTTCTTATGTTTGTTGCTTTATTCGTTCGACGGCCCATATCTTGCGTCTTGCTGGCATTATTCACTATAACAAACACACCCAAATAGTACTTACTGATGAAAAACGGTAATAACGATAATGTATTTGGTCTCTTAGTAATTGTTCACGCATCATGCCCAGATAACAAAAACGAAAAATATTTATCAATAAAGTTAACATTTTATTAATTTATTAAGTTATTATTACATTTATAAAGTTATCATTTTATTATAGTTATTGCCAGCACAAAAAATTAATATTATTATAATTAATTACGTATGGCAACATTGTACATTTTTTCTGTCATTCTTCTCTCGCATCTCATCCGTTTTTTTTAAATTGTAACCTGTATGTTGTACAAAAATAAAAATTTATACTAAATTACAAATAAAGAGTTTCACTAAAGAAATTCCATTTCTTGAGCGTAAACAGTATTACAATCATAAAACACGTATATAATATTTCTTATAAATTAAAAAACGATCGTACAAAATTTTTCACGCACTGCGCTGTGATACATAACAAATGCAGAATTAATGTCAAAATGACGCGACGCTTCTCGTGAATGACTTGCGCATGGTTGGATGAAATAGAAAAAAAAATCTGGATAGGACACCCTTATCACCTAGCGATACGAAATATACTGTACGATCTATCTCATACCTCCCAAATATACAACAAATATAATAAATAACAAAAAAAAAAAACTGCAAAAAATCAAGTTATAGATAATTAAATACAATTGAATTATTGCTTATCCTACTTGGAAATCAACGAATACTAACTCCGAAATATCATTTATCCTTTATAGAGTATATATTTATAATTATGAATCAAGTTTTCTTAACATGTGATTAATTAAATTAATTGGAAATACTTAAGTATTACGAAAAGTTTTTCTTGCTGTTAATATAGGTAAATAAAATATATTGTTATCTCAGTACGTTTCTAAGTTTTATTATTCGAAGCTATATTCTTAAGGCAACATAAGCCTCGGTATAGCGTTGGATGTTAATTTGCTGCGAATTTATTGGCGTTCAATTGTGAATATATTAGGGGAGGAAAAGTGTTCTGATTTATATCCGAACTGCGTAATGTAGTCGAAGAGCTAATTGGTAATTTGATATTTATTTATTGATGTGTAAACATCTTAGCGCTCGGTACAGGGTAATTAACTGAGACTTCGGGCGTCAGATGTATAAGCGTATGATTTCGAGCGTCAGATGACGTCAGCGGAAGATTTGTTACTTATACACAAATTTTTCAACACAATTTCGAATACCTTGGCTCTGACGCTATTTTTTTTCAATAAGTTTAAATATAATGATAATAATGTCCTCCAGACCGATTTCGGCCACGGCGGCCAAACTCAAGAGAGATTTCTCTAGTTGTATACCCTTTGCCCTAGCTCTCATAATCCGATGGGGCGGCAATCCGACACGACCGGAAAGAGTTCAGGCGCAGCGGCTTTACGTGCTTTCCGAGGCACGGGAGTGAACACAATCACACACTTTAAATATATATGTTATAAAGTAATTAAAGTAAAATTAGTTTAACTAAAAACTAATGTAATAAATGATATTCTATTGTGTGCGTGCGTTCTTGCATATGTGTGTATGTGTTTTTTATTGAATACATATTATAATACCGTATATATATATATTTTACTTACTCGATAAATTGACACGTTTATTCAGTCAACTCAAGTTAATTACTGGTGGTATTTATAAGCAGTACTTGGAATTGTTATGTTCCGGTTTGAAAGGTGAGTGAGCCAGTGTAATTCCAGGCACAAGGGACATAAGATCTTAGTTCCCAGGGTTGGTGGCGCATTGGTGATGTAAGCGATGCTTAACATTTCTTACAATGCCAAAGTCTATGAGCGTTGGTGACCACTTACCATCAGGTGGCCCATATGCTCGTCCGCCTTTATATTCTATAAAAAAAACAGTATAATTTTTTGCATTCGTCAAACTTAATTAACTCCTCGACTATATTACACGGGTACTATCCAGTTAGTACCGGTTTTATCCAGATGCTTCTTTACAACAAAATGGCGGCGTAATTTAGATTGTTGCGACCGAAGCGACCGCAACTCGATTTCGGTTTTCCGAGTGCTTCACTTTTGCTAAGTTAATGACTTCGATAAAAACTAGGTATTTTTACAAGAAGGTATATAATAAGGTTATTTGTTAAGTATATTAGACAAACTTGAACATACCTTTGCATAAAATATTATTATAGCATCGCTTTTGAATAGCGCACCGTAGATAATTCTACCATCCGTAAAACGAATCACTTATAGAATATAATAATCCCACATTACCTTAGATTTTTAAATGAACATACGTCGAATTCTAACGAAAATACAAACACAAACATCCCCCCCCCTAAACACACGTACGTTGTTTCAAGTTCAAATGGTCCGTAAAGATGGATGGTACTGGTGATAGGATTTTGTCGGCCTTGGTATAACCCACTTAACAAGTATTTTCAAAGGGTTGTCGGTGAGCCAGTGTGAATGGATTTGAAGGTGACCACTTTCCATCATCTCAAAAATATGGCAAAATTTCCCGCCTCCGTATAATATTAAAAAAATATATATACAAAATGCTGCAATTTTATATTTTAAACCTTTTTTAATCAAGACTCATACAGCGATTGGGCAAACATTTTTTTTTAAATCTCAAATTGATTCTACTTTGATTGATGTAGGTAACCGTGCATTTTTTTTTTAATTTATCAACACGCCTCCGCGTTTTGTTTGCTTTTAATTTCGTTGAAATTTATGTTGTGAAATATTCTTTGCTTTAAATGTAGGTACATTTTTATTGAGTACATTTTTTTATTTTTAAAATCAAGTGAATTGTTTCTGTTATATTATGTAATTAATTAGGATAATTTAATATATATATATATATATATATACATATATTTTTGTAAAATATAGAAGTAAAAATTAAATTGAGCAGCTTGTTAATTAAATTTCCATTTTATATTTAAATTCGAAGTCGAAGGTTGATCATGCGGTATGGTTTTTATGTTAAACATAGGTACGTACGGGCAAACGGGCCACCTGATGGTAAGTGGTCACCACTACGCGTATACATTGACGATATAAAAAAATATTAACCAATTCTTATATCGCCACTACGATGTTATGTCCTTTGTGCCTGTAGTTACACTGACTCACTCACCATTCAAACCGGAACGCGCAATAATACTAAATATAAAAATATACAAAAAGTATGTTTAAATAATCTATACTTGTAAAAAAGCATGATACTCAATAGTTTTTTTTTTCGAGCTACTTAGAACAAGGTATTAAATATGGGTAAGATATGTTTTTAAGTCTGAACGTAATTTATTAGCATGCTATGAAGAAGCAGACTACCGAGTGACAAGTGAATATGCTTTTTAAGAGCAAGACTTTAAAAGGCTTTTAAATTCAAGACATTGTGCAATAATCAATGATAGATGACTTTCCATTTTGTGATTATTTATACCGTAAATGTCACGTGAGATTCTTAAGTATGACATCATTATTTGTTTGCTTGATAGTGATGGCTTTTAAAATCAAATTAATTCAATAAAAACTAACTGATGAGTTTAATCACCTTATTCGAATATTACGGGTTCAATTCCAAAATTGCTTAGGCAAGTAATGTCGAATTTTTATATGTTCAATTTGAGTATGATTTTATTCATCTCGTAATCAACGGTGATGGAATACATCGTGAGGAATTCTGCATGAGACGGATAAAAATATGGCACGCCTGTGTCTATGGTGGCTAGTTCACCAAACCGCATCAGAGCAGTGTGGTGGAGTAACCTCGAAGCCTTTTCCTCAAACAGGTAGGAAGCCATATTATACTTGATTTCTATTTATAATACTTTTTTACAAATAAACAAATGTTACTTTTTTATGATATCAACACCAACAGGAGGTACACTACTAAACATAGCTGAGTCTATAAACATAACATAAATCGAGTTTCTTCTTAATTACAGGTGTTGCAAAATATACAAACATTAGTTATACACAAAATATACAAACAAGTTAACAAAAATAATAATTACTTCTCAAATAATGCAAATTGTACTTTATTTTCTGTTTTTACTGCACATTTTAGCGTACCCAGTGTAGCGGGTAACAGATAGTTATTACATACATTCTGTTGTTAATGAGAACAATGTAATGTCGACGACACTTGTGTCCGGTAAAACTCGAAACAGTTTATGTTCAAGCTCAAATTTGTATATTTAGTAACATTTTGAATGATTTATCACTGTGGAAAAATTGCCTTAAGTATATGTATGATATTTAGAAAATAGTTTTATTTTAAAAGTAGGCATCCGCTTATATGTACCGTAACCGTAACAGCCTGTGAATGTCCCACTACTGGGCTAAAGGCCTCCTCTCCCTTTTTAGAGCAGAAGGTTTGGAGCTTATTTTACAACGCTGCTCCAGTGCGGGTTGGTGGAATACACATGTGGCAGAACTTCAGTAAAATTAGACAAATGCAAGTTTCTTCACGATGTTTTCCTTCTCCGTAAAGCACGAGATGAATTATAATAACAAATTAAGCACATGAAAATTCAGTGGTCCTTGCCCGGGTTTGAACCCACGATCATCGGTTAAGATTCACGCGTTCTTACCACTGGACTTGTATGTACATGAAATGAAATAATAAAATAAATAGTAACAAATAAAATATATTATTCTAAAGAGTACGTAAGCTTGTATGGGCGGGAATAGCTTACTACAGTGTAAAGTAAGACACTACCAATCTTAAAAGATGACGATTTATTAAGCTTACTTGACAGCAGGTATAATTATATAAATGAATTAATTGAAAAGGCGTCAACGAATGCGAAATATACTTTCTTCTAACTTTAACCAATACTAAATGGGGTGTAACAGCAAGACCTAACGAATTAGATGCAAGCTTGTGAGCGTTCAAACAGCATAGGATTTTTTTTTACATTGAAAATAAATCAAATGCTTTATATAACTAAGTGAACACAACGTTAGCGCGATCTAAAATACAAGTCACGCCATCTAATTCGTAAACATGTAAACTATTCTTGTTACAAGCTTATATTTACGCGTATATGTAAGTGGGTTTATTGTAATAAGCCATTAACCACTTACCATGAGATAGCACATTTGCCAGTCCGCTAATATATTCAAAGTCATAATTTTTCTCTACACTTCCTTAGAATATATTGTTTTGTTGTCGTTGTTTTGTTTTGTTTTCATAAAATTCCATATCATTAATATTATGTCCGGTGTTCCTATATTTCACGAATTGTTTTCGTCCAAAAACTACCGTTCATTTCTGTGTTTAGAGTAACGATCCGTTAAAGTCGTTCCCATAAGCTTTTCGACATCTGTCTTAGAACGTAACCGTTCTAGATTACGTAAAAGTTCATTTTAAAATGCGTAATAAAAATATATAAAGTGATTAATCTTATTTACTTTATTAATGACGTTTTACATACGTAATAAAAACCGTTTTTAAAGGGTAATTGTTATGCTTAATAAATATAGTAACTAAGTAAGTAATGTATTTTCCTGCAAATAAACAAATCGATAACAAACATTTTATACGTAGGTAAATGTATGTAGGAAAATCCTTGCATCCACAATAATATCAATAAAATAGTATATTAACGTAACAGCCTGTGAATGTTAAAATGTGTAGCCACTGCTGGGCTGAAGGCTTCCTCTCCCTGAGATGGCATAGTGGTTAGAACGCGTGAATTTTACCGATGATCGTGAGTTGAAACTCGGTCATGCACCACTGAATTTTCATGTGCTTAATTTGTGTTTCTAATTCATCTCATGCTTGACAGTGAAGTAAAACATCGTGAGGAAACCTGCATGTGTCAAATTTCACTGAAATTCTGCGACATGTGTATTCCACTAACCCGCATTGGAGCAGCGTGGTGGAATAAGTTCCAAATCTTCTCCTCAAAAAAACAGGGAGGAGACCTTAGCCCAGCAGTGGGACATTCACAGGCTGTTACGGAGGTATTTTTTATAAAATACGTAAGCGAATAGCTAATGCTCACGACTGCGACTAGAAATTGGCGCTGTAAGAAATACTAACCAATCGCCAACCTTGGGAACTAAGTGTTATGTTGTGCCTGTACTTAAGAAGCCGAAACACGATGATACTAATACTAAGTTTTGCTATTAAGCGGTAGAATATCTGATGAGTGGATGGTACCTAACCTTGTATCAAGTAAATCCTTGATATAGCACTCAAAGATAATAAGAATTCAAAATTTTTCGTATCTTAACAATATTACAGTTTCAAGACGTGGATGACGAGGAATCAGAGGACGAATACAGACCAGGGATTTACTTAAGCGAAATTACAAATTCATAGTTTTAACTCGTACAAGATTTCGCCACAGTTTTCGACTCGACATTTTTAAAGCCAAGATCACACGAGGTGTTGATAATATATAAATTTTCACTTAAATTGATGCAACCAATAGCAGTGGGAACAATTCATTACTTACCCGTGAAATGTTGACAACCGATTTATTGTGATATACTATTTTGATGCGTGTATTCTTGAAATGTTATGATTATAATGTTCAATGTCGCATATCATTTGTTGATATTTCGAGACCGTTTTCTGTGCTGAGTTTTGAATTTGTTTTTCATTTCATTGGTCATTGAATGGATACACCATTAAATAAAACCAATATATATATATAGAGTAAAATAAACAAAAAAGATCGTTCATAAGATAAATATATAACAATTATTTATCTTAATATATATTATTATTATAAATGTGAAAGTGAGTTCAATAACTTGTTTGATATGCTTATACAATTTAACTACTAAACCGATCATTAAATTTTACGTACATAATCTCAGGTGTACAGAAAAGAACACATATTATATATATATATAATAAGCCGCGGCGGAAACTAGTGCTATATAACACTACTGCGTACTTGGGTAGTTCTTTTTTTATTTTTGTGTTTTCAGTAAGGAGAACTTGATACACGATCGTATAAATTTGAAGCAAAATGTATTTATGTTCGCTGAACAAAAAGAGAGTTTAAAAGAGTCGTAAAAAGGTGAGTTTATCAAATTAGCGGCCTTTAGTTTTGGCATCTTTACACAGTAACGAAGCATCACGCACACGCGAGGGACTAGAGAGCGGCAAGCTTCTTTCTTTTGCCGTCACGATAAACAAGTCGATACCTTCAACACTAAGTCAGACAGTGGATGGGGGAAAATTATTATAATTCATGTTTTTTTTATTTGCTATAGTGTTGCCATAATATAATTCCAAATGAATAATATCTATGAAAATCATTCCACTTTTTTAATAAGTCCCTCATCCAACCTCGCCCTTAAATATAGTTAAGAGTAAAAACTTTAGCATATTTTAACAATTTAAATTTTAAAATGTGTACTTATTCGTTGCTCCTTAAACTTTCGAGACGTTTGAGTTAAATGTTACACTTGTATTGTGTTTAAGTTAACGTTGAATTTCATCAAAATTAATACAGACTTTTGATTTGGATTCTATTTCTGACGGCTAGTTATCGCTTAAACATTAGAGTGCCACGCTAGGTTAATCGTTAGCTTGAAATGCCACAGATTTCGAGGTCTTGGGTTCATACCCCGGGTTGGACCACTACAAATGTGTCCGGTTTATTGTCAGTGTAAATTCTCATGCCTCGGAAAGCACGTAAATCCATTCGTCCCCCGTCAGATTTACTGTCCTTTCGGATTATGAATGATGATGACGGTGAGGGAAAAGAGAGTACTTGTGCTTATATAGAATATAATATAAGATACTTGACTGGTGGTAGGGCTTTGTGCAAGCTCGTCTGGGTAGGTACCACCCACTCATCAGATATTCTACCGCAAAACAGCAGTACTTGTCATTGTTGTGTTCCGGTTTGAAGGGTGAGTGAGCCAGTGTAATTACGGGCACAAGGGACATAAAATCTTAGTTCCCAAGGTTGGTGGCGCATTGGCTATAAGCGATGGTTGACATTTCTTACAATGCCAATGTCTAAGGGCGTTTGGTGACCACTTACCATCAGGTGGCCCATATGCTTGTCCGCCGTCCTATTCTATAAAAAAAAATATAATATAGAATATTATCTCCTTATGGGTAAAATAACCAGTAACATTGACAGTTAAGTAAAAATATTTGAGAAGTAAGTTACGTTACTTAGATATATATTAAATGGCTTACAAATAGCATTCATCGTAATCAAATATTTATTTGTTATTTTGAAGCAATAAAATCAGATTGTAGAACGGCAATATCCAATATGGACGTGCAATTTCATGATATTTCAGCGAAGCCCATCTCTTTCGAAATATTGTAGGGTTAGCAAAAAATTAATATTGCAACAGCGATAATATTTTTCAGGAATATACTACTTTAAAAAAACATGGGATTTTTAGAATTTCAAAATTATCAAAGTACTTACTGATCTTCAACATAATACTACCAAATCTCTCATCTGTATGTGCGCACACACTTTACACTATAATATCTCCTGGTTAATAAGCTATTTCCTGTTGACAATCGTATACTTGGTGGTAAGTCTTTGCGCAAGTTCGTCTGAAAACCACCCACTCATCGGATATTCGACAAACAGCAATACATATTATTATTGGCCGGTTTTAAGGGTGAGTGAGATAGTGTAACTACAGGCACAAGAAACATGGCGTAATTCCCAAAGTTCTGAGGACGGCCATCGCAGTGGTTTCAGTGGGTAAGAATCTCACAAAACCCGGTTCTACTCCCATGGGACACGGGTACTTTTCTAAAGGTTTCCATTGCGAGAAAAAAAAAAGTTCCCAAAGTCGGTGGCGCATTTGCGTTGTAAAGAATGGTTAATATTAACAGCGCCAATATCTATAATGTCTGATGGGCTGTGGTGACCACTTACCATCGGGTAGCACATTTGATCGTCTCCTTACCTATTTTATATATAAAAAAAATCTCGACCAAAGTCAGTGCTCAGTGGTTAAATAAAACATCACGGGAATACCATCACGCGTGTATCCACTGACAAGTAGAAAAAAGTGTGTTAGAATAAGCTCTAATTAACCCAGCACTGGGAAACTAACAAGCTGAAGCAAAAGCCTATTAATACAAATAATAGCCCCGGAGTAAACCTTTATTACCTAGTCGTAACTGCGCTTTATGTATATAATTGATGTTACTTAAACATAAGATATTTACTGTTTCTCTGTCTGTATCGAGGCTCAGTCCAGATTTCTCTACAAGTTCCTTATACGGAATAACATGAAGGGTCCGATAGAAGTCATCGAAGCGCACCAATCGCGATAAGCGAAACCTTTTAGGGTTCTTAGATTTTAGGGGTTATTAGTTTGGGTCATGATTGTTTGTTAAAATTAATATATCGCAAGTTTTTATCTACTTCCTAAATAAGGTCAATGTTTTAGTACTTTTATGGCCGTTGAAGATAAAAATGAACAGCTGATGGGTATTCGATAACAAGTCGGGTGAAGTGGGCCCTTAATTGTAAGGTTTTGATCATTATTTTGCTCAATTTGTGAGACTATTTTTGTAACGTTGTTATATTTTTCCTTAAAAATAATGGCAATTATCACGTGGCACTTGACCTTCGTCTTGGGTTGTTAGGAAATGTGTATGGAGTTTTTATTCAATTAATTATCGAATAAATTGCATGTGCGTAACATTTGGTGGTAGGGCTTTCTGGGTGGGTATCGAATTACATAATGTACGACCAAACAAAAAAAAAATGACCGATTTGTTGCGATGAGTTATGAAGAAAAGAAAAACGACTTTTTGCTGTTTGTCAAATAATATTTTAATATAGCATTTTTGAGTGGCAAAGATAAATGTTAGTAGATTTTGCCTATAAGTCAACCTGTTATGCTTCAGTACTATTAAAAATGTTTATCAATGAAAAAATAAATTTCGAATTCATTTAGATGAATGGTAATGTATAATATATTTATTTCGTATTTAAAATATTATATAGTATTGGTACAAGTCGCCCGCGACTGCACCCGCGAGGTTGTCAAGATCTATTCCAAATTTCATTTTAGGACGTTCAGCTGTTTATGCGTAATTGTGTAACAAACATCCAAACAAACAAACCTTGACTTTTATTAATATAAGTAGGTTTAAGAGACTGCGTCATTGCGACGATATTCAACATAATACTACCAAATCTCTCATCATCATCATCAAGCATATGTGTGTGCGCACAAATTTGACACTATAATATCTCCTGGTTAATAGACTATTTCCTATTGATAATGGTACACTTGGTGGTAAGGCTTTGTGCAAGTTCGTCTGAAAACCACCCACTAGTAGAGTAGTTAGATATATAACGCTGACTCCAGGTCAAATCCTAGGTCAGGCCGATGTACAGTTATTGAGTATTTCAGTCAAAAAATTCTCAGTATTAGTAGTGTGGAACTTGGAAGTGCGTAAAGCCTTTGGTTCTGTGCGTGAACTATTTCCGGTCATGTCGGATTTGTCTTCCCGTCGGATTATAAGAAGGAATAGAGTACACCTATGTTTGCGCACATATTTGTGCACTATAATATGTCCGGCACAGGAGGCTAGGTCTTTGAGATTTGCTGCCGTGGCTGAAATCGGTCTGGAGACATCAGGATTAAAAGAAATCGTTGTGAAAGCTTTGAAGAATTCAATATAGTATTGCAATACTTTATAAGAGACTATTAATTTTGTTTTTAATCGCATCTTTGTCATCCCTTTTGAGGGTGACCGTTTGAAAAATAATATGGAATCGAAACAATTAAATTCAATACGTCAATTAACGCTCTTATAATCAAGCAGTATTTTTCGTACAAACTCGAGAGCAATTTTTAACCGCTGTATTAAAAATAAAATTTCATAGGTGCTCACTTACGAGATATATATATATATATATAAAAACAGGCAGTTATAGGGACTGCTGATAGAAGTGAAAATTGAAACTGTTGATGTTTGACCACATCTATTGGCACTCCAAGTAATAATTCTATCCATTTTTATTATATAGCTTTTTTATTCATCGAAATAAACAGTATGTTGCAAAATCAGTACAAAATATTAACACACCTGAATTTAAAGAACTAACAGTTAAAATACACTTATTTTGTATATACTGTTAGTATTTACGTAAATTTCAATCGAATGAATTTTTATTATTCGCATAAAATTCACAATACTTAAATTATTTATACTTTCAACTATTTCATTATATTAATATTAGCATGTCGGGCGACGTGAAGTCACGGGTCTATCCCCTACAATAAACCAGCGCAACGCTCCTAAAGAAGTTTTAACTTCGAAAACGGATGAATTATAAATGACGGATTTTTCGAGTTAAGACCTGAATACCTACAAGATTCAGATTTTTTAGCCACTGGGCCATTTCAGATATTGATGAGATATATATGTATATTAAAATGAAATCTAATAAAATTTTGAAATTCTATGATTTTTTATCATATACTAAGTCGCGTGGGGCAAATATGCTACCTGATGATAAGCGTTGGGGGTAGATGGTCACCACGGCTCATAGACATAGACGGTGTAATAAATATTAACCACTCCTTCGCCAAAGCGCCATCAATCTTGGGATCTAATATGTTATGTCCCTTGTATAGTTATACTGGCTCACTCACCCTTCAGACCAGAATACAACAATTAGTAAGTTAGTTAGTTAGTACTTGCTTTTTGGTGGTAGCGGGTTTGCACAAGTCTCTACCACGAGGTAATCATCAGTCATATAAGCCATCTTAGTGACTGGGTAAAAAGGTCCACCAATAATACGCCCGTGAGGTCACCCGCCAAATACAGCTATTAATATAACGACCGCTTCCAGACGATTAAATTCATATAAAATTTAATTGTTTCGCATAAAGAGTATTAAATGAATTCAGTGTATTTACTGCAATTCAGAAAACCACATATATAAATTTATTTCGCTTCTGTTCGTACTTTGAATATTTTTTCACAATGGAGTTATATACACACAGGCTATATTTGTTGTTGTAACAAATTTCTAACTAAATATAACGTATATAATATTTTTGGGTGTCTACGAATCTTTATATAATTTAGACGATTTAAGTACATACTTTGGTAATTTAAGTGCAATAATCTTTATATCGCAATAATTTTATAACTCACTCAACTTAAGAACATGTCACTGATATTGCCGAAAAGAAAATCAGAGGAAACTTCAAATAAACGCATTAAGTGGGTCTGAAGAAAATATCGGAAGAAATCTTGACACAATAACAATAGTAATGTTTGGACTGACATACTTGTGGTAGGTCTTTGTGCAAGCTCGTCTGGGTAGGTACCACACACTCATCAGATATTCTACCGCGAAACAACAGTACTTAGTATTGTTGTGTTCCGGTGTAAAGGATGAGTTAGCCAGTGTAATTACATGCACAAGGGACATAACATCTCAGTTCCCAAGGTTGGTGGTGCATTGGCGATGTGGGCGAGGGTTAACATTTCTTACAACGACAATTTCTATGGGCGTTGGTGACCCCTTACCATCAGGTGGCCCATATGCTCGTCCGCCTTCCTATACTATAAAAAAAGCTACGTATAAGGCCGCAGATCCCGAGATCCTGGATCCAAACCAGATCGAGTCAATAAAAAGTTGTTCGGTTTTTCTGTCAAAAATTCTCAGTAACAATTCCGAGTCTGGAGGTTGGAAGTGTGTACACTTAAAGCACGAATAGCCGTTAACAACCATTGCTTACCTTTCTGATAGTTCCTACCTTATAGAGTATCATTATGTAATATTATTTTTCTTCTGTTCAGTCGTTATTTAATGTGTTTTATGTGGTCTCCTATAAGGACATTTATTTTAAACCATTATTTACGTTATGTACTCGTAAGTGCTGTTTTCTTTGTTGGATATCTTTAATAAATAAATAATTAAAATATAACGACCTCACTTTCTTTTGCGGGTGATTAGTTAAACAATGCTTTGTCTTCTTCTTTAGAATACCAAATCATTGATTTTAGAAAGAGAGATTATAATGTTTAAATAAACAGTATTTAAGCATTCTTTATTAGTAAGATCGTAGAACTGAGATCGAAATTGTTTTAGATTTTGAGATCATTTATCTAACCTATTTACTTGAAAATTAGTTAGACCTCCTAAGCACCTGACTCTTTATTTTATATTAGCTAAAGCGTTGCGTTGCAATGCCTTTTTAAGTATATTTTTCAATAGTGAATAATAACTGTATAATGTTAATAGGATGCTTATGCTCAGTTATGATATTCAACTATTTCTATAAGAAACAAAGCTACTCAAAATGAGGAATTTTGTATTCATTTTTATTTTTAATTAAAAACAATCTTATTAATTTTAAGGAAATCTTTATTAACTGATAAAGATTTCGTTAAAAAGTTTTTTGTAACATTTAACTGAAAAGACTACTAAGCTAATATATAAAACCTTTACAAAATAATGCAGCGCATTTCGATGAAGGGTTAAGTATGTAATTTTATTAAGCAGATGTGCTTAGCAGTTTCTTCGCTTTAAATTTAGACTACTGACGTGACAAGAGTGAACCTACTAGCTAGTAAACAACTGTTCGTTACGTAAAGGAGGTTAGCATTTATAGGAACGTGTTTAACTAATAACTTAAAAACGATCGGTTACTAATAGACAATTATGATTCATTTAATATAGGAACCAGGCATTGGGAATACTTTGTGTAGTACAAATAACCATTTATTTATTATATAAACCCTAAAAATTAATAAGTTTTTTTATGTAAAATAACATGACTATGATAAATACAAATACAATACAACATACAAACAATTACTGGTGGTACTTGGGTAGTACGTGGACTTTTGCAAGCTCGTCTGGGTACCACCTTTTTTTTTTTTTTCTCGCTGGAAAAACACATTTATGTGTTTCCCCCACATGAGGTGGGGGGGTATGTGGGACTCGCCGGCGCTGAAGGCGCCGGAATACCCACTAAAAAACCAGCGGTACCTACTCGCTTGCGCATACTACCGCCATCCACGACACCGTACGATATCCGCGTATCACCCTCACCGCTATGATTCTCTGCGGCCTTCGCAAGAGAACCTTGTTCCGAGCGGTGAGAGCGTCCACCCAGATGGGAGCACCGTACAGAGCCATGGACCGCACAACACCGGAGTATAATCGCCGGCATGGCGTTTCCGGCCCTCCTACATTTGGTAGGAGCCGGCTTAAGGCAGCAGCAGCGTTGATGAGCTTCGGGCCAAGTTGGACAAAATTCTGCCCGAAGCTCCATCTTCCGTCCAGGGTCAGGCCCAGATACTTCATGTGGGCCTGCACCTTAATCACCGTCCCCTGGACGGTGATAAACGCCCCTCGAGGGGGGCCTCGACGTGGACCGTGGAATAAGAGGGCCTCCGTTTTTGAGATGGAGACCCTCAAGCCCAACATTCCTATGCGGTCCACTGTGAGCGACGTACCGACTTCGGCCAGGCGAGCCGCCTCCTGTTAATTCCGCCCTGTCGCCGTGATGAGACTGTCGTCCGCATAGCACAACACCCCCATTCTGGGAAGGACGGATGTCCGCAGGAGCCAGTCGAAGCCAACGTTCCACAGAATTGGGCCGAGAACTGACCCCTGTGGAACACCACAGCCTACCCGACGCCGGACAAGACGCCCATCGCCCCCCTCCCAGAGGACTACCCGGTCCTGGAGGTATGCCCCCAACAGCCTCCTGAGATAGGAAGGCACCCCGTGGTATCGGAGTGCCTCCCCAATAGTCTCGAAAGGAAGACTATTGAAGGCGTTCGCAACATCTATCGATACTGCCAGAACTACGTCCCCTCGGGCCACCGCATCCGTGGTCCGGGTTTTCAGGGCGTCCAGGGAGAACAACAGTGAAAACCAACATAACCAATTTCAAGACGAAACAACAATCCATTTGCACAGCCGAGTTCAGAATATGTCACAACAGAAACAACAAAAACTCTTAAAGAAAGCCAAAGTAGTCGTAAAAACATCCACAACGCATAGATAACGCAGCCAAAGCCACGATGTTTCGCTTCAGTTAGTATTCGTAACTTGCTTAGCAACATTCGCTCGAGATAACGAACACGTCCGCACGCTACGACGGTCAACGACGAATCCCGTCTGGGTACCACCTACTCATTAGATAATCTACCACAAAACAGCAGAACTTTGTATTGTTATGTTCCGATTTGAGTGAGCCAATGTAATTACAATCACAAGGGATATAACTTCTCAGTTCCCAAGGTTAGTGGCGCATTTTTTAGGTAAGGAATGCTTATTATTTCTTACCTTGTCAATGTCTATGGGCGGTGGTGACCACTTACCATCAGGTGGCCTATTTGTTCGCCCACCAATGAAACAAGCAATATATTTTTTAATAAAATTCGAATAATTTTACATCATTACTATTATTATAAAGGCGAAAGTGGGTTTGTTTGTTTTTTATGCTTTTAAGTCGTAACTACTTTATCATCATAAAATTGTACCGGAACATCTTCAGGGAAGTAGAAAAGGGCAAAGGTACTCTTTGTTCTTTTCTACTTCCCTGAAGACATACATACATCTATTAATATTTAATAAATGAAGAGTGAAATAAAGTTAAGAGTATTCTAAATATCCCGAATGAATTTATTTGACAGGTCACTAATCAAATTTAAACGTATCGTCGAGATTCTGCTCTCGGTTTCGGATATTCAACGGATAGATGTGTCCCACGGGATGAGGAACTTTGTATGTTTGTTTTTGGAGTTACGAATAACGTTAAAACAAATTTATTATTACATTCATGAACGCATACATCAATCGATCATCCGATTCAGTTGAAATATTGTACAGTGTTTGGACGTGTTTGAAGGTTTCTGCTATAGTTTACTGGGTGGTAGGGCTTTGTGCACAGATATTCTACCGTGAAACAGAAATACTTATTATTGTTGTGATCCGGTTTGAATCCTCAAACCTCAAACTCATCTTACTTCCCAAGGTTCATTGGCAATGTTAATATTTCTTCCAGTGCCATTTACAATTGCGACTTTTTACCATCAGGTGGCCGTTTGCCTACCTATAAATAATAATATCATCCATCTACCGTAAGTGGTGCAGAGTTGGATTGGAAAAATGTGATTGACGTTATATCCTAAGTTTCTTCGTAATTAGTTTGATTTGAATCAACGAGATTAACAAAGATATAGCGCTCGTTAAAATGTAATATATACAACTAATATTAGTTTATCCTCGAGCATTACGTCTTATATACTATCAAGTTTCAGTGACGCATCACTGTAGTATCCAATGCCGATATAGACTAGCTTAGATTTGATCCTAGGTTACAGCGGTTCCGTATAAACCTAACGTCGCTAGCTGCTATTAACATATCAATATGAACTCCCTCACGCGTCTGCCTGTAGTTAAAGTAACAAGCGTAAGTTAAATCATATTATTAGCTTAATGGTCTCATTTCTTGACACAGAAAACTGTTGCTTCTAAATTAAATAAATTGATTCGAAAATCTTGAATGATAATATCGCAAACTGATTTTGTAGAGTTGAATAACATCAACAATTTGACCGAAGATCTATTCTAATATTATAAATGCGAAAGTAACTCTGTGTGTGTCACGCTTTCACAGCTAAACCGCTGAAACAATTTTGATAAAACTTGGTATGAAGACTGCTTGAACCCCAAGGAAGGACATGCGCTACTTTACTTTTGTATTTCTAAAAGTTAATAAAATATGTAAAACATTTGATAACATTAAAATATAATTTACTAAAATATTGTTGTTTCTCGCTAAGCGTTTCCATATTGGACCGACGAGAAACCTTATGGGTATCTGCATTTGACGTTAGACCTGTATTTAGCATATTTAGGTATAACTCCAGATTTTAGACGAGAATATTAATGCCTTTCATGCTATTTTCGTGTTAAATTTTAGTACATAAACATATTTACTAAACTATTTATTGAATTGTATTGGTTTTAGTTAACATAAAAAATAAGGTTATAAACCAGACAAAATCTTCTTTTCGTTTTATTACATAGATATATTTGAAATTCCTTAATAACAAAATGCACAAATTTGGGTGGAACAATAGATATTTTGTGGGCGTTACGCGATGTAATACGTTTATTACTTATCTATCTAAATAGACTGATTAACTGACTGACCTATCAACATACGGCTGGAAGTGGCACTATGAAAATTGGTATACGCGTTCATTTGACACAGTACGTTAGCACAAAAAGTTTTACTCCTAAGGTAGTGACGAAGGAGACAAAAGTTTTTAAACAAATCCTTCATTTTTGAAGAAAGAGGTATTCAGGAATGCTGAATTACGATGCGAGTCAAGCCGCAAGTAAAGCGTTAAAAATCATTAAAATATATGCAACAATGAGATTTAAGTTTTTAAACCCTTTCAATAGTACTATAACAGCAACTACGTGAGGCTCTACGAGTCTACGAGACGTAGAACCCTCGTAGCAACGTATGTGTATTTTTAGGAAATATTGTTTATAGTAATATTCGTGACTTTGATTTTAATTTCTATTATTAAATATAAATCTGTTAATATTTGATAAAATAATTAAGTCTTATACAATAAAGTTGATGAAGACAAAGTAAATAGATAAATAAATTCAAATTAAATATACTCCAGTACAATAAGCTTACAAAAGGACATTTTTTATGAAGTCTCAATTATATTAGGTCCTTAGTTGTATTACGATTTACTCTAAAACTAATAAGTAAATTTTTGTTTACTTAAACATCTCATTACATTATATCTAAGAATGTTTCCATCCGTACTCTCTAAGTGTCTCTCACTAGCACTTTTGGACGACACGTGAATTTGAATTGAACACTTGAATTTTTGATTTTTGATTGATTATATCCTGGGACATTATTCACACACGGCCATCTGATCCCAAACTAAGCAGAGCTCGTACTATGGAAACCAGACAACTGATATACTACTTTTCTTAATAGATAATTACACCCAGACTCAACAAACATACAAGTTTATACATACAAATATCTGTTCTGGGTGGGAATCGAAACTACGACCTACTGCGCGAAAGGTACTACCAATCTCTACCAACCAGGCCAACCAGCTCGTCAGATTGATAAAAATCTACTATAAGTTTCGAATTAAAAGCCTCAGACCTGAAAAAAAACTGGCGAAAGATACTCAGCGGGTTTGTTAAATTACAATTACAGGTTTCATAATAATAATAAAATTATATCTTGAATTCAAAATAGCCGGGAGGCGATTGTTTCATAACCGAGGTGGTGGTTCTAAAAATTCCGTGGTTTTGTAATACCCTTTAACGCACAAACGTTCACTGCCATTAAAATGGATTTAAATTTTAAAATTGAACATTTTTGAACGTTTCTTTAAGTTGTCGCATAAAAGACGTAGACAAGTTTACGGGAGCAAGACAGATTTTTTTTAAAAAGATAATATATTTGAATTTTAAAATATTTAATTATAATTAAAATTGACACGACCGAACACAGGTTTATGCTCTAGTCGAATGTTCTTCCTTTTTTTACAAATCGTTTCCCAAGACATATGACTTACATTCCCCTGATTAAGCATTTACTTCTATTGTCTTCATGCTTTGAGCTAACATAACTAGGTACTAAATCTGCGTAGTCTGTTTAGTTTATACTTATTCCTTGTGTTGTAATAATGATATGTTTATTTGTGAGTGTTTATATACTAGGTGGGATATTTAAATTATAAGAAACATTCATCTATAATAATATATATTATGCAAATAATTATAATAATTCGCATTAAAAATAATATAATTACTCATTACAATCATCCTTTGGTGTTTGATAAATTTAAAAATATAAAAAGCAAAATATAATTTAAAAAAAATAAACGAATTGAAAAAGCTCCTAACATTGAATTATCGATCTAAGTAAAAATCCTGATTAAGTATGTGTTATATGTATCAGCAGTATGTACGTCGCTATTTCTTAAAAAAACTTTTATGTTTTTGCGTACATACAAAACATCATAAAATATCATAATGAATCTTGTGTTCATCTTATTATTCAGAACAAAAGCATTTTAATATTGTCTCCATTAGCTCCGAGTAGAAATCTAAAGAATTAATTATTAGTTTATAGTACCCAATCATCACACATTCTACCGCAAACCAGCAGTACTTGATATTGTTGTGTTCCAGTTTGAAGGGTGAGTGAGCCAGTGTAATTACAGGCACAAGGGACGTAAAATCTTAGTTCCCAAGGTTAGTGGCGCATTGGATATGTAAGCGATGGTTGACATTTCTTAGAATGCCAATGTCTAAGGGCATTGGTGACCATTTACCATCTGGTGGCCCATATGAGGCTCGTCCGCCTTCCTATTTTATACAAAAAAAAATAGCTCAGCTTCTTTTCTAGCGTCGTCCGTGGCCCATGATCAGCGTAGAGCGAGATAATCTTTCAGCGCCGTTTGGTCGACGCTTTCACTTCAAATAAATTAGATTTCAATCAATGTTATATAATAATAAGTAATACATTTATAAAGATCAAACAACGCTTATGGACTTCTGGATTTTTTTTTACCTTTTCGCGCCACTTGCTACCTGTTGCCTAGAGTGATCGCTCCTCTCGCTCTCTCTTGGTCGGCGCTGTACTTTACCTAATTTTATTATTGAAAAATGATTGGTCATTTCAAACTGTACTATTTTTATGATTTTGGAATACAAAAGTTTTATAATAGTATTTTTCAAGTGTAATTTACCATTACGTGTAACATTTGCTAGTCCGGCTATCTTTTAATTAAATAAAAAAAAAGTTATAGGGTTATTTTGGAAAAAAAAACATATTTAACATATATGTTTTAATTCAATTTACGCTGATTACACATCATGAGCATTACGTACGTAATATCAAAGTCACATTGGAATTATCGAACAATTTACAACCTTATTATTTTATAAAGAGGAGTTATTCTACAATGAACGAGAGTGGTAGTAATGATTTTATCAACATTTTTTTCTTTCAATTCAAATTTAGAATTTATTATTTCAAATATAATTTTAATGGTGACGTTTTTACAATTTAATGTATTAAAATAATTAAATTTTAACGTTGATAAAATCATTATTAAAAAATATGAACAAAATTATAATTAACATCGAATAAATTATTGAGCACGCATGTTAATTAACAATTATTATTATTAACACTGCCAAATATTTATAACTATACAAATAAAAATAGGTTCATTTAATTCGAAAATCAAATGAATTACGATAAAATGTTCGCATCATTATATTAAAACGTCAATTAATTTTCAAAAATGTTCATAACATTGACATGACTAATTATTTTAAATATATTGACAATATGTTTGAACTCGAGTTCTTAATACTATATGACAAGCTCGTGATTTATTAAACAAACATTAACATTACATATAACAACGGATATTAGCAACAAAAGCTTGTATGGTTTTATAATAAATGTTAACACTTGACTTGTTAGAAAAAAAACGACAAAAATGCATAAATTTAAATATTCACTTATAATTTATTCACTTTTATTTATATAATTATAATCCTCAATAGTTAGTATTGAGGAGCTTAAGCTTCAGCTTCAGTCGATGGGAATGGATTTTTATTTTACATTTATTTTTATAATAAATGATCGTACATTATTGTGGCAAATTAATTTTAAATATGTCAAATTTTTGAAAAATGTTTTAAGCTTTAAAATTAATGATTACTATACGAATTTACACCTAAAAGTTCGTTTTTATTTAAGATTAGATTTTGGCAATATCCTTATGTGATATTTTACTCTCAAAATGGCGTAAAATTATAAGGCACGGTTTGAATACATTACTAAATTTATTTTTAATGTAGAAGGACGTACAACATAGCTACAATATTATTCTATTTAACATTAATAAAGCGAAAAATAAATATTAAATTATATCATTTAAAATAACCAACTACTTTGGCACATTGTAAATTTATTAAATTTAATGTCTTAAATGAAAATGATTATTCATTTATTACGACAATAAATGAAATTCAATAATGATATGTTTATAATAATTGGAGATTTTTTTATGAAAGAAAATAAAGGAAAAAAGGAAATAAAATAAAACAAAAGAATATATATTAGATTTTCTTTTATTTAAATTCGAAATGTAACAATAAATAACATCCATCTGTAAATATAATCGTATTTATCGTTGGATGGATTTTGGAAATTTTGGAAAATGTTCATAAACATTTTTTTAAGACAAATCAGTCGGGTAAATTCATTAATTACAAACAGATTGTTACAAAATCGACTTGAAAAATAAAATAAAATTAAAAAAAAGTAGCTTAACAACTTAAAAATTAAATTAGTAAAACTTTGGTATCTGTATTAACGCCGATTAAATTTTGTAGTAGAAACGCTATTTTTTTATTTTAATGATTTATTTACAATTAATGTAAGCAGGGGGTTAAAATTAATTAATAAAAACTTATTATTATTGTCAGTTCGCGTTTGAGTATTATTTTTTTATTATTTACATTTAATGAAATGCAACAATTACTAATTACATTTTAAACTAAGATTTTCATTGATATAAATGATAATTTCGATAAAAATAACACGTTCGATATTACATATAAAGTGAGAATTGTTTTGCGTCATCAATCGTTATATTTTTATAACGTATAAAAAATCAATTTTAACAAAAACGTCTAAAGAATAATTAGCGTTAAGACGTTTTTTATTTGTATTATTTCGAATGTCATTCGAAAATAACTTGATTCGAAAATCGAACGGGTAAATTTAAAATTTTCCCATAAATATATTTTTAAAAGATAATCAAATTTCTTTACGTAACAATGTTTACTATAAGTATATTATTAAAAACTTAACCAAAAAAGAGATCCTTCGTAGGGAATCGTTAAAAATTTAATTTGCAAATTATTTAGATGAAATTACAAGTATTTATATAGTTTTAATTAACATTAAATTCGTTACATTACACTCGTCTGTAACACGTGTCTTTTGGACGTTTCGCCTAATTACAAAAGAAAAAAAATACAATCGTTATATTGATAAGTCAGTCAAACGATCATTACAACCAGACGTAGCCATTTTGAATTTTATCTTGACATTATAGGCTATAATTCTTAAGATATATCTTGATACTATCTAAAAACCATGGACACATCATTCTGTCACGAAATGTTTAATCATTGGTATCACAATCAATGAAATTTTAAAACTATCTAATTATTTCACTAGTTCATCTATTTACAATAGATTCAGTCCACTCACCGTTTCACTTTATAACATCACTTTGCACTGTTAAACACGAGCAGTTGCTTTCACTTGTGTAATTAACGATCACTTCACTTTGTCAATTAGTTTAGACTACGTGTGTTTCGTTTCTTTTATTGTACGATTCGTCTATCGTTACGTTTTGTTTTTTATTGTCTTTCTTGATTGTGCCGTACTGTGGTACGTCCGATGTGAGATTCTGCACGGTCAAAATCTGACTTGAATTACTATTCTGCGGTGTGCTTGATGATATCGGGCTACCATATTGGTTGCCGTATTTATGTCTAGACGGATCTTTTAAAATCGACTGCGGCTGTTTAACCGATGGCGTTTGGTTCATTGGAAGGTGCTGGAACAAAAAAAAAGATATAGCTGGAAGATATAGGTTATTTAATGGCATGTGGTTAACATATATAACACAAAAAAAAAACAATTTTATAGCTCATTGTTAAATATTAGTGCATACAAGAATATATGGATGATAAACCATTTGAGTTTGTTATTCGTTGATTTTCATTCAGAATAAGAGTAACTATTGCGTTCCTTGAATAAACTTCTCTTCTTGGTAGAATCCCTCTATAAATGTTGTTTAGGGGATAATCATTTAAATAACGCTGTCTTCTTCTATCAAATGTGAAATCAATGATGACAGAAAGAGAAATTAGTGTTTAAGTAAACAACGTATATAAGTATCGCTGTGAGTTTTTTTTTATAGAATAGGAAAGCGGACGAGCATATGGGCCACCTGATGGTAAGTTGTCACCAACACCCATAGACATTATCATTGGAAGAAAGGTTAACCATCGCTTAGATCACTAATGCACCACTGACCTTGGGAACTAAGATGTTATGTCCCTTGTGCTTGTAATTAGACTGGCTCACTCACCCTTCAAACCGGAACACAACAATACCAAGTTCTGCTGTTTTGCGGTAGAATATCTGATGAGTGGGTGGGACCTACCCAGACGAGCTTGCACAAAGCTCTACCACCAGTAAAAGATGTTACTCGAATGTTCCTGTCTTATTTATAATTATAATGGCTCACTTTTTAAACTGGATAAAAAGATAATTGGTAGGGGGGGTGGGGTAGCACTCACCCAGGTGGATTAGCAAAATACCCTCAAGTGAATAAACTAATCCATTACAGATTCTCTTTAAATTCTTTTTGTTTCACTAGAAATACCATTAAAATGATATAAAATACAACTTCAAAGGAAATACACTGACCGGTATTGAATTATAATTTGCAATTTATTTGTTTGTTTGCGAACGCACAAAGGGAAATTCTATTTGTAATAAGGATCGACTGAGATTAGATTAAGATAAAGTAAGAGAAATAGGAATATTTCTACCTGCGTGCAATTCCCTTGGTGAAGCACGGTTACGTCAGGCGGGGGCACCGCCATTTTGTCGAATCTTTGCCGTCTAAGTGTACCGCCCGCTGACTGCCTGTCTAGACCTTGTGTATAATCTAGAATAAATCCAAGTTCATTTTTATGAAAAGGTTCATGTTTATGTTGGAATAACCGCTTTACCGTTAAAAGCTTATTTACATTATGTTGTCGAAGCTTCGGTTTTGATTGATTCGATAATAGCTTCGACTTACGTTCGCTTTTATGAGATTTTTATCCACTCACGAAGAAGTTTATCATGCTTTTACCTTATTTATATGTTTATTAGACTAAATGTGGTGAATTTTTTGTCTATGTGATCATCAGAAAAGTAAGATAGAGGTCGATCGTGGATTTATAGAGTAATACAACCCGGGTTCCTTCAAACGAGGCGTGAAGAGGCATCTTGCGGGCCGGCAAGGCGAAGGCGGCTAGTGCAGAACGTTTTTCCCGTCTGTACTGGCCGTCGTCGCGTTTGGACTCTACTACCACTTACCATCAGGTAGAGTAGAGTCATTTGCCCTTCCGGCGAATATATATATATAAAATTGATCGAGTGGCATATATGGCTACTCATCTCAAATTCCTGGGTTCATTTCTTGGTCGAAGTTGGGAAATCGACTTCGGGTTTGCGTTGACTACATTTTTTTACAATAACAACCAATTTCGGTATATCACATCTGACGTCCTGTGACGGCCATTTTTTTTATATATGATTTCATTGATACAGACACAAAATAAATTTATGACAATAGTAATAGTGTGATACACAAATACAGGCATTTATAATAATACAAGTTATATTACCATCTAAGCCCATATTAAGGGGTGGACTGGTTATATGCGAAGGGGATGATGGGACTCCATTAATAATATGTGGTTTTGGTATTCCTGACGAGTATTGCTGCGGTGGTGTGGGCGTGCGACCGGCTTGCTATTGACAAAAAATAATCATATTAATTATGATAAATATATATGTTGCAGAGAGGCAATAGTGCCGGCGTCGTGGGTACAATGCCACAGGACATTCTTTTAGACGGCGTGTTTTTGCTATAAATTTGTAATGTGTATGTACAGTCACATGTACAGTCATTATAGTTTCATTATAATAATTGCCTTAATATTTAATTACTACTACTTAATATAAAAGATTGTGTCTGTTGTGAATACAAGTTATTTTTTCACGGTTTATCACATTATATTTTGGCCTTTTTATCCAATTCAACTGGATTTACAATGATGATACATTTTACTAACTAACTGCTAATTAGTAAAATGTTAAAATAAAGAAGATTTTTTTTTTTTTGGTTAAATAATTTTGAGCTATGTTTTTATTTTATTGAGGTTGGTTCGAATCGGTTTTAACTCAATTTATCCATACGTAATCAAATAAAATATTAGCAATTTCGTTTTATTTTATCTCTCTGAATAGAGTCAAGAGAAGAATAACTCGCCTTTGTGTAAAGGATATTTTTAATTTATTTTATTTGGAAATCGTACTCAAAGTATTATTAGTAGTATTGCATAGAGCTAATTTTTTTTATTTGTAATGATCATACAAGTCGAGATGGCCCAGTGGTGAGAGCGCGTGAATCTTAACCGACGATCGTGAGTTCAAGCCCGGGCAAGCCCCAATGAATTTTCATATGCTTAATCTGTGGTTATAATTCATTTCGTGCTTGACGGTGAAGGAAAGCATCGTGAGGAAACCTGCATGTGTCTAATTTCACTGAAATTCCGCCACATGTTTAATCCACCAACTCGCAATGGAGCAGCGTGGTGGAATAAGCTCCAAAACCTCAAAAAGGGAGAGGAGGCCTTAGTCCAGCAGTGGGATATTCACAGCCTGTTACTGTTACTGATCATACAAGATTCAAGTGATGTTTTAAATAAATGACGTACCACGTGACTTAAAAAACAATCTTGTAATTACAAATTTCGCTTCGAAGTCTTTTCGTTTTAAGTAAACGGTATTAAGCGGATTTTTTTTACCAAGGTTGTATTTTTAGGATATCTTACTGAAACCGTTGTTGATTTGATAACGAAATTGTTTATTTATTAACCGACTTAAAATAACGGAAGGTTCTTTGTTGCTTTGTATATAGATACGTATGTCATGTGTGATTTTACTATTTATATTAATTTTATTATTAAGTTTTATCGTTGATAATAATTATAGAATGTACAGACCAATTTCAGCCACGGCGGCCAATCTCAAGAGAGATTATATATCTCGCAGGAGATATTATAGTGCACAAGTGTGTGCGCAAACACAGGTGCACTCTCTATTCCCTAATTCTCATAATCCGATGGGACGGTAATCCGACACGACCGGAAAGAGTTCAGGCGCAGGACCAACGTGGCTTTACGTGCTTTCCGAGGCACGGGAGTGAACACACTTCCAACTTCCAGACTCTGGGCTGCTACTGAGCATTTTCTGACAGAAAAATCCAATAACTTTTTATTGGCCCGGCCTGGGAATTGAAACCAGGAACTCCGGGTCTGCGACCTTACATCAAGCCTCTAGACCAACGACTGCCTCGTTTGACAAATTTGACAAAAACAGTTTATTTTATATATATACATATATTTACATAGTTTTTTTATAATTTTGTAATTCATACTTTTCTCTAAGTCAATTAAATAATTATATTCGATCTCCTTTATAAACTTTGTTTTGCGGGTAATTAGTTAAACAATGCTGTGTCTTCTTTTTTCGAACTTCAAATCAATAATGACAGGAAGAGAGAAAACAGTGTTTGACTAAACAGCTTCTAAGCGACGTGTAAGGCCTACCATAATATAAATATTTGTTACATGAGTTGATTTCGTGTTTATTTAATGAATAATTTGAATTTTTAATTGACTAATAACTCAATCAGTTTATCAAGTGGCCATATTAGAATTATATTGGGTGATTAGGTTTTAATTGTTATTATTATTAAGTTATTTTATTATTTAACTTATTTGTACTTTGTATGTAACTTATGCTACCTTAAAAAATTTTTGGTATATATATTGGAATAAATACTGGTTCCTTTTTCACAGTAGACTAGTACTGAGGGAGAATTTTTGAAAATGTTAGTGATAAAGGGGATGAAAATCTATATGAAAATCTTTCATTCTTGAAGTAAAAACTAAAGTAAACTAAGAGCCTGTGAATGTCCCAGCGCTAAGGCTTCTTCTCCTTTTTTTTGAGGAGAATGTTTAGAGCTTATTCCACCACGCTGCTCCAATGCGGGTTGATGGAATACACATGTGACAGAATTTCATTGAAACTTGGTTTCCTCACGATGTTTTCCTTCACCACGATCATCAATTAACATCCATCTCGGCTCTTGAAGTAAGAGCTATGGAAATTGGTTTCTATAATTACGCCGCGGGTGTGGCGCTAGTATAGTACATATATATAATAGCGAAATTCGATCAAATATCATTAGAATGTATGTACAAACCAAGGATAATCGAGATGGCCATCTTGGCACTAGCTACGTTTTACAGTGCCAATCATTTTCTTGTCTACACGTCAAATGCATTTATGATACAAGCAACTGCCGACCCAAACTACCATCTCAATGAGATTATATATATTTATATATTACATAGATATATCGTACGTTGCTTTATGGTATTGTGTGTGTTTGTACCCATATATTGTGTGGCATATGTATTCCTTTAATTATATTTAATATAAATTAAACTTAACATAAAATATAAAATATATTGTCATAATAATGCTCACGTTTTTATATGAATACACGTAATATTTTATTCATTTATTTATTTTATTTTGGACAACAGACCTCTATTTAACTGTCTATCTTATGTAAGATACATATATACATAGAGGTTGAAAAGGTTTTTTGACAAATGTTCTACTAATATGGTTTTATTATATATATTCTTGATTATATATATATATATATATATATATATATATATATATATTATATAATAAATGAGAATTATGCCTAGAAGCAAATTCAAAGTCACTTGATCAGTTTAAAAGATCACTCACCTGTTGTAAGTATTCACCAATCAGAGGTGGATAGGATAGGTACCTATCTGATGCCATGTTGTAGTAGGAACCGTCTAATGGCGGCATGGGACTCGGCGCCGGAACATAGTTCTGTTTACCTGTTCACATTTAAATCGTTAATCTTTGATATTTGTTTAATGTTTTCATAACACAAATACAGACGAAATAATCTACTTGAGATATACTTGATATATATATGTATATATTAGACACATGCAGGTTTCCTCACGACGTTTTCCTTCACCGCAATCACGAGATGAATTATGAACACAAATTAAGCACATGAAAATTCAGTGGTGCTTTCCCGGGTTTGATCTTACGATCATTGGTTAAGATTCACGATATATATAAATATATATGTCGTGATACTGTCATATTTTTTTTACTTACCAGCACTTCGTCCCAAGGTGCTATGTCCACTAATATCCTTATGTCGGTGTGGATGCGGCAATGTCCTGGCGTGGTCACCTTCGTAGACAGCATAGTTGGGCGGAGGGTAGTCCAAGGGCGGGGGAATGACGAGGCTCTGTTCGCCCATTAGGTACGCGTCCGTCTGTTTTATTAGTTTTTGTAATGTAAATATTTATAGAAATTATCAGAAATATACTAATAAATAATCGCTATTTTGTATAAATTATAAATTAATTATGTTTAAATAAAATTTTGATCTAAATCCATAAACATATTTAACAAAATCCGAAATGGTTTACATGAAATAAAGCTACATTAATTTGTCGATTGCAATCTGTATCGGTTTTAATTCGAGCACAATTGTCATTGTCAGTTTGGTAATAAACGTACGTTGGGATTACGTATTTTTTATATGATTTTAGATTTTAAGTATAATATATATACATTTAGTTAGTAAGCCTGCAAGTGCGTATATAGTATTAATTATAACTTTTAAATTTAATCATCAAAGAAGTGTGTCGTGTACCTTTGGCTACTTAATAAAAAAACGTATACTATATTTTCTTTTTTAAATTTTAAGCGCGGCAAATTTGTTCGATACTCAAATCGATATATAAAATAGAAAATGCATTAATAGACTGTACTGGCCGTCGTCGCGTTTGGACTCCACTACCACTTACCATCAGGTGGAGTGGAGTCATTTGCTTTCGCGGTTTTTATAATAATATTATAATGTCAAAGACAAAATCTATTTTGACGATGTTGTCAGTTAAAAATAATTTTCATCGATATAGAGTTCGGACTAACATAATTATGTATGTGTATAACTCACCTGATTCAACATGTGCCTGTTCGGCATGCTAGGTACTTCAGGTATGGGAGGAGGGGGCCTGTCATCCCCATCTTGGGAGTATGTTTCCGATTTCTCCGACACAGAGCTGAGTGTTTCTCCCGTCATCGTGTCATTGTAAGATGATGGTGCATACATTTCAATAGTCGCTGATTTAGAAGACTGACCAGCTTGTTCTGTTTTTAAAATAAATATTTTTTAAATTAATGATGTAACATATTAAAAGGAGTTTGAATAATAACGTATCTATATATTTTTTTTTACATAATGTACGTTGTATTCTGTTTGAATTGTTGTAACGATATTTCTTTCTATCATAAATAAGTTGACATTCGTAAGAACGAGAAAGAATTGTATAACAATACAACCGTTATACAACTAATATTAAAATAAACATCTATACAATAACAAACAATTGAGCTAGCGATATGAAAAAGGATTTTAAATAAAATCATGCTTCTATAAAATAAATATAAAGAGCAAATAATAATTACCTTTTAACCGTCTAGATCGTCTTTTGAAAATAAAACATGCAACGAAAGCGGCGTTACCAAAAACTAAAATAGCAATAACTATTACTGAGACGAATACAATGACTAGTTTCGACGCGTCTGCCGTTTCTACAAACTCTGTGGAAACTACGTTTAGCTCACTTACTTCTGACGAAGCTATAACAAAACGAAAAAAAAAGAAATTAATTACAAACAAAAAAAAAAAAAAAACAAAAAAGGCAAACGTGTAATATTTTAATCTGTGTGTATATTATACGTCGAAATTTTTGAAGTTGGAATAAAAATATTACACTTCTGCTTATAGAAATACGTAAGCACATCTATGGAACACATTCTTAATTCAAACCTCGAATGCGTTTATTCGTCCTCCTGTGCAGACAGAAACCGACCAACAGTACATTCAAGAGAATAAGCGCTGTGCCAACAATTGTACCGGTTATTATAAAAACTCCCGGTACATGATATGAGTTATATTCCTCTGAGCTCGACTGTACTGATGATGGAATGACGTCTATGCAGCATGAAATAAGGCATATTTTTGAATAAATTTTTTATTCGTATAAATTTCGATTGTATCAGGCAATACACTTGAGGCTCTTGTCGCATTAATGTACCGTGTATTATGTTAGGGATTGAAAACAAAATTCGTAAAAAGTTATTGTGACATAATTTCATTTCGATATCTATTGTTGATGCAGTTGATACTCTATCGAAGCTTGTAATTATTAACGTTTTTTTAATGTTCCTATTTTAATTTTTTTATCTGTACAATTGAAATTGGAACAAAGAAGCGATTTCATTAATTTTCTCCACAAATATGTATAACGGCAATAAATTTGAGCAAACGTTGGCTCAATGGTTTGCGATTAAAAATAAATCTACATTGAATCAAAAATGTTTTTCGAAACTATCATTAGCATTCATTTGTATCTGCGGAGCGTTCATAAATTGTATTCATATGAATATTTTATGAACTATGAGATAAATTTGAATACATGAACTATTTGAATTTTATTTGCATAATTTATTAATAATCAACGTGTATCTATTATGTTCGGGTTTATTAATATTAATTAATATTAAATTAACTGTTAAAGCTTTGTACACCGTTCGTGTTTGTAATCAATTTAACTAAAATACGAATATTTTATATAACGCGCAGCTTACAATAATGGACGACACAGGGTTTGTTTATCATATATTATCATTTATACATGTTTTTAATATTAAATAATGCTAAAATAATAACTGATTAACTGACATATATATCAACGCACAGCTTGGGCTTGCATCATGAAAATTTGCATATGGGTTCTTATCACACAGTAAGCTGGCACCAATGAAAGATTTTTGAAAATTTAACACAGTACAGTATAGGAACAGCCTGTTCATGTCTCACTGGTGGGCTAAGGCCTACTCTCCCTTTAGAGGAGAAGACTTGCAGCTTAGTCCACCACGCTGCTCCAATGCGGGTTGGTAGAATACACATGTGGCATAATTTCAAATTAGACACATGCAGGTTTCCTCACGATGTTTTCCTTCATCGTCAAGCACGAGATGAATTATAAACAAATTAAGCACATGAAAATTCAGGTGCTTGCCCGGGTTTGAACCCACGGTCATATATTAAGATTCACGCGTTCTAACCACGTGGTCATCTCGGCTAATTTAACACATAAGGTACTAATAAAGGGGGTGAAAGTTGATATCAAAATTCTTCATTTATGATGAAAGAGCTATGGAAATTCGTGTTAGCAAATTCTGAATTACGATGCGAGCGAAAAACTGATGAAAAACTTTATAACTTCTATATATATACTCATTTTAAAATACATAAACTGTTATAAATATTTATATTAAATTTAAATCTTGAATTTGAATTCGTTGTTAATAAAATGAATACTCTGTTAAATTGAATAGAAGTTAAAAAACCCTATTCACAAGTCAAATAATTAGGGCTGTTTTAGTTTCAATATTTAAAATCGTGTTTATTTTATTTCATATTTAATAAAACTCTGGCATAATACATATTGGAGATCTGTTGAAATAAAAAGTCAGTTCATTGGATTGCTTAATTACGGCATACGGTGTTGATTACAACACACACGACTTACTATTTTATATATTAAATTAATATTTATTAGTATATTTTAATGTATTTATTCTCTATATTATTATGAAATGTTTGAACATATTGTGAATAGTTTTGAAATTAAGCCATTAGTCCTGCGCCTGAACCCTTACCGGTCGTGTCAGATTGCCGTCCCATCGGATTTTGAGAGTGAGGGAATAGAGTGCATAAGTCCTGCGCAGTTGACTAATCTCGTAGTATAGCATTTGTATGAATAAATACATCCACCCTTATCAATTTTCAAATGTATATAACCCAAATGTTGTCAGAAAGAGATCGCTAGTAAGCGTATAAGGCTTTTGTGGTACACATATTTTTAGATTTATTAATTTAATCTTATTTTAAAATTATATAATGTATATGATGAAGTTAAATAAATAAAAAATTGTTTTTAATTGTCATTTGTTATTTAAATGCTATTTTTCCAAATAATTCTTAAGTAAATAATATAAATATTCAAGTATATAGATATATATACTCACTAAGAGTTGTAACTTTGGTGTCATCTGGTCGGTATTTGCTTTGGCCCAGCTTGTTGAGGGCCATCACTGAAAACACGTAATCCGTGTGCCTTTCTAGACCGTGGACTGTGTACACAGTCGAGTTTCTGGGCGTCACGTCTTCATATCTATACGTATCTTCGTTTATTTTTCTAAAAAAAATTGCAATGAAATTAAATATGAGTTTGAAAACAACTGTTACAATAGTTGCATTTTATATTATTGTTAATAGTATTTTTAATATGACATTCTGAAATGTATATTATTGGTTTGATAAGAAAATTATATCACATTTTACAAGTTAATTACAATTTATACAAGCGGAGTTATTTAATGTTATTGTTGCGGCGCTTCACTATCTATCATCGCGGGGTGCGGGGACGCGCCTACCAACTTAACTTAACTTGTCGTCTCGACTCGCGTGCGCGACACACATCAGTTCTTCATCTTATAATTATTTATCATTAATTCAAGTATTCAATTTCCAGTCTTCGTTATTTTTACCACCACAAAAGCAGCTATCGAAGCTAACAGTTATATCTCTTATTCTTTTAATTTAATACATTACTTAGTAATCGATTGAAAAATTCTAGTTATTTTTTTTCACATAAAAAATTTTCATACCTATATCGTATTCTGTACCACGAGAATAACCCGCCGTCAAATCCTGGGACCCACGATACAGTCACAGAGTTATGGGTGACATTTGTAACCATTATCGATATTACTGGATCTGAAATGAAAACATCTTTTAATTTATTTGTCATTAAGATACATTTTACATAACATTTTATAAAATTATATAAAAAATATTATATAATAATTTAGTTAACCCAGGATTATTTTTAATAATTATTATTAAACCAGGATAGTTCGAGTAGAATAAATATAAATTAGTTTTTCTTATAATCAATCCACGAAATAATAACTAACTAATAACGGGTTACATAATCGAATAAATAAACATCTTTAATAAATATTATAATTAAATATAATTTTGATAAATATTATATATTTAATAAACCAATAATTATTTCGAGCTATATAAAGTATATAATAAATAGACTAATTAAAATATTAATTATAAATTAATAATTTTTCACTGGATGGATATGATAGGATAAGTTTAGGACTGTTTTGTATTATGAGTCACTTTAAGCGTAAGTATAAGTTTCTGCTATTGTAATAAAAGTGAAATAAAAAAGGAGACGAAGCTTAAAGAGAGATTCAACAACTATGTGAAATAAACTGGATGTAAAAGTCAAAGAAAAAGATATATGGAATTTGCCTACGCCGTAGAGGCGGCCGCTACGAGTATTAAATATTTAATTTGTAAACATTTTATCTCAAAGTGGAGAAAATAGTTTGATTTCAATTGAATTGCCTTTATAAATATATACATTTATATATATTTGTTTTTTTAATGTACGAGAAATAACTACTAAGCCGATTATAATATTTCTAAATGGAAAGCAACATTATATTAAATCTTCATAATAATAAGATTAAAGTTCAACTTAAAAAGGTAGTTCTTAATAAGCTTAAATATGTCAACTGTAGTGAAAGCTTTAAGCTCGATGGTTATTAGAACTATTGCAGCTTAATTGTTGAATGGAGGGGAAAATTTTAGCTTCACGAATAGCTTCAATGTATAATAGTCTAAAATGTAACAACGAAATCTTTACCTGGTGCGCTTGTTACATCCAACTTAACGGATGTTGTGCTGAAACCCAAATCATTTCTAGCCCCACATTCATAAGAGCCGTAATCAGATGACCCGATATCGTTTATGAGTAGAACTGATGTATATGTTATGGGGTCAGTCTTGTGGAATTCAGCGAAGTATTTCGTTGAAGTATTGACTGGCAACTTGGCACCGTTCTTGGACCATGTGAAGTTAGGCGCCGGGGCCGCTGTGCATCTAGAAAATGTTTTTCTATGTAGATTACATTTTTTCTTATGACTTAATATATAGTCTAAAATAATCGCTTAACTTATACAGTTTGAATTATATCTATGGAGTATCTTATGTAACATATACATACATAAAATTTGTTACGAGCTATATACATATATATATTTCGGCTTTGTGTCATATTTCTAATTTCTTAATTTTGAATTCAAGAAGGGTTTTATAAATACAGAATCGTTACATTATCGGATTTAATTAAATGTAAAGCAAGTAAAATGTTAGTTACTCTTGATCTGAGATTAAATACATAGTCAACTAATATCTAAGGGATTATATTATCAAGTTATTATTGATTAAAATTATTAATATATAACTTCGAAATTATATGTATCGTGCAATATTTAAAACAGAATACGTATATACGAGTATACATACGTCTGCTTAAAATAGGGACTTTTATTTTTCGTTCGATATATAAACAGGCCAATACTTTTTTATACTGAAACAGCCTAAGGAACGAAATAATATGTCATTGAAAATAAAAACTCAATTTTCAAATTTTATTTATAAATATTAACGTTCAAGAATCGTTCTCATGTTATAAGGATAGAATAACACAAATTGTAATATTCAAATCAAAACCGTACCACATACGACTTTAGCAAATAGATCCGTTTATCGTTTTATTTATAGCTTGGATTAGCGCTAATTAACAGCGTTTCAACTAAAATTACATCTACTAAAACCTTATAACGCGATACATTCAGAATGATATGATTTAATTGCGAATTAAAATCGTATTTGTAATTAAAAGCTATGTTAATTGTTCGTTAATTCCGTATATATTAAGCCTGTATCCGTTTGACATATTTTTGAAGCGATATATATGTGCTTGCTACACTTAAACACAGAGCTTTGATTATTCAAAGGTAGCAATACTATGTTTACATGTAGGTTTACACATGAGCAAGCCTTCATTTATTTTGAAATTCTGTCACACCCACCAAACAGGAGTGGAGCAATGTATTGGCTAATGCTCCAAGCGTTCATATTATCTTTACGAGGATATCATTGCCCAGTATCGGGCCATTAATGGTTTGTTTAATTTTTTATACTACATAATTATTTATTTACATAATTTAAAATATATCAATTATACGAGTATATGTACTTCATATATAAAATTAATTAGGATAAAAATATTAATAATGAAGCATTGATTAAAAAAAATCCTATTAATTCACAAAAATAATCAGTATATTTCTTGCATTTGTAACTCTCTCGTCCGAATATATATTTTTTTTATTTTAAAAAGAGAACGCGCAATATTATTTTCAATACGTTAAAGCTTCCGTCTTCGCAGTCAATACGTCCTTCCTGCGGCATGTGATTCGTTTCTACAATAAAATCCCGACGCATTTACAATAGCCAATTAAAAAAGGGCTTATGTGTTATTAACAGACACGGCATGTATTATTTTATACATGATAATATCAATAACACAAACATTGGTTTTTTGCGTTGAATATATTTTTATTATAAGCAATTTATTTTACTAGGTTCCTTTCGCTAGAATGCTTTTATAAATAAATCGATATAAAAATATATCCTACATAATACTTACTTGCAAGTTAATCGTCCAACATGACCAGTATTGGACGCAGATTTGGCCAAGTTTGGCGATATATCCATTTCTGGTTTAAATTTGACAACTAGCATCACTTCCTGAGTGGTATCACCACCTATACCATTATTGACGATACACTGGAAATTACCAACGTCTTCTCTCGTTGCTCCTTCGATGGTAAGGTAGCTGGTTTGATTACGGGGCTCAAATGTTACGGATCTTGGTGGTATGTCGTAGCCTTTACGTTGCCACTTTATATGATCAGATGTTAGGGGATTTCCTGTTGATCAAACATTTGTTTTAAATTTTTGGAACCAAGTTTTTTATCTTACGAACGGACAGATGAGCTCGTGATGGTAAGTGATCGCCACCACCCATAGACATTGTCTCTGTAAGAAATATTAACCATTCCTTAAATTACCAATGCGCCACCAACATTGGGAGTTAAAATGTTATGAACTAAATATTACACTGGCTCACTCACCCTACCAAACGGAACACAAAAATAAGCACAATAATAAAGCAGCGGCGTTTGGTGGTAGAAATAAGTGATGCATGGGTGGTACCTACCTACGAGCGTGCTTAAAGTCCTACTACCAAGTACCTCCACTTTGGTATTTTATAGTTAAACTTAATCTAAAACCCAGCAAAAAATTGTTAAAATGTCACCGTATTAAATTTTATACTAAATTCGTGTCACGTTCCTTATTAAAATCAAAATAAGATATCAACTTACCCGCGGCCGTGCACGCAAGTACCGCGTTCTCGTTTGGATTAGATAACCCATTTTGTGTCGCTGATTTGATTTCGGCTGGGACTGAAATAGAAAAAGAATATTAATTATGTGCAATAAAATAATACGCATCCAACATGTGAATGCAATGATTATACTTCAAACAAAATACAGTAAGATCCTTGCTTTGAATTCGCTTGAAACATCTCATGATTTGAACATTTAATTTTCTGAATATGATTCAAGATTGCACTTCGATAATTTTATACCAACACTAGCAACCCGTCCTGGCATGTGTACATATAACGTTGAAATAGTAATATTGATTTACAAGGCGCACGATAGTAAAGCTCTAAGTCGGCATGATTTTTTCCGTCATCTTCCTCATTTCTCGTGGAACCTTACTGAATTATATGCTTGAAATTTCTCCATAAATCACTTCGTCCATTGGAGGAAGCCGTATAGAAATCCGTTTGGTAATTTTTGAGTTAATCGCGTACATACATAACGATTGATTTTGACAACTGTATTTTACATAGTCCATATGAAAACTTTTACGAATGTTATGTTATGTAATACATAGAAAATCGAGAAGTTACATAATGCATAAACCATAATTCTATTAATTTATAAAATAAAATTATAATATATATTATTATATAAAATTTTCCATAAATCTTTATAAATTTTTTAACATGGTTATAAGGTTGCCAATGAAGAGAAAATATTATCAAGGATCCTAAACATTACGAGTCAGCACAAAAATGTTACAAAGTAACTTTTTTAAGGCAACTTACAATGTACGTTAACTGTTATGTTGACGGTAGCTGCGCCCTGGGAGTTGACAGCTTCGCACGTGTATATACCGGCGTCGTGACGTGTAAGTCGAGTCATATTCAACATACTACCCTCGGAAATGATTCTGTCGTCTGAAACAAAATTTTGCATTACATATATATATACTTTTTTTATTTAACTTTTTGTATTTTCATGTGACATCAAATTTGTGTTTATAATTCATCTCGTGGCTTCATCTTCGACATTTGTATCCATCATACCTCATTGGACAGCGTGTGGAGTATTCCACACTTTCTCCTAGAAAGACTTAGCCAAGCAGTATCTTAATATACTTTTGTTTAACATTATTATCAATGTGTTATGTATTTACTGTTATCTTGTCTTATATACATATATGCAATGGTGCAAATAATTTTGCCTAGCAGTAGAGCATTAATGGCTTACGTACTAAATAAAGGTTCGAATAAAATTTCTCTAAATTCGAATAAATGGCATTTTCGTACTTTAAATTAAAAAAAATCCTTTACGCTTAAGTAGTAAGACAATCATTTCTAAATGTTATAAAAAAAAATTACAAGATAATGAGGTTGTCAGGTATGTATTTAATGAGGTCTAAGCTCATTAAATACGAGGATCAAAAATTTCAGTTCAATTTCAAAGCGCCCTAAATTAATTATAAATTTGAAATGTTACGTTATGTTCGTGTATTAAAGACGGTCTTAATTCGTTTTCATTATTGTTTTTGTAAAGTTAATTAAATTGTTTTTTTTTATATGATAATGGCTTTGTATAATCTAAAGGATTATATCTATATTGAAATAGTTGACAAGTTTCGTTTGTTTCTCCGAAATGCTACCAATTATATTTATACTTACTTGAAGTGCTGTACGAAGATGGTGTAATGGGCAGGCCGTCTTTAGTCCAGGTATACGCGATGCTCGGTGGATTACCATCAGCTCGGAGCATGATGACCAATGGTTCGTTTTCTACTCCCACTGTCGTGTATGGGGTCGTTTCGTCGAAGATTGGCGCATCTAGATTGAAATTTGATGAGATTAGGATCATGATACTTCGATTAATTTCAAAATATGATTAACCCTTACAACAACCCTTGCAAAAAAATAGCCATTTATATTTTTTATGTAACTTTTACGACAAAATATATTTTATTATCTTTTTTTTATAGTCACTAAAATATATAACAGTTTAATATGTACCGTATAGTTTTCTACTACATGCTCAAGTCGATGTTTTGGGCTTGTGTTGAAATATACACATATATACATAACCCAAAACATATCAATATCTAGTAAAGACCGTTGCGGCTTTTTCTTTAATTGATGTTTTAATTGTAAATTATAACTATTTGAGAGCAAATTTATTTTTTAATACCTAGATATCCTATGCTATTATATATTATTTAGCTTGCTGATATCTTTAACATCCATTTGAATATTGATAAGCATAAAATATAGTACTGTATAAATAATATTGCATTTATATACTCAATTTATTTAATATTATAAATTCAAGTATAACTTTCCAATATTTATTTTGTAAAAATATAAATTCCCAATTAGAAAAATAATTAAGAAGTAATTGCCTTAAATGAAAAGTCTAACGTAATGTCAATTAAAATTTCCGTTGAAAATATAAAATTTAATCAAAAGAAAAATTCGCATTGATAAAAACTTCCAGCTTCATTTCACCCGAAGCACAAAATAGCATGAAAAATGAGCCCACAAGCGAACAAGGCAAGCTACAATGGCTTGCAAACTATAAAAGCAGATTAGCTCACAAAGAACTTTTAATATGACATCATGAAGGCTGCTTTATAATGCTTAACTAGCTGTCATACGCGGCATCTTGTTTATTTAGAGACAATATTTTTACACTAAGGAGGTAAGTTCACCGACAGCATACATTACTTTATCCCTGTGATCTTTACTCAATATGTTTAAGTGCGTATGTTACAACGATAGATGGCGCCATTTCTATATTTCACATTCCTGAATCGCACTGGCTAGATTTTTGTTACTTTGTATTTATTATAGTCTAGTACAATGTTTGTAAAGTTGGTCAAAGTTGATCTCATGACTATGTATATAATAGGAATAATTTAGTAATCTTCAATTTTCATGACATGACAATTAAAGTGTGCTTGAACTTGATATTTTTACAAAGCATGTTTTTGATTTGTTTCGTTGTCCAGACGGTCAGAGGAAGACCCTATTTTTATATGATTAGTACCAATTATTATTGAAGATTTATCTATATATTTTTCTTAAAGCCTTGAACCCAGGTGTTTATGATCATTATTTACTGATACCATTTATAAACAATCCACTGAATCCACTCTCCATCAATGAACATAATGCAATCACAATAATTTACACCGTGAACATAAAATCCGACTTAATATGATTGGAGTTTTAAATTTTATCCCTCGCATATAAAAGAAAATACTCCAAAACAGCCTTCACCTTTCACCTTTTACGAAAATGTTTCTTACATCCTCAAATCTATAAAAAAGCTACATAAACTGTAATAATAATGTTAGCTTTAAAAACATAAATATTTATAAAGATATTATGTAACAAGATTATCTCAGAAGAAATGAGTTGAAGCTTTTAAAAAGGCAGCTCAAGATAAAAGCTATAAAAAGTATATTCATTGGCTTACAAAGAACTTTCAGTGTTAATGCATCGTGTACACTCCGCTGCAGCGCTTCATTCATCGCTTGACAAGTATACACAGCGCTGTTTAGGTCCTTCGTGATGTTCAATTTCAGTTCTATAGTGGACACCGTGCCACCGTGTAGGCCATTTTTCAGCTGCATTGGGAGACCTGTAGAAGAATTTTAATATTAGTAATAGTTTATTGTGGATATAGATGTACCACAGTCTTTGGTGAACGTGTAATTTTTTCTATTTATTGTTCAATTTCCATGGTTCCGTTATTTTTATTCTAAATGTAACTTAGAGTTTTACTTCATTGCTTATCCTTCTTCTCTATCCAGACACAAACGATAACCATGAACGAAATGTGACTCACGATAACAAGAAATTGTTAAGTACGAACATGCATTTGCATCTCTGTAATCCAGCCATTGCTTGGAACATATATTTTATATTTAGATAAAATATATTTTTATAAATTTTTCTTTAGAAGTGTAGAGCGTATCGGCTAACTGATGACGTGATTAACGTCGCCTATAAATACTGGAACTGCAAGAAATATAAATGACGTCGTACGTCGCACTGTCAAACATTGGATCCAAGATAGATGATGTTTTTTTTATATAATAGGTAGGCATCACGTGAGTATGCGCTAGCGATCCCGTGGCGTCCCCCGAAAAGACGGTGTGGGAACCGCTGGTTTTTTAGTGCGTATTCCGGCGCCTTTAGCATCGGCGAGCCCCACATACCCCCCACTTGACGTGGGGTGAAATGCGTTTTTGCAGCAAAAACAAAAAAAATAGGCGGACGAGCATATGGGCCACATGATGATGGTAAGTGGTTACCAACGCCCATAGACATTGGCATTGTAAGAAATGTTAACCATCGTTTACATCGCCAATGCGCCACCAACCTTGGGAACTAAGATGTTATGTCCCTTGTACCTGTAATTACAATGGCTCACTCACCCTTCAAATCGGAACACAACAATACCAAGTACTGCTGTTTTGCGGTAGAATATCTGATGAGTGGGTGGTACCTACCCAGACGAGCTTGCACAAAGCCCTACCACCAGTTTAGTGCTATAATATAACACTGGATTACTTAAGCATATACACAGACAAGTCTATTGTGATACGTTAAAATAATTTATGTATTTATTTGACTTTAATGCGAACTGCACACAAATCACAATACAGAGAACAAGCGATGTTTTAAAATTTCTTTGTTATTGTTTTGTAAGCTTTTGGCTTGTTTCCATATATATATTCTACCACCAAACAATATTTCTTTGTTTAACTATTACAATGGATAACTTTAGTATCTTTATATCTAGTAGTATATACATATATATTGTATAGTGGCTAACTTATAATAATAATAATAATGGCTTTATTATTCAGGCATCGAGGCCCAGAATATTTTTATATTAATTACACATTTGATGTATGAAGCAACTAAACCAGAGCAAGTCTTAATATGTCTGGCATTGCTGGGACCCATTGGGGAAGGTAACAAAAAAGTTTGACTTGAAAATAATACCTTGTACGGGAATACCATCACGCCACCACGATAACGTAGCTGGTGGGTTACTGGAGGCTGCGTCGCAGAATAATGTAGCTTCGATTCCTGGTTTGAGTTCTTGCGGATCGGCTCTCACTTTCACAGCTTCCGGTGCAACTAATTGAAAAAATAAAAAAAATAATACTTCTGAATTCTAGTGCAACGTATATATGTAACGTTTAAGTTAAATTGGTTTTACATGTGTAACGTCTACTAAGTTATACAAGCTCTTACTAAAGTGCTAATTCAGCAGCTTACTAGCTAATGGTCAGTATGCATTGCTATGTATTTATGTATAAGGTAATCCGACAGCTTGTATATAATATTATTACATTAAAATATTATTTTACTCGTAAATAAATGAACAAATTGTCCAAATTTATATTACATTAAAAACGAAAAGCTAGCTTAAAGTAAAATTAGGTAATGTAATGTACGCGTGTATACGTCTTTTAATTATCATTATTTTCGTAAGAAACTGTCCTATATATATTGCACCACTTATTGTATGATCATTCTTCTATACCTGATTTCCATGAATCTTCAGAAACCTTCAAACGGTGACAATAACGACGGTCCATATCTCTATCTCAATCGAATGAACAGTAATTTACAGGTTTAATAACAGGCTGTGGTTCGATTCCCACCCAGGACAGACATTTGTGTGCATGAACATGTCTGTTTGTCCTGAGTCTAGGTGTAATTATCTATATAAGTATGTATTTACAAAAAAAGTATATGTAGTATATCAGTTGTCTGGAAACTGGTTTCCATTATTATTATTATTATAGTAATTGCATAGAATACAAACAAAAAACCTGGTATCTTATTTTGTTTATACGCTTCTATTATACTCTTTTAATATTCGTTATATATTATCTCTAGTTAAGAAATTTATGTACACTCTGGAACTCTGTCAGTAAATCAGTCTCTCTGTTACACTTTCCGAACCAAATTTGATGAAATTTGAACCACGAGAAAGTACATAGGCTACTCATTTTATATCTAACACCTGCGAAATCAAGCGATTTAAGCCGCGGGCGATAATAAACAACCATCAGTCAAAATATACTTTATGACTTTAAATTTGAATCATCGTTTTAGAAGAATAATTATAAGTTACCACCTGTTCAAAACATAGATGGGAAATAATTGAAAAACTTGTAATAAAATAAATGAAATAAATGAAACAATCAAACTAATATTTAACATTTTGACAGACATACTTTTGTTACAATCTAAATTCCAGAAGTTTCGAATTACGAACGTTAGATAAACCCCGAGCCAGTCTAACTCCTTCTCGATTTAGGAATAGTTTGAGTTCTATTTGAGTTTAGAGTTTAACGTTTACATAACAAGTCGACGTTTAACTGCTTGTAAGTTTCGTAACAGCTTTAAGATTCTTTACGTGAATCTGTATTGTTGCATTAATTTACTGATACTAGTAAATGTTTTTTTTTTTAATTGATTTTTTTTTAATAGATTTTTTTGTTTTCAAGGCCTTTGCTAATAATCCTATTTTTCGACGAAATAAGTTAAGCTTTTTTTAGGAATGATGATGAAGATATGATAAGAATAAAATTTTTAAAGGCTAAAACTCGTGGACCTTTGAGCTAAGAAACACGCAACAAAGTTGATATCGTTTGGATTTTCGATATTTTACGTGATTAAAACGTAAATCAAGCTCGCGAAATAAATTTAAATACCATAGCTATTAATAAACTGATTTTATAAAAAAATTTTAAACGAACAATTAATTTATCAAAGAAAAATATGAAAAAATATTTTTTTCTTTTCCCAATATAATGTTTTAACAAAAGCGCTTTGTTTACTCAGTCTATTATATTTTTAATAGCTTCTAACTATTTAAAACTTAAGTAAGTTGAAAGTAATAAATTATAAAAGCTACAAGTTTATGTTACGATTTCGTTCTCTGGAAATAATATCAATTATTGTATATCTCCATGTAATATAATATGGTGTAGTGTATTACTAAGTACCGAGATGGTTGAGCGGTGAGAACATGAATCCACGTCGAATATTGTGGGTTCAATCACTGAGTTTTCATATGCTTGATTTGTTTTGTTAAGTGTCCACTCGCGAATTTAATCGCGTAAACCCTATGTTATTTTCTGTTCCCCTGAGAAAGTGTTTGCTAAATTTCTCGACGATCGGTTGAGTAATTAACATGAGGAAGCGTAATAAGCAAACAAACTCAAGTTTGCATTTATAATTTAAGTATTCGCGCTCGGCATTGCATAAAATATCATGAAGAAACCAACAAACATTCTAGCAGTGTGATGGAATATGCTTCAAATTTTCTTCAAGAATAGAAGGAAAAGGTCAGCACAGAAAGATAAAAATATTTTTACTTTCTTATTTGTCATCTGAACAGTGGGCGGCTTACAAGTTTATATAATACTATAATTATTTCACTTTTAGATTAAATTTTTCTAAAAATATGTTCACATCTTTCATAAAGAAATAATTATTATTTATAAGTTATTAAACAGAACGGTCAAGAATCTAAATAGAATTCTATTTTTAAAATGTTATCCTTAGGTTTCGTTTACTTGGCCGATATCTGGTAGATAAGTATTACCGGTTATGTAAGTAGCATGCTACTAAAGTCTTAATGCTAGACCAAAGTCCGTTTAAAAAGTAGGAGTGCGGCTCGATTTGAAGTATAATTCATCACGTCGTTACACGGCAGATTGGACGTACATGAATCAGAATTTCATACGTCACATACAGTTTCCCTCGCGATGTTTTTGTCCGTCGCTGAGCATGAATTGTATTCAAGAATTTAGTACTGGAAAAATTCACTCGTGCTTGCCAAGCTTTGAATCCACGATCTTTGTGTGATCCATCACTTTTATTGATTGAACAAACTAAGGCTATGGTGGTGACCACTTATGAGGCTGTCTACCTATTTTATTGAAAAAGAGAAATTGCGAAAAACTTTAGAATAAAAATTAACAGCTTTACCAACAAATATTGGGGGTGATTAGTCAGAAAATGCGGTCTTCATCTTTCGAATGTCATCTCAACGATGATATAAAAATAGAAAAAGTTGCTTAACGATTTAGTTAAATCAGTGTTTCACTAAACCGTTAAAAAACGTTTAAACGTCGTAAATGATTTCGTTTATAATGTATAAAATAAAAAGGCAAATATATTTATATAAGACAAATCTTTTAAATTAACTTTTCAGCGCCTGTACAAATATGAAGAGCAATTTATCATTTGAAAATAATTGCTTCTATGTGTAAATAGTATTTTTGTCTATCGTCATTACATTTTAATAAGCTGCTTCGTGGTTAGACTTGCGTAAAACGTCACCCTGTGTGACACTAATCGTAATCGTGATATTATATGGTCTATTTATAACCTTTTTAGGAATGGTTTATCTAATGACATATTTAAATTAGACTTAAAAGTCCAGAAATTAGCGTGTCTAAAAAACTGATAATAAATTAGTAAATATAATTACGTTTCCGATATCCAAAACAACTATTTTAAAACGTCTATACATATTATTTTGATAAAAATGAACAACTGAACTAAAAAGAAACTAAATTTTGTAGTTTCACAAAGAAAACTTTGTTACTTCAATAGAAATCACAGAACATTTCGTATAAGAAAGATAACTTACAGTGTACATTAAGAGTGACAGTTTCAAACAACGGGATCTCAGTAGCAGTATTTGTCGCTTCGCACCTGTACTGGGCTTGGTTGTCAGTCACATTGGTTAGGATCGATATCTCAGCTGACACGGATTTATCTGTGGTTTTTGTTGTTGAATGTATCTGCAAAATGATGGTTGGTTATAGCGCTTATATATTAGACTTTAGTATATAAATGTTGCTGGTTAATGAGGAATATTATTATGTTATAAGTTTATACGATATTTTAAATAATTGCATTTGAATTTATAAAATGACCCTATCTAACATTTCTATACTAATATCATAACAGACATCGATATTTAAAGTATGTATATAAAATATATAATTTTAAAATTATCGCTTCGATCAACAACATCATTACTAAATATAGGTTTTATATTTTATTTATTTATGTACTTTAAAAATAACAAAATATAATCATTTATGGGTATAAAGCTAATCCAAAGTCTTAAGGTATTTACGGATTTATTTAATTAAGTAAAATTAAATCTATATTTAATTATCATAGTGTTAAACCGTCAATGTCGAATGAAATAGACATATTTAGACGGATATTAAGACTATCGAATATAAAATCTTTTTATAAAAATATTTAATTAAAAATATTTTAACAGGCTTTCAGAAAGACTACAGATTTAGAACCTTCTCGATTTATTGTAGGTGTGTACATAATTATAATTACATACTTTAACTAATGAAAGCTCAATAAAACTTCAAAGTGATCTTTTATCAATTTTTTTAGTTTTGGATATTATTTAGATTTAATTTAAAATATACGCGATATCCAGGTAATTTTTTGAAGTCGTTCTGTGGACGGAATTATTTTTAACTTGATTCGACATACCTTTTTATCATTCTTAAACCAAGTCAGTGTGGCCAGAGGGTTCCCGCCAGATGAGATGCAAGATAGCTTCTGCACTGTGCCAGCTGATAGTGTCGTTCCGGGAATGTAACCTGTTATCATTGGAGCTGATGGCGGATCTGTAAAAAAAATCACTAATGAGTTAGGTGTCGAAATTTTAAGCTAAGGGTAAGGTAATTGGGTATATGACAGATTAATTGATAATTCCTACTTTAAAAATGAGAGTAAAATAATTGAAGTTTGCCCGTTTGGGTATCATCGCTCATAACACATTTTACCCTCAATTAGCAATATTTAGTATTGCTGTGCTACTGTTCATAGGATTAGTGAAGGGACATAATGTGCTAGTTCTCATAATTCGTAGCGTATTGACGATGTAATGAATTATTAATATATTTAGTTTTTTTACAATGTAAAAGCGTTCGAAGGTAGCAGACCATTCAACCTAATCAAATTAAAATATACTTTATTCAAATAGGCTCTTGTGAGTACTTTCGAATGTTCGTATTATAAATATAATTAACGATACCACCGGTTCGGAATGTAGTTTCAACCGAGAAGAATCGGCAAGAAACTCTGTAGTTACTCTTTTCGATAGTTAATAAACTTACACAGGTAATTAAGTACAATTGAATTATTATTTTTTTTTCAGCCTTTTGCCGTCCGCATCCATCCCGAACCTGCCACCTTTTTTAAATCGTCGGCCCATCTTGTCACAGTGCGTCCTACACAACGTTTGCCTAAGCGTGGTCTCCACTCCAACACGTGTCGGCTCCATCGGCCATCAATGCGCCTGGAGACATGACCAGCCCACTTCCACTTCAGCGAGCTAATTCTAAGCGCGATGTCGGTGACTTTATTATGTTCATTCGCCAGAGAACTAAATTATTATATCCTGCATGGAAATTAACGAATACTAACTCTTTTTCATCATCTGTATAATCAGGTCGCCCATGATACCTTCGTATATGTTTTATATAAGTAACTATACATATATTTGTAATTGTGTGTATGCATATTATATACTTACTTACCTAATACATACTTGGCATTAATAAATAACATCTAGAACAATATGGAAGTGTCGGTGGTCGTATTATTACTATAATAAGATAATTATAAATACAGTGTATGATAAACGCACACAAGCAAAAAATAAATAAAACTAAACATTAACAATGAAATATTATATTCAAAAAAATATAACAAACTACATTTTTATTCGTATAAAGAATTGTGAATACGGAATAATACTACGTGAGTAAAACGAGCCAATCTTTTGTACTCACAATAACTGAAACACGTAAAACGCGAAATACAATTTAATCTGAAATATAACTTTTATAACTTACGACTACGACACGACATATTTATATACCAAATAATCATGAACAATAAAGAGTTTTATAGTCGTTTTTCATCCGGGATAATATTAGGAGAAGAATTTTTAATGTCAAAGTCAGACAAGCGAAGGACCCAAGGATATACCCTTAAGTATAGTTTACGTAATATTAATATTATAAGGAATTGACCTTGCATTGTCAATGCATTGTTAAATATGAAATTAGGATAACGGTGGTGACCATTTAACAACAGGCTTACTTGCCAGTCAACTAACCTAATTATTTAGTCTATATACTGAAACAAGAAAATAAAAAAAAAATATCGGTAGAATTTTTAGTTACAATTACAGAACAGTTTTTTCCATTGAGCTAACTCGGCACATGATTATAGGCTGTGTGTATTTTTATAGACTGTTTTACAAGCTTAATTTAATACGATTGGTACTTTATAATAATTTCAGTTTGAATTGAATATCTAGTTGTCTTTGCCTTAAATTAAAGTTTCTTTTTAAACGACAAAATCGAAATACACTTTCGAATTTCGAAAATATGAAAAAACCCGTATACATTTCAACGACGTGATATAAAGAAAATGTTTCTATTTATATGATGTGTGTTTTTGAGTTTTTACCTTGAAATAGAAAGTATTTATGAAGATATTTTTTTACAGTTATTTTTAAGTAAAATAACAGCATATTACTATTGTAATGAAATTAAAGCTTTCAAGTGTCTTGTTCTGAATGAATTTTGTTTTTGCGTATCTTGTGTTTTTTTTGGTCAATTAATTTAGTAATGTAATTGTGTACAGTATATTTAATACATGGTTTTATTCTTAAATTAAAGAAACAAAAAATATAATCACGAATTATTATCTGTGCAAACGAAAACGTAATTATCTTTTTAACAAGACCAGTTTAGGATTTACGAAAACAATTATAGTAATATATTTGTTCCTAATTTATTTATATTAAAACAGGTATTAAAATTGTTGATATATATAATATAAATAGTACGATTATTTAATAATGATGTGATCATGACCGATTTCGGCCAGGACGGCGATTCTCAAAGGACTAGCCAAATGCGCAGGGCATATTGTAATGCACAAGTGTGTGCTTAAACACAGGTGCAATCTCTACTTTACTCTGATAATTGCAAACGACAAATACCACGCAGCTGGATGTCAGTATGAATGAAATAGCGTGCTTTCTGAGGCTGAGTATAAACACTGAACTTCCAGACTTCTGGCAGATACTGAGAATTGGATATGAGTAGTAGTTAATCTATAACCGCTTATTAGAAATATATATATATAATTGTTAGGAATCTTGAATGTGTCGGATGAAAAGGTTAAAACACAATTGATTTTGATTTGATCTACGAATCAATTCGCTAGTTCTTACAATGCGTGGACGCATGGAGCTCATACATTTCTGACAAATACGTGCAATCTCATTTTTGTGCTTCGACCCAAAATCCGTCGTGGCTTAAAAGTAGAGGCTTCAAACCGAGATGTTACTTTACTTTTTTATTATTTGTTATTGCTTATGAATATTTCGTAATTAAGCCTTTCCTTAATAATAAGGGTCTGGGGACTTGTGTTTTTGGACTTAATATTTATGATATCAAATTATCAAAAGCCTTTGATACACTATTATATATTAATATATGCATATACCCTTTTAATATAAAGATTAACAAACTAATCCGATTAGCGGGATAACTGTAACGAGATAATTAGTGTAAGTGAATAAACAAACGTTCGTTGTATTCAATTATGTTGAGATAAAGAGGATTACAAGTGAACGACATATTATAATTATTTAGACAATAATTTAGCGCCTTATAAAATATAATAGCAATTTAATTTATTTACACAAATACTATTTTTTAATTTATTTCATTCAAATGGAAAAAATATCGCCTTATAAATTTATGTGAAATATTTATCAGAGTAATCCATCCATTTTATAAAAACTATGAATATATTTAATAAAAATAAAATATTTAAGCTATTTGTTTACCATTATTTATTCAAATGAAGTGTTATTTGTTTAGCTGTATAACTACAATTTTAAGGCTTTAAAATATATTTATGTTACTGCAAAGATTTTTAATACTTTTTACTTACCAACTCCACGTACGCTATATTTAAACGCTACAGCTATGTGATATTTATATCAATATTTATATAAGAAATATCGCCGATGTGCCGAGATGGACCTGTGGTAAGAACGCGTGAATATTAACAATGAACATGGGTGCAAGCCTGGGCAGGCACCACTGAATTTTTATGTACTTAATTTGTGTTTATAATTCATCTTGTGCTCGACAGTGAAGGAAAACATCGTCAGGAAACCTGCATGTGTCTAATTTCACGGAATTTCTGCCACATAAACTTGAAGAATTTTACTTCCCTATAACACCTTATATTTCTGTATGAATATATATACGCAATGAAATCATATTAGCGCAAAAAAATCAGATTAGTGAGAGTCTTGTCTGTCGCTAGTTTGTGGGAGGCCTTAGGCTGAATTGTTTCCATTATTATAATTACAATAGAAGCAGACTCAACATTCAAATTATGTTTGCTTAAAGCCTTATTTAATCTAATACGGCTCGGAGTGTTTGTTTGCTGTTTCCCTTAGATATTATTTATTCAAGAATTAAATTAAAGTTTTAATGATAAGCATTTTAAGAGTAATAAGTTTTACTTATAGGAGAGTCATCCTTTCCGTTCAATATCAAACATACTTGGTGGTACCCACTCATCAGATATAATTGCAAAACAGCAATATTTAGTATTGTTGCGTTTCGGTTTGAATGATCCATTGTGACTACAGGTATAAGGGACGTAACATTTTCGTTTCCAAGATGGCGAATTGACGATGTAAGAAATGGTTAATATTTCTTACATCGCCAATGTCTATGACGTAATCAGGTGGCCCATTTGCCTGTCCGCCTACCTATGACATAAAAATATACGTAATATTTACTTTGCCTAACATGTTAGTGTGTCTTATAACATAATGTGCTCAATACTTGTTTGTATTTTTTGTGGCAGTTCTTAATATAGGGTTCGAACTTTGTATTTAGATAAAGTTCTACTTTTAAAAATGCATCTCTCTCTATTTTTTTATTATTATAATTAGATACGCGCAAGCACTAGTAATTTAATTATATAAAAGTCAGCTTAAAAATAGCAGATACAATAATATTTAGGAGTGTCAAATTAAAAATAAAGGGAGCGGAGTTGTAAATTGATTAATAATAATAATATCCTGGGACATTTTTCACACACGGCCATCGATCAGATGGCCGTGTGTGAAATTAACGCAACTAAAATAAAACATTTTGATATAAATGTCGCTTAAATATAATATATAATTAAAAAATATATCAGACAGATTTTTGCGACAGTTTAAACATAAGTAATCATCTTGTTCATAGATGTTGGCATTGGCAACATTTTACATTGCCAGTATTGCCAGCTATGACTCATCGTATAACACATATTCACTCAACCCTTAAACTGGAACAAAATTATTGTTCAAATGCACTTGTGTGGTATTTACGCACACAGACAAACTCTATATATACGTTAAGCAATGATAATGATATTCTTTATGTTTACACTTGGCTGTGTTGAATACTTCAAAGAGTTGCAACACTATGATTATTCAATAGTAAAGTCCAATGAATGACCCGTAATAATTTACTCTGTAGAGACGGAAATAAACCCTCTATTGCTATATATCAAGCACAGTCTTCTGTGACGTTATCATAAAATCCGCCATATTGGATTTATAACAACACCTTCCGTTTCGATTATTTTCTAAACTTCTCTCAATTTTGTAACAATTCATGTCATCTACTGGTGGGGCTTTGTGTAAGCTAGTCTGGGTAGGTACCTTACTCATCAGATATTCTACCGTAAAACAGTAGTTGGTATTGTTGTGTTCCGATTTGAAGGGCGAGTGAGCCAGTGTAATTACAGGCACAAGGGACATAACATCTTAGTTCCCAAGATTGGTGGCGCATTGGTTGTAAGCTATGGTTATCATTTCTTACAATGCCAATGTTTATGTGTGTTGGTGGTCACTTACCATCAGGTGGTCCATTTGCTCGTCCGCCTACCTATATATTCTATAAAAAATAATGTTATGTTCAAGGCGATTTCTATTATCGTTCTTACATACATTTTTGACCACAAATCATATATGTTATTTTAATGGCCTTTTCTATACATTTAAGTGTTATCACGTTACGGTTAAAAGGTGAAAATATTCACACGAGCGTAGCCTTGTGAAGTTACCGTAAGCTTTGTCATATTGGATTGATTTTGGCAAGTAACGAGAGCGAGGCACCAAAAAAAGAAACTTTTCTATTATTCAAATACAATTTGCATTTTTCCCTCATAAGATATATCGAAGTTGAAATGATCAAACATACATATATATATAAAGAGTCCTATTCTTATCTACCTCAGGTGTGATATATATAATTAGCTTTGTAAATATTATTATATATTTATTTGGTTCGTTATATGCATTTAACGGTTCAATAATTTTGATGTGGATCTCTGAAACAAACAATAAGATAGCATAGACCACAAACTAAAAAGCTGGCATTCCGCCCAATCAGGGTGTACAGTCGGCTACGGGTTATCGTATTTATGTCAAATATTTTAATAGTACCAAAATTATTACATTTAATGAAATGTTTTCTAATATCTTAATATGCGAAATAATTAATATTAATATATCTATTCATATATATAATTTAACTCGTTGAGGCTTCACCCAGGAGTGAAGGGAGAAGGGCGGGGTTAAGTACATTTTATGTACCTCTGAAAACTTGTATGCTTTCACGATGATTAGTTGAGTAGTTTAGGCGTGAAAGCGTGACAAACAAACTTCCGCATTTATAATATTAGTAAGGATTTCCTGTTCGACGGTGAAGGAAATCGTCGTAAGGAAAACTGCTGGTGGTAGATGACAATTCAAATGTATATCAATGAAGCAGCGTGGTGAAATAAGATTGAGAACCTCCTTAAACAGAGATAACATAGCCCAATAGTTGGGACTGTGGTACGTTTTTGTGTGCTTAAAATATATAGCTTATAATATCCTGAAAAAATAATGTACCAAGATGTTTATTTACTAATAACGGTTTCAACAATTTTAATCTCCTCAATCACGATAAGCACTTACCCTTTTCATACACATAACCTTTCTTACGCAATCCGTCCACATTTTCTTCGGCCTCCCCCCCCCCCCTATGCTATCGCCCTCCCCGTCCCCTATATCTATCACTCAACTTATAAACAACACCATAAAATTTTTGCAGGATTATATATATGTTTAAAATATTTAGGCGAGCTTGGAGACTCGTGCTGAGTTACCTCGTATTGCCAGTGGTATTACTTTCCCTCGGATAAAGTACAATGATTATTACCTACCTATTAGCTTATAGCGGTAAGGTTAAGGTAATAGATAAAGGATATAAGTATATATATGATATCTATATGATTAAATATTAACAAACACCTCTCTTGTGTTATGTGTAATGAGTTGCATATATATACATATTCGAAATGACAGTATATATCTTAAATTGTGTCCGACTGTACTGCGTTATATTTTCTAGGATCAAATTGCGACATCGTTACGTCCTCCCATTGTTTATGAACAAAGCCCCTGAAATACATGGAAAATACGATTTTCTGGTTGCCAGTAAAAATATTATGTTTTGTCCAATTATATATAATGGAATAATATTATTGGTTATCTTGGTACGTGGTTTGGAAGGGGAACTACTTTGGAAAATATATTTTGAGTTAAATAGTCGATCATTGTTGGTACGGTGGTAAGGTTGGGCTAGCGCATCTGGTACTTCCCTCTCATCATATTTGGTGGTGATTGAACCAGTGTAACTACATGCATAAGAAACATAACATATTAGCTACCAAGTTTGGTAGCGCATTGGCGATTCAGGGGATGCTTAAAATTTCTTGCAGTGCAGTCTATGTGTGTGACCTCTATCAGGTAGCCCATTTGTCAGTCGCCCTACCTTCTTTTATTAAAAAAAAAAAGATATAATTTATGAAACTCAGACAGATACACACGTCTTGAAATCCTACGATTTTCAAAGCCCTCAACTGCAATGGAGTAATTTTGTAACATTGCCGAAATGTTCTTATTAAAAGATCATCTTAGGTTATAGAGACTGCATAAAATATTATTTAAAATATTATACGTTCCTTGCAGCATCAATGCACAAGCATAAGAAGCTAAGATTGCTAATAATAACATTGGATTTACCATTTAAAATGAAAGCAATACAATAATGGCAGTTGAAAACTACTTAAACGAGCTTGAACAGAGCAGTAATATGAGTAGAATTAAGGCTAGATTCACACATTAAATTTTTTTTTCTCATAGATATATATAATTGGTAATCCACCGTCGTTTAACATTCAAGCGAGCGTTCAATGCATGAAAAAGCAACGTTCAAAAGCCAAGGTTGCCACAGTGATAGTTGAGCAATTAATTCGCCGACCACGTCTCATTAATGTAATGAGCGCTACGTGCCGGACTGGCAACCCTAAGTGTATACCCTATTCGATTTTCAAAATCATTTAAATTCTTATAATATTAGAAGTATTTAACGTCCTTTTAAACTGAGTTTCATTATTTATGGGATAGCATATTAATAATATATTATCCATTAAAGGAATGGAACAGCGTTCTGGTATTGATAGAAGAGGAGGCCTTACCTAATAGCTTTGTTCCATAGATGTAGGGTTCAGCTGCATTTAAGGGGAAAATTTTGGTGCACCTTAATGCTCTAGTGTGCATCGGCAAGTATGATAGAAATTAAAATATAATTTTGTAAATTTCTCTATATTAAGGGCACTTATATATTCCTTGTATATAACATTCCCTTTGAAGACTGTTTTAATATCGTATCCTGGTAAATGTACGGTTGAGCGGGGAAAACACCTACAAGCGTTAGGCCGGGTCCACACGCTCCAACAAATCGGGTTAAAGATTGAATCGATATCGGACAGAGATAGCAATATGTGGTTACGGAGCGATTAGAAGGAGATAGCTGCTTAATTAAAACGCATAGGAAGCTGGGCTATTCCGTGCAAATGTATATTGTTTGTATAATTTTGTTGTGGCTGAGCTTTGGAATAATTAAATGGAATCTTTGCCTGTCTTTGGATAGAAAAAAAATATATTCTTATTTTATTTTTTTAACGTCTGAATTTAATACGAAAATGATTAGGAAATTGTTTTTTGACGTGTAAACATCTTAGCACTCGGTACGCGGTAAACTGAGACTTCAAGCGTCAAATGAGTAAACGTAAGATTTCGAGCGTCAGATGACGTCAGCGTCAGATTTGTTATTTACACATCAAGTCCTTGGCTGTAACACATTTTTTTATTATATAATTAAATCATTTATATTTCTTTATTCTTAAATTATATAAAAATATCATAAAAGATCGAGGAGAGACTAAAAAAAAGTCTGTAATCTTTCGTCGAGAAAATAGCCGGAATTAAGTTTCGTAAAACACTTTGAATAGATTCAAGGTATACAAATTTAAGATGAAAAACAGGGAGATATGACTGTACACATGCTGCAAATCTATTCATCCCCGTTTGAATGCACTTTTTGCTGGCTCATTTCTGAATCTTGGACTTACGTTATAAGCTTCAGCGTTTCAGCATCTTTACTACATATTATAAAACGATTTCCGAGTACATCTGTCTGTTTTTTAAAACTGGTAGGTGAACGGGCAATTGAGTCCCTGATGGTGAGTGTACCATATTCAATACAGTTTTTCTGCTTTTTTTTATTTTTTTTTAAGTAATAATAATAATATATATATATATAGTGCAACTAATGTAAAATATGAAAGCTCGTTCTAATGCTAAGAAAATTCAATTTTAATTCGGTAGAATTATATTAATTATAATATAATTGATTGCAGTTACTTGATTATGTACATTATGATTTATTAGGCAGCTGTCGGATGAAATACAGCCAACCCATTTAGAAGTTGTGTGGTGGAACTAGCAAACTTAACCCGGTAGTAGGCATATACAGGCTGTTAATTCAACCTTATAGTTTTATATGCCGTGGAGTGCCGGCTTAGAATAGTACTCCCCCAATCTCATCCCGTGGGTGTCGTAAGAGGCGACTGAGGGACGGGGAAAAGGGGGGATGGGCAGCAGCGTCCCCCCTCCCATAAACATCTTACCCCCTACTGCGCTCGCCAACACGCCTGCCCAGCGCGGCGAGTATGGGCAAACCCCTCCCTTAATGGCAGATGCGCCCAAAAAAAGGCCCCCAGTTACCGGCAAGCCCGCTAGGCCCGACCAAGGTAGCGGTCGCGGTATCGGCAGGGCAGGGGGTGCTAAGAATCACCGGTTCACGGCAGGCTACCGTATAAAACGACTGAAAATGGCAACGTATAATGGACGCTCGATGAGGCTGGACCATCACCTCGCCGAATTAGAAGTAGAGTTAAGTCATATAAACTGGCATATACTGGGGTTATCTGAAGTCCGAAGACAGGGGGAGGACACGATAACTCTAGAGTCCGGTAACTTACTCTACTTCCGCGAAGGTGATAACCTCTCCCAGGGTGGTGTCGGTTTTCTAGTCAAAAAGGATCTCATTAGCAGCATTGTGGAAATCAGTAGTGTGTCGAACCGGGTAGCGTACCTTGTCCTAAAACTTTCCGACAGGTACTCCCTGAAGGTTGTACAGGTATATGCGCCAACTTCGACATACTCTGATGATGTGGTCGAAGCGATGTACGAGGACATCGCAAAGGCCCTCAACGACACCTCGAGGGCCCACTACAATGTTGTTATGGGAGACTTTAATGCTAAAGTGGGAGTACAAGATAGCGGTGAATCGAAAGTCGGACCTTACGGCTTGGGCTGCAGAAATCACAGGGGGCAAATGCTGGTAAACTTTCTCGAAGCGCAGGGGCTTTTTTTGATGAATTCTTTCTTTCAAAAGAAGCCTCAGAGGAGGTGGACCTGGCGAAGCCCCGATAACGTGACAAGGAACGAGATAGACTTTATCATTTCGAATAAAAGGCACATATTTAGAGATGTTTCAGTGATCAACAGGTTTAATACCGGAAGTGATCACCGCTTGGTTCGAGGCACTCTAAATATCAACTTAAAAGCCGAAAGATCGAGAATGATGAGGTCTACTCTCCGACCTACCATGCTCCAAGCTGCTCAAGGCTCCGAAAAGTTCCAAATGGAACTTCAAAATCAATTCACCGCGTTGGAAACCATAAGCAGCATTGATGAGAGAACCGACACGCTGGTCAAAATACTGCAAAACACATCCCGCAAGTGTTTTCCGCCACAGAGAAGAGACAACGCACCAAAACTCTCTGCTGAGACACTCGAGCTCATGAGAAAACGACGAGAACTACCATCGTTTTTGTCAGATAAGGCCTTAAACCGAACAATAAAAACGCTGACGCGACGCGATCTCCGACGCTCCAATACCCGTGCCATCAAGGCTGCGATTGAGCAAAATCGGGGATCGAAAGTGTTCGCTCGCAAGTTTGGGAGGCCGCGTCTGACAAAACTTAAAACTGAAAATGGTGGGGTCGTTACCTCTAGGCCTGAGATTATCGGAGAAGTAGAGAGGTTTTATGGGCAGTTGTTCTCTTCAAGATCGGATAAACCCGTGGGAATCAGTATTGATGACCAGCGCGCCCCTCTTATGCGCCATTACTCCGAGGAGCTCCCGGTCGTTGACCAAGGAGAGATTAGGGCGGCTCTAGAACAGCTTAAAAACAACAAAGCTCCGGGAGATGACGGAATCACAACAGAGTTGCTTAAGGCAGGCGGGACTCCGGTCCTGAAAGAGCTAGCAAGCCTCTTTAATTCCGTCATCCAACATGGCAAGACCCCGGAAACGTGGAGCGGGAGTGAGGTGGTACTGTTTTTCAAGAAAGGTGATAAAACCCTCTTGAAAAACTACAGACCAATCTCCCTCCTGAGTCACGTGTATAAGCTGTTCTCAAGAGTCGTCACGAACCGTCTCGCCAGACGACTTGACGAGTTCCAGCCCCCAGAGCAAGCCGGCTTTCGATCAGGCTACAGCACCGTGGACCACATCCATACTGTTCGGCAGATTGTGCAGAAGACCGAAGAGTACAATCAGCCGCTGTGTATGGCATTTGTGGACTACGAGAAAGCCTTCGACTCCATCGAAACCTGGGCAGTGCTCGACTCATTGCAGAGATGTCATATCGATTGGAGATATATCGAGGTACTGAGATGTCTGTACAACGCCGCTACAATGACTGTCCACATCCAGGACTGTAAGACGAAGGCGATCCAACTGCGCAGAGGGGTGAGACAGGGGGATGTAATATCCCCGAAACTGTTCACCAACGCGTTGGAAGACGTTTTCAAAACGCTGGATTGGACTAGGTATGGAGTCAATGTAAACGGCGAGTACATCTCACACCTTCGATTTGCCGACGATATCGTCATCATAGCAGAGTCGCTGGAACAACTCACCGAAATGCTGCGTAGCCTAGGCGAGTCTTCCCGGTGTGTCGGTCTCGGTATGAACTTGGACAAGACCAAGGTCATGTTCAATAGGCATGTCGTGCCGGGACCGATATACGTCGAGGGGAAACCTCTCGAAGTTGTTAGTGAATATACCTACCTAGGACAAATAATACAAGTCGGTAGGAACAACTTCGAGAAGGAAGCCGATCGAAGAATTCGCTTGGGATGGGCAGCATTTGGCAACCTTCGTCAAGTCCTCAAGTCGTCTATACCGCAATGTTTGAAGACGAAAGTCTTCAACCAATGCGTCTTACCTGCCATGACATACGGTGCCGAAACGTGGACACTAACTGCGGGACTAGTCCACAAATTCAAAGTCGCTCAGCGTGCTATGGAGCGAGCTATGCTCGGAGTATCTTTGAAGGATAAGATCAGAAATGAGATTATCCGGAAAAGAACCGGAGTCACCGACATAGCTTGCAAAATTAGCAGGCTGAAGTGGCAGTGGGCTGGTCACGTATGTCGTAGGACCGATGGCCGTTGGAGCAGACGAGTCCTAGAGTGGAGACCGCGAATCGGCAAGCGCAGCGTAGGGCGCCCTCCAGCCAGGTGGACCGACGACCTTAAGAAGGTGGCGGGCACCAACTGGATGCGGAAGGCGGAGGACAGGGAGCTTTGGCGCACCTTGGGAGAGGCCTATCTTCAGCAGTGGACAACGATTGGCTGTTGATTGATTGATTGATTGATAGTTTTATAATAAATAAATAGACCATTTATAGTTCATAAGTTAAATATTGACCCGCTACCGCTCATAAATTATACTACAACCTGTAAATATGATTAATGACCGTCAGATAACAAGTTTGCAAGTAAACGCTTAAACGCTGGTAGCGGCTAGATCAAAGGCTTCTGATGTCTTAATTATGTACCTACATATTTCTTTTACTAATGGAAGAAATATGAGAAAATTTAATTTATGCGTTCTATCTTATGTTTTTCTATCTGTTTAAGTTAAAGATAGATAGAATATAGATTTTTGACTTAGTTTTACGTTATTCGGATTTATCTTTATTTTTTATAGAATAGGAAGGCGGACGAGCATATGGGCCACCTGATGGTCACCAAACGCCTTTAGACATTGGCATTGTAAGAAATGTCAACGATCGCTTGCATAGCCAATGCGCCAACAACCTTGGGAACTAAGATTTTATGTCCCTTGTGCCTGTAATTACACTGGCTCACTCATCCTTCAAACCGGAACACAACAATATCAAGTATTGCTGTTTTGCGGTAGAATGTCTGATGAGTGGGTACCTACCCAGACGAGCTTGCACAAAGCCCTACCACCAATGAATCTAGTTCTATGCTTGGTTTTTTAAGTTAAAGATAGATAAAAGATAGATTGTTTACTTAGTTTTACGTTATCTGGATTTAACTAGTTCAATGCTTGTTTTTTTTTTAACTATAACCGATGAAATATATTTATTTGTCTCAACACCAGTTTTTAGCGTTGGTTAGTCAATGACTGATTTGGCTTTTATCTAAACGCATATCGGTCTGTTGTATTACGATTTTAGATTCTGATGCTTAGTATGCTGAAAAAAAAATGGCACTACGAATAGGTCAATGCTATGTACTTTAATATTTAATAAGTACAGCGTATATCAGCCTCTTAAATCTGAAATACTCAGAATACAAACTTAAATACTCAGTTAAATTACGAAACAAGAATCAACTCCAAAGCGTTTATTTATCTCATATGTTAAGTTTCAAAATATACTCAGATCCTAACTTACCATCCTGTATAAAACCCACACGAACAAAGCCAGACTATTTACTGCATCTTAATTTCACACTAAACAAATTATGCCGCCTTATATAGAACAATTTTCCTCTCTTGCAACTATATTAAACCACATTCCTCTTATATAAAGTCGGTTAAATTCACTTCCGAGATCCTATCTAGAAATAGAAAGAGACAGCGCTATACGATAGAGAAAGATGGAGTATAGTACGTTTATACGACACGATATTTCAAGTCAAGAGCTTTTAAGTTTGAATTTAAGGATTATATGAGTGTAATTTTAGTATCGTGCGGTATAAACTGGATTTTTTCTTATAAGCTTATAGCACTAGGTCGGAAAATGGGTTGACGGCGTTTATTTCGTTTGGCTTACATTATTAAGATAGGATTTTGAGATAAATGCTTGCTAATATGTGCTTTCAGATTTTGTGCTTTTGCGTGATATGATTCTGAATTATTTTTGTGAACGTATATTCTCTGCTGATATAAATCGAAATGTCAGATGCATAAGTTTTGAGATCTCAGTAAGTATACCTATTGCTTTAACCAATTTAAGAAAGATTATTAAAATAAACATTGTCATTGAATTAAAATGATATCTTTAGTCGATATCTTGGTGAAAATATGGCGTTTTGAATTGAAATTTTTTGTGGAACTTAAATTAAAATATCAAGTGAAAATACGGATATTTTAATGAATGAATAAAAATGAAAAAGTGTTGTATTATAAATCAAGATATATATGCAAAGCAAAGCGCATAGCATACGTAAATGAAAGATTTGTATATGTTTATTCCTTCTTCGATTGGAATAGGCTTTACTTCATATATTAGAGCGTTTTGTGTTACACATTTGTATTGTCCCAAGTAACTCATAATCTCATTTATTTAACCCAAACCTATTGGATAACGATTGGCGTAAAGCTCCCCCAATAATCTGTAACTTAGGTCAAAGCCTTTTGTCTTTTCGTATATACATATATAATAAGTATATTACGAATAGTTATTGTTTATAATAAATAAATATCAGTTATGGAAAATTGAGCTTCAAAATATAATAGGTACATAAAATACTTCGTTACATATACATATATTTAAATATGTATGTCTAAGACTGTCATGTTCATGAAAAAAAAATGTATACCAACTTTGATAGTGATTGGTGAAACGGTGTCAATGTCCAGTACAGTAACAACCTGTTAATGTCCCACTGCTGGGCTAAGGCCTCCTCTCCATTTTGAGGAGAAAGTTTGGAGTTTATTCCACCACGCTGCTCCAATGCGGGTTAGTAGAATACACATGTGGCAGAATTTCAATGAAATTAGACACATGCAGGTTTCCTCACGATGTTTTCCTTCACCGTCAAGCACGAGATGAATTATAAACACAAATTAAGCACATGAATATTCAGTGGTGCTTGCCCGGGTTCGAACCCACGATTATCGGTTAAGATTCACGCGTTCTTATCACTAGGCCATCTCGGCTTTTTTTCATTAATCTCAAAGAGTCCATTAATCTCAAAGAGATCTAGCAGCATTCATTTCTATATACTCGTATATATAAAGAGCTCAAAAAGAGCTTTGATTGACACTACGAAATAGACTTTCTAGTATTCAATTCGGGTGTTCAATCAAGTAAGTGACTTTTTTGAGTTGGTCATCTCCAATTCTCGTGAATGTTTAAAAAATTAACTAAATATTCACCACGAAGGGCGAATAGAGAAATGTAAATATTGTAGGTAAAGAGAATAGAACAAGCGGAACAGCTTTGAAAAATAACGGAGGGTAACGTGTTTGCAAGAATTCGCTTCACACGAGCTAAATGCGAATATATTTTGCTGTGTTATTTACGATTGGACTTTGTGGAACTTATAAACCCTGCTGGATCGCTTGTTATGGGAAGTTTTGGAGCTTTTAGCGATCGCTACTCCAATTCGAGATATGTAGGACAATAATTGTAATCATAATTTAAGTACATGAAAATTCAGTTGCCCATGTTTGAACCAGCAATGTCAAATTAAATTACTTTGTAATGGTAGACGCAATAGAGGAACAATAAGGAGGAAATATTCATGTTTCAAATAAAAATCTGCCCAAGGGGCATCCGCCACCCTGCATTGGAGAAGCGTGGTGGTATTATCACTAAAACTGATTTTCAAAAAGAACAAGAGGTGTTAGTCCAGCAGTGGGATGTTTACTTTGTTATCTACCCCAAGGAAACTAACCACCAATAGTAAATATATAAAAACGTAGTTATTTTAAAATATTTTATAAATTTAAAAAGCAATCACTAAATAATATTCCACAGAGATCTGACACCGCTTGGACAACTAGAAATCTTAGCAGCACAATTTTATTTAATAAAAACATCTAGCGTAAGATGACTGCCGGCCAAATTCGCATTAGCTGAAAGAAGTCCGTGCTTAGAAAGTTAATGCGTGTATTAGCACAGTGTACCATTCGAACAGTACATAAAGTTCCAACTTGGATTCAGCTTACATAACTTAAACTATAGTCTTTATATATATATTAAATACTTTAAATAAATATTTAATTTTTAAATACTTTATAGTATAAAAATTAAAATGCAAATACGGGAGCTCAATGCTACTGTTATTTCTACCAGCTTTAATACAAAAGGTCGTATTCGGTCGGTTAAATTAAAAATCAACAGACATCTTTGTCTATCTGTTACGTTTTCACGGCTAGAATACTGAGCCGATTTTCATGAAGTTTGGAATGAAGCATTTTTATAACCTTTCCCGACATGAACAGCTCCCCACCCTTATCTAACTTGCGGGCAAGGCCACGGGCGAAAACCGGTAAAATATATGTGATAGATGAATAGATGGAAACGGTTGATTTTTTTTTATAGAATAGGAAGGCGGACGAGCATATGGACCACATGATGGTAAGTGGTCACCAACGCCCTTAGACATTGGCATTGTAAGAAATGTTAACCATCGCTTACATATCCAATGCGCCACCAACCATGGAAACTAAGATTTTATGTCCCTTGTGCCTGTAATTACACTGGCTCACTCACCCTTCAAACCGGAACACAACAATACCAAGTATTGCTTTATTTATTATTATATATTTTTATTTATTGATGAAGATTTGAATAAAGTTTGTACTATAAGCCACATCTACTCGGCCATAATAATTGTGCCGGCAAAATGGTGACCACGTGACTCTTCAAAACTGGGTGAGTACTGTTGAGTTATTCAAGTGCTTGTGTTTATAATTCATTTTATGCTCAGTTGTAAAGGATAATATCGCAGCGTGTTGGAATAACTTCCAAACCGGAGGAGAGGAAACTTATGCCCAGCAGTGGACCATTGGGTTGCCACTAAGAAGGCTTTAATTGGTTATTAAAAATAAACTTATTAGTAAAACCTATTACTCTCTTTCTGAATATTTTTCTGACAAAAATCAATGGATTGAATGATTGCTAGATCTTGTGTAGTGCCAAATTAAGTTTATGTATTTAATACAATTATGTTTAAAAAAAAGAGTAACAATTTCTCGTTCTTCTCGGGATACACATTCCGAACCGGTGGTAGCGTTTAATTATTCATAAGTCTATTTGAATAAATATATTTTTATTTGATTAACAGGCTGTTTCTTTTATTTTTCATATAACTATATATTAATAATTATATAGAAATTAAAATAACTTATTATGCATAAGCAATACTTACATAACACGTTGATGGTATGCGTGGCTACAACATTCTCCGTTAGCTGACCATTAATACCGTGACATACCACGACTATCGAACGTCGATTAGGTTCCACAACTACCGTTATGTTGGATGTGGTGATCCAACCACCTGTAAAGGGAAAATAAATCATATAAAACTTTCACTTAAATACACTACTTACAAAATATAGCAATATAAATATACACATTTAAATTTGGTGATAAAACACCAAGCCTATAAAGCCTACAATAATGTTTGAGTAGATAAGCAGTGTGGATCATAATCAAAGATCGCGAGTTCAAATCCAGATTATCGCCGATGAGTTTTCAAGTAATCACTTTGCATTTATATTTCATTTCGTGATGAAAATAGTTAGCGGATGAATTACTACCACGTGTATTATAACCTACTCGCAATGGTTTCTCAGCATGGTGGAATATGCTCCAAATATTTTCTTTAAGGAGGAGGTCTTCGTTACGCAGTTGATCATAACGGTCTTTTCAGTAATGAAACTCAAGTTATGAAAATTAGGACAGATCAGTTACCTTCAGGGGATATCACGGTTCGATTGCTTGCTTCCCTGTGATGTTTTCCCAGCACCAACCACTTGATGTCAGCTGCTGGATTCGATGGTGCTGTACTGCAGCTCAAAGGTACAGGATCGCCGACACGCGCTTCTGATGGTCCAGATATTGTGACGTGGGACGGTGCAACTGTTGACAAATGTGATAAAAGAATGAATTGGTTTTATACAAACGTTTCTCTATATTGTTACAGACTTACTACAGACATTTCTTATATATATATAAAAAAAAAATTAACAAACAAAGAGAACTGATTATAATAGGCATGTTTGTTCCTTGAAGATATTGTTTTGACTATATGAACAGCAACTCTTGCTTAAAATTTGCGTTAAACTGAATTATATTGTAATGTTGTATCAAAATATTTATCTACGGCTTATCTTACACAAAATTTTATTTTAGCAAATCTGTTAATGCATTCAAATTAACACTTCACATTTATATATTGGTATAGATAATAAAATTTAACGCTTCATAACACTTATAAAAGCCTATTTGATTCTTTGATTTAATGCTCTAATTGAACATAGCAGTAATTGTGAATATAAGTAAGGAACTCTCATAAATCATTATTATAAGAATAATTAAAATTTGATATTTTTAATTACAAATTAAAATTAGCTTATTTAGCCCAAAAGTTGAGTCTAGCGGTGCAGAGAGGTAATAGTGTCAGCGTCTTGGGTACAATGCCACAGTACTATACAATTCTGTAATGTGTATATTGTTCTTTTTATTTTAATTTTGTATTTTATAAAAATGTCTGTATAAACCTAAAATTAAACTTATATTTAATAAAACATTAAACAGATATCAATTTTATTCTTTATTTTTTTTTAGATTTATTTTAATAAATAGTAATATTATATTATATAGATAGATTAACTTTAATAAATAGTAATTTATTACAAACCATAAATATAAATTTTATGTTTATAAAACATTAATAAATATAATACTCAAAACGTTACATAAATGAAAAAGCCGATATGGCCCTGTGGTTAGAACGCGTGAATCTTAACCGATGATCGTGGGTTCAAACCCGGGCAAGCACCACTGAATTTTCATGTGCTTAATTTGTGATTATAATTCAGCTCGTGCTTTACGGTGAAGGAAAACATCGTGAGGAAACCTGCATGTGTCTAATTTCACTGAAGTTCTGCCACATGTGAATTCTACCAACCCGCATTGGAGCAGCGTGGTGGAATAAGCTCCAAACCTTCTCCTCAAAAAGAGGAGAGGAGGCCTTTAGCCCAGCAGTGGGACATTCACAGGCTGTTACGGTACGGTTACATAGATGAAGAAAACAGTAGATTTTAGTATTTGTTGGTTTTATTAATTAATAATGTATTATTGATATCAACAAAAGCTTTAATTAACGCTTAAATTTCTGCCCAAATATATCCCATGATAGGAATTTCTCATTTAAGATAAAGGAAACCATTATATAAAATTCACCGTCTCAATGTCCTCCCAGTAGCACCAATTATTCACGAAACAGACCAACTGAGCAATTTGCGGGCCGTTTAAAAATTTAAATAGAACAAAAAGCAATTGTCGAAACGTTAAAATCAAAAGAGAATAAACGTAATCTCGGTGAAGTTCTTAAAAAATACCATTAGAAAATGAGACGTGAATGAGAGCTTGAAATTAAAAGTTCCAAGAGTGCTATTGGCTGGTTTGAAAAGTTGCTATTCTGAGTCCCATTTCAGAAGACATATTGAAAAGTTAGCCCGATAAATTCTTTTATACGGTAGTAAAAATTTATTTTATACATTCCATCAGTTTTGCATCAGTGGTTGAAGCAATCCAAGGTCAGATATTTTACCAATAAAATACGTGTAGAATCAAAGAACACTAAAATTACTTGAATTCCGTTTAATTATCACGATTAATTAGACTACTGAAACTTTTATTGGTGTTAATAAAAGTGTAAATTTTAATATATAATCTTCATGTAGTATCTTAGTTTTCAAGGTTGGTGGTGAATTGGAGGTGGTTATTATTTCTAACGGTGCCAATGTTTATAGGCTGTATTGACAATTTACCAGGTGGGTCATTTGTATATATATTACCTATTTATATAACTTTGAAGATTTGGTACTAACAACAATAATTTAAGTTTTTATATTTGAAGCTTATTATAAAACTTATCAAAAGCTAATCTGTACAAAGTACATGTTTGTCAGAAATATAGCCGATATTGCAAATAACGTTACATCCCTAGGCGAATAAAGTTTGATAGTAATCTAATGGCAATTTTATGTATATTACAGGAGGGGAATTTTTCCAATAGTATCAAGTCAAAAGGATCAACGGCTTCTTGATGGGCCTTAAGGTATTCCAGTATCTCACATGATAGCTAATGTTTAAAAGATAATTCTAAGTTATAAGATATCTTACAACGACAAACAGTTTACCCAAAAGCTATCTCTAACACCTGACTTTAAAAATCCTTCACAATTTCTCAACAATAAATTTCATGCTAGAGTTATATCTTGAAGTTGTTACTTTGCGAGACTTGAAGCCATTGTCACTTCGGAAAAGTTTGGTAAAGTGCTCCTTTACGCGGAATCGGTCATATATTTGCGAAGTTTAGTTTTGAAAAATAGGCGATTTTTTTATGACCACAGAACAGGATATGAAAAGAAATGGTATTAATATTTAATTGAATCAAATGGATCAATAGTTTAATTTTGTTTGGTAGCTATTGATGACACTTATTATTATAAATAAAAAAATTAGAAATACTACCAGAAAAACAAATGTTCGAAACATCCAAATTCGTATGTTACTCCCAAATTTTCAATAATAATTATGATCGAATTTCCACTCCAATAACTAAAAATATGTCATTATTGTCCAGAATTATATTATTTTAGAAAAATAGATAGAAATAATTGGTCACGGTATTTAGACAATTATATCCTAAACAAATATTGATAAATAAGACAATTATTTATTTGAAAAAGGAAGCTTAATTAAGAAATATATTATTTTAGAAAAATAGATACAAATAATTGGTTACGGTATTTAGACAATTATATCCTAAACAAATATTGATTATGAAGACAATTATTTATTTGAGAAAGGAAGCTTTTTTAAAGATATACTGGTTTTTTGTCTAGTGTTTTGCCTAAACAGACATTGGCACTGTAAATATTAAAACCCCTTATATCACCAATGCGTCACCAAGATTGGGAACTAAGATGACATCAAACTTGAGCCTGCAGTTACACTTGCTCATTTAGTGTTAGTGGGCCACGATATCGCAACCCAACTATACTAAGTATTAGCTTGGCGGTAGAATCGTAGAAATGTCTTGATTATTCATATTTTATTACCATCATACCAAATACGAATGTTGACATATGAAACACGGGCTATTAAAATTAAAAGCAGTTTATCAAATAGTAAATCATCGTTGGCATTTCTAAATACACTGGTCTATGTCCCAAGCACCCCCAGTTAGAATCGCATAACCGATTTGAAAGGATTTGCTGTCTAAACATTGAAAGCGTGTTCCAGTTCCATTTTAGTTGTATGCAATCAATATTCCGTTGAGTAATATCGATTTAGCGTCTTAGTTGGAGATCTTTTAACCGATTGCGTTTTTGGGGAGTGTTATGATTTTTTCGGTTTTTAATGGACTCGTATGTCACAACGATAAATAGTTATAATAACAATGATAGTCTTTAAAAAGAATAAATAGCAAAAATTATTATAATTTATTATATTTCATTCATTTGATACGTATATTTATTTGTAGTCACAAACTACTGTCCTAAATAAACTTATTCTTATTGTAATTAATTCCTACCGCTACTGTTACAACTAATTTTTTTTTTAAATATATACGACAGTTCGAAAGCGTTTTCCTTAAAGAGGTCAATCTTGCAAAAATAACTACAACTTGGGGCAATATCTAATCGACCTAACCCTTAAGGGCCGTGGATTCTTTTGACCTACAAAAAAGAAAATGTCCAGAAAAAGTATTTGTTGATCGGAAAGAATTTTTCCTCTTTACCTTTGGGACTGGGAGTTTCTTTAATAAACAATAAGAAAGAGAAATACGGTTTGGAACAAGGTGTAAGAATTTTTCGTTATTTTCTTTTATAATTGAAATTATATCATACTAGCTGACCGTTACGACGTAGGGGTAAAATAAGGATTTGATCCCGTTTTTAATATATGATATATAAGCGTTCGCCCAACGATTTATTCGCTCATATAGCGCATATTATAATATATATGCATAAAGTAACACTTTTCTGTAGGTCTTTTTAAGGAGGTAAGCCTGAGGTATAGTTATCATTAGCCATGTAAGCATACGATAAGTTTCTTTGTCTACATCGATATAATTATGTCATTTTGTACAAAATGTATACAAATTATATATACATATATATATGCTCCAAACCTTCTCCTCAAAAGGGAGAGGAGGCCTTAGCCCAGCAGTGGGACATTAACGGGCTTTTACTATATATAAATCTCTTTCGTTTAATGCTTTTTTTATTAATGAAAACCGTTTTTTTTAGTAATGAAAACTGTAGAAAAAAATAGCGGAGATACGGTCAGAGAAATTCAGTGACTTTGTTTTATACTATTTATTGTCGATATAGTTATAGATTTCTGTAACCTCGTAAATCATGTGCATAATACTTGATAGCGTGATAACTTGTTATTTTTAAATTCATTGTTATTGAAATTAACTAACATTTTATTGGATTCTTAACAATGTTTGAATTTATGTTTCGAATGAAAGTCTGTTATAGTTGTATCAATATACCAGGATTGGACTAATATGGCTGAATAAGCTCCGAAACCGTCTCATGAGAAGAGGCGGCATTTTCTCAGCACTTGGACATTTACAGACAACGATATAGCTTTGCGTTCAGCTAAGTGCGCTGACACCATTTTTAAGCTGTTGTTACGGATTGAGCAATTATGAAAAAATAATTCAACAGTTGCTAAAGCAAAATCATGTTGTTACGGTATTCTGAAAATTGCTTTGGCTCTGTGAAAGTCTGTTTGGGGACCAATAACTCATAAATTATTCGACTTCCAAGCATAAATACTCGTACTTTATATTGATGTGTTTTGGTATGAAGTGAACGAGAGTAATGACAGCTACAACTTACGTGATATATCATCTTATGTGCTTTGTTTTCCAATGTATTTATGGTGGTAAAATTTCTCTCTTCATTAGGTAATCATTTAGTACAATAATTTATGTTCTAAAAGATATATTTCCATTTAAAAGTCTATAACGCATTTATTGTACCAAAATATTGAATCACTAAACATTTTTGACTACCCTCCTTTTGACAAGGTTACTTTGTGAAAGGATTTGTGAAAGGGCAACACTGTGTATTCGTGTGTACGGTATGATTTCGTTACCCTTCTGAGGGTTTTCAATAGCTTTTAAAATGTTTTCGTGTGAGTACACAATTTTTGTTATGTTTGTAGTTACTCTAGTGCCTAGCTGGTTTAGTTGTTAGCTATTTGGTTCAAGTCCAGTGACTCGTTTACCCTTATCTTGTGCAATATAATATCTCCAACGCAGTTACCTTGTCTCCCTTGAGAATGGCTACCGTGGCCAAAATTGAAGTACCTCAAGTACATCTTCAGATTTCCTAAAGTCGCTTAAAGCTAAAGAAGATATTGTCAATTCGACAGTGAATAAAGAATTCATCATCGTATCGCAAACTTAAACATTATTAGCATATTAATAAAAAGTAGTGATGCTGCTTGAATTTGGTGGTAGGGCTTAAAGAAGCCGATCTGTTAGGTACCACCCGTCACATATTCTACAGCCCAAATAGCAATACTTATTATTGTTCCGGTTATATTTTGTTCCGGTTTGAAGGGTGAGTGAGCCATTGTAACTACAGGCACAAGGGACATAGCATTTTAATTCCCAAAACGGATGGCGTATCGACGATTTAAGAAATGTTTAATGTTTCCTACAGTGCCAATATATATATAGACGATAGTGACCAGGTAGAAATACAGCGTAACATCAATATCATTTATCAATTGCTGAACCGTCAGCTCAGACAGTACGACTTGGATGTCAGGGACGCCAACATCGTCAAGCCCGAAAATTAATGGTCTAAAAAGAATGGTGTTATGGGTGATACATGAATCCCTTCATAGTACTTACATAGAACTGTGAGATCTATCTCGGCTTTTAATGTATTGCTTATCATGATGTTTTTAGCTTCGCAAGAATAGCGAGCTTTGTTATCAGAAGCATCGGCCTTGAACGATAGCACGTTTTCCGACATCCTCCCGCTTGTTCTGAAACAATAATAGAAATAGTAAATAATATGTTAATTTTTTACATATATAATAATTAATGTATTTTTGTTTTTATATAATTTTTTTAAGGTGTGATTAGTCAAACAATGCTGTCTTCTTCTTTTGAATGTCAAATCAATGATGAGAGAAAGACAGTCAGTTTTTAACAAAACATTTGCTAAATAGCGTTTATAAGTAAAGCTGTAAATGTATTTATTTAATTTGACCTACATGCAATATATATAACGCTAGTGTTGGATATATAAATATAAAGTAATAAAAACAAAATGTTTATATGAATATGAATCTTTTCAGCCGGCTTTAGGCTCATTGATTTTATTATATAATATGGATGTAGGATAGCATCATTAATTATTATCATACATGTATCAAATATCATTGAAATCTGCAGATAAGCCAGTTTCCAATTACAATAAATTGTTAACCTATAAAATACAAAAATAAAATACATTAACGTAAAATCATATAAAGCAAACACATACAAAATGATAATTCATTAGTGCTGTTTCTGATCTTGCAATCATCGTTTAAGATTAATGTGACCTAAGCATTGGGACATCTTGGCTGACTCAATGTTTATTGTAATTCATCTCGTGCTCAGCAGTTAAGGAAATTCACACGCATATCCACCATTCCGCATTGGAGCAGCGTGGTGGAATAAGCCCCAAATCTTCTCAAAAGGAGAGGAGGCCTTAGTTCAGCAATAGGACTCTTTATCATAGAAAATATTTATTTCTCTTCTCGTAACTTTCATGCGTTAAGATAAACGTTGGCATTTTAGTACGATAATGACTGAACACAATCATTCTAAATCACTAAATCCATAAATGTGCTCCCCAAAAGCAAGCGAGTTATCAATTTTCCGAAATTCCGACATATTCCTCCATTCCTATCTGTATCCCATATTACTGGTATGCAGTTTATCTCTCGCTGGCGGTTTAACTCCTCCAAACATAACTGCAAAGTAATTAAGATTTCAAAGCAAAACCGGGATAAGTCGAACTTTTCAAACTTTGCACGGATCGTTTTTCAGTTTTCAGCGGTTATCTACGACTTTCAGACCGTTTGTTTTGTTCGGTTTATTTTAAAAGCTTTATAATTTCTTTAAATTTAAACGGATTTAATTTTAATGTACTCATTTTTTTATTTAAAAATTAGTTGCTTATTTTTTAAGCAAAAAGACGGGCGTTATTATTTTAAGGTGTATATATATGAAAGATGGACCGATTTTGATGTAGTTTTTGTAAGGTGAATTGTTCGAGAGTGTTATTAGATAAGCTTATAGAAAATGTGCTCAGTTGATGGAAGATCATAACTCCTTTTTAGTTATATAAGGTATGTTAGCCACTTCTAATGGTTTCATCAATTCAAAATTTATTATCTTGTAACTTCAATTACATTACAATAACTTGGTAGCTGATTAAGTGATGCAGTTTGATCTGGAATCAGTGGGATAACTAACTCCTCACCAACTCACAGCAGAGGTATCACGTTTGAGGTCATTGGAAAGGTCTGCAGGAATAGGTTATAAAAACACATATATAAAAAGGAATAGGTTGTATTTATAATACAATATTTTTAGGAATTTTGGGCCGTGGTTATTTAATTTTCAATTTAAGTTTTACCGGCGTGAATTTTTATAGTAGTTAAGCGTTGTGCTATATTATTGGGCAAACACTTGTTACGAGGGAGCTTGAGCAAAATAAGCTAAAAGTCAGCCGATCGGCATCGTATTGACAGTTTTGAACATGATCCAAGTTTTAGACGAGGAACAAGCAAAAATTACCGGCTCTGTGGTATACCGATATGGTATACCGGCTCTCTATTCTTACTTCACCACCCATTTATTTTTGCAAGGACCTAACCCTTTTTCTTATGTCTTATCTTATCTATCTATCTATCTATCTATCTATCTATCTATAGAATGCAATGAAAAATCTCATATACATGAAATTTATTCATCGTTAACCCGAAACTTCAGTGAGGGTAGTTTTAAATATTTATACAAAATAAAAAACAAGAGTCAGCGAAAGTTTTGAACAAGTTTCAACACTTTTAGATAGTTAAGATTTTTTTTTACGTTGCAAACTACTCCTAAAAGTAGGATGAAAGGCGATTTGTAAATTATACCGAGTATTTACAGCTGAGCTGCTTTAAGCATAAAGTGGTATGAAAAAATGGCGGCTTCTTTGATCAAATTTTAACTACGATTTGGGTGGTTTTATGTTAAAGAGTTTCGTAGGATTAACTTCGTTAGATGATCTGCTCAAGTATTTAAATATTTATGTTTTTTGTTAATTAGAAATAAATATTGAATAATCTGTACGTATGCGATAACGTCATCGATATCAGTAAAAACCTGATTAGAATCCAAGTTTAAGCAAGTCGTTTGAGCGTTATACGTATCAAATATCTAAACACACATACACTTACAATATGATTAAGTTATATTGTTATCGATGCAGACGATATGTTGAAGGTGAATGGGCAAATGGATGTGATGATAAGTGGTCACAGCCGCACAAAGATATTGGCGGCGTAAGAAATTATAACCATTTATAAAACACCAATGCGCCACCAACCTTGGGAACCTTTGACAAATCGCTGACTTTTCAAATACTTAAGCGTTTATTTATGACGTTATGACGCCAGCGGTTAAATAACGAATGGTACATAGCATTCAATACTGAATAAAATAAAACAAGTACCTATTACGTACCTGTGGTAATCGCTATATGATAGCAATTAATGATTTTCAAGCGAGTTTTTTTCTATAGAATTAATATTCCGAAACTGTGTTCATTTTAAGTAATATGTACAATAATTAACTTGAAAAATAACGATTTTGTCCTAGTTATTACTAATTTTATAAACGAATAGTGAGTTTTTTTGTTTGTAACGCTTTCTCGTCTTAATTAAACTGATTACCATGAATAATTGAATATACATGTGTAGAAAAGTACATAGGGAATCTAACACATAACCAATTCCCCCTACAATTTATAAATAAATAAATAGAAAATTTAAAAATAGAATAAAATAACAAAGATAGAAAGTAATGTGAAATAATTAAGTAAATATATAATTTTAGTTGTGGGAATTCAACCCTTAAGCTGTTGATATAAAGGCGTATTTAGGTTATACAATCGATCAAAAGATACGAGATCAAACTGTAATTGGTCTAATGATTTTACCAATCACTGACTATTCACGTGAGTAATTATGTATGGTGTGTGTCAGAGGCGGTAGCGGTGTAATGACGAATTACTTGATACATTTAATGCGATTGAAAATGTATCAAATAACTAATAATACACATAACTAACATTATACGGATGAAAATTGTACACGCGAAAAAATATGTCTCAGAAACGTTTTGTTTTAGAACGTTACAAAAATAAATTGCTATCAAATTCGACCAGATATTTATGTTCATAGCGTCCAAGGAAGTTTAACATCAAAACTTAATGATAATTTTAGAATTCTTAGAAAACAAAATGTTTAAATTATATCTTTTAAATACAAACATATAAAATAAATTTTCGATTTACCTACAAATTTGATTTCTGATCCAATTCCTTAATCGTTATAATTAGGGATTCACAAATCTACAGAAGCAACAAGCAAGTCAATGTTTATTATAATTAAAAGGAAAACTATAAAACATAAAAACAAAAAATAAACAAACCTGTAATATTAAGATTCAAGTTTATAAGAATCTACTTAAATGAATAATGCTAAGATTTTGTAACGTATCATTATCGCCCGTGGGATGTTGACACGATAAACATACTATATTAGTGCCCAATATTATAGTTTTCTAAAAATATTGTTTACTCAATCGGTTCGATTAGATGATATTTAAGATAGTGGATGCTACGCGCGAAATTCATCAATATCTAGTAGCGAGTTACAATAGAGTGCATAAAAGCATACTTCATGAAGAAATACCAAAAATATTTGCCAACATTCATAGTTCACGGTCCGAAATGTCGTAGTCTGTTAATCTCATCAGACACTAACATTCTTTTATATTTGTAAAATAAAAGGTTATTGAATTTTTCAAGCTATTGTTTACAGAAAACATTTTTACAAAAACTGTTTAGAATATTAATTTTTTTTATTATATTTAAAAGTATAACAAGCCAATGGAAAAAAAATCTTGTTAGAATTCTCATTTCCGTAACACTAAAGGTTTTTCTGATAAAATCTTTGCCCATTTAGAAGGTTGAGTGATGGCTGTTATTACAGTATCAGTTGGGATATTATTAAGTCGAAGAAGAAAGAGAGAAAATAGTTTGACGTGTGATGGAACGTTTTTTTTTGGCAAAAAGTAATTTAAAACCTGATGAGGTTATATATATTGGCATTTCAACGCTCTGATCTGTGAATTTTAGGATCTACGTAAATGGATCACGGGCTTAACACTTAGAATATTTTAAGCTCGGTGCTTTGTGGTTTTCTCTTCTATTCATGTCTAACTCTGGTGATTTTTCTTTTTACAAATGGTGTATTATTTATTCTATATATTTTCAGTTTTGCTCTTTTTATCGTAACATATTATTACTTGCTTATTCAATCCTCCTATGCTGTCATTATGCCTTTCCTTAAAAAAATCTATAATATTAGCTTTTTTTATATTTAGTAATTTTACAAAAACTTAGTGAATTTTGTAAGGATTTGAACTCAAAGTGGTATTCAATCGCTCAATATTTCCATACAGCTGATGGGTATATTCCATGAAAATATATCCTAGCTGTAATAGCAATATTTAAAACTATATTCAGTCATAGGATGCTGCCAAAATCCCATTTCACTAACGACTTATTTATAATACATCTCCCGGAGATTTTTATCTTCTTTATAAATACAATGGATTTGAATGATGGGAAAATAATAGCGTCCGACTTCGATGATTGATAACGTAAACTCTCCTACAACCCATTTGAAATCGTTCGAACGAAAAAATGTTGCCAGAAATGTTGTGTTAACAGTTAAAAAGTTTTAATTTTATTTTTTACCTAAAAGTTCAAGGGCCATTAAAAATGTATCCATGTCTTCCATAATTAAAGTAATCATTCATTTTATTAACTTATCATATCTCCAAATTTCTCTTATCTGTGCCTTGCCTTTATTTTTCTTATATTGATTAATAAATAAAGTTAAAGGTTCATCTATAAAATAATGATACGAAGATAAAAAGTTGGTGAACTAAGTTATACTATCAACATTGCACCATTAATGCAATTTTCATGACATCACCACTCAAAATTTATAAAACATTTTTTTTAAATAAAGAAAGTTCGAGGTCATTAGACTTGATTAGCTCTAACAAAAATAAAGACGTATGCACACGAACAAGTCCATCCCAGCACTGTAAGCGTGGACTAATAAAGGCGAGTGTAAAATATACGAACTTGCGCAGCGTATGCATTGTGTGTGTGGTGTAAAAAATATTAGTATGAAAGATATTTGCCATTTGTTATCTTCTTCAAATTCACCCGCTTTTAAGAAAATGGAGGTTATTGTTATTATACATCACTATTCTAGTTGCAAATAATATCTGGAACATGCAGGTTTTCTTGATGATTCGCTGATTATAAAATAAATTATAAGTAAATAACAACAAAATTCTACGGTGATTCCCCGTATTTGGAACCGTTTATTCGCTTTACACAGCAGGCAATATTTACCTCATTTTTATAACATTAAAAATGTCACATGAAACGCTACCGCTTATAACTCGTTACGTCATTATAAATTTCTCTCTAAATTTTCTGAGGCGTTATTTATTACTTAATCTCGACTTCCAGAGAATGTTTTTAAGAGTAAACCGTCTGTGATAAAGCTTTGAGCCGTGTCTCCATTCTCGAGGATATTAGGATCGGCTGAATGTGTTCCAAATGTCTTTAAATTGTATATTTTTATGACTTAGTTTACTTATTTGAAGTCATTTCGTGCAATTCTTTATATGGCATCGAAGATACAATGCGTTTATTGCTTCACGATTCATTGCAGTTCGACATATATAAAATAAACACAAGAGAAGGTTTCGTTTGTGTCTATTGTAATTATGACGTCATTTGGAATCAAAGATGGCGGATATATAACGGAACAGCTGTTTTAAAAATGTAATTAAATATTAAATTTATCTTACTTATCTATTTAATTAACATTACTGTGTTTATTATGATCGATCAAAATAATTTGCACCGCTCCCTCTACTTTATAAGTACAATGTTTAAAAAAATCATTAGTTGCAGTATTGTTGATATAATTTCACGTTGAAAACAGTTGTTAAAATAATATCCAACGGACAAAAAGTCCTAACAAATCTCTTACACATTTTAAATTCATCTTTACAATCATCAAGATTTATGGTCCGACTTCAAAACTTGGCGTGCCTGATAAAACTTGCTGTATGAAATATTAGTTGGCCGAGCTTGGTCGTATTTTTTTTAACTATTTTTTTCATTAATCTCCTTCACTCTTTCAAATAATTTCGGAAATATGTTTAGGGAAATTAGTCTGAATTTTTGAATCATTATTTTATTTAACTTAGTCGGGATTGTCCAATGGATAAGCACGTCACGTGGTTTCAAATCAGGGACATTGAGTTTTCATGAACTTAATCTGTGCTTATAATTGCTTAGAGGTTAACGAAAATATAAAGAGGAAAATACATTTGAAGATATTCTGGCAGTACTAGTTACTGGTATATCATGGTAGATTATACTCCAAATCAGAGTAGGTTTGGGCTATACAGTGGTGAGAATGCTTTTTTCCAGTAGCGGGACATTTACGACATGTTACTTAAATTTTTTATTCAATTGTCATACCTTTGGGTATTATATAATATGGTTGAAACCCCACGAAAATTAGATTATTTTATCTGATGATGAGCATCCCTTAGCAGTTGTGAGTACGTATTTAATATACCATTTATTTGTTCATATATCGTAGGATATATGAACAAATAAATGGTTAGTTCGAGAGGCTTCTCCTCAGCTCTTATGATCTTTTATTAAGTAATAGGTTTCTACTAAAGTATTACTGTTTTCTCGAATGAATTTAAATTTATAAGCGCTTGTCGCGCAAGATATCTAACTCGAAACAAAGTAATAGAACATCTAGTATCGTTCAAGTTATTCTACCGCAAAACAGCAATACTTGATATTGTTGTGTTCCGGTTTGAAGGGTGAGTGAGCCAGTGTAATTACAGGCACAAAGGACATAAAATCTTAGTTCCCAAGATTGGTGGCGCATTGGCTATAAGCTATGGTTGACATTTCTTACAATGCCAATGTCTAAGGGCGTTTGGTGACCACTTACCATCAGGTAGCCCATATGCTCGTCCACCTTCCTATTCTATAAAAAAAAAAAGTATGAGCTCAATGAAGATGGAGGCAAATTGGGAGTTGAAGTAAAAAAAACCAGCGTAGAAGAATTCTTGAAAACAATTCCGCCATTAAACTTTTCCTCTGGCGTCGTTTTTTCGAGTAATTTCGTCCGAGTGTAGTCTTACAAAGAAAAACGTTTCTACCATCCTGTATTCTATTACTATTGCGGTTTAAGTTATTAAATTGTGGCGTTTATTTATTTCATTGGATCACATGGCGTTTTTCATTTTTCTTATGTTTTCTTGGTCACAGACTCGGTATTTGCTGTTAAGTGTTACTACCATGATTTTAAAACTAAGCAAATTTTTGCTATATTTTCTTGGTATTTTTTTTTCGTACTGGGAGTTTGTTTGTCTCAATAATTTTGTAAGTTTGTAAGAAAAGTACGTCATTTCCTTTGTTATCGAAGAAGATCTTCTCTACTTTGAGAAAAAGGTTTTGCAGTTTATTCCACCACGCTTTTTCAAAATGATTTGTCAGATAACAAATTATGTAAACATTTTTTTCCGACACATGCAGGTTTCTGATGAAATTAATTCCACCAACCTCCATTGGAGCAGCGTGATGGAATATGTTCCTAAACTTCTCTTCAAACGGGGAGAAGGCCTTAGCCCAGCAGTGAGACATTTACAGTCTATTACTTTATTTTTCTACTTTTAGAGTATATATAAAACAGTAAAGGTATTCGTAAAGATAAATAAACAACCACTAAAATACAAAACAAATGGAATAAGTATGAGAGAATTGAAGCGGATAAAGATCTGTTACAATTCGGGGCTTAACCCGAGAATCGAACTCTGACCCGTCCCGTTTCTTAATCCAGGCCCATCATTTATCATGTTCTTAGCCTTTTTCTTGTTAAAGTGCGCGCTACATACAGGGGATTACAGCCATAATCAGCCATGATTACAAATTGTTATATATATATCAATATATTGATTTGTGATTATAATATATCTTTCTTATATAATAAATTTGAGAGTATGTTAGTTTGGTAGTTTCGACTTTGTGCATCAAGGTAGCACTCATTCACCATTCATTCTACCACCAATTATATATAGCGAAGTCGCAAAAAGTTTATTCAGTATAAAAGCATTACAATCGTTTATTGATTGTCAACTATTGGCCGGCTTGTAAAGAAAAAGCTTAGACGAAATTAAACTAACGGTATTTAATTAATTTTTACTAACAATTCAATGAAATAGAACTAAATAGTTTCTTCCAGGGTCTTGATAATTCTAAATTTATCTTGTAGACTATTCCAAAAACAAAAAAAGTCTTGCAACGCAGTCTCTCCATCGGAAAAAAAACTTCTGTGTGATGTTCAACCAAGTCAAGTCAGTTATGTCAGTTATTTCATTCAGTATCTATGGGAGCAGCTTCAACGACTTTGTCATGAATTGTTTCTTTATTAGTTATTTATAGTGACCGTATAAATATTAGACATATATATATATATATATATTCTAGGCGTTCTATGGGGGAGGCTTTCGTCCAGCAGTGGACGGCAAAAGGCTGAAAAAAATTCTAAACGTATGTAACAATACAATAAATCACTGGTGGTAGAACTTTGTGCAAGCTCGTCTGGGTAGGTACCACCCACTCATCAGATATTCTACCGCAAAATAGCAGTGCTTGGTATTGTTGTGTTCCGGTTTGCAGGGTGAGTGAGCCAGTGTTATTACAGACACAAAGGACATAACATCTTAGTTCCCAAGGTTGGTGGTGCATTGGTGATGTAAGTTAACATTTCTTACGATGCCAATGTCTATGGGCATTGGTGATCACTTATCATCAAGTGGCCCATATGTTCGTCCACCTTCCTATTATATATATATAATGTAATAAATGACTTATAGTGTGTTTGGGCATATACAACATTATAATTTAAGTAGCTATCGGTCTCGGGTATTCACGGTTAAAATTCGAATTTAACCCTGTAATAGTTTATATATAGAATCCCGAGTAAAGAATATTGTATATATTAATATAGTAATTAAATAAATATTGACAGAAAATTTTCATCAAATCGATCCACGCTCACCGGAATTTTACATAAAAAAATTCTCAAATAAATGTAGGCAAATAGTAATGTGTAATAAATATCAATATTTAGTATTGTTGCGTTCCGGTTTAATGAATAAGTTATCCAGTGTAACTATAAGCTCAAGGAGCATAACATCTTAGTTTAAAAGGTTGGTGAAGCATTGGTGATGTATGGAATGGTTAATATCGCTAATATATAATGTCTATGAGCGGTGGTGACTTACCATCACACCATTTACCCGTCCTATAATATAAAAAAAATATTGAAAAACAAAGCAGAAATGTATTATCAAAAGCACTTAGTTTCATATTTTCTCCTAAATTCCTCCTACGTGACTGAAAATTTATATATATCTTTAAGATAAGGCTGAACTGTTTGGACGCTCCGTGATCTCGTCTCGAGATTATGACGGTGACACGAGGCGTGTACTGTTTATCCGACAACGATGCCAAAGACGCTGAGTATTATTTTATTTTATACTAGGTATCGCCCGCGACTTTGTGTTGTATATAATAAAAATCCTGACTGTCTCGATGGTTTAGTGGCTTGATGTAAGGCCGCTGACTCGGAGATCCTGGGTTCAATTCCCAGGTCGGACCAATAAAAGTTATTTGGTTTTTCTGACAGAAAATTCTCAGTAGCATCCCGAAGTCTGAAAGTTGGAAGTGTGTACACTCTCGTGCCTCAGGAAGCACGTTAAGCCGTTGGTCCTGCGCCTGAACTCTTTCTGGTCATGTCGGATTGCCGTCCCATTAGATTATGAGAGTGAGGGAAGAGAGAGTGCACCTGTGTTTGCGCACACAATTGTGCACTATAATATCTCCTGCACAGTTGGCTAATCTCTCTTGAGATTGATTATTATTATTATTATAAAAATCCTATGTTCTTTTCAGGGGTTTTATGCTTGATTTAAACCGAATTATATTAAAATCCGTTCAATGATTTGAAAAAGGGACACAGACAGAGTAGCTTTCGTAATTATAATATTCAGATATAAAAATTAAATAAGCTCACCATACATATCTATATTCCACTATAAATCCTTACTAATAAGTGCGAAAGTTTGTTTGTTTGTTACGATTTCAAGTATTAACTACTGAACCGATAATTATGTTATTATATATATTTAAACGTTATCAGGGGTACATAAAAGGACAGTACCTGTATGTCCTTTTATGTGTGTGAGATGTTCTCACACACAAGCCGCAGTTCTAAGCTACATTTCATTATATTTTTTTTAATATCAGAAACTGTTATGTGAATTTTCTTTAAGCTTTTATCAATAGATAGATTGATTCGTGGAGTATATATGTCGGTATTTTACTTAAATCATTCAAAGTTTAATTAATGATTAGGTTAAAATATATCGTGAAACCTTTGAACTTATGACGTGAACTGTGTAAATAGTTTTTTTTTTAGAACGAGATAAATCTCTAGTTTGTTATAAATTTATGCCGTACATATTAAGGTACTACACAATAATTAAAGCTATAATTGCTTGCTTTCTCCTAATCCATATTAATATATAATTTACATTTATAAAAATATATTTAATAAAATTTATGTGGAATCTATGTAAACTCATTTTTATTATATATAAATAAAACAAAATACTCATTACAAATTTAAAGCAAAAACACGCCGTCTTAAAGATTGTCCTGTGACATTGTACCTAAGATGCTGGCCCTGACACCAAATAATTATTTTTATTTTAATATAATATTATTTTAATTATTAATGAAATCGATATTTGTTGGTTTAATAGTATCAAACTTGACCGAATAAAAATAACTCTTGATTGCGCGTTAATGATAAATTTTAGTTATAATTTAAATATATGTATCAAATGTCATATTTTTGTATATATTTTTTATAGTATAGGAAGGCGGACGAGCATATGGGCCACCTGATGGTAAGTGGTCACTAACGCTAATAGACATTGGCGTTGTAAGAAATGTTAACCATCGCTTACATCACCAATGCGCCACCTACCTTGGGAACTAAGTTGTCAGTCGCTTATGCCTGTAATTACACTGGCTCACTCACCCTTCAAACCGGAATACAACAATACCAAGTACTGCTGTTTTGTAGTAATATATATATCATACTCAATTACTTTCAAACCTGTTAAGGGGTTTAACGTAATTAAACAAACAAACATTTATACACAAAGTTTCGTCTTTAATTTAAAACATTAGTAAGACTTCTTAATTATTCCTATTAGAATTGAAATAGATTTCAATACTAAGAATTATTAAATGGATATAATTAATGGCTATTCCTCGAATACTTTGTTATAAGGTGTTTGTTTTATTAATCAAAATAAATTCAATAAATCATTGAATAGAATATTTAATTTGAATTTCGAATTATAAATAAAAAATGATTTCATTTGAGTCAAGGCGTAATGGTTAGTGAATTTTAAACGAACATTTTCTTTGCTTGTTAGTAAAGGAAAATATTTTTGGGGAAACTGCATATTGCGGATGAAAAATACATGTGCACAGGCAGTTCGGTGGAATAAGCTCAAAGCCTTTTCCTCAAAAGTAGATGGAACCTGAGCTCAGTAGTCGGATATTTACATGCTGTCATTTTACTTTTGTGTTATCGTTCCCTGTATAGTTGTAAGTGAATGTACTCTTACAGGGGACATTACATATTATGAAGATGCACCTAATATATATTCACCTATGTCTACTGTAATTACCTACCATCATATAATATCCATAAATAATGCGATAAAGAGAACCTCCTATGAGCGCGAACGGTTTGGCTCTCGAACTAAATTACCAGCCATTTTCTTTTATTAAAGATATCAAAACTGATAATTATATTAATTATCTGTAATGTAACTACCAAAGAAACACTCGAAAATTTAAGCATATTTTTTTTTAATAAATATTTTATTTATATATTATTTTAATAATCCCATTTTAATACGATCATAACTTACAGCCGGTGAAAAATAAAACATTAAAAAAAAATCGTACATCACTAGTGATGCGCCACACTGTAATGGGTTATCGATAGTCGATATCAACGTAATGCCCGCTCAACAATGGACCGTTGACATTTTTACGAGCCAGACCGCCTCGAGCTACATAATATGCTGTATTTTAATGAAATTTAGTGTATTTTTCTTCCTGTTAAAATATAACTCTAGTTACTGTGACTACGTCTGTGCGTTTAACGGTATCAATCAATTGTATATGGCGATGTAGGAAATATTAATCCTTATACAGTTATTGCGTCATCAACCTTGGGAACTAAGATGTTATGTCTATTGTGCATGTAGTTACACTGGCTCACTCGACCTTCAAATCAAAATGTAATATTACTAAGTATTGCTAATTAGGGGCAGATTTCTAATGAGTGGGCGGTATCTACCCAGACGGGCTTGCACAAAACCGCCAAGTAAATACCACATTTAATGTAGTAAACGATAAAACGCCACAAAAACAGTACAAAAACGGTACAGTTTAAAAAGTTTATACGTTCGTATTTACAATTTCAAAAATGTAGTTTACAGGCTGTTTTTAAAATACTGGCCACTACATGTTTAGCCACGAGCCATTTAATATAAAAAGGAGTAATAAATGTCGTCGTTGATGTGTGTGTACGGAAGTTATGTACACGAAACTGTTGTAAAAATTAAGGCATACATCAATAAAAAACTATTTCCTTGCCCACAGCATTACGTCGTCATTATTCAAGTGTGGAAATCACGTAATCGCATCACAGTGCTGCCCTCTAAACGGAAATGAGAATGCCCAGCGAAATTTATTCGGCAATATGGGGACACAAATCTTTAGAGACGAGCTTCCATTATCGTTTTTATAAATTACTGGCTTACTTTAGGTTTGTTATCAATCGTTTTTATTGCCCTATGTAATGTAAGTTGATTTCAAATGGCTCGTTAGTCTAGTTGCTTATAAGGATACGGATTTTATAGTCACGAGTTCAGGTTATTTGCTAAGATTTATTTTATTAATAAACTGTAATGAATATGAACGAATTTAATCAATATATTGGAACATTATTTAGAGCTAGCTTTAATATCCTTAGGTAACTTCGCTTGATTTAGTGCACTTTTTAATACCTCTGAAAACAAGGCTGTTATAAGTTTAATGTGTGTATTTGTGTATCTGTCTTTGGCAACTTCCAAATGAATGGACCGATTTTGGTGAAATTAAAAAATAATCAAAACTTAATATGATTGAGATGAAAATTGATGATTTTACTGGTGGTGGTGCGGTAGAATATCAGATATAGCTAAACAGCAGTATTTGGTATTGTTGTGTTCCGGTTTGAAGGGTGAGTGATCCAGTGTAATTATAGGCATAAAGTACATAACATTTTAGTTCCTAAGGTTGGTGTCGCATTGGCGATGTAAGAGATGGTTAACATTTCTTACAATGCCAATGTCTATTGGCGTTGGTGATAACTTACCATCAGACGGCGCATTTGCTCGTCCACCTACTTGTACTATAAAAAAAGAGATTGCTCTTAGATATCAATTATGAATATCTATCAGACGCTTGAAGATCATTATCTCATCTCCTTCTTGACAAAATAGTCTTAAAAACTTCCACAGGTCCGCTTTATTTAATTTTGTGATCCACCCACGCGAAACAACTTGTATTGAAATATTACAAGGTACTTATAATAAAGTTAAAAGGTTATCAAACTCATCTGACTTATTATTTTGTACTGTTCTAGTTTTGTTTTAAGTAAATTTTTAATTGAACTTTAGTTATTAATGGTTTTGTTTATAAAATTATAATAGCTACTATTCGCCAAATTTTCTTAAAATCCGTCTAGTATTTTAAGCGTTATTAAATTAATATTTTTAAATAATTAAATAATTTAATAATAACATAATTTTAAACGAAGATTACGCATTCAAACCCTCTTAAGTGCCACTGAGGTATCCTCGAGAGGAGAGTAAACCTTTACTAAAAATTAACACTCATTGGTTAGAAAAAACATAACATTTATATTATCACTAAGATTGTTTATAAAATAACTTTGATAGTTATCTTTGTTTGAGTGACGGAGACTGTCCTATGGGTTTATGAAGAGAAATTTAATAACTAGGCGTTCATTTTGTTTTAATAAGTCCTTGAGTAACGAAACGGCCGAGCCACACATTTTGACAAAGGTGAAGAGTTTGTAGAAAACTTAAGACTAGGATTCACGCTATAATGAGAGCTAGAGAGTGTTACGAGGTTAGGGTGTGTAGAGCTAATAGCTTAGCTCTCAATAAGAGCTTGGCGGTATTTAACATGAAAATGTTTTTGGTGGGATACATTATATTACAATTATAACATTTATACAATATAATAAATTATAATATTATATATAAAACGACCATTTTGTTTTATAATTCAACCCAAAAGCTAAAATAACTGAACATGACACATTTCTAAGATGTCATTTTAGAGATACCCGTGGAAGTCTACTTGAATAAAGTATATTGTAAATTTGAATTTCAAATTAATATTCAAGAAGCATAATAATGTAATAATACTTATAAAATTTCAACATTTTACAATATTAATAAAATATATATTTTACACGAACACGAATTAAGATATTTTTTAATTCACATTGACTTGGTTGGGCTATTTGTAAGTAGATACCACCCACTCATCATATCTACCACCAAATGAACTTAATATTGTTGTGTTTTTGTTGGCAGTGATAGAGTCAGTGGCGTATTGATGATATGAGGAATGTTTTTGTTATTTCTTAAAGCGCCTATGTCTAGGTGATTTTTTTTGGTGGTGGTGACCACTTACCATCAGCCCATTTGCATATATTGCATTTAATAAAGAGAGAGCAGATTAACGCTTTTATACTGTATGTTAAGAATACTGATGCATCCGATGGGTTTGCTCTGGGTGAGTATTAATCACTCATCAATCTTTCTACCAATCATCAATAATTACCATCAAGCTGTACTAGAAGCCGAGATGGCCCAGTGGTACGAACGCGTGAATCTTAACCGATGAACGTGGGTTCGAACCCGGGCAAGCACCTCTGAATTTTCATGTGCTTAATTTCTGTTTATAATTCATCTCGTGCTTTTCGGTGAAGGAAAACATCGTGAGGAAACCTGCATGTGTCTAATTTCATCGAAATTCTGCCACATGTGTATTCTACCAACCCGCATTGGAGCAGCGTGGTGGAATAAGCTCCAAACCTTCTCCTCAAATAGGGAGAGGAGGCCTTAGCCCAGCAGTGGGACATTTACAATAGTTATATAATGTATTAACGTTAAGTTTATGTTACCTTTGTATCTAAATCAATATGAATAAAATGTTAAATATAATTTATACATCACTATAAATAATAAAATAGATTAATAAAACGCTATTTTGCACTTCGGCCATAATTTAGTAGCTGACGTCGTAATTCCCGGAGATCGATCGGGAAGTCGCCGAAAAAAAGAAATCCAGGTGAAAAGTTACAAAGAAAATAATAAAATATTATTGGATGGGACATTTTTTTACAAACGTAGTGCTGCGATCAAATGTCGATAACGTGGTTCACGATAAAATTGAATTGTTATCGTCTTGATTTGTTCGTTCGAATTGAAAGGGGTCGAGCATTATTCTTACAAGCACTATTTAGATTTGAAAAAACGATAGCACAAGGATCTCTTTTAATGTCCCCCGTTGGGTTAATTACGGTCAATTACATTCTATTCAATTATAACGTCCAGTTGGTATATACACACCTTCAATGAAATCGGTATGATTTTCTCGGTGGTAGGGCTTTACACGCGTCTGGGTAGGTACCACTTATCAGATATTTTATTGCAAAACAGCAGTACTTATTATTGTGTTCCGGTTTGAAGGGTGAGTCAGTGTAACTACGTGCACAAGGGACATAACATTTTCGTTCACCAGGTTGGTGGTGCATTGGCGATGTAGGGGATAGTTAATGTTTCTTACAACGCCAATGTCTATGGGTGGTGGTGACCATTTACCATTACATATCATATAAAAAAGTTTAATCAATGTAAAGGCGTTTAAAATTAAGTTATAGTTTACTTAACGAATACCTATTTTATGAAAATAAAGATTTTAAACTAGAAATAATCGATAATTGTGTAACGTCACTAGTGAGTGCAGTTAGCAAGCCTCATAAATCAGCTTCCGTCATCGGTAGGCGCGTCTTAATACAATTTTATAAGTGACGTAAACAAACGGATATAAAACTATCGATAATATGTAGTGACCGATATCGATATTTAAATTTGTGTTATTGTTCCAATTTTCAATGTTTCCATATTATAAATTAAGCAGAACTGATAGTATATCCACACAGTAAAATATATTTAGGATAAAGCAATGAAAGAGTCGAATTATCTATATATTAAGGGTCAAACGCGTAAACATCGCTGGCTTTTCCACTTGCTTACTTTACGCTTGTGATTCATAACGTTGCGTTGAAGTTATGCATCATATCATCATGTATCACAGACATATTGTGTGTGTGTCTTTGTATGTTTGTTTGTTACAACATAACAACTGAATTATTGATCTTGGGAGGGCTATAGGCATATACATGATGAGCTCAATAAATAAAACAGTATTTATGGAAAAAAAAATACGTGGATGAAATCGCGGGCAGTTAGTTTGTAATTTGTGTGTATAAAATACATCTATCAATATGCTCAGTGGTAACAAGTCATATAATGTCCAAAGGAAACTTATTTCCTGATAGCCTATTGCTAAGGCAATAAATAGCGCGGCTTAAACTTCCAAATTGATGATTATTAAAACAATTTTAATTTATCTATAATCAATACATTTAGAATGTGTGGATCTTAACCGATGATTGTGGGCTCAAATTCAGGCAAGTGCCACTGAAATTTCATGTGCTTAATTTGTGTTCATTTATCTCGCTTTCGGCGATAAAAGAAAAAATCGTGAGGAATGCATGTGTCTAATTTCTCTGCCACATGTGAATTCACCAACCCGAGTTGTGTCAGAATGCCTTAGCCCAGCAGTGGGATATTCATAGGGTGTTACTTTACTTTTTATACAGGATACGCGCTACGCACAAACAAGCCCGTAGAGAGATACGGCGTAGAGGGTGATAGTATAAGACAGCGTCATGTCGTTTACCATCACAGCACCCGAGTCAGTTTTACCCCCAATCCGCACCAGTAGATTCACACCGAAAAATAAGAAAAAAAAAACCCTGACAAATTAAATCTACTTTCGTAACAAGAGTAATCTATGGGAAGTAGTCGACTCCCTACAGGATGTTGGTAACTTAATAAAAATGAATAGTTAATGTACCAGTGCTCGAGTTCATGCTTTCAATAAAATAGAGAGAAATTCTCGTTTTAAGAACGTATTTTTTAATATTTTCTTTTTGATTTAATTGATTAATTGAAATAAATGGTAGCGTGTTTTTCTATATACATTTAAAATGTATTTTATTTGGCATTGGTGCAATAAGACTAATATTTTAAATGACTTTGTATGTTTGTTTGTTACAACATAACAACTGAACTATTGACCTTGGGAGGGCTATAGGCGTATAAATGATGAGCTCAATAAATAAAATAGTATTTATGGAAAAAAAATACGTGGATGCAATCGCGGGCAGTTAGTTTGTAATTTGTGTGTAATATAATATATATAGGGAAATACAATGTGTTGTATGGGAAATGTAGGGTAAGTGAGCTAGTGTACACACAAGGGGCAAAATAAAACATTTTTTATACATGTGTGTAAGGACTACCACCGGTTACTATATACCAAATATATCAAAGAATAATATCTCTACCCTTTATAATTATTTTTATTTTATTGTATTTCTTAATGAGATTTAACTATTAATATTTTCTTAATATAATATTTAATTTGATGACCTAGAAAAGTTGAAAATATCTATGTATTTTGTACAGAAACGAACCGTGCACCAGGAAGGATGTGTTGACTTGATTGAGTCGGAAACTTGGTTAATATCTTATAGTTATGACTGACGGCGCAATTAACGGTGTAAGAAATAGTTAATATTTCTTAATAACATATCAATGAGGAACATAAAAAAAATCTCTACAAGACGGATTTTTTACTAGACTATAAACTCTATCACTTGACGCCTTTAAATGGCAAGCAGAAAGTTTATTTTTATATATTGACTTTCATATTACATAAGTTAGATGTTTTCTTTTGTGTGTGTATTATTAAACGAAATATTACTAACAGCTGCATTGGAGTTTCATTATAAGTTTGATTGTTATGATTAACCATTATTAATTTGAGTGTAATGTTAGCATTGTTGTATTGTAATTGTATTGTTTGTTTGTTAAGTGTAGTGTAATTTAATTGTAGTGTTGTTAATGCCTATAATGGTATGTCATACGGTAGCCTACTATCGTCATTACTTTTTTGTAATTAATTTTGTGAAAATATAGTATTATGTATGAATAAGTTATTTTTATAAAATAATTAATTTTTCTTTTGCATGCCATTAAATGTTCATTCATGCACTTGTTAAGCTTGGTACAATGCATGAATTAACTGCTCTTTTGTACCACTATATTTTATATTGTGAAACAAAATTAAATTAATTTAATTTAAACAGATCGTATGCACGTTTTATATTAAGATGACATGTCGAGAATTTGGAAGAAACTGTTATTTTCAAGGAATTGGCTTAGCCGTGCTCGCAACTAATTTGCATACATTTGAATTTATATGGACGCTTTAAGACGTCAAACAAATGATACAGTTTTGAATAGTTTAACATTTTATAGTAATTATATGTGAATTGAAGCGAAACTAGGTCAGCTATTAGAAAGAGTTAGTGAACATTATAAAATTTAACGCAGAGTTCTTTCTTTATCATGAAATCATAGACATGTTGTTTTGAAGTTATAAAATGCTTAAGCTTTCAAATTTATATTATATTTTTCATTTAAATATCAATAATATTGTACCTGAGAAATATCCATCGATAAATTTTATCGATAAACACACGTCATTAGTTGTCCGGCTACATAAATCATGGGGACATACGCCCTATCTGTTGCCAGCTTAATACGATCCCTGAAACGTCGGGGGATGGGATGGGGGTTTTTACAGCCCCCGTGTAGGCAGAAAGCTTGTTGTGTCTTCAGAGTTTTATAGGTTTTGATATGGTTTATCGAATTGAATCAGCTTATTTGGTATTCATTAACTGGATTTAACTGGATTTTTATCTTTTTAAATTTAAATGATGATTCGATTTAAATGCATTTCTTTCTCAGTGAACGTTTTTTTTTATTACGGTAAGAAGAAGAAGTTCAAATCCACCAACCCGCATTAAAGCAGCGTAATGGAATAACCTTCAAACCTTCTCCTAAAAAATAAAAGAAGAGTAGGCTCCGCAGTGGAGTATTCACAAGCTGTTATTTACTTTACTTAACGTTTTAAAACTGCTTGTGACAGTCTATATAGTATAGTATTTACTATACACTAGTAGTATATTTAATGATTTATATACAAACCTGTACGCCATTCGTATTTGTTCTCCGTTCTTGTACCAGATGAGCTGGGCTGGTGGGTTACCACCCCGACTTCTGCAGACCAGTTCTAGGCTCTGTCCTCGCCTGACCGTTTCGCCCTCCGCATAGCCCTCTATGTAGGGTGCGCCTGGTGGATCTGAGGACAAGTTCATCATATTAGATATTCTATACAATGATTAAATACATAAGTGAATTATATAACATACATGAAAGATCAGTTCCGTTTATATATAGCGTTGCCTGTCTACCTGAACATCGCAGGTCTTTTATATAATTAGTAGAAACTGTAAATAAATATATGTTAAAAAAAATAAAGCTTATTTAAGTTTCGACTAAAGTTTATAATATAGGCAGGTAGAGGAGCAGTAGGCCACCTGATGGCGCTGTAGGAAATATATTCCATTACTTACATCACCAATGCGCCACAAACCTTGGGAAGGAACTGTTGTGACTCTCGTGCCAGTACAATGGCTCACTGACCCTTTTAATATTAGTATTTCTGTTTGGTGGTAGAATATATTAGTAGGCGGCTTGCACAAAGCCTACCGCCAAGTAAATATTATGTTAAAACAAAACTTTATTTACAAAACAAAAAAAAAATCAACATTTAATTATTAAATTCTTTTAACGTAAAATTTACCCTTTTTAATTGAAAATAAAATCTATTTGATCTCTTTAAAGGGTAATAAATTCAATCAATCTTATGACGGGGATATTTCTTTGATATTAAAGTCACGAAAAAAATGTTCCCAACAATATAGATATTCGAGTCATCAAATTTACGTTATAGTATGAAGTGAGGCGCTCAGGGAACTTCGTAACTTGTTCTTAAGTTATATTCAACTACTGATTATTTCTCGTCTCTCTCATCTGAAAACTTGCCTTTTTATAATTGATATTAAAAAGACAAACAAAAATTAATTATACATATATTTTTGTAGAATAGGTAGGCGGATGAGCATATGGTCCACCTGATGGTAAGTCATCAACGATCATAGACATTGGCATTGTAATAAATGTTAACCATCTTACATCGTCACTGCGCCACCAACCTTGGGAACTAAGATGTTATGTCCCTTCTGCCTGTAATTACACTGGCTCACTCATCTTTCAAACTGGAACACAACTATACCAAGTACTGGTGTGTCGCGGTAGAATATAATATATATTATTTTGAATCAAACTAGTTTCTACTAGTTACTTTACCGGCGCATTGGCGATGTAAGGAATGATTAATATTTCTTACACTACTAATATTTATGGGCGGTGGTGACCACTTACCACCAGGTGGCCTATTAACTCGTTCGACGTTATGAAGTAAAATGTAATGTCCCTGTAGTTGCACTGGCTCATTTAGCCTTTAAGCCTCAACAAAACAGAACTATTGCTGTTTGTCGGTAGAATATCCAAGTGGAAGCTACCCACTTGGATATGCAAAAAACCAAGTAAATATACAGAATAACATACATATTGATAATTACCGTGATAATCATTTACGCCAGTAATATATCACTTATCAACATACAACAAGTTGAAAATTTTTCGAATACCCCAACCGTATTTAATTTATAACGAAAACACGTTTTTAATTGATTGTATACTTTATTTACAAAGTAAATGACAAATTTCATCTCAATTATAGTTATAATTAAGGTATTTTCATGAAAGAATTATAATTAAAAACATTTTTATTATAATCTATTTTCTTGAAATAATAAACGTATATAAATATACAGTAATTAGGTGTATATGCTTTTGTAAATTAAAGTAAACGGGTTCAAACCTGTTCTCCTTTTAAGGGGGGGGGGAGGGTTAGAGCTTATTCCACCACGCTGCTCCAATGCAGTGGAATATATATGTGGCAGAGTTTCATTGATATTAGACACATGCAGGCTTCCTCGCGATGTTTTCCTTCACCATCAAGCTCGAGATGAATTATAAACACAATTAAGCACATGAAAATTCAGTGGTGCTTGCCCGGCTTTGAACCCACGATCATTGGTTACGATTCATGCGTTCTCACCACTGGGACAACTCGCAGAGTGGAGGAGAGCAGCGAATTATCAGTTCAAAATAACAAGAAATAATAAATGTACTGTTTATTAGACGCGTGTCATTAATTTATTGTATAACGGTCAAAATATTTTTTCGCTCTATTTCGGAACATAAGAACACATGTGTCTTTGTGTGATATTTTTATTTTAGCATAGTCAGCCCTCTTGCGACATTCTTAAGACGTAGTGATGTTACACCTCGATATCGATATTTCATGAATTTATTTAACAAAAAATTGATTCTTTTATGAAAAAATATAAAAGTTAGTATAGTATATGTATCACAATGATTGTTACCAGTACCAAAACTGTATAAAATTTGATCTTGATGGGGGGAAATGGTAGATGAAATTGCAAAATTTGACATACATAAATATAAAAATGTCCTCCAGACCGATTTCGGCCACGGCGGCCAACCTCAAGAGAGATTAGCCAAGTACGCAGGAGATATTATAGTGCACAAGTGTGTGCGCACACATACTAACCGGTGAAGTTAAACAAAAAGTTTACATATAATATTATAGTTATGTAAATACCAGTTTATTTGAAAAAAAAGTATATTTTTAATGCTTACATTATATCTTTAGTATCTTTATTTATATTTAAACGTATTTTTATTCTTTTAGCTAATACTGTGATATCCAAAAAATATTTGTTTCGTTTTAAGTCATAACATAATATTATTATAAAAAAAAAAAAACTTTCAATATATATATATATCATTATTATCTTCCAATATGTCATATAAATTGTACTGAAAATATATAATTATTATATAAAGAAATAGCTTTTATCTGTTTCGTTAATTATAAATAAATTAATCATGAATCTTGAATTAATTTAAATGCGAACATATACTCATTTGATATGTATTTTATATAATCATTAAAATAAAATTATAATATATTTATATAATTTACATATAAAACAGTTTATCAGTTGCATTATTTATATTTATATTATACAAGCTTTTGTCCGGTATGTGTCTGAATGTTTAAATTGATTTATTTACTATTATGCAATGTCTTGCGCTAAAATGTTGATCGTACTCAACCCAAACCAATTGTCATGGCAATCAGTCAAACGTTATCAAACATCATCAAATAAGAATATACTTTATTCAAATAGGCTTTTGCGAGCAAATTTAATTCGTTATTTTACAAGATTAAATTAAATTTAAAGCTACCAACGGTTTGGAACGTCGACTCTACATAAACGAACTGACAAGAAACTCGGTAGTTACTCTTCGTCGACAATCAACTTACAGTGCCACAGGAAAATGTTGTGATAATGTTTTTTTTATATAGTATAGGAAGGCGGAAGAGCATATGGACCACCTGATGGTAAGTGCTCACTAACGCTAATAGACATTGGCACTGTAAGAAATGTTAACCATCGCTTACATCACCATTGCGCCACCAACCTTGGGAACTAAGATGTTATGTCCCTTGTGCCTGTAATTACACTGGCTCTCTCACGCTACAAACCGGAACACAACAATACCAAGTACTGCTGTTTTGCCGTAGAATATCTGGTGGTGGTACCTACCCACACGAGCTTTCACAATGCCCTATCACCAGTATATTATAATGGCGTGTTTTTTCTATCACTTGTAATAATATATGTATAATAATAATAATAATACTACTGTTATATTTGTATTATAGTTTTTTATTTATTGTATATACTTTAAATAATTTTCTGTATTAACTATATACAATAATAAAGAAATATACTTAACTAGTAAGTTTTTTTTATTTTTATTATTTATCCTGCATTGAAATTAACGAATACTAACTCCACACTTTTATCGCTTTATTGATTAATACGCCTCTAAATTTTTTAATTGGCAAAGCTGTAAAAAATAATTCAGATTGATATAATAACATCCATTTTTAAATATAGATTTCAATTATTTATCTATTTTAAACCATTTTTATTTAAGTATATTAAAAAACATCGCCATTGAAAAATAATAATTGCACATCACTACGTAACCTGAGCATAGGGGAAAAGAATACACAGTGTGATGTAATTATACAGGCTGATGGAATTCGCTAGAACACCCTGTATTTAACAACTCATTGTTACAATATAAAATTTGATGTTCAATTACGATCGCAAAATATACAAATTAACATACAATAAAAAAGTGACTAAAAACTAAATATTTATCGCACAAATAATTACTTGTCAATATATATAACTTAAAAGATTAAAATTAATGCTTAATAAGCCATGGATAGAGCCAAAACCATCCCGACATTAAATAGCAGGGGAATTCTATTACAAATTTGCACTTTATCGCAATCGAATCGAAACTTAATCGTTTAACCGTTTACTTATTTAACTAACAAAACGGTTCAGTTCGCTCGAATCGGGAATGTATCGTAATTGTTACAAGTTAGTAGAATTGGACTCAAGCAACGCTATGTTTAAAGTAAAGTAACAGCCTGTAAATGTCCCACTGCTGGGCTAAGGCCTCCTCTCCCTATTTGAGGAGAAGGTTTGGAGCTTATTCCACCACGCTGCTCCAATGCGGGTTGGTGGAATACACATGTGGCAGAATTTCGATGAAATTAGACACATGCAGGTTTCCTCACGATGTTTTCCTTCACCGAAAAGCACGAGATGAATTATATGTTATGTTATGTTTGATATTGCTTAATTTGGGTTTGTAATGAAATTCTTTTAAGAAGAACACCTTAAGAGATATTTAGAGGATTCTGTAACCTTAAAATTTAGACGAGATCGTTATATAATTGTATATTGTCTATTTATTTATTTATTTTATTTGTGGACAACCAATAGTTACATTAGATAGACAGCTAAATAGAGGTTGAAAAGGTTTTTTGACAAATGTTCTACTGATTACAGGTTATCGCATCATTCGTGAGAGCATCTCATTATACGTAGTCATTGAATAAAGTTAATAGTTAACAATTACAAGTCCATAAGAATACAAATACATTAACATAATTGAAATTATTAAAAATATTTTGAAATTATTATTAAATTTACGATAGAATATTTATATAAATTTACATATTAATTTAGAAAAAAAAAATTTAGAGAACAATAAAAATGCCATAATTCTATATAAGTTAGTGAATAATAAGTCAAGTTGGGTCAATTGCAAGACTCACGGTAGCATGCGAAAGCGATTCCGTGGCGCTCCTCGTTAAGACGGAAAGGTTATCGCTGGTTTTTAGTGGGTATTCCGATGTTCGGGGCGCACTCGGCGCCTTAGACAACGGCGAGACCCACATACCCATTTTTCCAGCGATAAAAAAATAAAAAAAGGGTCGATTGCAAGACAGTTCAACGAGGGCAACTGTTTAGGTCTGTAATAATTATAATACTTCAAAGATACACGCATCAAAATAGCGTCGCACGTAAAGTCATTTTACAAATGATATACCAAGTAAGCTTTTTTTTTTTTTTATAGAATAGGAAGGTGGACGAGCATATGGGCCACCTGATGGTAAGTGGTCACCAAACGCTCTTAGACATTGGCATTGTAAGAAATGTCAACCATCGCTTATAGCCAATGCGCCACCAACCTTGGGAACTAAGATTTTATGTCCCTTGTGCCTGTAATTACACTGGCTCACTCACCCTTCAAACCGGAACACAACAATATCAAGTATTGCTGTTTTGCGGTAGAATATCTGATGAGTGGGTGGTACCTACCCAGACGAGCTTGCACAAAGCCCTACCACTGCTTGCTTCGAGCACTGCTTGGCGATCTAAACATTAGCTTTAACTTTACACAAGAACAAAACAGAATGTCTCTTTAAGAGGATCATGAAAACCGAGTTTTATTATTATTTACTCAAGACAAACATATCCAAGTATTTTAAACTGAATCTCATTGTTAGTGTTCGCTCATTCGTTAATAACGATCATATATATTATTGAAATATTGAGTAAAAAAATTTTTTTTACTGGTAACACTATCTCATCAATATAAATAAAAAAAATTAAAATGACAATCAGAGGAGAAAAGAGTGAACTGTTTTATATTTGACTATTTTGCAAAATTATTTGCATCCACACCTTAATTAAAAAGCCGAGATGGCCCAGTGGTTAGAACGCGTGAATCTTAACCGATGATCGTGGGTTCAAACCCGGACAAGCACCACTGAATTTTCATGTGCTTAATTTGTGATTATAATTCATCTCGTTGACGGTGAAAGAAAACATGTGTAAATTCTGCCACATGTGTATTCCACCAACCCGCATTGGAGCAGCGTGGTGGAATAAGCTCCAAACCTTCTCCTCAAAAAAAGGGAGAGGAGGCCTTAGCCCAGCAGAGGGACATTCACAGGCTGTTATTGTACTGTACACCTTAATTACTTTTTCAAGATTGAAATATGATTTATACAATATTACTACGATATTCTATTCTGCTAGTAAGTTGAAGTTACTTTTTTTATTTGCGTGCTCTGCTTACATCTAGTTAGATAGAAATAATTCTTTTATTCTTATTTACTCTGTTCATGTATATATCAGCTAATTTATTGCATCCACTTTTGTAATGCAATAAATAATTAAATCGATATATATTCATTTTATATGTTTTTATTTATTTATTATATATATATTTTTATTTTTTGTTTATACTTATTTTATCATTTGTATATTTTGTTACCTTTTCGTAATTGTGTTTGGGAATGGTATGTTCTCCTGTAATCGGTTGTACATAGTTAGTAATTACAATTACAATTACATAGTTAATGTAAAGCGTGGTTTGAATGTGTGTTATATACAACTGTTGGATCTCCAAAGAAATAAATATATTCAAGATCGGTACTACTACAGTGTTCATCTATAACTTTCTGTTATAAAGTAGTTGTGTCATTATCCGGTCCCTGAATACGGTCTACAGTCATGTAACTTGTATATCGTAAAAGATAGATAATTAAATTAACCTGACTTGTTACAAAACTTGCTGAAACATGCTTTAGTACTTAAGAAATGTTAGCTGTGTATCACGTTATGGAACTTATTTATATTAATTGTTATTTATCTAAATCTGATGTCGTGTCAACCTCTAAATGTAGATAATAATTTTATAATACTGTCCCCCCTAATTCCCAAAGTCACGCCAAGCGCAGGGGTTATTTATTGTAAAAGTGTGCGCATAAATACATTCGCAGTCATTTGCTTAGTCTAATGTAAGATCAGGTTGACTATACATATACTAAACCAGTCGTAAGGTAATTCCTTGAATCTACGTAATAAAAAAGAAATACTCATTATTTTTTTAATGAAATCAATGAAACTATTTTTACTCATTTATTTTATTAATGTATTATTTCTGTGTCGCGCTATAGCTTTGTCTTAGCATCCACAATTTTGAATAAAAATAATAAAGTACAAAATTAAGTACAGTCTAGTCAGTACCAAAGAAAATTTGTAAAAGAAGACAGTTTAAAAAAAGTAAATATACCAGGGGTCGAATCAGCGGGAATAATTAATAATTCATTGAGGGCACGACGGAACAAACGGTCCTGGAAAATAGGAGTCCATTTTGCAATTCCGAATTTGTTTGCAGACGTTCTTGTATGTCCAAATGTTGGGTTCAGTGTGTAATTTCAAACGATGAAAGATTTGGGTGGAAATATTTGTGCTAAATATAAGATATTTTGTTATATTAAAGTCAAAGGCGACATGAAAGTTCATCAAAAATTACTTGGTTGTGATAAATATGTTCTTATTGTATCACAAAGTTTCATCAAAATCGGTACATTAAGAAAATACAAGCTTCACAACTATTGACAATATATTCAAAAGAACAACAGTTCTATGTTCCTTTTAAATCGTAGCCATATTTAAATATAGAACTATACAAAGTAAGGATAATATAAATACTTATAAAATTAGATTGGATTCCATTCATGATGACTTATTCTTTACCAAATTACAGTAACGAAATCGTATCTCAAATTTCATTAGTTAAGAAAAAATCCAAGATAATGAACGTAATACTAACGATGATACGAATTAAATTGATCAAGAATAATTGAAAAGACTTTTAAAAGTATTTCTTAATAAGATCAGTTGCTTTAGTAAAAATAAAAATAAATCTAAAACATATAATACCAGGTCCTATCCCGTTTAAGCCCGTCTTTACGATAAGAGTATCCTCCGTTTCGTTTCCTCCGTTTTTTAACTGGTGGTTGGGCTTTGTGCAAGCTAGTCCGGGTAGGTACCACCCACTCATCAGATATTCTACCGCAAAACAGCAGTACTTGGTATTGTTGTGTTCCAATTTGAAGGGTGAATAAGCCAGTGTAATTACAGGCACAGGGGACATAACATCTTAGTTCCCAAGGTTGGTGGCGTATTGGCTATGTAAGCGATGGTTAACATTTCTTACAATGCCAACATCTATAGTTATTGATGACTACTTACCATCAGGTGGCCCATATGCTCATCCGCTTTCCTATTCCATAAAAAAAATAAGAAAACCAGCTAAAATATACTTTTAATAAAGATACAAATATATTATTATCCAAAACAAATCGTTCCAAGTTGTTCACGAGACTGCATCTGTTTGGAAAACGTAAATAAACGTTCAATCGCCACTTGGATCACGTAACTTGACTTTGAAACTTGCACTAAAGATAAATTTGGTCGCTTCACTAAAGTCAATAGTGGCCAATGGGACAAAGTCAACATTGACGTAAGGTTTAAATAGGATATTAATAATGCATGCTTTCCATGCCTGGCTCTGTTCAGTTGTCAGAGAGTGTATAGCGTAGTATGCACGTAATATAGCGTACAGTGAGGTTATGTTGACGTTTTTGGTTATCCTCAAAGCAAGCAGAGTATTCAGCGTTGTTTGTTTCTGTATGAAATTTAAATTTGAATAGGAGTAATAGTGCTTTGTTATTGCATTGGCAATATTAGGTATATGCAAAATTATTTTATTAAAACAATGTAAGTAAAGTAAGTGCTTTCTTCATTTATTGGGAAATTTGTCATATTAATTATAACTACAAATAGAAATTATTTTTTCACACATTTAGAAAAAAGTTGTAGGACAATTGTAAACATACTATTTGTTTTGGAAAAATATGAAAATTCAATTATCAACAACTTCGAAAACTGAACAAGACGAAATTGTTAATTCTAAAAGTTTATCCCAAAATAATAGGAATAAGACTTGATACATTCTAGATCTGAATTCAGAATCTATTTCTCATAAAACACGAATACTAAGATGAAGCTTCAAAAATAGCCAAAATGGAATCATTTTAAAAAAAACTAATTCCAACGAAATGTCGAATTTCAAACGGATATTCGAGTTCGTAGGGATTTATGCAATTTCTCATACATTGAATCTGGAAATGAAACAAATAGCTATACTTATGAATGTCAGGATTATCTCCGGACATTCAGTTAGCTCGGCTTTTCGAGACAATTACTTGTAAAAGATTGCGTGTAGTGATATTTTTCAGGATTTTCAGTCGTTTTTATCCCAAAAGATGATCTCTTTTATTAGTTAAGCTGGATGTTGGGTTCGTGGTTAAGCTTAATAGAGGAAGAAATATAGCTCTTAAAATAAACTCTGCAGCTATTGTGGTTCCAAGTTTAAAAATAAGTAGATTTAGGTTTTAATTATTCAAAAAGTTTGATGAAAAATTTACACGATGTTAAGCAAAAGTGAGGTAACAGACTATATCAGTGCTGGGTAAAGGCTCCTTAAGTATAAGTGAAGAAATTCTGCCAAATATGTACCCGTATGGATGCTGCGTGAAGGAAATATATATGAACTTTTTCCTAATTCGAAATATTTCCCTTTTCATTTGTATTATCTGTGCTCCGCAATCGGCGCTAATAATTAGTCATATTTTTTATATTTTGCGTTTTTTCAGGAAATACACCCAAGTATATAAACTTTAAAAGCAAAATCATTTTTTTTTTTAATACAAATCGTCGTCGTTTCCGAGATACATTAAATAAATGTATACATACATACACGAGAATCGCTCATTAATTATTTTAGAATGTATATAATGGTGATTATATGTATGTTAATGGAATTAGAAAGAATATAGATATATGAAACTATCATTTATTTTCTCATACTGTAAATAAAGAGATAAAACGTACAATGAAGGCAACATTTTTACTCCAAGCTCTTACACTATAACTTAAAGAGTAATCGCCAAAGGAATTCTTGAGTGAAACTTTAAAGAAATTCCTGTAATACTCTAAGAGCTGTTATCTCGAGCGATTAACAGTTAAGGTTATTTTAAAACAAAGCAAGCTTAAACTGGATTACATTAAAATTTCGTATTTATAAAGATAACAATGTACACGTATAAACACTCTTTACTAGATTAGAATAAATTTTAAATGGATTTCATTAGTATGTTTTGTTATATTTTCTATAAAAGTCGAACAGTTAGGCCTATAGCGCTCGGTTATTAAAAGATATTGAGGTATTCTGATAACAGCCCGTAGTTCATCAAATGGCATTATATACACTCCCAGGCACCAGAAGCCACCACTTAATGGTAGTGCTCTGTGCAGTCTGGGTCGGTAACCACTCATCAGATATTTCACCACCAAACAACAATCTTTAGTATGCTGTGAGTGTTACGGTTTGAAGGGTAATTAAGCCAGTGTTATTAAGGTTGGGGATCCATTGGCGTTAATAGGTCTTGCAGCGCCAATATCTATGAGCGGTGTTATAACCACCAGATGGCCCATTTGCTAGCCTGCCTACGTATTTCATAAAAAAAATCTTTATCAATATCCACTGAGCGAACACGGGTACCTGTTTACACAGTCATTGTCTGTAAGATGTTATCAAGCTGTAAACAATTTTCTTAAGCTTTAAAGCTAATGCATAATTTAAACAGCGAATCACAAACTCAAGCACAATGTCTCTTACAACAATAAACTAAATGTAGTTGTCTGTTTGTTTATTTCTATAGTTTTGTGGGTATAATTTGTTTTAATTGTAAATAGATGTTATAATAAATACTAGTTTCCGCACGCGGATACACTCGCTTCTGAGGCTAGGTTGCCCTATTCTCTTCTGTATCTCTGACGTGTATGCAATTTCATGTTAGTGGTAGGGCTTTGTGCAAGCTCGTCTGGGTAGGTACCACCCACTCATCAGATATTCTACCGCAAAACATAAGTACTTGATATTGTTGTGTTCCGGTTTGGAGGGTTAGTGAGCCAGTGTAATTACAGGCACAAAGTACATAAAATCTTAGTTCCCAAGGTTGGTGGCGCATTGGCTATGTAAGCGATGGTTGACATTTCTTAGAATGCCAATGTCTAAGGGCGTTGGTGACCACTTATCATCAGCTTACCCATATGCTTGTCCGCCTTCCTATTCTATAAAATTAGAAAAGTTAAGACGTGAAAGCCTAACAAACAAATAAACTCACTTTCACATTTTTTAATATTAGTTATGATGTCAAATGTTTTGTGAAATTGTTTGATGAAAACAATTATAATGTTATATAGTTAGTTATTATTTACTTACTTAATTTCAACATGAAATTATATATTAACTTTTAGTGTATGTATATAAATACATAAATAGGATTGTTTCGCTTACTTCATAATGTCATTATGACTTGAAATACTAACGCCATCTCGTGTGTTTTGTGTTTGAAGTCTAAAGGATATTACGAATAATACTGTCCTTGTGAATAAAAGCCCTGATAACAATACCCTCTTCCCGAATCCCCCTCCCCAAATACTTTCGATTTGATTCATGTGATGAATGAAATTTTGAAACTTGTCTGTTAACCCACCCGCACTCCAAAGATGGTCATCGCACTTTTACTTTAGCTTACCTTGTGTATATAGTATATATATAAAGTGCGTTAACCCATTGCTGGGCAATGACCTCCTTCGGATTGCGGGTGGATTAACAGACATGTGTCAAAATTTCATTTTTATATTAGTTATATATATATATATATATATATATATATAAATTAAGTTCTTAAGGTGTGTCCGATCTTTCTTTAATAAAAATATACATAAAAAATAGAACAGTGTCCCCTGTCATGTTTCATTTTCAGGCTCAGCGTGGGGTCGCCCTAATTTGATGCGACTGTTGCTCAAATATAGTCGACGCGGGAGACAACGGACCCATTGTTATAATTTGAGCTGAGTCATATTTGTACAATTGGCATCATTTGTGATTTCGCACATAATTTTATTATATCATACATTTGAATTCAGATATTTGTTTATATTATAATAATGTTTCTGTTAATTCGTTTAAACGCTTATAATGCTTATTTAATTAATGAATAACACATATATGTATGTTGATTATTATATACAATTTTAAATCGTTACTTTATAAAAGCGAAATTTGTAGCAATTAAAAAATGTATTGGAAATAACTGACGGGACATTAATTCTTTGCTGATTTATACTTTTTTTTTATAATATAGCTAGGCGGACGAGCATATGGGTTACCTGATGGTAAGTGGTCACCAACGCCCATAGACATTGGCATTGTAAGAAATGTTAACCATCGCCTACATCGCCAATGTGCCACCAAACTTTGGAAATAAGATGTTATGTCCCATGTGCCTGTAATTATACTTGCTTACTCACCCTTCCAACCGGAACACAACAATACCAAGTACTGCTGTTTTGCGGTAGAATATCTGATGAGTTGGTGGTACCTACCCAGATGAGCTTGCACAAAGCTCTACCACCAGTAAGCCGTATTGTAAAGTAGCTGTGTGTAAGTACTGGATTATTTTTAATATTTAAAGATAGAAGGAAATTATACATTCTTATATAATTATACTTACATAGGACGCTGAGCTGCACAGTACTGCGCATTGGCATATCCCTCTGCAATGCTTCATGTTTCGCTTCGCATGTAAAATCAGCATAATCGTCATCCGCTGCCGCTTTAAAATGAACCCTGTTGACAAAAAAAGACGGTATAATTTTCATTGAAAAATTACTGAATTGATAAGGCTTATTGTACCGAAATTGGTGTCAAATAATATTTAAAAATTAACGTGCTACAGCGCCATCTGCTGGCGAGTTAACAAAGTTAATACAATAAGAATATTTTCCATGATAAAAATCATAAAATGCCAAACATGCTAATCGGTCAAGTGAAGTCTATTAATATAAAAAAGATTTTTATAAATATATATAGATAAATTTATACACGTTTAAATTTCGGACATATTAGGGCGCTTTCAATTTAGACGATTGGTGCCGAACTGCTGCAGTCCGGGTATCGTACTGCGCACGGGCGGTTATGATTTTTCATACAAAATGTCTCGACGCAAAGTCGTGCGACAGCAGTGCGGCGCACGTCCGTTGGCGGAACGGCAACAACCTGTCTTAGTCGTTGTTCGCTAGTGTTGTGAACGCATCGTGTTTCTTAGACGTTTTCGTGCATACCTACCTAATTATGGATGATTTAAATACAGAAGATTTTATAAATGACCAGTTTTATATTTTAAAGAAAACATTGGCGACGCCCTAGTACGGCGTCGTTTATGTTTCTGCCGAAGCAAGAGAACTAACAATAACACTTCCTCGTCAGAGTCCATGGCACCGACTAAAGTTGGGTATCTCTTCAAATAAGACGATTTACGTCGTACTGCTGTCGTCCGGCAGCAGTACGGCTCATGGTCGTAATAACCGTGCGGCAGCAGTCCGGCACCAACCGTCTAAATTGAAAACGCCCTTATACGAGTATTTTTTAACATGACGGGAAATAGTCACAATTAAATGTAATATCGCAAATAATTAAAGATTAATAAAAAATATTACAACAATAATAATGAGTCCACTGCTGGACAATGGTTTCCCCAAAGGATTTCCACGCCGTTATTTAACATAACTTTAAATGAAGTACATATATTGGGATTTCCATTAACAATAATATTATAAAGCTTTATTCTTCGTCAAGGCAGTTTTAAGCCGTGACATTTTATAGCTTAAATAGCGAAAATTCAAACAAACACGGCTTATAGTTAACACGAGATGTCGGGACTGACGTCAAATTAATTCCGTATTTAATATGGGATAATGCAGAGAATTTATTTATAACAGTTTTGATTTGATTCTGTTTCATTAGGATTTTGAAATGTAAGAGATTTATTTATGAACTATGGGATTAGAATTGATAATGTAGAATAATTTATATACATGTGTTATTATTGACGAACGCGGACCAGCCCGCACCGACGCACAATAGAAAGAATCCGTAGCGGTGCGTCGGATCCTTAAATATCTTTAAAGGCGGAAGAGGCAGCGATATAGCGTTACCTTCACTTTGCATTTAAACATGACAGATTGACCACCCGCTAAGGGGAGAGGGAGAGAGTTGAGCTTGTTTCTTACCAAGTTTTATCAAAATCAGTTCAGTACTTTATCCTTGTAAGTGACAGACAGGGTTGCTTCCGCATTGATAATATTATTTATTTAACACTTGTTGCACAACATATAAACAAGATAAGAGAAATAGGAAACAATCAAGGAAAAAGAAAAATAAAAAAAATGGTACGCAAAGGCGGTCTTATCACTTATAGCGATCTGTCACAGACAACCTTTGGTGAAAGAATTTTTTGTAAGGGAACAGGTAAGTGTATTTGTACAGATTAGTATCAAAGTTTATTATAATTATAACGTATCTCGTTGGTGAATAACGGACAGTGAAATGTGTTACAGCTAAACGAATTCGTTGACAAACATTTGTTTGTCGAGCCAGTTTCAAACTTTCGTTAGAACTTCTACACGATGTCATATATTACGATTCATATATATCCCATGGATGTGACAGCTGAATATTTAATTTTATGTATTAATTATTATATTTTTATTAATTTTTTGTTAGGCGACATTTTATATTGTGTTTCAACTACTCTATTTTTAAATTTCTAACTGTGAGATTTTAAAAGAAATTAACGAACTAAAAATCGTACTTTTTTATTTGTGGCAGACATGAATATGTAATAGTAAAAAGTGATTATGCCTGTAAATGTCCCGACGCTGGCAAAGACCTCCTGTCGTATTGAGGGGAAGTTTTATAGTTTATTAAACCAATTAAGACTCTAATTGGATACGTATAGAGTAGAATTTTATCCAACATATGCTTATTAACTATATTTTCCTACATCATTGAATAGAAGAAATCATCATAGACTATTCAAAATCTCGACCAACGATATCGTTGAGGGTCACGGTTATTACTATTACCGTTATTATTACCACTAAGTTGCATATGTGTACGTAGATCATGCAAATACATTTTTAATATTGTTGTAAAAACTTTTATTAATGAATCTAACAACTTAATCAAGCTAGATTTAATGAAACTAAATAAAATGTCATCTATTTAACTTTCCCGTTCACATAAGATAACCAGCTTCTGAAATGTGACGCATAACTATGTAACGAGATTATATGCATAAATGCATAGCGTATTCAAAAACTTTCTGAGTTTTATGCGCGACATGCAAATGAGAGACAACATTTTCACGTATATATAATTTAAATTTCGAACGTTTTTAATGTAAATTATGTAACTGGTTGTCATTAATTAAAGCGTTCTAAAATTTAAAAAAAAAATTGCTGTCATTTTTGACATAATAAACCGGGACATACTTTAAGGTGAAACCAGGAGGTTTGTACTTAACTGGTTGGTTGAGGACTACTCACAGCTTAGGTTTCAATGTAAGTCAATGTAATAACGCACAAGGGACGCAACACCTTGGATCCCATGAGTGGCGGCGCGTAGATGGTGTTGGAAGCTATATTATCCAAAGGGACCATTTACAAATCTCTCTAATATATATATAACTATATTTATTTATCGTATACATAGCACTTATAACAGCATATATGTATGTATGTTTTCGAGTAGAATTTTTTTATAGTATCTGCTTTGTTGTAACTTAACACTAGATGGCGTTGCCGCACAATGACCTCACATAAACGTATAAACCGTTCAAGAGTTACGATACTTCGTGCCACGTCAATAGTAAAATGGTTTACGGGATGCCTAGTAATGTGAAGGTCGCAGGTTCAGTCCTGAACCCTTGGGTTGTCGATCCCACTTTTAATAGAAGTTGTACTTTTAATTGATGTGAAGATTGTGAATATTAGTAGTATTGCTGGTTCTCTATATAAATGTATTTTGGTGTTAGTTTTATTGGATCAAGCAGCTTAGATGACCTTCGTCATTATAATCAGGTATTCATTATAAGCTCTAAATCGTCTAACTTTAATCCTCAATAGTGACTTGTCATAGCCTCAATGTTTCATTAAAATGAAATACTTTGTAAAAATCGTTTAACTAGGGTATAAATTAAAAAAATAGTACCCTTTTTAGTACCGTAGTGGTAATTTGATCTTCTTTTTGATAATCGATAAATATTTCCTTATATTAGAATTTATAACATATAATACATTTTAATATTAGTGCCTAACACGTATTTCGTAATTTCGTTCAGTAACCGTTTTAGAAAAACGCCATAGTACCCGACTACGCTCAAAGACACATCCAGTAGAACGATAAAAGCATCCACAACTTTGTACATTTTACAAAAGTAATTTATATTTTGTCCGTCTATTTGTAGATCGTTTAAGTGTAAGGGACGTGAGCTGTTTAAACTTTACTCATATTTAAAGTTGAATATTTTGAATGTTGTTCAATTTTTTTTGTTTGTACAGTTTTTTGTCCAGTTTGAAAAACATTACTATATATTATAAAACAAAGTCGCCGCGTATATCTGTCTGTGTGTACGCGATAAGCTCGAAAACTTTCTAACGGATTTTCATACGGTTTCCACAAATGGACGGGGTGATTCACGAGGGAGGTTTAAGCGTATAATTAATTATGGTTTTGTGTATATTGCCTCAAATATTCTCTAAAGGAATGCGTACATTTCAGTTTAAAATTTGATCAATTTTTTTTTCAGCTTTCTGCCGTTCACTGCTGGACGAAAGCCTCCCCCACAGAACGCCAACCATCCCGAACGTGGGCAGTCTGCATCCAACCCGTACCGGCCACCTTTTTTAAATCTGGGCCACCTTTTTTAAATCTGGTCCACCTTTCTTTAAGGCGCCCTACATTACGTTTGCCTAAGCGTGGTCTCCATTCTAACACGCTGGCTCCATCGGCCATCGATGGGCCTGGAGACATGACCAGCCCACTTCCACTTCAGCGAGCTAATTCTATTCTTTCTTAACATTTTTGAAATTTAATCAGAGCAGATAAGAGCAGAGCAGTCCCAAGAGCAGCACGCAATAGTTATAACGTTTATAAACAAATAACGAGTCACACAGTTTTGATTGTATCGTACTGACATAACCGTCCCTTAGCATCTAACCCTTGTCATGCTTGACGCAGATTGTCCTATGTGGAATAGTTTTGCAATGTGTATTTGATTTTATCACTCAATATATTGCGTTTATATTACACTATTGCCTTCGTCTATATACATATATACGACCTTATTTACATTGAATATCATAGAAGGGAGTGTACCACCAAGTGAAATTTATTTATTCAACTAGTTTTCGACTGCAGTTTTACCCGCGTATGGTGTAGGCATGTATGGTATCTAAATACCTTTTGTAATTATATTGTGAGTAATTGAGTACAAACTGATCCTTTATAACAATTTTCGAACCGAGAGCAATTACGATGTTTTTATTTTACGAATATCCCACATATATAAGGTTATTATAATGTTTTCTTATTTTATTATATATGTTATCTTATGTTTTTGTCTTACACTGATTTTGTTTGTTTGATTGTGCTTATATAGACTTGTTTTGACTAGGCATTATTTATTTACACACGGCCATGTGATCCCAAACTAAGCAGAGCTTGTACTATAGAAACCAGACAACTGATATACTACATATACTACTCTTCTTTTTTAAATACATACATATATAGATGATTACACCCAGTCTCAGGACAAACAGACATGTTTATGCCCACAAATGTCTGTCCTGGGTGGGAATCGAACCCACAACCTTCGGCGTGAAAGGCAAGTATCTACCAACCACGCAAACCGGCCCGTCAAATTTTACATTCAAAACCTATATATCCGATTAAAGATGTACAAATATTATTTAGTAGGTAATTAGTTGAACAATGTTATGTCTTCTGCATTCAAACGTCAAATCAATGACGACAGAAAGAGAGAAAACATATAAAAAAACAAACAACGTTCATAAGTAAGGCAACTTATCAATATTATCGTTAATTACAAATGCAAGTCATTATAATATCCATCTGTTGTATACCGTAACGCTGCTCCAATGCGGGTTGGTAGAATTCACATGTGGCAGAATTTCAGTGAAATTAGACACATGCAGGTTTCCTCACGATGTTTTCCTTCACCGTAAAGCACGAGATGAATTATAATCACAAATTAAGCACATGAAAATTCAGTGGTGCTTGCCCGGGTTTGAACCCACGATCATCGGTTAAGATTCACACGTTCTTACCACAGGGCCATCTCGGCTTGTATAATTAGTCCTAATTCACTGAGTTGATCGTAATGAAACTTTTTTATTATATACTATACATATAAAGTGTACTATTTATATACTATACATATAAGTATACTGTGCATGTCCGTTTGAGAACCACCTACTTATCAAATACAGCAATATTTAGTATTTTCGTGTTTCAGTTTGAAGAGTGAGTAAGCCAGTGTAACGGCAGGCACAAGGGACATAACATCTTAGTTCCCGAGGTCACCTACCTTTTACGCATTGACGATCTAAGGGACGCTTAATATTTTTTACAACGCCAAAGTCTATGGGTGATCAATTACCATCTGATGGCCCACTTGTCACTCAGCCTGTCTAATACTATAAATTTCCTAACAATATGTACTAAAAAGTTTTTTTGCTTTTTTTTTTAACAAAATTAGTATTGCTCTTCCGGTGGAGGCTGAGTGAGCTAGTGTAATTATCTCTAATAGCACTAAAAGCACTATCTCGGTCAGTTTTCACAAATGACGTTATAATATTAAAACCGTAGTTATGTTTTTTGTTAATAGTTTTAAATTTAATGTAGTCAGATGTTACCTGGATATTGTTGTGTATCTCATCGATTTCGGGTTCCCAGTTGGACCTTCGACTTCCTTTATCTCCTCACTTGACACTGAAACAAAATTACACGACAAATTATTGATTATTAATTAATTATATACAAAGGGATTTTTAATTTCGTATATTATTTAGTTTTTTTTTGTTATATTAATTAATCTTTATAAAAGCAATTGAAAATTGAGTTAAATATAGCCTTAATAAGGAAATAAGAATAATATAGCCTATAATGTATAACATATATTTTATTTGAAGACGTAATGGCTTTCATTTTCTATTATGTTTGTTAATGAGTTTAATTTCTTAACATACTGGTGGTAGAGCTTTGTGTAAGCTCGTCTTTAGGTACCATCCACTCATCAAATATTCTACCGTAAAACATCAGTACTTGGTATTGTTGTTCCGGTTTGAAGGGTGAGTGAGCCAGTGTAATTACAGGCACAAGGGACATAACATCTTAGTTCCCAAGGTTGGTGGCGCATTGTAAGCGATGGTTAACATTTCTTACAATGAAGAATGTCTATGGGCGTTGGTAACCACTTACCATCAGGTGACATATGCTCGTCCGCCTTCCTATTCAATAAAAAAAAGATCATTTCTTCATTCAAAGTATTTAAAGAAATAAACACAGAATAAATCAACAAAAACATTATTAAGCCTTTTGTAATGAAGAATGCGAATACATACAAAGGATAAATATACAAAAGTCACAAAGAGGGAAAAAAAGGTAATTTTTATTTATATTTTCACATAAATTACACGAGAACCAGCTTAGCCTAAATAAGATATGGTGTTAAACAATTAGAACAGTTTCATTCGTACGTGTATATTTGCATACTAAAACTATTAATGTTCCCAGTTAAAACTACCCTTAGACAAATAAAGTAAATGTAGACTATATAATAATTAGACCGGGCAGTGTTTTAAAAAATATTCATACAATAAACTATTACGTTAAAAGTATAACAAATTTCATAAATATTTTAGCTTTTTAAGTTTCGTACATAATTTTTATTATTTATTCAATGTTACTTCATAAAGTATGAAGTCTTAAATTTAAGAGAAGTAACTAACGTTATCACATTTTTTAGTTAAAATTATGTACATTATAATCATAAAGCCAAGCTATTTGTAAACGTGTATTATATTAACATTACTAAGCTAAGTTATCATTGTTATGAGAGTTGAACGCAAATTAATAATGCTCCACCTTTATACATTTACAACTCTACGTAGCGCCCTAGAGGTATATTCAGCTTAATTTTAGCAATTTAGGTGGAACAGTCCCTCTGAGAATGAGATAAACTGAGCCTTTGTGCACGACTGTAACAACAAAAGTAACGTTAATTTATTAAGAATTCCAGAATATTGTGGAAATGTACAAATTAATTAGTGCCTTGAATATTTCAAGGTTAAAACAATAAACTCCTAGGCTATTCACAATTCGCTCTTAGACTACATCATGCAGTCCTCTATATCTTCAATAAGTCTATAAAGCGCAAATATATTGATTACTCGCAGCTCGATAGATCAATTCTTCTAACAGTGAAATCCATTTTGATAATGAAGATGATAAAATCAATCGTGTAAGTTAACAAACAAAACATAACTTCAAATGATTTATTTAATTCGAAGTTTATAAATTTAGTATGTTAGTTATGTAAGTTGATAGACATAAAAATAAGGGGTCATGTTCGAGATTAAGCATCACGGTTCTCGGAAGCCCTTCATACATGTAAATATTTCAGAATATCTTACAAAGTACAAAATGAATGATGAATGAAATGAATTATAAACTCTAATGGAATTTTATACTCGGCGGCCATGTTTTGAATCCAAAACCTTCCATTACATTAATCTATGAAAGATATGGAATCTCTGTTGTTTGGATATAAGATAATTTAATAATAATATGGATATGGTTTTTATTATGTGTTTCATCATCGTCTGTATATGTCGGATGAAAATAAGCAATAAGTTTACGGATCAACCAGCATTTGTGGAATAAGAAAACTACTCCTCAAAGGGAGTGGAGACCTTAAACCAACAGTGAGACATTAAATGTCATGTAAAAACGGAAGAACAAAACGGATAAAAAACTAGAGAATATAATATGTAAAGAAAACACGATAAAATATATAAAAGTAAATCCATTAGGAAGATTCATACATGGAATGTTTTAGAGAAAATAGGCCGTAAATTTATATAAGCGTTGGTACATAAAAAGAAATTAAGACTGCGTTTATCTCGAATCTTGAAACGAGACGGCACTGTAGATGGAAACAATGTGAAAACAGTATGGGTATTTCGAGAGCTTAAGTTGTTCGCTTCAAAGGAAATTATTGTAAGGTTACGTGCTTGACTTAGAAGAAATATTAAGACATTTATTGAAGTTTGACTTTGAAAACGTTGCAATTTTTTATCAAGCAAGTCCCAGTGGATATCACGTGTGAGTCAAACTGATCCAAGTGTCAAGAGCTTGATATTGATTTGAAAAAAAGCATTGTAAGGGTGAGGAGGGAATTTGCATGTTTCTAGAGGAATCATTACATACATAACAAATGTTTTCGAGCATTTTGGAAGATTAATCTTCAAATATTGTAAGATGAAAATGGCTTTGGGAAACAGGGGTCTAAAGTTTATCGTTATTAGTTTTAATTGATCTTAAAGTCTTTACTAATATTATAAATGCGAAAGTAACTCTATCTGTTACGCATTCACAGTTAAACAACGAAGCGATTTTGATGAAATTTGGTTCGTATCAAGCTTGAACTGCAAGAAAAGATATTTTTCTAATTTTATATCTAAAATCTGTCCTCTCCAAACACGCGGGCGAGAACTAGTATTTAATATAAAAATCTTATCGGTAATCGAAAAATGTTTTCAAAGAAAAATTCTCGAATCTTCTAAAATTTATAGAGATGTTTCCGACGTCAATGAGATTTGACGAGTTTTGTGTTATAATATTCGGAAATTGACGATATCATTTGGTTGGAAATGGCATCGAGCTTAATTTAAGTTTTTCAATTTAAAAACCTATTAAGCGGATTGAAAGATTTTAGGCGTTTTTGTCTAAAGGAAATATTATCGCAGATATATCTGAACAAAAATATTAGGTGACCCACTTGCCAGCCTGCCTACCTAATACGATAAAAAAAATTACTCTCTGTATTTCATTAAATCAAAACTCTTTAAACTGTATTAACCAATGAGGTTATATGCATTTGTAGATCTAAATGACTCGTTTTATAGAGGTTATGACGTCACAACGGCGCGGCGAACAGACTCCATTTCGTGAAACTTAATCAAGACTTTTGTAAGTTAGTCTACGGATATATTATTCTGAAGTTTTTTTTTGTTATAATCTAAAACAGTTGTATTCGTGAAATATTTTGTAACTGGTCCTTATATTTATTGTTCAATTTATACTTTTGCGTTCTTAATTATAAGCGTTGTGTGTGTTTCTCTCTCCCTCTGTCATCATTGATTTGACATTTGAAAGAAGAAGACAGAGCACTGTAAAAACTAATAACCCCTTTAACAACAAATAGTAAAACTATGGAATAAAAATAAATATTTTTCTTTTTTTTTTGTTGTTCTTAAACAATGTAAATAATCATAAATTACACTTTTAAAATTTTATTTTCTTTTCTAGTATAGTTGACGATAATTTATATGTAATCTTACTTGATGTAAAGTGCTAGCGAGGTTCGATAAACAGATTATTAAATGATGTCAAGAAAATTGAAAAAAACGAAAGAATTTTCGTCGAAAAAACTTAATCATACGGAGATAAAACCGTTAAAATGTTTAATATATAACATAATATGACGTAAATATATGGAATTATTGATTATATCTAGGGCTCTGGGTAGGTGGGTACCTACCACTCATCAGATATTCTACCGTTAAATAGCAATAAACTTATTATTGTTGTGTTCTGGTTTGAATGGTGAGTGAGCCAGCGTGAATACACGCACAAGGGACATAACATCTTAGATTCCAAGGTTGGTGGCGTATTTGCGATGGAAGGGACGGTTAATATTTCTTGCAATGCCAATGTCTATAGGCGGGGGTGAGCACTTACCATCAGGTAACCCCTCCACAAATAGTATAAAAAGAAAAATCCTTGAACAGGAAATTCATTTATGTGTCGGGACGGCACGGTAGTATGCGCAAGCGATCCCGTGACGTCCCCCGACAAGATGGAGTGGGTACCGCTGGTTTTTCAGTGGGTATTCCGGCGCCTTCAGCGCCGACGAGTCCCACATACCCCCCACCTTATGTGGGGGAAACACATAAATGTGTTTTTCCAGCGAGAAAAAAAAAAAGGAAATTAATTTATATAATAATTGCGGATATTTTTTCACTAGCCAATTTATTTAAGGTTTTAACAGAAAAAACTCATTATTCAACATAGGATAAAATATATTAATAATGTATGTAATGTATGTAACGTAACAGCCTGTGAATGTCCCACTGCTGGGCTAAAGGCCTCCTCTCCTCTTTTTGAGGAGAAGGTTTGGAGCTTATTCCACGCCGAAGCCGAGATGGCCCTGTGGTAAGAACGCGTGAATCTTAACCGATGATCGTGGGTTCAAACCCGGGCAAGCACCACTGAATTTTCATGTGCTTAATTTGTGATTATAATTCATCTCGTGTGTTTACGGTGAAGGAAAACATCGTGAGGAAACCTGCATGTGTCTAATTTCACTGAAGTTCTGCCACATGTGAATTCTACCAACCCGCATTGGAGCAGCGTGGTGGAATAAGCTTCATGTAATGTATGTACATTGAATAAAAAAAAACTACTAAGTTTCTTGTCGATATTTTGAACCGTGACCGATGTTAACTTTATTAAGAAAGGACGATTCCTAAGTGCTTGGAAGAGCTCACTTAAATACAATTTATATTGATTATTTTGTTAGCTATGTCATTAAATACTCTTCATATATATATATATATATATATATATATATATATATATATGAAGAGTATTTATAACTATCAACACATACAGTTCACTGGTTATAACAAGTGAATATTAAACGAAGATTGCGAATTCAAACCAGGCTGCAATTGAATGTTCCTGTGTTTGCATACAGTACTCTGTGTTAAAGAAAACTTCCACGTGTGTATCCAACCCGCATTTGAGCGTGGTGGAGTAAGCTCCAAATCAATACAAAAACGGAGAAGGCCGTAAATGTCCCAATGCAAGTCGCATTAGGACATTTACATAGGTTGTTACTTTAATTTATATACACTGTTACTTTAAATTTTACTTTCGACAATCCATTTAGATGTTAATCACTAGATGGCGCTGCATCACATCAACTAGATAATATTGTACTTCTATACTATAACTCACAAGCACACAAACAAGCCTGGTTTAGTTTTAATTAGTGAATAAAAAACGATTCAATTTTTGTCGATTCTTCTCAATAGATGTGATATCTATTTAATTCTAGTTAATAAACTACCGTTTTATTTTACTTCGTCAATGAATCAGACACTTAAAATAAAAGCCCCCTAAAATAAAAGTTAAAAATTTTGTTGTTAATCTATTAAGAAGTTGAGTCATGATATATTGCATTAATTATATTGAGTGATTTACAATAAAACGAATTTTAAAGTAAGAAAAAAAAACAAAATTAGAATAATCCGTTTTTTTATAGGGCGAGAAAAAAAAATTAAGGTTTTTCGTTCAATTTACTGACCCCTAAAACAGCAGATAGCAACCTAATAAAACTTTATACCATAACAATTCCAATTCCACCATTAAACCAACGAGGCAAATAAAATTACGATACAGGAAAAATAGCGTATTTCAAAATACATTACGCCGTACATAGACATCAAGGAAACTGGAAAATCCCGTGAAATATTATAACGAATGGTTCCGTAACATTAATTTTCTTTATTACAGTAGATCACTGTGAAATTGTTTCATTTTAGATCGTTTTTATTTAACCGCAAGGAATTTGTATTATACCGTTTTGTACAATGTAGGAAAAATATGAAAATATTACGATTATTTTAAATAGTAATAATAGGAACAGGGATTTATTTATTGTAACAGCCCACTGCTGGGCTAAGTTATCTTTTTCTCTATAGAAGGTTGGAGTATATCCCGCCATGTTGTGTTACGTGTTGATTTCATATGTGGTATTAAATTCAACACAACAATTCAACTCCGATTCGAAGCTGTGATCTTTGCCTAACAATATTAGCTGGTCAATTAATATTATTATTAATATTACTTTTATTCATTTAATCGAGATTGATATACGATGACAAACGTTTTGAATTTTTAAGTCATAAAGGGGGTTCCCTTGTTTGTTTCTACGATCATATAAATACACTACAAACGCACATGCTATATACAGCAAGAAATAATCAGTTATGTGTTAAAGTGTATTAAGGAAGGGTAATGATTTGTTGTCGTTGGAAAAAGCTTTTTATAATAATTAAAGATATTTATTACTATGAGCCGAGATGGTTCAGTGGCTGTTTTTGTTGGCTGTTACAATTTTATTATAAATAACCTATTATTTTTAATTGTTTTTTTACATACGGAACCCTAAAACCACAAGGGTCATTCCGTAAACAAGAACGTTTTGAAGTACACTCGAAACGGAGCTCAAATTTATTTCGAGTCGGTGGAGTAATGATAATTTACCGGAAAAAATTACATAAGCTTTGCTTGTAAGGAAAATTTGTAAGCTGTAATTTCACCTTTATTATACACCATGCCACAAAGGTAGTATAGGCAGTGGGAGAAATTTACACTCACCATTTATACCCCTCCTGAATTATATTTCTTCTTTAATTTATAATCCGTGTGCATTCGCAAATGGGCCACCTGATGGTAAGTGGTCATTTCCCTACCACAGATATTAGATAGTGTGAGAAATAATAACACCCTACATCCTCAACGCGCCACCAACCTTGGTAACTAAGCTAGTATATGTCTGAGTAGAGTTGTGTTATAAGTTCCAAGGGCGGAACGAACTTAGCCTAAGTGTGGTACATTAAAAATTGTTTCTATAATATTAAAAAAAAAAACGTTTTTAATAACATTATTAATGCAAGATAATCTCTTCTTATATCTGATAAAAAAATAAAATAGGGCTTAAATCCTATAAAAAAAAATTTATACCCCCTGAAGGGGTGAAATGAAATTATTAATTCCAACATTCATAAATAAAGGTTAAACGTGTTTATTTAAATAATAATAATCTAAGGATTATTAAATTTAATTTATCAACCTTTTTTATACAAGTAATTTGTAATAATTTCGACAATTTATTTGAGCCTTAATCTGACGTGGCGTCATTATAAATTATTTTTATGTTTGACCTTTAATTTGATTTGGAAATATAATGGAAAAAGCCCGACTTTATTATTTTAAATTGGAATAAGATAATATTTGCTTTAATTAATGAAACAAAATGACGTTAACGAAAGCTTGGACTTCTAAATATTTTTAAATTAAACATTTCTTACAGTGTGCTTAGTTTGAATATATCTTTTTTTAGGTAAATGCATCATCTCCTTGTGAGGAAATAGGTAGGTAGCTAACTCCACCATGTAGCTCCAATGTGTATGGTCATTTGATACAGGTAGGCTTCCTCACAAAGTTATTCACCGTCGAGCACAAAATACATTAATACAATTAACCACATAATCACTCATAGTATATCCGGATTTGAACCCACAATCCTCAAAATCCGTAACCTAGCTGTGGGTTAATCACTGTCACTTTACTTTTAGATTCATTCAGGTAAAAAAAAAAAATATTCCAAAGCTATTAAAAGAGAAGGGATCATTGGAATTAATATGGATTACAAAAACGATTCAATTTAGAAGCGATTAATCCCCATCCGCGTCGTTGGGCACAGAAAGTAAAAATCCCATTAATAGGTGAAGAGAATCGCAAATATTAGCGTTTTTATCGGTTAATGTCTTTAAGTAGAATGGTAATATTCAGTTGGAAACACTGATGTAATGTCTCTAAACACGGGTAGCTATTATGCATAAAATTTAAAACACCAATTACTATTCTGAAGGATATAGTAAATTACCATTGGTATGCTATTTACTTATCCGATGGCTACAAAAAACGGATGGTGAATGTATGACAATATGACTGATATTGTGTGGTTTTTAAAAAGAGAGTGATGGCCATATATGCTGCCTGATGTTAGAGGTCCCCACCGGCCAGAAATATTGGCGCTGTCGGTATATAAACTATTCCTTATATCGCATATAATAAAAGTCTTGTAGAAGCTGTAAAAGGAACCTTGGGCATCCATTAAATAGCATGTGAAGTGCTTCAACCAACACTATCATCGTGTGGGATCAGCCCACCAAATACATCTCCAAGAGGGATAGCGCCAAATATTTTTTCATGCATTACAAGTAACAAAGACCGCAAATAAATACGATAAAGGCAAGCCTAATATTTTTCCAATTTTAAACTCAAAATGATGTAGTTATATAAAGGTATTTTAAAAAATTTACTTCGTATTAGTTATTATTATAATTGATTGTAAATTTACTCGATACGTGAAACTGTATCGATAATTGGTCACATCACTAATTGGCGCTATCTCGTCATTAATTAAGCAAGTTTTCGATATCAATTAGTAAACAATTGCCGTTCACTATTAAATTGGGACTTATTGGCATCGGTTATCGATCTGTTTTCAGCACTACTAAAGTTTTTGAGGTTTTTACCGATATCTCTTTCGTAATACTGACCGATTTTAATAAAAGTTTCATCAAAATCGATTACAATAACGTGAACAATCGTCTATATGTGTGTTTCTTCCAAAGAACAAAAGAGATATATAGATTTAAAAAAATAGCTTAATGAACATGTAACAAATAATTAGAAGAATATTTGTAATAAAATTGACAACACGTTTGCCAAATATCTTTATTTATTAAATAGGTAGATGGACGAACGAATCGGCCCGATGATAAGTGGTCACCATCGCTCAAAGACACTGGTGCTAGAACTATAAACCGTTCCTAACATCGCCAATGCGTCACCAACCTGGGAAACTAAAATGTTGTGCCTTGAGGTTGACACTGGCTCAATACCAAATATTGCTGTTTGGCGGTAGAAAATGTGATCAGTGGCTGATGGACCCAGACGTGCAATGGCAAAGTCCTATCGCCAAGTCACAGTATATCATCATCAGTATATATACGTAGATATATTGAATCAAATTGATTACAAAACGATGATTACAATAATAGAAGTGACGTGTGTCACAGCTGTCAATCCATCCCGTTTATTGAAAAAAGGTTGTTAAAATTAAATGCAATATTCATATCTCTCTGAATGAAAATATGAAACGAATATTTTGATATATCTGACAGAAGGTGTCATTATGTGTTTTTTTTGCTATGTTTTACTTCATTTGTTATTAATATTCCAAAAGATTAGTCTTTTTTTTAAATGCCTATTCGAAAAAGAACATTATATATATATATATATATATATATATATATAAGGTAAGGTAAGAGTATTATTATATAAGTAGTAGATGTGTAATTTATTTATAAAGAAATCCCTGTTGCTAGAATTGTGTAGCGATTGTGTATTTCTTTGCTTCTTCAAAAGTCTTGTATTGCCCTCCAGTTTCCTTGGGTAGTGCCTCAATCGGCAATATTTTCTCAATCGAATTTGACCCAACTGGGTGGATGCAAAGTTGGTCCATTAGCTCCTTTTTCAAGAACGGTCTCAACACCATAAGTAATTTGTCAACATATGACGGATTTATTTTAATTTGTTGGTTGTATATGAATACTCATCGCCTTTTGTAAATTTTTTTTTGAACTGGCGATATTCGTTTTTGATTCATGATCAGTTCCATCCACGTCACCACGTTTTGGTGTTATAAAAACCTTTGCGAACTTTATTTATTTATTTAATAGAAACATTAACAATATACATATTAAATGGCGTCATACATAACATTCACGGAGAAAAAATCAACTTCTGATATGTATATCGATTATAAGTGTACACAACATTCACAAAGTATCGCGTCAACATAAAATACATTAAAAAATAATTATTATTAAATAAATAAATAAGAAATAATATCCTGGGACTTTATTCACACACGGTCATCTGATCCCAAATTAAGCAGAGCTTGTGCCATGGAAACCAGACAACTGATATACTACATATACTACTTTTGTAAATACATACTTGTATAGATAATTACACCCAGACTGAGGACAAACAGACATTTTCATGCACACAAATGTCTGTCCTGGGTGGGAATCGAACCCACAACCTTCGGCGTGAAAGGAAGGTACCTACCAACCACGCCAAACAGCTCGTCATAACCTTTTTTTTGACCTATAAACTAAATATATGAACTTGGTACGGCACGTTGTTATATGTTTGCGTTTACTATTTAAGACAATAACTTTATACTACAATTTTAAACATCTATAGAGTTATACTATTTTTGTAATAGCAATTCCGTATTTGGTTGAAATAGCACGGTAATAATCATGAGGATATAGTTTTGATGATAAGGAATGATTTATATAGAAAAATGCCACCCATAACTATCTTTTCTCGAATGTTACCAAAATCATAGCGGGATATTGGATGTCGATTTTCGTTTTATGCATGACTAGACTCAAAAGATAATGTAGAACTAGATTTGGCTCGTACGAATCAAAAATATAACTGGAAAGTCACACCTAACAGATGCGAAATATAGAAATTGATGGTTACTGAAAGAATACCAATGAATGAATACGCTAAATAAGTAAAAACATTGAGTTCGGTTGGTGAAATAAAGATATTTTTATTATTTTTATAATGAAATGTGCAGGACGAGATAAGATCGGCGGCATAAAAAGAAGCTTCATGTCGTTTGCCGTCACGACATACAAGTCGGTCAAGGCGCGTCAATATATGTTTAACATAAAAAATCGATTTGTGGTATTTCGGTAAATACTACAGGGATTCACTTTAATTCTATTCAGCCATAGCTATTTCTTCTACCGGCATAAAGCTCACACATTCTTTTGTTAATTACAGATATAATCACATGGCATTTAACACCGGACTGGGCGCCACGTGACGTCAATAATTTTTTATAAAACAGATTGTAATCTATGCGTTTTAACGTTCAACCTCTTCAGTTTAGTAACAGACAGCTTTATTTATAAACATTAATTAAAAAATGCTGTGTCTCTTTTTCTTCAAATGTCAAATCAATAATGACAGAAAGAGATACATCAGTGCAATCAGTGAGGACGAAAATATTTTGAACTTTTGCAATTTTGAAAAGAAACGTTGTCCCATCCAGTGGTTCTGTCTATCGAATGTCAACAACTCAATAAATGTGACTGACGCTTACTCGAACCTTTGATTCCAATATGACTTGAGCTGACACCTCTGCAATTAGGATTCCGTTTTTGATACAAAAACCATACGTTATAACTTTTGGGATATTTCGTACCATACAATTCGATTCATAGCGTAATAATATTGGCTTACATGCAATGTAAAAGTAGCAGGTTTGGGCCTTCAGCTAGTTGGCCTTGTTATCTCCACTCCTAACAAAACTACGCTTAATTGAAGGGGTAAGTAGGAATATTAGTCATTCCTTAGAAAACAGGCATTGCTGGTGTGTTTAAAAAATACGCAGAGGACTGGTGGTATAAATTCCGATCCATCCAAACGGTCCACGGTGCTTAGAACACGCGAATTTTAATCAAAGATTGAAGGTTCGAACCCGAGCAAGCGTCACTGTATTCCTCATCCTTTGTGGGAAAATAAGCATCGTTTGAAAATGTGCTGAAAAATTGTCACATAATTCACTGATTTACATTTAACCAGCATGACGGAATATGAACCCCAAGAGCCCAGACAAGAATCATTTAAACAGCAGTGGGGTATACAAACAAAAGCCTACTATATTTTAACTTTACGGATACTAATCAACGCGTTTATTGCTCACTTGATCATAACTAATTTGTCTGCACAACAGAAAGGGCGCCATTGCAATATCCAGCTACGAAACACAGCGAGGCATGGCTTTGTACCACGTTACGAACAAAGTCGATGAACAAGAATGATTCTCGTTAATACGTCCAAAGCGACCAATGGCTATTGCGCTGAGTGTGCTACCTTATATTTAAACAAAGCGAACGTGTCATGACATGTTTGTTACCATGAGATGTTTGTTAGTTGGTAGTTTTTCTTCCTAATATTAAAAAGGGAGATTTGATTTTTTGTATGTTTGTTTATAATAAACTCAATAACAACTTAACCGATTTTAAAAATTCTTTCATTTATAGAAAGATACATTATCAGTGTAACATAGGCTATTTTGTGATCAAGTCGGGACGGGAATTTTTTATAAACCGGAAGTTCCACATAGATTGTATCCTAACTAATACTATGAATGCGAAAGCGACTTTCTTTGTTTATTTGTTGCGTTTTCACGTCTCAACTATTCAACAAATGATCATGAAATTTTGCATACACGTATAGTTAACTGACACCCCCCTTTGCTGCAAACTCGACGGAAACTATAGCTCTACGATAATAGTGTTTGAAAGTATTCAAAAACGATTTTTTTATTGAAGTATGCTATTATGAGCATGCGGATAATTGCAATACCATTTTTTAAGCTATTACTTATATTCCTATTTACAGTGCGTATTTCGCCTATCGCGTCATTATAATATTAAGTCACACATATAGATTCTACTGAAACCGGTGCATCAACATGTACATGTAATTATAATGTTGAATATTCAAATGATATATTTCAATATGAATATTATTTACATTTGGAATTTAATATTATGAATGTGTAATTATAATTAAATGAGCATCTTAAGCACCAGCCCAAATGAAAGGAGAAACGGCATGCAGACAGGCTCACCATCATAATTAACTGCAGTTAATGAAAAGAGCTCGATTCGAGCAAAAAATGAAGGCTTATTTAGCGGTCTTCTAAAAACTCTCTTTAACAGCAATTACAGTGTATTCCTCGTTTTTCCACAATGAAAAACAAAGTTCCCGCCCTATTTTTAGTTTGGGTCCATTTTGAAATTAAACAAACTACCGGAACGCAATTCGGAGCTTTTAAGCTGATAATGGCGGTAAAGTTTTAGTTTGGAAATTCGAGTCGTAAAGCCTTCGCTCACAAACGTTCCGTAAACTTCCAACGCGAAATTAGCTCATAGCCCATTAAAAATACGAATTATTTTTGTTTGACCCGGAAACAGTGATGGTATTATGTTTGTAATTTCATTGAGAGACCAACTCTTATTTATATAGCAGAGGAGATATAAAATCTAGATTAGTTATCAGCATTGGCGCTTGGAAGTTTGATGAATATCCTTACCTCATTAGTGTGGTACCTACAATATTACTCATATATTTACTTAGTTGTAGGATTTTGTCAAAAATGAGTGGGTACTCATCATATAATTTACAGCCAAAGAGCAATGCTCAGTATTGTTTTGTTTTGATTGGGATGGTAAGTGAGCCTTTTATTCTCGCTGGAAAAATGCATTTATGCGATTCCCCACATGAGGCAGGGGGGTATGTGGGACTCACCGGCGCTGAAGGCGCCGGAATACCCACTATAAACCTTGAATTGTTGGGGAAAGGTGAGTGACCTTTCCCCAACAAGGTATTTAACATGTTTAACATTAATGATATAAGGATTGGTTAATATTTCTTATGACACCAACGTCTATGGACGATGGTGATCTTTACCATCAGGTGGTCGATATGCCCATCCGCCTATATTATAAAAAAACATAGAAATACTAATTTGTGTTTTTTAATTAATTCACATACCTGATATATCTATTTCTATAATATTTATTAAGCACTTCAGAAGAAATAAACACAAAAAATAACTATCATTTATAAAAACGAATACAATATTATTAACGATTCGAAAAATATTTTAAAATGATATATCAAAAGGCATTTCAGACGTCCAGATTAAAACTGACTGAAAATCGATGACGTCACGACCACTCGATATCAGGTTGATAGGGAAAAATATTTTTTTTTTTTCGTCATGACACATGTCAGATGCACGGTGTCGGTTGTAAAATGCTGAACTTTAATCGTCGACGTTGATTTTAAGATTTTATGAATTACTATTGTTGTGACTGAAATACATGATATCACCAGTAGTAGCCAGTAACAGCCTGCGAATGTCCTACTGCTGGGCCTTTTCTCCCGTTTTTAGAAGAAGATTTGGAGCTATTCTACCACGCTGCTCCAATGCGGATTGGTGGAATACACATGTGGCAGAATTTCAGTGAAATTAGATACATGCAGGTTTCCTCACGATGTTTTCCTTTACCGTCAAACACGAGATAAATTATGATCACAAATTAAGCACATGAAAATTCAGTGGTGCTTGCCCAGGATTGAACCCATGATCATCGGTTAAGATTCACGTTCTTACCACTAAGATACATAAGTTGGCACAAATACATAATATGTGTGTGTCAAAACTATTTACGACAAGTTACTTTTATAGTAAGTTAAGTAATCATTGTTTACTACTACAATAAAACTAAATAAACTACAATAAAAAATAATGTCACTTTTACTTTTGGAATATGTTTTCAATATTAACAATTTAATAAAATTTTATTTATTTTATTAAAATTCATTATACTATTTCAACAAAATCTCATGATTTTTAAAGACGCTAAGACGCTAACTTAATACCCCCAAGGTCTGTTAACTTGGGACGTTTGAACCCGTGACTTTGTATGTGAGTTGTTAATATTTATATAACAAAATAATATTTGTTCACGAAATATATTAATTATTACTCAAAGTTCATTGTATATTGATTTTAAATTAGGAGCTTTTAAAATAATTGAAACGCTGTGTTTAGGCAATTATAGGCTGTGACAGCTTCTTTATTCTAGGCCATGGAATAAAACATCTTGATCCTATTATTTTCTTCTTTTTTTATAAATTAGGTGGACGGGCAAATGGGTCACCTGATGGTGTCACCAATGCACCATTAACCTTGGGAACAAATATGTTATCCCTCTTGTAGTTAAACTGGCTCGCTCACCTTTCCCCAACAATACAAAGAATTGCTGCTACTCAGACGGGTTTGTACAAATCGTTTTTATTCCGCCTATCTCTTTTTAGCTAAATATAATATGTATGTTATTTAATGTTTCTTCAATAAATTAAGGCGAGATCAAACTTTTATCACGTATATTTTTGTTAAATAACAAACACACAAACGCAATATAAATAGAACGCTCTTAAAAATATTAATTTGCTAATTAACCAAACTTTGTTTACAGTTTTTCGAGTTAAATTACTCATTTAAGTGTAATTAATAAGTAAATTAGGAATAAACATACCTTTTTCGCCTTTGATTTCTTGGTTACCCCTAAACCACACGATCTTGGCAGCTGGCTTGGCATTCTTGACTTGGCACTCGAGAACCACATCCTCCCCTTCTTTCACTTCAAGCTTTGAGTTGTGAGGATGATTGACTATTTCTACCGCATTTGGGGGAGCTGTAACAAAACAAAAACTTATTTAATAATAATGTAATTAGTAAATACTCAGCTAAGATATACTTCCGCCAAGTATTTAAAATACCGAAATCATAATTGAAGATTGCGCATTGGGGAGCAGCTTTTTGGAAAAAGCTCCAAGCCTTCTCCGCAAGAGCATCAGAGCGGGCTATTTCTTTACTTTTTTTACATTTAAACTGACATATGGCATGACACAATTCTTTATTATAAATTGTTATTTAAAATAGAGAAATATTTTATCCATTTTTAAATTTAATAGCTTAGCGGCTCATGACTCAAATATTGAAGCACTCGTGTTCCATTTTAGCACTATAATGCAATTCTTTTAGAAATCACTTAATTAGTCACAAGTGAAATGTTGACAACCGGGTTAGGGTGATATACTATTTTGATGCGTGTTTTCTTCAAATGTTATAATCATTATGGTCAATGTCGCATATCGCTTTTAGATATTTCACGATCGATTTATGCGATTTCTGCTATACAAGAATTTGTTACCTTTAAGTTCGGAAATGCTTTATTTATGTTCTAAACATATTGGTTTTAAAATAATCTTTTTAATTTTAAAATCTTTAAGTTTCAGATCATTTAAGCTTTCGAATCTAGTTTCTGTTTTGTTCATAACTTATAACTTAACTTCAATTTAGAATAACTTAATATAAGTTTCTTCGTACATGATAAAACTCGAGTATATTAATTACGATATTTCATGGGAATTATATTTAATAATTAAAAAATAAATTATCTGAAGCTATAAAATCTGGATATATTTAACATTAGTTTTCGCCCGCGGCTTCGCCCGCATTATAGAGGGGACAAGGGGACAAGGGGGAAAGGGCCAAGGAATTAGATAAAAAAATAACCTATATTCTTCCTTGGAGTTCAAGCTTGCTTCTTACCAAATTTTATCAAAATCGGTTCAGTGGTTTACCCAGTTACTTTCAAATTTATAATATTAATATTTATTGGTATTTAAATAAGACTTGTGTCTAAGTTAATACTGTTTATTTGTCGAGTTGGTTATATGTATTTATGCATTTTTTTAAATTCCTATATTTAATATTGCTATAGCAATAAAACCGCCGTATAGCCTGTATTACATATAATGAAGTAATATGATGTTTTTATGTGTGTGTGAAATTAATAATGAAATAAGTTGTAATTGTTACTTATCATTTATACTATCACTAAAACAAAAAACGAAAAAAAAAATCTTTGTATTGCTCTCCTGCAATTTGAATGGTTAGTGAGTCAGTGTAATTATAAGCACAAGGCAGATAATATTTATATATAGATAGTGAGAATTGGTTTATAATTTTTAAATGCAATATCTATGAGCAAGACTTCGAGGTTAGTAACTCGTCATCTTACTAAAATATAAAGAATAAGCAAAAGATAATAGCATTATATTAACTTATTCTACTTAAAATTAGAACCGAGAACGAAAATGCAAAGTCAAATTCACTCATACTTTAACCAGATATTGTCTAAATACTCGAATTTACGATTCCATTATTTCGATTTTCCGCCTACCTGGCCTCCCCTTAGATCGAAATGAAATGGTGTATTGTTGTATATGAAAATAACAGTATCTATCGGTCCGCTATCTGTGATGTGAGCGTTTAATGTAGGGTTTGTCGGATGACATATTTTGGTTGATTTAACACATATTACCAATGTGTTTGCATAACTATGGATATACAACCCTTAAGGGTATTTCACTTCCAACAGGGGTTAAAGAATATTTACGTAATATATTGCTGATCTTGTTTGTTTACTTTTATTAAATGTCTTTTTTACGTGCGATTTAAGCACATATATTGTAAAAGAATGGTTATAAATGGTAATTTTTTTTTTATAATTTGAAAGATGTACCGTCTATATATTAAACACTAACCATTTTTTGCACATTAGAATGGTTACAATGACCATTTACCATTTATATTTTTACCTTATATTATATTCACACATATAAAAACGCATCACGCATAAAAATCTTTAACTAGATATTCTTATTATATAGTAATATTATATACAAATACTTGTACAATATACAATCTATTTTAAGAGAGACTCAATCGACTGTAAACATTTTTATGTAATGTAATATATATTAGCGAAATAGTAATTTTATTATATATATATATATATATATATACAAATATTATTTTGTACCTTATAACTCAATGAATTGGTTGATGAATAGGTTCATAAATTAAATAAACAAATTATCAATCAATTTAACAAAATTATCTTACATCTACTGACCTCACTAGAGTATACTAAATCGATTCAGCAATGGGAAACAAGACGAATATTAAAGAAAATACCATTTTTGAGATAGCAATATAAAAGCGATAACACAATGAAATAGCGATATGTCAACTAAATAAGTAAATAGGTTCATATCCAAGGAAATGTTTCAATTGTTTTTGTATTTGATACACGTGTGTACATTGGCAAATGGCCACCTGATGGTAAGTGGTCATCATAGCCCATAGAGGTTGGCACTGTCAGAAATATTAACCATCCCTTACATTGCCAATGCGCCACCAACCTTGGGAGCCTGTAGTTACACTGATTTTATTTTATTGCTTTTTTCTTTACATTGAATCCACGCGTGTGTTACTATACTCACACATCGATACGGTGTATTCTTATACAAATGTAATGTAGAAATACATATTATTATTTGGTGAAGCTTCTCTTATTGGAGTTATAAAGGCATTCAGTATTTTCCTTGTAATATATGAGATATGTTAAGAAAGAAAATGTCAAAATACTTGGGATCGTTCGGTACATATGAATATTCGTATGTTCAGGCTGTTTGATGATATCATGACAGGTCCAGTGGTTAGAAAAGAACCTTGATTGAAGATTGTGGATTCGAATCCAGAGTACCAACGTTTTTCATATGCTGTGCATTTTAAGTCGTGTCGAAACACAAGCATCAGCTAGCGTGGTGAAATAAACTCTTAAACGTTTCCCCAAAAGGAGTGGGAGAACTCGGATGAGAAATTTATAGGTTGTTACTTGACTACGTATTAATTAAAATAAATGTAAAACTAAAATTGAATTGAATTGTAAAATACAATATTATTATGTAATATTACAATAGGTAAAACATGTTTACCTAGACTAGATAAAAACCTGGGTGTCAATTCAACTAACTAATTGTCATTTTATCGCAATCGAATCAAAGCATAATCGTTGCCATTACGTTTTTCCTATTCTTTAATTTAATTATCGATTATTGGCATAAAAGTTAACAATTGAGTTTGGTTTTGTCAAATAGGTATATGTTAACATCATATAGTTTTTTTTTTTTTATATTCGTCGGGAGGGCAAATGACTCTACTCCACCTGATGGTAAGTGGTAGTAGAATCCAAACGCGACGACGGCCAGTACAGACGGGAAAAACGTTCTGCACTAGCCGCCTTCGCCTTGCCGGCCCGCAAGATGCCTCTTCACGCCTCGTTTGAAGGAACCCGGGTTGTAAGAGGAAGGGAACACGTGAGCTGGTAAGGAATTCCATTTTTTGGAAGTGCGACAAAGAAAGGAGTTTCGGTTCCGATCCGAATATATATATATAATAGTCAAAGTTGGATTAGAATTGTATCTAGAACGCATCGTAATCGTTATAGATTAGTAGAATTGTTCGGTTTTCTAGGCGACAGCGCTCTTCTTATAATTGTTGAACTATTTAATTGGAAAAAGATATATTAATACAGTACAGTACAGTAACAGCCTGTTAATGTCCCACTGCTGGGCTAAGGCCTCCTCTCCCTTTTGAGGAGAAGCTTTGGAGCTTATTCCACCACGCTGCTCCAATGCGGATTGGTAGAATACACATGTGGCAGAATTTCAATGAAATTATACACATGCAGGTTTCCTCACGATGTTTTCCTTCACCGTCAAGCACGAGATGAATTATAAACACAAATTAAGCACATAAACATTCAGTGGTGCTTGCCCGGGTTTGAACCCACGATCATCGGTTAAGATTCACGCGTTCTCACCACTAGGCCATCTCGGCTCATTAATATATGACTTGGTCAAAAAAGATGATTTCACTTTGACCAAGTCATATATTAATATTAGTAATATTTACACAATGGCAATATAATGAAATGATAACTAAATACCATATTTTAGATATTAAATTTCGTGTGTGAGTGTTCGTGTGAGTGTGTGTGCTATTGATCCTAAATGTATATAAGCGGACCTAACTTCTTTAACGAATTAAGCGATTACTAACATTAGTAACCTATTGAATGTTTGGCCTTTTGTTACCGAACGTCTAATAAATAATATTGGAATTTAATATCGCTAGAATCGAATCATATATCACGAATGCAATATTACAAATGTAAAAAAACCACTTCGTGTATACAATACGAACGGCGTACCGCAACCCATATTTCTAGGAACCGTTTATATTGTATCGTTACGATAAATTTATAAAAGAAATCAATGAGCCTACTATTTTCATATGTTAAACCGATAATCATGTTTCATGTGAGATTTTTCTTAATTTGTAAGTATTTAGATATGTTTATTTATCTCATTTGACAATAATGATTTCGAAGGTCATGTTAGGAGGACAACTCAAGATCAGGACTTCTGTGCCTTTAATACCACTAGGCAATATACTATTGTTTTTTTTTCATATTATACATTTGCTTTAATAACTAATAATAACTTCAACTTTTCGTTATTATTTTAGACATTTATTCGACAGTAAATTGTTTTCAATTTTCCAGTGTGATTCCCTAGAATCACACATGTCATGTGTATGCAGGTTTTAAATCTACTTAACATTCTTGATAAATGTATTGAATGATGTACGTGTTTTAAAATTAACTATGTTATAGAGTTTATTTATTAGGTTTCTAGCAACTAAGATTGGCTCTTGTCGGTATCAAAATAAATGAAATGAATGTATACGTTTATGTGAAGTATTCTATTCAAGACATAAGAAGCCTACGTAAATTCATAGATACAATATTGTCAAAATGTACTGTAATTTAATTTTTATGGTAATTTTTATAGTATGAATTATATGACGTCGGCAGCGAAGGCTGAGCGATACAGCTTTCTTTGTCTATGTTCGGTGGTACGGGGTCCATCACGATATTGGATCCAAATAAACTCGATGTAGGTATAACCAAAGATTTATTATGGCAAATCACAATCCACTATAATTAGGTATAGGTACTAGGTAGGTAAACCGACAGTTTCGCCTTTCAGGTGTGGACTGGTCGGTTTCTCAAACGCAAGTGTTTGTTACACAGTCCCCCCACTTTCCAATACGACTCTGCCCACGTGACTTCAAACGCAAATGACGTCACCGCGTTTACCCGTTACTACTATAATCAAGTCAGCGACTTAATTAAAATTATTGTTTTTCCACGACATATATATTAACTGCATTACAAAATATATCAAGTAAGTCAATCACAATATTGTCTTTTAAATATATCATATCGTTAAATATCGTTACGTAAACATGTAAACGGGCTTCATGAGTTTTTGATATCAATATCGTGGCAACTATATGTCCCGGGTTAGATTTCTAGGGCTTGACGCTTTGTATTGAATATATGTTTTATTAAGCGGAAAACGCAAAGCAATCGATATTCTATAGCGACGTAATGTCTATGAATTTCTTTTCTTCACATTTTACTGGCTTTCCATTCGATTGTTAATCGAATCTTTATTTAATTTTTTTAGGCTAAAAATGAAATTTCAATGTCATTTGACGAGTTCGAATGTGTTGCTCAAGCGAATGTCTGGAAGATGAATTATATTTTGAATGTTTTATTAATTTTATCTGACTGTAAAATTCGCTTTTTTTCTGAGTAATATCAATTACAATTTGTTCATTTGTTCGTTAAAGTACAGTAATTAACGAAATATATACAGAACAAGAGTACAGTACACATACAGTATAGTGCAAAAGTCGAGCTCCACTGTAAAAAAAAAAAATTAAATTCAAATTTGATTAAAAAAATTTAATAAATTGTATGTAACTATCTTTTTTTTTATAGAATAGGAAGGTGGACGAGCATATGGGCCACCTGATGGTAAGTGGTCACCAAACGCCCTTAGACATTGGCATTGTAAGAAATGTCAACCATCGCTTATAGCCAATGCGCCACCAACCTTGGGAACTAAGATTTTATGTCCCTTGTGCCTGTAATTACACCGGCTCACTCACCCTTCAAACCGGAACACAACAATATCAAGTGTTGCTGTTTTGCGGTAGAATATCTGATGAGTGGGTGGTACCTACCCAGACGAGCTTGCACAAAGACCTACCACCAGTACATATCTCGTGTAATTTAAATAAATTATGTTTCAAATTTCTTCAATGTAGAATCATTAGTTTTTCATATCGATAGGCAAATTAAAATCATCAATATGAAAAAGGAGAAGACTTCAAAAGAACCGGTGAAAGATTTTGTAATTTGTAAATTTATAAAATTGTTTACAGTACGATATGATAAAGAAATAACCATGAGGCGATTATCCCAGGGTGTGCTATCATCCATGAGCTTGATAATTGTATGATAAAATTTTGTACATAAGTTGTTTTTTTAAATATCTTAAGAAGTGAAGTTTCTTGTAAGTCTCATCCATTCGTCACGTATTCTACCGCCAAGCAGCAATAATTAGTATCGTAGTATTCTGGTTTTAATGGTGAGTGAGCCAGTGTAACTGAAAGCACAAGGGCATCTTAGTTCCCAAGGTTCGTAGCGCATTGGCGATCTAAGGGTTGGTTAATATTTTTTACAATACTAGTCTTTAATACTCAGCCTACCTAATACAATAAGAAAACTTCGATTTTTGTTGATTTATTTAAATTCTTGTTTTGTATATATAATATAATACATCACGCAATACATTTTGTATATACATATATAAAACACTAGAAGAAAAAGGACTAAAGTCATTAAGAAAGTTTACTCAAAGTGTAGTCGGTTAATGTTGACCGAATACCGCTTTACCGAAAACCCGAGATTAATTTGTGTTTGCCGCGTTGGACTTAGCTATGACAATGGGTGTTTACGTGTGGAACAATTAATAAGCGCCAGCGTTTTCAAATCTTCTTTGGGCGTTTTGAGAGTGAATCGTCAAATAAGGTAACGTTTTCATATGTAACGATTCATGTGAAACGATTGTGACGAAGATTAACCTTATAATGTCCTCCTAAATTTCGGCGCAGGAGCTATTATAGTGCACAAGTGTGTGCGCAAGCACAGGTGAAATCGCTATTCCCTAACTCTCATAATCCGATGGGAAAGAGTTCATGCGCAGGACGGCTTTACGTGCTTTCAGAGGCACAGGAGTGTAAACACTTCCAACTTCCGCACCCTGGGCTGCTACTGAGAATTTTCTGACTGAAAAACCCAATAACTTTTTATTGGCCCGACCTGAGAATTGAACCCAGGACCTCCGGGTCTGCGCCACTAGACCAACAAGACATCCACCTTCACCCCTTACTCCTTCACCCCTTATTTATATATGTTTATCCTATATTTATCAAATGTACAGCTTACTTAACAGTAATTTTAAATATAAAATAGTGTTGCCTTACTTCAATATCTAAAAAATGAGTATCAATACTATAGTAGTATGAATATTACTTAAATAATTATATATCATAAAGGTAATGATAATAACAAGTTAAGTTTAAGTTTAGTTGGTAGAAAATAATCCACAAAAATCTATACCAAAATTTCTTTCGAATTTTATTTAATCGCTTTCGCTAAAATTATAGTTTCATAATCAGAACGCTACCGCTCATGATTAAATACCTAGGTAACAGGATATTGCTGTCTAGCGACCAACGGTTCTGCTCCCCTGGTTCCACACAAAGGTGGGAAGTTCAGCTTTGTTGCGGCCAGTGGTTGTCAACGCTAGGTCATTACTGCTATTTGGTGTTTCTTTTTGTATTTATAGTGGGTTTTTGTTACCTTTTTTTTTCTCATTACGAGAAATGATATTCTGTCGTTTGTACAGCAGATTGGAAAATTTCCGGTGAAATATTTTCTCTTAAACATTAAATGTGGGCGAAACTCAAAGTTTTTTCTATTTTAATTTTGAATTTTTAAGCTTTTGCGATTCAATTTATACATTGTTTTATATTTTCATGTTATTATTTATTGTAAGCTCGCTGTCGTTATTTTGTATATTTATATGTTATAAAAAAGTACTGTATTATCATACGTTATCGATATATATGTATATATAAATTAATTTACAATTACAATCGCCGTGTTGTTTCTTAATAGCATTGGCCGCCATTACTTCCCATGGCGTTGATCGCTGAGTTTGAGTCGGAGTCATATTAATTTTCAAAAATACCGCCTAAATGTCAACTTTTTAATTTGTATATCGGATTTAATCTCCTATTTTTTTTATAATCGTATATGTATTTCAGATAACGACTTTAGTTTTAAGTTTTATTAACTTGTAATTTAATAACTTGTTTATACGTAACAATCTACCACTTTAATATTTGATATTACTCTTTGTCACGTTTACATGGCCGTCCGTCACTGTCACATGGAGGCCTCTGAAAATCAGTGCTGGGTCAATATTATGCCAGCTTCTACTGAGAGGTTGTCCATTTTGGATGCCACACCACTTTACAGTTAATTTTTGTTAATTTTTAATTATTTCTTTTTTTTTCTCTTTTTTTTGTGTTTCCATAATAATGCAATTCCCATTTTGCATCCAATGATATTTAATAGATATAGATTAAATAAAATTAGATGCAAAATATTTTTGTAAATATTTTTGTAAGTTAGTTAATTTTTTATTTATTTTTTTCTACGACATAAATTAACTTAAACTCTGTGTTACTTTTGTCATTTCTTTTTTATCTTCTTATTTTTACTCATGTGGTGTGATCCAAATAAAGACTTTATCTATCTATCTATCTATCTAAATCATCAAAATTAAGGGTACGAAATATATAGTAACAGTAACAGCCTGTTAATGTCCCACTGATTGGCTAAGGCCTCCTCTCCCTTTTGAGGAGAAGGTTATTCCACCACGCTGCTCCAATGCGGGTTGAGAGAATACACATGTGACAGAATTTCAATGAAATTAGACACATGCAGGTTTCCTCGCGATGTTCTCCTTCCCCGTCAAGCACGAGATGAATTATAATCAGAATTTAGCACATGAAAATTCAGTGGTGCTCGCCCGGGTTTGAACCCACGATCATCGGTTAAGATTCACGCGTTCTAACCACTAGGCCATCTCGGCTTATGTATTATAGTATATAGACGAAATATATAGTATACGCAAGCATAACACAAGGGTGAGCGGTGGCGGTGATGGGGTATAAAGATATAAGTGAGCGTCATGCCGTTTGACGTCACGTCATACAGGTCGTTCATACTCCAAGGCCTGCCAAAATATATTTCAAATTAAAAAATATATGTATTTATGTCAGTGAAATAACTATGATTGGCCAATAAATAGAAAAAGATCCATTTATAAATAAAACAAGAAAGGATTTAAGAGTGGGAGGTACGTCTAGGTTTTTCTTCCATTCTATTAATAGTCAAGGTGTGTAATAAAATTAGTATATAAAAACCGTGTTGGTGGACTTTTCATTAGGTACCTTTACCCTTAGGTATAACGCAGGACTTTTGCCTGGGAGTTGCATTATTTTACTTTATTCATATGAGTACATAGACATTTTTTTATTTGTTAATTTTATAGACTTAATCAAGACGCCTAGAGATAAAAAACGAAGGAGCGGTAGGCCCCTGAAAAGATGAAATGACGACATCATCAAAGTAGCTGAGAATCTTTGGCCCAAGATAGCAAGCAGAGAGAGAGATGGAAGAAGTTGGAAGAGGCTTTTACCGCAAGTGGCAGTCCTTAAAACGACGATGTGTAAATAACATTACTAAAATAGGATATAAGTATTGTAATACTAACAAACTAACAAAACGTCAAATTATTGTTATTCAAATAGTCAGTGTTTGGAAAAAAATAAAAGCTTTTTATTTATTTTATAATTGAAACTCAATATACCACATTACAATAATATTTTATGTCATAACAGCGGAAGGTTTATACATATCGAACGCTATAGATCAAAACAATTTAATCAATCCCAATTGATCAACCATTTTCTCGTTTTACGCTTTGCAATATTTTAATAAGAATTTTTACCAACTTTCAAAACACAGTTCAGAGTTGAGCAATGTGTACCAAAGAGAAAAAAAAAATCAAATAAAACCAATAACATTACCTAAACATTTTCTTCTACCTTATTCCAAACTTCCAAAGGAAAAGCAAACAAGAGAACGCCATGAGCAAATCCACAATGTGTACGACGTTGATGTTAAAGAAAAATCAACTCTATACCAATATACATAAGAGTTTTAAGATACGGATGCTCTACAAGTTCATGACTTTGCTCCGAGGCAAGTCTTCGTATTACACATTCAAGTCGAATATCTAAGAAAGTTTTATTCGTTGGAAAAACAAAAACTAAGGAAAGTGTTAATAAAGTACTTTAAGCATCTACCGTGAATCGAAATCAAATGTGCCAATGTGTGCGTGTGTGTGTGATTAAATATATACTAAGCGACGTCATGTATTTATCTTTGTGTGCGTGTGATTCTGCTTGTTACGCTTAACTACTGAAACGATCGTGAAACACACTATTACAGATATATAGATACAAGCTCTGTGACAGACATACTGACACATAGAAGGGCTTAGGTTACCATCCTTTGGGTTATAATTAACTTTTATTTCAATAACATATATATATTTACTGGTGGTAGGGCTTTCTGCAAGCTCGCCTGGGTAGGTACCACCCACTCATCAGATATTCTACCGCAAAACAGTAGTACTTGGTATTGTTGTGTTCCGGTTAGAAGGGTGAGTGAACCAGTGTAATTACAGGCACAAGGGACATAACATCTTAGTTCCAAATATTGGTGGCGCATTGACTATGTAAGCGATGGTTAATATTTCTTACAATGCCAATGTGTATGGGCGTTGGTGACCATTTACCATCAGGTGGCCCATATGCTCGTCCGCCTTCCTATTCTATATAAAAAAAATATTTGCGTCAGGAACGTTTCACTGAAACGTTACACACAAACGTTGCACTCACAATATTTCTTTCGTACAAACACGACACGCTTTCTCTTATCGAATTATTCGTAAAATATGAACATTGAACTTGACAAAATTAAACCGTGACATCTTTAGAAACTAAGTATGAATTTTCAAATAATGTCGATCTCAAAGGCGAGATAACAAAAGACAAAAGGGTCCCGTGCCGACGGGGAAGTGGCAAAGAGATGTAATTAGAAATAGTATATAATGGGAAGCGGTTACAGTCATAACCGTCAGCGATTGATAATATAGTGTTTTGTAAATAAAATTTATTTATTATGAATTAATAAATAACAAATATTTTGTTTTTAAATTTATACCTTATTATTACCCATTTGTGTTACATATCAATGAAATATATTATGATATTAATATCGTAATTAATAGCAGTTATATGGCAATCGTTATTTTAAAAACAATAACCAGTTAAATCGGTTTGACATATATTGTTTATGGTTGAGTTCCCAAGGCATGTGGTTCTATCAACTTTTATCGAACCAAAAAACTCCCTGAACTGCCTGTTCAATAGTTAGTTCAGTAGTCCTCTCACTGTATTGCGATTTTTATCATCCTTTTTTTTACGCGTTTCCCCCACGGGAACAGTGGGGGGGTATGTGGGGCTCACCGATGTCCAAGACACCGAGTGTGCCCCGAACATCGGAATACCCACTAAAAACCATCGGTACCCTTTCCGTCTTAATGAGGAGAGCCACGGGATCGCTTACGCATGCTACCGTGGGTTTTTATCATCCTGGGTGACGGTGGATTATTTTTCATTTTACATAAGAACTTAAATACTTAATTAATGATAAACCAATAATATTAATCTTAAGTTACAAATGTGATATACGATATTGACTGTCATAATTATAACATTTAAATGATACACGGTTCAAAATAGCATGTCACGTATATCGGTTTGACGAGCTGGTTGGCGTAGTTGGTAGATACTTGCCTTTCACGCCGAAGGTTGTGGGTTCGATTCCCACCCAGGACAGACATTTGTGTGCATGAACATGTCTGTTTGTCCTGAGTCTGGGTGTAATTATCTATATAAGTATGTATTTACAAAAGAAAAGTAGTATATGTAGTATATCAGTTGTCTGGTTTCCATAGCACAAGCTTTGTATAAGCTTAATTTGGGATCAGATGGCCGTGTGTGAAAAATGTCCCAAGATATTATTATTATTATTATTATCGGTAGACAACATTACACGAGTGGTACACGAATTGAGTTTATCAGAGGATCTTATATTGCGAGTTAAGCCTTTAAAGTATTAATAATTAATAAGAAAATTAAAGCCATATTTAAATATCAATTCTTTTATTAACCACCGTTCTTACACTATAATAACATTTCGCGAAACGAAAACGTGACGTAATTTTCTTAAAAGACTTGAATCATATCAGTAATAGAGATCCAGAACAAATTAAAACTCGAATACGTGATAAAACGAACAGACAGTATATTCGCCGAAATGTTACTAAAGTTAACAAACTTGAACACTTCGAAAACGCTTCCGCACTCACAATGAACCGACGCAATCGAACTAAAAACACTCCTGACCGTGAGAAAAGGTAATTATTGACTTTTTCTCTCTTTCCCTCCGCCCTGAGGCCTGTCGAACTGAGATAAGAACGCCCTAATTAAAACGTGGCTCCCAATTCACGCAAACTTTTATTTAAGAACTCGCTGCCAGTTGCGGTTAGAATTCTTACGTTACAATATTCTTAAAGTTCATATGATAATATTTTAAACACAATATAATAATAACAGCCTGTGATGTCCCGCTGCTGGGCTAAGGCCTCCTCCCACTTTTGAGGAGAAGGCTTGGAGCTTATTCCACCACGTTGCTCCAATGCGTGTAGCAGAATTTCAATGAAATTAGACACATGTTTGCATGTTTTCCTTCACCGTGTAGCACGAGATGAATTATAATCACAAATTAAGCACATTAAAATTCAGTGATGCTTGCCCAGGTTTGAACCCAGAATCAACGGTTAAGATTCACGCGTTCTTACCACTGGGCCATCTCAAGCTGACACAATGAACACAATGACTTATAAGTATTTTTTGGTATATGGTTTGGTATTATTCTACCGCCAGACAGTATAAATACGTGTTATGTTCACAAAGGGTGAGTGAGCCAGTATTATTACAGATAGGACGTAGATCTCAAGCTGACGGCGCATTGTAGGATTTAGAAGTGGTTCAAATTACCAGTCCATATAAACGAAGGTATTAGGTATCATCTGCTATCCCATTTACTTATACATCTTCCGAAAATATATGGTTAATTCGGAATATGTATTTTTATAGGCAAAAAAAACAATAATTTATACTTATGAAATGATCAAATAATTAGCTTTATATATCATATTTATTTCATATTATTACAAAAAAGAACATTTTATTATATATGTGCATTTTTATATATTTGCTAACCCAATGTAAATTACTTGTGTAAACGAGATGAATGATAAAAAGTTTGAACCAGGAATCATCTGTTACGAATTTAAATCATCTAACCACTGAACCACCACGGCTCAATCGATCCCATTAATATTCGAATACCCTATACATTACCTTGGGGTTATTTTCACCACAAAAAGCGACCTACGCTCCTGTCAGCACTGACCATTCTTTGCGAAACGTCAACATAGCGAGATAGGATTTACCAAAATGTTTATACCCTGACCACTATTAGGGGAAGTTTCTACTGAAAACGAAGCGATATATTTTATTAAAATAACAGAATACTAAATATTAAATCACTTATGGTATTAGTTAAAGAAGTAATTTTGTTTGAAATCAATTGTATTTAAAAATTATCTATGTTTCAATTTTTAGACTTTCATTCTTTGAGAATTAAGTTTGAATTAAAAGATAAAAAAAATGCTGAATGTCCAAATATGATTGAGCTAATATTAACACACAAAAACAATTTTGACATTGAAATCTTTTAGGGTCTGTTTATTATCTATCTAGTTTAATACTTAATAAAATATATCTATTTTATTAAGTATTAAGCTGTTCCGACTTGCGGATAAAATTCATACAAGGCTACTCCTCCCATTCCCTCTATTCAAAGATGAATTTTCCAAAAATCCTTTCTAATTGAATATCTATCTTCCAAATTTCTAGACTCAGCAGTTTTGACTGTGTATCAGTCAGTCAGGACAATTTTTTTACCGCGTTATATAGCGCTAAATAAACAGTAGAAGGTCAGCACAAGGCTTACAATGGGAGCCTCGACAAACAGGCGGCGTAAACATAGCGAAATGAGCGCCTGAAAATTTGACGCCGTTCACGCTTCAGCGGCATTTGTTCAGTGAACTCGGACCCCTGGTTATACTTCTACAAAAAAAAAAAAAACTGTAAATTAACTCTAGAATAGAAATTAAAATTATTTTTCTCACGTTATGTATAGTAAGGTTGCTTTGTCTTGAAATAAATTGTATTTATTATAGATATAAATTATTTTAATAAAATTAGCGATTACGAAATTTCATACACGTTGTCATGGGCACAGAAAAAAACAGTCTAACACTACCCGTCTCCCTCGCACACCGGCAAAGTCATACAACTAGTCATAGTATAAATACAAGCAAAGATAAACTTATAACGGGAAGTTTCTGACGCCGCGAAGTCAATACGTCCTAGACTAATAAAAATGTAATGGTAATGGTATTCGAGGTCCGTATACGTCGATTTGACGGGCCAGTTGGCGTGGTTGGCAAATACTTGCCTTTCACGCCGAAGGTTGTGGGTTCGATTTCACCCAGGACTAACGTTTGTGTGCATGAACTTGTCTGTTTGTCCTGAGTCTGGGTGTAATTATTTATATAAGTATGTATTTACAAAAGAAAAGTAATATATGTAGTATATCAGTTGTCTGGTTTCCATAGTACAAGCTCTGCTTAATTTGGGATCAGGAAATTTTATCATATTTATTATATATAATATTTAATAAGGGGAAATTAATATTTACATTCTTTCTTGGATCATCTATCTATCTTTTCTGTTATCTATCTACATCTTGCCTCAAATATAAGCTCCCAGCTGGAAATATTTGTCTTACACATGTTTTTATTAGGATCTCCAACAAGGAATACACATCACAAGCTTACATTACATAATTTATACTCTGTGTTCCCTCATTTAAAGGAAACCCTAACATCCATCTTATATAACTAAGTTACAGCTAATATTGTAAATAATAAAATGAAATTGAAAACATTACATGTTAAAATTGATAACTCTAGAAGTAATACTAATAAGCTTTCTTTCTCATCGTGCAATTGAAGTTTTAAAGTCCTAAGTAATTTCAATATGGCGCGTTGAGATATTGTAATTTGTGTTTTTTTTATAGAATTGGAAGGCGGGCGAGTATATGGGCCACCTGATGGTAAGTGGTCACCAACGCCCATAGACATTCGCATTGTAAGAAATGTTCACCATCGCTTACATCACCAATGCGCCACCAACCTTGGGAACTATGATGTTATGTCCCTTGTGCCTGTAATTACACTGGCTCACTCACCCTTCAAACCGGAACACAACAATACCAAGTACTGCTGTTTTGCGGTAGAATATCTGATAAGTGGGTGGTACCTACACAGACGAGCTTAGACAAAGCTCTACCACCAGAAATGAAGTTTGAAGTTTATCGTTTGAAAAAACGGTACATGTTAAAAGAGGTTTTAAACGAACAACAGCGGAGCGTTTCGAATTTCGAATGCTTCTTGTTAACTAAACGTTCAACCAATTTATTAACTTTATCGCAATATAAGTTTTTAACGGAAAATTTTAAGTAACATTATTCAAATACCACTGCGAACAAATAATAGGAAACTCTTAACAAACACTAGTGTATTTCAGGAATGCACTATAAAACTAATTGTTACCGTGTTAGTTTACAGGACAGATGAAACTTAATGAAATTCTTGTTTTAAGTTTCTGTTCCTGCAACGTTTCAAGTGAAACGGAAAATATTTGCTGTTGGATTTGAGCGTGCGAATGGTATTTTAGCGTCATACTCATTTTAGAAGGCATCCGCTTGTGTGGTACATTTTAATATAGTCAGAGTAATACTCGGTTTGTACCCGTGTTCAAAGTAGCTGTTGATAAAATAAAAAATAGATCGGATAGATCACTCGCATCTTAATCAAATATCATGTATTTAAACCCGGACAAGAACCTCTGTGATATCACGTGCGTGTGTGTGTGTGCGTCATTATATATATAATAATTAAGCTTTCAGCAACAATGCACCACCATTCCATTCGCTCAGACAATGCCATTACATTGTATTGGAATTTACAATTTACAATCCCTGTGACGAATTAAAGGAACCCATGAATGAACATACGCGAAGAATTTCATTCGTTCAAGAATGAAATGATGTAATTAAATATTTCTCGTTCGTTTTTCATTAATATTTATATTTAATGGTGTATTTTATCAGCTTTATTTAATAACGCGCGTCGCTCGACTTCATTTATTTTTATGCATATATTGGAATGTAATTTTTGACTATTTCCTGGAATCCAACTTCATTTTAATATCATTTTATTGAATAATTGACATTTAACATTTTTCTTAATTGTTACTTGGTTACAGGACGTACAATCTCGTCTGGGTAGATACCACTCATACATCTTCTACTATTATACTTGAAGCAGGTTTTTATAGTTGATATTATAATTTGAATTTGAAATATTCTGGAAAATTTATAAAATTGTAAAAACATTCCAGATTGACTGGAAAATTCTAGATTCAATGAAAATACCATTTCACAATTCTCCCCTAACTTACTCCCTTCAAACGGAAGGAGATAATCTCCTTCTGTTCAATTCAGTTTTGACAGTTTATTTGGACATCCTTAATACCTTCACACATTGTAAACCGATTTTCATGGACCCATTTTAATTAATCCGTTTTAAAAATTCTATTAATTTCAATTATGCTGTTCGAATTTTTCAACTAGGTCTTTCAACCGCACCTATTATTATCTGTGGGCAACATCTTATAACTATTTGTTGAATTAGAAAAAGTATTAATGTCAAACAAACAATTGTACAAGTTAAAAAAAACCGTCATAATTTTAGCATATAAATGATAAGCTTAAAATAAGACACGGTTAGATGAAAATCAAATCAAAATGATGATTTGAATGGGATTTTACAAAAGCTACCGCTTTGTTAATTATAAAAAAAATATATATCCCATAAAAATATCTGTTAACAGTGCTATATATCTAGTGGACGGTCAGGATCTTTATAGAGTAACTAACGACGCATTCAAGCATCTTTGCCAAGAGTCACAGATATGCATCAAGCATAATAGTGTATTCTTGGCAGCAACTAGCGATGTATTGTTTAATTTTTAGTTCTAGATCCATCCATGGACTGGCTTAAGTATTGATTTTCTTAAGGCCTCGGTAAGTTTACTTGTATCTGATGTTTTGGCTTATGTCTTATCTACCAGCGTTCAGTCGATCCGTCCAACGATTAAAGCACATAATCGACTTTTGTTTGATGGAATTTTTAATGTATTTTATTTCGATATTTTGTTAGTTTTTTTGTTTTATCGTACCGTTGAGCTTTAGATTAGATTATATGTAACCTACATATATATTATATACACATAGGTGTGTGTCGTGTTTGTTTGTGAAAATGCATATTTAGATGTATAATAACTTTGAATATTCACTGACTTGAAATTTTATAATGAACACTGGATTCAGTTTTGATTTAATTACATTCAGAATTATATAATGCAAGATATGTATATATGTTTATTAATAAATAAGAAGCTTTATCCAGAAACCATATAGGTTATATTTTACTTTGTATAAGGATAAGGATTTTCGTCATAAATTGAATGCTATGCAGGTTCAGCTAGCTTTAAATTAAATAATAACAACTTTTGATATTTTAGGCACCACTTCTATATGTCAAGTATTAAAATTGCCGGTTTTATTATAACGCTCTATTTCTATTCGTATTTTAATTTTTAATTTAATTCATATATTTGCTAGATGGTAAGGCGTTGTGCAGGCTGGTTTGGTAGGTACCATCAATCAGCAATTTTTAATGAATGAGTGAGCAAGACTAACTACAGCCACAAAGGATATAACTTCTTAGTTCCTAAAGTCAGTAGCGCGTTGAACATATATGGGATGGTAGTGATGCTGACCATGAGATGGCCCATTTATTAGTTTGCCTATATTTTAAAACAACAAAAAAAAGTTTTTTTATTTTTTTATATTTTCGAATAGATATAATTTCAGTTGATATATAAATGTGAGATTCACGATGGAATCAATCGTCAATTCTTCAATGTTTCCGATCCTGGTTCCCCGGGGGATCGTCGTATGTAACTCAATTGTCCATAAAAAAGCCAACACGAATATCATATATGACTAGAAGCGATTCCTTTCAACACAAAATCAAAGGGTTAGCAATATATTATACAAGTACTATCGTGATTTGTCTGTTTATAAGCAAATTGTTCATGCTTCTAATAATAGGGTTTGTCAGTCTTTCAGGGTATGTACCATGTTGTATTATCTCATTAGTTATTATATCGCCAAATTATATATATATATATAGGAAGGCGGACGAGCATATGGGCCACCTGATGGTAAATGCCCATAGACATTGGCATTGTAAGAAATATTAACCATCGCTTACATCACCAATGCGCCACCAACCTTGGAAACTAAGATGTTGTGTCCCTTGTGCCTGTAATTACACTGGCTCACTCGCCCTTCAAACCGGAACACAACAATATCAAGTACTGCGGTTTTGCGGTAGAATATCTGATGAGTGGGTGGAATGATTGAATAATTGAAATAACGTCTTTTTGATCTCTTCTATCGTGGCTATTGTGAACCGGGGGAAATGTTACGAACCGATTTGTCTTTGTCTACTTATATATAAATCGTCTCGTTTTAGTGGCTAGATATTTGGCTGCAGATCCCGAGGTCCTTGCTTCAAACATCCGGTCGGGTCGATAAAAAGTTATTAAGTTTTTAGTCCCAGATTGTGTGTACCGTGCATCAAAAAGCACATAAAGACGTTGATCCTGCTTTTGAACTCTTATCAGACCTGTCGGATTTTCCGAGCCATTATGAGAGTGCATTTACATCATCATCATATGCGGAAAACATCCATTGCTGGACAAAGTCCTCTCCCAAAGATAGCCGATCTTGGACTCGCATATCTCCTGCGCAGCTGCAAATGTTCAGACTTCCTTGAGATTGTCATGGTGGGAACCGGTAAGGACGTAACTTTTTTTTAAAGTCAAATCCATATTAATTTTGTCACATCCAGACATACTTTAACATGGACCTCTTATATGGTATTGATTAGAGTTCACAGTATGTCTGACAACGGTCACGCGATTCGATTCATGATTATATACTAGTTGTCAGTTGTGGTTTTACTTGACTAATGTGATTATACACACACAAATATATATGTATATATTGTCAACTTAGTCAATGTTTTTATTTTATTTATTTATTTTTTATTATATATATATATTATTGTTTTGCTGTTTGTTAACTGTTTGAATCTTCATAATTATTATTTATAATTTACAAAATTGCTTGTTTACTGTCATACATGAATTAGTTTTAATTGGAAACTTAATTGGTATGTGAACGAGTTAATTGTTGTATAATGTATGCGGTGTGTACTGTATGTTTCCCAATTATAATAAAAATATAAAATATGTAACAACGATACGCACACAAATATAATCTTCATACGCACACATATGTTTATCAACACGCACACAGGTGTCAATTTCATACACACACTTAAATTTTTAATACGTACATCGATATATAATATGATTACAGTGGTATGATTTATTTCTTATTGAAAATTGTTACCGTGTTTATTTTTTATATATATTTTTTATTATATTCAACTTGTATATTCATAATGAAACAAGCATGATGACGTTTTCATTGAATATATACTACGTATGGGTTTATGGAAAATGTTCAAGTTTGTGTGTTTTTTCCGTTGCCAATTGCCATGCAAATTGGACATATTGGTAGCATTCTCGCTAGTATTTTGTATAGTCATGATATTATGTACAGAATAAACAAGTATATATACATATATATGGCTCCATTTATCCATAATAATCCACTAATATTAATATAAAGCGTTATTATGAATGGTATGTTTAAAAATAATATTTTTTAATATATATTTTTATACTTCTTTTGTTAACAATATGACCTATAGCAGAACAGAAGCCTGACCATGATTCCCTGATTTGTTTAATTCATGTCTCATAAGTATTCAGAATACGTGAAATTCGTGTGTGTACCTTTCCTACCCACACTGGAGAACTTTGGTTAAATAAACTCCAAACATTTAAAAAGGAGAAGAGGTTCTCTAATTTTTGAAGAAAAAACTATTTTAGGCGCGTTGCGCTGGTTTATCGAAAGGGATAGATCGTGGCTTCGCGTCACAACATACTAATGTTAATATAATTAAATCGTTGAAAGTACAAATAATTTTAGTATTATCGAAATTATGAGGATAAATGATTAAAATTTATGTAAATAGTAACAGTTTATACTATAATAATAAATGTGTATTTTAACTTTTATTTAAATTAGCTGTATTAATAGTTTGTACCGAGTTTGCGACATACGTGTATTTCATGACATTTCCATGAATAAAAAGTTACATAATAAAAAGGGATAAAACTCATAACATTGAGTGTCAGTAGATAAGGAAATTGGACAAATATATTAAACAGTTTCAAGTTTTCACTTCTATCGGCAGTCGCTATGACTGCCTGTATTTTTATAACATTAATTAAAAAATGGTGTTGAACAGAATAGCAAAGTACTTTAAAAGTTAATAATAATAATATCCTGAAACATTTTTCACACACGGCCATCTGATCCCAAATTAAGCTTGTACAGAGCTTGTACTATGGAATCAGACAACTAATATACTACATATACTATTTTTCTTTTGTAAGTACATACTGATATAGATAATTACACCAAGACTCAGGAAAAATTTTCGAATAGTCAACTAACTCAGGTACCCATTAAATATCAATTTCAAAACTGAAGGAGAAAAAAAAGTGGTATCGTGCCGCTGTAGCTTAAAGCCGTTAGAGATATATACCGTTGGAGTGAAGCCAGATTTTGTAACGAATGCATTGTGTCCCAATGAGACTGCAATAGTATGATTCAAGTTAGGACAATTTACATATTAATATGATATGAAATTGGTGCAACGGTCAGACAGACTTCTAGTTTCTAGACTGTCACGGAATTTGTTGCAATGTTGTCTGGCTTCACTGATAACGCTGCGTGTAGATTTTTAATCTGGTACATTTTCTACTGCAGTAATGTTTAGCCTATTTTTATAGTCATCATCGTCAACGCGTCACCAATATTGAGAAGTATATTTAATTCTGGAATAATAATATCCTGGGACATTATTCACACACGGCCATCTGATCCTAAATTAAGCAGAGCTTGTGCTATGGAAACCAGACAACTGATATACCACATGTACTATTTTTCTTTTGTAAATACATACTTATATAGATATTTACACCCAGACTCAGGACAAACAGACATGTTCATGCACACAAATGTCTGTCCTGGGTGGGCATCAAACCCACAACCTTCGGCGTGAAAGGCAAGTATTTACCAACCGGCTCGTCTGTTATTGTTCATTATTATATAACTCAGAAAGAGATAGGAGAGTTTTCAATGTTATCTACATTATTAATATATATTATATAAAACGGGAACAGATAATTAATATTTAACATATTATAGTTATGTATCTCGACTACATAATTGAAAAATTATCATATTACTGTAAATGACAAATCAATATTACATGAAATAGGTACTGGCTTTAAAAGAAATGACTGAAAATTTTAAATAATAAAATCCTTATAAAGAGAGTCCCATGTAAAGTACAGTCGCAAGTAAACTAATTGAATCATTTAACGGTTAGAACTAGCAGTTTATACCATTCGAAGTAGGCTGGGCGAGATTGTACAGGAAGCGTTAAATCATGAAGCATTCGAGCGAGATAACAAATCACGTACGTAGATCGTTTTAGAAAGAGACAGACATATATGCCTAAAAAGTACAGTCGCGAGTAATCTGATTGAAGCACTTAAGGATTAGATCTAGCACTTAGTACCATTGGGAGGAGGCTGGACGCAATTGTACACGATGCGTTTAAATAGCAGCCGTACGAGCGAGATGTCCTATTATACAGATCTTGTACTAGATAGAGATGGCCATATAAAAAGTAGTCTCGGCAATCGGCTTGCAAGCAATGATTTCAGCTCGTGAGATTTTAACGCCTAGCTGTATTCTAGATTTGTCGTTTTTACGTGACTGTACTCGAAGATTAATTAAGATGGCTTTGTCGGTATTCTAGTTATCGGAAAAGCTATATAAATATTTAGAAAGCTTAATATCTCTGTTTAAAATTGAACACTTTAACTTTCGCGATGTATGATAGTTATTTTGTATATTTTATTGATTTGTTTATTAGATAACTGTTATAAAATATTATTTAAACGAGTAAGATCTTTATCGTATGAAATTTATTTTTGTGCCATATTTAAAAGAATCCTAAAAAAATATGTAAAAGCTTCAATTTTATCATTTTTACTTTTATATATAATATTAAGAATTACTATTTTCGAAATACATAAAAGTTATCTTATCTTGATTGAAAAATTATTGATAGGATTACTCCATGCTACTTTACAGTGGCTTCAGGAATATTTACTAAAAATAAAAAATAAATATCTCAATATCATCAGAAAATTATCTATGAAAAGAATTTAATCTCAAAATCTCATGTAAATTGGAAAAGGATATTAAGCCAATCCGAAGTTTTAAGTAGATAAGTTGATATAAAAGAGAGAAATGAGATTCAGAGAATAGAGGGCACCTACGTTATCGCACAAACTTGAGAACTACGTTACTAGCGCTGTCGGATATTCTCCATTAAGAATATCATAACCAACATTGGTAGGGAAGACGGTCATCACCATCGTCCTATAACGATGATCCAGGCAAAAATTTCTATCGAAAAGCTATAATTAAATCCAGTGAATCGTTAACAAGAATATAAAAGAACTTTATAATAATCTTTCTGTTTCATACAATTATAAATAGCAAACGGCCTATTATAAAATAAACCTGTTGCTAAATCTAAGTGGTATTATAACTGGGAAGACAAAAACAATTGTTTTAATAAAACAATCATCAATTGTTTCCACATTAATTGAACAACAATAAAACTCCCCCTTAATTAAAAAAAATACGCCATAAAAATGGAGCTATAAAGAGACGGTCTGAACAATTAGCGCTGAACCAAATGTCGCTTCATGAAGAGAATAGTCTAAGTAATGGGATGATTGATAGCATTCTAAAGCCTTATAAAATTATACAGCGTTAATGTAAATTGAAGATCTGCTATCCTATAAAAACTTACTTCATTACTCACCCATGAAATATTCACAACCGACTTATGATATACTATTTTGATTTGTATTCTTGAAATCTTATAGTTATTATCAGTAACAGCCTGTTAATGTCCCACTGCTGGGCTAAGGCCTCCTCTCCCTTTTTGAGGAGAAGGTTTAGAGCTTATTCCACCACGCTGCTCCAATGCGGGTTGGTAGAATACACATGTGACATAATTTCAATGAAATTAGACACATGCAGGTTTCCTCACGATGTTTTTCCTTCACCGTCAAGCACGAGATGAATTATAATCACAAATTAAGCACATGAAAATTCAGTGGTGCTTACCCGGGTTTGAACCCACGATCATCGGTTAAGATTCACGCGTTCTAACCACTAGGCCATCTCGGCTTTATTATTATGGTCAATGCAAATTACTTTTAATAAGCCGAGATGGCCCAGTGGTATGAAAGCGTGAATCTTAACCGATGATCGTGGGTTCAAGCCCGGGCAAGCACCACTGAATTTTCATGTGCTTAATTTGTGATTATAATTCATCTCGTGTTTTACGGTGAAGGTAAATATCGTGAGGAAACCTGCATGTGTCTAATTTCACTGAAATTCTACCACAGGTGTATTCCACCGACCCGCACTGGAGCAGCGTGATGAAATAAGCTCCACACTTTCTCCTTAAATAAGGGGGAGGAGGCCTTTAGCCCAGCAGTGGGACATTCACAGGCTGTTACGGTATGTCACTTTCTGACATTTCATAACCGATTTCTGCGGTGAGTTACGAGTTTGCTTTTAAAGAATAGCTAGAACAGTAGTGCTTTGAAATAACTCATTTCGTATCTCACTCGTGAAATGTTGTAACTGACTTAAAGTCTTACGCTATTTTGACTCGCGTGTCCTTTACATGTTATTATTATTATAGTCAATTTCGCATATCAATTTCAGACATTTTATGCTTGAGTTTGTTCTGATGGCTCAACAGACCGCTTGGATATGTAGATTAAATGAAAACAGAGAAGTGTCTTCAATAAAGGCTCTAGATAAAACATATTTTGAAGATATAAACACTAATACATATATGCACTGTCAATTTGTTAAGTTGATATTGATAGCTTATATAATGTTATAATTATTTCAAAATAAAATTTCCATTTTCAGGGTGGTTTTAAATTTCCAAATCTTGAAATAATATTAATTAAATGTATATAATATAATTAAATATTTTATAATGAAATACGCTACTCTCATATATTATACCATGCAACAAATCACGGAGACCATTTACACTAAGCGACATATTCGTTCATATTTCAACTACTCTATTACATACTGTTAAGGCTTAAAATCGTTTAACTCAGCTACAGAGATTTTTTTCCGCTGAGATGTCAAATGCAATTACCATTAGACTGAAATAACATAATCGCTGTTTACTTCAGTTAGAATAAATTTAGTTCGTTTTTTTAGCTAGAAAAAAAAATTATTTTTAATAAAATTTTGATAATGGCTGACTGACATACCACAAACAGCCGAAACCGCTGTGTTTATCACGATGAAATTTTTCACAGAAATTCTTTTATGGAACGTAAGTAAGCATTAAGTAAGGATTTTCTAAAATTCATCTCAACACGCCTTGTGTTAAATGGGAGTGAAAGTTTATTATATATAAGTTTATTATATAAGTTTTTGCTTTGCCTGAATACAGACTGTATTTCCTGATAGGTACAACGTTGGTATTTTTAAAGCCAAAGTAAAAAGGTTACTTTCAGGCAAGCGTGCTACATGCTGGTGGTAGGGCTTTGTGCAAGCTCGTCTGGGTAGGTACCACCCACTCATCAGATATTCTACCGCAAAACAGCAATACTTGATATTGTTGTGTTCCGGTTTGAGGGGTGAGTGAGCCAGTGTAATTACAGGCACAAGGGACATAAAATCTTAGTTCCCAAGGTTGGTGGCGCATTGGCTATAAGCGATGGTTGACATTTCTTACAATGCCAATGTCTAAGGGCGTTTGGTGACCACTTACCATCAGGTGGCCCATATGCTCGTCCACCTTCCTATTCTATAAAAAAAAAAAAAATGCTAAGCCGTGTCGATGCCTAACATCAAGCAAGTCAACGATCTATCGTCTATTAAGAGTTAAAATAAAAATAAATAAATATCGAAATTCATTTCTCGTCTGTATATATACTGTATATATACTATAAACACTAACAATAGATTATGTATAAATTAATTTAAAATTATCGAAGACTATGTATTTGACAACACTTTATCGTATTATATATTATATAAATTTTTGACTACGCAACTATACAGGCGAATGATAATATGTGATTACTTTTAAATTAATAATAATAATAATAATAATAATATCCTGGGACATTTTTAACACACGGCCATCTGATCCCAAATTAAGCTTGTACAGAGCTTGTGCTATGGAAACCAGACCACTGATATACTACATATACTACTTTTCTTTTGTAAATACATACTTATATAGATAATTACACCCAGACTCAGGACAAACAGACATGTTCATGCACACAAATGTCTGTCCTGGGTGGGAATCGAACCCACAACCTTCGGCGTGAAAGGCAAGTATCTAACAACTACGCCAACCGGCTCGTCAAATTAAACAAACAGCATATAAGCAATGTAAAAGTACTGTACGCTTTTATATAAAGTAAAAGATGATGAAAGATATGTCTTCGCGTGAGTAATATGAATTTATACTAATATTATAAATGCGTAAGTAACTCTGTCTGTTACGCTTTCACGCTTTCATTGAATCGATTTTGATGAAATTTGGTACGAACCAAGTTTGAACCCCGATGTACGAGAACCCATAGGCTATTTTATAACAACCCTTTCTCCAATACCAACAGACCCTTACATAGTAGTATTCAAATTCATTTCCATATTGAAATTTTGACATTTAAATTGAGTTGGATTAGATTGAATCTGGAAATGCTACATACACTTGTAATTGACATTTATGTTAAATATACTATTATTGTTTTATAAATTAAACTTTTCAATGATTTATATGTATGTGGTAAGTGTGCTTTTACAAATAAATAAATTTATCTTGTCATAATATTCCTAAAATATGCTTACTACTATATTATCTTTGAACAGTAAATAATTTATACATATTATTACAAAGCTAGATATATAGAAGCAACATTGCACGGACGAGCGGTTCCGCAAAGGTTTAATGCTATATGCATCATAGTTTGAGCGAGATAATCTTAATTACATAGGCTGTCGGATATAGTCCCGAAATTCTATTTAAAGTTATATTTCGCCAAAAGTATCTCTATATATACATCAGTATATAAGTACACTTTTTAAAAATATTCGTTAAAATGTCATATGTTCGAAATTTTAAATTTCATTTTATTTATTTTTTGTCAATTTATGGTTAGGACACTTTTATTACAGTTGGTCTCTATGAAGTTTATAATACTAAGACATATTTAATAGTTTTTTAACGATATAAATAAATTGTTTTTTTTTTGTTTAATTATTTTGTAGCTTGCTTACACTGTTATAGGCATTTTTTGTAATGTATCTTTTTATATTATTGTGAAGTTATTTGATTTTATTGTAACCGAAAGATATGCCTAATAATCATATGTATATTAATTATTATTTCGATTTCATACTTCGCATATCGTGTTCCAGGTAAATGGAATAGCATTTATGTACTTAATATTATGTACAATTCATGACTGTATATTGGTCGAACTTTATAAATAAATAAATCGCAAAACATCTATAAATGATTATTAATATTTTGTACTGGCTTTTATTTTTGTTGTTGTATGTCAATCGTTTATATATAATTTTGTATGTTTGTTGTTCTTGTTGTATTAATTTAATGATTTCATTTATGTGTATAACATTTATTTTATATGTTTCTGTGATAAATACAAATAAATGTGTTCTATTTTTTAAATTTTATGCATATGTAACTATCATCAATATACATATATAGTTAATTTTGGTAGTAATTAAAAAAAAATTCAGGCTTTTGAAGTTGATGCTGACAATCAAATATGAGCTGTGTTAATAAAAAAATCATTAATTGTGAAAAGCAATTTAGTAATTTTTTTTTTATTCATAATATGTAAAATGTTAGAAAGTATTTTTTTTTTCATTGGCAAAATGTATCATGTTAAATTTTAATTACATACGTTTGTTTCTGTATTGTGCAGACTAACACAATTATATCTCATACCAAAACCGCAGTCTCGTACTTACCTGTAAGAGAAAAAAAAAATGAATAAAACCTTTGTGTATATGTAATAACTTATGTCAAAGGGTATACCATATTTCAATGCATTGCAGCTTCTGTTTCTAATATACTCTGTATTGCAGATCTAGAGTTTGGAAATCGTAGAAATGGCATAATTTTAACCACACTTACGACAGAGCACCATTAAATATTTTAAAACAATACTGAACATTAACTACAATTATAAATGACATATATTAGATTTTGCTACGATTGATTGGATGTGTGATCCGTGTTGTTTGGATCTATTCGCCGAGGTAGGCAAGGTTTTACTTGGTGGTAGGGCTGGTACCATCCACCCATAATAATTCAACTGCAAAACAGCTATACTAAGTTGGAGTTCCAATTTGAAGGGTGAGTGACCCAGTGTAAGTGTATGTAACTACAGGCACAAGGGACGTAACATCTTTGTTCTCAAGGGTGGTGGCGCATTAAGGGTGAATGGGATGGTTTATATATTCAATTACAATATGTGTGAGTTTATATATGTGTGCTCTTGTAAATAATATAAAGAATAAAAAACACTATCGTACACCAAAATAGTTACAGAAACCCACATTTATAAACCCAATAAAAAAGCAATTAATGGTATTTATAAAACGTATCGCTAAGAGAGGAATCTCTTCCAGACAACCTTTGGGTAAAGGATCTGATAATCAATAATATTACCAATAACAGTTATATGGAGGAACATCTCGAAAAAAAAGTCCACTATTCCTGTTACTTAATACATAAATATATATGGGTCAAACTAAGTGTCACACGACACCTCTGTTTTTTATTGTCTCGTACTGTTGATACCATTTCCAATTTTATTCTCCCTATTATCGATGAAATGAAACAGGGTGGATGCGTAGTGTCTCGTGTGGTAAGTGAACTGTGCAGGGTCAGCAGGGGTCAAACCGGAATGTGCGATATTTAGATAATATTATATTGATTTTGTATTCGGCGTGACGTCAGCGTTTGTTTCGTAAAAAGACTTAATGCAACATGTAACATAATAATATGATCATTAACGACTATGAAGGTTGGAGGAATTTGAGTGCAAGGTTCTATGTAATATTTCAAATGAAACTTTTCTGACGTTTCATTTTCACATATTACATTTTTTTATATTGTATGGGACTGATGGTTAGTGGTCACCACCATAGACATTGGTAAGAAATAACCATTCGTTACATCGCCAATGCGCCACCAACCTTGAGAACGGAGATGTTATGTCCCTTGTGCCAAGTTACACGTACATACATAATTTCACGCGTCCTTTTTAACAAATTATAAAGATTTAAACGCAAATTGGATACTTAATATAAACGCACACATACAATATTTTTCAGACTCCAGACTGAACACACATACGCGTTTAAAAATAATTTTCCGACCAACATTGCCGCTTCGCTCATTCTAATTATCCCTTTTCAATGAAATGCTTATGAAATGTGAAAATAATTTCTCGAATAAATATTCTCTTTGGGATAAACTTGTATATATTTTTTTATTACAGCGGATTTATTTTAAATGTACTCCATGAAGGTTATATTAAGGAAATAATGGCGTCTTATATAAATTCGTTTTGACTAATTTACTTGATGATGTCATTAGAAATGCAAGTTTCATACATATTATCAGTTAACACATGCATTTATATATATGCACACATACATAAAAATAAAAAAAAAGAAACCCGAACATACGTGAATATCATAAACAGCAAAATTGCATCATAGCAGTGATGTTCTATAAGAAGCCCTTCGTTCCTTACTTCATTACTTACCGGTGAAATGTTGACAACCGACTTCGATGAGTGTATAATTGAAATATTATTATTATGGTCGATGTCGCATGTCACTTATTGACATTTCAATACCGTTTTCTGCGGTGAATTTCGAGTTTGTTCTTACAGAAAAACCCTACAGTACTAATTGATTCTCATACTAACTGACAGTGATTTTTGAGATGAGTTGGCAAGACATAGATTCTCGTCTCTCATCTTAAGTTAAAACTGAGTAATTTTATTTGTTATAGATTAACACATATTATAGGTACTTATGAGTAATGGCACGTCATTAAAACAATTTTCAACGAGAAACAAAGAAAGATTTCTGGTGTTTAAAAATAGAACAATATGATAATTACTAACAGGCAAACGTAATCTTGTATACAGCCAAGAACTATATATATTTTTTAATATTAAATTTAATTCAATAAAGTCAACTATTTCAAATTTCAAATGAGGAGTGAGAGAAATCAGTTTACTAAACGTGTATAAGTTGCACTAAAAGCGGGAAACATCTTAAAATCCGAAGACCTTGTTTCCGAACGGAATCTCAATTTTAAATACATAACTGAAACCAAGGTTTAATTAAGAGTTAATTGAATCCTCTAATTAGGGCTGTGTAAGGATGCGTAAATAAGTAATCCAGTCGGAGTAATCCCAGCGGATTGCTTCGACTGAGAGTAATTCACTTTACAGTTTTAACTTACTCCGATTTGGTGGATTTTTTTCTAAATACCAGCAGTTTTATCTGCTTATCACATGTTCTACCGCTAAACAGTAATACTTAGTATTTTTGTGATCTGGTTTGTAGGACGAGAGAGTGAAACTACAGGCACAAGGGATATAACATCTTAGCTCCCAACGATAATGGCGCAATGGCGATGTTAGTAATGGTAAATATAGTGCCCAATGTCTATTGTGACCATCAGTTGGCCTATTTGCCTACCTACCTACTTTAAATAAAAATGATTTGATAATAATCTTGTCTAAAATATAGAATAAAAGACAATTATTTGTATAGCAATCGTTACTCGATGTTATATTTTTTTCTTTTTTAATAATTGTAATGTCAGAAAAAGAGAAAAAATAAATTAAACGGTGATAATTGTTCCAGGAAAGAGTCCAGATATAAGAGTTAAAAGCACTTATTTAGTAGTTTCTAAGATAATTCCTGGTACCATTAAACAAATTAATACATTACATTTTTATAAAACATAAATAAAAGATAAAGTTATCATTTAATTTCAATTTCACCACGGCGTTGTTTTGAAGTTAAACTTTTGCGAAATTAATTCCAAACGAGTTTCTTTGACAGTGTAGTCAATTGAATTATAAAAAAAAAAACAAAATATTTTAATCATTACGACCCCGTAACGAAAACCAGGAATATTTTTATAATTACATTGGAACAAAGGCTTGGATAATATCATTATGTTTTATTTGATGCGATTTCTTGTGTAGTTTTTATTATATTTTTAATTGTACGCAATTAAGTTAAGCGAAAGTTTATCTTACATTTTATGTCACAGAGTCTAAATTCGGATGTCGTTGCCGAAGAATTTCTCGGGAAAAGTATAGTAATAACCCAAGTAAAGGTATCTTATAACGTTGGTAGATAAACACATGGAGAAATTACGTTACGGCAAATCCACCTTTATTCGATGAGGTTTAAGAGGAAATTTTGCGTGTGCATATAGTATATTCGAATACCGAAGAAAAACAAATCCTCGTGACAGTAACAGGGAATGTTACTTGCCTTCGTAACATTTTTCTTGAAATAATACAGGGAATACTTTTTAAGGGTGCATACTTTGTGGGAAGATAAGCGGATTATAAAAATTCCAGGAAATAATGTCTCTATAATAGGTAAAAGAAAAGCGGTGAACTTTAGAGTTATAACATTTTAAATCTTTTTCTTGATGATTGGTAAGATTTTTAAGGGCAAATTGATAGACATTTCAATTTGTGTTTTTAAATGGGATCTATTCCAGATTCTAAGCTAATGTAATTGATCATCTGACTAAGTTTTTATCAAATTCGATTCAGTATTAATGTAAGGCTGTTGAATGTACAAACTGAATCACAATATATTTGAGATAAAAACTAACAAACGCTTAATATTATTAGTACTCATAGAGTAAATAACTTAGCTTTAAGCTCTATTTCCATTCCATATAAACTATCCGTATATACCGTACCATCCTAAAAATCTAATGAAGTGGGTCATAACACAAATAATAACACCGAGTGTAAATCTCGATCCACGTTTGGACGAAGTTTGAGCTGTATCTCAATTTTGTGGCGATTGACTAAAGGATAATAAGCAATTATCTTAAATTGATAGAAGATATGTACCGGTGATCAAGGACATTAGCGTGATTATTTACTTAAAAGTACCGTACAGGTAACCCGCTACCACATACATCGATGATAGAAAGAGACACATTATTTTAAATAACAAAACATTAAAAGAAATGTACAGTGAAATTAAAATTAGATTCATCAAACTAAATATTTTCCAAAATTTCAAATCGCTTGACGCTAAGCTTATCGCTCCTCTTGTCAATATACACTAATGCTTTTCGTTACCCCGTTCTTGAAACATAATCATATGTCATATTTATCTACGCGGTCGGCCCAACTAGTGTTATGGTCTACGTATTTATTCCCCCAAGAGGGTTCTGTACAAAAGGTCCAAATGGATACCCATAAAGGGAGGTATTTTCTGACATTTAATTATTCACAAAAAAGCCTTTCCTTTTTATATTTTCAAATAATTTTGACTTAGGTTGCCGATATTGTACATACCTCGATTAAATAGTTATTTATTATTATATTAAATGTATTTCAAGACAATTGCGTACAGCTCAGGTAGGCTTGGAGCTCTGAGAGGTATTAAACATTTATTCCATATCAAATAACATAACTAACTATAATAATTAATATAATTTCCTGGGATATTATTCACACACGGCCATCTGATCCCAAAGTAAGCAGAGCTTGTACTATGGAAACCAGACAACTGATATACTACATATACTAATTTTCTTTTGTAAATACATACTTATATAGATAATTACACCCAGAGTCAGGACAAACAGTTCATGGACACGAATGTCTATCCTGGGTGGGAATCAAACACACAACTTTCGGCGTGAAAAGCAAGTATCTACCAACCACGTCAACCGGCCCGTCCGCCAACTCTAAATCCTAAAGTTCAAGAGTTTCAATTCAATATGATTAATTTATACTTAATACACACAAATAAATTAAAACTAATTATGACTTTAAAATGCTCTAAAATCTCTGTCAACTGGAATAAAGCTAGTAAATAATACGCTTTGTTGCATAAATTACACTACTAAAATGTTTATGTTTTAAAGTTAAATTATCATCAAAATAATACATAAGAGCTAAAAACAATATCCAGTTATTCAAAATATCGATATTTATTTTTCACAATTCGATCAATGTATTTCAAAATATAACGGTGACTCGCTTTAACTAATGTATATCGAACGAATATATACAGCGATACACAATTGTATTTCTAGCGATAATTAATTAAAATGTTTGAATAATGAAATTGATTTACAGGCACTTTATCTGCTCAGAGATTGGCGAATAAAGCCTATGATAAATCACCCCCACCCATAGACAGTGTAAGAAATATTAAGCATCTCTTACATCGCCAATGCGCCACCAATCTTGGAAACTAAGATGTTATGTCTCTTGTGGTTATTAAATAGGCTTATTCACCCTTCAAACCGGAACACAACAACAATTATGATGAGCAGGCCTTACCTACCCAGGCTTGCACAAAGCCCTACCACCAAGTAGCATACGTATCATCATCAACATGTCAGCTGAAAAACGTTCACTTCTGGACAAAGGACACCCCCAAAGATTTCCACGTTGGCTGGTCTTGCGCTGCCCGCATCCAACGGCTTCCCGCGACTCTTTTTATGAGTATACGTATACAGGACAAGAAAGTGAAAAAATCGTTTCAATTCAAACATCGAATTCCAATCATTTAGTTAAATTTATTCAAGTAATAAATAACAGTAGTAACGCAAAGTATAAATTTAACGGTAAATAAATTATTCTAGCCTTTTTTAATGAAAGTCACCACCTGAATACGAAATCAATGTTGCTATGCTTAAAAACGATTTATCTTTTCTTCATTTTCTATATCATGTTTCAGTTATTCATTAGTCTTCTGTTCCGTTAATTGATATTTAATTTAATTTAAATTAAATAGAACTTATTTAAAGTAATTCAAATTTCGAAGAATTAATAATTTCATTCTAACTAACCTTTCTAAAATAAATGATATCTCATTATTTTTTAAAGATAATAATTATTTGCTATCTTAATTTTTTTGTTTTATGATTGGTTATGGGTGAATTTAGATTATATGTTTTACATTATTTCACCCGGATTTCCGTTAGAGGTTTTCAAATAACATTTGACTCGTGACCTTGCTTGCTTTTGTTGCGAGTCTGAATAATTTCGGATAAGATCTTAATATAATGTACATCAACAATCAACAACAGCCAATCGTTGTCCACTGCTGAACATAGGCCTCTCCCAAGGTGCGCCAAAGCTCCCTGTCCTCCGCCTTCCGCATCCAGTTGGTGCCCGCCACCTTCTTAAGGTCGTCGGTCCACCTGGCTGGAGGGCGCCCTACGCTGCGCTTGCCGATTCGCGGTCTCCACTCTAGGACTCGTCTGCTCCAACGGCCATCGGTCCTACGACATACGTGACCAGCCCACTGCCACTTCAGCCTGCTAATTTTGCAAGCTATGTCGGTGACTCCGGTTCTTTTCCGGATAATCTCATTTCTGATCTTATCCTTCAAAGATACTCCGAGCATAGCTCGCTCCATAGCACGCTGAGCGACTTTGAATTTGTGGACTAGTCCCGCAGTTAGTGTCCACGTTTCGGCACCGTATGTCATGGCAGGTAAGACGCATTGGTTGAAGACTTTCGTCTTCAAACATTGCGGTATAGACGACTTGAGGACTTGACGAAGGTTGCCAAATGCTGCCCATCCCAAGCGAATTCTTCGATCGGCTTCCTTCTCGAAGTTGTTCCTACCGACTTGTATTATCTGTCCTAGGTAGGTATATTCACTAACAACTTCGAGAGGTTTCCCCTCGACGTATATCGGTCCCGGCACGACATGCCTATTGAACATGACCTTGGTCTTGTCCAAGTTCATACCGAGACCGACACACCGGGAAGACTCGCCTAGGCTACGCAGCATTTCGGTGAGTTGTTCCAGCGACTCTGCTATGATGACGATATCGTCGGCAAATCGAAGGTGTGAGATGTACTCGCCGTTTACATTGACTCCATACCTAGTCCAATCCAGCGTTTTGAAAACGTCTTCCAACGCGTTGGTGAACAGTTTCGGGGATATTACATCCCCCTGTCTCACCCCTCTGCGCAGTTGGATCGCCTTCGTCTTACAGTCCTGGATGTGGACAGTCATTGTAGCGGCGTTGTACAGACATCTCAGTACCTCGATATATCTCCAATCGATATGACATCTCTGCAATGAGTCGAGCACTGCCCAGGTTTCGATGGAGTCGAAGGCTTTCTCGTAGTCCACAAATGCCATACACAGCGGCTGATTGTACTCTTCGGTCTTCTGCACAATCTGCCGAACAGTATGGATGTGGTCCACGGTGCTGTAGCCTGATCGAAAGCCGGCTTGCTCTGGGGGCTGGAACTCGTCAAGTCGTCTGGCGAGACGGTTCGTGACGACTCTTGAGAACAGCTTATACACGTGACTCAGGAGGGAGATTGGTCTGTAGTTTTTCAAGAGGGTTTTATCACCTTTCTTGAAAAACAGTACCACCTCACTCCCGCTCCACGTTTCCGGGGTCTTGCCATGTTGGATGACGGAATTAAAGAGGCTTGCTAGCTCTTTCAGGACCGGGGTCCCGCCTGCCTTAAGCAACTCTGTTGTGATTCCGTCATCTCCCGGAGCTTTGTTGTTTTTAAGCTGTTCTAGAGCCGCCCTAATCTCTCCTTGGTCAACGACCGGGAGCTCATCGGAGTAATGGCGCATAAGAGGGGCGCGCTGGTCATCAATACTGATTCCCACGGGTTTATCCGATCTTGAAGAGAACAACTGCCCATAAAACCTCTCTACTTCTCCGATAATCTCAGGCCTAGAGGTAACGACCCCACCATTTTCAGTTTTAAGTTTTGTCAGACGCGGCCTCCCAAACTTGCGAGCGAACACTTTCGATCCCCGATTTTGCTCAATCGCAGCCATGATGGCACGGGTATTGGAGTGTCGGAGATCGCGTCGCGTCAGCGTTTTTATTGTTCGGTTTAAGGCCTTATCTGACAAAAACGATGGTAGTTCTCGTCGTTTTCTCATGAGCTCGAGTGTCTCAGCAGAGAGTTTTGGTGCGTTGTCTCTTCTCTGTGGCGGAAAACACTTGCGGGATGTGTTTTGCAGTATTTTGACCAGCGTGTCGGTTCTCTCATCAATGCTGCTTATGGTTTCCAACACGGTGAATCGATTTTGAAGTTCCATTTGGAACTTTTCGGAGCCTTGAGCAGCTTGGAGCATGGTAGGTCGGAGAGTAGACCTCATCATTCTCGATCTTTCGGCTTTTAAGTTGATATTTAGAGTGCCTCGAACCAAGCGGTGATCACTTCCGGTATTAAACCTGTTGATCACTGAAACATCTCTAAATATGTGCCTTTTATTCGAAATAATAAAGTCTATCTCGTTCCTTGTCACGTTATCGGGGCTTCGCCAGGTCCACCTCCTCTGAGGCTTCTTTTGAAAGAAAGAATTCATCAAAAAAAGCCCCTGCGCTTCGAGAAAGTTTACCAGCATTTGCCCCCTGTGATTTCTGCAGCCCAAGCCGTAAGGTCCGACTTTCGATTCACCGCTATCTTGTACTCCCACTTTAGCATTAAAGTCTCCCATAACAACATTGTAGTGGGCCCTCGAGGTGTCGTTGAGGGCCTTTGCGATGTCCTCGTACATCGCTTCGACCACATCATCAGAGTATGTCGAAGTTGGCGCATATACCTGTACAACCTTCAGGGAGTACCTGTCGGAAAGTTTTAGGACAAGGTACGCTACCCGGTTCGACACACTACTGATTTCCACAATGCTGCTAATGAGATCCTTTTTGACTAGAAAACCGACACCACCCTGGGAGAGGTTATCACCTTCGCGGAAGTAGAGTAAGTTACCGGACTCTAGAGTTATCGTGTCCTCCCCCTGTCTTCGGACTTCAGATAACCCCAGTATATGCCAGTTTATATGACTTAACTCTACTTCTAATTCGGCGAGGTGATGGTCCAGCCTCATCGAGCGTCCATTATACGTTGCCATTTTCAGTCGCTTTATACGGTAGCCTGCCGTGAACCGGTGATTCTTAGCACCCCCTGCCCTGCCGATACCGCGACCGCTACCTTGGTCGGGCCTAGCGGGCTTGCCGGTAACTGGGGGCCTTTTTTTGGGCGCATCTGCCATTTAGGGAGGGGTTTGCCCATACTCGCCGCGCTGGGCAGGCGTGTTGGCGAGCGCAGTAGGGGGTAAGATGTTTATGGGAGGGGGGACGCTGCTGCCCATCCCCCCTTTTCCCCGTCCCTCAGTCGCCTCTTACGACACCCACGGGATGAGATTGGGGGAGTACTATTCTAAGCCGGTACTCCACGGCATAATGTACATAATAAATAATATACGTCATTTAAGAATAATTAAATGTATGGGATTTCTTAAAGTTTCACGATAGCTGAGTGTGTGTATTAAATATTTTATAAATACATCAAAATAAATATATATATATATGACATAATATGTTCTTATGCGATATTTTTTGTGATAATTGCTATCTTAAAAAAAAACGAAGGTTCGAAATTAAAAAGAATAATGAGTTATTGAACATCAATACTTGATAATATTCAAACAACGTCTCGCTTATAATATAAAATAAAGTGCTTTTCGCTTCGTCAAAACATCATAAGATGTAATTTTTCATAATAATCTTAAGACAAGTAATTACTTTCAAAGCCGCAGAATGGCTCGGTCGGTTAATTTTGAAGCCCTATTTATAATGGAAATTAAACCTTTTACAGCAAAGAAGCAAGGAAATGCTATTGCTTTTAAAACTATAGTAGAATGTTCATTGAATATTAAAAGCGTAACCTAGATATACTAGATGGAAATAGTGTAAAGTGCTCGAAATTCTGTACTTATTTGACTAATAAAACGTCACAATACGTTTTTGTCATACAATATTTAATAATTTTTTAAAAAAAAACAATAAATTACTCAGAAAGTTAGTCGAGTTGGACATGTGTTATTTTTGTGCTTAAAATTCAATGGATGTTCGACGGTGAAGAACAATATCGTGAGCACTACAGCTCTGAATTCTTCCACACCAACCAGAACAACATCAGAAAGAAGAACAGCATAGCTGCTGCAAACGTTCTCCTCAAGAAGGCAGATGTTTGCCCAGCAGTAAAACATTTACCACTTAAAGAGTTTTCATTGTTACCCAAGTGTAATAATCTAAATACCTAAATAATTTTAACTTCATCCATTGCATCAGTCTTGAGCTATTTTTCTAGTCTTAAAAATACAGCTAATATATTGTTTTCTTACCCAGACTGGAATATTCCGTTCGAATTGATTTAAAAGCGTATTGAATTTAATCATTCAGTCGAAGACGTTTTTTTTCCACTGAGATTCAAATGTTTTATGATAGCGAGATGTACGTTTTATTTTATCTCATTTTCAATTCTATTTTCCATTTGATTAAACACGATGCGGGTAAGGTTTTAGTATTAATATTAAGAAACATTTCATAAGATTTCTAAATGATTTTATTAATGAAAAATTTTCATTTTTCGGAAGTATTGTTGGATTCATATCCAACAATACTTCTAAACGTGAAATTATATTATGGAATATAACAAATCGAAAGGCTGAATTCTTTTTGTTAGTTTGTTCTTTAAAGCAGAAACGAACTGTCGATATTTTGTGGAGGCATAGAGTAAACTAAGGTTTTTTCTTAGCATGAAAATATGTACATAAGCAAAGCTGCGTGCATAAACTAAATAATAATAATAATACCCTGGGATATTATTCACACACGGCCATCTGATCCCAAACTAAGCAGAGCTTGTACTATGGAAACCAGACAACGGATATACTACATATACTACTTTTCTTTTGTAAATATAGATAATTACACCCAGACTCAGGACAAACGTCAGACGTGTTCACACAAAGGTCTTTCCTGGATGGAAATCGAACCCACAACCTTCAGCGTGAGAGGCAAATATCTACCAACTATGCCAACCGGCCCGTTATGTAACAAGCTATCATTGTGTTTTTTTATATAGTATCATTATCAATATTGAGGAAATACTAAAATTGCTATGTACTCTCTAATAAAGCTGTTAATATAATGCTATAATCTTGGATGATGCTAGGAGTGAAAACAATGTTCAAAGGATGTCAGAATTATATCTTTGACTTTTATATCCATACGCGACCAAACCATTACGTTGGACAATTTCATTTCAATCATCATAGCTCAAACCAAATAACAAATCATTTCAATCACTATAATATAATCTGATTTGAATATAGATACACTATATTAGTATGTATAATTAATACTACGCCTAATCAAAAGTATTGCTTTAAGTACTCATTCAGTAACAAGAAGCAATTACATTTCAAAAAGATTTTCAGTATTCGTATGTACATGAAATTTAAAATCCTCTAAATTCTGGTTAAATTATCCGACGCTTTAAAAACGTTTCAGAATCTTGGGGAGCGGGCGATGCTAAAAGTATTTTAAATAAGCTTTCTATTTATAATTTGTTGCGTTCTTATTCATCTAGATTAAACCCAGCCGCGCTGTAACGCGAAAATTTATTAATTTCATTAAGTTTCCTACTGCGCGATGTTTTCTGATTGTGAACAAATCCTTTTACTTTGTATGATAAATTGCGTCACTTGTCTGTTTGGTTACGGAATTAATTTATTAGAAAATTTCGAAATGGCTTCGATTTAATTGTGTTTTATATGAATTGAGTTAAAAACAATAAACTCTCGTGTAAGAGGCTTAACATTATTTAAATCATTGTACTTAAATTGTTCCTTGTATTGTTAACAGCATCAAAATTTTGCAAAAATTTACCTCAATCGGTTATGTAAACGAGTTCCGGTTTACTTGCAAAATTTTATGGAATTTAAAACGATTACGCCAATTATTGACTAATATTACAAAAGTCAGCAAAATTAAATAGACGGTTAGTCTTTTTTACTAATTAAAATAAATTATTTTCATATAAAATATAAATATATCTTTTATTGGATAAATACTATTGTATAGTGAAGGAAAACATCGTGAGGAAACCTGCATGTGTCTAAATTCTGCCACATGTATATTCCACCAAGCTGCATTGGAGCGGTGTGATGGAATAAGCTCCAAACCTTCTCCTCAAAAAGGGAGAGGAGGCCTTAGCCCAGCAGTTGGACATTCACAGGCTGTTACTGTATTGGTTATCTTTGTGATCTTGTATCACCGCTCATACAATAAATACGGTTTGGTAAGTCTTAATTGCTTGTGTTTTTCATCTAGAAAAAGTATCCTATGAGATTTGAGTTTTGAATTTAAAAAAAAATAATATCGTCATCTTAAAACTTACATCATTTTTATACAACAGCAATACACATTTTTCATAAAACACTTTCACTTATTTGTTCTTTCAATAAAAGCGTAAAATCTTACCACGAAAATTTAGCCGGATCTTATAAGGATTCTCTTACAAATTTTTCTCAAAGAAATATTTAATAGAGACACCTTGTCAAAACATTAGCTGGGCGCAGGTCGGGTAACTTTCAACTAAGGGTCGGGGGTGATTTATAAAGATAGCCTTAAGGGTTGTTGGGAAATCTTTGCGATAAAATTTTAAGGACGATGTAAGAGTAAGTAGGGAAACACTATTAATTATAAATAAGGTATTCCTTGGGGTGCAGGTAGATAAGAAATTTTTCATGATTAATATCGCTAGAAATATTTATTAAACGCAAAATGTGAAGTTTTTAAAGCAGTTGATGCTGGAGTTCATTTTGTAGAATCCGAATCAGATGTGAATGCAACAACGCTCAATTGTAAATGACATAAAATATAACATAAAACGACGTAAGCCCCGGTCCTCCGTAAAATGAAACAATTTTCAACCAGCGTTAAAATTTCTGAAAGACTTGCTCTTTTGTTCTTTCGTGAAATAGAAATTACAGGGCAAGCTTAGATAAATTTGTATTGGACTCAACGTTTCTGAGAAAATAACAAAAGAACTATTCACAACTCAACAAGCTTAGGTCTCGATGAAATCATTTTATGTATTCTATTCAACTTACTGTTATTGAATTTGTTTATTTATCATTTTATAAAACAAATTTCACTATTGAAATCATATTTTAGTAACACGCAAGTTTTTATTTATTTAAATTCAATAGAGCACGAAAGTATATAACAATATTCATCTATAATAACCTAAATAAATCATTATGCTGAAACGATTCAAAGATAATAAAGAACAAATTTGTATGCTGAACTTATCGTAAGGAATAAAAAAATTTCAACGTACATTTCAAAAAACAGATTTCCGTCCAAAAAGCTTCATCAGATAGAAAATTCGAAACCCCTAAAGCTAGATATGATCTGCTACATAATGGACAAAGTTGTATACTTTACTTCAACTTTATATCTCTCAGTAATAACTCGTGGTCGTAATTTTTATGTCGATATATTTATATAGATGATTTAATGGTTATTTCTTGAGTTTTTTTAAAGTTCGAATATCAATCATTGGGATGGCACATCAGTTTGACTATTACATTTTGGAAATTACTCCTTTTATCTTCAGTCTTATTTTGCATTTTTAAAAAGGTCGGAATTATTTGATTTATGTGCTGCATAGCCGTATTAACATTATTAATATTAAGTATTGTATCGCTAGTAACGCATTTTAATTTAAAATACTCATAAGCTATGAAAACGCTTTAAATTTAGAAGAAAATAGCTATTTTAAATCGTGTAACGCTCCATGAAAAGAATTTAATCAAATCTTTGTATTCTAACTATGTAATTTGCACAACCATCTGGCATCATATATAAGCTGAAATCAGCGACAACAAAACGACACTCTACTTCATTAAAACCTTCCAACACACTAACACAGAGAACGGGTATGTTAAGCAAATGTCGCTTCTATGTTTCAAACATAGATATCAAAATCGCTTAACGTAATCTTTAACACATTACACTTGTGTGTCGCACTGCAGAACATCCCTATTTTAATGCAAAACACGAACTCAAACCTCGTTAAAGGCGAGATCGGTTTGGAACCACAGCCATATGTTATACGGAACCCGGGTTGAATCTGTACGTTTTCTTTGCGGCCTAATATATTCACCAATCGCAGTGAATAAATCAGAAAACGCTAAGAGTCTTACATGTTAGGGAGAGAAATCTTCACGGTTTAAAAACGTGTTAAATATTATCTAGTATTTTCTTTCTCTTTTTCTTTGTTCCTAAATAAGCACATTTTATATACGAGTAACCCGAAAGATTTATAATGCTGCTAATTTTAATAGTCGCAATCTTTTGTGTAAATTTAATTGGTGATATTCGTAAAAAGTAAAGTAATACGCCTCCACACCACTGTTGGGCGAAGATCAGTTTACTATTGAGAATGTTAGAAGCTAGTTTCCACCAGATAACTTTTATGTAGGTTGGTATTTACATGTGGTGGATTTCCATGTGATACAAGCAGTTTTCCTTCTTATAAAGACATAGACAAACAAATTAAGCACGTTAAATTCATTGATACTTGCCCGGGTGAAAAGCCGTAGTATTTGGTTAAGTTACATGTTGTCTGGTGTATATGTATTTCATATATTATATTTAGCACCTGGGTGAGCTTTTCTCTGCTCTGATAAAGAATTACTCTTTTTTATTTATTGTATGGAAGGCGGGCGAGCACATGGTCACCAACGCCCATATACATTGGCATTGTAAGAAATGTTAACTATCGCCTACATCGCCAATGTACCACCAAACTTGGGAATTAAGATGTTATGTCCCTTGTGTCTGTAATTACACTGGCTCACTCAGCCTTCAAAACGGAAAACAACAATACCAAGTACTGATGTTTTGCGGTAGAATATCTGATGAGAGGGTGGTACCTACCCAGACGAGCTTGCACAAAGCCCTACCACCAGTAAACTCTACTCGTGACTGTTTTATACATTAACTTAAAAAGAAAAACTATGTCTCAATATAAAATTTGCGCCTAAACGAAAGTATAGCTCATTTAATTTTATAGGATTCGTAGGAGTAACTTAACTAAAATCATTACAATCTCGACCACATAAAGTTGTAAGTATACAATTGTAATTCTTGGAATAGACGTTTCAGAATTCACATAAGGTGTGAATAATAAGACAAGGATATTTATACAATTCAAGATTAAATCTCTTCGTTCGTGTAGCTACACCCTAAAGCTATGATAATGGTCTATACCGGCTGTCCCAATTTTATTACATTTACACTTTTTGTCACCTTCGTTCGTATCGTGAATTATTCGACGTCTGATGGTTTTTTCGTCCCTTGAGTAATCTCTGATTTGCGTAAGAATATATTTATCAAAATTATTTCATTTTTTTTTATAGTATAGGAAGGTGGACGAGCTTATGGGCCACCTGATGGTAAGTGATCACCAAACGCCCTTAGACATTGGCATTGTAAGAAATGTCAACCATCGCTTATAGCCAATGCGCCACCAACCTTGGGAACTAAGATGTTATGTCCCTTGTGCCTGTAATTATTTCATAGTAAGCGTTTAAAATCTAATATTAGTAGATTTTATTGAATTATACAATTGAATACACTCAAAGATTTATTATAAATATTTTCTTAGGATTAAGGTCCTATAGTATTATAATATTTTACAATAAATATTTTGTTATGATCCATGATTGTTAGTACAAAGATATACATAAAAAAATCTCCATTATAATAATTATACATTCTAAATAACTTGTACGATAATTTTGAAAACAGAATGAGTAAGACAAAGCAATTTTTAGTAATTAAAATATACAATATGTTTGTTTGAGGAAAGACAGAAAGTAAGTATAAATATGTAGATTTGTAGTTAAATATATAACGCTCATCTAGTTTATTAAATTTTTACTACTTATATACTTAGCGTGATTGAGTAAATTTTGATCGCAAACTTTCGTATTTATAATATTAGTAAGATAATTTTGTAATATAACTTTTATATTGTGTGTATTGTAATTCATCTCTCAAAATGAGTTTTTAGTTTTCTAAATGAAAGCCTTTTAAAGGATAAGTATGCCTTTGATATTTATTTCCCTTTGTATTTTTTTACTTGTTTTATTTTTGATACATATAATAAAGCGTTAAATAATGACTTTCCAATATCGAAGAAAAATATACGTGAATTGTTCATCGATGAGTAAATTTGTTTGTAGTGCGTTGTGATTGCTTCTGAAAGTGTTTATGGCTGCTAGAATTTCAGCGTTGAAATTATACGAGAGAACGTTGATGCAAACATGCGAATATATCTGTCGTTTTAAAAGAATATTTACTGTTATTTTCAGAAAGTTTGTTTTCTAATTAGAATTACATGAACGTTTCGCGGTTGAAATTGTTTTATTATAATATATATTCTAGTAACAAAATGTCTCATTCGAGTAACTGCTATCTGCACTTGAATTCATTTAAGCTTTCCAACAGTTTAACTTGGAAACCTACCAAGGATTTAGGGCTCTGAATAAAACTAGTGAATCTCGACTAAAATGGTTTTCTTAATTCTTTTTAGATAGTATATTACAATTGCCGCATTGCGGGGTAACTTTCAACTATATCACATCCATGGTTTCTGAGTATTCGTACGGTATTCTATATAAATTTTGTTAGTTTGTTGAAGAATTCCTTAATTGGATACGTTTGGTCATGACACTACCATTCGAGCGCAAACTTCAACTTTTCGAAGCAAAAGCCCCAAATTAACTGACTCGGAGATTGAAGTCTGTGGATGTAGTGAAAACTTGGGAAAATTTATCTTCCCCGGAAAGTTGAATTGGGCACTTATAGATGGCCTCCATTTGAATTTGTGGGTGCGTTAAACTTATCTGACACGGCCGGAATTATAATTATTAAAGTCATTTCTGCGATTGGAACAGGTCGTGTTCTTTATTGATTTATTTCGGTTTAAATTGTATTACGTGTCAAATATTTAATGTGAAAAAGTATTCTACTTATATTCGTAAAATTATATCGAAATTACCAGATGTTAAGCGAGAACAATGTCTTATAATACAAAACATCTTCACGGTTCCGATAAAAATATTTTGATAGCAAATATTCGGAAACTCCGCCAGAAATATTGCGAACAGTTAAAGAGATAACTTTGGTAAATTAACTTATCGAGCTGCTATATTAAACAAAGTTTCTTGTCAGTAAGTGTATAAGTCGTTACTTGGTTAAGCCTGATATGTTCGCACCGTTAGCATCTATCAAACGATTTTTACTAAGCCGAAAGGGATAAATTCGTCTCGGTTTCCGACAGCCGAAGATTGATTGCGTACTAGAATTGGATAAGAAATATACAATCCTGTAAACATTGAAGGACAAATGAACAGATGCTATGATTTATCACTTCGACCATTCTTGTTATTACAATTGGTTATATTTAATGAAATACTGCAGACAAAATAGTATAGTTTTATATTATTTTGTAAATCATGACCTTACCTATAATTGGTTATAAGCTTAATGTATGACATGCACTGTACATTTTAATTAAATACACTGTAATGACAAACAACGAATATATGACTTTTATATTCTTTGCATATGTTTCAACGTATGTGTATCTGAGGAGCGCTAAGCTAAACGACAACGGAAATCCGGTCCAAATCCTCTCAGTGCTTTCTACGAAAATCCCATTCGGACACATGAAGTTTTCTAGATTTTTTGTTTTACGTATTATTTATTCAGTAAACGTAATAAAAATATAATTCTTTTCACGTGTATAAATAATAACTTATACCAAATTTTGTGTACATTGGAAACATAATTTGAGTTTATTCATTGGATTTTTGTTGAGTTTTTTACCTTAAAAATTTAACAGGTACAATAAAAGTGTAAATGCATAGTCTTCTTAATTATCTATCACACCACACTTGCTTTAATCTGGTTGGATTGGTAGTAGCTCCGCATATTTCTACATGTGTCCATTTTATGCACCTCATGCAGTTTTCCTCGTGATGTTTTTCTTCTCCGCCGAGCACAAACTTATGGTATTTGGCTGGCTTTGAACCTACAATCTTCTATTAAGATCGTGGTCTATCTTGTTATTCTTGGAGTTTCCATCCTGACCTGTGGAGACTTACGGTAAACGACTTTAGAACCCTCAGTATGGATTATCAATGTTTGGCATTATACTAACTGTACCAAATAGTCTTAAATGAGAAAATTATTTCACCTTTTCAATGGATAGGAATCAGGGTCGCATTCGATGTGATAACAAAATGAAATTCTAAACGAGGATCCAATATTAAAGTAGGTAAAATACCTGCCGAATAACTCAAGGGACGCATCGGGAATATTTGAAAAGGGGGAGTTTAAGGGGTTCCCGACTCTTTATTTGACATTACAGGGAGGTAATGTTACTGAAATGTTGAAAATTTTATCTCGAACTGAAACTTTGGTCGAAGTTATAAGGTTATTGGCTGAACGTAAACGCTACTCTTGCTATCATCACTTTTAACTGACAAACAAAGGAGTACATTTGTATGAACAAATAATCGAATAACTACATGGTTAACTTTCGAATTCTTTAAGAATGAGTCGTGCCTTGAATTGTTTCGTACAATTTGAAGTTACGCAGTTGAAGTTTTTTTTTCAAATATTTGCAAGTCTTTCTATTTTCGACATAAAAGTGGTTTTGGATTAATAGTTTAATAATTACCATTAAAATTACGCATTTTTTATTTACAGAATCATATCTGATTATAAGGGCGGAATAGTGGCATAGTATAACGCTTGCCTAGTAAATGATGATTTGAAGAATACTTCCGTTATCAGAAAACAAAAGTTACTTTTATATTTAGAGGTTGGGTTTTATGCAAGACCGTCGATATGTACTACCCACTTATCACGTGTTGTGCCAAACAGAAATAAGTATTGTTCTGTTCCGGTTTGAAATAAGAGTGAGCCAGTGTAAAAGGCACAAGGAACAACATCTAAGTTCCTGAGATCATTGGCGCATTGGCGAATAGTCCATATTTTTTTTCACCAAAAGACCTGTTTATATTCATTTAATACAGACAGTTCTTAAAGAATCTTTAATAAGGTATATTTATATATTATGATTTTATATTTCAATCGTTTCAGATTATGTTTTTTTATGAAATTCTTCGAAAGTTTGCCGAGAAAATTACTTTTATGTTTTCGTTGTTAGTAAATATCGAGTTTTAAGTTTCAGCGATTAATTCTCTTTTATCCTTTGATGAAATTTAAAAGCGTCGACGGCTGTATTTTTTCTTTTAAGTCTTTACTAATTTGTTGTTTATTTTTTCTATTTTTCTTTTTGGAATCGTTTTTCAAAGTCGCTTCTAATTATTTGTCTACTGATACGTTTTTATCGAAACGTGTTTTCGATGGATTCTTTTGGAAAAATTCGAACTATTCTACGAATAAAATTAATAAGCTATTGTTTTCTTCTTGTTTTCTTTCAATGATTTATATATCTCTTTTATCTGCATCTCGTATATCATTCTTAAGGGAAATTGGAGGTTTGGGTTCCATATCAGGAAAAACTTGAACAAAAACATCGTACTTATTATGAAGAATATGTGTCTTCAGAGTAAATGATAAAATCTATCATGTTCATTATCTTAATTAAACCTCTATTAATATTAGGCATTATTAAGAAATCCTCATTGAAGCTTTTGTTTAATTTATTGGATTTTCAATTAGTAGCTATTATTATTAGTAATTAGACGTACTCAACAATAAACAACGGAACTTATTGTCTAGCTGTTTTAAAAAAATAAGAGTCAAATAATTAATACTTTCAACACTTGCATGAAAAAGTACATATAAAAAAGAAATATATATAATAACAAAGATGTATATGTATCTTTGTTCATACTAATATTAATATAATTCATTAGGAAATAATAACAAAAAATGTTAGTATATCTAATATCAGACTTAGGTCGGTAACCGCTGAGCTAAACGGCCGATTACTTGGACATATAACTATCAATTGACCAAATAATGTTTCAGCCACACCATGCTATGAGACAAGAGCGGTCATGTGTGGAGCTCCATTATATTAATTGCATGGTGGAAGCCAAATTGTGACGTCTATATAATAGATGCGGTGTTGTATCAGCACCACGTGTAGGGTTAGACTAATTTATGTAACTTAGAGAATTATGTATAACTGGTTAGTTTTATTAGTCGATGTTAGAAATCAGTGCGTAAATATACAATATCTTGGTGGTAGGGCTCTGTGCAGTGTACCACCCACTCATCACGTCAAAGTCGACAGTCAAACAGCAATAGATAGTATTATGTTCCAGTTTGAAATGTGAGTGAGCCAGTGTAACTAAAGTAGTAAGGCACATAAAATCCTAGTTCCCAAGTTCATCATCATCAATTAAGATTTTTTTTCAGGAATTCTGAATTATGATGAGCAAAACTGCGGGTAAAATACTAGTATATTATAATACACACGGTAAATAACTCAAAGTTTCTCAACAATTTATGCATAATACTGTCCCTGTTTACATTCCATTCTGTGTGTTTGTTTGTCTAAGAAATTACTGACGGTTAACAAGAGTGCTTATTAAATAAATTTAATACCTCCCGTGGTTGTAAATTGTTAAATGCGAAAACTGCTTAATCGATTTTGAAGAAACTTTGCATGGTTATAGGTTGTATCCCATGCATATCACTTTCAGACATTTCTCGATCGTGTGTTGCAGTTAGTTTCGAGTTTGATCAAACAGAAAAGTTATTAGTACTTACACATTGTAACTTAGTTCAGCGACAGTAGAATTAATCATTTTGTTGTTGTTGTATATGCAATACATATAAATTTATTGAATATTATATACTTCATATATTTTTGTATGTAAAGTGAAATTGGACCTTATATATAACAAGTCAGTTGATAGAAATTAAGAAAATTGTGTGTTATCAAGCGCCTCGCAAATAACGCTTAAATTAACCATGCTTAAGCAAATAGTATCTTTTGTTACCAAATATTTTACACTAAGATCTAGACAGCGAAATATCTCGTGAACATCTCTTTGTACGAGCCGCGTGAATTTAGACGTTTCATGAAATTTCGAGCAAGGCCAAGTTAAAATAGATAACGAAGGAAAATATGAACACTGGAGCTTGTATAGTAGAAACTTTATATAACAATATATTATGTTTATAAAGCCAGATGTGTTGATGACGTCGAAAATGGGGAACACACAGGATGTATTTAGAAAGATGTCCAGCAGTTAATTACGCTCGTCTGATTACCTTGAGGATGATAATTGAGAGCTCAATTTTTTAATCCAGAGATGCAGTATATACGGATTTTGCGAAATGTTCATATATATATATGTCTGTAATAGTTTTCGCCCCGGATTCTCTCGCGAGTTATGGGAGGAGGGGAGGGGAGTTATTAGATATAAAAAATATGCCTATATCATTCCTTGTGCATTGTTCGACTTACTCCATACCAAATTTCATCGAAACCGATTCAATAGATTAGCCGTTAAAACGTATAGTATATGTAAGTTTTGATAATTTTTTCTATGTATGTTTCACTTTGGTGTCCTTTACTAATATATTTGCATATTTTTTGATATAATTTTATATACAACTAAAATTGCTCTTTGATGACTTTCGTCTGGATGTTTAACGTATTTCAAAACAATAACACAAAAATGAAAACCATAAATAAAGGACTACTGTCAAAATAGTAATCAATTAAAGCATATAATATATAAAATAGTTCATTTCGAAATAGAATTGCACAAATCAGAAAAAGGGTGGCAATCAAAAAGCGCAACCGACATCAAATTATCGTAGCGAAAATTTTACGATTGTAAACACGACTAAGCCAAAGTTGCCACGTCGTAAAATTTATCGGTATACCCGTAAATCTTGAATATAAAATGGTAACCTTTTCACTGGAATCGAGTTTTACCACTTTTCGTTAACTCTTCACTGCGAATTTTTAGGTTATCAATATTGTAAGTGTCAAATTGGGTGAAAACGTTGTTGATGCCTTCACTTGAAATCTTTTAGGGTAATTTTGAACCTTGAATTTAATATATTTCACTTCGTAAACGAAATTGATTTAAGAAAAAAACGACATAACTATAACATAACATAAATAGAACTACTCTATAGTTGCAGTTGCATACTACGAAGTCTGTCCGAGACGATATTACTTACTACCGGGTCGTTTATTTGTAACCTAAAAGGTCAGGTCTCCTAAAGCCAGAGGTGGTTGTGTATAGTAAATAAAAATGCTTTAGGGTTAGTTCTTGTCCGTTAAATAATGAAAATTAGAAATACGTAATTTATTTCTCAATTAACATCAATAGATGGCGCTATCAATATACAAGTTTCACTAACGCCATCTCTATTCGTAACAAAGAAACGTCAGATTTATTTCGAAATAAAAAGTTATTTCTTAACCAAAATATAAAATCTTAAAAACACAAAAGTGGAAAGTTATCGCGAAGTTCCTGTAATCCGTGTATTGATTGATAGATCGGTGTTTCTTTCAAACTTTTGATGTAAGGCGCTTTTGTTCAAAATCTTTATTTGTGCGAGACACACGGAGTTATAGAATATGTACAAGATGTTTAAGGGCTGGAAGGCTAGTTCCTTTGCCTTGAATTATTTTTTGGATGCTTCATCACGTTGTTCAGTAAGGTTTAGTTGATATGTTCATGGAAATATCACTTTGGATACATGCATAGCTTTCCCTACTAGGTGATATAACAATACTTAGTATTTTTTACAGCGCCAATATATATGGGTTGTGGTGACATTACCATCAGGTGGCCTGTTTACACGTCCGCCTATCTATTTCATAAAAAAAATGCTTTTACTGACCATGAGGTTAATAAGCATAAATGAAGCACATGAAATGAACTCATGCTTACAAATTTACTTTCTATATTTGAACTGGGAATTAAGAATTTAGGTAAGATTTATTTTCATTATATTCTATCACATACTGTAAACAAAATAATTGGTTTAGATGAAACGCGTATGACGCGTACCTTGAATTTCTCGGGGGACTTGAAGTTCGAAACTAAAACTTAGTTTGATACCAACCTTTCATTATTGAATAAACCCCGATTAAACACTTTAATATATTATACGATAACATGTTGTGATTAACTTGCATTAAAAACAAAATTGGTTTAAAGTAAAAAACGAAACCATTGTTCAGTAAATTCCTTATTTTCCTTTATCCAGCTAGATACAGAAGTCGAACTAATTGTTTGTGAAAAACTTTAAATATAGTTCGATGATTTAAAAAAAAACATGGCTTTATAAGATTTTAAACATTAAATCAAAAAGTAAAAATTGTTGAATTGTTGAATGGTCATTTTATAATGTTAATTGAAAGCTACCGATTAAAATGTTACCTGCATCCTAACCTAGAAACTTAGTAGTCATTATATTTGCTTGTCAATATAAGTGTCCGTGTGTTTCAGGCGGGTCAAATCATCAATCTTCGAGCCCGTTGTTTGTTATAAACTTTTTCGAGGATCTAACTTTCGGGATGAAATCGGAATTGTATAATCAACATTGATTTTAATAAAATTTTCCCTAATTCATATAAGCGGGATGAGATTTTGAAACAAAATAAATTTAAAAGACATTTGTGTGTTATATTTTAAAAGCATATCTAATGCAGGTAAAATTCATAAAAATTATCTCTCCCACGGGGAAGTCCTTAAAGTTGTTCGGTCTGATTGAAAACGTTGCTTAGCGAGCGATTAGTTAAACTCAGACTTTCCTCTTTCCGTCATCATTGAATTGTCATTTGAAAGAAGGAGACACATTACTTAACTCGCACGTCAAACGTTCGTTATACTAAATTAAAATATATGAAAAGTTCTGATGAATAATTTGAAATTATAATAATTAAAAAGTACAAAGCTAATGATTTTTAAACGTAGCGGAGTTTCCGACGACTTTTTAAACAGAGGTGCGATCTCGCAGGAGCCACATTTCAAGCGAATATAAATTCTAAGCCCTCCCATGTCGTCCCGTAAAAAGGTCTCCCCTATTAACCCCAATACACAAGGTCAGAGGGTGAACGACATTTGGATAAAAACAACCATTTAAATTCTTTGTTCGCCCCTCTTGACATATTCTATCAACAATTGCATCTTTGATATATAAACGTACCTGATGAAATTTGGGGATAGCCTTCGTAAAATCCAATTGGACTATTATATATTCGTATAAATATTGAAAGCAAAACTAGATAAGATTCAAATTTGAATAAGTTTATATCTAGCCCATTGGATAGAATATTCAATCGAACGTATTTCAATAGTACGCAACTTCTAATCATAAAGCAACGCTTCGTTTTTATAATACAAAAACAATCACAACGCAATTACTCTTTTCCCCAATTAAGTAACATAGATATGTCAACTATATATTATTTTATTTATTTCTCTACTGGTAACAGGGCTGATTAATTTTTGACTGGAAAATCAGAATTGCAATACAAAGAGGAAATGCTGCTAGCATTCTAGCCATTATTATTATTAATAATAATAATAATATCCTGGGACTTTATTCACACACGGCCATCTGATCCCAAATTAAGCAGAGCTTGTGCCATGGAAACCAGACAACTAATATATTACATATACTACTTTTCTTTTGTAAATACATACTTATATAGATAATTACACCCAGACTCAGGACAAACAGACATGTTCATGCACACAGATGTCTGTCCTGGGTGGGAATCGAACCCACAACCTTCGACGTGAAAGGCAAGTATCTACCAACCACGCCAAACATTCCACACGATCATGATTCTAAAGGAGCGATTTTTAATTATTATCTGTGTTATAGGCTTTAATGTATTAATATATTGATCCTTATTTATATTCAAATAAAAATATATAATAGAGACATGAAATTCACGCTTATCGCAATAGTGTAAATTAAAAGCGGCTGAAACTGCGGTATTCGTTTTTTGTATTGGTTGAGTCGATTTTTCGGTTTTGCAATATGTACAAAAAAAAGTCTCCATATCTATTAGTTTAGATAGATTATATACAAAAGTAAGTACCTGTGTATGTCCAATTGATAGGCTAAGACCTCTCCCTTTGAGGTCTGGAGATTATTTCACCACGCTGCTCCAAGGCGGATTAATACACATGTTGCAAAAATTTCAGTGAATTAGGCACATGTAGGTTCCCTCACATAATTTAATGGCTCGCTTGGGTTTGAACCCATGATCTTTATTTAAGAATCACGCGTTCTAAAAACTGGGCCACTGCATTAAACTCAACGAATACTAGCTGCACACTTTAGTTTCTACTTATATAGCTATAATGTTAATATGCGTAATATGCTTCATTCGTAATATTATTTTTTATTTTATAAATGAAAATCTTATTTCACGAACGATATATTGACTTAGCGGAAACAGAAAATTGCTATTACAAGTTTATTTTTACTTCTTATGTTTATACAAAATATAAATAATCAATATTTTTATATGTAAGTCAAAGGCAAAATGTTTATTCAAGATAGCATTACACTTTATATTTATAAAATAGGTATGTGGACGGGCAAATACATAATGGTAAATGGTCACCACCGCTAATATAAATAGTCGCTGAAAGAATTATTAACTGTTCCTTAAATCGCCACTGCGCCACCAATCTTAGGATCTAAGCTTTTAAGTCTCTTGTGGTAAGTCCTACCACCAAGTACACTTAAAAAATCTACTTTATGTTCGGAATGAAACTACTCCCTGAGAGGAATCGATGAAAGAAACTCAAAGATATTTTTTTCAACTTTCGTTGCTTACACGTATTTAAAACATAAATATCAATGATATCTTTGTCTATTTGAAGGAATTACTAATATCTAAATCATATCGATTAAGCATAAAAGCTTGTGTCAGGCGTAAGAACGGCAATGTCCCTGCGGTCAGGATTGAACCTTTGACTTTAACATCGCTATGCGGTTCGTAATCCATTTGCACTTAGTAAGTTCAATTAAGACCAATATATCCTCAAATTAATATATATCTACGTTAAAAATCATCAATATTAATTAACTAAATATTCAAACTAGCGTGATAATGTCATAAATCATAAGTCGAGACATGTGGAGACATGGAGTTCATAATCAGATAATTAGGAATGTTTTTAACTTAATTAGTCTTGTTAATTATTAATTAAGAACATGTTAACTTGTGGATCTCATGTTATTTCTATATATTATAAAACAAAGTACCCACCGCGTCTGTCTGTATGTACGCGATAAACTCAAAAACTGTTGAATGGATTTTCATAAAGTTTCCACCAATGGACGGAGTAATTCATGGTGAAAGTTATGGTGTACAATTTATTAGGATTTTGTGTCAATTGTCTGAAATTTGTCTATAAATTTTGAAGGTATCACAAAAAATTATGCTGATTGGGAGTTTTACTGGTGGTCACCACGTAAACCGTTAGAGTTATTACTATTTAAACGTTTTATGATGAGTTCGAGACGTCGGGATGTTGGGGGTAGGATGCCCTTACTTTAATTAGGGAGATTGGCTGTCACCTTAGAGAGACGGGATTTGACAGTCGCTCCGAGTCCTACTTGGTACAGAGGTTGTCGATTGCCGTACAGCGCGGAAATGCGGCCTGCATTATGGGCAGCTTTGCATCGGGTGGGAATCGGGATGGACTATTTTAATTTTGACTTAAATAAATAAAAAAATATATTGACATAGTTATATTTCTGTGTTAACGTGTAAAATATTTTAACTTAGATATAATATATTTATGTTTTAATGTAATATTAAATAAATAGTAAGACCATTACAGTGCCTGTGCGATTCAGATACAGCTAGTTTATTATAAATAAACCGAAGCTCGTTGGTTCGAAACCGGATAAGCGCCATCAAGTTTTCATTTGTAAGCCATCTATACGTACACCCATTAATTATAATGATCAAAATCACAATACATCACATTAGTGTTTTATTTATTTATTAGTTCCCGCTCGCGTGTTGGGCTTATGTTGGGTATAAAATATGTAACTAATTGGTACTGGTGGTAGAGCTCGTCTGGGTAGGTACCACCCCCTCATCAAATATTCTACCGCGAAACAGCAGTGCTTGGTATTGTTGTGTTCTGGTTTGAAGGGTGAGTGAGCCAGTGTAATTACACAAGGGACATTACATCTTAGTTCCCTAGGTGGCGCATTGGTGATGTAAGCGATGGGTAACATTTCTTACAATTCCAATGTCTATGGGCGTTGGTGACCACTTACCATCAGGTGGCCCATGTGCTCGTCCGCCTTCCTATTCTATAAAAAAAAGAAGTTCTTCCCTGGGGTTCATGCTTGCTTCATACGAAAACTTTATTAAGTGTAGCCGTGACAGATATAGTTGCTTTCACATTTATAATATTAGTATAAATTTATTATTTATCGCAAACAAAGTGTACAAAAGCTTAAAATGTTTAAAACATTCTAGACAACCCATTGTTTAACAGAATTGAACGCGTGATAGTTTTTACGATGAAGTTTTTCAAACTATAAATCATTGTTAAATCATTTTCTTGGTAATCACTTTGTGCAAGCCAGTCTGGGTAGGTACCACCAACTCATCAGATACTCTATCACTAAACAGCGATACTTAGTACTATAACATCTTCATAACGTTGGTGGTGCATTGGCGATGTAAGAAATGGTTAATATTTCTTATATCGCCAACGTCTATGGGCGTTGGTGACTTAAAATCAGGTGGCCCATTTGACTGTCCTACTTATAGCATAAAAAAATGTCGTCTCAGCCTTTAAAAATAGACACATTCTTTTATATCAACCTTGATTGGATTGAAAGTAAATTCAATTACGTTCATTTTTCAGCATTAATCCCTTAAATAGCATTTGTAGGATTACAAATCTGGTTATATTTGTTACGGTTTTGTTATTTGTTTAATGTATTTCTATGTACAGTAACAGCCTGTGAATGTCCCACTGCTGAGTTAAGGCCTCCTCTCCCTTTTTGAGGAGAAGGCTTGGAGCTTATTCCGCCACGCTGCTCCAATGCGGGTTGGTGGATTACACATGTGGTAGAATTTCAATGAAATTAGACACATGCAGGTTTCCTCACGATGTTTCCTTTACCGTCAAACACGAGATGAATTATAAACACAAATTAAGCACATGAAAATTCAGTAGTGCTTGCCGGGGCTTGAACCCACAATCATCGGTTAAGATTCACGCAATTTTACCAATATCTCTCATTCATCTCCGCTATATCATCTCTGCTATTATATGTACATATGAGGTTGAATGTATCATATGGAACAACACATAATGTGTGTGTGTGTGTGTAACACTTACCTATATATTACTGTTAACGTGATTAACCTGTTAAATAGCAATCAAAAACATTCTTTGTTAATATAAAATTGTAAGCTTAAACAAGAATAAATAAATTTATTTTAAAATAAATTATATTATATGTAGATATTATATACAAGAAATTGTTGTTAACTTTTTAACAGGAAAAATATTTTATTAAAAACCCCACAGCTTCACATACATGCTAAGTATAAAAATTGGCCTTGTCTTGGGGGTTGAAGCTTGCTTAATACCAAATTTCATCAAAATCCGTTCAATGGTTTACCCGTGAAAGCGTAACAGACAGATATATTTTCGTATTTATAATATCAGTATATATGTCATGTCATCATAACAAGATTCGCTGACGTCAGAGGTACTACCAAACTTCGAATCCAATAATCATAGTTAAAATTGATTTGATAGCTATAGTGATAAAAATAGCTCATTTATTTATTTTTATATGACGCTTTATTACACGAACCGGATATAAAATAGATACAAAAAGATAAATAAGTATAAAATACATTCTTCAAGCACAAAGAAAAAAAAAGAATTCAGACCGTCAAATAAAATACAGACAACTTGGATGGGCTGTAATTGGTATAGACTTATACACATTAAGTTATTTCATATGTTAGCTAGCGCTTTACGCGGTTTCGTTCGCGTCAAAATTCAGAATTGCATATACAAATTTACTCTTTCTTCAAAAATAAAGAATTTTCTTACAAACTTTCATCTTCTGTATTTCTCACTACCTTAGAGGTTAGATTTAAAAAAATCCTTCCTTAGTGCTAGCCTACTGCGTAAAAGGAACCCGTATGCAAATTTTCATGTTGCTAGCCCCAGTAGTTTGGGCTGTGCGTTGATATTTCAGGCAGTCAGTCAGTTTTTTTTATATGTATACATATAAAGCCGGTGATAGCTGTAAACTTATCATCGGCTTAAATTCAAATTCTACGCAGGAGAACCGGTAAGAAAGTCAGTAAGTTTGCGGGGTTTTTTAGCCGGATCTAACTGCCTCGTTGGTCTAGTGGCTAGATATAATGCCGCAGATTCCGAGATCCTGGGTTCAAAGAAAGAAGTTTTCTCAGCCCGGAGTCTGGAAGTTGAAAGTGTGTACACTCGGTCAGGAGGACATCATCATGAAAAGTCTATTATTTGATATCCTATATGAATATCAAATATAAAATCCAAGACAAAACATGCCTGATCTGTTAAAGATTTCTTAAACATAACTTTCGCATATTCTCGAAATATGAAAAAAAATCCAATCTTTTAAGAAAATTATATCTCCCTACGAGGAACGCTTAATAATTTAGCTCACAGAAAATGGATCTTCATTTTTTCTCCTCCCGTATCACACGGCTCTCTCTTGATAAACTTTGACATTGATGGTTCTTTCATTTTCGTCCTTTCTGCGTTTTTTTTTCGTAAAAATTCCTATAATATAACGTAGATTCCGCTGATATTCCTTAAATTCATATAACATTTCATTTTTTTATTACATTTCGTACATATACAAGACGGAAGCGATGGTCTGTTAGTACAGTAAGAAGTCGTTATTCTCAAAAATCATGGGTTCAAAATCAGGTAGGCACCGAAGCATAATACTGACGAGATTAATTATAATAATAATAATTTACTTATTCAAATCACGGGACCCTCTTGTAAAAGTATATTTAAACGAATTTTAATAGCAATCGTCAAAAGCTGTGCTGTGCTGTGCATTATATAGTACAACTCGGATATGTTTCCAAGATTGCTAACACACGCCAGCCTTGCTCAGGAGAATTAATTTAATGAAAAATTTATCAATTATTGAGAATGCACCGTGAAAACAAAGCGAACCGATTCGGTTTTTTTAAATTATTCGTTTATAGTTTATAAATAATTGCTTTGTAAAACTATATGTTATTATTTAATGTTTTGTATTACTCATGATGGCATTCTGGGTTAGTTTTAATGGAAGATCACTGGTTCAAATCCAGGCAAGTTGATTACGATTCGTATACTCATTTGTGTTTATAATTCATCTCGTACTTAGGTGACTACGAAAAATATCATCAGGAAAACTGCATGTGTAGGTATTATTGTTAATGAAACGATCGCTTCCTAGCCATTTAAAATAAAAATACAATATTATTAATTTTTTATTATGTTTACGTTAACAGTATGCGACCGGGCAATAGGCAAATGGGCCACCTGGTGGTGAGTCACCACCGATAGATATTGGCAATGTTAGAAATATTAGCCGTTCCTCATATCCAATTTATATATAATTTTCGGTCTAAGATGTTATGTCCCTTGTGCCTGTAGTTACTGTCTCACCCTTCAAACAGGAACACAACAATACTAAGTTTGTAAACAGAAAACGTTATTACCTAGCTACTAGTAACAGCCTGTGAATGTCCCACTGCTGGGGTAAGGCCTCCTCTCCTGTTTTAAGGAGAAGGTTTGGAGCTTATTCCACCACGCTGCTCCAATGGGGGTTGGTGAAATACACATGTGGCAGAATTTCAGTGAAACTAGACACATGTATTCTCACGATGTTTTGCTTTACCGTCAAGCACGAGATGAATTATAAACATAAATTAAGCACACGAAAATTCAGTGGTGCTTGCCCGGGTTTGAACCCGCGATCATCGGTTAAGATTCATGCGTTCTAACCACTTCCTAGTGGTCATCTCGGCTTTTTTACTATCTCATTACTATACTAACGACATAGTTACATAAGATATTGTATATATAAGAGATCGTTATAAAAAAGAGACACCGTTACAATTGAATATCAATCCATCCGATTCAAACGCGACGCCAACTAAATAGTCACTGACATGCAATGCTCGGATTTCACTAATTGTTATCGATTTTATTTCGTCTAGCTGAAGTACCGTCGACAATACAAGTGTTCTATGTTTTTATTAAATATATATATCCCATCAATAAATGTGAAATGAGAGCTAAGTTCAATATTGTGATATATACCTTGGTTGTTGACTTCAACGACAAAATAAGTGAGATCGAAATGGGTGCCAAGTTCAATGGTCATTTCTAAAATTTATTTATAACTTAAAATATCATATCTTCTTATAACTTTGATAATATAATGAAGCATAAGGTCTGACTAGTCTAGGTAGTGACTAGTCTAGGCTAGTTTTCGTATACGAATTTTATTATTGCCTTCGCAAGTTCTAAAGCTGTAAGTTATTATTTTATTCTTCCGAAAATTTGGCTTGCTGGTAGAAACTAGCCATCGAACATAGGGCTCTTCCATGACTGTTTTAGTATTAATAATAATTTGTATATGAGAACTGGCCAAGTCACGCAGTCACAATTTAGATAAATATTAGTTTTAGCTATATGAAATGTCATGTCGTTACAGTGTTACACGTGACAGCAAGTCCTTGACGCCTGAACACAACCGCCGAAACTATGCAGTCTGTTGACATAAGTGTATGTTAAAGTAATTTAACTGTGACAATTAACTTTGAACGAGACAATCGTTATTTGAACGGAAAAGAACCGGAGTCACCGACATAGCTTGCAAAATTAGCAGGCTGAAGTGGCAGTGGGCTGGTCACGTATGTCGTAGGACCGATGGCCGTTGGAGCAGACGAGTCCTAGAGTGGAGACCGCGAATCGGCAAGCGCAGCGTAGGGCGCCCTCCAGCCAGGTGGAACGACGACCTTAAGAAGGTGGCGGGCACCAACTGGATGCGGAAGGCGGAGGACAGGGAGCTTTGGCGCACCTTGGGAGAGGCCTATGTTCAGCAGTGGACAACGATTGGCTGTTGATTGATTGATTGATTGATTGAGACAATCGTATGATTATGGGGAGAGGGCATTTTATGGGCATGCCTGTGTACAATTGATATAACAATAAGTTAACTTTTTAATAAACTGTATAATATTTAACGAATAAAATCTATATAACTTAATAATCAAGAATTTACTGATTAAGGTCATATTTACAGAATATATACATTTTCTCGAGATAATAGTTATACTAAGATCCAGTAGATGGCGATTAAATATATCCAATGATGAATATAATTTTACTGTTATTGTTTTTATATTTACCGCCTTCATGGATTGTTTTATGTAGGCAGACTGGCAAATGAGCTGTTTAACGATAAATAGCCACCACTACCCATAGAAAGATTTTTTTACATCCCCACTACGCAACCAACCTTGGGAAGTGAGATGTAACGTCCCTTGTGCCTATTTTATACTGGCTCACTCACCCTTTCAAACGGAACAACAATACTATGTATTTTTTTATTTTATTTTTTTTTTATATTCGCCGGGCGGGCAAATGACTCTACTCCACCTGATGGTAAGTGGTAGTAGAGTCCAAACGCGACGACGGCCAGTACAGACGGGAAAAACGTTTTGCATTAGCCGCCTTCGCCTTGCCGGCCCGCAAGATGCCTCTTCACGCCTCGTTTGAAGGAACCCGGGTTGTAAGAGGAGGGGAACACGTGAGCTGGTAAGGAATTCCATTTTTTGGAAGTGCGACAAAGAAAGGAGTTGCCAAATTTCTTTGTTCGCGATGGAATTGATGTCACAGTTAGGCGGTGACATCGAGAACCAGCTCGCGTGGGCTTAAGAAGGAAGGAATTATTGCTGCTTGGTGGTAGAATATATGATAAGTGTGTGTCACCTACACAGACGCTTACATCGTAAGTCCTTCTCTTGTTATGTTTAATAATTATTACATATTTGTCTATGTCACTTCATTACTGGTGGTAGGGCTTTGTACAAGCTCATCTGGGTAGGTACCACCCTCTCATCAGATATTCTACTGCAAAACAGCAGTACTTGATATTGTTGTGTTCCGTTTTGAAGCGTGAGTGAGCCAGTATAATTACAGGCACAAGGGACAGGGGGAGGGAAAAAAAATTTAAAACAAATTTTAGAGTCATCATAGGCATCGAATTATCTAAATATGTCTGTAATAATTTATTATCAATTATATAATATAAAATAACACACTATTATATTATATTATATGAATATCAATGTATCAAATATTAAAATACATATTCAAAAATAAAACAGATGGAAACATATCCGAGGCGTAAACTAAAATATTTATGTTATGAAAAATTCAAGACGTCGCATCTAAAATGCATTTCTTTTAAAAAATAAAATAGTTTGTATGCAAACTGAGCTTTTGAACAAAATGGCGTGTTTAAATAAACGACGGGGAGTGACTCGGCTGTGATTCCTATTAATACTAGACGTCACTGTGACATCGTTCGTATTGAATATTATTTTAAAAAGAATATCTATTTAAATTCTATAAATAGCAAAATCTCGTAAATTTTGCGAGCAAAAGTGTCTCTAAACTTAGAGCGATTTCCACCCCGTTGTTTCAGTAAGTTGCATGCACATGTGAATTACAGCCAACACATGCAGGCTTCCATTCCACCACAAATTTTTGTTTATAATTTATCTCGTGCTCGTTTAGCGGATGTGGTGTGGCGGATGAAAATTTGCCATTTGTCAAGAGCCCGCTCCAAACTTATCACTCATAGGAGAGGAGCTCTTAGCCCAGTAATGGAGCATTTCCTTTAAATGTTGTTGATATTTTACTTTGTTATTTTTTTAGATATTTTTTTCAGTTTTTAGTATCAATTTTTAATAATGAAAATGTCTACTATATTATATTAATTTCTATCACATCGCCCTCGAGTAATGTTTGCAACTTATTCTATCGCGCTGTGTTTTGGTAAAAACACATGTGGCAGAATAACATTCGTAATAGGCCTTCACGATGACCGCCTTCACGAAATAACTTTTAAACCAGCTAAGCTTTATAGATAGGTGGAGGCTTTAGATAAAAAAATTATAATACCTACATGCTTTCTTCGGGTTCAAGATTCCTCCATGACCAAATTTCATCAAAATCGATTCAGTAGTTTAGCCGTGAAAGCGTAACAAACAGAGTTACTTTCACATTTAAAATACGAGTATAAATAGAAGAATATAAAAAAATAATAGCATCAGATTTAATCTGCAACCACTGAGCTATTTCGCCTTAGGTTGAGTATTAATTTTGAAACTAAAATATAAAATTGCTAGTATTTTTTAACATGACACTCCAACGTAAAGATACTTCAAAAAATCATGTGAAATTCAGTAAAAAATTTCTAGCTTTTTAAATTGATTTTAAAAAATCTGATTCGTGTTTTTTTCGTATATCGAAACACAATTTTCTTATCGAAAAATTCTCACTTTTATACCCTTAGGGTGATTTGATATGTCAGGCAGTAATACTTAAATTAAACAACATGTAGAAAGTTTTGAAAATGAAACAGTTTTTATCTTGAAAGATTTAACAGTGAATTTATCTTAATGTATATAATAAGTGTATAAAATAGGTATATAATATGTAAGTTACAAACTAAAAAAACCTTTTTACCAAATACGCGCAGGCCTCATACAAAAGGGCTTTAACAGCCCAAATTTCAATTAAAAAAGTGGATATAATAATTATCTATATTTTCTTGTTGGTAGGGCTTTGTGGTAGCCCGTCTGGGTACCACGCACACATCACATATTCAACCGTCAAACAGCAATATTTAGTATTGTTTCGGTTTGATGGGTGAGCCAGTGTAATTTGCAAGCACAAAGGACATAACATCCTAACATCTTAGTTCCCAAGGTTGGTGGCGTATTGGCGATATACGGAATGGTTAATATTTCTAACGTCGCCAATGTCTATAGACAATGGAGACCTTACCATCAGGCCCATTCGACAGCCTGCCTTTTTCATAAAAAAATGCTAAGGACAATGAGAGAATAGAGCTATGAGAAATGTTTTTATATCCAATTTTAAGGCCCAGTTACATTTAGGATATGAATATATTTCTAACAAAGTACAAAAGACAATCACCATAAAATGATCGCGTTAACAATACATAATAATCTAACATTCAATACGCATATGGAAGTGTCTAGTTATATAATTTTATCTATCCATTATGAGAGAGATATATATATACATAACCGTAAGTGTGAAAGAGATAGTGGATCCACGTTCATATTGTCATGGCAATATCCGAGATTAAAAGTAACGCTTCGACAGCCAGCGAAAATTCAGGTATCGTCATGGATAAAAGTGCTTTTCCATTTTTTTCCCTCTCGCGCCGCTACCTCTATTGTATTTTGTATAATGGGGTGTTTTTTTAAGCATTTCAAGGCGTTTAAGTGGCGAAATTGTTCATAATTAGGTGTTTCATTTGTAACGACTCTATATTGTGTGTAACTTGTATTAAATTGAAATGTTTTTATAAAAATGATCTTTCAAGGGTTGCTTCAAACAACCCTTGTAAAGAAAAAATACGATACAAACTAGACACTATCATAATTATTTTTATCTTTACTACAGTAACTCTGTCTGTGTGTTACGCTTTCACGGCTAATAGACTGAACCGATTTTGATGGAATTTTGTATGAAGCAAGCTTGAATACAAAGGATGTACTTACACTTTTTTATTTCTTCCCCCCCAATAGTCGGGAGAAGCCGCGGGCGAAAACTACTATTTTATAAAAGTAACCGGTATACATTATAATGTCTCTTTTAATGTGCTCGTAAGCTGTTACCCGATACAATATACTTGGTGGTACCACGTTGGTGGTGGTCTGGGTACCAGCAGGTAGGATGTGCTATTGACGCTCTAATTAATGTTATTTAGTTTTCATGGAAAGTAGTTAGTACATTTCGACTTTTTTATAGAAAAATATATAATTATATTATATTATATTTAATATGTTTAAGGGCTATATAAACATTTAAGCGTTTGTAAAAAGTTTTATTTCGAAATAAAACTTTTTCTATTAAGAAAAAATAGTTTACTAACATTCTGTTTAAATCCACTCAGACTTCAAAGGTTTCGTTCGCAAATTGTCAAGACAATATTTACATTAAATATATTTGTTCGTTCAGTTTACAAAACACATCCAAAATAACAACTACGCTACGGTATTTACTTACTATCTAAACACACTCTATTTCATTGTGAAGAGATTTTCATACATATGTAGAAATCATATTATATAAATACACTTAACAAACACCATACACTTAACAAACATATATTATAAGCACCTTAATCATAAATCATAAGTCTAATAATAAGAAATTATTTTTTTTTCTTATAATTTAATTATTTTATCTTGCCTACTTATACTATTTTATTGAACACAACGTTAGCGCGATTTAGGAAGCTTACCTATCGTAAATTTAACTATTTAAATATTCTATTATTAATATTAATTTTATAACAAGCCGTTGTTTATTTTATTTTATTATACATTGCACAACTTTACATAGTACTATTTAAGGCTTTGTGAAGTTAATAAGCATATATGTATACATATAAGGTGTATTTAAATTAAAGAAGCTGTTTCGTTGAATGTCTCGTAGAAAATGAAAGTATTTAGTTTTGAATCACGCATCGATATTTTTTTTAAAACTCCACCGAAACTCACAGAACAGTAACAGATTTATATTTTCATTCATTTTTATATTTATATACGAATGGATTCGAATATAATGAACGCATCAACTACAGATTTCTTATTAGAAATTCAATTTACTCATCCCCTTAAAAAGTAATCGAACACGTAGTTCAAGTAAATTATATATCACGTGTAATTTTTTTTATATTCGTTTTCTATTTTTAATATCGTCGATACTTTTTCGTTGACTGATTGGCTAAGAACACGAGTCAGTGAGCATTTAATTTTTTTTTTAAAACCTTGTCTCGATGAATGTACGAAAATTTTCGATTCCAGACTTCCTGAAAAATCTAGCGCGTTTGCATGGGCTAGGCTCTCTGTGTCTAGAATATATTTCGACGTTACTATGTCACGAAAAAATCATCTTGACACAGTCATCCAAAATGTTTGGTTAAAAAATTCTTTTTCAAACTTAAATATTGTATTTAATATTTTCAAGCTATATGATATAAATTTTACATTATATACTAATGCAAATAAGTAGGTTTTATTATATAATAAAAAATGTATACGTAGGTAATAAACAGAACAGCAAAAACACAGTTTCTATTGATTGATTTCCATACAATATAATATAAATCATATAATGTAAATTGAATACAGTTAACTATGTATTAAATAATTTAATTTAATTAACAGTAACTACTGAGTTTCTGACTGGTTCTGCACTCTACCAATGAACTTATGACATAAGTACTTAAAAGAGTCTACTTAAACAAAAACATATTAATTTCCTTTACATTTTAATATATTAATATTTGAAAATTAATTAAGAATATTTACGTTATTATAACTTGTTATGTTTAATTATTTTAATATTCTTATAACATAATATATACATAAACAGATATATAATAAGTCACTTTTCAACACGATACTTTTTCAAGAATGTGATTTATACAGTACAGTAACAGCCTGTTAATGTCCCACTGCTAGGCTAAGGCCTCCCCTCCCTTTTGAGGAGAAGGTTTGGAGCTTATTCCACCACGCTACTCCAATGCGCGTTGGTGGAATACATATGAGGCAGTATTTTAATGAAATTAGACACATGCAGTTTTCCTCACGATGTTATACTTCACCGTCAAACACGAGATGAATTATAAACACAAATTAAGCACATGAAAATTCAGTGGTGCTTGCCTGGCTTGAACCCCCGATCATCAGTTAAGATTCACACGTTCTAACCACTAGGCCATTTCAGCTTTATATAATATCATACAATATCACGTAAGATATATATATATATATATATATATATATATATATATATATATATATATATATTTTATAGAATAGGAAGGCGGACGAGCATATGGGCCACCTGATAGTAAGTGGTCACCAAACGCCCTTAGACATTGGCATTGTAAGAAATGTTAACCATCGCTTACATCATCAATGCGCCACCAACCTTGGGAACTAAGATGTTATGTCCCTTGTGCCTGTAATTACACTCACCCTTCAAACCGGAACACAACAATACCAAGTACTGCTGTTTTGAGGTAGAATATCTGATGAGTGGGTGGTACCTACCCAGACGAGCTTGCACAAAGCTCTACCACCAGTAAAAATTTAATTATTAGTAAAAGTTTAATTGTATATAGTTTTGTGTGAAATGGTAACTAATATTTTTACTGGCGATTCTTATCAGAAGAATATCTTTATTGTTTTAAGTTTTAAAGATAAGATTTATATTTGAATTAGATTTATTTATATACCTTTTAACAGATCAAATTTCCATCTTATATTATATATTATACGTAATATTGACACAATATTGTCCGCACGGATGAAAGCCGTAAACTGGTTACTGAATTGAATAACGCATTATTATATATACAAATGTACATTGCTATATAGATCTATGATAGATAGATTATGTATTTTTATACATACAATAGACAGGGTAGGCAAGTTACCACCCGTGGTTAAAACGTGAGTGTTCTAACCAGGGTTATCTAAGCTCATGCTATGTTATGTAATAAAATATTCATAAATATTTTCATGTATTTGCATATTTTATGAACCCTTTGTGAATCTTGATTCGTATTTTGCTAAGTACATAATATAATACCCCGCGCATCATTTTTACCAAACAGGTCGTTTATAACGCCTATATAACGGAGTATTATTTTATAGACGTACTTAAAGACGTTATGATTATTTAATATTATATATATAAATATGATTTTATTTATTTAAAATAGATAGGCTGATTGGAAAATGGGCCACCATCGCCCATGGATTAATATTAACAATCCCTTGGTAACAAAGGTGTTATGTCCCTTGTGCACATCAACATCGAAATATATGTACATATTAGATTATTTTAATATTAAAAGTAAGTACTCAGCTATAACAAATAGCATCATGATTAATACTGAACTCAGAGTATCAAGAATTATGCCCTGCAGACACTCGGATGGACAGTTAAATGGCTAAACATATACCCGAGGGGCAAAAGTTCAAATCCAATTTCAATCCATTAACACTATTTTGAATATAAAATACATATTAAAATAAATTAATTACAATAATACGCTCAATACTCATTTGTACCTACAATGTGTGTATTTTAGCTCTAGAAATATACCTAAAGCGAACAGAACATGTCATAATTGGAAATCGAACCCGTTACCATAATCATTTGTAAGCACAAAGCTAACTAGTCCTAATACCTGCTAACTTCTCTAACATAAATCTCAGACTTACAAAGGAAAACACCGTTCGAGTAATACGTCAGGTAGTGACAACCCCCTCACCACCCTTTGATAAATGTCCGACATTACGACGAAGATATCGCCAGTAATAAATATTATTAATAACATATTACGTTTCTTTGTTATATTATTCAATTACTTTTATTGCTGAGGCAATTCGTGGCGGCTTTAAAAATAATTTATGTAAACTTAATATATATATTAAGTTTAGATGGTCAAGTTGATACATGAGAATCTTAAATGATAGCAGTTCCGAATTAAGCCAAGCACTGAATTTCCAAGTGATTATTTTGGTAGTATAGTGAACAATACTACCAAAATAATCACTTGGAAATTCAGGTGAACGAGGTGAACCTCGTCTTCAGCGGTTAAGAAAAACATCCTTGAAAACCTGCATCCATAATCCATGGTAAACTTCTCATCTAAAGGAGACCTGTCTCTGTTTTACTTTAAGGTTATTATAGATTAACGATTTATATGTTCATGATTGGTGAGCAGTCGAAGGCCGTTCAATTATATACTATCTGGATTTTCAGGTCAAATTATAATTACAACCAAAGCAGGATTTGGTTATTCGGTGATCTGACGCCCCTGTGATGATGGAACTATGACACGAAAACCTAAATACAAATATATGATCTTCATATAGATAAGGCTGAAAGCGAAGCGTTACCAAAATTCAATCCAGTCTCAACACAACACAGACCTAAAGCCATATTACAAGATTCGATCAAGTTTAACAACGATTTGCCAGAGTGGATTAATTTTGCTTTTCCATTTGCGTAAAAATATGATGTCCTTTGTACAAAAAATAACTTTACAAATTTCCGACTTTGAAATATCAAAAAAAATCCAAGTAAAGCCAATCTATTTGAACGTGTAAGCCAACGAACCCTCGTTTCTGAATAAAATATTGAGGTAGGAATATTTTTTAAATGAACACACGCCAGGTGCTCTTGACGTCAATTCAGTGGCTCAATAGACTTTACATGGCGTAGAAAATATCTAAATTTCTATCAACACCTCCCCAATAACTAAACTATTTTAGCCGAGGCGTAAATCCCATTGGGCCAAGGTAACCTAGAGAATAGAAAATATGATTTTATCAGAAAATTATATTGGGTTAAATTCGGGCAAGTACTGGTTAATTTACATTTCATTTTATTAGGTAGGCAGACTTGCAAGTGGCCTGGTGGTAAATGATCATCACCATAAGCACATTAGCGCTTTAAGAAATATAAACCAACGCACAGCTAACTCTTGAAGCCACAGTAACACAAGAATACAAAGAATTGTTGTTTGTTGATGAAATATATGATGAGTGACTGGTTTCTACCCAGACGGTGACGGCCTACCTCCATGCAAATCTGTGCTTTTAAAAACTTATTAAATTGAATAAAATTATAATATATAACACCGCGTTGAAACGGCATGGTTGAAGTGCTTCTCCTCATGAGGAATGGAGGCATCTGCCCAGCAGTGGGACTTTTACGAGTACGAGTTACCCATAGGCCCAATTAAATGGTTAAAATAAAATTATTGTCATGTGTTATTTTTTAACCAATGACTTTTTCCAAGCGATCTATTCGCCCGCACCGTTCTGATGCATCATACAACACGCAGAGCGAATTTTTCACGCCTTTTTTAAATATTTCACAATTTTGCACGATAGTTCGAATTTTAGAATATAAAAGGCAATATTTATCTATATGAAACACTTGAAATTAGTATGGTACTGTTAAACAATGCCGTGTCTTCTTCTTTCGAATGTCAAATCGATAATGATAGAAAGAGAGAAATAAGTGTTTAATTAAACAGCCACTAAGCAACGTTTAGTTTAGTAACTTTAGTTTTTCTAAAGCTGCTTATGATTCATCACAACTTTTTTTTTTTTTGCTTTTATTCTAGAAAATCTTATTAACTGTCCTCTAGACACTAAACCAATAGTTAGTATTGAAATAATATTAGTATAATTTTGACTGCCTCGTTGGTCTAGTGGCTTGATGTAAGGCCGCAGACCCGGAGGTCCTGGTTTCAATTTCCAGGTCAGGCCAATAAAAAATTATTGGGTTTTTCTGTCAGAAAATTCTAAGTAGCAGCCCGGAGTCTGAAAGTTGGAAGTGTGTACACCCCCGTGCCTCAGAAAGAACGTAACGAAATCGGTCTGGAGGACATTATTATTAGTATAATATATTCATACCAAATTAGGAAGATAATAAAAAATATTATAATATTTACGTAGGATATTTTAAAAATATGTAGCAATGTTTTCAAGAATTACAGATGAACTTCTCTCTCGATAGAATCAGTATTTTGAAGCGATGGTGCGCCTTCACGGTTAATTAACGATAGGCTTGAATAAAATACAGTTGTACTTATAAAGGTTACTCGAATAAAGCATAACTCTATTGTTTCTGATCGTCATTATAGCAATACGAGCTATCAAATATGTTTTTATTTATTCAAGGTAACGGTGAAATTATGATCGATGGTAAGTGGTCACTATTGTATACATTGCTTTGTATATGTATATCTCTTAAGCACGAGGTAAAATATAACTGGCTCACTTCTATTTTAACATGGATAAGTAATGTCCTCGTAATTGATTTTTTAAGGTCTGCACTGAACAGAAGTGTGTGTGCAGTGGCGTAGCTATGCCAATGCAATCGACGTGGTCGTGGGGTTCCCGATTCAAGCGGCCCCCAGCAGGCAACAAGGACTTTTGCATTGGGATCCAAAAAAGCTAACACCGTTGTGCGCAAACAAAGGTGCGTGATTATTCCTTCTTTCATAATTCGATGACGGAAAATATTACACGACTGGAAACAGCTCAGACGCAAGATGGATTAAGGGCTTTTCGTGGTGGGAAATTTAAATAATGACAATAGAGACTATTGGCAGCTACTGAGTCTTTTCGAGGGTAAAACGTTAGGGCCAGCCTGGGATTCGGATCCAGGCCCTCAGGATCCACCATATAATCTCGTACATAGATAAGACTGCACAAAGAGTAAGAAACAAAATTAAATATCGTCTGTCATTTTGTAATTTTATGTTGTTTCGTGCGCTCGCATATACCTTATTTACATGCTATCCGTGTTTTCGGTGGTATATAGAAAGAGGATATAATAAAACATGTAAGTATATTTTTATGTTCCATATACCGCCCTGTACAATTCAGTTGAGAATGTTAAAACGTATATGAAGGCGTAATTTTCTTTTTATTCGCCATAAAATGTAACAGCCGTTTCTTTCTAACGTGTGAAAATTATTCTTTTGTAAATATATACGATACTTTTTGTGGATCGCGTCTCGTGTGATTGATGGTGTACTGAGTTTTTGATTAATACAAATGTATATACACTAAGCTATGTATATAATAAGGTATATAAATATAAAAAACGATTTTAACTGTTATACAAAAAATTTTTTCTCTGTATCATGTATAGCAGAATTTAACAGTGTAACCACCAACCCGTATTGGAGCAGTCTTGGAATTACCTATTCAAGAGCTGTTATTATATAAGAATTATTAAAAATTTATTATGAATCGAATTGAAATTCAAAAATAAAAAATAATTGCTACAAAATTTATTTTCCAGACAGCGATAAAACGGCTCGGAACACAAAGCAGTTATAATTAATTTCCTTTTAGAAGTGTATAATTCGTACGTAGTCGCTTACAATAATGTACGGAACATAATATTTCATTTTCGGAGTGGCGAGGTGACAGAAACATTAGACTTTTGAGATAAAATTATAATGCCCTTTCGTGGAATTCACTTAATAATTTTTCCAATTCTGCGTTTTAAAAGACACGAAAATGTTTTATTTTTCGTTGTATATTCAATACGGGAACATTAAATTCACGCTGATTTACAAAAGTTTAAAAAAGCGCGTCTTATGGTATAAGAATTAATTGTAATAGCGTTATAGTTTTTTAGTAAGGCATTACAAAAAACACATCAACACCAACACCAGACGTCTTTAGCTGAACGATTACTAGTGTCGAACTTAACCATTTTTTTTCTCTTTATTATGTATATTATATATATAAGGACCTTATGACATATTTAATCACATATACCATATGCGAATAGAAGAATATGTTTTCATTTCTGTTTATCGAACTCATTACATTACAAATAAATTAAAATAACATAAAATTATCACTTAAATTTTTACACATTTTATTATTATTTTGTTTATTGCATTTTATGATTTTTTTGTTTTTTTTTTAATTGTATATATAATAATTGTCTAATTAAAATTAACGTATAATCTTTGTAAATAAGATTAGAAACTTGTTATTATTACATCCGGTGTATGTAACGGATTTGACGAAGAGCCTATTTTATTATAAAATCGGCGAGCAAATGGGTCACCACCGCCCACTGACATTGACAACGTCAGAAATAATAACAATTCCTTACCTCGCCAATGCGCCACCAAGATTGGGAACTGAGATGTTCCCAAGATGATGATGAGATGAATAGATGCGTCAAACCGGAACTCAACAATACTTATTATTGTATGTTGTCCAATTATAATTGGATTATTTCATTTATACAAATAGTTTATTTTTAAAGCAATGATTGCTTATAATATGTCATGATCAAGTACTTGATCAAATAAAATATAGACAGACGCACTTACACAAAACCACAATGGTAAAAGAATTCAGACGATAACAGCATAACAACAAAGCGATATATTAACAATATCCATATTTCCTCTTATTTTTTATATAATGCAGAATAAAGTTCCACTCCGACGTGCCCTCCGAAATCCCTTGAGGAGGGAGAAGTGAAATTGAACAATCATATAGCCCTTTAACTTTTTGTTTCGTTAAATATATCGCCTTGCTCTTGTTAACTCGACTACACCGGAATAAGAAAAGGTAATGAGTTAGTTATACATGATTCGAACGAAAAACTTAATCGTTCAAGATAACTATTTGGGTTATTTTTTACTCATTATATCATATTTAAATAAAACGGAATAACAACTCGTTAGCGCGATTTAATATACACACAACGCCATCTATTAGCAGTACTGAGAACTAATAATATGAGTAAAATAAAACTTTTTGTTTTAATTGGAATATGTTGAAAACACCATAATCTATTGACATGGAACATTTGTACCTTAAAATAATAGTCAAAAAGCAAAGACGTATTGAAAGCTTCCATGACATATACGGAATCACCGACCCAGTTTTATTTACGTCGAACGCTGTTTGAACTGTGACGTATAGCCAAATCTTTTGGGGATATCTAGATCAAAAATATATCTAGAAAAATCCGCGAGGTTAAAATTATTACAGCGTTTAGATGTCCCACTGCTGGGCAAAGAACTACTCCAATATACGGATAGTATACAAATAATTCACTTGTAAGCACTTGTAAAACGGTTCGGTACTGCGATGTTAACAATAGCACAGTCAGATATTCACAGATTTTTTTATGAAAAAAGGAGGCAAACTGGTAATTGAGCTGAGCTGACCATCAGGTGATGGTAATGCGCCACCACCGTCCATAGATGGCGATGTAAGAAACATTAAAAATTCCGTAAAGCACATATACCTCAACCTTGGGAACTAAGACATTATGTCCCTTGTGCCTGTAATTACACTGGCTCACTCACCCTTCAAACCGGAACACTGCTGTTTTACGGTAGAATATCTGATGAGTGACTGATGCCTACCCAGACGAGCTTGCACAAAGCCCTACCACTAAATAAAATACACTAGTAACAGCGAGAACTAGGCGTCCGTTGAGTATAGCGAAAAACCTACTATTGCAGTATTAAAAAGTCAATTGAACATAAAGATTTAGGTGCATAATTCCTAGGATAGCTAGTAAATTAAAAAAAAATTTTTTTTGAAATTCCGAATATATTTGAATTCGTATTGTCATTACTATAGAAATTTATCGTGGTGTCTACGTAACTGAACGCATCATCAATTCCTTCTTCACAATGGCGAATATGTATCTTGCGCGATACAATTGCTATCTCTAAATTCAGTTAAATTTCAAACTTTATCTCCAATACAATAAGAGCTATAATGCGTATTCCTTTACGGTCCCGTGGTTAAAGTAAACATTTTCTTAAATGCAGCCGTTGTGTCATTTGTAAGCGCTGTAATGTGTTATGACTGAGATAATGTTCATTGGGTTTTTTTATTTAATTTTTACTGACTTTCAAATATTACGAAGCAAACGTAGTTCCTCTTTTAGAATTAAAAATATTCCACAGTTGTTATTGGTGAAAATGATAAGGTTTCTGATTTTTTAACATTTGAATCTTTACGTGATAAAATAATCTGCATCATGAAGACGACATACGCTGCATCAGGAACAATAAGAAGGAGAGCAAGCTTTTCCCAACAGTGGGACCTTTGCGGGCTCTCTATTATTTATACTATCTTATGGAACATTCGGTTCAATAGGCCGTTAATTGCCTCCATTTAATTATGATTCCGGTTACAATTTAGAGCTAGCCAACAGTTTTAATATATAATTTGAGTTAATATAGCCGTAGTTGGCCTAGTTAGGTTGTAGTTTTTTTGAGTAGTTTGTGCTTTTTTTATAGTATAGGAAGGTGGACGAGCATATGGGCCACCTGATGTAAGTGGTCACCAAACGCCCTTAGACATTGGAATTGTAAGAAATGTCAACCATCGCTTATAGCCAATGCGCCACCAACCTTGGGAACTAAGATTTTATGTCCCTTGTGCCTGTAATTACACTGGCTCACTCACCCTTCAAACCGGAACACAACAATATCAAGTATTGCTGTTTTGCGGTAGAATATCTGATGAGTGGGTGGTACCTACCCAGACAAGCTTGCACAAAGCCCTACCACCAGTGCTATGTAGTAAATGACATATATTACTTTTCATAGAACGGGATCTCGAAGAAATTCAATAATATAGTCTCAAAATAGTAACAGCCTGTGAATGTCCCACTGTTGGACTAAGGCCTTCTCTCCCTTTTTTGAGGAAAGGTAGTACGGTTAACGGTAATCTCAAAATGAAAATCCCCCAATCGAATCCCGAAACGAAATGAAAATAATATGTTAATGTAAAAACAAAGTGTACACCTGAAGTATTTATAACTATAATTATGTTGAAGTTTACTTTTGCAAACGCTTTATATTATATACTGTCTTTAAAATTGAATATAACTTTAATTATTATATAATGTCATTAAATGGCTTATAAAAGTTTAAGAGCAAATAAATATAAAATTTTAATATAAAATAGAAAATAAGCAATCCTTATTATAAAATAAGATACCTAAGAACAACTAGATATAACAAAGACAGAGGTCCATTAAATTCGGACTTAATAAACCGATGGATTCAATGGCGAGATTCCATTTCATATCTTCAAAGCGAGCAAACGATTATTCATCCTTTGTAATCAAGAACAGAAGACGGTAATTATAAACAGTTGTTTAATTTTCTTCAAAGTCGAAGTTCAGAGTTCGCTTCATATTTAATTTCTAAACTATTCAAGAATAAATTCAAAACAAACCATTCGGGATGATGAAAGTTAAAAATTGATAAAATACAATTTATTTATTTCTTGTTTCATGAATGCGTAAATTTATTTCTATAGGATGAAAGCCTTCGTCGAAGGATGGGATTAGAACTGTTTCCATCACAATCGCAATGGGATGATTACATTCGATATCAGAAGAGATGAATTTACTAAACTAATATGTGATAACCTTGTTTCTTGGATTTAAATCCGTAGCGATTCATTCCTAAATACCTTTGTATTACATTGTAGCTTAATTTAATTTTCTTTTTTATCTTTCTCTAAACTTTCTATTTGATAGTTTTTAAAGTATGTTTTAATTTCACTATAATTTATCACATAAAAATGTCTGGAATTTTTCTTATTATTTACTCTTATTATATATATATGTATATATTATATGGCCTCTATATATTAAAATATATATTGTAAAACGTTGTTTACAGAGATTCATATCTTTAAAACATTTCATGAAAATTCATTCATTTCACGGCAAAAGACCTGCAGAATTGTTAGTTTCCTAGAAACGGGAGCAGACCCTTTTGTGTGACGTTACAAGCGACGCATAGGCCCCGTCTCCGTGAAATGGCATTAAGGGAGGGAGCCGTGGCGGAAAATGCTGAACGAGCAAGTGAGAATATAACTCTTTTATTCCAAATTATGTGTGCCATTTGCTGTTCCTCGCCGTTTCCGGTTCTCATCAGGTTTGAGGTATTTTCTTTTCCGAACCGGTGGCAAATTTTTGATAATTAATATTTATGTAGTGTATCTATGTTGAATAATAATTTTGACTAATGTGAATTTAAGAGAAATAGTACAAGAGATTCCCATTCCGTTTCGCCTCCATGGATGACAGTATAGTTCGTTTTCACACTGAAAACCGACATTGCAATTCAACGAGGAAATGCTGCTAGCATTCTTGCACCATTCTACGTAGTCTTGATTTATAAACTTATTACTTACAAATGTTATGTGATATGTCTTGTGTTTGCTTATTTATATTTACCTTGTTCTGTTAGAATAGCATATCACACCGTCTCAACCTTTTGGTGTCGTAAGAATTGACTCAAGGATTTTTTTGATGATCGTATCCAAAAAATAAGCCGGAAAGAGCATCAACTATTATTATGAAGACGGAATCAACTAATACTATAGCCGAGATGGCCCAGTTGTTAGAACGCGTGAATCTTAAATCGCGTGGGTTCTTAGAGGTGGCCTTAGCTCTCCTTTTTGGAGCTTATTCTACCAGGCTGCTCCAATGCGGGTTGGTGGTATAGAGATGTGGTAGAATATCAGTGAATTTAGACACATGCAGGTTTCCTCAAGAGGTTTTCCTTCACCGCCAAGCACGAGATGAATTATAAACACAAATTAAGCACATGAAAATTCAGTGGTGCGTGCCCGGGTTTGAACCCACGATCATCGGTTAAGATTCACGCGTTCTTACCACTAGGCCATCTATTCTGCTTAGTTCATCCTAAATACCGAATGTCAGCATTCTATATAAGGATTAGTCATGATGAATTTTTTTAATATTAAATGTAATTTAATATATGTCTTACATAGTCACTTGTCAATCTGCCATCCTAATACATTAAAATATAAGAAACGTCAAAGTTTATATAATATATATAGCGGAGCACTTAATAAATAAGACCGTTGTTTAATAATCTTCAAAATACTATATAGCTCAAGAAACAGTAATAAAAACATATACAACAAAGTCTTATCATAAAAGCAATAAACAAAGAATATTTACTAAAAACGAATGCAAAGATTAATGATGTTGTTAAAAATGATTCATTTCATGCAAATAAATACTAATCTAAATAAAGAGATAAGGATAGCGAACAAACTAACATAAATATAGATGAAAACAAATTCAAATATCGAGATCACGATGAAACAGGCGAACAGTTAGTTCACGGTGTAACGGCTGTCATGGGAAAATGAGACAATGTAAGTTATTCATGCGTGGGAGTAAAATTTCTAATAGCAGTGGATGGTATAATGAAACAAAGTATTCTATATGTCTATAAACGAGAACATGAAAAAACATTTACAATGAAAATATATTTCTATTTAGATCAAACCATTTAACTAATTTATTTGTAATGTATTTTTTTTTGTATAAAGAAATGTGATATTAATTTCTCAGTTTCAAATTATAGCTTTAAGTAAGTTTTATTATTTAAGTAAGTTCAAACGTATGAATTTGTTTTATATTACAACAAAAAAATAAAAAATCAAATAATGTCTAGTTTCATATCAAGAATTACATTTATTTGAATTCAGAACGTTTGAATCTTTCTATGAGCTAGTAATTGTTATTATCTGCAAATATACCTCTTTCGTAGACTATTAAAAAGTAAGCATGACGTAGAATAAAATATATTTCCATTTATTCGGCATAGTAATATTATATAAATTTTATAAAAGACTAGCGCTTCAACCGCGAATTCGCTTGCGTCATAATTCAGAATTGCTAAACACCAATTTCCATAGTTCTTTCTTCAAATTTCCATACAAACTTCTATCCCCTTCATCACTACCTTAGGGGTTATTTTTTTTTAATTCTTACATTAAGTTAGAGCCTACTGTGTAAAAGGAAGTAGCTTGCGCTGTGCGTTGATATGTCAGTGAATTGGCTAGTCAATTATTTTATTATATTATATTATATTATTATAGATAAGTAATTCCATGTAGGTATATTTTTTCATAAGCATATTTTTATTTAAATAAATGAACCGACAAAACAGTATATGGAAGCTTAATTATCTATTAAAAACATTCGAGTCATGAAAAACGATATTCTTTATACCTCCTACATCTTCCTTCCATATTTCATCTCATATTTTGGAATAAATATTCATAAAATTTCTAGTTCGTAACTTTTATAAAGACTTGGCGAGTGATTTATAAAGCTCACCTTGTTATTTTTTAGGATTTTTTTTTATTTTATTCACGTTTTCAATTTATTAGGAAATTAGAATTTTTACTAGAAAAGCTAACATAATCACTCAGGCGTACCTTTTCTGCTAGGTATTGTCTAGCTTTGTCTGGGACCTAAGGGAAATCTAACAGACAGTGTAATGCGCTGAGCACACGTTAGGAAATGTATAAAGTAAGACATTTATATTAAAAACTCACTTGAAATTGTAAAAAAGGTTTATATGTTTAAATCCATTTAAGTTTACGTCGCAAGATGTATTCGTAAATAAAGATAGAACGATAATATGTTTGACAAATATGATTAGTCTAAGCTGCTTAGTTGGATTAGTCTAGCGGCTAGCTGCAGATCCTGAGGTCCTCGATTCACACTCTGAACCAGGTTAATAAAAATTATTAGATTTTTCTGTCAATGAATTTTTAATAGCAGTCCGAAGTTTATCAGTGTCAACACTCCAGTCCTTTGGAAAACACGTAAATCCATTGGTCCTGCACTTTCTTCCTTCCTCATATTTAATTTGATATCTCATCGGGTTATATGTGAAAGAATAGAGAGAGAGAGAGAGAGAGAGAGAGAGAGAGAGAGAGAGAGAGAGAGTGCACCTGTGTTTGTGAACACGCCTTAGCACATTGAGATCTCTTGCGCAGTTGTTTGCATTGAGAAAGATTTCCGTGGCAAATATCAGTGAAAAAGACATCATCGGGATTAATTTTGTAATCGTTTTATAAGCATTAATTTGAAATTCAGTCTAACCTTCGAAGTTAATGTTTTATAAAGAAACAATTTCATTATGAAAATGAAATTAGAACCATATAATATTATCTAAAATAATTAGAATTAAATATAAAACTAATATAAAAAATAAGGTCTATTTTATAATTGTAAAAAAATAAAATAAGACGAGTGCAGTACCATCTGTGAGAAGCTTCAAGTTGAATCGAGGTACTGTTCAAGTTATAGAGGCAATTTAAAAGAAGTTTCGAAAGACACATTCTAAACTTGAAATAACTGGGACTGCGGTGGGACTGTACTGAATACAGTCTTCCTTTATCAAGGAGTAAATAGAAACTAATGTGGAATAAAAAAAAAACTTGGGCAAGTGTAATTAATTTAATAGAGGTCGCCTGGAAGAGATCACTGTAAGTGATAAGGCCTTTGCATACTTCATGATCTATATATTCTTTTTATTATATATTGTTAGTGTGTGTACAATAACTAGGCAAGCGCGCTCCATCTTAGACTGTATCATCACTTTCCATCAGGTGTGATAACAGTCAAGTGCTAGCTTATATATTAAAAAAAAAAAAACTGCGAGACTTAAATAAATAAATACAATAATTTTTCATTTATCATGGTTTTCTTCCATTATACAATTTTAAACTATAAAGATTACAACTAATGTTGTGTGACAGATTATTTTCATTAGCTTATTTGTCAAAATGATTCCAAATTGTAATTTCTTAATAAAATAAAAAATATGCATTTAAGAAATATTTTTCAAAAGGAAATCTCAATAAATGCCAATTCAATCTGATAAAATACAATAACAACGATTGTTTATTTTGTCGCCGATTATCATAATAACAGAATTGACAAATCGTTATAAAGTTTCCAACAACAATGATATTATCTGACCCAGAAACCTACTGCTTACATTGTCTATTGCATCAAAGGAAATTATCCGCTATTTTGCGGAGTTGTCAGGACTCGCATAAAAGATGGCGATGGGTTCCTCTCAAAGGGTTTAATGCTGTTTGAAGTTATCACAATAATAGCGGAGGCGGAACGCTTGGAGATTTTGAGGATTAGAAATATAAACGGTTATGTATAACATATTGTTGATATTTTTAAGTTTCTATTTCATGTTCGAAATATTTTACAACGAAACATTTTTGAAAGGTTTGAGCTTATTTTTCAAGTAAGTAGTAAAATTTATATTCTATATGATCAGCATACTTAGAAGATAGATTTTAAACTTTTTTTTTTTAATTTCTTATATATTTCTGATCAAGGTTCGATGGTCACAGGCGTTTCTTCCTTATATACATTAACGCAAATACAAATACACTTAAGTTATGCAACAACTTCATAACAATACAAAATTAGATAAGAAAATTATAGCATTTTTATATATTTCACATTCATAGATCAGTTACAATTGTGAAATAACCATTTTTCCAAATTCACCTATATTTACAAATACACGTGTAGTATTGTAATGTAGTTGTGTAGAGCAGTACACGTATATTATATATACGTATACGTATATACTCTTACAACGTGTATTATTCAAAGCAATAATATCAAAACAGTTTCAACATAATAATATCGAGATAATGAACGTTATGGAGCACACTAAAATATGGATAAATTTAATGTTCATCTCAGTTAACGCAAATTAGGTTGGGGCCCTTCAAACTCTTAAACTATTCCAGTTCTCGACCCGTGAAATTCTCCAAAACTATATTATATTAACTTTGGCAATGTGTCTTTGTTGGAAAACGTCTGTGGTTCTCATGAGAATGATACTTCAGTTATATGTATTTGTGAACTTTGAGGTATGCTACTCTTGATGAGATGATCAGATCGAATAATCCATCCAATTTATATTGGTCTTATCCATTTCAACATCAATACAACGTGTTATTGAAGGCAGAAAACGGAGCTAAGAAATATCTGAACGGACGAACCTTTTCGACGCTGGAAAATTCCTGCATGAAATTCCAGGTAAATATGGGTATGTTGTAATCCTAGCCGAGAGTTGGACTAACCAGTTAAAACCTGTTTTATTCTTAGTAGACTATTACAGGTCATGATACCGTGGCATCTGCAGACCTGAAGATATCTTGTAATAAGACTCGAGGTATTTCCTTCTAAATATATTCGATGAGGTGAACCTCCTCTAATTTTAACACACAAAAGAACACATTCTATTATAAAATAATTAATAAAGGAATTTATTAATCATACGATGATACTTATAAAAGAAATTTTCCACGTCTATGTAATTAAGACGGCTTTTATTAATTAATGTAGTATAATTTTATGAGGAATATTAATTATAAGAGATGATAATGAAATTTATTATTATTTAGAATTAAGAAAAAGTAAATTTATAGAATTTTTTTATATCCTTTTGTGTATAACAATCAATAAAGGATTTATCGAAAAGTTAAAAGAAGGAAGTGAATAGTATTTTATTTGGATTCGACAATAGAAGCGTTATATGATGATAATGTGCAGGAACTTCTTTATTTATTATACTTTAAAAAATATATATTTTTATAATGTACTAAGGCGGACATACATATGGGCCTGATAGTAAGTGGTCACCAACTCCCATATATATTGGCATTGTAAGAAATGTTCACCATCGCTTTCATCGCCAGTAAAATAAACCTTAAAATAGCAGTAGCTTTTGTCTTTAAGATAATTATTAATATTCTTATACTAGAAGATTGGCACATTCTTCGACAAAATAATTAATTATATTGATTTAATGTATTAACATAAAATTAAATTTTAACGTATAACTGCTTTGCTAACTTCAATAGTTTTTGGAGTGTAAAACAAGAACCTCACTGTCCGAGCGCCTTTGACGCCAACTTTAAAACTATTTCAATTAAAATTTCAAACTTATACAGAATTATGTTCTGTGTTATTAAGTTTGAAATCTAATTATATTATGTGTAATGGAAATTGTTTTAACAACATTTTGTTAATATTAAAGTCGATATCATTTGATGAAATTATTAACCTTTCAAAAGAGCTCATCTTACTAGATTCGTTTAAGATGTAGTGAAAAAAAAAATAACGTCCAACGTTTGGCAAGCATGCATGGCGCAATACTAATAAAATCCAAATGGCAATTATTAAGTAAATTATTTGCAATAAAAACACACACACAGGGCCACACTTTACTTATATTATGATTTTATATAAAATAAAACGAGAGCACAATTTAATTGACATTAAACGCCATCTCTTGACCAAGGGATTAAACGAAAGATAAAACCATATTTTAAAAATGGAAACCAAATTAACGAACTAAAAGAACGCTAATAAAATTTCACCTATTTAAAACTGGACTTACACAATTTATTGTTTCAAGCTAGCCATTATAGGCTTAAAAAAACATAACCAAAGGCGTTGGCTAATGTATCTAAAAATTTTCATTTTGAGAACACGAAATAACGTTTAGACAATTATTTGCCTAGTAACTCAAATTGACCTACTTTGCTCTCGTTTCACTTACATTAAGCGCGGCTTTTTTCTCTTTCCTCCGCTGAAACATTTGGTCTAGAAACAGGAGGAATTATTAATCTGTTTTTCATTACAGCTTTGATGCCTTCCATTATTCTCTTGTAGCGTTCGATTTATGCTTTTTATTTAATAAATAGTAATGTAAATGAAAATTAAAATTAACCTTGAGATTCACTTTAAAATAAATAATAGCCCTTTGTGCCACTACTGCCAAACACCAATATCATTATGTATTGCTATAATCCGGTTTAAAAGGTGAGTTTAATCTAAGATCTTTTATACCACCACTCTATTGCCATGGTGGCAGTATTGGTAGTGTAAAGTGCTTTAGGCATCATGCCACACCAGTTTCATACATAAAAATAATTATTTTAAGTCGAACTTCACCGAATAAACGAATACTAAAAACATTTAAGCTAATTTACGCTTTAATATATAGCAACTTAACTGATTTTACATAAGTATACAATTATAATACACACACAAGTTTAACAATTAATCTAAGTATAAATTAATTAATATTTGGACAATAGAAAGAACCACAAAATTGTTATATTTATAAAATAAATCTCCATTAAGTTCTTAAGAATAATATTTAATCAAAACTTATCTAATAATTATAATAATATAAGTTTCATCTGTATTAAGGAAATTATGTTAATAACAATAAGATTATTGTGTGAATTCTCAAATTATTCCCAAGTATATTTCGTGGTCGCGTCTTGTTTATCCAATCCCTGAGCACTACGTTTGATATAATTTACTACGCCTTTGTTATTATTGGTCGGTTGTTCTGTTGATTTGTTTAGTCTTTTATGTCGTCTCTATTGTGTGACAATTTATAGTTATTTATCCTTTATATATTCTCTTATATATAACAGAATTAGCACAGTGTATCTTTTACGTTTGGTAACAAAACTATAATATTATGTGTTTTCTACATCGGATAAGAAATTAGTAAAAAATATATAGGTCTTGTATACGAGTATGATCATTGCTATCTTTTAATTTGATAACGAAAAAGTTTTTGTACAAAAACCTTTTGTGAAAAAGTTATTCAAATGTTAAAATGGTGCAAAATAGTGATGGCTTATATTTCTTTGGATGTATGATTTTCATAACAATATATCTTAATAAAAAGTTCTCTATGTAACTTGTTTCTTTCAGTGTAGAATACGTAAACAGCTTTCCAATTGCGACAATTATATTGACGTTGGGACGTTAAGTATTCCAAAAATAGATACTATACATATAAACATTTCCATATAACAACTGAACTTGTTAATTAAAGCCTTTAAAGATATACTAGAATGTAACAGTCCTAATGCGATGGAGCATCTTGGTAATGCTGTTTCCTTTCTAGTATTGTGGAACTTACACTCAATTATCAACTTAATGTAATGAGAATAGAAGCTGGATTTAAATGAAGCGGAGTATTCAGCAATTTGCTTAAAGAATTGTATGTTTTAAAACTAATTGTAAGGTACGAGTCGAAGTCAATAGTCACAAGAAAAGTTGTTCATAAACAATATAAAAAATTGAATTATGTGAATATGAATTCATGCACTTATTTAAGTAATAATTTCCTACTTAAAAAGATATGAAAATCTTGAGATTTGAATTGCATACTTTGGAATCGGAGTTTGGCTCTTAATCCACCACGCTGTTACACTACGTTTGATAGTTATATATAAGGCGGATTTTTATGGGGAACACGTTCTAATGATGATAATGATTTCATTCCTTTAAAACTGAGAGATGAATTATAAACAAATAATAAGAACATAACTAATATCAGAAGTATTTGCTCGGTTTTTAACCAACTCGGTAGAAAGTACACGTGTTTTCTCGATCCGGATGACTAATATATTTACCGAAATAATAAATAAACAGTTTAAATAAATAAATAGTACATAAGTATCTTTCATCGGTAGTATTTGTAATTGTAGTGATACGTTCTGGTTTTTTACGTATTAGAAAATGCCGATTAAGTGCTCGTAAAGCCTCCTTTTTTTATAGAATAGGAGGACGAGCATATGGGCCACCTGATAGTAAGTGGTCACCAACGCCCCTAGACATTGGCATTGTAAGAAATATTAACAATCGTTTACATAGCCAATGCGCCACCAACCTTGAGAATTTTAAGATGTTATGTCCCTTGTGCTGGTAATTACACTGGCTCACTCACCCTTTAACCTGAACACAACAATACCAAACACTGCTGTTTAGCGGTATATTTAATGAGTGGGTGGTACCTACCCAGACGAGCTTGCACAAAGCCCTACCACATTAAATTGAGTAGCATTTTTTCAATGTAAATATAATAAGTTTAATAAACGTCATATTATGCTCAACTTTAACCACAGAACAAGGCACATTATAAAATATAAAAACTTCATTCTAGTAAACAAACTATCTTTACACAGACTCTAGCCCATTCTACCTAAAGTTTTGAACAAGCAAGCTTTTGTTAAAAGTTTCAACTTTAAAAAGAAAGCCGAGTTTTCATGTCACAGGAGAGAACTTTCGTCTTTGGTAGTAAGAAATTAACCTCTTTAAGGCGTTGACAATACTACTGCGTTTGTTCCGTACTTTTACATCGAGTTTGTTTGTAACTTTTTTTTTATTTGTAGTTAATCTTCACCAGTTGCTTGGTAAAATAAGTTTTATACGGTGAAAGAGATTTTCGAAAAAAATCTCTCAAGATTAAATTGTATGACATTTAAAAAATAAACGATGTGCTGTTTTTTTCAATAGTTTCAACAGCTTTTGTTTCGAATTGAATATTATATAATGGACTGTAACAAGCAATGTGTACTTGAAAATATTGTGGACAAAAAATTAAAAAACAGCGTCGCAATATAAATTCACAAGAGAAATTAGTTTCCTTCCGTTTCAAGCTCATATTTATTGACGACTACATTTTGAATTTTAAAGTGCTTACAGTTTTTTTATTTTCAGATATTTTCAAAAAAGACTACGTGTTCAGACATGGTCTACAAATTTAGTTCCTTTTCGATTTAGCTTCAACAAATGAAAATATGAACTGCTTTCAATCGATGAACAATTTAAATACAGAAGTCCTATAATGGCCCGTAATATCCTTCTATTGGGTAAAATCCCCCACTGCTGTTTAGAAGATTTGCAGCGTATACAACCACGATAGTTTAGGCTCAGTTATATAGTGTTTTCTCCTCTTTTATTATCTGGTTTATTTCTATCTCACTCTTATTTTGTTTTACTTTGTTTTTTTTTTTGTTTTTCTTTTTATTAGGTTTGATGTGTATGTTTTAATTATATATGTTTGTCTAGAGTTTATATTTGTTAGTTTAAGCTCCCAAACAAGCTGACAAGGCTTAGACAAGGCTATGCGTTTTTGTTGTATATGTAACTCCACACTTTGATTTTTTTTTATGTTATTTAGTGGTTTCTAGTATTTTAATGTGCCTCCATGCTTATTACCATGCAGCATCACTTTCTACGTTTCAAGATTAATCTGATCGAGATATGATATTCATTTGCGATATATATATATATATGGGCCACCTGATGGTAAGTGGTCACCAAACGCCCTTAGACATTGGCATTGTAAGAAATGTCAACCATCGCTTATAGCCAATGCGCCACCAACCTTGGGAACTAAGATTTTATGTCCCTTGTGCCTGTAATTACACTGGCTCACTCACCCTTCAAACCAGAACACAACAATATCAAGTATTGCTATTTTACGGTAGAATATCTGATGAGTGGGTGGTACCTACCCAGACGAGCTTGCACAAAGCCCTACCACCAGTAAACTCGAAACTCACCGCAGAAAACGGTGGTGAAATGTCAGAAAGTGATATGCGACATTGACCGTATTAATCCTAACATTTATACAGTAACAGCCTGTAAATGTCCCACAGCTAGGCTAAGGCCTCCTCTCCCTTTTTGAGGAGAAGGTTTGGAGTTAATTTTCACCTAGCTGCTCCAATGCGGGTTGGTGGAATACACATGTGGGAGAGTTTCGATGAAATTAGACACATGAAGGTTTCCTCGCGATGTTTTCCTTCACCGAAAAGCACGAGATGAATTATAAACAGAAATAAGCACATGAAAGTTCAGAGGTGCTTGCCCGGGCTTGAACTGGGTTTTAAGATTCACGCGTTCTTACCACTGGGCCATCTCGACTTCATTTATACACCCATCAGAATAGACACATAAAGTCATCTTTGGCCACGGAGATGGTTTATGTATATAGATTAAGAAAGTGAAATTTCAAATAATGAATCTGAACATGACAATGACAAGAATTAAATGGAAGTATAAAGTCGTTCTTCACTCTTTAATACCCGTTCCAATCAACCCTTTCCATCTCTTTGTATTTCTCGAAACCAACCCCTTGCGATGTTTTCAACCCCCGAGCGATTTTATAAATATTTAAAAAAGGTACATACAGTAACTTAGGAAGGAACTCTGCAATTTTTATGATACGATTGTGTGAGTGAGACCGTTATGGTTCCGCATGCGCATTGGAAAGAGAGGATAGATAGTGAGATAGAAAACAGAAAAGACTATAAAAGTTCATTGTTATTGGGTGATTTAGAATTAAGATGGAGGTCTGTTGAAAATTTTGTACAAGACTTTATTTTTAATAATTGTTTCTTAACAATGTTTGGAATTTTGTGACACAATTTCTAAAAATATAAATAGAAAAGCCACTCGACTTCAAGTACAGTAGGATTATATGTATATAAATATTTATATACTTTTTTTAAATGAGATGTATAAATCTGTGGTCATCATTGCAATCGACATTGGTACTGCAAGAAATATAAACCATTCCTTATATACTATATATCCCCAATATATGTATATAAATATGTTACGTCGCTTGTGATCTGATTCAATCAATTAAATTGGAACACATCAATTCTAAGTACTGCTGTTTGGCGGTAGAATATCTGATAAGTCAGTGGTCAGCCTTGGTAACCACCAAATAAAATATGTTTTTTTCATACACTTTTCACTTTCCACATTTTTAGTGCTTTCCTACTCGTGCTTCTCTATAGCGATTATTAGTGATTATTTTTCAATCTAAATGTTATTTTAGTATCAAGGCTGAACACAGTCTGGATGTACACAGACTAAAAATGTGAAAAGCACAAATTTAATAACTGGCCTTCAAAACGACCATCATATTCCATATCACTATAATAAAAAAGAATATAAAAAAAATAGTATAATAATATCACACAATCTCAAATAATAAAACGTATCTTTATACAAGTTAACTTTTAAAGCTGCAGCTGTGGATATTCAAATCACTGAACATCTTAAGAATGCTTGACTGTTAAACTTTCAAATAGTTTACAGTGCGAGTATCGTTTACTTGCGCTCATTTTACTTTTAAAAAGAAATACGGACAAAAGTATTTATAATGGACTATATGTCACGTCACTGCTACGGCTATGTGGCTCGTAGCAAGTTTTATATTCAATAAATATCTAATGCGTAAAGATTTATTCCAATCGAATTGCTAGATCATGAGATTAGAGTGTAAAAATAAACAAAATGTTCCTTACATATATATATGTCAGAGATAATAAATTTAAGCGGGTATACGACGTCACTTAATAGAATAGCAACACCACACTACGTGATGTATGTCATGTAGGTTGGTCGGTTGTCAGACGTCAAGTGTGAAAAATATAAGACCCTTATATATAAGATGCCTATTTTATTATGTAGCCGACTGATGGAAATATAAAATATAAAGGAGTATGTCAGTAGCGCGTGTGATCATTTTGTCGAGCGACCCCCGCGGTCTCTTGGTCTCTTGCTCTCAGGACAGCGCCAGCGCCGGACTGCGCACTGACTGATTTAATAAAATCAACATACTGGACGACAATGGCGGCCATTAAAATGGCAATTCATTTGTAACCGCGACATATATACATATATATGTATATGTATATAAAAGAATGATTGATTGACTGACTGACATATCGACTCACCGAGCAACGACAGGAAGATGGGACAAAGTTAATTTATATACAGATCCTTTTATAGAAGGCACTAAGGAAGGATTTTTAAAAATTTTACCCCTAAGGTATAAGAGGGTATGAAAGATTGTTCTAAAATTCAACATTTTTGAAGAGCTATTTTATTGATTGATTTATGATGGTATTGATTTGTAATGCAATAATTCTGTGTACGCGAGCAAAGCGGTAAACGCTAGTCTATATATTAATAGGCGAACATTCAGTACCGTTCTCTTCTGATTATTAACTGATTTTCCATAATATAATATTTATTAAGGTCGAATTTCAATTACTGGACGAATTGTATAGATCGAAAGGTCTAGAATCCTTGGTAACATATAAGAAATATTTACATAAAGAATTAGAGGTAATATTCTGTAATTTTATTGTTAACAGTTACCGATAAAACGCTTACAAAATTTTGAAGCATTTTTTTGGGCAGGACGCACCTTGGTTTAAATAATCAACCCGTTTGATAGATTACCGTGTCTTGTAAAAGGATCGCGTTGCATCACGTATCTAGCGGCCATAACAATTGGTACAGACTGGACAGCGTCTGGACTGTTTTGCTCAAATTATATTTATATATGTAATGAAATAATTGTATTTATATTTCTTTAATGTTTGATAAGTTTTCATTGATAATGGAATTTATGTTTTGTATAATATTTTTTATATGATAATAAAAAAAATTGGATTTTTTAAATGACATTTAAAAAAAGATTTCATGTTTAAAAAAAATATTAAACATGAAGAATATGAGTAATAAAGTAAAAATGGAATAATTAACTTTAAATGTCGTTCCTTTGGATACAGAGCAACTTCAAGTTTATTTATTTCTAATCCTTAAGATAATAAAATAATATTAAAAATAATAATAAAAATTTAGCTTATTTATATATATATATATATTTATATATAAGAAACGCATTTCGAAACGCAATATTTGTAAGGGTTTGGAGAAATATATCAGTCTCTATTGCTTATTGGATACGGAACTAGCGAATTTGAATAAAAGGTTGTCGTAAAATGGTCGCCATCCTATTATTGCGGGTCGTAGGGTTGGGACGTGTGACGTTTATCGATAGTTTTCTTACGTTTTTTTTTTATGTCCACATTTGCATGTTTTGTTTTCGTTGTAATGAGATTGTATTTATATGTACCTATGTATACTAAACTCTTATTCTTATGTGTAACCGTTTTTAGAGGTCATTTAATTGAACAGGGTTTTATAAGTTCCAATTACTTATAAGAGTTTACTACATATGCACCAAATGTATTTTGATTCGTTCGTGAGTTCATAAATACCTTTCTGTTTAGAAAACGGTTTGCAGTATATTTTGAACCGTTTCAATCCAGATTAGAACACGTTCATGATGATGAATTTTTATAAACATCAATAAACGCAATGCGATTTGAGAATTCAAAACAAGGATTTGATCTATTCTTCTGTTCGGACACACACATCCACACACTCACACATACAATAATTTAAAGTATTGCATGTTATTTTATTACTGCGACTCAATTACGGCTAACTAACTTTACCACATCGAAACGTAAGATCTTTATAGAAGTCAACTCTATATCGTGTTCTGAAATCATAATGATTATATACACAGCATAGACAAAAGCAATATCGATACACAGACACATCCCTCAAAAACCTATCAAGGCAACCCTTCAACCGCCATAAACCGAGATCCTAGACATATCTGACCCGTTTCATTCATCTGGGGTTAAGCTCATATAAAAACTTTCTTTACACGTTCTTCGGTACAAGATTTTGCGCTTAGGTAATATCTATTGAATAATTTTTTTCATTATTATTTGCCTAAGGCTTTGCTTGTGTTTTCGTTTGGAAATTGGTTCAATTATCGACATTTTTATATACCAAGGGATAAAATGAAACTACGGGATATATTAAAAAACGTAAACCCATATAAAATAAATGATGATTGCCTAACATATATCTGTATATATATATATATATATATATATATATATATATATATATACCTAAATAATTATGCTACGCCTTTATTTGTATGTATGTATGTAGCGATAGCCTCTTTCCTTAGATTGCAAGCATCAAGCAACTGAACACATATTGTAATACTGTACTTCTCTTCTTTTACCCGCGGCTTCCACAATAGAATATTTCATACAAATTCCTAGTCTAAGCTACTGTGTAAAATGAACCCGTATGCACATTTTCATGCTGCTAGCCCCCGTAGCTTGGCTGGGCTGATATGCCAAACACTCAGTTACCATAATATGTAGGCAATTGTGAATACGATATAAATTCTAAAAAAACATATAACTTAATATATAGTACTTACATATAACAGTCAGAGATGCGTTTGCCCTTATTACTTTGTGCATCTGCGCTGGACCAACTTGACACTGGTATTCCGCGTCGTCCTCCAGAGTCACGTTGACGATTCGCAAGTTGTAGACACCGTGGCGTCTATCCCCGAACATCGTGAAACGTGGGTACCCTGGGATCACCGATGAGAACCCTGGGGAAAAGAAATTCAATATTATTACTAAATAAATGCTGTGTTTTGTTTGGAAGGATGAGCGAGCCAGTGTAATTACAGGCACACGAGGCATAGCACCTTATTTCCCAGGGTTGGTAACAGTACAAATACAAGACTGTCACTCATTTATTTTATTTTATTTAAGTTTGAAACTTAAATATTACATTACAACAGTTATATTTAACGTCCAAAAGAATTTGTTATAAAAGCCAGCGAATGGCCCACTGCTATGAAAATACGTCCACTCTTCTTAATAAGAAATTTTGGAGTGTATTTCACCACGCTTACAGTGCGGCATGGTGAAAACAGAAGCGGTAGAATTTGAACACGTATGTTTTCCACAAATTAAGCTTATGAAAATACAGTAACGCTGACTGGTTGAACCTACGATCTTCATTTTCATATTAACGTCATCTAGCCACTGAGCCAATTTCGCAGAACATAGTTATATAATTATTATATATTTTTTGTTAATTTTATTATCAGCAACACAAAATATTGTCTACAACGAACGCCATTATTAAGTAGGTATTGAATTATGAATGAGTGAGACAGAGTTACTAAATCACACACAATAGACTGAGAAAGAACTAAGACGAAAAAAACCCCTTGTATTTTTCTCGCTAACAATACACTGGCAAAGATTCCTCTCAATTACAGTAATTAGGGGAAAGATGGGATTATTCGAAGAATTTAATTTCGTTAAGCTTAATTATCGCAATTCTGTTGAGATCTCTTGTCAATCAAGAAATTAGGTCTGTTTTAAATTCTAGGTTCGATTACCGATTAGGTTAACGATTTAAAACTTTTGTTTAATTAAATTCGGTGCTTCGTTTATTTAATACGGTTGAGTTTGTTTCAATTCAATTTTTATTTCTTAATATGTATTTGATGGTTTTTTTTTCTGTTGAATAATTTAAGATAAGATCTTTGATGAATCTTAATTTTACAACTATTTATTATCTGGTTTTTTTTTAATACCATTAACATCTAGGTCGATGACTTTGTCTATATGTTTATATAATACGCTATATCCCAAATATATACAATAGCTTCCCCTCCACACATATGCCTGTGTATGTGTGGAGAGGACAGATATTAGGTACCCTATGTTCTAATGTCATAATGATCGGTTCAGTAGTACAAATAAACAAACTCAAATTCACATTTAGGATACCAGCATAACCCGACGGATGTTGCTTTGTCTTTTTTTAATATATATTTTTTTATGTTAGAGGGGATAAACGAGCGTGTGGCTTACCTGATGGCAAGTGGCTACCATCGCCGATGGACACCTGCAAAACCTAAGGCTTGCAGGTGCGTTGCCGGCCTTTAAGGAATGAGCACGCAGTACGAATGTCCACTTATATTTATTTACTTCTTTATATATAAATGGCTTATCTATGTATATTTGGCGACAGGTGAGGTTACAATAACAAACGTATGTGAACAAAATAAACCGAATTTAAATACAATAAGAACGGCATTTTCAGCGTCAATAGCGCTTTACGATCCTAGCGATGTATATCCCAGCTTCTATTCTGGACCTTTGATCTTGTCGCCTACACGCCTAACACAAGCTGAATGCTTTATTGGAGCTGTAAATAAAACATTACTAATACCTTAAAATCGGGGATGGCCATTGTTACAAAAAAAAATATTACCCGTGCTTAAATTCATATTAATACGATTTATATTTATGTTAAGTAATTAAGAACATCGAACTGGCAATCTACAAAAGATGTCATTACCACTGAGCTATTTCGGCTCCATATAGCACCCAATAATTTATAATGAAAAATGTCCCTATCGTGTACATGTTCAAAAACAGGGCGTCTCTCTCATCACTGACTTTCGTCTTATTTCTCCAGAAAGTTCTATTCACGTTACGCAGTAACTTAAACTACGGTGCTAAATTATTCATTCATTCCATTAAAGATTTTATGGTTATCACTGAACGGCAATTACATAGTTACCGGGGATTTATATTTCGTTACGCAATTAATTTTTAAGTTTCGCAGATTCGAAGAAATGATTGAGAATATTCAGATAGATATGAATGTTTACAACGAGTTTTTAAACACTTAGGACTATTCCTTGTATCTCTTTATTCATGTTTTTCTTTGTTGCCATTATTTTATTTTTGAATTAATATCACTACTAATATTTATAGATTTTTAATATAAGATTTATAATTATTTATTTGATGTTATTAAAATTATTGTAATAGATATCAGCAAGAATTTGTTTTTTTTCGAAAGACGACCAATTTGGAATTGGAGTTGACGAAAAGGAACCAACTTTGTTATTTTTTTCATACCCATTTTAGATGTAAAATTAAATTGAAATTCATTCTTAATTGAATCTTATCTTCTTCAAATATAAAATAAAAGAATCATCTAATTATTATTAAAAAAATAAAAACAGAAACTAAAAATTTAAAAATCGAATACATAAATGACATCGTGTACTTTCAATTTAAACTTTGAAAGATTCATGCAAAACGAATACAGAGAAAAATTCCAACAACATACATGTAGCGAAAAGTCTTTACTGTAAATGAAAATCGCAGATAGTTTAAAAACGATGCTCCCTGACCCAAAGTCCCGTTTATTATCAAAGGCTGCAACGGTCAACGTAATCTGGTCCTGGCCCATTATTTAGCTCGAACTTTTTTGTCAGATGAATTAAACTACGCCAACTAAAAGTTACATTTGTCCACGCATCGTTGCTCAGCAGTCTGCGCATAACCGCAAAACGCAACCAATGCTTTTTTTAAACTGACTTTGTACTCTACATACCTGCAACATGAAGGGGCTTGAAAACGGCGGTATGAAGTTTTCGAAATATCACTGCCTTTTATAAGATGAGCAGAATTCTTTTTAAAAATTCGTCATGATATATCCTTGTAAATTCTGAAGGAATGCACCAAATATTTATTCGAAAATCTAAACAAATTTGAATTAAATCTTTTACTTGGTTTTCTGGAAGCCCACCTAGGTATCATACCTCACTACCGGCTATCTAAGGGACATGACGTCTTGCTTTCTATGGTTAGTATGTTTAACATTTCCTACAACTCCAATGTCTAAAGACGATAATAGCAGCCTGTGAATATCCCACTGCTGGGCTAAGACCTCCTCTTCCTTTTTGAGGAGAAGGAGCTTATTCCACCACGCTGCTCTAATGCGGATTGGCAAAATTTCAGTGAAATTAGACACATGCAGGTTTTCTCGCGATGTTTTCCTTCACCGTATAGCACGAGATTAGATTATAATCACAAATTAAGCACATGAAAATTCATTGATCATTGCCGGGTTTGAATCCACGATCATCGGCTAAGATCCACTGGGCCATCTCGGCTTCGTGTCTATACACGATGGTGAACTCTTATTATCAGACGGTCAATGTGTCCGCCTGACTTTTATAAGTAGTTAAAAAAAAACTGATTGAACTACGAGTATGATTTAACTAAATCTTTGAACTATATCCAAAACTTGAATATTGAAGTAAACAATGTTAGAGTATGCTAGCTAATAACATAATTGCAATAACTAAAGTAATACAAACTATGGCGCAGCGTAGATGTTGATATTTCGGACGTAATTATTACAAGATCTTTAAGATCGAAACTTTTACTGTACTCTTACTACTGTTGATATGGTTTTGTTACTATTGACAATCATCTCACGCTATTTGTTAAAATTAAATAAATATGTTCAATAATTTTATGAAATTTAAAATTACATATTACGTCAAAATCTTAATGCAATATAGATTACACTTAATTGTTGATCAAAATAAATAAATAACAGACCAGAAAATAACTGGCGAATAAAACTCAACACAACCTTATTATACTGTTGTCGTTTACAGTGTATGTTATATATAAACACACACAATACTATGGTTATCGTTGCTATTTTATTCCCAAGGTATTACATCGTGTAAAAACTGATTACTTTTATAATATCCTCGAGCACACAAATGTTTTAAAATTAAAAATAATTAAATTAAATTATATAACAATTTTCATTTATATTAAATGTCTGGAAGAAATAGCTAATTAGCCATAAGACCGCCTCTTGGATATGACATATGTAATCATATAATTTGTTTCAAGCATTTTTCTCTTCACATGTATTATAAAATAAAGTATTTTAATAAATATAAGCTTATTTATAAACGTCGCTAAGCGGCTGTATAGTTAAACAGCCATTTCGTTCTTTCTTTTATTATTGATTTGACATTCGAAAGAAGAAGACAGCATTGTTTTATTAATCACCTCCTAAGGTTTATAAGTATAAGCTTATTTCGCTACGATAGTTATTATTACCATTAAAAACATTAAAAAGGACACAGAATATCTTTTTAAATAGATCAATTATAATCATCAATCTATTATCTATCACAGTTATCTCATTCAAACTTGCTTAGTCAGCCATTATTGATCTATTACCATATATAAATATTGAAAAGCTCTCATGACAACTTACCATACTAATATATGCCACGATTTCTCGATAAAAAACAAAATGCTTTTAAGACAAGGGAAATTAAGAAAATATATTTGAAATTGGAATATGCAAATTTTAAACGAAAAAAATTCTATCCACATTCCTAATTGCTTGATCACTTAACAGGGTTTTTTATGATTGCTCTATAGTAAGATGGTTTATAAATAACTAATCTAGGGACATAAATCATCAATTCAAATGGATATAATTTATCTAGAGGTGCTATAAATGTAGCGGTTGACGATATTATTCTATTCAAGTATGAGAAATTACACTTATCTCCGATGTATAGTGGGTCGAGTGTTACCCACTTATCTTGTTCTGACCGCATCACTTGTGTCATCTATAAGTGCAGGGTTGCTGCCAAACGGTGAGCCAAAATTGCCCGTTTAGTATTGCCATTGTAACAAATATAAGTTGAATTAAAATGATTAAAATCCGTGTAGCGAACTAAAACAAATTGGGTAAATATTAACGTTTTTTTTTTTATTATTTTACAATATTGTATTGATCAAAAAAGATAACGTATTATCGCATTTAAAAACGAATATAATAAATGAAATAATTTAAACTAAAATATTTCTTCAGATTGCATTTCTGAATCTTTAAATCTAAATGACAAACAGATAGATACGACTTATTATAAAAAGAAAACATTAAATAGGCAAAGATTTCTGTTTTCTAATCCGCTTTCGCGAATAATTTGGGCTACACCCATTGAAATGTATATGTATATTTCGTGACTCCATCTACAGAATGTCTCAATCAATCGCTCCAATGTTCTACGTCGTTTATTTATATAGCCATTGTCTCTCTGATTGGGATGCCTAGTCAAATTCAAATAGGTTCGTTTTCTTTGTTAGGAAATCGATCTTTTTGATTGGGGTTTAGGCGTTTTCGTGAAAGAATTTCGTTGTTTTCTAAAGGAATTCTGATGAAAGATTTTGATACCTGAAAAGTACATTCGATTTCGTGATTCACGGATAGACTACGAAGGTAAGTTAGATAAATTTTACAGAATTCTTATACGATTTTGCTTAGCGAATTTACTGGTTTATCATAAGTGAGTCTTGGTACTATCGAAGGGTAAATTGGACATTTTAGAAGCTTGATTGCTGTAGTTTGAAAGTTGGACTTAAGTGTTCATTTTTAAAAAATCTTACGATAATTTGAACATGTTTTGATTCGTCATTCGTACTGTTATTCAGTATTGAAGAGAATATTAAGATTCAATAATAAATTAATTAAAAAGTTTCAACAATACAAACAAATTAAATGCTTTGTTGAGAAGACAATCAAAAACCAAGGTTTCAACTACAATAAATAAATATGTATTTATTCACCCTCCGAAATGATCCTCTGAGGTGGAATAAGCTTGGAAATTTCATTAATAGAACCGAAGAGATATATTAATAATGCGATATTTAATTAAAATTTCATACATTAATTTTGTTCAAATCTACCATAAAGCTTGGTAAAAGGGCGAATTCGTGAATGAGGTCTAACCTTTTGAATAACCTCAATATTGATTTACTAATGTAGCTATAGTCTGAATTAAGTATGAAGTAATTCTTCTTTATGTATCTTTAAATGTTGAAGGTATATATAATATATATAATATCATATTATATTCATTGACCAAAAAATTTTTAAAATGTCATTTTTGTCTGAAATAATTTAAGACTGATTTGGCTGTAAATACTTTTTTTTTTTTATATGTCCCGGGATGGCAAATGACTACTCCACCTGATGGTAAGTGGTAGTAGAGTCCAAACGCGACGACGGCCAGTACAGTCGGGAAGAATGTTCTGTACTAGCCGTCCCCAAGATGCCTCTTCACGCCTCGTTTGAAGGAACCCGGGTTGTAAGAGGAGGGGAACACGTGAGCTGGTAAGGAATTCCATTTTTTGGTAGTGCGACAAAGAAAGGAGTTGCTAAATTTCTTTGTGCGCGATGGAATTGATGTCACAGTTAGGCGGTGACATCGAGAACCAGCTCGCGTGGACTTAAGAAGGAAGGGGGAAGCAGGAATTAGAGAAAATAATTCCTCAGAGCACTCGCCGTGATACAGTCGATAGAAAGCGTTCAGTGCTGCTATCTCGCGATGCAATTTTAAAGGTTCAAGGGTGTTTGTGACCTTTACGTCGCCAATAATGCGTACGGCACGTCGCTGCAACTGGTCCAAGGCCTCCAGTACGTACTTAGCGGAGCCATCCCAAAGGTGCGAGCAATATTCAACGCAAGACCGTACCTGTGTTTTGTATAACAGGCACAGTTGTTGTGGCGTGAAAAAACGCCGCACCTTGTTCAGAACTCCGAGTTTCCGTGAAGCTGTTTTTATAATAGCCTCGATGTAATTCCTTGGACTAAGGTCGCAGCGAACGTCCATCCCCAGCATGGCGATTTTGCTTTGTATCATCAGCGGTGTGCCACAGAGGGAGGGAAGAGGGGAAATACACTGCCGGACAAGTCCTATAAACAACTGATGATGAGATAAACTGATTATTGCAAATTAAAATTAAACACAACACCAAAATTTTACAAAATACTTTTGGAAAAACCTTGACTTAAAATATATTTTAAGATATTTATATTCCACTTTCAGACGCAAGATTACGTTCTGATTCTTAATACTTTTTATAAAATAATCACTAAATTTAAGATACAGTTTCAACGAAGATTTTCAAAAAATAATTTCTTAAAGCATCAAAATGAGATTAAGCTATACTTAATGTTTCGCCAATGCCTTGCCAAATCACCAAAAAAGAACAATCTTTTTAAGGCTCTTTATCTCCGGGAGATATCTTCAGTTATTTTTTTATCTTTTGACCACCGTCACTCGTTAAAGCTTTTGACACTTCATTAATCAAAACTCCGCCCATCTATTTTTCCTCTTTAAGAATTTACGTTTAACTGTTTAATTCAGAAAAGCCTTATCAGGATTCTGAATGTCCTTTATGAACTTAATTCGAATCTGTTTTATAAAAAAACTTTCTAGTAAAGATGAAATCTGTTGTATTATTGTTTAATTTTTTGAAGTTTAATCGTTTTGTATAACATGGATAAATCTGTGATTTGTTTAAGAATTTACCAAACCATAATTAAGTTAAAGTTAACAATGATGAGCTAGGTACTATGTTATGTACAAGTACAAGTGTGGATCGCTGGAACCGTGGTGGTTTTAGTCGGTAAGAGTCCGACATAACCCTCCATGTATCATCAGATATAGAGGGTATCCATGATTCCCCGCGAAAAAAAAGGTACTATGTTATGATGAGAAAGATATGACAATAACATACAAAATGCTCCGTAACAGCCTGTGAATGTCCCACTGTTAACGGGCTAAAGGCCTCCTCTCCCTTTTTGAGGAGAAGGTTTAGATCTTAATCCACCACGCTGCTCCAGTGCGGGTTGGTGGAATACACATTTGGCAGAATTTCACTGACATTAGACACATGCAGGCTTCCTCACGATGATTTCCTTTACCGTGAAGCACGAGATGATGAATTATAATCACAAATTAAGCACATGAAAATTCAGTGGTGCTTGTCGGTGTTAGAACCCACGATCATCGTTTAATTCGCGATCTTACCACTGGGCCATCTCGGCCAAAACGCTCGTGTGTGATTATATATATTTTCTTTTTTATTTATTTCGAACAATTAATACGTATCACAAACGATATATACGATGGTAACTACAGTAATATTAAGCCGTGTTGTAGCTACTAATGCCCTCCTATTCTACAATACATTTAGTTATAATTTTAATTTAAACATTAAGGAATACAATACTAATAATAAAAATATAAAATAGACACGAAAATTTTTGGTAAACTGCTCATGATAATAATTATTATTCTAACATATTTTTTATAAAAATTCTGAAGCAAATAAATAGATACATAAATATGTTTTACAAAGTATACAATAAGGAAGGGATGGAGTAGAAAGGAAATATAAGATAGGTCAATGTTATACTGATCGTTAAGTAATAACTCATTCTCATCATATCCCAATTTGAGAATCAGTTGGTCATTTGCGTTTTACATTAGTAAGTCGTAAGTGAGTAAATATTCATCTTATTTATTCTGTTATATATAAATCTAGTAAATATAATGAACTAGCTCAATCAACCTTTACGAAACACAAAGACAGTTTTCCTTCCAACCTTTTGCGCTGTTAAATTATTAATGCAAAAATCTTACCCAAAGCGAATCCATCCTTAGCCCATTGCACCTGTCCAGCTAAATTCGCTACAGCACACTCTAATACCGCTTCTGAACCTTCTTGAACTCGAAGGCTTTTTGGTGGTACTCGAAAATATTGCTGTTGAAAGCAGTTGATTGTCGTGAGTGCTGGAACAAAGAAAAAACATTTAAGAAACTATAATAAATGAATTTTTAACATTTTGATATATAAAATCAATTTATTCACAATCTCTTATAAACATAAAGCATATTTCTTAAATAACGATTAAAATAACTGAAGCGATTGCATTTGCTAAAATAATTATCGTTTAATAGGAGAATTTAAAATATGAACGGTAGCTAAAATTAATTTTTATTACGTAAGAAAAACCATCTTGGAATGGTGGCAATAATCTTTAGATTGCTATGTTGAGACGCCGAAGTAAAAAATGACTCAGACTTCCTGACTCCAAAGGAAGTAACCAGACGAGATATTAATAAATCTTAATGATAAGTTCAACGACAGTCATTATAGCTATATAATAAAGTACCACCTATATAAGCAGAGCAATAGACATATTTAGATTTTTAAATCCATTTAAAATAATAAAGGAAAATGTGATTAAATTTACCAACACGAAACTAAGTAGGCTGTTTGCTACCTCGTTACGAATTAACCACCAAACCAATCGTAATGAGTTTAAACATAGAAGTAGTGCAGCTCCTGGTTTTGGACACATATATATTAATAACGGGACTTATTGGCAAAATAAATTTGATACGGATGCAAAAACCAGTAAAAGCAATATGACCGATAAAAGCAATTATTAGTGCAACTAAAAAATATATGCAAGATTTTTAGTAAAAATATTTCAGTCATTATACTAGTATATTAATGAATTTATTCAAAGGTTTTCAATGATAAAAAAGCTTGAACCTATTAATAGTTAACGAGCTCCAACCAGATGTTCCACAAAGGCGTAGATAATGAGTTTATGGTGAACAATTGAAAATCTGCCCTCCGGGAACGATCGACATATATTCAACATTGATTAGATTGAGAGGCAGGAAATTTTCGTTTTTAACGATTTGGCATTATTATTTCCCGTGACAAAAAAAACATATGAGATTTGAAAATAAATGATCAATTTTTCTCTTAAAATATTGAAAGAATGTAACAAATTTAATATCTCTCTCTAAATATACAAAACGATTTTAGTTTTTGTATTGACTTCGTGATCATATTATTGCTTGTATAAGTCCTTACAGTAATTGTATAATAAAAATTGATCATACATTGATTCTCAGATAGAATCCAATATTATTATTTCCTACTAGCTATTTAAGCAACTTGCTACTGAGAGAATAATGAGTTTTAATGTGAGTAATTTTGTGTTTATAATTAATCGCCTCGTTGTTTTCTTTCATTGTATCTCGTATAACCTGCATGTGTTATATATTCTGTCCCATAAAATCCGCTATTTCGCAGTGGAGAAGCGTGGAATTCAAACCCTTTTCTTACTATGAGGAATTTAATTGAGGAATAGGTAGGCGGACGAGCATATGGGCAAGTGGTCACCAAACGCCCTTAGACATTGGCATTGTAAGAAAGGTTAACCATCGCTTACATCACCAATGCGCCACCAACCTTGGGAACTAAGATGTTATGTCCCTTGTGCCTGAAATTACACTGGCTCACTCACCCTTCAAACCGAAACACAACAATACCAAGTACTGCTGTTTTGCGGTAGAATATCTGATGAGTGGGTGGTACCTACCCAGACGAGCTTGCACAAAGCCCTACTACCAGTAAACTTCCACTATGGGTCTATGTATATGGTTATAATTTAATAAAATAAAAAAAAATATATTTGTATTTACGAAACTGGAAAAACCCTCAGTAGCTATGTTTTTTAATTATTCTACGTTTATCTGCAATTGACTATTTTTGTGCTAATAAATGATTACCTATTTATTACGGGTAGATAACGTTGTTGTTTATTAATTATCAACACTTAGCTTGATGTTAGGGCTTTGTGCGAGTTCGTCTGCGTACACCACCAACCAACCACTCACTCAGCAAGTATTCTACCGCTATATGGCAATATCTTGTACTACTGTATTCTGTTTTCAGGATGAGTGCGCCAGTGTTACTACAAGCACAAGGCACGTAACATCTTAATTCCCAAGGTTGGTGGCGCATTGGCGATGTAAGGAACGGTTAATATTTCTTTCAGCGCCAATGTCCACGGTAGTAACCACTTGCTCTCGGTTAGCCAATTTGCACGTCAGCCAAATTTTTTATATAAAAAACAGACATAATAGGCATATCGGTCTCTTTGTGAAAACAGTGTTATATTTTCCTTTAGTGAAAAATATTTCTAAAAAAATCGTTTCGCTCCGAACATAATTCCATGCATATTTATATGAGCGTTAGTTTCGTGTGCCTCTCACGTTTTCTTTTGAGAGCTCTTAGCTCACATGAGGGGTCGTACGTTCTGCATAGTCTTGTTTTATGTAGCATATCTACACGTTTCTTTATTTAATTTGGGGTGAAATTTATTTTTGATAAAATATAACGTAATATTGAAACCGATATTTGTTGAATCTATAAAACAGTCTTTGAAATACATAAAATATATTTTAAATTAGTTATTTAAAAATATACATTATTTTAAAAATGCCTTATTAAAAACAACTACAAAAGAAAGACACAAAGGAACGCAAGGGGATTTTAAAAAGAGACAAAATACGGAAGAAACGAAAGTACTGTCAAAGTTGTATTTGTGAATAGAAATTTTAAAGAAAAAGTAAGATATCCTTATCAAAGCGAGTAAGACAAAAGGCACCATAAGGGAGCGAACGAGACAAAAAGCGTGATTTCTCGAAGGAGAGACAAAGAACACTTCATCGGCTAATACGATACGAGCAAGTGGGCGCCGAGTGTTCTTATAAGGCGACGCGACAAACTCTACAGAGGTGAACGCTCCTGGCGGTTTTTGTGGCACAAATCAGAAGATAAAAAAAACCTTTCCATTTTCAAAACTGTTTACTGATTAGATAAATATTTGTCGTGATTTAAGATTAGATGACAAACTCAACTCGAGATTGTGGTTTTGCGTTTTGTGATGAAAGATAACCTAAGAAAACCACAGAAGAAATTTGTAAACTTCCAAACACGTGAATATCTATTTGCAGTTCCGGAAGTTTCTAGAAGTATATTTGAAGGCTTTTTTTTCATTAATTTTATATCCAAAAGGTACATTCAAAATCAAAATAAACTTTATTAATGTAAACTCTTAAAAGTCCTTTTGAATCATAATATAAGATTGAATTTAATTTAAAGCTACCTCCAGTTCTGAACGAAGTTACACGATAACTGTTTTTCATTATATACAATTAAATAGATGTATCCTGTATGAAAATAAAAGAAACTAACTCCGAACCCCTATCATTCAAGAGGAATGTGATTTGGATAATCATACCAACCAGTAAGAGGAGCAACAACAATAATGCGATAATAATAGCTTAAGATACTACAGAAGGCTAGTTAGGAGATACACTGACAAGATGAACGCCTAATTTTCCCAAATAGCAGACCAATAGCTAGTTGACTTATATCATGTTGAAACGTAAAGTTTTATATAAAATAGGTAGGTTGACGGACTACGGGCTCTGATGGAACTCATTGTCCCTTTAAAAAATATGAATCATTCCTTTTCTCCACCAATGCCTTGCGAACTAAGATGTAATGTCCTTTGTGCTTGGAAATACACTGGCTCGCTCACCCTTCCGACCGGAACACAACAATATATATTGCTGTTTGGCAATAAAATATCTGATGTGCGTGCACAAAGTCCTCTCACCAAGTAGCTTCTGAATATATCCTTAGTGATAATATAAGTGATGATGGTTCAATAATTTGAAAGGAGCTACCTAATGTTTCTGGGTAATCTTGTTTGACAGCAACAACGCCATAAAGTTTAACACAGCGTTTTTCAATAACCAATATAAAGTAACAATATTACGAGTCTTGTTAAATAGCTTAATAGTTAAACGTGTTTCTATGTAAATTTTATTATAAAATAACGCAAATTTTATTCTTATATGTCAAACTAATTGGTACTAAAAATTCTTTGTCTGTTATGAAAACTGAAAAATGATATTATTCTTAAAATGTTTTATTCTTGTATAGCATAAGTAGGTAAGTTTTATCTTTATTCATATTTGTTGTTTTTATTATAAGTGTCAGAAAGTTTTATGCGACATTAAGTATAATAATCGTAATATTTAAAAGTTATACGCATCAAAATAGCGTATCACGGTTAGTTGGTTTTCGACACTTTTCATAATGAGTATTAATAAAAGACCCCATTTTTTATGCCCATATAGCAATATAAAAATTTTATTTATAATGCATGCGATTGAAGGAGTTTTTAATAACAGTAGAAATGTATATTGGCAAATAGACTACTAGATAAAACGGGTTATTTATCTCTGTCCATACGTATGGCATTATAAACTTATAAAGGATATAAATCATTATTTTAATTATTGTCAATGCACGACCGAACGTAAAATTACAATTACACTGATTCGGTCTTCCAACAGGAAAACAGATCTATAAAATATTGCTTATATGATGTCTGAGATCTCTTAAAGAAGGTTGAGGTCCTATTTCAAAGTGGGTTGCTTAACTCAAATCATATCGGCAAAAACCTACCATCATCTAAGACCAAAAGTCAATTCTATTATTATTATTATTATTACATCACATTTTATTATTATCAAAAAGGCAGAAAGTATTAATACCGATTCTATTGTCGTTTCTTAACAAAACTTGGTATAGCTATCTCGTTTTTTCGTAGTCTTATTAAAAAGGATAGCTTCAGTTCTAACAGCTTCGAATTTGGAATTACTTCAATCATAATACCGATGTTTGAATATTTATACCTCTGGCCGTTTCATAAGCCCGCTGTCGCTTGTAAATTATGGCATGTGTAAAGCATAGTTTACACTGTCAGCCTTAAGCACAGGATTCACATGCGAGCACGCTTAAATTAACTAGTCTGTTTGTTATTTCAATTGTCACTTGTGTGCACTAGCTTTTACACGCGACTTCGTGTTTGTAGGCAACAAACACGTTTGAGGTGTTATTTTTTTTGTACGTGGAATTTGAAGGCATTTTTTTAGTTAGTAATTAAAATATATTTACGAATGTTAGTATGATCGTATTTACATTTAATTTTGTGAGAAAAAAAACCTTATTTAAGTACATATTTATTTGGTGGTAGGGCTTTGTGTAAGTTCACCTGGGTAGGTACAACCTACTTATCACATTTTCTACCGCGCAACAGCAATTCATAGTAGATTAGTTTTCCGGTTTAAGGTCTGAGTGAGCCAGTGGTACTACAGGCACAAGGGACATAACATCTTAGTTCCCAAGGTTTGTGGCGCATTGGCGATGTATGGAAAAGCTTATATTTCTTACAGAGCCAATGTCAATTGACCACTTACCATCAGGTGGCCTATATGCTTTGCGTATTTTACATAAAAAGGATATATGTAGATGGTAATTTCGTGAACTTATCCGTGAAAACGCAAATCATTTCCAATTGTGTAAGTGTTCAGCACTTAGGGAAGCCAAACCAGTAGTAATTTATACATAAATAAATAATATGAGTTTATATATAGAATATTATTTATTAGCTTGTTTTTACTATAAGCTAGTATATATATTTAGAATTTAAAGTTGAATTTGAGGAAATTAAATTTCGATTTCTAAAACGTTTCCTAATGTATCGCTTCTTTTACATACATACATACATACTAACAACAAGAGACGATGTAAAAACACCTCTTCGTAAAAAACCTTTTTAAAAGAAATGTACAAGCAAACCGTAACGTTCCAAATTTAAAATTCCCACATTTCCCTCACCCTGTACCCTAGCACCCCTCCCTAACCAGTATCGATCTGATCCCAACACTAGCCAGCAAAATTCCTAATAACTTACCATTTAAGCTGAAGCGACCGCGTCGTTCTAAATTCAAAAGCAATAAGTGGTCGTACCGATCCCAGCGATCGACGCTACACATCACTATATAAGCTCGAAACATTGAAATATCGACTTTAAACGTAAAACTTTAGAGTTCAAATTAGTTTTATTTGGAACTATTGTAATTGTCAAGTTCCTTGATAATGATGAGTTTCTGGTTTTCATAATGAGTGCTATGTCGATAATCTTGTTATAAGAACGGAATGCATTGGGTGTTTTTCGTGTCAATCCTGCCGGTTGAAAATGTTAGGTTGTTTATAATGTACACTAGCTGGATGTTTTATAAATTGGAATAATTATACTCGCATTTAAGTGTAGTTAACCGCCATTTTGTAATATGTAGTAAAAATATGTCCTATTATCGATGTGTGAGTGTATTGTAATTATAGAATGTGGTATCAGGTGTTGGGTGTCAATTTATTGGTAACGCCAATTACCAATTATCCAAGGCATGATTGATCATTTGCCATGACATTAAATTTAGTATCTGCTATTAAAAAATATAAGTGAATTACATTAAATTTAGTTAAATAATGCTTCATTAAAACACGCTCTTAATAGTTTAAATTTAATAGTCAAGTTACTGAGAAGAACCGTCAAGAAACTTTCATTAACCGTTTACATGAAATACTTATATATTATATTTAATTCATTCATGTATATAAATCAATGGAATTCTACCATCAACCCACATTGCAGCACAGTGATGGAATATCCTCCAATCCTTTCTTCTGGCTGCTACAAGTACTTTATATATATATTTTTTATAGAATAGGAAGGCAGACGAGCACATGGGCCACCTGATGGTAAGTGGTCACCAACGCCCTTAGACATTAGCATTGTAAGAAATGTCAACCATCGCTTACATAGCCAATGCGCCACCAACCTTGGGAACTAAAATTGTACGTCCCTCGTGCCTGTAATTACACTGGCACCCTTCAAAACGGAACACAACAATATCAAGTACTGCTGTTTTGCGGTAGAATATTTGATGAGTGGGTGGTACCTACCCAGACGAGCTTGCACAAAGCCCTACCACCATATATATGTAATTATATTATATATAAAGTATTCTCTAATCAACCGTCAAGTTTTTTCAAACCAATTATCGTACGTATATAAAAACTTTATATATTAGGCGCGAAACTCAAGATTTTTCTCGAGACGAGAAAAATGAATTGATCTTTAGAAAAATACGAAAGGTCGAGATGACGCCGTAAACTTTACTTTCGGAAGGAAAAAGTCGGCAAAACATCGGATGTAAGTTGATAACTGTTCTCATTGTCGTACGTGATACGAGACATTCTGAATTAATACTTAAAATGACAAAAACGAAAATGTTTTTAATGTGTCAAATATCTTAGCACTCTGTAAACGGAAGGTAACTGGAAATTCGATGAGGACAGCGCAAGATCAGCGTCAGATGATGTCAGTGCAAGATTTATTATCATAAGTGCGTTAATATGTGCGTGAGATCGGTATATAAGTTCGTTAAGTAATGTACACACATCAACTTTCATGAACACCTTGGCACTTACACAGTTTTTCTAGACAGTAGAAATTCTATTTATTTAATAAAAGCCAACAGCACATACAAAAAACTTAAAATTACATAACACACGATATAACTGATTATTTATAATGGCGTCCATTACTTAAGTCTCACTTTAGCCAACTTTAATAAGTATTTTTTCTATTACCGAACACCATTATCGGAGGGCTTTGTTTTAGCTTGAAATGTGAGTGAGCCATGGCGTGGACAGTGTCAAGTGTACTTCTTGCAAATTTATTAGAAACTAAAGATTTAAATACACACATTTATAAATAATAATAGTAATATGTAGTTAATTGCACTGGTGGTAGGGCTTTGTGCAAGTTCCTCTGCGTAGGTACCACCCACTCATCAGATATTCTACAGCAAAACAGCAGCACTTGTTATTATTGTGTTCCGGTTTTGAAGGGTGAGTGAGCCAGTTTAATTACAGGCACAAAGGACTTAAAATCTTAGTTCCCAAGGTTGGTGGTGCATTGGCTATGTAAGCGATGGTTGACATTTCTTACATTGGCAATGTCTAAGGGCGTTTGGTGACCATTTACCATCAGGCCCCCATATGCTCGTCCGCCTTCCTATTCTATAGAGAAAAAAAAATATATTCAGTAAAACGCCGTAACTGACTGGAATGTTTTTAAAGTAAACGGAGATTTCATAAATACCCCCAGCCCGACAAAACCCTCCCATCATCATAACGTTGCTTTAACCCATGCAGCTTTCCCCATTTTTCAATAAAACAAAAGCTTCACCTAGCAGTGATATAAAAATAATGAAACACATTTCAAATGTAAATAAAGTCGTGTCGGATGACGAATAAGAAATGTCGTATAGGTCCAATGGAAACAGTAGCTGGAATATAGCGAGCGGCGCAACTTTTTCAGTATTTAGTCTCGTCGGGAGTTTTTTAAGTCAATTACGTTGACATCGCTGATATTGATTAGGAAATGTTAAGCGTGAAATTGATATTGAGTTACGGTTCCGTACACTTTTCAATTAAAAATTTGATTTATATTTTATATGATAACTTTAATGGCCGTGTACAAATTTTGTTCATGTCATACATCGTCGGAATTACTATTTTCAACAATTGTGCTCGAAAGCGATTCTGATCGCGGTTATTTAAATATAAATTGATATATATGGTTTGTTTTTTAAGCATTTGAAATACATAGGTATATGTATGGCAGAAAACTATATATGATAATACAAAGCAAGCCATGATCGTTTAGTGGTTATATCACGTAATTTTTAATCGAAGATTGCAAGTTCAAACCCGGGCAGTTCCCATTGAGTTTTCACGCTTGGTGATGAAACAACCGCCACCAACCACCGTATAGACTTGCATATTGTCGAATGAATTTCTATAATAACCCATTGGAGCAGCATGGTGGAATAATCCCCAAATCCTCAACAAGGAGACGTTTGGCTTTATTTGTTTATAGTTTTGATTCAAAGTCCATGATCGTGATAATTAGATTAATAAAATTGTAATAAATGAAAACGCTTTTATGTCAACATTACGGAACCCTAACGATATTAAAAAAAGTAATGAGATAGACGTCTAAGTTTCCGACCTCATATTCGAAGTTTAAATTTGTTTGCCGAAATTTGAGTTTGATGGAATCTTTATATATATCATAAACGTATTTGTTTGTTTTTGCGCATTAATCAGAATATTTTATTGGATTCCATATTTATTGACATAGGTTTTTTGGTGGTAGGTCTTTGTGCAAGCTCGTCTGGGTACCACCCACTCATCAGATATTCTACCGCAAAACAGCAGTACTCGGTATTGTCGTGTTCCGGTTTGAAGGGTGAGTGAGCCAGTGTAATTACAGGCACAGGACATAACATCTTAGTTCCCAAGGTTAGTGGCGCATTGGCGATGTAAGCGATGGTTAACATTTCTTACAATGCCAATGTTTATGGGCGTTGGTGACCAGTTATCTAGATTAATGTTATCATATTAAATTCAAAAGTATCTCTGTCTGTATGTCACGCTTTCACGGCTAAACCACTGAAGTGATTTTAATGAAATTTTGTATGACGCAAGTTTGAAGCCCATGGAAGCACAAGGGTATTTTTTATACCGAACATCTATCCTTCCCCCCAAAAACGCGGGTGAAGCCGCGGACAATATCTATTACTATATAATAACAGGCTACGATCTATGGGCAGTACTAACGTTTAACAATATTAAAAGCACTACGAAATAACTAGTTTCAATTATAAAGCTGAAGAATGTTTAATTGTTTGTTTGAACGCGCTAATCTCAAGAACTCCCGTCCACTCCAGTCTCATAGGAAGAAATTGTTTTGCTGTATGTATACTATAAGTTATATGATTTTAAGAAAGGTATATTGTACATAAATATGGTTTTTATTTCATTTTGTTTATTAGAAAATTATGAAAATTACTTATCCAATTATCACTTTAAATTGGATTAAAGACTTTAAAAGGCCTCTGTGAATTGATATGTCTGTTCGTTTGGTTCATTGGTCGTGAAATCAATTAAACGTATTACGTTGTTAGTTGATTATAATAATGAAATTTACTTATTGAGGTGTATGTAATTATGTAACGTATGAAACATATAATATATAACGGAGCCGAGACGTAGACACTGACTGTGCGTTTGGTCCACCATTTTAAGGTCGCTCAGCGAGCTATGGCTATGCTCGGAATTTCTTAAGGAAATCTTTTTCATGTGCTTAATTTGAGAGAACCAAGGTTATCGACATAGCCCAAAGGCACGCCTTGGCAAACGTAGCGTAGGACGCCCTCCAGCTAGGTGGAGTGACGATATACGCAAGGTGGCTGGCAGCGGTAGGAGATTGAGAGCTGAAGATCGAGCTCAGTGGCGTGCCATTGGAGATACCTTTGTCCAGCAGTGGACGAGAAAAGGATGATGATGATGATAAAACATATTAGAAGTCAACACTTATTATAATACGTTGGGCAGAGCTACCGTTAAAAAACCGCCCAGACCAGGAAGACCATTCTACAAGCAAATAGATACTTTATGGCAATCGAATCGAAGCGTTATCATTGCCATTTAATTTTCCTAATACTAACAACGTACCAGTTGTGATTCGGTTAAAGTTGAACCGGAATATCCTGACCGTTATAAATTGGTAGTATTTGGTGGTTTGTACAAGCCCGTCTGTGCTCTTACTCTTTATATATTCAACCACCTTACAGCAATACGTAGTGTTATTGTGTTCTCGTTTGAAGGGTGACTGAGCCAGTTTAAAAGGCACAATGGATATCATCTTAGTTCCCAAGTTTGGAGGCGCATGTCACGGTAGCATGTGCAAGCGATCCCTTGGCGCTTGTCGTTAAGACGGAAAGGGTATGGCTTTTTAGTGGGTATTCCGATGTTCGGAACGCACTTGGCGCCTAGGACACCGTAAATTTATAATGTAAGGAATGGTTAATCTTTTTAAAGCGTTAAAGCAATGGGCGACTGTGATGGCTTTCATATTTTATTTAAAGAAAAAGAATTGGCCCTCAGCTAGTCAGTTATAATAGCGGATAAACATTTTCCTTAATAAGAATGTTTTTTAGATGAAAAAATAAATCTCTCATATTCCATGACATAATAAATTTCTTTACCAAAATTTAATTGGATTTCTTCAAGCCGTTAGAATGCGCTTGAAGAAAAAACATCCATATAGGCTATAATATCAATCTGTTTTATAAAATTGGACTTTATTTATATACAAAAAAGGCGTCTATTTGGTAACTCTCAATCATTTTTTATGGCATGTAGAATAGTGAATTTGCAATTATTTTGATTGAAAACTTGTGATACCGTGTAGTTCACATGAACAAGCGTTACAAAGGTGTATTCTTTTCCTTTTCTTATCGCCTAAGACAGACACGATTCTCGATATTAATTAATATTGTTGGCAATGTTCTTAAAAAAAGTCTAATCACCATTTTTTTGATCGAGATAGCTCAGTATTGTTAAGCACCCTGTGTCCTTTTCTGTATCCCTGATAACGTAAGCGAAATGTCATAATGATCGGCTGAATAGTTAAGAAGTTAAAGTGTAACAAACATACATTCGCATTTATATTATTAGTACAATTTATATCACTAACATATAAACAAGGTTACAGAAAATTATTGTCATTCTAAATTATTATTGTTACATGATTTTAAATTATGAATTACCAGTAACAGCCTATTAATGTCCCACTGCTGGGCTAAGGCCTCCTCTCCCTTTTTGAGGAAAAGTTTTTGGAGCTTATTTCACCAAGCTGCTCCAATGCGGGTTGGTGGAATACATATGTGGTAGAATTTAAATGAAACAAGACATATGAAGGTTTCCTCACGATGTTTTCCTTCACTGTAAAACACGAAATGAATTATAAACACAAATTAAGCACATGAAAATTCAGTGGTGCTTGCCCGGATTTGAACCTACGATCAACGGTTAAGATTCACGCGTTCTAACCACTAGGCCATCTCGGCTTTTTGATTTGATGAATTACCCGAATTTAATAATTTATTAATTTGATTGATTATTATATAAAGATCAACTGATTGTATTAATATTATTTTATCGAGCATGCCATGTACACATGCTTAGGAATGTAATCTAGCTTAAAATTGTGTAAGTTCGTAATTTTAATGTAAATCATGAATGTATGTTTGTGTACCTATATAAATAAATAACAATAAATAACTGTGTATATATTATTTTGTCATGTTTAATAAATTTAAAATTAATATCATGCAGTGGATTTCGTGGGTAGTAAATTGAGAAAAGAAACCGACTCGCGTCACCCGTTCGAAGAATAACTGCAAACTTCGATTCTTAATATATACGTTATATTTACGTTCAAACATATGGTAGACGTACATTATATTTCCTATTTTCAGGCAGAATCGAGTACAAAAATATCATTTTCATTGTTAACAGTTCGATGTTCATTTATTTTTAAAAAGGGTTCGTTAATGAGACAATATACAGAGGAAAATAAACGTTCATTCATTGTGAATGATGAACGAGGGTTCGGGAATGATATCGTTCATTTACACAGAACACTGTGTTACATAATCATATGTTTCACAACAATGTAATTATCTCACTGATCGTCTTAAGATGTTTTGGATTGTATTCCAGGATGCTGTTCCAGTACCAATTGGTAGTAGAACTTCATCTGGTTGAGTTTTCCTCACTAAGTTTTATTTCAAAGTTGCGCCCGAAGTGAATGATATAATTAAGCACATGTGGTAACCCGTTCTTCGTTTAACATCCGCTATCCACTGGAGCATTATTTTAAAATATACTTTGTCGGAAAAAGTACATATGTCAGCAGCAATTCAACATGGACAATAGTTTAATTAAAACTTGGTAAAATAATTGATTTACATTTGCAATTAAATGGACGGGATAATAAAACAATTAACTACAAGATTAAACGCTCATTCATTGAATGATGAAAGGTCAGGAATGATCGTTATTTTTTTTAATAATTCGGAATCGTTAAAAACCTGTATTTAAAAAAAACTAGTGTTCGACCAGTGTCAAGTATCAAGTGCTCTAAACGCTAACATGAACGCTATTAAAAAATAATAAATCTTTTTTGTTATATAAATGGTCAGACATAAAAAAGATAGATAAGAAAAAAGTACTGAATTGTTTTGTCTATATAGATCCTCACCTCTTTGGTGTAGTAGCTAAATATGAGGCAGTAGAATCCAACGTTCTGGGTTCAAACCATAGGTCAGAAAATACTTTAAAATCAGCCATTTTAACGTACATAACGACTATTTGAATTATATATTATATAAAATATTTAAATTATTAGATAGCAGCGGTGGTCTAAAACAAAAATTGGTTGTTTTGATTTTTTTGGTAACTAGAAAATATTAACTTAAAACTTAATTTGAAATCACAGACATACACTCAAATTTTATTTATTTGTATAGTTTTATAAATATATCGAATAACAAATCCTGTTTTGAAGATACAATAGAAACAAAGTATGACCCGTTTCAATCAATACGAGATAAAATAATTTGAAATGATGTCAAAATAGCTTATGTGGGTGATGAGATAAAGTAAACGAAATTGACACAAACCAGCATAAGATTGACGCGACCTTATCACCCCTTTAAGGGTCAGAAGTTTAACTTAATCTTAACTGCCAACTTACAGCCACACTCGTATTTAATTTAAGGTTATCCCGGTTTCAAAAGGCGTTCTTATTTTTGTTTTTTCATCTCGTGAGTTACTTGGTTAGTTTATTAAGACGTATAGGCTTTTTATGTGTCGAAAATTTAACTTCTTTCTTTTCTTTCTTTAAATGAAGACAATGTTTTTATATAAAAAAATTATGAGGTTTTCAGAACGGTTAGGTGAAGGTGGTAATTGAACATAATATATTTTTAAGTTTTACCGATAGCATATTTATATTATAAATGCGAAAATATTTCTGTCTGTTTGTCATGCTTTTACGGCTAAACTATTGAACCGATTTTGATGAAATTTAGCAAGCTTGAACCTTAAGGAAGGACATTGGCTACTTTTTTATACCTAACAACTCTCTCTCAGTTACTAATAATACTTCAAAATATCGTGTAATGATTTTTTTTAATAATTTAATTTGATAAACATCAATTTAGTTTCAATATTAATCAAAATACAAATATTTTTGCGTATATGAGTCAATGTAGATAATATGAAGTAATGTTTCTTTATAAAACGAGAAAAAATATTTCTTATTAATTAATTAAATAAATAATAAACACAATTACATTATAATATCTGTTGCATATGTTTCTAAACACAATATTTATCTGACATTCTTGACAGACGTCAAAATATATTTCTCTTATGTCATCCATTCTACTGAAATGTACCGTCTTTTGTTATTTATTAAAATCCTAAGTAATCGTTGTCGTTGTTTCCTATTTTCGGCCTAAATCCAATAATAGATCTAATGATAAAATTCATACAAAGTGACCCATCTCATTCCAACCCCTTAATTTTTAAAAATACCTACTTAACGGATGCTTACGTCACAAATGCATGTTCAAAATTTCAGCTTTCTATTCCAGTGGTTTTGGCTGTGCGTTGATAGTCAACTAGAAAATACGATTTGATTAGTATAGCTTACAAAAAGCTGTACTATATACGTTTCAAGCGATGCTTTTGCATAGCATACAACAACACTAAATGGGTCGCGTGACACAGTAGGGCGGAAAATTAAAACGCTCGGTTTTTTTTAGTACATAAAACAGGTATACAACACAAATAGGCTAACTGCTGGTAAGTGGTCACCATCACCCATAAACATTTGTGACAAACTGAATTCTACGCGGTTAAAGCGTATTAGCTAGTAATTACATACTACATTTTGAGAGTTAATACACTGGACTTGTATGGCACAAATTAGTGCATTATAATATGTGTGTGCTTTTGTCTTGTCTCTCTTGAGATTTGCTGCGGCCATAATTGATCAGGAAATCGTATTATGTATTGATTTTTATATATCATATTCTTGGCCCTTTATACTTGGTACGTGTATATTTGAGACTTTGCTTAGTACTTCATGCTTGGACTTGGAGTAACTAGTTTTCCGGACTTATAGTAAGTACTATTCCGTTTTTATATATTTAGTAGCAGTCCATTAATGTCCCAACGCTGGGCAAACGCCTTCACACCGCATAATGTTTCGGTTAATAAACCGAACTGCTCCAATACGTCAACGAAAGACAAGTAAAAATAATTTAATGTTTTTTTTATTATTAAAAGAAATTCTGAAAATTCAGTTTTAAAAACAGAACATACAACTTTTGGTCTACGCGTCGAGTGCATTAATACTGGAATTAGTGGATGACTGATGGAAATCCCTGGCCTGGTTTCCACGGGATTTATTTAAGTATGATTGAATGAAATTTCACTATAAATTATTTGTTGATTTACTTATAAATAGTTTATGTATTTTACAAAAGGACATGTGGGTCTCCAAGAATGGAAAGTCAATTACGAGGTCATGATGAAGAACACCATGAGAAAATTGATACGAGTAATGGAACACTTCATGGTAATCATCGACACTGGATCACCACTAAATGGTGTCCTGTGTGTAATAACACTGGCTCACTCACTCTTCAAAACAAACAGCAATTAAAACAAAGTATTTTGATAGAATCTATCAATGAGTTGATCACCACACAGAAATGATTAATTTTTTTAATAAAAGATTGGCAAATGGGGCACCTGATATAAAAAAATACTAACGATATTGGCACTATTGGAAATATTAACTATCCCTTACCTTACCTTGTCTAAAACGTTATGTCCCTATATATATTATAATGTGCGTCTGTACTTACACTGCCTCACTCACTTTTCAAACACAACATAATATCAAATGATTGGGTGGTATCTTTTCAGAGGAATTGCAACAATCCCTTCCACCAATGGGGTTACGTATATTTTAAAATCCATCGTATTCACGGTAATTTGAATCAGGAAAATTCTACAATACAAGCCCTACCAACATTAATCACAGTACTTAACGCAATACAATATAAACACTTGGAAATATTTATCAATATACATTGTCTCAAAAATAGTACTTTGATTTAAAAAAATAAAATATTAAAAAAACAACATTCATTATAATAAAATATTTTATGTAAGGCGAGGTGCTTGAAAGTTTTAAAAAAAAAAACATATTTACGAAAGAATAGCGAGCTTTTGTTTCGAATTTGCACTTGAATGCATTGGTAATAACTTTAAAAGCTTCTACCCCTGGCTTCAAGACCTGAACCACTTGACGAAAACAATCGTTGCGTTGTTTTTTAATCGTTTATGATTTTTTAATTAAGGGGTTGTGTTCTAAATAAATATTTGTAAAACACTCGTTAGTAACAATGATTTTAATTCACGACTATTTATAAAGGACTTAATGCATATTTACGGTATATTACGATATATGTTTAATACGCGACATCGTCCATATCTTAAGAAAAATAATCTTGAAAAAATCTGCATTTATAAGATTGATTTTTAGACTATGAATAAAGTTAACTTCTAACTTCACCATAACAGGCGAAGAAGCCTTTTCCGAGCAGCGAAATATTTAAAATAAATAATATATGAAGACCTGATATGTTTTCTACACATCAATGTTAAAATCAATATATATTGAATACTTAAGTACTCACAAACACTTTTAAATCGGCATTTTACCATTTTAATTTTAAAATAAAGCCATGACTGGTTCATAATGTAAAGTCTGCCGAGGCGAAACGACAAGAAGCTCAAAAGTTACTCTTTTTTAACAATAAAATTACATGTAAAAATAATATACAATTAAATTTATATATCATGTATAATAATATCCTGGGACATATCCCAAACTAAGCAGAGCTTATAGTATGGAAACCAGACAACTGATATACTACATTGCTTTTGTAAATACATACATTTAAGATAATTACACCCAGACTCAGGATAAACAGACATGTTCATGGACACAAATATCTGTCCTGGGTGGGAATCGAATCCACAACCATCGGCGTGAAAGGCAAGTATATCAACCACGCCAACCGGCTCGTCGAATGAACTTTGACGAAAACTTACTCCAAGCTCTTCTATCATTTATATTATAATCTTAAACAGTATGATAAGCCTTATTAATTGAGAAAAAATATCATTATTTTACGTGTCTTTGCGTCATTATTATCTATAGAGAAATACCTAAACATTGTTAAATATTGTCTATTTGTTCGTCATTTGGCAGCTATTAAAAAGATTTTTATAAAAATATTCTGTAAATAAAATATTTCAATTAAATCTTGCAACTCCGACGAGTACTTTTATATAAAAGAAATATCAATTTAATATAAAATGCGTATTTTTGTATTGTTGTGTAATACGCTCTGCAGCATATTTCTATCTCTTTCTATCATCATCAATTCGACATTCGAAAGAAGAACGTTACTTTTTAACCATATAACCACTAGAAAGTATCATAATTTGACTGACTGCCTCGTTGGTCTAGTGGCTTGATGTAAGGCCGCAGACCCGGAGGTCCTGGGTTCAATTCCCAGGTCGGGCCAATAAAAAGTTATTGAGTTTTTCTGCAAGAAAATTCTCAGTAGCAGCCCGGAGTCTGGAAGTTGGAAATGTGTATACTCCCGTGCCTCAGAAAGCATGTAAAACCTGGTCCTGCGCCTAAACTCTTTCCGGTCGTGTCGGATTGTCGATCCATCGGATTATGAGAGTTAGGGAATAGAGAGTGCACTCTAGAGATTGACCGCCATGGCCGAAATCGGTCTGGAGGTTTATTTTTTAAAAATATTTAATGGAATTATAAACAAAAACAATCAATTAAGTTATTTAAATTATTAAGATAACATTCCCGAAGAAAGAACGTCCGTTAATTAAATTCGACTGGATGGTTTAATTTCACTCGCTATATATAAAAGATAAGATGTCAGTGTGTCTATAAATTTATCTTAATTAAAATTAACGTACACTAAAATATGTAGAAACACTAGTAAATTAATGATTATTATACAGCTTTCATGATAAGATTTTAGGTTAACAAATTAATATAAATATATAATTATTCTTATGCAATTCTAATTATGTGTTTTAAGTGTGGGATATTTTTTTAACTGTTATAATAATGTTTTATTTATATTTGACTGATTATAAATTTAGATTTTTTCGACATACTAATTATGAGTTCATTTTGTACGTGTGCTTTCTACGACAGCTTGTAGTCGAATAAACATAACAGCGCGCGCGGTGCATTAACGCTTCAAGTGTCACCATTGGTCGACTGTAAGCGAACGCGTCATAGGAAGCCGCTGGCCAATAACGACTCGGTACCTTTGTTGTCATTAAAAAGTATTAAATCCCTTTAGTTAAATTTACCACTACTAAAATAGCACAAGAGATCAAGATCGAACCTGCGACCTTTACCATCCGACCTATGCACCGTTGTCACCATTATTTGTAACTAGAAATACACGGAGACAAGATAATAAGTGCTTCGTTTCACAGATTAAAAGTCAGTGAGAAAACCACAGTTAATTGCAAAATGTATTCTGTATTGAGCTTACTTGTTTTTTAATATTGTATACCTCGTGACTGTCTTGTCCAGTGGCTAGTTAATAAGACTGACATTCTGAGATCCTAAATTCAAGACCCTGGTCGGACAAATAAAAAAATATTGGATTTTTCTTTGACTTTTTAATAAAAGCCCAGAGACTGAAAGTTCTGTGTAGCATCTCCCGATGCTTCCATGAGCTCTTGCGCTCGGAATCTTTCCGATCATGTGGGATGCCATCCGTTCAGAGCGAATATAGAATGAACTTGTATTTTTTCACACACATGAATGCACAATAATATCTCCTGCAGAGTTGACTCGTTCGCGAGAGTTTTTTTTTTTTGCAAATATTTTATGTACTAGTTTCCGCCCCCGGTTTTGACTGCATGTGAGAGGTAAGATGTTAAGTCCCTCATGTCCTTCTCTGTCTCCATCTGTCTGTCTGACAATATGTATGCAAAATTTAATGACAATCGGTTGAATAGTTATAACGTGAAATCATAACAAAAAAACTTTTGCATTTATAATATTAGTAAGAATACTACTTTAAAAAATTATCTGTATTTAGAATATGTATATTTCATATTATAAAAATACAACGAAGATTCTTGCCACCATTTCTCACGATCATTATTTGAACAGCGCTTATTTACTTATCTTTATATATGTTTAAATATTATTTACATAAAAAATCTGAAACATTTAACTTACCACACAAAATGGCGACGGCAAATCCTAATTTTGAACACATTTTCGTTAACTTCACAGCACATAGCTTTCAAACTAATAACCTGTCAAAATCACCTCCACATATTTGTCACTAAGCTGTCAAAATCACTAAACTGTCAAAACCACTAAACTGTTAAAAACAATCTTTGGCAACAACACACTATCACAAATTCACCGAGTTCAACGCATTTCGTTCTTCGTGACTTGTGATCACGGATTTTTCTGAAAAAAAAAAACAAAAACATTAGTTTTTTTTTATTTTGCAAAACAAATTAAACATAATTCTTTAATACGTATAATTTTCTTTATATTTCTTTATATTTTCTTTTTATTTTTTGTTAACACTTAATGTCTTACAATATAATATATTGTACTATAATAAAAAATATTAACAACCCAAGCAAATCAACTTAAAAGCATAAAAGATTTGGGCATAGCATGGCGTATCGTGACGGTTGGCTATAAAAATTTAAGGCTATATCGATTTTATAGGCAAATCGTAAAGTATTAAATCTCATTTTTCCGTCTTGGACACAATCGTAAAATTTTAACCGCTGTAACAAACGAAGTTTTTATTTATATTTTAGTGTAAAATCATTCATTGAGACGTGTAATTCTATATTATATTTACTTCGTTACTTCCGTTTCAATATTATTTATGGTTAATTAAAAATTAATAACAGGTTTAAGAAAACAACTTGGTTCCAATGTTGGCAGAGCATTGGCAAGTTAATGACCAAACCTCTAACACAAGGGCGTCTAACGTCACGCCAAATATTTTCGGATATAAAATGTAATTGTTCGAGCATATTAGGTTTTACTAATAAGCGACTTAATGTAACTTAATTGTTTATTTCTTTAGATAGCTATAAAATAATTAAATCAATGTCAAAAAATAAAAAAAAACTGTCCCATTTCCAAACGAACTGAAAAGTAAAAAATATTAATAACCAGTCAAACGTGTGTTAAATAAACAATATCTGATTGAAAAACTGACTGAAAACCTGACATCCAAATGAGTCGGGCATTTAAAAGATATGATGGAATAAAGAAACTTACATACATAAACGAGCGGTTTAGACGAGCCGGTTGGCGTGGTTGGTAGATACTTGCCTTTCACGTCGAAGGTTGTGGGTTCGATTCCCACCCAGGACAGACATTTGTGTGCATGAACATGTCTGTTTGTCCTGAATCTGGGTGTTATTATCTATATAAGTATGTATTTACAAAAGAAAAGTAGTATATGTAGTATATCAGTTGTCTGGTTTCCATAGCACAAGCTCTGCTTAATTTGGGATCAGATGGCCGTGTGTGAGTAATGTCCCAAGATATTAAACACGTGAAACTTGAAAACATTACGTTTTTTTATCAGTGTAATAATCCTTGATTCATTTAACAGTTTTAAATAGATTCATGTTAATTTTGTTCCAATCATTTAATCTTGGTCAAGAAATATTGAATGGCCTGACGTCACTAGCGAGTCCCACTCGAGTCATTAAGTATTTCTTAAAAAAAAACTTGAATTAACTTGCGACATAGCTCTTTAGCCTACGCGTAGCCTAGTTAAGATTTTAGTTTGGTATAAGCGAGAGAATATTTATTTTTAAGTATTAATAATGATGTATGTTTATAATGAAACTCTGTATGAATATGATGCTGATGATGTTGTCCTCTTGCCTTATTTCGAACACGGCAGCCAATCTCAAGAAATAAGCCAACTGCACATGACATAATTATTAATAAATAAATTATTATAGTGCAGAAGTGTTGGTCCAAACACAGGTGCACTCTATTCCCTCACACTCAAAATCCGATGGTCGGAAATGCAACACCACCGGAAAGAGTTCAGGCGCAATACCAACGGCTTTCCGAGGCACGGGAGTGTACACATTTCCAACTTCCATACTGGAGTGTTACTGAGGATCTTGACAGAAAAACTCAATAATTTCGTATTACGTATCTATCTAGCCTCTAGATATAAAACCGGAAGTAATTTGTAAGTTAAAATTAAATTGACACAAAAAATATACACCTTGTATTGCTATTAAGGTGCAAAACTGAATGCGATGATTGACTGAAATATTATCAATCTCAATGCCTATTGGTCAGATTTGACCTTCTGATGTTTTAGTTTAAGAATTTCTGTCTAGCTTGCTTAGCTGCCTTAGCTTGCGTTGCTTTTAATATATTTAAAAACGCGTTATTTATAAAACTTGCACCAAACAAGCGTGTAGGTGGGAATAGCATTTGAGAGGCAATTATTTTGTCTCTGCATCTGTCTGTGCGTTTATTTAAGGCTTTGTGGTGAAATTTCGTTGGTTTTTTTCCGTGTTTGTAGAATGTGTTAGATTCACTGCCGACTTGTGTTTGTTTTAACTTAAAATGTTTTCAATTTGTAATGTGTATTTTGTTCTTTCGTTTTATTTCAATTTTGTATATTATAAAAATGTCTATACATAGTATCTCGACATATTGTTATATTAATTATGTTATTGTTTAAACGAAAAAATTATCTTACGTTATTTACTTGGTTTTTAGGAATAATATTATAATGAGAAAATATTAGATTTTTTTTGTATGTTTGCTTGTAATGTCTAAACTCGAAAACTATTTGACCAATATTAAAAAGAATTGGAGGCCGTTGCTTGCCACACGCATTAAAAAAAAAGTAAATAATTTGCATAATACCGAACAAATGCTCTTATTACGACTTATCAGATATCCTACCGCAAAACAGCAGTTCTTGGTATTGTTGTGTTCCAGTGGTGGCGCTTGGCGATGTAAGCGATGGTTCACATTTCTTACAACGCCAATGTCCATGAGCGTTAGTGACCACTTACCATCAGGTGGTCCATATGCCCGTCCGCCTACTATACCATAAAAAACAAGTATTGAAACCGTGAAAGCTGGATGACGTCACGATCAATAGTAATTAAAATTTGAAATTCGAAGATCTGGATAATTTTCGAACGTAATTAAGGACCGAACGAGTTATTTGATGCCTTGGACAACGGTCACGGGATTTTATTAATTACACGTTTGCAATAATGAACAGTGTTGTCTGATCATTTATTGTTGTTATTACGTTCTTTAATAACATAAACGTGAATTTTCACACTAGCAATTATAACAATCAAAATATACTTTTTTCAAGTATTAATCAGCATTTTTGAATTATAATTTAACAAGATTTTAATTTGAAGAAACACACACATAATTCACAGTGTAGATTCTACCAAGAAGAACCGGTAAGAAGCTCAGCAGTTTCTCCTACGCTTGTCAATTAAATACACTTTATGTAATTCAACATGAAAATCAACAAATACACCACGCCTTTTTATATAATATTGCGTTGAGTAATATGCCTTATGTATTAATATTACTTTTTTTTCTTACAAGAATATAATTTATTAATTGGTAATTTTATATACTTTATATATCAATCTTATATAATTGAAAACTTTAAAAAAACACTTAAATTAAATACAACTATGATTTAAAACGATATAAAAGATAAGCAACATGAAAATTGCATAAAATTTACAGCTTAATTATTAAAAAATAAATTATATGTAATAAATAATATTATCTGGCAACATTTAACGTTTAGAAACTCAATATTGTGATAAACTAAGAACACAAGTATATAGTTTTATGTGTTAATAAAACTATAATAAGCGGTTAGTGTCATTCCTGTTTTATTTAATTTATTACAAAAGTTATATTGAGTTTAGAATATGAAAAGCAACGGTGATATTACAAAATTATAATATTTCGTCTCTGTCACGTTTAATACTAATTAACCGTTTCTTGAGGTTTCTGAACTAGCTATGTTTATTATATTATAAGGGCGATCTGTACATACAAATTTATATTTAGACACAGAAATTTATAACAAATATATACTATATGTTTTTTTTTTTATAGAATAGGATGGCGGACGAGTATATGGGCCACCTGATGGTAAGTGGTCACCAACGCCCATAGACATTGGCATTTTAAGAAATATTAACCATCGCTTAAATCATCAATGCGCCACCAACCTTGGGAACTAATATGTCCCTTGCGCCTGTAATTACACTGGCTCACTCACCCTTCAAACCGGAACACAACAATACCAAGTACTGCTGTTTTGCGGTAGAATATCTGATGAGTTGGTGGTACCTACCCAAACGAGCTTGCACAAAGCTCTACCACCAGTAAAATGGTAATATTAAAGACGTTTATTAATTAATCAATTTAATGAGCGCGATTTATCATTCCTCATTTTCATCCAGGTTAAATAATAATTTAATTTGTTTAAAATATAATTAGTTACTATCTTTTGTTTCTGTTTTTGTTTTTATTTAAATATTTCTTATATATTGTTATCGCTTTTCATAATTGTGTTCGGGAATGGTGTGTTCTCGTGTAATCGGTTGTACAGTTAGTTTTAAGTTATTTACATTAACTCGTGCGTGCATGTTTTGAATGTGTGTTTATTTATTTAATAGTCGGAAAAGCTCATTGACTGTATTGCCGATTCTTCTACGTATAATCTAAACTCAGAATCACTGGTTAAATTGAAATTGTAAGAGGACAATTCAAAAATGCTCTTTAGTAATAAAAAAAAGTACATTTTGATTTTAAATATTCTTAGAGAAGTATATTAAAAACGAATAATTCTTCTATTTTTTCTGTTATGAAGAAGTATAATAAAATTATTTTGATTCATTATTTTAACAAGTCCAATGAATAGCGTAGAGGTAAACACAAGTTTGGTAATTACAATGCTAGTTATATTTAAGAACGAAGAAGAAGTAATGAGTGTCTCCCCAGACAACATACAAGTATTTACTACATAATATAAAACCACATTTCGCAATAAAATACCACATGGGATCGTGAGAAACGTCACACATGGTCAGCGAATGTTTCTGTTTAATAATGTGTTTTTTTTTTATTATTTCAATGTCGTTTGGTGGCCGGTCTGTGTTGTTTTTTTCAAGAAAATTATACATTGTTAACCTTTAATGTCGAAGATGAAAGAGGTTTTTTGTATTTTTTATCGATTTCTATTAGTTTTCGTAATAGCTTGAATTGAGTATAGAGGACTAGACGCTTTAAACGTGGATTTGTTCGTGACATAATTCAGAATTGCTTAACACAAATTTCCAAACTTTTTCTTCGAAAATGATTTCATACAAACTTTCATCCTCCTTAATACTTATCACCTTAGAGATTCATTTTTCAAAAAAACCTTGGTGTTAGCACCTAATGACTATTAGGTTAGCCTTATGAGTAAAAGACCGAGATGACCCGGTAGGTAAGAACGCGTGAATCTTAACCGATAATCGTGGGTTCAAACCCGGGCAAGCACCACTAAATTTTCATGTGCTTAATTTGTGATTATAATTCATCTCGTGCTTTACGGTGAAGGAAAAAATCATGTGTCTAATTTCACTGAAATTCTGCTACATGTGTATTCCACTAACCCGCACTGGAGCAGCGTAGTGGAATAAGCTTCTACTCAAAAAATGGGAGGCCTTTAGCCCAGTAGTGGGACATTCACAGAATGTTACTTTATGAGTAAAAAAAATCCTATTCTATATTTAAATTCTATTCGGTATTCTTTTATATGTGTGAGTGATTTTTTATCTGTCATTTAGCCAGTGCTAACGATATTTTCATTCGATCTATTACCTAAGCCTTAGTGGTTGTTACTGCCGCCTATAGACATTGTGACCGTATGTAATATTAAATATAACTTACATCATCTACTTAAGATGTTATATCCCTTTGCCTGTACACTCTCTCTCACCTTTCAAACAGAAATACAACAATATTGCTGTTTGACGGTAGAATATTTTAGTCGATGTTACCCACCAAAACAGCTTTGCACAACGTACCATTAAGTATCAAAATTTTCAAACAATATAACAAAGAAACATTTAAATATGATTTTAAATAAATACTCTTTGGAGTTTGTTTACGTATTTTATCTGTGCGTAAAGATACTTGGAAACAGTTTACGGTACACGTGTGGGCAACGCGGGAGTCTGCGTTGGGGAGATTATTTTAATTCTTATTCAGTATTGGCACAATTATTTTAATTGTATTGAATTTTATTTGCAATATCTACATAATATAACAAAACGTTATATTATGTAGATAAAGTTTCCATTGGTGGCTTCGCCCACGTGTTTGGGGAAAGTGTTAAGCTTAAAAATGATAATTTTCTTTTTTCGGTAAGCTAGCTTCTTAGGAAATTTCATTCAAATCGGCAGCTAATCTCTCTTGAGATTGAACGCCGTGGCCGAAATCGGTCTGGAGGACATTATTATAATTATATGTAGATAGGCAAGATAACGTCTGCAAGCTTTTGTTTGTATATAAAAACCGATACAGTGTTTATCTGTCTATATACGATTTAAGCCTCATTGTGCAACCTTATACTTGCAAATTATTTTTGTACCCCAATTCGACCTAATAATTATCCTATTGACTCAGAATATTTTTAACATAAAAATTAAACTAGAACTTTATATAATATCATCTGTTTATACCCAAATTGCTACAAACCACTATAAGTGTGTTTGTGTTCATAATAATATCCTGGGATATTATTCACACAATTTTACTTCACATAATTTGGGATAATGGGGCCGCAATATCCCAAATTAGGCAAAGCTTGTGCAATGAAAACGAGACAACTGATATACTACATATACTACTTTTTTTTTGTAAATACATACTTGTACAGATAATTACACCCAGACTCAGGACAAACAGACATGTTCATGCACACAAATGTCTGTCCTTGGTGGGAATCGAACCCACAACCTTCGGCGTGAAAAGCAATCAAATTAATCAATTTTAAGCAACTATGTAGGTGTTGCATTATATTTGTATAAATATTTCAAATTAATATTAAACCTTACAATTATAACGTCATAAATAAATATGGCGGAAAAAAGTATGTATTTATGAATTTAAATAAAGAACAATTTCTTATTTTCAATTTGGCCTATAACATTAAACAGATTTTGTGTTCAAAAACGTTAAAACGTTTCTATTGAAATTTAATTTTTTTTTCATAAGGACACGATATCTAAAAGGCGTTAAAAAAATGGTTCTCGACGGAGTTTGCTTATTTCGAACATAAAATGTGCGAGAAATTATTGGCGCCATCAAGTAGAACGAAACCCTTTAGTTGACATTAAACAAATGCCTTCGCAGTCACGGTGACGTCAAACTTTTTTTTAAATGGCAAAGGTTTTAACACCAAACAGCCTAATATTCGATGTCAATAATAATTGATACATGTCAAAAATATATAAGTTTTTTGTAGTGACACAAAATATACCACTTTTTTACCGTTTATTGTTTTATTACCAATTATATAACTGCCATTTAAAATAATATTAACAAATGTTATTGGTACATATTTTTTTAAATAATGTTAAACTGGGAAATATATATGTTTTGGTATATTTAATAATAAAAAATATCGAGTAACACTATTATCATCTGGTTAGGACCAACGCATGCGCACGTGCGACGTTACAACGACATGTGGCGTGTGTTTTTTTTAAAGGAAATAATTTATAATTTGTTCTGTCCACGTCTAGTTATGTCTAAAATTGAACGCAACATTTGGCACTCATTTTTATTTATATAAATAAATATATTTTACTGTCCCGACTTCGTCGCTGTAAAAGTTAACAAATTACTTACTGAAGTGAAACTACGTAAACATTTTGATAATTGGTGAGGTGAAAACTTGAAACTGCTAAATATATTTGTCTAATTCCCACATCTATTGGCACTCCAAGTAATAATTCTATCCCTTTTTATTATATAGCTTTTTATTCATCAAAATAAACAGTCGCTAACTCGGTTCAAAATATTAATACAGCTTAATTTAAATAAATTATAGTTAAAATACACATATTATTTTGTATATAGTGTTAATATTTACATCAATTTCAAATATTTAAATTTTTTATCGTCGGTAACGTGAAGTCACGAATTTATCCCCTACGATAAACCGGCGCAATGACTCGGGGAACAATAATTTTACTTCCTAGCAATCTAGTTTATATTGTTGTGTATAGGGAAGTCATAGTTAATACTATAGAAATGGGTTAGTTTTAACATATATCTTAATATATATATAATTCGTCTGTACGTGTGTTTGTCCTCCTAAATGGCTGGACCGAGTTGGATGAAATTTTGTGTGTATATTTCAATAGCTGATAGGTAGCCCTGCTGCTGTCGGAATATCACCAAATGAAAAAATGTCTGTATGGCAGGAAGACGTCTGCCGGGTCCGCTTGTATCTTATACAATATAAAATGAAGATTAAAAAAAATTCGTAAAAGCCTATTTGAATAAAAAAATTGATTCTTGAATAAGATATTTACATTGTGTTCCTTTAAAATAACGAATAATTTTAATAATTGTTTTAAATCGTTGGTTTTCAAACGAATAATTTTAATAAATTGATAATGAAACACATTTTTAGCGAAACTTCAACTATTAGAAAGTTTTAATTGGTGGTAGGGTTTCGTGCAAGCCCATTTGGGTTGATACCCATCACTCATCACAAATATTCTGCCGTTAAATAGCAATACTTAATATTGTGGTATTCTTAATGGGTGATTGAGTGTAACAGGCACGAGGAACATAACATCTTGGACGATGGACGGCTAATATTTCTAACAGTACCATCTACCGTGGTGCTAATTTGACTGCCCATGTGATATAACAATAATATTTCATCAAAACATTATTATTAAGAGGAATAAAAGTTTTAATTATTATTCCACATTAGAAACGAAATTAGAAACAATTAATGTTTATATTAATTGGAAGAACATTACCATAAATTCAATGGTCACTTCCGATGTTAAGCTTTCACCAGTCAAATAACCTAATATAAAAACTAGAAACCATATTAAAAACCGCATTAAATCCGTAATAATATCGTGGGAAACCGAGATGTATACTTGTTTGCAAGATTAAAAACGACAAGACACAAACCGCTTCAAACCGGTTCAAACTTGCAGGATGCCAGCATCCGTTGTGCACTTCACTCGGGTATAGATTACAATTTTGTCTATATTGGTTATATTTTAATAAACACCAACTTATATAACCTATTTGTTTTATAAATAAATAAGATTTTCTAAACATTTCTTTACGAATAGTGCAGCGGTGACTTCTAAACTAGTATGAACCGGTATCAGTTCAAACCTGAACACAAGTATTGCTGTTAGGATTGAATATCTGATGATTAGATGACACCTAGATGGGCTTGCACGAAGCCATATCACCAAGTACTATTAATATCATTTGTCGGTAAATATCCGAAGAAGGTAGACGTCACTACAGGTTATTTACAAATACAAAGTTACAGTGTATATTGGCAATCGTAAAAATTTTGATTCCTTGGCTCACTCATCTCCACAAACACACAACGATACAAAGATTTTTCATACGCATATTATTATACGCAACACCGTTCTATCAAAGATTATCCTGTATATATGTGTGTGTTTATATAAATATAATTTTTGTTTTTTTTTTTAATAAGTACATATTAATGTATTTGCGACATATCTAACCTCTATTCTTAATATTTCAGATATTAGGTAGAATGTGTTAACATTCTGTCATATTTTCTTATATACTTAAACTTTAATTAATTTTTGTGTTGTTAACTTGCTGTCTTTTTCTTTCGAATGACAAATCAATAATAAAAGAAAGAGAGAAATCAATGTTTAGCTACATACCCGCGAACAACGTTTATATACCGTTAGCATCTTCTCATACATTACTGATTAGCTTTGTGGGTATGACAATTATTTTCGTAGCATGTCATTGCTTTTATTAATTAATCCACCGATAAAATTAATCATGAAATGGGATATGTTATTTTCGACAGCACACATTGCGTGATAATGAAACGCCCCTTGTATCAGGTTTTGAATGTTAGAAAACACTAATAATTACACTTGCTATAAAGCAATAGTCAATATGGCTCGGATAGCGGGTTCAAATACGAACAAGACACTTTTTTTCATGAACTTAATATTCGTTAGTAAATTCATTTTGTATTCTCAGAGAATTTCATTCGAACAGTGTGATGAAAGAACTTTCCTTTTACTCAATAAAAGAGGTTGCCCAGCTGTGAGACAGTCACATGTTACTTTTAACATGAGTGTACTCGATGAATCCAGGACAATAAGTATCTTTTATAAAGAAATAGTTTCCGGGAGGTGTTAGGTAAACATTGTAACAACATGAATGCAAAATTTCATGAAGATGTATCGTTGAGACGCGAATGCGTAACATACATACAATGTCACTACGTGTTTATAGCATTAGTAAGCATATAATTTACATAAGACAAATATATAAACATATTTTCATATAATAATAATATCTATTTTTGTTATTAAAACATAATACATTTCAATGTAAGTTTATATCAATACATCCTATTGTATTCGTTTATAATAAAGTTACCGTTACTTACGTTCGAACTAGTAGCAGTTTCTAGTAGTTTTACGTGTTTAGTTTTGCTTGTTAGAAGTTAGAAGTATATTTGACTTAGTTATAATTTGTTTTTTTTTTTTATAGTATAGGTAGGCGAACGATATGGGCCACCCGATGGGAAGTGGTCACCAACGACCATAGACATTGGCATCGTAAGAAAACGCCAATGCGCCACCAAACTTGGGAACTAAGATGTTATGTCCCTTGCGTCTATAATTACACTGACTTACTCACCCTTCAAACCAGAACAAGACAATACAAAGTACTGCTGTTTTGCGGTTCAAAGCTATATCCAATTCACTTTCATGTTAATTAATCTAGCGATTTAATTAATAAAACTTAATAAACCCATACATAACATCCACAAACGGAAAACATATTAGACTTTACGGTAAAGTTAACTGGCCATAAAACTTTGTATTCTATTTAAAAAAAAAAAAAAACTTAAATTCCATTTGACATTTAAAAATTGACAACTCAAAACTAATTATAACTCATCCATTCATTCGAATACCTCAGCTTCCGGCGACGAATAGCCTAAATGTACTTATATATACTATAAAAAATATATATTAAATGTATTTAATAGATGACTTCATTCAATATTTAAATATATATTCTAACGACGTTACGTCATTTTAATATTTAATTCGTAACCAGTTATCCGTTTAATTTGTTATGAGAGTGATAAATACTAGAGTCACACACACAGACATATTTAAACACACTAAGACTTTTGACTTTATTAAACTTCTAACTTCTAACCACTGGGCCAACTCGATGCAATAAACATACGTCACTAAGTATATATTTCGCATAAAAACTTTTTAACTAATACTCTTTACACGTGTTGATGATTAAAAAATTTTATATCAGTTTATGGAACCACAGACTACTGCTACTTATGGAACTCTAATTCGACTTGCCACGTAAAGCTTCATCAATTCCGGCGTTACTATGTCTTCAATCACTGCTGTTCTTTCAATAAAAAAAAATATAAAGCTTAACTTATTAGTGATTTTATCCTCCTGACCAATTTCAGTCACGGCGCCAAAGAAAGAAAGATTAGCCAACTGCTCAGGATATTTTATAGTCCATAAGTGTGTGCGCAAACACAGGTGCACTCTCCGTTTCCTTACTATCATAATCCAATGGAACAACAGTACAACACGATCGGAAAGAGTTCAGACGCAGGACCAACGGCTTTCCGTGGCACGGGATATTCACTTCCGACTTTCAGACTCCGGGCTGCCACTGAGAATTCGACAGAAAACCCAATAGTTTTTTATTTTTCCGACCTGGTGTTTGTACGCAGAACTGTGAGATCTGCGATCATATATCTAGCCACTAGACCAACGAGGCAGCCAAGAAAACTTATTAAAAAAAATATATTAAAACTAGCTCTGCTCACGACTTTGCCCTCACGAATTTGATTATAAATTATTATCGATTCAGTTGTTTCCGATCTTATCGATGACAAACAAACAAACACTTCCTCTTATTATTATATAAGTACAGACAAGGATATCATATTATTATACAAAGCAGATAATCTAATCCATGATATATTCGCCCGTACAGTGCTACACTACACTAATGCCTAAAATATAAGACATAGACTTCTAATTTGAAAGCACTGTCCCACAATTGGGGTAAAGCGTTTACATACGCATCATAAGTAAAAATTAAAAATTTCCACACATACTTAATTTAAATATGATAACTTATATTGACTTCTCAACTTGTGTGGCTCCATTTTTATTCAACTTAGAATGTTTCAAGAGATATGTCAATATTGATTCTATCATCAATAAATAAGTCGTATTGTGTTACGGGAGCCAGTGTTGCTAAACAAGGGTTGATAACCAAGACGAATCTCTATTTATAGACTATTTAAGTAATACTAGGAATACAGAATTACTAACTTATATAACTTAGATTTTTTTTCTTTCTTTTTTGTTATATGAAATTCACGATATCACATTCAAAAAGACGAAACGCGATCGTAATTGTCAAATATACATACATTTTTGCTTATTGAATTCTAGCAAAATCATATCAAAATATTATATATTAAGAAATTCGATTACAACCACTTTTGAAACGTTATTTACAAGATAAGTGACATCAATGTTGATCAGATTCTAGAACCTTTAAGACAAAACATAATCTTTTTATACGAATAGTCCATAATAATTACATAAATTAAATATATATAATTCAATTTTGTTTATCAAAAATATTAACGATCGCTATTTATACCCGTTTTTGTTACATACCTACATGCTTACTTAGTTATTAATTTTAAAACTACCTACATTATAAAATGTTATATTATACCAATAGATCTTTAATTTGAGCCGGTTGGCGTGGTTGGTGGATGTTTGCCTTTCAGGCCGAAGGTTCGATTCCCACCCAGGATAGACATTTGTGTGCATGAACATGTCTGTTTGTCCTGAGTCTGGGTTTAATTATCTATATAAGTATGTATTTACAAATGAATAATAGTATATGTAGTATATCAGTTGTCTGGTTTCCATAGTACAAGCTCTGCTTAATTTGGGTTCAGATGGCCGTGTGTGAAAAATATTATTATTATTAATTATTTTCTTTTTGTATAATAACAAATTCATCTACATTTAAAATAAGTAGTATATTTGAATAATTGGTTTCTAGCAAGATTGTGAAGTTATTTATATAGAATTAGGTATATATGTTATTATCATCTCGACTCAGTTAACCATAGAAGCCTTTATACACCTTATATGTGCCACTTTAAACAAAACAAACATTGATATTTTTTAAATGACGAATGTATTCCAATTTCAAAAAATAATACCATCTCTCTCTAAAATATTATTTAGAAATAAATTTATAATTCCGTAATGAATTACTTTTAATATTTAGATTATAAATATTTGATAGTATCTATGTATAAATAAACTACATATAATAATTATATAGAATTGATACTGCTTTTTATATAATACAAATATTTGTATAGCCATGCCCAAATCTTTAAAACTTCAATCAAATTTTAAATATTAACGACAGCATACCAACGACATTTCACGCTTATATAAAATTAATATTTATAACGTTCACAAATTAATTAAAACAGGTTAAAGAACTCAAAAACATGTCGGATAAGATATATATAAAAAAAAAAAAACATTACTCCCACGGCGGACCGGCGTCGTCCAGAAAAACCGGTCACAAGTCCTCCATTGATAAATTTTCACACACAATTCACTATAACACTGTAATCCTAAAAGAATCGAACGCGCGTTTGATACTTTTGATTGTTGAGCCACAGGTGTCGGCTGCGCGGCGTGTCACACGTCCGAACGCGACGGCGGCTCGGAGCTGAGTGCTCTGTGTAGGGGTGGGGTGGGGTAGCGGGGCACGGGGGGATGGGGGTTGATCAGTAAAGCCCGGGGAGCCTGCGTATCTCATTCGCGTAGCGTCTTGCGTGCGTTGTAACGTGTTTGGCTTCTGTTGCGTTCGATTTTCGAATTGTATTTTAATTGTAACCGATGACGCTCCGTCGCGCTTATACAAGCTTATGATTTTTTTAGAGTGGAGATGAATGAATGAATCTTGATACTCGTTGATATGGTAACATAGTATGAGTTGAATTAATACGGATATTATTTATTGTTTTTATTTTTTTTAGCTTTTTATCACCAGTCATGCTTTTTTTCCATATGTTATATAATAATATATTTTCATTAGATGTACTTCATTTAAGCAATGTCAAACGATCGTTTAAATAATCATATATTTTATGTGTATGTATGTATTATCAAAACATAACTATATTTTTGACATTAAAATATATATATATATATATATTTCACAATATAGCTTATTTAACGGTTTTATTTATTATTAATATTATGTAACATGTACATACATTATATATAATATATTTATTATATTTAATTTAATTATTATTAAATAAATGATACCTTTTCTGTACGTTTTGCGGCTTGTAGGCATGGACTGTTACAAACTTACCATTTATATATATTTGTGCTATAAAGTATATAAATTAACAAAAATATTATAACTTTCATTTGATTTAAAATGTATATAACGTGGCTGTTACCTTCGATTCAGAATATGGTATATAAAGAATTTTTTTGTGATATTTAAAGTTAAAATTTTGACGTATGAAGTTATTCCTTCTGCCAGTTTTTTCATATTTTGAAAACCGGCGTTAAACTTTAATCAGTCAATAAGTTATTATAAAACTACATGTCAACTGCCTCGGTGGTCTAGTGGCTTAATGTAAGGCCGCAGACACGGAGATCCTGGGTTTAATTCCCAGGTCGGGCCAATGAAAAGTTGTTGGGTTTTTTCTGTCAAAAAATTCTCAGTAGCAGTCCGGAGTCTGGAAGTTGGAAGTGTATTCACTCCCGTACCTTGGAAAGCACGTAAAGCCGTTGGTCTTGCCCCTGAACTCTTTCCGGTCGTGTCGGATTTCCGTCCCATCGGGTCATGAGAGTAAGAGAATAGAGAGTGCACCTGTGTTTGCACACACACTTGTGCACCATAATATCTCCTGCGTAGTTGGCTAATCTCTCTTAAGATTGGCCGCCGTGGCCGAAATTGTTCTGGAGGACATTATTATAAAACTATATTGAACAAAGATTTTGAGTTAGACTTAAATTTTATATAATAGAATAATATTATGTACGTACAGTATGTTTTTTATATGTTGTCTCCTAGTCTCCACTGACGTATTGTCTGTGCATATGGTTGTCAGTTAGAGTTTCGTAGTTTATGGGTATGTATGTTTTTATTTCGTGGCAGCATCAAAAAAATTTGATGGTAATTTTTTTTTGTTTTGTCTTCATCTCGTTTTTATCGGTTCTTCGCTGTTGTTAATTGCTCTTAGTGGGATGCTGGATGCTTTGGCTGGTTCTGGATGATGTTCGGCCTGCCTGCTGAGGTCATTTCTGCTATAGATCATCAGTCCAGAACCTTAATAGTCACCATTTGTGTACTATTCACCAGTTTTTGAATATTTCGTGTTAGCTATAATTCGTGTGTATTACAATATTATAATTATTTCGATCACCGATATAATTACTTATTAAAAAAAAAAAAAACAATTTTCGTGTTTAAAACATTTTTATTTATTTAAATTAATTTTCTATAAAGTCAATATAGTATTTTATTTTATTATAAAGTATTTGGGCTGTAACAACATTACATTCTTTGATATATCGCCGTTTAAAAAAGCAATAGCAAACGTGATCTTAGCAATCGTTGATTTGTATTCTAATTATCGACACTGGACAGCGCAGTTTTCATAACAAAGCTATCGAATTAGTGAAAAAACCCGAACGGCAGACTGTTATAGATAGTTGAAGATGAGTAATCAACCAAGAGACAACTGATCATCCAAAGTCCATCAAACCGCCACCGACACCAACCGAAGACAGCACAGGTGCGCTCCAAAAGCAAATAAAAAAATACAAAAAAAATAATTCTCTAACATCTTAAAATAATTTATAGCAAAATCAACCTTATCACGAAGCAATAAAGTTTTTATACTGTCAAAAATAATCTATCCACTCCAAATATCGTCATAGGATAATAACCCTTATCAGCATGAACCAAGAACGCGATTTGCTTATCATTATATTTGTACGTTTTTTCGAAATAGAACGAAAAAAAACAGGTTGCCCGTGAGAAAAAATGCTACCACAGTGTGTTCCTAAATATTTCTTAGTTTATATAAACATTTATATGTCTTTTTACAGTGTTTTTACACTGTATGTATGTATTTAAGCAATAAAACCTAAACACATCAATTTTCAAATGATAATATGACTTGAAGATTTATTAATTATATATACGTTACAAAGTATTATATACCTAAATGTATATATGAATAGACAGAAAATTGCCGAAATGGCCGAGATACAAGTCGGATCTTGGGGGTTTCGTTATATCGTTTTTTGTAGTATTTATAAAAAAAAAACGTTATCAATGATTTAATCGTATTATCTATTATATATTTATATATCGTTGTTAATCAAGCGACATCTTAATTGGTGTTCTTAGTATTTTTTGTTTACGATTTAAGTACATTATATAATGTATAGGTTTTAATAAAAAAATACTCTAAACGAGTTATTAACAAGATCAGTAGCCGTCTATTCATTATCACACCATTCAAATAACATTTACGGATGAAACAACACAGACTCGTACACACACACATACACACACAAAACCATACAATGATATTATAAAGCAATCTAGTTCGACTAGATGTCATAGTGGTTAGAACGCGTGAATGAACCGATGATGGCGGTCCAAACCTAGGACAGCACCACTGAATTTTCATGTGCTTAATTGTGTTTATAATTATTCCGTGCTCGTGTCTAATATCGTGTATAATATAAACATCCTCCTCAAAACAGAGAGTAGGCTTAAGCCCAGCAGTGGGACATCTATTTTAGTTTTAGTTTAATATTAATTTACACACTAATAATATAAATGTGTCGGTTGTTAACGCGTAAATCGAGCATTAGTAAGACCCTTCTAAAGGTAAAAGTTAGATTTAATGTCAGCCTTTATTAAAGATCATGGCCGTTCCTATCGATATAAATAAAATTGTCGTGTATGTTTGTTCTGCGTCCTTTAATAGTTTTATAATAAATTTCATCGGCGGTGCAGCTATTTAATGCACGTGTATACTACCTTTTTTTACTGAAAAATTGTAAAAGATATAAAAAAAAACCCACTGCGTTTTTTTTCGCCGGTTCTTCTATGCGCTGGGTGATTTTTTTCCGAACCGGTGGTAGTATCTAGTTTGACTAAAAGTACGTATAATGCTACAATGTTGAATAAAGTATTTTAATTTTGATTTTTTATTTTACCCGTGGACTTGACCAAGGCCTACCACCTAAAAAGATAGATTAAAAATACCATAACTATATATAGATATATATATATAATCATTTATGTACATAACTACGTGAAATTCTAATACTTGAAAAAGCTACAAATCCAAGGATTGATTTTTATTTATAGAAGTTATGAATAGAATTGTTATTAGAAAACTTGTTCGAAGTCATTAATTGAATAATTCGTAAGGTTATCAACCTATCCTAATAAAAATAAGTCGATTGATACATATTACATATTAATGTCTTAAGATATTATATGTATGTATTATATAACTCGTTATTTGTAACCTCGTTGGTCTAGTGGCTAGTTCTGGATTAAAACCTCAATTTCAAAGCAAACTGTGCTTTTTAGTTTTTAAAGTTTTGCAAGTGAAACTTTCAGAAAGGTAAACGGGATTTTTTACCAACTAAAACCGATGGTAGTCTTGGCACGGATCGCAGAGGCTGCGAGATCGTGTCGATATAACCCAGATGTGGTCTCTCTCGTGCTGTGATCTGTTCTGCGGAGCTCTTCTTAGGTAGCAAAGTTGATCTCCGTAACAGCCTGTGAATGTCCCACTGCTGGGCTAAAGGCCTCGTCTCCTCTTTTTGAGGGGAATGTTTGGAGCTTATTCCACCACGCTGCTCCAATGCGGGTTGGTGGAATACACATGTGGTAGAATTTCAGTGAAATTAGACATAAGCGGGTTTCCTCACGATATTTTCCTTCACCGTAAAGCAAGAGATGAATTATAATCACAAACTAAGGACATGAAAATTCAGTGGTGCTTACCCGGGCTTGAACCCACGATCATCGGTTAAGATTCACGCGTTCTTACCACTGGACCATCTCGGCAAAGTTGATCTTGACAAAATATTTTATTGTAATATCTTCTGTGTAGCTACTATTCTGGGTGCTGTGACCAAACTGCTTCAAGAGTATCTTCCTGCGGATATTTTTATGTATATTTGTTAGGACAATGCTTACAAGCGATTTAATACCTCATTTATCTGTCTTTTATTTAGATAATTTATAAGAAGCTCAAATATAATAATAATAATGCCACGGCGGCCAACCTCAAGAGAGATAAGCCAACTACGCAGGAGATATTATAGTGCACAAATGTGTGCGCAAACACAGGTGGACTCTCTATTCACTAACTCTCATAATCCGATGGGACGGCAATCCGACACGACCGGAAAGAGTTCAGGCGCAGGACCAACGGCTTTACGTGCTTTCTGAGGCACGGGAGTGTATACACTTCCATCTTCCAGACTCCGGGCTGCTACTGAGAATTTTCTGACAGAAAAACCCAATAACTTTTTATTGGCCCGACCTGGGAATTGAACCCAGGACCACCGGGTCTGCGGCCCTACATCAAGCCACTGTACCAACGAGGCAGTCTTTTATTTATATAATTTATAAGAAGCTTAAATATTAATAATATAGAAATAAGACGTTTATCAAACAACGGAAAGAGGTACTTTACCTATTTTTAGATCGAAACAATAGCAGATAAAACTAAGTCAATATAACAATGCCTTTATATTACGTTATGAAATTACCGGTTCTCACAGAAACAGTTCCGGAATAAATTTAAAGACAGCCCGTAACAAAAGTAATGTTACTTGTAAATATCCCACTGCTGGGCTAAGGAAGATGACTTGGAGCGTATTCCACCACGCTCCAATGTTGATGATATGTGGAAGTTTTTCATCCGAAAAATGTAGGTTTCCCAAATTTAACTATAACCACTGATTAGGCACGTACAAATTCAGATATTTCTGTCCACATTCTAAGCGACAATCTTATTTCTTCTAATCCCTGGGCCATCTGACTCTGACGTCAGTTAGTAGGTCCCAACTGGTCTCAGCGATCCGAAAAAATACTTTTCGCTTTTTCCAGATCGTTTATAATTTAACCGTATATAAGTTAAATTTTATTCCCAAAGATTAAGTATATTTTATATGGATATATCATTCTGGATCATATTCCAGGGTTATTATTAAGTTATTTATTTTTAATCCACAAATATTTGACATGACAAATACATTCTATTCCATAAATAATATGTAAAAGTTGTAACACATTAAGTACTATTCTACTTACTCTACATGACATGTGCAACATTGCAACATGCGTTGGTTTCTGAAGTTTTTTTATAAGTGTTACTTTTGTCTAATTATTATAAAGCTAAAGAACTTGTTTGAGCGCATTAATTTCAAGACGCACTAGTCAGATAAAAAAAAACATTCTGCGTTAGGCAGCCCTTTCATTGAGAAAGGTTGAACTGTATACCGTACCGTAACAGCCTGTGAATGTCCCACTGCTGGGCTAAAGGCCTCCTCTCCCTTTTTTGAGAAGAAAGTTTGGAGCTTATTCCACCACGCTGCTCCAGTGCGGGTTGGTGCAATACATATGTGGCAGAATTTCAGTGAAATTAGACACATGCAGGTTTCCTCACGATGTTTTCCTTCACCGTAAAGGACGAGATGAATTATAACCACAAATTAAGCACATGAAAATTTAGAAGTGCTTGCTCGGGTTTGAACCCACGATCTTCGGTTAAGATTCACGCGTTCTTATCACTGGGCCATGGCTATATGAACTGTATATATTATATATATTAACTACATCAGACATTCTACCGCAAAACAGCAGCACTTGGTATTGTTGCGTTCCGGTTTGAAGGGTGAGTGAGCCATTGTAATTACAGGCACAAGGGACGTAACATCTTAGGTCCCAAGGTTGGTGGCACATTGGCGATGTAAGCGATGGTAAACATTTCTTACAGTGCCAATGTATAAGGGCGTTTGGTGACAACTTACCATCAGGTGACACATATGCTCGTCCGCCTACCTATTCAATAAAAAAAACTATACACGCCCACTGCTGGGCAAATTCCTAACAGTAAGAAAACCGCCTTCCTATTCTATAAAAAAAAACATAACATCACACTACATGGGGGTAGAGAAGGGACTTCAGGCACAAGGGACATGACATCTTAGTTACTAAGATTGGTGGCGCATTGACGATTTAAGGTATGGTTCATATTTCTTACAGAGCTATTGTCTTTGGGCTATGGTGACCATTTACCATCAACCCATCTTCCCTCCGCTTTCTATGCCTTTGAATGAATAATATACGCACAAATTATTTTTATAAAAATATTTATATACAGTCAGCTCAGCTTCTTTTTTATTATTATCTATGTATATTTAAAATCTATTAAAAACATGCTACACATATTACATTTCCCTAACACATAATTGCTTTAAAAAAAAACAACAAACAAAAATAAGCTACTATTACTCAACAACAATTTTTTATAACAAAACAACTAAATCGATATAATGACACGAGTCATTTTACGCGCCAACAGAAATAACGTTGAAATGACAAGTTAGTGAGTTTTATTTGAATTTGGTTCCGTATGTATATCTATCAAAATTGAACTCAAATACCATTTAGCTTATAAAGCTGTAGCTTATAAAGCTGTAGCTTATAAAGCTGCTTATAATCCTGAGGTCTTAGGTTTAATGCTCGAGTCAATTAAACGCAATAACAGTTTTTCTGCAAAGTAGTTCTCCATATCAGCACCAAGTTTGAAAGTCGGTGGTATTAACCCGTACTTAGACATTCTTTTGTACCAAATAATTGAATATAATCCAATATACCAATGTCTATGGGCTTTGGTGACCACTTACCATCAGGTGGCCCATATGCTCGTCCACTTATCTGTACTATAAAAAATTTTGTAGCAATTAGTTTGGCTCCAAGAGAGTTTGGAGACCAAATGCTTTATCTCTTAGTATAAAGGGTCATCTTTGCTCGGGCATAAGTCATATTTATTGTATTTCGTCAATAAAAAGGGTTGAAATTCGATCACGGTACCTTAAAACCGAAGAAATAACCGATGCACTCGTGTCGGCTTGCGCGGGCGCAGGTGTACCGCAGGTGTATATCTATCTCGCTCGCACACCGGATTCGAAAAAAGAACCCTCTACTGGTAACCCACTTAAACGTTCAAAATAAAGATTTCAATGAATAACGGAGTTTTCCGTTTAAACTTATGAATTGGTTTTTTTACATGGTTGAATAAGTATTGACGTATTGTGTATGAATAATGATCTTAAATTGCGTAATAATTATATAATCAGTAAGATATTCAGCTTAATTGTCATGCAGTGTTCATCCGGACATTTAAAAATGAGAGTTGGAATAATAAAAAAAATGTGTACTTTAAAACAGATGTAAGAACGCAACCAAAGAGGCACTCCCTATTCAACCTCATAGTCTAATATCACGCACCGAATTACATTATCTCCGTAGCAAGAAAGTAAGAAAAGCCAACGTCCTTTCCCGCGAGCTGATAAGATTAAAACAAATATCTAATAAGCCCAACGATTCAATTTTCGAATTTGTTATGACTAAAACTTATAATTAAGGTATTTATTATAATTAAACTAACTCAAAAAATATACCAAATTGACATATAAATATATTATCAAAGTATGCGTAAAAATACTAATTGTCACCCTACCGTTTTTATAATATATGCAGACGGGCAAATGGGCGACCGGATGGTAAGTCGTCGACGCCCTTAGACATTGGCACTGTACGAAATTTTTAATATACCTTATAGCCTTGGGAACTACGATGTTATATCGACGTGTAAAAATAAGTTGTTGTTTGGCGGTAGATATCTGCCAGACCCAGACTTAATACCCAGACTTGCACAAAGCCCTATCAAGTGACATAATTAAAAAATAAACTTCTCCATTGGACCATAAGAAATCAAGGTATGATAGAATAAAAAATTAAAACATATGAACGAAACTATGTATAGAGGAATATACAAAACGATATTAATGAATAAAAAAAAAACTAATGGGATTTTTCCGATACATTTTACCAGTGTACATGAAGCGTTCAGAAGGATATTTTGAAAAAAAAAAATTAATTGTTTCAACGTTTACTAAAACAAACAATTTCTTTTTATAGAATAAGAAGGCGGACGAGCATATGAGCCACCTGGTGGTAAGTGGTCACCAAACGCCCTTAGACATTTACATTGTAAGAAATGTCAACCATCGCTTACATAGCCAATGCGCCACCAACCTTGGGAACTAAAATTTGATGTCCCTTGTGCCTGTAATTACACTAGCTCACTCACCCTTCAAACCAGAACACAACAATATCAAGTATTACTGTTTTGCGGTAGAATATCTGATGAGAGGGTGGTACCTACCCAGACGAGCTTGCACAAAGACCTACCACCAGTATCACATTATATAAATTTCTAGTTTCGCCTGGGGTTGAGGTCTCAAGTATCATATATACATTTCTGCTCCCTTGTCTGGTGAATATTTCTTACGGCACCAAGGTGGGTGGTGGTCACCACTTACCATCAGGTGGCCCTCTGCAGTCCGAGCATCTGCTCGATTATAAAGATAAAAAAAATATAGTAATTATTACATGCTAGCGTCTTTTTAAAATTAGAAATATCCCCATACTTGACGTGATAAATTTTAATTAATATCATAAAAGAAATGTATTCCCTATAAAATCGTCCGTCAGATAACTTGAAGGTCCAAAAGACGTTTGTTAAACAAAAGACGATAAAAACACTCCCACGCACCGCGTTGACCCCACTTGTGTCATGACTCACGTCATGGTTCAGGAGTCAGACTTGAGTAAGCCGAATATGTGCATCCTATAGAAGAATTACTAGAATTCCATATAAGTTTGTATAATTGTTATTGTGTGCACATGCAAGAAAACAAAAATTCCAAAGTAATTATGTAAATTTTTTATTATTTACAAAATGGGAAGTAAGTGATCACACTCGCCATTGATAGTGTAAGAAATATTAACCATCTCTTAAATCGTTAATACACTCCTAAAAGATATACGGCAGCTAAGATGTTATATCCCTTGTGCCCGTATTTGCTAGCACTCTCTCACTCACCCTTCAAACCGGAACACAACAATATTAAGTATTATTTGTGATCTCTGTGAGGAATAGGTGGTACCTACCTAGACGGGCCTGTACGAAAACCCTATCACCGGTAAACATAAACAGTCTATCTGCAAGAAGTTTGACTTTAAAAGTAAATTGAAATCAGAGTAAAAGTGATATCAAGTTAACTTAAAGTAACAATACTAAACGACCCACAGCTGGGATAAGTCATCCTCTCCTATTGAGGAGAAGGTTTGGAGTTTATGCCACTGCTCCAATGCGACCTGAATTGGTAACACATGTAATCATCACCAGACACATGCAGGTTTCTCACGACGTTTTCCAATTTCAAAGAAAATTTAACACAATTGATATTAAGTTGTGCTTGTAAGGGTTTCATCAAGGGCTTTGGCTTTATCTTAGCGGAAATCTAGAATCTTCCAAGGTTGAATCTCGCAAGGGCGATTAAATTTTAATTTAAATTAATTTTCCCACGAGTTATTCCATAAAAATGTATCCGAAAGCATCATTTAACACCATTTGCATGAGAACGATACGGTCGATTGGATCATAAGTAAGTCCGTATATCATATTATATATTCGCGGTTTTTATTAACTATTGCAAAAAGTTTTATAATTATTATGTAACAATATATCTCTAGGGAATTATTAGTATTTAAACAATATAACTAACTCGAAGACGTCGCTTTAGACTTTTACTCCGAGATGATTAAAGGTTACCGTAAATGGACTTTAACGGAAGGTCAAACCTGACGCCACAGCTGGTTCGAATTTGAGAAAATACAAGTGAATTTGCACATATTTAATTTTTATTTTTAATCTCCCATAAAGTTAACGAAGTTTAACAAGTTCTACCACATTCGTATCCACTATCCCGTAATGGAACAACATGGTGGAATAAGCTTTAAACGTCTTCCCTTAGAAGTGGTCATAACATCCAAGGTCATGAGATTAATTTGTCCAAAACATTTTTGCTAGTAAGACCTTAAACTTTATGGAAGATTTTTGTCTTAAAAAGTTCCTGCGATAGTTCAAAAAGGATATATAGTCGTCGCCATCATTCATCCACTCATGGCCTCTGAACCACAACGATTAAAGTTCTAATGTCTTAACGGTCAATTAATAATTTAATACCAGAGCGCTTTCCTATCAGCTTCAGTTCCCAGGAAGACTAAACGAAGACTTTATAATGGGAAACACATTACTCATTACTTTGTCATTACGCCTTTACCAGTAATTTAGACGGACAATTGAAATATCTACTGTGAATAGGCCTTTAGAGTCCTTTGAAAGGCTTGCCACAAATGTTATATTATTAATTCTTCCGTTCTACGCGCGTTTATTGAAATCGGAAGTATCATTCATGAATGAAACAAAATGGCGCCGGTGCGGATTAATTTCTATGTCAACTAATTTCATATGTCTATATCGGCTTTTACACTATTTATATTCGCGGTTTACATTGCATGAAATATGTCGATAACTTGACTACGCTCATAATTAAAGTGTTGTGAAATGAGCCGGTTGATATTTGTAGAGTTTGTTGAAATCCAAGTTAACACTTAATTTAATTTACTATTATAATATAACACTTAATTTTTTTATTATAAAATAGCTATCTTCAATAATAATCCTATGTTTATATCAATCCAATGAAGTGAATGTTTTTTAATTGACTATAGACACATTCATACCTAATAATGAGTACTGAAGTACTGAAGTACTGAAGTACTGAATAAAGTATAAGATGGAATGGGCTTGCCTTTAAAAGAGTCTAATAGTAATGTCAGGAAATACAGATGCCAGAAGGTAATTTCGCGTTTTGTTAATTTTTTTAATGTAGGTAGGCTGGCAAATATGCCCCAGGTAAGTGATTACCACCCATGTGGTTGGTGGCACCCATAGACATTGGCACTGTTAAAATATTAACCAGCTTTATAATAATAATATTTTTCATTTCACATATTAAGGTTTATACATTTACTCGGTCTAGACAAGAAATAACTTATTCAATAATTAAATTTACCAGACATTTTAGAATACAGTCTGGTCTGGTCTAGATAATGAGAATAACCTGTGTTAAGGCCAGACATTTTATAAGGACAATGCGCTACCAACTTTTGCAACTAAGATGTTTTGCCCATTGTGCTTGTTTGAAGCAAAACGACTCGTGCAAATGGAAGGTTAAAAATGCTAAGCAGTATTTGATTAAGCAATTCCGTATTGTATTACGTAACTATGTTAAAAATAGTAAAAATCTTGAATATTATAGGCGTTAATGTAAGACAAGTAACCGTGTAATTATAATGTTCCCACGGGGTATGAATGAGATTGTTCATAGGTTCGAATCCATGCAGTGGTTAGCCGTCTTCACTTATAAATATACAGGGTGCTTGAGTTTTATATCATTGAATACTTTGAATAATTAGTACACAGATGTTTTATTTTATCAACTATTTTGAAAATAGAATTGTCTTGTAATTAAAAACGTTCAAACATTTACGATAAGTATAAATTTTCAAGTTGTAATTATTTTCATAAAGACGTAAATACACTTTAATATAATATTTAAATAAGTGCGATAGCTTATTCAACATTTAATTAGTGCCTGAATGATTATAATTATGTATTCAACATAAGGATAAAAGAAACATTCACGATCGTTCACATCACAGACAACACACACACATACATAAAAACATCATACATATATATTAACAAGTAAAAAAAAAAAATATATTTTTAAAAATCAAATACATTAAAAACCAGCAGCATCGAAATTTAAAATATCAAAATTCGAATCCATTAATAACTTCCACGTGCAAAATACTTCATGAACAGATTCATTATTATTTTGTATATAGATTTGGTTTTATGGTCAAATGTGATTTGAATATTGGGACGGGGTTAGCGTCGCATTTATACCGATCAATGTTTGACTAATTAACATGTATGTAATATGTACTTGTGTTTGTAAGTGCCTTGATAGTTGATTTGTATAAATACAGCTGGACACGGAGAGAGGCTTTGGGTTCGACTTCTGGGTCTTTCTATGAATATCCTTAATCGTATTTTATCATGATTAGTAATGGCATTGGAATACGTGAATCTTAATCGGTGATTCAGAGTTTCAATGCGAACGAGCACCATAGCTAGGCCACCATATTAAATGTATTATTATTATATATTTCAATGAAATGTTTTCTATAATTATGTAACGTAACTGCCTCGTCGGTCTAGTTGATAGCTTAAGTCAGATTCCGAGATCCTAGGTTCAAACTCCGCTTGGAATACTGGATATTTCTTTCAGGAATTCTTCAGTAGTAGGCTGAAGTTTGGGGGTTGACAGTGTTAACTCTTAATACGACCGGACTCTTAAAGTGTAAGCCCCGAGTATTTGTAATCACACTTGTGCACTAAAACATTTCCTGCGCAGCTGGATAGGCCCTCCAAATAGATAACATCGTACGCGCCAATTTTAATGAGACTATATAACGATCGAATCGATTTTATAAAGAAAACAATATATATATAATAATATATAATATATATAATATAGTTTATTTATATATATAAATTAAAAAAAAAGTCTTGATACATTTCGAACATTCTGTATAACGTTATCTCGGTAACCCCAGCCGTTACAGTCAATGGTTACTGTGTGACCCTCCCACGGTTGATGTAGTGACTTAGTGACTGACCAGAAGGCTGAGGTATAAAAATTAATAAAATTTCTTAATAGGCCCTTTGCGAGTTTAATGTATTGCGAGTTTAACTCTTATCGCAGTGGGAGGGGGGGGGGTCGAAATTCGAATACGTAATTAATTTTATTAATTTTTAAAATTAAAATCAAAATATTATTAAGATAAGTAATTCTTTTAATTAGTTTTGAGTCGAGTAATATAAAGATATCACCTATTATAGATTAGTCCGAGAAGAACCGACAAGAAACTTGGTAGTTAATATTTTCCAATATAATTAAATTATTCTTTAACCAGCGTGATAAGAAATACTAACTCCATATAATATAATTATGTAATAAATATAATCTTGTATTGCGTAATAACCTCTATGATTTATTATATTATAATATGATATTTAAATTTATATGTAATTAAATTATTACTGATAGAGACTTAAAGCGAAATAGTGAAGCGAAGATCATCGGTTCGAATCTCGGAACTCACTTTTGTAATTCATCTTATCGATGTATATCCACTGACCTGTACTTGAACAGCGTAGTGGAATATACTCCTTAACTGGAAAGAACATCTTGCCCAGCAGTAGGACTTAAGAGCTTATATTGATGATGTCCTCCAGACCGAGCCAAGGCTCCCAATCTAATCTAAATGCCCAAAACATATTATAGTGCATGAGTATATGCGCAAACACAGATGCTTATTATTACCTCCCTCTCATAATCCGATGGGACAATCCGACACGGGTGCAGAAACTGCTTCAGAAATTTAACCTCAAATATCGAAGTTCGTAGGGCCTTAGATCTCCAAGTCTGGCCATTGATATGGTACATAAATTCTTCTAAAATAATAATAATTTATTTCTGCGAGCCTTATATAATTTAGTTGATTTATTTAATTATATATGTACAATTCTACGTATATGTTAATCAATTGTATCTCGTATTTAACTCGTGTGAATGTTTATATCGTGCACTTTCATTACATATGTTATTATTTTTTTTGTAAACAAAATATCTATTGTTCCATATTTAAAAGTGAAATCTGTGTTTGTTTTGTATATTATTAAGTTAATATTTAATAAAAAATGAATATTGAATTTATATATATTCTACTATGTAATATAAGACGAAGCCCTTAAGAGTTCAATAATAGATGCACATAAGAATATTAGCCCCTTTACATACAAAACGTTACATTTAAATTCGACCTTGAAATTTTATCTTCATCGCCATCAAAGAAGCAAAGTTCAATAATCATTAACACATACAACTTTATGTATAAACTATATAACAACATTCCACTTATTATTTACTAAAATATCCACACAAGAACCCTTCAAGAATACGAAAAGAGAATAAAACTCAACAATTACAGATGCCATTTTAAAAGCGTCTTACTGTTAGCCAAAAAAATGCCTAACCGTGACATGAAATGCGTTATCCATTCCTTAATTTCTATTGAAATATATCAAACATGTATATGGAATACAGCAATGGAACTTACATTGCTGTGAAACGCCATTAGTACTAAAAAACGCCTTAACATTTACTCAAAACGTAGCAGGTGGTTAAACAACACCGTGCATTGAAAATGTACACCTTATATACACTATACACAAATTAGTATATATTATAATCATTTAAAATAATAAGTAAGTAACAAGATGATTAAGTAGTTGAGACATAAAAAAAAACAAATAAACAAACTCACTTTCGCGTACATAATATTAGTTACTTATTCACTTAATTAGCGCGGGTTGGTGAACACGTGTACCAGATTCGACACATGCAAATTACGTCACGATGTTTTTCCTTTACAGCGGAGCATGAGATGAATTATAAATACAATATTATATTGAAACAAATTCTGGCAATGCTAAAGCGTACAAGCCTTGGGTTTCTCTTTAAAAATATATAGATATTTCATCTAGTAATTATTTTTAAAAACTTTTTGATGTGTGTGTAAACGCTCGGTAGTTAGCCCCTAACTGAGACTTCGAGCGTCATATGAGCAAGCGTAAGATTTCGAGCGTCAGATGTAGTTTGCGTTATATTTGTTACTTATGTGCGCCGATATGGCAAATGACTCTACTTCACTTGATGGTAAGTGGTAGTAGAGTCCAAACGCGACGACGGCCAGTACAGTCGGGAAGAATGTTCTGTACTAGCCGTCCCCGCCTTGCCGGCCCGCAAGATGCCTCTTCACGCCTCGTTTGAAGGAACCCGGGTTGTAAGAAGAGGGGAACACGTGAGCTGGTAAGGAATTTTTTGGTAGTGCGACAAAGAAAAGAGTTGCCAAATTTCTTTGTGCGCGATGGAATTGATGTCACAGTTAGTCGGTGACATTGAGAACCAGCTCGCGTGGACTTAAGAAGGAAGGGGGAAGAAGGAATTAGAGAGAATAATTCCTCAGAGCACTCGCCGAAATATTTTAATTATACATAAATTTTCCTAGACACACACACCATTTTTTGTGACCTTTTTTTAAATGCCTTAGAGAAATTAACGTACTAATAGTATTTTAACAACATAACATACGTTGTAAAAACCGGATTAATAATAAATTTTAATGTATCTAATTAATTATGTAAATTGGTAGAAATGACTGAATTTTTTGATGTCTCTTCTTGGATCTACATACAGTTGTTAGTAGGATTACATTTAATTCAATACGATTACACAGTAAAATGACAATTCAAAAGTGCTTTTATGAACTTACTTGAATAAAGAATGTTTTAATTTTGAGTTTCAGTTGAAAATCGGTCTGAAAAGCAGCTTATGTATTCTAAGGCTACGCAAATAATACGAATTTTAAATATGGAGAAAAACTTTATTAATATTAAATCAATGAAACTCACCCAGTCGTGCACACATGCACATATCTCTATATACGATATAAAAAAGAAGGCAAAGGCTTATGAATTCTTTTTTAAAATTTTAAAAATAAAATATAAAAGTATATATCTTCTACTTGTATACTTTAAACCGTCCTGTAGTGTAACATAACCGGTGGCGTTGTATTGTTCGCACCTGACGGCTGAGCCCGTTTTGAGCGTATTGTTACGAATTCCGCGTGCCATGACGTGAAGAACGGAATTACTTGAAAATAATGATTACATTTGAATAAATTCCTAGTGAAATACATTCTTTACCAAAAAAAAAAAAATGTTTTGCCCGTGATCGATCCGGGTATCTTTTGCGTGTGAGGCACACGTGATAAATGCTACACTACGGAAACTATGTTACCGGTGTTGAAAAACAGATAAAACTTACAAAACAAATATATGTACTCGAAAATTTGCTATCACACACATTCACTCTGAAGTAATCCATAAGCTAAACTATAGTAATCCATAATTACATACTCTGATACCTTGTGATCACTACTGCAGGTTTCTAAGCCGTTTTTCATTTATGTCATAGCTAAGTGTACGAGCAAACACCACCTAATGGGAAGTGGTCTCCACCATCCAGACATTGGTGATGGTAGAAATATAAATAATTCCTTTCAACGCCTATGCGCCAACTTAGGGAGCTAAGATGCTATATCCCTTGTCCCTGAACTTACGCTCATTCACCCTTCAAACCAGGACGCAAATAATACTGAGTATTTCTATTTGGCTGTAGAATATTTCATGAGTGGGTAGTGTCTACTAAGACTGACTTAAATAAAGTCCAATCAAATATCATTAGCTATAATAATAATATTATATACAAATACCTTTTCCTAAAAGCGCTGTATCTTCCGGTAGAAGTTTTATCTATATTGGCTTAGTGTTTTTTTTTGTCAGTTAGGTCTCCTTTTTAATAAAGCAACAAACAAAAAAAGGATCAATGTAAACACATATAATTACTTCCTAATGATTCCTCCAATTTTATATAAAACGTTAATTCGCTTAGCAATTTGTCGACGGATGACGTAAAGGCAAATACGTCGACACCGTTTTGGCTGTGATGATACTCACTTTGATCTATAATTTGGAAACAAATTGACGAATTGCTTATAAGCTCAACAAAATATGTAATGAAAAGATTGTTTCGTTAATTGATAGCAATCTTAAGGTTTGTTCTCTATAGTCATTAATTGTTGTGACGCTAAAATGTTCTTTCAAATCTAGAAACATTTAAATTATGAAAGTAAGCAGTAACTGCCTGTGAATATCCCACTGCTGAGCTAAGGTCTCCTCTCCTTTTTTTCCATCTCCTCCTCTCATTTTCATTCCACCGCGCGGCTCCAATGCGGATTTGTGGAATACACATGTGGCAGAACTTCAGTGAAATTAGACACATGCAGGTTTCCTTGTGATGTTTTCTTTCGCCGTTAAGCACGATATGAATTATAAGTACAAATTTTAAAAGTCACTTCATAAATGAACATAATCTATTTGTAAATGATTTTGAAGTACAGATAATTCATTTATCAAATCATCTATGACTTAAATGACTATGCTAAATGCTACTGGTGGTAGGGCTTTGTGCTTACTGGTGGTAGGGCTTTGTGCAAGCTCGTCTGGGTAGGTACCACCCACTCATCAGATATTCTACCGCAAAACAGCAATACTTGATATTGTTGTGTTCCGGTTTGAAGGGTGAGTGAGCCAGTGTAATTACAGGCACAAGGGACATAAAATCTTAGTTCCCAAGGTTGGTGGCGCATTGGATATGTAAGCGATGGTTGACATTTCTTACAATGCCAATGTCTAAGAGCGTTGGTGACCACTTACCATCAGGTGGCCCATATGCTCGTCCGCCTTCCTATTCTATAAAAAAAAAAAAAAAATAATTCATTTATCAAATCATCTATGACTTAAATGACTGCTAAATATAGTCAGCTATGGAAATGGCTAATGGTGTATGACCTTTCAAAGCGTTGCCAAAAAAGACGGATCTTGGTTTTACTTAGAATTGCGAAAGCCCGTCTGTGTACCACACACTCATTTTACAGTCAAATAACAATACTTAGTATTGTTGTGTATGTACACATGAGACGTAAAAACTTAGTTTCCAAGTGGCATTGGATGAAAGGAACGGTTAATATTGCTAACAGAGCCAATGTTTATGGACGGTAGTGACAACTTTCCATCAGATAATGCTTTGCCAGTTTGAATGTCAAATAATCATTGTCGCATTTTAACCATTTTACACAAAACTTTAATGCTTCAGCATAAAACACTCCAGCTATTGGTAAACACCGTATAAAATTTATTCGTTAGTTTTTGAGTTTATCTAGCCCAGACAGACAGACGGGGGACATTCTTATATAATATATAATAATATCAAGCATTTAAAAACACAATAGAGCTTGATCTTCGACGAAGTTTCACGTATTCTAGCTAAGCCATCTCGGTCCTTTTATAAACCATATTAAGTTTCTATTTTGAGGAGGTACCTAGTTTTGTAAGTCACAGCTCACTCAAGCAAACAACTTACTTACTAAGTGCAATTAGCATTCCATCAATCTAACGTAACGAGTGATTGTTTACAATTTAGTCGTTTAGTATTCGCTTTGTTACTTAATTCGTCAGCGTTCCTGATTAGGTCTAGCTTTAATTTATAATGTATTCTGTTTCCATCCAGTCGGCATGGTGCTACTGGGTCTGTGACAACTAGAGCTTCTTAAAGGTAAGGATATTATGATGGAACTGTACATTATTTTTATCTTATTAGGAATGCCAATTTTGGTAGGTTTTTTTTTAAATTACAGTAGAAGTATACTTGGTGTACTAATTCATCCACTAAAATACCACCCAAAAATGCCTGCATAAAATAAGTGTAATTTCTGGATTGCAAATTTTTCGATCTTAATGGGGATCTGGATTCCTATGCTGGTGATTAATGGTCTCTGGCCAGGCTGTCGAAATTTGCTTTGTATTTCTAAACCAATAAAAGACAGAAAGGGTTCCATAATGAATCAACATTTCGTATAAAATTTAACGATTCAATATTTTATATAGATATCTTTATCCCAATTAATATTTATTATTATTATGACTATTTTGACTAGCCCATCTTACTATATGACGCGTATAAATGTCCTCGAAACATATAAATCCAGTGATATTATACCAATAACAATATGCGATTTCAAATGGTCACACTTGTACAAAACAAATGTTTGTCGTATATCATTCGAAATTAATATCACACGTTTCGTTAAATTACTCGTTATTCAAATGAAAATGTATACATTTTGAATATATTTTAGATTATGAAATATTTGTAAACTATTTTACGCGACTTCGTGTGAGTTTGAGGGGATGTGCTAGAAACCCTTTGTCCTTTTCTGATAATGTGTATGTGTGTGTTAAGTAACCGATCGCGACCTCAAATCCTTTATTTAGTTAAGTTTAGTAGTCAAACAAAATTATAGTTTTACAAAACTTTCAAAGCAAGCTTTGCATCAATAGAGCAATGGTTTACAGGCCACCTAGCGATGTAAATAACGCAGGTTCGATCTTGTCTTGGGCTATTGTCGTCCCCACTTTTAGCCCAAAATTGGAGGGGTAAATAGAAATATTAGTAATACCTTAAAATAATCATTACTATTAGTCTTAATTTTTTATCATAGACTCGGGATGGGACTCTAAGATAATGCTTTGCAAATACCAGTATTTCAGGCTGCTAGAGCTTTGTGTAAGCTCGTCTGGTTAGGTACCACCCACTCATCAGATATTCTACCACAAAACAGCAGTACTTGGTATTATTGTGTTCCGGTTTAAAGGCTGAGTAAACCAGTGTAATTACAGGTACGAGGGACATAACATCTTAGTTCCCAAGGTTGGTGGCGCATTGGCGATGTAAGCTGTGGTTAACATTTCTTATAATGCCAATGTCTATGGGCATTGGAATCCACTTAACATCAGGTGGCCCGTATGCCTATCTATACTATATAAGAAAAAAGATTCACCTAATTAACAATAAATTTCTTGAAAACAACTTGCAATGCTTGTTTTCAAGGATTATCTTATTTTCCCCACAAATTAAGCATATAAAGCTTGTGTACGACGATGACCGAAGAATCAGGATTGAACTTGTAATTTTCACGAAGGCAGCCTTAGCATTTACCATTGAGCTATTAAGCTCTTTTTTGTTTTTTATCTTACAAAGTGTATATTTATAGTTTTCCTTTGAAAATTTTATCATTGCAATTATTATTTTTTAATTTAAATTAACGCCGAGATGGCCTAGTGATTAGAAAGAGTGGATCTTAACCGATGATCGTGGGTTCAAACCCGGGTAAGCACCACTGAATTTTCATGTGTTTAATTTGTGTTTATAATTCATCTCGTGCATACGGTGAAGGAAAACATCGTGAGGAAATCTGCATGTGTCTAATTTCATTGAAATTATGCAACATGTGTATTCTACCAACCCGCATTAGAGCAGCGTGGTGGAATAAGCTCCAAACCTTCTTCTTAAAAGGGAGAGGAGGCCTTAGCCCAACAGTGGGACATTAACAGGCTGTTACTACTACTGTTTTTACTGTTTATTTAAATTCTGTATATATTTAATAAATTCACTATGATTCAGATAACGATTAACTTTCGCCTCACAGGACTAATTAATAATTCAATTAACGGCACGCCTATTTATTGTTATAATTTATGTTAAACACCGGTTCAATCCGGTTGTAACTCACGTTATTATCCGGTTTAATGCAGTTACAACCGGTTAGTGATGTCCCCTACGGCTCAATATGGTCTGTTATTAATTTGCGTTGCTTTGATTAAGGGTTAATTAATATTTTGTAATTATTTAGTAATTTATGAGACTATTTATATTTTGATGAGATTATAGTGCTATTTATATAATTAATTTAGATAACTGAATGTCACAGTATCCCAACTGAATTTTGCTTACATATTAATACCTCATGCTCTCAAAAAAAATACGTGATAAATTTCTATTAAAGTTTCGATATGTAAATACGACAATAAAAAAAATTAAGAGTGTCAAGGTACTCACGAGAAATGATTTGTAAATAACAAATCTTACGCTCACATGATCCTAACGGTGGAAATCTTACGCTGACGTCATCTGACGCTCGAAATCTTACGCTGACGTCATCTGACGTTCAAAATCTTACGCTGACGTCATATAAAAATATACATTTTTAGCTAGTTTTCAGAAAAATAAATTAAAATGAATGTTTGTATGTTATTCTGATTTTGATGAAACTTTTGATGAAACGCGACCAAAAAGATATCTGATCCCGAAAAAAAAACGATTTTTTTTGTATGTTTGTCTTTTAATGTTATGTACATCCTTACTGTGTCTATGCGACGGGATGAGTAAATAGTTATGAATAAAAATGCATTCGTTTTTATCTCCTTTGTTAAAGTTCTGTTGAAACTCTCATTTAAGTAAAGTAGTATTATAACTTTGTCGGAATACTTGTAAAGTTACATAATAATTGCGCTTAAATTATAATAGGAAGATGTGTACAATTATTATAAAGGGGTATGTAATCATTTACTGATTATATATTTAACTTGTTTCATTTAATACGCGAATCTCTTTGTCTCTTTTCGCTAGAGGCTGTTTTATGTGTTAGCAGTGCGTATCATATAATATAGAAATATTAGCTATTTATATATATAATAACTGATTATTATATCAACTGACAGCACAAGCTACTTCACCCTTCAAAATTTGTAAATCCTTCAATAAAGAACTATGGAAATGAGTATATAGCGATTCTGAATTATGACGCGAGCGAAACCGCGGGAAGCGCCAGTAAAGTATAATTCTATTATATTCTAAATGTAATGACGATAATTCTAAACATATTCAGCTTTCGCGTACGAGCAAACCACAGCGATGGTATTTATTGAACTATTTCGTATTTAATTACCACAAAATTGTTCACGCAGACCGCCATTTGTATTGCTTTTTTATATTGATTGATTTTTATTATGAATAAACAATCACTTTTTATTTACAATATTAATTTCATTCATTAAGTGCTTGAAGAGTAATATTTCAAGGACGAATTTGAGTACAACGACTTACGTGTAACGTTCGTGTTGAAATGAATACTTTTTATTTATTTTAGAAACAAAAGATATTACATTGAATAGAATCAGAAACTTTAATAAAACTTAACCAATAATTGTTTCAAAGGTTACATTAATACGAATACGAATATTAAAAGAAAGAGAGAGGGATAGAGTTGAAAGGAGATTTTAAGATTATAATAAATTAATTAAGACATTAAAGCATACTATGTATAAAACTGAATAAATAATAAAGTTTTTTTGACCAGGCACAATTTATCCTAGAAATCAATGATGTGTATTTTAAGTATATATGCAAATCTATATGTCAACGTTTTTTTTTTTTACGCACGAACGATTTGTAAGCATACTCTATTCAATTTATGCACATTGAAATGCCAGTGAGCAGTATTTTAAGTAACTACTAAACTGTACGATTTCTCCTGACAAACTAGTCAATTGTAGAAAATATATTAAAGAACAAAAGTGTGTACACAAACACATGTGTACATAGTATTGAATTAAAGGTTAAGATGCTACCGGTTCGTAACATAGATGCTACCCAGTAGGATCGACTAGAAGCTCAGTTGTTAATCTTTTCCATCATTTTAATTACAAATCGATCAAATACAATTTATATTATATTATACAATTAATTATACAATAAATAAATCATATATTCACATAAATATTAACTTCACGCTTACTTATCATTTATATAATTTTGTATCGAGTAATAAGCCTTGTTTATCAATGTTTATTTGATATAAACATTTTAATAGGCCAAAATATACCGTCTAGTCCACCCTCGCGTTGTCCAATATTCCGTTTATCCTGTTAGTCATGTTTTCTGACAATTTTCTCCTAATTTATATTAAAAATGCTGCTTTTTAAAAGCATGTAAATGCCTCTTCCTCTTTTAAGATAAGGTTTTTTCCTTCACTGCTAAACACGAAATGAATTATAAATACAAATTAGGCCCGAATAATTCGCAATCTTCAGGTAAGATTCACGTCTTTTAGCCACTGGACAATCTCTGGTCAAATGACTTTTAAGATCTAGAATTTAAACTCCAAACCTCATGACCAAGCCAAGAGGCTAGATACTAGACTTAGGAGGATAAATATTCATACAAAGTAAATGAAAATTGATAGACAAATTATACAGAAGTAAACTTAATTTAACAGACAGATTCAGTAAAAAACACTCTATAAATTAAATAAACAAGGCCAAGAAAGAAAAAAAAAATAGGTTTTATCGCATGCAATTAACCATTCCCTCCAGGGAAATCCCCTAAATGGTACATTAATTAATGGCCCAGTTAATGGGTCGTCCGCCATCTTGCCAGACCTCATAAATTTATTAATTAACTTGGAAGAAGTGTTTCACCAATACTTTTCCTGTTATCTTCATTTTGGGTAATTTTAGTGACTATCCGACCCTTTAAGATATTACCATACAAAAACCCCTATAGCACAATGGTAAAAACGGCCGGCTGGCGGAAAATTTTAGAATATCATTATTGCTTTGAAAAGTAAGCGAGACAGTTTTACAGGCAGGAAGAACAAGTGTTTTATATTTACAGTGCCAGATTCTATTGGCAGAGGTGACCACTTACCATTAGGTAATCCATTCGTAAATTAGCCTTCCTAATATAAATAAATAAAGTTAAAGTTTTTTTAGGGGTTTTTTGTGTCAGGTTTTATTTAATTTTACTAAATGGTTAATAAAGTGCCCAGAAAACTCGACAGCATCTATTTAATTTTATTATTTATTATTACATACTGGCTGCTCTGCGCGGTTTCACCGTTAAATCCAGCTCCGCCCCCGTGGGTTGAAGACTCATTTTAGGCTATAACCTTCCTCAAGAATCGGAGTAACAATAGCAAAAAAATTGTAATATAGAAGTAGTTCTTGAGATATCGCGTTCAAACTAAGCCACTTTTTTAGTATTTTATATTAGTACATTATTAATTTATCATAAATTTTTTATAACAATATAAATAACAAGAAATTAAAACTAAACTTATATATCATTAACAGTTTTGTATAGTTTAAATAGGATGTGTAACGGAAATGAAAAGATCTTATCTCATAAACAAGATACAGTTCTTATATCTGCTTCGTAGCTTACGAAATCAAGTTTTATATATATGTATATACAATATCTATACAAACTCTGCCTGACTGCCTCGTTGGTCTAGTGGCTTGATGTAAGTCCGCAGACCCGGAGGTCCTGGGTTCAATTCCCAGGCCGGGCCAGTAAAAAAAGTTATTGGATTTTCTGTCAGAAAATTCTCAGTAGCAGCCCGGAGTCTGGAATTTGGAAGTGTGTACACTCCCGTGTCTCGGAAAGCATATAAAGTCGTTGGTCCTGCGTCTGAACTCTTTCCGGTCGTGTCGGATTACTGTCCCATCGGATTGGATGAGAGTTAGGGAATAGAGAGTGCACCTGTGTTTACGCACACGCTTTTGCACTATAATATCTCCTGCGTAGTTGGCTAATCTCTCTTGAGATTGGCCGCCGTGGCCGAAATCGGTCTGGACGACATTATTATCTATACAAATAAAAAAAATTGAAGTGTATGTGAATTTGAACGTCATAAATAATTTTTAGTCGATATGGCTATTTGCGATGGCTATTTTACTGGTAGTTTATGGGCTTTATGCAAGCTCGTCTGAGTAGGTACCACCCACTCATCAGATATTTTACCGCAAAACAGCAGGACTTGGTATTGTTGTGTTCCAGCTTAAAGAGTGAGTGAGCCAGTGTAATTACAGGTACAAAAGACATAAGATCTTAGCTTCCTAAGCTGGTGGCGCATTGGTGATGTAAGGAATGGTTAATACTAATCACTCACAGGAAACGTATGTCGTATTTTATTAATATTATATAAGAAAAAAAAAACAAATAAAGCTCAAATTACTATTAATGGTAACATTTTCTGAAACTAAATGGTTAATTAAGCGCCCATAAAACTAGCCGACAGCATCTATTTAGTTTTAAAACTTTAATAATGTCATTAAGAGAGCCTTAGATTTATCTAATGATACTCAGACGCTTACAAAGATGCTGTGTCGTATAAAATACGCACTCTTAATAAACATTATTTGTGCTTAATTAAAATTATGTGGTACTAATTCGAAGCGCATGTTTACCACCACTTATTAAATTGGTAAATCTTGGGGTACATCGTGATTGATGGCAAAAAAAAACAGTCCAAACTTTAAAATAGTATTTTTTTGTAAAAAGAGAAATAAGAATGATAACAAAGAATTTACAAAATCTTTACCAATATTATAAAATATGCAAAAGTAACTCTGTCCGACTGTTACACTTTTACGGCTAAACCACAAAAACGATTTTGATGAAATTTGGTATGAAGCACACTTGAACCACAACATAGGATATTTTTTTATACCTTACACTTGCCTTCTACCTAAAACGCGGCCGAAGCCATGAACGAAAACTAATATGAAATACTTTTATACACATTCAACACATCAGATCTGTTTTGGATATTAGATCATCAGTTTGAAACCCTCTTTGTAATACTAATAAATCCATTACGAAAAAATTCTGTAGCCAAGCAGGTCAAGCTTATGATAAAAATCTATTGTCATTGGAGCTGAACCGACACGTAAAAGTCTCCGAAGGATAAGAGGAAGTACTATCAGCTCGCAACATTTGGCCAACGAACTAACAAATTTTGCAAGTTTAAAAACTTGTAAAAAGAGAACCAAATGATTTCCTTATTAAACATTAAATTATTCTAATCATAAAGCTATTAAGTCATAAGTAGATGATCTCTTCAAATCAGATGTTATCGAGAACAGATATTGTTGTTCAAGATATTAATAATAAAATTGATACTATATAAACAAGTTCATAATGAAATTTATTTTACTTGACCAATTAAAATAGTCACTCGAATTATTGCATCATTATTTTACATGCTCAAAGTAATGTATCATAAACAAAAAAAAATCGGTTAACAAAAAGAGGTGAATAATAGTTTTGTTCTTGTATAGAGATTTGATTTGTCCTATATACTATTAATATTAGATGAAGATGTAACGTATGACAAGCTGAGATGGCCTAGTGGTTTGAACACGTCAGTCTTAATCGATGATCGTGGGTTCAACCCCGGGTACCACTGAATTTTCATGTGCTTAATTTGTGATTATAATTCATGTCGTGCTTGACGGTGAAAGAAAACATCGTGAAGATAAGAAACCTGCATGTGTCTAATTTCACTGAAATTCTGCCACACGTGCATTCCACCAACCCATATTGGAGCATCGTGGTGGAATAAGCTCCAAACCTTCTCCTCATAAAGGAGCCTTAGCTCAGCAGTGGGACGTTCACAGACTGTTACTACCTACCTAGTAACGTTTAACAGACTTTTGGTCACGTCTTAATTAATGTTAATAGTTAAGCTACTTAATTGGTGCTTTTTTAAGTATTTTGCAATTTAATTTAGGCGAATTCTGATGCTGTTTGTTTCAAAATCAAACAAGAAAAATGCGTAATAAAGTTGAACAAATTGAAATGCTACATGTTATTTAATATAAAACTTGAAGCTTATATTGCATTAATGTTATGGAACTCGAATGTATCAGGAACCTGTTTACAGAAATATAACAAAATCAAAACACGATTACACTTCCGTAGCCCGAATATACTTTATATAATATATATATATATATATGTATGTGTGTATCACATCTGTTCGTCTGCTACACCTGCGGCTATCGACCTGTCGCTTTTTACTCCTAAACCGGTCGTAATGACGCTTGGATGGTGACATGCAATGACCTGTTTGTTTTCATTTTTTCAAATATATTTTATACTCGTGTTTACCGTCCAGTGAAAAGGTCTTACATGAACTATCTACTTAAAGTTACAGGTTCAAATACGTGAAGTATTGATGAAGAATATTAATTATTCATTTGGTTTCATTACGAACGCATTATAGAAAAAGGTGTTGAAGCAAATCTTCCAAAGGAAGGATGGAATATTGCCATCCCATCGTGTTATGAGTGTGCACATGTATTGTATACCACTGTTTTCAAAAGCAGTCAGAAATACCCTTACTCCGTAATTACTTACTTACTTCCTTAATTACTTTTTTCCATAATTAATAATTAAATATTCGATTCTATAAAATTCAGGGCAGGCGCCAGGAAGATAATGTACGATGTGGCTTTGTGAAATCGAAAAATTGTGATTGTGTTTATTGCTTTATACATACTGCCCGGGTACCACCTTTACACCAGTTACCTTGCTGACAGTTATTATGATCTTGTATTTGTTCCGGTTTGAAGGGTGACTGAGCCAGTGCAACTACAAGCAGAGAGATATAACATTTTAGTTTTTAGTGGCACATTGGTGATGTAAGAATATTTCTTACAATTTCTACGGGCGGTAGTGAAAATATACCATCAGGTGGCCCATTTGCCAAAAAAAAAAATACTTTATATCGTGGGAAGAATTCAATGGTGGTACCCTCCCGCATAACACTATCCAGTAACTCGCTTCACCGGACGTAGGATGGTTTTTTTTTCGTTTTGCGACATCAATGCCTTGTCTATTCGTTATCTTTCTGATAGATAGTAAATAGTGTGGATGGATATTATTTATATATGTTTTAGCTTTTAACCTTTGAATTTTAGCATATTTTTTATATTTTTCTTATCTAATGTATATAATAAGTGTTTGTTGATTTTTATGCCTTATGTATAAAATTAATGGTTTATAATTATTGTAATGTAATTAATGGAAAAAGTACTGAGTTTCTTGTCGGTTTTTCTTGGATTTCAAATCGGAACCGGAAGCTTTATGTTCAACTAGCACTTTAAACGCGGTTTTTCTCGCTTCATAATTCGGTATGGCTAAGTACCAATTTATAGTAGCTCTTTCTTTAAAAAAAGAAGGGATTTCCATAAAAACTTTCATCTTATCACTACATTCGGAGTCCTAATTTTCATGGTGCTAGTTTTTACAAACAATTTGAATCTTGGAGGTGTTTGACCTTTGAATTAAATTCAACTTAAGTCATATCATTTATTACCCCGATATTGCAAATTTAGAAATCAATAAAAAATATTATTATCTTAATTTATTTTAATTAATGTAAATTGTTCAACAAAATAAAAAATCTCTTAAATATTAAATATATTCGATTACACTTTAGTTACGTCTCAAATAGGGCCGGATTTAGAAGTGCCGGACTACAGCTCTGAGACCCCCACAAGAGAAGGCCTCAATAAGAAGGGACTAATTGGAGCAGTGCGGCGGAATAAGCTCGTAACATTCTCCTCCAAGGGCGGCAGGCCGTTACCTAGCTGTGACATTCACTTTACTTTTCACTTTATGTAACTGCACTTAATTGTATAATAAATTTTTTTTTTTTTTTTATATCGCCGGGAGGGCAAATGACTCTACTCCACCTGATGGTAAGTGATAGTAGAGTCCAAACGCGACGACGGCCAGTACAGACGGGAAAAACGTTCTGCACTAGCCGCCTTCGCCTTGCCGGCCCGCAAGATGCCTCTTCACGCCTCGTTTGAAGGAACCCAGGTTGTAAGAGGAGGGGAATACGTGAGCTGGTAAGGAATTCCATTTTTTGGAAGTGCGACAAAGAAAGGAGTTGCCAAATTTCTTTGTTCGCGATGGAATTGATGTCACAGTTAGGCGGTGACATCGAGAACCAGCCCGCGTGGACTTAAGAAGGAAGGGGGAAGCAGGAATTAGAGAGAATAATTCCTCAGAGCACTCGCCGTGATACAGTCGATAGAAAGCGCTCAGTGCTGCTATCTCACGACGCAATTGTAAAGGTTCAAGGGTGTTTGTGACCTTTACGTCGCCAATAATGCGTACGGCACGTCGCTGCAACCGGTCCAAGGCCTCAAGTAGGTACTTAGCGGAGCCATCCCAAAGGTGCGAGCAATATTCCACGCAAGACCGTACCTGTGTTTTGTACAGCAGGCACAGTTGTTGTGGCGTGAAAAAGCGCCGCACCTTGTTCAGAACTCCGAGTTTCCGTGAAGCTGTTTTTATAACAGCCTCGATGTAATCCCTTGGACTAAGGTCGCAGCGAACGTCAATCCCAAGCATGGCGATTTTGCTTTGCATCACCAGCGGAGTACCACAGAGGGAGGGAAGAGGGGAAAATGTTGACTTTTTCGCCGTGAGAGCGCATACCTGTGTTTTCTTGGCATTAAACTCAACAAGATTATCAGAGCCCCATTTGGCGATGAGATCTAACGTCCTATCGAGTTCAATGACAAGATTCTCCCGCCTCTCCTCAGTTTCCGCCCGCCCAGCCACTGCGCGTCCGTGGTATCCACCATGCACTGTACTATCATCTGCATAGCAATGTATGTTCCCAAGGGAGAGCATATCATTGATATGCAAAAGAAAGAGTGTGGGAGATAGCACAGATCCCTGGGGGACCCCAGCATTCACTACATAGAATTGTGAAGCGCAACCATCTACTAAAACACGAAGGCTACGCTTGTGTAGGAAGCTGGCAATCCAGGTGCATAGCTGAGCAGGCAGACCATATGCCGGTAGCTTGGAGAGAAGACTTCTGTGCCAGACCCTGTCGAAAGCCTTGGAGATATCGAGGCTGACAGCCAACGATTCTCCATGCTTGTCGATAGCTTCACCCCAGAGGTGTGTTACGTACGCTAGAAGATCACCTGTGGACCGTTTTGGTCGAAAACCGTACTGACGATCATTAATTAGACAGTGATCTTCTAGGTAATGGATCAGTTGGTTGTTTAAAATCCGTTCCATCACCTTACAAAGTACTGAGGTGATAGCTATTGGCCGATAATTTGCCGGGTCAGACCGATCCCCTTTTTTGGGAACCGCTTGCACATTAGCTCTTCTCCAAGCCTCCGGCACACTTCCCGAAGAGAGAGAAAGTTGGAACAGGCGCGTTAACACAGGAGACAGCTCCGCTGCGCACTTCTTCAGCACTATGGCTGGTATTCCATCGGGACCGCTAGCTTTCCGTACATCAAGTGATTGCAGCTCCGCACGCACATCACGTTGCCTGATTTTAATGTCAGGCATCGTATGGCCACATGCAGGTATTGTGGGTGGCAGTGCACTACAATCATCGATGACGGAATTGTCGGCAAAGAGTTTAGCCAGGAGATCAGCTTGCTCTTGCGGACTGTGAGCTAGCGATCCGTCCGGATTTCTGAGCGGTGGCAGCGAAGGTTGGCAGAAATTGTTTTGCACAGACTTAGTCAGACGCCAGAAGCTACGGGAGCCCCTAGGATGCGAAACAAGGTCATGACCAATCTGTACAATGCGCTGTGCATCCGCTCTCGTGTATGCCTTTCTACAGGACTTGGAATTTTTATTATAGTTTGCTTTCAGTGAGTCAATGTTAGATGCCCCGCTAATGCAGCCGTTGATCCACTTGCGATATGCCGCCTGCTTAGCTGATACAGCATCGGCACATTCACGAGTGAACCAACGGTTACGCGTACTCCTACTGACGAGATCTGAGCTAGGAATGTAGTATTCCATTCCCAGCATGATCTCGCCAGCAACAGCAGCGGCACCAGCTGTCGGGTCATTCCCACTGAAGCAACGTTCCTTCCAAGGGACCGACGCATAGTAATCGCGCATACCGTCCCAATCCGCCGACTTATAGTGCCAAACGCGACGTTTGCATACCGCTAGTGGCGGCAGCTTGGCCTGTGGCACTCTGGTAGAAATAAGGCTGTGATCCGAAGAGCCAAGAGGAGCCTGAACCACAACCTGATATTCTACCGGGTGAGAAGTCAGCAGAAGGTCCAGTAGAGAAGGTGCTTGCCCATCAATGTCTGGGATCCTGGTGGGCTGATCAACCAGTTGGGTCAAGTCATGTGTGAGTGCAAAAGCATGAGCAGTCCTTCCAGCATGGTCAGTTTTGAGGGATTTCAACCAGGATTCGTGGTGAGCATTAAAGTCCCCCAAAAACACCAATTCCGCGTTAGGAAATTGCTCTTGCGCAGCATCTGCCACCCGACTAAGATGGTCAAATAGTCGGCTTGTCTCCAAGTCACCATTGTGGGATCTGTAGAGGCACACGTAGACTCGGCTCTGACGAACCAGGTCCACACGTACCACCAACATGGAGAAGGAGGGGTCCTCCAAGCAGCGCAGTCGGTGACAGCAAACATCCGTCCTGACGAACAAGCATACTCCGGCTTTCGCTTTGAAGGATTCTTCAAGCGTGTAGCCGGGATAATTAAGGTAGCTGGTATCGGCAGGACGGAGTATTTGTGTCTCCGTGAGAAACAACATTGCTGGCCGTGCTGTCTCGAGATGGTGGTGGACAGCGTTGAGGTTAGTGTGGAGTCCTCGGATGTTAGAGAACTCGACCTCAAACAGCGAGGGTATGGTGGGGGTGAGCACCGCTGTACGACCGTTATTTCTTTTTTGTTGCGCCATTTGGGAGAAATTAAATGGAAAAGAGACGTGAAGCGAGCGATGTATTGCCACGATAGGGATGGGCAAAGTGTGGAGGCGTGTTTCCCCAAGTGGTTGCCAAAAGGAAAAATACACTGACCCGCCGGACGGAAGGGCCCCCGAACCCCCCCGGAAGTGGCCGCCGGGACCCCACCTACCGGTCACCAACCGGCACGACGGTCCACCCCGAGATTATGCGTGGCCTGGTGGGGCAGCCTCACGAGCTGGTTAGGCACGCTCGGGCCCCTGTACTATGCCACGGGCGGCCAGCGGAACAGCCGTTTCTTCGGGTCTCCCTGACCGGCAGGTCAATACAGTTTCCCCCGGCATTGGTTCAACAGCCGTCTCCAACCGGACCAACACCCATCGCGGCAATACTCGCTCGGGCTCTGGCTGTACGCTGGCTGACCTCGAAACGCGGCTGCAAGCCACTTCACGAGTTTTTCACCATGCGTACGGTGGTAACAAGCCAGGCGGATGTTAGCATCCTACCACCAGATGAGCAGATGGTCGCTCAGATATCCCTTAGTCGCCTCTTACGACACCCATGGGAAAGAGAGGGGCAGTGAAATGTATTCTTTCTCCGTCACTGCACGGATCATAAATCTAACATATATAACTAAAAGTATGGATAAAAGCAATTACTGAAGTTCTCGCTGAGTCTTCCAGTAGAATCTTCAGTCAGGACATCAGTCAGGATCCGATTGACGTTTAATTTATCTTGTTAAGTGACAATTAAATAGTATATACTTAAATAAAAAAATACTTGGATTGTTATTTTAATAAAAAAATGCATAAAAAACGATTTAATCGTGGAACGGAACGTAAAAAATAGTCATTAATATTTGCATTTTTTTTTTTCGTTTTTTATTAAAATAACAAATATAAATAAATGTGTTGTGTATTTTTTAAATTTATTTATCTATAGACATTCAAAACATACATGTAGGGCCATAGTCTTAATTATATTTTTTTTTATAGAATAGGAAGGTGGACGAGCATATGGGCCACCTGATGGTAAGTGGTCACCAAACGCCCTTAGACACTGGCATTGTAAGAAATGTCAACCATCGCTTATAGCCAATGCGCCACCAACCTTGGGAACTAAGATTTTATGTCCCTTGTGCCTGTAATTACACTGGCTCACTCACCCTTCAAACCGGAACACAACAATATCAAGTATTGCTGTTTTGCGGTAGAATATCTGATGAATGGGTGGTACCTACCCAGACGAGCTTGCACAAAGCCCTACCACCAGTATGTAGTAAATAAAACAAATGTAATATATTTGTATCAAATATTCTCTATAATATGTTATACAAGTCAACAGATTAAAGAGGCTTAATATACTGGCTAGCGTTTAAGTCATTGAAACTATCAGCAGCATACGTAAGTAATCAGCCTCACCCCTGTCTGATCTGGCCAAGTTATCGTCCTATATGTCACCTGTGCTTGCACACACTTGTAGTTTTTTATCATGCACAGACTAGTTCATCAATATTTAATCAAATCACAAGTAAATATATTGATTATGATAAAACTCTAAACATTTTTTATGTTACAGTTAGGCAAGCGGCCAAATAGGCCACCTGATGTTAAGTGGTCACCACCGCCCATAGACGGCAATGTAAGAAGTATTAACCATTACGTCGCCAATGCGCTACCAGGCTTGGGAACGAAGATGTTACGTCCTTTGTGAATATAATTACACTGGCTCATTCATCCTTCAAACCGGAACACAACAATACTAAGTACTGTTGTTTCGCGGTAGAATATCTGATGAGTGGGTGGTACCTACCCAGACGGGCTTGCACAAAGTCCTACCACCTAGTAACGTTGATAGCTTCCTTGATTATAATAAGTTAATTTTAAGCATAAATTAAAAATCTATTAATTCAAACGAGATGTAATTTAAACATTTATACTAATTAGACTTTATTACGCAAATAAGGCTTGAAGCGTTTTAATACAAAATCCAATGGTTGAGCAATAGTTTTGAATGCAATGCTTTTAAATAAACTAAAATATGCATACATTATGTTTTTGGTGAAATTTATTTCGACATACAGAAACATTTTGATATTCCCTGTTTATAATTAAACTAGCGCTTTAATGTACACATGCAATTAATCCAATACACTAATATTATAAATACAAAGGTACTCTGTCTGTATGTTACGGTCAAACCGCTAAATCGATTTTGATAAAATTTAACATGACGCAAGTTTGAAAACTAAAGAAAATCATAAGCTACTGTTATATAACAACCCCTGACACGCTGAAGGATGAACGATGAAGTCGCGGGTGAAAACTAGTTAGTATAAGTATTTTGTTTCCAATTGTTACAATATATATCAACTTAGAAGCTTGATTTGTGATTATAATTCATCTCGTGCTTTACGGTGAAGGAAAACATCGTGAGGAAACCTACATGTGTCTAATTTCACTGAAATTCTGCCACATGTGTATTCCATCAACCCGCATTGGAGTAGCTTGGTGGAATAAACTCCAAACCTTCTACTCAAAAAAAGAGGAGAGGAGGCCTTTAGCCCAGCAGTGGGATATTCACAGGCTGTTACGGTTACAGTTTACGGTATATCAGCTTAGTATCTAATCAAGGCACAACACACACGAGATAGTAATAAGAGCGGCGGCGGAGAGGAACATGACGTTCTTATGCCGTGACGGCACGTCACGAGTCGGTCTTACCCCTAGGGCACGTTTCATATAAAAATAGAAAGAGAGAGCAATAAAGAGAAAGAGGGGAAAGGTTAGAGTAGGGAAAACACTTTTTCGTTATGCGATAATTTCTGCCATTTCACTTGACTGTAAGCCGCGTAAAAGAACTTCGTTCCAATACTCAGTAGCGAAGACCCAAGTTCAACAGTTCTTTTCAAACAGAATTCCCTTAGTCTCAAATAGGTAGTCGAATCTCGAAAACCGACTTAAACTGACATACTATTTTGAACCGTGTATCATTTAAATGTTATAAGTATAACAGTCAATATCGCATACCACTATCCGACATTTCACGCTCGTATTTGTGATCGTGACCTTAGAGTTTATTATCACAGTTACAATTTGTTATTACAATTAGCGACAGCCAATGTCTAGTAAATATTTATAGATACCTAGATAGCCCTCCAATAAGGATACAGCTTGTGTTAGGAGTGGGGAGGACAATAGCACAAGATACGAGATCGAACCTGCGACTTTTACTTCGCTAAGCGGCCTGCAGACCATTGCGCTGTTGACGCATTTGAAAACAGTCATTATTAGTTTTTTTTTTTAATAATTATTTATATGTATATGTTTTTGTATTACAGCGTTAAGGATCATAATATACAAAGCTTAATATATATTCTTAAACATTGCTCGTTCAATTCCGATACTGTTTTAATAAATACATAATATACAAAATACCGAGAACTGATATATTTCTGAACCGTTACGTAAGAAAGCAGTTGTTTTCGTGATAAAAAGCTCTGTAAAAACATTGATCATTCCAGAACGACTTATAAACCCGTAGTTGGAACTCTTATCTATAGTCCTGACCGCTTTTGTTAGTCGCTATTAATTGTGCAGTTTTTAATATTTCGTCTGATATCAGAATTCGCATTACATAGATACCTATAACATTTTTTAAGTTAAGAAGAGAAGTTTGTATTGAATCAAACTATGGATTTTATAGGTTTTTTTTTTAAATATCCTGGCACATTATTCACACACGGCCATCTGATCCCAAATTAAGCAGAACTTGTACTATGGAAATCAGACAACTGATATACTATATATACTACTTTTCTTTATGTTAATACATACTTGTATAGATAATTACACCCAGACTCAGGACAAGCAGATGATCATGTACACAAATGTCTGTCCTGGGAAGGAGTCGAACCCACAACCTTCGGCGTGTAATGCAAGTATCTACCAACCACGCCAACCGGCTCGTCAAGAACTACCTTATTGATTTAGTGCTTAGATAAGGCCACAGATTAAGGTGCTTGATTAAATCAGGAAAAATATTTGTTAATTTAGAGAAATGAAATCAAAATGGCGGCAGTTTCAACTTTAACTGTTTAAATACAGTTTTAAAATTCAGTTATTATGTAGTCTTGAATATTTAAGCGTCGCAATTACATGAAATGAGTCGATTCCAAGAAAAATTTTAATTATTTAAAGAAAAGTATGATGGTGACATTTTATTTTTAGAATTAATTCCAGTATTATATAAGAGGCTAAAATTTTGAAGATTATAATTTCAGGTCGCTTGATCCGCATAGAACGTAATTATTTAATTAATTTTATAATAATTATTAGTAACATTTTTTTTATGGATTTAATGTTATCCTTTATCTTGTTCCGGAATACATATTTATTAAAAATTAAGCTCAAAATATGCACTTATAGTATACAGACGCATGCGTACACACTTAATAACAGTAACAGCCTATTAATGTCCTTCTGCTGGGCTAAGGCCTCTCCCTTTTGAGGAGAAGGTAGAATACACATGTGACAGAATTTCAATGAAATTAGACACATGCAGGTTTCCTCACGATGTTTTCCTTCACTGTCAAGCACGAGATGAATTATAAACACAAATTAAGCACATGAAAATTCAGTTGTGCTTGCCTGGGCCTGAACCCACGATCATCGGTTAATATTCACGCGTTCTGACACACTTAATCTTTTCTAATATTATAAATGCGGTATTGAGTTGTTTATTTGTTGGTTAAACTTTCACCTCTTAAATACTCATATCACGAAGTATTTTTACATTTTCAGGAATACAGAATGGTATAGGATATCTAATATTGTTTTTCTGTAGCATTTGTAAAATAATATTATATACAAAATTAAGCACCAAAATATAACGAGTACTACAGATATTTTAATTGGTTCTTTATTTATTTGAAAAGGCATCTTTAGCACATATATTAAACATTTTTTAATTTAGAAGCATCTTTTAGTAATATCTGTCTCATATACAGATATGCACAACACTGACAAGGTAAGTAATACTCGCTAATACTGTCTAATTGCTTGACAATTTTTTTATTAACATAAAATTTTAACTTTTTTAACTAAAAAAACTGATAAATATATTCTAAAAAAAAAACAACAATATCATATTTATTATTAAGATTCTAATAGTACATCGTCAGGTTCTTATAAATATAATCTACATCTGGAGTGTTTACACATTTCAATAATATAATTTTAAAAGGTGGTGAGATTCTTCTTAAAAGTAGAAAGAAATGTAGAAACTTGGCCTAAGTATATTTTTATTTACTTTAATTATATCATAATAATTATTAAGCTATTATAAATAAATTAAATCCGTTATGGCTCAGAGCTCAAACCAAGCATCAACTAAGCTCAAGCAATACTGAATTTTCATGTGCTTAATTTGTGTTGATAATTTTAAATATAAAGGAAAATATCGTGATGAAATTCACCAACCCGCATTGGAACAACGTGGTGGATTTGAAGACTCCACTATCCTCGAAACGGATAAGAGGTATTAACCCAGCATTGAGACATCTATTATTACTACCCACTAATTATATGTATGTTTGTGTTATATGTTCAGTTGTCAAAGACATAAAACTCATGTGAAGAATGTGGTTAAGTCTAGACTATCACTGGAGCGTCGATTAGATACGATTGTATCCAGTTTTGCTATCATTACCTTATGCAGACAACCTCACATACTTGAAATAAAAGCTTCACCTATCGGTAAAGACACTGCAATTTATTTTATCGATTTATTTATAAAGTACAAAAAAGTGTTTAGTTAGTGTTAGATAAATTAGTTCGTGATTTTTTTTTTTTTGGATTTTGTTATAAACACATAAATATGCTGATTTTTTTTTCTTTAAAATTTTACTGACACAGCTGGTGGTAGTAGCTTTGTTATTAAATTAAAAGAAAAAAAAATGATATTTTGTTCGTTTGTTGTGTATGTTTTAAAATGTTGTTTATTAAATTATTTTAAAGTAAATTATTAAAATGACATGAATTCTTTTAATTATTTTTTCAATGTTTCCGCAGTGTAGCTGTTACCACGTATGCTTCACACCCACAAGCTCCCGGTTCGATCCCAGACAGAAGCAAAAAAAAACGTTTCTTTTAACATATTATCAAACTACCAATATCAATCCGCATTGGAGCAAAACAGTGGAAAGGAGAGGAGGCCTTAGCCCAGCAGTGGGACATTCACAGGCTGTTACGATACAATCAAATCACTTCTACATTTTACCTAGATCACTAGTCACATTACTTAAGCGATATCCTACTCACTTTTAGTAGGTTAAAATAATTTTGTTCTTATCTTAAGCTTAAGTATTTCACTCGTAGATAAATATACTATATGTTAAAATATCTGTCAAAAGGCGATTAAATTTGACCTTCGAAATGTTTTAGAAAAAATATAAAAAAAAATGGACATATATCCGTAACAGCCTGTGAATGTCCCACTGCTGATCTAAGGCCCCCTCTCCATTTTTGAGGTAAAGATTTTGGAGCTTATTCCACCACGATACTGCAATGCGGGTTGGTGGAATATACATGTGACTGGATTTTAGTGAAATTAGATACATGCAGGTTTCCTCACGATGTTTTTCCTTCGCCTTCAAGCACGAGATGAATTATAATCACAAATTAAGCACATGGAAATTCAGTGGTGCTTGCCCGGGTTTGAACCCACGATCATCGGTTAAGATGAACGCGCTATTGCCACTGGGCCATCTCAGCTTAAAAAATGGACATATGTCTTATCATTATTATCAACACATTAAAATTAACCTTGTAAAATAGCAATTCAAATGTGCCAACATGAATGAAGTATATTTTAATTTTTGAGGTCAATACTTTTCAAAATAGTAACTGTTATGTGAGAATATGCTTGTAACTCACATAGTCACTTATAGCACGAATGTGAAAATTAAAGAATACCTTTAATACACGCATTAAAATTGTATTTCAACGTGAGTCGCTTTTCAACATTTCACGAGTCAGATACGAAAAGAGATTTCGCAGTACCATTACTGACGACGATTGTAAATGTCAGAAAGTGATATGCGACATTGAGTATAATAACTAAAACATTAAAAGAATACACGGATCAAAATAATGTAGCAACGTGAGATGGTTTCTTACATTTCACGAGTCAGATACGAAGCGTGTTCCTGCAGAATAGTACTGCAGAAGACGATCGTGTGTTATCAGAAAGTGACATGCGATACTGTATATAATAATTAAAACATTTAAAGGACACACGGATCAAAATAGTGTAGCAATGTGAGTCGCTTTTCAACATTTCACGAGTGACATACAAAGTGAATGCTTACAGAACAGCATTGCAGCATATTCATACACTGTAAATACATTTTCGAAGAAAAATATTTGAAGGTTCTATTCATAACATAATGACTTACCACCAAATTAACCATTAATTAATAAGTATTTATACTCATTAACGCCGACGTGAATCCACGGTGATAGGGACCATATATAGGTACGTTTCTCATAAGTAATATATCTAATTAAAGCAATTTGATCCCAAAAAACGTTCAAATATGTTCAATGGTAAACTTAAAAAGATGGCGTAGACATTTGTGTATAAGAATATTATAAAGGTAATTATAGATCACATTATAGATTTACTGGTGGTAGGGCATTGTGCAAGCTCCTCTGAGTAGGTTTCACCCACTCGTAAGATATTCTACCGCAAAACAGCAGTACTTGATATTGTTGTGTTCCGTTTTGAAGGGTGAGCTTGTATAATTACAGGCACAAGGGTCATAATATCTTAGTTCTCAAGGTTGGTGGCGCATTGGCTATGTAATTAATGGTTAATTTTTCTTACAATGCCAATGCCTATGGGCGTTGGTGACCACTTACCATCAGGTGGCCCATATACTCGTCCGCCTTACTATTCTATATAAAAAAGATAACTTCCACTTGCGGCTTTGCCTGTGTGTTATCTTTTTCTGTGCCCACAGAGGTAAGTCCTCAACTTGTATGCAATATTTCATGAAAGTTAGTTGATTAATAAAAAAAAACGTGGAAAGGCTTTATGCTCTTCACTGTATTGTGTATGTTAGTATTGCCATAAATTATTATATTAAATATATAATTATATTTCACTAAGGAAACACTTAAAATATGTTTTTATTTAAATTTACTTCATATTTATTATTTGATTTTCTTTAAGTAACCATAAATATCAATGTTTAACATCTGTCGGCCGCCACATGACGGCCACATTTTTACATATGTATATTTTTTTATTTACCATTGATAATGCAATTATAAATAAAAAATGCATTATGTAAGATTATATATTTTAAAAATTCTAGGAATTCAACACTTCACGTCAATTTGGCGTCGGAAGCGGAAGTCGCCATTTTCCCGCCGAAAAGCGTAATTTTTTCGCCAACGCTTAAGCCGTCATGGCGGCACTTCCGGTGGATTTCCTGTGACGTTACGTGTTGACGTCCGCCCTGGGGAATAAAATAATAATTTCGTTTAATTGAATGAATACAAATTTGCTTTTATGGGTCAAGATATATTGTTACCAAATATAGGTACATATACATACGTAAATATAATATGATTACATTAAGTACTTAAATGTTTAATTAACCGTTTTAAACTTGAAAATGTGGTTACTAACAATATATCAATAATTGAAGCAGTTGTTCGTATTTTGTATGCTTTGGTTTGTTATTATTAAATGGCGCGCGATATCGTCCATCGTTTTTTTAAAATCAGTCTTTTTTGCCATCCACTGCTGGACGAAAGCCTCCCCCATAGAACGCCAATTATCTCGATTTTGGGATGGATCTCGGAAAAATAGTTAGTGAGACAAAAAAAATCCTATTATCTACAACAAAATGTCATTGAAACTGATGTCAAAAATATAATCGGGCCATAAAGCTGTTAAAGATATCTCCAAATCAATATCAATCCAAGTAATTAATGATTTGGAATAGCATGCCACAGTGATGTCCGTGAGCAAACTGATAGCTTAAAACGTAATTGAAACCAAACCGCACAAAACAGCTGACTTTTTTTTTCCATTCACACATCCGATACGGAGAGGGAATTCGAAAAATTTCAATCTCCCGTCAGTCAATCGGATTTTCCAGAAGCGTACGTTACAAACGTACTGGAATATTTTCGGTAAACACGTTAGAGGTGCAATAAAGAAAAAAAAATTAATACATTTTTTTTTATCTAAGTGTGGGATTTCCATGTGCGTTTGATGTCTGTTTCTATGTTGTTTTAAATGTTTAGTGTAACGAAAACAAAGTTTTAATATTTATAATTAAAATCAAATTATAGTTTTTGGGTTAGCTGTAAGTCTCAACAATCAGCGTAGAACTTATACCATATTATTATTCAGGTTAGTAGTTATTTTGTGCTAAAAGAAAACAAGCACAACTTACGTTTTTAAGTTCGTCTCTCAAGTGCATGCCTCGTCAATTTAGTGGCTATATATAAGCCAGATCCCAAGGTATTGAGTCTGAAAGTCTGAAAGTTGGAATTGTGTACACTCCCATGCCTTGGAAATTGATCACCTTTTTTTACATGTAAAATATTAGTCCATATCTAGGATTATATAGGATTAAGAGATCCTACTAGGTTATGATCCTACATAATGTGCATCAAAATATTTAATAATATATTAAAAAGCTTAGAGAGTCACCATCAAGATTATTAAGGTCTAAACTTAAGAAATGGTTAATAGATAAAAAATAAATTCTATAAATGAATATTTCAAATATAAGAATGTATTAAATGAATGAATGCATTTGAATTAGTAATGTATTATGTATATTATATTATTTAGTAACTATGCACTTAAATGTAAACTTAACTTAAATCATTTAATTAAATTAATTATTGTTATTTTTTAACAAAAAATTTATTTTATATATATATCATTTCATACATATATAAATATAATTATTTTAATGTACTATTGGCGTGATCTGTATTTAGTATTAATTGTTTGTTAACAAATATATTTGCTTGCCTATTGTGGGCGAAATGTATTAAATACTTTTAAAGAAATTATAACATCTATAAAAACTACATTTCATGCAAATAAATTAATTTTTATTATCAAATCAATTAAAATCTTTTACCTGAGTGATCTAGTAAATATATAAGTTTAAGTACCAAATATATACTGCCTCGTTGGCTTAGTAGCTTGATGTAAGGCCGTAGACCAGGAGGTCCTGGGTTCAATTCCTAGGTCGGGGCGATAAAAAGTTATCGGGTTTTTCTGTTAGAAAATTCTCAATAGCAACCCGGAGTCTGGAAGTTGGAAGTGTGTACACTTCCTTGCCTCGGAAAGCACGTAAAGTCGTTTAACCTGCGCTATAATTCTTTCCGGTCGTGTCGGATTGCCGTCCCATCGGAATATGAGAGCTAGGAAATAGAGAGTGCACCTGTGTTTGCGCACACACTTGTGCACTATAATATGTCCTGCGCAGTTGGCTAATCTCTCTTGAGATTAGCCACCGTGGCCAAAATCGGTCCGGAGGACCTTATACTAAATAATTTTGCAAAGACTGATGTACAATACGAAGCCCTTGATTGATGATCTTGACAATCATGTCAAGATCATCAATAAGGGCTATAAGTATATCAATACTGGCCATTTTTATACACAATTTATTTCATAATAACATAGGTACCAACAAAATATATTACATATAAACTAAATACTGGCATTATTTTAACGCTTACCTGTCACTTTGTATAGTCACGATGTACACAGATTATCTTTTATACACAAACTTTGTTTAAAATATAATTGTTCTAATTTAAGCTCAAATGTTCTACAATGAGAACCGGTTATAGATTTTTGTACAATTTCGTCTGGTCGTGCACCATCAAGTAATCCAATATTCTACCACCAAACATAAATCCTCTTCTCTGAATAGTGAGTGAGCCAATGTAATTATATGGTTTAAAGCACATTAATATTATGAGCGGTTTATACTTCTTGCATTCTCCATGCTAAAATAAAAAATCAGTAATAATTTTCTGTTTGATAAAAATATTAATAATTTCATGAGCTAAACTAGCCACTTGATCTCGTGTTCGATGAAGGAAAACATCAAGAGAATATATCGAATATATCGGATAATGTGCTACATGTAAATCCACCACCCCCAGCTTGGTAAAATTAGCTGGAAACCTTTTCGAAAGAAGAAGTCTTAGACCAGCAGTGGGACAGTTACAGGCTCATCATTTTTAATTTACCTATATAATTTAGATTATCTTCGTATCTCACTGTAATATATTTCTGTCACAACATTTAATTAAATTATTCAACGAAACATACAAGTATTCACAACTCAATATAAAGTGAAATTCATTTGTCACACGAAGTTTAAAAGCCGTACAATCCGATGTAACCGGACGTCCGCGCCGGTCGCAATGCGATCAGATTGGCTGTCGACTTGCTTTGTGCTTAGTTTGGTTTTATAGTGCTCAATTTTATTTAGCTGTGCTTGGTTTTTATTTGAACTCAGTTCACTTTTTTTTGTTTTTTTTTTTAAGATGAAATGTGATCTTAATAATAAAATAAATGCATATAATTTATGCATTAACTTTATAATGTTATATATATATATATATATATATTATATATATATATATATATAATATATATATATACAATATATATATATGTTATATATATATATATATTAAAGTTAAAATATATGTGTATATATATATATATTTTAACTTTAATTTACGTAAATTTTTTAAAAGGCTTACTACAAGAATATATTATAGGCGAAACACGCATGAAGGTAATATGAGGTAATTTTGTAACTAACAAAAGTTTGTATTTGTTTTGCCTAGATTATGTTATTATAGTCTCTCATCGGTCTGTTGCTTAAAATTTAAGGCTGCAGAAACCAGCCAGGGTTCAAAGCCAATGAGAACTTATTTTCCTCTTCCATCCAGAAATTCTATCCTATAGGATTATAAGTATAGAGATTTGAGACTTATACTTGTAGTGCGCAGTTGGTCTCCTTTGGGAATTGCGGCCATGGTGATATCGACCAGGAGAACATTATCATCGCCATTATCTCATAAAATTGGATAAAGATTTTTTTTAACTTATTAAAAAAAATCACCTTTTTGGGTGGATATATGATTTATATAAATATTTTCAGCAGTAACGTATTTAAATCATTGATATTAAGCCTTTGATATTAATATTATGATATCATTTCAAATGTCATTTGCGATAAATAGAACGTCAGCAAGAAATGTGTTCTATGAAAATTCTTACTTGAAATATTTCTATGACATCGTCTGTCAATGGGATTTTAAAAGCCGGATATACTGACGAAGCCGGATATCCGGACCAGTGTATAGCGATTTGAGCTCTGTATTCCGCTATTCGATACACAGAGATATATAACGAGAGGGATGCTGCAGATGAACACGAGAGACAACTTTGGATCAATCAATATTCCCGAAAACATTAGAAAACGTTTCGTTAATTATAATTTTATCTTAGCTAGCTTTTATCAAAACGAAAGATTAATTATCCCTTAACATTTCCATCAGGTTATCTAGATATTAACAAATTTGTTAATTGTCCGTAATCCGATTTATAAAAAAAAAATCAACTATTGTAAAATGGTTTTCCATCGAATTCAAATCAAAATTTATTATATATATATATATATATATATATATATAACATTATAAAATTAATGCATAAATTATATGCTTTTATTTTATTATTAAGATCACATTTCATCTTAAAAAAAAAAAACAAAAAAAAGTACTTAAATAATACATATATATATATATATTTTTTTTTTTATAGAAAAGGAAGGCGGACGAGCATATGGGCCACCTGATGGTAAGTGGTCACCAACGCTCTTAGACATTGGCATTGTAAGAAATGTCAACCATCGCTTACATATCCAATGCGCCACCAACCTTGGGAACTAAGATTTTATGTCCCTTGTGCCTGTAATTACACTGGCTCACTCACCCTTCAAACCGGAACACAACAATATCAAGTATTGCTGTTTTGCGGTAGAATATCTGATGAGTGGGTGGTACCTACCCAGACGAGCTTGCACAAAGCTCTACCACCAGTATATATATATATATATTTATATATATATATATATATATATATATATATATATATATATATATGTATTATTTAAGTACCCTTATAAGTAATTTGAATCGTACTTTTACGGAATGTGCATTTTTTTAAGTAAGAAGCAAACGGGTCTACTACATCGGAGCGCTTGGAGGTGCGCCCTTAATAATTCAGTTTTTCACCATTTCAATGAATACAAAGTCTTATTATTTCAATACAAATAAATTGTTATTCTCGCATGATGTCAACAAAAATACAAATTGAACTCTTTTAATTGAGTAAATCTAATTTATTGATTGTCAAATAACAAGCTACCGCAGTTTCAGAGAAGAAATACCCTGACCTGAGAAAAACCGGCGAAAAAAAACTCAGCGGGTATTTTTATTTTTTCATGTCAACCAAACACGAGACGTCTTACTGCTGTATGTATTTATACAATATACGCATATATTATACATAAACGCAAATTAAGCACATAATAGGTTGCCGCAATGAACCGCAATGAGCCGCAATGAACGGTTAAGATTTATTAGCCACTAGAACATCTTGGCTCTAATATTAAAACATTTAATTAAACTTTTGCATTCTATACAAATAAATAAAATTGAAGTGTCTGTAAGTGATTTCAAAATTACTGCCTCTTAAAATTGATATGGCTTCTTACCAAATCTCGTTAGAAAAACCAAAATAAACATAATTTTTTTTTAGACAGATAATAATTTAAATATTTTAAATGTATAATTCAAATAGGTATTATGTACATTATAATGGCAGATGAATGAAATGAATTTCACGCTAAAGAAGTTATTCTAATAATATTCAGGGTATGATAAAATACCTGTCCAAAGTCAGAAACTCGAGCTAGTGAATTACCTTATCAAGAACAAAGCTAAGAAGTCCAGCCTTCACGAGTCAGCTTCATTATTCCTAGTCTAGATTTCATTGAAGAACTAACTTTGGCGGCAATCCGTCCTCAGCACAAAGACGTAGATAGATAGAATTTATTACTTTACGAACTTTCCAGAAATGTCACTTTGCAAGTACCTCCGTCCGAAATAACTGCCTCTCTCGTCGATGTAGCGGTTAGCTCATGAGGCTGGTAGCTCACGATCCCGAGTTGGTCTGGGTTCAACTCCGCGCCCATATAAAGTAAGTGAATTTTTCTTTAAAATTTTTATTAGTGATGTGGTTTCTGATGCACCTGCTCTTAAAATTTGTCTGGTCCGATGTCGCCCGTCTCCGATTATGACAGAGAAATAATAACGAGTGGCAAGTGCTCTTGTGTTTGCACACATGTTTGCACACACAGTTGCATATCCATAATAACTCCTGCGCAGGCTATTTTCTCTAAGAATTGCCACTATGACAGAAACCAATTTAACATTATCAATATAATTGATTATATGCTATTAACTGATTATCCTATCAACTAATTTTGACAGGCCGGTTGGCGTGGATGTTAGATACTTTGCCTTTCACGCCGAAGGTTGTGGGTTCGATTCCCACCCAGGGCAGACATTTGTGTGCATGAACATGTCTGTTTGTCCCGAGTCAGGGTGTAATTATCAATATAAGTATATATTTACTAAAAATATATGTTTGAAATGCCTGAATAGGTTTGCGAGTACCAAATCACGCTTAAGCCTTACGTCATCAGTGAAACTGGCCATAAATAGATTTACTCAGAGCAGTCGTGTTTTTTATTATTTAATGATTAATGTCCTGAAATAACAAAAAAAAATTTAAGTATCATTTGAAGATCTATTATTTATCATGAATATTCATACATATATATAAAAAGAAAACAAATAGAAATAAAAAAAATGTTTCTTATGTTATTATTTTAAGACCAAAAATCATATTTTTATTATTGTAATTAATGTAAACAAACGAATAAATATTTATATTATAAAACAGCTTAAATATACCTTGTACTTGTTACTTAAAGTGTGTCAAATTATAAATAGGACTGAGTTCGATACCCGATGCAGGAAATCATTATAGGGTCAAACAATAGTCGACGCAAGAAACTATAGCAAATTAATTTAGGCGTTATATCGTAACAAAAAAAACTAAAAAACATATCATACTTGTTGTTCCATTAATTGTTATCATTATTCTCTATTTAGATTCGATAGAAACAATGAAGGTTTTGTCTGTTGAGTAATTACACTAAGCACGTTAAGCGAACCGTACTTAGTCCATTTATGTAAGATTTAAAAGTGTAGCCATTTTGCTTGGTAATAGGGCTATAAGAAACAGCCTGTAAATGTCCCACTGCTGGGCTAAGCCCTCCACTCCCTTTTGAGGAGAAGTTTTTGGAGCTTATTCCGCCACGCTGCTCCATTGCGGGTTTGTAGAATACACATGTGGCACGATTTCAGTGGAATTAGACACATGCAGGTTTCCTCACGATGTTTTCCTTCACCGTCAAGCACGAGATGAATTATAAACACAAATTAAGGACATGAAAATTCAGTGGTGCTTGTTTGGGCTTGAACCCATGATCATCGGTTAAGATTCATGCATTCTAACCATTAGGCCATCTCAGCTAGTTGCTAGTATAGCTATGTGCAAGCCTATCTGGGTAGGTACCACCTATTCTTATTCTACTATACTGCTATCGGTAAACAAGCACCTTCTCTACTGGACCTTCTGCTGACTTCTCACCCGGTGGAATATCAGGTTGTGGTTCAGGCTCCTCTTGGCTCTTCGGATCACAGCCTCATTTCTACCAGAGTGCCACAGGCCAAGCTGCCGCCACTAGCGGTATGCAAACGTCGCGTTTGGCACTATAAGTCGGCGGATTGGGACGGTATGCGCGATTACTATGCGTCGGTCCCTTGGAAGGAACGTTGCTTCAGTGGGAATGACCCGACAGCTAGTGCCGCTGCTGTTGCTGGCGAGATCATGCTGGGAATGGAATACTACATTCCTAGCTCAGATCTCGTCAGTAGGAGTACGCGTAACCGTTGGTTCACTCGTGAATGTGCCGATGCTGTATCAGCTAAGCAGGCGGCATATCGCAAGTGGATCAACGGCTGCATTAGCGGGGCATCTAACATTGACTCACTGAAAGCAAACTATAATAAAAATTCCAAGTCCTGTAGAAAGGCATACACGAGAGCGGATGCACAGCGCATTGTACAGATTGGTCATGATCTTGTTTCGCATCCTAGGGGCTCCCGTAGCTTCTGGCGTCTGACCAAGTCTGTGCAAAACAATTTCTGCCAACCTTCGCTGCCACCGCTCAGAAATCCGGACGGATCGCTAGCTCACAGTCCGCAAGAGCAAGCTGATCTCCTGGCTAAACTCTTTGCCGACAATTCCGTCATCGATGATTGTAGTGCAATGCCACCTACAATACCTGCATGTGGCCATACGATGCCTGACATTAAAATCAGGCAACGTGATGTGCGTGCGGAGCTGCAATCACTTGATGTACGGAAAGCTAGCGGTCCCGATGGAATACCAGCCATAGTGCTGAAGAAGTGCGCAGCGGAGCTGTCTCCTGTGTTAACGCGCCTGTTCCAACTTTCTCTCTCTTCGGGAAGTGTGCCGGAGGCTTGGAGAAGAGCTAATGTGCAAGCGGTTCCCAAAAAAGGGGATCGGTCTGACCCGGCAAATTATCGGCCAATAGCTATCACCTCAGTACTTTGTAAGGTGATGGAACGGATTTTAAACAACCAACTGATCCATTACCTAGAAGATCACTGTCTAATTAATGATCGTCAGTACGGGTTTCGACCTAAACGGTCCACAGGTGATCTTCTAGCGTACGTAACGCACCTCTGGGGTGAAGCTATCGACAAGCATGGAGAATCTTGCCAGCTTGTGAATTGCCAGCTTCCTACACAAGCGTAGCCTTCGTGTTTTAGTAGATGGTTGCGCTTCACAATTCTATGTTGTGAATGCTGGGGTCCCCCAGGGATCTGTGCTGTCTCCCACACTCTTTCTTTTGCATATCAATGATATGCTCTCCCTTGGGAACATACATTGCTATGCAGATGATAGTACAGTGCATGGTGGATACCACGGACGCGCAGTGGCTGGGCGGGCGGAAACTGAGGAGAGGCGGGAGAATCTTGTCATTGAACTCGATAGGACGTTAGATCTCATCGCCAAATGGGGCTCTGATAATCTTGTTGAGTTTAATGCCAAGAAAACACAGGTATGCGCTCTCACGGCGAAAAAGTCAACATTTTCCCCTCTTCCCTCCCTCTGTGGTACTCCGCTGGTGATGCAAAGCAAAATCGCCATGCTGGGGATTGACGTTCGCTGCGACCTTAGTCCAAGGGATTACATCGAGGCTGTTATAAAAACAGCTTCACGGAAACTTGGAGTTCTGAACAAGGTGCGGCGCTTTTTCACGCCACAACAACTGTGCCTGCTGTACAAAACACAGGTACGGTCTTGCGTGGAATATTGCTCGCACCTTTGGGATGGCTCCGCTAAGTACCTACTTGAGGCCTTGGACCGGTTGCAGCGACGTGCCGTACGCATTATTGGCGACGTAAAGGTCACAAACACCCTTGAACCTTTACAATTGCGTCGTGAGATAGCAACACTGAGCGCTTTCTATCGACTGTATCACGGCGAGTGCTCTGAGGAATTATTCTCTCTAATTCCTGCTTCCCCCTTCCTTCTTAAGTCCACGCGAGCTGGTTCTCGATGTCACCGCCTAACTGTGACATCAATTCCATCGCGAACAAAGAAATTTGGCAACTCCTTTCTTTGTCGCACTTCCAAAAAATGGAATTCCTTACCAGCTCACGTATTCCCCTCCTCTTACAACCCGGGTTCCTTCAAACGAGGCGTGAAGAGGCATCTTGCGGGCCGGCAGGGCGAAGGCGGCTAGTGCAGAACGTTTTTCCCGTCTGTACTGGCCGTCGTCGCGTTTGGACTCTACTACCACTTACCATCAGGTGGAGTAGAGTCATTTGCCCTCCCGGCGATATAAAAAATAAAAAAAAAAAACATCACTACTTAGTATTATTTCGGTTTGAAGGGTGAGCGAGCCAGTGTACAGAAGGATAACTTCTTAGTTCCAAGGGTTAGTGGTGATGGCTAACTCGAGGGTCTATTGGCGGATCAAGGCGGCAGTGAGAGCGGAGGAGAACCGGCCCCACCCACGTGAGGTTCGGACGTGGCGAGAGGAGGCCCGCGAGAGGGTATTCGCCGAGTGGTCGGAGAGACTGGGTGTCCCGGGTGCTAGCCGGGACCTCGTTGCGGCCATTCGGCCGGTGCTGAGGAAGTGGGTCGAGCGCAAGCACGGCCCACCCACGTATCACCTCACACAGCTTTTGACCGGCCACGGTTGTTTCGGCCGGTACCTGTGTGAGGTGGTCGGTAGGGAGCCGACGGTGGAGTGCCACCATTGTGGCGGAGGAGCCGTGGATACGGCGGAACACACGCGCGTAGAGTGCCCGGCTTGGGCGGAGCCTCGCGCGGTCCTATCCACGGCTGTAGGTGGGGACCTGTCGCTTCCGGCCGTCGTCGAGAAGATGGCCGGAAGCGAAGAGATCTGGGCGGCAGTGTCACGGTTCAGCGCATGTGTCATGTCGCAAAAGGAGGAGGCAGAGCGGGAGCGGGAGGACGACGTGGACTCGCTCCCGCAACGAAGAAGGAGACCTCTTCGACGGCGACGTGCCTTCGCAGGCCGGACGCTGCCGCAGAGTTAAGGTGTGGTTGGCGGCGGAGCCAGTCTGTTGATCCGCCGCGGGGCTTCAAGCCCTGACGCCCAGCCTCCAGTGGCGGACTCGGGGGAGTCCGTCACGTAACAGGACGGAGGCACAGAGAGGAGGGAGGCGCGCCCCAACATCCTGGCGCGCTCTCGAGATGGGTCGCCTTATGGCGACGACCGCTGGCGGGGTTGCGGTTGTAAGTCACAACGTTCCCGTGACCCCGCCGCCTTGCGGAGAGGCGGAAATCCGGGGAGGTTTTAGTGGGTAGGACGGTGGCCCTCTGCCCCGTGAGTCCCACATACCCGTCCCGGTCCCCCCGGACCGGGCGGCAGGCGTAAATGCCTTTCCTCCCCGAAAAAAAAAAAAAAAAAAAAAAAAAAAAAAAAAAAAAAAAAAGGGTTAGTGGTGATGTTTATAGTTAATCTTTCCTACAGTGCCTATAGGAATATATAAGCGTCTAATTTGAAACGAAAAATAAAGTAAATGTAATAGAGATTCTTAAGTTGCTTTGAAATCGATGATTACAACATATGCCAATTAATTTCCGCGGTTTTACATGCATGTGATGTGGTGTTACTGAGCCTATGTTCTTTTGTGTACCCATAACAATATGTATGAAAAATTTTATGATTATCGGTACAGTATTTAATACGTGAAAGCGTAACAAACAAATTCACAGTAATATTAATTATACACTTAATATTATATTTTATTTATAAAAATACAGAGACCAATTTGTTAAATTCAAGAGATGTTAATTATCACATCTGTTTTATTTTAATGATCACCTAATTATAAAATAGGATGAATAGAAAAAACTACAATGTCACATCTAGGCGCGTGGGGAACAGGTGGTATACCACCTGCGAGGCAGGTGGGGTTTGGTTCACCTTTACTGTTCAACTGGTAGGTTATGGTCATAACCTTTATATCAAGGTTTTTGTAACATCAAAATTAACACGTTTAACGAATTGAAGGACGTTTTTATTCGGTGCTAATTTTGAAGCTCGCATTTCAATTTAATTTTAATAAATTCTTCTTTTGTATGTTTTGACAAATATCAATTCCTGTTCAATACTGTTACCACAAACCCTAATTTGTTTTTTACATTGCGAGCTCTTGAGAAGAGTTCTGGCTCCAAGATTGGAGCACAGCAAGGGAGGGGCCACGGATGCGTTACTTCTTATAACTGTAACTAAGTAGACTGTGAGTAGACTGCAATGTGTATGTAAATAAAAGTAAACGCTGTATATAAGTACATAACTAATTACATCTATAATTATAATTTATTTGTTTATTTCTCCATTTATTATTTACATACTATTTATTTGATCACGAAAGAAGCTTACGAGTCAGCCAGTGTAATTACAGGTACGTCTTAGACGTCATGGTAACAATGCATTGCTGAGCCAGCGTCAGTATATATGGATTAATTTAACCACTGACCATAAAGTGACTGTCAGTATATATGACCACTGGCCGGCCAGTCATTCGTAATAAAAACAATTATGCAATTTACAAATAAATTCTTACGTCGAGTATAAAACTATAATTGTCATTAAAATGATCTGTTAACATGTAAACCGAACAAACAAACGGACTCATTTAAACATTAAATGCTACAATTAGCGATGATGATAATCACCCATTGATATTAACAATTCGCGTTTACTTTACACAAATGATACATTAATCTGTTATAATTGCTGTTCAATTATGAAATGTATTTAAAAAAAAATAAAATATATAACTTTCAGGATTTATAAAAAAATTTTCAATCGTTAACAAAGTTTCTTATAAATACAAATAAATAAAATTGATGTATCTGTATGAGATTTCAATAAAGCTTCTTTTTAAGTTAATATTTGTGATTTGCCAAAATTAAACTAATCATTTTATTGTTGTAAGACTATCGCTGCTATTTAATAATTTAAATATTTTATATATTATATAATGAGGTCGATATTATATACGCTAAATCTTTCAAAATTTATCATTACCTGAGTACATAAAAATGTTCCTTTCTTTGTTTGTCCTTTAACATAAACGTTTTATCTTGGTTATATATATACTCTAAGATATATAACATCCCGCGTATTGCGTTGTTAATTTTTCGCCAGTAGAAACATACGTGGAAATGACGGTAGCATTCTTACAGAACAGTAATAGTATGAATGTCCTACTGCTGGGCTAAGACCTCCTCGCCTTTTTTTAAAGAGAAGGTTTTAGAGCTTATTCCACCACGCTGCTCCAATGCGGGTTTGTGGAATAGTTTACAGAAATTAGACACATGCAGGTTTCCTCACGATTATTTTCTTCACCGTTAAGCACGACATGAATTATAACACAAATTAAGCACATGAAAATTCAGTGATGCTTGCCGGGGTTTGAACCTACGACCATCTGTTAAGATTCACGCGTTCTTATCACTAGGCCATTTCGGTTTTCTGATAGCATTTCTAGCAGCAATTAGGTAGCATTTTTTCCCCATTCAAACACCTTTGTGTTGTGACTATTTTTAATTTGATTATACATATTTTATTGAATTCCTTAATGTAAATATAGTTAAAAGTTAAAATTTATAATATATGGACTTATTTAATAAATGCTATTAAGCCGATAACACTTCGACTTTTATGAGCTAATTTTCATGTTTATGATAATTAGTTATATTTATTTGATGAAAATAACTTTAAATAATTGGTACCATTTAACCTTCAGTATTGACTCTATATATGTAAAGGCGAACGCAAATGGGATACCCGATGAAAAGTGGTAGTGGTGAACACATTTGTGCTGCAAAAAATATGAATCGTATAATCGCCAATGCGCCAACAACTTTGGGAACTAAGAGGTTTTCTACCTTGTACATGTAACGTTGCACTTGCTCAGTTTAATAATACGCTGAAGTTATAGACCCTACAGCTGTTAGCATCCATAGTGTATAAATGATGAATGCCTTTTAAACTGTCAATGTCATTGGGTACAGGTGACCACATACCATCAGCTGAGCTATTTATTTGTGTTTTCATTAATAATGTATAACATTTTTTTCATCTATTTTTTTGTAATTAAATACAAAACAGTTAATTCCAATGCTATATCGTTTAGGTGCACCTTACGTATTGTCTATATATGGAACGATGCGCGTGCGCACCTGTCACGGCGCGTGCTGGAAGCTGGGTTTGGTGTGGTGTAAGGTAAAAGAGATAGTTTAATTTTTTTTTTTGTTTTATTTAAAAACATAATTATTATTTTATTTTACAGCATTTGTAGTATGGAATGTATTTTTCGTAAATATTTTCCAAAAAACTTATGTCGGTATGAAATTTTAGTGCGTGTATTCTTAAAATCGTGTATAACTATGATTATAATGTCAATATAATATGCGACATATTTTACTGACATATTGTACTTGGTATTGTTGTGTTCCGGTTTGAAGGGTGAGTGAGCCAGTGTAATTACAGGCACAAGGGACATAACATCTTAGTTCCCAAGGTTGGTGGCGCATTGGTGATGTAAGCGATGGTTAACATTTCTTACAATGCCAATGTCTAAGGGCGTTTGGTGACCACTTACCATCAGGTGGCCCATATGCTCGTCCGCTTTCCTAATCTATAAAAAAAAATCACTTCCTGATATTTCTCGTTTTCTGCGTTGTTTTCTGGGTTCTTAAATAAAAGCCCCACTGTGACTTGTAAGTTAAACAATTAATTTCTTCAACATTTCAAACACGCTAAGGGTCACACAGATTATTTAAATCTTTTTAATTAATATAAATACGTCAATGAATAATTCGTCGTGGAGTCCAATCCAAACTTTAACATTAAGCATAACCGATCATTTGTTATGAGCTTGCAATAGTAAGATAAAAATGATGATGCTGTTTGACGATAAAGACATGCACACACATTAAAATAACGTAAAACAATTTATAGACAAAGTATTAGGGATACAATTATAATTAAATTTAAAGAAAATGTTTGTCCTTTTTGTATATCGAAGCTTTATCTGATTGTGTTGAAACTTGGGTGAGGTGTTCTGTGTGCGCGCTCAATGGTGCCTGGCTAAAAAAACCGAGTTTTTTTCGTCTTGTTTGTCCTTCAATAAAAGCCGATAAATCCGTGCGAAGCTGAATCGAGTAGTTAGATGTTAATAAAAATATAGTAGTTTACAGTTTCATAAGCTTTATAAACTCTTATAGCTTAATAAAAATATATTTTTTAACATAATACATTTTAAATAACAACTTACTTTATAATAAGGTGACGTCATTAAACATGGTTATTATATTATTGTCTATTAATCAGAATGCCATAAGAAATCGTGTTATTTCTGTAAAAAATACATACAATAACACTTGCGTGGTGATGATGGCGAATATAACACACTATGTTTGAGCCGGTTGACGCGGTTGGTAGATACTTGCCTGTCACGCCGATGGTTATGGATTCGATTCCCACCTATGACAGACATTTGTGTGCATGAACATGTCTGTTTGTCCTGAATCTGAATGTAATTATATATATAAGTATGTATTTACAAAAGAATATATGTTGTATATCAGTTGTCTGGTTTCCATAGTACAAGCTCTGCTTAATTTGGGATCAGATGGCCGTGTGTGAATAATGTCCCAGGATATTTCATTTATTTAATGTCATACTGTGGGGATGTAGAAGTCTTCCCGAGGGAATATACACCAGAAAATGGGCAGCAGCGTCTCTCTGAGTATTATGACCAACTTTCTTCGAGCACCAACCCGTCTGCCAAGCGTGCAGATAATATCATATAGTCCCCAAGGATAGACCCAACATACAATAAGACAACCTCAATTTTTTTGAAGAAAAAAATAAATATAACTTGAATTAAAATAAAGCCCCCATACGTTTTGTATCAATTATCTATCACGTTAAATTATTTTACGCCATAATAAACTGATGGAAAAATAGTATTAGAGATGAAAATGTTTAAAAGTAACGTAACAGTTTAAAAATAATAGTTTGTCTAGACTTAGTACAAAAATAGATTAAATACAGAGTATTATGCTTGTGTATTAGTTAACGGACTTTTTTATGTGATATATCTTTAATATAAAGTAAAAACCAAGCTGACGTGTCACTTTTAAGCGACTGTAACAAAGTAAGTACTTATGAACGTTGTTAAAGTAAATATTTTATTAATAAAACATTATTATTAGTAACTAGTATTCATTATGTTAGTTAAGGGGGGATTGTTAAGGGGATATTTTATATATTCTTCCTCGGGGTTCAAGGTTGTTTTGTACCAAATTTCATCAAAATCGGTTCAGTGTAGCCGTTAAACCCAGCAGACAGACAGAGTTACTTTCACATTTACAATAATAAGTATTTAGTACTTTATTGACCTTACTTAATTATACAATGATTAACGTATGTGATTATATGTATGTTTTGTCCTTGTCTAATATCAGTGATTGTGTAATTAAATTACTATCGGTGGGAACTTAACTGACATATGTATTCTTGTATATTATAATGCTTTGTGTCATCTCATTGTATGTTTGCTGGCTCAGATGCTAGAATTTAATCTTAACCGAAGACTGCGCGTTCAAATCTAAGCATTATTGAAATTTAGAGTGGTTCATTTAAACGTGTATTGTTATGTTCCGGTTTGAAGGGTGAATGAGCCAGTTTAATTACAGGAATAAGGGACATATCATCCCTAAGGTGGGTAGGTTGGTTGGTAGGCGCATTAGCGAAGTAAGCGATTGTTAACATTTCTTACAATGCCAAAGTCTATGGGCGTTGGTGATTACTTACCATCAGGTGGCCATATGTTTGGCCGCCTACCTATTCTATATTATAAAAATAACAACCAAAACAACAAGATATTATCTTTGTTTCCAATTGCTAAAGTTCAAGTGTGCAAAATTAGCTGTAATAGTTAACTTGATGATGGTAATATCCTCCTGACAGATTTCATCCACGACGGTCAATCTCATATTATAGTGCAGTGTGTGCGCAAGAACAGATACACGCTCACTCTCAGAATCCAATGGGACAGCAATCCGACACGAACGGAGAGAGTTTAGGTGCAGGACTATCGGCCTTCCGTGTTTTCCGAGGCTCGGGAAGCCCTCTTCCAACTTTTTTTATAGAATAGGAAGGTGGAACTTTCAGACTCCGGGCTGTTACTGAGAATCTTCAACAGAAATAACTTTTTATTTTTTCGACCTGGAAATTGAACCGAGGATCTCGGGATATGGCCTTATATCCAGCCACTAAATCAACGAGGCAATCAAAAATTAACTTAATCAGGTCATAAAGAATAATTTATTACATTATTCGTTTACAAATCGCTTAGAACTCGTATCATGTTCGTCAAATGTTGCGCGTTTGGTAAGAACTTATAATTACCTATAATGACACCTGTTTGCTATTTTATAAGTAGCAGCTTTCCGCCTATTTTAAATTCTTCAACAGTATATATACATATTATATATAATGAGATGGCCCAGTGGTAAGAACAAGTGAATCTTAACCGATGATCGTGGGATCAAACTCGGGCAAGCCTCACTGAATTTACATGTACTTAATTTGTAATTATAATTCATCTCGTGCTATACGGTGAAGGAAAACATTGTGAGGAAACATGCATGTGTCTAATTTCACTGAAATTCTGCCACATGTGTATTCCACCAAACCGCATTGGAGCAGCATTGTGGAATAAGCTCCATACCTTCTCCTCAAAAAGGGAGAGGAGGCTTTAGCCCAGCAGTGGGATATTCACAGGCTGTTACTGTAAATGCTGTATATGTATATATATCAATAACAAGATAATCAATATTATTTTAGTTCTATTACTACTGTTAGGATTTATAAAATAAATTATAGTTTTACTTAATTTAACACAAAAATACAAAAATGACTTAAAATTTAAAGTAATACACATTTTAAAGAAATTTTATGCAATAAAATTAGATTAATTGCTTTTTACAGCAAATAAATCAATTGCGATATCAAAAACGTTTTATTGATCACAGTTACTGCTTTTGTAATTTTACCTGCTGGTGGTCTGCTGGTGGTCAGATGTTTTGTGTAGTACCAGCGTTAGCTATCAGACTGTAGTGTAGTGAGTCCAAACGCAACATAACCCCGTTCCTTCTCTGACCTTAATTTGTGTTTATGATTCACTACGTACTCTCAGCGTTGCAGCGCAATCCGATTTCGAGCAGTCTGGTGGAGTAAGCTCCAAACATTCTCATAAAAAAAGGAGAGGAGGCCCAGCAGTGGGACATACACAGGCTGTCACTGAAGACTTATTTAAAGTTGTTAATTATGAGTGCTGAACGATGAAAGCATTGTTGATTCCAGTGTGTTGTGAATTGCTAACTGGATAACATTGTGACAACTAATTAAGATGAATGCAATATTTATATAGTAACAACCTGTGAATGTTCCACTGCTGGGCTAACCTCTCCTTTTTTTAAAGAAGTTTATACGTATTGTTTTATCTGTAAATGGATGTTACAATTATTTGTGAAAATAAATCTTTAACAAGAGTTAGTCGCTTTAAAACAGAATTATAAATAGCAAACATTTATTTATGTCCTATTCATTGATTTGATCCAAATTAATGTTGTTTTTTTTGTGTTATAACCACATTATACGTATTTTCCTTCTCAAAAGCTCAGAGACTACTCCAGTTAATTGGAATCCCATCGACTTTTGTTACTGCCGTTTTTTTTTTCAAGTCTTTAATTAGCTCGCGAGAGAGCTATCTCTCTGTCTCTTTCTAGGTAATTTGTAGGCAAATTAATGAAATGGTAACTTGAAGTGGAACTAATGATAAGTTAATTTGATTGCCCGACAATATAAAAATAATTAATAAATATAGAAAATAAAAATATAAGTCAAATTATAACCACTGCGGTGTGAGTGTTTGATTGTCATGAAGACATTAGGAAGTCAATAAAGTTTCTTGGTTTCCTATTTCCAATGTTAAATTTAGATATATATTTTAAATATAGTCGATAATAAGTTCACAGATATAATGAATAATGAAAACTAAATGACAAATAAATTTAAAGCTTAAATGAATGAGTTTTATTATATTATACTGTTCGTGTAAAAATCGTATTTAACATAAACTTTTATTTTACCAAAATATATATAACAATAATAATAGATTATTAATTTAAATTAAGAAAGATTGCTTATTAAACTCATTTAAAACTAAACTCGTTGAATACATTATGACAAATCTGAAAAAAATAAGAAAAAAAAATCAGCTAGAAGAACCAAGCAATCGTATTAACACTTTGTATTTACTGACTTATATATTTTTTATATAATTAAGTTCTTGCATTGTCCTCATAGAAGTTACACGTTATGTCTTTATATGAAAATAAATATATCTTTAACCTTCTTTTTATAAATTGTCCATAAAATTCATTTAATTTGGAGATCCATTCATTTTTGACTCCTTTCTTTGTCGCACTACCAAAAAATGGAATTCCTTACCAGCTCACGTGTTCCCCTCCTCTTACAACCCGGGTTCCTTCAAACGAGGCGTGAAGAGGCATCTTGCGGGCCGGCAAGGCGGGGACGGCTATTACAGAACATTCTTCACGACTGTACTGGCCGTCGTCGCGTTTGGACTCTACTACCACTTACCATCAGGTGGTGTAGAGTCATTTGCCATCCCGGGGCATATAAAAAAAAAAAGATTCACTTTAGTGTAAAAACACTTGTATTAGAAAGACTCGCGCCTACATAACAAAAATATTTTTAAACTATAAGTATTACTGATGGTACAGCTTTCTGCAAGCCCGTCTGGGTAGGTACCACCCACTCATCAGATATTCTACCGTTAAACAGCAGTACTTGGTATTTTTGTGTTCTGGTTTGAAGGGTGAACATCTTAGTTTCCAAGGTTGGTGGCGTATTGGTGATGTAAGCGATGGTTAACATTTCTTACAATGCCAATGTCTATGAGCGTTGGTGACCACTTACCATCAGGTGGTATGTGACTTCATACTGACCGTTACGCCGGACACGCCTTTGAAAGGAGACTATCGAACTGTGTGTGTAAAGACTGGTGCACTTTTAATCTCACTCTCCTACTTCAATGGGTTGGCAAACCGGTAGGATAGAGTATTCAAGCGCAGGAATATGAACCTTTGTTCTTTTCGACGGCAGCATTAACAATGCTGAGACGGTATGCGCAAGCTATCCCGTTACACCTCCTGAAAGAATGGGTACCGCTGGTTTTTTTTAGTGGAATAATGAGATCCACATCGCGTGGTGTTAACACTGCCAACTTGCAAACTTCAGGCTACTTCTGAGATTTTCTTAGCAGAATAAGTCAACTTCTTTTTATTAAACGCCTTAAACCAGGGTTATTGATATCTGATACCTGCCAGTACTGCTATTATAAGAACTCACTTCGATACTTACTCGTGAAATGTTGACAACCGACTTATGGTGATATACTATTTTGATGCGTGTATTCTTGGAAATGTTTTGATTATTATGGTCAATGTCGCAAATCACTTTCTGACATTTTACGACCGTTTTCTGCTTTAAATGTCGAGTTTGTTCTTACAGAATAGACCTACCTACTGAAATATATCAATAAAACCAAAGGTGTACGGAATTTCAGCTCAATCGGTTGTATATTTTAAAAAACAGGTGCATGAATTGACTCACACACTTACAGGCTAAATTGAATAAAACTTTTAAAATCGTAAACATTAAATTAATTGGTAATGAAAGTAGGTCACTCCATACCATTCGTCATGTAGGGTAGATGTAAATTTTCACTACATTAAAACTACGTTTACTTTTTATTGGAACGACACATTTATCATTCAATCATAATGTAAAATGTTATATATGTATTTCAGGGACTGTGTGATTTAACATGATTCGCTTACGACTATATTACTCTGAAGACAAGGTGCGGTCAGGACTCTGGTGAAACGAGCACAAATAGCAACTACCGAGAATATTCTAGACTTATCCTAAAACGATCATCCATAAAAGAGATGTCCCGATCATGAAACGAAATGAACTTTATTTCTCTCAATACAAAGAAAACAATTTACAGGTAAGTTAATTAATAAAAATGAAAACGTTTTACAAAGTATACATCCCTTTGTGAGAGTCTGGTATATACAAGTGTAACTGTTTTACAGATCACCAGGCTCCCACTCCCACGGACCGATATAGTGGTAGTAATTATTATTGATTAAAATTGAATCATGGACAGACTGGTCTCATATCATTGAGAACAACCAAAGAGTACCGAATCCCATGAAGACCAAACACCTCTCAAAGGAAAAACGATACCACAGAATGTACCAAGTCAATGAAAAAGTCATCAATAATCATAAAATTTCGCACTAATAGAAAAACAGGTCCGTGGAGCTCAACTATCTATTAAGAACTGCTTTACTATTGCTTTGTAAAGCTGTTAATTAAAAACAATTTAAATATTGGTTATTAATCCATTTATTCATTATCCCTGTGGTAAGAACGCGTGAATCTTAACCGATGATCGTGGGTTCAAACCCGGGCAAGCACCACTGAATTTTCATGTGCTTAATTTGTGATTATAATTCATCTCGTGCTTTACGGTGAAGGAAAACATCGTGAGGAAACCTGCATGTGTTTAATTTCACTGAAGTTCTGCCACATGTGAATTCTACCAACCCGCATTGGAGCAGCGTGGTGGAATAAGCTCCAAACCTTCTCCTCAAAAAAAAAAAGAGGAGAGGAGGCCTTTAGCCCAGCAGTGGGACATTCACAGGCTGTTACGGTTATTGGTTATTATATGCTGTATGAAAATCGACGAATGTTAACCCCGTGCTTATCCATATGTCAGATAATATGGTAAGCGGCACATTGATAGAGTAAGCATCAATTTAGTCTACCTACCGTTTGTTACACAGCATATATGGCAATATGTGTGCTTTCCTGAGTAAATAAACAAGAATATATTTAAAAATATATTTTTTAATTTTTCTTTCTTTTGAAAATGTAAAGGGTATTATATCAAAAAGAATCCCTGTACAAAATTCGAATGGCAATATTACTTGAAATGAGAGAAAATATATTTGATTTTTTTTTTTGTGTACAACTTTTTTATTGTTATTATTATCTGGGTCATACAGTATGAGGATAAAATTCATCGCGCTGCAGTAAACATGTTGTGTCCAATTAATTTCTATGGACGAATGAACGGCGCTTCCTGACGTCCTTTTGTGTGGTCTCGGTATGTGCTGGCTTTATATGCGGTTTTTTTTATTTAAATTAGTTTTCGATCATTTTTTTTTTTCATTTATATTCTTTATGTGAGTTAAATAATTAATCACACCGAGATTAATTCCCGATATCTGTTTAATTGTGATTACAATTTTTTTTTTTTTTATAGAATAGGAAGGCGGACGAGCATATGGGCCACCTGATGGTAAGTGGTCACCAACGCTCTTAGACATTGGCATTGTAAGAAATGTCAACCATCGCTTACATATCCAATGCGCCACCAACCTTGGGAACTAAGATTTTATGTCCCTTGTGCCTGTAATTACACTGGCTCACTCACCCTTCAAACCGGAACACAACAATATCAAGTATTGCTGTTTTGCGGTAGAATATCTGATGAGTGGGTGGTACCTACCCAGACGAGCTTGCACAAAGCTCTACCACCAGTAACAAGTTAATTTTAAAGTTAATTGTTACCACCAGTAACAATTAACTTTAATAGAAATAAGGCTTTGATAGGTGTAAATTTTCACCATTATTTTTATTTGTTGTTTTTTTTTTCAAATTCGAAATTCAAAAAATATAACATTTCATATTTCATTTTTTAAATAAATATAAACATGGCGCTGCTTTTTGGAACTACTGTCAATTAAATGTCATAAACGAAAGGCTTAATTTTCAATCCTAATATTATCCGTCGTTATTTCTCAAACGAAACACCACGAATAAATTACGGAATTACAGTAATTACAACGAAAACATTAATTAGCGCCCAATCATAGTCGACATTGGGGTTCTAATCAAAGGGCTCGCTTCATTACGTATCATTACAAGATCAATATTTACATAAACACGTATAATATTCAAATCATGAGCCTCATTACTCGCTCAACAACTGTGGTACGAGTGACGCCAAAAAATTTTATAGATTTTCGAACCAGGGTAGCATATCACGTAGGTTGCCATGTATATGTAGCTTTATTTTATGTAATTCATTTTTTTTATTTATTCTATTTTGCATTCCGAAAACTATTTAGTACTCCCACATAAACTGACTGGTAAATAGTTATTTAAGCATTAATCATGTCTTTTATTGTACAACTCATCGTTTGAAGCAGTAGGTATAAATGAAAAGCAGGACGATATAATCACGCTTATTATTTAGTATGAATTACACTTTTTCATAACCTAGCGTTGTGTATACAACCTAACGTTACATACGTTCGGCTAACTATGTGGGTAGTAGTAGTAAAAACCTCACTCCAAAATGAGCTAGCAGGGCAATGTATGCTTTATTCACTCTACCGGAGGCTGGCTCGCCTTCATGGTTGTATGGCATGCTGTCATTGGCTAAGGCGGTGTGACATAACACGTTAATATTTCTTATTTTTTGTCAGTATTTCTCATCTTCATCACCTCCAAACAATTGAAGCTATGATGTAGCGTTTGTATAAAAACTTTGGCCATCACAGACATCGGGCAGATGTGATATTTCAGATACAAAATGAACGGTTGTCGTAAAGTTTGTAATTAAAGAAAACCAATACATATATATATATATATATATATATAGTAAAATAAACAAAAACACAGCATCATTAATGAAAGAAATATACTTTCCTTATTATTGCAATAAAGACGCTGTAGGAAGAAGGAAGCAGTGGCGAGAAGGGTATTACGGCAGAAGAGCGTTACGCCGCTTGCCGTCACGGCACGACATGAGTCTTACTCCCAAGGCGCGCAAATGGTTATTTTACATTAAAACGCTCCCAAAAAATTGACAATGGTACTGAAACTAGTCAAAATCTTGTACCATACATTGGAAGTCAGGATATTAGTCGATAATATTCCTCAATAGATAAATATAGGGTCTAATTAACATTGATTCTTGTTGGATAAGCTTAGTAATCTTTGATCGCTTAGCAAGCAAGCTACTCCTTTAAATTTAAATGATTGATTCTATATAATTATTATATAATATTATAATGAGATTTATGGTTTATTGGATCAGATTATCTTTACTAATATTATATATAAATGCGTTAGTGATTTTATTTGTTAAGTTTTCGCTTCTCAAATACTCAAATGATCGTTATAAAATTTTGCATGCGTTTTCCGGGGGGTATAAATGGGTATAGGACACATGGGCAAAACGACGGACGGAATTTAGTATTATTACAAATGCAAAAGCAACTCTGTATGTTGGTTTGTTATCACGACTAAACTACAGAACTGATCGAAATTATAATTCGACAGGTGTAGCTGGAAAAAGACCTGGAAAAAGACATAGGTATATAGTCTAGATACCAATTAATCTATGGGAAAAATTAAAGTAACGCTGTTGGGATCAAGGGCAACGTTAATCTTACTAACCATACTTGTCAGTAGGATATTGTGCAAGCCTGCCTGGGTAGGTAGCTCGATTATTCTACCGCCTAACAGCAATTATTTGGTAAGCTGTGTTCAAGTTTGAAAGGTTAATGAGCCGCTGTAGTTCCAGGTACAAATATAACATCTTAATTTCAATAAAAATCTCTTTTATTGTTCTTATTCTTAATTAATCATAATATGCCTTCGTATATTGAAAAAATAAAATAAAAATATATATAAATGCGAGTGTTCAGAAATTTATTATTCAAAGTAGTTCTCGCGAATTAAAATATTCTATGATATAGCTGATTATGTCCTGAAAAACAATACTATGTTCATTCTTAGTTAAAATCGTTGTCAAATTCTAAAACTAAGGCTGGTATGTCTGTCAAGTAATGCCGTCTCTATCGCTCTCACAAGAAATCCAATTGCTTGTTTCACTTACAAAAGACACGTGACATTAATTTTTTTTAATAGTACGATCATCTGTTGCCGTTTTTTATTTGAAATTCGATCAACTTTTTTGTGCTTATCTATGGCACGGTTGATTACGCAAATATTTTAAATGTTCACATATTAATATATAAATATTAAGATGGTCTATGTTTTCTTTACTTATAAATTTAAGTCACAGTTATTAAGATAATTATAACTATATTAGTATAGTCTTATCGGTTTTCTGAAGTACAACATTCCAAATCGGTGGTCCAACCATTTCATATTGTAAAATGATGGCTTAAAGTTTTTATAAGAATGCATGAACAAATTTATTTTAATTTGATTTTAATACACATTACTTATGGTATTTTGGCAATATATAATATATAGTATATGTTCTAAATAATTACGATGAATGCATCTTCCTTTTGTACATAATATATGAAACCGGCTTACCGGTTAAGATGTCAGGGTATTTTTGTATGTATGTACATAAAAAAACTTAAAATAAGATTTTCTTTTATTTATAATTAGATTGGCTGCCTGGGAAAAGGCCCACTTGATGGTTAATGGTAACCACCGCTTATTGACATTGGTGCTGTAACAAATGTTAACCATGCCTTACATTACCAATGCGCCACCAACTTTTGGCTCCCCTTTGTATATCCCTTGGAACTGTTATACTGGCTCACTCAGTGCGTCAAGGCAAATTCTAGTATTCGCCCCCAATGACCGGTGACGCTGTAAAGGCCAATAGGGCCAACAGTATACACACGAATCAGAAAAAATCACTCAGTACTGTTAAGCGGTAAAATAACGCAAACGAATGTTACGGTATGGTATCTCTCTGTAGAGAAAAATGTTATTTAAATAATGAAAAATAAAATATTTTATGCACAAGCAACGAATTTTTTTTTTTCTCTACCAATAGAGATTGATAGGTAAAATCATTAAATAAAGTAAATATTTACAAAAAAACATTTTCTTTTAAGAATTCTTGCTTTAATTTATAACATTAATATATATATTGTTCACAGACAGAAAAAGGACGTTCATTTATAGAGGCAAACTTTTTTTTATTTTTACATAAGCCTTTTTATTTAATTTCACATAATAGCAAAATGGCAAAGATGATTCTTTGGACTCTGATTGTGGATGTTCATTTCTTTATATTTACATTAACAATAGAAAAAGATCAGCCATGTTGTAAATTGTCAATAATAACCTGTAATTGTATCTACAACATTACTATATCTAGAGTAATAGCCTGTGAATGTCCCACTGCTGGGCTAAGACCTCCTCTTCCTTTTTGAGGAGAAAGTTTGGAGCTTATTCCACCACGCTGCTCTAATGCGGGTTTGTGGAATAATTTACAGAAATTAGACACATGCAGGTTTCCTCACAATGTTTTCCTTCACCGTCAAGCACGAGATGAATTAGAAAAATATCAGCCATGTTGTAAATTTTCAATAATACTATAATAATAACTTGTAATGGTATTTACAACATTACTATATCTAGAGGTACTAATAAAATCACTTTTCAATAACAGAATTTATTCCAAGACGCCATTTTTTATCGATTTGATTGATATGCTTAGAAAAGATTTGCGTCACGACCGAGAACTTTTCAAATTAATGTTGAATGTAGTTACATAAGTTAGTGATTTCTTTTTATTTTGATAAAGATGACATGTTGGTTGTGATATGTTCAAAGGTGAAAAATTTCCAATATTTTAAGAACATTGAGAAAATAAAATATCTATAACTTATCATATGCATATATTTAATTATGATGTAGTATATTATACTACTACTAAATAATTTTATATTTAATAATTTTATATAAATAATTTTACATAAGAATTATTTATATTAAATATAGAATATAGAAATAAAAAATAAAAATAGATGTGTACAAATCATGACCGCGTGGAATGATGGCAAGAATGCTAGCAGCATTTCATATTTGAATAGAAATTCCGATCCTCGCGAGAGAAATAAAACAACCCTTATAGTGCAGGCAGTGGGGATTTTTGCCTCGCAAAAGGTGGTGTTTGCACAAACTTCTTTTGTTGGTGTGGAGTACTAACCTAAATGGCATATTTCAAAATATGATGAAAAATTCAAGTTTGTGACCTTGAAGTGTTGCCGTTCGCGCCGCCATTTCGAATGGAAATTGTCAAAATCTCTTTTTTTAAGTACCTCAACGGTTGATCCAACGATTAAAAACGTTCAACACTCGAACACTCCAACTCGAAGAGAATAAAATTTCACACAATTTTCGTTTCAATATTTTTTGTAAGTCTCATATGTATCGAGTTATAAATCGTAAAAATGGATAATTTTTAACAAAATCGTCAAATTAGTTTTCTTTGAAAGAATAAATAACATTTTATTATGTTTACCGCTTTTTCACATCAAAATAAGATTATACGACGAAATGTATTCCAAATGGAAATAGCTACTATTAATAATATAATATTCAGCATGAGCATTTCAATTCGTTCAATAATTGTTAATATTGTATATGAAGGAAAGTGCTATTACTAACATTCATAAAATCATACGCAATAAGCCAGCACGTGGAAAAAGTGTTCAATATTCAAAGAATGTTGAAAACGTTTTACAAAAAAAAAGAATCATTTACACTTGAATTTGGAACAATTAAAAACTCATTCCAGCGGAAGGAGCGATTGCCGCCATTTATAAGTTGAATTTCACTTCGATATTTTTAATCTGTATAAAATATTGGCATAAAAACTGGCGGGAAATAAAATATTCACATTTAAAACAGAAACGTTTTGTCATAATGTAAAGTATGACTTAAATAAAAAAAAATGCATTGAAATATTAATAATTCATTTTCTTTTTTCAGTGTGTGATTTAGTATTGATAATTTTGCTCCTTGATTTATTGTGTCACATATTACTTTATCTATTTATCTTTACTCGAGGCAAAGGTAGAATGACAATCGACCTGAAATTGATATTTTTTATCAGTCATTTAAATTAGCGGGTTTAAGAAAAAAACATGTTAAAATATATGAAATACATTTTTATTTGTGTGCATTATATAAAACAAGTCTATTGATACTATTTTTTAATGTATTTGTATTTTTGTACATAATAAAATTTTAATTTGGATTATTGGAATGTATTGGAAAATATTAAAATACATTATATATTATTATTTTGGTATATTAATTAACCATTCAGTGATGAGTTCCCTGTATGTTTGAATGTGCGTGATTTTTTCACATTGAAGACTTCTTAATATAATAATAATAATAATATCCGGGGACATTTTTCACACACGGCCATCTGATCCCAAATTAAGCTTGTACAAAGCTTGTGCTATGGAAACCAGACAACTGATATACTTATATAGATAATTACACCCAGACTCAGGACAAACAGACATGTTCATGCACACAAATGTCTGCCCTGGGTGGGAATCGAACCCACAACCTTCGGCGTGAAAGGCAAGTGTTCTACCAACCACGCCAACCGGCTCGTCGATATACATATATATATATATGTATACAGGTAATATTACAAAGTGAGACTTTAAAAATAATTATAATTAATAAATTATAAATCTAATGGTATCTTACACATCTACATTAAACATTGAGAAATAAACTATAAGTAAAGTTTTCTCATGTAATGCAATTCTCAAATCTCGTATCCATAAACAACAGAAATAGTTCACCATAGTTTATAAGAACCACCATAAAGAACGCGCTAGATATTATCATATGCGGTTTCAACCCTTTTACAAACTGTTTCGTATCATACATTTAGTTTAATTTAAATTACAATGACTTGATAATTTATGAGGAATCATTGTGATAGTTTACGCATAGGTCCGCTCTGGACGTACGCCTTTTGTTTCGTTCCCTGCATTGCGGTCATCCTGCTTCTAAATCACGCTAATGAAGTTTTCTGTTTTATTTGTTATATAATGAGATATCCAAATCAGAATTGAAATTATCTAAATAAATACAAATATAAAACAGCCATCGCACAAATTATTCGCATCAAGAAGATCGCGTTGAAATGATAGCAACATTATAAAAACCGTTACATCACAAATTTGCTGGACGAAAAATTCAAGCGAAATAAAAATACTGTATGATATATAAAGATTAGGTAATTAGTTCACAATTACACAAAAAGTATATGTACAAACACTTTTGTAAATATAAAATCATATATATATAATATATAACGTAATAACAGTTTCGCGCTGAAATGTTTCTCTCATTAAATGTATTTGCTTTGCTTTTGAGCTAATCTGTCAGAACATACTGTACGCAGAACTCCGAAACTCGCCGCAGAACTCAGTATCAGAATTTCTTAAATTCTTTAACTAAAATAATCATAATATTTGCATTAAAGTATTTAACCATTGCAATAACAGATATCAAATGGGGAATCGAATGACAAATTTGTTATGTACAGAATAAACGGACTAAATTTTTTCGTTCTCAAAACATTTCAACAAAAACAACTTTCGTTTGAATGTTAGCTTGGTGCCATATTACTTCTGAATAACCACACCGAGTGAAGTCCCTCCCTTTTCCTATATAAATCTTATTAATGAAAAAGTGCCTTAAAATAAATATTTAACTAAATTCAATTAGCTACTAACTTTTTCAATTTATATCTAACGGTATAAAGATTCTTTGAGATCAGTCAAAAATATCTACAAATAATTCAAAGGAGTTTTTATTCGTTATCAGAATCATTAGTTTTAATAACAATTTCAGTATTAGTATCATTTTTTAATTTCTGCAATAATTTCATAACCTCTATCCTAAATTCTATTTTAGCACTATCAGTTAACGTCTTAACAGTTGGTGTTATTGATGTGAAGAATGCCCTGTCTTCATCCTCCTCACGATTTATCATTTTACTAAAAATGTTAACAATTGTATCATTTTCACTACAATCTAAATACTCCTTCAACTCGTGTCTAGGCTTTTTCGCTTGAGGTTCATTAACATCGACATCTACAAATGAGGATTCATTCAACCATATCTCCGGTTCACCGTCCATAGATTGTTCTTCTAAATAATCCTGGGCGTCTTGTCTGTCCCCCAAAATGACTGGGTCTAAGAATGACATAGCCTGCGAATATATGTACGGTCTTCTTTTTGGACCTCTTATTGATTTCACGTACGCATCTCTTATATTAAACCATTTTTTAGATATTTGTTGACCTGAAAAAGTTTTGGACAACATTAAATTAAAACTTTATAGTAAATAGACGAGTTTGGTTCTTAAGTTTTAATTAAATATCGAAATCTTTAATGTCTGTCAAAATTAATTAAGATAAAAGGTAAATAGACCTTTAACCTTTATACATTAAAGTTATCAATTTGTTAAATATGATGATCACTCAATATAGTCTATTTAATTCCGAAACTTATTTTAAAAGAATGAGGTCTTTCTAGACGTGCGACTCTAATAAGCCTTATTAGAAGATGTTCTTGCCTTTTCCCCAGTTATGATGAAGGATTTAAATCATAATAGACTATTCTTTTTATAGCTTACTAGTGGTTGTCTTAAATTTAGTAAGCGAAGAGTTTTTTGAACAGCTATTCCAGCGCTAAGAATCAGTACATCAATATGTTCTAGCTTGAATTAAAGGTGTGTGTTATTTAAATGGAATTTAAATTAAGTATCTATGGGTTGGAAACTGAATGTAACGACTTACTGTCAGGTACCTCTTGTATAAAAATAAACTTTCTATATTTGAATTTCCGTTGTTAATTAATTCGATAAATTTGTTATCCAAGTTCAGTTTTATTAAGTATAATGCTTAGCTTTCTATATTATATATATATATATATATATACTGGAGTTAGCGCCATGAAAATTTGCTTTTACACGGTAAGTTGGTACTAAGTTAGGATTTTTGAAAATTTAAGATGTTGGAAAAGGGGATGAATATTTGTATGAAAATCCTTCATTTTTAAAGAAAGGGCTAATTTAAGAAAGAGGTAATTGGTTTCTAATGAAACTAGTCTGGATTATGACGAGAGCGAAGTCACAGATAAAGCGCTAGTCATTAATAAATTGATATTGTCGACTATAAGTAATGAAATCTTACAAACCAATTCGTATTTTCTGTCCCTCCTTCAAATTGTCGAAAGTTGGATACAATTCCTTGTATATTTCGTACCATGCTTTCTCTCTGCAGAATTTATCTCTATAACTAGGATCCATCCTGTCCCATATACATGACTTGTCCTTAATTAGAAATATCATTCGCTCCGTTGATATAGCTAATTTAACTGCTTCTAAAATTAAAATAATATTTCAGACGAATATAGGCTACGCAGTTTTCAAAGCAAATTACGGAAACAAAATAATTCGTTTATCATTTGTGCTTTATATACAGTTTATCAGGACTAAATACTTTTTCTTTTATGTTTAAATTGAAATATAATAATGAACATTAATTACTATATTGCTTAGTTTTTATCTTTACTTATAAACGTTGCTTAGCGACTGTTTAGTTAAACATATATTTAGCTCTTTCTGTTATTATTGATTTGACATTCGAAAGAAGAAGACACAGTATTGTTGACTCATTTGCATACATACGTTTATAAGTAATAACGTAAATTTTTAGAGGTGAAATATGTTAGATAAATACTTTTAAAGTTTAGGACGCTTACATATTAAATTGGGATTTTATACATGGCATATACAACCATCGAAACAAATATCGAAGAAAAAATATCATCCATATTAAAAACCGAATTAAATATATAAAGTATTATGTAGTACAATATATAATAATAGACATTACAAGAAAATAATGTAATAACAAATCGAATACTAATTAACGCGCAGCGAGGCGAAGGGGCGAATTGACATAAATTCACACGTCTTACTGACTAGCCGTTCGTGCGGTGTAAATTGTATTCTAGTATTGTTTTTTTATGTCCTTAATTAACTCGTGTGATATTTAATTAGCAAGATACTTTTGATTTGTGAATAAAATACATTACAGTTTAATAGAACAGTGTAATTGCTTTTTCAGTGTATGTTATGTGACGTCACAAGAAAGATGAAAGGTACCAAAATATTCTTCGTCCACAATAATGATGTATCTGGTGACCAAAGAGTTGGTGGTTACTTAGTCCAAAACCTAGACGTTTTCCAAGGTGCAGTTTAGTTTTTGTTTCATCAAAGTCAGTTCAATCAATCAGTCAGCGTCCCCCACTGGGCAGCGTGGTCGCAAAAATTCACGATGATCGGTTCAGTAGTTAAAGATGATGAAGAAAAAACTCATAGTTAGTTTTATAATATTAATTAGGATTACTTAGGATTTATGCGCCCTACATGTTTATCAACGAATAAGAATGCCACGCATTTATTTATGCTGTATATTCTTGTTTAAGCAATATTGTCAAGAGACGTCTTTATTATAATATAAGGAGGTAAATCTATGCCACCTGATGGTAACTGGTCATCACCGCCCGCCCGCATACACGCTGCTGATGGAATAGTAATATTAACCACTCTTTACATCGCCAATGCTAAATCAACCTTGGAAACTAAGATGTTATATCACTTGTGCCTGTAGTTACACTGGCTTACTAACTCTTCAAGCCGGAACACAACAATTCTTATTTCTGTTAGGGGGTATTATATCTGACGAGTGACCCAGATGGGCCAAAATTAAATTGTCGGCCATGTACTATATACTAAAGCCATCTCCGAAACGCGCTGCATCTTCTAGTTTTAAGTTTTATGTATATATTTTGAGTTAGGTAATACAAAAAAACGACTCCACATTTGTCAATATAGATCTTTTTTTTTTTTTTTTATATATGTCTGGGATGGCAAATGACTACTCCACCTGATGGTAAGTGGTAGTAGAGTCCAAACACGACGACGGCCAGTACATTCGGGAAGAATGTTCTGTACTAGCTGTCACCGCCTTGCCGGCCCGCAAGATGCCTCTTCACGCCTCGTTTGAAGGAACCCGGGTTGTAAGAGGAGGGGAACACGTGAGCTGGTAAGGAATTCCATTTTTTGGTAGTGCGACAAAGAAAGGAGTTGCCAAATTTCTTTGTGCGCGATGGAATTGATGTCACAGTTATATATATCATATAATAACTAAGTATTATATTTTAATAAAACACATATGTATAGCCTATTCCAATCGAAGAAGGAGTTGAAATAAACAAACCCTTGATTTACATATTCCATGCGATTTGCTATGTTATGCACTACAAACAGTTCTTGATTAATGTACCTTTATTTATAATACAACGCTATTCCCCTTAACTTGTTATATCCATTTTAATTTTACTACTAAAGTTTCGATAACAATTTCGCTGACATTCAAGACGCCAATTTTTTGCGAATTCATAATGAAAATCATAGATTATTCAAGATTTCAACTAATGATAAGTCAATTCAATGTCAAAGTAGCTTCTCTCTGCCTCTGCTTATTCACTTCTGGTGATTGGAACAAGCTATACCAATTATAATTGCGTAATTATCGCGAAGAGCAATGTCTTCAACCGTAAATATTCTTATTTTCTTACGCTTTCTCTCAACCATCTGATCTGTACTACCGATCCAAAATGATTACAAAGCTTTTTTTAAAAACGGAAAATATTCAAGACTAGAGGCATTTTATTAATAAAAATAAATAAATAAATATATCGTTACTATTTAATTACCGTGATGTTATCTTTTTTTTTTTATTTATCGCACTGCGACGTTGATCTATCTTAAATATGTATGCTTTGGTTGTTTAATTTGTGGATTTTATTTTGCATATTTATGTATTTCTCTATTATAATCCAAGAATAAAAATACCTTATCAACAAAAACTAATTTATATTAATATAATATGTTTAAAAATAATATTCCTTTATTTGGACATACACTGCTACTAATAACAAAAAAAAAACAATCCTAAAATTATAACAACATAAGAAATGTATAAGTAACAAAAAGAGGTAAAATTTTTATCTACTTGCACTTTATCTTGAAACTAGAGGATGTTATGACGTAAGAGCTTCATGCCAATCGAACAAGTAATTTTAACGTTCGAGTGAGCAAGCAGTTATACGAAACCTTGCTCTCTATTATATTAATGTTATATAATATGGACCTAAGGATATGACCAACATACGCACACGATATGGCAACATTTTTGAATAAAGAACCCTAAAAGAACAGCGGCTGATTCACATAATACATTAAACAAAAAAAAATGACTGCTACAAATTTTACATCCAATAGCAGTTATATTACGGTACTATAATATTTTTTTTCAAAAAGTAATATTATAATCTGCCTCTAATTTGACATATAAGGTTATTTTGTATAGAATTATTTATTTATATATGAATATAAGCCTTAATATTATACACATAAGGTTCAATTTAAATCGTAAGGCAACATCTTTTTAACTCTGAATAATGAAAACGTAAGGTCAAAGCGAAATGGGTAACATTAACAATATCATATTAAAAATAAATAGAAATACGACATTCAACATCAATTATATTTACATAAAACAAAACATATTAAGTAATATTACCTTCCGACATTTTAAATTCACCGCCAAAACAAAATGGCCGTCACTCAAAATAGAATTAATCACATTTATCTTCACGATTACATTAAAAATTATATAATAACATCAAGAAATAAATTATAAAATGTTTTTAAAATACGCGTATAACCCTCTCAAACGATTCTAGGAAACTGCTACCGGATCGGCTCCGGACAACTCGGCACAAGTACGGCAACGGCGCGTATTACCCGTGCAATGAAAAATGTACGTTTTCAAACGATCTTCGCTCTTATTTCCTAGAATTACGGAATATTATAACGCCTTCGGTCTTTGTTGGATTATATCCTGTTGTTCTGACACGGAATGCGTTCGAATCTAGTCTGTACCGGATTGGGTTTTTAATGCGAATGAATATTACGTTGTTTTTTATTCAATCATTTTTTTTATTTTAAAAGGATTTTATACTTCGTTCGGAATTTGGACAGATTAAAAACTATGCTTTGTTGTGTGTAATGTTGATAACGTTGAATGTATTTATATTGTAATAGTGGCTTAGATTTATGTTTGTATTATTAAATATTATTGCTTATTATGCGTGATCTTGAAATATATTATAAATATCAAATAGATACTTTTTATATAATAAATAATATCTCATTCTACTAAGTCTTAGTAGAATGAATATGAAAACTGAAATGGGCTGTCTGTTTGTAAGCCATTATATATATTAAAGGATCAATTTTGATGTAACTTTTTACAGCCCTCTGAGGGCGGGGATCTTTGGTAAGTTTTGACTTTTCATGTTAGGCTTCAATAGCTTGACGAGTAACACGATAACAACTAAAATTAAATCTACTTGTAATACATAACATAAAACGTATACATAACATAATATCTTTTTTTTTTTAAAGCAGATAAGTAAATATACAATCGGTATCGAGCCAGGCGATCTCTGCATCCGTAATCAGTACTACGACACGCCCCACTTCTTTCTTAACATTTCGTAATATCTCCGAAGCTATTGGTCCAAAATGGAATATGTAAGAGGCAATTTTTATGAACGGATAATACCTAAAATTAACATGTTAATTAATTGCATGTATTTATATTAGTTTTGTGGATTTACTATAATATATATAATATGGCAGATATTGCTGTAAACAATTTGGAGATTTTACGATTTACAAATATACATTACCAGAATATTAATTCCCGTTTCAAGGCAATCACTATAATTCCTATCATCTCTAACTAACCATGGAGACATTGTTGGAAGTGGGGACGACAATAACCTAAGGATCGAACCTGCGACTCTTACATCGTCACGCAGCCCGTAATCCATTACGCTATTTCCACCATTGCAGTTCACTCAAAAACGCCTATCAGGTTATCTCATGCTATATCAACATAATATATTTAATATCTATATAAATACAACGTATTTTTATAATAAAGTTAGTAATAAATATTTTATAAAATCTACGCCATTCTTAGTCAAGTCTTTCATTACGTAACAGCATAATATAAAGCCTTATGATTAATTTATTTATATAAATAAATGTTCATTCCAAGAAAATATTATGGGAAAATGCTTAGAATCGCCAATGCACTAACCTTGGGAGCTAAGTTGCTTAGATGCTTTGTTTCAAAACGGAACACAACAATATTATTGCTGTTTCGCGTTAGAATATGACTGTGATGATTGGGCCTATCCAGACGTACTTGCAAAAAGCCCCTACAACCAAGTACATAATTACTAAGACGTTTTCTCTTTTTAATCCAAATAGAATATTCTCTAATCTATTAGCATTTTAAATCACCAGTATGGTATTATAACAACTGGCAAAAATCTCAGCCACTCTTTCATTATGGTATTTTAATGAAATACAATTAAATTATTATTATTTATCCTGCAACATTTTTTGACAGCAAAAACTTGTTCTTTGAACTCTAAACATCGGGTTCTGCAGCCTTATAAACTGACCACTAGATCATCGTCATTATCGTAGTTATGGTAAATATAATCCAAAACATGCCAATAAAAATTTACAGTATTTGCCCATATTCTTAAATATCATGACGAATATCATTGGAATATTAGGCAAGACTAACTTTGATATAAAGTAACAGCCTGTAAATGTCCCACTGCTGGGCTAAGGCCTCCTCTCCCTATTTGAGGAGAAGGTTTGGAGCTTATTCCACCACGCTGCTCCAATGCGGGTTGGTGGAATATACATGTGGCAGAATTTCGATGAAATTAGACACATGTAGGTTTCCTCACGATGTTTTCCGTCACCGAAAAGCACGAGATGAATTATAAACAGAAATTAAGCACATGAATATTCAGAGGTGCTTACCCGGGTTCGAACCCACGTTCATCGGTTAAGACTCACGCGTTCGTACCACTGGGCCATCTCGACAACTTTGATATGACATAAGTCAAACTCCTTTTAAGTCCTGTCATCAACGATGAAACGTTACGAAGAGAAACGTCAAATTTTGACCTTGATATATTGTCGCATTAAATATAATAATCACTTCACAATATATAAAGTTGACTTTCTCCATCGATTATTGGCGTTATGGTATACCGACACAAAATAATTACGTGAATCAGATTTGATATATTATGCTAACTATTTAAGTTTCGCTGACATACATTGTTGATTAATATGAAATTATACATTATATATAACCGTGCCTTTATATAAAATATTCATATTTATTACCAGATAACGACGAAGGAAATTAAATTTTATGTCTATGAGAATAAGGTATAAAATTACTTAACAATTTACAGAATAACTTCAAAACATTGATAGGTTTAAGCGTAACGTATGACACAGGCGTGTGTCAAACGTCTTTGAAATTCATACATGCGAATAAAATACACTATTCGGTTATAGTATACAGGAAAATAGTTCTTAAAATGTTATATATAAGGTTCAGATTATGATAAATGTGGTTTCATAGTAAATATAGTTTGGTACATCGAATATTGTAGGACTCGACGCACCAAAGCTTTGAACCAACATTTCATAGAATATTATCTGATGAATAGATGTTTTTCTTTTATAATCTTGGTAGGTGGATAGCCAAATGGGCCACCTGATGGTAAATGGTCACCACTGCCCATAGACATGGCGATTTATGAATTATTTACCCTTCCTTACATGACCAATGTGCCACCAATCTTGGGATCTAAGATGTTATGACCCTTTACTCGGTTTTGTCTGGTTCATATTTTTTAATTATCTGTTGTTTTATAAATGAATGAATAAAGATAATAATTAGCGTAATGAAATAAATACTTGGATTATCTGATGTTCTCATAAATATTTTTTTTTTTTATGAATATGAAAATATGAATACCTCTTAATGGAGATTCATTCATTTCATTGTGTTTGGGCAAAAAATTAAAATCAACCAATCCGCAGTGTCCAACATATCGTCTTTTCTTTAGCTGTAAGACATTTGTTTACTTTCAATTTACTTATTTTACCTCCACTGGTGGTTGGGTTTTATGGTTACCAACCTAGGTAGATACCAACCCTTCATACTCCAAAGCCAAACAGCAACACTGTATATTCCAGCTTAGAGGGGGAGTGAATCCGTGTAATCTATATATATAAATATATATATATATATATATAAAATCTCCGAAACTATCAACCTGAATGACTTGAATTTTGTCACAGTTACTTCTCACTAAAAACAGATTTTACGCAAATGGTATCCAAAATACATTTTTCTTCTTCATCTACACGGGCGAAGCCGGGATTATTAGCTAGTGATACAAGGGACATAATTATACCATAATTGGCAGATCAGCCAAGTTAATAGTTCCAACAAGTAAATTTTTGACAAGCAATAAGTAAAGAACATGATAGTCAATCGTCCCAACTTCGCTCGAGCAGATAAGAAGAAAATACGTCTACGTCGGGTAAGGAGTAACTGTTACAAATTTCAAGTCAATCGTGTTGATAGTTTCGGAAATCTCGTGATGAGTGGTATTTCGCTTATATATAATATATAATAATAATAATAATAATATCGTGGGACATTTTTCACACACGGCCATCTGATCCCAAATTAAGCTTGTACAAAGCTTGTGCTATGGAAACCAGACAACTGATATACTACATATACTACTTTTCTTTTGTAAATACATACTTATATAAGATAATTACACCCAGACTCAGGACAAACAGACATGTTCATGCACACAAATGTCAGTCCTGGGTAGGAATCGAACCCACAACCTTCGGCGTGAAAGGCAAGTACCTACCAACCACGCCAACCGGCTCGTCGAATATATAAATAAGAATTTTTGATATTTGATTTTTTGAACTGAATGGGCTGTATCATCTGATAATATTTAATCTATGATACCATGAAACGGAAGAACCGCATACAGGCTAAAGAGTTAGGGTGATCTAACACTTGAACACTTTTATACGCAGTCTAGATTTCAGATTAGTAGCTGTGTATCCCAAGTTCGGATTTAAACGCTCTTTAATAGTTTTTTTGTCCTTTTTTTCCGTCTGGGGTGTGAGTTTTTTAATTTTCTATACACCGTGGAGCTTTATGTTAAAATATGTATCAATAAAAGGCTATATTTTTGCCTTCTGGATATTTGAGATATTTTCACACACTCGCGTTTCTTTTGTTTGGGTAGGTGACGCAAATCTAACTAGACAACTATTTTTATATTATACTAGTATTCGCCTGCGACTTTGTTCACGGGGAAGAAGAACAGGTATTAGATAAAAATGTAACCTATAAATGTAATGAAATAAAATAAAATAATTTATTTCATGTCCTTCACCCAAAGGTTGTCGGGATCGCTCTTTTAGCGATAACCTATTGTACATAAATAGTTTTCTATTTATATAGAATACATAAATAGTATTCTATTCTAACCTATGTTTTATGGTTGCTTTGGAGTTCAACATTGCTTCATCCAAAATTTTATCACAATCGGTTCAGTGGCTTATCATTGAAAGCGTAATAGACAGAAATAATTACTTACAATTATAATATTATATAATGTATACATTTAAAACAGCTTGGAAGTAATCGCTTCATTCCCAAGGTTAACTAACAAGTTTCTTGTGCTATTATTTCTTTAGCACACAAACGTTTCTCAGTATGTTTATTATTATTTTATAATGAGTAATTATTTATTTAACAATATGTGGTCACAACCACTTATTGACATTGGAATTGTAAGAAATATTCCTTACATCTCCAATGCGCTACCAATATTAGGGAAGATGTGATGATCAATCCCTTGTGCCCGTTACACTGGCTCACTCACCCTTCAAACCGGAACACAACAATATCAGATATTGCTGCTTCGTGTTTGTTCTAATGGCCTTTTAGATATCACATTTTTATAATATAAATTATTTCCAAGAAATAAACTTAAAACAACCATAAACCGAATGGCATCCGAATAAAAATACAATAACATTCTCAGCTTGTCCGCTTTACACTCGAAGAATGCGTGGCCAACCGAGACTGGAATCACTTATAATAGTTACGAACAAAAAGTCGACCACAAGCTACTCTTTAAAGGAGAAATTATTATATACATTCAGACGTAAAGTAAATTAAAAGTACATATCAAACTGCTGGACTAAGGTCCTCTTGAAGAGAATATTTGGAGGTAATCCCACCACGCTGTTCTGCTGGTTGACGAATACAGATACAAGTTTTCTCGCGATGTTCAATTTCCTCCTTGCAAACGCTGGTATAGAAAAATCGCATATATGCAAAATTTAGCATATCAAGATACTTAATAAAATAAAATAAAAATTTTAAAAGTAAAAAAAAGATTACCTGAAAAGGCAGAAGCTACGTTTCAAACCGGTAAAAATTCAAAAATCTTTATAAAATAAAACAATATAAAAGTGTCACACTTGCTTATTGATTGTCATAAATCTACCATCGGTTCGGAAATAAACCCTTCAGACCAGACAGAAGAACCAGCTAACCCAGTGGTTAATATTTATCTTTTCAATTATTATTTTTATAAAATAATAAATTATATTAAAAAAAAACTATATTATTATTGAACGATTGATAAATAAATCAATTTAGTAGTTTTGTATAAAAACATAACAAACAAATAAACTTTTCTCTTTATAATATTACTTTAATAGTAACATAGTTGTAAATTGACATCAAAGGTTTCCCCCACTATTTACAAAGCCTGCGTGAATGTCATTATTTATTACTGGCATTATTTTGATATATATCCCAATACGTTCCGCTAGCCGCCATTTTGTATTGTCGACATTTGATAGAAATTCGAGTATTACATAATTTCTTTAGGTACTTTTATATATAAATTTATTTACTCGGTGGTAGGGCTTTGTGTAAGTTCACCTGGGTAGATACCTCCTATTTATCAGATATTCTACCGTCATACAGCTATAAGTGTTATCGTGCTCTGGTTTGAATTCTGAGTGAGTCAGTGTCACTTCAGGCACAAGGGATATATCAACTTAGTTCCCAAGGTTACTAGGGCATTAGTGATGTAAGGGATGGTTAATGTTTCGTATAATGCCAATGTCTGGACAGTGGTGACTACTTACCATCAGGTTGCTAATTTGTCAGTCTGCCTACCTATTAAAATAAAAAAATCAATATGTCCCACTGCTAAACAAAGGACCTCTCATTTTATTGAGTTTATTTTGCTATGATAATGGTGGATCATGGTGGGAATATCTTCAACTAAGATCGCGGTTCAAACCCGGCAAGCACCAAGGATTTGAGATTCACTTCATGCTCGGCGGTGAAGGAAAATATCGTGTGGAAATCTGCATATGTCAATTGATAGTCATATGTGTCCACCAAACTGCATCCAATGGCGTAGATAACGTTAAGAAAAAAACAATTAGCTCAGCAATGGTACATTAAGTCACATACAGGCATTTCTCTGTATAGAGGTTGTCTGGAAGAGATCAGTGGTAAGGCCACCATTGCCTATTATATATTCTACTTGTTATTATCTGTTTGTAAATTGTGTGCAATAAAGGATTAATAAATAAATAAAAAATAAGTATCCCTCTATTATAATATTAATATGTAAGTTTTAACAAGTTATCCTTCGGATTGCTTTTAAAATCGCGTCCTTTGTCTAGTGTCTAGTCACTAAATAAATATTTATCAGCGAAGTCGAATGAATAAAAATGTAATAGTTTTTCTCGGTTGTCGGCGACAAACGGACATACGGACTGAATTGAGCAGTTACGGGACAAGTTGCTCTTAGCCAGGGTAACCATGTTTTAACTTATTTAATGTATATATTTTGATATTCTACCGCTAAACAGCAATACTTGTGTGTTCTATTGTTGTGAACCGGTTTTAATTGTGTGTGAGACAGTGTAACTACAGACACAAGGGACATAGCACTTACGACGTAAGGAATAGTTCATATTTCGTAGAATGATTTACCAATCTCTATGGACGGTGGTGACCATTTAGTGGTCCATTTGCACGTCCTATGACATATGATTCATTTTACGAACATTTCAAGACAATTAATGTTATTAAATATTTATTGTTGTGTATCACTGAAAATGGCGATCGGCCACGATTGAACAACAAATTAATATATTAATTTTTAAATATAGTAATCAGTGTTAAACTGATTCCTTTATTATTTAATTCTTTACCTAAAATAGGTAGACTGGTATTATTACTTGATGGTATGTGGTTCACCACCGTTTAAATAAATTGGAAGAAATACTTAACAATTTAATCGCCCATGATCCACCATAGATGGTGTCATGTCATATGAATGAATGTGCGTGGATGTCATATGAACTTTTAACGTTAATTTGAAATATTGTTATGATTTACTTTGTAATCGAATGGAGTGTTACAAAGAAAAGAAAACGATAAGTTGTCCCATATAATACGCAGGTTTTATGGTCACACCATTCCAAGGCACACTAGCAAGAAGATGGAAAAATAACGTAGTTTAAACTGCGAACCCTGTATAAACAAATGCTTCGCTGGCTCTACGCCTGTGTTTTAAAACATTTTATACTAGGAGATTAAAGTTTTTTTTTTTATTTAATAGATATATAATATGTCACTGGTGGTAGGGCTTTGTGCAAGCCTGTCGGGGTAGGTACCACTCACTCATCGGATATCCTCTACCGCAAAAAAGCAGTACTTGTTATTGTTGTGTTCGGTTTGAAGGGTGAGTGAGCCAGTGTAATTACAGGCACAAGGGACATAACAATCTGTACAGTTACACTGGCTCATCCTTCAAACCAGAACACAACAATATTGCTGCTATGCGGTGGAATATCTGATGAGTAGGTGGCACCCAGACGAGCTTGCATTTATCAAGTAAAGTAGCTTTTAATTCCAACCAAAAACTATTTTATAAATATAATAATTAATATAATAAATCAGATTGTGGATAGCAATATTCATTCAAACGAATAAAATCAATTTCCATAATGAAACAGAGCAAGATAACATTCAATTCGTCGAATACATTGTCTACAAGATATATATTTACATTCTTTATTACATTCTATAAAAACTTTTAAAAAAATTTATGTAATAAAAGCTGAGAGAACAACAAAAATCAATAGCTTTCATTAAAACAATGGATTTTGATTTAACAAACTCCTTTATTATATCGACTTGGGTGGTTTAAGTTGGGGAAAAGAAGCGATTTTAATTTAATATATATATATACCCTAGTGATCTTACATCACCAATTCGCTTAGTGTTCGATATTCGAAAATAATCATTATTTAAAAATATATGTTAATAATTTTTTTTTTTTTGTGTTAATTCGCTTTTTAAATTTTTCTTATTACCAAAGCTCGTCAATAGCTACCAAACAAAAAAAAAGAAAATAGTTCGACACACTGGAGAAAATAGTTTTTAAGCTGTTTTATATATAGGTTACAAATAAGAATTTCTTCGTGTTAAAATTATTTTGTATACCAGTCTCAATTTTAAAATCTTAACGATACTACAGGAATTGACTAAGACTGCTAATTTTGCGACCTGAATTAACAAACACAGTAGAGCTCTCCACGTGGTAGTGGCATTATCATATATCACGAATAGTTGTATTATAAGTGGAGTCAGTCCAGTGGAGACAATACGAGGCTGACAGTTGACCGTGATGGAAGTGCTTCTTGGAGCTTGGAGTGGAACTCCAAGAAATGGTGATGAATCCACGTTAGCAACCTTTGAGCGATAAGTGTTTATATTTATAGTATCACAGTACTGCTTGCGATCTGTATCTTATTGTTCCTATGTAAGCATTGTGAGCAACCAAATATATAAATATACATAAAAAAAATAAACAAGGACACGTATTGTTAGTCTGTGGGTAATACGCTTTTTTATTTAATATAGGTAGGAAGACTGGCAAAATGTCCATAACATTGGCACTGTAATAAATATTAACCATCGTCAATACGTCATACGTCTGTTCTGTACATAAGGCATAAGTGTTCTTTACCTTAGTTCCCAATGTTCATTGCTGTTGCACGGGCTCACTAACCTTTTAAACTGGAATATATTAGTATATATAAATAGTATTAGTATTGTTGTTTGTGGAATATATGTTACGCCTAGACAAAGCCCTAAAATGAAAGAACAAAATAAATTGTCAATATGTGAAATGGACATGAATTTTAAAGTGGATAAAACAACGGTGCACTGTTAGTTATTTATTTGGTAATCCAACAGTTAAAATACACACCTTATTATATTAAGTGTTATATAACATGTAACTAAAACCAAAAAAGGATTAAACAATGAATTTAAACTAATATTAAATTACTAGCTAAGAAGACAGTTAGTAAATTAAAACCATTAAGAAATGGGAATTTAATGACACAAATTTACTATTTTTGTGTGCGTGTGTGTGTGTGTGTTTGTGTTCGTAAGTTATTATATAAAAGTGCAAAACGCTTATGACTTATCTATGAAAACTTGTAAACTCCGAGCTCTGCAATCCAACGCGAATCATTGTTCCCGGTTCCTATTATTTATTGAAAGCTTTTCAGGCAATTAGCGGAGCGGATGTGATATGGTTGCTTGGTAACTTCTGGATATGTGCTGTCTGAGAAAATCTGATTAAGAATGTCTTAGTGTTTTTTGGGGTATTTTTTTCAAATTGTTTTAACTAACTGTGTTCTGTAAATCGTACTCGAATATTGAACAACTTGTCAATGCAATGGGACAGAAAATGTGAAGTGAAATTAATACTAGAAATAAAAATAAAATATTAATTCCAAGATTTCGTCTTAATAAATTTAAATCTATTTTGTCGATCTTTATATAGGTATATGCATTTTCAATGAAATTCCGCAGTGTATACTTTAATCGCCGCTACAATTACATATTAAAAGAAATGTTATTCATAAAGCCTGCTCTGTTCATGAATACATATCTGATCATGAATCATGTAATTTATACGAATTTGTATTTTTTTTAAAGAATAGCTTCTGAGTTTCTTGCGAGACGCGTCGAACAAAACATTTAGAAGGTAAGATTACACGTTTGAGGAAGAAATATAACCAAATTAAATAAGGATTATATGTAAAAAATTCAATGAAATTTTATCAAAAGGAATGAACAAATTGATTCACTGTACAATACGTATGTAATATCTCCGTATTGCGCAGTAATTTCTATTATATCCATATCGCTTAGTGATATTAAATATAATATAAGTTAGTAAAGTACATTTGATTTGGATTTATTTTCTTCTAATTTACTTAAAAAAATTATATTGTTATACTTCTTATTAGCAAATCAAAATTATACTTCATTTAAATACTAATAAGCGCTTACAAGATTTTACAAATTAAGCTATACTAACAATAGCTAGCTAAAAATTTTATAGATTAAGCTTAAAACTACCCGTAGATATTGGCAATGTATGAAATCATTCGTTACACCATAATTACATAAGATACCGATTTTGCATTATAATCTCCTGCAGTAGCCAAATCCTTTGAGAAGATATGCCGCAGCTGAAATTTAAAGTAGCTTTTGGATGTGAATCTATTTGGGCGTCTCGGGAGTGACCGGCTCATATGCCGTAACGGCAAACGGCATGACGGTCTCTTATGCCATCAGGCCTTCTGCGCCTGCTCTCTATTTCTTCGTGTGCGCATGGTGCGTATACTATTTCGTACGTTTGCTATATATTTTATATTATAATAATAACATATTTTTTTTTATAATATAGAAATTATAATATTTTATGTATTTTACACCACATTATTAATTGGTTATATTTAATTTGAAATTATTTCAATAACCATCAATTTTGATTTTTCATATGTGCCGGAAGTCACGTGATGGTCGTTTATTAATATTATTGTGAATTGTTTAAAAACCTTTCTTGTACTTTGACTAATTATTGATCACAGCTAATGGTAGCGTTCATCAAAAGTATCTAAGCTGAGATTCTTCAGTTAAGTTTCATGTGTTCTAACCTCAGGGGCAGTTACATAAAGTGAGATATTGCACGAAATATTAAAATACCGTAATTTAAAAACAGCTGTAAAGTTTACAGGTGATTCTATAATTGATGCTTCGTTGAAATTGACAGCTGTGACACTGTGGCACGGAGAACATATTTAGGTGTTAAGGTTTACGTTGGTGTAAGAAATCGCTTACCATCTTAAAGTGGCATAATCTTTAAACGGTATATAAGACCATTTCCAATCATTGTATATTATGCATAATTTCTGTAATACTATTGTCATTAAAAAATCCACCTTAGAGGTGTTCGCTTTAAAGTTTTCATTGCAAATAAAATATATCTGTTAAATGTAATGAACAATGTCCTCCAGACCGATTTCGGCCACGGCGATCTATCTCAAGATAGATTAGCCAACTGCGCAGGAGATATTATAGTGCACAAGTGTGAGCGCAAATACAGGTGCACTCTTTCTTCTCTAGCTCTCATTATCCGATGGGACGGCAAGCCGATACGACCGGAAAGAGTTCAGGCGCAGAACCAACGGCTTTACGTGCTTTCCGAGGCACGGGAGTGTACACACTTCCAACTTAAAAAGCTCGGGCTGCTATTAAATTTTCTGACGGAAAAACCCAATAACTTTTCATTGGCCCGACCTGGGAATTGAACCCAGGAAATTTGGGTCTGCGGCCTTATATCAAGCCACTAGACCAACGAGGCGGTTAAATGTATTTATATACAATTATGTAGAAAACTTATTGTATTTAATTAATATACATTTTATTTAAAATCAAACAATACGATAGAATATATAATATATACACTGTAAATCGTAAAATTCAATGAGCCAACCTGATATTTCCTTTTCGTCTAAGTGAACGCTTACATAAAACTTGCGATACGTTTCCATCCATTCAGCACGGGGTTCATTCGATATTCGACGAATTAACATCAAAATATTTTTCTAGAAGTCAAACATGTTATTACGAGGAATGGAAACTTGGAAAACTACACGGCAATGGTAAATATTGTATATGAAATGTTTGCACTTTGTAATAATATACATTTTAAATGTTTCAATTGTAACTTGTAATTCATAATATAAATATTTTATTCTATTAGAATCTAATTAACACTTAAATAGACATTTCACAAAACTAGATAAAAGTAAATTTATAATATATATTATTTTACATTTTAAGCGCATTTCTATTTTTGAATTCTGTTTCTTTTTTTAAAACATGATCTTGAATATTACTTAATGTATTGGTTTTCAAATGTAGAAAACATTTGAATATGTTTTAATAGGTATCAAGTTGTATAATTATCTACTGAATCAAAAGGTACGAGAGATTTCCTCGTTTGTCTTGTAGTTAGATATAAGGCTGCAGATACCGAGGTACTGGGTTCAATTTTTAATTAAAAAAAATCTTCTGATCAGCACTATCATATGTATTCAAGGTTGTTGTGTTGGTTTTACTATCATCATTTAAAGGCCTCAAAAATGTGGGTACTGCTTTCCGCACGCAGTCAGGTCACCTTTTTCATCGGTTCACCTCGCGAGTGGCCAGTTGTCTTCAATAATAACATATTTTTTACGTATCTTAGATACTCACTAGTCCTCCACTGATCACGTCGTCCCATCAAAAATCTCGTACATCAATGGACACAGATAAACAGAATACAGAATGTGAGTCGAAAAGTACCAATTTCGGGCACTTTGTCTTCAGACTTTGTGATTTGGCCTGAAACTTTCATGGACTCTGTAAATAGTGGAATTGGCAGACATATTGATTTTCTATTTAGGCACGTATGCCAATTTCTTTAGAAGACACCGGTGCAATGGTTCAACGTTTTAGCTAAAGGAGTTAGCAGATGGAGCGTGTTAGGAGATGCAATCTTATCTGTGTATTGAATAATACTTCTAGGTTAGAGTCATTTTACAAGATTGAATAATACTAGTTCCATACATCAACAATTTTAATACAAATAAAACCTACCAACGGTTCGGATAAAATGCCCTGACCTGAGAAGAACCGTCGAATAAAACTCAGCGGGTTTATCTTTATCAGATGTTGTAATTATTTATAAATTTTAAATAAAACAAACAAATAGCCAAGAGGCGATCACTCGATTTCAAAGGAATGGTACGATATAACTCACTAAATGTATTGTATTTTTTTTATTGAATAGCAACAGAGCTATTAAATGCTTTCTGGTATCCTGTGTGGGACAATGTATATGGTGTTTATGGTGGATGGTATGGTATACAGTAAATATATTGTCCCACAAAAGAGTTTTTACTCGTGGTAGAGCTTAGCGCAAGTTCGTCTGGGTAGGTACTACCCACTTATCAGATATTCAACCGCAAAACAGCAGTACTTGGTATTGTTGTATTCCGGTTTGAAGGGTGAGTGAGCCAGTGTAATTACAGGCACAAGGGACATAACATCTCAGTTCACAAGGTTGGTGGCGCATTGATGTAAGCGATGGTTAACATTTCATACAATGCCAATGTCTATGGGCGATGGTGACCACTTACCAACTTAAAAAAAAAGAGTAACTCTTTGTTTGTTCCTTGTACCAATGTTATGACTATCATATTTTCCCAGAAATTCTTAATTCCTTAACTCCAATCTTCCATCTAATCGTTTGATTACATTTTATTTGAAAACTTTTCAAATACCAAATCACAAATAGCTCAAAATTGTTGTTACCAAGCGCCTATTCGTTCGGAGCACAACTAATAAGTAACGTCGAAATTCCTGATCGAAAATTGACATTGATTGATGGTAACAGTAACAGCCTGTAAATGTCCCACTGCTGGGCTAAGGCCTCCTCTCCCTTTTTTGAGGAGAAGGTTTGGAGCTTATTCCACCACGCTGCTCCAGTGCGGGTTGGTAGAATACACATGTGGCAGAATTTCGATGAAATTAGACACATGCAGGTTTCCTCATGATGTTTTCCTTCACCGAAAAGCACGAGATGAATTATAAACAGAAATTAAGCACATGTAAATTCAGAGGTGCTTGCCCGGGTTTGAACCCACGTTTATCGGTTAAGATTCACGCGTTCTTACCACTGGGCCATCTCGACTTTTTTTGATGGTAAAGTAAATGGTAAATTACTAACCAATATGTTGGCTGAAACTCATTGGATGAAATACGCTCAAATTACTGAATGATCACTGTCATTGGAGGTTCGGGGATCGACGATCACATTAACTTCCATGTTATTGGTTGAAATACACGTTTATGTTCCGTCAAAAACTTAGTCATAGTTTTTTTACTCAAAAATTTACTGTTTTGGTATGCGTCTGATGAAATAGTTGGCTGTAATTGTTTCTTTTGTTCACATTCTAACATCGTAGAAATTGATAATCAATTTTATAAATTATATCAAGCAGTTCAGTGTTCCTATCCTAATCCTATCCTAAGTTCATACACCGGATTAAAATAACAATTAATGTTGGATCGGAAGTCGATTTTGTCGAATTATAAGTATTATAGTCATATAAAAATGGATGTTGTTATATCTGATTGAGATTAAGGAACTTCGACAGCATTTGAAGAAAAATCATGAAATTAAACTATATTTTTCATGGAGAGTATTTATAAAGTATTTACTTTATTGTAGGGCTTTGTATAAGCCCGTCTACCAGGGTATGTGGTACCAGCCCAGGTACTCGTCACATAATCTACCGCCAAACAACAATACTTATTATTGTTGTGTTCTGGTCGGAAGGCTGTAACTACAGCCATATCAGGCAACTTGGTAGCCCATTTGTCCGTCCGCCAAAAACCCCGTTACTACTTGTCACATTACATGACAAGCCGGTTGAAGTGGTTGGTAGATACTTGACTTTCATGCCGAAGGTTGTGGGTTCGATTCCCACCCAGGACAGACATTTGTGTGCATGAACCTTGTCCTGAGTCCGGGTGTAATTATCTATATAAGTATGTATTTACAAAAAAAAAGTGGTATATGTAGTATATCAGTTGTCTGGTTTCCATAGTACAAGTTCTGCTTAGTTTGGGATCCCAGGGAAGGAATCCCAGGGTTTGGGAATATCCCAAGATATTATTATTATTATTACATCAACTAGCTATGTACTCATGTAATTCTTACACAAAATAATAAAATTTCGATACACATTTACTCATAGCTAATGCCAATCATTGCGAACAATCGGTCATTTCTCAATGTTCTCAATGTACCTTAATCACGTGTTGATGGAAAAATTGATGTAATTAACGAAACGTCTGGCTTGATACATTTTATTAATGATTTGACTTAATTGGAAAATAAATAGTTTATTTAGATTTGTTTTTAATAATAATAATAATAAATATATAAAAGAGAAAAAGCTTAAACTATGAACATAAAATAATATCATGTAAGAGGGCAGTCTTATAATTCAAGTAGTTCTGTTCCAGACAACCCTGCAATATGATGCTTGCTGGACACATCGGGCAAGTGCATTATATATATTCATATTTACTGAAACAATTATAAGACTTTATTAAAAACACTATTCAACGTCAACTAGCAATTCGTAACTGTCATTTCAGAATATTAAATATAGACGAGAATAGCACAATATTTAATTTGTAAATAATACGTGAAGTATAATAAAAAAATAACGTCGCTTCGTATTGCAGTCCTGTTATATTAAAAAGTGAAAACTGAGTAACGATGGCACGCGAAATTGATTCTTGTATTGTTCGATTGCTATAATTGTTATAATCAATTTCGCATATCACTTTCGAATACATATTCCTATATAATAAATAAAATTTGATTATATTAAAATGAATTGTAAAAACAAATTAAAATTCATCCTGAAAGTACTTTACAAAAATCGCGTGGATTATCAAAGAAAGTATTTCATTGTCGCTCCCCTCTTTTATCATAACCAAAGTCCCAAGGGAGAGCCTCCCCCTAAACCAAAGGGTGAATATATGTTGCTTAGCAAATGGTTGTTGTCAGTCGTGATAAGTTAAATTGCTTGTAAGGCGTTTAATTACAAATCCTTCTTACGCGACTTCCCGCTCTTTTGTGTTTTAATCTTACAAGTTCGTTGTTAGGGTGCGTTCTGAACGCGAGATATAAATATATAGAGAGATAGATTGCCTTCCTCAAAGGTCAACGACCTGTAAGCTGTCCGGTGTTGCCGGTTTCTATGGTATAAAAAGATAATCTATTGTTCTATACAGTACATTTATAAAGGAAACAGTATATTTATAAACTCAATTTTACAATCTTAGCGTTAAAATTTTGTATAAAAGAGGTTTGTTTAAAATCTAAATCATAATCAAAGTGTACTTTAATAAAGTCTTACACTGTTAGTATTATTTAATTAATAATAATAAAAATAAATGTAAATCGCCAAGGTCATTGATAAAGGAAATGATCGTGTGGACCTCTATGTATCGGACCAAATGCGTACCCATTAAACCATGTTGGAGTTGTTTGAATTAGTAGGAAAGGTTCTTACAAGGAGAGGAAGCCTGACACTGTAATTAGGACATATTAATTTTTTTTTTTTACATAAAATTGTTTCGTGTTTTTAAATATTTTTTTCGCTTCGCATCGTATCGCTCGCAGTTGAGACTCATTACATTATTACTGCTTATCCTCAAAGCGAATGTTGTCATTTAGCTCAGTGTAATTAAACTGTGAATTTAACTGAGCCGTATACTTTTGTTCGGAGACTGATTCAGATTATGTCACGATTTTTGCTTTTATAACACTTTCTTACGATACGATTTATCGTGTCGAATTTAAAAATATTTTTTATTTCATATAATACATATTATACAATATATTGTTTGTTATTATAATATATAGGTTGGTGACGCATATTTTTTACATTGCTAATGTCTATGGGTGGTGGTGACCACTTAACATTTGACTCTTAACACTTAAAGTAAGTGACAGCCTGTAAACGTCCCAATGCTGGGCTAAGTCCTCCTCTGCCTTTTTGAGGAGAAAGTTTGGAGCTTATTCCACCACGCTGCTCCAAAGTGGGTTAGTGGAATACACATGTGGCAGGATTTCGATGAAATTAGATACATGCAGGTTTCCTCACGATGTTTTCCTTCACGGAAAAGCACGAGATGAATTATAAACAGGAATTAAGCACATGAAAAATCAGAGGTGCTTGCCCGGGTTTGAACCCACGTTTATCGGTTAAGATTCACGCGTTCTTACCACTGGGCCATCTCGACTTAACACTTAACATAAAATATATGTATATATATATATATATATATATATATATATACATATATATATTATTTTGACTATACATCAATATCTGTCTGTCTCAAGAAATATCATACAAATGTGAACTGTTTTTTTAATATTGGTATTTTTTAATAATTGAGCGCTACCATCAGTTCTGATATAGTTAACTAATTCCCACCCGCGTGTTAGAAGGGGGGGTGCAGTTGGGTGTTTTGATTGAAAAAAAAAATGAATAAAATTGTAAAGTTTAATTACTTCAAGTTAAATTCACCCGTCAATTAATATTAATAATGTTTTGTAGTGATTTTGATTTGATTTTATTTTATAGCGTGCATATATTGGAAGGCTTCGTATAAAGCAGTCGGATCTAAAATTATTAATATTGTAGTTTGTACTTGTTTGAGGAAGTTCGGACTCTGGTGTTTCTTGCGGGCGCTTCAGAGAATACATTAAGCATTCTGACCGGATGTCCGAATCACTCGTATAATATTGCCTTATATCATTTACTAACTTATATATTAGTTGTTGTGAAGTGCCAATACTCGTTTTGGAGGTAAGACCGACTCTTAGGATATTACGTATGGGTTACCATTCAGATAGTCTATCGCCAAACAGTTTTACATTGCTAATGTCTATGGGCGGCGGTGGCTACTTACCACCAGATGGTCTATTCTTTTTTTTTACAATTAATAGGCCAGCGTTTGACCGTTGACTTGCATTATGTTAAGCATCGACACGGTCTAAGATGTAGCACGCTTGCCTATAGGAATCTTTTTTACTCTGGATTTGAAGACACCAACATTGTACCTATCAGGAAATACGGACTCCGGCAAAGCATTCCATAGTTTCGCAGTGCGAATGATGAATGTAGACTCAAAACGTTTCGTACTATCTATTCTATGGTCAGTCAGATGGTCTATTTGAACATCTGACTGCCTAAATTATAAAAATGACAAATACAGATTAAAACACGTACAAATCATAACGCATGGAATGGTGACGAGAATGCTAACGGTACATCATATCAGATTAGCAATAGGACATCAATAAAATAATCTATTTACTTTATATTTATTTCAAGGATAATCTTTTTCGATTAAAATGTACTTTATTTTTAAATAATAACAAATGTTTCTATCTATACAAATAAATAAAATTGAGGTGTCTGTCTGCGATTTTAAAAGTAACTGCCTCTTTATTTAAGTTATTATTTTCATCTATCTGTCCGACTGTTTTGTCCGTGGTAATCTTTAAAACGGCTAAAAATTATAATGATATTATAAGGAGTATTCCAAGGTATCGTTTAGTTATTATTTCGTCAAAATTGATTGAGTCAATCAAGAGTTTTTTTTATAGAACAGGTAGGTGGAAGAGCATATGAGCCACCTGATGGTAAGTGGTCATTGGAATTGAAAAAAATTTAAACCATCACCTACATCGCCAATGTCCCACCAACCTTGGGAACTAAGATGTTATGTCCCTTGTGCCTGTAATTACTCTGGCTTACTCACCATTAAAACCGGAACACAACAATACCAAGTACTGCTGTTTTGCGGTAGAATATCTGATGATTGGCTGGTACCTACCCAGACGAGCTTGCACAAACCCCTACCACCAGTATGGCGTTGTTACTTTATGCAGTTATAATAACTTGAATTTCATATACGTTTTTGCTGTCCAATGTTTTAGCCTTAAACTAAATTCCACGCTGGCGAAGCCACGGGTTCAGCTAGTATTATTATATAATGAAAATAATAGGCGACAAGTTTAGAACTCTATATTCCAGGATATAGTGTTCTACAAAGCAACATCTAGGTCAATTTAGTACCGGGATATTAATGATACTAGCTCGCTTTAATATAAATATTTGAACAATATTTCTATTATATATAATAAAAATATACTATTTTATATTATAGAATAAAGTATTTTATGAATTAGTTGAGAAATATGTCATGAAAAAAAATTATATGAATTAAGATAATAATTCCAAGTAATTCCTAACCGTACCTTATTGTAATCCAAAAGGCGTAGAAAAAGCGGCTGAACTGCTTTGTCAGTGCTTATTTATATATAGATAAAAAGAGCCATTTAAACTTTGCAATTTGAATTTCGAAACAGTAGTTTTAGAAATACGAGATGTTTATATTAACGCGTGAAAATATACACGAGGCGTATAGATCTGTCCAGTCCTGGACGTAGGACTGGTCCACAAATTTAGGGTCGCTCAGCGAGCAATGGAACGTGCGATGCTTGGAGTTTCTCTGGCAGATAGAATCCGAAATGAGGACATTCGCCAGAGAACTAAAGTCACCGACATCGCGCTTAGAATTAGCTCGCTGAAGTGGAAGTGGGCTGGTCATGTCTCCAGGCGCATTGATGGCCGATGGAGCCGACACGTGGAGACCACGCTTAGGCAAACGAAGTGTAGAACGCCCTGTGACAAGATGAGCCGACGATTTAAAAAAGGTGGCAGGTTCGGGATGGATGCGACTGCCCAAGATCGGGATGGTTGGCGTTCTATGGGGGAGGCTTTCGTCCAGCAGTGGACGGCAAAAGGCTGAAAAAAAAAAAAAAGAATAGATCTGTCAGCGAATATTTGTCCCTTTGTTTATGAAGTTAAGTCGGAACGAGATCAATTTTACTAATCTATGACAATTGCGATACGTTTCCGCTTCAATCCAACTTTAATCTATATATATTCGGATCGGAACCGATATGATGTTAACATATATATAATAATAATATCGTGGGACATTTTTAACACACGGCCATCTGATCCCAATTTAAGCTTGTACAAAGCTTGTGCTATGGAAACCAGACAACTGATATACTACATATACTACTTTTCTTTTGTAAATACATACTTATATAGAAAATTACACCCAGACTCAGGACAAACAGACATGCTTATGCACACAAATGTCTGTCCTGGGTGGGAATCCCACAAACTTTGGCGTGAAAAGGCAAGTATCTACCAACCACGCCAACCAGCTCGTCTCTTTTATACCAAAAGTCGATAATTAAATTAAAGAATAGGAAAAAGGATAAACGGCAACGATTACGCTTCGATTGCGATAAAGTGACAATTTGTTAATAGAATTGGCCCCTAGTCTGTAAATGTCCAGACTGAGCTAAGGTCTCCTCTCCTTTTAAGATTGGAGCATGCTCCACCATGCTGATCCAAAGTTGATAAATACATTAGGCAGAATACCAGTGAAATCAGATACAGGTTTCCTTGAGATATTTTCCGTCACAGCCACGCATGTGATGAAATACAAACTCAAATTAAGCACATCGGTTAAGAATCACGCGTTTCAAACACTGAGCCATTTCGACTAATAATAGCAATTAATTAATTCATTAATTGAATTTTAATTAAATATAGCGATTTATCTATCAATGTATCGATTAGAATAATTTTGTTCGATAATTATATTTATTGATGACATCGGTCATGTTGTTGGGGATCGCATTCATCGCGTAGTTGTTTGAAAATTGCCTCCGGTATTGTCCACAGAACATGGATGACACCGAAAGAGCCATAAGAACATGTCATTTTTTCAAGATGATAATAATAATAATAATATTTTATTGTTATCCAGTACATACATATTATAAAAAGTAGCCCTGACTCCTGAACTGGTGTTACCCGTGCGTCAGAAGTCAGTTTCTTCCCATTCAATTATTAAAAAGTGTAATACTTTTTAATTTAAAAGGGTCTTATTACTAATTATTGTAAGTTAATCCAAATTGTGTGTGCGTGAGTGTGTAAATGTGTGCGTTTGTGTGTGTGTGTGTGTAATATAAAAATATAGTTAGGAATATAGTTGGACGTGATGTTAAATTGGCAACATCGCTCATAGACGCTGTTAGAAATATAAACCATTCCTTACGTCAATATAATACGTTACCGACCTTGGGAACTAAGATTTCCTTTGTGCATCTAGTTTCACTGGCCGGCTCACCTTTTAAACCAATACTAAATATTTCTGTTCGACGGTAGAATATGTGATGACTTTGTGGTACATACATACGGGCTTGCCAAAGCTAAGCAAGTGAAAATATATAACAAGGAGATCATAGATATAAAAAATATATAATAACTATGAAAAAAGACGAAAATAAGTCTTTTCGAGAAAATCTCTATTTATATTTCGTTTTTTTTTTTTTTTTTTAATTTATATATATTTAGAAACTATGTACAGACATTTTTATAATATACAAAATTAAAATAAAAAGAAAGAACAAAATATTCATTACAAATTTAAAGCAAAAACACGCCGTCTAAAAGATTGTCCTGTGGCATTGTACCCAAGACGCTGGCAATATTGCCTCTCTGCACCGCTAGATTCAGCCTTTGGGCTTAATAAGCGCCAGCTCTTGGGTCACCAGAAGTGTGGACCAGTTCGTGGAAAGATCTTTTTAGTTTAGTAATATTGTTAACAAAACTCTCTTTTTAGTTTAGTAATATTGTTAACCTTCTCCTCAAAAAGAGGAGAGGAGGCCTTTAGCCCAGCAGTGGGACATTCACAGGCTGTTACGGTACGGTACGGTTAACAAAACGGTTTAAGCAGCGACGTAGAACAAAAACAATGTATTTTTTTTTAATTTGTCATCGCCTTCAATACCAAATCATCATACCATTTCCATAGGCCTGTGTTCTTTGCTCATAATCAATTATCGAGCTTTAAAGTTCTAAGCTTATCAAGTTAACGCCTATAAATCAATAAGGCTTGTCATTGTTAATACTTTCTCAGTTTATAAGACCACTTCGCTTGACGTATGTAACGTTTATGTAGTCTAGGAGACGGCTGGCATTTCAGTGAAGGTTTAAAATGTGGTAACATTTTATATTATTTCAATTTAATTCAAATGCCATATAATATAGACAAATAACACTTTGTTTGTAATTACTACATAAAAAAATCGTGAAGATCGTGTACAGAAGAAGTACAAAAAACAATTTGAAAACAATAAAAGAAAATGTCCATAACATAAGCTGTCGTCAAAAATCGATGACCGGAATCGGTGTCCGTCTGTTTATATGCGTTTTTATTTAGTGTTTTTTTTCAGACTGTAAAAATAACAGATTAAATATTATATAAGCAAAGGCTCTATTGCATGCGGTAATCTCTTCCAGGTAACTTCTATAAATTAAGGTAAATTAAAGCATCAGTCGAGCCGAGATGGCCTAGTGGTTAGAACGCGTGAATCTTAACCGATGATCGTGGGCTCAAAACCCGGACAAGTACCATTAAATATTTAGGTGCTTAATTTGTGTTTATAATTCATCTCGTGCTTGACGGTGAAGGAAAATATCGTAAGGAAACCTGCATGTGTCTAATTTCATTGGACTTCTACCACATGTGTATTCTACCAACCCGCATTGGAGTAGCGTGGTGGAATAAGCTCGAAACCTTCTCCTCAAAATGGAGAGGAGGCCTTAGCCCAGCAGTGGGACATTAATAGGCTTTTACTATAAAGCATCAGTCATAACGTTACATATTTCTTCTAAACTCGTCGGTAGACATTAATGCGGTTTTCACTTCTTACGAAACTGTCTTCTTTACTCTTTGGGAGTTTATATCACTATGTTTGCCCCAAGGTTTGGCCATGATGTTGGTGACGCATTTGTGACAGATTTTCATCCAGCACATGGATTAGTCGCTTCATCGCCGAGCACGAGATTAATAAGCGTACCGTAACAGCCTGTGAATGTCCCACTGCTGGGCTAAAGGCCTCCTCTCCATCTCCTCTAATAAACATACATTAAATTATATTATATTCAGATTTTCTAACCTCTGGGCCATCTTAATCCTTAATAAATATGTCATAATATAAGCATTTGTTGTATAAATAGACAAATTTATCCGATATGGAAGTCCCAGACGAAATCTAAGTGCAAATACTAAAGCCAACAGAACAATGAGACGGCGAGTTCATTAAACTCTCTGTCTGTAGTGTGGCCACCAACGCACCACCACCAATTAATTTTATAAAAATATATTTAACGTTTTTTAATGTAAAATGTACGTACATTTGGTAGATACCATATATTCTACCGCCAAGCTGCAATACTTATTATTGGTGTGTTCCGGTTTGAAGATTGAGTATGCCAGTGTAACTGCAGGCACAAGGGATGTAACATCTTATTTCCCAAGGTTGGTGGCGCAATAATAATGAAAAGAATGGCTAATGCCAATGTGCTATATGAAAATATATTACATTGCTATTAATTAAATACCTTATTATTAACGCTTCAGACTTTAAGGAGAAATCCTGATAAGACCCTTCTTATTTTTCTTTTATATAAATTGAACTATCTATATCTATTTACTTTGTTACGCTCTCAATTCTTAACTACTCAACCGATAATGATGACGTTTTGCACACGTTGTTTGGGGTACAGAAAGAGACACAGGATAGCCTAATATCTTCCCCTCTCCCTCACTTGTGGGCGTTTGTATTTTACGATAGTAAGCTATACCTTGCCCCAATAACTCAATACATCCTTATTGACTTTGCGAAGTTTGAAATATTGCAGTTAAATGTTTGTCTTTACTTCGCATGTTCATGAGATACCTTTATACTAGTGTTGTACCGTGGCTTTACCCCCGTTTTGGGGGGGAGCAACTGGTATAAAAAGTAGCATATGGAAAGGAAGGACCTCGGGGGTATGTAAGCAATCTATTTATTATATTACCCCACATGAATTGGGGGGTATGTGGGTCTCACCGGAACCTGGAGTTCTGGTGCTCTGGGAGCACCGGAATGCCCACTAAAAAACCCTCATCGTCTCTTCTTCACCGTCTGAACATCCTTAGGCTTAACAGCATATATTTAACAAGTACAGAAGCTTTTTAACAAATTATTATTATTTATAAATTTTTTAACGTAAAACTAATATAAACTCATGAAAAAAATAATCTAGGTTTCATAGATTTTTTCAACACAACAGTAACAGCCTGTAAATGTCCCACTGCTGGGCTAAGGCCTCCTCTCCCTTTTTTGAGGAGAAGGTTTGGAGCTTATTCCACCACGCTGCTCCAGTGCGGGTTGGTAGAATACACATGTGGCAGAATTTCGATGAAATTAGACACATGCAGGTTCCCTCACGATGTTTTCCTTCACCGAAAAGCACGAGATGAATTATAAACAGAAATTAAGCACATGTAAATTCAGAGGTGCTCGCCCGGGTTTGAACCCACGTTCATCGGTTAAGATTCACGCGTTCTTACCACTGGGCCATCTCGACTGTTCAACACAAATAAAGCTTTTATCTATATTATATGTATATATAGACATTATCCGTGTATGGTATTTATTTCTTATATAAGTGTATATGTTTATATGTGTGCATGTACATGTAGTGTATATGAATAAGAGTATGTACGTAGGTATATTACATATTTTTATTAATAAGCTAGGTTAAAAAAGTAGATTGTAATTTTAAGCGATTTTTTTGTTTCATAGAGATTGCTTGAAGGAGATCACTGTAAATGATAAGGATATTATCTTTGCACACTTTATGAACTATCTGTTATCTTAAATACTATTTATAAATTGTTGTATATAAAAATAATAAATAAATAAAACAAATTAAAAAAATAAAACAACGTTTATATACATTATATATAATCACAAAATATGCATGAGTAATAAAACTGCTTTTAAAATAATTAATACAAAATACAGATAACAAAAGGTAGATTTTCGTTGCTTAGTTTTTAAATTAAAAAAAAATATGACCTTGTACATCCTTGCTCCATATCACTTAACAATCATAATCATGTTAACGCTCTGGTGTCATGTTATAACACGCTTGCCAAAAACCGCCGCTAAATTGCCTTTTCAGAATGAATTACCTTTTACCGTGTATACACTATTTAATTTAATTATTCATGTACGTATAAATCATGTTTTGATTACGCTAATTATTCTGTGGTAAATAACGCCACGTCATGTCCGATGTGTGAATTGGATATATACAATCCCTTACATCTCCAATGCACCAACCGTGAGGTATATATATATATATATATTTATATATATATTTAGAATGGGCCGCCTGATGGTAAGTGGTCACCAACGCCCATAGACATTGGCATTGTAAGAAATGTCAACCATCGCTTATAGCCAATGCGCGACCAATCTTGGAACCTAAGATTTTATGTCCCTTGTGCCTGTAACTACACTGGTTCACTCACCCTTCAACAATAACAAGTACTGCTGTTTTGCGGTAGAATACCTGATGAGTGGGTGGTACCTACTCAGACAAGCTTGCACACCCTACCACCAGTAAGATGTTATGTCCCCTTTAATTACACAAAATATAATGTCAAAAATTCCTCGTGAACGAATAATAGCTTCGGAGATATTAAAGGATACTAGCAACTATGTAAGGCATATTAATTTACAAGGGTAGTGTAAATAAATGTGCATTTAGTGCAGTTAACTAGAGAGTAAGCGAGTTATGTGCAGTTAGCCAGAGAGTGCACCTAGCCATTTCTCAAGCATAGTTGAAAAGGACGGCAATCCGGTTAGAGATACGAACTGGTCGACTAAAGAGCAGGGCGAGTAAAGATTCGCTTGCCGAGAATTTTCGTATACGTTTTTTATTTAAGTATTTAACTCCAAAATCGTATAACAAAATTGTTTTATATAATAAAATCATCAGCATATAATATAATGAATTAATGAAGATCGGGGGTTCATTTCGAGCGAGCACTACAGTTTGTTCAATAGTTTTAATTAATGCTTGACAGTGAAAGAAAACTGCCTACGATATTCGTATTTACTGGTGCAGCGTGGTAGAGACTCCAAGACTTCCTTAAAAGAATAAATAGGTATTTTCCTAGTACTGGAACATTTACGGATATCATATACGGAAATTACTTTAGTCAAATATATTTCTTTAATACATTCCTTATAAAAAAATAACAAATGATATCAAAAAAACATTACACTTCATTCCAGAAAAATCTTCGAAGAAATCCCGCCAGAGCTCGAGACAAGTTTATTTTAACATCAAAGAAAAACATAATTTCTGCTTTGACAAAGGCGGTCCTGGAATGGCAAAACCCCTCCAGGAAGTGAAGAAACAAGACTGAAACGGAAGCTAGCTCTTGGCCTATTAAAAACAATCGCAGCGATCTGGAATCACCTATTGTTTGTTTTCCTTTACAAATCGATTGGTAATTTCAGTTTTCTTTTGTATAATGGAATGATTTTCTTTATTACGCGCGATACAAAATATTTCCTACTGCTTTGGTTGCCGTTAGCTGTTTACTTTTCTTATGAAATCTCTATTAGCGTCGTGGGCAATACTGACTCGTACAACGCGATGGCAAACGGCATGACGCTCTTATGTCGTCATGTCCACCTCCGCCTATATACTATATACTTTTATTATTATTATAGTAATACTAATATGATCAACAGGGTGTTTAATGAAGTGAAAGTTGAGAGTTCGATTTTGAACCTTAGCTTATCATAAAGAACCTTTAGACATGGACACATTTCATCGATTGCGTTCATGGATGTCATTCGATTACCCACTCTCAATCCGATGGGACGGCAATCCGACACTACCGGAAAGAGATCAGGCCCAAGACTATTGGCTTAGCGTACTTTCCAAGACACGAATAAGCTTATGTGACTTTCAAATTTCAGCCCTTTTAATGTATTTATTTAATTGTATAAATATCGTGCTTCATACTTTATTTCGCTGGTTCAAACTCATTTTACTGTGCTTAATTTTTTTGGTTGAGCCTTTTGCAAGCCCATCTGGGTAGGTACCACCCACTCAATATTCTTCTCGCAAATAGCAATAATTAAAAGGATGACTGAGCCAGTGTAACTACAGACACATGGGACATAAAACGTTTTAGTTTCCATGGTTGATGGTGCATTGGCGATGTAAGGAATATTTAATATTTCTTACAGAATTAATGTCACTAGAAAATGGTGATCACTTACGGCCCACCAGTCTGCCTTCCTAATATAATACAAAGAATCATTAGATCTTTAAAAGTGATCGTCGACCTGTGTCACCGTATTTTTTTATAGAATAGGAAGGCGGATGATCATTTGGGCAACCTGATGGTAAGTGGTCACCAACGCCCATAGACATTGGCATTGTAAGAAATGTCAACTTGCTTACATCGCCAATGTGCCACCAACCCTGGGAACCAAGATGTCCCTTGTGCCTGTAATTACACTAGCTCACTCACCCTTCAAACCGGAACTCAACAATACCAAATACTGCTTTTTGCGGTAGAATATCTGATGAGTGGGTGATACCTACCCAGACGAGCTTGCACAAGCTCTACCACCAGTATATCATAAATAAATCAGTGTAAATTTTATTATTGCATTTTTAATTGAGTTCAAAAAACTATATATTTATTATAATAGCTTAAGTTTGAAATAATAATAACCATTGTTACTATTGTAAATTCTACTGTTGTCTGTTCGTATGTTTCGAAGTAGTTTGCAAGTTAATCAAAACTGTTACCTTGAGCTGGTAAATCAATTCCCTGTTGAGATGCAAGGATTTAGCAAATACATAGTTCGTTATGGTCCATTACATTTGCAAATGAATACATAACGATCTTATGATTAGAATCATTAATAGATAAGGCGTTTTATTATATACTATTTCGCTTAGTGGGCGGAATTCCACATTGTATTTATTTATTTATTTAAATCTTTATTCAATACAATTTACAAATAATATATAAAAGGTAGATCATAGTTCGCAAAGGCACCCTTATTGACGAACCGGTCGGCGTGGTTAATGGATGTTTGCCTTTCACGCCGAAGGCTGTGGGTTCGATTCCCACCCAGGACAGATATTTGTGTGTATGAACATGTCTGTTTGTCCTGACTCTGGGTGTAATTATCTATATAAGTATGTATTTACAAAAGAAATGCAGCATATCAGTGGTCTGGTTTCCATAGTACAAGCTCTGCTTAGTCTGGAATCAGATGGCCGTGAGTGAACAATTTTATATACGTACTCTTGAATTGTCGCTCTACCAACACTTTCGAGTAGGGCCGTTGAGAAATTCAGTTCAGAGTGATTAAGCATTGTAAAAAACTTAAAAGTTCGTCACGTTATTGAGAAATAAAGTATAACAAAAAATATATTACACAAGCTTCACCAGCGTGGATTTCAGTTCGACGTATCCTATAAAACCTGCTTTTTTATTGAACATAATGCCCATTGAATGAAATGAATTATTAGTATTGTATATTTTAATTATAAGCTAGTACAATTTTTTACCAATAACATTAAAGCTTGCCAACGGCTACCAAACAAAAAAAAAATAGACAAATAGAGTAACCATTTGATAATATTATAAAAAAAAATTAACTTAAAATGTACCCGTTATTATATTTAGAATTTTCGTTCAAATAAAACACCCTCAGCGCACACACAACTCAAATAAAAAGTTAGACGCTACAGAAAAGTGTTAACTTAGATAACTTGTTGTTGAGTTACTCATTCTTTCAATAGCCAGCTGTTACATTGAGAATAGAATTGAAAGCAAAGTTTTATTTAAGTTATTTATTTTATAATGAGGATTATTTAGGTTTAGAACTTAATTTCATCTATTTATATTAATTCAACTGGTGGTGGTACGTCAGTAGTGTTTTACCATCTAAATTTATTTTTTATTTTTATATAAGGTAGGCATTCTGGCAAATGTGAAACCTGTTGTTAAGTGGTCACCACCACCTGTAAACATTAGCATTGTAAAATATGCTTATTTCATCGTCAACGTCACCCCTCAAACCGGAACGCAACAATACTAAGTACTGCTGCTTGGTGGTCGAATATATGATGACTGGGTGGTACCTATCCAGACGGGGTTGGACGAAGCCCTACCACTATATCTTTATAACTTAATTTATTTTAAAAATATATTTATTTAATTCGTGTAATTGGTACGAAAGGCAGAATTTATGTCAGAGACTCTACTTCTCAACCTTTGGGCTTTATGAAACACTTGCTCGAATATAATTCATTAAAAATTATGAACTGGTTCACATTATAAGCGTTACATTAAGGATAACCTAAAACACAGACGTACGAAGACGTTGCGTCCCTCTTGATTGGGATACATTCTCTCAAGAAAAACATAGAGCTAATAATATTAGACATGACAAAGATTTTAAATTTTTCGTGTAACAATAATAACGAGAGGTCCCGTAGTGGTCGAAATTCAAACGTAACTCATTGCTAATAAAAATGTTATTTAATATTCTATTTTAATTTCTTCTATGTATGTATATTTTTTTTTAAATTTTAGTCGGTGAAACCTGGTCGTTATGGTAATAAAAACGTGAGCCTAATGAAATGTCAAAAAAGGTTGACGACGAATTATAGAAATAGATATTGGAATGTTTGACATTGGAACTATGTATATATATAACAAAATTATACAGCATAACAACGAGCAAAAGCAATGAAATATTCAAAATAAACATTTAAATTAATGCTTGAATTTGTTCTTGCCACTTCTAAGTCCTTCTAAAGTCTACAAACTGGAGAAAATGGTGACCATTATATTAACGACATCGTATGGGTACCGTGCGGGACATTCACGTGATGTCAGCCATTTTCTAGCATTATGATCCTAATGTGATACTTAGAATACACGCTGTTATTAAATTTCTCTTGTTTATTAAACTAGAGTCGCATTCTGACTTCACACGGGTAAATTTCCCTGTACAGTCAACCACAAAAGTTTTATACATCCAATCTAAACTACATATAAAGAACAGCTGTTACAAATAGTATATTTTTATTAAAGCAAAATCTTTTAATTATATTAATAATATATACAGTTGTTAGTGTAGCTTACTATACTTTTTTCTTTTAATTCTTTATGTAATTCTAAACACTGTATATTTTATGTAAATAATTATGTTAGCTCTTAAGTAATATTAATACAATTATAATATAATTAAAAACGATAGCATAACGTTTTGTAATTCTTATTTATTCAACGATGAAATATATAAAATATGAAACAAACCGTACATCTTTCATTCTTGTATGTTTTTCTTATTTGCATTCAGCAATAGCTCCCTACACGAATGAAACCAGATGATACCAAATTAATCAACTACCATTATAATGATGTCCTCCTGATCGGCTTCGGACGCGGTGGCCAGTCGCATAAGAGATTAGCCAATTACGCAGAACATGGTATAGTGCACAAGTGTGTGCGTCAACACAGATGCACTCTCTATTCTTTCAAACTCATAATCCGATGGGACGGCAAAACCACACGACCGGAAAGAGTTCAAGCGCAAGACCAATGTCCTAAGAAGCTTTCTGAGGCACCAGAGTAACTCAATTCAAACTTCCAAACTCTAGGCTGCAAAAACCCAACCCAATAACTTTTAACCGGCCCGATCTAGGGTTTGAACCCAAGACCTCGGGATCTACAGCTTTATATTTAAACTAGTCATATAAGTTTCTTTGGTCTTCTCTTTAAAAGACCCAATTTTTTACAATATTTTAATATTGAATTCAAACGCCCTCGAGCCTGTACAATTGCGTCGAGAGATAGTAGCGCTGATCGTTTTCTATCAACTGTATCACAGCGAGTGCTCTGAGGAATTATTCTCTCTAATTCCTGCTTCTCCCTTCTTCAGGGGGGGAATAGACGTATGTCTACGCGTGCTGGCTCTTGATGTCATTGCCTAACTGTGACATCAATTCCATTGCGCACAAAGAAATTTGGCAACTCCTTTCTTTATCACACTTCCAAAAAATGGAATTCTCTACCAGCTCACGTGTTCCCCTCCTCTTACAACCCGGGTTCCTTCAAACGAGGTGTGAAGAGGCATCTTGCGGGCCGGCAAGGCGGGGGCGGCTAGTGCAGAACGTTCTTCCCGACTGTACTGGCCGTCGCCGCGTTTGTACTCTACTACCACTTATTTTTAATATTTAAAAAAAAAATTAGTATATATATGGGCAGCCTTATCAGCTAGCCACTAGATTTATTGGTAATACAGGCACAAAATACATACTATGTTACCATACAAATGAATGTGTTTTCATTTAATATTCTTAAGCTATCGAACCCAGACATTTACGTGACCTTACATATCTAAATAAATTATCACCTAACTGATAGCTCAGCAGCCTTAAAGTCAAGGTCATTCGATGGTACTTTCACTACCAAGGCAAAACTGGAATTCCAATTTTGCTTTTCTTGCATAATAGTTGGTAATATTACACTAGCTTATTGTTGTTGTATTGTTGCTTGGCACTGTTTCCTTATTGACTTTACAGAATCTAAAGATAAAATATTAAGTTTTTTTATTGCCTCTGTATAAATTGATTATATAAAGTTAGAATAGTGCTGTTCCAACTCAACCCGTGTGTATCGCAAGGGCAAGGGAGAGATCGACTAGACAAGGGCACAACGACACATAGAGTACCAGACAACAAAGCCAACATCAAAAGCATTCCCAATGTGGTTTAGCGTCAGACCCAGCTGTAAAAATCTGACAATTCTACACAAAGCTTTTAAATACGCTACGCCCCCATTAATAAATTAAATAAACGATAATAATGCATTTGGTCTTCATCAGCTTAACATTTTACAGTACTTCTAAACCTACTCTACCTGTCTATCTTGAAGTGAAAGGCTTAAGCATTTCACTGCGGATTCCAAAATAATAAAACGAAATAGCAAATGCGATGCTCCTTTACACCGTTGGATAAAACTGTAATGGAAGTAAGCACTTCCGCTCTGACTGTATTCACGCAGGCAACGCCGCGCGCAACAGCTATGTTTTACCTGCGGGGGTCCGTGCTCTTTGTGAGATAAGTGCTCGGTTGCTCTAGGGTTGTCACTGTTCAAGATAATAAATCACTATTGAAATTATCCGCTGTTTTACTAAATTAACTTTTATTAAAATTAAACCTCTTACAAATAAAGTTTATTACCCTGAACTAATGAAATGGTATAGTAACATTTAAAAAAACCCGAAGAAAAAAAATGGAGCATCACGGTAGCATGGGCAAGCGAGGCCGTGGCGTTCCTCGTTAAGACGGTAAGCGTACCGCTGGTTTTTTAACGGGTGTTCCGATATTTGGGGCGCACTCAGCGCACTGCCACTGGCGAGTCCTACATACCTCCAATGTCCCGTGAAAAAAAAAAACAGGCCATCTGATACTAAATTGTCATCATCGCTCATAGACACTTTTTATAATGTAGGTAGGCGGACGAGCACCAATGCACTAATTCACACATACTTAAACATCACATTAGTTTCGAACGCAACAATACCAGTATTACTGATATCCGGTACATTATGTGAGTGGATGGTACTTATCTAGATGGGCTTGCATGATTACTCAAAAAGCGTTCAAAATGCCTTCGTTGCTAAATTTAACAAATTGTAAAGGAACGCTTGCGCGCAAAATGTATTATACAATTAGTGGGTTTAAGAATAACAACCACATCTTGGGAATGAAATGATCTCCTTTTGGATATTTATTTTTATATTTATAATGTGTATACAATTTTAAAAAAAAACAACCTGCTGAGTTTCTTTCGCCGGTTTTTCTCGGATGAGGTTACATCTTTGACAATCAAAATGTAATTGGTTTTCTTATATTGAATAAGGGATTTGGATTGGACTTGATTCGAGTTGATTTACCCATGCAAAGTCGGTTGTTAGTTAATGTATAACAAAATTTAAAAATGGAAAAATTATGCTGTTAAAATTTCCATAATAAATCGAAATTTTGGTTCACTAGATTATAAATTCTAGTTTACAGTAGAGGCGATAATGCGGAAAAAATCCTCACACAAGTATATAAAACATGTTTTTTTTATGTAAAACATCAATTGACGGGCTTGGGAGTACAACCGACTCGTATGCCGAGACGAGAAACGGCATGACACTCTTATGACGTTATGTCTCCGCTTCGCCCGCTTCTTCCACTCTCTACTCTCTTGTGTGTACGTGGCGCGTATACTATATATTTTGTTTATATATATTATAATAAGAATAGAAATATATGCCGCGGATTCAATTGGATTGCCATTTAAATGGGTTTCATTGTCGTCCAATATGTTGATTTTATTAAATCAGTCAATGCGCACGTCTGGCGCTGGCGCTGTCCCGAGAGCAAGAGACCAAGGGACCAAGTGGGTCGCTCGACAAACGATCACACGCACTAATGACAGATACACCATTATATTTTATATTTCCATCAGTCGGCTGCATAATAAAACTAGGCACCCATCTTATCTAGTAACTCGTAAAACGTCACGTTGTGTGATGTTGCTATTCTAATAAAATAAGTGACGTCGTATGCCTGCTTAAATTTATCATCTGTGACATATATATTTATTTTATTAATTCAACAAAAAAAATTAGCTATCTAACTACACATTTCTTTATACATAAATTATTTCAATAACTATGACAATGAATTAAAAAAAAGCTGGGTGTTCTGTGTAGGATGATATGTGTAAAAAATTAGCAATAAACCCAAGAGTAATACGACCAAACATGCGCCTCGTCAACCCTAGCTCCACAAAGCGCTGTTCCGACTCGACCCGACCGTGTTTCCTTCCTACACAACTATAAGGGATTGTAATTTTCGTAATTTTTTATACTTTACTCACTATACTTACCTGTGAAGTCTAGACTAGAATTTTTATATTGAAATTGTCTTTTATAGAACTAAACTGCTTGATACATATGGAATAGAGGTTACTCTGTGGTACATATTTCTTTTCTTCTATTAAATATATATGTTTCAATTTCGCAAGTATATTTTTTATTTAGTCCCTAACTTGTGTTAATCCTTTAAAATTTTAAAGCAGTTGAGCTTTTCTATAAGAAAAATTTGAAACTATCGAAAGAAAACGGTCGTGGAATGTAAGAAAGTGTAATAATTAAAACATTTCAAGAATACACTCATCAAAATTGTATATCACAAATCTTTTGGTCCGATTGAAGTATGTGCTCTGAGTACTTAACTGAGTAGTAAGTAGTCTTACTTATGTTGTTGTTTAGCAAATGATAAGTTAATGCTGCTTCTTCATCTTTTGAATGTCAAATCAATGATAATAGATTATATTATTATGATTATGATTATAGAAAAAAATCAGTGTAACTGGCGTTTGTTTTCAGGATCTTAACAAATAAATAAAAGACAAATTTAAAATATTATAATGGCTAACTTTTAAAACTATTTTTTAAACTTGAATAAATGCTTTATCAATGTTCAGGTTCTCAAAAACGTTTAATTTGATTAATTCTGAATTCATGATAATGTAATTATACGTATATCTATATATATACTCATCTTAAAGAATAACTGACATAACACCGTACAGTACAAACTACTAAGCTGCTAGCACCGTGAAAATTTGCATTCGAGTTCTTTTTACACAGTATGCTAGGACTAAGGAAGAATTTTTGAACATTTAACCCCTAAGGTTATAAAGACGAGAGTTTCTACGTTTTTTTTTTTCGTTTTTGAAGAAAGCACTATGGAAATTTGTTTTAAGCAATTCTGAAATAACGCGAGGGAATCTGCGGGTAAAGTGCTAGTAATAATATCAGAGAAAAAATCACATAATCCCTATTCCATTTACTTACTACACCAATAGAATATAATAAAATTTTACGAGTATTGAATTATTACCAATGTTGTAAAAAAGATGAAATTTAATGATTTCGATAAGTTTTCTTGTTCGCTAAAATATTTGAATATATATTTTTTAATTTGATTAATATTTTAAATTCATAATGTAAATATTATTAATTAATTATTGTAATTGTTATTATGTACATTTCTTAGTGTAAGATATAATTTTAAAATAGTAAATATTTTTCATTAAAATGCAAGAAAATCAACAAGACGGGTAGTCAAATAAATTATAATTTTATGTAGGGTTAAGTACTTTAAAAGGGCTATATGAGGTGCCTCTCAGTTCATTTGGTGCATTAATAGCAAAATCAATTAAAGGTGAGATTTTTGTACTATCATGATATTCACTGTATTAATGTTATAATGTTAAATTTTTCTACCAGCGTGTCCTTCGTTATTTTGATCATATAGCGCGAAGGCAGCCTGACAGCCTCGACAAGCTAATGGTGCTTGGCAAAATAGAGGGGAAACGACCAAGTGGCCGCTGCCCCACACGATGGTCGGACCAAGTTACCAACCTCACTGGTCTCCAAGTGATCACAGCCCCGAGGAAAGCTGAGGACTGGAAGGACTGGAGAAAATTCACAGAGATCGTGACCCAGACCCTAGATCAGAGTTGACACGACCTTCAGCAATGAAGTAAACGACCGAGAAGAAGTTATAATGTGATTTATAAAAATAAATATTCTAAGTGATTTGTATATCTTGTTTTATTTAAAAAAAGGAAAAGTATAAGTATATAGTAAGTATAAATAGGCCGAAGAAAGTGTGGGTGGATTGCGTAAGAAAGGATATGTGTGTGAAAGGGGTAAGTGCTGAAATGACGAGGGACAGTGAGAAGTGGAAGGAAAATAGATGTTGTGCCGACCCCATATAGTGGGATAAGGGCACTAAGAAGAAGTTAAGTAAAAGTTTTTTTTTTTTATAGAATAGGAAGGCGGACGAGCATATGGGCCACCTGATGGTAAGTAGTCACCAACGCTATACACGTGCCTGTAATTACACTGGCTCACTCACCCTTCAAACCGGAACACAACAAAATCAAGTATTGCTGTTTTGCGGTAGAATATCTGATGAGTGGGTGGTACCTACCCAGACGAGCTTGCACAAAGCCCTACCACCAGTAACATTAAGTTAACATTAGTATGCATCAATTTTAATAGGAAACTTATGCTTATTACGTAGTTTAAAGCGTGATTAGATAAACAATGCTGTCTGCTTATTTTATATGTCAAATAAATAATGACAGATAGAGATAACAGTCGTTAAGCGTAGTCGTTCTTAATTTAAAAAAAAAATAAACGATTCTGTTGGTAGGTATGGGGTTTTAAAATAGATAAAATATATTTACTTGATATATATACGTATGTAATGTAAATATTATACTGCCAAACAGCAATACTTTGTGCTGTTACCTGTAACTACAGGCACAAGGAACATGAGATCTAAATTGCCAAGATTGCTGGGACTTTGACACTTCAAGTAATTGTTTATATTTGTTACAGCTTCAATGTTTATGAGCAGTGGTGATCATTTACAACGAGGCGGCGAATTTTACATATATATTTCCTTTATTCAAGTAGACTCGAACGAGCAACTTCGAATGTTCTACCGGTAAGAAATTCAGTAATTACTCTTTTCGTACAAATCAATTACCAGTGTGTTAATTATGTGCAAGCTCATGGGTTTGTGAGTAATAAATAACATAACATCCCACGGTTGGTGTATTGAAAACGAATGCTTTTAGGATAAAAAATTGATATGATTTGATGATCATGGAATTATTCACAATTCAGTTTGGCTGACATCTTGCCATCATTCTTTTTTTTATAGAATTGGAAGGCGGACGAGCATATGAGCCAACTGATTTTTATGGTAAGCATGATCTAATTGCCATGATCTGCTCCAGATAGAACTCCTCAACGGTCTACAGCACGTTACACGATATATCAATTTAAATAATTGTTACGTATTATATTATGTACATTTTATATATATAAATTTCTATCTTAAAGTCGGTTAATCCTATATCTCTTATGAAAATTTCGAGGGCAAATTCTAATGGCCTCAAAACAATATAACTTCTACTTACTAAGCCTATAACAATGGAGCTTGCACTCATGTATAGGCACATTCTGGTAAGGGTTGGTTAATGTATGCCCTTCGAGATTCATAAGATAATGCCAAGATTTTGGGAGCGTTAGCAGAAAAATATTTGAATTAAATTTTTAACGCGGTTTTTATACGGTTTCTGCTTTTTTATCCATGTTAAGTTTAATAAAGAAATTGTATGAATAATTAAAAACTGTTAGTATGTAAATAGTCCACAGTTGAAGAAGTTTTGGGTTTTGTTCTACCATGTTGCTTAAATACTATATATATAATATGTATTATGATTTTTTTGTGTTTTCTTGCGATAATTTCCTAAAACACCGGAAACAAAATAAATGGGTAGCACAAACTGAAATTATAAAGATATATAATATATTAAATACATGAAAGCTTAAATGGAAATGGATTTTAATGCTATTGAACATCATTATGTTATCTATCATTATAGATATTACAGTATCGTATTTATTCTAAAAAAAGGAAATCAGATAACAATAGAATTGTACAAGGAAAAATTATTTAAAATTCTTCAAGAAATTCGCATTCTGCTGATGCTACTAAGCCGCAGGGCGGGTAATTTATAGCTCGTTTTTGGCAGATGTCCGTACTTTGTAAGCTGTTGTCTGTTATGTTCTAATTTAACATAATACTGAAGGCTCATGGCTCAAAATTCACTTGATATTCAGAAGTTTCAGGTTTGTTCCTGATTTGTAAGGATGTTGAATAATTATATTCTTTGCCGTGTGTGAAAAATGTCCCAGGATATTATTATTATTATTATTATTATTATTATTTGGTGGTAGGGCTTTGTCCGTCTGGTTAGGTACCATTATACTCATCATATTCTAACATTAAATAGCAATACTTTACTACGGGCATGGGAGACATAACATCTTAGTTCCCAAGGTTGGTAACTAAGATGTTATGTGGTTAATACTTCCTACAGCGCTAATGTCTAAGGGCGATGGGGATCACATACCACCAGATGGCCCATTTGCACGTCCACTTACATATATATATTTATTTTCTAATAGTGCTAAAAATATTTATTTAAATCACAGCTATTTGGATCTTTTTTTTTGAAAAATTACTAAAAATGATACGGTGGTTGTGAAACCAGGGGATTTGTCTTACCTTTACTAATATTATTTATGCGAATATAACTCTGTGTCTTATGCTTTTGTGGGTTACCCAATATAATCGATTTTAATGAAATTCTTTATGAAGCAAGCTTGAACCGCAAGGACGGATATAGGCTACGTTTTAAACCAAAGACCGGAGACACACGGGTGAAGTCACGGGTGAAAACTACATACATTGTATATTTGACCGATAAAAATTTTAATTTTTAAAATAAAATATTTCTATAACTTATACCTGGGTACAACTAATTTAGTTAGATTTTGAGCCAAGAAACTCGGGATTATTTTATAGCCTAGACCAAACAACATTTTATTGACCTGATTCGGATTTGAACTAGGAACCTCGTGATCAACAGCCATACGAGTTACCAAATCAACGAGGCAGAAAAATAGGCACAAATCGAGCCTATAATCTGTGCCTTTATATTATGTATTTAAAAAAAATATTCTAGAACATTTCCTGTTTTAACATAGCTTAAATATTATTATTTTTTTAAAAGCATTTCTGATTACAGGATTAAAAAGAAAAAAATTGTTACCAGGTAAGAAAAAACAAAACGGCTGTCTATTTAAGTCGCCCATTTCAAATCCTTTCTCTAAAAATAAATCAAGTGTATCGACGGGACCACGTTCACACTGTAAGTGGTGTTTCAGACGAGACAATAAACGCCGTAAGCAAAAAAATTATATATATATTTTATTGTTTTGCTGTTTGTTAACTGTTTGTATCTTCATAATTATTATTTATAATTTACTAAATTGCTTGTTTACTGCCATTCATGAATTAGTTTTAAGTGGAAAGTTTGATTGGTGTGTGAACGAGTTAATTGTTGTATAATGTATGTAGTATTTACTGTGTGTTTCCCAATTATAATATATATATATGATAATTGTCTTATACCTTCATATTAATATTTTATATGAAATTTGATATTTAAAATTATTTTGGGTGTGTAATAAACATATTAAAATATGTTGTATTATAATTAAAAACTTGTAAACAAAGAAAAAGGCTACGAGAACTAAGCGATGTAATGTATGACCCTTTGTTATTTTGACTTTAAATCTTTATATTGCTAACAATCTGATAAAACTAAACTCAGGCAAGCAATGCTCTATTTACATATGCTCAGTGAAGCAACGGTGAAGGAAAACATCCTGTGTATATTTTTTGTCTTATATATTATAATTTACATTATATGTTGTAGTATAAATCGATTAAAATTCTGTAAGGTTTCTCCTCATAGTAGGGGCCTTAGCCCAGCTGTGGAAATTTATATATGGTATTATGTATATCAGAAATCGCCTTAGCAATAATATCACATTTATATATTGTCTTGAATACTTTTATTAATACTTATATATTAATAAATTTCGTTGTATACAAGAAAAACTTAATAATAAATATTAAAGTCTTGTAAAAGAGCTATGCCTAATTTGGTTTATATATTTGAGATAATTTATAAAATTAAATTTAGTTACAACATCAAATAAATCACATAAAATCTTAGCTACATTAGTATTACTATTTTAATTAAAATTATATTTTTTAAAACTTTCTTTTGCATTTCAATCGCGTGTAATCTGATTACTCCTTTAAACTAGTATAGGTCAAGGACCAACCGGTAGCACAACAGGTTCGGTTCGCGTGCCCGAACTTAACCGAAGTCAACCGAAGTCAACCGAAGCTTTTCGATCAAGCGAGACACGTGGCTTGATCACTTAATACAAGCGACTCGATTGTCTTTACGTTGAATTTGGTTCAATAATAAAAAAAAAAACTAAATTATGTTTCTTGTAATTCATATAGTGTTTTACTTGGTGGGCTTTGTGCATCTCGACTGGTTGGGTGGGTACCACCCAGTCATCAGTTGTTGCGTTGTTTTGTTGCGTTCCGGTTTAAAGGATGATTGATTCAATGTAACTACAGACACAAGGAACATACCATCTTAGCTCTTAAGGTTAATATTTCTTACAGTGCCAATGTCTATGTGGAATGGTGATCACTTATCATCAGGTGGTCTTATCTTAATGTCAGCGTACCTAATAAAAAAAAAACGATTATTATGTCTTTCTGGTTTCGGTCATGGCGTTCATTCTCAAAGAAAAGAAGTACCTGATCCCATAGAGTTCATATGCGACGAGATTGGCAAGAGGTCAGACACTGGATGGTTTGCTGGAAATTATTATGCCTCCATTCACACCCGTCCCATACTTTATGATCATATCTCTGCTATAAGGTTGCAAGAGGTCGCTGAAGACTGCCTGTTGCACATCATGCAACATTTGTATACTTACCTTCATATATATTTTATCATTATGTAAATAAATAAAACAAAAAAATAATAAACAATTCGGATTTGAAAAAGAGTGGAGATGTAAACAATATAGATCAAAGCCTTGCTAGACATTTGATCCAATACATTGTATCTCTTACCTGTAGACTGGCTCACTTACATTTCAGACCGAATTACATAAATACAAAATATTTATTTGGAAGTAGGATAACATATGGGTGTCACCACCACAAAATGAACAGTACGGTTCTACGCTGATAATCTTCCACATCAAGTCTAAGATAATCTTAAGATCGTGAGAAAAAAATCTCTCCAATAAAAAGACTAAAAAATTAAAACCTATCTTGTTTTTTTTTATTATTCCAGTCGTGGGAACACTGTTACAGGTATATAGACTCAATATCAATGACATCGCAACGTTAAACATTGCTGGTGCATCAAGTCTTATGTACTCAGCCATAAAGGTTATTTTTCATTGACGTTAAAATTGATTTGCATGATGCAAATAAACCTGCTTAGAATAAATTCTCGGCATCCGTTCGAAGATCTCTACTGTATTGAATATTGAATATGCTAAATTTGTCGAAAGTAATATTTGAGTCACCTTCTATAAAAACACTTCATGGAACCTTTGTTCCTTTAAAAATCTACATCTTATAATTGAATTTCGACGCGAAGCGGCGTAATAGTAGCCTATCAGAAAGAAAATTAAAAACTTCATTCGTTCTGCTTCAAATATATTATAAATGCGAAAATTTGTTTATTTTTTACGTCTTACCTAGTAAACTGATCATCATGAAATTTTGCAAACTCGTTATCAGGGATACCGAAATGGATTAAGGATACCTAACACAAAAATCTAGTTTCAAATATAATCCAATCATATAAATAATTTATTTAATTTAAACTAATAATAAGAAAAATAAAAATAATTAAAAGTTTTTTTTATTTTTTTATGTACATAAGTGTGTAAGTGATATCTATTTAAGAACTTAAAAAATCACAATGTTTTTAATTTATTAGCGATTCTTTGTTAAAGTTTATGGATAATCAATATAATAATAATCCCGGGACATTATTCACACACGGCCATCTAATCCCAAACTAAGCAGAGCTCGTACTATGGAAACCAGACAACTGATATACTACATATACTATTTTTCTTTTGTAAATACATACTTATATAGATAATTACACCCAGACTCAGGACAAACAGACACGTTCATGCAGACAAATGTCTATCTTGGGTGGGAATCGAACCCACAACCTTCGCCGTGAAAGGCAAGTATCTACCAACCACGCCAACCGGCCCGTCGATATGTGTAAATACATATACTCTATATATAAAGAAATGAGTATATTCCTTGGTAAGGTACTTGTTTCTATAATAAAAACCTGAAGACACTTAAGTTCGCTAAATTATTGCTTGGTGATGTTATAAAAGACCGTAAAACGAGAGTATTTCTTACTTTGTTTATTATTAACCTAGATATATATGTAACTATTTAATAGGAATATAATATAGTTTGTTATTTAAAACTTCTTTGTGTGTTGCGTTGTTTGTGTGGTGCGTTAATAACCATAAAAGTACAGTAACAGCCTGATAATGTCCCACAGCTGGGCTAAGGCCTCCCCTCCCTTTTTGAGGACAAGGTTTGGCTTATTCCACCACGCTGCTTTGGTACCGCATTGGAGCAGAATATATAATAATACACATATGGCAGAATTTCAATGAAATTAGACACATGCAGGTTTCCTCACAATGTTTTTCTTCACCGTCAAGCACTAGATTAATTATAAACACAAATTAAGTGCATGAAAATACAGTGGAGCTTGCCCAGGTTTGAACCCACGATCATCGGTTAAGATTCACGCCTTCTAACCTATACAAGTGATAATTTAAAATCAACATCGTCCTTTGAAACTGTAAGAAATATTAAGTTTCCCTTTCATCGTCTATGCGCTACCAACCTTGGTTACTAAGATGTTACGACCCTTAAAGTTACATTGGCTTTCCAACCGGAACAATAATAAGCGTTGCTGTTTCGCGGTAGAATATAATTGGCATATCTAATACATAAACATACGTTAAACTTTTCACGCTCTTTAGTTTCGTAATCGGTTAAATACATAATATACTTATCACTAGACATTGTACTAGGAATAAATATTATGGAAACCACATGTCTCGGACCACCCATATTGTTTAGTTAAAATTTTATTACATATGAAAATGTAATGTCTATAAAATGTGTGTTTGTTTATTAATTTGATATTTCGTGTAACATCCTGGTTCATATGAAGTTGAAATATTTAAGAAATATACATATCTGGCTGGTTTTACGAATGGAGGATGAAATAAATTGTTGATATTTAGTTTGTAGAATTGTGCTATCGTGCTAATGTTATGAACGAGTTTCTTTTCATTTCATAAATATTATGAATCTTTCATAATTATATAGTTACTAGTTCACACGTAGGTATTGGGTATAGAAAGCAGCCTTGATTGAAAGCAGTTCTTGGAGTTAAAGCTTGCTTCATACCAAATTACATCAAATTCGCTTCAGTTGTTTAGCCATGAAAACGTAAGCGTAAGCCAGACAGGCCCAGTTACTTTCGCATTTATAATATTAGAATTAGTACTGCTGTTTTTATTTATATCTAAAGATATCTAGTTTATTAGCAAAGTCTAATTTACTGTTGGTAGGGCTTTGTGCAACTTGTCTGGGTAGGTACCACCCGCTCATCAGATATTCCTCCGCAAAACAGAAGTACCTACTTGGCATTGTTGTATTCCGGATTGAAGAGTGAGTGAGCCAATGTAATTACAGGCACAAGGGGCATAACATCTTAGTTCCCAAGGTCGATGGCGCATTTTCTTGCAATGTTAATGTCTATGGGTGTTGGTGACCACTTACTATCAGGTAGTCCATATGCTTGTCCGCCTACATATTCTATAAAAATAAACGGTACTAACGGTTACTGGCGTACAATAACGATTCGTTAAATATATATAGGCTCCGGGCATAATACCATCAAAACTTAACGCTTCAATTACTCTAATACCGCCAAGAAATCATCCTAGCAAAAGCATTCCTGAAGAGGGTTGACGTAAGACAGGCAGCCTGCCGTAAAAATATACCCAAGCCTTTATCATCCGGTGTATTAAAACACTTAGCCAATAAGTGTGAAGCAATGATGATTTATGATGTAAATAAATGACCATTCCTGATAGTAGATACTAGAATATTTGTTGATTCATTTATCTATATATAAATAGACAAAGACAAAAATAGTTCAGTGCATTTTTATACTCTGTTTGTCAAACGTTTTTCTAACTAATATTATAAAAGCGAAAGTAACTCTGTCTGTTGACGCTTGCACGGATAATTCTACAAAATTTGATGACACGATCTACGGGATGCAAACTTGAACCCTGGTTTGCTTTCTTAGAGTTCAAATTTGCGTGGGCTACTTTTTATACTTCGCACCTGCTTCCCCCCAACACGCGGGTGATGATGTGATAACTAGTTAATTATATATTTTCTTTAAATTTTCATTAATGATTGTGGTCGAATTGAGACCAGGTCGGATATAGCTGGTTAAATAAAAATTAGAAAGTTTCATTTAAGCAAACAAGGTATAAAGTTCTTATGGCGTTAATTTATTTTTTATGTATTAAAAGAACATTAATAATGATTATTTTTAGGTAAATATTATATTAGGACTCATTCCTACCGTAAGAACTATACCGAAAGAGGTAAGAATTCAACTAGAAACCTTTACATCGCTAGTTGACTCGTTAACTATTGAACTAAAGAGGCTTATAATAATATTATTTAAACTAATAAATAAATATGTTACGTATATGTATTATTGATGAGAGAAATTATTTCAGTAAAATGCTTCAAAAAACCAAAACACAGCTCTAATGCGGATTGGTGGTCAAATTTTCACCCAACACATGTAGGCTTACCACTGAGCCAGATACGAATCAACCAAATTCAGTGTTTGCTCAAGTTTGAGCCCGTAATCTTCGAGTAAGAATCACATGTCAATAATCTCGGCCATATTCTAAATCGTTAGCATTACATAATAAATTAACTATCAAATATCATCAATTAAATAAACTGTTTTTTTTAATTAAAAACATCAATTACTCATTAAGCTTAATGAAAACATTAATGACATAATATTTATCTAAAATCTTCAAACATGGGAAACGAATTTGGAAACGGAAGTAGAAAATATGCTTACGGCACATAACTGTTGAAATAAAAAGCTATGTAGGCGCTTTATTAGTTGACACATTTATTTTCTCTAACGGCATGTAGTGGGCAACTAATTATAGCTTAATTAATACATAACATTCGATAGTCGAGTTGAACGATGTGTGTATAGATAGATTATACAAAAATCGATTATAAATGACAGTTCCCATGGTCTGATTATGTAGGAAAGCGTATCAATATGCGTTTTGACTTATTGAAAACACTATAATTTAGAAGAACCAGCAGCTTGTTGAAACACAGTTTGACTCTCTACTATTAAACCCGATATGGCCGGAGAGAGTTCACCAACGATTTTAAGCGCTTTTCGAGACACATGTGTAATACGATCAATTTCCATGCTGTCAGAAAAATACTTTGCTTGAGATGACCTTGTGGCTAGAATATGTTAATGGTAACTGAAGACTGCTAGTTTATGCCCGGGCAAGCAGGCTGAAGGCGTGAAGGAATGTTCATGTATTTAATTTTCTTTTGTGTTTATAATTCATCTCTTGCTTGATGGTGAAGAAAAACATCGTAAGGAAACCTGCATGTGTCGGATCTTCCACACATGTTTCCAACCCGCATGGGTCAGCGTGGTGGAGTTCCAAATCTTTTCCTCAAAACGGAAAGGCGACCTAAGCCAAGCTGTGGAACAATTACAGACAGTAACTTTCACTCTTTTTTGGTCTTTGAGGAGGAGTTTGAACTTAAGACCTCGAGATTTGCAACTAGACGCAAACACGGATAAACGCAAAACTGTCTTAAATGTGAATTACAATAAAAAAGTAATGTATATAGTTAATTATATTATGTAAGAATAAATAAATAAATGCATTAGTCGAGAGGCGCAATGGCATCGTGGGTGGACCACGTAACCGAATATTGCGGTTTGAATTTCGAAAATAATACTATTTATGTAATTCTCTTAATTTATATTTATATTACTCTAACCATTTTCAAAGGAAGACTCTCGACATTATGCGTTCTTTCTATTAAAGATAAATATTCAGGGAATTCCTCTTTCCTTCTTGAAAATAACTGATATTCATAAAATATCAACAAACATAACATTAATGTACTTCACGAAAACTAACTTTTAGAAAAGTGAAACTGTATGAAGGTTTTCAAACTTGTACCTAGTTACATATGTAGGCTTCTATGCCGCTAACGTGTATGCTTTTGTAATTTTAACCTTATATATGTCTATTATAACGTGTGTTTTTCTTTAGACCATTTCAGCTTTTTCTTTAAAATAAATTAAATTGGAATAGATAAATAAATAGTTGAGTGCGATACAATTAAATAATGAATAATAATAATAAACTAATAATATGAAAATTTAAATTAATTTATTTTTGAATTCTGGAAGTTTGAAGTGTGTACATTTCCGTGCCTCAGAAAGCACTTAAAGCCATTTATCCTCCGCCTGAAGTCATTCCATTTGCGTCGGATTGTCGTCCAATTGGACTATGAAATGAGGGAATAGATTATTTATCTGTGTTTGCGCACACACTTGTGCACTATAATATATGTGTAGTTGGCTAATCTCTTTTGAAATTGGTCAGATTGGCATCAGATGATTTAAAAATAAGGCTATAAAAATTACTTATTAACTAGCGATGTCTTCTAAACTGCCTTTGGCTATTACATTTTCAAATTTATGTACTAAGTAACTAAGTACAAGATAAATTTTTACATAGCAATAATTATGTAAATATTACACATATTAATATAATACAAAAAAAAGATTTTTATGTAATTAAAATATTTTTAACGAATACTTAAATTGTCAAAGATTAAAAATTCGATATTTTTAAATGACATTCGTATCAAATGATTAGTAAATACACAAACAACAGTTTTTTCAACACAAACCGCAACCCGCTACCCAACCTATTAAATGACGTGACGCAACCGCATATAAGCAGGTTACGAGTTTCACATTACACGTAAACCACCCACAACATATGTGACAACGGCTGGCATTACCCAAAATGGCTACTAATCTCTTGGTATTTATTAGCTTTCTATAGAAGAAAATGCTATAAAAAATATGTTTACTGAATTGACCGGCTTCACACTTGTGTAAAAGGGGGGATTAGGTAACCTTTGACTTTTTCTGTATTCTTGGTAAATTGTAAGCAAACTTTCATAATCAATGTTCATTTTATCTTGTAAGATATACATTAAAATGGCTTCTTTTCTAGTCATAACTGTCTATGAATGTTTCAATTAGTTTAAGATATAATTCCACCATGCTGCTTCAGAGAGGATTGGTGGGTTTACATATGACAGAATATCACCCAGAACACGCTCGCGATGTTTTCACTCATCGCTGAACAAGGAAATAATTATAAACACAAAATGCGCGCATAACAAATTTGTTACCTTTGCTATGATTTGAACCAGTGACCTTTCGTTAAAATCTACTTTATCTACTGGGACATCATCCACTGCAGGACGAAAGCCATCAAAGAACGCCATCCATCCCGTACCTGCCACCTTCCTCACTCCACGTTATTACTACGTTTGCCATGCACATGATCTACATGCTTGAAGCATATTTTAATACTTTACTGTTGGTAAGTAAGATCAAGCAGCACCAAAGTTATAGGATGGTGACTACTAATCACCATTTGCTAGACTATTTATTATATAAATTTAATAATGTGGTCAAAATAAATATTCATACAGTAACACAAGTATACGAATGAAGTACGCAATATAACTTGCCAAATAAAAAATAATTCAGTACGTAATTTAAACAATATTTTGCAGTGGATTTTATCTCGAAAACTGGCTCATCTCCTCCATACGTTTATTGTCTTTACGTAGTTAGCGAACTTTGCATAATAGCGTAAGTTTTATGTGTCTTGCCAGCGGGCAGCCTTCTGTAAGGTGACAAGGGTTTGTGTAATATTATTGGTATTGTTGTGTTTCCGGTTTGAAGTGTGAGTGAGCCAGTGTAATTACAGGCACAAGTAAAATAAGATGTCATGTCACATCTTAGTTCCCAAGGTTGGTGGCGCATTAATGATGTAAGCGATGGTTAACATTTCTTACAATGCCAATATCTATGGGCGTTGGTGACTACTTACCATCCCATATGCTCATATGCTCGTTCACCTCGCTATTCTATAATAACTGAAAAACAAAATGAATTAAATTATTCATTAGAATATCTCAATACACGGTAGGGGCTAACTGAGACTTCGAGCGTCAGACAATAAGAGTAAGATTTCGAGCGTAGGCTGACGTCAGCGTAAGATTTATTATTTACACCTCAATTCTCGTGTGTACCTTGGTACCTATGCCATTTCCTTTAATGTATTTATTCGTTTTTAATTATATAGGTAATATTATAACAATCAGTGCAATATAAAGCACACATTGTTTTATTGTGCACTGTGGATTGATTAAAAGTTGCTATAAAATACAAAAACAAACCAAAAATAAACATAAGTTAAAAATAACAACGTATTGTATACAAAAAAAAAACATAGATGAATGGTATTGCATTAAAGTTTTGGTGAACAAAGTTGGTATCACGCAACACACGTTTTAATTCACGTAACTGAAATTTGTTTTTAGGAGTTTTCTTTCCATTGTTCGTGGTCGGTTAGTATATGAAGCGAATGAATGATAAAACATTATATATTACACAATTTCCTTGATAATAACACAAATGTCCTTCTAGTAGATATTTCGGCTAATATCAAAGACTAGCTATCTGCATACGAGTTATAGTGAGTGGGCAACAGGAACTATGATTCCATACTGACATTGTCTCTATCTGACTATGACAGTTGGGTATTTCTGCTGCTATTGATGGTATTAAATACCATTTTCATATATTATACAAAGTACTTTTATATTTCATTCGACATTACTAATCCATGTGAACGACATAAGCTAATGGCATGGCTAATTGCTTGTAACGATCATAATGAATAAGGATTTGAGATGAAATTATTTTAATTAGTTTTAAATAATCGGTTGTAATAATTAATTCCAATATACGAATTTAACTAAATTATTGTATATAATGGTCCTTATATTATTATTCTGTGTTAATATATTTATTTGAAAATTATAGCAAATGGCTTTTATATCGATAAGCAATTTCAATATGGCAAACTATGACAGCTGTCAGTTTCAAGTTGATTGCAGGATTATATAAAATAAATTACGTCATGGTCACCCCTTTCGCAGCTTTGTTCAAACTATAAGAGGACAGATAAACATAACGCTAGAGCTAGTCATTACAGCATGGTCTAGATAGCTTCCTTACATAGTAACCTAATTTGCTTTTTGGGTGACAGATTTTTGATTACGGTGGATATTCTCATGAAGAAGAATTGTGAATACTTTATATTTATCAATAAGTAAATTCGAAAGTAAACTCGAGATATTTTTTTTTGAATAAATAATACTTATTATATTATACATTGTAAACGATAGAAGAGCTTGGAATTAGTATTCGTTGTTACAGGATATATAAATATAAATGTCCATGTAATTTTTTTTTAAGATTCTTACCGGTTTTTCTCGTCTGAATCCATAACTCGACTCTCAAATACCTATTTAATTTTGCCATATACTGTCTATATATTATAAGACGGCAGATCTCGTGGTCCTTGCTTCAAAACCCAGGTTTGGCCAGTAAAATGTTATTGAGTTTTCTTGTCGAAAATTCGCAGCAGCACCCCAAAGTCTGGAAGTTGGAAGTGTTTCATTCCCGTGGCTCGGAAAGCACATTAAGCTGTTGGTTCTACGCCTGAACACTCTCCGCTCGTGACGGGTTGCCGTTCCATCGCATAATAAGAGTGAGGAAATAGATAGTACACCTGTGTTTGCGCACACACTTGTGCACTATAATATCTCCTGCGCAGCTAGCCAAAGTCGGTCTGGAGGACATCATCAAGAGACTAGTGTAATAACATATTTTTTTTATATATCGGGAAAGCAAATGATTCCACTCACACCACTGACACCTGATGGTAACTGGTAGTGGAGTCCAAACGCGACGATGGCTAGTACAGTCGGGAATAATGGTCTGTACTTGCCGCCCCCACCTTGCTAGCCCGCAAGATGCCTCTTCACGCCTCGTTTGAAGAAACCCAGGATGTAAGAGGGGAACACGTGTGCTGGTAAAGAATTACATTTTTTAGTGGTGCGACAAATTGATGCGAGCGATGGAATTGATGTTACAGTAAGGCGGTGACATCGAGAGCCAGCACGCCTAGACTTGTGAAGGAAAGGGGAAGAAGGAATGAGGGAGAATAATTCCTCAGAGCACTCGCCGTGATACATTCTATAGAAAGCGCTTAGCGCTGCTATCTCTCGACGCTGCTAGCTCCAGTAGGTACTTAGCGGAGCCATCCGAAAGATACGAGCAATATTCAACGCAAGACCGTACCTGCGTTTTGTATGACAGGAGCAGTTGTTGTCGCGTGAAAAAACGCCGCACTTTGTTCAGAACCCCGTGTTTCCTTGAGGAAATTTTAATAACAGCCTTACGGAATAATACTAACTAAACTTAAATAAAACAGCGGCAATAGTTATTATTTAATTGAGATGGTGGTGGTATCACTGGTGGTAGGGTTTCGTGCAAGCTGGTCTGCGTAGGTACCACCCACTTATCAGATATTCTACGTTTCGGTTTTAAGGGACATAACATCTTAGTTCCCAAGGTTGATGGCGTATTGGCGATGTAAGCGATGATTAACATTTCTTATAATGCCAATACCACTTAAAATCAGGTGGCCCATATGCTCCACCTACATATACTATAAAAAATCATAATAAAAAAAAACAATTGCATATAATGAATACTGAGAACTACAATCTTTCGGAATAATTAACAATAATAATTTCCATAACTATTCCTAATTTATAGTTCCGAAATCCGGTAATATCATGTGAAATCTGCGACAAAATATTCAAAATAGAATTATTAACTCGCATAAAGCCTTGGCCAGCTATGATGTAACTTTGCAGAGCGTGTAGTCGCCGCAAAGCCGACCCCTGACCGCGTCCCGTATATGATACTGGACCTTTTCACCTCGAATTAAAGCAAATGGAAGAAGCAAACTTGTAATATTTGTTTATTAAATAGATATATAATAATGTATTCAATGAAATTGAACTGTCTGTCTGTAGTATCAAAATATTTTTTTTAAGTTAATATGGCTATTTGCGAGTTTACTAACTCATAAGTTAAATATTTTAAACATATGATTCAAAGGTATTATGTACATTAAAATGGCAAATTTTGAAAGGTGATTATTGTGGCGTAGTGGCGATGTATGGGATGGGTAATATTTCCAACAGTGCCTATGTCTAAAGGTGGTCGTGACCATTTACCATCCATCAGGTGGCCCATTTGCTCATCCGCCTAGCTATTTTATGAAATAAAAGAACATGTATATATAAAATAATTTGGCGAAGTATACGAACAACTATTAGTCATTTATATTAATTAGTTTCCACCCGGGGCTTCGATAGCCTTTTAGGGCCGAGTTGTTATTTATAAAAAATTGCCTATATCCTATGTGTAAGCCAAGTGTATACCAAATTTCATCAAAATCGGTTTATTGATTTATCTCTTTGGAGATTGAGATTGAGAGCTGAAGATCGAGCTCAGTGGCGTGCCATTGTACCTATGACCAGCAGTGGACGAGAAAAGGATGATGACGATGAATGATGATTTATCTGTGAACGCGTAATATACAGGCGGAGTTACATTTGCATGTATAATATCAGATAAACAGACCACATCCTGTGAATGTACATCCGCTACACCCCAAAATACAATGTTGGCTAATTTCACCCTTATTCGATGTAGTTTCCATGAAATTAAATTTTGGTTTTCTGCTAACCTTTTATTATAGTATTACGGGTTTAGTTGGCTTTGATCCCGTTACAATACACGACTCGCCCGAGTTATGCTTCGTGGCGTTTTGTTTAATAACATTAGAAATCGTTTTATTACTGAAGAAACGAATTAAAGGACATTTGAAGGAGAAGTATGTGGAATTTCTGAAGGTTATGTTTATGTGAATGTCAAAAACTTTCACTACGCGTGTCATAAGTTAGTATATAATGTTTTTTTTACTTGGTCTAACGCCTCTTCTATTGAGAAGAAATACTTGCATTCTTTTATATTATATAAACAGACGGGCACACGATCCAACTGATGATGTGAAGTCACCACCGCCTACAGACATTGACGGCATAAGATATAATAATCATCCCTTACATCGCCAATGCGCCACCAATCTTGGGAACTACAATACGGAGTATTGACATTTGGCGGTAGAATATCTAATGAGTGGGTGATCCCAAATGGGCTTGCAAAGCCCTATCACCTTTTCCAACATATGATCGATAATATGTTTGTATTTTATTATAATAATTGTATTGTTACTCTATTTTATTTACCAATAAAGAATAATTTGAATTTAAAAATTCACCAATATTCTAAGCCATGAATTGCTGGATCCGAACCCACTACATATTTGTTACCAATTTTTATTAAAAAAGTATTTTTGTTTGAATATTTTTTAAATAATTTCAATGTAGTTCGTCTTTATTAAATCAAGTCTTAAAAATTGCTTACTAAAAGAATTCAAATTTTATAGTAATTTAAAAAAATATTGCGTATACTTTTGTAAGGATTTTATAAAATAGAATTATATTTACGACAAGCTTTCATCGACCAGTTTTGTTACTAAAGTAAAAATAACAGCCAATTGATATAATATGTTTCGTACTTACTTGGTACTTTATAATACATCAGAAAGATTAAAAATAAATATTACAAAACATGGATACAACCTAAATAAGAGTAGCATAAAACTTTTTTTTATTATAATTGGGAAACGTACAGAAAACACCACATACATTATACAACAATTAACCCGTTCACATACCAATCCAGTTTCCACTTAAAACTAATTTATGAATGGCAGTAAACAAGCAAATTAGTAAATTATAAATAATAATTAACAAGATATATATAATATATATATTATATAAGAATATATATATTATATATATATATATATATATTAAAAAAAATAACTAAATTGACAAATGCCCACAAACTTTATTTTTAAATGTATTGAGCGTAAAAGAAAACATGTCCAAGTCATTAAACTTCTTATTGTAATTCTTACAAGTGCGATATATAAATTCATTTTGAGCATAATTTGTTCGAGTAGAGGGTAAATAGAATAAGGTATTATTATTAGTACTGCGTGTGTTCACTTTTTTACATCTAAAGTAAATTTTGCTTAAAAGAAATGGACTATCATTTAAGTTATGTATTAGATTAAATAAAAAACTTTGCGTCTTTGCGACCAACCAACGGCGTCAGGAATAACTCATAGGATATGACGTAGGTGGTGCTGCAATAATAATAATAACAATAATGCGTTTTTCCCGTCTGTACTGGCCGTCGTCGGGTTTGGACTCTACTACTACTTACCATCAGGTGGAGTAGAGTCATTTGCCCTCCCGGCGAATATAAAAAAATAAATAAATAAATAAATAAAACAACATAAATATATAACAGAAACAAACTAATAAATAAACGTCAATATAAATATAAAATACATACAGTAACAGTAACAGTAACAGCCTGTTAATGTCCCACTGCTGGGCTAAGGCCTCCTCTCCCTTTTTGGGGAGAAGGTTTGGAGCTTATTCCACCACGCTGCTCCAATGCGGGTTGGTAGAATACACATGTGACAGAATTTCAATGAAATTAGACACATGCAGGTTTCCTCATGATGTTTTCCTTCACCGTCAAGCACGAGATGAATTATAAACACAAATTAAGCACATGAAAATTCAGTGGTTCTTGACCGGGTTTGAACCCACGATCATCGGTTAAGATTCACGCGTTCTTAATACTGGGCCATCTAAAATACATATATATCAATAAATAAATTATGTTATCAATACATACTAAAAATACAAGTATATAATATAAATACGTTATATTTATGAATATTTAGGTTGGAATTTATTATTCTTCATAGAATACAGGGAGCCAATTTACTACAAGAGATAAAACTGAAGGTAAATAATATTAAAATTTAGTATATTTTTCATATAAATAATAAACATATTTCTCCAAAACAAACATAAATAATATTGAAACGGCCATACTTCAAACAATATTTCCAGTAGAAGCCAAAATCTAAATCATTGAGCTGGCCATTTCGCGAAACGGCCGAACCGATCCATTGTTAATGGCCCACCCAGGAACAATTAAAATAGTCGACATCCTCTGATTCACTGCTACGTTACTAATGAGCAAAATTTTTTGGTTTACATGTTTGTGACGTAATTTGGCAAGAAAATTAGTTATAAATGAGAAATAAGTTTTCGGTTACAGTAAAGCCAAAAGATAATTCCACTTGTTTAATGAAATTTGTTAAATTTTGCGATCGCAAACGAAAAGTACTTTAATTGCTTATAATAAATCGTATTTTTATTTCATTTTATTATACTGGTGGTAGGGGCTTTGTGCTAGCTCGTCTGGGTAGGTACCACCCACTCATCAGATATTCTACCGCAAAACAGAAGTACGTGGTATTGTTGTGTTCCAGTTTGAAGGGTGAGTGAGCCAGTGTAATTACAGGCACAAGGTACATAACATCTTAGTTTCCAAGGTTGGTGGCGGATTGACGATGTAAGCAATGGTTAACTTTGCTTACAATGCCAATGTCTATGGGCGTTGGTGACCATCAGCTATACTATATAAAAAAAGTGTTGTTTATGGGTATACATCACCGCCTTCGGAAACTAAGATGGTATTTGTCTTGTGTCTGTTAAACTGGCTCACTTACCCTCCAAACCCTACAAAAATACCAAACATTGCTGTTTCGCGGTTTATATCTGATAAATAGGTCGCACGTAGCCAGAGAAGTCCCGACACTAAGTAACGAGTAAAATTACTGATACTTGAATTTAGGGTAGAACCTACCCTCGAAGCCTTAAAACATCATGCTTATCATTTAATTAGGATCAAAGTAACACTTAAGATAAATCTCCTAAATCTATTAAAATCTAAATATTTGATCCAAAATGTCACCGTCTCCAAGAAGTCATTAGACATTAATTAATAACCTCTTGCATATTTAGCAAATAATAATTACCCACTAAGTTTCAATTTAACCCTAAACTCGTCAAAGTACACTGGGGACAGAATTAAGGTTATAATAACAATTATAGAACTATGTTATGAGGAAGTTCGGTAAGGTCAGGGGGTATGTGTCGATTTTAAGGATTGAGCACACTTGTGTGTATCAGCAAAGCGATGTTTAATTTAATAGCTCGACTTTCTCACGAGATTACTAACATGTGGGATATGGGAGTAAAGGCCAACAAACCAATTGTTATCTCGTAGAGTAGTGGAGAAGAGTTTCAACCAACAGCCAAAAAGCTCTAGCTTGGTTGTTGAATCAAGGATCGGATACATAAGGATGGCAATTATTTAGTGGCGAGGTTATTTAGTCTGGAATCTTAACTACCAATAGCCTGGATAAACCCTGCCACTGATGGAAGATTTATAAGATTTACGTTTATTTCTATATATAGGAAGACGGACAGGCCGGCTAAGTTAAAAAGTCATTATCGCCCATCGACTTTGGCGTCTTAAGAAATAATAACCAATCCTTACATAACCAATGCACCTCCAATCTTGGGAACTAAGATTTTATAATGGCTAACTAAAAAAAAGTCCAAATAAATAAATACGTTTACTCGATATGTCTTCTCCCTGCTTACGCTGATGTAACTGTAGCTTTACTAAATACTTCGCAGTCGCATCGCATTTGCTAGTGTGTGTATCACAATCCTAAAACAGTATAGTATATATAGAGGGTGTATGTACGGCATTAATTAGATTTTAAACGATGTTTTTATCCTTTAACTTATCTTACATAAGAAATCTTGTTATATCATTTTGGCTTAGTATAACTTTTTTAATTATCATAACGTTTTTTTAACTATAAATAATATCATACATATCATAAAAGCCGAGATGGCCCAGTGGTTAGAACGCGCGAATCATAACAGATGAACGTGGGTTCAAATCCGGGCAAGTACCACATTTGATCATGTGCTTAATTTGTGATTATAATTCATCTCGTGCTTTACGGTGAAGGAAAACATCGTGAGGAAACCTGCATATGCCTAATTTCATTGAAATTCTACCATATGTGTATTTTACCAACCCGCATTGGAGCAGCGTGGTGGAATAAGCTCCAAACCTTCTCCTCAAAAGGGAGAGGAGGTCTTAGCCCAGCAGTGGGACATAACGGGCTGTTACTTTTACTGTTACTATATACTTGGTGGTAGGGCACTGTGCAAACGTGTCTGGGTATGTAACATCTACTTATCACATATTTTCCTGCTAGACAGCAACACTTAATATTGATATGTTTTGATTCGATATGATTGAACCAGAGTTACTACAGGCACAAAACATACCACCTTAGCTCCCAATGTTGGTGGTGCGTTGACAATGCAAGGGATTTTTAATATTTTACAGTACCAATGCCGATTAGGTGGCCCAATTCGCCATTTATTTTAAGAAAATTTGATAAAGAGTTGCTTTTGTTTGTTTGTTCTTCCCGCAATATCTTCTAAACTGATAGACTTGATTAGCTCGTTGGTCTGGTGGCTAGTTTTTAAGTACGTGGCTTCAAATTAAGCCTCAAATGGACAAATCGTTATAAACCACGCTGTACCAATGTGGTTCGATGGATACACAGATAGCACAATTTCCTTCCAATTCATGCAGGTCTCCTCATGAAGTTTTCCTTTACCGCTGTCAATTCATAATAAGCTAATGAAGTAATATTCATATCATACCTTTGGGATAACTTGCGCACTAGTTCGCAAGGCCGATAATAATAAGCAATACATATTATCACCTCACAGTGTTGGATCAAAGTTTGCAACACAAACACCAAGTTGGTCGCAATTCTAGTAATTAATTAAACTCGCCTAAGTTTTAGCTTGGGTCGAGTCAACCGCCTCGAGCTTAGTAGATTAACAGGATGGTCCTTCTTTGAACTCAAAGCGTTAAAATGGAGCTTTGAAAGTACACACGTATAATGAAATGCATAGCACGTCTTTGCCTTTTTTTTTTAAAACATATGTTATTTTTTATACTTGAAGAACAATAATAATTAAAATGTCAATAATAAATAAGGTATATTTTTTATATAAAATAAAGTAAGTAGGGTAAGTGGTCACCATAGCCCATGGACATTTTTACTGTAATAAATATTAACCGAATCCATCGCCAATGCGCCAACACCAACCTTGGGATCTAAGATGACATATCCCTTATACCTTTTGTTACACTAGCTCACTCATCTTTTATACTGGAACACCACAATTCTAAGTATTGCTATGTAATATCTGAGGAGTAGGTGGTATATACCCAGACGGGCTTGTACAGAGCGGTAGGGCTTTACGTAAGCCCTACTGCTTTGCCACTTTTAATATTCGCGTACCAAGAAAGTATTATTCAATACTAGATTGAATAATGGTGGAGTTAGTATTTGTTTCATAAATAAATCTTATAATAATAATATTCTGGGATATTATTCACACACGGACATCTGATCCCAAGCTAAGCAGAGCTTGTACTATGGAAACCAGACAATTGATATATTTAACATTTATTTAATACATACTTACATAGATAATTACACAGAGACTCTGGACAAACAGGACAACAGACACGTTCATGCACACAAATGTCTGTGCTGGGTGGGAAACGAACCCACAACCTTCGGCGTAAAAGGCAAGTATCTACCAACTACGCCAACCGACCCGTCAAATTTATTAACATACCTTTGTTATAAATTGATAGGAAATAGTAAGCACTAAGTCTGTGGATAAACCGGCTTTTACCGTTAGAATATATTATACTCCGAGTTAAAGGACGACTCCAAAGTACTTATTTATTTATAAGTAATCCAACAGTTTTTATATAAAATTGTGGAATGAAGACAAAAATACTTAAAATGTGTATTTAAACTAAAGAATTAGTAAGAACTAGAGTATTAAGTAAACCTAGGTTTATTCTAAACTAAAGTAATGAGTATAGAGAGAATATTGTGTGTACGTTCAGGCGAATGTCTTTGGTGTGTGTGTTAATGTTTATATGTTTGATTTTTTTTTCAATTATTGCTTCTCTTACCTGAAAATGGTATATAATTGAATCAAGTATATCTATACATATCCATAGTAATATTGTAGACTTCGTGTATTATTTTGAACGTATTAATCTCAGAAAACTAATACTGAAACTCCGGAAGTCAATATAATAAGCTAACCTCTAAACAATAGTGGCAATAGACTTGAATAAATATAATTAGTGCTATGTCAATAAATAAGCTTTATATTTTAAATCAATTTATACTCTGGCTAAGAGATCAGAGGCAGTTAGACATTTGAGATTCCCCCCCCCCCATTCTGAAGCGGTCATAGTAAAATTATATGATTTTACGTGCCTTGTATGATATTCTGTAAGAACTCATTCCGTTCGTTATCTCAGTCCGTTATCTCATTTGTTAATTGAAAACCGACTCATGGTGTTATGCTAATTTGGTTCTTGTAACCTTTAAATATTATGATCATTACAGTCAATGTCGCATATCAGTTTCTTTTATTTCACGGTGTGTTCTGTGATGGTTTTCGATTATATTGCAGAATAGTTCTATTGTTATATGACTTATATTGTTTTATGAAATATGACTTTACACTACATCATAAGCAGATGTTTTAAACTGCTAACGCTAAGCCTATCGTTTGCTATTTCTCATGTAAATGGTATTACATTTTGCTGTTATTATTCAAAATGATATAATAGTATAATGTCCTCCAGAGCGATTTCGGCCACGGCGAACGGCTTTACATGCTTTCCGAGGCACGGGAGTATAAACATTTCCAACTTCCCGACTCCGGGATGCTACTGAGAATTTTCTGACAGAAAAATCCAATACCTTTTTATTGGCCCGAACTTGAATTGAACCCAGGACCTCCGGGTCTGCTGCTATACATCAAGCCACTAGACCACCGAGGCAGTCAAACGGATATGATATCGATATATTAAAAAGAGATATGCTACCAGTGTTCCTTTAATGGTAAATGAGCCAGTGTAAGTTGTGTTAAATATGTAAAACTCAGTTGTGATGGACCTCATTGCATGTACCCGTCTGGGCACAAAGCCTTGCAACAAAGTATACCTATAATTAATATATTATACAAGCTGATCCTCATAGTTCCACGCGTAGTTGATATCAGTGTTGCCAACTGCACCATCTATAAAATGATGACGCAATAAATAAATTATATAATTGAGATTAAATTTAATTTAAAGTATTCCTTCGTTGGGTAAGGTGATCGCTTCTATAACAGGCGCTCCTGGAAAGGGTAGCGCTGGATTTTTATTGGGTATTCCAATGTTCGGGGCTCACTCGGACACTGGCGATCCCCACATACCCACTCTACTGTTCCCGTTGAGGAAACGCGTAATACGTTATTCTAGCGTTAAAAAAGGTGATCGCTTCTATACTAAAATTCTTCAAACAAGTTTAACTTGATCAATCAATAAATTTAAATGTCACGTTTAAAAAAATACGTGTCATAAAAGATGCGTGTTACTATTCATATTATAACAATACATAGTATTGCTGTTTTGTGGTAGCTAACGTTAAAGTAGCTATTTTTAACGGATAAGAAGGATAAGAAAGACTCTTAAGCAATATTAAATTAATTTCAAATTAATCCATTGTTCTATTTGCAGTTGAAGAACTTGGACATTGGAGTAAAGAAGATTTTTTTTTTAAAGATTCAACATCCCTTATTGCCAGCTCCGTGACAACAGATTCATTTTTCAAAGAAACTGAAATACGACTCGAGAAATGGCGCCGGAATTATTGTCGTTTCACGCGTTCAATTGTAAGGGAATTATTTTTAAATTACATCTTTATATATTTAATTAAAATTTGACATTTGATATAATAAACTACGACGACGACGACGATCCAGTTGGCGTGATGACCCAGAACAGACATTTGTGTGTATGAACATGTCTGATTTTCCTTAGTCTGGGTGTAAATATCTATACAAGTATGTATTTACAAAATCAAAGTAGTAATAATAATAATAATAATGTCCTCCAAACCGATTTCGGCCACGGCGGCCAATCTCAAGAGAGATGAGCCAACTACGCAGGAGATATTATAGTGCACAAGTATGTGCTCAAACACTGGTGCACTCTCTATTCCCTAACTCTCATAATCCGATGGGACGGCAATCCGACACGACCGGAAAGAGTTCAGGCGCAGGACCAACGGCTTTACGTGCTTTCCGAGGCATGGGAGTGTACACACTTCCAACTTCCAGAGACCAGGCTGCTACTGAGAATTTTCTGACAGAAAAACCCAATAACTTTTTAATGGCCCGACCTGGGAATTGAACCCAGGACCTCCGGGTCTGCGGCCTTATATCAAGCCACTAGACCAACGAGGCAGTCACAAAAGCAAAGTAGTATATGTAGTACGTCAGCTGTCTGGTTTCCATAGTACAAGCTCTGCTTAGTTTGGGATCAGATGGCCGTGTGTGAATAATGTCCCGGGATAATATTATACATTATATTAAACTTTCATAGATTATTAAATCGAGCCGATATAGCACAGTGAGAACACGTGATTCTGATGCAATGCGGGCACTAATTTTTTATGTGCCTAACATTGAAGGAAAACATTGTGCATTTGTCGGATAAAATTCTGTCTGATGGAATACTTTCATATATATGTATTAGTAACAGCCTGTGAATGTCCAACTGCTGGGCTAAGGCCTCCTCTCCTTTTTTTGAGGAGAAGGTTTGGAGCTTATTCCACCACGCTGCTCCAAAACGGGTTGTTGGAATATACATGTGGCAGAATTTCAGTGAAATCCTCACGATGTTTTCCTTTACCGTAAAGCACGAAATGAGTTATAAAAACAAATTAAGCACATGACAATTCAGTGGTGCTCGCCCGAGTTTGAACCCACGAACATCAGTTAAGATTTATGCGTTCCAACCACTAGAACATTTCGTTCATATCGGCATATGTAACGATATATATATATTTATATAATCGCATAGATGAGACATAACTATATATAAAAACGTTGGCAACTTTTTAATTCAACCTTAGAAGCTGTCAATGGGGCTCGCAATAAAGCTTATGTACTTGCTTACTTTTTTGTCATAGTACGATGAGACGGTAATCCGACACGGCCAGAGAGGTTAAGTGCCGGGACAAACGCTTTACGTGCTTTATAAACAAAAACTTGCAAACCCTGCTTGCTGCTCTCTCGAAGTCTGTATAACATTAACAGCTAAACAAACGAAGCATGTTCAGACCAACAACATTATAAGTCATGGTTGTGTGGTGAGTACCATGGTAACTCCTCACCACTATTGAAGGTATGTCCAATAGTGGTATATCTCGTTAAAATATCATAATCAATTAAAAACAGGTTGTTATAAACACCTGTTCAATAAAATGAAAACTTTGATCAAATCATGAATGAGTTAAAAAAAAACTATTAAGAAGGCAGAAAACCTGTCCGTCAATTCGTGGAGAACAGAATTAAGGAACTGATTATGTTACAAATTAATTTATTGAAGACGCATGAATGAAAAGTGCGGCCACGTTTACACCGAAACGAATATTATGAGAAGTATGTATAAAAGCCGAGGTAGCCTAGTGGTTAGGACGTGAATCTTAACTGACAATCGTGAGTTCAAATCCGGGCAAGCACCACTGAATTTTCATGTGCTTAATTTGTGATTATAATTCATCACGTGCTTGAAGGTGAAGGAAAACATCGTGAGGATGCATGTGTCTAATTTCATTGAAATTCTGCCACATGTGTATTCTACCAACCCGCATTGGAGCAGCGTGGTGGAATAAGCTCCAAACCTTCTCCTCAAAAGGGAGAGGAGGCCTTAGCCCAGCAGTGGGACATTAACAGGCTGTTAGTGTACTGTATTGTACTGTATGAGAAGTATGTTCCAGCTGTAACAAATATTAATTACAATAACATGTTTTGTATTACTATATAAATCAAGACTATTTTGAATACCTACCCTCTCTCAAATATTATTCTTATCTCTTGTATAAACTAAATTATTAAGTATTGTAACATCAAAGTTCCATACAGAATAAATAAGTAAGTTGCATTCCTTGCTTGCTGGCTGCAGAGAGCAGATCCTTCAGGTTCAAATCCCAAGTTCCATACTTTAGATTGAACCCAGGATGCTTATAACAAAAGCCTAATACAGTAACGTTTGCTTTTACCGCCAAGCACGAGATCACTTAGCAGCACTTGCCCAGATTCAAATAATTTCCGTAACAGCCTGTGAATGTCCCACTGCTGCGCTAAAGGCCTCCCTTTTTGAGGAGAAGGTTTGGAGGTTATTCCACCACGCTGCTCCAGTGCGGGTTTAATTAAAAAAAAGTATTATTAAAAAAAACAATAAAATTAATCAAATTACTTTAAAAAAAAATCTCCAAACAACGGTGTAAGTGCAGTCATCAAGATACCGCTCGTTTCCTTCCATTCACGATTTCATACGTATCGAGTACCGACCGGTTATTATATCATACGGTACGAGTTATAAGCGAACGAACGAACATACACAACAAAGGCGTTACATCCGCTACTTGATTATTAATAATTTTATTTATTTATATTCGAAACACCATCAATAAAACCCTTAGTGTTCCTATTAAATAAATAAATAAACCCCTTAATAATTTTCTATCCTAGCAAGCTTTTAAGGGCCACTTTTGAATCGACCACGGGTGGCACGGTTCGTCCTGGTAGAATCTATACATATCGAACCGGTGAAATGAAGAAACTTAGAAGTTATTCTATTATTTATCTATTAAATAACATGAGTATGTTAGTTAAAGACTTACATACTAAATTGACAGATTATAAAAACATCACGCGGATGCATCTTGTCGAAATTAAAGGAGGCATTATCCCAACAGTGGGATTTACGGTTTGTTATTTGTAGAGCGTGTGTGAGCGTCATCTTATAAGTTAGGGCAGAGTCTACGATAATACGAGTTCTGAAACCTGTTTGTGTAATAAAACGATCAGCTTCCGCTGCCTCGAGATTATGAACGAAACGTAAAATTCGAACTTATTATGTTCAAGGCAATTACGTGTATCCGTAAGTAGAATTATTACTAGTTCGATGTTAAAAAACTCTACGGAATTTTATAAATAAATTATCAATTAACATTCTAGATTATTCTACTGATGGTAGAGTTTTGTGCAAGCTCGTCTGGTTAGGTATTTATTAGTACTAAGTATATTCAGAATAAATTAAAATTATCATTTAATAAAAATCTCTAATTAATAATAGGATCTAAAAGGTTATAGATATCTTTAAGGAATTAATTTAATTCATCAGACATATATTACATAATAATATATTCAAATTATTCCGCATTAAAGATACTTTTAAAAGAAAAAACAAAAGTATATAAATTACATAAAATTAAATAGTTCATACACGAAATCCAGCAATCATTCAATCCGTGCATTTTTAACAGATATATATTCAAATACAGAGTAATAGCCTATACTTGGCCTCGGCTGGCGGACCTAGGCCGGCCCCTTGTAGGCCTGGGCATAAATCAAAAGCTGCGTATACGGTGTAATTAAGCTCGTACTATTTCCGAATTAAATTCCAACGTTTTATAAAGGCTTTCTTTGTACGAAACATAGATATTTGATAATATGTAAATAAAAGAAACTGTCGAGTACGTTACCGTACGTTTACGTATAACATTCCGATCCGATAAATGCTTTATATTTAACCGTAAAGTAAAATGGCGCTTCAAAGTGTTTACAAGAGTTACTTATGACCAGTTTACTTTTAAAGTCTTACTACGACCTTTACTTATTAAAAAATTAAAGTCAATTTAAGTTAGTGGTATAATAATGTCGCTAAGTTTTATCATTCTAGCATAATAATAATAATAAATAATGATTTATTTTTAAGAAGAATTTTAATTTTGACATCTACCAACGCCATCTTTCTTTGATAGTTGTCAATATTAAAATAGATAGTTTTTTTTAATGTAACAGATGTCGCTAATTTAGCGTACAATAATTATAAGAAACTAATGTATTGAATATATTATATTATTTGAGTTTTCAATAGTTTAAATGATAATACATCTACATAAATAAATATCAAATCACATAGCGCCATCTGCAATAAGCAATAAAAACTGTTAGCTGTCGAATTATCAATCGATAATAAAATACTATTTAGTATCACATTTCTCCAATAGATGGCGCTGAAATCATTATACGCTTAAATTTATGAATATTCAAATATTCATAATTGAAAATTTATAGCGGCGAGGATGAATAAAAATATATTCAAAACGATCGTAACTATATACAGCCGTCCTCAACGGAGAGTTTAACGAAGAGGATACTTCAGCTACCGTACGAAAGGCCAAACTGTATATGAATACTACATTTTCAACCTTATTATCATAGGCATAAGAGCTACGTCGTATATCGTTACCAATTGTACCCTGTTTTACATTGCAAACATTGAAACGCTAAATTGTCGACGGTCATTAAAAAACCTACAATTTTATGGTCATAATAAAGATATTTTTTATTATTACGAAGGTATTTTAAGCATATTATAGCGTTTAATGATTTTTATGTTAAAGATTTCACAGTAACTGTACCTATTGTAGAGTTTATTCCAGCTGTTCCATTGTAGTTATTGTATTTGATCACAAACAGGCAGGTTTCCTGACATCTTCTAACACCAAGAGATGAATTTTAAACAAATTAAATATATTAAAAGTCAATGGTGGTTGTTTCGATTTGAATTCTAGATCAGAGGAGAAATATCTGTTCTATCGACTCACTTCCGGTCGAGAAAATTTACACTGTATACTCTATCGACTGTCTCGTTGATTTAGTGGCTTGATATAAGGCCGCAGACCCGGAGGTCCTGGGTTCAATTCTCAGCTTGGGCCAATAAAAAGTTATTGCGTTTTTCTGTAAGAAAATTCTCAGTAGCAGCCCGGATTCTGGAAGTTGGAAGTCTTGGAAGTGCGTACACTCCCGTGCCTCGGAAAGCACGTAAAGCCGTCGGTCCTTCGCCTGAACTCTTTTCGTTCGTGTCGGATTGCCGTCCCATCGGATTATGAGAGTTAGGGAATAGAGAGTGCACCTGTGTTTGCGCACACACTTGTGAAATATAATATCTCCTGCGTAGTTGGCTAATCTCTCTTGAGATTGGCCGCCGTGGTCGAAATCGGTCTGGATGACATTATTACTATTACTTTATCGGCTTTATAGTTATTATATTGGTTGGCGTCCATTGGTCAAAGTTCAACCATAATTCATCACTACATACTAGAAATAAAACGGCTGTCGGTCTGAACGCAATTAATTGAAGAACTACCGAATAGGAATTCACGAGGAAGGTTTAGATCAGTGATTCTCAACCACTGTGCCGCGGCACTTTTGTGTGCCACGAAATTCTAAAAGTGTGCCGCCAAATTTTAGACATCATTATGTTAATATAATTAAATAATATGATTTAAAATGAAAAATCCTCCTAAGAGGAATATATATTTAAATCCATAAAATTTGATTGGGTTCACAATCTATTTTACGCAGTATGTAAATATAGGTAAGTAAATAATTTTTAAACTGATATTTTTCTTTGTGAGCCGCCAAATTTTGAAATCGTTAAATGTGTGCCGCAACAAGATATAGGTTGAGGATCACTTAGGTATATAAGCCCTAATGGCTTATATGCTTAAGTGGTTTTGTGTAAATTGGTTGAAATATGACGGTGATTGTCCAAGATGTCGGAAAAAACATGTCAACTGGGAGCTTTACTGGTGTGCGCCGCGTCACACTTATCATATGTATAACCTTATATTATATAAGTGTTTAATGCGGACCCTTATGCTACCCATGCGATGTCAGTTAGCTAGTTGCTAATAAAACAGACATATTTACATCAAAATGTATAGGAATATGTATAGGAGTATGCTATGCTGCCTGTTTTCAATCTTTTATTTCTTTGCGAGGAAAATTGAAGCTTAGCTAGATGAAACCTTGTCATAATTATAATAAAAAATCTAAGAAAATATTAAAAAATACATTATTGATTTCTAAGTTTGACGCGTTTCTTGACATTGGCAGTATGAACGTAAACTATGAATGTTTTTTTTTTATTTCATAATAGCGCTGTACCCGCGGCTTCTATCTATCCCCAGTGGATCTAGCGCCAGTAGTTTGGGCTGCGCGTTAATATGTCAGTTAATTATTCTTTTATATACGGATAATATAATAACAATAATGTCCTCCAGACCGCGGCCAATCTTAAGAAAGATCAGCCAACTGCGCAGGAGATATTATAGTGCATAAGTGTGGGCACAAACACAAGTGCACTCTCTCTACCCAAGCATCATAATCCGATGGGACGGCAATCCGACACGACCGAAAAGAGTTCAGATGAAGGACCGACGGCTTTGATTCAAATTTCCATTTACTTTTTATTGGCTCGACCTAGGAATTTAACCCAGGACCTCCGGGTCTGCGGCCTTACATCTAGCCACTAAACCAACGAGGCGGTCATAGATAACATGTTTGTATATTATTTTTCTGTACTGATAATATATATAAACTTTAACTTTGTCAAATCTGACACTCTGTGCGCCGAATATTAGGTATATTAGGTATATAAAGGGGTACAAAGATTTCATATATTAATTCTCGTATATAGAGTTTAAGGGTTTATTTGACAAGCCAGTTGGCGTGGTTAGTACATACTTGCCTTTACGCCGAAGGTTGTGGGTTTGATTCCCACCCAGGACAGACATTTGTGTGAACATGTCTGTTCTGATTCCCACCCAGAGTGCAGGAAGCAATAAAGCCGGCGTCTTGGGTACAATGCCACAGGACGATCTTTTAGACGACATGTTATTTGCTATAAATTTATAATGTGTATTTTGTTTTTTTATTTTTATTTTATATATTATAAAAAATGACTGTACATAGTATCAAGTATATAACAATTGATTGAACAATAACTTAGCAATATCGAAAATTAACGAGAATAAAACATCTGGTCATATAATGAAGGTCGAATATATATATTTTATGAGTTTAATCTTTCAAATGACATTATAAAGATTATCATAATTTGGAACATTTAGCATGTTTTATAGATGAACTTATGTTATATTTCAAACGTAATGGTTATTCTTTGATAAATGTCTGAAGATATTTTACAATATGATTGTATGATATGGTTTAGATTTTCAACCACAGCTGGGCTTAGGCGTCTTCTGTTGGAAGGTTTTCATTGCTCATTCTACTATACCGTGCCATGCCATGGAAATTGGTAATAAAATCTTTAATATCTGTATGACAATATTCTTTGAATTTTGATTATGTTACCATGAAGAAAAAAAAAGAAAAACATATATTATATTTCCCATTTTTAGCAAAATCATGTTCCGACGAAACCTATAATATCATATAAAGATCACATTTATTATTACATAACAATGTATATAAAGTTGCAGTATTATATCACTATTAGATATGTTGAAGTTACAATTTTTTGCTCATTCTACTCCGCTGCTCCAATGCAGGCTAATTCCATCAAGTAAATTCAGTGATGCTTATCCAGGTTTGAACAAGTAAATTTCTATTAAGATTCACTTTTTTATAATAAAAGTACCTGATAATAAGCGCTTACCACCGCCCGTAAATGTTGGCGCCGTATGAAATATTGAGTTTAGTTTACGTTACCAATGCGCCACCAACCTTGGGAACTAAGACATTATATCCCTTGTGCCTGTAGCTACACTGGGTCACAAACTGTCACCGGAAGACACATATTCTAACATCAAACAGCAATACATATGTATATATGTCGAGTGACAAACAGACAGACAGAAGGGCTTGTATAAAGCCCTACCACCAAGGGAATTGTGTATATATATATATATACCAACCATTAATTCTTACGATGTCACTAAATTTGATTGATACTTAAACACATTAGTGTTATATAAAGCATCAAGCAAACGTAGCAGTCCCACACCTGGTTAAAGGCCTCCTTCTAAAGAGAAGGTACTAAGGCTTTACTGGTGGTAGGGCTTTGTGCAAGCTCGTCTGGGTAGGTACCACCCACTCATCAGATATTCTACCGCAAAACAGCAGTACTTGGAATTGTTGTGTTCCGGTTTGAAGGGTGAGTGAGCCAGTGTAATTACAGGCACAAGGGACATAAAATCTTAGTTCCCAAGGTTGGTGGCGCATTGGATATGTAAGCGATGGTTGACATTTCTTACAATGCCAATGTCTAAGGGCGTTGGTGACCACTTACCATCAGGTGGCCCATATGCTCGTCCGCCTTCCTATTTTATAAAAAAAAAAAAGATTTGTAGCTTTTCACCACACTGCTCCAATGTAGTTTGGTGGATACGCATTTGGCAGAAAATCTGCCAAAAGCGTATCCACCAAACCGCAATCTATCACATGCAGGTTTCCTCACGATGTTTTCCTTAAAAGAAGACCATACGATAAATTGCAAAAACAATATGCATGATTATCAGCTATATAATAAATTGGTGTTTAGCAAATTGTAACAAGTTATACATTTGTTTAATCAATAAAATCTCGTAAACGAATTTCCTCGATCAGACTCCAGTGAGAGGCGACACAAAAAAGCCGACGCGTTAAATTCCAATTAGCAAATTAAATTCTAGTGGGAGAGAGCATTTTTCTGCACCGCTAATTCGCACTTGGAGCGTTTCGAAGTTTTAATTTTTTTGTTTAATTTTTTAGTCCGGAATTAAATATAACGTATATACCATTACTTAACGTCAAATTTAAAACTAGTAATTTTTTATCTGTCTGCGTATCTTTTCAGTACTAGTTTTCACCTGCAGCTTCGACCGCGTATTTCTGGTGTTAGGTATTAATGAGTAGCCTTAGCATTCAAGCTATGCAGAAAGTATAACAGACAAACAGAGTTGCTTTCGCATTTATAATATTAATATATCAAAGAATAAGAACTTCAAGCTTTTTTACAAATTCTTGTAACCCATACAAATAAATTTATATTTTTTTTTATAGAATAGAATCCGCCTTGGATGTGCATATGGGCCACCTGATGGTAAGTGGTCACCAACGCCCATAGACATTCGCATCGCAATCTTAACCATCGCTTACATTAACAATGCGCCACCAACCTTGGGAACTAAGATGTTATGTCCCTTGTGCCTCTGATTACACTGGTTCACTCACCCTTCAAACCGGAACACAATAATATCAAGTACTGCTGTTTTATGTGTCAGTCTGTGATTTCAAAATAACTTAGTCGTATTTAACTGAGTATTTAACACTGCAGTAAATAATTTTAATGTAAATTATTCAACGTATTTTTACATTCATTACTTCAGTGATCTCTGGCACGGATGTCGTCTTATTTTACGACAGACTCGGGAGTTTCGACTTAGATCATCTCACGAAGGTTTTCATTTTTACATCACGTCATTTTTATTTCCATTATTATCATGCATGACTGCCTCGCTTCTCGATGTCTAGGGTTCGAACTCTGGATCAGGCCAATGAAATGTTATTGGGGTTTCCTTTTGTATTTCGGACAATATGTTAATGTCAGTCATTTTAAATGGAAAGTGCATGGAGAGTATGTGATAGTGCACGAGTGTGGGAGCAAATACATTCTCTAGTCTCTAACTCTCTTAATCGAATGGAACAGCAGCCTTTCCTTTGATAGTATTGAACCGAGATGGTCCAGTGAATGGTTAGAACGCGTAAAGCAAGAACCATGAAATTCTCATGTGCTTAATTTGTGTTTATAATTCATCTCGTGGTCGACGGTGAAGGAAAACTGCATGTGTCTAATTTTGCTGAAATTCTGCCCTATGTGTCCACCAAGCTGCATTGGACCGGCATGGTGGAATATACTCCAAGCTTTCTCCTTAAAAAGGGAGAAGGTCTCAGCCCAGCAGTGGAATACTCACAGTCTGTCACTTTGTTTAATTTTTACTTTTAATAGTATACCAGACCAGATAAGATCTTGATTTCTTAGTGTGAAGTCTATATACAATTTTATGTATGAGTAAAATTAATATGAATATATTTAAATCAATAAATAGAAACTTCAAGGTCGATTCATTCAATCCAATATCTGACCAAATGGTTTTAATAGAAAACCTATATTAACTCTTATTTGTAATCCTTATTTGAACCTGGGACATCATGATGTAAACGTACGAGCTAGCCACTGTACCGATGGGGTAGACAAAAATATGCTAGCACATGTAAAAAGTATGTATAGCACCAAAACAAAATCTAATAATAATATTTGTGGGGCGTCCTCGGCACATTGTTACAATTTCATCGCTTGTATTCGTAGGGTTGTCAAAAGAGCGGATTATATATTTTTTACACAAGTGACTCTCTATTCCCTAACGCTCATAATCTGATGGGACGGTAATCCAACACGACCGGAAAGATTTCAGGCGCAGAACCAACGGCTTTAGGTGCTTTTCAAGGCACGGAAGTGTACACACATCCAACTTCAAGACTGGCTGACAGAAAAATCCAATAACTTTTTTGGCCCAACCTGGGAACTGAACCCAGGACCTCCAGGTCTGCGACCTTATATCAAGCCACTAGACCAACGAGGCAGTCAGACTATATATATAACATGTATATACACAGAATATCTCGTAACTCTAGTAATCAAATCCCGGATGTGGCCAATAAAAAGTTATTGGGTTTTTTTCAGTCGAGAAATTCACAGTAGTAAACAATGACTTTTACATTTTCGTATATAAGCACGTAAAGTCTTAGCTTCTGCACCTGATCTTTCTTGAGTACTTTATTGGGTTTTCAGTGGAAAATATCTCAATCGCGGCACAATATTTGAAAGTTAGCGGTGTGATGTAGCTGGTCCTTCGCCTGTCTCCGGCCTCATAGCCGTCCTATGGAATTATGAGTTTGAGAGAATTGAGAGTACAGCAAAGCTTGGCCCACACTTATGCGCTAGAATATATCGTGCACAGACTTTTCTGTGGGTTAGTCTCCATGGAGAACGACTGCAGAGACGAAAATCGTTGACAATATCATTACAGGTTTAGATGATAGATTTGACCATCTAGGTCCACTTAAAAATATTATCAAGCTTTCGATGTTTAAAAAATAATATAATATGACATATAAAATGGTGACATCGTCTAGTAAATCAGAAAAATCATCATTTTGATTTGTTGGAATTTCTGTTAAGAGTATTCTTCAAGCAATGGAACGTTAAAGATCAAATAACGTGGCTTATACCAAAAGCATTTTCCAGGGTAGGCACTTCCCTTAATTGGCTGTATAATTGGGCAATCGGAGGGGTGCCGGTCCAAATCTTTTTGACTCTTCATGCGATTTTGAAGATATTTTGTGATTACTTAAGTGTATCTTCAAATGCCCTAAGTTACTGTACTGGCCGTCGTCGCGTTTGGACTCTACTACCACTTACCATCAGGTGGAGTAGATACATTTTACTAATATTACTAAGTCTAAGTCAGTGTTAGCATAAATCTATCTTTTATAGACAGACAGCAACCAGTAAGCATTTTTATATTATAGAAAAATTAGAACACAAAAAAAGAATATGAAACTAATACATAAAATACAATTTTTTACCATTTTATTTCAATAAAAACCGTTCACATTTATTAATTTCAACCAATTAGGTATGTATATATTACATGATATTTAAATAAAAGCATACGAAAAAGACGAGCGGCATGTTGACTATAATATTCGTTTCTTTTTCAATAATAAAATAATATCATCGGGTGTAATTTCATCGTCTGGTAAAAGTCAAGTCGATCTAATTAAGAGTAAAAAATACTCATTCAACTTTCGACAGTTAATTTGTCACTACTTGCCGTTAGTTGTTTTATATACATTAAGTTATTAATTAATGTTGAAAATATTAATGTTATTTACACACTATAATAATGTCCTCCAGACTGATGTCAGCCACGGCGGCCAATCTCAAGAGAGATTAGCCAACTACGCAGGAAATATTATAGTGCACAAGTGTGTGTGCAAACACAGGTGCACTCTCTATTCCTTAACTCTCATAATCCGATGGAATGGAAATCCAACACGACCGGAAAGAGTTCAGGCGCAGGACCAACGGATTTACGTGCTTTCCGAGGCACGAGATTGTACACACTTCTAACTTCCAGACCAGCCGGGCTGCTACTTAGAATTTTCTGACAGAAAAATCCAATAACATTTTATTGGCCCAACCTGGGAACTGAACCCAGGACCTCCGAGTCTGCGGCCTTATACCTAGCCACTAGACCAACAGGATAGTCACACACTATACAACTGACACATAACATATGTTTCAATAAAACACTCGCAATTTAAAAAATCTTCTTCGCCCACGCGCGTTTTGTTGTTAAGTACACTATGTACCCCTGATAAAGTGTTCGAAAAATTCATGATGATTTGGAACGTATCACACAAAAAAATAGAAAAACAATTAAAATTGCACTGTCCCATCAGTAATGGTGTAAATGCGATATTACGGTTCGTTGATATGAAAACATACATGCATATATAAAATCAATTAAAATAATAAAAGAGATACAACTAAGATATGGGCAACACTGTGGAGATAGTTTAATGAAAAATATAAAAATTTACACTGAGTTATTCGTTTAGGAACAAAAATCTAATTCGAATGGCAACATTATTTAACTTTGCTTGTGACAACCCTATTGGGAATTAGGGCAATATTTTGTTTGGACAATAAGATATACGATTGAATGAACATACTGAATGAAAATTCTATTATTGTAACAATTACTTATTATAATTTACAAAAGTCCTTTCGTTTTAAGAACGATACGTAAGCCTTAACAGTATACTACAAACTGCCTTAACTGCCGGTAATAGATCCAAAGGGTCCGGGTTCAAGCCCCAGTTCGGGCCGATTAATAGTTATCTGGTTTTCCAGTGGAAGCATGATTATTCACACGCTCTCAAAATCCTATGGGACGGGAATGGTCACAGACTCAGGATCAAAGTTTTTTTTTTTTTAAACTGGTTTGCAGACGGGTAAGTGGTAAGCGGTCACCATCGCACATGAAAGAAATATTAAACATTCCTTACATCTCCAATGCGCGACCATTTTTCGAACTAATGTTACGTCTTGTGCCTATAATTACACTGGTTCTTCACCCTTCAAACCCTTCAAACCGAAACATGAGTGGGAACCTACCCAGACTGGCTTGAATAAAGCCCTACCACCAAGCAAATTTCCAGACTACGAAACATTGATAATTACTTGATATAAAAATCCAGTAACTATAATGGTCCGACGGGGGCTTTGAACACGTTACCTCGGGCCGTAAAAGCAGTATATATATAACATAGCGACAAAAAATAAAGTAAAAACGTGAACCCGACCTCGGAGATGCTTAAATTATTTATTTAAGCGCAAGCCTCTAATTTCGTTGTTTGTTTAGGATCTAGTTAAAATTTAGGTAAGCTAATTATTTGCAGGTAGTGGACTGTTTTTTCTCATCTCTTATTACGTATTTATTCTTGACAACGTTAATTTATTTCAAATTTTTTTTTTTATTCATTTTCATATTTATTTTTTCGAAATTTTGGCAAATATTCTAATATCACAAGTAAATAAATGATTAATATTTTCTGTGTCATATATTATTCAAACATGCAAAATTTATGTATGTGTTCACATATATCTACCCGTACCTTGTTCGCACGGGTAGAAAATACTTTTATATCGTATGTATTAACATATAACTATTGGTTTATAGAAGATTATTTATGATCAAATTGCTAATCGTTTACAAAACAATATTAACCGAAATGTAATAGAACTTGAAAAACAGTTTAATCTGCACAGAGTGGGGAAGGGGGTCTTAGTAAAATTCCTCCGGTAGGGTCGGTACCCACTTTCCGAAGCTTTAATGGGCGAAATATCTTGAGCCGGGGTAACTTGGGGGTAGCGTTAGCAAAAAAACATACATATTATAATACATAGGTATTTTTATTGTTATAATTCTTTATAATTATTAAATCCAAGTCATAAATAATATTGAGTACTTAGCGAGACATATAGGTATTTATTACCACTAGTTTTCAAGTGCGGTGAACCTCGTGAGAATACCTGCCATTTTTGACTCGCATTGTAGCTTTTTGGTATAACTCGGAGTTCTGAACAAGGTGCGGCGTTTTTTCACGCCACAACAACTGTGCCTGCTGTACAAAACACAGGTACGGTCTTGCGTGGAATATTGCTCACACCTTTGGGATGGCACCGCTAAGTACCTACTTGAGCCCTTGGACCGGTTGCAGCGACATGCCGTACGCATTATTGGCGACGTAAAAGTCACAAACACCCTTGAACCTTTACAATTGCGTCGTGAGATAGCAGCACTGAGCGCTTTCTATCGACTGTATCACGGCGAGTGCTCTGAGGAATTATTCTCTCTAATTTCTGCTTCCCCCTTCCTTCTTAACGTCCACGCGAGCTGGTTCTCGATGTCACCGCCTAACTGTGACATCAATTCCATCGCGAACAAAGAAATTTGGCAACTCCTTTCTTTGTCGCACTTCCAAAAAATGGAATTCCTTACCAGCTCACGTGTTCCCCTCCTCTTACAACCCGGGTTCCTTCAAACGAGGCGTGAAGAGGCATCTTGCGGGCCGGCAAGGCGGAGGCGGCTAGTGCAGAAAGTTTTTCCCGTCTGTACTGGCCGTCGTCGCGTTTGGACTCTACTACCACTTACCATCAGGTGGAGTAGAGACATTTGCCCTCCCGGCGAATATAAAAAAAAAAAAAACAAGCTCTAAGTCACTTCGAGGAGATGAGGCCTTACCTCAGCAGTGGGACATTTACATGACATTAAAGCTGTTACTTACTAGTAAACTATGGCAACTTTTCATTCGTAGTGAATTCCTACTGTGTAAAAGGAACTCGCATACTAATTTTTATTGCTATATCCAGTATAGCTATATATATTATGTATATGCTATTTCCAGTAATTTGGGCTGCACGTTGATATGTCGATATGTCAGTTAGTCATTATTTTTTATATATATCAAGCCTGAAAGTCAACAAGTAATATGCCTTATATATATACATATATATGTGTCTATTTATTTATATATATGTCTTATCAACATTTCAACAGGAGTTACAAAAAAGTGTACAATTTTTTTTTTGTTGACCGTAGTCACCCTGTTTAAGTATTAGCACAGAAGATTGGCCCTAAGTCGCGCCATTTACGGACGATTCAGGACAATCGATACGTTTCGATACAGGGATGTATATCAGTTACATACTTACACTTTGCCTGCTTGTTTAAATAAAATAATTGTAATAATATGTAATTTTTTTATAATTTATTCTTGCACTATACACTTTGCATTAAAAGCTATTAATGTGTTAACGTAGCATTTAAATGTCATTATTTATTATTATATAAATATAATTTATTTAAATTAAATAAACTAATTTAACCTAATTAACTTAAGAACAGAGTTAATAGTGGTCGAAATTAGACCATAATTATTACGGAAAATCTGTGAAAAATACATGAATTTGCATGTAACCCTACCACACCGACCTGAACCTCAATCCCGGCCCAATAATTGGCGAAGCTATTAAGGTCAACGGGACAAACAACAATTATCATTTTTATTATACAAAAAGCCAAATTCCAATAAATTTTCGTGTAACAAATTATATATTGATATATGTCTATTTTATATTTATATTGACATTTAATTATTAGTTTGTTATAGATTTATGCTGTTTTATTTATTATTACAGCACCCGTAACAGCCTGTGAATGTCCCACTGCTGGGCTAAAGGCCTCCTCTCCCTTTTTGAGGAGAAGGTTTGGAGCTTATTCCACCACGCCGCTCCAATGCTGGTTGGTGCAATACACATGTGGCAGAATTTCAGTGAAATTAGACACATGCAGGTTTCCTCATGATGTTTTCCTTCACCGTAAAGCACGAGATGAATTATAATCACAAATTAAGCGCATGAAAATTCAGTGGAGCTTGCCCGGGTTTAAACCCACGATCGTAGGTTAAGATTCACGCGTTCTTACCCACCATTTCGGCTCATATTACAGCACCACCTACTTCATATCCTATGAGTTATTCTTTTCACTGTTGACTGCCTGGAGGAGATTGCTATATAGCGTATGGTCGCCAAAGTTGTATGCTACTCTTATTTAGGTTATATCTATGTTTTGTATTTTTTTTTTCTTTGTGGTGTACAATAAAGTATAAAGTAAAGTATATTTTAGACGTCTAGTTTACTAAACGAAAATGCGAGTATTTATCTTTAATAAAATCAGTAAAATATTCAATAAATACATAAAAAAAAATTAAATCAAATTTTTATCTTTAGATTATCCTTGAGTCGGTATTGAAAGTCGGTTAACAAGGGGGCTTAGAGAAGAAATTTGTACTAAGCTGTTTCGTGTTTGCCTATTTGTACACAGATAATAAATAAAAAAATATAAATACAACACAGCTTAAATCAACGACTATGTCATATAAAGCTATGCTCATGAATCTAAAGTCAAAAATAATTATTTAATCTTGAAGCATTACTTACCTTACACTTACTTACCTTTATAAATCTACCACCGTTTCGAAAAGAAACGCCTCAGACCTTATAAGAAGTGGCTAAAGAAACTCAACGCAATTTAGCATTTATCATATGAAACTAACTAAAAAATCCATGGAATACGTAATGTATTCCATAGGATTTCTTAGTTAATTGAAATCGATGTTTATTTCCGAGTAATCGGCAAACAAATACAAACACAAATGCGCGCGTTAAACGAAAAACATATTATTAATATTTAATTAGCTTAGTTCACCGGTTATTAACTTTGTTCAGCGAGCTTAGTTAAACAATGCTGTGTCTTCTTCCTTAATACTAAATCAATAATGATAGAAAGAGATAAAATAAATCAGTATTCAACTAAACATCCGCGAAGCAATGTTTTATCTACTGAGCCTTTAATATTGTTTTCTAAATAAATAATAATGTAACGGAATTTACACTTTTAACAAATAACTAATAAAATCATAGAAAATTTCTACGCGAACACTTGAATTGACTTTTATCTTACTCAGTTTTTATTTGAGATATCATGAAATTAATATTAAATTAAGGTAAAGCTTAGTCTAGCTTATTTGATTGTAAAGGTATATAGTAATGATTTAATTAGCGAATATTAAGATAGAGTAGCATGGAATATGTTTTATTGTACAACAAAAGCAAAAGAAACAATTTTTTAATTTTTAAATGTTGTTAAAATATATTTGATAAAATATATTTTAACTTTATAAAACGACCCGTGTACCCAGGTATATGTGTATTCCTGATTCCCCCTTCCTTCTTAAGTCCACGCGAAGCTGGTTCTTGATGTCACCGCCTAACTGTGACATCAATTCCATCGCGCACAAAGAAATTTGGCTTTCTATAAAATAAAGAAAGATTCTTTCTTTGTCGCACTTCCAAAAAATGAAATTTGTTACCAGATCACGTGTTCCCCTCTTCTTACAACCCGGGTTCCTTCAAACGAGGCATGAAGAGGCATCTTGCGGGCCGGCAAGGCGGGGACGGCTAGTACAGAACATTCTTCCCGACTGTACTGGCCGTCATCGCGTTTGGACTCTACTACAACTTACCATCAGGTGGAGTAGAGTCATTAGCCATTATAATATCATTATAAATTCGAAATTAACGCTGTCATTCTTGTACGCTTACATGGCTAAGCCACTGATCCGATTTTCATGAAATTATTTAATTAATTAATACTTTTTTATCCTTAACACCTGTCATCCTCACCCGGAAATTAGCGGACGAAGCCACGAGCGTAAACTTTTTTTGTATATGTACGCAAAATCCGTAGAGCCGTGTATATAATATGTAAACATATAAAAGTAATTAAAAAAGATAGTTTATTAAGCCTCATAGTAATATTAAGCCTCAAGTCGGCTTACAGATTCATACAACAATAAATAACCCAATTATATTTCTTACCGCAACGCTAATTTGGTACCATCATGTGAATATCCCGCTGCTGGACTAAGGCCTCCTCTCACTTTTTGAGGAGAAGGCTTGGAGTTTATTCCACCACGCAGATCCAATGCGGGTTGGTGGAATACACATGTGGCAGAAGTTCACGGAATTTAAACAAATGCAGGTTTCCTCACGGTAAAGCACAAAATAAATGTAATCACAAATTAAGCTCATGAAAATTCAGTGGTGCTTGCCCGGGTTTAAACCCACGATCATCAGATAAATTCTCACGTTCTTACCACTTAGCCATCTCGGCTACCCAATTATATGTTTGCATAAAATATACAAACATATAAAAATGAATACGTAAGATAGTTACAATGATAATAAAATGTAACATTATTATCACACCCAAAATATATTCATAGTCTTAATCAATACGCCTTGACTCGAATTATAAACAAATTAACGGATTGAGATATTGTGATAATCTTGACTTTATAAAAACAAATCATATACTCTATTACATACCACATTTAAATCAATTATGTTAATTATAATATGATATTATTTTTATTATTTATAGGTTTTTAAAAAGAGATAAATCAAAACAACTATACAACAATAAAGTTAACGTATATCGACACGTAGAATTTACACACACAAAAAGAACAAAGGAATCAAAACAGCAACTGAAATATTATTTATGAGATGTCCGCCACAATCGAGAGTCCAAGCAGAAGTGTTTAAAGGCAGCCTGACCGGCCGACGAGCTGGGCAGGGGCAGTCCCCACTATGATGATCATCACGTGATAAAGTCACGCCGCTAGGCCACGCCCCGTCGGAAGACATTGTTAACAATATTACATCTTGATCGAGATCGTATAGTAACATTGTTACAATGTTACTGTATCTTAACAGACTTCTCGCTATAGGCTGTAGCTGCGACAGGACACATCACAGTGTACAAATACCCGTTTGGGTAGGTACCGCGCACTGTTAACATTTTCTACCTCCAAATAGCAATACTTAGTATTGTTGTGTTCCGGTAAGGGTGAATAAACCAGTTTAACTACAGACACAAAGGACATGACGTCTTAGTTCCCAAGGTTGGTGGGTTGGATGTAAGGTAATATATATTCTATAACAAATAATATCCTGGGACATTATTCATACACGGCCATCTAATCCCAAACTAAGCAGAGCTTATACTATGGAAACCAGACAACTGATATACTACATATACTACTTTTGATAATTACAATCAGACTCTAAACAAACAGATATGTTCCTGCACACAAATATCTGTCCTGGGTGGGAATCGAACCCATTTTCATTCATTCATTCATTGGTTCGGCGTGAAAAGCAAGTATCTACCAACCACGCGAAACGGCTCGTCTGAATTCTATAAAAAAAGATCTCTTCCAAACAACATCTTATTAAAAGTTTGGATAAATAAATGCAAAACCAGTAAATACATATGAATATGTATATAAGTCAATTAGGTATATACTTAATATACATTGACTGTCGACAATGAATAATATATGAAATGTTGAGAAATTGGCAGCCCTTAAATGGACCAGACAAAGAGCTTCTGCTTTGTAACATTTGTTATTATTATTATTTTTAACATTTAACTCGGGTTTCCAAGAAATTCGGAACCAGGGGTGGCTTTACATATATTTTGCAAAACGACAATTCGAGAGCGCCTATTAGAGGCTACTTGAATAAATTATATTTTGATTTTTAAGTTAGCTTTCTCGAATTTTAACTTACGACGAAGTCACTACAAGAACTTATTGAAAAAAAATTGTGATTTTTTTATAAATAGGAATGCTGACCAGATCAAAATATGACCTATATTTTGATAAATGGTCACCATCATAAATTGGCGCTGTAAGAATTATTCACCATTCCTTACATCGTTAATGCGCCACCAACCTTGGAAACTAAGATATAAAGTATCTTATAGGTTCCTGTAGTTACACTGACTCACTCACCATTCAAACTGGAACACAACAATACCAGGTATTGCTATTTGGTGGTTAAATATATGATGAGTGGTACCTACCCAGATGGGCTTGCACAAAGCCCTACCAAAATATTCGAGGCAAAAAAATAATAATCTTTTATTTAGATCCATACGTTTGTATTTTTCAGCCATTTTAAAGATTACACAACAATTTTATTTACTTGTATAAATTAATCTTATTTAACGAGTCAAATGCGAAATATGAAGGGTTGTCGTCAATCATATTAAACCATTATGATTGTCATAATGTGAGTTTAAGCTTTGTATAATTACACAAAAACCTTCCCATGTCATCCCTGTGAGATAATAATTATACCATCGCAAAAACTACCCAAATAGTGTTGAACACGCAACTAAAAGTTGCCCCTCACGCTACGGAATAATTTATATAAAGCTCCGTTTCAAGGATCGCCTTTCTCTAACAAAACATTAAGCTATGATCTGAAGATGAAGGTGAAAGGCTTGTAAGGGGCAATGCCCAACGATGGACTGCGATGGGCTATGAGTAGCATACATGAAATATAAACACTAATATTATAAATGCGAAAATAACTCTGTTTGTCTGTTACGATTTAATAGTGAAACCACAAAACTGAATTTGATATAAAGCATTTTTGAAACCAAAAAGACATAAGCAATTTTTTAAACCATACACTATTATATAGATTACCAATGATATTTTCAAATAATATGGTTTGGGGGGGTAGACGCCCCCCAAACCCAGTTTCGGATGAAAATCTACCAGATGCCAATCCACCATAGAGTAGCATTGTTATGATACCACATGTTTATCGCCCAATCCACTTTAGAATACATGAGCGTAAAACCCTCGCAAGGAAAGACTTTATTATATATGAAAGATTGAATTGTTTTGACTTTGTTAATGACATACATATATGTACATATATAAACAATACGGCTTTTGGCAGAAACGGAACACATGAACATCCGATATCACTTATGTATTATTCATGGTGTATAATGACGTATTACGAATATGCAATTCGAACAAACACGGGTGTCATTAAATAACATATATATCATTTCGTATTCTTCCAGACTGTACTATTTAAGGCACCGAAATAGTTCCAATAGCGCAATAATGTATGGATCGATAAGGGATTCGGAGATTGCAGATTCGATTTTGAATCCAGAATGTTTAATAGCTTAATTGAAATAAGAAAAACTATGAATTGCTAGTGCGGTTAGTATTTATAATATTAATACAGATTATACTATAGTAACTCAATGATAACAATCTCGATAATTGTAACATCAAATCTTCAAATTTCAAACCAAATCAACCCGATACTCGATATGGTGTCCGGCTTTATTAACATACCTATACTATTTAATGGGTAGAATTTAGAATTGGTTCTTGCATGTTCTTCTTAGTAAAATTCCTCTTAAAACCCGGGTTCCTTCAAACGAGGCGTGAAGAGGCATCTTGCGGGCCGGCAAGGCGGGGACGGCTATTACAGAACATTCTTCCCGACTGTACTGGCCGTCGTCGCGTTTGGACTCTACTACCACTTACCATCAGGTGGAGTAGAGTCATTTGCCATCCCGGCGCATATAAAAAAAATCTACATGAACCGGTATTTTTTTTAATAAATAAGGTTTATTACACTTTACTTGATTATATATATTATAGTAAAACTTGGTTCTAGCTTATGAATGATGGAATTGGTATTCGTTGATACAAGTACATTTTTATGATTGATAAAAAAGGGTAACTGTTGAATTTCTTGAACGTCTTTTTCATTACATTTTTTTGTTATAGAATAGGTATGTGGTCACCAACGCTCATTGACAGAAATGTTAACCATCGATTACAATGCGCCAATGCGCCACCAATCTTAGGAACAAAAATGTTATGTCCCTTGTGCCTGTCACACTGCCTTCAAACCGGAACACAACAATACCAGGTACTGCTGTTTTGTGGTAGAATATCTGATGAGTGGGTGGTACCTACTCAGACGAGACTGCACAAAGCAATTTAGTTGAAGATATTCCCACTATGATCCACCATTAGTAAAATAAACTCTATAAAACGAGAGGTCTTTTGTCTAGCAGTGAAACTTAGCAACCTCATGGTAAGTAGTCACCACTGTCCAGACATTGGCATAATATGGTAGAATATCTGATGAGTACCAACCTACCCAGACGACCTTGCACAAAGCCCTACCACCAGAATCCACATTTAAATATAAAAATCTCTGCTATTAAAATAGCAAGCGTTTCTTTCTTGGTAATATTGCCTATTAGCATCAATAATTGCGACCGTTTTAATATTTTTTTTCCATCGTAATAAGTTGTAATTGTAATTATCATATTCTATATGGTAGCAATTAAAATTGTTCTAGGAAATATCAATTTTCAGTTGAAATCGGTAATTATTTTTCCAAAAGAAAAATACTCGTTTCCATTTAAAAATTTTTTTTTTTTATTAAGCTAATATAAAAAGATGTAAATATTTACAACATTCAGTGACTGTCGTGTTTTAGGATTAGTATAGGGGGCTAATTAGTACATGAAATTAATTATTTATACAGTTCTGTAGCAAAGGTTAATCCAATACGGATTTAACTCTCTTTCAACATAGTAAGTCAATTAAACTAGTACATCCGCTTCGAGGGATGCTTGGGGTGGCGCAAGTTATAGTATTTCGTTCCCAGTATATTATACAAAATAAATAAACACATATATCTAAATACATATATACATTATTACAGGAGTAACTTAAGTTTCTTGAAATTTCTTATGGTGTTTTTTTTTTTAATTTAGACAGGCAGACGGAGAAATGGTCCATCTGATAATAATTCATAACATAAATTTTATTCGTTAATTTTTTTTGTTCGCTACGTTTCATCTTTGCTGATATTAAATCGTTTTTATGTGTTTTTTTATGTAATAGGTAAGCGGACGGGCGAATGTGTCATCTGAAGGTAAATCACCACATACCTTGGCATTGTAAAAAAATATATTTCCAATCCTTACATCGCCAAAACGCCACCTTAGGTAATAAGAAGTTCCTTGGGCCTGTAATTATACTGGGTCACCGAAACACAAGAACACTATGTATTGCTGTTTGGCGATAGAATATGTAATGGGTGGGTGGTTTAATTTTATTATTGTGAACCAAAACTTTGCCCTTTTTTTTAAACTTCTTAAGCTGTATATTTGCTGATATAATTCAATTTTGACGTTTATTTTTTTCAATTGATTTTGTATGAAATAGTGTTTTTAGAAAAGCACTTACTTAAGACTCATAGATTTGAAACTATTATGGAGGCTCATTTAGCGTCGTAACTAAGGACCGACCAGTTAATCCAGTGACCAGGTTGTCAGCGGCACGCTTTTATGGGGTGGCGTACACGTACAGTATGCAGGGTGCATTTTGTATATCTACAGCATGTACGTCGCTGGGTTATCGGCACGATTAAAACATAATAATAAAAGAACTACACAAAACCTGCACTGGCGCGATGGCATGGAAGGATTTTGTATTGTGTCCTTTCTTACATTACATTAATTACACTAAATTTAATTACAATAACATTTATATACACATAAAATTGATGCATATATAAAAACATACATTACTCCGCCTAAACTTAAAACTTAAACCTAAGCAAGAGTGATTGACAATGAAATTTTAATGTCTTCCAGTAGAACGTCCAATCACTTAAGTTGTATCAGTCCATTAACATTTGTATCACACACAAGATCCTCTTACATATGTACATAATCATCATACCTACTTAAATTGTAGGTATAATAAATTATTACATAGTAAAAGTAACAGCCCGTGAATGTTTAACTGCTGGGCTAAGGTTCTCTTTTTTTGAGGAGAAGGTTTTGGAGCTTATTCCATCACGCTGCTCCAATAAACATGTGGCTAAATTTCAGTAAAATTAGACACATGCAGGTTTACTCACGATGTTTTCCTTCACCGTCAAGCACGAGATGTATTATAAACGCAAATTAAGCATATGAATATTAGTGGTGCTTGCCCGGGTTTGAACTCACGATTATCGCTTAAGATTCACGCGTTCTAATTACTAAGCCATTTCGGCTTTGAATGATGATTACATAATTCAATTAATTTACTTGACGGCAGGGCTCTGTGAAAGCCCGTCTGGGTAGGTACCACCCACTCATCAGATATTCTACCGCCAAAGAGCAATATTCAGTACTGTTGTGTTCCGGTTAACCCTTTAAGGGTTAGTAAGCCAGAGTACACGCACAAGGGTCATCCTAGTTTCAAAGGTTGGTTTCATGCATTGGTGATAAGGAACGGTTATATTCTTAATATAATTCTATCTGCTAAGCCAAATCGCTCAAATCACGATCACACCAGCGATACATCACATAATATATACGTGAACGACAGTATTGATGTACAGTATCATATATTTTTATAAATAATAAAATCGTGACAGCCAGCTACGATTGCGTTTTAAATATTTAAATGGATCCAATACACGAGATCATATTAGCTTTATAAATTATTATAAATAAAAGAAAATATAATACGACTGCTCAGTGATATATCGCTTGAATTTTGTTGCACCGTGCTAGCTATATACCAATATATATTTACATAAGACTAGCTTATGTTTACCCTATGCCCTTTTCTGTATAACAACGGGTACGCAATTTTATAAGGATCGGTTGAGTAGTTAAGTTATAAAAGCCTAACAAACAAATAAACTCTATTTCTCATATATCAATCAATCAATGGTCCTACTGACTGGCCTAGGCCAGTCTGGGTACGGGCCTCGGGGTTGACCCCTACCCGGGCTGCTCCTCCCCGACGGTTCTTTCCGTCGTTTCATTTAGTTCTGGCCCAAAGGGCCAGGATCATTGTGACCCAGTGGTTGTTGTATTATTTCTCATATATAATAATAGCATAACATGACTTTGTGTTTGCACCGATAGATGGCGCTCTATTAAATATATTTCTTTATAAATCGTACTGTGTGTTCTTTAAATTTGAGTTTATACAAAAATGTATAGTACTTTTATTTCGACGTCGCTTTAATCTTAATCGAAATACGCGAATCCTAATTGAAGCTAGCGGGTTTTAGATCCGGACAAGCACCGCTGAATTTTTTATGGGTTTATACCACTAATTTATGTTTGTAATAAAAGAAAAAAGTATTACGTGTCGCTAAAGATAACCTACAATAGGTGAAACTAACGGCTCAATATGGAGCCTCATTAGAAGCAAGAAAATGATCTTAAGCAAATACAATCTTGCTAAAGTACCTGAAAATAAATACTATTATGATTGTACTATGATATTAATTTACGAAAGCTTCGCTTAGACGCGATAAGGTTACGGACAGACAGATATAGTTCACATTTGTAATATTGGTCCGATATCATGAAAGAGCTATAAATGAAATGATACAAAACCTTTTTCGAGTTCCCTATTGGTTTAAAACAAAGCGAAACTAAGCTGATACGCAATTCCATTTGTATCACTTTTAAGCCTATCATACCGGCACGCGATACATGATTGTCAAACTGAATATTGACATTGACAATTAGAAATCTGGTGTTACAAATGAAAAAAAAACTTTGTACAGTAATATTTACTTTTCGTTGTCGAAATTCGCTTTTGTTTTTCAAAAAAGGAATGTCTTTGTGATTGAAAAGTAAAAATCACACCAATCAGTCACATTTAATCGCACGTTCCATTTTATAATTTTTTTGAAATTCAAAAAGCGAAGCTCGACTGACCAATTAAAAATAAATTACGGGTGGTACAGAAAGCAGTCGCGTTAGGGCTGTCACAAATACATCTCGTACTTGAATTTTTAAATGTAATTTTCGTGTAATTAGCTAGCGAATTGTAAATTTTGAACAACATAACTGAAGTCGTTAGTTTTATATATAAACAGGTTTCCGTATAGTACAAGTAGGTACGTCTTATTATATAAAAAATGTTGATATGTGCTTGAGATATTATATTTACAGAAAGTTTTACTTTTTATCCCTAATTTTTTTTAAATAAGATAATAATATTTAATCAACACGTCTATAACATTAATAAATATAATGAATAACCGATCCGTAATTCAAAAAAAGAAGACGGTATTTGATTTCTAATATATATTATTCGGAATGTGTATTTTAAAATATATGCATAAGCATGACCCTACAGTTTTATTATATGTATAGACTGAGTAATACTGTACCAACGACGTTTTCAACAAAGAGTTCTCTGTAACGTGGCAGCCCTGTGAACCGTTTGCAAGTGCTAGAGAAAATTCAACGTGAAATATGCCGCGATGAAATTCTCACGTTCTAATTTCAAAAGATCTCTAGTACGTACGACGTTCATGAAATTCAAATTTAGAAATCGTGTTCGCTTTTTAAATCCAGGATTACTGGATGTAACCGAAATGTCAAACTAATCGAGCTTAATTCTTATTTCGATTCGAATTTCGAATGTGTTCGATTTGTTTTGTTATTGTGTTTCAAAACAGTTTGGAGCGTTTTGTTTTCGTTTGGTACATCAGCACTTAGTACCTCAACAAGCGATATATTGGCGCGGATCCAACCCACTTCGGAAAGTGTTCCCAAGGAGGGATACACAAATACCTTTATATCACCTAAATTATCATAAAGGCAAATTAATTTTGATTTGTTTTAAATGAACGGAATTTTTTTAGTAAGCAAAGAAAACCTACCACGGATTCGAAGAATACTCTTAACTGAAAAGAACTAGGGGAATAAACTCAGATTAACATACTTATATATTTTTTTATATAAAATAGATGGGTAGATACGCCACATAATAGTAAATAAGCACCTTTGACCATAGAAATTGGCTATGTAAGAAGTATTTACCATTACTTACATCGCCAATGCGCCACCAGCCTTGGGAACGAAGATGTAATGACCCTTGTGCTTATAGTTACACTGTTTTACCCTTTAAACTAGAACACAACAATACTGTTTAAGTACAAGTATTGCTCTTTGGCGGTTGAATGTGATTGAGTGGTACTTACCCAGCCGGGCTTGCACCGAGCCCTACCGCCAAGTAAGTATGAAATTATCTCGGGAACAATCTGCATGTGACACAGTTTTAAAACATCCAAATCGGTCAATCCGTTGCTTAAGCATAAAAGAACGCATGGAACACAAAACCTCATATTTTGAATACGGTTAAAAACAAATACGAACAATAAAATCTATATAATTACAATAAAAATAAAATATGGCCGTCACGGGACGCGAGGCAGATGTAACACATGGCAATTGATGTTAATTGAAAGAATTTATAATTAATATAATACCAATAAATAAAATAATATTGCGCGAAATTAATGAGAACTATTCACACACGGTCATCTGATCCCAAACTAAGCAGAGCTTGTGCTATGGAAACCAGACAACTGATATACTACATATACACTATTTTTTCTTTTGTAAATACATACTTATATAGATAATTACACCCACACTCAGGACAAAAAGACATGTTCATGCACACAAATGTCTGTCCTGGGTGGGAATCGAACCCACAACCTTCGGCGTGAAAAGGCAAGTATCTACCAACCATGCCATCTGGCCCGTAATTTGTATATTTCTTCTTCTTATTATTATTATTATATATAGCAAAGTATTATATATAGTGTACACTACAGAGAGGAACGATAATAGAGACCTTCATGCCGTGTATCGTCACGGTATACGAGTCGGTCATACCCCCGAGCCGATGATAGATTTGAAATCAAAGGATAATAAAAAAAATGGCGATTTTTTTACTCCATAAAAACATCTGGAAAGGTATTACTCACTCATCAGATATTCTACCGCTAAACAGCAATATTTAGTATCGTTGTGTTTCGGTCGGAAGAGTGAGTGAGCCAGTGTATTCGCCTAGGATGTTATGTACCTTGTACATAACATCCCAGTTGCCAAGGTCGAAGGCGTATTGGCGATGTAAGGAACGATTAATATTTCTTGCAGCGCCAATTAAAATCATCAATCGCCATTTTTATAAACAGTCTATTAACTCCCAATAAACTCTATTTACATTTAAAGTTTTATCAGAATCTATTCAGATAATTTAAAATGTCGTGTCAAAACAAAACAGATTATATAATTGAAACCTCCCTTTTATAATTTACATACAGACACGATACGATTATAAATTTAGTATATGTATGTATATATATATACATAGATAATTACATAATAATTCAAAGGACCCCCCAAGCAGTGGATGAAATCTAAAGGCACCGGCAAATGAGACTTTCATGATGTCTTCGCTATGTCAGGCGCTAGCTTAATGTGGAGACCACTTTTATACGATACGTTTAAGCCGATAGTTTAGCGGTTCAAGCCTAGCCCAGCCGTTAAAAATTTATTGGGTATCTCATTGGTTCAGAATTAAGAGTGCATCTGAATTACGCACGTACTTGTATACTATAATAAAGCCGGCATAGTCGGATAGACTCTCTTGAGATTGGTTCCGTAATCCGTAACAGCCTGTGAATGTCCCACTGCTGGGCTAAAGGCCTCCTCTCCTCTTTTTGAGGAGAAGGTTTGGAGCTTATTCCACCACGCTGCTCCAATGCGGGTTGGTAGAATTCACATGTGGCAGAATTTCAGTGAAATTAGACACATGCAGGTTTCCTCACGATGTTTTCCTTCACCGTAAAGCACGAGATGAATTATAATCACAAATTAAGCACATGAAAATTCAGTGGTGCTTGCCCGGGTTTGAACCCACGATCATCGGTTAAGATTCACGCGTTCTTACCACAGGGCCATCTCGGCTTGTTTGAGATTGGTTACTGAGCCTAAAATGTGTATTCATCTATAAGATTTTTAATAAATTACATAATCTGTTCTCTAAGCATAATTGATGCACAACATGTGCTTAATTACATAAGTTAGTAACTTTTATAGGAAATAAAAATAAAGGATATGTATGGGTTACTTATAAACGAACCATTTACACTTCTCAAATTAGAGCAATCCATGTCAGGACTCCACGGGATTTTTTTTGGACGAGCATATAGGCTACCTGATGGTAAATTGTTACCAACGCCCATAGACATTGGTATTGTAAGAAATGTTAATCATCGCTTACATCCCCAATGCGCCACCAACCTTGGGAACTAAGATGTTATGTCCTTTGTGGCTGTTATTACACTAGCTCACTCACCATTTAAACCGGAACACAACAATAACAAGTACTGCTGTTTTCCGGCAAAATATCTCATGAGTGGGCGGTACCTACCCAGACGAGCTTGCACAAAGCCCATCAGTAATTTTTCATAGAATTCTATGGAATCCAATGGAATTCTATACTAATAGCAGTTCGCGGTAGAATGCCGATGTAATTGTACTCGTCCATAATTGGAACACAATTTGTTTATTTATTAAATTTTTTACATGGAAAAATTAAATAGAAAACGAAATTTAATTACAAAAATTAAAACAAAACAAAATCTCATTCCATGTTTGCTTGCATTTCTGTGACCGCGAAGGAAGTATTATTAAAACATTAGAAAGAAAAGAAAAATGTTTTTTTGACTCGAAGAGTGGATGTTTACACGTTCTCATTAGCTTCGACTTTATATTATTCTTATTTCGCTATTAGGGTTCCGTAGATAAATTATAAGATACTAGCCGTGTGCCTGATGGGATAACCCATCGGAAACATTATTAACCCACTGAATATTAATCATTGAAAAAATAATTTATCCCCAATTTTACCATATTTCATAACTTGGGTAATGTATTTTCAAAAAACATAATAGCTGTCTTTTAATACCTATTATCTTATTTCTAACTTTCAATAATTATAATTTTCCATACTTTTCATCCTAAGTTTCTGATGAACTTTCATAAAAGATTACTATCTATAAAGTGTCTATAACTTATTGACATAAGCCTTAATACATTCCATATTTCAAACATCAGAAATGATCAATTTCCAAATAAACATTTATCCCCATTAAACCCCTTACGGAAATTAATGTAATAAAATTACCAACAATTTATACTACGCTAACTCGATTTTTGGGAAAATCGTTTTTTTTTATGCACAGTTACTTAAAATATGTATTAAAAAATCATGAAGAAATATACAAAAATAACGAAGTTACAAATCTTATACAACGCTCACTAAAGGTACTTTTTGAAATCACTCGATTTATATTACGCTAACTATTATTAGCGAAGCGTACGCGGGGAGGAGACGCGCCGCTTGTTTGTTTACATTAATCAAACGACATTTGTCGCTGTGCTAGATGTGATTGCGTAGTTTTAAAACTTTATCAGTAAATCTTAATTGATAGTGTATTTTTTACAAGTTTAAGTTTTTTTTTTTTTAATTTAAGCCGCTTAATTCGAAGACCGTGTAACACTACGCTAACACTTCAGGATGTCCGCCCAGGAAAGTCTTCCCGATTCGCATATAGATAACGCCCAATAATATAGATTCAGTATCGGAAATACCTACTCCCTGTAGTTCAATTTCCTCACCTGTAACGTTCAATAATAGTAACTATTCTGCAGTATCTACCCCAAAAAATAATAAACGTAGGTCGAAAAAAGGACTAATGTAGGTCTCAAGCGTCTTAAACTGGAAGATGAGCGGATAGTTAGAAAGAGAAAACGTTTGTGTAACAAAGTGTTGGAGTATACGACATCAACAGGAAAAACAAAAGCAGCGAGAAGCATTAAAGTCAGTTACGCCAATTGTCGTCTGCAATGCAATAATGAAATAACCCAAGTAGTTCGTATTGAACTGTTCGATAAGTTCCGGGGTACTGGAAATCACGCCAAACAATGGGAAATCATCGCCAAATATGTGATACAATAAAGTAAAAAGACTGCCACTAACTAAATGATTTTGAACACCTTTAACATTAGTAAAGATTTTTTTTATACTGCAATACAGAAAATCCAAGCTAACAATGATTTTACTGACGTCAATGATGACAGAGTTTGGCATAAAAATCATAACTATGTGATTTCAAATGAAATGAAACAGAGTGTCATAGATCACGTTAATTGTTTCACCCCTGTCGAGCCTCACTACGTTAGAAAACGTACGAGCAAAAAATACTTAGATCCTTCGTTATAATTTTCAAAAATGTTTAAATTATATGTTGAATGGTGTGCCGATAATAATTATAATGTTAGAGACAGTAAGACAGTACAGATATATTGTTAATACAAATTTAAAGATAAGCTTTCATTTACCAAAAGAAGACCAATGCGACCTTTGTCATCAGTACAAAAAATACATCTAACCCTACCGATGAATTAAAAGAAAACTTCGCTAAACATCAAACGGAAAAATAAATTTCCCGCAAATTAAAATTGGGAATGAATGAATCTCTAGTAATAAAGTATCTTATTTATTTATTTTTATTTATTTAACACTTTTTGCACAACATATACATAAAATGAGAGAATTAGGAAACAATCAAAGAATAAGAAAATAAAAAAATGGTGCGCAAAGGCGGTCTTATCGCTTATAGCGATCTCTAACAGACAACCTTTGGTGAAAGAATTTTGTAAGAGAACAGGTAAGTGCATTTACATATAAAAAGGAGATACTAAATATTTAATAGACTACACATATCTACATCCCACTAACCACATATAATAATACATACATACATACACATACATACACATATACATACATACAAATATATATATAATTATTATATAGCATATACATATTATATATAATTATAGAGTATAAAATTATATATAGATAAATTATAAACCACATACTATTTCATACATACATACATACCTTACTTGGAAATGGACAAATAATAGCTTTTCAAGCGGTATTTAAAAATACTCAATGAATTCGACTGCCGAATATCTGTAGGTAGTGCATTCCAAAGTTTGATGGTTTTTGCAGTAAAAGAGTTACTGTAGGTTTGTGTCCGGCTGCAGGGGGTAACTAGTTTATTATCATCCGAAGAACGCAGGTTGTGTGCGCTATCGCAACCAAGAAATTTAAAGCGTTCTTTAAGGTAAGATGGTGTGTGATCGATATAAAGAATAGAGTAGAGAAGAGATAAGGCGTGTAGATTTCTTCGTAGTCTGATTGGCAGCCACTTTAACTGAGAGTCATCTGTGACTTCAGAGTCATCTGAACATATTTTTATTGAAGTCTTATTCGCCCATCTCAAACTACTACTGGGTGTTTTTTATGGTCCATCCCTTACTATTAATTATTTTGATAATTTTGAAAATTTGTTGGAACAATTTAGTGCGTCTGTTGATCACACAATCATTATGGGAGATTTTAATACTTGTTTAATTAAAGATGATCAACGCGCCAAACGTTTTAAAAATATAATTAATAGCTGTAACCATAATGTACTTCATACGAACGCAACTCATTTTTTTCCGAATTCTTTGCCATCGCTGTTAGACTTAATGGTTGTTTCCTCGCCTAGTCATGTTGATGCGCATGGTCAGCTTCCCGCTGAAGCCTTTTCTTACCATGACTTAATTTATTTATCCTATAGGATACGGCCTCCGCGGGCTAAGCCCACCATAGTCATGCGGCGAAATTACCAGAATTTGAATACTCCCAATTTTATGGCTGATCTAAACAATATCGACTGGACCGCAATATATAATGCCAGCTCAATAGATGATAAAATGAGTATATTTAATTCCCTATTAAATGATCTATTGGATATACATGCCCCTTTGAGACCTATCAAGCTTAAGCACCTACCGGCTAACTCAGGACATTAAAGCACTCATGGCAAAGCGTAATGCTGCGAAAGCTAGATACAAAAGAAATGCGACGAACTATAACCTTTTAAAATATAAGCAGCTGCGAAATCGTTGCAGTATGCTTTGTCGTGATGCTCAGCGTAAGTTTATTACTAATGCTATCGAAAAAAGCGGAACATCTAGGATATGGCAGTTTTTGAGATCATTGGGGATAGGGCGTCAGCGGGAAACGTTTCCTGCCAATTTCAATCTAGATGATCTTAATAAATACTTTATTTCCTCTTCCTCTCTAAACAATCAGTACAAATCCATCACACTCAACTATCTCCATTCCTTGCCAATCCCTAGCTATCCTCCTTTCCAATTCAGTCCTGTTACCATGGGAGAATTAAAAAAAAAACATCCTATGCATCAAATCTGATGCAATCGGTTGTGACGGAATTAGTCGAAAACTTATACTTCTTACCCTTAACAGTATATTGCCTACTTTATGCCATATATTTAACTATTCTTTATTACATGGTGCCTTCCCTTCTGTATGGCGTAAAGCTCTCGTGATTCCTATTCCCAAAGTTTCCAATCCTTTGCTTCCTTCTCATTTTAGACCTATTTCTGTTCTTCCATTTCCTTCAAAGTTGTTAGAGCGTGTTGTTCACTCTCAACTAAACCAATTCCTCACTATTAATAAAATCCTGTGCCCTTTTCAATCTGGGTTTAGATTAGGCCATAGTACAGTTACAGCTCTTGTTAAGGTATGTGACGACATTCGCCAGGGTATTGATAACAAATCCGTGACTGTACTAGCTCTCCTTGACTTTTCAAATGCCTTTAATAACATCGACTATGACATATGCTTGGCAATCTTAAGATCGCTAAGCATAGATTCTACTGTCATTGAATGGTTCCGCTCTTATCTGTTTAACCGACAGCAATGCATAATGGCTAATAATAAATATTCATCCTATCTAGATATTTCTTCCGGTGTCCCGCAAGGTGGTGCGCTCTCTTCTCTTCTCTTTTCTATATTAATTAATACTCTCTCTTCACTTATTTCCTCCTCTTATCATCTATATGCTGATGATCTACAAATTTACGTTACCGCTCCTTTAGACAGTATCGATGAGGCAGCTGCAACCTTGAATCATGATTTGGCAAAGATATCTGAATGGTGTAAATCTTACGGTCTCAAAGTGAACTCGAGCAAGTCACAAGTGGCTATATTTGGCAGTCATAAGCTTCTGACGAGGGTCCAAGATAAACATCTACCTCCAATCTTATTTGAGGGCTAAATATTACACATGCAAGAGACTGTTAGAAATCTTGGACTACTTCTTGATACTTCCTTTTCCTGGGTACCTCAAATCGCTGAAATGAGTCGTAAGATTTTCGCTATCATGGGTTTTTTAAGGCGATGGAAAAACCTATTGCCTATCAAGGCAAAGATCAGCTTAGCTAATACGTTCCTCTTACCAATACTGGACTATGCTGATGTCTGCTACATGGATTTAACTGAAGACCTCCTAAATAAATTAGAACGGCTGCAAAATATAGCCATAAGATTTATTTTTGGTCTGCGAAAGTTTGATCATGTCTCTGAGTATCGGTCTCAGTTAAAGTGGCTGCCAATCAGACTACGAAGAAATCTACACGCCTATAATTAATATAAAATTTATCATGTTTCTTTCTTTATACGCCTCTACTGTTAAGTACAAATTTAAGAGTTGGCTTAGTATAAATTGCTGGTGTCTATTTCTTACAGCGACCAAATAGTGGGCGATGATGTTTTTTTTTTTACACTGGCTCACTCACCCTTCAAACCGGAACACAACAATATCAAGTATTGCTGTTTTGCGGTAGAATATCTGATGAGTGGGTGGTACCTACCCAGACGAGCTTGCACAAAGCCCTACCACCAGTAATGGTGAAGTTCATGGTGGTAAGTCACACCAGCATGTGGCCCAATTGCCCCAATAAATAAATAAACCTCAATGTAACACGTAATAAAAGTTTTTTTTACTAAAGCACTCAAAAACAAAATGGTACCTCGGTAATGGGCGGTTTCACCATCACAGAGCGATTGATAAAATTAACAATCAATAGAATTCAATCCTAACTCGTCAGATAAACGATATAGCAGGTTAGACGCGATGGAAAAATGACGGTTTGTTGGTAATCACTTTACTGAGCCGAGTGTGATACGGTTCGCATATAGTGCAACTCGCTTTAGAGCTTTTAAATAATTGAAGCGTTGTTTTTTTTCATTTTGTGGTTTATTTGACTAATGATAGACTGTTTTTCGTTTCAAACTAGTTTGGATTTTAATATTTATTATGCTGTCATTGAAAAAGTATTTATTGAGGCGGTTTACATTCCATCATACCCTTACTGGATACGAATGTACTAGAATTTCTTATACATGCAGGTTTCAACTTCACCCACAAGTCGACATAAATTGTAATCATTAATTGAAAATGCCCATTTATTCCACGTCAATCCCCAAGGCTTTAATAGCGTAAAATAAAAGTGTCTGTAACTTGACGACACATAACATATGACAAAAATGAACATTTTTGAGTCAGAACCGCTTTATTTAAACTTTTTTTACTTAAATATAACCTTGACATTTTTTATTGAGTCTAAAGACATCGTTTCATTTCAAAATTTAAATTACGAACGTATTCTATACAAATATATATATATAATCAAAACGTCCACAATTATTCCGAAATTTGAAATAGGAATGTATTCTTTGAAAATTCAAAAATCCACAATGTTTGTATCCCACAATACCATCCTAGGTCACGATTTAAGGGCCAATAAAACGAAACCGTCCGTAAAACGTCCCAAGACCCAATCGTCCGGAATAACACTCGATGCACTCCACTCTAGGGTTATAGAAAATCTATGCTTTTTTATTCATTTAGAGTTTTTGGCGGTTAGTAGAGCTTGGGATTGATTGTAAAATGAAACTTCAAGGTCGAATGCAATGATACATAATTATAATAAATATTATATTATATACTTATCTTACTAATGGGTCACCTAATGGTAAGTGGTTACCATCGCTTACATCGCCAATGCGCCACCAACCTTGGGAAATAAAATGTTATTTCCCTTGTGGCTGATTTACCCTTCAGACCGAAACACAACAATACCAAGTACTGCTGCTATGCGGTAGAATATCTGATGAGTGGAACTTACACTAAGTCCTACCACCAATAAAAATAATATTTATAGAAAACTATTTTGCCCGAAAAGTTACCACATAGCTTTTACTTGGTAGCAGGACTTTGTGCAAGCCTGTCTGGGTCGGTTATAGGTGCCATCCACTCATCAACTATACTATTAAAAAACCTATTAAAAAAACTCTGATATTCTATATATGCATATACATATGATAATGTTCACTTTATAATATACATTCCGTTTGTAGCTTTAATATTTATTTAATAATTTAAAAGTACATGCAATGTTTGTGATTATAATTCATCTCGTGCTTGACGGTGAAGGTAAACATCGTGAGGAAGCCTGCATGTGTCTAATATCACTGAAATTCTGCCACATGTGTATTCCACCAAACCACATTGGAGCAGCGTGGTGGAATAAGCTCCAAACCTTCTCCTCAAAAAGGTATAGGAGGTCTTAGCCCCGCAGTGGTACATTCACAGGCTGTTACTTTACATGCAGTATACGAAAAATGTGATTTTAATTAATTGTCCTTTCGATTGAGTTGCGTTGCGCATAAATTCAAACTTTAAAATCATTGCGTTAACTAATTGCAAAATTATTAATAGTAAAACCGTAACACACAAACACCGAACTTTCTATTTACAATATAATATAAAGTATGATCATGAGAACTCATTAAAACTAAACTATGGATAATGTTTATATAAAGCGGCTTATCAAACAAGTTACCCCTACAATATCCGGCACAGGAAATCCAATCACTGTCCGAACCATCACTTCCGGTGTCACGTGATCCCCTTTATATGTCTGTACAAGGTGGGTTTATTTGCAGCCGATGAGGTTTTATCAAAATAATTATATTTGTGTATCGCATTTAATAATGCAATTTTTAACCTACTTCAAAATAGATTGGTTCTTTGTATGGCTGTATGTGGTTTTGTTTTTATTAATTACTAGTGTATTGTACTAACTTTCATCTTACAGGTTCTAATAGGAGTCAATCAAATCTTCACAGTTGTCCGTCAACAACAGACAGATAATATAATAATAATATCCTGGGACATTTTTCACACACGGCCATCAGATCCCAAATTAAGCTTAATTTTAAGCTTGTGCTATGGAAACCAGACAACTGATATACTACATATACTACTTTTCTTTTGTAAATACATACTTATATAGAAAATTACACCCAGACTCAGGACAATCAGACATGTCCATGCACACAAATGTCTGCCCTGGGTGGGAATCGAACCCACAACCTTCGGCGTGAAAAGGCAAGTATCTACCAATCACGCCAACCGGCTCGTCTAGATAGATTGACTATTACGCTTTCACGGCTACACTGAACTCATTTTGTTAAAATTTAGTATAAAACCATCTTGAAAGTCAAGGATAGACATAGTAGACATAGCATACTTTGTCATATATATATATAGTATGAGTAGCCAAGTAAAAGCTGGATCAACCCAGTGCCTGAACTCTTTCCGGTCGTGTCGGATTGCCGTTCCATCGGGTTATGAGAGTAAGGGAATAGAGAGTGCATTTGTTTGCCCACACACTTGTGCAATATTTATGTCCCGTGTAGCTGTTGTGCTAAATCAAATATACCTAAACTGTAATGAACTTTGCTGTAGGCTTAAGCCATATTTAAAATATTAGAGTTTTGTTCATATATGCGTTATCTTTAGATTGTTACTACGCCACTCAAACGAGCGCATCGTTGTCGTCGTATTAGTCCTACGCATATTACGTCAGTAGTACAGTACAGTAACAGCCTGTGAATGTCCTACTGCTGGGCTAAGGCCCCCTCTCCTTTTTTGAGGAGAAGATATGGAGCTTATTCCACCACGCTGCTCCAATACGGGTTGGTGGATTAAACATATGGCAGAATTTCAGTGAAATTAGACACATGCAGGTTTCCTGACGATGTTTTCCTTCACCGTATAGTACGAGATGAATTATAATCACAAATTAAGCACATGAAAATTCAGTTGTGCTTGCTCGGGTTTGAACCTACGATCATCGGTTAAGATTCACCCGTTCTTACCACTGGGCCATCTCGGCTACATATTACGTCATTGACCACCAATCAGAAATGACAATGACGCGATATCCGTGGAAAAAACAATCGACTTTTACGAACTCGAGTCAATATTTGACAGTTGTTAAATCGTTCTAAAAACAAAGCAGGCTTTACTGGTGATAGAGCTTTGTGCAAGCTCGTCTGGTTAGGTACCACCCACTCATCAGATATTCTACCGCAAAACAGCAGTACTTGATATTGTTGTGTTCTAGTTGGAAGGGTGAGTGAGCCAGTGTAATTACAGGCACAAGGGATATAAAATCTTAGTTCCCAAGGTTCGTGGCGCATTGGCTAACATTTAAAAGTATGTATGTAAGCGATGGTTGACATTTCTTACAATGCCAATGTTTAAGGGCGTTGGTGACCACTTACCGTCAGGTGGCCCATATGCTCGTCCGCCTTTTTATTCTATAAAAAAAGCAAAATGTTTAAAAACTGTTCCTTTTGCGAGTTCTTGAATAAACACTAGCGGTCACTTATCATTTGATAAAATTGAAAAGAATTGTTTTAGATAAGTGCACTGTGCAGTCGCCATAAAGCTTATCAGATGTCGTGTTTCTTGAAACAAAGGGACCGAGTTCAATGCCCGTCTGAAGACTTTCAGTTTGCGTTCATTCTTTAAACATAAAATTATTTTTATATCCAGCGACAGGTTTATGAGGATAATGTATTTCGTCTTTATGGGATAGAATTTCAAGGTTTTTTTACTTAAATATTCCTTAATGGTTAATATTATAAATGTATATATAGTAATGGTTTGTCTGTCTTTTATTTACAAAGCAATACACCAATATATGTTTGTATTCTATGCAAAAAATATCTACCATGTACCTACCATGCTACCATGTACGAGGAATAAGACTTTGTACGGATACCGTCTGGATGTGTTTTATAACAATAATTTAAATTAATGTCCTCGGATTAAAGGGTGAGTGAGCTAGTTACAACATCTCATCATCATCAATTGCTCAGCGGGTGTTTTGTTAAGCAATGATGTGTCTTCTTCTTTCAAATGACATATCAATAATGAGAGAAAGAGAAATCCATGTCTAAATAAGTAATAATAAGTTGACGAGCCGGTTGGCGTGGTTGGTAGATACTTGCCTTTCACGCCGAAGGTTGTGGGTTCGATTCTCATCCAGGACAGACATTTGTGTGCATGAACATGTCTGTTAGTCCTGAGTCTGGGTGTAATATTTATTTATATAAGTATGTATTTACAAAATAATAGTAGTATATCAGTTGTCTGGTTTCCATAGTACAAGCTCTGCTTAATTTGGGACCAGATGGCCGTGTGTAATAATGTCCCAGGATATTATTTTTTATTTTATTTTAAATAATGTAATCAGTCACTAAGTAAAATTTATAAATAAGGCCTTAATTGATTATTTAATTGTAAAATTATAATTCTTGTTGCGTATTATTTGAATCCTAATACGCTTAGTATAATGAGAACCCTCTAATACAAAACGATGTTAACGCTAGCAAAGTAAATTAATTACTAATCTCATTATTACGGTCAATTTTATTTGGGATATAATAATTAAGATAATTTTATACATTTTTAGTAAGTAAATTGTTGCTCGTACTCCTGTTTAATATGCGTAGATAGTTTGATATGTCAGTGCATGGTGTAATCATGATTATCTCTTTCTGACATCATCGATTTGACATTCGAAAGAGGAAGACAGCTTTGTTTGTTTTTTTGTTTAACCTATCACCCGTGAAAGATTAATAGATAAAGATTAATTTATATACGTCCCTTTTATCGTCTTAATTTAAGTCGGTCATCTTAATATATGAGTAAATAAATAAAATTACTTTATCGTATTTTAGTAGCGAGTTTTTCTAGTAGTTTCATATATTGGCTAGAAAATACCAAATTAGAAATATTTTCTACGTATTGTACGTTTTGTTGAAGAACGAAATTGCATTATATTTCTATTCGATTAAAAATCAGCAAAAACTTTGAAGATAATTAAAAACATACAATTTTATAATAATCTTAATTAGATATATCAGAGATTTAATAATATAAAGCACACATGGATTTATCTCACAGAAAAGTATAAGTAGATAGTAGTATTATAGACAAAAACGCAGGAAGCATAGTGATATTTTGGAAATTATTAAAAATAATGCCTATGTATATATAAGCAATATTTTTATTAATTTTATTCATTTTTATAGTCGAAGTAGTATTTTAATTATTGCCGTCGTATTTTTTTAAATTAAAAGGTCAATATAACTTGTTTATAAATTCAAGTAATTACTATTTTACTATTTATTTAAATTTACAGTATTAGACGTATGATAGCCGATTACCCGAGTTAGCCTATAAAGGCTAACTCAGGTATAATAATACCAAGTTAGCATCTTAAGTTAGGCTCTTATCTGGAGTTCTAGGATGCTGTACGACATGACCTGGGTCTCGAGCGGACACTACTTTCTGAATAAATAATACAACATTCTCCGAGTACAATCAGCACAGCTGTGATGCATTTTACTATCGATCTATCTCGGAATCGCTAGTATGATTTAAAATAAACGCGTTTTTTACAGTTTAAAATTAAAAAAAATATATCTAAGAGTATGCTCATGTTAACGTAAGTTTGCAGATTTTGAGGTCAAGTTTCAAATCCCGGGTTGGGTTTATCCGTTAAATTAATCTCAATAGCAGCTCGTTTAAAGGTTGAAAGTGTTTTCTTTCCTGTGTCTTAGGAAACACGTAAAGCCGGTTCTGCGGCTAAATTGTTTCTGTCGGATTGCCTTCCCATGGGATTGTGATAGAAGTGTGTACGACAATAGCCCACTAGGAATATAAAAGATTTCGCTATTGGCAATTCATATTATTATAATGTATTATGTAGCTTTGGTCGGTTCGGGAACTACAAATAAACTTAAATATAATGAAAGTTCCAATACAAATCACTTAAGTAGTTTTAACCTCCATACACGAACAAATAGGACCTCTATAATAGTTGCTTGTAAATAAAATAGTGAGTGAAGTTAGCCCAGTAGTTAGAACACTTAACCGAAGATGGGTTCGAGCCCGGACCGTTAAATTTTCATGTTATTAATGTGTTGCGAGTTCATCTCACGCTCTACAGTGAAGGATAACATCAACGCATGCATTATTGAATGATTGCGTTTAATGAAAATCTACCTCATATGTATATGTAGCCTTGTAGAATAAACTCCTAGCCCTTACCCCGCGGTGTGATAGGTGGTAAGGCTTTGTGCAAGTTCGTAAGGGTAGGTACCACCCACTCATCAGATATTCTAACGCAAAACATCAGTACTTGGTATTGTTATGATCCAGTTTGAAGGGTGAGTGAGCCAGTGTAATTACATGAACAAAGACATAACATCTTAGTTCCCAAGGTTGGTAGTGCATTGGAAATATAATATGGTGAACATTTCTCACATTGACAATGTCTATGTTCGTTAGTGACCACTTACCATCAGATGGCTCATTTGCTCGTCCACCTTCCTATACTATACTAAAAAATTAGCCCAGCAATGGGATTTACAGCGTGTTAGTAAATAAAACGAAATTATAAATACACCTTAACTCAACTGTTAACCTGCACTATATATTAACGGAGATTCATAAATAAATATCAACCGGACGCACTTAGGAGTCGGGAATCTGTTCAGCGACACTGCTAATGATATTTCCTCTTGCGAGATGAAATGGACGGTGTCATTCAATAAGCAACATAAAAAAATAAATTATAAAGTATTAATGTGAGACTTTAACGACATTCCAAAAAAGAAGTGTTTTGTTTTCTTATATATATGATACTTTCTTTATTGCATCCTATTTTTTAATATCTGACAGATTTAGATGTAGGGGCTTTGTCTAGAATCTTACATCATCCCGAATGCCGACGACTGTATTGCCGAATGACTATATTATTTTACTTATCAATTTGTTTTTTTTTTGCGAGGGTAGTCTTTTTTTTAGTTAAATGATTATCTTTATATTACTTTTCTTGCCCATAACTTTATATGTACTTGAAGTTAATTAAAAAAATTTAAGATCGTTATTAGAAAACTAATAATAAATGCAATTATTAATTATTTTTATGGTTTTATTATGTAATAAATAAACCCAAGATGGCCCAGTGGTTAGAATCTTAATCGATGTTTGCGGGTTCATAAGCAGGCTCCATTGAATTTTGGTGTGCTTAATTTGTGTAAGCATTGCGATTTAAAATTACTCGTAGAAAACTAATTGAATCAATAATATTTTCAGTAACAGCCTGTGAATGTCCCACTGCTGGACTAAGGACCCCTCTCCCTTTTTGAGGAGAAGGTTAGGAACTTATTCCAGCACGCTGCTCCAATGCCGGTTGGTGGAATACACATGTGTCAAAATTTCAGTGAAATTAGACACATGCAGGTTTCCCCACAATGTTTTCCCTCACCGTCAAGCACGAGATGAATTATTATCACAAATTAAGCACATGAAAATTCAGTGGTGCTTGTCCGGGTTTGAAAACACGATCATCGGTTAAGATTCACGCGTTCTTACCACTACCATCTCGGCTTCTAATATTTTTATTATGATTAAAAATCTTTGAATAATATAAATCGAAGTAAATTTTATTTTATTCATCTAAACTACAAGATTGATTTTGATGCGATTTTCATCACGACTTCGGCAATTTCTTTTGAAAGACATTGAAAAATTCTGATGATTTACAATAAATTCTTTAGCTACTGGTTACCACCCAGACGTCTCCACACGTATGTCGTTAAATATTACTTTTACAATATATATATTTTTTAATATAATAAATTTATTTATTCTCTCCCACAGACAATAATGTTTACATTTTTTTTTTCAATATATATATTCATAAATACAGTTTTTTTTTTTTTTTATAGAATAGGAAGGCGGACGAGCATATGGGCCACCTGATGGTAAGTGGTCACCAACGCTCTTAGACATTAGCATTGTAAGAAATGTCAACCATCGCTTACATATCCAATGCGCCACCAACCTTGGGAACTAAGATTTTATGTCCCTTGTGCCTGTAATTACACTGGCTCACTCACCCTTCAAACCGGAACACAACAATATCAAGTATTGCTGTTTTGCGGTAGAATATCTGATGAGTGGGTGGTACCTACCCAGACGAGCTTGCACAAAGCCCTACCACCAGTATATGTGTTATATGTGGGAGACAGTAGCCCAAGCTAAGTTGCCCTGTACTAAGGGTCTCCTGAAATGGAAGGGTCAATTACGTATTGTGTACCTTTCTTGCATTAAATATATGTCGGAGGAAGAAATAAAGTTGATTCTGGTTGAGCTGGTTACATAACGCGAGTTGCAGATAGTTTATAATTTTAAATAATAATTTTATTATATTTGATTTGTTATAATTTTATATTCATTTGACATTGTATCTTAAGTCACGACCAATCAGAGTAGAGCTTAGCCTCGGGCGGTATCGAGGTGGCGGATTTTGGCGGCAATTCTATATAGTTTCGGGATTGGTGTGGATCATTTGGGGGATGGTGATGAGCGGTGTAGCTAACCCACTGCTCGATTAAATGAATTATTCTTTTTTATTTATTTTATTAGTAAAGTAACTTGAAATTGGTAAGAACTGTGAAATGATAATTGTAAAATTAATTAGATTTTTTGATACAATGTACACTTTGTGTGCACGCATATAATGCAAATGACGTCCACATGAATGGTTCTTCTCCGATATATATATAGCTACTGCATAAAACCGTCCAGCCTAACCGTCCGTTGAGAAGCAAATGAATTCACTCACTCGCCCCTAGCGCATCCATTGTCTCTTATTATTTAATACCACTTTTAAAATCGTCTCCTTATTTTACCATTATTCTGTTCTTTATTCTTATAAGCGGTAATTATTTGTGACGCTTTCATTATAATATCCTGGTTTTATATATTCAGACTTGAACGAAGTGCTTCTAATTTAACTATTATAATCAATTAATCATATATAATATAATAAACATCGTGAGAAAACCTGCAATTTTGTTGATACTATGCCCCATTCTACCAACCCGCATTGGAGCAGCGTGGTGAAATAAGTTTCAAATCTTCTCCTCAAAAGGGAGAGGAGGCCTTAGCCCAACAGTAGGACATTAACAGGCTGTTACCGTACTGTTACTGTAATCAATTAATCAATTTTTTAATTTAAATTAAAAAAATTTACATGTAAAGTTAAGCAGGTTATTAAAATCATTAGTGTTCTAATTTTGACGTGAGAATATCAGTGGATAAAACCGATTTAAAAAAATTCGATCGTTCAAAGAGCCATGCTTGAAAATCTGCATATATGGAATTATTTTGTATAACAACCCGCTGTTCGCCTCTATAAGCCTTGTCTAGCGAAATGTGTTGTCAATTAGACTTTAAAACCAAATTTAACCATAAATTGATAGACAAACTGATGACAGGAAAGCGATGTAATAAAAACGTCTTCAAAACTATTTTTCACTTATACACAAAAAATAACACTTTTCTGCTGTATATATTTTTGTTTCTATTTTAACCTTGGTAACACAAATTTTAAATTAATTCACTCAAACGTTTGACGTTATGATTGTAAAATTTCAGCTTCTCACCTAACGCGGCGTAATTTTCAAAACATGAACCAATGAAAAACAATGTGTTATAGTTATGGCTGAAACGTGTTCATTGTAACTTGTTGGCTGAATACGATCGCCAGCCTAATTGTTCAACGCTCGATATCAAAATAGTATCATCGTTTTGATATTTTAAGGTGAAGATCACTTGAAAATATAATGTACATTTATCGTTAAACTTCGTATTAAGATCACATTAGAAATAAAAAAAATTAAAAGTAGTATATATAATTCTTATCACGAATGCTGTATAAATGGATGTAGACCATAAAAGTATGTCATAAAATTGACAAGATTCACCTCTACTGACGGTAGCAAACGCGTTGAGGAAACTGGTGGAGAGGGCACAATGACAACCTTTGACATTCTGGATTACAACCTAAAAAAGTCGATCCATAAAATAAATTACCCCATCATGACTGCCGGAATACTTTGAAGAGCAAAAATTTCTAGTCGGAAGACTAGAAATCTAGAAGCTGTGAGCTGTTCTAATTACAATACAAGTACCAAAGAAAAATACATGGCTACAACAATTATGTTAATGATATGATTTAGGCATATGTAACAAGAAATACATATGTAAAAATTCTACATAGTCATCATTAATCGTTAAACTTCAATTGTGAGGCTGTATGGAAATAAAATCCTATCATAAACATACACATAAAACTTGATGATACGAGTTTAATAGACACCGACACCGTTTGACCGATCACAATAAAATTTAGCTCATACATATATTTTGAGGAAAGGTTTTTATACCATAAATTTTGTTGTAAACCGCGATTAGATGACGCTCTTCAACCGATTGCCGTAATAATTGGTACAGGATAACGTCGAACGTTTTTACTTATTTGATATAAATACTTATTTTTATAGAATTCTTTCAAGATCTCAGTTGGAGCTACTTTGGCGTATTGCCAAATCAAATTCCACGAACCCAAGAGAGCCACTGCATATAATATCTCTTTACTTATGCTGAAAAATCCTTATCTTAAGCCTAATTAGCTTAGAACTTGGACGCGATAGGGATTCCTGGTTATAAGCTGTTTTATATATATTTTGTGATAAAAATTTGAAAAAACTATTCAATTAATTTTTCGTCCCAACATCGATGGTTCGATATCGATATAATTTCCTATCATTATTGATTTGACATTTGAAAGAAGAAGATAAGAGATGTACCCTTTCCGTCTTAGAGAGGAGCGCCACGGGATCGCTTTCGCATGCTACCGTGATGCTCTGTAGTATCGTTTAACTAATCAACCCTTTAAATAACATTTACAAATAATTCTATTTTTGTATATATGGGCATATCATTAACTAAAATTTCACAATCCTGCTCTACGGTGGGCGTCGAGTTAGTTGGAACAGAATAGCTGTACATATAGGATCAGTATAGTATGATTCCGGAATAAATATTACATAGAAAATAAGGTATAACTAACGATGTGAAACAAAAAATAAATTTTAAAATGGAACCGGCACAAAAGTTCTAGAAACAAAAATAATAAAACAAAAAATATAATTTCTAATTTCGACTATTCAGCTACCATTTTAATATCTTTATAATAATGGAAATAAAAATAACGAGATGTAAAAATGAAAGCCTCCGTGAGATGATCTTAGTCCCAACTCCCGAGTCTGTCGTAAAATAAGACGACATCCGAGGCAGAGATTACTGAAGTAATGAGCGTAAAAATACCTTGAATAATTTATTTGTTTAATCGTAAAACTTTTACACTGCGATGGTTTAATTACTTAAAATATACTAGCTGTCCGTCCTGAATTCTGAAATAAAGACTATATAATGATTTTTTTATATTGAATTGTTAGGTGGACGAGCAAATGGGCCACCTGATGGTAAGGGGTCACGAACGCCCATACACATTGGCATGTTAACCATCGCTTACATCGCCAATGCGCCACCAACCTTGGGAACTAAGATGTTATGTCCCTTGCGCCTGTAATTACTTGGGCTCACTCACCTTTCAAACTGGAATACAAAAAAAATATTTTGTATCCCGTGCATTTTTAATCAATAAAATATAAACATTGGTTCATCGATCTATAATCTTTATCATACTACGGGCTGAGGCACAGCACAGCACAACCTGAATGATTACATGTGTTAAATATATTTCAAAAAATTACTGGACTTGTAAAGTATTAGGCAATATTTACCTACATGAAGCGTTTCAAATGAAAATGTTATTAATTAATAAACTAAGCTACTGCTGCCGATGTTTTTTCAACAATAAAAATAGTTACAGTGTTTTTAAAACAACGCGAAATGCTATCACGGTTTTTTGTAGAACTTTTCATGAGAAACAATACAAAATTATTTTCATGCAACTTTAACTATTCACGCAGCGCACGTCATGGGATTTTTTTTTATAAAATAGGTAGGCGGTCGGGCAAATAGGCCAGCTAATGATAAATGGTCAGCTAATTATAACTATGCCTTACATTCCAAATGCGACACAAACCTTAGGAACTAATATGGTATATCTCTTGTGCCTGTAGTTACACTGGCTCACTCACAATACTTAGTACTGCTGTTTGGCGGTAGAATATCTAATGAGTGTGTGGTATCTACCTAGAAGGGCTTGCACAAAGCCTTACCACCAGTGTGAGTCTGAACTACAGGCACAAGGCTGTTAAATCTTAGTTACCAAGGTTGGTTGAAAGTGTATTCGCCTACTCATGTTTTATGAAAAACCATTACATTACACCGGTCTGCGATGAAAAAGTTTTTTTATTAATTGCAGGTCAAACGCGTTGGTGTCAACCTATACAGGATATAATTTAAAAATCCACGCCAATATAGCTTATCCCGATGTTTCTTCTGTAACAAAGCCAGTACCATATGCACCCGAATTACCTATACCAGTACCTATTAACACTAAGAACTTCAAAATGCCCTTTTTCACAAAATTCAGAACAAAATAATCCAAATAGTGGTGAAATTTTTAACCCTAAAAATGAGCCTCGTCCTTTAAATCAGCAATAATTGAATAATTTAGTACGAGATCTTGGATTGCCAAAAATGCTGCTGAATGTCTCGAATCTGGCTTAAAAAAAACAATTTATTAGATGCTCAGACAACATTTTATTGGTATTAAAACAGAGAACAAGAATTTGTACAGTATTTTAAGAAAGATGACAATTTTGCTGTGACATTGGCGGTTTAATACAAAAATATGACATCGAATATGCTTAAGAATGACGACTTTTTATAGATTCTTCAAAAAGAATCTTGAAAGCTGTCCTTTTGCTTATCGTCAATAAATTTGCATCAATACCTGTACCTCATTCAGTGTATCTTAAAGAAACTTAAAGTTCAAGTGTTTTGGAAAAAATAAACCGAACACAAATGATTAATTTGCGGTGACTTGAAAATCATTTGCATGCTTCTTGGATAGCAGCAAGGTTATACAAAATTCCCTTGTTATATTTATGAGTGGAATAGCAGAGCAAGAAAATTACATTGGGAAAAATCAGTGTGGCAAATTAGAACAAAATTAAAAGTCAGGGGAAAAATGTCATTAAACTGAATTTGATAGAAAGAAAATCTGGGTGACTACACAGAGGAACAGGGTGAACGGTTCCATCAATATGTTAATAATATGAAAAGAAGAAATTACAGCTTGTTTGGGTGTTACTATGATGGCGGACTATTGTTGGCTGTTGTATAAAGAAGAAGCAAAAAGACAAAGAAAATCAACAAAACGTAGGTTTTTTTTTAAAAAAAAAACAACTTTTTATTAATTGTTCTGTTTAAATGTACCATTGTTATTTAGTTTAATAGCTACAGACTTAATACAACTTAGAAAAAATTCTTAAATGATTTTCATTAATTTTATCAAATGTTTGCTCCGTACATTTTTAATTAAAAAGCTTTTTAATTGGACGTGGTATATGTGGTATGACTATTGTTTTATATTACTTTTAGAACATTTACAAGAAATAATAACAGTTTTTGAAAAAACTTTCGAAAAAATTAATTTCGCAGCTGTGTTATTTTTCAGTTAATATTCGTTTGTCAACTACAAAGTATGTATTTAAAGCGTATATTTGTATAAAATTTTAGGGCTAAAAATGAACTCGAAGTACTCCATCTTGTTACGGAATTATAATCGTCGAAACTGCTCTACTGGGTCACAGATATTGCATTACAATTTAGTAAATGGCACCTCTGGGGTCCATAAATATGCCAGAAGGTTCTAGGCATTTTGTTCTAGTCTAGATGGGAATGAACACACAACCTTACGTTTAATTTTGAATATACATTGCGTAATGATATAAAAACTGTCTGAAAGAAAAAATTAATATTTTGACAAATTAAAAACTTTGTTAATAATCTTTGATTTAACACTGATTGATAAGAGTCTGTTTTTTTATTATAACTTTGGCGGAATTGCAATTGGACCACATGGTTAGTGGTCACCACCGTCTATAGACACTGGCTCTTTAAGAAATATTATAATACCTTATTTATTTCTGACATGACCAATGCGCCACCAAATATATAAAAAAGTAAAATACGAATTTGTGAATGTCACTGGCTGAGGCCTCATCTCGAACGAAGATTTGATGATTGATGATGTTTTCCTGCCAAGCACGACATGAATTATAAACACAAATTATCGGTCCTCATTATTGGGCTATGTCAACTCAAATATTCATATTATACGCAATTCTAAGTTTATCAATTGCTTTTTACATAAAAATCAAGGTAATAATGAGTAAGAAAGTACAGGCAGACATTAACGATAGATACCATGTTATATCTATTTATATATATGTCTTACATGTTCAAACTCTAGACAAACTCACAAAAGGTCTTGTATAAATAGTTTTATAAAAGTTGATAATTTGATCCGACCCTTGTCAACAGTCACGTATCGACATATTTTTTTTTATTTATTCAATACCTAAGTGAATCATAAACATTTTACTAAAGATAATTTCTAAGTATATGTTTTTGAAACTTACAGTAAAGCCGAGATGGCCTAGTGGCTAGAAAGCGTGAATCATAACCGATGATCGTGGGTTCAAACCCGGACAAGCACCACTGAATTTTCATGTGCTTAATTCGTGTTTATAATTCATCTCATGCTTGACGGTAACGGAAAACATTGTGAGGAAACCTGCATGTGTCTAATTTCACTGAAATTCTTCCACGTGTGTTTTCCACCAACCCGCATTGGAGCAGCGTGGTGGAATAAGCTTCAAACCTTGTTCTTAAAAAAAAGGAGTAGATGTACATTCACACAGTAATAAACTAATATTATAATGTAAGGTTAGTTTTTTTTCGATTCATGTTATGTAGATATAGTGCGTAACATTTTGCCATTCAAAACCTCTAGTTTTTAATATATATCGAGGTACACAACACGAGGTATGTTATTTTATTTATTACATCGATAACTATTTAAAAACTGAAAACCAATTAATAAATGATTTGTTTTTCATGAATTCATTTTAGTACACTGATAAATCTGCACACATAGCTCACATTGACAAACTTGTGTATATGCAACCACCACGCACACTAACACACACCTTAATTTGTTACGTCACACGTAATATCGGTCTTAATAACAAGTATTTTCGTGAAAATTCTGTATCTTCACAATGATAACGGCTTTTAACTATTTTTTTTAGATCCATGAAAAGAAAAAGTATTCGTTAATTCCATTTCCTACATGGAAATCAAAGAATGGATAATGATGATGATTACTGGTACTAGAGCTTTGTTCAAGCTCGTCTGGGTAGGTACCACCCACTCATCAGATATTCTACCGCAAAACAGCAGTGCTTGGTATTGTTGTGTTCCGGTTTGAAGGGTGAGTGAGCCAGTGTAATTACAGGCACAAGGGACATAACATCTTAGTTCCCAAGGTTGGTGGCGCATTGGCGATGTAAGCGATGATGACATTTCTTACAATGCCAATGTGTATGGGCATTGGTGACAACTTACCATCAGATATGCTTGTCCGCCTTCCAATTCTATAAAAAAAAATCAATTGTATTTGATGTTAGCTATGTAAATTGACTGTCGAAATAGGTAACTACTGTGTTTCTAGATTCTTCTCTGTATAATTTATAATCCGAACCGGTGTAAGGTTTGAATTTAATTTAATCTTGTGAAATGATTCAAAAGTTCTCGCAAAAGCCTACTTTTATATAGTATATCCCATCAAAAACATAAATGTGAAATGAGAGCCAGGTTCAATACATATGCCTTGGTTGTTGACTTCAACGACAAAAGAAGTGAGATCAAAATGGGTGCCAAGTTCAATGGTCAGTCCTAAAATTTATTTATAACAACATAAAATATGTCATAACAACTTAAAATGTCATTTCTTCTTATAATTAAGGATAATATATTGAAGCCTAAGGTCTGACTTGGCTAGTTCTCATTTACGTATCATACAAATGAGCCAAATTTTACATGATTATGTGAAATAGTTTTTGAGTTATGAGGGGGTCAAAAGTGGCTCCAAATGTTTCGTGTATTATACACGGTGCTGCTCGCAAGTTCTGTTAGCTTGAACTTGGCTTGACTACCGCGTGTCTAGATTATGATTAACATTAACGATTGAATACGCAACATTTCGTACATTACTACCTAACTCTATCGCACGAATACAAAAATGAGAAAACATTTCTATAAGTTCGTAAAAACATGTAATAGCCCAGAAAATTATCTACTTAATATATAATTAGATACATAATGAAATATGTTACGTTCCAATGTAATTCACCTCACAACATAATTAGTTATTTGTGTTTTTTCAGATAAAATAATGAAATAATATTAAGAAAGCTCGAGAAGATAATTAAATGATAATTCAAAGTATTGTTATAAAGAAATATTATACAACTATTATAAGAATTTTTTAACAAGGTCTTTACAATGACTATGTTAATATTATTAACGAATTTCGAAAAAGGAGGTCCTCAATTCCGTTCCGTTTTCGTATAATTTTGTACATAAGCCGATGTTGATGATGTTCATGGTTATTTAGCTTTGACTGCAATATAGCTTCATACGATTTTTTAAGTCTTTTTTATTTTTTATATTTATTTTTGATATTAATAAATAGTTGGCTGTCGAGCGATGTAAGCCCAGGATCGATGCTCGTCTCTTTTCGTAATAGCTAATAGCATATATATATGCCGAGCCGAGATGGCCTAGTGGTTAGAACACGTGAATCTTATCCGATTATTGTGGGTTCAAACCCGGACAAGCACCATTGAATTTTCATGTGCTTAATTTGTGTTTATAATTCATCTCGTGCTTTACGGTGAAGGAAAACATCGTGAAGAAACCTGCATGTGTCAAATTTCATTGAAATTATGCCACATATGTATTCTACCTACCCGCATTGGAACAGCGTGGTGGAATAAGCTCCAAACCTTCTCTTCAAAAGGGAGAGGAGGCCTTAGCCCAGCAGTGTGACATTAACAGGCTGTTACGGTACTGTACTGTACTATATATATGTTAGAGATAATAAATTTTAGCGGGTACACGACGTCACTTATTTTATTAAAATAACATAACCACACAACGTGACGTCTTATGGTTTTCAAATGTCAAGTTGTGAAAAGATAAGATGGGTGCCTATTTTGTGCCGACAGATGGAAATATAAAGTATAATGGTGTATCTGTCAGTGGTGCGTGTGATCGTTTGTCGAATGTCACACTTGGTCCCTTGGTCTCTTGCTCTCAGGACAGCGCCAGCGCCGGACTTTCACACTGACTGATTTAATAAAATCAACATATTCGACGACAATAGTGGCCATTTTCATGGCTATCCATTTAAATCCACATCATATATATATAGACAACATAATATATATAATAAACCTAAATATATATATATATATATATATATATATATATATATAATTATTATTATATATATATATATATATATATATATATATATAATAAACCTATATAATAAAATAAAATATATATATATAGGTTTACTAATTTGAAGATAAAAAAGGTAGACTGGATCTTTATACAGGAAGTATAAAAAATGACTGTTTCCTGGAATGTTCAAATATAAAGAAATAAAGAAATGCTTAATTTGCATATGGAATAAAAATGATTTAATACTATGGAATAAAAGTGTAATAAATATGCAACATGCAAAATTATATGTTAATTTTTCATATATTATTATGAATTAATTTCAAATTGTATAAACCTTAGTATTAAATTGTCATATCAATTCACTTAGTACGTTTTGGATCGGAAAAAATAAAATTCGTCATTACAATATTCGCATGATTTAAATAATAAAACGCCACTCGAGACCATCGCCAGCAAAAACTCGAATCCTTGGACTTAAAAAGTCAAGTAATTGCCGTTTTTTTTATCTCGTTAAGGATCTCCGCCGGATTAGGTCGTACTAACTTAGTTTAAATTATACAAAATTACAGTAATATTATTTCAAGTGCCGTCTAAAATTACCTGTTATTAAAAATTGATGGTCTCCCTTTATATTTTTATGTGACATTAATGCGAGTCTTTCCTTGAGCTCAGGGTTGCCAGGCCCTTAAATACAAAAACCGGACTTGCTGTTACTCTGTACATTTTGACCTAAAATCGGACAGTGTATTTTAAATAAAGGTACTTTTAAAAAACGAAATTATATATATTTAAAAAACTACACATATATTTAGTATTTGTTTTGCTTGATTTGCGAGTTTGTCTGAGATTGCGAGTATGTCTGTTAATGCCAAGCACCAAAACTCACGCAATGAGTGGAATGTGTGTATTTGCTTAACATTTGCCATCAGGCGTAAGACTTTTTGTATGACATTCATTATGTATAGCTTCACTTGTCATTTGCAACTTGTAAGATAAACATCGAAATAAGCTGACTAAAGACTATTTTGAAGAGTTTCATTGAAACTCCATTTGCACACGAAGATACAATGTCATATTATAGTAAGTTAAAATTCAGTTACATGTATTGTTATGTTAACACACATTCTTATATATAAGTAATTTTTTTTTTTTGTTATTTAGAGTATACTTAAGTGAACAACAATTTTTATTTACATGATAAGTTAGCCTATAATTAGTATATATTAATACATACTTATATAGATAATTACACCCAGACTCAGGACAAACAGACACGTTCATGCACACAAATGTTTCAACGTTTCGAACAGTCTTTTTTTTAATAATATTAGTAATACCTGTTTTTTTTTAAGGAATTACTTTTATTACTTATCCAATTAAATATAAAGCTTGTGTTAGGAGTGGGAACAATCATAACCAGGGAAGGGACACGAACGAACCTCCGATTTTTACATCGCTAACCCGTACACCATTGCACTACTGACGCTTTATTTTAAATTAAATGTATATAAAATTAAAAAAAAGTTTAGTACCTTTTCTGATTAGCAACTGATTTTCTGTTACCATTATAGTATTATAAAAGAAATAAAAAAATATTATGAAAAAAAGTTAGAAATATGATAATTCATGTAATGTTTTTATAAAATTATCAACAATTGTTATGCTTGAATTTCGCCGATTAGGCGAGCACTTGTATTTATAAAATAACATAATAAAATGCAGGACACGTCAGGACAGAAACCTGGTCGCCCTAATCGAGTTCATTTTGTCTTGTGTTTATAATTTTTGTCATTATCTATTTTTATCCTTCGTAATGGAAATTTTTAAAGTGGAAAAATCGTATTGTATATTTAATGCGAGCAGTTTCACAATTTATTTTAATAAGGAACTCTTGTTTATAACTAGTAATGAATAGGGAGTAAATTCTCTAGGGCCAATTTATATTCCACATGAGTAACGTTTGGGCGAAACGTTTCTGATGCAAAAATGTCTGTATGGATTGGTTTAATTGTTTCGTTACGGGTTATAAGAAAATATTATGTTTTTGAAGTTAAATTTCTTTATTGAATTGAGTGTACATTACTACAATGACGTCACATACAAATCTTTCATCTGACAACAAACACAACAGATCTGTGTAGTTACGATAGACGGAGAAAAACTCAATTGGAGTAAAAGTGGAGTAACGGCCTGTTAATGTCTCACATTAAATGATACTAAATTTCAATTAGTAGTATTTTTTTAATTGTATATGACGAAGGACCAAGCTCGAGGGCTTAAGAAGCGTGACGTCACAGTCACCATATCCACCAGGTTGTTCGCTTACACTCACAAAAAAATATAACTGATAGTTAAAAACAGTCAACCTCTCAACTCAACCTCTCGAGTATAATCGCTGAATGAAAGGATACTCCTTTCTCGAGATATTACTCCAGAGTTCCGTACACCGCGATAGCTCGAGTACGAATTAACCGAGAACCGAATCCTGTCGGGTGCCATTATTGATAACAAACAAAACCCGTTCAAGCAATGCTTCGAAACATTGCTTGATGACCGACTGTGCATATTCCAACATGACCGGAAAGAGTTCAGGCGCAGGACCAACGACTTTACGTGCTTTCGGTTACGTGCACGGTAGTGAATACACTTCTAACTTCCAGACTCCAAGTTGCTACTGAGATTCTTCAACAGAAAATAGAATACTTTTTTATCGGCCTTATTAAACCTGGGGCTTGAATCCAAGTCACTATAGTCGTTATACGAATGTGGTAACAGACGCAACCAATTTTTCTTTCATTCTGATTTTGTTAAGTCGCAATACGTGGTAACACATCTCTACACGTGTTCCTCGGTCGTATAAATCACGCAGCAGGCCTTGATTTACTGCGCAATGCACTGTTTCACTTATTTGTCTAGTTTTCATTGTTCCGTTGAATGAAAATTTTACCAAATTTCAAAACACAACAACGCTTCCGTAAAGTTTTGGTCCGTGAAAGTTAAATTTGGATTTTATATGTTTCGTGTATTCGAGTTAATCCTACCATTAAAATATTATAAGCTGTTGTATGAAGCATGTTCAATTGTAAGCCATGCCAAAGATATCGTTGGCCTAACGAATGGAAATACTACAACTACTATAGTATTTTTAGGAATCAGGATAGAAATAGGTTTTTTAAAAAGATAAATCACAAAACTATACAACAATAAAGTAAAAGTATATCGACATATACAATTTACACACAAAAATGGTACAAAATAATAAAAAATGAGCAACTGAAACATTATTTTTGAGATATCCGCCTCAGCCTGGCCGGGCAGAGCTCGGCAGGGCCAGTCCCCACGATGACCATCACGTGATCTAGTCGAGCCTTTAGACCTAACAGTATATTATATAATAATAATCGCACTAATATCATAACTATATATTGTAATGTTGCATCTAAGACGTTTTTGTTATTTCCGTTCTCTTTGTTTTTTAATTTTTATTTTAAACCTGTTTTTTTAATACCGCACTATCCTATCTATGTTACATTTACTTTTTTAAATTATTTTATTTTTTATCTTCCTGTTATTGCTACTTATTAGTCAAGCACTTAAATACGTTTACGAAATTGTAATCGGCTCAAGAGCACTATGTATGCAGTGTTTGCTTTCAAACGGATGTACATAAAATGTTCCTAGTTTTAGTACATAATTTATTAAAATATTTTTTTGTGTAACATCCGCTAGAAAACCTTTAACAAATAAATAAAAAAAATAACTACAAAAGGTTGTGTGTTGTGAATATTTGTTACTTCTTCAAGCTTTATGGCAACAATATTAAAAAAAACTATTAAAAAAAATATGACATAATTAACAAATTTTTATCTTTTTATCACGTTTAATTGGAATTTAGATTATGACGCAGCCGATTCATTAGTTAATAATAATAATTTAAAAACTAATTTCAATGAAATTACAAACATATCAACACAGAGACAATCCTTCATTATTAATAACAATGATTAACTTATTCCGAAACATTCAACAGTTACTTATATATTACAAAAGGTTTTTATATAAAACAGAAAATAAAACTTCACTTTAAGATTATGTTTCATGCTTAAATAAAGTTAAAAATTTGATATACACATGAAATTTTCAACCCGTCGCGCGGTATAAATCACGCAGCGTGCCCGTTATTTATGACTACCGGCTTCACACGGCTGCATTTGTTTTGATCTTTTGTTTAAAAAGATTCGACAATTAATCTCATGTTTCTAAAACGCTGATTAATATAAGACTTTTCTAGGAGGTAGGGCTTTGTGCAAGCCCGACTGGGTAGGTACCACCCACTCATAAAATATTCTACCACCACTTATACTTAGTATTGTTACGTTTCGATATGAAAGGTTAGTAAGCCAGTGTAACTACAGGCATAAAGAACATAACAACTTCGTTCCCAAGGTTGGTTGGCGCATTGGCGATGTAAGCAATGGTTAATACTCCTTACAACGCCGATGTCTATGGGCGGTCGTGACCACTTAAGAACAGGTGGGCCATTTGCCCGTCCGCCTACCTATAACATAAAAAAAAATAGATTAATTAATTTAAGAAATTCAAAGATCCTAGACCAATACCGTCAATACCATTTGCCTTCTGTACCATCGAAAATGTGTATGCAAAACTTCATGATGATCAGTTAAGTAATTTAGACGTGTAAGCGTAACAAACAAACAAACTCACTATCGCATTTATAATATACGTAAGGATATATTAAGACTTTCTCTGAAACGCGCTGCATCTTCTGGTATGAGTTTCACGTATATTGGCTTAGTAATTTTTACAGTTAGGCATTACAATATAGCGTCTAATAATTTATAAGAATAGATGTTATTCAAATTGTACTGAACGAAAAATGGTAAAACTATTTATTGGAATAAGGTGATCTAATTACAGGTTTATGGCATTTTTTACTTGCAGTATTTATTTTTTTTAATTATGTTTTATTTATGCAATGACCTGAAAAATAAAATCAAGATAAAAGAATGTTTTATATATAATATCGTGAGTATAATATAATTAAATATTTTATAAAAGGACCGCATTAAAGCGTTCCATCATTTATTGAAAATTGATTCATAAAAATATTTTACATATCGAAGTAAATATTTATATATTAGACAGTAAATATTTATATAATAGACGAGCCGGTTGGCGTGGTTGGTAGTATACTTGCCTTTCACGCCGATGGTTGTGGGTTCGATTCCCACCCAGGACAGACATTTGTGTGCATGAACATGTCTGTTTGTCCTGTGTCTGGGTGTAATTATCTATATAAGTATGTATTTACAATAGAAAAGTAGTATATGTAGTATATCAGTTGTCTGGTTTCCATAGCACAAGCTTTGTACAAGCTTAATTTGGGATCAGATGGCCGTGTGTGGAAAATGTCCTAGGATATTATTATTATTATTATATATTTTATATTGTGTTCGGGATTAACCTATCATAAAATATTATTAGGTCTAGTATTGATTTGTATATTAATAAAAGAAATTATTAATAGTTATGAACTATCGTATCGATCGACTAGAATAATTTATTATCGGAACTCTGTTTTATATATTTCATGGAACTAGAGACGTATAAATATAACATATGTTATTGTAATACAGAACGCATTATCTAATACAATAGAGTAACGATGTCGTAACCACCTGATAACACATTTACCGGTTATTAGGTAACAAGGGGACACGGTAATGAATAGAATCGCCCAGTGTGAAATAATTTATAATAAGTATTAGAAGATACCTCTAAACATATCATAGGTCTATAACGGATTGTGTTTAATGATTATATATGAAGAATCAGTCTGAGAAGTTTTGCCACAAGATTGGCAAGCCACTGTTTGGTTGTCGTGTGTACTTATTTCTTCAAAATATTTGAATATGTTATAAACTTTCTCGTTAATGATATCGTATGTACAAAATGTCACGAGTCTGACAATCTTCATGATAGTTTCCGACATCTTCAACACTTATCGTTATATTTCAACCAATTTTCACAAAACCTTAATGAATTATACACTTAGACCTTTCTCGCGAATAACTCCGATCGAATCAAGAAAGGTATGAAAGTCATCGCGGTAGTTTTTCAACTCAACAACAACTCAACAACTCAACTTGGACATTATGTATAAGTATGTATGTATATTTACAATAATATTTATCATTTGAATTTAGAAATTTTAGTAGGCTCCTTATAAGATATTAGAAACTCTTTTGATTTTTAAAGGTTTATATATGTTATGCGTCCACTTGTTCAGAATGTAGATTCTAATTTCTTCCGAGAAGAATCGGCAAGAAACGCAGTAATTACTCTTTTTCGCAAATGAAATAAATAGTCAACGGTTAAAGAACTAGGCGAGTTGGAATAAACTCCTTATAATGAGAGATTTTTTATTTCATATGTAACAAAACTGCTAAATGTGTGACCAGATAAATGGCCACCAACACCCATATACATTGGTACTGTAAGCAAAATTAACCTTCCCTTACATTGCCAATGCGCCAACAAACTTGGGCACATAGATGTCATATCCTTGGTTCTTGTAGTTACACTGGTATTCACCCTTCAAACAATAAATCTAAATAATTCTATTTTGCGGGAGTGGTACCTAAACGGGCACAAATTCCTATCACTAAGCAAAGTTATAGTATTCGCAACGTAATGTTAGTTGCTTCGTGTGTCAATATAACAAGCATATTTAAACACCAACCGGCGACATGCTCACGTCTCGAATAGAGTATTAAGACAAATAAATGCATTCCAACGAGGAAATACTGTTAGTATTCTCACGATCATTACACGCTTTCGTTATTTACTCAGTGGATGTTAATGAATTTACTTCAACTATTGACTAAATAGTTAATTTCATTTTCCACAATATATCTTATAGAATCAGCCAAATCAAAATGTATTATTCAACATAGAAGCATTACACTTACTTATTGTTCGATTAATATGTGTATAATGTGCCTTGAAAAATGTTAAATTCGTAGTTTTGCTTCTATCTTAATATATATTTTCGTAACTGTATAAGTATTCGGGAATCTTGCATGATACCACTACACCAGCAGTTCAAAAAAGTCGAGATGGCCAGCGGTAAGAACGCGTGAATCTTAACCGATGAACGTATGTTCAAACCCGGGCAAGCTCCTCTGAATTTTCATGTGCTTAATTTGTGTTTATAATTCATCTCGTGCTTTTCGGTGAAGGAAAACATCGTGAGGTAACCTGAATGTGTCTAATTTCATTGAAACTATGCCACATGTGTATTTCACCAACCCGCATTGGAGCAGCGTGGTGAATAAGCTCCAAACCTTCTCCTCAAAAGGGAGAGGAGGCCTTAGCCCAGCAGTGGGACATTTACAGGCTGTTACTTACTTACTATAAGTATTCGTTTGTACTCGTTTATATGAAACTATAAATGACTGCCTCGTTGGTCTAGTGGCTTGATGTAAGACCGCAGACCCGGAGGTCCTGGGTTCAATTATTAAGATGGGACTGTTATAAGGATGTGATGTAGTAGTAGATGGATGTGATGTAGTCGTATGACTGACTGCAGATCAGAAGATTCCAGGTTCAAATCCTGGAAGGGTCGCCATATAAGGATGGGACTTAAACACAATAAAACATTTGTAATGATGATCGAATATTGAGTATATTTAGTCCATTACACATTATAAGCACGCACCCAAGCATACATATCTACTACATCACACAATTCCCAGATCAGGCCAACAAAAAGGTTATTGGGTTTTTCTCTCAGAAAATTCTCAGTAGCAGCCTGGAGTTTGGAAGTTGGAAGTGTGTACACTCCCGTGCCTCGGAAAGCACGTAAAGCCGTTGGCCCTGCGCCTGAACTGTTCCCGGTCGTGTCGGATTGCCGACCCATCGGATTATGAGAGTTAGGGAATAGAGAGTGCACCTGTGTTTGCGCACACACTTGTGCACTATAATATCTACTACGTAGTTGGCTAATCTCTCTTGAGATTGGCCGCCGTGGCCGAAATCGGTCTGGAGGACATTATTATTATTATGTAAGTATCAATGCAGCATGTACACGGTTTCCATTATAAAGTCTTTCTTACTATTGTTTTGTATGAAAGAAATGGCTAATTAGCCATAACCGAACCTTGTACTACACATTAATCTGTTCTCAGCATCTGTAATATTTTCTTGTAGAGTATATAAAAACAAAAATAAAAATTAATACAGCTAAGCTACTTATATTTCTCCAGAGAAAATTTTTTTTACTGGCTCATTCTGAGGTTATAGTCCTGGAGCTCAGGGTCTGGTCAAATAAGCCACAATACCAGTGTAGTATAAACGATATTTTTTTATTCACAAGAGCGACTCCACAGTTTTCGCTACTATACGCACTGCAGACAAAATTTAACCGACGATTACGAAAAGCGGTTATTAATTAAAACGTTCAATGGAGACCTAGTTTACTTTTTATTTCATCAGTAGAGTACAGTAACAGCCTGTTAATGTCTTTCTGCTGGGCTAAGGCCTCCTCTCCCTTTTGAGAAGAAGGTTTGGAGTTTATTCCACCACGCTGCTCCAATGTGGGTTGGTAGAATACGCATGTGGAATTTCAGTGAAATTAGACACATGCAGATTTCCTCACGATGTTTTCCTTCACCGTCATGCACAACATGAATTAACACAAATTAAGCACATAAAATTTAGTGGTGCTTGCCTGGGTTCGAACCCACGATCATCGGTTAAGATTCAAGCGTTCTAACTACTAGGACATCTCGGCTTTATTTAATCACGTAATGTATATTATATTTATTATTGTAACACATATTTTTCACTATTTGTGAAGTAACTTGTGCTATCATTAACCATAGCGTTAGTCATTTTATATATAAATAAAATATATGCATCCTTTTTGTATTATTTGTTATTGTTTTTAAATTTCATTATGATTCATAGTTAATCATATTCCAACTTAACTTAGTAGTAGTAGTAGTATTTATTTATATTTATTTATATACTCTTTATTGCACACCAATGTAGACAAAAATAATAGGAGTAAAACAAAAACAAAGAAAAGAAAAATGTACAATAGGCGGCCTTATCGCTAAAACAGCGATCTCTTCCAGGCAACCTTTGGTAGAGGAGAGAGATAGGATGGTAGGGGTGTACAAATTATTTAATACATAAAAAAATAGATACAATATATATATATGTATATATACGATACATAAATAAATATTCCATAAATATATAATTATATAATAATATAATATACATACACATTATAAATATATACATTTACATACTATAGATACTTACATAATAAATAAAATATTTAATTGCAGTATTTCTTCATTCAAGCAAGATAGTGCTCTTTTATCATTTTTTTAAAAGAAGTAATAGTTGGTGCACGTCTTGCTTCTAGTGGAAGAGAGTTCCAAAGACGAATTGAATGGACTGTAAATGAGTCACTATAAAAAGATGTTGTATGAGGTGGTATTTTTAAAATCAAATTCTCTTCAGAACGAAGATTATGGCTATGTGAAGAACTAAGAAATTGAAAACGTTCTTTTAAATATGAAGGAGAAGACGGATTGAACAGAATACAGTACAGAAGTTGAAGGATGTGAGTATTCCTGCGAAGCCGGATTGGGAGCCACTTGAGCTTTTTACGAAATTCAGAAACGTGATCATATTTACGAAGACCAAATATGAATCGGATGCAAAGATTTTGGAGACGCTCAAGTTTATTAAGTAGTAGTATATTAGTAGTAGGGCTTTGTGCAAGCTCGTATGGGTAGGTACACCCACTCATCAGATATTCTACCGCAAAACAGCAGTACTCGGTATTGTTGTTTTTCGGTTTGAAGAGTGAGCCAGTGTAATTGCAGGCAGAAGGGACATAACAACTTAATTCCCAAGGTTGGTGGCGCATTAGCGATATAAGCGATGATTAACATTTCTTACAATGTCAATGTCTTTTTGCTTTGGTGACCACTTACCATCACGTGGCCCATATGCAAGTCCGCCTGTCTATTTTTAAAATAAATAAATGTACATTTATAGCCAAATTGGAAACAGCACAACAAAACATTGGAAATATATCAGTTTTCTTAAAGTAATAATGTAGATTAGGTTTGAGTATTTTTATATAGTGAACCCCTAGGATACATCTGCAATAGATTCTTGAGGACAACAACCAATGTATATTTATATGTAAGGCTCAGATTTTTTTGACGAATAGCTCCCGTCCGAAGCTTCGCCCCCGTGTGGGGGATGGGTTTGTTGGGCTTAAGATATGAAAAGTAGCCCCTTTGGGTTTGGGCTTAGCTGGGAAAACGTAATTTATAATAATAGTATATATAACAGTCGTTCGATTGACATCTTCGTCTTGAAGATTACGTTACAATAAAGGTATGTGGGCTTACGTTCGCGCTCTAAATACCTTCTTAGTATCAGTATGGTAGTTAACTATAAAGTTATTTACTTTCGGTTCTCTCCATATATGTACTATTAGTCTTTGACGAGTAAGCACCCGTATATATATTTATCTCTGTTTCGCAAGTAACTTCTTAGTGTTTATTTTTTTTTAGTAAAATATGTAGGCGGACATATATGGGCCAGATGTCAAGTGATCACCATCGTCTGTAAACATTTTCACTCTATTAAATTAAAGACACGTACCATCACATTATATATTCATGTCGTGTATATATATATACATAAGGATATCGCTTCAGATTTTATCTATCAATTCTAGATCTAGATAAAACATGAGATAGTTATTTTTAGATATTTTCAAACTTTTGACGTTCTGTTGCATTCAACGCGTGGTCCAGGGTTGAACAAACGAAACATTAAAATAATTCCCATATAATAAAAAATACTGAATGCAATCAGTTATTAAATCTGACCTTTTAATTTCAATTAGTAATTTTCTTATTACTTTTACTTATTATATTTTTTTTATTTGGCTCATGTATAGTCTGTTGAACTTATAATCTCTGATACTCACTCATAAGATCACGCTTATTAAAACAATAACCATATATTGATCCCTAGGCCTACCGGCCATAATAAGACAACTTCTTATGGCTGGTAGGCCTTTGTGCAAGCCTGTTTGGGTAGGTACGACTCACTCATAATATATTCTACCGAAAAATTGTTGTGTTCCGGTTTGAAGACTGAGTGAGTGAGTGAGCCATGCCTGCAGTCAAGGCACAAGGGACATAACATCTTAGTTCCCAAGGTAGCCCCCACGCATTGGCGATGTAACGGATGGTTAATATTTCTTATAATTCCAATGCCTATGAATGGTGACTAATTGTTAGCAGGTGGCCCATCTGTTTGTCTAAAAAAACGTTTAATACATAGAATTGAGCATTTTGCACAAAATACCCTATCGTGCTACCTATAACATGCTGATGCAGCAACCCTGACATATGTCGATACATGCGACAAGACTTTAAAGTGAAGTCGGAAAATACACACTTGAAAATATATTGAAACTGTTCCTCCTGTTTATACCGCCATATTAATTAATATGCTCCTTTTAAAAAATGTTTCCAATTACCCATTACTACGGTATAAAGTGGACTGATCACTAAATGATTTTACGTCTGTGACAAGAAGTTCTCATACCAAACACCACAAAGCGTACATACGAAATTTTATCAAAATCGTTTCAGTGATTTAACCTTGTAAGCGTTACATACTGACAGTTACTTTTGCATTTAATATTACTTTATTTTGCACGATAAATAATAATTTCATTGTATTTAATTACCTTTATGTATTAATCGGTAGAAAAGAGAACTATTACGTTTCTTACAGGTTCTTCACGGTAGAATCTACGTCTCTGACCTGAACTTGAAATAAAATTTAATCTTGTAAAATTACGTCATGAATTTGCATACACGTTGTCAGGATTACGGAAAAGGACAGAGTACATAACACCTCTTTTCACACGGACACAATATAATCATTATTAGTATAGTACCTCGTCACGATATAAGCTTTCTTAACAAATACGTCATCAGTCAGTCAAATAACTAATCGAACAATAGTAATGACATGACAAAGAGCTATCCAGTATCTACAGAGTAATATTGTTACAGAGAAAGTATGCTTTCAAAGCTTTGTATACACTAGCTGCTTGTCTCGACTTCATGCAAAGCTACCCATCCGATTCCCTACTTTTTTATGTTATAGATACGCGGACGGGCAAATCCTCCCCCTGACGTTGAGTGGTCAGCACCTCCCATGTACATTGGCGATGTAAGTACTGTTAATCATTCCTTACAACGCCGCTGCGCCACCAACCTTGGGAATAAAGACGTTATGTTCCTTGTGCTTGAAGTTACACTGGCTCACTTGCCCCTTAAACCGGAACGTGACAGTAATAAGTATAGAGAGTTATTATGCAGTAAAAGTATGAAAAATATAATAAACGAGTCGTGTCTTAGTAGGTATTTCAGGTAATATTTTTTTACGGTACAATCTTTTGATATGGATTCATGTTTTTCTATGACCAATAGAATAATAAAAACACGATGAATGGATTGTCTTTGAAGTATATAAGATATTGGATTAATTTTTAATTAATTAAAAACATTGTAATATCTCATGATATGGATTTGAGAATATCCATTTAAAACTAAAATTTGTCATGATACTATAATATAATTTGATTAAACAGGAGAAGAAGTAATTTGTATTTTTTTTTCATTTTATGCAATAGTATATGCTTTTATACCTTCTCGTTACCTTATCTTATCTAAGTCGGCTAATAATAAAGAAAATAATGAAATAAGAAAACAGCTATAAGCAGTTTCGAGGGCGAACGCCAGACACGAAGGTCTCGCCCGTCGACGCATTAGTAACTACGAGTATTCATTTTATATCGCGATACGTGATCGCTTGATACTTGATTATTTTATATTATACATTTAGAAATCCTTTTCAGTGTGGTCAATAGGAGTAGAATATGGAATGAATGCATGGTAATGAGTTTAAATTCAATAGAATATAGTCGTCCACTGTCAACCCTTTCTTTTAAGAAAACAAGCTTAATCCTAATTGGCTATTGAACAGCACTTTTAAATCATACCGGCTTATATTAAATATAAAGTTGAGCTACCATCATTTATGTGTTCAGATATATAAGGACTCCTTATTTATTTTATTAAAAAGCCGAGATGGCCCTGTGGTAAGAACGCGTGAATCTTAACCGATGATCGTGGGTTCAAACCCGGGCAAGCACCACTGAATTTTCATGTGCTTAATTTGTGATTATAATTCATCTCGTGCTTTACGGTGAAGGAAAACATCGTGAGGAAACCTGCATGTGTCTAATTTCACTGAAATTCTGCCACATGTGAATTCTACCAACCCGCATTGGAGCAGCGTGGTGGAATAAGCTCCAAACCTTCTCCTCAAAAAGAGGAGAGGAGGCCTTTAGCCCAGCAGTGGGACATTCACAGGCTGTTACGGATTTATTAAAAACATATGTATATTGAATATAAAAGTCATATTTTTTAAGGTGTAATTATACTAAGAGTTAAAAATCGTATTATAGATTACTAGTTTTGAGGAGTTTCGGGTTTTAGGTATAAAAAGTAGTCCTTTCCTGGGGTTCAATCTTGCTTTATACCAAATTTTATCAAAATCGGTTTAGTGGTTTAGCCGTGAAAGCTTAACAGACAAAAAGACAAACAGACTTATAGTTAGCTACTAACAAATCCCCTAGTTTAAAATTCTTATTCCAATGACGTTTTTACGATAACACCCTACTCTTATATTACAATATGAAAAAAAAAAACGATATCGTTTCACAATTAGTAAAAATGCGCAGAGCAAAAGTACAAACAGAAAAAATCAAAACCTAATGAGTCATTTTGTCGTTGTAACTTGTAAATACATAACAACATATTACTCGGTAATTGGACCGACCAAATGCTACAATCTGTATTTTGTTTTGGTATTATTAAATTCGTGACGGCGGAAATAAATAATAGGAAGGTAAGTATTACGTTGCTTATTTGCCATATCAGAGAAACGCTTATGTTATGAGCCGAGCCGATTAAAAGATATAGACCATACTTGGTGGACGTGAATATTTGTATATAAGAAATGAATTTTAATCTAAAATCTTGGGGTGCAGATCAGCACCAATGAATTTTATTAAGCTTCAGTATTAATTATTCAGTATTAAGCATTAATCACCTGCATTTTTTTTATAGTATCTGTAGGTGGACAGGCAAATCGGCCACCTGATGGTAAGTAGTCACAACCGCCCATAGACATTGGCATTGTAAGTAATATTAACCGTTCCTTATATCGCCAAAACTTCACCAACCTTGGGAACGAGATTGTTATGTCCCTTGTGCCTGTAGTTACACTGGATTACTCACCCTTAAAACCAGAACGCAACAATACTATGTTACTTGCACAAAGCCGTACTAAGTAAATATGTAGCTCTGTGACTGTGATTCCGGCTTGTTGCTCAAAAATTATTTGCTCTTTATGAATCAAGTTAGTTACACATAATCGGTGACAATAGTGGCTTATTATTTTTTTTATTTATAAATTATAATGACTCTACATTAATCTACTCTGTGCCATCATATGTCCGCTGTCACAGTTTGTCAACATGCCAACGCATGGAAGTGGATATATTCCAATGAATTTGATATTATTCTTAAGCAAATACTATTTACCTAAAGCGAAATTTAGGGGAAAGGTCTAATATGGAAATATAATTTTCTTTTATTTGAAACATCTATTGGTGCCCTTAGGGGGTAGAAATCGGATGCCGTGACGTCATACATTTAATACTTAGTGAGTGGATTGTGCTTATAGTTGATATAGATACTAACTAATCGCCCCGACTTCGCATAGGTAGATAAAAAGGAAAATGTATATTGAATAGAATTTGCGTAAAATCTGTTCTTAGTGAATGTCCACGTCAGAGAAGGAGTAACAAATTTCAAGTCAATTGGGCGGATAGTTTAGGAGATCCCTTGATGAGTGATATTTATTATATTTTTTTTTTGTTTATTTATTTAATATACATACATAGATTGTAATAATAAGAAAAATATATTTATTTTATTAACGATATTTAATAAATAATATTAAATTATTTTACTCCATTATTATATATTTGTTTTCTTTAATTATATGTGATGTTATTTTAATATCAATCAATATCTAGGTTTTACATACACTGCGTGTCCCGATGCAGCCACGCTTTTTTATTATTTTTAAACTTTCAATGTAGCTAGATTTCAAATAGCTGATTGGCCCAATGTATAGAAAACATGGTTCTTAAATCATGGCTCGTTTTTATATTTAAAATATATAGGCGGACGGACAAACAGACCACCTGATGGTAAATGATCAACGCGCTATAGATTTTGGCGCTGTAAAAAATATCAATCAATCCTTGCATTGCAAATGCACCATCTATCTTGGGAACTAAGATGTTATGTCCCTTGTGTCTCTAGTTATAATGTCTCACCCTTCAAATTGTGTTCCGGACACAGCAATACGTAAGTGCTATTTGGCGGTAGAATATCCGATGAGTGGGTGGTATCTACACTTGCACAAAGCCCTACCACCAAGTAAAAGATCATCACAGTGGTAGTAGCAGTAACAGACTGTGAATGTCTCACTGCTGAGCTAAGACCTCCTCTCCCTTTTTGAGGAGAAAGTTTTGGAGCTTCCACCACGCTGCTCCAATACGGGTTGGTGGAATACACATGTGCAGAATTTCAGAGAAATTTGACACACGCAGGTTTCCTTCACCGTCAAGTATGAGATAAATTATAATCACAAATTAAGCACATGAAAATTTAGTGGTGCTTACTCGGGTTTGAACACACGATCATCGGTTAAGATTCACGCGTTCTTATCCCTGGACCGTCTAGGCTTTAAGATCATCACAATTTCATGCTTAATGTTCTACTCGTGTTATGGGTAAACGTGAATAAAAAAAATCTCGCTTTTAAAATATAAATTTTAAAATATAATTTGATTTTATATATGTCAAAATGTCATTAATATAGGGTGTCAATTGCCATCGACATACAAGTGTTCAATGGCGCGCTTCGACAGACGCTATGTCATGTACGTTCAAGTCGATATAAAGGGAGATTGCGTGTCTTGCAATTTATTACGTCATCAAACACCGTGCGGGCAATATGTGTTGAGAAACTGAGACTCGTTACGTCATTGAATAATCGTTTAAAAGATACCGAAATATTTTTTTTAAATCCGTTCTAGTAAATCAGGTGACGTTTATTATTTAGTGCCTAATTGAAATAACTACTCATCCAATATACATAAAACTTATAACAGAAAATGCAACGCGTTTCGGAGAATGATTTATTTTATTTTGTATATAATATTATTATATAAATAACTACGCTTCGCAGCAATCCGTTTTCTATTTAGAATATCGACACGACAAACATGAATTTCATGTTATTTTACTAAAATGTAATTGATTAATTCATAAACATTTAAATTATTTCTATGAGACCAAAAATATCGCCCGAACAGGGACTTGAACCCTGGACCCTTGGATTAAAAGTCCAATGCTCTACCGACTGAGCTATCCGGGCTGTGTAAGATCTTTGCTAATTTAGGTTATTATGTTGTGTAATATTAATGAAGTTGTTTTAGGGGATATTTAATATTCCTATTTACCCCTCCAATTAACTCTTCTTTCAAAAACTTGTGCCAGGAGTGGGACTATTGCCCAAGGGGTCAAGACTCCGCGGTGAAGAAAGAGGCGCTATACGCACCTTCTCCCCCCGCCGCAATAGGCGTCGCCGGGGTCCTCAGTATCCTGGGAATCCCCCCTAGAAAATGGAGGCCGTCCGTCAGAGTACCGCTGGTTTTTTAATGGGTATTCCGAAGTTCGGGGCTCACTCGGCGCCCTGGACACCGGTGAATCCCACATAGCCCCCCCCCCTCACTTTGTTCCCCTGTTGTTCGTAATGCGTTTTTCCAGCGTGAATAAAAATCAAGACTGGACCTGTGACTTTTACGTAATTATTAACTATCAATTAAATCACTTTGATAGCAGGCTCAACCCCGCGCAGACCGTATGAAGATGACTATGACAATAGTTCAGATTACGTAACCAAAATAGTAGTTACAAGACCTGGGTATATTATGAGCTGGTTAGTATCGGTGATAAAGTGAGGTGGCATTATGCCAGCCGAGGAACTAATTGATCTGTTAAGACTTCATTAAGTTACTTTGATTAATAGCCGTATAGCTATATAGTTCACGTGTTTGTGATGTGGCAAATTTATAATGTTCGTGGAATTCTAAATTTGAATTAAAAAAAATAATAATTACATTACGTAATAAAATATACACATTTACAACAATGAAAAATAATAAAAATGCCTGTTTAAGGTATTACAAATTATTAAGATTCTTATTTACCATTCAAATTAAGCGTAAGCGTAAGCAATTTTCATACGGCTTTCATCAATGAATGATTCATGAGAAAGTTTTAGGTGTATAATTTATTAATGTTTTTGTATAAATTGTCTAAAATATGACCATAATTGTTGAAGATATCGGAAAAAATAATGACGATTGAAAGTTTTATGTACGATATAAACGAATTTAAGCGATTATTTGACCCGTGCGAAGCTAGGTCGGGTAGCTAGTCCTAGGTAAAATAAATGTGAATGAAATTTTGAACACATGAAATGTGTTTTTATTCAATTTTATTTCATATTATTATAAATGGTATATTTTTTTCTTTCAGTTTAAAGATCTGTACTATTACTCAAAGAACAAAGAGTTCACTTAAAGAGCAGTTTAACAAATTTCACATAGTGAAAAGGGTAGACAATCTTAAATAAAAAAAAAATGACAGAAAATGTAATGTTATAACAAAATACAGTACCAAAACAATAACCAGAAAAAGAAATGGAGATTCTCGAAACTAACAATAAAAAGACCAAAAAATAAATAATAAAAAAATAGATTTTTTATTCTTTAATAATGTTTTGGTATTGTATGTGTGTTTGTGTATGTGTGTGTGTTTTATATGTGTACGTGTAGATGTGTGTGTATAATGTGTATGTTTTTTTTTTTTGAAATGTGAGTGTGTTGTTTTAATCGTAAATATTTTTACAAATAAAACTTTTTAACTTTGATTTAAAGGCAAGGCTCGAACAATTTTTTATTTTAATCTTTTTATTATATATTATTTTAATATCCATCAATTTCTAGGTTACACATCTGATGCGTGTCCCGTGACATACATATCATATTATTGGAATCCTGTCATGTCTTCTACACCACTGAAGCTATCTCATTATACCAATAACGGCTAAAGTACGTCCTTACGAAGGTACGCGTGTTTCACGCTATTTATTTGATGCATACGATACGATATATAGAAGATTATGTATTAATATATATATACAGAATTTGGTTAAATAAAAACTAATAATATGATATAGGGATTTTTTAGAAAGCCACTATGGCCTAGTTTTTAAATATTACGAGTTCAAAACTGAGCGATCATTATTTTGCCTAACGTTTCGAACCTGGGAGTTACTTCGTCCATAATAAACGACAAAACTTTATCCAACGCCGGACAGAATAGAAAAGGTATGATCACGGTTAATATTTGAATCAAATCCATAATATAATAATAATAATTAATAGGCAATAGTGCCAGCGTCTTGGGTGCAATGCCACAGGACAATCTTTTAGACGGCGTGTTTTTACTATAAAATTTTTAATGTGTATTTTGTTTTTCTTAATGTATTTTAAAAAGGACCGGAGATAGTTTCGAAAATAATTAAAATTCGAAATTTATCAAAAGGAATATACTCATAAAACATACGGGATATTTCAAATTTAGATTAAAAACGGTGACATTTTTAATATTGGCGTAATTTGTGGGTAAAACCGACTCCTAAGCTGTAACGAAATAGAGCATGACGCCCTGCTATGCCGTCATCGACAGAGTGCTCTTATGTGCGTGGCGCATGTACTATATACTTCGTTACTATATATTATTATAATAATAAGAAAATATAATTTATTTTAATTTAATTATAAATTCTTTGAATAACTATCAATTTCGATGTTTGACATCAGTAAGGCTAATCTATAAGAACAAACCTGAAACTCACCGCAGAAGAAGGTCGTCAAATGTACAACATTTCAATAACATTTCAATAATACACGCATCAAATTATTATATCAACAGAAGTCGGTTGTTAAAATTTCAAAGGATAATGAAGTGAGTTCTTACAGAGAAGCCAACATTGACCGTTTAAAGTAATTTTACTTAATAAATAAAGTTTAAGCAGCATTTTATTTCGATATCCGACGCATTCTCAGCGAGACTTCTTACGCTTTATTTTTTGTTTTAGTAAAAACGGGTTCATTTCTAGAGTCGGAATATCGGGAAATCTTTTAACTTAGTTTTTCTTGAGTTTAAACTAGCCACGAACTTCCATCACAATAAATCACCTTGGCGTTAAGTGTGGTCGAACGCGACGTTATACTTATTCTTTTTTTGATGTATGCATTTATTAATTACTAGTTTATACCAGCGGTTTAGCCTGCGAGCGATGTACTTTATATATATTTGACAAGTATACAAATTTCGATGATGTTCGATATAAACATTAAAGAAGTAAAAAGCAAAGTCTGCAAATGGACCACTGCTGACCTTAGGCTGCTTCTATTTTTTGAGGAGTAGGGCTGGCCTGTATGATACAGGATACACATAAATAAGTGTATATGATTATTACATTTACATTTTTTGGATTGATTATAAAGAGTAAATGCTTGTAACTTGTAACGTCTATTTGAATAAACTTTAGACGTTAACTTCACCGGGCACGTGATTAGACACACGTAATGCACATGAAATGCTTCCTCATGCTTACACAGCACGCACAATTTTTTTACATATATACTAATGTGAACATAAGATCTATTATATTATCTCTCAAAGATCTTAAATACAAAATAGTATTTATACACCCTTTGTTATATTAGTTACATTTCTATTCACATTTTCCTACTTTCAATTCTATTAAGAATCAGCCTCAAAGGTTTCCTAGAAGAGTTCTGTATGCGATAGCGCCTTTGAAAGCTTTTAACACATTGTTGCTTCTGTGCTTTGATGATTAGATTATATATCGAGATGACATAGCGAATAGTTCACACACCATATGACCATAAATTCAAATTCAAGCATTATTTTGTAGTTTACGTGATCTTGTGCTTGTATTTCATCTTGGTGGTAAAGGACGTCGTTATACCCAGCAGTGGGATTGCGGGTGTCTACTATAAATCTTACAAACAGTTAAATATTTGTCTTATTTAATAGGCATATATATAAATTCGCATTTGGGCTAATTATTAGCTTAGAATAATCCAGAAATGTAGGAAATATCTGACTTGTATGTTTTAAGGATGAGAACACAAATTTGGAGATTTATAGCAAATTGTATATACTTTTTTGTTTGTGTGTGATTGTTATATATATGGATGGGCAAATGGGTCACCTGATGGTAAGTGGTCATCACCGCCCATAGCCATTGAATATCATGCAACGTCTTGTCTCTAACTGTAACTAAGTTATCATAATTGCTACTTGAAATAATATCAAACGTTGTAAAACATTTCTCTTTTACCTAAACATCGGCAAGAAGGGCGAGCAAGTGTAACTTCACCGCAACATTGACACGTGACCGAGTAAGTGTAACTTTTTCACTTTCATCCGTGTCGAGAGGTCGTACTCACTTCACTTGACTATGTTGTTTTTATCGGTGATTAATAGCACCATCATTTTAGTTTTAGTTTTGCGGGACATATTTATTTATTTATTTATTTATTTATTTAATATTTGGGAAACAAAAAGATATAAAATATAATCTAATTACATAATACGATTTAAATATCACATTATCGAGCGAAGTTTTCACCGATTGATGAAACATAAAATGCACTCAAATACTTTAACACAATAAGAGAAAAATTATTGGACAATATTAAAAATATATAATTAAGTTAATTTAAGATTGTTACAAATATTATCTTTAAATTTAATCAAAGATAAATGATTATTTATTTATATATTAAAAAGAAACGTATTGTATAATAAACGTATCTGTAGTGATTAAAAAATCTGTTAAAAATATAATTGTTTGTATAATAGAATTAATAACAATATATTTATTTACCCCTTCAATTAAATGCTAAAGAGGGAATGGTAATAGCCAGGATCAAAGTTACATATTTTACATCGCTAGTCGTTGTTCTAAATCTATTTCGACTTTTCACGACATTAAATGAATACCAATTACTCAAATCGGCTATGTCGCCCTACACGCTCAACAAACAGCATCAATCAATCCGGTAATGACGTCACAGGTCGCTCACATGACTCGTTGTTTAAAGATCAGTAATAGTTGTGTTTGACGTCAAGTATAAACGATTATCTCTTGGGAAAAGTCTTCATACTTCGTGGTAATATGTACATATGGGAAACAATAACAGCAATATATATATACATAACTTGTACACTAATGGTAATTGGTCGACCCCGTTCATATTCATTGGCACTATAGGAACCATCTCGTACTTATCTCATTAGATATTCTACCGCAACACAGCAGTACTTGGTATTGTTGTGTTCCGGTTTGTGAGTGAGCCAGTTTAATTACAGGCACAAGGGATATAACATCTTAGTTCCCAAGGATGGTGGCGCATAGGTGATGTAAGCGATGATTGACATTTCTTACAATGCCAATGTCTATGGGCGTTGGTGACCACTTACCATCAGGTGGTCCATATGCTCGTCCACCTTCATATTCTATAAAAAAAAACATGAATGCGCCACCAACCTTGGTAACTAAGATGATATATCCCCGGTACCTGTAGCTACACTGGCATACTCTCCCTTCAAATTGGAATGTAATACTAAGTATTGCTGTTTGGCGGTAGTATATTTGATGAGTGGGTGGTACCTACATAGACGGGCTTACACGAAGCTCTACAACCAAGTAGGAGTAACGCCTTTACTAAGGAAGTGCTGCGAGTTTAAAAAGTCCGGGATACGAGTGAGAATTTCGATACAGAAAATTCTTTTGTTGGCTTTCTCAAAAGCATGAAGCCAGGATCTACAGTCTAGGTAAAGGGTCCAACAATTTAGACGTATTGGAATTAGAGTTGACGTATTATGGTCATATAAAAACCTTCTCTATAAATTTTCATGATAATTAAACTGTGTTGAATTATATTAATCTTAAAAAGCTATACCGACATTTCCATTATATACTAGCGGCCCTCCCCGACTTCGTCCGTTTTGAACAATTTTTTTTACGCCAAAAATGACTAATAGGAAAAAAGTTTATACATTGAGTGACATTATTGCAAATTTCGTAAATTCTAATTAAAAAAATAAATAAATATAGCCTTTGTTATCCAGTGATAATGTGCTAATGGCTTGTAAAATTCGTTAAGTCGTTTTTTTTATAGTAAAGTTAGAGAATATGGGCCACCTGATGGTAAGTGGTCACCAACGCCCATAGACATTGGCGTTGTAAGAAATTTTAATCATTGCTTACATCACCAATGCGCCACCAACCTTGGGAACTAAGATGTTGTGTCCCTTATACCTTTAATTAAACTGGCTCACTCACCGTTCAAACCGGAGCACAACAATTTATACCAAGTATTGCTGTTTTGCGGTAGCATATCTGATGATTGCCACAAAGCCCTATATATATATATATATATATATATATATATATATATATAGATTTGGAGTTTATGTATGACAAATAAACATACAAAAAATCAAATCTCATCTCTTTATAATATTAGTATAGAAAAAATATTATAAAAAAAATCACCACCATTTATTACTGAAATAAGTAACTCGTTTCCAATTCAATGAATAAGCGATTAAAAAACATATTTTAATAAAATCTTCATAAAAGAAATGTCGTTCGTGGATATTAAATTTCATAATAAAGGTTTTTATAAGATTCTAATTAATTTATTATAATCACGATTGAACTTAAGTAATTAAGTCAAATCTATACATTGAGGTACATTTAATTTTAAAAACCCATTAGTCTTGTGGGTAGTTTATAAGGCATTTCACGAAGTCCTAAGTTTAAATCACGGGTCGGTTGGTTTTTTTGCTAAACCATTATTATGATCAGTAATAGCTTTTAATTGGCCTGTTGGTGCAGTTGGCAGTGACTCAGCATTCCGTTCCGGAGTTGTGTGTTTGTTTCCCGTTCCCAGTCTGGGTTTTATATGCATTCATTATGTTTTTATTTGTGTTTATAAATCATCACATACTCGGCGGTGAATGGAACCTTCATATATATAGATAGTTCAACTGTATTTACCAACCCGCATTGGAGTACAGTACAGAACAGTAACAGCCTGTGAATGTCCCACTGCTGGGCTAAGGCCTCCTTTCCCTTTTTGAGGAGAAGGTTTGAGCTTATTCCACCAGGCTGCTCCAATGCGGGTTGGTGGATTACACATGTGACAGAATTTCAGTGAAATTAGACACATGCAAATTTCCTCACGATGTTTTCCTTCACCGTCAAGCACGAGATGAATTATAAACACAAAATAAACACATGAAAATTCAGTCGTGCTTGCCCGGGTTTGAACCTACGATCATAGGTAAGATTCACGCGTTCTTACCACTGGGCCATCTCGTCGCTTTGGAGCACTCAAAATATAAGGAAGCGTAGCACAGCATTGCTACATATCCAGGCTATTATTTATCCATTTCACTAGTTTATATGAAATAAATAAGCTAATCGGTAAAAAGAAACAAACCGTTCAATTACAATACCAGTACTCGTAATAATGTGCTCCGGGAACCGATACACTCAGTTTCATAAAACAATATCGTTACGAAATGAAAAATACAAATTCAAGCACAATTTCCTTATGAAAATATGATTTAAAACCGTATATCAATTTGAATCCCAATAGAGTGTCAAGGAATAATGATATCTTTGTTGGTTATTCAGAAAAAATGGGTGTAAGTCAACTTTTAAAGATTTATTTAATATATTTAATTTAGTTCGCTAATTCCAATTCAAGATTCTATGACCACATTACTGATTAAACTCGTTGTTCAGAATATTAGTTTATTATTAACAAAGGAGTATTTAATGTCACGGAGCTCACGCCATTAAGTTTAAGAAAAAACATAAATTGACACTTCTGCATCGCCGTCCGCTGTCAAAGCACACATTTTTTCACAATTTTTATTACTCCATATTATTTTCTATATTGTTCGCTATTCAAGATTTAAATGTAATATTGTTTAAATACATATAAGTTTGTCACGTCAAAAGAGTTTTACTTCTACGTACAAATTCACACAATCATCATCAAGATACATCAAGGCACATGTATGGAACATTGACGCCATAGTCAAATACATCAAGCTACATCCATACATTGACACCATCGTCTACACTCGTGGTCTTAGCTGATTGAGTGTTAAATTTTTTCGTGGAGTATAATTCAACCCAATAATCAAGACATTATCGTTAGACAAAATTAACGTGATAAATTTCAATAACATATTTAATATATTTTTTAATACTAAAACTCAATCTTAGTTTAATGAAACTTAAATTAGTAATTTATTTCAAGATCACTTGAGTGAGCCCATAGGCATTGGCGCTGTAAGAGATATTTAATATTCTATACATCGCCAATGCGCCACTGACCTTGGTAAATGAGATGTTATGTTCTCGTGCCTGTATTTACGCTACGCAGTGGAACAATATCTGAAAAATGCATGGTGCCTACCCAGGCGGGCTCGCGGAAAATAAAACACAGACACTCTTGAGCTATAACTAATATCTCCAGCGTTGGCTAGTATCTGTTGAGAATGGTCGACGACCACTGAAACCGTTCAGAAGTATATTGTCATGATTACTTATAATAAAAAATATGAGAATATTAAGCATATATAAATAATGTTCTGCTGGGCTAGCAAGATGGCTTAGTGGTTAGAACGCGTGAATCTTAACCGATGATCGAGGGCTCAACCCGGGCAAGCACAAATGAATTTTCATACGCTTAATTTGTGTTTATTATTCATCTCTTGCCATCAAGGTGAAGGAAAACATCGTGAGGAAACCTACATGCCTAATATCACTGAAATGAATTTCTGCCACATGTGAAATTCTGCCACATGTGTATTTTACCAACCCGCATTGGAGCAGCGTGGTAGAAATAGATCCAAACTTCTCCTCAAAAAAAAAAAAAAACTATAGAATAGCTAAAGATCAATATCATGATTTACACAACTTTGCTCGAGTACCGCAACGCTTATAGGACTCATTAAACAATATTTCCAGCCGATTCATTACGAGACAATTCAAATTGCTTTTATTGTTACGAAAAACCTTATTTGAAATTCAACGATTCAGGAAAACCGTTTCATATGTATAATTTACAACTCGAGCTTGGTCCGCGACTTCGTTCGTTAAATAGATATTATTTTTATTTGAAACATATTTACGCCCCTTGGGAGTACTTGGGACACCGACTCGTATACTCGTATGACGTCATATTTTTTTTGTATAATATTTTTACTTTATTTATGAAAATCTTTTTTATTTATATCGTATTTAATCTTTAATGATTTTTTGATTTTCTTAATAATAAATGCTTTCAACCATTTTGATATTTCAGATCTGCCGACCAAATTTATGTTTAGAGAATGATTGGTAAAGTTCAATAATGCTATTTTCTTCTTGCGAACCTAAAATCAATATTGTCAGAAAGAGAGAGTGTTTAACTAGACACTTGCTAAACGACGTGTATAAATAAGGCCATTATAAAGACTTATATAATGTATATACATATATTGTTACGTTACTGTAGTATACGATCCCGTGGCGTACTTTAAAGAGACGGAGTGGGTATTCCGGTGCGCTCGGCCAGAGCGAGTACCACATACCCCCTCACTTCACGTGGGGGAAACGCTTAAATGCGTGTTATATAAAAACGTCACGTGACACGTGGGCAAAACCGCGACGTAAAAACTAGTAAACTGTAAGAATATGTTGTCAAATATTTAATTTTGAACTGAAAATGTGATTTTTTTTAAATACATACGAAAAACAGACAGCATGACAAATTATTTATATATATGGATTATGAGTTAAGATATACTTCAGAATTATGTATATGATTAAATTAATTCCATTGAATATAAGAATGAATTGATATTATTCCACTGTAATAAATACCGTGTTTTATATTATAAAAGCCGTTATGGTGTAGTGGCTAGCACACGTGAATCTCAGCCAAAGTTTGTGGGTTCAAAGCCAGGTTAACATCATTGAGTTTTAATGTGCTTAAATTATGTATGTAATTCATTACGTGCTCGTTTAAGAAGTATTGTGAGGAAAACTGCATGTGTCGTATAAAATTCAGCCTCATGTGTGTCTACCTTCAAGGGAGCAGTGTTTTGTATAATTACAAATCTTACTTCTCATTTATTTATTTATTTAGTGTACAGGAAACAAACAGTGAAATAATTACAATAAAATAAAAAAATATAAAACAATTCATAAACCAAAACAGTTTCCATTTATAAATTAATCATAAGTAATTACAAAACAAGACATTTTTTATATTTAATAGGTGCATGAAATTATATAATTCATTTATATAATTTAATTTAATATAAATTTAATTTTTAAATCAAGAAAACATAATTTAATAATAAATAATCAATTTATAATTAATTAATTAAAAATGCATGAGTAAATTAAGGCTCTTGAGAGTATAATATTTCTTTTACTTGCAGTTTGAATTTTTTAAGGGAGAGATGAAATATATCACATTCAATAAATGTTTTATTGTACTGTTTAGATGATCTATTAATAAATGCATTTGCTGCATATTTCATGAGAAAAGTTAGCTCAGTCCCAGCAGTGGACTTGTAAATTACTATTAGCTTCTTAATAAAAAAAATGTATGTTTGTCCCTATACTAAGAGCCGAGATGGCCTAATGGTTAGAACGCGTGAATCTTAACAAGCAAAGTGGTCAAGCACCACTGAATATTCATGTGCTTAATTGTGTGTGTTTATAATTCATCTTTTGCTTGGCGGTGAAGAAAAACATCGTGAGGAAACCTGCATATGTCTAATTTAATTGAAATTCGCCACATGTGTATTCTACCAACCCGCATTAGAGCAGCGTGGTGGAATAAGCTCAAAAACTTCTCCTCAAAATGAAGAGGAGGCCTTAGCCCAGCAGTGGGACATTAACAGGCTGTTACTGTACTGTACTACTGTCTCTGCGTTCGTAAGCTATTATTCTGTTTGTGATGAAACTTTGTTAAGGTGCTTTGCATATACCAGCGAAGGCTTAGACCCAAAAAACGAGAACTTTTCTTAAACTTTTGAGACCCTTATTCTACCCGTGCAAAGCCGGAGGCAGGTCACTTCCTTAAAAAAATGTTTAATTCTTAACATTATATTTCGTTGAAAATTTCAAAAACCGCCGCCGCACTAATCCTCAGAGAGAAATTCGTAAGGAAAATTCGAAGGCTATTTAACGTAATCACTCGTTAAGTAACTTTTTTAATTTACCAAAGTGGACATAATCCGGGGGAATTACGTCATCAATCTATCGTGACGTCATAATTTTAAGATCATTCCGAAAAGTATGGTTAAAAATTATTGAGCGGATTCCCACAACTGGAAAAAGTGAACCTGTGTGATTGGATAGTGACTTGGAGCTTTGTTTGGTGGGAGCAACGAATGGTGAATGACTGAATGACTTTAGTCGCAGTGGCCACCATCAATGGAAGATAGCCAACTATTCAGCAAATACAAGTCTACTTACTATTATCTTGCTCTCGTAATCCAATGCGATAGCATATATGGTATCCGATGGGATAACTTCCTCATCGATTTTGGTCACGGCGGCCAATCTCAAGAGAGTGTAGCCAACTGCACAGGATATATTATAGTGCACAAGTGTGTGCACAAACGTAGGTGCACTCTTTATTCCCGCACTCCCATAATCCGATGGTATTGTAATCCTACACGATCGAAAACAGTTTAGGTAATATCAACACTGCCTATTCTCTAACTGACTCGTGTAACTCAATGGTCAGTCCGGGTTGGACCCGGAATCTTCAATTAAAATTCACATGTTACACCACAGAGCCAAATCGGTTTATCTTATTATAAAGATAAATAAAACTATACAAAGTGATTAATAATACAGCAATGTATATCAATCGATAAGGAAGACTTTTCTAAATAATAAAAATTAATTAATAAATCCTCAATCTTTATAGAAACGTATTTAAAAACAAAGAGAAACAAATAATTTAACTAAACAATAAATTTTCAAAGCTCGCAAAAGATGTTTATTATGGAAATCCTTCTCAATATTTTATTTACTCAAAGAAATATTCAAATTGTACTAAATTATTCAAACATAGTACCAATAGTGGTATATTTTGGGTTACGATGCTTTTTTCTCCGGGGCGACTGTTACGGCCGACACAATAGAAATACCCCTGATGAGGTTACATACGTTACGAATTGTTGGATGCGGCTTTATATATTTTTTTTCAAATTTAAATTTATTTTTATAATCAACTTCCCAGAGGAAGTTGATCTAATGGGGCCGATTTTGTGAACTCCCAACGTTTCAAGGTCACTGGAATCAAAATCCAACGTTTTTATAGAAATGTATGTGTGTGTATGTACATATGTGCGTATGTTAGTATTACGTTCGGAATTATCTTTCGCCTCTATTATCTTGCGAACCAAAAATGATATTGACATGGGACAGAGCTCATTCGACTCGTAATTATATCATTAAAACTGAATAAGTTTTCAGCAAAATCAGTCCAGCTGTTTTTTAGTAAAAATGAAAAAAACTAAAAAAGTTTAGAGTGCAATGGATGATAGAAAAAAGTTTAGACAGCAAGTGGTAGGGGTAAGTACTGAGTTTGAAGCCTTGAAGTTTGAGGTTTCCGTTGTGGTGGGAAGATCAGTTTACAATGCTGTTCTAGACTATATATATCTAGCCAGCGTGATTCAAAAATGTTTAATTAGCTCCATCGGACCACCGGATTGAAACATATGCATTTAAATATTAAAAGTATTTATTACACTCGAAAAATGTCAACATCTTTGCAGCAGTATCTCGATATCTGTAGCTTTATTAGTTAGTCACTAAGCCGACGTGGCAGTCTTTAATCTATATTAAAGCCTTACACATACTCACTAACAATAAAAAAGAAAAAACCAGCGCCAATATCACATACTGAATAGTGCAAGCGGTGACCCGCACTTGGCGACTTGGTTTTGAAGCATCCGGTTCTTGATAATAATAAACTACGAGTACACATGATCTGCACTACAACTGCCTGCCAGTTTGCAGCTCTTAGAAGCCGACTTAGATCTGACGGCAAACAGACTGCGCAGTCACTTTTCAGTTAACATTCCGACTGTGTTTTTCTGAAACATGTCTAAAGTGGAAATTAAATAAAAATTAAAGTAAAATATTGGGCTTGCCTTGGGTTATAATCCACAATCCTTGATTAATATACACGTGTTCAAACTAAATACCAAATATGAAAAAGCAAAATATATGTGAAGTACAAAAGTGGTTAGAACGCGTGAATCTTAACCGACGATCGTGGGTTCAAACCCGGGCAAGCACCACTGAATTTTCACGTGCTTAATTTGTGATTATAATTCATTTCGTGCTTGACGGTGAGGGAAAACATCGTGAGGAAACCTGCATGTGTCAAATTTTATTGAAATTATGCCACTGTGTATTCTACCAACCCGCATTGGAGCAGCGTGGTGGAATAAGCTACAAACCTTCTCCTCAAAAGGGAGAGGAGGTCTTAGCCCAGCAGTGGGACATTCACAAATTATGTATATTGTATATTGGAACACTGTCTTTTTTATATAATAGGTAGGCGGATGAGCATATGGGTCACCTGATCACTTAGCATCAGGTGGCCCATATGCTCAGCCCACTTTTTTATATGGGGTAACTGATGGTAATTGGTCACCAACGCCCATAAACATTGACATTGTAAGAAATGTTAACCATCCATTCCATCGCCAATGCGCTACCTTCCTTGGAAAGTAAGATGTTATGTCCCCTTGTGCCTGTAATTACAATGGCTCACTCACCCTTCAAGTAAGAACACAACAATACCAAGTATTGCTGTTTTGCGCTACATTATCTGATGAGTGGGTGGCACCTACCCAGAGGAGCTTGCACAAAGCTCTATCACCAGTAAAAGTGTCTCCTTCCTGGAGGTGGGCTATAACACAGTCTATGACTGATATAGCTGTTAACAATCACATTTGTTAATGTTAACTTTTTTATGTTCCAATAAATAAATAATTAATATTACACCGCGTCCATTAAATTTTATTAATTCAGTTTAAAGCCATTCATTAAGTCTGCAACAGTTTAATTCTAGCCAGGAGAAGTTAATGAGACGCCCGCCATCGCAGTTTTTAATTTTATACCCTCATTTCGTTCACGGCTGTTTGTTGTCCCTACCTTTATTGGACGACTTGCTCTATTATTGTTCAGACTAATTAAACTGCATATTAATTACTATTTTAATTATTTTGATGGACTTCCGATAAAATATTTTAAAAATGGATTTTATTAAACATTGGCTTCGTAACAAAGCTATTCGTAAGCTGATTATTTACTTGATGGTAAGCTGGTGGTGGCTTCGTGCAAACCCGTCTAGGTACGTACCGAACCCTCATTACATATTCTACAACCGGAAACTTAAATACTTAGAATTGTTTTGTTCCGGTTTAAAGGGTTTTTTTTTTTTTTTTTTTTTTTTTTTTTTTTTTTTTTTTTTTTTTTTTTTTTTTTTTTTTTTTTTTTTTTTTTTTTTTTTTTTTATAGAATAGGAAGGTGGACGAGCATATGGGCCACCTGATGGTAAGTGGTCACCAAACGCCCTTAGACTTTGGCATTGTAAGAAATGTCAACCATCGCTTATAGCCAATGCGCCACCAACCTTGGGAACTAAGATTTTATGTCCCTTGTGCCTGTAATTACACTGGCTCACTCACCCTTCAAACCGGAACACAACAATATCAAGTATTGCTGTTTTGCGGTAGAATATCTGATGAGTGGGTGGTACCTACCCAGACGAGCTTGCACAAAGCCCTACCACCAGTAGAATGAGGTGAGAGAATCACTGTAATTATACACACATATAACATCACAAATGTTTGCCATTGACACGTGACATATAACATCGAAATGCCAATTTCTATGACAGTGGTGACCACTTACCGTCAAGTGACAATTAATATTTAACATCTGTTCTTAAGAACAGTACCGCTAAGTAAACGTGTTCTGCGAATTCTATCATAAATAAAATATAACTTAAAATTATTTTAATTTGAAGGAGTATAATGAGTCTTTATATTAATTAAATTCAATAAAACACAACTCATTTTAATCTGTTAAGTTTAAAGCATGTCTAGACAAAGGAACAAATATTTTGTCCATTCAAAAGTTTTCTAATCAAAATCTTATTAAATTATTAAATCTTTATCTTTGTTTCACAAGTAAAGTTTATTAACTGTGATAACCAATTTAATATAGTGCAGATAGTTCATGTGAAGATCAGTTCAGTAATTACTGAATTAAAAAAGAAAAAAAGGTTATTAAAATTCGAGTCAGATTTATGAAATTTTGCCTACTTTATAATAATAATAATTATAATATCCTGGGACATTTTTCACACACGGCCATCTGATTCCAAATTAAGCTTGTACAAACCTTGTGCTATATACTACTTTTCTTTTTTAAATACGTACTTATATAGATAATTACACCCAGACTCAAGACAAACAGACATGTTCATGCACACAAATGTCTGTCCTGGGTGGGAATCGAACCCACAACCTTCGGCGTGAAAGGCAAGTATCTACCAACCACGCCAACCTGCTCGTCTTTTGTCTGGAATATAGAAAAGGACAGGCTACCTAACCTAACACCTGTCCCGCTCACAAGCGAGTTCAATCGTAAACATAAACTATTAAAGAAAACCTATAAATATATATAGAATAAATAAATAAAAACATTGTTTTGTGAATATAATAAATATTTTTATTATTATAATACATAGAAAAAGCCGAGAGGGCCCAGTGGTTAGAACGCGTGAATCTTGACCGATGATCATGGGATCAAACCCGGGCAAGCACCACTGTATTTTCTTATGCTTAATTTGTGTTTATAATTCATCTCGTGCTTGACGGTGAAGGAAAACATTGTGAGGAAACCTGCATTTGTCTAATTTCATTGAAATTATGCCACATGTGTATTCTACCAATCCGCATTTCAGCAGCGTGGTGGAGCTCCAAACCTTCTCCTCAAAAGGGAGAGGCTTAGCCCAGTGGGACATTCACAGGCTGTTACTGTTACTTTTTATAATACATAGCAGGAAGAATGTAATATAAATTTACACATACATTTACATTCCCCATTCAGTCACAAACACGACACACTACACACACATCTCACACATATACACTTAACTGTTTTATATATAAAATAGCAATAGACGTCACGGTTTTCTGACAAAAAGTTAATAAATATTGAATTCGCCTTTCTTTATCGTATAAGCCAACTCTAAGCACAATAGTCAGTTATTCATACCCGACGATATACATAGCGACCCTATAAACATTGAAAAGAACAAAACGTTAGCGCGATTCAGAAAATGTTCAAGACAAAATTGAGTACTTTAATTATTACGATTATCTACATGTACAGAATGGATTATTATTTAATTATTATTTGTCTTTCATATAAATAAACGATTCCTCCGAATAAACATTAGCTTCAAAGTATTAGTGCTTAACGTGAATGTCAAATTGTTGCCAAATATTCCGCCAGTACGCTCTGCCAATAAAACAATTGCTATTTTACGCCAAATGTCTTTCGACATCATGCACAAGATAATACCTACGTTGCTTATAATTTTTTATTTTAGTTTTTAAACACTAATATACTACGATTATAGATGACACAGAAATATAGGTATTATCTGTTATATTGATGACTTAATGGTGGTAGGGCTTCGTGCAAACTTGTTTGGGTAGGTACCACCCACTCATCAGATATTCTGTAACAAAACAGCAGTACTTGGTATTGTTGTATCTCGATTTGAAGGGTGAGTGAGCCAGTGTTATTACAGGCACAAGGGACATAACATCTTAGTTCCCAAGGTTGGTGGCACAGTGGCAATGTAAGCGAAGTTCAACATTTCTTACATTACATATAGTCTATAGGCGTTGGTGACCAATTACCATCAGTTACCCCATATAAAAAAGTGGGACATTCACAAGCTGTTACTGTATTGAATTTGGAAGGTAAATTAGGATACTATATTACATTCTAACATTCATTATTTTATGTAATAAGCTTTAAATTCATTAATGGTTTAATAAACAATATAACATATATACTAGCTATGGAATTTGAATTAACACGTGATAAGTCCCATGGTATTAAGCTCAGTGAACCTTCAAATCAGTACATGACAATCCAAATAGTGTATATAATTACAAATCGACGTCAGGGGGTTTGACAGAGACACAGAAACCAAAGTCTCGGATCCAAGAATACAGAAATCAATATCAATGTAGATGTAATAGGAAAATTTGACAATCAAATTATATCTCTATAGTATGCATTTGAAAGCTGTAAGTGGCTGATGGTGTTTATAGAAGACTAGCGGACCAGACTTCGTCTTTGATTATGACATAATAAAAATTGATACCTTCGGTTGCATTATTCCAATTTTATATGTATGGATTTCCATTTTTTTTTGAAGATGAAATATAGCTTGTTTTATTTGCTGATAATGTAGATTTCTGTAAGTGAAAGAATTTTTAAAATCGGTGTAGTAGTTTTTGAGTTTATTCATTACAAACATACAAAAAAAAAATCAAATCTTTTCTCTTTATAATATTAGTATAACATATATAGACAGCCTTACTGGAATATTAATATAAATGAAAATATAATGAACTTTGAAAGCTCATACGTTTCGCATATTCGCATTTTAATCGACGACGAACATATAGTTTTGTTTACTTTCTGTGCGCTGTCCAAATATTCGAACTATAAGATCTAATTTGTTTTTGAATAATATTTACGTTTAACAAATTTTCTGTGTTGATTTTGTGTATGTACTCGTCGCAGTTTCGAATTTGTATATTACACTTACACTTGCTTATGAATAGAGATGACCCAGTGGTTAGAATTGATTGTTAAACGAAGGTTCAAGCCCAGGCAAGCACCGTTTAATTTTCGCGTATTAAATTTGTCTTCATCCTGTGATCAGCGGTTAAGGATGGTGAGGAAACCTGCATGTGTTTAATTTCATTGAAATTCTGCCACATGTTTTTTTTTTTTTATAGAATAGGAAGGCGGACGAGCATATGGGCCACCTGATGCTAAGTGGTCACCAAACGCCCTTAGACATTGGCATTGTAAGAAATGTTAACCATCGCTTACATCACTAATGCGCCACCAACCTTGGGAACTAAGATGTTATGTCCCTTGTGCCTGTAATTACACTGGCTCACTCACCCTTTAAACCGGAACACAACAATACTAAGTACTGCTGTTTTGCGGTAGAATATCTGATGAGTGGGTGGTACCTACCCAGACGAGCTTGCACAAAGCTCTACCACCATGTGTATCCGCCACATGTTAATCCCAACCCGAATTGGATCAGCGTGGTGAAATGAGCTCCAAACCATCTCTTCGAAGGAATAGGACGCTTTAGCCCAGTAATGAGATATTCACAAGCTGTTATTCTCGTTTCATTTCGTTTAAGACTTGTCTTTCGGTGATTTATCATTTTGGGAAAAATATTTAGGACTTTTTTAAATTATAATTTGAAAGCAAACGAATAAATTACGACCTGTGTATAAGTGCAAATATTTGTTTATCAATGTTTGTTAGTCAATCACGGTTGAAAAGTTAAACGGAATTCGACATAGATATAACTTACACAGTAAAAAATGGGGTTTTTATGTATTTATAGAGCCAACCTCAATAGATGGCTTAGACTTAGTAGTGAGATATTCACATTTACATGTATTTATTGTAATTTATAAATACACTTCAATAAATAATAACATTCAATTAAATGAAAATAATACATTAACTCTGAATAAATTTGTTCATTAAACATAAATTAACAATATTAACCTTATAACAATTTGTAATTTTTCATTTTTTAGCAACTTAAATTCTTACGATAACATTATATAACCATTATGTATATGTATATAGATATGTTGAATTACAGGAAAATGCTCTCGACAAACGTTTTTGGACTAAAAAATGTAAATAAAAAGGCATAAAGAATTAGATTTCGTAGCTTTTCATCTGATTGCAGGATTACAGGGACTCCTCGAGTAATTTGATTGCAGCCTTTTTACGGACGTGTGTTTTGTACAATAAAATTTATTTATTTCTAAACGAACGTACGAAAAGCGTACAAAGATTTTAAATTGATCTAGGAGTTTAACTAATAACTATCATTTTATATAGAAACACTATTTCTACTATAAATTTGGTGGTTGTGGTAGGTGGTAGTCATAATTATACGTCATAAACAGCAATACTTTGTATTGTTGTTCGATTTGAAACTCCATAGCGACAATGATATAAATGTGTAATATTTGTTACAATGCCAAAGTCTTTGGTTAGTGGACTATCCATAAGGTATCCCCACTTCTATCACCTTTCCATTTTTAATTGGAGCACAATAGTGATACCACTTAACTATGACATGACATGTGAATGTCCCATCGCTGGGCTATAGGTCTTCTCTCGTTTTTAAGAAAATTTGTTGATTACTCCTCCACGCTGTTCCAAATGCGTGTGACATAGTCGGAAGGCTAAATATAGAGGTCTAAACGAATGCACAACAAAGAATACCAATTTGCTTGTAGAAAAGACAAAAATGTATAAAAATTGCTCCCAAAGGCTCTTTCAAATCATACAACCAAACAATGCTCTACACAAATGCTCACTTTGTCTTCTAATTCGTTTGACCGTCGATTTCCAATAAAAAAGTGAAGTTAGACAGCTTCGACAATTTTTTATGCTATTTGTCTTCACGTTTAATCTGCTGAAAATGGTGTAAGCACCAGCGCTGTAACGCCAATATTTTTCTTATAAGGCAGGTCTCGAAGTCTTTGATTCAAACTCCGTGTCATTAACGTAAAAAAATCTTAATACAAGCTCGAAGTTTTGCACTCTAATAGACGACTTTACTACATGTTTTACTTAAAAAAAAAATAACTTTATGAAATCCTTACAAGGACCAACACAGCATCTTGTTATCATTTTAAGATAATTACAATGCGTCACGCGTACGCATGACCGATATGTAAATATGTTCATTAGAACAATCCGTGACATGGTTCGTTAGTGACCGGCGGACAAGTGTATATATAGTGTTTCGAACTATAGTAGTAATTATAAAATACAAAACAAAACAAAAGTAAAGTGGTAAGTTTATTATTGTTGATAATGAAGTCATTGGAAAGCAAAAGTATGTAATAACTTGTTTCCGCGTGTGAGAGGGGAAGTAGAGGATGTATTTGGTTGGGTTAGTCACATATGTATTGTAGCAGAATTACAGACTTTCGATGTTTTCTTCACCGCCGAGCAATAGAGATTATAAACAACGCGCTTGCGCAGCGTGAAATAAATTCCAACCCTTATCTCTCATCAAAGGGAGAGTATTCGTTAGCCCAGCTGTGGGACATTTACAGACTGTAACTTTTATTTTTTCCTATGAAATATATAGACGGGCAAATGGACTTGATGATAAGTGGTCACCATATTTCATATCTATTGGCGGTGTAAGAAACATTAACCATTCCATTCATCACTACTGCTCCACCAACATTTGGAACTAAGATGTTAAGTCCGTCGTATCTGCAATCACACTGGCTCACTCCCTCTGCAAATTGGAACACAACAATACTATTGCTGTTTGGCGGTAGAATAACTGATGAATGGTTAGTACCTATTTAGCACCAAGTCCGAAGAGTGATGTAGTGTTTATGTTAAGGAAGTAGCTACAAAAAAATTGCAATCGTCAAAAAGGTATCGACATTCAATTCATCCGTACATCGTAAATGCAAATTTGACTTTAAAAAAAGGCTACGTTGCAATAATTTAAAACAAATACTTTAACTTAGTTTTAAGCTGTACTTTTGAGTGAGTTTAACAAAGCGTTCAATTCGTGTTCATGTTTATTCATAGATTCCCATGACATTTCGGTTTAAATTCCACGGTTAGTAATCCCTTGTAATAATTACATATTAGGACTTTCTATATGTAGCGTTTGTTGCTATACAAATAATAATGAACTGAGATAAACCTTATTTATTACTTAACAATTATCTATATTAAGGACTGGTGGTTTAAGATTTTTTCTGTTTCATTTTACTTAGGGCTTTTTGCATGCACGTCTGGGTAGATACACTCATTACGAATTATATATTGAAGTGTGAGCATGGACTATGTGTGTGCATGTTATCACAGGACTTCTTAGTTCCTACGGATGTTGGCGCATTGGTGATGTAAGGGATCGGTAATATTTTTCAACAGTGCCTTTGTTATGCTTGTAATTCATCTCGTGCATGGCGGTGAAGGAAAATATCGTGAGGAAACTTGCATGTGTATAATTTCACTGAAATTGAAATTGAGTCAAAGGCAAGCATCCACCAACCACGCCAACCGGCTCGTCTAATATATTTTATGATGAAACCCACGATGAAAATAATTTTTCATCATCATTTTCAATGATGAACTATATAAGTTATAGTACGAGAATCGTATAATAATTTACATTTAACATATAATAACTTCAAAATTATACTACAAAATAAACTTTACCGCAGTACACAACTATTTCGCGCTCAATTAGCATTCAGGCAGACTGACTTCATTAGCATAATACGACACACGTGACGTCACAGTTATCATTAAACATTTATTTTATTAATATGTTGTTAATTCGAGTTTTTGAAATTATATGCAATAAAAATAAAGAATCAGACTGAAAACGACTCGCAAGATGAAGATTGTATTTTTTTTTTTTAATTTAATATTTGTATAAGTTTTCTGAGATTCGTGTTTTTAAATCGCATGCATTGTTCGTTATTCCACAAACGACTTACTTAATCGTATTATATCGCAATTTTGAGGAAAATCTTTATCTGTATGTATATTGCAATAAAAACAAAGTTAATAATAATTTTGATTAATAATATAACTATATTAATAAATCTTTTATTTTAATAATATATTTTTCAAGAGTCGAGATGGCCTAGTGGTTAGAACGCTATTTACACGATCCCGCAGCCTCCCCGATCCGTGCCGAGGACGGCCATCGCAGTGGTTTTAGTGGGTAAGAATCCCACATAACCCAGTTCCCCCCCCCCATGGGGATTGGGTACCTTTCTGAAGGTTTCCACTGCGTGAAAAAAAAAGTGATTAGGACGCATGAATCTTAACCGATGATCGTGGTTTCAAACCCATTTTCATGTGCTTAATTTGTGTTTATAATTCATCTCGTGCTTGACGATGAAGGAAAACAACGTGAGGAAACCTGCATTTGTATTATGTCAATTCTGCCACATGTATATTCCACCAAAATGTATTTTAACAGCATGGTTATATAAGCTCCAAACCTTCTCCTCAAAAAAAAAGTTCTTTTTGTAACAGTCTGTGAATTTTCTACTACTAAGCAGGGTGCTTAGTAGTGGAAAATTCACAGACTGTTACTTACAATGCCATCATTTTAATGATGACATCCCCTCGTCCGATTCCGATGGTATATAGTTAACTACGAAAAAGATATATTATTGAGTACAAGTGTGCAAATATAATCTACTAGTTTCCTTGGAGAGGAGGCCTTAGCCCAGCAGTGGGACATTAACAAGCTGTTACTGTTAATGTTGCATTCTTTTAAATTAAATATGTACAGGTACACTGGGCAAAATATTACCGATCCCTTACATCGGCAATGAGCCAACATCCCTAGGAACTATTCCTGTAGTAAAACAAAAGTATAACTGACTGAGTGACATATCAACGCTCACCCCAAACTACTGGAGCTTGCACCATGAAAAGCATACTTACGGATTTTTATACAGTACTCCGGAAAGATTTTTTAAAAAATTAACGCTTAAGGTTATAATGGGGTTGAAAGCTTGTGTAAACATCATTCATTTTTGAAGAGTTTTGGAAATTAATATTAAGCAATACTCAATTATGACGTGATTAATGCCGCGGATAAAGCGATTATATATTATAATTTCAAATTCAGAAGAAACATTTTACTTTTTACTAAAGCCCCCAAGGCCTCTAAGCTATTGTCCGCGCCAGTTAATTAATAAATAAAATTAAATAATAAGACCCTATACTGAATTATGAAACGCATTAAAATTACATTAATAATACTCGCACGCACATTAATACAAACGCACATAAACGAAGGGCCCAATCCTTGTAACTATTCGCTCCCCCTCCGCCCCCGCACAGTTGCAAAAAAAGGGAACAAGCGATGTAGCGCGTGCGACGTTCAGCTCGTGAATTTATCATAAAAATCACTACAAGTGAAGGATACTACAAACTTTTATACAAGTAACTGAAGTGCGTGTGTGGTGTGTAACTTTAAAATTAACTACTGTTGGTAATGGTCATGAAACCACGCCGTGGAAACCCACTACTCGTCCTCTGCTACCGAAGAAAAATCCAGTGAGCATCTCCGTTTGCTCACACAGCTATTTTAGAACAAACTCGAAATTCGAAAGATCACAAAATATAAGAAAGTAATATGCAACATTGAACGTAATAATTAAAACAGTTGAAAGATATACGCATCAAAATAGCGTGTCACAGTAAGTTGGTTTTGAACATTTCTCGAGTGGAATACGAAGTTGCGGAATAGCACTGCAGGTTACAAATTGCACAAACTTTGTCCGGACAAACATTCTATTAAAGTTCCACTGATTTCATTACTTAAATCAAATCATACCAAGCAATAATATACTTTATTCAAATAGGCTTTTATAAACACTTTTCAAACGTCATTTTACTGAATTACATTAATGTAACACCAAAGCTGACAACGTCTCCGAAATATAGATAAGAACCTGCGAACTGCCATGGAATGTTTACTAACTTCCTTTATAGTATCGACTATTTTTTATTGACTTCACAAACTGTTTTGTTTTTAAACAGATTTTTATGTCTTTTTACATTGGATTCAATATAGCTTCAAAGCCGTCAATCTCAATTTCATTCGTATTTATCATTATGAATGAAGCCAAAATAGCTTAGTGGTAAGAACGCGTGAATCTTTACCGATAGTCGTGGGTTTAAACCCGGACCAGCATCACTGAATTTTCATGTGCTTAATTTGTGATTATAAATTATCTCATGCTATACGGTGAAGAAAACATCGTGAGGACATCTGCATATGTCTATTTTCACCAAAATTCTGCCACATGTGTATTCCACCAACCCGCATTGGAGCAGCGTGGTGGAATAAGCTCCATACCTTCTCCTGAAAAAAGGAGAGGAGGCCTTAACCCAGCAGTGGGACATTCACAGGTTGTTACTGTTATCATTATGTTTTTTGAACGGATATGAAGACAAATCTTTTAAATTAATTTTTTCACGAAAAAAATCACGCTAACATATTTAACGATCAATTTATATTCAACATAAATAATTATATAATATAAATGTAACGAAGACAAAAAGCAGCATTTCTACAACTTAAAGCCGAGAGGATAGAATTTAAAATGAGCTGTCAGCTAATGGTTAGAAAGTAGTGTTTATCTGAAAACATCTATCTTTAGAATGCACTACAATTGTAATACTAGTACTTATCTCTGCAGCGCTTGCAGAGAATATCTGGTAAAGGAATATTATAAAGTATATTCTTGCGGACCATTGAATTGAATAACAGCTTAATATTTTCCATTTAATTCTATACATTACAATTTATTAATCTTTAAGAAACAAAATAAAATTTTATTGCGTTCAATTACTTTTAAAGAACAATATTAAATCTTATCCCATATGACAAAATTTTTATTTTCCTGTTCTTTGAATACATGTATAATTTTTGTGTATACATTATTTATATTCGCGTATAGTGTATGAATCGAGTTTGTTTTATAATTTAATTCAATTGGTGGTTTTACATTGTAAGTTATTTTTATTTATCAATCAATCAATCAACAGCCAATCGTTGTCCACTGCTGAACATAGGCCTTTCCCAAGGTGCGCAAAAGCTCCCTGTCCTCCGCCTTCCGCATCCAGTTGGTGCCCGCCACCTTTTTATTTATATTTATCTTAAATTATAAATAGTGCGGAAATACAATTGAAGTAATAAATATAAATCTTTAAGCCTCTATCATCGGACAACTAAGTTCCATGATAACTTACCAAGGCCGGATTTAGGGGATCCGGTTCTACACCCCAGGGGATCCACAAGAGAGAGACCTCCACAATAAAAATTTGTAAAACAAAAAATATTTCAATTTCAATGATTTAATAGTATATTATGAAAATATAGTAGAATACAAGTGTAATCCTTGTATTACACTATATCTGTGTATGTTTGTTAAACTAATTTGATTTGTTCTGCAATAAATTATTATTAAAAAGACATTTTTCAGTTTATTTGGAAAGTAGTCAGGGACCTCCTCCTTTGTTTCCCAAGGGCCTACAGACCTCTAAATCCGGCTCCGGAACTAAGACTCCTACGACATCAGATAAACATCCATCTTGGCTGCACAACAGTACGGCAGTTCAGTTCAGTACGATAGAAACTGAGTTGTCATTATTTTCAAGGTCAAAATATGACAAAAAATCACATACAACACACAAACATACATACTGGTGGTTGGGCTTTGTGCAAGCTCGTCTGGGTAGGTACCACCAACTCATCAGATATTCTACCTAAAAATAGCACTACTTGGTATTGTCGTGTTCCGGTTTGAAGGGTGAGTGAGACAGTATAATTACAGGCACAAGGAACATAACTTAGTTCCCAAGGTTGGTGGCGCCTTGGCGATGTAAGCGATGGTTAACATTTCTTACAGTGCCAATGTCCATAGGCGTTGGTGACCACTTACCATTCTATAAAAAAAACATGCCTTACTAAGAAGGCTCTTTGTATTAGGGGCGCGGTCGCCTGAGCTTTACGAGCTACTTACAATCATAATATGTACATACTAAGAGAGATATAAAAGAGAAATAAGAATGTGATTACCTACATATACCGAATATGTTTTATATTGATCACTAGTTTTTACCTGTGTCTTCGCTTATGTGAGAAAAGTGTTAGGGTTAGGACAGATTTTCGTTAGGACAGGTTTCCTCACGCTGATTTTCTTGCTGGGGCTGGAAGCTTACGATTATCCGTTAAGATTTACGCTTTATAACAACTGAGCTATTTCGGTTCTTTCGGTTTACTTTGTATTATTGCATCTTTGTTTTAGCTTATTGCCTGGAAGAGAATACCATATTTTATGTGTCCGTTTAGAGGTTGTCTGGAAAATAGCAATAAATACGCACTTTGTACTCGGTAATTAGTTTTATTTTTTATCATATTCTTATCGTATAACTAGGACTAAGATAGCCTGTAAAAACATTTCAAATTGAATTTTCTACGTATTGATAATTGCCGTATAATAAAAATATATTTTTTAATCTCCTCTTAAAACATAAAAGCTTACGTTGTATCTATTCATCATTGTTTATTTATACCCTGTAATAAATATTTAAGCTACAAAGTCTTAATTATAAAGAAGAATAAACGATGCAGGAATTTATAAAATCTTTGCCCACGCTTTATAAATCCAAGCTTTTGAACAAGCTTTCGATATTATGTACGTAGGTAGTAAACATGACAAGCTTAAATCATAATATTGTTGAAGATTCCAAGATTTTTGTAAAAAAAAAGACGCGCGCTATTCTGAGACCGCCTTTATTTTGTAGACAGAAAGATTAAGTCAATTAAAAAAATGGTAGCGTGATGTAATTTATTATGTGCTAATTGTTATTAATCTAGACATGCGATAGCGTGTCAAGTCAAGTTCAAGCTAACAGACCTGGCGAGCATCACCGTGTGTACTACACACGAACCATTTGGAGCCACTTTCGACCCCCTCATAACTCGAAAACTATTTCACATAAACATGTCAAATTTGGCTCCTGTATTGAGACTTGCGAGATACATACTACTATTATATATAGTAATATACTAGTTATTTTTTATAATTTTATTATAATTTTTCAATTAATTGATTCTATTAGGAACACTTACTTATAGTGATTGTTACTGGTGGTAGGCTTTGTGCAAGCTCGTCTGGGTAGGTACCACCCACTCATCAGATATTCTACCGCAAAACAGCAATACTTGATATTGGTGTGTTCCGGTTTGAAGGGTGAGTGAGCCAGTGTAATTACAGGCACAAGGGACATAAAATCTTAGTTCCCAAGGTTGGTGGCGCATTGGCTATAAGCGATGGTTGACATTTCTACAATGCCTATGTCTAAGGGCGTTTGGTGACCACTTACCATCAGGTGGCCCATATGCTCGTCCACCTTCCTATTCTATAGAAAAAATATGTAAGAATCAGCAATTAAAACTGATGACAGCCGGTCTTTATATAGATTTTAAGGACTTCACGTGAATATATAACGAGTGGAATACCACCCGTAATTGCGAAGACTATAATATAATTCGTATATGCTATATTCGTATATGTAAAACTAACCTAATCAGATCTTAGGCTTCAATATATTATCCTAAGTTATAAGAAGAAATGATATTTTAAGTTGTTATAAATTATTTTATGTTGTTATCAATACATTTCAGAACTGACCGTTGAACTTGGCACCCTTTAGATCTCACTTCTTTTGTCGTTGAAGTCAACAATAAAGGCACATATCATAATGTGGAACTTGGCTCTCATTTTACATTTATGTTTTTGATGGGATTTTTTTAAGTTATGTTTGAGTGAGTAACTTACATTTGGTTACTTTTTATGATTTGGTGTTCAATTTTAATAAAGAAAAATTAGAGATTTTCATAAAAATCATTCCATAAAAAAAAATATCAAAAAAAAAAAACTTTCATGTTCTAATATTAATATCGCATTAAAAGAATAACAGAACATGAAAGGTTTTTTTTATAACATAATAAATCAACTCGATGAAATCTCAAGCTAATTATTAACAAGTATCAAGATTGATTAGTGTGAAATTAGAGATATAAAAACATCCCGCTGAGCTTCTTTTACCGGTTCTTCTCAGGTCTGAGTTGCTTATTTCCGAACCGGTGATATTTATAACAATCAATAAATAAGTGTAAATTTGACTTTTACTTTGACGATACTTTATTTTATATAATACAGGTAATACATTTTTTATATAATACAGGTAGGCAAAAGCCGAGATGGCCCTGTGGTAAGAACGCGTGAATCTTAACCGATGATCGTGGGTTCAAACCCGGGCAAGCACCACTGAATTTTCATGTGCTTAATTTGTGATTATAATTCATCTCGTGCTTTACGGTGAAGGAAAACATCGTGAGGAAACCTGCATGTGTCTAATTTCACTGAAGTTAAGCCACATGTGAATTCTACCAACCCGCATTGGAGCAGCGTGGTGGAATAAGCTCCAAACCTTCTCCTCAAAAAGAGGAGAGGAGGCCTTTAGCCCAGCAGTGGGACATTCACAGGCTGTTACGGTACGGTACAGGTAGGCAAAGGGGCAAATGTATAGCTTTTTTTAGTACGCGTTTCCCCCACGGGGACAGCGGGGATATGATAAGCCGGTATCAAAGGCGCCGAGTGTGCCCCGAACATTGGCATACCCACTAAAAAACCAGCGGTACCCTTTCCGTCTAAACGAGGAGCGTCACGGGATCACTTGAACATGCTACCGTGACACTCTGAGAACAAAATTATCTCTAATCTAATAACCTTTATCTAAACTTAAAGACAGGTTGAAACCCAGGCAAGCACTTAAATATTCTGTGCTAAATTTTGGTTTTATTATTAATTAATCTCGTGCTTGGAGCCCGCATGGAACGTAGTGGAGTAAGTTCTTAATCTTATCACATCACAAAACACCAATAACATGTTGAGCTGTTCCTGTTTGAACTGTGAGTGCATTGACAAACAATAAATACGAGAATAACGTCATAGAATTCATAGACATATATAGTAAATTCAACATGTAATTTTCATAACCAAAATATTTAGTAATGATAGCAAGGAGGTCCTCACCGATTTCGTCCACGGTGGCCAATCTCAAGAGAGATTAGCCAATTGTTCGCAAACACAGGTGCACTATATTCTCTTACTTTTATAATACTTTGGGATGGCAATCCGACACGATATGAAAGAGTTCAGGCGCAGGACCGAGGGCGTTCTGAGGCATAGGACTAAATACTCTTCCAACTTCCACTTCCACTCAGGGCTACTGATAATTTTCGGACAGGAAATCCCAATAATATTTTATCGTCCCGACCGCAGGATCTGCAACCTTATGTTGGAAATAATTCATTACTAACTAGCCAATTTATCATCTCAAGCAAAAACATCACCGGTACTTACATTACACCGTAATATGATTTCAATTGAAACGTTTGCGTCACGTTCTATTTATTTGATATATGCTTTTATTATAAAAAAAGAAACTATGTACAGAGATATAAACGTGAAAGGCTGTGCATGTCTGTAAAAAATAGGCAATCCAATATGAATGAGCAACGCGTATATCACAGTACAAGACAGACGCGAATGAGAGATGACGGCTCATTTACATGTCACGATACTATATTTGTAACTAGCAAAATCCGCGGCTTCGTCAGCGCTTGTGACAAAAATCTTTCAAAATCTGTTATTTACATACATATCTTTTGATAGCCAAATGATTCTATCAAAAGATATAAATATGTTGTAATATTCACCCGATTTATTATTCTTATTTTTTAATAATGTGATATCTTCCGGAACGAATTCGGCCATGGCAGCCAATCTCAAGTGAGATTAGCCGATTGCACAGGACATATGTGCACAAGTGTGTGCGCTAACTCAGGTGCACTCTCTATTCCCTAACTCTAATAATTCGATGGGACGATAATTCGACTGGAAAGAGTTCCAGGATCAACGACTTTACGAGCTTTCAGAGGCATGCGATGTGTACAGCTATCTGTAGCAGATTGTCAGGACAGATGACTGAAAAACCCAATATATCTCAATACCTACGGTCTTATACCCAGCCACTAGACTAACGAGGCAATTGATTATATAGAAATATATAATATATAAATAATTACAAACGGTAGACCGTCAAATACGACACGATATGTCGTCACGTCTAAGCAAATTCCGACATTATGGAGATTAAAATTGTTTTTTTCGCTGACAAGACGCTGACGGGCGCTGTTTTATAACAGTACTAGAAACAATGCGTATGTTTTCTTCGGATTAAAGATGAACAGCTAGATCGATGTTTATTTTATTAGATTTCGTAGAATATAAATTGGAAATGGCATCACTAAAGTTATCTTATTCGAGAAATCTCATAAACTAATATTTTATATTCATTATAAAGACATTTAGTGTCAAGCCGTGTCTAAGCAGCGTAGTGGAATAAGCTCTAAAACCTCCTCCACAAGAGTGAGAGCCCTTTATCGAAACGTAAGACGCTTACAGACTGTTACTCTACTTTTACCGCTTGTAGTGTGTTTTATTTTTACAAATATAGTACGTAAAAGCGGCCCTTCTGAAAAACATGTTACGTAAATTTATTGTATTAAAATATAACACATATAATTTTAAAAAGGTATGTGTAAACGAATTAAAAATCTAATACATGTGCATCCCACCAATCCTGCATTGGAGTGGCGTGGTGGATGCTCCAAACCTCCTTAAAAAGATGCCTTAGCCCAGCTGTGGGAAATTTACCAACTACTAATTTACTTTCTATATTTCTAACTTAACTTGGATAAAAACTGTTCAAACTTGTAGAAATCGTATTTGATTGCATTTCATTCGTTGCAAATTCGTCAAATAATCCAAACAGCAGATTTTGTTCCCATCAACTTGTTTGATTTTAGCTACGCGTCAAAAGGACAAAAAAAGGTAAAGGTCGTTGACCGTTCTCACTTGGTTCAGTATCATTGCACTGTATTTATGATTGCCATATGTACACGTTCAGAACTGTTCTTTGAGACCTGGAAACTTTCTAGCTGTAGGGCTTCGTGCAAGTCCGGCATACTTTTGATCAACGTTTCATGTTGCACGTAATCTAAGGCATTAGATAAGTCACAAAACGTCCCTAACCCAATCTTACATCTATTATAAACAGACATAAAATTAAAAAATGCATTTTATCTATCCATAGAATTTGAACATGCACTATAAGCAGAAACGTATTGTTATTATAATTTTCGTAAGGCAATGTTTTAAGTTGTATTAAAAATACATATAATATTAAAGTTATTAACACTACGTAACTAGAGTACTTAAGATGAATATTGGCAAATTACTATTTTAACTTTTTTCTTAAGTAAATGACTATAATCAGTCTTTTTGACAATAAGTTTACTTAATTCAAAATCTAATATGATTATAAATCATCTCGTGCTTTACGGTGACATCGTGAGGAAACATCGTGAGGGAACCCTCACGATGTTTTTCTGCATGTGTCTAATTTCACTGAAATACTGCCACATGTGTGTTCCACCAACCCGCACTGGAACAGCGTGTTGGAATAAGCTCCAAACCTTATCTTCAAAAAGGGAGATGGTCTTAGCCCAACTGTGGGATATTCACAGGCTGTTACGTTACGAAACCTAAACCTCTAGATGCAGACTTTTATAAATACCTGACGGAAGAGAAGTGTAAATTTTAACAATCCCTTACATCGCCTACGCGACACCAATCTTAATTTATATAGCTAACTCGACCTTCAAACCGGAATAATACTATGTATTGCTGTTTGGCGGTAGAATAACAAATTTGAAATAATTTTGTTTATTTTTTTTTTTGTTTTAAACAAACCTGTAGTATTGAAACCTAATCTATTCGCAAGCAAAGTAGCATCGCGTAGTGTTTTACAGCATCGTATAGTTTAATGCTCAACATCTGGCGTAGAAGCGGGCCACCTGTCTGAAACGATGGGTTGTCCTTATTAGGCTTGGATAACATATTAAATTGACATTTGCTATCGTAAATTATTAATAATAATTTACATTCAAAAAACAGCATATTAGATTTAAGTCGAAATAGTTCAGTGGTTAGAACATGCGAATCTTAACCGAAGAGTGCAGGTTCTAATTAGGCTACTTCTCATTGGCGGTGGTGAAGGAAAACTTATATATGTCAGATGATATATCACATATCCTTCAACATTTTATAAGGTGCTAGAGCTTTGTGCAAGCACGTCTGGGTAGGTACCACCCACTTATCAGATGCTCTACCGCTAAAAAGCAAGATAGTATTGATGCGTTCCGGTTGAAAGAGCGAGGGATCCAGTGTAAATACGGGTATGAGGGACATAAAGTCTTCGTTTCCAAGATTGGTGGCGCATTGGCGATGTAAAGAATGGTTAGTACTTCTTACATCCCCAATGTGTATGTGGTGGTGGTGACCACTTAACATCAGGTCACCTATTTGCCCGTTTATCTGTTCTTTTGTTCATAAAATAGCCGTCATCCAAAAACAGATGTCAAAATTCAAAGTGAAAATACTTTACAGAACCAACTATATATTTTTTATTCAAGTAGGCTCTCACAATAACTTTTAAGTGGTAAAGCTTTCATCAAGGCAAGCTTTATATAAATCCGTTCAATAGATTTCGTATCGCGTGTGTGTATAGACTAAAATAGACAACGAAAATTCTGCAAAAATATATTTTGGTTAAAAAGAATTATCTGATTTATCAGGCAACCAAGAGATGAAGACGCTGTTTGTGTCATTTAACCTTTTGGTGACAACGCTTAAAGCTTAATAGAAGGAGATAAATGAACAATATATTATAAAAGCAGTTTTCTCCCGCGTGTTGGCAGAACTAGCCTGTGTCCTTTTTAGCAGTTCAAAAAGCGTAACAGATAGACACAAAGTTGCTTTCACATTTATTATATTAATATTTATATATTAATATCACTATAGCTTAGTAAATAAAATATAAAATTCCTAACAAATTCATATTAGAATGTGTTTTACATCGCATCAGCTTCAACACACGTAGATATCAAACGTAATACAATTTATAAACGTCCGACTTAAGTAGAGCATGTACTTATATATAGAACGATACATATTACTTATATATGACATACAAAGCTTTCAAAACGAATATTTTAAGGTAAAAATTATATATTTTACAAGGTTTTATTTAACTTACTTGGCGGTAGGGCTTCTGGATAGTAGGTACCTACCGAGACTGGTTCATCATATATTCTACCACCAAACAGTAATAGTGGTAATATGTAAAGTGTTCTAGTTTGTAGGTTGAGTGATAACTACGTACGGAAGGGATATAATATCTTATTTCCAAGGTTGATGGTTCATTGATGATCTAAGGGATGGATGGTATTTCCTACAGTAGCAATGCCTATGGGCGGTGGTAACCATTTGCCTAATATGTTAACAAATAAATAAATAAATTTATATGTATTCCTTTTTAACTTACACACACGGGTGTTATTTTTTATTCAAATTTAAATGTCAAAATGGAAAGTAGACCATCCTATACAAATCGATTCATAAATGACGGAGTTCTGAGGTAACAAACATAAAAAAACCAACCAATCGAATTGAGAATCCATTTATTAAAGTATATTAAGTAAAGTAAAGTATTAAAGATTTTACTCAAACGATTGAGCTAAAAACGTGCACATACATTTTGTTATCGTGAGAAAACAAACGAATGATTAAATTCTATTCGACGAAAAGAAAAGAAGAAATTAGTACCAACTTATTTAGGTTACAGCTTACCGGTGGTAGAGCTTTGTACAAGCTCGTCTGGTTAGGTACCACCCACTCATCAGATATTCTACCGCAAAACAGCAGTAGTTGGTATTTTTGTGTTCCGGTTTGAAGGGTGAGTGAGCCAATGTAACATGCACAAGGGACATAACATCTTAGTTCCCAAGGTTGGTGGCGCATTAGTGATGTAAGCGATGGTTAACATTTCTTACAATGTCAATGTCTATGGGCGTTGGTGACCACTTAACATCAGTTCATCTGCTCGTCAGCCTTACTATTCTATAAAAAAAAGAAGTCGATATTGTTTTATAACAAGTTTTTTTTAAAGTATTCCTAAAAGTGAAGTTTCATCCCGTTAGATATTATACATGAAGCACTTCCATTCGATACGTATATAATAGTCGCACAGATTCCCTTGCGATGTTACTTCGACGCCAGCTTTTCTGAGCTTTCAAATGGTAACAAACATATGAATAGACAAAGACGAAACAGTTCTGTTTGTGATCTTTTCTTGTGAAGTTATTGATGAGCTTTAGCTTAGTTATCATTAAAAAAAAGAAAGCAAAATGTTTGAAACAAATTCACATGTTTTTTCATGACAATACCCGGACTAATATAGAACTTTAGTTCACCAGAAATTCCTGAGGTTTGAACTCAAGACCTCGTCATGTACGGCTGATCGAGCCACTAGATCAACGAGGCAGTCAGTAATAAATAATATAGTAGAACTTTAACCATTGGGCGAAAGCTAGTTTTAACAATCAAACCCCGCTTAATTAATAACAAACATACATATATAGTGAAAAAACATAAATAACTGAATACGTATTAGGAGTCTATGAAATGGCAGCAGGTGTTTGATTTTCTCATTTCAGGACACCTGCCCTAGTCCAGGGGATCCAGGCTTGAATTAGGGGCAAATAAATATACGTAATTTGGTCATCGCTGACTCAGCTCAAACGGCCTACCTGGGAATAGTATAGGGACGTGACAAATGAGTTTAATTTTATCGATATAATAAATTTTACTAAACATTCGATTTCGTATATGATAAGTGATTTTGCAAACACTAAAGAAAAAAATTCTGTAGTATAATGAATATTTAATTTGAATATTTCTTGTATATTGCAATTTATTTTCAATAATTCATAAAATATGTTAAATTGAAATTAACTTAAAACCTATAAATAAATATTAAAGATGAATATTTATTTAGGTTAGTTAGAAAAAACGAAATTCAAAAGTCATAAACTGGAGCAGCGTGGTGGAAAAAGCTTTAAGCTCCCCAAAAGAAAGACGGTTTTAGCTCAGCAGTGAAAATTTACAAGCTGTTCATTTATTTTTTAATACTCTTTGTCAAAAACAATCACCATGTTTAGAACGCAGATACTATATTCTTTTTATAATGAAGATAATAGTAAAAGATTTATCAGGAGTAAATTTTTTAAGAGCTGTTCAAGGAAACAAAATAATTATTAAGTATATAGAGCTAACGCAATAATATCGATAAATCTATCGACAATTCCAATCACTATCGTATACAAAGAGGCAGTGATTTGTATCAAATGTTTTTTCTCGATTCCCAGTTCGTTTCGATTATACGACCTTATTGCTTCCTCGATTTTATACATCCTCTCGTGTAAAGACAGCCGCTTATTGTTGGGTTTTATTATTAAGCTTATGTTTAGAAAATTAATATATCATAAATTTATTAAATATTTATCATTATCTGGCCATGATTTTTGCTCTCAAATAAAATAAATAACATAAATGAAATATTTGTTTTTTTTATTTTAATATTTAAATACTGGCTGGCATATCGGCCATCATCAATGTTGGGAACTAATGTGTTATGTCTGTTGTGCCTGTAGTTAAACCAAAAATCAGCGGTTTAAACCCGCAATCATTAGTGAAGAGACAACCGTTCTAACCACTGAGCCATCTTGTCTATATTAGTAAGTTGTATTACGCTTTACTACAACCTAAATGGTATGACTTGATAATAATTATCATGTGAAAAAAGTGGTGTTATTCAACAAAAAAATAATATTAATAAAAAACTGAATTTACTGAGAGCTTCGTCCCAGTGGATAGAACAGTAAGCTCTCAACCAATGGTCACGGGTTCAAATACCAACGGATTCCCAAGGGCTTAATTTCCAAAAACGTCTTGAGAAAATCGCATACGTCGTTTGCAATTCCGGTACATACGTGATGAAACTCCAAACCTTGATAGAACTCATTATTTTCATAACACTTATTAATTTAATGTCGGTTAAATAGTCAATCGATGTCTATAAAATGATCTAACGTGCAGCAAGTCTTACTTTGCAAAGTGTTTTGTTGGTGAAATAACTTGACAACGCATTTTGTCCTTGTAAATCAAATTTATTGCGCCAATAACTCGATACATTTGTTGTAATGAAAGTTTTATTATGTTTTCATTTTTTTTTTTTACTTCTAGCGATTGAATTGAAAACGGGGAGTTATTATTGGCTTAAAGTTCTTGCAAGCGAAACATTTCCACGTAGAGTTTAAATCGTGTTCCAAGTGTTATCAGTAACAGCCTGAATGTCCCACTGCTGGGCTAAGCTCCTCTCCCTTTTTGAGGAGAAGGTTTGGAGCTTATTCCACCACGCTGCTCCAATGCGGGTGGAATACACATGTGCAGAATTTCAGTGAAATTAGACACATGCAGGTTTCCTCACGGTATTTTCCTTCACCGTCAAGCACGAAATGTACGAATTATAACCATAAATTAAGCACATGAAAATTCAGTGGCGCTTGCTCGGGTTTGAACCCACGATCATCGGTTAAGATTCACGCATTCTTACCACTGGGCCATCTCGGCTTTATCTTATTGATAGCATATATTTATTATAGCATGATAAACGACATCAGATATCGTACAAACACACACACACACACACACTTGGATGTTTTTATGTTCAAATTTAATATAAATTAATTAGTATTAGCATTTGTTATAAGTGTGTGTGCTGTGTCTTGGTGGAAGAGCGAGGTACCCAGTAACTCGGATATAAGCCTAATAAAATACAGAGGCATTTGTAACTAGCTTGTTATGCTTAACTGTTATCAATAAAACCTTTTATCTAATCTAAACCAATCTAAGAAGTGGTTAAGACAAATTAATAACTTTGATATTAAATTGGCGTGATGTCATTGGTTGATATATAATTAAATCAATTTTTTAATCACATATAGGCCGGAGTTTGACCGTTGACTTGCCTGTCAGCACGGTCTAGGATGTAGCGCTTGTCCATTTGAAAATTTGTGCATTTGAACACACCAACGTTTATAATAAAAATAAATTATTATTTATTCAAAATTATGTACGAAAAACCAAAGTTTGAAAGGCCAGATTAGGACACTTAATGACGCGAAGTCACAACGGATGGAAGAAGCTGATAATGGATTGGTGGTCGAGACAAGGGATGTACAGCATTGGACGTCCATCGCTAACATAGGTTGACGACATACACAAAGTGAGCTAGATACATCGCTAAGAGAAAGAATTAAACCCAGCAGTGGGATAAAGAAGTATGCGGGTAAATGCAGCCTTATGGATGAATAATTTTTAGAGCTTCTATTTGGTTCACTGTTTAAAAAAAACTCAAATTTGCATTGTTAAGCGAATCAATAAACAACCACCGGACAATACCGCGAGCCAGCGTTAGTGTCGTAATAAAACTGATAAAAAATTCACCCCCACACGGTCCCTTTTAGTTGAATAAATAGTTACAATTCAATCAATTTCGAATCAGAGAGTTATTGAAAACAAACATTCAAAATTATTCAGTGCATACATACCGGTTGTCAGAGCTGTGCTTCGTTTGTATTCGGACAGTTCTCGCTCAAGTTATATTTCGTCAACTCGTTCTCTTCGTCAAGTTACAATACGTACCCATGATACTCTTAAGTATACATACCACAAGTGAGCCTGTGTGTTACGCACTATGGAAGTAAAATCAAAATAATATAAGTCTCATGAATTGTAGCATTTGGCAATATATGGCAGTCCAAGGACAGAGTACCACAGATTAAATTAAACCTCTCGTCTTAACTATCACAGCGGGTCACGTGACCTTGCTGTTATGGATAAATCAAATCGGGTCACTTTTAGACTAGGCGTGGGAGGTCGCTAAATCCGCAAGCATGGTCTACGCTGCGCTTCATCAGATATCTGATCTGAAGCTGTTTTATGTTATGGTTACACTAAACGTAACGTGATTAACATTGCCAATTAAATCAGCAATACAACTACCTCCTAGGTATTATTAAATACCTAGGTATAGTAGGTAACTACTATATATACCTGACGATTGTGGGTTCTAACCCAAGCGAGAAGTTAATAATTCATATAAGGCGCTCGATGATGAAGTAAAATACTAATCTACATTAGAATAGCGTAACGGAATAAGCTTATAATCTCAAACTAAAAGAGGTGTTAGCAGTGGGATATTCACTATAGAAATTAAACCACTAATCCACATCCGGTTTATCCACAAATATATTAAAACGAACCGAAACGTTGATCGGACGATGGTATGGTAATCAAGTTCTTTGTCAGTCCTCACGGAACTCTTTTATTTTCCGGGAGAGCAAATCATATTAGGTGACCCGGTATCCCGGCTTTCACCGTGGCGAGCTTTATATAAATCCGCTCGATAGATTTTATATCAAGTGTGTATGAATGTATAGACTCAAAAATAGGCAACGTTAATTAGAGATCTAAATGTCGCTGGTTCTTTTATTACGAAGGGATAAATTTTACAGGGCTGTATAAAGTTTAAAAAGTAGCCTATGTCCATAGGGATCAAGCTTGTTTCATATCAAATTTCTTTGTACAAACCCGTCTGGGTATGTACTCATCGAAAATACAATTCTATTATTGTATATTACGTATAATTGTAAGAAATTCGATTTTAAAGGAAAAGTCCTGCTGAGTTTCTTTTGACGGTTCTTATCAGGTCTGAGGTGTTTATTTCCGAACCGGGGGTAGATTTATGACATTTAATAAAGAAGTGTAACGCTTCTATATTGAATAAATCTTATTATTATCTTAATTCAATGTATATTTTACAACCAAGCAACAATTGTATTGTTGTGTTCCGGTTTGAATGATGAATGAGCCAGTGTAACTACAGAAAAAAGGGATAAAACATCTAGTTAAAACGATAAAAAAGTAATTTTTCGAGAGGCTAAAATGACCCCATAGGGGTGACACACTAAAAAAACTTGAATCATGCTTAGTTTATAAGTGAAATATATATATATTTTTTATAGATTTTTTATAGCATTGTAAGAAATGTCAACCATCGCTTACATAGCCAATGCGCCACCAACCTTGGGAACTAAGATTTTATGTCCCTTTTTTCTGTAATTACGCTGGCTCACTCACCCCTTAAACCGGAACACAACAATATCAAGTATTGCTGTTTTGCGGTAGAATATCTGATGAGAGGGTGGTACCTACCCAGACGAGCTTGCATGTAGCATGATATATAACATGCTTGTCCGCCTTCCTTTTCTATAAAAAAAAATGTCTGACGAAGCGAATTTCAAAACCTTGCGCAGTTTAAACGACGCAACATATGCGACAAACATCACAAACAAAATTGAATTGAATTATTATTTCAATAAGTTACCCTCATTGATTACCTGCTGAATGATATAAAGCATATCATTTTAACTGCGTCGTATTATCATACACTAACTAACTTCTGTTTGTCTGTTTTTCAATTCACGCAAACATCACGAATCCACAAAGGATCTTTCACAATATAATCATTACTAACGTTATAAATGGTAAAGTGAGTCTGTTACGTTTTCACGTGGTAAGCCGTTCACTTTAAGATTCCAGACTGCGAATCTATGACAGAAAAATTCTATAACTTTTGTCTGACCTGGGGTTTGAAATCAGGAACCCAGGATCTGCCTTATAACCGTTTTTTTTTCACGCAATATGTGAGATTTATGTGAGATTCTTATCGACTAAAACCACTGCGATGGCCATCCTCGACACGGATCCCATGCTGTGCTCCACTCGTGGCTCAGCGGAGCCTCGGAAAGGGGTCAAAGGTAACCTCGCTTCCCCGCACTCGCTAGTGCATATGGCAGCGCAAAGCCAGCCTTATAATCACTAGACTAACGAGGCAATCGACGCTTACATATATCAAAATATATATAATACAATAATACAGACAATATGCGAGGGTTCTCGTTTTCTAACTAATATTAAGTCTTACCTATAAAATATAGTAGCCTAATAAATAAAATACGATAAACCTCTTAAAAAACAAAATAGGAAAGTTGAACTGAAAATTTGAAATCCAAGGTATAGTCTCTCAAAGGACTCGAAGCAAAATAAACAGATAGAATTAGAAGGGTTTAGTTTTTGTTTATTTTCTCTCCATTTCAAACGGTCTAAGTTTTTAAGTATAGTTAGCGAAGATTCCCTTAAAATACCCCTAAAAGAATATCTTGGTAATTAGTTTTAGCTAGTAATCTCTAAGACGGTCTCTCTATGTATTAAGGTAAGTAAAACTTATTTAGAAGGTAAAGTTTAAATGTTCAATTTCGTATTTTAGACCAATGTAATAACGCAAAAGATTTTTGCCATAAAGTTTTACGCCAGTCAGTGCTGAACGTACTTTTTTTCTCTTGGGTTTAAAGCTTATCCCACCATTCTACTTCACTACTACCAAACACCCATATTAAGTACATTGTTGTGCTCCGGTTGGGTGACTGAACTAGTAATTACTACAAGCTCAAGAGGCATATCATCTTCCCATGGACAGTGGCATATTGGTGAATGGTGAATATTTCTTACAGCGCCAATGTTTATGGTATCCTCTTACCATCTGGTGGGTTTCTTGCCAGCCCACCTATCTATAGTATAAAAAAAAGAACAAAACAAATATCTTATCGTTATTTCAAATAGAAAAACAATTTTAGGAAATATTAATTTATTATTAGGAAGAGAAACAGCTACATAATACACTAAAAATATAAAAAAAAAACTAATAAAGTGTATAAAAAATAAATGAAAATTTATTAAAGAGCATATTATCGAGACGGTACCATTTAAAATAATATAATTAATAATAATAAGGCTGTATCATCTGACGGGCCGGTTGGCGTGGTTGGTAGATACTTGCCTTTCACGCCGAAGGTTGTGCCGATTCCCACCCAGGACGGACATTTGTGTGCATGAAATGAACATGTCTGTTTATCTTGAGTCTGGGTGTGATTATTATCTATATACGTATTTATTTCTCTCAAAATAAGTTTAAGGCACAATGCAAGCAATGGCTTCGATCTATACGAAAGACGCAATGTGTCTGGACAAATGTGTGTTTGCTTATACATTTTAAGTATTATTATTTTTTATTCAAAATGAAATATTTTCCTTTTCCTGGAATTTAAATTAAAAAAAAAAAACAGATGTTTTAGTAATGCTTGCATGTTTCTCATTTTAGCCTATTGGGCGTGTTATAAAATCTTATTAACATAAGTAACTGAATGTAAGGTTTGTGTTGGCAGCATATGTACAAGGCGTAGACTGAAAAGCAGCCTAGCTGAGACAACGACTTTTTCGCCAAATTATCAAACATCACATTGTTAACTCTTTTTTTAAGACTTTGTACCTTAATTTTGTCTTTGTTTCTTTTTGATGAATAAAGTTATCTTATTATTATTATTTACAAAAGAAAAGTAGTATATCAGTTGTCTGGTTTCCATAGCACAAGCTCTGCTTAGTTGGCCATGTGTGATTAATATCCTAGGATATTATTCTTATTATTATTATTATCGCTGAGTGATCTTCCAAGTAAGAGATAAATTCCATTGTGAAAAAACTAAAATTTAAAGCGCTTTACATAATTGATCTTTAATGTTTACCACAGTTTCGGATGTTCTTACAATATCCACGGATGGATAAATTGTTTCCACGATGGTAATGTCTGGATCATGAGATTACTCTTATAAACGGTTTATTACACACTCGATCTAGATTTTTCTAATTTTTATATCTTTCGCCACCATTGTAAATATATTTTAATTATTACACTATTCTTAATTTTAAAGTAAAAAAAAACACATATACATATTTATATAAATGCAATGACGTTAGAAGACTTGCTTTTTAAATCTTAAAAAGGTATTTGAGCCAATAAGTTGATGTGTGGTGGGTGTATTATGTACATAATTATGTATTATATAATGATGTATCTCTTAATTTGTTTAAATATGTATGCCAGTCAAATGTCACCTATAACGCAGACATTAAACCTTTTTTTTAACGCTGGAAAAACGCGTTACGCCTTTTCTCCACGGGAACAGTGAACAACTAACAAGTAACAGGAACGTTACGCCTTTTCTCCACGGGAACAGTGGGGGAGTGCGCCCCGAACATCGGAATACCCACTAAAAAACCAGTGGTACCCTTTCCGTCTTGACGAGGAGCGCTACGGGATCGCTTTCGCATGCTACCGTGACCAGACATTAAACCTACCTTAAGAACTGACGGACATGTGTAATAAAAAAAACGCCTATAAAAAGCGCCTTCATATTCGATATCCATATGTAGATATATCTGTTTGACTTTGACTTCGTCGCCATTTGATGATGATTGCGGAGAAAGACATATATAATTAATTTTTCATGTCAGAAGTTTTTTTGCTACCCAATTTATTGTAACTCGCTAGATGGCGTTGTAGCCGAGTTGACCCAGGTTAGAACGCGTGAATCTTAACCAATGATCTTGGGTTCAAGCCCGGGCAAGCACCACTGAATTTTCATGTGCTTAATTTATGTTTATAATTCGTCTCGTGCTTGACGGTGAAGGAAAACATCGTGAGGAAACCTGCATATGTCTAATTTCATTGAAATTATGCCACATGTGTATTCTACCAATCGGCATTGGAGCCGCGTGGTGGAATAAGCTCCAAACCTTCTCCTCAAAAGGGAGAGGAGGCCTTATCCCAGCAGTGTGACATTAACAGGCTGTTACTGTACTGTACTGTAGATGGCGTTGCAGCACATCAATTTCTATAACATCTAAACGATCGCCATGACAATTAATTTATATATATAATCATATACACATATATACAGACAAGACTTCAATCAGATTTTGCTACCTATATATGTAACAAGCATATTACATTATAAATATATTTAATTAATAACATATTATGAAATAGCGGTGAGTAGAGAATATACAGAAACGTTTAAATGACGGGGGCCCTTGAAAAGGGTTCCGGGTATTGGGAGTGTTAAATTGTTCAACTGGAAATTATGAAAGAAAATATTTTGTTTATTAATTTTTAATCTCGTTTACATTATAAAATCTACAATAATTACGCAGGATACTCAAATCGTTTTTAATAAGTGGCCATTATTATAATTATAGCTAGAACCTCATTTATGACAGCCGAATAATATTCGTAGTATTTGCATAAAAAAGATTGACCTTATTAAAAAAAAAATAGTATAATAAGTAGGACGAGCAAATGAGCCAATGGATTAACCATCGCTTACATCGCCAATGCACTACCAACCATGGAACTAAGATGTGTTCCTTGTGCTTGTAATTATACTGGCTTACTCTCCCTTAAAATGTGTACCAGACACAGCAATATCAAGTACTGCTGTTTGGCGGTAGAATATCTAATGAGTGGGTGGTACCTACCCAGACGAGCTTAAAGCCCTACCACCAGTAACATTATACTTCATCATATCAAATTATATTATATAAAGGTGATAGTGAGTTTGTTTATAACGCTTTACCGTGTTAGTTACTCAAGCGATCACCATGGAATTTTGCATACACATTGTCATGTACAGAAAAAGACATAGAATATCTAACACCTAAAACCCTCCGCCCCCACATGCGTTTGAAATAAATTCCCTCCTTCATTATCAGTAACTTTTTCTGCTTATGTATTATAACAGATTCCTATTTTCATATTTTTTTATTATTTATATGAGAATATTAAGAATCTAGTATTGTGATTTCAAGATCGTTCCAACGTTTCTATATGTTACGTGTGAAAATTAAACGTTTCTGACGCAAAGATTCATTTGCATTTCGTATTCTCGTTCGATAATTGTACTCTGTGTGTCTAGTGCGAGTTTTTTTACTTATTCGTTTGAGTTCACGGTAACTGCAATTCGTACAGAATAAAAACGGCGCCGTCTAGTGACAATAATCGGAATTGGATAAATCGCTAACGTCAACGCTTTCGAATAAATAAATACTCGCAGTAGATGCACTGTATTATTACAATTTACAAGCATAAATTATTTTAATTAAAACAAATTGCTTGTATAATTATAAAAATTATAAAATCAGAAATAGTGCTCTTGGGAAAAGTCTGTTAGCTTCCTAGACCTCATTGGCTAATGACGATGATGACTTGAACAAATCCAGACTTATGCCATTCTATCTCACGGACCTTAATTTTTGGTAGTTGTTCAACTATAAGCAATGATATATGACATATATATAATAAAGGCGAAGAATGATATTATAGTGCACGATGCACGAATACACAGGTGTAAACTCTATTCATTCTAATAATCCAATGGGGCGGCAATCCTACACGACCGGGAAGAGTTCAGGTACAGGACCAACGGCTTTACGTGCGTCTGAGGTACGGGAGTGTACACACTTCCAGCTTTCAAACTCTGAGTTGCTACCGAGAATATTCGACAAAAAACCAATTACTTTTTTATTGGGATTTGAACCCAGGACTAACAAGGCAATCATCATAATATATGTAGCCAAATAGAAAAAGAAATCCAATAAAATGTTCACGTGAGTCAGATTCTGGTGAAACACGTGTCAGGCCGGAAATTCATTTACGACCGTCGATAGCAATCACTGTCATACGTCATTGATCTTTTTTTTTTTAAATATATTCATTGAAAAAAATTGTAAAGACGTTTGTTATTAATTTTTAGAGACTTTCAATATATTTGTAGTTTAGAAACAAAGGTGTAAAAAAGTTCACTATTCATTGACAATACTCGTCATCACCAATAACACGATACAAAATATCAGATGAGTGGGTGGTACCTACCCAGACGAGCTAGCATTAAACTCTACCACCAGTAAGTACTTTTTATTAATATTCATATTTTACTTACGTATTTAGTATGCGTTCTGTAATTGCGTTTAATGAAAAAAGCACTTCCAGAAATTAAAACTATTATATATATTTCACTTATAAAACTATAAATATAAATTAATTAATTATCATTAAATTAATTAATATATGTATATATAAATTATTAAGCATGATTCTAGCTTTTTTTAAGTGCTTAAACCTTATGGGGTCGTTTTAAGCCTCTCTAAAAATGACTTTTTTATCGTATTAACAAGATTTTATATCCCTTATGCCTGTAGTTACACTGACTCACTCATACCTCGAACCGAAACACAACAATACAATTGTTGCTTGGTTGTAAAATATATGATGTCAAAGTCAAAAATCTTTATTCAATATAGAAGAAGCGTTGCGCTTATTTATTGACTGTCATAAATCTATCACTTTCTTTGGTTTCTTAATAAAATTATATTAGACCAGCTACCTGTCCCAACTTAGCACGGGTAGAATAATGTTCTACATAAAACGTATAATCGTAATACTTTACACTCTAATGGTATACACCGCGCACGCCATTAAAATTCCCAGTCGACATGATATTTTCCGACGTCTTGTTTATTTATTTTATTTATTGATATAAGAAACACACAGAAACAAAATAGACAAGAGAAATTGCGATAATACAATTTTATGACACTACACTCAACTTCGTGGTAAGGCTTTGTGAAATTCCGTCTGCATATATTGTACCGCCATACAGCAATATTTATTATTGCTGTGTTCCAGTTTGGAAGAACGGTTCAGAAAAAAGGTTCAGGAGAACATCATCATCGTCATATTAAGAACAACAAAGTTCAAACAAGATAAGTTTTTCACGAACTTCCGAACTTGTTTGCCTAACAAACAAATTTCCTATTAAATTCTGGCGTTACACTAACCCAGGTATAGATTAAGTTAGTTCAAACAATGGGTCAAACGGACCACGCCACTGCGACCCTGTGCCTCGGTTAATTCACCCTTACAGCGAGACACGATGTACCGTTAGCATGAAAAAATAATACGAAATTTTAATTAATTATAATATATTCTTAAATGGGATTACAATGGGGAGCCAACATAGGCAAGGCTGTCCAGACCAGAATCGATCACAGGCCAATACAAATCACTTTATAGATTGGACAGCCGCAGAAACAGTATAAAGGTTACCGAATAAACATAGTTCGAAAATTTCCCGAACAATAGCAGAAAACTGTGGCCATACAAACAAATATTTTATTTTTAAATACGGCACTCAATACGAGTCTTTCGAACCAGTCGTACAGAGAAAATATATAGTTAAGTATATCAATTAAGTAAACTTATGTGAAGTGTAATAAAGTAAATAAAATATTTAAATTTATTTATTTGAGATACCATAAGAACACCAATGGAAAATTTGTATAATTGTGGTAGATTAGAAACATATCTCGGTTCGCACAAATATTAGCCTCGGGCCGTGCTTTAAACAGCCCTGGTCTAAAGCGTATAATTCGTGGATCGTAACTGAAGATCGGTAGTTTAAATTATTTTAAGTATATATTATTTATAGCCGAGATGGCCTAGTGATTAGAACGCGCAAATCTTAACCGATGATCGTGGGTTCAAACGTAGGCAAGCACCACTGAATTTTCATGTGCTAAATTTGTGTTTATAATTCATCTCGTGCTTGACAGTGAAGAAAAACATCGTGAGGAAACCTGCATGTGTCTAATTTCATTGAAATTCTGCCACATGTGTATTCTCCCAACCCGCATTGGAGCAGCGTGGTGAAATAAGCTACAAACCTTCTCCTCAAAAAGGAGAGGATGCCTTAGCCCAGCAGTGGGACATGAACAGACTGTTACTGTTAAGTATATAATGATGATTGTAATCCATCTAGGTGATCTAGGAAATCATTGTTGGGAAGCATGCATGTATCAAAGAATAAACGCAAATGATCTTTAGGCGCAATACAAATATTATGGCGCCGTATGGTTAGTAAGTAAACCTAAAGCTTAAAAAAGTAGGAGCAATGTATACTTTTAAAATAGGATCTAAAAACATAAAATTGTAAAATTTTAATTTAACTTTTGGAACGTGACTGTATAGAAACTGAAAAAAGAATAACTATTTATTAGATATAACGTAACGAATATAACGTGTCAATACAGAGGAAAAAAATACATTTATTTTTATTTATTTTAAATGAAATTTATCTATATTTAGAACTTTCAATAAATATCGATTTCAAAATCAAAACATAATAGCTTAATAATGTATTTTAATCTTGAAGTACAAAAAATATTTTGATATTTTTATTCTGCAGACGCTACATCAGAGGACCGCTTTCGATACGTCTAGCAAACATTAGTTCGTTAGTCACCACACTCGTTGCGCCTTTGTGACTACGAATTAGTTTGCTCTGTTTTGTTACAGCTCCTCCAACCAACGTAGGCCTTTTCATGCCTTAATTTCTTTAGGCTAGATAGTGCATTGTGTGCGGAAACACGACAAATTTATCTCTACGTCGTAACTTTGTTCTCCGCCTCTATACTACGATCAAGAATTTCATTCTTGAAAAATCTATATTAATCCAGAAATAATAATAAAATAAATGCTTGCTAGAGCCTATTTTGATAAAATTTATTATATATATATATAAATATATATATATACATATATATATATATATATATTATTATTATAATAATATAATAAAAAATATCATAATATTTTTTTGTGATAATTATGGAAATAATTATAAAAAAATGGAATTCCTTACCAGCTCACGTGTTACACTCCTCTTACAACCCGGGTTCCTTCAAACGAGGCGTGATGAGGCATCTTGCGGGCCGGAAAGGTGAAGGCGGCTAGTGCAGAACATTCTTCCTGACTGTACTGGCCGTCGTCGCGTTTGGACTCTACTACCACTTACCATCAGGTGGAGTAGAGTCATTTGCCCTCCCGGCTAATATAAAAAAATGAATATAAGATTATGATGTCATTGGTCTTCTTTAGCCCATGTTAGTACAATGTTGAACAGACTGTACCACACCACGTCACTGAGCCCGATCTTCGACTTTTGTTTTCCATCTGCCACCATCTTTTCGTAAGTCGTAACTCCACCTATCTAGTGGTTTGCGAAGATTTGGTCTGTTCAGTTCCGTGGCTATTGTGACCGGCCCACTGCCACTTCAACTTACTAACTTTCTGGGCTATTTCAATATATATTAGATCGCTTGTCCAGTAAATAGTTAATAAGGCTGCAGCATTCTGGACTGAAATCCAGAAAATTCTGGAAAGAAAATCGTGGGTCTGAACTCTCTCCAATTATGTCAGATTGTCCCACATCCCGATTGTCTCCAATGAAATAGCCCCTCGGACTTGGTCGTTCTTTAATATACCCATCTAAGCTATACACACCCTGCTAAAAACTTTTGCCAGCGCGATACAAGCATGTTTGTAATCGATCATATATTGATACGAGATTTAATCACATAACAGTGAACCCAATGTATTAATTTTACTTCATATAGAAGAAAGAAATTAAATGTTAGTAACCTTGATTCAAAAAAATACGAGCGATTAGCGATTTTTGAAAAAAAAGCATAATTCTTAACAGCATTACGCAATCTCGTTCATTACGGTGTGAGGTAGGGATGTAATAAAAGGGGAAGGTGGGGCCAACTGGGGTCGCCACTTCATGATAATTTTCGGGACATAAACTTTACAATTATATATTTACCTTATAACTAAAGAGTCGTATCATAAGAATATTCGTCATTGTTCCTTATAAAAATTTTATTCAAGTCGCACCCAATTTCAAAAATATTTTTAATAGCTGAATTAAGTAATTGATTATTTTCTTATTATTAATTATTGTTTTAAAAAATTTCCACAATAGAGTACAATATCCACAGCCATAGTCGAATTGCGTATAGAATGTCAATGACCGTCCTGTGTTTATTAATTTTTTTATTTAATTCCAATAGACATGAATAAATGATTCACCTGACGGTAGGTATTCATATTCGCCATTAATTATAGAAACTAAAATATCCTTTTTGACTGTAATATCACTGGCTCACTCACCATATAAAATATTTAACCCGACTAAGCTGTTGGTAAAAAAATTTCAATCAATCAGGAATCTTATATATTGAAAAAATATTTAAAGGTTTTTTTGTAATTTAAATTTTATTTTTTAATTTAAAGATTTTTTTAATTTAAAATATTTATATAGACTTGTATTTCGTTGTATGCAAAAATCAAAATGTTCGTTATTCAAGTATGCTTATAATATCTTTGAATCGTCTCGTTACGGTATTTATGAATGCAAAACGACCACCGGTTCATAAAGTAGATTCTATCGAAAAAAACTGTCAAGAAATTCCATCGTTACTTTTGTCCAACTACTTACATGGTACGTTACTTAAACACCTATCTAGTAAGTCCGGCACAAAGTCCATCAAGTAGCTTCCTTCATTAATGACACTTACGAATACAAAATTAAAAATAAAATTTAAAAACTCTCAAAACACTATTTATCGAATTCATGTTTATCGAAACAAATTTCCAAATTGACAGGAAACGATTGTGAAAATATATTTCAAAGGCGAAACGTTGCGAAACTAGATTTTCGACCAAAATCACTGACCGCGGGACAAAGCGTTTCCGGGACGATCCCATCTGTCCCGGACACTTGGCGACCTTAGGCCCAATTTCAGTGGGAATATCAAAGGACACAAATTATGTACTATCCGAGCAGAGCCCCGTTTATTACTAAAGAGTAATGAGAACGAACAGTAGAAGCGTAGAGTCATTAAAATACAGTGAAATTGTTTTGGGGCTGTTTAGCGTTTTTGGAAAAAGATGTTTTATCTGAAAATTACCATATTTTAATGCTACAGTAGTCACCCCTTCGAGACAAGCGGCATGTCACATATATTGATATGATTTTCACTATGATATATAGGGTAAGATGGCTAACAGACCATTCAATCGTTGATTCATTGTTTTGCTGCTTAATGTATTAATTAGGCAGACTGGCATGTGGGCCGCCTGATGGTACTGATAACCACCGCCTATAGACATTAGCGCTGTAATATTAAAACTTCGTTACAGCAACCTTGGGAACTACGATGTATCTCTTGTGTAGTAACACAGGTTCAAACCGGAACACAACAATGCTAAGTATTGCTTCTTGGTGGTAGAATAAATAATGAGTAGGTGTTACCTACCCAGATTACTGGTGGTAGAGCTTTGTGCAAGCTCGTCTGGGTAGGTACCACCCACTCATCAGATATTCTACCGCAAAACAGCAGTACTTGTTATTGTTGTGTTCCGGTTTGAAGGGTGAGTGAGCCAGTGTAATTACAGGCACAAGGGACATAAAATCTTAGTTCCCAAGGTTGGTGGCGCATTGGCTATATAAGCGATGGTTGACATTACTTACAATGCCAATGTCTAAGAGCGTTTGGTGCCCACTTACCATCAGGTGGCCCATATGCTCGTCCGCCTTCCTATTCTATAAAAAAAAAAAAAAAAGATAGGTAGAAAGCTTTACCACTAAGTAAAAAGTCTTAAAAACTTCAAAAATAAATATAAATTGTGATAATTTAGAAGCGTACTCGATACATTCCTCTGTCTTACGCAATGCGTACGTCAGTCGTGGCCGTAAAATGAATATAGTTATTCATTATAAGCACCTACCTTTAACGTTACACGAGGAATTAGTAGAATTACAGTCAATCTGAAACACGAATATAGAGTATGTTTGTTTGCTTGTACCGTATAAATACTAAAATAGTAATTTCAATAAAAATTATATAAACTTGTCTTTAGTAAAAGTTATATTAAATTCTTTATTAAATATAGTAGCATCCAATCTCAAGAGAGATGAGCTAGCAATCCGGCACGACCGGAAGTTCCGGAGTTCAGGCGCAGACCAACGGCATAACGTGCTTTTCGAGGCACAGGACTGTGCACTCTTCCAACTTCCCTAAGTTAAAAAGGGAGGAAAATTTCCTGTTATGAAGACTAATTAACTATCAATAAATCAGAAAAAAACATTACATGAATAATTAGATAGCGACCTTTGAAAGCGCTCTTAAAATTCAACACCCGTTTCTTGAGAAATTTGATCTTAAGTGATCATTTATTAAAAAATATATAAGGCTGTATAAATATATAACGTTGCTTCGTGAGTGTTTAGTTACACACTGACATCTCTTTCTATCATAATTAATTTTAAATTAGAAAGACGAAGGCAGCATTGTTTAACTAAGCGCCTCATAATCATTATTTACAGTTTAACGATATTTTTAGGTTAAGTATACGGGTTCCTATGGATGGCTAATGATGTATATGATCACACATTATTCTAAGATATTGTAGTGGTGACTTCACCACTCAAACTGGTACGTGCAAAGGCCAACAATATATCCAGGACAAAAATTGAAATCAAAATATACATTATTCATACACGTTTAAAAGTGATTTTAAAAAATAGCACCGATTTGGAATTGCGAATTGCGGATATGGAATTATAATAAAATAAAATAATTATTTATCCAGGATGAAAATCAAAGACTGTTAACACGCTTGCATACCATCTACGTTATAAACCATAACAGCCTGTGAATGTCCCACTGCTGGGCTAAAGGCCTTCTCTCCCTTTTTTGCGAAGGTTTGGAGCTTGTTCTACCATGCTGCTTCAGTGTGGGTTGGTGGAATATACATGTGACAGAATTTCAGTGAAATTAGACACATTAAATTTCATGTGCTTAATTTGTGATTATATTCATCTCGTGCTTTACGGTGAAGGAAAACATCGCGAGGAAACCTGCATGTGTCTAATTTCACAGGCCTTAGCCCAGCAGTGGGACATTAACAAGCTGTAACTGTACTGTACTGTATATTTGTCCATAGAATATTCAACATAAGACAATTGTAATATAAGTCAAGTCCTAACAAACGTCTAAATAAAAGTGTGACGGAACTATATTTACACAATGAAAGGCAGCAAACAGCCAGGCGTGTGAAGTCGGGTGTGATGTGTCGTAAATAAACATACAATTGTTTAAATTCAACCTTATCTCGAGGGTATAAGGCTCGAAATAAAACGTGATTATTAAGTTATGTCAGGTTGCTTTGTATTAGTACTGTATGTACAGTGACGAGGAAAAGTATATAGTTTTTATACTTTTAGCCAACTGCACAAAAAATTGTCATTGATTTATTTTTTTTATATGAATATTGGCATTTGGAATCTAAATTATGAGTACAATAAAAGTAAATAGAAATATGCTTTACTTATAATATATTTATACCAATGTTTTCATTGCCTCGTTTGGTCTAAAGGCTTTGAAGGACGCCGGATTTCACGAATCTGGGTTCAAAACCCGGGTCGAACCAATAAATAATATTTATTTTTTATATCCAGATATTCTCAGTAGCTGTTCGGAGACACGAAGTTGGCAGTATTACACTCTCGTGCCTCGGTAAGCACGTTAAGTCGTTCGTCCTTCATCGTTTTTTTTATAGAATAGGAAGGCGGACAAGCATATGGGCCACCTGGTGGTAAGCGATCACTAACGCCCATAGACATTGTCATTGTAAGAAATGTTAGCCATCGCTTACATCACCAATGCGCCACCAACCTTGAAAAAAGATGTTAGGTCCCTTGTGCCTGTAATTACACTGGCTCACTCAGCCTTCAAACCAGAACACAACAATACCAAGTACTGCTGTTTTGCGGTAGAATATCTGGTGAGTGGGTGGTACCTACCCAAACGAGCTTGCACAAAGCTCTACCTCTTATACTCTAACTTACTCTCTTATACTCTAACTCTGACTCTTTTAGACCTTGGCGGATTCGGATCAATAAGGATTTTTAAATAAAAGATATATTATTTTATCATTTCAAGAGCAAAGTCGCAATGTTATTAAACTAAAATTTCACACACTCTGTGCAAGCCCGGGTAGGTACCACCTACTCATATTCACATAATAAGTAACAAGCGAAGTAACATAGTTACCATGGTTGAAAGGACATTAGTGACGTAAGGGATGATCAATATTTATTGCAGTGCCAATTGATGGTGGTATCATAGCCAGTCGATTTTATATAAAAATCTCTTTATAAAAAAATTATTAATAGAAATTAAATTTATATAACAATCCCTTAGTCGCAAAGTTAAATGTGTTATTTAGTTTAATTGTGTATTAAGCCGGGTAAGCTGTTTATATAAAGCGGCTCTAGTGACCGTGCTGCGGTGAACCGACATTAAGGGAATATATTAGATTTCATTATGCTTTACTTCGTATTTAGTTTTTACAATTATTAATAATAAATGTATTGTATATATATAATAAATATATCATTTTTAATTAACTAATTGCTTTACTATTAAAAAAAGTTTGCGGGCTATGGCAAAACGTTTATACTTGTCCCAGGACAAACCGCTCTTCGACCAAGACAAATACCTACAATTAATTTATCTTAAAATATTAATATTCTAAAAATACCTCAAATGACATAAACTATACCTATGTGTGCGATTGTATGAGATTTTGCATGTGTGTGTGTGTGTGTGTGTGTCTGCTTGTCATCAGTTTGTCATTGTACATATGTGACAGAATTTCTTTCAACACAAACATCTTTCCTCGCTATGATTTTCTTTACCTAATACGAGATGAATCAAACCAAAATTAAGAATATGAATAGTTGGGCTTGAATCCGCACTCATATTTTAAGAAACTCCCCTATTCCCTTTCTTTTAAGGGAATACAAACGGAAACAGAACGGTATTTAACCCTTATACATACTATATTCAAGCTAAAATGTGTAAGCGGCTCGGACCACAGCTGAAACCAACGAGGGAAATACGGAAACCTCTATGAACGCCATATTTGCTCCGTTTTATGTGGACACATTCAGACCATGGGGACCAGAAACATAGTGACAGAAACGTGTTTAAACGTGTAGTGCCTTGAATACAAAAAAATCAACCACTTAAATTTAAAGTTAAAGACATATGATTAACTTAATGTAGGTAGGTAACTAATAATGAGCTTTCCTTTAGAAAACTCAAATAAAAAAGAAACAAAAAATGGGTAACGATCATGAAAAACGTCCAGGTTGCACCCCTTCAGACCTACCACCACGGGTAAATACTAATTGCCTCGTTGGTCTTGTGGCTAGATAACACCGAACATACCGAGATCATGGATTCAAACCTCAGATCAACGAAAAGATTCTTACGGTGTGCCATCATTCGATCCTGGAATACTATTTTAAAATTTACAATTTAACAATTTCTAGGATGTTGTAAAAACTAATACATCGAAAAGGAACACCTCAGACCCGAGAAGAACCGCTGAAAGCTTCTTAAAAATATGTTAACAATGCCTGTTTTTTAAGATACCCCCCTTCCAATTTAGCGCAACGCTTCTGTCAAGAGCTCAAAAGGAAACGAGGCTTTAGCAATGTAGTGTATTATTTACTGGCTTTTTTCATGCATTCCAACTATCAGTGGTACTTAACTGGTTTCGAACCTACTATCTTTGTCTCGATTTATTTAATTACCTCAATATCTATGTTTATTTTCATTATATACGATACAAAATATTATATAATTTTCTAAACGACTGTACTCGACAAATAAAATATATAATGCCAGAAAGTGGCTTGTTATATAGAATGAACATCAATATTTACCTTTTATATATAATACCATTGTATATTGTAAATCTGAGTGCTCATTATATTTAATTAATCCTGATATTTAATTTATTCTCTATAATGATTTACCTTACAGCTTTAAATATATATAAATAAAAATTAAAAATAGATATTGTACAAATCGTGACAGCGTGGAATAAATATATCAATAAAATAAGTTTACTAATACAAAGGATTAACATTATAACAAAACATCCATCAGCCCCGCGTTAGGCAAGTAGCCTGTCCTGTGGGTACCAAATACCAGACACAACCAGAACGCTTGCTTGTCACCATTCAAACGCTACGTTCATGTTCCATGAATGATGGCAAGAAACATTTAAAAAAAAAATTGTGACGACCTTTTTTAAGTGGCTGGAAAATGAGAATCTAGATCGATGATTCCGAGTACACCCGGACAAGCGCCATTGAATTGTCATCTGCTTAATTCGTGTTAGTAATTCATTTCATCTCATCAGGAAACCTGCATGTGGCGGATGAAAATCTGTCCCGTGTATCCTCAAAACCGCAGCAGCAGCTTAGTAGATTGAGCTGCAGAAACCTTTTAAAAAAAGAGTTGTGGCTGTTACTTAATTAATAAAAAAATAAAACAGTCACAAGTCAGTCCACGAGCGCTTATTTATTACACGAAATATTCTTAAAGAAACATACAAATGTGCAGGGAGACAAGCCAGTTCTCAGCTTGAGTAAGTGTGGAGCTTATTTCACCTCGCTACTCCAATGCGGGGGTTGGTGGACATTTCGCGAGGATGTTAGCCAGTGAGTTTCTATTTTGTTCTTACAGAATAGTTCTACTGTTGACTCTTACTTAATGTATGGCAGTTGTCAAAAGCCGCTATTGTTTCATCATGTCGTTTGATAGTCCGTTGGATTTAAATGATTTAGAAAATCTCTCAATGGACTATTTTAATCTTATTACAGCCTCCACGAACTTTTTTTCTATATATGTATATTAAAATGTCTTGTAATAAAACTAAAATAAATAATTATCATAATAACGCTAGAGGATAAAGTTTTAACGATCTACATCAATCTAGCCATTCGAGAAATAGGGAATAGTTCACTTAGTGGAAGGGCTTTGTGCAAGCCCTTCTAGATAGGTACCACACACTCATCAGATATTCTACATAGCAATACACATTGTTGTTTTCGGTTTGAAGGATAGGCCAGTAATTACAGGCACAAGGGACACAGCATCTTTTTTTTAACCTTCATTTTTTTGAGACTTTTGTCCTTTTGAACATGTTAGCCCCATCATATCTTAACCTATAACATAACATCTTCGTTCCCAAGGTTGGTCACGCATTGGTAATGTTTGGAATTGTTAATGTTTCTTACAGCGTACATTTTATTTGGGCGATGGTAACCACTTACCATCAGGAGGCCAGTTTGCCTACCTACCTCTTTTATAAAAAAAAAACATAACCTTTTTTTAAAAGTCGGTTAAATACCCATAATTATTATCAATTATCTGTGATCATAACCAGGTCAGCTGGTAAGGCTTCAAGGATCAGTTCTCGGAGCCCTTTTAATCAGGCTTACAGCTCACAACACCAAATCTAATTTCGGTAACACCGAGCGACTTACACAAAATGCGGTTTCCGCTGAGCAAACGGTTTAGTGATGGATATTTTTCTTTATATCGATTATATCGATAATATTTAAAATTCATCATAACTTAAGCAACAAAAGTTTTATCATTGTAAATGGAATTATAATTATGTTATTGATGTGATACATTCATATATATAATATATTGGCGCACCTTGCGAATAAAACCGACTCGTATGCCGCGACCGCAATGAGTATAATATATGCAATCACGCGTCTCCGTCACTCTTTACTCCCTTGGTCTTGAACAAAACCTTTGTGTTTTTATGTTAGCTGATTTTATATATTTCAGCTTATAAATATAAAAAAACATATAGGCGGGCACCAACTGGATGCAGACATCCAGTTGGTGCCCGCCACCTTCTTAAGGTCGTCGGTCCACCTGGCTAGAGGGCGCCCTACGCTGCGCTTGCCGATTTATGGTCTCCACTCTAGGACTTGTCTGCTCCGACGGCCATCGGTCCTACGACATACGTGACCAGCCCACTGCCACTTCAGCCTGCTAATTTTGCAAGCTATGTCGGTGACTCCGGTTCTTTTCCGGATAATCTCATTTCTGATCGTATCCTTCAAAGATACTTCGAGCATAGCTCGCTCCATAGCACGCTGAGCGACTTTGAATTTTTGGACTAGTCCCGCAGTTAGTGTCCACGTTTCGGCACCGTATGTCATGGCAGGTAAGACGCATCAGTTGAAGACTTTCGTCTTCAAACATTGCGGTATAGATGACTTGAGGACTTGACGAAGGTTGCCAAATGCTGCCCATCCCAAGCGAATTCTTCGGTCGGCTTCCTTCTCGAAGTTGTTCCTACCGACTTGTATTATCTGTCCTAGGTAGGTATATTCACTAACAACTTCGAGGTTTCCCCTCGAAGTATATCGGTCCCGGCACGACATACCTATTGAACATGACCTTGGTCTTGTCCAAGTTTATACCGAGACCGACACACCGGGAAGACTCGCCTAGGCTACAGTTTCGGGGATATTACATCTCCCTGTCTCACCCCTCAGCGCAGTTGGATCGCCTTCGTCTTACAGTCCTGGATGTGGACAGTCATTGTAGCGGTGTTGTACAGACAACTCATTACCTCGACATATCTCCAATCGATATGACATCTCTGCAATGAGTCCAGCACTGCCCAGGTTTCGATGGAGTCGAAGGCTTTCTCGTAGTCCACAAATGCCATACACAGCGGCTGATTGTACTCTTCGGTCTTCTGCACAATCTGCCGAACAGTATGGATATGGTCCACGGTGCTGTAGCCTGATCGAAAGCCGGCTTGCTCTGGGGGTGGAGCTCGTCAAGTCGTCTGGCGAGACGGTTCGAGACGACTCTTGAGAACAGCTTATACACGTGACTCATGAGGGAGATTGGTCTGTAGTTTTTCAAGAGGGTTTTATCACCTTTCTTGAAAAACAGTACCACCTCACTCCCGCTCCACGTTTCCAGTGTCTCGCCATGTTGGATGACGGAATTAAAGAGGCTTGCTAGCTCTTTCAGGACCGGAGTCCCGCCTGCCTTAAGCAACTCTGTTGTGATTCCGTCATCTCCCGGAGCTTTGTTGTTTTTAAGCTGTTCTAGAGCCACCCTAATCTCGCCTTGGTCAACGACCGGGACCTTCTCGGATAAAATAAAATTAATAAAGCAGTTAATATTGCTACCATTACTAAAAGAATATTTAACAGAGAAATTTAAAGTCCCACAGTTATATCCTACCCAATGAAATTGCTTTGTATACTTTAGTCAAAAGAAAATTTAATTATATTGTCAAATAATACCAAAACAGAGATCAATATTTAAGCAAAGGAAGCAAAATTGCTAATACTTATTTATTATTACTATTAGATTTTATATGTAATAATAATAATGTCCTCCAGACCGATTTCATATTGAGATATTATAGTGCACAATTGTGTGCGCAAACACAGGTGCACTCGCTATTCCCTAATTCTCATAATCAGATGGGACGGCAATCCGACACGACCGAAGAGAGTTCAGGCGCAGGACCAACGGCTTTACGTGCTTTGCGAGGCACGGGAGTGTATACACTTTCAACTTCCAGACTTCGAGCTGCTACTGAGAATTTTCAGACAAAAAACCCAATAGTTTAACATATCTCCTAAGGTGACTGACTGGTTTCAGTGTTACTTGCGAGGGCGTCGGCAGCGAGTATACACTAATGGTCGTAACTCAGACTGGTGTATGCTAAGCGCTGGCGTCCCGCAAGGTGGCGTGTTGCCTCCTTTATTATTTTCTATATTCATTTCCTCTGTGGCGAACGCGACACTTACCAGATCCCTACAACCTATATAATTTATATAAATAAAACATTATATATATAATCATATAATATCGTATATATTTTTCATACATAAAATAATAAATGTAACATAAATACAAATATTACTATAACATATGTACATATAACTGTGCTATATATACTATAATACTTTATATACTTATATAATATATATAATAAATACATATTATATATTATAACATATACATGTAATACACAATATAAATATTAACACTTTAAAATCATATAAATAATTAAAATAAAATATAATAATTTATGTAATGTCGGAAGGCAGTCGCCGCGCGATCGTATAATAGAAATGTCTATTCTTTGATTATATACCGTTACTTTAAACAAAGAAACGTAAGCGCATCGGCTCAGCAGTCGGCCGCCTTCCGCCAACCAGTCGAATCCTAGATCTCGTACTGAACGCACGTCGCTTCTCGCTTGTAATTTGCTACACGATTTTGCACCTTAAGTCTTTGTAATAAGTCATACTTCCTTCTTGCATCTAAACTTATCTTCATACTTCGTTCTTCTCATTCTACTCTGTGCTGTGCCTATCTTTGTGTTTATTATTTCTACAAGAAATAAATTAGTAGTGGAAGAAACTTTGTTTTAATCAAACCTCATCTACAACATCATTCACAACTCCGCTACACCTCTATCACTTATCACATTTCCTTCTCTCTACCACTTGTACGCAGATGATCTCCAAATATATTCACAAACTCAATTTAGCGGGCTCTCGGACACCATTGATTTAATAAACGAAGATTTGATGCACATAAGTCAATGGAGTAAATCTTATGGTCTGAGAGTTAATCCCACTAAAACAAAGGTGATTATCATTGGTAGCCCGAGACTTATTTCACGGATTGAGTGGAAACAATTACCACCCGTCCTTTTTGATGGCGTCTGCATACCAATCTGTGAAACAGCAAAAAATCTCGGCGTTATCTTTGATAGGCACCTTTCTTGGACACCTCAAATAAATGAGGTTAGTAAAAAAATATTCTTTTCCATTGGCTCACTGAGAAGATTGAAAAACTTTCTACCCATTCCAACTTAAGTTACGCTAGCACAATCTCTCCTTCTACCGATTCTTGACTATGCTGACACTTGTTACACTAACTTAAGTGAGGAGCAATTAAACAAACTTGAGCGATTACAAAACCTATGTATACGGTTCATATTTGGTTTGCGCAAATATGATCATGTTTCCGAATTTCACCAAAAACTCAAGTGGCTCCCTATTCGCCTTCGCAGGAATACTCACATTTTATCTCTTTTCTATTCTATTCTTTTTAATCCAGCGACACCCTTCTATCTTAAAGAGCGTTTCACTCTCCTAAGGGAGACTCATAAGCGCGCTCTTCGCTCGAATGAAAATTTAATTCTCTCCATTCCTTCTCACTCTTCTTCCTACTATTCTAAGTCCTTCACAGTTGAAGCTTCTCGACTTTGGAACTCATTATCCTTAGCTACAAGGCGCGCACAGTCATTGGCCGTTTTTAAAAGTATGGTTAAGGACTTTTACTTGTCGCATTATTAATACTAAGCAGTCGTTGTCGTTGTTAATTTTTTGTTTTGTTATATCTCCTATTTTTATTATATATATATTATGTATTGTAATAAATAAATATAGTGTATATATATATATATATATATATATATATATATATATATATATATATATATATATATATATATTATTTATAATAGTAGTGTAGTATATATATGTATGTATGTATTATGTATATAGTAGTGTATGTAGTGTATAGGTAAACTGGCTTGTACCCTTCCCATTTATAAATATTATGATCCTCTGCCCAAAGGTTGCCTGGAAGAGATCGCTGCTTAGCGATAAGGCCGCCTGTTGCACCTCATGCAACTTTTTTTTTTTTTTTAAACTGTAATTTTTAGTTTTAAGTTTGGGTGCAATAAAGTGTCAAAATAAATAAATAAATAGTTTTTATTGGCCCGACCTGGGAATTGAACCCAGGACCTTCCCGGGTATACGACCTTACATCAAGCCACTAGACCAACGAGGCAGTTAGTTAATTTACATATAAATCAAATTGTACATAAGCAACATTGTTTTTAAGAAAAGTAAAATAAACAAAAGATTATAAAATCAACTAAAACAATATGATAACAACATAATAGTTATTATGTCATGGTGTGTTACACACACTTTTCACAGCAAGACATAACGAGCATATTGATTACGTCATACGCACACGAACACATATTAATGTGTGAAAATCATTTAATCGCATACACAAAGACAACTGACAAAGACATATGTGTAAAATTTATTATTATTACAAAAGGTAATTACACAATTATTATTATTACAAAAGATAACCATGTCAATTTTTTTAAACCAAATTTAATAGTCGCTCCCGATTTCTTTATTTTATTCCGTTTTCTTTATCATCTTACTTTCTCGTTAGGTAAAGGGAAAATACTTCCTTCTCACAAAAAAAGATTGGAATTTTTCAAAATTCTTTCACTAAGTGATCGGAGGGATTTGTTGGATTTAAAATTTCTTTATAAAACACTTAACAACAACTATGATAACTCGTTTTTTATATCAAAAATTAAATTGAATGTTCCCATTAGATATCCACGTAAACCAATAACACCATTAGTAAGACCTTTCCGCAAAACTGTTTTAGGAAGCAATTCACCTGTATCTCGCTTATGTGGGATTTTGAATGAGCACAGTGCTGTTTTAGACCCTTTTGGAGACTCATCAAACAAGTTTCACAAAAAAATATTGTCAAAATTGTCAGCTAACTAATTTATTTTGTTTATATTTGTATTTTATTATTTTACTATTATTGTAAATTCTTGTCATTTTTAACCTTGATTTACTAACAATTAATTATTTATAAGTTTGTCATCTCCAACTTTATCTTTGCAAGTGGTATTCACCTTAATAGGTAATGCATTTAGTTTTAAGTTGTATTAAAATTGTATACCTTTGTACGTGTTGATGTATTTACCACTGGTGAATCTTAAATAAATAAATAAATAAATTCCCACCCGACGCAAAGCTGTCCATAATGCAGGCCGCATTTCCACGCTGTACGGCAATGGACAACCTCTGTGCCAAGTAGGACCCGGAGCGACTGTCATATGTGTAACATATATGTAATGCTTGAAAATAAAAATAAAAACACTTGTATGATCGATACTTGGTTTACCAAAGTAAGTAAAGTTGTGAGCAAAGAAAAAACAAAAATGTTATACTTTATAACCATACAGTAACAGCCTGTGAATATCCCACTACTGGGTTAAGGCCTCCTCCTTTTTGAGGCGAAGGTTTGGAGCTTATTCCACAACGCTGCTCCAATACGGGCTGGTGAAATACTCATGTGGCAGAATTTCAGTGCAATTAGACACATGCAGGTTTCCTCATGATATTTTTCTTCAAGCGCGAGATGAATTATAAACACAAATTAAGAACATGAAAATTAGTGGTGCTTGCCCGGGTTTGAACCCACGATCATTGGTTAAGATTCCCGCGTTCTAACCACTGGGCCACCTCGGCCTATTCAATTACTCAATTTAATTGTATTTATTCAAGCGAGCTTTACAATAAAGCGTTTTTGAATCGTTTATATTTCATCTCTATCACTTTTTACTTATATCATATTTCAAATCTTAATTTATTTTTTTATTATATTAAACTATATGAATATAAAACTAAATAGTTTCTTTGTTTAAATGCGCTTATCTCAGAAACCTCATCTTTTGCGTTAGCTTAATTAAGAAATATTATAGACTATAATAATTATAAAATCTCAGTACGACATTTAACGCGTATGAAATCCCCTGGAGCAGCGAGTGACATATAAAATCCGAGTGGAATTTTTAAAATAATTTGAATATCGATAAGATTATTCATGTCCCCTCACTACTATCAATGTGAGTGCCCGTCGCAGCTTCCGAAGCGTTGAGTTGGAATTTGACGAAATAAACCAATATTACGTGAATCCTGCCTCAATATTGCCTATAAGAAACTACTTCATACATTTCGCTGCACAAGCGCCCACCTTTTTCATACATAGGTCAGTTATATGGTCGTGGAACAGTATTTATGAGTATTCAAACTGTCTCGTAGGTCTAGTGGATGGATTACAAACTTTTCGATCTCTGTCAATAAATTCCATGTTCGTCACACTAGTATGCGCAAGCGATCCTATAACGCTCCTCGTTAAGGAGGAGAAGATACCGTTGGTTTATTAGTAGGTATTCCAACGTTCAGGGCGCAATAGGCACACGGCAAGTCCCACATACCCCCCCCCTTTTCACGTGAGGGAAACGCGTAACGCTTTTTTCCAGGTATAAAAGGAGGGGTTATATGTTTAGAAAGATAAATCAGCTGATTGTAAGTGGTCACAGCTGCACATAACCATTCGCGTTGTAAGAAATATTACACCACCACCAACCAACCAACCTTGGGAACTAAGATGTTATGTCCCTTGTGCCTGTAGTTACTGGCTCACTCACTCCAACTGGAACATAACTATTAATAACGACACAATGAAACGCAAGTTCCATTAGGACAGGATATCTTATACAGGATTTTTATATATAATAATTGCTTATCTTTTGTTTGTTTAGATAAATAATTAGTGTAATGTTACAGGATAACAGAAGATAATCAAAGAAATGATTACAATTAAAAGCCAATCGTAAAAGGACTTTTCAGGACTCAGCGGCTAAAATACGTGAATCTTGACGGTTTCAAACCCGGACAAGTACCAAGTGCTTCATTTGTTTTTTTTTTTTTTAATTCATCTCTTTCTCGGTGGTTAAAGAAAACATCGGGATGAAACCTGCATGTGTGTAATTTGTGAAATTCTGCTGCATATATATCCATCAACCCTCATTAGGGCGGCATGGTGGAATAAACTCCAAACCTTCTCACATTAACAGGCTGTTAATTTTTACTTCAATAGTATTTATATACAATAAAATATGCATTTTATATAAAGATATTATTTCGAAAGCACAGACATTTCTCTTTTATTTACTTCATCTGGTATATAACTGTGGCGAATGTCCCATAAATTTAAAGTAGCATGCAGTTAAGACACGGTAAGTATTAAAATCTATTGTCTAGGTTCTAGAGAGAAAATACGACATAAGAGTACACACCTTTATTTAAATGAAATTTATTGTAAGCTATTTTATTAATACAATGCGTATAACATAGTGTTATTGTTATTGTAACTAGCCGAGATGGCCCAGTGGTCAGGACGCGGGAATCTTAACCGATGATCTTGGGTTCAAATCCGGGCAAGCACCACTGAATTTTTATGTGCCTAATTTGTGTTTATAATTTCATACTTGACGGTGAAGGTAAACATCGCGAGGAAACCTGCATGTGCATAATTTCACTGAAATTCTGCTACATGTGTATTGCACCAAACCGCGCTGGAGCAGCCTGGTGGAATAAGCTTCAAACCTTCTCCTCAAAAAGGGAGAGGAGGCCTTTAGCCCAGCAATGGGACAGGCTGTAACACATATAGGGAAGAAGAGAACGGGCATGAGTGCATAAGAGAGCATCGTGTCACTTGACGTCACGGCTTACAAATCGGTCTTACCCCTACGCGCCAATTGAATTTTCATATTAAAAAAAAAAAACATTAAAGAATCTCATCTCAAAAAGACGACGTCATATGAATAACAGAATAAAATAGAGCGAAACATAATATGGTGCTACACTTACTAACGTGTTTCATAAAAGACAAATCAGAGTGTATGGATTTACTATTATTTTTTCTTATTATGATACAAGAATAATAAATTAAGAATAATTACTACGCATACCTGTCACTTGTTGATTCGTGATTAATATATAATAAACGTATTTTCTTCTTTACAAGTTTTAATTTAACAGTTTTTAAAAAGGTAAACCCTTTTTTTACGCTGGAAAAACGCGTTACGCGTTTCCCCCACGGGAACAGTGGGGGGTATGTGGGGCTCGCCGTCCAAGGGGCCGAGTGCGCCCCGAACATTGGAATACCCACTAAAAAACCAGCGGTACGCCTTCCGTCTTAACGAGGAGCGCTACGGAATCGCCTTCGCATGCTACCGTGACGCTCTAAGATTTAACTTAAACCCTATATCAATATATGTCTCACAAAAAAACCGAATGGAGTTTTCGAGGATGCTATATAGTTAAATATTCATTCAAAGTTTATAAACAGTCAGACAAAAACAGTTTATAATCGCTCGGTAAAAGCGAGTTACTACTTACGCCTCATTTGGCTGAGGTAACAGAATTACGAGCTGACAAATAGACAGACATTATACGTAAGTCCCCTTAATGGGGACAGTTTACCCCCTAATGGTATTTTTTTCTACGGAGATTGATGTCACCCTTTATTCTTTTTCGGATACTGTTCGATATGGCAAGCTGAGATATAAATATAAATAACATAATATAACAAGGGACATAACATCTTCGCCAAGGTTGGTGGCGCATTGGCTTTTTAAGGAAACCATTCCTGAGGATATTTCTTACATCGTTAATACCTGTGGGCGGTGGTGACCACTTAACATGATGGCTCAATTACCCGTGTGCCTACATATTTATAAAAAAAAAAAGTTTTGTTTCTATCTCTCTGGTGGTTGATTTTTGGCAAACAGCAATACGTATAGTATAGTAAAAATCGTGTTTAAAGGTTAAGTGAGCCAGTGTAACTACATTAAGGCCGACTTCCCATTCTACCTAATTCAATAAAAAATACACAGGGGGATACACAAGTGGCAGATTATCTGACAAATGCAGATTCGGTCACGATGTCGTCCGAAAAAAAATACACTCCAATAAAATCCACAATCTCGACTATATACTTGATTAAAACCATTAATAGGATTTTAATTACAAAACAGGTTTTCAAATAGTTATAATTCAACCAGCACCTGTATACTAAAGCTATAATACAGCGCTGCAGTCGTACCGCTACCTCATCAGTCCCTGTGACGTTGAAATACGTCACGAGACAGTGTAATGCGAGATGAAAACAATTTAATACACGCCTTATCGTATTCAACCCTTACTTTTTATGTTTACTTGTTCTTATAATGTGATTAACAATTGGTCTTTGGGTATTACACTTTCCAATGCTTAAATATTAAATTTAAAAATTTATATATAAATATGAAACTGAAAAACTTAATCTATATATATAATAAAATAAATTTTGTTTTATAAACTTAAAGGGTCCGTAGCTACTAAGTGAGCCGGTGAAGGCAGAGTGCCGGTCTACTTCCCTGCCATCAGATATATTGAAGCGTAAAAAAGCAGTGGCGGTAGAGTTGTGTTCCGGTTTGAAGGATGAGTGAGCCAGTGTAATTACAGGCACAAGGGACATAACATCTTAGTTCCCAAGGTTGGTGGCGCATTGGTGATGTAAGCGATGGTTAACATTTCTTACAATACCAATGTCTAAGGGCGTTGGTGACCATGCTCGTCCGCCTTCCTTTACTGTAAAAAAAAGCAATTATGTATGGTAAAGTAATGTCAAATATGTCAAAAAAATCTATATACATAAAAGTATGACTGACGACTGACTGACATATCAACGCACAGTCCAAACTACTGAGGCTGGAATGTTCACATACAGGTCCCTTTCACATAGAAGATCCCTTCACCATCAGTCATTACCCACATTGATCGCATTTTGATCAGACAGTCAGATCAAAATACACACGCGAACGAATGCGGGCAACAGCTGATATAATAATCAATATAATAAAGACCTTAATACTATCTGGACAAGATCTTAATTCCCAAAGTGTGTTATATAAAAAAAAAACATTATATAAATTTGACTGACAAACTTTTTTTTTTAATAATGTATATACAGACGAATATACTGAGTGGAGTATATAATCATACTCTAATCAAATTTATTTATACATCAATGTAATAATCAATAGGATAAAATACTATCAAACGATTTTGATTGATGTTCGCGTGATCCAAAGACAGCCTCTGACAACCGGGTTAATGTCATGTTCTTTGAAAGCCAGTGATGGCGGTGATCACTTGTGACTTACACATGCCAATGCCTTGAACTTATAAAATATATAATTATAAAAAAAAAAAATCTAGTATAAAATCATTTTCAAAAGCAAGCTTTTATATGCAAAACTTCGTTGATCGTTGAGGAACTCCTTCATGTCCAATCCTAGTTACAGAATCAGGTCAATCTTACTATAAAAATACATTGTCATGAACTGAACTGACATGTGAAACTTCAACTCCGTAGGAAGTTTTTCTAATTCAGTTTACAATATTTGATCTTGAAATAACAAACAAATATTGCAAGTTATCACACAATCGCACATGGAAATTGGCGCTTTAAGAAATGTCAATCATCATGATCATGATGAGCCACTAACTTTGATAACTAAGATATTATGCCCTTGTATAAGTTACGCTGGCTGACTCACCCTTCGAACCGGAACATAACCAAGTATTGCTGTTTAGTACTTACTATGTAATGAGTGTATGCTACCTATTCAGACGATCTGGCAGAGCTTGCACAAAGCCCTACCACCAAGTAAAAATCTTTGTTACATGAACGAAAAGAAAAAGGAATAATTAATTGCGCATTACCTTTACTCATTAATTAAAATATAAGTCTTTCCTTATTCATATAGTTAAGAAGGCGATTAGCTAAATAATGCTGTCTTATTCTTTTGCATGTCAAATCAATAATGAAAGAAAGAGATAAATCTGTGTTTAAATAAACAGCAGCGGGTGCTTATAAGTAATGCTCACTGAATATTTATTTATTAACAATTAATCAATGTCAAATATTAAATCGGAATGGCAATCAAACCGAGTTACGTAATCAAACTCATCTGTTTACCGAAGTTTTATCTACAACTTCGAAATCTCCGAAATCCGAAAATCGATTCGATGTATCTTTTATTATGATAAAAACGTACTCAGCTTAGAGTGATGTAATGAGTATACGATGAATAGTTTTTAATTAATTTTATATACAAAAAAGTAGACATAAATTTAAATGACCTAAAATATTATTTTACACGCACAAATTAAAATTAATCAAAACGAAATACCACTCATCAAGAGATCTCCTAAACCATCCGCCCGATTCACTTGAAATTTCTCACCGTTACGACATAGACGCTCACTAAAAACGGATTTCAAGCAAATCCTATTCAAAATACATTTTCCTTCTTATCTACCCGGGCGAAGCCGGGACGATTAACTAGTAAAAAATATAGCTTCTAAATTCTATTTTAGTCAAGTAGTCAACCAATGATTTATCCCCATTTTACATAATGTCCTCCAAACCGATTTTGGCCACGGCAGCCAATCTCAAGCGAGATTAGCCAACTACGCAGGAAATATTACAGTGGACAAATGTATGCGCAAACATAGGTGCTCTCTCTATTCCCTAACTCTTACAATCCGACACGACCGGAAAGATTTTAGGCGTAGGACAAACGGCTTTACGTGCTTTACGAGGCACTTCCAACTTCCAGACTCCGAGCTGCTACTGAGAATTTTCTGACAGAAAAACCCTATAACTTTTTATTGGCCCGACCTGGGAATTGAACCCAGGACTTCCGTTCTGCGGCCTTACATCAATCCACTAGACCAACGAGGCAGTCAATTTTACATAATAACGGAACATAAGCTATATTCTACCATCATTAGTAACCTCTACCAAAGTAATATATTTGATTTTCTGTATTTCTCACTCCATACTACTTGCGAAACACGGCTCTAATTCGCTTATTATATAGACCTCTATATACGACCTTTGTCCTTATTTACGGAGCACAAAATCATAATATTTACTGCATTGTGCATGCATGACATTACATACGTGTGATATATGCCGGAAATGCATATATTAAGTGCTTTGTATGCCGCGCTTGCCTCGTACAAATGGACTTATTCTGGTATATAGCCAATATATATATTTTTTATGAAACGACAGACGGATTTTCCAACATCGGTTGTTTAAGTAATATTAATCATTCGTTACATCGCCACCTTAGGAATTAAGATGTTAAATTAATTTACAGTAACAGTAACAGCCTGTGAATGTCCCACAGCTGGGACATTCACAGGCTGTTAAGCTGCTAAAGGCCTCCTCTCCCTTTTTTGAGAAGGTTTGGAGCTTATTCTACCACGCTGCTCCAGTGTGGGTTGTTGAAATACACATGTGGTAGAATTTCAGTGAAATTAGACACATGCAGGTTTCCTCACGATGTTTTCCTTCACCATCAAGCGCGAGATGAATTATAATCACAAATTAAGCACATGAAAATTAAGCGGTACTTGCCCGGGTTTTAACCCACGATCATCGGTTAAAATTGAGGCATTCTAATCACTTAAATTAAAAAAAAAAATTACTATTAAAATGTCCGTTGTGCCTGTAGTTACACAGTTACACACAGGTTCTAAACGAAACGCAATAAAATTAAGTATTGCTGTTTAGCGATAAAATATTTGATAAACGGGTGCTAGTTATCCAGAGGGGCTTGCACAGTCTTTTAACTGTAGTGTAATAAGTAGTATGTAAGTCAGATGGCGTATAAATATTAAGATCGTTGCACTAATTAGTCATTAATAAATCATCTTCTACCAAATACACTGAGGGGTCTTATGTTATTGAAACGAGTGTATTTGGTAATTAATTTATATCTGTATATATATTAATTTGCATCTTTAGTATATACAAACGAAATAACAAATTTTGATGGTATTATGTATTTTTAATTTCGTAGAAAAAATGATATTTCGTTTATTAATATCATCGATCAAAATTATTGTATTTTAAAATAAAATACTAAAGGAATAAATTATATAATTATATTTAAATATAACCGTATTATATATCACGTATTAAGCTTAATAAACAAAAAGTCGATGTCGTTATAAACAATTTTAAAAAGGATCTCGTCCCAGAATAAGCATCTTTCATGGATTTGCTCAAGTTTAAAGTTATTACCGGGTTAAATAGGCGTGCACAGCGAACGGGGCCTTATTACTTTGACGCTAAGAGCGAAATTCTCACTTAACACTTAACTCGCTCGAATTCGCAACTTCTGAGCCGTGTTAAAAATGTTTGTGCAAACTTTTGTGGATTTGCGCATTTAAATATACACCGTCTTATATTCAATCGTTTGACGATTCTGTTTTTGCACTTACCAAGATTTCCTTATAAAAATGAACTGGGAATTTAATCTAACCATTCCTGAAGGTAATGAATGTGAAGTGAGTTTGTTTGTTACGCGTTCAACTACTCAGCTGATGATCATGGTTGTTTTGGATAGAAAAGAACACAGGGTATGTAATACAAGCGGGTGAAGCAGCGTGCTGAAACCAGTTGGTTATCCAGGAACAACGATATAACACTAGCTACTGGAGGTAGAGCTTTGCTCAAGCTCGTCTGGGTAGGTACCACCCACTCATCAGATATTCTACCGCAAAACAGCAGTACTTGGTATTGTTGTGTTCCGGTTTGAAGGGTGAGTGAGCCAGTGTAATTATAGGCACAAGGAACCTACCATCTTAAGTCCCAAGGTTGGTGGAGCCTTGGTGATGTAAGCGATGGTTATCATTTCTTACTATGCCAATATTTATGAGTGCTGGTCACCACTTACCATCAGGCAGCCCATATGCTCGTCCGCCATCCTATTCAATAAAAAAAAATTTAACTTGGATAACTCTTTTTTATGACTGTTTCTTTATAGATACGTAATTTATTTGATTTATATTCTCTGAAGTTCTTTGTTTTAAAACCACATGGTACTTGATATTTTTGGCTATCAATACCAGTTCAGTACGTAGATTATAACATCTACTTCGGAATAATGTTTACCATATTATTCAAAAAAAAACAAAATGAAATTGTTGGAGGAGGCCTATACCCTCGCAGCCAGACCGTCTGCCACCGTGGCGAAGACGGTCATCGCAGTTTTTAGTAGGTAATAATAATAATAATAATATCGTGGGACATTTTTCACACACGGCCATCTGATCCCAAATTAAGCTTGTACAAAGCTTGTGCTATGGAAACCAGACAACTGATATACTACATATACTACTTTTCTTTTTGTAAATACATACTTATATAGATAGGTGATCTTCGTGTTTCTTAAGAATAGTTACTTTGTTCATATGTCTGCACAATTATACGACTAACACTATTACTCAACAGGTCCAGTCCGTCTTGAGTGAAAATAGAAAATAGAAATATATTGTTCTGGTTATCTGTATAGTATTAAAGACTTTCTCGTACTCGTCATCAATAAACGCTTCAAAATTTGAATTCGAATGATCTCATATCATATATGTATCACGCCAGAAAACGAAAAAAAAATAGAAATAAAAACAAATTGTTGTGTAGTAATCAACACACATTACGGAAGAAATTTATAGAACATCGATAATTGTGTAAGTTTCTGAGGGCCTGTAATCTGTGACCCATTTCAGCCCTAGATCCCTTGATACGTAAAAACAATTTAGGGGTTGATAAAAATCTCATTTCCAAACATCAGGTGAACGTTAGGGGTTGTGAACTTAAACACATGGGGACGTGTCAGGTGGTACTCTCTCCGCTCCGTTCATATTTAAATTATTGTTTATTTGATACTGTTTACTTTGAATTATATATACTGGATCTGTCTATGTACTTAGTGTTTGAAAATCCTGGCTGAGATAGTCAAGGATTTCCAGGTCAAGTATCTCGTGCCATGGATTTGCAAAAGACAGTATTTATCTTTTGCAAATCATATCGTCTCATATCGTTCTATTATGCCAAGTCATGCCTCCTCACTTTTGCCACTCTCTATTTTCTTGTGTGCAGCTTATTCTTCTTCTTCTTTTATTTTATTTTATTTGTTTAATAACCATTAATTCAATAACCACCAATTTTGATGTCTCACAAATCCTGGATGTTCATTTAACACATTTTTTTTTAAATAAATTACTACCGTTATTAATAAAACGTTGTTCCAATTTGACTTTGAAATTTAATCCGATTAAATATTATATTTTTGTTTTATTATTAGTACGACATCTAGATGTTTTATATTCTGCGTTATACGAAGTTATGCGAGGGCACGTTTAACCTCTAAACTGCTTAGTTACTTTTACGAGGCACCTTAGCTGCTATTTTTATGCGATTTTGTATAGCGTGTGGCCTCACACGTCTCTTGTTGTGGTACGATATACACTTATTCGCAAAACTTATTTATTATTTTGGGGTACGGACGGTTTCTATATACATTTATTGTTAAATAAGATTTTGATATAACTATTGTATTATACATAAGGTTGTGGAGTAGAAACTTCGATATTACGATTCTTTCATCAAATAATAATAATATCCTGGGACTTCATTCACACACGGCCATCTGATCCTAAACTAAGCAGAGCTTGTGCTATGGAAATCAGACAACCGATATACTATATATACTACTTTTCTTTTGTAAGTACATACTTATATACCTGGCCTCCAAAAAAATCGACCCACCTACATTTTTTGTAAAAAAGCTATCGTATGGTTTTAAACTACCACATATTTATATTTTTAAGATTGATAATGAAAAAATGCAATTGTAGGATTGTACAAAAACAGAAATAGTGCGCAAAAAATAGGTTTTTAGGTAAATATGTGACAAAACACGAAAACACAAAATTTTACGCAATTTTATTTTTTTGTGTACAAAACGATTATGCCGTTTGTTTTTAAATTTGGGTGCCTAAATCTTACTTTAATAGGGAGTGTTTCCTCCTCTTGACCTAATCACTGCCTGCACACGCCTATTAAGTGACCTGATTAGCTTTTTAATGTCTTCCTGTGGGGTCCGTTGCCATTCTTCAGTTAGGGCAGCTTCCAGTTGATTCAGGGTTTCTGGAATTGGATTTCGTGCTCGAACCGTACGTTTTAGCTGGTCCCAGAGGTGCTCTATCGGGTTTAAGTCCGGACTATTGGCTGGCCACTGCATAACTGGAATTTCGACTTCCCTGAAATAGTCTTTAACAATTCTAGCGACGTGAGGTCGTGCGTTGTCGTGCATAAGTTGGAAATTATCCACAAAATATACACCGTAAGGCATCACATGAGGCTCCAGAATGTCCGTTATGTAAGTTTCAGCATTAACAGCACGATTACGAAAAAAACCCAGCTCTGTGCGTCCCGTCAAAGAAATACCTCCCCAAAACATTGTAGAGCCTCCACCAAATCGGACTGTTTCTCGAATGCAACACTGAGAGTAGCGTTCTCCTGGCCTTCGCATGACGTTACGTCGTCCATCAGAGCCTACTAGAGACATTCGGCTTTCATCACTGAACAATACTGTCTCCCATTGGTCCAGTGTCCAATCGACGTGCTGCCTAGCAAATTGTAGTCTTGCTTGTCGATGGGATGCTGTGAGTTTTGGTCCTGTTGCTGGCTTGTGAGGGGTTAAGTTTTACTCTCGAAGTCTTCTTCTTACAGTATTTTCACTCACAGACACTCCACGACTTTCTCGGAGTCTACCTTGAACGTCAACAGCCGAAAGATGTCGGTTTCTTAAAGACGTCAAACCAATAAAACGGTCATCGGTCGGATTTGTGACACGCCCCCTGCCAGATCCTGGTCTCCGGCGATACTCCTCAGTCTCCAAGTAGCGTTTGTACACTCTTCGCACCGCTGAACGACTTAATTTTAGTGTTCTAGCCACATTTCGCTAACTTAACCCCTCATGAATAAGAGCTACGACTTGAGCAGCTTCTGCTTCAGTAGTATCCATTTTTTATGTTTAAACTTATTAAAATTATTGTTTCAACAAAGTTTCATACACTTAATCAACAATAAACATCGAACCGAGATGACTCCGCGTTAAGAACTGGAAATAAACTAACCATGCACTTTGTGCACAAAGTAACGTTTTCTTATCAATACTTTAAAAATATTCCAAATATCCTCAATAACACTTACAACTCCTCCAAATCAATATCAAGTGGGTAATAAAATGTTAAATGTATGTCCCATAAGTAAAACAATCCACCTAGGTCGTCGCATAGTTAAGATAACAACTTTGTAAGTAAAAAAATACGGGTGGGTCGATTTTTTTGGCGGCCAGGTAGATAATTACACCCAGACTCAGGACAAACAGACACGTTCATGCACACAAATGTCTGTCCTGGGTGGGAATCGAAACCACGACCCTTCGGCGTGAAAGGCAAGTATCTACCAACCACGCCAAGCGGCCCGTCAAATAACCAGTACGTGATGGAGCTTTTGGACTAAATTGTGGTGCACTTCAAAATATTATCCGAGATCGTTGGCAACTGAATACTACTAAGCTTAGAAGTAAGCTGTTCACAGTTATATTTTAATGGCATATAGTTTGTACACATAACCTCTACTGCTTTATTATGTGCATACATAACGAATATACAATTATCTTTAAATAAAGATAATTTTTTTAACTTCTGATTTCAATGAAACAAAGCTTACATCACCAATGCGCCACCAACCTTGAAACTAGGATGTTATGTCCCTTGTGCCTGTAATTACACTGACTCACTCACCCTTCTAATCGGTACACAACAATTGGTGTACTGCTGTTTTGCGGTAGAATATCTGATGAGTGGGTGGTACCTACCCAGACGAGCTTGCACGAAGCCTTACCACCATTAACCACCTATCCACTAACTCGGTCTTACTTTATAAACTTAGTGGCTGTTTAGTTAATTGCTGATTCCGTTCTTTCTGGCATTAATGATTTGACATTCGAAATAAGAAAACAGAATTGTTCAACTAATTATATACAGCCTTATTGCTTCATTAAACAATAGGCTGTATATGTTTTGGAGAATATCTCCAATAATATGAAAATGATAATACAACTTCATAAAATAAATCTCGATCTACTTTATCTCAATCTTCTATGGCCATTGTGCTAATTGGAATTGTGTGCCATATTATTTCTATTTATTTTAGGGAAGTAAATGAGCAAATGATGATGAATTTGGTAAGTGGTCACGTTCGCCTACATACACTAACAATGGCAAGTGTCACTTCTTACTTGCATAGTATTTTTAACTGTTTGTTCCAATAAACACACAAAATGCATACAGCCCAAAACGATGAATCTAGATTTTGTTTCAACCAATATTAACAACAAGTTAGATTTGAATTTGCGTTTTAAATAGCCCATTTATTGATAAAGATTATGTAGGCTGCGAACAATGGTCGATAATATTATATTTATGATTATTAGACTTTGTTATTTTATTTAAAATAAATTGAAAAATTTAAGGAAATTTCCTTGGACGCGATGATTGTGAAACTTATTTTGACGAATGTAACTTAATTATAATACATTCAGTACCAAGAAGTGGAACATATTTTTAAACACATCGTATTTGTCTTTAAACAATAGAACACCAAATCATAATATAAATTGTTTTTATAATTACATACAACAATCATAAGTCAAGCAAATAATAAATTAATTGCTTTACTTTTCTGTCAAACAAAATGGCGGCTTAAATTACCGCACGTCTTTTTTTTAACAACTGTTATAGAGATCAAGGAATCTCTTAAAATTCCTACCTAACTATAATTTTTTACAATAATTTCCGAACGAATTCGTAACATTCGATTAAAAAAATATATAAGCTGATGATTTTATCCTCGTCATGGATACAACACGTTTTTCATTAAACGTAATCTTTAAATAAACGTCTTGATCAGATAACGGTTGTCTCGCGTTAAGCCCAAGACGCGAGTGGATAATCTATCTATTATAATTCTCATCAATATATAGAGTACTAGTGTTCGCTTCGTTCGCATTTTATATAAGGAGATTGTTTTAAAAAGTACCATATGTCCTTCCTCGGTATTCGAGCTTCTTACAAAACTTCATCAAAATCGGTTTAGTGTTTTAGCCGTGAAAGCATAACAGACAGACAGTATTACTTTCGCTGTATTATTTTAACATGCAATTTACAATCGACATTGATAAAATATATAATCAAAATAAGTTATGATAGTTAAAATCATAAACCTAGTTTTTTTTTATAATCTGGTATGGCAAATGACTCTACTCCGCCTGATGAAAAGTGGTAGTAGAGTCCAAATGCGATGACGGCCAGTACAGTCGGGAAGAATATTCTGCACTAGCCGCCCCCGCCTTGCCGGCCCGCAAGATGCTTCTTCACGCCTCGTTTGAAGGTCCCGGTGTTAAGAGGAGGGGAACACGTGAGCTGGTAAAGAATTCCATTTTTTCGAAGTGCGACATAGAAATGAGTTGCCAAATTTCTTTTTGCGCGATAAAATTGATGTCACAGTTAGGCGGTGACATCGAGAGCCAGCACGCTTAGACTTATGACAGAAGGGGGAAGCAGGAATTAGAGAGAATAATTTCAGTTAAATAGTGTCAGAGCTTAGCGCATTGGTGATGTAATTGGGATGGTTTTTTACAATGGCAATATCTATGGGTGGTGGTGACCACTTACCATTAGGCACATTAACCACCACCAATTCTATTTTTTTTTAAATAACCACCGAAAAAATCTCTTCGTCCGAAAGAACGTGACTGCTCCAAATTACACGATAAGGGATTATATAACACCAAAATAGCCCTAAAAAAAGCATCGTGCTTATCGAAAAGCTGACTAAATGCGATACTGTATAACGATACTCCGCGCGGGACCCACGGCAGTCAATAAAACACTAAACCGTTAACGGCCTCACGTATAAACGTTGCTCAGCGAGTAATTAGTTCAACAATGTTGTCTTCTTCTTCCGAATGTCAAATCAATAATGACAGAAAGAGCAAAATAGATGTTTAATTAAACAGCCGCTAAGCAACATTGAGCAATATATTAGAAATAGATCATGTAAGGAGCGAAATGGAAACGAAACGATCCACTCAAAAAATGGCACGGAAACAAAATCTATGGAAATAAATTAAATAATAAAAATGGTAAGATGGTAAAAAATAAAAATTTGGAATATTTAGATTGCAGGGGGAAAATTCGAAATTTTAAAATGAAATACATAATCCAATATAAAATGATTATTTTAATTTTTATTAATTATTATTTTTTAATCTTTTAATTTTTTATCAACTATATATTATGTACAATTAAATGTATACACATCAACAGATACGGACACGTTTTATAATCTTAGTATGTTGAAACCATTGTTAAAGCAATGATTTAATTTTTTTTATTTTTAATAAAAATAGGAACACGTCATACATTTCACTCTGTAAAAATAAGGTTTTATCTCGTGGCATTTTTTACCACGTGAGTGATCCATTCATCAATACTGTGCTATTAAATCGTACTTCATAATATTGTTTTCTCATTCCTTCATTTAAATATCTCGTAATATTTATCTACATATGTAGATATTAATAATAAAATTCTGAAATATCGGCTTTCATTTTGAATTGCAATTTTTATGAATGTTAGATCAGCTTAGTTTAAGTTTTGGGTTTGCGCCAAAATAATAATAAAGACTTACTTATAGAGTTTCGCAAAGATCGGACGTACATCATTTCATTGATTTAATATATAAGTTGGGAGTTGTTTTAAAGAATTTCAATGCTTTCAGAACCTGATCTCTCCGTGTTATAGTGTGTATATTTATGTGTGTATGCGTGCATTCGTGTGTGTGCGTTCACGTGTGTGTGTAAGTGTGCGCGCGCGCGCGCGCGTGTGTGTGTGTGTGTGTGTGTGTGTGTGTGTGTGTCACAGCATTCTACTGTTTACTAGCTACGCTAGACTTCGCACGGGCAGAATTATTGTTTGTATAAAACATTAATATCGTAATACATATAACTCTGGTTTAAGCGGCGCACGTTAGTGAAGCTCACTCACTTGTCACTCTGTCTCTCGTTGTTAAAACCCTATAAAAATCAGTTCGGAGTTATTGAGCTTATCACGTGCAAATTCACTGAGACGCGGTGGGTGACTTTGTTTTTTAATATTATATTGGACATAGATAGTTTTTCAAGAAGATTTTATGATAAGGCAACACATATCAAGTATAAACAATAATCAGTGACCTCCTAACCATCATATCACGTCTGGATCAATAAAACCTTCTTAATGACTGATGTATTAATGTGTCTGGACACGCTTAAAGAGTGAGCGATCAGCTTAATTTCAGACATATGTATATATATTTGATGCCATTGGTATTATGAGTGACGGGAGTTATAGTTTGTACTTTGGAGTATTAGGGTGAAGATGACAAGTTATTTAAAAACATATTAATCGTCTGTATTTCTACATTAATGAAAATAGTTTAAAATATTTTTTTAAATAACGTTCGATCATATGAAACTTTTAAAATATTCTATGAAATATTGAATTCTTTTAAAAATATGTTGTTGCCCAACGCCCAAAAAAATTATTTTAACAGTACATAATTTAAAAATTAAAGATCGTCACATATCGCATGCGAATACATAGTTCGAAAAATACTTTTTAAAATAATCCAGATACGGAACCAATAAATAGAGAACCTAATAAACTGATCTATAAGACTATAAGGGTTGAAATATGGAACTATGCCAGCGCTGGAACAATGGAAGCTGCGAGTCAGATGCTCTCCCAATATACCTTGCATTATAGATAATATCGTTGTTTACAATACGCATTAATTTTTATCAACAAAGACACTAATTATAATTTTGTTTGTTCTCTATGCATCGCTACATCATTTGTCGGATCGTGACAAAACATTAGTGATTTATTCTCCGTACACCCGAGATAGTTCCTAGTCTACAAAAACAAGAATTTTTACGATATTTTTTTCTTTGTATGTCTTAGCCCTTCAATATGAACACATATATGATTCGTGCTCCCAAAAAGAGCACTAGGCTATCAGTATATACTCCCTTCGTTGAAAAACTTACTCACTCCAACAAAAACTTATTCACTCTACAAGGGCGCTACTCTCCAATTAACAGGCGAATCGATTATAATAATATCTACAAAACGCTCAATATGATTAACAATAAGAACGAAATGAAGCTCTTATAATTAATATTCTTAGTGACAAATTGATTCATTTCCGTAAAAAATTATATATTATTTTTATTTCAATAATAATGTATAAATTGTTGTTTTTAACCTCTTTATAAACGTAGCTCTATTGTTTTAATCGTTTTCATATTTTTTTAAAGTTTTCAGATAAATTATACTTTATTCTTTTTATCTCAATTTGTGACAATTTTATAATAATTGAATTCTTAATATCTTCTTCTATTTATATAAATATTTAAATTTTTATAATTATTATTTTTGGTAACTTGAAATGTTGATATATTTTGCAACACCTATAATTAAGAAGACACTCGATTTATGTCATGCTTAAATCAATAATCTCAATTGTGTTTATTAATGTACTTCTTGTTGGTTGGTTTAATATCATAAAAAAATAAATATATTTAGACCATTATTCTGACCGTGCGAAACAAGACGGGTAGATAAAGTTAATAGAAAATAATGTCAATATTTATAGAGAACAGTTCTCTATGCGTTCCTAAACCTTATACGATTTTTTATTAAATTATGGTGAATTGTTATGCAGATCATTTCTAAACAAACGAATTTCTTGTGAGTAGCTAGTGTATCTACATAATGATGAAATATAGCACAGATTAAGAAAATGATAAGATTTTTTACGGTTCATTTTGATTATTTCATAATTTTTAAAATGTCGGTATGTTTGAGGGGATGGGTGCTAAACTCGGAAAGACATAAAATCTTTACTCAATGTTGTTCGACGATGACATATTACTGAATTCGAACTCAGACAAGCATCACTGAACACATGCACTTAATTTGTATTTATAATTCATCTCGTGCTTAGCAGTGAAGAAGTATCGTGAAGAATGAAGAATCATACAGAAACCCACCCAAAACATTCAAACACACACAATAATTATCATCAAAATCAATCTAGCCATTTAGAAGTTCAGTCACATATACACGTGTAATGTATTATATACATACATAAAGATTTCTATCGACTGTATCACAGCGAGTGCTCTGAGGAATTATTCTCTCTAATTCCTGCTTCCCCCTTCCTTCTTAAGTCCACGCGAGCTCTCGATGTCACCGCCTGTGACATCGAGAACCACAACTGTGACATCAATTCCATCGCGAACAAAGAAATTTGGCAACTCCTTTCTTTGTCGCACTTCCAAAAAATTGAATTCCTTACCAGCTCACGTGTTCCCCTCCTCTTACAACCCGAGTTCCTTCAAACGAGGCGTGAAGAGGCATCTTGCGGGCCGGCAAGGCGAAGGTGGCTAGTGCAGAACGTTTTTCCCGTCTGTACTGGCCGTCGTCGCGTTTGGACTCTACTACCACTTACCATCAGGTGGAGTAGAGTCATTTGTCCTCCCGGCGAATATAAAAAAAAACTTATATATATATTATTATTATTATTATTTCATATCAATATATGTATACAAATAGATAAACATGAAGTATCTGTCTTTTTCAAAATAACTGCCTCTTTTTAACTTAATTAAAACCGCTGCGACCTAATTATTTAAATATTCTATAATAATGTCCTCTAGACCGATTTCGGCCACAGCGGCCATCTTACGGCGGCGGACTTATTATAGTGCATAAGTGGGTGCGCAAACATAGTTGCACTCTCTATTCCCTAACTCTTATAAACCGATTGGACGGCAATCTGACACGACCGGAAAGTGTTTAGGCGCAGAATCAACGGCTTTACGTGCTTTCCGAGACGCGGGTGTGTACACACTTCCAACTTCCAAACTCCAGGCTGTTACTGAGAATTTTCTACAGAATAACTTTTCACTGGCCCGATTTGGGATTTGAACCCAGGACCTCCAGGTCTGTGGCCTTACATCTAGCCACTATCCTACCCTATATGTATAATTCAAATAGGAATGAATGCCTTAAAATTTAAACGAGTTTTGCAAGTTAAGAAATATAATGGTGCGAAAATTAAACTTTACATATATTGTTCAAACTTCTAGTAAATTTTCTGATAAATTACAATTTACAAACTTTCATTCGCCATCGATATATCATACTCCTCACGTGTAAAGTGCTAGCTCATAGTAGAATTGAGTTTCGAGGATACTCGAGGAGCTCAACGGCTTCAAGACAATTCATCATTATAAAATTGTTACCCGCGATTATGTATTATACCAGCTGAAATGGCTAGTGGTTAGAACGCATGAATCTTAACTGATGATCGTGGGTTCAAACCCAGGCAAGCACCGCTAAATTTTCATGTGCTTAATTTGTGTTTGTGTTTATAATTCATCTCGTGCTTGACGGTGAAAACATCGTGAGGAAACCTGCATTTGTATTATGTCAAATTCTGCCACATGTATATTCCACCAAAATGTATTTTAACAGCATGGTGGAATAAGCTCCAAACCTTCTCCTCAAAAAAAGGAGAGGAGGCCTTGCTTAGTAGTGGGAAATTCACAGACTGTTACAATGCCATCATTTTAATGATGACATCCCCTCGTCCGATTCCGATGATATATAGTTAACTACGAAAAAGATATATTATTGAGTACAAGTGTGCAAATATAATCTACTAGTTTCCGCGACATTGCCTGCGTATGGGGGGAAGTGTTGGGTACCCTATGCTATTTTCTATAAATAACGTGTATGCAAAATTTCATGATGATCAGGTGAAAAGTTAAGACGGCAAAGCGTAACAGACAAAGAAACAATTAAACTCACTTGCGTATTTATAATGTTTGAAGTAGCTGAGCGACCGGTATTGCCTCTAATAAATAAATGGCTAAATTGATTTAATTATGAGAAAAATAGCGTTTATAATATAATGAATGATTGTTTTTTTTTTTTTTTTTTGCATAAAACATTGGGTTACAGATGGTACAATATTAGGCACAATGTAATACCCATTTTAGGGCGTGCAGATATTCATAACTAACAATATAAATGAAAGATTAAAGACCAATAATAAAATGACAAAGCGTAATAATAAGGTTTAATCATCAAGTATTAATCAGAGGAATTAATTGATAATTATGAAAGACAATTATGATACATAAGATAGGTATCAAAAAGTAAAACCTCAAGCAAATTTACTGGTGGTAGGGCTTTGTGCTAGCTCGTCTGGGTAGGTACCACCCACTCATCAGATATTCTACCGCAAAACAGCAGTACTTAGTATTGTTGTGTTCCGGTTTGAAGGGTGAGCCAATGTAATTACAGGCACAAGGGACATAAAATCTTAGTTCCCAAGGTTGGTGGCGCATTGGATATGTAAGCGATGGTTGACATTACTTACAATGCCAATGTCTAAGAGCGTTGGTGACCACTTACCATCAGGTGGCCCATATGCTCGTCCGCCTTCCTATACTATAAAAAAAAGCTTAAACCAAATCGTTAGAGCCGTTTCCTAGATATACGAATTATTTTTCTATCCATGAATTACTCATTTACTATTACAAGATATTAAGATATAAATAGGCTATGACAAAATAGTTTAACTTTGTCAACCGATTTATTTTTTCGTAGCTTTACTGATCAATTAAAATAAGGAATATGACAGAAAAAAAATATAATATGCTAATTCGTATACGTTTTCCTCGTCAAATATTGATTATTAATGGACTTTTTAATTGCGATTTTTTTTTTGTATGCAATAAGTATTTAGATTATGGTCGAATTTTAATCAATTAGCGTCTTCTAATGTATATTAAGTTTTTCGTATAAAAAATACGTTTTGATTCTAAAATTTTTATTGCCAAGTAAGATAAATTCATAATCCCACGGAACACCGTAACGGAAGTTCGAGAAGTGTAATCCGTTACATAAGCCTCGTGACCGTCGTTTCGTGATCTGTTTGCACTAAATATATATTTCCGTTATAATCTACTTATCATTTTAGGGGTCTATTCGAATATCTATATTTTTATATATTTATAGAAATGACTTGTTGCTGTTGGCCCACATGATCTTGGCAGCGTCACTGTGCGAGGGCGAGTCTTAAGATACTCAACCGGATGGACGGAGCTTTAAGGGCTCAGAACACGCGTGTCCTAAGGGCGTCTCCTGTTAGACCGAACCTCGGCTTAGCACACTGTCGACGTCGGGAAGGAGGACGGTGAGCGTGCAATGACAAAACAGCAGTACTTGGTATTGTTGTGTTCCGGTTTGAAGGGTGAGTGAGCCAGTGTAATTACAGGCACAAGGGACATAACATCATAGTTCCCAAGGTTGGTGGCGCATTGGTGATGTAAGCGATGGTTAACATTTCTTACAACGCCATTTTCTATAGGCGTTGGTGACCACTTACCATCAGGTGGCCCATATGCTCGTCCGCCTTCCTATTCTATAAAAAAAATGACACCCTAAGCGGTGTAATGAAAACGAAAGTGAGTTTGTTTGTTACACTCTTACACCTTAACTACTCAACCGAAATTGCCAACACTTTTAAAGCCCTCACCTTCCGTTTTGTTTTAAGTATTGGGAACTAAAATTTCAAGGTCTTTAAGTACAACCCTTGTGCTGTCCCTTGTGCCTGTAATTGCACTGCCTTACTCACCCTGTAAGCTGGACCACCACAGTATTAATAATACGAAGATCCAATAGAACTGAGTATTAGTGTTTGGCGGTAGAAAATCTTATGCGTGGGTGGTACCTATCCAAACGTGCTAGCACAAAGCCATACCACCAAGTTAAACATGAAAATTCAGTGGTGCATGCCAGGGCTTGAACCATGGAATTTAAATTAAAAAAATATTATTATACGTTATTGCGTTTTAAAAAGTTTATGTATCAAAAGAAACAAATATAATATATATAACATAAATAAAAGCAATATATAAGATTGGCAGCGTATTAACGATTTAATATTTAAACTATTAGCCCGGCTGCTAATTTTATAAAAAAAAAAAAAACATTTTTCTTGGTGTCCTTAAAAAACTGCGGAACCCTCGTATAATATAAATGCTCACACTTTACGATTTTTAATAAAAAGTCAGCCAGGCTGCGCTTTCAGCGCTGTCTATTGATAGACCATTGTTAAAACCAACTCAATGGGCTTAATCTAGATAATATTAGGTCAAAAATTACTTAACGTTTTTCAATCTTACTTTCTATAATAAACTAATCCGCATAATCGTTTTGTATAAGAAACTTTAAATGGATTATAAAGATAATAACAAAAACGCGCAATTAAAATACTTTGATATGTAAGATAAATAAAAATTCAACTGTATTTAATTACTGACGTAAGAGACGAGATTACGGGTTACAAACCCAGGCAAGCACCACTGAATCTTTATGTGCTTAATTTGAATTTATCTCATGCTTGTGAAGAAAAACATCATGAGAATACCTGCATTAATTGGATGATCTACCACATGTGTACCCACTAATTCACATTGGACAAGCGTGGTGAAATATGCTCCTAACCTTCTCAAATGAAGAGGCTTTAGCCTAGCAGTCGGTCATTTACAGGCTGTTACTATCTACTTTATATATCCATATACATACTATAGTTACATTCAGATAAGGTCAAGATAGTGCTTAAAAGTCATGACAGGAATGGTGTGTGGATTCCGCCTAAAGGTCACATTCAACTGCTAACAAAGGCTGCACAAAACCGATCAAATGATGTCAACTGTACAACACGTAGCCAAAAAAACTGAATCAAATTAATTGAAAGATCCAATCTAATCGAACACACGTACTTAGTTTTGTTTATTAAAATAAATCAGAAATAATAATAAAAAGTTTCAACCCAATCGAATGATTAATACGAGATCGATAACACTTATCATATCTTATCTTACTCATAGAAAAATGAATTCCAGCTTCGTCCAGTTGTTTTGTGATTCCACTTGCTTCGATGCGGGTTTTTTTTTTTTTTTATAGAATAGGAAGGCGGACGAGCATATGGGCCACCTGATGGTAAGTGGTCACCAACGCTCTTAGACATTAGCATTGTAAGAAATGTCAACCATCGCTTACATATCCAATGCGCCACCAACCTTGGGAACTAAGATTTTATGTCCCTTGTGCCTGTAATTACACTGGCTCACTCACCCTTCAAACCGGAACACAACAATATAAAGTATTGCTGTTTTGCGGTAGAATATCTGATGAGTGGGTGGTACCTACCCAGACGAGCTTGCACAAAGCCCTACCACCAGTAACGTAGGGTTGATGGATACACGTCTGACGGGCTTTCGTCCAACACAAACACGAGATGAATCCTTACTGAAATTAATAATGCAAAAGTGAGTTTGTTTGTTACTCTACATGGGTACATAAAAGAACATAGAGGTACTTAACAATGTGGAGACTATTATTATTACAAATGAAGCTCATGGGAACGCATTCCCCGGACCAGCAATATTTGGTACATATTCACGTGATCTAGCCATTGGGTCTAACGGTTCTTATTCTAGTAAGTTACAATGTGTAGGTTAATAATTCCGTAAATAGGTAAAGCAATTGTGCCCGCAGACAACGGCTGTAAGAAAATAAGATAAGTTGCCAATTAGAATTTTAATTAATGTAAAAAATATTTTTCCCATACCTTACAGCTATTTACGTGGTTATAACTTGCTTGTGGAATTGTTTTTATGAACAAGCTATTTCCCTTGGCTTCATTTGATTTAAAATTTATATCACAAGCACTGTTTTTATTTAACTGTTACATACAGACAGATGTTTAACGGTAAATATTTTAAACAATTCGTTTATTACTTAGTGGTAGGGCTTTGGGGAAGTCCCTCTGGGTATGTACCACTCATTCATCATATATTGTACCACCAAGCAGCAATGCTCGGTATTGTTGTGTTCCGGTTTGAAGGGTTAGCTAATGTAACTACAGGCTCAAACGACATAACATCTTAGTTCCCAAGGTTGGCAGCGCATTGGTGATGTATTGTTAATAATTCTTATAGCACTAATGTCTATGGGAGGTGGTGAACACTTACCATCAAGTGGCCTATTTGCCGGTCAGCATACCCAACATAATAATTTAAAAAAAGTTCAACGTCTTGAGATATACTATTTTTTAATCACTAGGCCATCTCGGTTCGAAGATGTTTTTTAATAATTATTAATAAAAAAGTAGTGGATTTATATAAATTCGGTTAAGTCCTTACAAATATTATAAATGCGAAAATGAATTTATTTGTTTGTTATATTAACATTCACGTTCATGTCTTAACTACTCAACCAAACATAATAAAATTTTGCAAACAAGTTGTCAGATGTACATGAATGAGGGTAGTGAGCCAGTGTAACTACTGGCACAACATCTTACTTCCCAAGCTTGCCAAATTGGGGATGTAAGGTATAAATTGTTAAAATTTTTTACAGTGTATATGTATAAATTGATAAGTTATGGTGACCACTTACCTATTATAAATTATAAATTGATAATCACATATTATAAATTGATAATCAAATATTAATAAAAGTGTGTTATAAAACGTTTTGTCTTGCTTGCTATCTAAAGATGCAACCCGATTACAAAACTCGATAGCTTATTGTAGACTCAACAATAAAAGTCGTTGACACCAACACAATTAACATTTTAAGTCGAACTCGCGCGCAAATAACAGCTGATTGAAATAAACGCCATCTTATTTATTATTTTTTAATTTAAACAACGCTAAGATCAAAAGTCGTTTATTTAATTTTCAGAATTTTTTCTGTTGTTTAATTATTTATTTTACTATCTGTGACATTTGTAAAAAATAAGTGATTTTATTATATTGTGTTATTTTGTGATTTGAAGGATACTTAAGGAGTAAGCAATAATTAATTAATATTTTAAATTACCCTCAAAATGAGCTTATAAAATCATAATTTGATTAATTATGGATATGTTTATTATCTGTGATCAAGTAAAAATGTGCATATGTTCATATTTTCAACATTTCTCGTCTAATACGTTCGGAGAATTATAAACAGTGACAAAAATGAAAGTGGTCCTATAAGGGGTTTGTTTCTGAATCAGATGAAATGACTATGAAACACTAGACTTTTTTAATAACACTTTATTCTCACTACGGCATTAACATTATACGCTACTTATATAAAGTAGTCGTTATTCATGCAGGATAAGCTATAATTTAATTGCATTTAATAAACATACTTAGGTAATTTAATTTATGAAAAAAATAAGGAACATGTAAAGAGTAAAAACAAATTTCTAGCCGGTACTGCTCGATCAAATCCACATTTCCGGTAGTAACTTAGGTTTAGTAAAATAACGATTTTTTCTAAGTTTTAATTTACACATGGTACGCATAACATGATGATATATCCTGTTTTGAGTGAGAGAGTCCTGCTTGAAGGCTACTTGCCCTACTGTTCTCAACAACAAACTACCCGCAGAAAGATAGGACAACTAATTAAAAATAGCTTGAAAAAAAAACCCGAAAGCTTAAAGAAAAAAGCTCGTAAATGTCCAACAGCTAGGCCGAGCCTTCTATCCTCTTAAAAATATAGTTAGAAGCTTATTCCATCACGCTTCTCCAATGCGGATGATTACACCATGTTATTTTTCATTCGCGAGGTGAATTCTAATAAGTTCATAGTTTTTGAAAAAAAAAAGTTCATTTATATAGACATATTACTAGATGGTGCCCGTGGCTTTGGGGCCCCCCGGCAAGGTGTAAGTTTTGATATAACTTCAAAGTTACCCTCATTATTGAGAAGTGCCGAAATTAAAAAAAAATATCATCCATTGTAAACACGTTGATCGTCACACTTCTCTACGTTGTATTTCATTAAAGTAACAATATCCGCCATTTTCTCACGCGAACAATAGTTACCGTGACAGATCCAACATGGCTGCTATCTGTGACAGCGAGTTCTCACAAAACAATGATGCAATCACGACAGTAAATACGATGTTTTCAAAGTTTTTATTCAATTTGCACACATTTATAACCGTTGTACGATACGTGTAACTTTTGTTTGTTTGATTGATTTTTTTTTATTTACAGCAGGTATACGGCGCCTGGTAAAATCAATCAGCATCGTCGAAATAATTTAATTTATTTTTACTTAAAATAGGCAGACTGGTAATTGGGCCACCTGAGTTCAAAACTGCTCATTGACATTAGCAAACTGGAATTTAAAAAGATAGCTAGAACATAAACCCCCTTCCGTCTATAGTTACATTGACTCACTTACTCTTTAAACGAGAACACAAAAATACTAAGTATTTTAAACCCACTATACTACCACCATATCCATTATCAAAATACAATTCATATGTACCACTAATAATTAGATATAAAATTCGTGATTCGATCGTGAGATTGGCTGCTGTAGCCGAGATCAAGAGGACGTCAATTTTTTGCCGTCCCGTATTTTTTATAGGGTGTCATGTCATGTAAACTATGTATATGCATTTGAGGATGCAGTTATTCTTCGACACCAAATACATATATTGGTGGTTACGAGCTCGGTTTATGAGCATCCTTATAAAAAATCCCTTTATAATGGAGATGAAGTAGATCAGAAATATACTGCATCAATAAGCTGAACATATTAAATTATTTTGTAAATTTTAGAAAATTAATAACTTCATATGTAGAAGGAACATTCACCAACCAACATTACCCATGAACTGAACTCATTATACATTACCCTAATATATCAAAGTTAGATGTACGTTATTTTCATCAGAAAACAGAACATATCTTATGAAATACAACTTAATCCATCTTTTCTGACAGACGGACAGACAAATTGCTGCATTCGGTGTTGTGAAGGTTTATATATTAGGTTTAAATTGAACTGAAAGTGAAAACTTACCATTGGGGATCTTAAGTTGTGAAAGGTTAAATTTCAACAATTAGACATACGTCATAAGTAAGGTGTCCATTTTTTACGTTTTGAGTGGGACTGTCCCGTTTTAAGCAACGTGTCCTATTATGTTTGGAAATCTTTAAAATGTCTCTTGTAGTGTCATGATGATAATTAAAGACATCATTCTGAGAGCGCCCTGTTTTTCTGTATGCAAAGATAAAGGGCTGTAAACCTAGTCTAAAGAACAAACTCGAATCTAGCCTCAGAACACTATTGATCAATGTCTGAAAGTGACATGCGACGTTTGGCTAGAATAAAAACTAACTGTACCCTTAGCTTTTATATATATGTTAGGTAATAAATAATAGTAATTAAATATAGTCTTAGTTTTGACTCGTGTACGACTAATGGCAACACTGACAGTGACATAAGACGCTTTGACAGTTACATGAATTATCGTGAGTGGGGTTCGAAATCATTGTATTGAGAACACTCGACCGTGCCGCACGTACACACTGACCATGTCGGACGAACAAATTACAGAAAGTCGCTCGGCTTCTACAATTTATATAATTTGTACTAAGAGTACATAAAAACGCGTATTAAGCAACTCGGTAGCCCGTTTTCTTTTGGCTTGCTTTATCGTCCCGACGTGGAGTTTGAAGACCTTGCTATCTGTGGACTAATATCTAGCAGCTAGACCAACAAGGCCAAAAAAATAAATGTATAGCATATATAAACTAATAATTTCTATTAATTAACATTATTTGATTTTCATATTTTCTAGTAAAATCAGAACTAAGTGTTTTCAAAACAATATCGCTCATATTGTAGCACATTTCAAAGTCCTTAGATTCAATAATATTAATTTAATAGCGACATTTGCACACTATTACTTGATCATCCGAACCACAATTACTGTTCAGTACAGGACAATTGACGTTTGTCACGGCTTAAGTTTCATTGCTCATTAACACCACGTTATCAATGGGATCATGTATACCTCTAACGAAGTGTCAGGTAGTGTTCAAATAATAAGTTATGTAATGAGGAGGGGAGAAATGAAATCTTTTTTATTTATTATATAAGGAATTGGGGATAAAATATTATAACATGAGATGTATTATATAAATTGAGTTATTATACCATAATGTTACTATCAAATAACCTTGCATTGTTCGTTTTTGTTTCAAATTGTTTTGTTTATGTTCTAAAATATAAGAATAATATATATTAGGGTTTGCATAAAATCCGTTCTTAGAGAGCGTCTTTGTCGGGGAAGGAGTACCTGTGACAAATTTCAAGTCAATCGGGCGGTTAGTTTAGATCTCGTGATGAGTGGTATATCGCTTATATATATACCTACATGATTGTGTATGCAATACATGATTTATATTCTAAAGTTATTATTTATATATTTTAAGAATAATACTTAAGTTTTATTTTTATGGGATATATCGTTACTCAATGCACTAAAAAGTTTCTACAATTTCAGTTAAACCATGATCACTTTATTCCTCTTGATAACTGGAGTCATCTCACAAGAATTACCGACGCCAGCGAGTCTTCTCGGACCGAGGAACTTCAATTTTCATCCGTATCAACTGCAGTTCTTAAAGGAAACAAAAGTGGAACCGACCAAGTGAGTTAAGGAACGGTTAACACTATATACGTCTAATTTTGAGTTATTAGTTAATAACTAAAATATGCCATGAAACTGATACGTTCCTAGAATAAAGAAAAAAAATTATAAGAAAAATAGTAAAATAACTGTTCCACTAAATGTAATGCCTGCAATAACCTGTTAATATGCAATTACTTGGAAATGGCCTCCCCACTTAAAGAGAACCTTGAGCTAATTCTATTAGAGGAATTACATGTGGACAATTTTCAACTGAGAAAGGTTTTCTAACGAATTTTTCCTTCACCATCAAGCCCGAGATGAATATCAACACAAATAAAGCACATATAACTCAGTAGTGTTTATTTAAAGCTCATTGTAGAATATCCAAAGTAATAATCTATTTTCATCCTCTCTTTTTGAGAAGAAATTGTTGAACTTATTCACCACGCTCCAATTCTGGTCACATATGGCAGAATTGAAGTTAAATTAGACACGTAGATTTAATACGAGAATTCCTTCTCCACCAAATATGAGACGAACTCGGCGCTCGTAATTTATCTAATAGCAATATATATCCTACAATAGCTTATAAGTGAGTCAACAAATGATCAATTTTACTACGACTGCTACAGGAGATCTATTCCAAGCCATTTGTACGAGTTTAATACTATTTTCATTAAACAACAGTCGTTAGCTTGGATAGTTAAAAGTTCCGTCCGTCTGTTGTATTGATTGCTCTTACTATGGATTTCCCATTAGCAACTGGTAATTATCAATGAAAGCGATCTTTACTTTGATTAAATGTATCCACGAACAAGCTAGCAAATTCATGGCTAATAGCTAGTTTGTACGCTGCCCCTGAGGTACTGGATTCGAATCCCACAATGGAATTCTCACACGTAACTTGGACTTAAAAGTCGGCTATATTTTATTGCTGGGAAAGCATGTCAAGCCTGTTTGTTCAGCTGTATCAAATTCTGCTATTTATGAAGCATTATGGTATAAGAGATATCTTCTTCATGTGAGGAAAAGACACTTTTGCTTAAAAGTAAGACGTTTACGGGTTGTAACGATACTATGAATAATATGTACCACTAGCAAAACCCGCGGCTGTTATGGAGTACATACATAATGCCCACTTGAATACATACATATAATATATTTAAATTACAAGGTAGCAGTGGTTATCTAATACAGTCATATTCACTTAAAAAATTTTAACTTTTTTGAAATCACAGACAGAAACTTCGATTTAATTAATTACCTGAACAAGATATTCAGAATCGCTTTTAGATATACAAATGAATATTTAAGTCTATTTATATCTTTCAGGAAAGGACCAGTTCTGTTCCCGAACGACGCGCCACCATCTCCCCGACCACCTCTTGTGGTGACATCGCGACCTCTCATCGAATCAATCCTCAGAAGTGACCTTAATCCAAACCCACCCAACAATTCCATTGCTCAATCATCCCAAATTAATAATATTTTTAAGCCATATTTGAATTCTAATCAAAATTTCGGACAAGATCTTTATGATAAGGACTTCTCAGATACCTTTAATAATGTTGAATATCAAGCAACTTCCTACAATACCGTCCCTTATGCGGATACACTGAAAAATGGCGGGTATAATGAATACATTAATTATGAGGTAAGTGCTTGTTTTGAAAAACGATTATGTTTTTGGTTTGTTTTTATTTTCTTCATTCAAGTGAGATAGTATAACAGGCATAGGCTCTAGCCTATTATTTATTTTTAAAAAAATCATATAATTCATATAATCATATAAATCATATAATTTAAAAAAATCACGTGATAACTGAGTTCATACTAAAAATTGTATACCTAAATCTATGGATAAAATAACAATAATATAAATACATTAATTATAATATAAATATCATAATGCTGAGTAATAACCGTAACTCCTTTTAAGGAGAACATCTACTCCAGAGCATTTTGCTGGATACATTAGACGAAATTTCAATCGACACAACGAAGTTTCCTTAACCACGTGCATGAGATAAAAAAAAACCGAGATAGCCTAGTGGTTAGAACGCGTGAATCTTAACCGATGATCGTGGGTTCAAACCCGGGCTAGCACTACTGAATTTTCATGTCCTTAATTTGTGTTTACAATTCATCTCGTGCTTGACGGTGAAGGGAAACATCGTGAGGAAACCTGCTAGTGACTAATTTCATTGAAATTCTACCACATGTTTATTCTACCAACCCGCATTGGAGCAGCGTGGTGGAATAAGCTTCAAACCTTCTCCTCAAAAAGGGAGAGGAGGCCTTAGCCCAGCCCAGTTTTTATTTATGAGATAAAAATAAAAACAAATTACGTACATTAAAACTAATTGTTGCCTAATCCAATCTTCGATTATGATCCACGTGTACGGCCATCTCGGTTCTAAAACTCGGACTGACTTAGAAATCTTGGAACAATAAAGTAAAATTCAATGGTAATTACATAAAGTCTTTTACATAATGAGAAGGGTAATTAGGGGCTTTCTGTGTTTTACAGGAATGAATACCGATTGATGGCCCTTGAATAGCCTGTTTCGAATCATAATTGAGCAAAATTGTTGGATTACAATTAAGTCATATGATGCCGAGTTTGTTTTAATAACTTTCCTTGGAAGTAAATAATAAGCAATTGATTGCGAGTTAAATAATAAACATCTAATTAGTTATAATCATAGATTCCGGTAATTATATACAAAGTTTAATTTAAAATAAACCTTCTTCTCAAAAAGGGAGAGGAGGCCTTGGCCCAGCTGTGGGACATTCACAGGCTGTTACTGTACTGTACTGTAAATGTATTATTCTTACTATTATATTATATAGCATACGAAGTATATGGTATATGCGCCACGCACACAAGGGTCTATCGATGATGGCATAGCAGGACGTAAAGCCGTTTGCCGTGACGGTATATGACTCGGCCTTATCCACAAAGCGCGCAAATAGATTTTTTGTATAAAAAAGTGAAATAAGCATTACTACTTATACCGCATACTCATACGCATTTGTTGAATTTTCCACAAATATTTTAAAATAAAGTTTTAATTTAAATTTAACTGTTTGTATGTCGATTGCAGCTTGGCAACTGACTTTGGTGAGTTTCATCAAACCGCTTGAACTGTTTTTAACACGCTTTTGGTTACGTGTTACAAACCAATTCATATTGATTATTATTATTTCTTGTATATGAGTTTTTCTATTTATCAACGTTTAAATACACATGGAGTTTCTTGTAGATTTAACTGTTTGGAGGGAATTAACAATGAACGTCTTAATATATATTAAAACATATCAAACACATGCGTGAAATCTGGTTGTCACGGCTCAATCAATTTCACGCCTTCAATCAATTGACAGCAATTACAGTGTCAATGTCTATGTGCTCTGGTGATCACTTCCAATCACGTGACCCACTTGCTAGTCTATCTATGTAATACTATTACACAAAATATTATCCTACAAACCAAATTTTTGGGTACCCTAACTTCGAAGTACAGTAACAGCCTGTTAATGTCCAACTAATGGGCTAACGCCTCTTCTCCACTTTGAGGAAAAGGTTTGGAGCTTTTTCCACCACGCTGCTCCAATTTCCATTTTCATTGAAATTAGACACATGTAGGTTTCCTCACGACATTTTCCTTCACCGTCAAGTACGAAATGAATTATAAACACTAATTAAGCACATGAAAATTCAGTTGCCCGGGCTTGAACCCACGATCATCGGTTAAGATTCACGCGTTCTAACCACTAGGCCATCTTGGCTATACTTCAAAGTCTAGGCATAAAATATTACTCATTTGTGGGTTAAGTTTACATATATATATATAAATATATAGTACTGTCTGCCTCAAAATTTGTTTTCAACTACCCACAATTTCATTTTTATATTATCATAAATATATATTTTTATCACTTTTAAATATACAATTGTTGATATTTGTATGCTCAATTAAACTATCATGAATTTTGTTGTGACTGTAAATGATATAATCCGTGTGAGAATAACAAAGATTCTGAAAAAAATAAGCCCAATTAAAATTTAACAAGATATCTCTGAAGACTTTCGAAGGTTTCTTTCGATTACTAACAAGCGAGAGAACTTGAACTTTAAGGCATAATATGTCCTACTTCTGCAAGTAAAGTTCCACCAACTTTGAGTGACAATCTATTGGGCTAAGTAGGGCATCTTCCTTATTGTGGCTATCCAGCATGACTTGCCTTAAGGCGACTTGGATACATCAGTCGGGCCATTAGAGTAGCGTAAATCTCTTTCAACCAACCATGTATTAAGCGAAAATTTCTTTGTGGATAGAACACGTTGACTTTTAACAGGAGGTGTTGGATTCAAATCCATGAACAATTATGTTTTTATTTAATCAATTAACAGTAATTTGAAAACGGCATTGCAATAAATACGTATACTTACTAATAATATTTGCAAATCAGATGTGTAACCTCGTAAGGAATTATTTCAATTTACCTAGTAGCTGGATTCTCCCATGCAGTGCTTGGTGAGCGAGCGAGATGCCAAGTATTAGAAGATATATCTTAATTAAACAAATAATTCCATATTTAAAAAAAATTAATTCGGCTTTAAGACACAAAATGTCCCGCCTAATTTAATACCGACACAGGTTTTTGTATTTTAACGTTTGGCAACTTTATTCAGACAATAAATATAGTTGATAGTAATTGTAGAATTATGTTATTCAATATATATTTCTATATTCTAATATTTAACGAGCTGGTTGGCGTGGTTGGTAGATACTTGCCTTTCACGCCGAAGGTTGTGGGTTCGATTCCCACCCGGGAGAGACATTTGTGTGCATGAACATGTCTGTTTGTCCTGAGTCTGGGTGTAATTATCTATATAAATATGTATTTACAAAAGAAAAGTAATATATGTAGTATATCAGTTATCTGGTTTCCATAGTACAAGCTTTGTACAAGCTTAATTTGGTATCAGATGGCCGTGTGTGAAAAATGACCCACGATATTATTATTATTATTATATTCTAATTACTGCCTCGGTGGTCTAATTAAGTCGGGTCAGTAAAAATGTTGTGTTGAAATATTAGCAGCCCGGAGTCTGGAAGTTAGATGCGTGCACACTCGTGAAAACACGCAAAGCCGTATCATGCGCTTGAACTCGTCATAATTTATATATGCTTATAAAATGCTATTTAGATTATTTTAAATAGATACATTTTATAACGTAAGCATTCGCTAAGCTTTGACGTCCTTGCATTTTTTACTGTACCTTACTTATTTATATATATATATATATATATATATATATATATATATATATATATATATATATATACAGCATCACAATCTGCGTTTCAGAATTAAAAAAACGATCAATATATGAACTTAGACATAATATACTATTTTATGTTTTCTTAAATAAACCGCTATTTTAGAAGCGTCTCCAGTCGAAATGATGCAATATTATTATTTTTTCTTTGAATGTGCTCTTATGGCGAATGATTGATTACGCTTCGTGCAGGTGTTGCGGTAAGATAAATCCACAACTGTTGTTTGTCATTCTGTAATTGTTCTATATAAATGCACATTTCTATTCAATTGAAACTCTGTACGCATTAAGTTAAATACTCAATCGATTCATGTTATGCAAAATAGCGTGTTGTTTATCAAATTGTTTTTTTTTTCAATACATTTTAAAGTACTAATGGCTTTGTGCAAGTTTGTCTGGGTAGATTCCACCCACTCATTAGATATTCTTTTTTTTTTTTTTTTTTTTATAGTAAAGGAAGGCGGACGAGCATATGGGCCACCTGATGGTAAGTGGTCACCAACGCTCTTAGACATTGGCATTGTAAGAAATGTCAACCATCGCTTACATATCCAATGCGCCACCAACCTTGGGAACTAAGATTTTATGTCCCTTGTGCCTGTAATTACACTGGCTCACTCACCCTTCAAACCGGAACACAACAATATCAAGTATTGCTGTTTTGCGGTAGAATATCTGATGAGTGGGTGGTACCTACCCAGACGAGCTTGCACAAAGCCCTACCACCAGTAAATTCTACCGCAAAACAGCAGTACTTGCTATTATTGTATTCCGGTTTGAAGGGTGAGTGAGCCAGTGTAATTACAGGCACAAGGGACATAAAATCTTAGGTCCCAAGGTTGGTTGCGCATTGGCTATGTAAGCGATAGTTGACATTTCTTACAATGCCAATGTCTATGGCCGTTGGTGAATACTTACCGTCATGTGTACCAGATGCTCGTCCACCTTCCTTAGTAGTCTTTTGAATAAATACAAATTAGCAAAAATTATATAAAACTAATTATAAAGCTAAAAGCAAATGAGTGAATGATAATATATGATATTTCTTTACAGGGACGAACAGCATTACCCCCAATATACAAGGCATTATCGGATAATGCCCAACAAAACCTATTGAATTTACATAAAGAGAAACTTTACAACAATTACCAGGTAATATATTTCGCGCTAATTAAAAACATACTATGCCATGAGACTATAAATTCTGTATTATAAAGCTGAATAGTTTTATGGTTGAACGCACTTATCGCAGGACCTACTTTCAGTAATTGAAGTGAATAATTATGTGTGTTAGATAGTTCATGTATTAAAGTGTTTTAGGTTTTTTTTTTCTTGGTGTATTATCTGGGTTATAAGTCTGTAGACTCCTAATTATTGGGGTCAATACCCTGGTCGGACCAACAACGAGCTAATAACAAATCTGATTAGTAGATCCTAAATTAGTTGGATTGGTGGCTATTATCAAGGCCGCAAAATACCGAGAACCTGTGTTCAATCCCCAGCTCGGACCAATAAAAAGTAATTGAGTTTTCTATCGAAAATTATTAAAAGTGAATACATTACCGTGCCCTGAAAGCATGTAAAGATATCGGTTCTGCGCCTGAATGGCTTTTTCTGTCTATAAATTTTCAGTAATAGGGTGAAACAAAGATGTTATTAGTGTGACACTTCCCATTTTTCGAAATACACGAAAGAACGTAGAGATTTGAATCCAGGACTTCGGTAGGCACTATAATCAAGCCACTAGACCGACGAGTCGGTTAATGTAATGATAACAATTATAATACACTCATATATTACTTAAAATATTATTCCATAGATTAAATCCCAGCCGAAAAACCTGGATTACGCAAACCGTTATGAAAACAACGACGTATCTGATGAAAACCACAATCCTGTATACGATCATAACGAGGTATGATATTTATAATTAATTTTATGGTTTAATATATGTATTTAAATATATTTGTTAATCCTCATTTTGTTACTATCGTATAATTTTTCATATATTTATGAAAATTATTATTTATCCTTAATTTAAAAGTCGTCTACGAGAAAATGTATTGCTATTCTGTAAGAACTCACTTCATTACTCACCCGTGAAATGTTTACAACCGACTTATGTACTATTTTGATGTGTGTGTTTTTGAAATGTGATAATTATTATGATCAATGTCGTATATCGCTTTCTGATTGCGGTGAGTTTCGTGTTTATGCTTACACGATACATCTATTTCTGATGGCTATATCCATCTTGACATTAACTCTATATGTTACAAAATATGTATATAAGCAATGGTATTTACAACCATCAAATTGACCATCTGTCTCCTTTCAAAAAAATTTTATTTTTTGTATGAGACAGGGAGGCGGAAGTGCAAATGGGCCACCTGATGGTAAGTGTCCACCGCCCATTGACACTGTAAGAAATATTACTTACATTGTTAGTGCGTTCAATGTAGTTACACGGGCTCACTCACGCTTCAAATTAAACACAACAATATTAAGTATTGCTGTTTGAAGGTAGAATATTTTATGAGTGGGTACCTAATCCAACAGGCTTGCCCAAAGTCCTACCCCCAAGTAAAAATTTTATATTGTAATCACTTACAATTTACACTTATTTATATTTTTTTAATTAAAATACAATTTGATAATATTTATTTTTACAGAATCAAAATTACGCATTCTCTTACGCCGTAAGAGACCACAAAACGGGTGATGATTTCTCGCATTCACAACAGAGCAGTGGTTCGGCTACTAATGGAGAATACAGAGTTCGACTCCCGGACGGTAGAACACAAATCGTTTCGTACACAGCCGATGAAAACGGCTACAATGCCAACGTTAGATACGACGATGATGAAACAAACAAAGATAATTATAACAAAAATAACTATAACATTCATCCTAATAATTACAATAAACCAAAATCAAATATAAATCAAAATCAAAACAGACAGATAATACCGGTTAAAGAAAATCTAGAACAATTCAATTCAAACGAATATTACGACTATACCGCTGACTACACCAATAACTACCAACCTTACAAATCTAAATTTAATTTCAATCCAATATCGACAACAGCATCAATTCCAGTTAGACCCGCTTATGATGATATAAAAGATCTATTCACAAGAGCACCAAGTCCTACTCCATTACATATAGATGATATAACAGCTGGTAGTAACAAAGCGGTTAAATACGATTCGACAACTGAAAACGTTGTGCTAATTGGTGGTAAAAATATTTATAATAATTTAAAATCGAATTTTATTGTAACAACTCCACGCTCCGTTAATTTTGTTACATCTAATCCAGCTTCGTATTTGGCATCAACTATAGCGAGCTTACGGGATCGTATAGCTGCAAAACCTATTCTTTCGGAAAATTTCATCAATAGGATCAATAAATATTTGACTTTCAAATGATGTTTTAGATATATAGATAGATAAGAATAAATATCATCTCTCATACTTATAAATATATTTAAAAAAAACATTAATATTTATTAATATAAACAGATTTGTTCATGTAGTATTATAATAATTATTTCAAACAACTTAATAATTTGAATTACGTTAAATTTTGACGTCCATCCGAAAATAAAACTGATAAATGTAACATAGTTAATATAATTTTATATATATTATAATTAAATAAATAAGAAAAATTACATTGACTTCTATATAGTGACTTAATAAATATGAATTGCAAGAAAATTCGTAACGGCGAAATTAATATAATGTCGAGATTTTTATACTAATCGACATCTCGATGTTCAATCTGCGTTCTATTAACGAAATTGAACTATCTCACGATTACTACGCTTCAGATATCTGTCAATCTTTAACACTCAAGCTTTGCTTGGATAATGCCTGAAGCCACTTCAAGGCTGTCCAGCATTCAAGGTCCACTACCGGATATCCCGAATGTATATTTAATCTGTGTTACGTTTTTTGTGATTTTACACAATTAATAATTTCTTACAGAAATAAGAAAATAAGTTAGGCGAAAGTTCATAGATCATTCTTTCTTCATATGACTTTTTTTTTTATATTCGCCGGGAGGGCAAATGACTCTACTCCACCTGATGGTAAGTGGTAGTAGAGTCCAAACGCGACGACGGCCAGTACAGACGGGAAAAACGTTCTGCACTAGCCGCCTTCGCCTTGCCGGCCCGCAAGATGCCTCTTCACGCCTCGTTTGAAGGAACCCGGGTTGTAAGAGGAGGGGAACACGTGAGCTGGTAAGGAATTCCATTTTTTGGAAGTGCGACAAAGAAAGGAGTTGCCAAATTTCTTTGTTCGCGATGGAATTGATGTCACAGTTAGGCAGTGACATCGAGAACCAGCTCGCGTGGACTTAAGAAGGAAGGGGGAAGCAGGAATTAGAGAGAATAATTCCTCAGAGCACTCGCCGTGATACAGTCGATAGAAAGCGCTCAGTGCTGCTAGATATCTCTATTACAATAGTAATAAGATAAGATATTAAATATAATTAGAATTAAACAGTTGTATGTAGTACTCTGAGAAAAAAATATTTTTATGTCAAACCAATGTCACCGCTTAAAATAAACACGTTTCAAGAGCCGCCCATGTGCATTTGACAGCTAGACAGGCTCAGTTCACTTTTTTAATCATTATTTAAAATAGGCAATGACTTAAATGTGATTTCTCTTAAACATAACTATTTGTATATAAAAAAAAATTATGTCAGTGATGACATCGTGTTATTTTAAGAAAATTATCATTAGGAAAATATGTAAATAATTTATTGTTTTTATTAAAGAAAATAATGTACGTTATTTCTTTTTATTTTTTGTTACAATCACCAAAACCATTATTATACACATATATCCAAACAACTTTCTTTCTTCAACAAAAGTATTTGTTAAAACTTAATAATATGTTTTAGAGTGCTGTATGTTACATACATACATCTTTTGGTGGTAGGGCTTTGTAAAAGCTCGTCTGTCTGGGTATTGTTGCGTTCCGGTTTGAAGGGTGAGTGAGCCAGTGTAATTACAGGCACAAGAAACATAACATCTTAGTTACCAAAGTTACTGGCGCATTGTCGATGTAAGCAATGGTTAACATTTCTTACAATGCCGATGTATATGGGCGGTGGTGTCCACTTACCATCAATGTCAGCCAATACGCTCGTCCTATAGTTTAAAAAAACTGATGGTTTTACATGAAATTTAATATTGTAACATGACATGATTCAAAATAAATTAATTTACTTACATATATCTTCTATCTATACGAATAAATAAGGAGAAGTTTTTTTAGTATTCCCTAATTTCAGAAATATACATAAAACTTACCAAAATTCAGCACATTTTAAAGAAGGATTTAGTATATAATATTATTATATAAGTAGATGCGCTTCGCATTTTCACCCGCTTATATATTGACGTTATAACAACAAGCGTAAGTTTCATGTTCTTGTATAAATATCTTATAATATTAAACGAACAATTCTTGTACATAAGAGTATATATTTCATGTATCAAGAAAACTGGCTGAAATTTTGTATTTAGATAATGTATAGTTTTTTTTAAGTTTCTCTAATACAATCAATACTTATAAATGTCTTGCCTGAAAAAACGCAGTATTTGACTAATTGACCCTAGCTCGGTCGACCAGTGGGGGTATTCTGTAAGAAAAAACATGAAATTCACCGCAGAAAACGGCCGTAAAATATCAGTAATTGATATGCGACCGTGTCCATAATAATCGTAACATTATCATCATGTGGTCAACATTTCACGGTCGAGTTCTTAAAGAAACGAACTACAGGTAATATATATTCATCATGATAATCACCGTGTTACGAATAATACCTACCCTTATCACTCTTACCAAATTATTTTCCAAATTGCGTCAATTGTTCAACGGGTCGACAGGCGATTAAAAAATCACAAATACGCTCCTAACCCATTGAGCTTAGGTCGCTTATTATCGCCCTTATTAACACAAGCTTTACGCTTAATTGGAGGGATAAATAGGAATATTTGTAATGTATTTAATTATTTATAAGCATATATATGTTTATATAGCAATAGTTTAACATGAAAATAAACCGAAACATAGCAATACTAAAATCGGGCGAGCTGGATATCCATCAAGAACTTGGCATACATCTTGTCGTAACGCGCTGGATCTAAACGCTAAATATCTGCGGTGAGATGTGACACACACGGACAAACCGTCGAGGCAACTATATGTGTGTTTTTATTATTATTTACTATATATATTTATAGTATATAGCCTTAAATCAGGCCAATAAAATGCTATTTGTATTTTTTTCAAGCGCAAGCGCAGCAAGTAGGGTGCTCTCCAGCCAGGTGGACCGATGACCTTAAAAAGGTGGCGGGCACCAACTGGATGCGGAAGGCGGAGGACAGGGAGCTTTGGCGCACCTTGGGAGAGGCCTTGGTCAAAGTGAAATCATCTCTTTGTGAGTTGGCCGAGATGGCCCTGTGGTAAGAACGCGTGAATCTTAACCGATGATCGTGGGTTCAAACCCGGGCAAGCACCACTGAATTTTCATGTGCTTAATTTGTGATTATAATTCATCTCGTGCTTTACGGTGAAGGAAAACATCGTGAGGAAACCTGCATGTGTCTCATTTCACTGAAATTCTGCCACATGTGAATTCTACCAACCCGCATTGGAGCAGCGTGGTGGAATAAGCTCCAAACCTTCTCCTCAAAAAGAGGAGAGGAGGCCTTTAGCCCAGCAGTGGGACATTCACAGGCTGTTACGGGAGAGGCCTATGTTCAGCAGTGGACAATGATTGGCTGTTGATTGATTGATTTTTTTAACTACTAAAACGTGTTATTAAATAATTTAAAATAAATAAATTAATGGCTCGATGATCTAGTGATTATATATAAGGCCACATCTCTCGAGGTCATTGGTTCAAACCCCAGTTTGGGCCGATAAAGGTGTTCTGTCGAAAAATTCGCAGAAGCAGCGCGGAAGTTGGAAGTTGTACACTCCTATGCCTCGGAAAGCACAAAAAGCCGTTGATCCTGCGCCTGAATCCTTTCTCGTTGTGCCGGACTTTATTTCCATCGGATTATGAAAGTTAGGGAATACAGAGTGCACCTGTGTCCGCGCACAAACTTGTGCACTATAATATGTCCTGCGCAGTTGGCTAATCTCTCTTGAAATTGACCGGAATCCGTCAGGAGGACGTCATCATTAAGTAATATTTAAAGTATTATGTTGTGCATTCTTTTGAATTGTGTGTAACATTTGCAAGACTTACTCTTAGGCTTGTTAGTCAAGTTACGGAGCGTGAGAGCTTACCAATTGTTGCAGTAACTGAATATATATACCACATATGTATTGCATAATACTACAACATAAGAATATTTCTTAGGATGATGGTATGCATAAGAAAATATTAGTACCTAGTAAATATGTGATATTCAAGTCTCTGATTTGAAAAAACAATTACTAATATCTACGTGTATGTCTGGGCCGTGTTAAGTGATATTTATTTGAGTAGAAAGTGAGATGTGAAGGTATGTTTCATTAAAGTAAGAAATGGAAAGAATAAGGAACAATTATTATCGTGTTCTAGATTACATCTATAATTTACTGGTGGTAGGGCTTTGTGCAAGCTCGTCTGGGTAGGTACCACCCACTCATCAGATATTCTACCGCAAAACAGCAATACTTGATATTGTTGTGTTCCGGTTTTAAGGGTGAGTGAGCCAGTGTAATTACAGGCACAAGGGACATAAAATCTTAGTTCCCAAGGTTGGTGGCGCATTGCATATGTAAGCGATGGTTGACATTTCTTACAATGCTAATGTCTAAGAGCGTTGGTGACCACTTACATCAGGTGGCCCAAATGCTCGTCCGCCTTCCTATTCTATAAAAAAAAAAAAAATATTTAAAAAAATCGTTTATGACTGACTGACTATCGCGCACCTGAAACTTCTGAGTCTAGAAAGCTTAGGAATGTGGGATTATTTTATTACGTAACTGTCATATGGTCAATTGAAAATTGGAAATGAATCAAATTTAAGCTTTAAGGGTTAGTTGGCCGTGAAGGATGACGTCTTGAGAAAAATTTCATGTATCGGATCGCTTACGATCATCCCAAATAAAATATATATATTTATAGATTAGAAAACGAATGCATACCAAGAAATATATTATCGTGGGAGAAATACTGAACCCTGTATTTGTACTAGGGCCCAAGGAGCCCACCAGCCGAAAGAAAAAAATAGATATACTATATAATATATATAATACAAATATAACATAATTTTACTCAAACCACTTCGGAATCGAAAGGCCCCAAATGTCTAAGTCCTAGGGGCCTTAGATCTCTAAGTCCGAGTCTCCAAGTACTAGCTAGCAGTGTTATATAAATAAAATTTTTGATACAGTTTACAATACCACAACTTCGTAATATTTACACGAAAACTATTTCAAATTACAATAAAGACGTTATAAATATAAAATTTTATAAAATATAACAAAATTCGAACTGACAAAACACTTTATTACATCAACGGAAGTCTTATTACCGTTTTCAGCGCTGAATGCGGAACCCAACAAAATTGCAAGTCTATATAGTTCCGTCGAAGATAAGGCACTCGCTGCGGTCTATGGGCTGTCGATTATTGCAAACGATTCTTGTAGTGATGTGATTTCGTTTATCGATATATGTAACATATTAGAATTTGATTTTATTTATTTGTGCAAAATTTTTCGACCACCTGATGTAAGTGGTCACCAACGCCCAACGAAGACATTATAAGAAATATTAATCATCCCTTACATCGCCAATGCGTCACCAACTGTATATGTTTTGTATCTTGTACTTATAGTTACACTGGTTCACTCACCATTCAAACCGGAACACAACAAATATTTAGTATTGCTGCTTGGCGATAGAATATACGATGAGTGGTACAGAGGGCTTGTACAAAGGCCTACCACCAAGTTATTAACAAAATATAAGCAACTTATTTGTTATTCTGCATAAAAAATCAATTTGCTTATTATTTAGTTTTTGCAAATAAATCAAATAATTTCAATATGAAAAAAATCAAAATTTGCGAAGCGAAATATCGAGAATCATCTATCGATATCGTCTCATCACTAGAAACAGTGCATCACGTGTTCCGCTGACTCGCTTGGCGAGGAGCCAGCGCGCTACAATATGTACTGGGACAAAACCTTGAGGAATTTATTAGCCTCATTGGCTTTCTTTTTAGGTTTAACTTTAGAACTACTTCTTATAAAACATAAGAAAAAAAACCTGGCACCACGGGACACCCTGATTGGCTGATGTGAAATAATTTGTAATCAAAGAGAACCAATCATTTATTATGTAGTAAAATATATTATTAAATATATTTTTATTATCATAATAATAATATATAGCAACACACACCGGGGGGTAGATACCGGCAACTACGAGGGGGTACGACGGCATAAGAGAGCATCATGCCATTTGCCGTCGTACTCGACACACGAGTCGCTCGTACCCCGAGACGCGCCAATAGTTATTAGAAGCATTTTTCTCATTAAAAATATTGGAGAAATAACACTTGCAAGTAATTTTAAAAATACTGATGATTCAAATACATTTCTTGCCCTTACTTTTGATACCAAGTTGCAATGGGCCCCAATATAAACGAATGGCGAATAGCCTAAGCTCTGCGGCATATGTCTTATAAAACTATTTATCATACCTAAGTTGTATGGCTCCTTAGACCTTTCAAGTACTTTTACAGCATAATATCATACGGCATTATGCTTTGGGGTAGCTGCTGTGCGATATTATTGCCGCAAACGAGGGCTATTCGTGCAGTCTATAATCTTAAGCTAAAGAATCATTGAGGCATACATTTAAATAGATAAAAATATTAACTGTTGTTCCTTAATACACATTCTGTAATGTTATGTATGTATGAAAAAATTTAAATATTTTCTTCAAGTAAACACAAACTTTACTACTGTTTTTCGACTGCATAGTCATCATCTGTTTACAAAAGAATCACAAAAAGCGTGCAAAACGGCTCTGTTGTTAAATTAAAAAAAAGGTTTATGGGTACATTTAGTGATTTCATGGATAATAGCACTTTGAGAATGACCTTGAATGAACCCTTTTGGCTATTTTTTTAGTATATTTAAAATGTTTAATTTTAGTGTAAGGGTGTATTTAGTGAAAGGACTTTCAAATATATCAAAAAGTTTTATCGCTGGAAGTAATCTCGTCCCGATTAATAGCTGAAGTTTAACTATAAAAATCGAATGATAAAAAAAGATCGCAAAATATTTTACTTTCTATTCTAAGTTTTTATATATATATAATAAGTAAGACGTACGGACAAATAGCCCACTTGATGGTAATTTATTACCACCGCCCATAGACATTGACACTGTAAGAAATATTAAACATTTACATTACCAATGCGCCACCAACCATAGGAACTAAGATGTTATAACCCTTGTTGTAATGAGACCGGTTCACTCACCCTTTAAAACAGATCATAACTAAGTATTGCTATTTGGCGGTACAATATGTGATGCGTGACTTGCACAAGACATACGCCCAAATTAAACCGACTTCGAGACGAAAGTTTTGTTGGTATCAGTAGAATAACCGATGAGTCATTGTACCAGCCGGGTACAAAAAGTCGTTGCTCTTGTTAATTTATAACAATTAACTTTTGCTATTAATTAAAATGCAACGTCTCCCAACTAATACGAAACACATTTAAAACGTTTACACAGTTATACCGCGGAGAAATTTATTCGATGCGAAGTTTAGAACGGGTACGCTTAAGCTGTTTTACTTAGAAACTTATTCTCATTATAGAGTAGACGTCAACGCCTTGGATTAACGAAGATTGAAACGTGAGTTTCATCAGTTTATTTCGTATTAGTTTTCAACCCGCGTGTGAGGGGGGTGGTGGTAGAAAGGTAAGTTGTGTGTTGAAATCTATAATATTTATTTCTCTTTACAAAAACAGACCTTATATAATAATTGAAAGGTGATATTTGTATCTAATTATTCATGGTCTAGAATGTGTGAGTAGCTGGTGTCTGGGTTAGGCCTCTACCTAGGATATCTGCCTAATGTCTGTATTATATTATTAATCTCTCTCGTGTATGTCTGTCACAGTCTATTTTCTCTTAAAGAAAAGAGATGAGACAATATAAAGGCAAGTGAACTAATCACAAATGTATAATATATCAAAATGTTTTTTTTTTTTACTTTATTTTGGTTTGGGTTTTGGTGCAAATATTAGAAAATGATGCGCAGGAGCAGAGGCTATGTGCTCGGGATATATACTGATTTTAATGAAATTGAGATGGGAAATTGATTGAGAAGGAAATATGTTACATTTTTTACCTAACACCTAACCCCATCCCCTAATACGTAGGTGAAACTGTTTGCGAAAACTAGTCTAAAATAAAAGGCCACCTCCAGTTCTCTTCATATCTCGCAGCACACTTGTTAATATATTCCACAAGTGTCGGCGCCCGAAACTGAAATTGCTAATGAATTTGGACAAAACAGTTGCATCCTTGTTTTAGGCCCCTTTGTTACATTTGTTTACATTCAACTTGAATTTTATAATAATATTTAAATCATTTAGTTTTACATATAATTAATTAATAAATTAAATACAACAATACACATTACGGAATTAATTCAAACTTTCTTGCGGCAGTAACAAAATTAAAATATACTTTATTCAAGTGCTATCCTTGCCACCATTCCACGCGGTCACGGTTTGTACAGTAGTTATTTTTAATTTTTATATTTATCGCTTTAATGTAATTAATTCTAATGTAATTAATGTATTAATGATAATATTGCCATCATAGTAGCAGTAAGTTTTACTTGGTGGTAGGGCTTTGTGCAAGCCCATGGATAGAAACTCAGTCATCAGATATTCTACCGCTAAATAGCAACACTTATTATTTGTACTTATTTGCACTTATTGTTGTATTCCGGTTTGAAAGGAGAATGCGTACACTGGTACAGGCACGAGGTTGTTGGCGTATTATTTTATATAAAAATACTCTTACAAACCCTTTTGAATCATTTTACAAAGTTAAATTTAATGCAAAACCGGTTAGTAATACAGATTCTATCGAGATCGGCAGGAAACTCGAACGTTACAAAAATAAACAATGCAATCCTCCAAGTAATTTATACTTTATGTGCAAATCACTTGTGCACAATGTCGCTTGCACTAATTATTGGTCATCGAGATTTCCATCACAAGTTTTATTGTTATTAAGTTAATTTTAAGATAAAACAATGAAAAATTTTTTTAACCGTCTATAAAATTTTAAGATAAAATAATGAAATATTTTTTCAACCGTCTATAAAATTATAAGATTCCAAGAAACGTTCATTTGCATAGCATCTCACATCTCTAAATCATTAGAGCTGAAGTAGCTTAATGATTAATGTTTGAAATATCGATAAATTCAGTTTTGCATTCAAAGTGCGGTGTCCTTATCGTCCTTTAAGGGCAAATTTAAACTAGAATTATACTATAATACGCTTTTAGAATACACAATAGTAATATATAAATTTCATTGATTTTATATATTAACTAGCTTATACGTAAAAACTCGGCTTTTCGTGTGGATGTTTGTTGTATAATTTTTTGCTTCGGCTTCTGTAGGTGAGATTGTAAAACTTTTTATTTTATGGTATAAGAAACCGGACGAGCATATGGGTCACCTGATGGTAAGTGATCACTAACGCCCATAGACATTGGCATTGTAAGAAATGTTAACCATCGCTTCCATCGCCAATGCGCCCCCAACCTTGGGAACTATGATGTTATATCCCTTGTGCCTGTAATTACACTGGCTGGCTAACTTTTCAAATAAAATCTAATTTCATACAAATTATTTAACTTCGAGTTTATATGACCATTTCATATTATTAGTGTTTCTAGAGTACTTGACTCTAGAAACACTAAATATAGATATTAAGAAACTATAAATAATATAATTTTTTGACAGTTCTTATTTTTAACATATATATTATATACGTATAATAAACAATTGTCACTAACGCTTCGCGCCATGTAGTCGGATAACAAATTTGCCTAGTAAAATTGTTTTTTTTCTTTATTTAATTTAGAGACTTTTGTTCTACACAGGCTCGTCAGTCCCATTGTCCTTTCTATATTTTGTAACATCACTTATTATTTATATCTAGTATACTTGTAAAGTACAGTAACAGTCTGTGAATAGTCTACAGCTGGGCTAAAGCCTCCTCTCCTTTTTGAGGAGAAGGTTTTATAGCTTATTTCGCCACGTTCCAATGCATGTTGGTGGTATATACATGTTGCAGAATTTCAGTAAAATGAGGCACATGCAGGTTTCCTCAGGATGTTTTCCTTCACCGTCAAGCATGAGATGAATTATAAACACAAATTAAGCACATGAAAATTCAGTGGTAGGCCATCTCGGCTTTTTTATACTTGTACTCGAACGTAATTCTGTTCTCCAAAATAGCCGAGATAAAATTAATGCAACGCCTGTTACTTATTGATATAAAAATCCCCGACTTTTAATTTCTAGGGCAAATACATTTTCCCGCCTTAACGGTCGGCCATTTGCCGCGATTTCAAAATGGCGTGGGCCGTAACAGTAACTTACATTTAGTCGTTAGAGGTTATACTTACTGTTTTTTTAATTGTATTATTTTTGTGCTAGCATATCCTTGATGACTTTTAAACATTTTTTTTATATTTGGTGGTAGGGCTTACCACTCATCATATATTCTACCCCTAAGCAACAATATTTAATATGGTTGCGTTCCAGTTGAAGTATGAATAAGCCAGTGTAACCACAGCCACAAGGGATATAGCACTTTAGTTTTTTTTTATGTTTATATTCGCCGGGAGGGCAAATCTACTCCACCTGATGGTAAGTGGTAGTAGAGTCCAAACGCGACGACGGCCAGTACAGACGGGAAAAACGTTCTGCACTAGCCGCCTTCGCCTAGCCGGCCCGCAAGATGCCTCTTCACGCCTCGTTTGAAGGAACCCGGGTTGTAAGAGGAGGGGAAGACGTGAGTTGGTAAGGAATTCCATTTTTTGAAAGTGCGACAAAGAACGGAGTAGCCAAATTTCTTTGTTCACGATGGAATTGATGTCACAGTTAGAACCAGCTCGCGCAGACTTAAGAAGGAAGGGGGAAGCAGGAATTATAGAGAATAATTCCTCAGAGCACTCGCCGTAATACAGTCGATAGAAAGCGCTCAGTGCTGCTATCTCACGACGCAATTGTAAAGGTTCAAGGGTGTTTGTGACCTTTACGACGCCAATAATGCGTACGGCACGTCGCTGCAACCGGTCCAAGGCCTCCAGTAGGTACTTAGCGGAGCCATCCCAAAGGTGCGAGCAATATTCCACGCAAGACCGTACCTGTGTTTTGTACAGCAGGCACAGTTGTTGTGGCGTAAAAAAACGCCGCACCTTGTTCAGAACTCCGTTACCAAGATTTGTGGCATTGGCGATCTAAGGAACGGTTAATATTTCTTACAATGCAAATGTATGTGCAATGGTGACCACTTACCATGAGTGACCTTTTTGTCCGTCCGTAACAAAGCAGCTTAGCCCAAAACCAGCTAGTCATCATCTTTATTGATTAATATAATTTGTAAGTACATAATTAAATTTAGCGTCTTTAATGAATGAAGAAATATATATAGCTAAGTAAAACATAGTACATTATTGTAGTACATACAAAATCTTTCCAATTGAGATATTTTTGATATTGAAAGTAAAATATAGTTTCCAAATCAAATCAAAATATTTATTCAAGTAAACTCATCGAGGCACTTGAATCGTCATATTACTAAATAAATGTAAAGCTACCACGGGCTTAAAATGTTCATTCCACCGAGTTACTCTTTCTCATTTTTTAATCAGACAGTCAAATACAATTATCGTGCGTATCCTGTTTATAAACCGTTAAATACTAACTACACGTCTTATCACTTATATAATCTTGTGTTCAGTAATAAGACTTATTTATTAAAGGTTGTTTTGAGGTGAGCGTTGAGATATACATTTATTAATAGGCCAAGTTACGAATAGCTGAAACCTAATAAAAATACCATACCGCAGGGAGGTTTATTAATTTGTTTGCCAAGATAGAAATTAAGTGTTACAAGTATGTCTATATCTGCTCCTGCTTATACCTTACTTGTGGTAGTAAAATATACTGCAGATCAATAATGTAATGCGTCTATTCACTGACTGTGATTTGAACGAGTGATCACAATTTCAAGAATATTAGAAGATATTGACATAAATGTTTCTCGAAATATGAAAGGGTATAAATTACATAAAGAAATGTACAAGGCACATGCTTATACAATGATTGTCACTGTTTGTTTGAAATTAATATAATATATCCTGGGACATTTTTTTTTTCCACACACACGGCCATCTGATCCCAAATTAAGCTTGTACAGAGCTTGTGCTATGGAAACCAGACAACTGATATACTACATATACTACTTTTGTTTTGTAAATACATACTTATATAGATAATTACACCCAGACTCAGGACAAACAGACATGTTCATGCACACAAATGTCTGTCCTGGGTGGGAATCGAACCCGCAACCTTCGGCGTGAAAAGGCAAGTATCTACCGACCACGCCAACCGGCTCGTCTATTTATCCATATATTGTAAACATATTGTGACGTCACTGTAAGTATACACTTTATTTAAAATACTTAATAGACTCCCGAGTTTCAATATTATAAATAAATCGGACTCTTTAATGTAGAATATAATTTTCATCGTAGGCAACATTGTAATTCAGCTTGAGTATGATTTGTACATGTATGCCTGTTATTTATTTGTTTAAATTATTTTTCCACATTTGGTGTGCTGGAAATAATCTCAAGGGATTGGTAAGCCTTTATAACTAATTCTCTAAAGTGTTAAATAAATAATATAAAATGTAAAGTCATATTATCTTTGTTTATTTTCAGTCATGCAATATAGTAATAGGTTTTAAATAATGTATAAAACAACGAACGAACTCAAAATCTGTCTGAATCTGAAGATGGGAACACGTAGTACGTCACTACTGAATCATTACACATATTATATGAAATAAGTTAAAATATATACATAATACGACTAAGCAACATTCGAATTGTAAGCATTCTAATATAAAATAAAAGGCTTACTATACTTTTATATGAAATTATACATCCATCATTTTGGCTTTACACACACTTTTGAATTGTAATTTCACAAAATTATTCTATTAAATATAATGCTACCAGTACCGGTTCGTGTAGATTACTAAAAGAACCGACAAGAAACTCAATAGGTAGGTACTATTGTATCATTAAAAATACTACATAATTAGTACATTTATATATACATGTCGGCGGCAGCGACGGCTGAGCGATAGAGCTGTCTTTGTCTATGTTCGGTGGTACGGGGTCCATCACGATAATGTATCAAAATAAACTCGATGTGGGTATAACCAAAGATTTATTATTGCAAATCACAATCCACTATAATTAGATATAGGTACTAGGTAGGTAAACCGACAGTTTCGCCTTGGAGGTGTGGACTGGTCGGTTTCTCAAACGCAAGTGCTTGTTACACAGTCCCCCCACTTTCCAACACGACTCTGTCCACGTGACTTCAAAAACAAATGACGTCACCGCGTTTACTCATTACTACTATAACCAAGTCAGCGACATAATTAAAATTATTGTTTTTCCACGACATACATATGACTTATTTACTAATGTGTTTTAACACATTCGAAAAGTTAAAAATATTTGCGGTATTTTATTATAGAAACGAATTGGAGCGAACAATATCGGTACTTATAAACTGCACTTGGTATTCAATCAATCCGTCGTAACAAATGATTGTTTACAATACAATCCTTCTGTATTCGCTTTGTACAAAGCTCTTTGTCAGTATTCCTGATTGGTTCGTGTAAACATTAAATTAATAATAGAAGCGTTCCTTGTCGATACTGTAACGTTTGTCTCGGAAGTTGATGAAGTTAGTTATTATTAATTTTAGTATTTTTTTTTTTTTTTTAATAAATTCTTGACAATAAAATAATTGTATATTAAGATAATGTACTGAGCAGTTATATCGTTATATGTAATATATGGTTGAAAAAGGTATATACAAATTAAATTAATCTAATTATAAGTTGAGAAAAAGCCGAGATGGCCCAGTGGTAAGAACGCGTGAATCTTAACCGATGATCGTGGGTTCAAACCCGGGCAAGCACCACTGAATTTTCATGTGCTTAATTTGTGATTATAATTCATCTCGTGCTTTACGGTGAAGGAAAACATCGTGAGGAAACCTGCATGTGTCTAATTTCACTGAAATTCTGCCACATGTGAATTCTACCAACCCGCATTGGAGCAGCGTGGTGGAATAAGCTCCAAACCTTCTCCTCAAAAAGAGGAGAGGAGGCCTTTAGCCCAGCAGTGGGACATTCACAGGCTGTTACGGAATTACGGAATAATTATAAGTAAAACTTGAATTTAAATATGTCTCCTTGGTCACAAGAAATAACTAGAAAAACTCATCATTTAAAAAATGTACAATGAAAAAAAGAAAAATTAAACTCGACAGACATAACATTACAGATAATTGAAAAACAATGTACTGTACAGTTGTACTGTACTCAGGACGTAGGACGTCCTCCAGACCGATTTCGGCCACGGCGGCCAATCTCAAGAGAGATTAGCCAACTGAGCAGGAGATATTATAGTGCACAAGTTTGTGCGCAAACACATTCTCATAATCCGATGGGACGGCAATTCGACACGACCGGAAAGAGATCAGGCGCAGGACCTTAACTTTTTATTGGCCCGACCTGGGAATTGAACCCAGGACCTCCGGGTCTGCGGTCTTATATCAAGCCACTCGACCAACGAGGCATATAATAATTAATTAGGTACATAGTAGTTAGCTATATATAATGAATTTTATTATTTTTTAAGATTTATTTATTTATGAAACTCGATCATTTGATTAGGCCAGCCGGCAATACATCAACATAAAATAAAATAAAACATTGACGAGAAGTGACTAATATATGGTAACCGCTGTCTCTAAAAACCAAATTTTTTTTTTTTTTTTTAAGGACCACTAGTAGCTACTACATGTTTTAATGACAAATGTAAAACAATTTAGTGAAAATAGCTAACATGTGAAGCTTTTTAAAGTAGCCACAACAATTACAATATTTGTTTTAAAAATACATTAACACATAATTATAGCAACATGAGTAGAAAGATTAAAAAAAAAAAGTCCAAATTGGTACAAATTAAAGATCATAAAAAAATAAACATGCACTTAATAAAATTAAAATTAATAACACAAATAGTTTGAAATTGATATAGGTACAAATTAAAATTAAATAATTCATTAAATTCATGCAAAGTTTACGTTACAAAAAAATTACTAAAAATATACTAATTAATACAAAATATTACAGTTTGTAATAGTAATAGGTCGTGCTAAATAATTAAAGCATATAAAAAATCTATTTCTTTTAATATGCAATAGATACTAATCGACAAATTCACATATTATATTGTCAGGGGATGTAACTCAGTGGTAGAGTGTCTGCTTCGCATGCAGAAAGTCCTGGGTTCAAATCCCAGCATCTCCAAACTATATTTTTTAATTATATTTTTTTATCTGTAAATTAAGACAAACTTTTTTTAATAACATCGTTTATTGACACAAAACTTAATCAACCTTTATTTAACAAATATTTTTTTTAGTCATAAGTAAAAAAAATTCTCATTTTTAGAAATAAAAAAATTTATACTATTTATGACGTCAAGATCAAAATCATTGATTGTTCTTCAAGTTAGCAAGTTAATTATGCCAAATTACAACTTACAAGTTAAGATAGTAGATTGCGAATAAAGAGTATTCAATCAATACGACTGCGACTGATAGTCAAACTGCATTATGCAGTTTAAAATTTTTATAGGTATCCACATAAAAAAAAAACATTTTAATCAATTATTTAATAAATAATAGTTATATTAATTCATGATTGTTCATTAAATAATGTGCTAATAACTATAAATTAGATTGCAATATTTTATCATTATAACTTACGAGGTTGGTAGCCTTGCCGGAGTGTCAAAACTTAAAAAACAATGTTGATTGTTGTTTGATTAACTTACCGGTCGTTAAATTTTAACAGAAGTAGTAGTTTAACACTTAACTTAATTGAAATGGATAATTATCAAAAACAACCCTTAAAATTGTACATACAAGACATTTTTCGCGCCAAAAGGACAGAAGAAAATAAATATATCTACGAAATATTCGGTATTAAGTTTAAGAATATTATGATACACGGTGTAGTCACGTCAATGTACAATATTACAACAAAAACCACTAATTTCGAGATAAGCGACCCTACTGGCTGCGTGCAAGTATATTATGACTCAACGAAAAACAACACCGCTGTGTCCGATGCTACTATAAAAGATCTAGTGAAAAATCTTTCAATAATTACAAGAAGAGGTGACGATAACGCACCTACAATGTCTGCATTATTTAATTCGATAGAAAAAAAATATAAGAACCCGTTTGATTTTGTTGAGGGTTCAAATGTTAGTGTGATCGGTGATATATTTATTGACGATTTAAGAAATACTAGAATGGTATCTGCTTATCAATGTAAGACTACAGCGGTGGAAAGGGATATTGTTTGGTTAGAAGAATTAAGGTATCTTTATGATAAATATTACATACAGACTGAATCCTAGATTCATAGTCCTTATGTAATATTTATCATAAAGATTAATAGAAATAATTGTACCTTCTGTTATTTAGTTAAGGAATTTGTTTATATTTACAGTTGATCCACATTAATCCGATTAATGTCAATGTATGTTTCAATATGTGAATTGTTCACGGCATAGTAGCTATGTTATTTGATGAATTACAAGATGCTCTTTCTCAAAACAGATATGAAATACAAGGGCTCGGTAGCAGTACTCTGTAGTCTGACAAAGTTGATCACCCAAAACTGCGTTGTATATGCCTTGTTTGTTAGATTAGTATGGATTCACAGTACTTCAATAAAATATGCCTGAATACAATACTGATTGTTTTCATATTTTTATCAAATTAATATGTCATTTCAATTTGTTAATAAAAAAAATTAATAACTTAACTTATAAACTTTTTAATAACTTTCCTATAGCTACTTTCTATAATAATTTTAATACATACAACTAGTTCATTTTTCAATATACAGACTTTTTATATAATAATTGATAACTTTTTTATTAATAATATAATAAATAATAATATAAAAGATAAAATAATTAATTAGTTGTTACAATGACAATCATATCACAAACCCATAACTTCAGCTCCCACTTCCAGTTTACAGTATAGATACAATGGTGGAGAAGAACTGTGAAAACTTCAAATAAATGGATTATAGTCAAATATATGATAATACAAATGAGTTACATTTTATATATGCAGGCATAACATGTGATTAACAATATAAATTTCTACTTCATGGACTTAATATACTTATTATTATTTATTTGAAGTACTTGCATTGTAGCAGTTACTAGTAGATCTAAGAATTAAAGAAATGAAAACAAGTTTTAGTTTTGTATATCTAAATTGGGAAGTATATAAATAAAATTATTTTACTCGGACATTAAAAGTTATAATAATTAATATGGATTATGGCTATACTCTATATAAAAAATTAAAATATTGTTTTTATTAAATTTGATATTGGCAGACTGAGTAGGTGTATCATTAATTAGATTTTTATAGTTCTTAATTAACGACGAAAGGAAACTTGTGATTCAAATATTAACAATAATTAGGTGAATGTATATAACAATACTTTATTTCTTTAGATTTAGGCAGAATAAATAGTGCCAAAGCTTCAAATGTACAAATAGTCTTCACTGATTTCTCGAAAGCATTTGATAAGGTTGACCATGAGATATTTATTAGGAAACTTTCGTATTTTGGCATTTCTGATACATCTCTGAGATGGTGTAAATCATATCTTTCCAATCGATATTCCAAAGTCGTTATTGACGGGGAGTGCTCTGACCCTTTCCATGCTACTTCCGGTGTTCCACAAGGTTCAAATTTAAGGCCCTTGTTTTTCATTATATTCATAAATTATATTACAAATATCATGAAAAATTGTCAGGTTTATCTGTTTCCAGACGATTTAAAAATAGCAAAAGTTATATAAAAGGATCTGATATTATTATTTTTTATAGAATAGGAAGGTGGACGAGCGTATGGGCCACCTGATGGTAAGTGGTCACCAACGCCCTTAGACATTGGCATTGTAAGAAATGTCAACCATCGCTTATAGCCAATGCGCCACCAACCTTGGGAACTAAGATTTTATGTCCCTTGTGCCTGTAAATACACTGGCTCACTCACTCTTCAAACCGGAACACAACAATATCAAGTATTGCTGTTTTGCGGTAGAATATCTGATGAGTGGGTGGTACCTACCTAGACGAGCTTGCACAAAGCCCTACCACCAGTATAGCTGTTCTTCAAGATAATCTACACCATTGGACTAGTCAGTCCAATGGTGTAGAATTAATGACATGGTGCTCAATCCAAGCAAATGTAATTTTATAAAATTTACCACAAAAAGGAATCCATTTTTAAGTTCATATAATATTTCGGGCATACATTTAAAAGTAACTAATTGTATTCGAGATCTGGGTGTAATATTTGGCAATCAGCTAAGATTTTATAAGCACATCAATTCAATAGTAACAGGTTCTTTTAAACTACTGGGCTTTATCTTAAGACAGTCTAAGGTTTTCAAAGTCATCAACAATCCTACAATTGTACAATAGCTTGATACGAAGTAAACTTGAATATTGTTGTCGAGTATGGTCCCCCGCTTACAAGATCCATATTGAGAAAATAGAACGTGTTCAAAAGAGACTCGTTAAACATTTAGTCTTTCGTTTTAAAGTTTTAAATCAGCTAGTGTCCTACAAAAACAAACTAGATTTTTTTTTAATCAAGTCACTGGAGATTCGAAGATCTCTACTAGACATAACATAGCTTTATAAAGTGTTTAATGAAAAAAACGACGACGATAGACTGTTGAGTAGATTTAATATTAATGTTCCTAGAAGACCACCTCGCAGCCCATGTCCGTTCTTTAAAATTGACCGCACTCGAACGAAACTTGGACATAATGCTCCAATATCGCGAATATCGCGAGAATATAATTATTGTGTAAAAAACACAGTAACACTGGACATTGGTTGTGACGGGCTCTCATCGTTCATGAAAAAATGTGATGATTCTTTTAGTATAAACTGTTAATTTGTTTAAAAATTTAATTAGTTACTACCTTTTGTTTCTGTTTTTGTTTTTTGTTCTTTATTTAAACATTTTTGTTTTTCTGTTTTTATTCTATTTTTGATTTGTATATTTTGTAATTGTGTTGAGAATGGTGAGTTCTCCTGTAATTGATTGTGCATAGTTAGTTTTAAGTTAATGTAAAAAGGTGATTTGAATGTGTGTTATGTAAAACTGTTGGAGATCCAAATAAATAAAAAAGTAATGTATTTTTAATTATATTAATTGCATACTCTATATAATTTGACAATTGACATTTTAGTTATGATTTGATAATTGATATGTCAGTTTCGTCTTCAGTTCGCTTATCAATTTTGCCTCTTTTTAAGTGTTTGCGATATAATAGCCTTACGCTTCTTCATCAAAGTACCAGGTAAAATAAAATTATTTCACTTTAAAATATTTAAGCATAAATTTAGTTACTATATCATTAAAACTGAATACATTCATACATCACATCGGTAAAATTTCTATTGTTTTTATTTTGTAGAACCATGGCCAGCGAAGGTATTTCGCCCCAGGAAATCGAATCATTATGCCAAACACCATGCCCCGCAACAAAGGTAAATAAAAAATATATTTTTTCATACGTTTTTAATGGATACGACCTTTTGATCTTTACTATGTATGTTTATACATTTTACCCGGTCTTTTATACTAACTTATATTATAAACTTGAAAATAAGCTTGATTGCTTGTTACGCTTTCACGTCTTAAGTATTCAACTGACCATGATCAATTTTGCATACACACTGGTCAGGGTGATAGGACATAATGATTACAAAAGGACATACATAGGACAAAAATACTTAAGGAAAATCTATTAATAATACAATATGTAATGGAAACAAATGCAGTAGATATCAGTGGTATACCACCCACTCATCACATATTCTACAGTTCAGTTTGAAGGGTCAATGAGCCAGTGTATCTACTGGCACAAGAGATATGACATCTTAGTTAACCAAGGTCGGTGGAGCATCAGCCGTCAAAGCGTCATGGTAACATGCAAAAGCGATCCCGTGGCGCTCATCGTTAAGACGTAGAGAGTACCGCTGGTTTTTTAGTGGGTAATGGGTGATAAAAAAAAGCATTGTTGATGTAAAGGATTCTTAAAAATTCTTACAGCACTCATGTGTAGTGGTGACCTCTGGCCATCTCGCAGCCCACTTGCCAGTCCTGTACCTGTAAAATATTCAATACTTTAGTCTACTTAAAGAAAAGTAACAAAATCTAATGCCATAATTGTATTACAGCATCATAGTACAAGTTACACAAACTTTACTATTATTATTATATCTTATCTTATTTCATTTATAAATAAATCGATTCATGACATTTTTTTATAATTGTTGAACTCTATTGAGATAACCTAATCATTGTTAAATTTACAGTTTTTTCCTTTAACATGATAAATAGATTTAAAAAAAGTACAGTGTTAACACAATAAAACAAATTTTCAAAAATTTTACTTTTAAATGATAGTGCAATATTAAAAGCATAAGAACTAATAAGAAGAGAAAAAATAAACTATTACAGGATTTCATGTTCCAACAAACAATGTATCGAGTCAAGGATCCTCGGAAATCAATACCGTTCTACACAGGAGTCCTTGGTATGACACTATTGAAACAGCTACATTTCCCTGAGATGAAGTTCTCCTTATTCTTCATGGGCTACGAGAATCCCGCTGAGGTGCCTAAGGATGAAACCCAGAGGACTACATGGGCGATGACTAGGAAGGCTACATTAGAATTGACATAGTAAGTGACATCTATAATCAAATCCAAATGTACTGTATTCAAGTAGGAGTGCTTTTGAATCATCATATTACAAGATTTATATTTTCCGATAATCAAGTTACATAGATAAATAATTATCACATTATGTAAAATATTATTTATAATATGATAAAAAAAGTCATTTTTTATGATATTATAATTTTCTGGACTTATAATAGTCTTATTAAAATCTTTTATATACAAATGTACAATTAAATATGATATCAGCATAAGTATATTAAATTAAAATAAATGATATTATGTAAAAACAAGTGATGTGTTAAGTTAATCTACTTTTTATTTTTTGCAGCAATTGGGGTTCGGAAAGTGACGATTCAACTTACCACAATGGTAATTCAGACCCACGAGGCTTCGGGCACATTGGTATACTTGTACCCGATGTTGATGAAGCTTGTAAAAGGTGAGACTAATACTTTATGGAACATTGAATTGAGGTTCTATGGATAGAATACATGACCATCTGTACAATGCAATTGCCTATGGATGAGAGTGATTTACCTCTAGATCCTGATAAAAAAGTAATGTCCCAATGCTGAGCTAAGGCTTTTCTTGAAAAGAAGGTTTTGAACTTTGGTTCCAAAGCAGGCAGACAGGATGGTAAGACAAGTCGCGAACTTTCATGTGACACACGCAGGTTTCCTTACAATGTTTTCGAGTACGAGATAAATTCCGAATGATCCTAAGTGGATTGAATTAAAGAATATATCAATACCCCTTTTGGCAATAAGAATAGAAACAGTGAACAGTTCTTGCTTGTTTTATATAACATAATATGCTCTCATTAGTAATGTTGTTGATATTAATAATGTTCTGCATATGTTTTTAGCATTTTTTATTCAATGGCCTAGCAAATAGTTAAATCTCAAACATGTATATTAGCACTAGACAACCGTGTTTGTAATCATTATTAAAAAAATCAATGAATCTAAATATTTCAAATAATTTTGCAGATTCGAGGAAAAGGGCGTAAAGTTCATAAAGAAACCTCAAGACGGTAAAATGAAGGGGCTGGCCTTCATCCAGGACCCGGATGGTTACTGGATTGAAATATTCACATCGAAAGTGGTTTCTTAATGCCTTCAATATGACTTTGCCTCTGATTTCGTCCAAGGGTATTTTACATGTCTCTTAATTTTAGTGCAACCTATGATTACCGCATATCTACTCCCTGTAAAGAAGTTTATAAGTCAGTAAAATCATTACTAAATGGTACTAATTATAAACCTTATAAAATTATACACAAGGCTTACTCTTCCTCTGTAAGAAATCTTTAAGGGATAGGGATATGAATAATAATATTTTGCGAGTCGCTTTGGGTACATTTTGAGTTTCTGAATGTTGACATATGGATTGAAAGGGGGCTGATTACTAAAAATGGAAAATGTCTTCTGGAAATTTTAAATACACTTTGGTGTTATCACAGGTTATGGTTATGCAACTTTAGATTCTATATTGATTGTATTAAAGCTTATCTTGCTTTAACGAAATTGCAGGCAAAGTTAGCATTATAATCATAAGAAATATTGTGTGTCCGTCGTTAAACATAACAGTACATTTCTCTATATATCATTATATGAAAAACATTTGTAGTATAGTTTTGTAATTTCACTGTATTGTATTATATATCTTTGATTGTATATAAGTGTTATGTACATAATCGAAATAAATTGGTTGATTATTAATTGTTCATAATGATTTTTTACTTGTATGATACAGTTTGAATGAATTTATTTATTTCTCCATAGATTAAAAGAGCAAGTCTTATCGGGCATGTACAACATATATGCGGAGAGACGGTAGATCCAAGTCCTCATCCCTCAATTAATATAACTTTATTTGTATGTTCATAAAAATGTTTAAGTAAAATCATTTATAAAGCTAAATTGCTCAAAGATATATAAATTTAGCACCCAGAAGTAAAATAGATTTTAGAAAAACCTCGAATTGGTCTTTTTAAAATATAAAACAGAAAATCTTACAAGTTGATGTAAATTACTCACTCAATTACTCTTAAAAATCCAAATAACACAATTGAACATTAAAAAAATAAAAATGGCGCCAATAATTAATTAATTACTTTACGTTTCTGTCAAAAAAACAAAATGGCGGTTCGAGTTTTTTTTAACAACGCTATTGGAGGGATCTAGGTATCCTAACTATAATATCATATTGTAAATTTAATTTTATTCACTGACTATAACAGCTTTAGTTTGAGAATAAATAAGAACGTATAAAAAAATACAATGATACCACTTTAAGTATAGAATTTGAGTACCTATCGTTAGTCCAACGTCTACCATACAATACTGCACTATTTATTTACGCATGGTGTACACAATTATATTTTCTGCCTCGCTGACCTAGTGGCTAGCTTATAAAGATACAGATCTCGAAGTTGTTCAAATAAAATATCAATGAGTTTTTCTGTGAAGAAATTCGTAGTAAAAGTTCAATGTCGTTACACTCGTGCCTCGGAAAGCATGTAAAGCCGTAAGGCCTGCGCCTGAAACCTACCCTACCCGTGGGTCTAGTGCGAGATTTTTTAAGTATTAACTTCGATTTATTATACGGAATGAAAGACAGCGCCATCTAGTGATAATAACTGAATTCCATAGAAATCGCAGTCAACGTCAACGCTATTGATACACTGATGCTACCAATAGGTAAATGGGCACGTGTATTAAAACTGGCTCACTCACCCTTCCAATTAGAACAACAATACCAAGTATTGTTGTTTGACAAAAGAATATGTAATGTAGTTGTAAAAAAATTACATGCATAGCAAATTTAGTTACAAAGAAAGCTAACAAGCTATCAAGTCTACAACGCAGGTGTGTTAGCTTTCGGCTAAATCATTCAAAAAGGTGAATTGCGAACTGTAATATCCCTAATCGTTATATACATATTGCTGACATACTACTATTGACTGACGTTAATTATAAATATGACAATTGGCATATATGGGTATATAATCGATACATTTTTTCCAATAAGTGAGTCATTCTGGTAATTAATCGAATTTCCATTCAGCATCGAACCTGGTTTCCGCCCGCCGGCCCGAACTAGGAACAAGACTGTAATTATTTGCCGCCAGAACAGTTATATAAGAAAAATAAGTCAGTGCAAACTTACGATAATTATAATATTATTGGATACTTTTAAATAAACATTAGTGCTAGTGGTTTCAGTTTTTTTTTTAATAACTTAAGTAGGCTAACAAAACGCATAAAAATGTCTCCGAATATAAAGTTGTAATCTGGTTATCACGCAAGCAGAAGGTTCGTAAAAACGTAATCGTTACACAATCATTTTGTCATGAATTTATTTTCTCTTGATATGATCAATGTATTTTATTATCTTTGTGCTCTTGTATAAAAACAACATACGTTAGGTATTACACCTTTCAATATTGATGTGTACACAACGTCATGGCATCCAATTTTTTAAAATTACAGATTTATAATTATAAATAATGAGACGTTTGTTTCAATGCTTAACCGAAAAACAACCCGTTTCGAAAAAGGTTTTACTATATAATATTATAAATTATTATAGCAAGTAGCAGCGCAGTTTGACCACAATTTATTTACGTGACAAACGTGAATTTTATTTACTTCTTAACTATAAATTATATTATAATTTGATAAAATAGACCATTCAAAGTACATTATTATAGTACTGTAATCATAAATGAATACATGAAAATTTATTGAATTGAATTTGATCGGTTCAAATAATATAAATTGAATTTAAATTTACAAAATTACTTTTCTAAGCAAATATTCAATATTATAAATATATTTTTTACCGTGAAGCTATAATTACGCGCATTTAATGTTCCCATTTATAAATTATTTACACTACAGTTTGATATATATATAACAAGCAGATTCTGAATATATTGCTCCCTTAAAATGAAGTCTTTGTTATTATATGTCGCGATTAAGATAATTTCAGTGACTTCAAATTACGTAAGTGATTTATTCTATCATATTTTTTATAGTTTTTTTAAATACTTATTAACTAACACCTTAATTTAATTTACAATTACCTGAGGAGTGTAAATGTAAGGAGAAATATCTTAGTTTATAAAAAGTGTTCCTCAATATGTATTAAATTTAGATAGCACTGCAGATTGGGTGGAATTTGACAAAACGCGTGTCTACTCGGTACAGTAAAACAGAATTAGAGAAAGAGAAATTATTCTTGTTGAGGGCATACCTCCAGGATCGGATGGTCCATTGGGAGGGAGGCGATGGGCGACTTGTCCGGCGTCGAATAGGCTGCGGCGTTCCACAGGGGTCGGTTCTCGGCCCAATCCTGTAGAACGTCGGCTTTGACTGGCTCCTGCGGGCACCCGTCCTTCCCGGGATGTGGGTGCTGTGCTACGCGGACGACACCCTCATCACGGTAACGGGACATACCTTTCAGGAAACGGCCCGCCTGGCCGAGGTCGGAGCGTCGCTCACGGTAAATCGGATCAGGATGCTGGGCTTGAGGGTCTCTGTAACAAAAACGGAGGCCCTCCTATTCCACGGTCCACGTCGGGGACCCCGCGAGGGGCGTCTATCACCGTCCAGGGGACGGTAATTAAGGTGCAGGCCCATATGAGGTATCTGGGCCTGATTCTGGATGGAAGATGGAGCTTCGGGCAGCATTTTGTCCAACTCAGCCCGAAGCTCATCAACGCCGCTGCCATCTTGGGCCGCCTTCTGCCCAACGTAGGAGGGCCGGAAACACCTTGCCGGCGTTTATACGCTTGTGAGGTGCGTTCCATGGTGCTGTACTGTGCATCCATCTGGGTGGACGCTCTCACCGCTCGTGACAAGGCTCTTCTTCGGAGACCACAGAGTCATAGCGGTAAGAGCGATACGTGGTTACCGAACAGTGTCATGGACGGCAGTGACACTTCTCGCGAGCGAACTCCAGGCAGAGGTGCTTGCCGAAGTGTATCGGTTCCGGGTGGAAGCGAGGTCGAGCGGCGACTGTCCAGTATTGGCGGAGGTGGAGCGAGTCAGGGCTCTAGCCCAGCGTGCCTTGATTCGCAGGTGGGAGTAGGACCTGGGGTCCCCCTCGGCAGGCCTGGCGACAGTGGAGGCGGTCCATCCCCACTTGAGTCGCTGGGTGGAACGGAGTCACGGCACACTCACATTCAGGCTGACGCAGGAAATTACTGGGCACGGTTGCTGCGGTAGGTATCTGCACCGGATAGTGAGGCTGGAGGTCGTTCCCTCCTGCCACGAGTGCAGCACGCCTTCGGACACGGCGCGTCACACCCTGATTGAGTGTGCTGAATAAGGGCCTCAGCGCCATTCCCTGGCGGCCATTGTAGGCCTCCGCCTACAATGACCTTTCGCTGCCGAGCGTGATAAACGCCATGATCGGTAGCGAGAGGTGCTGTAAGGTGATGGTCTCTTTCTGCGAAAACGTCATGTCGCAAAAGGAGGCCGCGGAGCGGAAACATGAGGACAGTGCTTTCGCTGACCCGCTTCGCCGAAGAAGATCGGGGAGAAGACGTCGGAGCTATGCACACCTTCTCCTCCCGCTGTACGTGTCGCCGGGGCTAGAGGGTCTCTGTATTCCGATAACCCCTTAGAATTTGAAGGCCTACAAAGGCGGACCTACTGTCGGGACGTCACGGTAGTATGCACAAGCGATCCCGTGGTGTCTCCCGAAAAGATGGTGTGAGGCTGGTTTTTTAGTGAGTATTCCGGCGCCTTCAGCGTCGGCGAGCCCCACATACCCCCCCAATTCATGTGAGGGAAACGCGTAAATGAGTTTTTCCAGCCATAACAAAAAAAAATTATTCTGTATCATCAAAATTGTATATCACGACATAAATTTTAACACTACGCTGCCAGCTTACAGGATTATTATTTCATATATTTCTGTGGAGTATCATCGGGTAAAGACCCATATAAATTAAATTAGTAAATAGTACTATACTTTCATTTCAATATCATTGATTAATATCTATAATATTTGTCAGTACACCACACGTAGCTTACGCAGTAGTTAGGTCTACACCGGATATCTCTGTCATAATACGTGTATAGTAAATTGTTACAGATAAATAAGCCTAAAAACTATAGTGATGAAGTGCCCCCAGATATATTAGTGCCAAGTCTGGGGGCGAGACGAGACAATGAAAGCGCAGGGCACTACCAATCATTCCTCGAAGCGTTTCGTCGTAATTTTGTACCCTTATAGATTCGGCCTGGACTGTGACTGATGACTGTGTGTGTACAACTAAAGCTATTTTTTTTTTTGTTTTAGAATCACGCTGATCCTTCAAATGACCAGACTGATGAAACGAGCAATTTCAAAGAATTACACAAAAACATAGATTATAAAAATTATCGTTATTTCGATGAAACAAATATACCGATAGAAAAATACATTTTAAATAATAATAATTTTCAACCAAACAATGGAGGTACAAGAGTAATTAGATATTCTATTAAAAAAATACCTTTGGGCGAGGAAAATATCGTTACAAATTATAATAATGAAGCAGAATTTAAAAAATATGTATTAAATGATCCCAATGAAGTACACATTGATGGTTATAATGGAGAACAAAATAAAATTAAAACTACTTATTTTTGGCCAGATAGTCAATCTGTAAGGGACAATAAACAAGTTATACCACTATCACTAGACCAAGAACGAAATATTGATATTTCTAAAATGCAAACCTTATCTGAAAAGGACATAATTAATAGACCACCTCTAGCAAAACATTGGGGGGCGAATGAAGACATGAGGAATCTTTTTAAGCTTGCAGAAATTCGTAAAGTGCACGAACAAGAACCAACTCTCTATACTGAAAATGATTTAGTCAGTGATTTGAAAACGGGCCCGGATCGATCTCAGGAAAACAGAAATATATCAGCAATATCATATTTAGTAAATCTAAATGGACAGAATCGAAACAGTTCAAAAATATATGGAGACTACAGAACAGCCACTCAACGTCTGCGGAAATCTTATCCCTGGTATAAGGTGTTGCTTGAATCAAAAGCAAATCAACAACGTTTAAAAGGGAACCATGAAGATGTTAATATATTACAACGAGAAGTATCACATGAACAACCAAAAGGCTATATAACCCCATATGAAATGGCAAAATTGTATGAATCTATGTCAAAAATGAAAAATGGCCCAGAATATAAAATAGACTTACAAAAAGATGAAAAGAACGAACTTCTATCAAACCTCAATACAAAGCGCGATAAAGTTTCAGACACCCTCAGTTCGCAAAAGGTTCAATCGAATTTACAACTTAGTAATCAACCTTTAGCAAAAGAGTTTATATCACAAGAAAAAGAAAAATTACATAAAGTCCAACTACAAGTAAAAACTGATCCAGAATCAAATTTACAACTCGAAAAACAAAATGAAATTCTATCACATGACAATCAAGATATTAAAAAAGTATATGAAACTGACTCTAACTCTTTCCTCCAGTCAAATGATGTCTTAAAATCTAATAACAAATCAGTTCAATATTACCATAAAACTCCATTAGAGCATCACGACGAGGATGAGCATGAGCACATACTGAACAAAAATTTTTATAAACAATATTTAAAAATTTATTTGAACCAAGTGTTTTCAAAAGTGTCAGTTACAATAGGACACATACAAAAGTTGCTAAATCTAGACATGCCTAATATAATTTATAAGACTTTGCGAGAATATGCACACTTGTCTTTGTCAATGTTTGACGTATTAGCAGAAATCGACGAATACTACGGTTTAATAAATCACCGCTCACATCGAGATTTTCTCACAACGTTTAGAAGAAAAATAATTGAAGACTACAAACATGACAATGGCAACAAATATACGGAAAACTTAGTTAATTTGATAAAAAAATACGAGTCTGTGGACATTGAAGTGAAAAGACACCCAAAACATGTATTCGATGTCAACACTGATGAAACTGATATCCAAAGTCAACCCTCAACGAAAACAGAATCTAACGAGCAACTAAAAGAACAGAATGTGATAATATCGAATGACAATAGTAAACCCAATGAATTGAATAATAAAACTCCATTAGAGCATCGCGATGACGATGAGCAAAAGTTGAATAGAATAGCTTATAAAAAATATCTAAAAATCTACTTGAACCAAGTGTTTTCAAAAGTATCGCTGAAAATAGATTTCATACAAAAACTGTTAAGCTACGACGGTCTTAATTCTTACGAGATATTGAAAGAGTATGCACAACTGTCTACAAGAATGTTTAACGCGTTAGAAAAAATGGACACGTACTATAGTTTAATAAATCGCCGATCTACACAAGACTTTCTTGCAACATTGAGAACTAATATAATCGAAGACGACCAACCCAACATTGGCCACATAACTGCAGAAAATATTATCTATTTAACGAAAAAATACAACTCCCAGATATCAAAAGAAGAAAAGGACCTAGGATTTGTAACATACTTACAACACGAAAATACAAATTCTCTATTAAACGTTACTACAGACGATTCAAAACGCGATGAAGTTGAACCTGATTTTGAACTCGGCAACCAACCTCAAGCAAGTGAGAGCATGCCATACGTAGTAGAAAAATTAGATACATTCAAACAGGAAGTGAAAAAGGACCACAAATCTGACGTGCAACTTAATGATCAGACTGAACTTCTGCCACTAGATACTACAGATATTAAAAAAATATATGGCTCTGATGATAGACCCCAGTCAAATGGAAATTTTATATTAAAATCTTTTGATGAAAAATGGAACCACGTACCAAACTATAACAAATCAACTGAATTTAATGATAAAATAATTTATTTCCATAAGCTATATCATAAAATGTATTTGAACAAGGAGCTCTTAAATATAAAAAGGAGAATAGAATTGATGCAAATGCTGTTGACCCTTGACGAGCTAAATTTATATGATCTATTGAAAGAATATACACAAATCCCAACAACAGTGGTAGACTTATTAACTGAAATCGCTGAATACCATCGTTTAAAAAATCACATTATACTTCAAGATTTAATCTCAATTATAAGGTCAAATATGATCGAAGACTATAGCCTTGATAGCGACGACATAAATACGAATAATATGCTTAAGTATTTACAAAAAGACATATTTCCATATAACTTACTCAAACATAACTTTGAAAAAAAATTATTTAATTCAAATTGCAATAAAGAAGATGCTGCGGATCTTATTATGAGATTTGAATTGGATTTAGCAAATAAACTGAGTAGTATAGGTTGTTCGAGAAATTTTTAAACGCGATGCAATACGAGATTACAAACAATAGAAAATCAGTGTAAATTGATTGCTTTATCAGTTTATTATTTAAATAATATACCTAATAAATCAGCAATTAGAAGGCGGAAAAATTTTACTTATAAGAATCATTTTATTTTAAATCAATAAAATATTTAAAAGTAAAATCTATTTATTCAATCCTAATGATTTTAAGATAACAGATTAATTTAGCATCCAAACAATTAAAATCACCTAGGTACTTCCCTGATTAGCTCTATAAATTAAGTATTTGATGAAAAGCCAATTTTCATTTACTATACTGAGTGTGTAGTAAATGAAAATTGAGTATTACGCAGATAAATCTATTGATACTAAATATTTTAAAAGTAATTTATCTATAGCAACAATATAACAAATATTTACCCTTTAATTGAAATGCTGTGATTTATGTACAAATATTAATTGTGTAAAATGAGATTTTAAGCAAGATTAAAAAAAAAATTGGACTGTGCTTTTATGTTTTTTTGGAGTACCAAGATACGCTATCCTGTTAATGAATATAAGTTTTGTTACTGATATAGCCAAGGAGACTGCACAATAATATTCTAGATGACGATATAGTACCAGGGTTCTGAATTAAGTATATTTCATGTATGACATGTAAGTAACAGCCCGTGAAAGTCCCACTGCTAGGCTAAGACCTCCTCCTCCATTTTAAGAAGGTTGCATATGATTTTCATGAATTTTAACTTATGTATTATGAAGGAATGGTAATCAAATTTGTTTTAGTATAGCACACGTCTAAAATAATCCCTTCGGTAAAAATTAATAATATGAGCTTGACTCATGTTTTCCAATTTAAATACCTTGGACATATATTAACCACCAGTCTCAAGGATGCTAATGACATTGAAAGGGAGAGGAAAGCATTGTCAATAAAAGCTAACATGATTGTCAGAAGATTTGCGCGTGAGTCAAGGGCTGTTAAAAAAAACATTATTCCGCGCTTACTGTACCTCTTTTTATACATGTAGTTTTTGGGCTAATTATACATTAAAATCATATAACGCTCTTCGTGTCCAGTACATTATCGCCTTTAAATAGCTGATGGGGTTGCCTCGCTTCTGTTTTTACGCATTAATGCGAAAAAAGTGTGCATCCTTGGTACATAGGGTGCGGGTCAGCTCCAACAAAATTCTAATCATGGTTTCTAACAGACTAGACTGTATATTTATAAACCGCTGTTGTAAAGTTTCAGCTGGACCAGTAAATTGTATAAGTAGTAGATAGTGTTTATTTTATTTTATTTCTTTGTAATGTTTATGATAATATGAATCTTGTTACTTGAATAAATAAATTATTATTATTATTATTTAACACTCCCTATGATATAATTAAACTTTTCATCGATTTCACACTTCGTAATTTAACAACGTTGACTAAATTGCTTCAAATTCGCACATTTTCTGCAGCGATAAGTGGAAGCATGTTGCTCGCTTTAATATTGTGTTGTTACCTTACGTCTCTTAAGGCATTGGAAAATGAGGTAAATATATGTATATAAATAATTATTATCGATTAATACAATTTTAATTACTGGATAGATACCACACGAAAGATATTCATCTATCTTGATATATATTATGATGCTTTTATAAGTCAGCATAAGACGTTGAGAGTACAATTATACCATTAAAGCTCCGATAATGTCTTTACAATGCCACCAAATGCCACTAATCTCATGGAGTTGATAATAATTAAAATTAGTGTTATTTCTACCACTACATATTATACATTAGTATAGATATAGTGGGAATCTTGCAACTATAAACGCTGGGGGTAGTTAAGCAAGTGTACCCAGAGATGATCAATCTAATTTTATTCTTATGACTTACGTATGACATTACTTTGTTTTCAACACCAAACACAAAACGAGTTAGGCTAAATGGTTATATTGGTGTACTAAAATAAATTGTAGCCCACTTTAATGAAACTAATTTGTATCCCTCATCATGTATGATAATTTAGTTAGTTAGTTACATTAAATGTTCATCACTTACAGCCAAACCAAAAGTCAAATTTGGAAGAACAACGGTCATCAGATTGTCCAAATACAGCTATCCTACTTAAGGCTATTTATATACTGACGAACTTAATACCACAAGACACCACTATGTTGGAGCCTGAAAAACTTAACTATGGACTATCGACTGTGATGAGGTTTCTAGAAAAGGAACCTTCAAAAGATAAATTTAAATTAAATAATAACTTAAACAATCTTGAATCTCAATTAGATAAAATAATAGCAAGAAGCAATGAACGTGTTTTGCGAGATAAAAATGCAGGTAATTCGAAGGAAAAATTTCCATCGCAATATGAAACTCCAATGACATATAAATGCGAGTATATTTTGGGCACTTTAATTTATTTTATAAAAAACGCTTACATGCATGTTGCCAATTATTGCAGATTAACTGGAAAGTGTAGCGCCTATGACTCGGCTCCTTTGAGCTTAAACTTTTCTGATAACATTTTATCGCATAATACCATGTCACAAAATCAAAAACCACTACACGATTTTAAATATTTAACAAATTATGAAACTCCCTTAACGAAAGCTGACAAAGAAAACAATGCCATGCCTCAAGTAAGCCAAGAAATGAAACAGGATTACGATATAATGAGCATTCTTCAAAATTACAAACCTATTTCAGATATTAAACAAGCGAAAGACGTACTGAACTATTATCCTGTAGAAAATCTAGAAAATAGGAAACAAAAATCATATAATGAAATTTTAAAGCCTTTTGTATATGGTGACAAAGAGAATTATGCTCTAAATGGTATTTCTCCGCAACAATTACCAAGCAGACCAAACGATTTTAATAATATTTCATTCAAAGACATTTTTTCAGCAATAAACAATCTTAATACAAATACAAATCAAAAAGAAACAAACATGTTAGCAGATGCAGTGCTCTCCGCTAACAATATACCTATACAAAGCTATCCTACTGTTATAGGCAATAAAAATCCTCTACAAGACTATACATCAAGCTATTTTCAACAAGGCATCGAACAAAACTCACAATATTTAACAAATCACAACAAGGAACCTGAACTTATAAAACAAATACCACAACAATATGTTGGTATTCCTAATAATCAAAACTTCTCTCCTTATCCATACCCATATCCATATCAGAGTTATAAGGAATCGCCAAATCAAAATACACAACTCTTGGGGCTTAACCAAAAACCTCAATATAAACTGACAATTCCTAACTCGTTGACGTCACAATATAATAAATATGTCATCCCTAACGCCATTAATACGATTATTGCTGATAATACCAAACAAGAAAATTATGGCACTCAATTACCTGCTTCGTCTCAGCCGCTTAGTGTATCTAATTTAGTTAAATTGAATTCTGTACCTAAGAATTATGGAAATGTTGAATTAACATTCATGCTTAAACGATCGCAGCCAGTTTACGAACCATTATTTTATGTCAAATATAAAATGCCTTACAATGAATTCCTTTATAATATTCAGAATCTTCTAATACAAAAACCTTACTTGAGAAGTAAACCTAATCAACTATACCAGGAACTACTAAGTGGTTCAAATGTAATAAAAACATCAGAAAATTTAAAAGATCTGAATGATGAAGAACTCGTAAAACTTACTTCTACTAATGGTACACTCATTACAGCTAAATTACTAGAAGATCGCGATAACGTTGATAACGAAAAATTAAAAGCAATTCAAGATTTAAATGCTAATTTGTCTGTTGCGAATTTTCTAAATTTAAACATGAGTAACAACCAAACCTTAGAGCCAATCCAAAAACTTCTTAAAGCAACAATGACTGCTACAGGTTATGATAATTCTTTCAAAAGTTACTCTGATGCCGAACGTTCTGGAATAATGAACGGTTACATTAATTCTGATTATAATACTCCAATTGTATATCAACCAAGTCCTAATGATTATAATCCATACAGTAAAATTTTAGGTCCTGCTTATTCAACATTATATGGAATACCTTTTACGGGATACAATACACAATCTAATAATATTGTAGAAAAATTGTCAGCAGTAAATTCACAGAGTCAATTTAATTCATATCCACAACTAGCAGGATGATAATATTATTTTATTGTATTTGTATCATTATTAAATTATATTTAAATTCTTAGTTTTTTTTTTTCTTCAAGTTCATTATATTTCAGTAGGTTAGATCAACTATCATAATCGGTAACAATATTTTTCTAGTACTGGTTTATTTTTATTTTAAATTAGAGAAAAGAAGATCGTCTTCTTTTATAGGTTATTTTTTTATTGAAATTAAGGTAGTTTCTTATTTAATAATTTATATTCATTGATTTAAAAAACTACAATACTCTATATTTATGGTGTTGATGTTATCTTAAAGACATTATTCCCAAACATTAATAATTCAGATAAATTAAGCATAAAATATCACATGAACAAAAAAACACGCGGGGCCTACGACATATTATGTATCAGCAGAGTAGGTATAGGTGGATAGATCGATCGATTATGATGTTTTTAGTACATAATATAATTATTTACATTCTTTTAATAAAAATGAGGTGTTTTTATAGTGATTAGTGCATTTGCTGATTTTGAAGGGGTTAATTTTTTTTTCTAAGTCCATACTCTTAAATAATAAAACTGGCTAAATTTATCTGGCTTAAATAAAAATAAATAGACGAAATTCGTCACATTTTCTACGATTTTGAATGATTCTACTCGAAAATTATTGAAGTCGTCAAATCTAAAGTGTATTATTTTATTACGTAGCAGGTAATACTGTTTATTTATTTAAGAAGGTTGCTTTGACTGAGCTGTCACAAACTAAACGTCAAAGTACTGTTTTACCTCGGCGTTTCGAAAGTTGTGTTTACAAACTAGTGCTGTTATTTTTTAAGGTTTTGAAACGTGATATTGAAGTATTAATAATTTAATCAAATGAATTTAAAAAATACGATATAATTGTGTTAGTAAAGACGTAGCTTCTAAAGCTTTGAAAAAAATGCTTTCACAAAAACCAGTGTTTTTAAAACCGGGTAAGTAAACTAATTCTTTTTCTTACACAAATATGAAATAAAATTGCATTGTCTCACTTATTTTATAATGAGACAAGATAAATTTGAAATATTTAAAATAGCTTAAGGCTTACTTTTTCTCAACATTATTAACCTCTCAACTAAATTATTTAATTATATTAAATAATAAAATTATTGATAGATTTCTGTATATTATTTTTTTAATTGAAGATTTAGTAGTATAATACAGAAGTAAAAACCTAAAATAAAAAAAAAGGTTTTTATGTAATTAAAATAAAAATGTTTGCATAATTTTCATAACATAGCATTACTTAGTATTGTTGTACGCCGATTTGTAGAATGGGTGAGCCAGAGTAAACAGGTACAAGGGACATAACATCTTGGTCCCCAAGGTTGGTGGTGCATTGGCAATGTAAAGATTGGTTAATGATTCTTACAGCACCGATGTCTATTGGCGGTGGTGACCATCGGGTTATTTTGTTATATTATATTTATAGTTTTGTTGAAACAATATCATAAATATACCTACAGTCTATTCAAATTAGAAATAAGTAAAAATATGTGAATTTGCTAATAGCTATGCTTTCTAATTCTACATATTTACATATACCTACTTTAATTTTGCTGCTACTATTCTAGAGCTCCTAGGAACTTTCAAAACATTTTTTTTCATGAATGTAATGTTCGAGTGTTTTATTTATATTTACTTTTCCTATGGCTGGAATAGGCTATACAAACTCAAATGATGCACACTCAAGAAAAAATCTCTTAGGAAGACAAACTTTTATAAAAATAAAATATAAATGATAAAATAAATAACTTTACTTGTGAATTTTAAAAATAGTTTTAGTAGACCTAGACTTAATTATAAATCAACGCAAATATTAATGCTATTAATTTTTTCCAGGGAATGACACGCTGTACCCGATAAAGAATAAAGACGGTGTTATAGAAACATTGGTCAATGCCAATGTAGACTCGGCATTATCAATTGACAGTGATGCAAAGACTAATTTTGTTTATAATAGATACCATCATCTCCCTTTAGAAGCTCAAAGGAAGAAGTTACCGGTGTTCCAATATAGAAATCATATTTTGTATCTTTTAGAGAAGTACCAAACTTTGGTTCTTATTGGAGAAACAGGCTGCGGGAAATCAACTCAAGTGCCGCAGGTTAGTTTCTTATTTGTTTTATTTTATTAGGTTATTACTTTCATTATAATATAATACAAAACAATATTATTATTAAAATGTATATTACATATAGTGATACACACATAAATAAGGAGAAATAAATGAAGAATAAAACGACAGTCCGTGAATCTCCCACTTTCGGTCAAAATAGTAGCCGGTACTCATTTGAACTCTTTATGTAACAGTATTTAATATTATAACATTAAATAAATCTTGTATACATATATGACAATAATATTTTTATTTAAAAGGAAATTTTTATATAAAAAAGTAACGTTTTTTAATATTTTTAATAGCTTTGCTCATCTAATAATTAATTATTCGACGAGCAAAGCTCTGTCGCTTAGGTACTTAAACATTTAAGTACCTGAGCGTTTACATAAAGCTATTATTGTTTATAAATGTAGATTCTACCGAGACGAATCAACTCAGTTACGCTTTGAAGCGTTTGATTGTTGACTTACCTGATCTTATTCATCGACATGGTCTAGGATGTATCACGCTTGCCTAAAAGAAACCTGTTCACTCTGGATTTGAAGACACGAACGTTGTACCTATCAGGAATTACGGAATCGGGCAAAGCATTCCACAGTTTCGCAGTGCGAATGATGAATGTGGATTCAAAGCGTTTCGTACGTAGGCGGGGTATTTCCACTGCGTACCTATGGCGCTTTGATCGCCTGGCCGTTCGATAGTAAAAGGGGTCGGAAGGAATTAGTTCATGTAATTCCTGCGCACTTCTCCGAAAGTTTTGCAGAATCCTAAGCATATAGATTTTAATTAAGATGTTTTTTCATTGGTTAATTATTATAAAAACGAACAGCATATAATAATATAAATCTACGCAGTTGTTCATAGATGCAAAAATTTAATCCTAGGTTAAAGTAAAATCCAATATATCAATTATAATTTGATTTAATATACATGTATATCTAAATATCATAACATGTTTTAAAGTATAGCAAAGTGATAAAAGCGCGTGATCGCATAATATGCGCAGGCGCAGGATATTAAAATAGCGACAATTTAATTAGCGACAAAGTGATAAAAATAAAATGATATAAATAAAATTTCTTATATATATATATTATTTATTTAGAATTGCTTATTTAATATTATTACTGGTGGTAGAGCTTTGTGCAAGCTCGTCTGGGTAGGTACCACCCACTCATCAGATATTCTACTCTAAAACAGCAGTACTTGGTATTGTTGTGTTCCGGTTTGAAGGGTGAGTGAGCCAGTGTAATTACAGGCACAAAGGACATAACGTCTTAGTTCCCAAGCTTGATGGCGCATTGGTGATGTAAGCGATGGTTAACATTTCTTACAATTTCAATGTATATGGGCGTTGGTGACCACTTACCTATGACGTCTTCTTATTCTTTAAAAAAATAATAATAATAATACTAGATCTAAATCATACTAGAATAGTGAAAACTATCTGGCACTCATGAACGTAGGCTTACGACAGAAATTAAATGCCATTTCTCCAATAACAAGACCAAGCTAAATAGTTTTTATTTTATATAATCCTAACTTATATTATAAATACGATAGTGAGTTTGCTTATTTGTTTTTACGCTTTCATCCTTATAAAATTTTGTATAAACATTGTTAGTGTCAGGCTCGGGCTTAGAGATCCAAGGACCCTAGGCCCTTTGACATTTTAGGCCCTCCATTCTGAAGCGGTTAGAGTAAAATTATATTATTTTTAGCTGGGTGAGGCTCTTGGCTGGCTGGGTCCCTAGGTCATTGCCCTGTAGGTTAAGGCATAAATATGGAGCTGGTGTTATAGAACGGGACATAAGGAATCTAACACTTGCCACCTTTACATGTGTGCGAAGAATAACAAAACATTAAAAAAATATCATACTAATATTATAAATGCGAAAGTCTCTGTTCCTCTGTTACGCTTTCGGCTAAACTACTGAAATGAATTTGATGAAATTTTCTATGAAGCAACTTGAACCACAAGGATGGTTGAATCATGTAGAGGGCAGCACGGCTGAAGCCGTGGGCGACTTCTTGTATGTTATATATCTATATATGCCTAATTAATTATAAAGTGCAAACTCTTAAATATAGAAGAGAAGCTGCTGACTTTCTTTTTTTATACAAATTATTGCACGGATATATTGATGCACCTGATCTACTTGCTAAAATTAGTTTCTACATTCCGCGTCAAGGTAGCCGTTTACAAAATCGTAAAATATTTAGCCTACCTGATGTCAAATCAAATCTTGGTCAACATTCGCCAATTTACCGTATTTGCTCGCTTGCGAATTGTAGTCGTCAACACCTAGATGTCTTTAGTGAATCTGTTGGTTCTCTTAAGAATAAACTTAAAACAAAATCACATTAGTTTATGTAATAATTAAATAATTAACTAGTTAGTAATTGCACAAGTACTGTTCTTGTTAAATATGTTTTTTTAAAGCATGCTAGGTTTACATCCAGAAGACTGCAACTTATTAACACTCTGTTTAGCGTAGATTTTATTTTGTATGCACTAGTTGTAAGTCAGTTTTGTAAACTTAAATAAAAAAAAAAAAAAAAAAAAAAAAAAAATGTATAATAGCTTAGAATGCAAATCTCAATTAACGGAACGAAACCTTACAATAATAAAACGAAATCTCGAAAAATGCCATCGAATTGCTGTTGCTATGCTCTAGACCTCGACAGCATAGACACGAGCCTAGTTTGATAGCTAATCTTAGTATTACGTCCATAAATCTACTTGGCCTTGAAAGATAATTATACTTTGTTAGCATTGTTTAATTATTTATATGTTAAAATTTATTAAAATTATTTGTTTTTATAATTAAATAGGTTAATTACATTTTGAATGCGTAATTGAACAAAATGGTTTCAGTGTTTAAGATCGATGATAGTATTTTATAAACATCTTTTATTCATGGTTATTGAATCAAATATACGATTTAAATTCCTATTAATATTCCGAAGCAATTAGAGTGAAATTATATTATTTTTGGCTGGGTCGGGACCCTCGGTATCCTGTAGGCCTGGTCATGAATCCTAAGCTGTTTTTAGTTACATTTTAGACAAGCTAATCGCCCAGACTTCGCACGTGTAGGTAGGAGAGGAAATGTTTGTTTTGAGAAAATTTTGTATAGGATTTGCTTAAAATCCGTTCTTAGTGAGAGTCTACGTCGGCGAAGGAGAAACTGTGTCACATTTCAAGTCAATCGTTGGAATAGTTTAGGAGATCTCGTGATGAGTGTTATTTCGCTCATATATATGTAAAGGAATAATTGTAATAATTCTTTAATGTTTGCTAAGTTTTCCTTTGTGTTCATTTTCTTCCTTAAGTGTTCATTTAAGTTTCGGTAATAGTTTATCTGTGCTAATTAAAAAGAATAGAAATAACGTTAAAAATGATTTGTGAACAAAGAATTGTGAAGGAAAGGGCATGTTTTTTTTATAGAATAGGAAGGCGGACGAGTATATGGGCCACCTGATGGTAAGTGGTCACCAACGCCCTTAGATATTAGCATTGTAAGATATGTCAACCATCGCTTACATAGCCAATGCGCCACCAACCTTGGAAACTAAAATTTTATGTCCCTTGTGCCTGTAATTACACTGGCTCACTCACCCTTCAAACCGGAACACAACAATATCAAGTACAGCTGTTTTGCGGTAGAATATCTGATGAGTGGGTGGTACCTACCCAGACGAGCTTGCACAAAGCCCTACCACTAGTGAATGTGAAATAATAAACTTTTAATGTCGTTTCTACGTTATCAGAGCAAACTTAAGTTTATTTATTTGTAATTTATATATATATTGTCACTCCTGGAAAAGAGAGCCACAGAAAACCAGTGTTGAGGTTCGAGTAATATCCTCAACAACGAGCTGTGTTGTACCCATTTTGTTGTGTCACATTTCTTCGCAATCAGGTACTTTTATTATTATCATTTTCTTGTTTAATTTTTTTTCTTTATATTTATCAATGAATTTTTTTTTATTTCACATTATGTTATCTATTTTTTTAACTTATCTGGATTTTTTACCCTTTAACCCTAAATTTTTAACCTTATTAGTTATTTTCCGACGCTCAATAGTTATCTTGTCGTTTCGAATACGCCGAACTACTATACGAAATGGGTTTTTAAGATTTCATGAAATAAAACTATTCATTTTTTTGCATTTATTTGGTTTACATATATGTTCATCATCATCATACTCAGCCCCCATTAATCCACTGCTGGACATAGGCCTCCTCACAAACGCGCCAATTCTCCCGGTCCTGTGCTAATCGCATTCATTGAGCACCCGCCATTTTCCTAAAATCGTCTGACCATCGGGCGTGTGGTCTGCCCACTGGCCTTTTCGCTTCTCTACATATATGTTACTTTAAATTTATAAATACAATACAATTTAATTTTGACGAGCCGGTTGGCGTGGTTGGTGGATGCTTGCCTTTCACGCCGAAGGTTGTGGGTTCGATTCCCACCCAGGACAGATATTTGTGTGCATGCACATGTCTTTTTGTCCTGAGTCTGGGTGTAATTATCTATATAAGTAGGTATTTACAAAAGATAAATAGTATATGTAGTATATCAGTTGTCTGGTTTCCATAGTACAAGCTCTGCTTAGTTTGGGATCAGATGGCCGTGTGTGAATAATGTTCCACGATAATTTTATTATTATTATTTAATTATTATTTTTTATTATTTTATTTTGTGTTGTTTCGTATATTTTATTTTTTATAATAAATCCTAGATAAAGTTACGAAATTTTCAGTTGAAATGTTTTATTGTATTTTTTTCTTATCTCGGCTTGTCTAGTCTTGTTAAGCGCAAATTATTCAGCTAAATTCACGGATGCGGATTGATAGCAAAGGCACGTAAGAGATTAATCGGATTCAAAGTTTCAAGTTTTTATTGATTATATGAAATGAGTATTTTTGTTTTATAAATTTTAATAGATGTTATATAAGTTAATATTTAAATGGAATTATTAAAAAGGTTATATACGCTATTAAAATAAGACTTTTTTCGCTGCTTTTAATTTACTTTATTTAAAAGTTTTATTGACTATTACAATATGTAGTTGGAACAAAAAGCGTATTATGTATTAATTCAGAATATAGGGTTTTGTAGCTATCTTTTTTCCAAATTTCATCCAATTCCGTATTCACGTGGTTAAGTAACAAACATCAAAACATACGTTTTTATTTATTATTTATTAAAAAAACTAATTTCCCGCGGATTCGACCGCGTATGAATTTAAGTATTAAGTATCCTGTGTCAAATTCTGTACTTCGGACAACATGTCTGCAAAATTTCGTGATGACCAATTTAACAAATTAACTTTAGCATATATAATATTATTTAGTACATTCTATTAAAGGAGATTTTAGATAACGCGTTGAATTGAAGGTGTAATCGAAATGACGCTTTAGTGGTTATCTCTCAGAGTAACCTTGCTAATTCTTATCGAAAATTTTCCTAATCAAGTCAACTGTTCAGGGCATACCTATTATGTAGTGCAAAAATGCGTAAAAACAAAGCGGACTAACAGCTTTTTGTGATTTTTGAGGCAATAGAGTTTAAACACTGGCCGCTACACCGAGTTTCGATTTTTTTTAAATGCGTAGGCAAACAAGTGTGCCACATATGCCTAAGACATTGGCACTGGAAGAAATATTAACCATCCATTACAAATTAATTCGCCACTAACATTGGCAACTAAGTTGTGTTTTTTCCCTTGTTTTTAATTACAGATAATTACACTGGCTCACTCACCCTTCAAAACGAAACACAACAATACTAAGTATTGCTGCTTGGCCGTAGAATTTCTGATGTGCATTGTGCAACTCCACAATGCTCGACCACCAAATCTGGAACTTAAGTTCTGCCTTATGGTCAGCCATCCATCCGTATCCATTAGACGTATTATAGGGCACAGGTTTGTGTAAAAACAGAAAACAAATCATTTGAATAAATTAATTAGCAAAATATGCAAAAAGAAAGCTTAAATTATTATGTAAAAAAAGTTTACACGTATGCAACAGCGAAGGTATTGCCTTTCGTGAATTAATTCTTAAAACCTGTCATGTTTCTGGCCTTTATTATTTTATTAAGCTTATCGTTAGTATTTAATGCTGGTCGCATAAAAATTTGAGTCACGCAAGGTCAGATTTTGGCAGTTGTTTCGGCGGGAATGGCGCCATCGCTTTTCGGTACCGGCTCGCCGCTGGAGGCAACGGCCGCCATTCAGTCTGTAGACGCAGCGAGATGCGCACGCATGTAGCGGTCGCATCGCATTCTTTAAAACGAATAACGTTATGTAAACATTGTGTATTAAACGTCCGTTATTGTGTTATTAAGTTTTTATAATGTAGGACTTTTGTTACCCGACCATTGTTTCATTCCGTTCGAGTGTTTTGATACGATATCCGCTGTGAACGCTTAACGTGGATTTTAAATGTTTTACGTTCCGGAGCCGTCGTAAAACTTGTGTTTTTGTATAGCGAAGTTTAAAATGTATAGTGATAGTAAATAACAAGTGAGAAATGCATTTACTTATGTTCTGGTTGAACAGTAAGTTTCGATGAAGCGAAGACGTGTTATACGAGACAATTTTTGTACATAAGAAGAAAATAATAAAACTGTGGAATTATGTTATTCAAATTTTGTATACGACGGTGAGCGAAACGCGAAGATTTCATGGTGTTATAAATAGAATATAGAATAGAGTGAGGTTTCGTAACCCACGCATTATTAAAACATCTGCGGTTTATCGAGATGTATATAAGCTGAGTTGGAAGCCTTATTATATACAAGAGCTAGTCAACACGCCCTTGGTTAAAGATAGCCAAGGGTTCACCGCGTAAATCCTCCTATATAATCAAAATGATGTGGCCTTCGTCTCAAGCGAGTAAAATTCTTACATTTTTACTCATAATAGTTGTTATATATTGCATTTACATGGACACTTTTCTATTTCTACGAATAAGTAATTATAAAATAGATATATTCGAACAGTCAGATAACATAACACAAGACACGTCAACTCAAACTACGTTAAAAGCGCAGCAGAGTTATGAAGATGTAACTTGGATACCTTGTAATATAAATCCATTATGTCACCCTACCGTGAAAGCCTTAATGGTGGATCACATTAATCATTATATATACGGACCACTATGTGCGATTGTTGATATGGGATTGCATATATCAGAGAAGATGCTATTTCTAACTCCGAATATGATATCATTTTTTCATGTATTCATAGCCTGCGTTGGAGCGAAATTGTTGACTTTTCAAAGTCTAGCCGCACGTCGGGTTGCCGTTGTCCTGTTCCAAATTCGAATGTTTTTAGACGATTTGGACGGTCACGTAGCGAGAGAGAGAAAGCATATAAAAGGCGAGAGGTCAGAAGTCGGGACGATTGGATACTGGGTTGATGGCATATGCGATTTGTTAGGTGTGACAGCTATGATGATAGGTATACTTGTGTATTTAAAGAATAATCCACCTCGAAGAGGTTACAAAGACACTCCAATTAGCACTCTACCTTATCATCAGTTGAAGGAGATAAATTCGAGTGAAGATATCGAAAGGGATCACACAACTGAAATCGGTATATCATATAAGACAAAAGTAACATTGCAAAGGATAGTTCAAGTTATTGGTTTGTTCTCTGGTCAAATGGTGCTATCGTCGTTAGCTTGGAATAGATATATTGACTTATATCAGGATTTATTAGAAAATTCTACCGATTATGATATATCGAAACGGGAGAGTGCGTTCACGTCTGGGACGTTTTTCTTCGCGACTGGTTTGTGGAGGATAGTTAATCCTCACAGTTATTTACATCTGTTATCGTTAGCGGTGTTTTGTGATAAGACATGGGCTTTCCTGAAGGCTGTACACTACAGCGGATATGTGTGTCTAGTGGTCACGGTGGCAACGTCCGAATATTTGATCGAGAATATCAAATCTTTCGTCGTTAATGGTGATGACGTTTAATTTTTTATTTATTTCAAGGCTTCGTTTATATATGTTTTATTAATTGTTATAATGGTGTTTGTTGTATATTATGTTAAAATGATGTAGAGATTCTGTAAGAACTAACTCGAAACTCATCGCGGAAAACGATCGTGAAATGTCAGAAGGTGATATGCGATATTGACCATAATGATTATATCATTTCAAGAATACACGCGTCAAAATAGTATATCACCGTAAATCGGTTGTCAATATTTCACGGATGATATAAAAAGTGAATTCTTACTGAATTACTAGAACCGCCGATCGTCAAACTAAAACTTGCTTGTCAATAAAATGTGTTCTATTTTTGAAATATAAATTCTAAATTAATGATTTATAAATTGAAATAGAAAACAAAACTTCAAACAATTATCGAGTATAACTTAAAAGCCTTAAGACGACCTTAAGGCCACGCCAGTAAACAAATAAATTTAAACTCTATTTATATTATATTAGTGTACATTTTATATTATAGTTTCTTTATATTGAGAGTAATGTTCATTATATCGGTTATAGTTTCAAATGTAAACTCATATATATGTATCGTATGGCTCAAGATCTCATGTTCTCCAGACGTCAGTTATATTAGTTGCTTGATTTTTTTAAATTAATGTTTGATGGGTTGGTTAACGTGGCTTGGTAGTAGGGCTTCGTGCAAGCCCTTCAGGGTAGGGAACGCCCACTAATCTCATATTGCCAAACAGCAATACTTAGTATTGTTGTGTTACGGTGTGAAAGGTGAGTGAGCCAGTGTAACTACAAGCGATATGACATCTTAGCTCCCAAGGTTGGTAGCGCATTGACGATCTAAGGAATGGTCAATATTTATCCCAATTTCTATATGTATGTACGACATATTTACATACATATTTTAAATACATATTTTAAATAAATAAAGTTTTGAAGCTGGTGAGTTGGAAAGTTGATCTTTTTGTATAGGTAGGTTTTTTTGGGGAGCCTTCAAATCAAACTGTCGATTTAAATCCCGGCGGTGGGCGATTGAGTTCCTGATATTTTATAATGATTTAATTGCTAATATAGTTTCTATTTTTTTTATAAATATTTTAATATTTAAAATTATTATTTTTGTTAACTCGTAATGTTGATATATTTTACAAAACCTATAATTTAGGAGACACTTGATTTATATAACGTCATTATATATTTAAAGACTCAATTGTATTTATTAGTGTATTTATTAGTGGTGTTGATATTATAATAAATTGATAAACCTCTGTCAATTGTACATAACTAGCGATTTTTAAATTATCATACAGGTACGTGGGTGGATAAATGGGTCTGGTAATGTTACTTTCTGGTAAATAGTCACCAACCCGTATACATTGGCGTCGTAAGAAAATATAATAATTATACCTTACTAAAGCGCCATAAACCTTGGGAACTAAGATGTTATGTCTCTCGTGTCTGAAGTTTAACTGACATTAATAGTCGACACCCTTGTAATAGCGCAGTTAAAATGTATTGTTTTCGTATTAAAAATTTATTAATCAAAGTTAACATATTGATATTAAAACAATAATCAGGTTGTTATCGTAATTTGCCACTCAAAGTTACATCATCCACTCGATTAAGAACCTTTACGTTTCTGTAAGAACAAACTCGAAACGCTTCGCGGAAAATGATCGTAATGTCTGTAAGTGATATGCGACATTGATCATAATATTTTTTTTTATAGAATAGGAAGGCTGACGTGAATATGGGCCACCTGATGTTAAGTGTTAACCAAACGCCCTTAGACATTGGCATAGTAAGAAATGTCAACCATCGCTTACATAGCCAATGCGCCACCAACCTTGGGAACTAAGATTTTATGTCCCTTGAGCCTGTAATTACACTGGCTCACTCACCCTTCAAACCGGAACACAACAATAACAAGTACTGCTGTTTTGCGGTAGAATATCTGATGAGTGGGTGGTACCTACCCAGACGAGCTTGCACAAAGCTCTACCACCAGTAAAATTATAGCATTTGAACGATACACTAATCAAAATTGTTAACACCATAAGTCGCTTGTCAATATTTTAACACTGACAGGAGAGCATTCTAAGCGGACGGATAAGCTAACTCATTACCCTCACATAACATTCTGATCTTAATCTTATAAAAATATATAAATTTATGATTTGATGAAAATTTTAAATATAATATATATATATATATATATATATATATATATATATATATATATATATATTATATATATATTATCGTTAATAGATATGATTAATATTTATATCAGTAACAGCCGCAGGTGTTTTATATCTATGTACTTATCAATAGTTGACTTATTTTATCGATTGAAATGTCCAAGAAAATATAACTGATTAATATGAAAATATAATGTAATTATTTTACTTATTATATATTTAAAAATATTTGTATGAAATCCTATGTATATACAACGTCAAGTAGAGCGAGAGGAGCGATCTAGGTGCTAAGTGGGAAAGAGCGCAAAAAATTTTGCAAGGATACATAAACGTTAATTGCTTATTTTTATAAATGTTGTAATTATTATTTATATAACATTAACTGTAATTTGAAGTGAAAGCGTTGAACAAAGTGCGCTGAAAGACTGTCTCGCTCTACCGTGATCAAGAGACAGGGTTGGTATATACATGAACATAAAAGTCACGCTTGTCACGTCAAACTGTCTAAACTTATAGTGCGTTAAAATTGCGAAGTCTCCTAATTACATATTAATATATAATATAGAAAAAAGCCGAGATGGCCTAGTGGTAAGAACGCGTGAATCTTAACCGATGATCATGGGTTCAAACCCGGGCAAGCACCACTGAATTTTCATGTGCTTAATTTGTGTTTATAATTCATCTCGTGCTTAACGGTGAAGGAAAACATCGTGAGGAAACCTGTATGTGTCTAATTTCATTGAAATTCTGCCACATGTGTATTCTACGTTCTACTAATAAGCTCCAAACCTTCTCCTCAAAAGGGAGAGGAGGCCTTAGCCCAGCAGTGGGACATTAACAGGTTGTTACTGTTACTGTATATAATATAGAAACACTTGCGTCTTGATAGTGGAACTCGATTCTTAGCGTAGCCGGGCTCGGACTTAAAGAGTCCCAAGATTTAAGGCACTTTGATATTCGAAGCCCTGTTGTCGAAGTTTAGAGACAAATTATAGTATTTTTGGCTGATTCGGGACCCTCGTCAGGCCTAGCTATTAATCCTATCCTGGTAATGAGTTTTAGTTTTATAACCATATGATAATTTCTAAAAGATATAACAGCCCCGTCTTATGCCTCTACTGGATACAGGTAGGCAGGTTCATAACATCCAGATAATTCGAGCATTCTTTCCACCATACCACTTGGTCATTTGACCACCATATCACAGTCCTTTATAATTGATTTGTATACTTAAGTATTTAAACGAATTATTATATAAATAAAATTTATATTTAAATCGTATTATGTTAGAATCGATCGTGTACTTTATGACTTTATTTAACTTAAAATTTTTAAAACGATGTGATATTAGAGAATCTGCGCCAATACAATAATATATGGTTATATATTTATGTACATAACCAAGATTTTTAAATGAAATCTGACGAGATAATATTACAAATAATTTGCCATTATTTTTGATTTATTTATACTTTATTATATACCACAAGAAAATGATATCGAAAAATGGTTGGTAATGATTACTCTATAGTATTTTCTTAGGGGCGTTATTATGGCTAATTAGCTATTGCTTCCACGTAACCCAATTGGAAAGGAAGAGTTTAAAATAGATACCGGGTAGATGCTAATAGACTTTAAAAACGTGTATAAACTACTGGTTTTCACCCGTCTGTTAAAGGGGGGCCAATAAAAAAGGCTATGTCCATCCTTCAAGTTAGCTTCATACCAAACTTTATTAAATTCGGTTCAGTGGTTTGGCTGTGAAAGCGTAACAGACAGACCATCAACATCTCCCCCCTTACTTAACACGCAGGCGAGACCGCAAGCGAACTATTATATATATATATATTTCTTTATGCCACTGTAATGTTATCTCTATTAAGATCTAAAAGATAAGCTCGTACTTGGTAATACAGACCGACCTTTGCCACCCGTAAAAGTTGCGAAGGTCGTACAGCAATCGGTTCGACTAATGGGTATACTATTAAGGTTTCTCAAAGGCAACCTCAATAAAGTAAACACTGATTAGTTGCTATTTAATTACAATTCGTTCAATCGATAGTCGAATGAATTGGTATTTTTTTATGTTATAGGCAGCGGACTTGCAAATTGGCCACTTGATAGGTGGTCACCGCCTATAGACATTGGTGGTGTAAGAAATATTGACCATTCCTTACATCGCCTTGGGAACTAAGGTGTTATGTCCCTTGTGTCTTTAGATATATATAAATCGTGTTAATTTATATTAGTTCTCCGATTCGGTCCGCGTTAGATTTGTATTATACATGAAACTTTGTTAGTAAATTTTGAGTTTTCACAGCTTCTGACCGAATCATCGACTTCGACCGACAGATATATAAAAATAATAGTCGATTTGGTTACTTGCTTTTGGTTACTTTAAATGGTCTTATTAACTTAAAAAAAAGCAATTATTTTTGATATTTCCATAGATTACATCGCCTCTTTCATTGCCATATTCTAAACCTGAGATTGGAAGAAATCGCTACTAAACGATACGATCGCCTTAATAACCAAAAGTGCTTAATATGAAAAGTACTTTTGTATTCTATTATACATATACATATCTTGAATCACTATTTAATGGTCAATATACAAGGTTAGTTCTAATATATAACTATTATGTACAATTCCATGTTGAAACTATATACAGTTGTCGTTGACACTTGCGTGAAGATTTTTGCCTTTATACCGTCAATGGGCTCGTATTCATCCTATTGTACATAGGTAATGTACAATAGGATGAATTCCTCTGTATTTATTTTCTAAAAAAATTAAAGAACTATACATGTCGCTAATTACCCAGTTATATATTTAAAAACATATATATATAATGTACAAAACGATTCGTAAACCGATATTGATAAGCAGCAAGATTAGCAGCTTCCAATCGATTAAAATGATGGCATGGAATTTGTTTTATAAAGAACATCTCGCCATATTTAGGTTAAAGCAATCGATTCCGGTATAAATAAAATTCTATACCGACATTATCCAATCATCTTGGTGCTTTATATGTCACGTTATCTCTAGGAAACCGACTGATTCTCGTGTAAGGAGAAATATAAGGACAAATTAATAATGGAGTTGTGAAAAATTAAAAACAAAACAGGATTGCTATAACGAAATCGATATATGACTTGGTCTGATAGGTCATACTTCCAAATATGTAAGATGGAATAAATAAACATACTTATATACATTAATCTTGAATGCATAACACTTCTTTATTGGGCAGTCGTGTGAATATTGTAAACATTCAGATAAAGGGTTAGAAGGGTTAGTTTTTAAATTATGTTTTGTGCTTCGAAATTGAGTTAATTTTTTTGGACTCTAATGATTTTTTAATTCTGCCACGATTACGCGGATTTATTGTATTAAATAAATTGATTGAATTTATTTTCTATTATAAAATCGTATTTTTTGTCAGTAAATATATAATTGTAAAATTTTCGTTAAATTGATAATTTATTATTATATTATATAAATGAATTAATGCCATATTATTTTAATTTATATATACAGAGAATCATACTTAAGAACTTATTTCAGTAACGAAATATTGTATAGTGATTTTGTTAAAAGAATACCAAATTTAAAAATAATATTTTACAATGTTAAAGTTATTTTAATTTAAAAAGAAACGAGTTTACGTGTCTATGAAAATTGTTTTTATATCTGTATATACTTCTGTCTCTTTCTATTATAATATTTAGACAAGGACAATAATAAGATGTGTTTTTTTTTGTATTCATAATAATATAAATGAAATTTGTATTTAATGGAGAAAACTGTGATCGTTACCTTATTATATACATATTTAAATATTTAATGTTATTTGTCGGTTAGAAATAAATATATGTAGTGAATTTCAAAGGCAAGAGAAGTAAAGGTAAACAAACGACATTGACCTTGAATTGGCGTAACACGATTGGTCGAAAATAATCTACAGTATTTATTATGGATTTGTGAAAAAATGGCGATTTTGAATGTCTGTTAGCATGTGATAATTGTTGTCTTACTTTGGAAGTAAAGTTACAGATATAAATAATTAAGTGGAATTGTGTTGTATTATAAAATAAAGATATATTAATCAAGCATTGCTTGTACATAATATGGTATATATGTAAATCTAAGCTTTTTTATTATTACTCCTTCTGTCTTTGGAATATAATATATATTGGTACTTTCTGTGTATTTTGATTTTGAATTTATTGAAGAAAATCGTATCGCTTGTATGAATATCATGCGAAAGTCTCAACGCTCAAAGTATCAATGTGTATACGGTATATAAATCTAGATAAATTATAAAATAATCAAGGGTATACATGACTATTTAAAAAGAAAATATTGTGTCTGTTATTATTTTTTTAACTATGGTATTTTTTTATTATAATGTCAGTGTTGGAGTCCGACCTTGTTTTTATATATAAAAAAAGTTACGCACGGCTGGCTGTTTTTTTAATACCCTTTTTTTTTTTAAATACTCAATGCTACTCGTTTTGTTCAGGGTGAAAATTTATTACGTTTTTGTGATAAATGATCTTGCAATACTTAGTTTAACGGCTCAAACGAATAAAGGGATATGATGACGTAACGATTAATTATTATTTACTTTTATTAATTATGTTTTTGAAATTTCGTTTTATATAATAGTTATGATTGTCATCGTGACTTTTTCATATTGAATTCTTAATATATATTAAGGTAAGAATTAGTGCACATACTTTATTCAAGAAGGCGTCTTAATGAGCATATTTAATCGCCTTTTTACATTACTTAATGAAACATAAAGCTAATTGTTTGGAGAGTAGATTTTTGTTGACTTTTTTACTGAGGGGTAGGGTTCTGAGCAAGCCCTTTTGGGTAATTATCATTCAAACATCAGATTTTCTACCGTAAAACAGCAATGTTTACTATTCATGTGGTCAGGTTTAAAAGGTGCGTGAGCCAGGGTAACACTAAAGGCAATAACATCATAGTAAAAAAATGTTCAAACCGGAAGAAGTATGGCGGCACTTGTTTTATATAAAAATATATTTCATAATTATTACACGTCTTGAATATATTTTGTTTTAATGTTACATGCTTAGTGGTGAAATATCTGTTGAGTGGGTGGTACCCACTGCCTACAAACGGTTCTGTACAGACATATAACAGATAAGCTATCGATATTTTTGTGATATATTCGTTTGTGTAGGCCGTATAATGTATTTCGAACTTTTGACTGCTTCGTTGGGCTAGTGGCTAGAAATAAGCGACAGATGCCGCGGTACTGGGCTCAAATCCTAGGTCGAATAATAAATTATTGGGGTTTTCTGTTGAAAAATTCTCAGCAGCTCGGTGTCTGGAAGTTGGAAGTATGTACAATCCCGTGCCTTGGAAAGCACGTAACGCACAAGGTCCTGCACGTTTTTTTTTTTTTTTTTTTATAGAATAGGAAGGCGGACGAGCATATGGGCCACCTGATGGTAAGTGGTCACCAACGCTCTTAGACATTGGCATTGTAAGAAATGTCAACCATCGCTTACATATCCAATGCGCCACCAACCTTGGGAACTAAGATTTTATGTCCCTTGTGCCTGTAATTACACTGGCTCACTCACCCTTCAAACCGGAACACAACAATATCAAGTATTGCTGTTTTGCGGTAGAATATCTGATGAGTGGGTGGTACCTACCCAGACGAGCTTGCACAAAGCTCTACCACCAGTAAATAAAATAAATGCACTTGAGCTCTTTAAGGTTGTGTCGGATTTGCCGTCCTATCGAATAATGAGGGTGAGGAAATAGAGTGTACCTGTGTTGACACACACACTTGTGCACTATAATATGTCTTGCACAGTTCTCTAGCCCTTGAGATTGGCCCGCGTAGACATCATCATGATCATAATATATTTTACTAAACTTCTACTACTAGTAAAGTAATATGCGGTAGATTGAGAGAGATTTGACAGCCAAAGATTAAATTTATTGCTCTGATATTTAATAAAGTTTTACTGTTTAGCTTGTAAATATTACAGTGCTAGGCAAAGTGTCTCATCTTTTGTTTAAAGCTTTATTCATCCAGCTGAATCATCGTGGGTGAGTAAATACATACAAGTTTCCTCACGAAGACATTTTTGCTGATCACGAGGTGAATTATACAGACTGACGTGATAACGCAGTGGTACTTGCTCGTGTGGATTTGAACTCGTAAACTTCAGTTTTGATTCACGTGCTCATTTCTGTAACAATATCACCGTAACAGCCTGTGAATGTCCCATTGCTGGGCTAAAGTCCTCCTCTCCTCTTTTTGAGGAGAAGGTTTGGAGCTCATTCCACCACGCTGCTCCAATGCGGGTTGGTGGAATACACATGTTGCAGAATTTCAGTGAAATTAGACACATGCAGGTTTCCTCACGATGTTTTCCTTCACCGCCAAGCTCAAATAATAATCACAAACTAAGCACATGAAGATTCAGCCCTGCTTGCCTGGGTTTTAACCGACGATCATCGGTTAAGATTCACGCGTTCTTACCACTGGGCTCAACTCAGCCAAACCCAACCTTTTTTTTATAAGGGCCATTAACACGTGTTAGTCATTGTGTGGCGGCCCGCCAGCAAAAAACATTTAGGTAATGATTTCTTAGGTTTCTGGATTGTTACAAATTGAATTAAACATTTATGAACGGTTTTATCGCGTATATTATTAACACTTTTTATAATTTTCTGATGTTTTAAACACTGCAGTGTCCGTGGCCACAAGCAAGTTGTGAAGTTTAATTCAAATTATTTAGGTGTTAATTACAAAATTTTTGAAATTTAAAATAGTTGACTAAGTAAACAAAGTAACTCTACAACCATAAAACTAATGCAGCTTGAGCTGCGGCCCGCTGGACATTTGTACTCAAGCTGTACTTAAGTACAGCTGATCTAGAAACTTAAACTTTTAAAAAGATCTCGATGATTTAGTTGTATAAATCTTAGTGTCTTATTAAGTTATTATATGACGTCATCATCTAATAACAAATGTTAATAATTTTATAATAAAAACCCTCCCATTTTATTATTGCTGTATTTGTATTAAATTTAACTTAGACTTCGTACAATAAAACCCAGGCGAGCGCAAGTATATTTAAAAGTGCTTTAGATTTTATAATTCATCTCGTGTTTTCTTTGATGGAATTCTCCTAAACGTGTAAACGAACCCGCAATGGTCACTGTAACTGAACCGACGTATGAAATTTCAATTCCGTAGCATAAGAGGAAGTTGTTTAAATTAAGTTTCAATTATTTGACCTTGAAATAACAAACATTGCAAGTTAAATAAAAGCTTGTAAAATAGGCTCGCAAGAAGATTGAAGTAACGTAAAATAAGAAGTACATTATATAAAGAAAATTATGTAATTCTAAGTGGCTTGCATATATGCGAATATTTCTTTATATATCAATGGCGTACCATTGATATATAAAAAATATTCGCGCTACTTTACATTGTATTAATTTTAATTTTCACGCTTTGATAAATTTTGTTATTTTAAAACATTTATTTCTAAATGAAATTTAAAAATTGATATTTCACTTTTAGACTTCATTTTGTAATTGAATAAATTTCTTATCATATATATATAAAGGTGCAAGTGTACAACATATTTATATATAATATAAACGTTGCCACTGATTAAACATTGCTGTGTCTTCTTCTTTCGAATGTCAAATCAATAATGACAGAAAGAGATAAATCAACTGTTTAACTAAACAGCTAAGTCGCGCTAAATAACGTAAGCCGCTGATAGATAGCGAAAAATCGTTGTCATGGTGACATTCTGAATTCTTCTTAAAACAACAGATGGCTGTCTTGGCAGTTTGTCAGATGGTCGCTCACATATAAAGTTTGTACTCATACAAAACTGCTTAGGCAGGGGGAAAGGCAAGGGCCACCCGATGGTAGGAGGTTTGACATTTGCGATGTAAGAAATATTACCAATTCCTTACATCGCCACCAACCTTGGTAACTAAGATGCTATGTCCCTTGTACCTGCAGTTACACTGACTCACATTTTAAATCAGAATACATCTATAATAAGTATTGCTGTTCATCGGTAGAATATCTGATGGAAACATCAAAGACGGTATCATCTAGACCTCCGCACTCATCAATCATCATCAACGTCGTCGCGTGATCGATGGTGGTGATCCAGACGAACTTGCACAGTCATATTAGTTTTGGGATGTGCTAATTTCTATTATTAATTTTTTTTTAAATAATTAACTTGTAGTCATAGATTTACAATTTAAAAATGTTAGATATTTGTCATACGTCGCTTCGATGCGTGTATTTTATTTTAGCTCTTAAATCTAGGTATTATATTCAAGTTCGAAAGCCGATGACTAACACCAGATGTGACCGTTTAGATTAAAAGTCTATTTTAATCATATTTTATAACGAATATTTTATATACTAGTTGTGGCCTGCCGCTTCCGCGTCAGAACACATGAATCTTAATTGTACGCAAGAGATATTATAGTGTACAAGTGTGTGCGCAAACACAGGTGCACTCTCTATTAACCTAACTCTCAAAATCCGATGGGACGGCAATCCGAAACGACCGGATAGAGTTCAGGCACGGGAGTGTACACATTTCTAACTTTCAGACTCCGGGCTGCTACTGAGAATTTTCTGACAGAAAAACATAATAACTTTTTATTGGCCCGACTTGGGAATTGAACTCAGGACCTCCGGGTCTGCGGCCTAACATCAAGCCACTAGACCAACAAGGTAGTCAAACGGTTGTAATATCGATATAGTAAAGACATATATGTTACCAGTATTCCTTTATGGGTGTCTGTAATGGTGAGTGAGCCAGTGTAAATTGTGATGAATATGTATATATATATATACTGCTATATATGTAGTGCTATATATATATATTCATGCTGATTGCATGCATAATCTTACAGGCATTCTTTGTTACATTTACTTATCTAATTTTTAATGTGCCTAATTTGTGCTTCTAACTCATCTTCTAAAGGGTGACAGGAAACATTTTGAACTTTGGAGCAACGTGGCGGAATAAACTAAATAGTTGTCCAGCAGTGGGACGTTTTTATGGTTAGATAAACAGACTGACAAGTAAGCTACCTGATGGTAAATGGTCACCACCTCCTTTTGGAATTTAGTAATATAAACCATCGCTTACATCGCTAATTCGCCACCGACCTTGGGAAGTAAAATGTTATGTCCCTTGTGTCTATAGTTACACTGGCTCACTCACTCACTCACTCTTCAAACCGGAACACAACAATACTAAGTTTTGTTTGTCGGTAGAATATCTGATGTGTGGGTGGTACCTACCCAGACGGACTTGCATAAAGCTCTACCATCAATTTAGGTATAATTACATCTTGTTAGGCAGTGTCTATTTTTACATTTTGTTATATTGGATCTTACCATAAAGTTATCTTTACTGGTGGTGGGCTTTGTGCAAGCTCGGCTGGGTAGGTACCACCCACTCATCAGATATTCTACCGCAAAACAGCAGTACTTGATATTGTTGTTTTCCGGTTTGAAGGGTGAGTGAGCCAGTGTAATTCCAGGCACAAGGGACATAAAATCTTAGTTCCCAAGGTTGGTGGCGCATTGGCTATAAGCGATGGTTGACATTTCTTACAATGCCAATGTCTAAGGGCGTTTGGTGACCACTTACCATCAGGTGGCCCATATGCTCGTCCACCTTCCTTTTCTATAAAAAAAAAATCCTTCCAAAAAAAAAATTAATTCACCTACAGAAGTAGTTCAAGAGATAAGTGCGCTTAACCATACAGACATTAGATTTGTAACTTAATATGCATAGATTAAGAGAGGATTAATTATTTAAAAGCGAACTTGAAACTCATCGCAGAACACGGTCTTACAATAACATTGTTTCTAATAATTATAACATTTAAAGGAGGGACGGATCAAAATAGCGTATCAACGTCTTAAACATATCACGAGTCATACACGAACTGAGTTCTTGCAGAATAGCACTCCAGAAGACTTTCGTGAAATGTCAGAAAGTGATTTATGTCATTGACTTAAACTTACAGTAAACAGTACAGTAACAGCCTGTGAATGTCCCACTGCTGGGCTAAGGCCTCCTCTCCCTTTTGAGGAGAAGGTTTGGAGCTCATTCCATCACGCTGCTCCAATGCGGGTTTGTAGAATACACATGTGGCATAATTTCAATGAAATTAGACACATGCAGGTTTCCTCACGATGTTTTCCTTCACTGTCAAGCACGAGATGAATTATAAACACAAATTAAGCACGTGAATATTCAATGTCCTTGCCCGGGTTTGAACCCACGATCGTCGGTTAAGATTCACGCGTTCTAACCACTAGGCCACCTCGGCTTAAACTTGGCATATATCAATTAAATATAGCGAATCACCGTAAGTCGGTTTTCAACATTTCACGAGTGTGTTACGATGTAAGTTCTTACAGAATATTACCCATTGCTGATGCGAATATATGAAACTCGCTTCTTACTGGTCCTTGGGTTCCACAAAAATCGGATCAATGGTTTAGACGTTAAAGCGTAGCAGATAGCCATATAGACAAAGAATGTCCATTTTGTTGAATAATAATATATTTATTTACTGATGGTAGGGCTTTGTGCAAGCTCGGCTGGGTAGGTACCACCCACTCATCAGATATTCTACCGCAAAACAGCAATACTTGATACTGTTGTGTTCCGGTTTGAAGGGTGAGTGAGCCAGTGTAATTACAGGCACAAGGGACATAATATCTTAGTTCCCAAGGTTGGTGGCGCATTGGCTATAAGCGATGGTTGACATTTCTTACAATGCCAATGTCTATGGGCGTTTGGTGACCACTTATCATCAGGTGGCCCATATGCTCGTCTACCTTCCTATTCTATATATAAAAAAAAAATTAATTTTTTGAGAAGATAAATTTATTGGATATTATTTTGAGCAGTTGTTTTTTTTGTATTAAATATAACTTCGTATATAAACCTTTTTAAAAAGCTGTACCATATATTTAATAATATTTTACTGTAAATTTTGGTGTGGGTGTGATTTTGATAACAGGTCAATCATATTATCACGAAGGTCATAATATGATTACTGATTCATTCATATTGTATCCTGATAGTTTTTCGTGTTAAAAGCGTATGAGAAACTATTTCTAAGGAAAGCTCCGCCATGACACGAGCTTGAAGCGGACGCGTATACTAAAGCGACCCTGCGTTCAAAGTTACCACGAGTACTATACAGTAGACCACATCCCGAGGTCCTGGTTGGAAACCCCGAGTCTGGTAAAAATAAAAGTAATTGATTTTATCAGCCGCAGTTTAATGTAATATGTTTGTAGATATAGTATATGGTACGAGTATGTAGATTAAATTAAGTTTTTTAAAATAATTTAACTGTCATTAGAGGTCTCCTTTATTGTTGAGCCGAGATGACCCAGTAGTTAGATCGTGTGAGTCTAAATTGATTAATTGTGGGTTCAATCCCAGGCAAACCCTACTGAATTTGCATGTGCTTGATATGTGTTTAAAATTCATGGCGTGTGTCATTGTCAAAATTTGTCACATGTGTATTCCAACAATCCAATACGCTGTGAACCTTCTTCTCAAAAAAAGATCTGCCCAGCTCTTCCAGCAGTCGGACATTCAAAGACTCTTACTTTACTTTTTATATTCCTTTGCCCCTGATCTCTAAATCCGAACATTTAAAAAAAAATATATATTATGTAATAATAAACCCTACTGAATTTGCATGTGCTTGATATGTGTTTAAAATTCATGGCGTGTGTCATTGTCAAAATTTGTCACATGTGTATTCCAACAATCCAATACGCTGTGAACCTTCTTCTCAAAAAAAGATCTGTCCAGCTCTTCCAGCAGTCGGACATTCAAAGACTCTTACTTTACTTTTTATATTCCTTTGCCCCTGATCTCTAAATCCGAACAATTGTACCATTTAATTTTTTTTATATATTATGTAATAAAAAAAGAAAAACCTTAGAAACAGACGACTATTGTACATTCAGTTTGTAAGAAATACGTATATCTATTTTAATAAATGTATAAATACATAATATATTTTATATATAATTATACTATATATACTACACCCAGACTAGTGGCGGGAATCGAACCCGCAATCCCTGAGCGGAAGGCATGCCAACGTGCAAGTGGTTGTTAACGAAAAAACGATGATATTTTTTTTAATAAACATTACAAGGCTTGTCATTATCTAACTTGCATCGATTGGTTTACAGATAAGTTTATTTACAAACTCTATAACTGAACGTCACGCGGTTATTGTTCTATAAGTCAAGTGTTTATAACGATAGCACTATCTATTGTTATGAATCATCTGACCCGCTTGCAGCTAATTTGATTGGTTTAAAAAATCACACGGCTGTCTAACAATGTTTTAATTTTGTTCGAAGTCCAAGCCAGACCGGTAAGAAGTTTAAGGTTAAGCTAAGGGTTTTTCTGTCGAAAGTATTCAGTAGCAGACCGGGCATCGGATTATGAGAGTGATGGAATAGAGTTCCTTTGTTCGCGTACACACTTGTGAACTGTATACATATCCTGCGTTGGCTAATCTCTCTTAAAATTGGCCGCCGTGGCCGATATCGATTAGGAGTTCATCTTAACGTATGTAACAGCCTGTGAATGTCCCACTGCTGGGCTAAGACCTCCTTTTTGAGGAGAACGTTTAGAGCTTATACCACGAAGCTGCTCCAATGCGGGTTGGTAGAAAACACATGTGGCAGAATTTTAGTGAAATTAGACACATGCTGGTTTCCTCACGATGTTTTCCTTCACCGTAAAGCACGACATGAATTATAATTAAAAATTAAGCACATAAAATATCAGTGTTGCTTGTCCGGGTTTGAACCCACAATCATCGGTTAAGATTCACGCGTTCTACCACTGGGCCATCTCAGCTGCTCAGAAGTTCATCAGTGGAGATCAATATAAATTCAATCATCAAATACAACCACTACGCAACAAAATATGTTGTTATTTATGTATTTATGTATAAGTCGAATAAGCCAACGTAATTAACACAAACATACACAAAATATTCAGTATTGCTGTTTATCATATATAATGAGTGGGTACCATGTGGATACCAAGCCCGTACCACCAAGTAAGTAGATTCGATTATGTACGAATGTTTCTACCGACCAAGCAGTCTCGATCAATGACGTCACTAATATTAATTAATTGGATTTAAGATGGGTCGCATGACGCCATCTTACTCTAGCGCCGTGACTGGTCTTTAAATTATCTGGACATTCTTATAATTTAATCTCTGCTACCTGTGCTGTTCTGTTGTATTCCGTATATTATTAAATCACTTACACACACACACACACACACACACACACACTTATATACAAATAAATAGAGTGAGTTTGTTTGTTTTGTCTTTCACGTCTTATCTACTCTCGGTTGGGTGATGATCGGTTGATCTTTTTTTTTATAGAATAGAAAGGCGGACGAGCATATAGGCCACTTGATGGTAAGTGGTCACCAACACCCATAGACATTGGCATTGTAAAAAATGTTAACTATCGTTTACATCACCAATGCGCCACCAACCTTGGGGACTAAGATTTTATGTCCCTTGTGCCTGTAATTACACTGGCTCACTCACCCTTCAAACCGGAACACAACAATACCAAGTACTGCTGTCTTGCGGTAGAATACCTGATGAGTGGATGGTACCTACCCAGATGAGCTTGCACTAAGCTCTACCACCAGTAAATCATCATGAAATTATGCATACACGATGTATGTGGCACGGAACACATTTGTAATAATGAATTGTATGTTTTTTTGATTGTATATGATTTTTTTTTACGTGATAATATATTTTTGTGTATGTCGTAACTGTTTGTCTTTAAATTTAAATAAATATACGGGGTACTTAACCCCAATTATACGATTATTTTTTATACTTTTTAGAATATGTTAAATTCCAAATCAAAAAGTATGCATTGGTGATAAGTTAAAATCTTAAATTCCGGTTATATAATCAATGCATGACATTAAAAGTGGCGTGGAGATACAAAGGAAACGAGTAATGCTAATCGACTATGATATTGTTAATAGAATAGAAATAGATGTAGCCCATGTCTGTATATATTTTTTGTTCCATATGTGTTTTATAATTTATTAAACACGTAGTAAAATAATAGGAGAGGTACTGTAGACGGCGGAAAGAAAAGTAAACTGAAAATTGAATAGAAAAACTATATCCTTTTCAATATGACTCAACTTCAATACAGTTCTGAGGAAAGCCATCTTTAATAAAGTTAATTATTGTAATACAGCCAAGATGGCCAGACTGTACTCTAAAATGTCTTATGTGGTTAATATGTGTTACTGGTGGTAGGGCTTTGTGCAAGCTCGTCTGGGTAGGTACCACCCACTCATCAGATATTCTACCGCAAAACAGCAATACTTGATATTGTTGTGTTCCGGTTTGAAGGGTGAGTGAGCCAGTGTAATTACAGGCACAAGGGATATAAAATCTTAGTTCCCAAGGTTGGTGGCGCATTGGATATGTAAGCGATGGTTGACATTTCTTACAATGCCAATGTCTAAGAGCGTTGGTGACCACTTACCATCAGGTGGCCCATATGCTCGTCCGCCTTCCTATTCTATAAAAAAAAAATGTAACTTTAAATATTGTGTAGACTGAGTAAATAGTAAAAAAATATATACTTATACAGATCATATTTTGTTAGTAATTTTATACAAATGGAATCTACGTTCTTAATCTACAAAGCCTAAACCTTATCTAAGACGAGCTTGCTTTGTCACCACATTCACCATTAGACAATGATTCAGGTATTTTTTTTTAAACCGGTAAAGCAAATAACTCCACTCCACCTGATGGTAAGTGGTAGTGGAGTCCAAACGCGACGACGGCCAGTACAATCGGAAAGAATGTTCTGCACTAGCCCTGTCTTTCTGGCCTGCAAGATGCCTCTTCATGCCTCGTTTGAAGGTTCAGCATGGGATATACACTGGCTATTAAGCTTAATTTGTGTTTATAATTCATTTGTGCTCGGCGGTGACGGAAACATCGTGAGATGTAAATCTGTACACCTGTAATTCCACCAACTTCAATTGAGCACCGTGGATAAGCTCGGACGTTTTTAGTCTTAGGAGGCCTTAGCCCAGCAGTGGGATATTCACAGGATTTCATTATCAAAATGTAAACTGTTCAAAGTTTTCTATGTTTTTTGTGTCCATACTTAAAATAGAGGTATATTTTAAAACGAGGTTAAATTGTATGTAAAGAAAATCATAAAACGCCTTTGTTATTGCTACAAACCGTTAAAGTTTATTTTTTTGTAAAAATGTTATAGCCAATGGCGTGCTGTAATTTTCCCATTGTTGTAGTACTTTATGTATTTTCCATTAACTCACTAGTAATTACTTTGTGATAACGCACTTGTTTCGCAAACATTTTTCAAGCTGCAACATAAATGCATTCGGCCTTACTTATAGGCGTTGCTTAGTTACACACATCTCTCTTTCTGACATCAATGAATTGACATTCGAAAGAAGAAGACACATTTTAACTAATCACGAATAGGTATAATCTTGAATACTAAATAACACTATATCGTTCAAATAAAAATATTTTTTCTTAATGTCGATGACGCTTAATTGCAATGAACCCATTTAGATTTGCGAGTAGGATGAGCTGTGCTGTTCCTGCAGTTAAGGAAGTAAGACTATTTATTCAGCACGCAAGTTTAATTTCATTTACTTCACAGTATGGTGTCTTTTGGTATCATATTTTGGGTAGCGCAGCCCCAATCTTGGTTACAAGACGATCGATGATTCCGATTTCAAACGCGGGAAAGCACAACTGAACTTTCAATGTGCTTAATTAGTGTTTATAATTCATCTCGTGTTTAGCGGTGGAGGAAAACATCGTGATGAAACCTGCAAGCGATGAAATTCAAGTTTATTCAACAAATCGCGTTGGTGTAGCGTGGTGGAAAGGAGGCTGTTACTTTACTTTTTTACCATATAATTATATACAGAGCAGTGGTTTTATTAATATTACAATATACTTTAATAAACTTTTAAAAAAATAACACTCGACTTGTATAGATAATTACTTCGTTCAAAATTATAAATAGCAAATCCGTTAAATGTTTTCGCTCTACTAAGAGCAGCTTGCCAAAAAAAATAACTTGATATCATAATACTGCGTTTTGATTGCGTTCCGGATGAAACAGGTTTCTTAACCCACTACTAACCGCCTCTATACATACATTAAAATGTCAATGGCTACGATTTCAGACACATTTATAGTATATATAAACCTCTTTATTTATTTACTAGCCGTGTACCTAATGTGATATCTTATCGGGAACATTATTCAGAAACTCACCCACTTTTTATATGTATTATAAAAGAGGCGAACTATATAAGCTCCTATTTAATGTTTATATAAATTTATAAGTTTATATAAATTTTTATTTTACTTATTAAATTAAGTACATACATAAACAGTAATATGAGATTTTTTATTGACACGATGTTTTGTCTAAATCTTAAATGTTATATTGTATATATTTTAAATTTGTTTAAAATGGTGTAATTTTTTCTTTTAATTCTATCGTGTATTTTTTATTTTTGTGCAACTCAAATGTTTTACAAACTAGTGAATTGTCGCTTTGTTGGCGGGCGTTAACTGCATCACAGTTTTACACTATAGCAGTTATTATCATTCACATTTTGTTTCTGATCTGATATGATGGTTTTTAAATAAAATTATTATTATTATGTTAATGTCATAATTCAGTTATATATTTTGTAACACACTGTTAGTTAAGTTAAAGATTTGATTTTGTTTTGCTTTTTATTTCTTCAATTAGAGATTCTTTTATTTGAATATTAAGTTAGCCTGTAATTGCTGTATACTTTGTAACACTATTTTTATATACTAATGCTTTGTTTATTTAAATACACTGTAATGGCTGTCTTTTCATCCTAAACAGAACCCTAAACACCGATTATCGCAATTGTAACTTTAAAAAATGGTGGTCCATACAAACTTTCATCTTAGGCAATGAATTCAAAAATGGCTTAACAAGTGTTAAATTTAAGCCAAAACACTGATTGCCATAAGTCTAATATCAGTCAGAATTGAGGAATTTCCATATATAAACTTTTGTCACCCATTTAACCGTCTTAGAAGATTAATTAAAAAAAAAAACAAACTCTATCTTTAGTGTTCACCAATGTTTCTTTGAAAGATTTAATCCTATCAGACTTTTCGGCTTAGGCTGTACGTCATTGAGTCTTTGTGCATTTTTAATTATGTTTGAAGTCGATTTTTTTTTTGTTGACAGTATCTTTACGAAATCGGACACAAAGTATGCGTGACGCAGCCCCGCGTAGCCGCTGCTTTGTCGCTAGCGTGCCGAGTGGCTGACGAGCGCGGCGTTCAGCTGGGCGATCAAGTTGGGTACAGCGCCGCCATGACGAGCATGAGGACACCGGACACAGGAATCGTGGTAAGTTGAATGTACTAGCCCTGATCGAAATTGAAATGTGTATGTGAACTCAAGAACCTCCTGGGTGATATCCATGTATCAGGCATTATAATATTTCATGCGCAGTTGGTCAGTCCATTGACTTCCGTGGCTGAATTAAATATAATTCACTATATCTGAAGTTTAGTTGAATATCTGACATATTAACGCACAGCCCAAACTACTGGGGCTAGCACCAAGAAAAATTGCATACGGGTTCCTTTTACACAGTAGGATAGCACTATGAAAGGATTTTTTAAAACTGAACCCCTAAGATAGTGATAAAAGAGCTTCAAAGAGCTATGGAAATTGGTAAATAGCAATTCCGAATTATGACGCGAGTGAAGCCGCGGGTCACAGAGACAAAGCTAGTATAATATAACCCTGTTGTAACACAAAATGTCATCAATATACCTGCCCGCGGCTTAGCCCGCGTGTAAGGGGGGGAGGGGGAGGGGTTTTGTCGTGGAGGATGTTAAATATCCTTTGTTCATGATGATAGTTTGAGTAGTTAAAACGTGAAAGCGTAACAAACAAACACACTTTCTCGTTATAATATTAGCAAGAATATAGACAAAGACTGATAATTGAAAACTATTCAGTAACTCTTTTCTTTTGTCTATTAATTATAATTAAGCTCGGAAAGTATTATTATACAATATGTATAATAATAAGTAGTATATAAAATTATTTAATATAAAAATTATAACATAATAATACATATAATTTTTCCGAAAAAAATTGTCAATTGTATATTATTTGCGTATAAAAGGTATGTGTAATCACATTGACCTGAACTACAGTTTCATTGACAACCGGTTTTTGCACCTCGATCATGTCAGGTTACCCTTGACTCGGATGTGATTGATTTGAACCATATTAGCCTTTGATTAAAAGCCTTAACAGCATTTGTTCAGTGCATTCATACTGATAATAAAATAAAAAAAAAAATCCGACAAAAAAGGTAATTGAATAGCGGAAAATTAAAATATTTTAATTTTCATATTTTAATCGAATGTGAATATTGTTGAGTCGACTCAAAACAAATTATTTTTTTAAAGCGTAAAATGATAGTAACGGGATATACTGATGATAAGATGGATGGTTAGGCGAGACAGAAACCGTAACAGCCTGTGAATGTCCCACTGCTGGGCTAAAGGCCTCCTCTCCCTTTTTTGAGGAGAAGGGATGTAGCTTATTCCACCACGCTGCTCCAGTGCGGGATGGTACACATGCAGGTTTCCTCACTCCTTCACCGTAAAGCACGAGATGCATTATAATAACAAATTAAGCACATGAAAATTTCGTGGTGCTTGCCCGGGTTTGAACCCACGATCATCGATTAAGATTCACGCGTTCTTACCACTGGGCCATCTCGGCTTATGCGAGACAGAAAACCGAGACGCAAATTTTTTTTAATATTACAGTCTTATAAACGTTGCTTTCCGGCTGTTTAGTCAAACACTCGGAATTCTACTAATCTATAATGATAAGATAATGATTACGATTCGTTTCGGATCGAATTCCCATCGATCTTTAATTATATTATATTTATTCGAATCGTATAAATATATAATGTCCTCCAGACCGGCTTCGGCCACGACGGCGAATCTGAAGAGAAATTGGCCAACTACGCAGGAGATATTATAGTGCACTAGTGTGTGCGCAAACACAGGTGCACTCTCTATTTCCTAAATCTCTTATCCGAAGGGACGGCAATCCGACACGACCGGAAAGAGTTCAGGCGCAGGACCAACGGCTTTACGTGCTTTCTTAGGCACGGGAGTGTAGACATTTCCAACTTCTAGACTCCGGGCTGCTACTGTTTTGACCCAATATCTTTTTATTGGCCCGACCTGGGAATTGAACCCAGGGTCTCCGCGTCTGCGGTCTTACATCAAGCCACTAGACCAACGAGGCAGTCGTTAACATATACCGTTACATCAAAATGAAAGTAAATAAAGCCAATAGTCGATAATTAAATTAAAGAATAGGAAAACGGATAAACGGCAACGATTACGTTTCGATTCGATTGCGATAAAGTGATAATTTGTTAGTAGAATTGATCAGAAATCACCTGATTTATGTCATTATTGATTTGTCATTCGAAAGAAAACGATAGCGCTATTTAACCAATCGCCCGCTAAAAAACTTTAATAAACGTTAGGAAAAATAAACGTTAGGTCAAGTCTATGCGCCCGACGATTCGTGATTACCTTGGAAGACATGACTTAAGTGGGAAATAGGTCGGTAGTTCTTCAATAAGTTTTTGTCTCCTTTTTTGAAGAACATTACGACAACACTCTTGCTCCATGCCTTTGGTGTTCTCCCTGAAAAGATGACGGAATTAAATATGCGTAGGAGCTACGCTAGTAAAGGTTTTCTAGCTGCTTTTAATAGCTTCGTCGTAATTCCATCTTCCCCAGGGGCTTTTCTATTTTTAAGCTGCCCTAAGGCCATCACGATTTCGTCTTGGCTGACTTCTGGCAGCTCTTCTGTAAAGTGGGTTAAAGTGGCTCTAGGATCTTTAGGGACGTGGCGTTTCTGATATATATAGTTTACCATAGAAGTCCTGTACTTCTTTAAAAATCTCGAGCTTAGAAGCGACGACTTTTCCCTTTGAAGTGGTCAACTTCGTCAGTTGGCTTCGACCTAGCTGTTGTAAGAAGACTTTTGACCCCCGATTTCGCTCGATCGCGTCTTTTATAATGCGTGTATTGGTTTTTCGGAGTTCACGTCTTACCAGTTTAGATATTATTTTATTCAGATCTGACGAAGTGACTGTAGGGCTTTCGCGTCGTGTTCGCATTAGCTCTAGAGACTCCCGAAAGCTTGGACTCTTACCGGTGTTTTGCGCTTGATATTCGTCCCCTCTTCCCTAAGAATATCCACCACTTGGTCGAGTCGACTTTCTGGTCGATGTCAACGTCGATAAATATATAAGCATGTTAAATTATGTAATAAGCTATATTTATTTTAATCAAAATTCTTATACTAAAGCTAGCTTATCGAAAATTAATTAGTAGTCTAGATTAAAAGATTTGAAATACTAAATAGTTAATTATAAGAACTAAAATAGCTAGTATCACGCAACGTCTTATTTGGTATTGCGTGTGATATAGTTGAGTTTGTAATATTTACAATATTTGGACACAGTCACTAAGAAATTTGTTAAGATTTAAAAGAGAATAACATTTTAATACCGACTTTAAGTGGTGAGGCTTTGTGCAAGCCCGTCTAGGTAGGTCCCACTCACTCATCAGATATTCTACCGCCAAACAGCAATAATTAGTATTGTTGTGTTCCCATTTGAAGGGTGAGTGAGCCAGTGTAGTTACAGGCACAAGGAACATAACATCTTTGTTCCCAAGGTTGTTGGCGCATTGGTGATATAAGCGATGGTTAAGATGGTTAACAAGCCAATGTCAATGGGCGTTGGTGACCACTTACCATCAGGTGGCCCATACGCCTATCTATAACATAAAAAGGAACTCTGTTACATGATATTATTTTAAAGACAGTTAGCATCGTTGTCAGTTCAACAAAGTCCATTTCCGGTGGTATAGGTGACAGGATGAGACCTTTAATTGTAATTATAATGGAAAACGAGAACGGATACCCATTCAATTGTATAAATGCCATAAACAATAGTTAAATCACCATGTTATATTTCAACGACACGTTTAATTAATCAACAATAAACTATTGTTACGTAAATCTCGTTTAAAAGTTTTAGCGGCGCTGTCATATATTTATTTATTTACTGTGTTCAACATTAAAGGATACTTAAAAACTAGTGTTTTTTTTCAATTATAGGAAACCATAGCATGCAATTTATATGACTAAGTCAAATCAAAATATTTTTATGCAATTAGACTTTTACACGTACTTATGAATCGTCAAGCGCTACTACCTGCTCGGAATGTGGATCTATCGAGAAGAACCGGCAAGAAACTCGGTAGTTACCGTCAGCGACCGGGGGACGCAGAAACGCGAACCGCGCGTGAACGCTTACATTTCACGGATTACGAACCGCGAATGTAGAGCGCGCATAAAGCTCAATACAATAAAATATAAAATAGAGTGAGTGCCAAGGTACTTAGGAGAAATGATGTGTAAGTAACAAATCTTACGCTGACGTAATTTGACGCTCGAAATCTTACGCTTACTCGTCTGACGTTCGAAATCTCAATTGGTCCCTACTGTGTACCGAGCGCTATGATGCTTACACGAAAAAAGAATCAGTTGGCAAATAGAGGAGAAAAAGGAGAAATAATACTGAACTGTTTTGTCTTTATTTGTTTATATAAAGATGTACAGACGGAGGACGTTTGAGGGGTTTCGCTAGAGATAAAATATGTGTTTTTTTTCAGTTTATGACAGAGGGCGTGTTGCTTAGAGAGATGTTCGCGTCTCCGCTTCTAATGCAGTACTCTTGTATTGTACTTGACGAGGTAAATAAATGTTAAAATATATATTTTATTATTATTGTTTATTAATTTATAGGTCTTCAATTGTCAGAGAAAATTTGTATTAATATATTGTAATGCTACTGTACTGGCTTATTTTTTTTATATGAAATAGGTAGGCGGACCGGCAGTTGGGCCACCTGATGGTAAATAGTTACCGCCGATAGACATTGGTGCTGTAAGAAATATTAACCATTCCTTACATCGCCAATAAGTAACCAACTTTAGAACCACCAACGATATAAGCATCATCAATGAGCCTCCGAACTTAGAAAAGATGTTATGTCCAATGAATCATCATCAACGCCATTACTAAATACATATTCTTTTCCAAACGGCAGAGGGTCGTTAATTTTCGAATGTATTTTCTTTATCACATATAGGCGAGAGCTTGCTCGTTGACTTGCCTGATGTAAAACATCGACACGGTCTAGGATGTAGCACGCTTGCCTAGAAGAAACCTGTTTACTTCGCATTTGAAGACCAACGTTGTACTTTTCAGTAAATACAGACTCAGGCAAAGTATTCCACAGTTTTGCAGCGCGAATAATGTTTGTGGATTCGAAGCGCTTCCTACAGTATAATGAAACTCTATAAAATATACAATTCACCTTCAAAATAAACGCATGCACTGATTGTGGTCATTGCTATTAATAGTTAAATATTCTTCTACACTAGCTTATGTCTTACCCTCTCGGAACGGTGTACAAGCTTTTATTTAACTTGCAATGTTTGTCAGTTCAAGGCCAAATATTGCGAGCTGAATTAGATCCACTTCCTCTTATACTACAGAGTTGAAATTTCATATGTCGGTTCCGTTCACGACAATGTATTTTTATAGTATGAATGACCTGATTCTATAGACGGTTGGATAAAAGGAGCTGCTCAACAGTCAACAGATTAAATGTGAAATTTTGTAAAATGAAATATTTCTATTAATGGTGGTAAGGCTTTGTGTTCGTCTGGATAGGAACGTCACACATCACATATTCAATCGCAAAACAAAGCGTGAATAAGCCGGTGTAACCACAGACATAAGGGATATTGAATTTTAATCCCAAGATTGGTGGCACATTGGCGATATAAGAGATGGTTAATATTTCTTACAGCGTCAATGTCTATGGGCGCTGGTGACCAAATACCATAAGTTGGCCCATTTTCCAATCCAGCTATCAATTTTAATGTAATATATACTGCATAGGTACCTAGTAACTACTTATTTATATATTTCTTTCCAGGTACACGAGAGATCACAAATGACGGACGTTTTGATGGGATTGTTGAAGAAGATAGCGAAGGTATGACGATAATATCATTATATAATACTTATTTATCTCTTTCTGACATCATCATCATCAGATATTCTACCGCAAAACAGCAATACTTGATATTGTTGCGTTCCGGTTTGAAGGGTGAGTGTGCCAGAGTAACAGGCACAAGGGACATAAAATCTTAGTTCCCAATGACATTTCTTACAATGCCAATGTCTAAGGGCGTTTGGTGACCACTTAACATCAGGTGGTCCATATGCTCGTCCACCTTCCTATTCTATAAAAAAAAAATTGATTTGACATTCGAAAGACGAAGACAGCATTGCTTAACTAATCACTCGCTAAGAAATGTTTATAAGTAAGGACGTATATCTTTAATGTTTACTAATATTATAAATGCGAAAGTAAGCCAGTCTGTCAGCCAGTGGTTAGAACGCTTGAATCTTAAACGATGGTGGGTTCAAACCCGGGCAAGTGCCACCGAGTTTTCATGTGCTTAATTTGTGTTACGAGTTGCGAGTAAATTAAATTATATTCTACGACACAGTAAAATACTATTGTAGTTTCTATCGTATATATTGTTTTTGATATATATAAATTGTTCAAAATAAATAAATAAAATAAATACTCTCTTTGGGAAATTTATACATTCATTTAAAAAAATTATACTGATTCAGTGTAATTTAAACTTTATATTATTCTAAGAAAGTCGATGTTACTTTTTTAAATAAACAAAAGCTTTTCTCAGAAAGAATTTAAATAATTTTAATCAACAATCAACTTTATCTGAGTGCGAATAAAACTTATAATACTTTGTCTCGTTTTTATATATTGTTTCTTGTGTTGTAAAACTAGATGGCGTTAGTGGTCCTTTAAATCGCGCTATCGTTAGGGTCCGTTTTAAATATGAAGGGAATCGTGTCAAATGTCTTTGACATGATATCATTTATACCGTCTCTGGAATTTTTTGAAGAGTAATACCTCAGATAATACCTGTAGTATTACTTAATGTTCTTTTAGATTATTTCTGAAATTTTACTATTTATTTCCGATCAGACAAGATTGACAAGACATATCAATTAAAAAAATAAAATATTTTGAATATAATTCAGCCCTCGTTAAAGTGAAATCGCGTCAAAAACGTTACACTCAAAACGTTACAATGAAATCGATTTGATGATGAATTGTCATTTTATTAATTAAATACGGCCTCACTTATAAACGTCTCTCGGCGGTTTAGTTAGTTAAGAAATATATTAATTATTAAATGGAATTATACTAAACATTTAATTGTAACGTTTCAGAAAAGAAAGAATTTAAAGATCGTAGTTTCTTCCGCTACAATGGACGCGGATTTTCTGAAGGAGTATTTTAATATAAACGATATGAAAACTACTAAGAAAAGTTCATCCGTCATTATGTCTATGACGGGAAGGACGTACCCCATAGACATATTTTACGTTAAAGGTAATATTATAAACATTTTATGTTCCCTTCCATTTCCTCGATAACCCCATTCTATGGTCGGTGGTCTGGAATAGAACACCCTATTCATAATTTACTCTACATAAACACTTTGAAAGGTGAGTGAGCCAGTGTAAGGCACAAGGAATATAACATCTTTCCATGTTTTCCCAAGTTCAACCGAACACTGTTTCCAGAACCGATAACATTTTGTGCATATTTTTAGGGATACAACAAAGTCATAGGGTACCTAATACTTACCTCCACAAATGCAAATATTTCTTACAGTGCCAATGTTTGTGATCAATTCCAATCACTTAAAATCAGGGCGTCCAATTTGTAGTCTGCCTGCCTATCATAAATAACCATAAATATATCCAGGCAGCATCAAAATTTTAGGATAACTTGTAACATATAATACATTAATTTATTTATATGTATAAATGTTTTTATACTTTCAGAGCCCGTACCGGATTATGTAAACGCGACAGTTGAAACGATTATAAAGATACATGAAAACGAACCGTTTGGTGACATTCTGGCGTTCCTGACGTCACAAGTAAGTGTTGCCAGGTCAAATATTATTTATTGCTTATTATTTATTTAGTCGTGGAGCTTAGGTTCCACTCATCAGATATTCTACCACTAAATAGCAATACTTAAAGAGTTGAGTGAGCCAGTGTAAACTACAGACATAAGGGGCATAACATATTAGTTCCCAAAGTTGGTAACGCAAGGCGATGTAAGGAATTGTTAATATTTCTTACATCACCAATGTACATGGGCGGTGGTGACAATTTACCTTCAGGTAGCCCATTTCCTTATTTACTTATAATATACTAAAAATATTTGTAAAACATTACAGTACATTAACAGCCTGTGAATGTCCCACAACTGGGCTAAGGCTTCCTCTCCTTTTTTGAGGAGAAGGTTTTGGTGCTTATTCCACTACGCTACTCCAATGCTGTTTGATGGAATACACATGTGGCATGGCAGGTATTTGTAAACATCTATATTAATTTTCAGGAAGAAATTCTATCAGCCCTGGATAGTTTGGAAGAATATGTCAAAGATAATAATGATAAAAATAAATACAGGAAGACATTCCCAAGTGGCATTGCCGCCGCGAATCTGTCTGTGCTACCCATGTACGGCAGTCTGCTGTATTACAAGCAGATAAAGGTCTTTCAGATGTCCGAAAGAAATGTGAGGAAAGTCGTACTAGCGACTAATATCGCTGAGACCAGCGTGACTATAAATGGCGTCGTTTATGGTGAGTTTTGTTTGTGGTGAGATATACGATATCGTATGGTGGGATGACACCTCTGTGTATATTTGTTAGGAATGTAATTCAACTATGTTGCACTGTTGGGCACCCACTGTTGGGCAGATATGAAACCACTTCGAAAGTCGTTGGTGTTTCCCTGTATTTGAACCTGTGACCTTCGGTCAAAATACACACATGTTCTATTTCCAGGCCCATATCAGGTATCTTGCTTAGAACATCATTTTTTTATTGCGAAATATTTATATGGTTTTGGCAGATTTATGAAATGTTTTTTCGGTGGTACCTAATGACAGGTGGTTCTCCACCTCAGAAATATGAAATATGTTGTATTTCATCCAACCTTCTCCGAGTGTCAGTTTTTAATGGTGTAGGTACAGTCAACGTAACAAATTTTTGTTTACATTATATTCAAACTTTATATTGATCGATTGAAAGAGTTCGTTTGTTTGTATGTACGCAATAATTTCGGGATCCGTGAGATAAAAAAAAACTTAAATAAAATAGTTACCAATTTATTTAAAAAGATTGTAGTGGTACAAATGAAGATGCTCGATACTTGCAGTGATCGATTGCGGTTTCCATAAGCTCCCCCACTTCGACCCGGCGGTGGGCGTGGAGAGCGTGTCGGTGTGTCCCGTGGCGCGGCACAACGCCACGCAGCGCGCCGGCCGGGCGGGCCGGGCGAGCCGCGGCCGGTGTTACAGGTTACTAGGCTGCAGTTTTGTACTTTTTTATAGAATTGGAAGGCGGACGAGCATATGGGCCACCTGTTGGTAAGCGGTCACCAAACGCCCTTAGACAATGGGATTGTAAGAAATGCCAACCATCGCTTACATAGCCAATGCGCCACCAACCTTGGGAACCACCTTGGTGCTAGGGCTTTGTGCGAGCTCGTCTGGGTAGGTATCACCCACTGATCAGATATTCTCGTAAAACAGCGGTACTTGGTATTGTTGTGTTCCGGTTTGAAGGGTGAGTTAGCCAGTGCTTACAGGCACAGGGGACATAACATCTTAGTTCCCAAGGTTGGTGGCGTATTGTCGACGTAAGCGATGGTTAACGTTTCTTACCAAGCCAATGTGTATGGGTGGCCCATTCGCTCGTTCGCCTATCTATTATATAAAAAAAAACTTCTATTTAAATGTTGCCTTACAAAATAGTTGAAAAAGCTGTTCTAGGCTTATACCCGTGTTACTAGATATCATTTAAACATTTATTAAACTGTTCGGGGCTATAATAACGATAGTCTAGACATAGATAATAAAACTCAGCGTAACTTTCAATAGATTAAAAATATATTTCTCAATAATGACATGTGTACACATATAAGGAGATATATCAGAGCTAGTAATATAAAATATAAGTTAAGTTTATTTTGGTAAATATTTAACAATAGAAAGAGATGGCGTTATCTGTTAGGGATAACGTGATTGTTGCAGGTTAGCTTATTACTCTGTCAGTCAAGGTCCTTTTTGAGCATCTTGCATCTCTTTCTGTGACTTGCCTGAACCTGCTTGAATTCTATGTAATAGAATATAGAATATAATATCATATAAATTTATTATAGTATTCGTCTAGTAGTTGAATTTTGACTATAAAAAATTGTATCAACTCCTTTAAACCTCAACTTTAACGATAAAAAATAACGCTTTTGTTAAATTTTGTTACTAGTAACACTAAATCTCGTCGATAGCTACCAACCTAACAAACGTGTCCATGGGCGGTGGGAGACACTTTTCATCATCATAAAAGCAAGCACTTTTCTGTTATAGTATTAGGTCCTTACATATGAAATAAGCGTTTTGTCGTACTTTTGACCACTTTGATCTGAAATATCTCCTCTTTGGTTAAGAATTTCAAAGTCAAATTTATAAATTCATTGAGCTGGTACATTTGAGTTTTGAAAACAGTCATTCATTTGTTTTTTCCTCATTATTTTTTCTTTGGCGTCGCTTATTACCGCACAATGGAAAACATGAAATATCGGTATATTTACGAGAACGAGTTCTACCGTGGCACCAGTGCTGCAGAAACAGCTCGAAGGATTAGTGATACGTATGTACGTGTACGGCGCTGGTGTCGCAAAAGAAAGCACGGTACGTTTTTGGTTTCAACGTTTTCGTTCTGGAAATTTCGACCTTCAGAACCAACCCCGTGGACGGCTGGAGACCAAGGTGGAAAATGAAGAAAATGTAGGCTATTGTGGAAGCGGATCCATCACAAAACACTTCAGAGATAGCTGCAGGCTTCGGGGTAAGTGATAAAACTATATTAATCCACTTGAAGGAAATCGGGAAAGTAAAAAAACTTGTACGATGGGTACCTCATGAATTGAGTGAACCCAACTAAACAAACAAAAACGAGTGCGAAGATATTGACGAGTAAGATGAAGGCGTTGATGTCAACTAACGACGGCAACCGAGCTATGACGAGAACCGGCGAGGGCCGAGCAGTCACCGACGATGTCCGAGTCCGGGCGATCCCCCAAAATGTCCGAGTTCGAACGACCACCGACCCTCCGAGCATCGATGCGCCGGCGGCGACATCGTGCGGCGATACAGTTGAAGCTATCGGCCGCCGTCGTTATAAATCGGCGCATAGACAACTAACTGATGCGGCATATTCGTCGGTGCGTCCGGCACCGAATGAGTTAAGAGATGTCAACGAGACGGAGCAGTGGACAACAATGCGCCGGCGTAAAATACTTCGTCCAGTCATTCAAGGTACGGGCGAGGTTGACACACAGTTAACAGCAATAGAAAAATTGCGTACTATCCATCTGTGATCACTTCAACATGATACTACTTCCGACGTCGTACAGGCTTATATGCAAAAGAAAAAACCTATGGAAAACACGTATATTGTGGAGAAGTTAGATTTAAAGCACAAAAGGTACGCTTCATTTGTATTTACAGTACCAGAAAGTTTATTTTCGTTTTTCATGGAGGCGGAAAATTGGCCCCCAAATACGAGATTGAACGAACGGTTTCGTAGGGTAAACACCAGCGATATACGACAAAATTAAACGTAGGTCAAGTAAGTCTAGTAAAGATAGCGAGTGCTTAGTGTTATATTATCAAAACGTACGTGGACTACGCACGAAGTTGCACCAACTAGCAGCCGAAATTAGTGCTTCGCAGATTGATGTATTTTTATTAACGGAGACATGGTTAACGTCGGGCATTGAAGACGAAGAGATTGTACCCCAGGGGTATAGTATTCTAAGGGCAGACCGGCCAGGTTCGAAACGTGGTGGTGGGGTTTCTATCACAGCAGCTCCACGATTTCAGCAAAGACGGATTACTGTTACGAATATGGTGTCGACAGGGTGTGAACTAATTTGTGCAGGGTTATATATACTAAACCATCTATTGGATACTCTTGTGTGTATTTATATTCCGCCAAATACGGACGAAGATAAATATTTGCTAGTGTTTAACGTTATTGAATCGGTTTGTGAGAAATTTAAAAATGTTTTAATATGTGGGGACTTCAACATGAATTCCACAAATATTAATATTAACAACAACTTTAAATATTTACTGGAGTTTTGCGAACTACAGTAGGTAAATAGCATTCTTAATAGCTACGGAGGGTTACTGGATATGGTTCTGGCCAGTGTGCCATTGGGAGATGTCTCTGTGCACCGGGCCACTGACACACTCACACTGCCAGACGCTTACCATCCTCCTATTGATATAGTAGTTGCCCGCAAGCTAGAGACAAACAATAGTATTTCGTCAAGTGAACAGGTTAGTGCTGTTGGAACTAGCACTGAATGGGATTTTAGAAGAACTGATTTTTATACACTGTATCAGAGTTTAAAGAGTGTGAACTGGCAATCAGTGTTTAATATGACTGATTCCGACACAGCTGTGGCAGAATTTTATGTTATTCTTAATAACTGTTTAAATAACTGTGTTCCCCGTAAACCGCGTAGGGCAATGCAATCTCGGTATTGTTACCCTGTGTGGTACTCGCCGTCAACTAGCCGCTTCATTAGATTCAAAGCGCATTTTCATCGTTTATATAAAAAAACCTTACCTTGTAAATTCCGTGTTAAGTTTTCCTATTATAGAGCGCTAGTCAAATTAAGCATTAAAGCGAATTTCCAAATATATAAAGATCGGTTTGAGAAGGATATACGATTTGATCTATGTATGTATGTTTTGGGGCTATGTAGCGTCAAAACGTATTAAAGGGAAAAAACGGAGACCTATTTTAAATAATGGGAGATCAGTACCAGACAGCGAATGTGCTAAGCTATTTGTTGAATACTTAAGATCTGTGTATTCAGATAAACATGAAAAAAAGGTCACTGGTCCAGACGGCATTCCGCCGTACATCATTAAAGATTGTCGCGTCAGTGTTTGCTTCCCCTTTGTTGTACATCTTTAATTTGTGTCTCACAACCTGTCGGTATCCAGATGTGTGGAAAATCACACGTGTGGTATATATATAATACATATATATATATATACCTAAGAAGAATTTCGGAACAAATGTAAGTGATTATAGGCCGGTAGCTGTACTATCAGTCTTTGGCAAGTTGGTTGAGATACAACTGTCTGATGCCCAGCACGGATTCAGAGTTGGTCGTTTTTTTTTTCTTTTATAGAATAAGAAGGTGGACGAGCATATGAGCCACCTGATGGTAAGTGGTCACCAAACGCCCTTAGACATTGGCATTCTAAGAAATGTCAACCATCGCTTATAGCCAATGCGCCACCAACCTTGGGAACTAAGATTTTATGTCCCTTGTGCCTGTAATTACACTGGCTCACTCACCCTTCAAACCGGAACACAACAATATCAAGTATTGCTATTTTGCGGTAGAATATCTGATGTTACTCGTTCGACTACGAGTAACTTATTATCATTTTACTCATACACTGCTATGGCGCCACCGCTATAGCAGTGTATCTATCCACAGAGGCTTTCAAGTTAACACTACATATTTTGATTTCCGGAAGGCGTTTGATACGGTCGATAACGACTTATTGCTCCGTAAATTTGTAGCCGCCGGATTTACTCCTGCCTTGTTACAATTTTTCTCCTGCTACCTCCGTAACCGGAGGCAGTATGTGCAGTTTAATGGACAACTCTCAGAACCGTATTTTACGTTTTCCGGAATAAGTCAAGGTTCCAATTTAGGGCCTCTTGAGTTTTTGATTTTTATTAACGATTTGCCTGATGCTATTAGTGCAACTCATAGTTTGTTATTTGCAGATGATTTGAAATTATTCTTAAAAATCAAAACGCCATCGGATTGCTTGACGTTACAAAAAAAACATCCAAAATGTTGAAGAATGGAGTAAGCGGAATAGACTTATGTTTAATGATGAAAAGTGCTCTATAATATCATTCACACGCGCAAACATGCCAGTCAAGTACGACTATCGTTTAAACGACGTTGCTCTAGGGCGGCAATCTACTATCAAAGACTTAGGAGTCTTGATGAGTGATAACCTAAGCTTTACCGACCATGTTTACAATATTACTAAGATGGCATACAAATCCCTAGGTTTTGTTTTAGGCAGTCAAAAAACCTTGAAAGTGTTGCTGCGGTCAATTTGTTCAATTTTTGTTGTTGTTGTTTTGTTCAATTTTGTACAACTATTTCGTCAGAAGCACGTTAGAAAGTATCTCTGTTATTTGGAGTCCACATGAGGTAAAATACAAACTCATGGTGGAGAAACTCCAAAAGAAATTCTTGAGGTGGCTTTACCACAAGCAATACGGAGTCTTCGTAGGGTATCCTTATTTTATCCTAGTTAAAAATATACAAGGAATGACAGGATACGATTCCCTCGAAGTGCGACGACATATGGCCTTACTAAGCTATTTCTTCCTGTTACTCAGAGGTACCATTTTTAATCCCTCAGTGTTAGAGCTAATATCGTTGAACGTTCCTGACAAATACACTCGCGCTCGTCGACACAAGCTATTTGCGGTGCCTGACTGTCGATTGGTACTGGTGAGCGAGTCACTTGTTACGCGCGTTGACTTTGCTCAATGGTGTCCTGGCCTGGAATCCAAGCCTCGACTTGTTTAACTCATCACCTGCTGTATTTCGCAAAACGGCAGCGGAATACATACAAACTATAATAATTAAGTGAATAAGTGTATTAAATAAATAAGTAAATGCTTTAGGTTCAACCTGTAATTTTTACTTATATTTTGTAAATAAATAAATAAATAATGATGGGATTTTAAATCTGTGATGAAAAGTCGATACTGTACGATAATCGGAAGCGCTCGTCGCAATGGCTGAACCCTGGAGACCCAGCCAAATCCTGCCCTAAATGAAAATTGACTCAGAAAAAGTTACTTGTGAGTGTTTGGTGGAATAGCGCTGGTGTCGTTCACATCTTTTGTCAGCAACTGCAAACCATGAAGGAAGAACTAGCTGCTAAACAACCGAGATTGGTCAATCGCTCTAGGCCACTGCTGCTTCACGACAACGCAAGACCACACACTGCACAACAAACAACCATTAAGTTAGATGAGCTACAATTGAAATGTCTGCGACATCCACCGTACTCCCCGGACCTTGCTCCAACAGATTACCATTTTTTCCGGAATTTGGACAACTTGTAAGAAACAAGGAAAAAAATTCAACTCCGATGCGGCAGCCCAAACCGCCTTCAAAGAGCTCATTGATTTTCGCCCCATGGTTTTTTTAGTAAAGGGATCAATGAACTACCTATGAGATGGCAAAAGTGCAGATAACAATGGTGCATACTTTGATTAATTAAATATATTTTACAAAAAAATTGACCTTATATTTCTCCCATACAAAACGCCGATGTCATATGTAAGGACCTAATATTAGAGAGGACTGTGGGATTGTCCAAATTTGAATCGTAATTTTGCAAGATTAATTTAAAACTGGGTCGAAGTGTAGATTGTACCATAAAGAACCGGTAAGAACTCAATAAAACAGGCGGTAAATGTCGGTGTGCAGGCTGTACACGGAGCGCGCGCACGACGCGCTGCCGGCGAGCGTGCCGCCCGAGGTGTGCCGCAGTGACCTCAGCGCCGCGCTGCTGCAGCTGCGGGCGCTCGGGATACACAACCTGCTCAGGTGGGTGTAGGGGGTCACATATTGAGTATAAAATAGAAGCCCATTTTCTCCCTTGAAGTACAACATGCTTCATGTCAAATTATTATATTGGTAATAGCTGAGATGGCCTAGTTGTTAGAACGCGTGAATTTTAACCGATGATCGTGGGTTCAAACCCGGACAAGGCCCACTACATTTTCATGTGCTTAATTACTGTTTGTAATTCATCTCATGCTTGATGGTGAAGGAAAACATTGTGAGGAAACCTGCATGTGTCTAATTTAATTGAAATTCTGCCACATGTGTACTCTACCAATCCAAAAAGCGTGGTGGAATAAGCTCCAAAACCTTCTCCTCAAAAGGGAGAAGAGGTCTTAGCCCAGCAGTGGGACATTCTGTTACTACTGCTAATGTATTGGTTTGGCCGCGAAAGTTTAACTAACAGATTGACAGATAGACATACATTATTCCTTAACCATTATTTTTCATATGCTCAGTTTTTTTTTTTTTTATATATATGTCTGGAATGGCAAATGACTCTACTCCACCTGATGATAAGTGGTAGTAGAGTCCAAACGCGACGACGGCCAGTACAGTCGGGAAGAATATTCTGTACTAGCCGTCACCGCCTTGCCGGCCCGCAAGATGCCTCTTCACGCCTCTTTTGAAGGAACCCGGGTTGTAGGAGGAGGGGAACACGTGAGCTGGTAAGGAATTCCATTTTTTGGTAGTGCGACAAAGAAAGGAGTTGCCGAATTTCTTTGTGCGCGATGGAATTGATGTCACAGTTAGGCGGTGACATCGAGAACCAGATCGCGTGGACTTAAGAAGGAAGGGGGAAGCAGGAATTAGAGAGAATAATTCCTCAGAGCACTCGCCGTGATACAGTCGATAGAAAGCGCTCAGTGCTGCTATCTCGCGACGCAATTGTAAAGGTTCAAGGGTGTTTGTGACCTTTACGTCGCCAATAATGCGTACTGCACGTCGCTGCAACCGGTCCAAGGCCTCCAGTAGGTACTTAGCGGGGCCATCCCAAAGGTGCGAGCAATATTCAACGCAAGACCGTACCTGTGTTTTGTATAACAGGCACAGTTGTTGTGGCGTGAAAAAACGCCGCACCTTGTTCAGAACTCCGAGTTTCCGTGAAGCTGTTTTTATAATAGCCTCGATGTAATCCCTTGGACTAAGGTCGCAGCGAATGTCCATCCCCAGCATGGCGATTTTGCTTTGTATCATCAGCGGTATGCCACAGAGGTAGGGATGAGGGTAAAATGGTGACTTTTTCGCTGTGAGAGCGCATACCTGTGTTTTCTTGGCATTAAACTCAACAAGATTATCAGAACCCCATTTGGCGATGAGCTCTAACGTCCTATCGAGTTCAATGACAAGATTCTCCCGCCTCTCCTCAGTTTCCGCCCGCCCAGCCACTGCGCGTCCGTGGTATCCACCATGCACTGTACTATCATCTGCATAGCAATGTATGTTCCCAAGAGAGAGCATATCATTGATATGCAAAAGAAAGAGTGTGGGAGATAGCACAGATCCCTGGGGGACCCCAGCATTCACTACATAGAATTGTGAAGCGCAACCATCTACTAAAACACGAAGCCTACTCTTGTGTAGGAAGCTGGCAATCCAGGTGTATAGCTGAGCAGGCAGACCATATGCCGGTAGCTTGGAGAGAAGACTTCTGTGCCAGACCCTGTCGAAAGCCTTGGAGATATCGAGGCTGAGAGCCCACGATTCTCCATGCTTGTCGATAGCTTCACCCCAGAGGTGTGTTACGTACGCTAGAAGATCACCTGTGGACCGTTTTGGTTGAAACCCGTATTGACGATCATTAATTAGACACTGATCTTCTAGGTAATGGATCAGTTGGTTGTTTAGAATCCGTTCCATCACCTTACAAAGTACTGAGGTGATAGCTATTGGTCGATAATTTGCCGGGTCAGACCGATCCCCTTTTTTGGGAACCGCTTGCACATTAGCTCTTCTCCAAGCCTCCGGCACACTTCCCGAAGAGAGAGAAAGTTGGAACAGGCGCGTTACCACAGGAGACAGCTCCGCTGCGCACTTCTTCAGCACTATGGCTGGTATTCCATCGGGACCGCTAGCTTTCCGCACATCAAGTGATTGCAGCTCCGCACGCACATCACGTTGCCTGATTTTGATGTCAGGCATCGTGTGGCCACATGAAGGTATTGTTGGTGGCTGCGCACTACAATCATCGATCACAGAGTTGTCGGCAAAGAGTTTAGCCAGGAGGTCGGCTTTCTCCTGCGGACTGTAAGCTAGCGATCCGTCCGGATTTCTGAGCGGTGGCAGCGAAGGTTGGCAGAAATTGTTTTGCACAGACTTGGTCAGACGCCAGAAGCTACGGGAGCCCCTAGGATGCGAAATAAGGTCATGACCTATCTGTACAATGCGCTGTGCATCCGCTCTCGTGTATGCCTTCCTACAGGACTTGAAATTTTTATTGTAGTTTGCTTTCAGTGAGTCAATGTTAGAAGCCCCACTAATGCAGCCGTTGATCCACGCGCGATATGCCGCCTGCTTAGATGATACAGCGTCGGCACATTCACGAGTGAACCAACGGTTACACGTACCCCTATTGATGAGATCTGAGCTAGGAATGTAGTATTTCATTCCTAACATGATCTCATCAGCAACAACAGCGGCACTAGCTGTCGGGTCATTTCCACTGAAGCAACGTTCCTTCCAAGGAACTGACACATAGTAATCGCGCATACCGTCCCAATCTGCCGACTTATAGTGCCAAACGCGACGTTTGCATACCGCTGATGGCGGCAGCTTGGCCTGTGGCACTCTGGTAGATATAAGGCCGTGATCCGAAGAACCAAGTGGAGCTTGAACCACAACCTGATATTCCACCGGGTGAGAAGTCAGCAGAAGATCCAGTAGAGAAGGCGCTTGCCCATCAATGTCTGGGATCCTGGTGGGCTGATCAACCAGTTGGGTCAAGTCGTGTGTGAGAGCAAAAGCATGAGCAGTTCTTCCAGCATGGTCAGTTTTGAGGGATTTCAACCATGATTCATGGTGAGCATTAAAATTCCCCAAAAACACCAATTCCGCGTTAGGAAACTGCTCTTGCGCAGCATCTGCCACCCGACTAAGATGGTCAAATAATCGGCTTGTCTCCAAGTCACCATTGTGGGATCTGTAGAGGCACACGTAGACTCGACTCTGATGAACCAGGTCCACACGTACCACCAACATGGAGAAGGAGGGGTCCTCCAAGCAGCGCAATCGGTGACAACAAACATCCGCCCTGACGAACAAGCATACTCCGGCTTTCGCTTTAAAAGATTCTTCAAGCATGTAGCCGGGATAGTTAAGGTAGCTGGTGTCGGCAGGGCGGAGTATTTGCGTCTCCGTGAGAAACAACATTGCTGGCCGTGCTGTCTCGAGATGGTGGTGGACAGCGTTGAGGTTAGCGTGGAGTCCTCAGATGTTAGAGAACTCGACCTCAAACAGCGTGGGTATGGTGAGGGTGTGCACCGCTGAACGACCGTTATTTCTTAGTTGCGCTACCATTTGGAAAAATAAGGAAAAGAGACGTGAAGCGAGCGACGTATTGCCACGATAGGGATGGGCAAAGTATGGAGGCGTGTTTTCCCAAATGGTTGCCAAAAGGGAAAATATACTGATCCGCCGGACGGAAGGGCCCCCGAACCCCCCCGGAAGTGGCCGCCGGGACCCCACCTTCCGGTCACCAACGGGCACGACGGTCCACCCCGAGATTATGCGTGGCCTGGTGGGGCGGCCTCGCGAGCTGGTTAGGCACCCTCGGGCCCCTGTACTATGCCACGGGCGGCCAGCGGAACAGCCGTTTCGTCAGGTCTCCCTGTCCGGCAGGTCAATACAGTTTCCCCCGGCATTGGTTCAACGGCCGTCTCCACCGGACCAACACCCATCGCGGCAATACTCGCTCGGGCACTGGCTGTACGCTGGCTGACCTCGAAACGCGGCTGCAAGCCACTTCACGAGTTTTTCACCATGCGTACGGTAGTAACAAGCCAGGCGGATGTTAGCATCCTACCACCTAATATTTTGTGTTCATGTCGAATCATCAACTCGGTCGAATCAAATTACACATTTATCTAACATGATGTGACAGTCGACTGACCCACATCACCAAACCTGACTTGATTAACCTGAACCCATAGACAATACACTGAAAAAAAATTTCACACGTTTAAAACCAGCCATGGGATAAAATATGGTATTTTATAAACTTTATTGCACACAAACCTAATAGCTAGGTATATACATAGGGTTAAAAGCGTAAATAGGGGGCTTACTTATACTTTTTTATAAATAACATCCTCTAACCGCCCCACCCCCTCCCTAACATGTGAGTGAATATTAATATAAAATAATAAATAAACAATTGTTTTGTTGCTTTTGCATGTAATAAATGAAACTCCAGGCCAACCCACTGCCCAACAGTGGGACACGTGGTAGATGTTAAGGAATAATATCGTTTGTTCAAGATTCTCATTCCCGACTCCGCCTCCAGCCAAGAGTCTGCTCGCGAGCCTGGAGACGTTGTACGCGCTGAAAGCCATCGACAAACACGGGGAGTTAACTGATTCCGGGAAGATGATGGCGGAGCTACCACTTAAACCGATGCTCTCCAGCATGTTGTGTAACAGCGGTAAGTCGCTATTACAGTTAAAACTAACAACCCAGGAGAAAGCTGGCAACGCACCTGCAAGGTCTCAAGTTACAGATGTCCATGAGTTGGGGTGACTTTCCATTTGGTCAAAATTTATTGGTTGGTTAGTGGTTTTGATTTGAAACATGTGTTCTCGTGTTATGTGTGAATGACGCTCTCTTATGTTGGTATCAATTCCCCCCCCCCCCCAATCTTGGCCTCTACTCCCTTATGTATACATGGAACATATATTAAATAGTTGGTTGTTAAAAAAAACCCGCTGAGTTTCATACGCCGGTTCTTCTCAAGTCAGGATGTTTCTTTTCCGACCCGGCGGTAGTTTCCAATTTTAATATCAAAAAGTAAGTGTATTGCTTCTATGTTGAACAAAGTATTTAAATTTGTTTTTTTTTTATAATTATTATTATTCATTATTTTATTTTAACAAAATTCTAATCATGGTTGCTAACCAGTAAATTATATAAGTAGAAGATAGTAAGTGTAGTGATAGTAAAACAGTAGTACTTGGTATTGTTGTGTTCCGTTTTGAAGGGTGAGTGATCCAGTGTAATTACAGGCACAAGGGACATAACATCTTAGTTCATAACATCTTAGTATAGTTATAGATGTAAGCCATGGTTAACATTTCTTACAATGCCAATGTCTATGGGCGTTGGTGACCACTTACCATCAGGTGGCCCATATGCTCGTCCGCCTTCCTACTCTATAAAAAAAGTAAGAAAAAATAATTGCTTATTTTTTTTTTATTATAAATTCTCGACATATATATATCTAACGGCCGCATGTCAAGAATTTATATAAGTTATCGTTGTGTATACTAGATGGTGCTGTGATGCAAATAATTCGTTTATTATTTTGTTTTACATTACAGGTGAATTCGGTTGTATCGACGAGATGCTTTCGATAGTGTCTATGCTGCAAATCGATGGTGTTTTCACTAAACAGGGGACGGGAAAGAACAGTATAGCCGCCAGGATTTCAAGGAGGAATAATTTCGAGGTTATTATTTTAAATATTGCAATAAAATACATACGTTTACTAATATTTTATTTATTTCTTATTCTAAGTACGAAATGTTTGTCATCAAATTAGCGTGATATCTCTTCATATTATAAAACTGCCTTTTTCGAACCTGATGATTTTTAAAAGTATATATATAATTCGAATAATCGGCTTAAAGCATTTAAATGTATAATACATATAATAATTAACAAGATATTTTATATTAGCTTGCTTCATACAAAATTTCATCAAAATCGGTTCAGTGGTTTAGCCGTGCAAGCGTAACAGACATACAGCTAGTTAATTTCGCATTTATAATATTAATATCGATTATACATAATAATAATAATAATAATAATAATAATAATATCCTAGGACATTTTTCACACACGGCCATCTGCTCCCAAATTAAGCTTGTACAGAGCTTGTGCTATGGAAACCAGACAACTGATATACTTATAAGAAAAGTAGTATATGACTTTTCTTTTGTAAATACATACTTATATAGATAATTACACCCAGACTCAGGACAAACAGACATGTTCATGCACACAAATGTCTGTCCTGGGTGGGAATCGAACCCACAACCTTCGGCGTGAAAGGCAAGCATCCACCAACCACGCCAACCGGCTCGTCAATACATATAAGAAAAAATAAAAAACATACTATAATAGAGGTTAAATTGATTTATAAATGAAGTTAATTGTTTTGCCTTGTTTCCAGGTGGCGGAAGGCGATATTATAATGTATTTAAACATATTCGACTCCTATTTAAAGTTGCGTTCGAGTGGTGACGATAAGAAATCGAAAAAAGCGTGCAAAGACTGGTGTCAAAAGATGTTTATCAACTACAGGGTTATGGAGAAGGTGAATAATAATAAATTTTGCCAATAGAGCCAGTAGTAGTAATTAGCCAATTACGCAGGAGATATTATAGTGCACAAGTGTGTGCGCAAACACAGGTGCACTCTCGCTTCCCTAACTCTCGTAATTCGATGGGACGGCAATCCGACACGACCGGAAAGAGTTCAAGCGCAGGACCAACGGCTTTATGTGCTTTCCGAGGTACGGAAGTGTACACATTTCCAACTTCCAGACTACGGGCTGCTACTGAGAATTTTCTGACCGAAAAACCCAATAACTTTTTATTGGCCTGACTTGGGAATTGAACCCTTGACCTCCGGGTGAGCCTCCTTATATCTAGTCACTAGATGAGGGCATAATAATTTTACATGATTAATGTATATTTAAACCCACGTCAGTTTAGCTAGATTCTAACGAGAATCGACAAGAAACTCGGTTGTTACTTTGTCAACAATCAAGTTACATAGATAATTAAATATAATTGAATTCTTATTTATCGTACATGGAAATCCACATTTTGTTGTTCTTTATTAAGTAATATGTCTTATTAATTAAAGTTTTCTTAATATTATATTATTATCGTGAGGAAACCTGCATGTGTCTAATTTCATCGAAATTCTGCCACATGTGTCTTGCTCCAACGAAAGCTCCAAACCTTCTCCTCAAAAAAAAAAAGGAGAGGAGGCCTTAGCCCAGCAGTGGGACATTTACAGGCTGTTACTAACTACTAATATTATATTTAAATTTATTAATTATCAAAGCTAAAAGTACCTAGGAATTTTATTATTGGACCTTGCCCAAGGGATTGATTTTGCGCAGACGGAAGTCTCTGATTGCAAGTTGTAATAAAAATATGATATTCATTAATTTAATCACGTTTTTTTTAACAATAAATGTCTTTTCAGGCTGTGGATATACGAAACAGCTTAGAAAAACTAGTCAAAAATAATTTCCAGCTTAGAAATAAAGAATACGAGGGACCAGACTTGGGGTCAGGTAAATATTAAGTGTAATATATAATTTTTTTTTTTATATAGAATAGGAAGGCGGACGAGCATATGGGCCACCTGATGGTAAGTGGTCACCAACGCTCTTAGACATTAGCATTGTAAGAAATGTCAACCATCTTACATATCCAATGCGCCACCAACCTTGGTAACTAAGATTTTATGTCCCTTGTGCCTGTAATTACACTGGCTCACTCACCCTTCAAACCGGAACACAACAATATCAAGTATTGCTGTTTTGCGGTAGAATATCTGATGAGTGGGTGGTACCTACCCAGACGAGCTTGCACAAAGCCCTACCACCAGTGAAATACGTGAAGCAAAAACTTGGGGTACAAAGCCGCCAATTGCGTAGACGAAGAAGAATGGAATTTTGCACAGTTAAAGTTAGATAGAGGAGGAGTGCAGAAAGTTATTTTTTTTTTAAATATGCATTAGTAATACCTTAAATTAATAAAATAAAACGTTACACACACTACAACACACACATACGCAATTACGCATACGTTTTCACACTCGTCCTTTTGGAATGTTTATAGTCTATGGTCAAACTGAATTAAGATTAATATTTGATCATGTAATATACTCATTTGCTTATGATTCATCCTATAATGTGTCTAATAGATTTTTGTACGTCATTATATATTTATTTTGCCATTAATTTAATTATTTATTTAAAGAATTGCTTCACAAGTAAAAATCAATAAATTATTATCTGTAGAAACCGCACGCGCACAGCGTACTGTCAAACGCAGTTGTCAAAATAAAAAAAGTTTTGTTAACAATTCCGTGATTTCGGTGGTTTTTTGTGTAGTTTTTACATACAAACTAATATTGCATACGTATTGTGTGTATTTTTATGATTTCATCTTATAACTTTCATAACAGTTCACTTCGAGGCTGTTGTGAGCAAGATTAGTTAATTGGCTTTGTTTATACACAAAAGTGTATAAACAAACCAATCTATATTTTTTAATTCGTTACCAATTTCTGCAATTAATGCATAATCAGCCTTATAAAAACTGTATCGTATACAGAGTATGGGTCGGATGTATGATATATGAGGGTACGAAACACTTATTAACAGATTAGGATGATACTGATTTAGTCTACTTAACAAGTCAAGAGGCTTAGCCACCGTTACATTAACCATATTACTAATTACCAAGTCTAAGATTGGTTTTTCAAGAAAGGTGATAAAACCCTCTTGAAAAACTACAGACCAATCTCCCTCCTGAGTCACGTGTATAAGCTGTTCTCAAGAGTCGTCACGAACCGTCTCGCCAGACGACTTGACGAGTTCCAGCCCCCAGAGCAAGCCGGCTTTCGATCAGGCTACAGCACCGTGGACCACATCCATACTGTTCGGCAGATTGTGCAGAAGACCGAAGAGTACAATCAGCCGCTGTGTATGGCATTTGTGGACTACGAGAAAGCCTTCGACTCCATCGAAACCTGGGCAGTGCTCGACTCATTGCAGAGATGTCATATCGATTGGAGATATATCGAGGTACTGAGATGTCTGTACAACGCCGCTACAATGACTGTCCACATCCAGGACTGTAAGACGAAGGCGATCCAACTGCGCAGAGGGGTGAGACAGGGGGATGTAATATCCCCGAAACTGTTCACCAACGCGTTGGAAGACGTTTTCAAAACGCTGGATTGGACTAGGTATGGAGTCAATGTAAACGGCGAGTACATCTCACACCTTCGATTTGCCGACGATATCGTCATCATAGCAGAGTCGCTGGAACAACTCACCGAAATGCTGCGTAGCCTAGGCGAGTCTTCCCGGCGTGTCAGTCTCGGTATGAACTTGGACAAGACCAAGGTCATGTTCAATAGGCATGTCGTGCCGGGACCGATATACGTCGAGGGGAAACCTCTCGAAGTTGTTAGTGAATATACCTACCTAGGACAGATAATACAAGTCGGTAGGAACAACTTCGAGAAGGAAGCCGATCGAAGAATTCGCTTGGGATGGGCAGCATTTGGCAACCTTCGTCAAGTCCTCAAGTCGTCTATACCGCAATGTTTGAAGACGAAAGTCTTCAACCAATGCGTCTTACCTGCCATGACATACGGTGCCGAAACGTGGACACTAACTGCGGGACTAGTCCACAAATTCAAAGTCGCTCAGCGTGCTATGGAGCGAGCTATGCTCGGAGTATCTTTGAAGGATAAGATCAGAAATGAGATTATCCGGAAAAGAACCGGAGTCACCGACATAGCTTGCAAAATTAGCAGGCTGAAGTGGCAGTGGGCTGGTCACGTATGTCGTAGGACCGATGGCCGTTGGAGCAGACGAGTCCTAGAGTGGAGACCGCGAATCGGCAAGCGCAGCGTAGGGCGCCCTCCAGCCAGGTGGACCGACGACCTTAAGAAGGTGGCGGGCACCAACTGGATGCGGAAGGCGGAGGACAGGGAGCTTTGGCGCACCTTGGGAGAGGCCTATGTTCAGCAGTGGACAACGATTGGCTGTTGATTGATTGATTGAAGTCTAAGATTCTGTCATCACAGTTCTTAATATTGTTGTACTGGTGCAAGTCGTTAGCAGACATGAAATCAATTAACGACTAACCGAAAGCGTTATGATAATTTGATGGAATCATATACGTACAATCATCACCTGCATTCCATTCAATAAAACCCATATTAAAATCGCCTATTACTATTACATCATCAATTTGATTAGTAACAACATCTATATTTTCAAATTTTTTTTTAGCATTTTCTACTTTTACCGGGGGTGGTAGGTATACAACACAAAGACCGACTTTTTAACCGAATAATCACTGGTTATGTCTAATATAACCCACATTATTTCATTGTCAGTCTCCCAATGACATACTCGGTAAGAAGAAATATCTTTAGATATAGCAATTAATACGCCTCCTCCGTCCTTTTTTGAGAGGTCCGAACAAAAACGATCCTTCCTGTATACTATATAGCGCGAATCAAACAACTCGTTACTGGAGATTGTGGAATTCAACCATGTTTCAGTAAAAACTACAACTTTATAATTAGAATTTAGGATATTTTTCAGGATATTGTTCGTTTTTTTCTTAAGCCTCTTACGTTTTGATAATATATATCTAACATTTTGTTAACTTAACACCCATAACACTGGTAGAATAATGACGTCAGTTTATAAGCTTCAGACAATCTACATTCTTGATTTGTTTTGCCTGGCTGAATTCATCTTTACGTACAAAGATTCTTCCATTTCTGACCCAAGTGAAGCGGTATTTCATTTCCTTGGCTCTAATGCGTGTGGGTGCGTCTAATGCGTGTCCCTCCAATTCCGAGATGATGTGAATTTAGTTTTTCTTTAGAATTTTTTTTATTGAATTGGCCAACAGCCGCTAACATCGCGTCTCGATGTCTTGCACTTTGTAGCGTGACGATGACGGATCGCGGTTTCTCAGTGTTTCGGTTAAATTGCGCAACTCTAGTAACATGTTTTATGTCGTCTTCCGTCAAAGGATTTACAACAACATTACTTAATTGAACAATTACATTTGATAAATTTTCATTTCTATGCTCAGGAATACCATTTATCTCAACATTGCACTCCCTCATATGCACTTCTACAGTATTTAATCTAGAGGTAAGGTCTTTTACAGAGGATTTAAGATTATCATTTTCACGCTTAAGTTGATCAACAATGTTTGATTTTTCGTCAAGTTTTGGTTTCATTTGCTCATACTGCGCATTAATAAAGTTTAGTGATTCACAAAAACCTTTTATTTGATTATTAATAGTATTCAGCTGCGTGGTTACTAACTTCTATATTGTTGAAGCTAACTCTTGCTGTATAATGTTACGAAGTGTGCCATACATTTCTGTGAGGTCTATATTATCGACTTTATATTGAGTATTGGTACATTGTGGTGATTGACTCAGCTTTTTACGTTTCGTAACATAAGATACTTCCATAATGTCCGTGGAAGATTTGTTACAATCTTCTAGAGCGGTGACTGACCTAACAGGTGTATGTATGTTTCCTATTTTTGGTTGCTTATTTAAACATTCAAGGCACTTCCAGTTATTTTTTTATTTAAATCCATTTGGTGAAACTGTCTCAGATACATTACCGCATTCAATATCTGTTCACTACTATTACGCGTTTTGTTAAATTAAACCACACTTTACTTCATGAGAAAACACGCTAATTTGACACTCTTATTTTTAAAAGTACAATGTCAGTGTACAGCTTCTGACATACATAATGTATTTAGTATAAAAACTCCTTAGAATAATTATTTTACACACATTACTATTAGACAATATCATATTTCGCTTTGTAATCAATGCAAGTAAGAAATTCTTTTTTTTGGTAACGTCGTTTTGCATCCAGCACAAATATCCAATCCAAATGTCCAATACTCCCTTAAATATAAGGGAGTATTGGACATTTTCGCAAGCAAATCGCTGCTACAATTTTTTTAATTTTAATAAGTATTAAGCAGATACTGAGATTCGAACTCGTGTCGTCCTCTTAAACTGACTTGAATCACACGATTAACGACCGGACCAAGCCTTTATTAAGTTCCTAACACGAACTTTACGGTCCCTTTGTACTCAATCCTTTTGTTTTATTAATGATCGGTAGATAGTGAAATGTTTATAGCAAAACACCCGCCACACAAAAAGTCTCACTATTTTGTTCAGGTCAGATTGTATAGGAAGTTAACTTTACTAAAAACACAATTATTTACACTGTCAATATTGATTTAATTTATCTGATGATTTAATGTTGACTTAATTAACACTAACTTGTCTTTTTTTTCTAACGCAAAGCACGAAATGTTTAGAGTTAATTGTTATTTCCTTTTTTTATAAATAAATACGAACTTTGGCCGCACATACACCACAATTCCCAATTACTAATTAGTCATTTTTTTTTTATTTTTTTTTTTATATATAGAATAGGAAGGCGGACGAGCATATGGGCCACCTGATGGTAAGTGGTCACCAACGCTCTTAGACATTGGCATTGTAAGAAATGTCAACCATCGCTCACATATCCAATGCGCCACCAACCTTGGGAACTAAGATTTTATGTCCCTTGTGCCTGTAATTACACTAGCTCACTCACCCTTCAAACCGGAACACAACAATATCAAGTATTGCTGTTTTGCGGTAGAATATCTGATGAGTGGGTGGTACCTACCCAGACGAGCTTGCACAAAGCCCTACCACCAGTAGAATGTAGATGATATTCAACAACTACTGATATAACTTTTATGCGCTTTTAACCATATAAACATTTTTTAATTACGGAGCTGCTCTTAAACGAGTTAACACAGAAGTGGCGCCACAAATTTGTTGTTATATTGAGGTTGTTATTCACTATTTGTCGTCAGGACGTCATGATATTGACAGCTGACATTTGCACTGTAATATTGACAGACAGATTTTCAGGACGTTATTAAATTGACAGCTGTCATTTGCATTGTAATACAGGCGGACTTGTCGTCAGGACGTCATGATATTGACAGCTGACATTTGCACTGTAATATCGGCAAACAGATGCTCAAGACATTATTATACTGACAGCTGTCATTTGCATTGTAATATAGGCGGACTTGTCGTCAGGACGTCATGATATTGACAGCTGACATTTGCACTGTAATATCGACAGACAGATGCTCAAGACATTATTATACTGATAGCTGTCATTTGCATTGTAATACAGGCGGACTTTTCGTCAGGACGTCATGATATTGACAGCTGCCATTTGCACTGTAATATTGACAGACAGATTTTCAGGACATTATTATATTGACAACTGTCAGTTGCATTGTAATACTGACAGACAGATTTTCACGATGTCTTAATATTGACAGCTGACATTTGCACTTTAATATTGACAGACAGATTTTCAGGACATTGTAGTACTTTCTATTCGTTTGTAGTAACGGTCATTTTGTTCGTAGTAACTTCTTTTTGTCTGCTGTTGCGTTAATTTCGTTTGTAGTACCTTCTCTTAAGGTTTAAAAAAAAATTTTTTTACTTAAAAAAAGTTTTTTTTTGCTTCAATTACAAACGTTTTTTTTTCACTACAGTCAACTACTAACGATTCGCGTCGAGAATCAACTACTCATTCTGAGTGTCGATGAAACCGGGGATAAGTTTTGTCCGATGTCGTCCAACTTTTTTTAGAGATTTACAAACGAAAAAAAAATTACTACAATACTACATACGAATATCTATAAGAATCAAAAAGAAAAAATTCGATTTTCCAAAGTCGGGTGCCAAGTTCACATAGCCTGGTGGATCATTTAACATCAGGTAGCCCATTTGCCCGTTCAGCTACCTATAAGATTAATAATAATGATAAATTTTTTTACACTCAAAAACATGTACACAATTTTAGTTGGCAGTTTTATCTAAATCTAGGGTTTTTATATAAGCAACATAGGTGGTGGACCTCCGACTCTATTATAAATCCTCCGAAACTTATATAAATTGTAATATCAGAATCGCTGACTCTGCTGTTTTATATATATAGGTACATATTATTTACATAAAAAACGACGTTTGCGGTATTTCTTTTTGGGGCTAAAATTACTAAGTTACTCGCAGAGCTCACTCTGGAGCATGCTACATAAAAACTGTCCATGTGATAACAGTTCTCACTAAAATCAGTGCCGGCCATGTTCAACGACAGGCAATGGGACTTTTGATTGTCATGGGGAAGCACACTTTAAGAAGGAAATATATACTTTCAAATTCGAATGATGTATTCTCACGGATGGTGGCTTGATGTAAGGCTGCAGACCCGGAGGTCCTGGGTTCAATTCCCATGTCGGTCCAATAAAAAGTTATTGAGTTTTTCTGTCAGAAAATTCTCAGTAGCACCCCGGAGTCTGGAAGTTGGAAGTGTGAACACTCCCGTGCTTCGGAGAACACGTAAAGCCGTTGTTCCTGAGCCTGAAATCTTTACGCATTAGCGATGTTAGATGGCTAATATTTTTTGCATCGCCCCCATCGCCGTCGTCCATCAGGTGGCCCATCTGCCCGTCCACTTATCTATATTATAAAGACAATGAAGGTCTAGATTGTCTGATGGGTCCAATCGACTGATATGAATGAAGTCCTCACTCTCTGCCGGCAGGTAAATGTTCGCGCATAATGAAGGCGGTGGTGTCAGGACTGTTCCCGCAGGCGGCGCGCCTGTCGCCCGACGGCGCGTACCGCGGCCTCCGCGGGGCGGCGCTGCACATCAGCCCCGACAGCTGCCTGTACCGCGTGCAGCAGCCGCAGTGGTAGGTGGCCAGCTCTGTAGGGGGGAAGTGTATTTGACGATAAATTGTTATAACGACAATAACTTCTGTCTCTTGACTACCTGTGTTATTAGAATCCTTTGTTATAGGTTCGTACGTCCTATAAAAAAACCTTCCCAGGTTTGCCTTCTGTCTTTTCTCTGTAACTATTTCTTTCGAATTCGCTAAACATGAATAGTTAAAATTTTGTACTCAAATAGAGTTCGGTGATACAATATGATGAGTAGGATAAATATATAAATTCAAATTTTAGACTGTAAATATAGAAACTTAAAAACTTGATATGATCTACATTCACGGCTCAGCAGGTATGGTGCAGCACGACATCCGTACTCACCCACGTACTAATGTGGTCTCATCTGGCATAATCAATGAAAGAGTTTGTGATAAGAAATATAAATTTAGTTTGTACTTAAAAATAAGATTATTTTTTTCTGAATAAATAATCTTCTTTAGCTTAATTTTGTGCACTCGAGTAGAGAGTTTTTAATTTAACGTTATATATGAAAGCTCATAACATGTAATTACTATTTTACCGTTCATCATTCTAATATTCATTCACATGCTTTTTAACTACCCAGGGTTGTCTTTGCGAGCGTCCAAAGTTCCGGAGACAAGACCTACATGAGAGAGTTGATGGTCATCAACAAAGAGTGGCTTCTGGAAGTCGCCCCCCATTACTACAAGGAAACATGATTTGTAATAAAATATAACAAAACATAACTTGTTTTATTTTATGTGATTTATAATATTTTTATGATTTTATTTAAATTTTAGTCTTAAGTTTTAATAAATTATATATAATAGTTATAAAATATTAAAATTAATAGGAATCATCGAATTTCTCACCTCTTTTATGAGTTTTGCGCTGAATAAAAACATCTACATCTAGAGATGATTTAAATTTCTATATTTAGAGACAAAGGAAACTCGACACATATAATATGTTTTGTTGTTTGTTAGGTTGGGTTATATAATTTATCGTCAGAGTGTCACGGTATCATGCGCAAGCGATCCTGTGGCGTTCCTCGCTAAGACGGAAAGGGTACCACTAGTTTTTTAGTCGATATTCCGATGTAAGGGGCGCACTCGGCGCCCTGGACGCCGGCGAGCCCCATATACCTCGTGTCCCCCACTGTTCTTGTGGGAGAAACGCGTAACGCGTTTTTCCAACGTTAAAAAAAAGGTTATATAATTTATATTTTTCATCCACTATTATGAATAAAATTTCTAAAATGAATTTGAATAAAATATAGAATATACATTTTTAATTTCAATTTTGTATACTTGCAATTTCGTAATTTTGCATACAAAACTTTTAACCCTGATTTTACCCTATCGATGGGATAAAATGTCTTCTTCGGTTTCAAGCTTACTTCGAAATAAAATTTCATCAAAATCGGTTCACTGATTAAAACAAGAAAGACAAATATTAAAAATAATATATACCTACAGTAGCATTGTTTGGACATTTTTAAAAAAGGTACATAAGATTCTATACAAGTTTAGTGTGCCAAATGATGTAAATGCTATAATTATTACAATAAGTACCAACGCGACAGCGTCGCTCGAATCTATTAATAATGACTTATAAAAAAAGGTTTTTATTTGTGAAAAATTGCGTTTTTTCTTCTAGAAATCGTATCTATTCATTTACATAGATAAACTTTAAACGCCAAACTTTCCATACAAAATCAGAACATTTGAGCCGTTTCCGAGACGAAATAAATTTATATACAAATTCTCCATTCAATTTTAGTCTAAACGTTTTTTTCTTCGCTATAAAGATGCCGACCCTGGGTTCAAATTTCGCCTCTGGCCAATAAAAAGTTATTGGGTTTTTCAAGATTTTTTAAATAACAACCTGTAGTTTCCCAGTTATAAATCACGGTCAGACACTTTAATTTTTTATTATTTGAATGCCTCAGTGTGCTAAAAGAAACAACTGGTTAGTATTCCACTGCTGGGTTAAGGCCTCGTTTTTATTTGTAAATGTTGATGAAATTACTATTATTTCAGTCAGTCAGAAGTCACATATTTTTAGGGTGATATTCATCCGGGGGTGTAACTCAGTGGTAGAGTGTCTGCTTCGCATGCTGAAAGTCCTGGGTTCAAATCCCAGCACCTCCAAAATTAAAATTGAAATGATTATTCATTATATTTTTTTACGGTAATTATGTTGCTGAGCTGCAGGAATAATCCATGGAGCTTATAGACAGCTAAAATTTTTTTTGGTGATCATGGTGGAAGACAAATGCTCATTCGTCGGATTAATTTATCTCCAAGCCAAGCTTAGCTTTCATTTCAGTTGAGATTGTGACGATTTGTGATTAAAGTGTCGTTCGTTTAGTTTCGACTTCAATTTTCAGTCTTTCAGTTGCAATTTAAAACATGGTCAAATTGAGGCCACCTTATTAGCAGACAGATATAATTATGACTTTTTCGTCAAGGCTTACCTAAAAATGAGTTGATGGGAGAGGTAGGTAACCAAATAACTCTAGAACTCTGAATATTTTCGATGAGTAATCTTACAGCGCTAGTACACAAATGAATAAACTTATGATTTCAAATTCGATTCTTCAAAATTAGTTAAATATTTCCATATGAAATAATTATTCAAATTAAACAAGTACATAATTTATCAATCACGTGTAAAGTCCACTAAATTTTATTATCATTGTCACAAGCCTTCATCATGTCACATCAGTGCAAACGACAATCTTAGAAAAATACATCACGATATTGATAATGAACACACTCGCTACACGTGAGCCTCTGACTTTGTTTGTAAAACAATTCCAGTAATATTTTAAAATTATTATTAATGTTAGATAAGATGACACTTAAATTGTAATAAGTTTGATAGTTTACGTAATTATACATTGCGGTGGGTATTTTAGTAACTAATATATTTTAATATGAAGCCAACTCTGTATATAATTTTGTAATCTTGATCTCAACCTTAAATAAATTAAATATAAGAGTTGCATGCCTTTGTAATTGGCTAAGTTAAAATAGGTAGATAAAAAATAGTACATTCTTTTTTAAGTAATCTTTTTTTTAAATGACCTAAAAAAATATGCAAATTTCGATTAAGTTTCGAATATATTGCAAAGTGATCAAAGTCAATTTACGATTTGTTTTCAAGATTATTTTATTTAGGTATGAACAGTAACGTGGTAAGGCTTTGTTCATAGCTTGGTAACCAGTCTCATTTAAGGCACAAAAAATATACGTTGTCATCGTGCTCAGATTGGGTCAAGGTCACGATCAAATCGCTGGTTTGCCAGTTTGAAGTTACCACCACATATTCTTCTATACGTTTTCTACCCATACCACATACTTGTCTGTTATTACATTGTATAGTATTTTTACAGATTAAAAATAAATAACTTTCTATTATTAAAATTTTTAATATATGTATAGACATTTTAACTTTAGCGTAGTTGTTATCCGTCTTCAATTCTATACACCGTAATTTTAAAGTTATTCTTCGTTTAACATCCTTTTTAGTATCGAACGGCCAGGCAAACGCAACCAAAGCGTACGCGTAAGCGTAGCGTAAGCGTAAACCATAGGTAAGTAGTGGAAATTCCCCTACGTACGAAGCCCTTTGAATCCACATTCATCATTCGCACTGCGAAACTATGGAATGCTTTGTCCGATTCCGTATTTCCTGATAGGTACAACGTTGGGGTCTTCAAATCCAGAGTGAACAGGTTTCTTTTAGGCAAGCGTGCTACATCCTAGATGTAGTATGTAGTGTCGATGCTTAAGATCAGGCAAGTCAAAAAAAAAAACATCAATTCAGTTGCGAAAAAGAACCGAACATTTTAGGGATGTCAATTAGCGATGTGATTAAAGGTTTCTGAAATTGTCTTATCAACAAGAAATCAATTGTTGGTTTTTATTTCTAAACATAACATAAAATTCTTTCAGTCTTTGAAAAACAGTTAAAGTTGTGAAAAAAGATAAAAGTCGTGTATTCGTCTTACAATGTAATTATCTAAATGAACGTGTTAACTACAAATTAACATACAAGCAAACAAAATAATTATACAATAAGATTAACATTGTTATCAGAAATCACATGATACTTATCACGAAACCTTAATTATTATAATTCATCACTTCACCGTTGACCTCGTAATCAGCCGATGGTGAAGAGGCGGAGGGAGTGGTCATCACTCCTTCGATATGATCCAATAAAAATATCAGTTTACGATAAACAATATTGCTTCATTATGAAATCTTATGACTACATTTGAAGATCAACAATACGATATAATTTAATATGATACCTGATCTATCACCTAAAAGTGGTAATACCATATGGTATGCTTACTATATATAGTAATAATATAAATATAAATACTATATATAGTACGCATACTATGATGATGAAGCCTCTGGATATACCTAGATACCAATTCCGAAGAAGGAATAAATATAACCAAACTTTAGATTTACGTATTCTTTGCGATTTGCTAATAGCTCTGCTACGTTATGCACTACAAACAGTTCTTGATTAATATACTTAAATACTTATGTTCACTTTAATTTTACTTCCAAAGTTTCGACAGTTAAATCGCCGACAGTAAAGACGTCATTTTTTAGCGGATCCATATTGAAAGTTATAGATTCACTAACCAATGATATCACGTCGATTAAATGTCAAAGTTGTTCATTTATCTTGACTCCTGTGGTTGGAGTACGCTATAGCTTTATATCTATAGATTCTAGCCCACGCCCATACTCTGCCATTACACTGCCAGGTGGTGATATTCTAAGCAGAAGTCATCTTGACTACACGGTACAAAGTTCAACTATTTAGCTTGAGACAGTCATATTTAATTAGCTTCATACAGGTATAGAATAAGATCTGACATTGCTCTTAGGTTAGGTAAACAAATATAATAAGCAATATAATTAATGTCACTTATTAATTAATTCTTTGATAAGAGGTGTTACTTGATTGGTTTGTTTTCGTATAAATTGAATGATACGACGTTTAAAATAGAATTATGTTATACTTTAAAAAGTCTTAAATATGTTCTTATTTCTGACTAGCTTTACGCCCCGACTTTGCGTTTGAACGTGAATCATAATCTTAATCTTGGTCCAGTGGTAAGAGCGCGTGAATCTTAACCGATGATCGTGGGTTCAAACCCGAGCAAGCATCACTGAATTTTCATGTGCTTAATTTGTGATTATAATTCATCTCGTGCTTGACGGTGAAGGCAAACATCGTATCGTGTCTAATTTCACTGAAATTCTGCCACATGTGTATTCTACCAATCCGCACTGGAGCAGCGTGGTGGAATAAGCTGTAAAACCTCCTCAAAAAGAGAGAGGCCTTTAACCCTGGAGTAGAACATTGACTAGTTGTTACTTTATATATATAATATAATAAATATAGCATAACGTATAATTACTTTTGTTAACATATCTTACACTGCTTGCGTCTCAAATCTTTTTCATAAGTTTCTTAAAACATTTTGTTATTTATATGAAACTTTCTGTTTAATTAATGTTAGTTCACCACGGACGCTGGTGTATATTTTTTTTTTTTTTTTTTTTTTTTTTTTTTTTTTTTTTTTTTTTTTTTTTTTTTTTTTTTTTTATAGAATAGGAAGGCGGACGAGCATATGGGCCACCTGATGGTAAGTGGTCACCAACGCTCTTAGACATTAGCATTGTAAGAAATGTCAACCATCGCTTACATATCCAATGCGCCACCAACCTTGGGAACTAAGATTTTATGTCCCTTGTGCCTGTAATTACACTGGCTCACTCACCCTTCAAACCGGAACACAACAATATCAAGTATTGCTGTTTTGCGGTAGAATATCTGATGAGTGGGTGGTACCTACCCAGACGAGCTTGCACAAAGCCCTACCACCAGTAAAATATATGAAATCTGTATAGTGTATTTGCAAAAGGCGACAACTTCCCAGTAGCTGAGGTTATTTTTCAATGCTGTAACCTCTTTAGAATGTAGAGTTACATATGTTTATATGTGACTGGCTTAAAGTAAAAATGCCGCCCATTTCTTAAACACAAATATAGTTGTGCCTTTTACGTAGATATTTTGGAGATCTAGTAATTCTTTTTTTTCTAGTTTTCAGTTCCAAAAATAGGACACACCATTATATTTTTGTTATTAAAATCAAAGTACACGTTATTCAATATACTCTTACAAGCAGTTTGTCACAAGATTAAATTAATTTAAAGCTACTACCAGTTCGGATTGTAGATTCTACCGGCAAGAAACTCGGTAGTAACTCATTTTCCAAACTGAGAACATAGTCATACGGATATGAACTTTCTTATCATTTATATTTTCTTGTATTATGTAATAAACATTATCAATTAATGCATCAACTGATATCTGCGCTTTAGTATTATAGAAAAAAATGCCCCACAGGACTGGTGTATTGACTTTGAAATCGGAAACTTGATTGAAACTTGTTGGCTTGGTGGAAAGTTTCATGATGACTTTACGCTAACTCCTCGTGTTTTCAAGCGCATAACCTATGACTTTCCTTGGAGCTCAGGCTTGGTTCAAATCTCATCCAAAACCAGTTTAGTTGTGTAGCCGTGAAAGCATAACAGACATTGTCTACTGGTGGTAGGGCGTTATGAAAGCTCGTCTGGATAGATACTACCCACTCATCAGATATTCTGCCTCAAAACAGCAGTACTTGGTATTGTTGTGTTCCGGTTTGAAGGGTGAGTCAGCCAGTGGAATTACAGGCAAAAGGGATATAACTTAGTTCCCAAGGTTGTTGGCGCATTGCCGATGTAAGCGATGGTTAACATTTCTTACAATGCCAATATCTATATGCGTTGGTGTCCACTTACTATCAGGTGGCCCATTTGCAATCTATACTATGAAAAAAAACCAGACAGACGCTTTCGCATTTATAATATTAGTATTGATATCTCGAAGTAAGTCTAGAGCTCCAAGAATAGACCGATGACTCGTTTTTAAGGATAAAAACAATTAAATAAATAAAGAGATAAATAATATAACGGGTATAATATGCGAATACAATATCGCAGGTATCCTTATATAATGTATTGGATGCGGCATAAGACAGACTCCTAAGATTCGAAAAATTAAAGTCAAAATCAACTTAGGTTTTCGCATGTTTGGAGTGAGGTATGAAGCAAGTTTATAAAAATAGCATTCCTAGAGTTGTTCTTTATTATTATTTTGGTCTGTTTTTGTCTTCGAGGGCGCGACTTTTAACATGATCTCTATTTTCTGTTAGTGATTATATATTTTGTTTATGTACGATAAAACTATGTATTGTTGATATGACATTGAAGAAAGAAAGTTAACGATTAATTAACACGAAAAATATAATGTACTTGGCCTTTGGTAGACGAGAGGACAAATACTTGGAACTGATTATATTAATTAGAATATGATATACATTTACCGTTTGTACAAATTTGTCACTATGTAAACTTGCTTTATCTTTTTTTTTTAAATTTAAATTAGGTAGGCTAAGTGGCAAATGCGACAGTTGGTAAGTGGAAATATAATGTTAATCATTCCTTATATCGCCAACGCTCCACCGACTTTGTGAAGCAAGAATTTCGCTGCCTGCAGTTGCCTGCAGCTGGCTCTTTTGCCCTTCCAATTGGAATACGACAATATTAAGTATTGCTGTTCGGCGGTATTATATGTGATGAGGGATACCCATGGCTTGCACAAAGTCCTACCTAAATAAATGATGTTTTTAAAATTAACCATAGTTTATGATAATGCTTATCGAATTAACTTTTGTCACGAGTCTTCATTTCTTTTGTTTTAATAACTTTAGATATTTTTTTATCCACTATTGCATAAAATATTCAAATATAATAAGCAATTTGTTATTATTTTAACTCATAATGGTTTGAATGTTATTTAGTCAATTCGAATGTTTCGCCTTTAAATAAACGGAATGTAGATAAAACAGGTAGAAAAGTCTAAACACAAAGTTCAAGTGAATCCGGGTGAAATTCTTAACCTCGAGATAAAACATTGAAAATACACGGTCGAATATTCCACCGCAAAACAAATTGAAGTTCCGGTTTATACAGTATGTTACTTTTTAAGTATTTACAGCTAAGCATATTATTTATTTTAATTATATTAGGTAACTAATTATAGTATAATTGAGCCAAGTGATTGAAACTTATGCATTAATCCAAAACTTATGCGCAGTCCAAATTACTGGGGTTAGCAGCATGAAAATTTGCATACGAATTCCGTTTAAACAGTAGGTTAGAGGTTAAAAGTAGTGATAAAGGGGATAATTTTGCATTTAAAAGGTAAGGGCAGTGAGATGGCCCAGTGGTAAGAACGCGTGAATTAACCGATGATCGTGGGTTCAAACCCGTGCACCACTGATTTTTCATGTGTTTAATTTGTGATTATAAATCATCTCGTGCTTTACGGTAAAGGAAAACATCGTGAGGAAACCTGCATGTGTCTAATTTCACTGATTCTGTCACATGTGTATTCCACCAACCAGCACTGGAGCAGCGTGGTGGAATAAGCTCGAAATCTTCTCCTCAAAAAAAGGAGAAGAGGCCTTTAGCCCAGCAGTGGGACATGCACAGGCTGTTAAGTAAGTTTGTGCAAAAAAACATAGTTATATATTGCACGTATATAATAAGACAAAACAAAAGAGAGCGGCGAGACGGCGGACAGTGGGTATGAAGATAAATATATAGGTACTTTTAATTATATGATTATTATGTGTACTTATATGATTAACGAAGGAGTGTCTATATACTGGCGTAAGATTATATATAATGTAAAGTACATTGTTTATAATGTTGTAAATCGACGATTCGAAAATGCTTATTTGACTAAAGTAGATTTTCAAAAGTTTTACTAATTAATTAATTATATAAAGAATAATAATAGTTTATTTGTTTAAGTAACAAGACAATACAAAATTACAAAAAAATAAAATAAACACTTACTATTTACTACTTATATAATTTACTGGTCCAGCTGAAACTTTACAACAGCGGTTTATAAATATACAGTCTAGTTTGTTAGCAATCATGTTCAGAATTTTGTTGGAGCCGCATATGTGAACCAAGGATGCACACCTTTTTCGAATTAATGCGTAAAAATAGTCTGTATGCTCTTCAGCAAATCCCTGAAGCACTACAGAAGCGAGGTAACCCCATCAGCAATCTAAAGACATTGTACTGGACACGAAGGGCATTGTGTAATTTTAATGTATAATTAGCCCACAAACTACATGTATAAAAGAGGTATATAAGAGTAAGAAGTTATATTAGTTTAGATAGCCCTGTCCTGTGCTCCTCTGATGGCTGCTGGTATTGTTATGGCGTGGTTCGAAAGTTGTCAGAGAGAACTTGGCGATTGAGGTAGTACCCGAAACAGAACCCTTATATATAAAGTATGAAGAAATTATCCTATATGTATATACATAGGAACAATGAAAAATCAATAAAATCTTATAACAATAATAATAAAGAATTTAGTTCGATTATTGGAGTAGCGTGGTGGAATAAGCTCCAAACCTTCTCCTCAAAAAGGGAGAGGAGGCCTTAGCCCAGCAGTGGGACATCTACAGGCTGTTACTGTTACTGTTTACTGTATATTATAATTTGCAAATTATTACTTGTTAAGGCTTTCTGCAAGCCCGTCTGGGTAGATAGGTAGGAGGTACCACCGAAAATTATTATATAATTAAATATTAAAATTTACAAACAAAGAACAACGATTTAATCAATCACCTAATTATATATTATTTACGCGGAGATGAACTCAAATATATATTTTTTGTTTTTATGAATCTTTGACCTTATTATCGAGGCTTTAATAATCGCAACGAGATAATTGTCTCTAGGAAACTGGAGGAATGTATTTAAAAATAACTTAGATTAAATCATGCATCTATAATTATTTTCCACAACCGCATGAGGCCTCTTATTAACCGGGGGGCCCGGGGACACGTGTTAAATAAAATATACAAATAATGTCATCACTACTGGCTGTGATAATTAAGTTTTGTTTTCAAAATGATGTTTTTTTCTGATAAACTTTTTGGACTTTGATCGTGTTGATGAATAAATCTATAATTTTTTATTAATAACTAGCTGCCGTCCCGACTTGGTATGGATGTAATAAATACTTTATTCTGAGATTTTTTTAACAAATGACGTATAAACATTTCAAAAAATCGTAACGGTCAGGTACCCGTACCGGTATGTGTTACCCATCCAGTCGAGCCTATCCCAAATGGTAAAAGTATTATGAAAAGGTGACATACGCACATTAAGTATATTTAAAGAAGTTCGTCCCTGATAGCAGCACTAATAAGTTACTTTTGTAGCGGTTGAGGCTAAAAATAAAAGCGTACGCACAGGACTCTGGCGTGCACAAAATTTCACAACAAATAAAACACATATTATTTCATAAAGTTACAGCCACATCTGTGCAATGATTTTGGGGCTATACGAAAGGTCGCAGTCGGATGGACACTTAATTATGTTCGACGCATTATCTCATCACATGACGTAATTATGCAGAAACGTGACTGTTGTATAACTGATTAATGATGTCAGAACATCCATTTATACATACTGAAATGAACGTTTTACATCATCGCTTACAAATTCTTTAATTTTTTTTACTTTGTAAAGATTGGCAGACTGGCAAACGGACTACGTGATGGTAAATGGCTAACACCGCCCATAGACTTTAAAAGAAATATTAACCATTCATTTCATAGCCAATGCGTCACCGACCTTGGGAACTATAACATCCCTTGTCATTATGTACCTTGTGCTTGTAGTTACCAGAACACAATAATACAAAGTATTGCTGTTCAGCGGTAGAATAATTGGTAAGTGGGTGGTACCCATCCTGACAGGCTTGGTAAAGTCCTAAACCTCCTAAGTAAAAAGAAATAAATACGAATATAATTGACATTATTTGTCTGCTTTGTATGCTTTGAGATTGGCTTAATCTAAAACGCTACGCTACATCAACACTATATTAGAGATAAACCCGTCGCAGAGAGGCTGGCTGAAAACCATCCAGCTTAGAAATCTAAAACCCCACGAAGACCAATAACATCCCAAGGAAAACACACAACAATAAATAAGACGCAAACAAATAAAAATAATCAAAGCCATTAAAATTATAATAATGAAATGTCGATTGTGATGCTATTTGGAAATAAAAATGGAGGCAAATAAAAAAGTCCACAAAATTCTTTCAATTTTATTTAAATACACTAAGGCAGGGACTGTATAGTACTATCTAATTTCCACCCAGTTAGGTTGGAGTCGATCCATGAAACGAATATTCAAAACGTGAATACACTTAGGGAAATCTAATTGTTCTTAACACAAACAAGTTCCAGACAAACTTGATATATTTCTCATTATAAATAGAAAACACAATTATTTTTGAACTCACGAAGAAAACAAGATACGTGAGTGAATGACCAGTTCATTGTTTTGTCTGTGACGAATGATTCATATTTTGTAAACAGACTGTTATTTTAACACGAGATTGTCGACGCTGGTTAATTTATTTGGGGGTGAAATTATATTAAATAACTGATATTATTTGAATATGTGTAACTTTATAAGTCTTCTAAAAAGTAAAAGTATGTCCCACTGCTGGGCATAATATAATGTTGGGCATGCTGTGTTATTTGATTGAACTCTAACATAAACTTGTATGTTTATGTTTTGCAAAGAACAATCTCAAATTTTGAAAAAAAGATATATTTTTTTTAATTGTCCCTCAATGTGTGACTAATAATTATAATTAACAAACTGATAGCTCAGAGGAGCCCCAAGAGGAGAGAGGCCTTAAGCTAGAAGTAGTGCATTTGCCGACTATTATTAGACCTGAGAAAATCCGGCAACAGATCAGTGATATAACCTGCGCGCGATTAGAATGAGATCTGACCTTTTGGAACTGAGACACGCACGGTATACCCGGTAGCGGAATGTCAGCAAATCGTCGATGACTCGCGATACGTTGTTACTTGTTTGTTTTTGCTCGTAATTTGCCTCTGCGTATTATATCGTATTATATATCTGCGTTTTAGAGATTTATGAATTTACAATTATTTTCATTGACAATATTATTACTTGATTAAAATATTAAGTAGAGAGATAGGTAACCGTAATAGCCTGTGAATGTCCCACTGCTGGGCTAAAGGCCTCCTCTCCTCTTTTTGAGGAGAAGGTTTTGAGCTTATTCCACCACGCTGCTCCAATGCGGGTTGGTAGAATTCACATGTGGCAGAACTTCAGTGAAATTAGACACATGCAGGTTTCCTCACGATGTTTTCCTTCACCGTAAAGCACGAGATGAATTATAATCACAAATTAAGCACATGAAAATTCAGTGGTGCTTGCCCGGGTTTGAACCTACGATCATCGGTTAAGATTCACGCGTTCTTACCACTGGGCCATCTCGGCTTTTTTATATATTTTTATAGATAGGTAAAATTTTGAAAATTCAATCACACGTATTCATTTCTGATTTTGACACAAAAACATAATTAAATATCCATAGAGATATGATTTAATAAAATCTTAAAACACTTTTATCTTTGCCGGAGTTGGATAGTTATCGTTCTGAATTTTTTTGCTGACGCTCCTTCGCTCGATGTATCTACTTTGACAAAGTTCCGTATACAGATTTACAGAAAGGTTATCTGTTCAATACCTCATAGCCTTGTAGATATTGAGAATTGTAATGAAACTAATTACAACTAGACATATATATACATTAAATACAGGCGCGATTTAAACGACAACTAATGCCATCTATTATTCATCCAGTGGAATCAAATAATTTCGAACACATGATATAAAATATATCTGATTGCTTTATTATGCTTGAACATATCTGATGGCGGGGATGCAGACCGGCTCCCTGCCTTCACCAGCTCACTTAGTAGCTACGGACCCTCCGTAGTAGCTACGGGTTAAGCCGAGATGGCCTAGTGGTAAGAACGCGTGAATCTTAACCGATGATCGTGGGTTCAAACCCGGGCAAGCACCACTGAATTTTCATGTGCTTAATTTGTTTTTATAATTCATCTCGTGCTTAACGGTGAAGGAAAACATCGTGAGGAAACCTGCATGTGTCTAATTTCATTGAAATTCTGCCACATGTGTATTCTACCAAACCGCATTGGAGCAGCGTGGTGGAATAAGCTCCAAACCTTCTCCTCAAAAGGGAGAGGTCTTAGCCCAGCAGTGGGACATTAACAGGCTGTTACTGTGTTACTGTGATATAAAAAATGTTGCTACGAAGATATAGAGGTATATGCTATCAATATAGCCTTATTGTTAGCGATATCACGAAGCTGTAATCAGAGTTCAAAGTTCTGCCGACAACTGGTGCAGATTCTATGTAGATAAGATTATTGGGTTACTAGTCTTAATTAAGTACATTTCCGTGGTACAACGGTACATTTCAATATTATTGTAATAATATCAAAATATACCGCTTGTCGGTTTGTTTATTCGTTGTTCAAAATGTTTAATTCATAGATATAGTACTTTTATTATATAATACGTTTTTTTTAGTTTTCGCTCGCTTTTTTAATTATAAACTTCGAACTTCCTCATAATTCACTTTGTCCATTGGTGAAAACTGTATGAAAATCCGTTCTGTAAGTTTTGAGTTTACTGCGTTTAGATAGACAGACGATTCGGGTAGAGCAGGCTACGTAGATATCTAAACATTCTGACTAGCTTATTAAGTAGCAGGAAATATATTAATAAAGTATATATTTACATTTTTTTTTATGATAAAGACGGACTGGCAGGGCCCCCCCACAGTCCATAGATATTGACGATTGACGACCAACCATTCCGAACATCGCCAATGCGCCACCAACGTTGGAAACCAAGCTTGATACTATAATAAACCACCATGCCCCTACACACAAGTCGAGGGTACACGAGTGGCAAAATTTCATCAGACATTCGTTTGATCATGAATATATTCGTCACCATAAAATTGCTTATAGAGATTAAGTTTACAATATTGGTACTCGCCAATATTGATGTTCTAATTTTTTCTAACATTTTATTTAATATGTTTTGAGGGAAAATTAAAAAGTACATGGGCGAAGTCAGGGCTTATTAATAAACAACATGCTATTTTTAAATTTTTAGCCATTGATAAAATATGGATCGCACTTTGATCATTGATAAAATAATTATATTATTATTTAGATATTATTTAAAAATGGAAGGCAGAGAGTAAATTGTCTATGTGTATGTGTCTGTCTAGGATGATTGTTAATTTCTTTAATAAATTAATTACATTTCATACCGCTAAACAGCAATACTTAGTATTGTTGTGTTCCGGTTTGAAGGGTGAGTAAGCCAGTGTAACTACAGGCACAATGGATAAAATAAGGTAGATAAAATAATTTACTGGTGGTAGGGCTTTGTGCAAGCTCGTCTGGGTAGGTACCACCCACTCATCAGATATTCTACCGCAAAACAGCGGTACTTGATATTGTTGTATTCCGGTTTGAAGGGTGAGTGAGCCAGTGTAATTACAGGCACAAGGGACATAAAATCTTAGTTCCCAAGGTTGGTGGCGCATTGGCTATAAGCGATGGTTGACATTTCTTACAATGCCAATGTCAAAGGCGTTTGGTGACCACTTAACATCAGGTTGCCCATATACTCGTCCACCTTCCTATTCTATAAAAAAAAAGGTTCCCAGGGTTGGTGGCATATTGGCGATGTAAGGAATGGTTAATATTTCTTACATCGCGTTAGCGATGGCATTTGTCTATAGGCGGTATTGACCACCTAAAATCAAGTGGACCATATCCCTGTCTGTCTATCAATCAATCAATCGTTGTCCACTGCTGAACACAGGCCTCTCCCAAGGTGCGCCAAAGCTCCCTGTCCTCCGCCCTCCGCATCCAGTTGGTGCCCGTCACCTTTTTAAGGTCGTCTGTCTAACTAGACACTAAAAGCCCTATAAAATATTACATACTTCCATTAGTGGTACCACAATGAAGTTACCATGATTTTAAATAATAGTCGAATATTGGTAATTTTCGACTTGCTGTCGGTAATTACAAGGAGTTGTTGTTGATACAGAAATGTAATGGTAACACTTGACTAATGCGGATTTAAAAGAAAAAAAATCGTCAATCGATAAAATAAGTGACACAGATATTTGTCAAAAACTTTAAAAAAAAACTGGCGTCCACATCTGATGATGGCGTCACAGTTCAAAACGCGAGACGCTATGAAAAATACTTGCAGATTATCTGGATCACTACTGAAGCACGCGGAGACAATGTGTTTCCGAGATAAGGGAGCAAATACAGATATTATGGCCGACGCCTGTCTAACGCGAGCATACCCAGTCAACACGCGCAACTAGACAGACAGACCGTGTTTTTTTTTATAGTTCAGTGCTATTTGTGGGCGGAAGTGTTCCATTCAAAATGGCCGCGTTTTGTTTATCTATGGTAAGTTTTTGTTTTTTAATATTACTATTTTTTTTTTATATTTATGAAAAATATAAAACAATATAATATTAATCAATTAAATTCATATTGTTCAAAAGAGGTTTATTTCATTAATATTTATTAATTATTATTTAATAATAATATTAATAAGTTAATTTAAATTTAAATTAAAAAATTATATTAATATTATAGTTGTTTTATTTTTATTAATTATTAAGACCAATACTTATTTATTTGTTAACTAAATAAATCGGCTAAAAAAGTAAAATCTAAGCTTTTTATAAAGTATATAGTAAAGAGAAGAATTACTTGAAAAGTAAAGTAAAATTATTGTGTATTTTTTTCAATAATTAAATATTAAATGAAATGTTAACTTTGATATATCAAATACCAAATATTATATGCAAATCAAGAGTAGAATATCGTCTGACACAATATAATGACATGATATAATTTTTAAAAACAAGTTGACATTTATTCGTAAAACGATTGAGGTTATCACGCTGTTTTTTTAAACTTACTCTCAATGTTTACAGGTGTGTATTTATTTATATTATTAGATACATTTATATATCCAGTGGTTGGATTATGTGAATCTTAACCGAAGATTACGGGTTCAAACCCATGTGTGCTTAATTATGTGTCGGATGAAATTATAACACATGTTTAACCAATGCACATTGTATGTGGAATGAGTTTCAAATCTCCTCAAGAGTTGAAGGGTTTTGGAGTTTGGAGGTTTTTATAGAAGTTTACCCAATCCGAGAAGATTGACAAGAATTAAGAATCAGTTAACAGTTAGTATTTCCGCCAACTAAATTACATATATATCTTCATTAAATACAATTAAATTTAAATATACGCCTGAAAATCAACTATTATACAATGTTATATTAAATTATACTAAATGATAAAATATGGCGCTTTTTGTTATGTATTAGCTACCCATCGGTTTTGTACGGGTTGAATAAAGATATACATAAAACGTTTATATATATAATACTAATAGTTAACGCGACGAACGCCAGTAAATTTCCCAGTCGGATGATTTTTTCCGACAGCTTCAACATCGATCGTCTTATTTTAGTCATTTTACAGTACAGTAACAGCCTGTTAATGACCCACTGCTGGGCTAAGGCCTCCTCTCCCTTTTGAGGTTCTCCAATAATATAAACTCCAAATCTTCTGGTTTTATTCCACGACGCTGCTCCAATGGCAGAATTTCAATGAAATTAGACAAATGCATGTTTCCTCACGATGTTTTCCTTCACCGTCAAGCACGAGATGCATTATAAAAGCAGATTAAGCACATGAAAATTCAGTGGTGCTTGCCCGGGATTGAACTTACGATCAACGGTTAAGATTCACGCGTTCTAACCTACTATACTAGGCCATCTCGGCTTATATTTACACAAAACATTAATAAATTATCCACGTAAACCTTCATCGTCAGCATCACACTGTCCAGTGGTGAAAACCGTATGAAAATCCGTTCCGTAGTTTTTGAGTTTATCGCGATCAGACTTATTACTGTTATAACAGTGTTTACAGAATGTTTGTAAACAATTATTTTATGTAATACGACCATTTTATTATGTGCTGATCGACACCGCAATAAAAACACAAAAGAGCGTTATTAAAATTCTAAAAATTTCAAATCGCAATTTCTTCGTCCCTACAAGGCTTTGAATCTTAGCCAAATACTTTGAAATTACAGTTTTTATGTAACTATACAAAAATATATTAATATGAAATTGGTATGTATTAAAAATATGATACTTCGCAGTTCATTTATTAACATTTATAAGATTACTTGAAGGACACAAAATATGTACATAACAGTACATTTTTCTGTATGTACTAAGTATTCTAAAGAAAAAGAAAATTTGCAATTTAGTCTACATAGAAACAAACACAATACACGGAAAAAATCTCTATCTCTTTCTCTCTTTACGTACGCACGCAACACTTGGTATTGCTGTTTCAGTTTAAACGGCGAGTGAGCCAGTGCATTAACATCATAACCGATTTTGTGGAACCTGTGGTAGAAGCCGAATTGATGTTATAAATTGCTGTTTTTTTGTACTTATTAAAGGGCCAATTTGCTCGCCGCTTTTCTTAAAATATATCTTATTAATTTTTAAAAATGAGTCGTGATGGTCCAGTATGTAGAACATATAAATATAAACGAAGATTGCGTGTCATTTATATTTATAATTAACCTCGGCGAATTCAATCAGCCTGCACGTGTCAAATATAACCTGTGTATCCATCAACCCTAATCGGAATAGCGTGGTGTGATAAGCTGCAAACCATCTAAAAAGAGCTAGGCGTAGTAGTAGGATATATACAGAATGTGCAGTGGTGTGTGTCCAAACAACGTCAAATGCTCTTTGCGTTACTTAATTTCTAAGTATTCACTAGAATTATATTAATGCATATTAACAATTGTAATAATAATATTGGTATAAACATACACTTGTATTGTGAATTTTCTTTATCACAAAATTGTCTTTAATTTGTTTATTTAATTTTTTTTATATTAAGTAGGCAGCCTAGCAATGCCAGTCTTGCGAAATTGATAATTAGAAAAAGCTCCTTTATTTTAACGATTTTTTGATAAGATTAGTAGTAGATTTTATCTGGTATACAGTGGTGTATTGTTTGAAGTGTGAGTCAGTGTAACAGACACAAGGGAACATCTTACTTCCTAAGGGTGGTGGCACAGTGGCGATGCTTATAACGAAGGGATGGTTAATATTTCTTACAAAACCTAAGTGAATTGGCGGTGGTGATCACTTGCTGAATATAATCCGTACTGAATTGTATCCGTAATTAGTATTCAAAGGTCAATTTAAAAACCCAGCAGACATTTTTCGTTTTATCAAATAATGAAACATATAAACGTGTAATTACCTTAATTAGTATGTTGATAAAATTGAAGATATTAAAATCGATTGATTATACGATCGATTTGTTATCTGTAATTAAATCCTATCGAGTATTAAGGATAATTAGGTAATTATTAGTAAGTCATGCTAAACTTGCAAAAAAGATAAAAAGTAGACCCAACTGGGTGGTACCACACAGTATTCCAGCTTAAATCATCTTAGATCCCGTGTCACTGGCACTATCTTTGGCTTGGCTATTTGATTTGAATGAACATATGTGTTAGGAAGATGTTAAATCATTAAAAAGTACAAAATTGTCTATGGTTTCGTTTTAATTAAATCACTTTTTGACAACACGCCACAAGGCTACGTGGTGAGTAGATCCTATGTCAGGTAACTTCGTTATAATAAACATGTAAATAATGAATTGTTAAATTAACAAGACAAAAGACATATAGTGGCATAAGGCAGTAGTTAGCTCCCGAGGTGGTCTCTAGGTCAGCTAAATCGTGAGCTGGTCAAGGAGGCTGCCATCGTCCACACGGTGGGGTACCGCGGGAAGGATGGAGGGCGCCATTGTCGAAGAGATGGCGGACCGCATGCGCAGTGCTTTAACGAGGTGTGCCTTGCGGCCATGCCGGGGACCCGGCGGAGGGTACCGCGCCATCAGGTGTACTAGTGGTCGCCCGAATTAGTGGAGCTGCGGGCAACATATAACCGGGTGCGGAGGGCATACGTTCGCTGTCGCAGGCGCAACGGCCTCGACGCGGATTTGGAGGGATGGCTGTGGGCCGCTTATCGCCAGTTGAAAAACGAGCTGCAGCAGACGATAAGTGTGCCAAGCAGAGAGCAATGGAGGAGCTTCTGATGGGCCTTAACACTGACCCGTGGAGGCGCCCGTATCGTGGTGTGCGAGGGAAGTTCAGCACACATGGCGCTTCTGCTACGGAATCGTTACCGCCGGATATCATGTGCCTGATTGGGGAACTATTAACTTGCCAGGCGAGCACGTCCCGCCAAGTTTGCCCCCTCGCTCTATGACGAATGACAACGGATGACAAACGGAAAGTCCCACATGCCCGTGTGGGATTTTGCGATACCTTCAGCGCCGGCGATTCCTACGTAGCCCTCATGCGGGGGAAACGCGTATATGCCTTTTTCCAGGGAAAAAAGTAGTTAAAAGGTACAGAGTTCTGGTTTGGACAAGGTTAATAACAGAGATTAAATAGATTTTCATATTGAGTCTATATCCTATTCCAATTGGAGTAGGAGTAAAGATTAACAAACCGTAGATTTACAAATTGCATAATTATGATTAATTTACCTTTATTTATAATACAACACTATTCCACTTTACTAGGTAAAATCACATTAATTTAACTTCCGAAGTCCCTATTACAACTTCGCGGACATTGAAAACGCCATTTTTTGGCGAATCCATACTGAATATCATAGATTATACAAGATCTCGACCAATGATATCGCGTCAATTGATATCGGTGCCCAATTTTTTTTTCCTATTTCCGGGAGGGCAAATGTCACCTGATGGTTAGTGGCCATAGAGTCTACTTGCAACTACGGCCAGTACAGTCGGGAAGAATGTTTTGCATTAGCCGGCCGGGGCCTTGCCGGCCCGCTAGATGCCTCTTCTCATGGAATTTATGCCACAGTTAGACTGTGATATCGAGAGCCAGCTTGCACATTAGCTCTTCTCCAAGCCTCCGGCACACAACCCGAAGAGAGAGAAAGTTTAAACAGGCGCGTTTACGCAGGAGACAGCTCCGCCGCGAACTTCTTCAGCACTATGGCTGGTATTCCATCGGGACCACTAGCTTTCACATCACGTTGCCTGATTTTGATGTCAGGCATCGTGTAGCCACATGAAGGTATTGTTGGTGGCAGCGCACTACAATCATCGATCACGGAGCTATCGGCAAAGAATTTAGCCAAGAGATCGGCTTTCTCTTACGAACTGTGAGCTAGCGATCTGTCCGGATTTCTGAGCGGTGGCAGCGAAGGTTGGCAAAAATTGTTTTGCACAGACTTGGTCAGACGCCAGAAATTATGGGAGCACCTGGGATGCGAAGGAGTTTTTGTTGTAGTTTGCTCTCAGTGAGCCAATTTTAGATGCCCCGCTAATGCAGCCGTTGATCTACGCGCGATATGCCGCCTGCTTAGATGATACAGCATCGGCACAATCACGAGTGAACCAACGGTTACGCGTATCCTTACTGATGAGATCTGAGCTAGGAATGTAGTATTCCATTCCCAACATGATATCATCAGCAACAGCAGCGGCACTAGCTGTCGGGTCATTCCCACTGATGCAACGTTTCTTCCTAGGGACTGACGCATAGTAATCGCGCATACCGCCCCAATCTGCTGGCTTATAGTGCCAAACGCGACGTTTGCATACCGCTGGTGGCGGCAGCTTGGAATGATATCGGTGTCAAAGTTGTTTATTTGGTTTTACTGCTCTTGCAGTTGTAAGAACGTGTGAATCTTAACCTATGGTCGCCAGTTCAATCCCAAGCTAGCACCACTGAATTTTCATGCGCTTGATTTATCTCGTACTTAAGCGGTGGTGAAAGAAAATATTGTGAGAAACTTGCACGTGACTAATTTCTTGGGTTGGAGCAGCGAGGTAGAATCAGCTCAAAACCTTCTTTTTAAAGAGAAATGAGTCCTCAGTCCGGCAATAGGACGTTAACAGCCTTTGACTGAACAATAAAGGTATCGTGTCGGTCTATTTATATACTGTTGATTTTTCTGATATCTTATGACATTATATAATAATCAATCCTTCAATCTATGTATTAACACATAAATATACGCATATATATATTTATCAGTAATAGAAACATAAACACAGACATTACAATGACCAGACTGAACTATTTGTTGATATGTCACTATGATATTATAATTTTATTTATCACTAGATATTTCTATATATATATGATAACTATATATCTGCACGAGTTATATGTTTACATAAGGAATATATATGTTTTTGATCACGCGACTCGTTTTTCCTTAAATAATATGGCTCTCTGGTGGGATACTGAATATGTGTACATTTTTGACTGCCTCATTAGTTACAGACCAAATAGGCTAGCTCATAAGAGGGCATATCCCGAGGCCTTAGGTTTTAACCCAGTTTCGGGAGAATGTCAAAAAAATATTAGTTGAGTCAGTCAGAGCTGGAAGTACTCTATCACGCCTCAGAAAGCACGTCTAAATTCTTTCAGATCGTGCCGGATCCGTTCCATCGGTTTATGAGAGTGAGGAAATAGAGTGTACTTATGTTTGCACATACACTTGTGCACTAAATGTCGCGAACAGATGCGCTGGTCCTCCTCTAAAAATGTATTTATATCTAAGGTTCCTTAGGGAAAGGTGATCTATATTTGAAATTAAAATAATTATTTACAAAGAATATTGTGTATTCCACCAACCCGCATTGGCGCAGCGTGGTGGAATAAGCTCCAAACCTTCTCCTCAAAAAGGGAGAGGAGGCCTTAGCCCAAAAGTGGGACAATCACAGGCTGTTTCTATGAAGAATATTTTCCCGTTTCGCACTTTTCAGAGCGCGATATTTTACTTATTACATATTTTTGAAGTTATTTTTTTTATATTTGATACTACACATAATCACTACCATGTAACACAGTTTCAAAATATCCTTTTCTCATAGCACTTGTAACATACATATAATGTTCCTATTGAAATGTCAATAGCACAGTCGTTAATGTAAAAGCAGGTTAGATCCTGACTCCAATGGGCTGTTTTCGTCCCACTCAAAAAGTTTTACTCGTAATTGGAGAGGTAAATAGGAATATCAGTAATTCCTTATAATTATTGCTATTGTTTGACATAAATATGATGTAATTTTGTATTAGACATAACTTATGATGTAGATTATGTGATTGTGATTTCAGAGGTAAGATTTGATTATTATATCTTATAGTCTTAATACCTAATCATTATATGTGATATCATTTTTAAGATGAAATCGCTATTACTTGTATATAATAATAATAAAGACCTTTAGAACGATTTCGGCCACGGCGGCCAATCTTAAGAGATATTAGCCAACTACGCAGGTGATTTTAGTTCACAAGTGTGTGCGTAAACATAGGTGCACTCTCTATTCCCTAACTCTCATAATCGGATCGGACGGCAATCCGACACGAACGAAAAGAGCTCAGACGCAGGACCAACGGCTTTACGTGCTTTCCGAGGCACTGGAGTGTACACACTTTCAACTTCTAGACTTCGGGCGCCTACTGATAATTTTCTGATAGAAAAACCCAATAAATTTTTATTTTTATTGGCCCGACCTGGGAATTGAACCCAGGATCGCCGGGTCTGCGGCCTTACACCAAGCCACTTGACCAACGAGGCACTCACTTGTATATAGATATATAGTATATAATGGTGCCTATCTGGGTAAGTACCACTAATCAAGTGATTTACCACCAAACAGCGATGCTTAGTGTTGTGTTCCCGTATAAAGAGTGAATGAGACAGTTTAATTATAGGCATAAAACTATAACCATACCATACTTTGCCATTGCAATGGTAGTGAACACTCACCATTGCATCATAAAAAGATGATTTTTAACGCCCTAAACAATTTAAAAATATATTTACTACTTAAAAAATAACTTATATTTAACGTACCAAATGCAATCCCAAAGACTCGTTATTTTAACATCTTTATAACTTATCCCTATAAGTCCAGCTTAACAAATACTTAAATATCCTTATAGGGATAGCTTAAAAGACTTTTAATAAAAAAGTGCAAAAGCGAAATTTAATGAAACGCTTCAATCAATCAAGTTTATCATTTATTGTTGAGGCTTCAATGTTGTAGAACGCCCAGCGGCCTAATTTCCTTTATCAAATCATAGTACTCGCATAGTACTATTCAGCAATAAATCTTTTATCGTCAAATACTTGTCAAAGATAATAAATTCATACTATAAATTATAATGAATAATATGCGATTTACATTCAATTATTTTAAGAGTGATTGATATTTTGTGTGGTCCAGATTGGAAACATCAACGCAAACATTGTTTTATTAACATTTTAATTATATGTATACATATGTTAATCTGATTTAATTTACTTGGTGGTTGAGCTTTAGTGTGATATAACTCAGCAGATATTCTACCGATAAACAGCAATATTCAGTATTGATGTGTTCCGGTTGGAAGGGTGAGTGTGCTAGTGTAACAGGCACAAGGGACTAACATGTTTGTTCCGAACGGTTGTGGACCACCATTTCGACTATAGATTGGTGACCTACTTATAATATTAAGCGCATAATTTAAAGATATTTAAATCGGCTTTATTCTCAAACAAGCGCTTTCAAATCATAAACTCATGTATATAAATCATTTAAAAATTCAACTAAATGTAAAGCTACCGAAAAGATCGGCAAGAAACCCAGTAGATACTTTTTCCACCAATTTTCATAGGTATCTTAATTAAATACTAACTCCTTGTTTTTTATCATTTTTAGTATTATTAACGCATATCTAGTAACGTCTTATTTATTCATGTTTTTTTATATCAGATTTAATTTTAAAAGTCTAGTTCGGATAAGATAATGATAATGGAATAGCGGTAGTGGTGAAGAAATTCCTTGAAGTTTTTATTATCTTTTCAAGAAGTGATGTGTCTTTTTGATAAAATATTTGGTTTTTCATATTATAAAGTTTCCAGTGTTTGCCTGCGGCTTTACCCGCGGTTTCTCCTGCGTGTTAGGTATGGTAGGGGTTTTATAAAAGCGAAGCATATGTTCTTCTTCGGGGTTCACGCTTGCTTCATACCAAATTTCATCAAAATCGGTTCAGTGGTCAAGCCGTGAAAGCAAAACAGACAGACAGAGTCACTTTCGTAAGGTGGTTGAAGCAATTTTAATATTGCTCGTCTTCACCAACCTAGGATAAGATAACAATCCTAATATATTTCCTGCAAAAGTTTTAAGAAATTTATGCGTTTTGAACTTTTGTAATGACTATTTACAACTTAGATGGCGCTGGAGAGAAGATAATTTCAAAAGTCCCTATTCTGGTACCATTTAACAAAACTTTCTATCTCTCTTAACCTTTTGTTGTGATAGTAGTTTTTGTTGTGACCAACAAGATATTGAGCAAATCGAGTGTTGATAGCAACCGCAATAATCTGTCTTAATTAACTAATTTGCCAAATTTGATCAATTAATTCCTATCGTGGGGTAAATGTATCGAGCTGAAAGATTAGCGTTTCAATTAAATAATTTAAACATAAATAATCAGACAATTCTATAATCTGTTTGCAAAGCTATTTGTCTTTTGGATATAGTAAGATTTTGACCTGATCGATCATTAAGAAATTAAGTAAAATTATCAAAGCTTTGGAAGTTACATGTAATCTTACGATATCAGTTATCAATGAGCTAAAAATTTTAAAATTGACTTTTAAATTAGGTAAATATATCAATGAACAATTATTCAAATGAGATATGGAACAAAAAGAGGTCTAAAACATTTCACGATAACTGATAAAATTGTAATTGAGGTAACAAGTTACCTCTTACTAGACGGTAGGGCTTTGTGCAAAACCATCTGGGTAGATACCGCCCACTCATTAGATATTCTACCGCTTAGTAGCAACACTTAGTACTGTTGCGTTTCGCTGTGAAGGGTGAGTGAATGTAACTGCAGGCACAAGGGGCATAACATCTAAGTTGCCAAGTTTGGCGGCGATGTAAGGAATGGTTACCATCAGGTGGTCCATTTCCATTCCAGTTCCTTTTATAAGAAGAAGTTTTAGAGTTCAGATCATCACGCCTTTTATAGCGCACAATCAACATGCAAGTTTCCAACACCACGATATAAATTTTAAATCAACATTGAACACATTGAAACTGAAGCTGGTCCAGTTTTGAACTCACGATCTTCGCGCCAATTCGCCTTAGGGCAGTACCTTCAAGATAATACAAGTACAATAGACGATTGTTTCACAATCATTCTATCACAAGCTAGCGTCATAGCTGACCCAATATTATTTATAATGGTACATATTGAAAACAACAGTGACCTAAATATCTAACTTATCATTCCCATTGTTTTATCAATTGTAATAAATTTGATTGATTATGTAATTGTTTGGACAACATACTTGTGACGTTATTGTTACATTCGTAAATCATTTGAGGGTACTTTTATAATATTTTGAATTTACTTTTACAATTAAAAAATCGAGATGGCCCAGTGGTAAGAACGCGTGAATCTTGACCGATGAACGTGGGTTCAAACCCGGGCAAGCACCTCTGAATTTTCATGTGTTTAATTTCTGTTTATAATTCATCTCGTGCTTTTCGGTGAAGGAAAACATCGTGAGGAAACATGCATGTGTCTAATTTCATTGAAACTATGCCACATGTATATTCCACCAACCCGCATTGGAGCAGCGTGGTGGAATAAGCTCCAAACCTTCTCCTCAAAAAGGGAGAGGAGACCTTAGCCCAACAGTGGGACATTTACAGGCTGTTACTTACTTACTTTACAATTTTATCAATAATATGTGTTTATTGTTTAGCTTTAGCTGTTTGGTTGGTTCAGGACAATAAAGAAATATTTACTTGGTGTATTCTTCTGGTTATAAAGTCTTAGAATTCGCTGTCGTATATCTTTATAGATTATGTGAGTAAACTTATGTTTTATTTTTTATAGAAGTGGTCACCTACCTTTTTGTATATGCGAAAAACCATCAATAAAAAAGTAAAAATTTATATGTTTTCGTAATTATCTGGTAATTTGTAGTGAGTAGAGTACAAATTTATATAAATAGTTTAATATATATATTACGACGCTGGCCGCTGCACTTGTTTTTTTTGAAACCATTAATATTTTAGAAATGTGTTTTGTCTATTGGTTCCTTTTTGCATGAATACGGACAGTTTACAGTCACTCGTATTGTAAGAAATATTAACCATCCCTTACAACGCCAATGCGCCACATCTTTGGAAACTAAGTTGTACCTCTTACATGTAGTTACATGAGCTTACTCAACATTCAAACCAGAACACAATAATACTCGTGTTTTGCAATAGAATATCTGATGAGTTGGTTATACCTACGCATACAAGCTCGTACAAAGACTTAGCATCTTGTAAAATATACAAAGATGGACTTAACCACATGTGTAAGTGATTTTTCCAGACAACCATTCGAGACTGCGGAATGAATAAATTAAAATGTTGGATAAAAGTCATATACCAACTGAGAGAAAAAATATAAATTTAATAGTACTGTTACACCTCAATACAGATTATTTTATTTCCTAAACCAAACCGAATTGTAATATTTATTATGTTCAACCTCTTTTATGAATAAGGATATATTATTATTATATAATTTCACAGCCTCATTATCCGAATCTAGTCTCTGGATATCTGAATCATGACCAATTTAAAACAAAAGCGGTGGAAAGCCACTTTATTAAGAAAGGTTCTATCACACTAACCACAGATTATTAAGGCTTAATGAGTGTACCTGAATTCAGTGGGATATATCATTTAGCGGGATTCTATTGACACGTCAATAGAAAACCAATAGGGCTAAAGTTGTCAAATTCAGAGGTTCTCATATCAAGAAACATTGTTAAATAACGCTAATTAATAAAATATGATGTAAAACCGTGGAGTTAGTGGAATATAATATGATTGATTTTAAATTTATAACGATTCAACAAAATCAAATGTTTGTTTAAGTAGCTGGTCTCTTAGTTTTAGCGTAATTGTTAATGAACCGTTTATATCTTGGAGATAACATACAAGATAACTATATAATAAGTGACGTCATCGTTGACGGAACCATAGCAACTATTATGAAATGTCGGTCATTTTGATATCACTTGACTTAAGTGAAGTTAGGCAGTAAATGTCCCACTGCTGGGCAGAAGGTTTCTCAATCTTCGGAGCGTATTTCACCGACGTGACTTTAATGCGGGTGGATTTTTTAAATAGTTTTCTTTACCAACAAAAAACAAATTGAACAGATGGGAATTGAATAGTGTTTGCCCCAATTTTAACTCGAATCCTCTGCTTAAGATTCTCGCAATTTAGCCACTGGACCTCAGCTCCCATAAAGTGTTATATTACAAATAATACTTTTAGACTTTGGATGAATATCGTACGATTGTCTAACAATGGAGTGTAATGATTTCAAAATAAAACATTTCTTTAGGTTTTAACGAAAATGCAATTCCCCGTCATCGACTTATTAAAATATACGTATTTCAAAATTTTTATTAATATAAATATTCAGATGTAAAACATACATAAGAAGTATATTTATTGAGTATTTACAATATAAAATTGTAATTACCATGGACTTGCGTACTAAACGATGTGTAATACTCACTCACTTTTTTTTCCTCTACCCGCAACATTGTTGTGAATCGAACAAATTAGATTAATTGTGTAAGACTAACTATTTAAGTTTAAAGTTTATCCCATCAAAAACATAAATGTGAAATAAGAGCCAAGTTCAATATTATGATATATGCCTTGGTTGTTGACTTCAACGACAAAAGAAGTGAGATCTAAATGAGTGCCAAACTCAATGATCAGTCTTGAAATTTATTTACAACAACATAAAATATTTTATAACAACTTTAAATATCATTTATAACTTAGGATATTGAAGCTTGAGGTCTGACTTACGTAGTTCTTATATACTGTAGTAATAGTAAATAGTAGATAATAGTATTAGGTAATGTTTATTGTCTTTTATTATTTTCCTTAACTTAAAACCGTTTTCTTTTTGTAATTTTGTGTTTAAGTCTCTGTTACTTTAATAAATAACATTATTTTTATTATATAGAAATACAGGTTAAGCGTAAAAACGCTTAACCTGTATTTCTCATATAAAGTGAATTGTATTCATTTTGAGGAATTAGTCTTTAACTGTAAATATTTTGATTAGTTTATATAATTTGTTCACAGAAAAACGGTATCGTGACGCTTCTTATATTGATGTGTATAGCGGCTGTCATCCGAGAATCAAATGCGCGACCACCCTGGCTGGCGCCCGGTAGCGGCGTGTTCACAGAGTCAGCGGAATGTCATACAGACGTAAGTTAATATTCAGAATTAAAAATACATTCAACTTAATACTAAATGATATTCAATATAGAATTGATTATTGATCAATCAAGAATCTAAGAACGATTCTGTAAGAACGACGGGAGAACCGGGAATGAAATCCGAGCTGTTATATTACAATATTACCTAATAACATGAAATTTTAAGTTGAGCAGTTCCTAAAGTTTTATTATTGAAAAATGAAATAAAAACAAATATGTTTTTAATAATACCTATAGTTGGTTACCTTATATAAATTTTGCTTACTATTTTTGAGGAGTCGATATCAATTTATGTACTAAGAATCTACTAAATAATTAGGTAATTATAGGCATAAGGGACACAACAACTTCGTTCCCAATGTTGGTGGCGCATTGGCGATGTAATGATTGGTTAATATTTCTTACATGGCCAATGTTTATGGACGGTGACCACTTAACATCAGCTGGCCCTAATGCACGTCCGCCAACCTATATCATAAAAAAGTCAACTTGACAAATTTCATCGAAGTATCCAAAATGTTATCATATTTATCAGAAAGTGATATGCGACATTGGCCATAATAGTTATAATATTTCAAGAATACACGCATCAAAATAGTATTTCACCATAAGTCGGTTGTCAATATTTCTCGGGTGATTAACGAAGTGGGTTCTTACAGAATATCACTGCTGAATCAAATTTGTCTTCTAAAAATTTATCACAGCCCGTCTTTATTTCCAGGACGAGCTCCTAGATCTATGCCAGAGATGTGCCAAGCTGACAAAGTCTAAACTAGCGTACCCAGCATGTTGCTCCACAGATTTACAAGCTAGAAAGTGGTGTTCAGACTATGTATACTTCGGAAGGGGTCAATACGACTTTTACTTAATTTGAAACATACTTTAAGCTATGTAAGGAACTAGACATTTAAGGAATCGAACACACTAGCGCGATCAAGTTTGGTGTTAGAAGCATTTGATATCGTAGAGATGAAAATGTATCCAATGCCTTATAAATGCCGCATTAGAATTTCTTGCGCAAGTATGTTCCATCCTTAAGGCTGTTAGAGTCATCAAAGATATTTTTGGAACTATTTCGATTTGTTGTCGAATTATTTTTTAATAAATATTTATACTATGTATAGATTATATATTAATTAATACAATTATTCTTTACAAAATAATTTAAGTGTTGATAGATTATACATCTGATTGATACTCTAAAGTAATCTACACAAACAAACACACACGCAAAAGCACACATAATGCAATCAAGTGACTCCTAAATTGTACATTGATTTGCCCTTGCGTCTATTTTGTTATAGTATTTGTTTATATGTTTGTTACGCTTAACTACGTACCCGATCATGACATTTAGCATACACTTATCCATGGTATGGAAAAGTACATAGGATACCTTACAACTTCCACCCCCTCACAGGGATCAAAGTCACGGGCAGAAATTAGTTTTATATAAACCAGAAAAAGCCGCCCTGCATCTGAACTCTTTCCGGTTATGTCGGATTCTTCCCATTCCATGACTATATTGATTAGAAATCTTGAAATGAATTAATCTTTTGGGTTTAATGAAGTTGAGATGAACGAAAGCCTCTTTTCAACTATTGTATGGCTTATAGTTTCAGTTTTGCATTGATCACCCAGGAGATACTTCAGGACACTTTCTCATATTTCACGTTGCGTTGCAATATTTAAAATTTAAGGTTATGTAATTAAATACAATTGTTATATTATAAAAATATTTCGCTTTATATAATTATAATAACATATATTTATTTTATGTAATTGGAGCAGCGTGATGGAATAAGCTCCAAACCTTCTCCTTAAAAAGGGAGAGGAGGTCTTAGCCCATTCCATGTCCCACTGACATCAACAGGCTGTTATTATTTTATGTAAAATTCACTTTTAATTAGTTTTAATAAATAAAAAGCATGACTGTGATATTGTTAGCTTAGGTTTTGTCTTAAATAAATGTTTTAATAATAATAATGCTTATTTTTTGTATCCTTGTAATATACTCTTATTTATTATGTTATGAAATGAAAATATTATATTTTTTTGTCTGTGTGTAATGGCTAAATTCAAAAGCTACTTAACCGATTTTAGAAAATCTTTCACCTACAGAAAGCTACACTATATATAAGCCGAGATGGCCTAGTGGTTAGAACGCGTGAATCCTAACCGATGATCGTGGGCTCAAACCCGGGCAACCATCGCTGAATTTTCATGTCCTTAATTTGTGATTATAATTCATCTCGTGCTTGACGATGAAGGAAAACATCGTAAGAAAACCTGCATGTGTCTAATTTCATTGAAATTATGTCACATGTATATTCTACCAACTCGCATAGGAGCAGCGTGGTGGAATAAGCTCTAAACCTTCTCCTCAAAAAGGGAGAGGAGGCCTTAGCCCAGCAGTGGGACATTAACAGGCTGTTATTGTAAGCTACATTATTACCGAGTAATTTATTCCAAAAAAGTTAGAAACTCCTAATAATAATAATTTCAGAAATGTACCCAGAGCACCAAAATTGTTTCTATAAATGTCATTATTTGGGGTGCGCTACGAAAACTATTGATGATACCCAAAATAATGTCTTACATGTTTATAGTACTCATCATCATTTGAATGCCTCGTTGGTCTAGAGGCTTGATGTTGAAGGCTACAAACCCGGAGGTGCTGGGTTCAACGCCCAGGTCGGGCCAATAAAAAGTTATGTCAGAAAATTCTTAGTAGCAGCCCAGGGTCTGGAAGTTGGAAGTGTGTACATTCCCGTGCCTCGGAAAGCACGTAAAGCCGTTGGTCCTGCGCCTGATCTCTTTCCGGCCTTATCGGATTGCTGTCCCATCGGATTATGAGATTTAGAGAATAGAGAGTGCACCTGTGTTTGCACACACACTTGTGCACTATAATATCTCCTGCGTAATTAACTAATCTCTCTTGAGATTGGCCGCCGTGGCCGAAATCGGTCTGGAGGTCATTTTTATTATTACTCATCAACACCCACAAAAAAGTTCGGAGGCTATATGTCTAACTATTATAGTTAAGTCACAATAACAGCCTTCTGTTAAATTACTCAATAAAAAAAGAGAATTGAACCATAACACAAATCTGATATCAGTAACAGCCTGTTAATTTCCCACTGCTGGGCTAAGGCCTCCTCTCCCTTTTGAGGAGAAGGTTTGGAGCTTATTCCACCACGCTGCTCCAATGCGGGTTGGTAGAATACACATGTGGCATAATTTCAATGAAATTAGACACATGCAGGTTTCCTCACGATTTTTTTCCTTCATCGTCAAGCACGAGATGAATTATAAACACAAATTAAGCACATGAAAATTTAGTGGTGCTTGCCCGGGTTTGAACCCACGATCATCGGTTAAGATTCACGCGTTCTAACCACTAGGCCATCTCGGCTTAATCTGATATCAGACAGAAAAAAATCATTTTCGTATTCTGTTACTTTTTTATCATCGTCCAACCTCGATTTTGATAAATTTATTCAATGTTTTTCTTTTCTTAATTCAACAGACATGGTTTTTATTACTTTATATATTATAATTTAAATATTATAACACTTCACCAGATTTCCTTGAAGTTTTTGTTCTTGTTCATTGTGGATTGCCATAATAAAAAATAGTTTAAATTTAACTAATAAAGCAAATAATAATTTTTAAATAGACATTTCGAGCAAAAATTAAATGAGGATTTATTTTAAAATGGAACAAGTTCTTAAAATGAAACAATATAACAAAATCCATAAATTATTTATTAATACTATCTGACAATATTTTAACAAGTTTCATTATGTACAAAATCTGTTACGTTTTATTTTCACCTAGATTCGCAATGCGGATTGAATTTGACATTTATTTATTAAAATTTAAATTTAGAACGATTTTTAATTTCAAATTATTTTCAACTGGAATTAATCTTTTACATTTGAATTTACAATTCGAACACTATTTTTTTTAACTGTCGAATTCAATCCGTCTCTCTTAATACTTATCAACTAGTGTGCTGTGGTTTAAAAAACAACTGTTAAAATTGAAAATGGAATTAAAACACAAATTTTGTTAAGAAAAAAACAATAACGATACCAAAAAGTATAAACATGTACAAAAATTCCACTTACATTTTTATTTACATTAGTACAATAAATAAATAAAAAAATGTTAAGTCTCACAAAATGTTCAAACCGAACAAAATTAGATTAAAACTATAATGAAGACTCTCTATCAGAAAACATGCCAACATTTATTGTGTTACAGCGTTTCAGAATTAATTTCAAATTTCGAACTGTACATACATGTATACATACATTCTTTGTGTACTTAAAAAAAAAAACTACTTTAGAATAAATAATATACAAAGATCCTTAGTCCATAAATATATGTAAAAAAAGTAAATTTTGTTTTTTTTTCTGATAGAGAGATTTAAGTCATAGCTTATTACAAATGTAAATTAACAAAAATTCAAGGCGATCATAAAAATAAATGCCAATTACTCTACGGGCCATTATATCGTATAAACGCAACCGTGAACTCTTCTACGTTCCGTTGTGCGACTATCGCGCACTCTACTTATGAGATAGAAACTTTTAACTATACGTTTAAGTATATTTTACACTAATTTTTTTACAGAAATGGGTTTAGCTAAACTCAACTAGGTTTCCAGAATTCCCGTTTGGACGGACGGTGATAAAACTAGCCGTGTTCACTACTGAAGCTTTTCTAGGCTGGTGGAGAATTTGTAAGTTAGAGATGTGATTAAAAAAAACAATATTAAGTTAAAAAATAATAATTAAATTGCGTATTTGAGTTATCCTATTTTTTTCTGCTTTCAGTTTAAAGTCACTTCTATGCAATCTAAAAAAAATCTTAAATGAAAACAAAAGTGAAATTCATTAAAATATTTTTTTTTAATCCACATCTATAAGTAACAAAGTTAGAAATAAAAATTCACTAGACATTTGTGTTGTAAACAAAATCAAATTATGTGTCGATTCTTGGAATTGTGTGACATTAAAGTATACGAGATAACTACATTATTTACAACACCGAGTAATCTGTACATAGTGGGGGTCATATTTTTCATTGTTGATTCAATATTCGTTTATAAACAGTCTTGATACATACGAATCATCATTTCCAGTGTTATTTTTAGGCAAAATGTATTTGAAATAATTTGTGTTATTATTTAAACAATTGAAGAATACATAAATAGTATAACTATCGATTTGTTGGTCAAGATGAAATACAAATTTGTAATTACCTAATATTTGACTAATTATTTAACACATAATATTTCCAGACGTTTATATAAGATTTATTTGTTATAAAGATCATAGCATGTCATCTTCGGGATGTTCTTTCTCGTAAGCTTCCTGTAATTTCTGTTGGTTTTTGACTTTTTTCATTTGGGCGTAAATTGAAGCTGCTTTATAGTTGATTGGCCCGTAATCTTTCATATCAGCATCTGCGTATATGAACTGATCTTCTATTCTGAAAGGCTGTAAAAATATATACATTACGGATTATTGATTATAATGAAATAGGTGGATCATTTCTTTGGCACGGAGTATAGTCTGATTATATTTATATATAATTTGCGGTCTTACTTATATACTTTGCTTAGCTGTTTAGTTAAAACTGATTTCGCTCTCTTCCGTCATTATTAAGATTACATAAGAGAAAGAGATCAGTGTTTAATTAATCACTCGCTAAATAACTTAAATAAGTTCAAGTTTATAGTAGTAAAGTATGTATGGAATCTTTTTTAATATTAACTTAGGACGGCCGACCGGTGATTACCACCTCACGGTAAGTGATTTTACTTGTCTACCACTACTACTAGTACTAGTGCAAATATTCAAGCTGAGATCAAAGATGTTATGTCCCTTGTGCATGTACACTGGCTCACTCACCCTTTTAAACGTAACGTAGCAATAACAATTGTTGATAATACACCTAATATTCACACATTCCTTGCGCTTTGTGATATTATAAATAAACACTAAATGTTTTTTTTATTTATAATATAATACATAAAAACATAATGAATACTGAAGAGTGTTTACGATCTTTTTTTTATAGTATAGGTAGGCGGACGAACATCGCTTACATCGCCAATGCGCCACCAACCTTGGGAACTAAGATGTTATGTCCCTTGTGCCTAATTACGCCGACTCTCTCACCGTTCAAAGCGAAACACAACAATATAAAGTACTGCTGCTTTGAGATAGAATATCTGATGAGTGAGTGGTACCTACCCAGACAATCTTGCTTAAAGCCCGACCACCAGTTAAACTGGACAACGTAGGTTTCCTCACGATGTTTTCCTTGACCGTCAAGCACGAGATGAATTATAAACACAAATTAAGCACATGAAAATTCTCACGATCATCGGTTAAGATTCACGCGTTCTAACTACTAGGCCATCTCGGTATAATAATAATATAATATTCTACACATATAATGATAGAAAATTCATACAAAGTTACATTTGAATTTTATCGTAATTTCAATTTTATGTAGGAACTCTTAAAGTTCACAAGTACAAAATAAACTTGTTTCAAATTTCTACTTTCTAGACTCAGTGGTTTTGGCTTTGTGTTGATTCAGTTGATTGAGTGATTGACAAGTGATTTTATTTTATTTTCAAAGTAATTCTGATATGCGTCTCTTATTCAGCAGAATTTTGTTTGTAATTAGTTATTCAGTTGATTGGAATATTCAAACAATTTAAAATGTGAAAAAGGAATATATTAATTATTAGGTGGAGCGTATTACAGCCAGATATTTTATACATAAAGACAGAATAATATATAGATATCCAATATTATATATTGTCAGTCAGTATATATATAAATCAATTAAAATATTATATTTATTTTTGAAAACGGTACATTAGTAATACCACCGCGAAGCTATGTGATTAAGAGTACATATATACATATAATATATATAATTAGATATAGCTGGCATAGCGTTAATTACTATTAGAGAATGATTAAAAAATTACCTTTTTTAAAAAATGTACGTGTCGCTCTTGGCAAAGCGTTCCTATAAACAGAAAGACAAATTTCACCTCACAATTTACATGCTTAGATATTAATAATTTTAAAAGATTATTCTTATTTACCGACGCCCCCCCCCCCTAATTAGGTGTTAAATTTTAAGAGTGGGGATGACAAAACGAAATGATAAGAAATTAACCTGCAATTTTTCCTAAAGCTTAAGAAAACAATTGATCTTTTTCAATTAAAATTTTTGAGTAACAATTTTCGTGATAAATATTTTATTATGTAAAATCAATTCGCAAATGATATATTTTTGCAAATGTGCTGAATTTTAAAAGTTTTTTATTTAATGTTCTGAACTATTTTAAAACTAATTTTTGATCAAATGAAAGGACTTTGTTATTAAGGCTTCGATGTGAAAAATAAACCCTTACAAAAACTTCTCATTAAACCTTACGACTGTAATATGCTTGTGCATTAAATAAATAATAAGTATTGCTGTCTGGCGGTGGGATATATATGTTAAGGAATGGTACTCACACAGATGGAATTCCACAAAGCCCTACCAAGTGCTATCAGGTGCTATGATTTCGCTTCAATATATAGGAGAATGGAATATATGACAGATACTTCCAAAAATTTCTTCTCAACAACTTGTAAATGAGACGTAATCCGAATACTGATTGAGTAAAATTTTTAAGAAAACAATAAAACTTGCACAAGAAATACGAGATTAGTGCGAACATTATTGCGCCAGAAGCGATAAAGATTGGATTTTAAGTCATGCTTTCGTTTTGTATACTCGAGAATAACTAAATTATACATTCAAAAAATCTGCTGAACGACAGACGGGATTCATTTAAAAACTTTATAATTTTCAATCAAATTTTAAATAAGTTAAACAAAAAATCATTAGTTACACTGTTAGTTAGTATATAATAATTGATCATTTACTTACCTCTAAACGTCGATTTCATTGAACTTCAGAGTCGCATAGTCGCTTCTCTGTTGACTACTTTTTCTTTGGCTACTCGATACGTTACTCTTATAACTACTGTTAGTATCTTTATTAGGATTATCGACGTTGGCTATAGTATACGTATCGTATAAATGTCTATTTGAATTGACTGTATTCTTAAATTTTAAATTATGATTACCTAAAGCTAAATCTGCGTAAACTAATTTTTTATGTTTAGGCCGTTCGTCTTTCGTGCCCACTGTGTTGAAGTTCGTGTTGTAATTGTGTTCGGGACCTAAGTTTCTCGTTGAATTTGATATGTAGTTCCCTTTGAGAAGATGCAAGTATGATTTCCTTTCTGAATCGTTATAGTCCGGTTCCGGGTAGTTAGGTTTCTCGTAGTTATCATATACTCCTACGCATGATAGCTTTTCTCTGAGGCTTTCGGATTTTTTTAATCTATTTAATTTCTGACTATGCTTTTCCCGGGTTCTATTTAGTGTTTTCGTGTAATATTGAGTTTCAGGAGGCTGGTATATCATTGGACCTATCGTGTTGTTGTAGGAGCGCTCTTGATCTACAGGAATTCTCTTATCTACTCTTATAGGTTGAAAATAGCAAAAGCTGTGATGTTTTTGTAATGGTATTTGGAAATTTTTCTTATTTTTTCCTTTCGAACTAAGATTTGTGAAATGATTCCTTTTCTGAAGATATTGCTGCTGTAGTATATTAGTATTCTGGAAATGAGAGGTTAGTTATGTTAGTATGTTAAACAACTAGTATGTTATATGAAGTGATAAATGAAAGAAAAAATGAAAACATACAAAGCGCTTATACCTGAACGATCTCACTATCATTTGGTAAACTAATTTGTACAGAATTACTACGTTGTACTATAGTTCTTTTTGGTATCGGTTTTTCCGATAATTTTGGTATTTGTAAAGTTTTATTTGGTACTATTACTTGTTTTTTTGGTAGTTTAGCTCGGTTTATCCCTTGCTCGTTTAACTGACTTACGACAGACTTGACCAACGACGTAGACGGTAACATAATTGGCGTGGTCCTTTTAGGCGTAGCTCCAATTATATTGGGCTTCGTTGGTATTTTCTCTTTGTCTTTTTCATCTTGTTCTTCGTCTAAATTTTCATCAGTTATATTTTTTAGACTAAGCGTTCTTTTTGGAATAATTAAAGCATTTTTATTTTCATTTCCTTGAATTCTTGGCTTTGATACGTTTTCTTCTGATTTCGATGGTCTCATAGGTGCGTCGACTGTATCAAGTGATTTAGTATAACCAGTTTTTATTAGTGGCATCGATAAATTAACATATACATGATCAGATTTTGTCGGATATTTCAATGGTGATAGTTTTGTTCTCGGAGCTGGGATGGGTCTATTTAAAGATGAAGTTGAATCGCTAATTTGATTCATACTTTCCTCGCAAATTTGAATAGAGTCTGTGAGGTTTTCAAAGTGTTCTACGCCACTAATATTAGAATTTATTTTAAGGAGCGAAGGAAAATTTTCATAAATATTATCTTCGGTGTCTATTTTATCATTGTCTGAATCTGAAGTGTTCTTGTTATTGTTGATTTCGGTGAAATTTTCTCCATATTCTGTGTTAGGGTAAAACCTTTCTATATTCCTCTTCCTTACGATTCTCATTGACTGAAATTTAGGTGGTTTCGATTTTAAATTTCTTGTGTTCAATGAGCTAAATTTTTTTCTGTCCTGTTCAATCGTTTCCTCTTCTATCGTTGGAAACTGCTTCAAATACGATGATGGCATCGGTGGTAAGTATGGATTTAGTAATACTGTTTGGTGCAAGGGATACATTTGCTGTATCGGTGATAATACTGGTATTCCATACTGATATTGCGTATTGGAAGGGGTTATAGGATAACTTATTGAATTCTGTACGAATGGTGGACATACGATTCGTGGTGCAAATGATGGATTCGTTGTCAATTGTTTTTGTAAGGCTTCAATCCCTTTCGTTGTTCTTTGGTTAGTTTCTACAACTCTAGGTTGGATCGCTTGTACAGGCTGTTATTCATGCCAAAACAAAACATGAAAAAAAACCAAATGCAAATTAATAGAAAAAGCAGAAAACAAAATAATTTTACATCACATAACGCTTAACATTGAAATGATGAGTTAATAAATTAAAGAAAAAAATAGGAAACAAATAAGATTTCTTAGTTTAAGTAATAGAAAGAAAAAAAAGCTTCATTTATTTACCTATATTCTAGACATTAAACTTTTTATTATTATTATTATTAAACACAATTAAAGCATTACTATTATGACACATTTAAAATGAAGTAACGATTTTTTTCTTTCTTATGTGTGGTAGTTTTTAATCTAAACATTCCGTTGATTTGGTAATTTTTCTTAACTTACTTTATTAGGAGGTTGTTGGAGACCGTGGAACGGCAGGTTCTCGTAGAGACCGGGGTTTTCCGTTCCTAAGTTACCGTTTGCTGCATTATCTACGCCATTCGTAGGTGGGCCTGAAATTGTATGAAAAAATATAAATAAAGAACTATTCTTCAGTTCTAGCTTCAGAAAATATTTTTTAAACAAGTATTCAAAAGTTGGGACCTTCTTTGTTAATCATATAAACGGAAAAAAATTTATTTACAACAAGCTAATAGTTATTTTTAACATTTATTAATTCTGGTCGTACAAAAAATATATATTATCATAAGTGTTTAAATCTTCAAGATTTGACTCAAGCACATTATAAAATAACAATTAAGTTAAGTAAAGCGTGATAAGACATGCATTTACTCACTGTCGCCAGGTTTCTTTCGTTTTCTTGTAACTCTCGGTGGTTCTTTAATCGGTTCAGTTTTATTATTCGTTGTGCAAATTCTATCAGGTCTTTTAAACGATACAACTAAAAACATGCAATCAAAACGATGAACAAATAATAAAAAATGCAAAAAACATAAGCAATATAAAAAATAGGTAAGGCCATGAATATTTAATAATAAGGAATAAGCTCTAAGCCTTCTCAAAAAGGGAGAAGAGGCTTTAGCCCAGCAGTAGGACATTCACATGCTGTTACGATGCATATTTAAATAACCTGTTAAAGTATTTTTGTGCGTTTATTTATAACAAAATTAAACTTTACTCGTGATTGAAATTGAAAGTGAAGAAAGCGGTGCGTTAAATATATTCTGAAAGTGATGTGTTATCATGTATGAGATGATATTTGTAAGTATGAAACAGGAAAATAAACGTTGAAATAATAAAGGAAATATGCCTAATAAAGAAATAAAAATTATATAATTGTTCAACAATATTGTTTAACAATGAGTGATTTAAATATCAATATAAATATAATCTCACACGGCCGTGATATACCGTTAAATCATTGATATGATATCTACCTCCTTCAGTGACAATCACGTTTGGTGTTTCACTTAGAAAAAAAGATCGAATACTTCTTTTAGGTCCACAGCTTTTGTTTAAATTTACTAGTGATACGGCTCTTTTATTTGATTTATTAATTTTCTTATATTTTCCACTTTCATCGTCAGATGAGTCACTTTTGCGTCTAAATGTTTTTAAAATTCCTGTAACGACCTTCTGTGTATTTTTTTTAGGTTTCCCAGCCTTTTTAGAATACTCTGGCTTAGGTGTTACCCTGTTTTCTTCATTTCTATTTCTTTCTAATAATCCCAAGTTAGTTTCTTCAGTATTATTATCTGTTTGTGTCCTATTATGTAATCTTGCTTGATTTTTCGGACTGAGCGTATGATTAGAATTGACATGTACTAAAACACCTGGTTTCAAAGGCCATTTATTAGGCGTCACTACAGTTTGAACCTTATTTGTATCGATTTTAGGTTCAGAATTCTGATTTTCAGAATTTTCTATTTCAGTTTCTTTGTTACTCTGAATAGTTTCGTCATTTGATTCTGATTGTATGACAGTAGTTTGTAAATTATTTGACCTTTCTTTGATTGTCATTTCTAAGTTATGAGGGTAGCTCTGTGATTCGACTAGTCTAGTTCTATCTGGTGATTTGGTATTGAATGATAAATTTAAACGCGGTGATAAAGCGGGTAAAGCTTGCGATATAATAGATTGAGCTATAGACACTTCGTTTAGACAGCTACCATCCGGACTGTTTAAAAAAAACATAAAAACAAAATTTTGTTAGGGGATTGAGATGATATACTATGATATGATAAATTGATACAAAAAAATTTACTACTGTATTCTGGTTTTAGAAAGTCCACAAAAAATGTTATTTGTAAAAGTCCTCGCATTTTAAATCATGTTAATAAATATCTGAATCAGAATACAGTATTATTTATATAAAATATTTATATAATGATAATATATATATTTATAATGAAAATACATAACATACAATAAATAGATAAATAGTTATAAAATAAATAGTACGAAGAAAATACATAAATAAAAACAAGAAGAATGCTTTCCGAAATATCCATGCAGTGATAAAACTTTTCAATAAACTACATTCATTTTAATATCTACAAAAACACACAATTCCCATTAAACACGAAACGGCTGTAATGCAATAGTTCGAAATAAACATAGCAGTAAACAATAAGAAAGCATTCTCCATCTATGAAGAATATAAATATTTGTTAGTTATGTATACCTGAAGTATTTATTGTCGTCAGTCTCAAAACATCTGGTGTTAGAGCGGTTAGGAACCTACGCAGGAATAAGAAATTATACAATGACGTAAATCCTAACAAAACTGTGTTAATTTGTATAGTATCATCGATAAAAACATGCTTCGTTATAAAATTATGGATGTTAGGAAGCCCTAAAAGGGTTCTAAAAAAGGCCGTTGGTCCAAGCATTTAGCTAAATACAGCCGAAAACTCAAACGGTGTCGTGCGATTCAAAATTTCTTGGCTTATTAAAAGTTTCTCAAAACTTGGTCAAGAAAAATCGAAGCGTACGATCAGCGACCTTGTTTGTCCTTGACCACGACTAGACTAAGAGCGAAGTGCGGGCACTATTAGAGGTGACCTTGACGGAGGCATTGACAATGTGTGCCAAGAATCTGCTCGGACCAATGGCGTGGCTGAAAATTTTAATTACAAAGAAAGAACTTCAGTATCTAAAATATAATACGACACAACGTTAATACTACACTACTAAAATATATTTAACTACATATACATATATGTGTTTTAATTCTGAGGAAAGAACATAATATATGATTATATCGGATATTAAATATATTATAAAACATAAGATTATATTGAATGATAATATGGATATATAAGAAACATAACACAATGAACATACAACCAAAAGAAATAATGAAATAGTTTTGGTTATGCGTACATTATAGTAATTATCTATTAGCGGGGATAAAATTAAACATTCACAAATAAATACGACATTTGATGTACACTTACTTTTCTCTCTCTTCGAGTTCGACGGGGTTATTATCTATGATTATGTTAGTATTCCGTGTTTAGTGTTTAAGAGGGCGGCAACCACGAAAACAAATAAAAAAAAACAAATATCAGTAACATCAACAACAATCACACAGATATATAAAATCGTATTTAATTATTGTTATTTATTAAAACAATGAGTTATAGAAAAAAACAAACAACAATGATATAACAACAACAACAATTAATTGTAGTTAAATAGACTCGACCACAAAACGATTCTGTCAGTTCGAAATATTTTTGAAGAAAACTTGATTGGAATTTGAGAGACACTTCTTTCAATTATAATAATCAAATTAACAAATAAAATTCTTATTAGAAAGAAAAATGTATAAAACTATAAAATTAATTTAAAAGCTTTCAATCATTCGTTATATACGTATCAATCAATCGTTTTGTTTTCAGGTCAAGATAACTAAAGAAGCATTTACTATAAAGAAAGTGAACTCACATTTGGACTTGGCGCGCATCCTGCGACAGATGCATATGATGAGTACGCAGAGCACGACAGTCACCACGAGGACGGCAAGCGCGATACCACCGATCAACATCAATTTCTGTTGGTCACGCCACCATACTTTTGTACCTGATTGGAGACAAATAAGAATTTAAAATTGATTTATATGTGATGTTATGAATAAGTTATGTTAAAGGTGTAAATAGCCTAGAGAAAATCTCGGATTTGTAACTGATTTCTTGGGATATTGTCGTCTCACTCGTACTTCAAAATTAATGCTCAAAATAAGGACAAATTGAGAATACAGGTAATTCTTTGAAAAGAGATCAACTCCTGGTACTTTTTAAAATGGTAATATATCTGTAAAGGTTCAATGAGACTTTAAATAGCTCAACGGTATACGCGCTGACTAGCGATATGAATTTTAATCTTAATTCTTTATTTCATAGTTTTTAGCAACTAAGTTTTATTTGTAAGATAATTAAAGGGAATGTTTTGAAACGACATTTTTGTTGTTTGCTAGGTTTTGAAGATGAGGTTCAATTAAATAAATTCTAATATGTTTTCTTTCATTTTATTTATAATCATACTCACTGTAGCTTTCCAAGTTGGCTGCAGGACAAAAGTACTTATTAAAAAATCAGCTAACCACTTAATAACAATACTAGAATGGACCATAGAATTCATAGCAAAGTCGAAAACAACATTTTATTCAATATAGAAGCATTACGCTTACTTATTGATTGTCAAAAATCTACTACCAGTTCCGAAAGTAACACATCAGGTCTGAGAAGTAATGTATGAAGCTCTAGAAGTTGGATTGCTCTATTTGCAACAATAACTGTTGCTTACAATTAATACATTTAAATTTGAAACTATCAGGAAAAGAAACGAACGTTAATATTATAAATTCCTTTTTATTTCTTAAATAACATTAGATCCAAATTATATATTGCAAAATCAAAGCAACCTTGATTTAACGTCAGTCTCAAAATTTCAAAGCAGTCCTTACCCATGACGTCACGCTCACAAGGCCGGGACACGCCGACACTGTTGTTGGCCACGCACAGGTATGTCCGGTATACGGACACGCGCGTGCTCAGACGCAGGAAGCTCTGCGCGCCGCTCTGCCAGATCTTCTCATCAGATAGACTGTCGTTGTCGTTCTTCAACTTCCACGAGAACGACACCTACGAACCATATGAAGTCACGTACTTTATCACCTTATAAATTCACTCATTGTTTCTTTCAGAGCATGTTACACGATGCGATCCCAATAAATCTCGACAATTTTTCCAATGTTTTCCAAGTTAAGAACTACTCACGCACTCTAAACAGAACTATGCATTGCATCACTATGATTCTAATGTGAGTCGTGAGCAAGTCACTGTAAATATAGATGATGTAAATTTAGACAAGACACAACGACACATATCGCTTATGAAAGATTGATAATATAAAATGAGTTAATATTGTAATAGGACTGACAGATAAATGGGCCATATGTGTGAGTAATGTGATTATGAATACATGACAATGTCAATGCATAACCAACGACGGACTCTAAGACGTTACATCCCTCGTACTTGTAATTACATTGAGTAATATGATTGTTTTTCAAATCGAATCAAATCAAAGTATACTTTATTCTAGTAGGCCTTTGCGAGCACTTTTGAAGTAGTTTTAAAAGATTAAATTTAATTGAAAATTACCACCGAATTATATACCAAGATTAATTTAATAATATTACCAAGACTTAATTAAATCTCTTTTTCAACAGTTAAACTTTATTCTAGTAGGCCTTTGCGAGCACTTTTGAAGTAGTTTTAAAAGATTAAATTTAATTGAAAATTACCACCGAATTATATACCAAGATTAATTTAATAATATTACCAAGACTTAATTAAATCTCTTTTTCAACAGTTAAATTATATAATTAAATAGAATTCAATTATTATTTATCCTCATGGACATCAATGAATGCTGATTTTTTATAATCTATATAATATTGTATCTTATAATATATTTATTTGTTGAAACTACGTACAGACATTTTTAAAATATACAAAATAAAATAAAAAAAAAAACAAAATACACATTACAAATTTATAGCAAGAACACGCCGTCTAAAAGATTGTCCTGTGGCATTGTACCCAAAACGCTGGCACTATTGCTTCTCTGCACCGCTAGACTCAGCCTTTGGGCTAAATAAGCGCCAACTCTTGGATCACCCAGAAGTGTGAGCCAGTTTCTTAGAAATATCTTTTATGATTTTATTTTATCGGACGACCATGGACCCGATGTTTCAAACCCCAGCCCCGCAAATTTATATCCGTTGGATAAATGTGAATATTTGCGGCGCTTGAGTATTATAATTATATTTCAGATATTAATACAAACTTACCTCAGAAGGATTAGCGTGCGCCGTGCAGACTAACACTTGATCGCCCTCCATTTCTATTTGCTTTATTCCACATTCCGGTATAACTGAAACAAATTCGTTAGTTAAGCGATCCAAGACGCTTGGACATAGAGGTTGTATAATAGGAGCGTCTACCAAACATGATGTTTGCAGCAGTGAGTGTTTTTTTTTATAGAATAGGAAGGCGAACGGGCATAACGGCCACCTGATGGTAGATGTTCACCATCGCCCAAAGACATCACCGATGCGCCACCAACCTTGGGAATTAAGATGTTATGTCCCTTGTGCCTGTAATTACACTGGCTCACTCACCTTTCAAACCGGAACACAACATACCAAGTACTTCTGTTTTGCGGTAGAATATCTGATGAGTGGGTGGTACCTACCCAGACGAGCTTGCACAAAGCACTACCACCAGTAGTAGTAGTGTAGTGTAGTAGTAGTAGTGATTTATAAAGTAGCACTTTAAGGTAATTGAAGTACATGGAAAGTTTAAGTTCGAAACTTCATAAAGTCACACAGCAATACTCACACATGACGTCCAGCAGCACGGTGGTGTTGACGGCGCCGTGGCGGTTGTAAGCTTCGCACACGTAGCGGCCGGCGTGCGCGCGCGTGGCAGCGGGCAGCAGCAGCGTGTTGGCGGCCGACAGCGCCGCGCTCGCGTTGTGCGCGCGCGCCGCGCCCTTCGACGCGCGCTCGCGCCGCCACGAGTAGCTCGGCATCGGAAAGCCGCTGCAGTGCACGTTCAGCGTTTTATATCATACGTTTTTCCCTGCTTTGTTTACGTGTATTTTTGCTGAAGTACAAACACTATATCATAAACTATATTATGACAACGTTCCGTTATCCTCCGTCAAAGATGTACAAATAAACAAACGCATTTTGGTATTTATAATATTATTTAATGACGGTCGAGCGCAGGAACTATGGCTTTAGGTACAAATCGATCCATGAAAGTAAAACACTTCTAGTTAAATCCAAGCTGTTACGGCGTATTTCTTGACAAAAACTCTCAATAACTTTAATCAAACCGACTTAGGACAGTCCCATGAGTTGACAGGACAGGACAGAGTAGGACAGGCCTCTAGTACAATGCTTAAAATATGAACTTACTTGGCTGAGCAGACAACTTTCGCCGGTATTTCGTTTTCGATAACTGACACGACGCTCGGGGTGACCGTTATGTTCTCTGGCTCATCTGTGGTAAGATTTTTATGTTTAAAATGATCACGAAAGTAACTTGTGTTAAATTACTAACATAAATTCACTGAGATGAAAAATTGATATTCATTAAAAATATCGATCGAGAAATATATTAGAGGTTAGAATGAACAGAGCGAGTTGTTCAAATGTCAATACATCATTATATTTTATATTTAACTAGCTACATATCCCGGTTTTGTACGGATAGATAAGGAATATAATAGAAAAGGTATATATAAAACGTTTATGTAGAAAGAGAAACACAAAAAAAATAATTGTTTTTGTCGAGTCAGGGTCAAGCTTAGGCAGAATAAACCAAGTTTCACCACAATCGTATCAATCGGTTTAGGTACCCCATTGAGGATACAAATACAAACATTCCTTTTCGTAAATATATATTTTGTTTCTAAAAATTGTTAAAGTAATTTAAATAAAATAAAAGTTTTCAAACAGCCTGCAAGTATCGTAAAATGCTTAAAGCATTATGCCAATGACGCGACATCATCAGTTTATGAAACTTCCTGAATGTGACCTTAATCGGGTGTGAGGTGTGTTCCTCCAGTATGGCACGGTACTCACACTCGACGGCGAAGTTGGTGGTGCTGGTGACGGGCGGGCCGGCGTCGTTGCGCGATGAGCGGCATGCGTAGCGCGCGGAATCGCCGCGCGACAGCACGCCGCCCGACCATGCCGACATGTTCCAATGCTGAATGACGATTGCTTTATATACTATTTTTGATATATATTCTCATAGCAGTAAAAATGTAAACTACCGTAAAAAGCTATATGTACTTCTACCGTAAAAAGATACATATAGCTAACTGTGAGGCAAACCATTTCCATTTGCTTAATTTTTTTTTATAGTCCATATCTTATTCAGCAGCGAAGAAAACATCGTAAGGAAATCTGCATGTGTCTATCTTCACTGAAACTGAACCACATGTGTATCCACCATGCTGGTTGCATTGGCGCAGCGTGGTGTAAATAGCTCTTAACCTTCTCCTCAAAGGGAGAGGAGGCCTTAGCCCAGCAGTGGGACACTTACAGCCTGTTACTTTTTGTAACATTTATAACATTTATATGAGTTAAATAAAGTCCTCCTCTTATTTAGAAATTATTTGTGCTGAGAGAAATACACCTGATGGACAGCAGCTTGTTCCCAGGAAAGAAGGAGATTTATATCATATAATGTTTAATTGCACCGAGCTCGCTTAAAACTATACAATTTATTTCCTTTTAAAATTTCGGTTTTAAACATTATTTGATTTCCCATAAATTCATTTGTATATATAACAAACAATAGCTTCTGAAATGAAAAACTTTTGCAAACAATGACCTCGTTTCAAATAAATGTAACTTACCAAAGTAGATTCTGTTGCTTCAAAATCATTCCTATTTACTTGAGGTTCTATTTTCCTTTCGACGACGTAATATTTGTCCGTTTTATCTGGATCTATACGTTGACCATCTTTAAGCCATTCCACCGTACACAGAGGAGCACATTCCACTGTACATGATAGTGAAATATTCTGTAAGAGATTTTCGAATAGGTAAAAAATGACGAAGTAAGAAATAACTCAGTAAAATAAAAGAAACAAGCAATCAAGGTTACATTAATATCGCAAATATACATATTTAGGTTAAGTTTTTTTGTATACACTGAGTTTAATTTTAAATATGAGTATTTGGAATGATATAATTTATTGTAGCTAAATTGTTAATTTTTAATGGCAACATGAAATAACAACTATTAAATAACACTTACCTGAGATTTATACAAGGCACCGCTGTAATGATTCATCGCGTATTTGAAACTTGGTGGTGCTGAAACATAATTAATATGACACGTTTTTATTTTCGTTAATATTTAATTAAATTCATAGCTATCTAAGCTTAAGTATCATAGCAATTGATTCCAAAAAATAAAGCAGTCATAATTATGTTTAAGGTAAATTTCATTAATTCTTTTTCTGAAATTACATTACTTACCTAAGACATCAATATTGACTATTGCCTGCGGTCCGTCTCCGCCTGAGTTGATTCCTCGGCAGGAGAAGTTGGTGCGGTGGTCAAGAGTGACAGGATCGATGGTCCAGTTCTGAGACACGATGTCGCTGATAGCGCGACTGCCGCGGAGCCAGCGGAACCTGCTCGGATGAATCACACATACGTACTTATATTATTAACTAGTTTCCGTTCGCGGTTTCGCACGCGTGTGAGGAACCACGAACGTGTCCTTATTTGTAGCCCACACAACGTGTAAGCAAAATTCCATAATGATTGGTTGAATAGTTAAGACGGTAACAAGCAAATAAACAAAGCCACTTTGGCTATTTGCTAATATTTGAATTTGACGTCTGAGTTTACGCATTTTGCGGTTAGTTTATTATCATTAATATTATATTAAATCATAACAAATCATATATAAAAGTCATTATTTGTTTTTGTTCTTACTTTATTTTTTATTCATCTGAATTCAATTTCTTTTTGTCGTAAACATCGTTGTCTAGTTATAAAAATTTTGCTAATCCGCGTACTAAAATATCATAACATTCTACCATTTCATTACACTAGAGATCTCTCTTGGATATAGGATTTAAGAATTAAAATTAAGTAATACCTATGTGTTTCCGGCCGTCCCTTCTCTTGTATGCTGCAGCTGAGCACGAGGGACTTCCCCTTGATAACGCGCCATGGAGAGTAAGTCAGTTTTGCTGGTCCGGGTGGATCTGTGACAATTTTAGTGTCATTTTTGTTAATCCTTGGATAGTTGAACAGAAATATATCCCACAATAGATTAAATTGTCATATAAAATTAGCTAAGTATGATATATCACTTACAATTAACAACGAGCTCCGTCTTTTCACTCTCGTTTCCCCAACCAGCGTAGTTCTTTCCTTTGCACGAGTAGTTCCCGTGGAAACTCTTTGTGGTGTCCTGGAGTAGTAGCATTGACGGGTCTACTTCATTGCAAAGAGCGTCTGTAATGATAAAACAAACATTTTTAACAAGGATAAGTTTTTTTAAATTTCAGTAACCATTTTTTTTAATCTGTGAATCACTTAAATGTATTTTTAATTAAAATTCAATATAATAATAGTGTATACTTTCTGTTTTATATATTTAATGTTTGAATAAATAATAAATAACTAAAACATTTTGTTTCGAAAGTGCCTTGAACAATGTTCGCATATTCTACTTGTATTATTTAGCTTTAGTATGTTCGCAGTATTGTAGCATAAATAAACACAAAAAATTATTTTGGAGGATCAGTGTTTTAAAAAAAAATTATGAATTTTTTTGAAGTCAACCATGGATTGAGTGCAGAACTCTCAATAAGCTCATGATCAAAACAGGTACAATGTTTGTGAAAAAGGTACAATTGCGGTTAAAGCCCCATGTATGAAACAATTTGTCTCACCATCAGTTCCATTACACTCCGGCAGATGTTTCAGCACTTCGCCGTCCAGATACCAGATGACTTCATCCAGGATCGAAGGGTTTCCAGTCACAACTTCACAAGTGAGCGTCACGTTCTTGTGGTCCGTCTCCAAGATGGGGCTTGGTGAGCTCATGATAAGGCGGACTTGAGGTTTAACTGTTAAGGAATAGATTTTTAAAAATAACAGATTTTTAATAATTTTTGATAATAAATTAATGATAGATTTTTTCAAAAAAGTAACTTTGTTAGGTTACTTTTTTGAATAAATCTAAACATATAAAGCAAAATCTTATCTAAATACAAAATTTCAATCAAATCGTAGAGCTATTTCCGAGAAACACATGTACAAATATATTTACACACGAATTGTTCATTTAATATTATAAGATATAGTATGAGTAACACTCTTAAGCATAAAATCGGTTTTAAGTAACTGATGTTACTGCTTACGACCGAAAATACTTTTGTTGCAGTGAAGGCAGTAAGTATGAACACGTACATTCAACTTCAACATTCAACAGACACAGGACATTGCATCTTAGTTCCCAAGGTTGGTGGCGCATTGGCTATGTAAGTTATTGTTTATATCATTTTTACATCACCAATTTATCAACTCTATGGGCGTTGGTGATAACTGGCCAACTGATGACAATCAGGTGGCCCATATGCCCGCCTATTGTTGTGTTAAGGGTAAGTGGATTTAATACTTACATAGAACATTGACACTGATAGTTTCATTCGTCGTTCCATTCCCGACCGTATTTGCAAGCAATACGGTATAGTTTCCCATGTCATCACCACTGGCGTCGAGAATGATGAGCGAGTGCTGGTCGATGCTACCGCCTTGATAGTGCGAATTATTGACGTTCACCTTCTTCCCATCGCGGAACCTGAAAATTTAAATAGAAAATGTTTGAATTCAGAATTTAAATGAAAATGTTTTAGTTAGAAATAATATAAATATGGCTATATAACAGTCACAAAATGTTATCTTAAAAAATAATTCGCATTAATTTTTATAGTATAAATATATTTTGTCATTGTTATGAAACTGATAACTAGCTATACCCGCGGTTTCACCCGCGTATTATATAATTTATATTGAATTATATAATTTCATGCACCTATTAAATATAAAAAATGTCTTGTTTTGTAATTACTTATGATTAATTTATAAATGGAAACTGTTTTGGTTTAAGAATTGTTTTATATTTTTTATTTTATTGTAATTATTTCACTGTTTGTTTCCTGTACACTAAATAAATAAATAAATAAATAAATAAATAAATAAATAAATAACTTATAAAAATCCCTAACAGCAGACTTATAATATTTCAGTATATACAACATTTTTAGCTTTATTTTCGTAGGATAATTAGTATTTATTCAAGAAAATAAGTACGTATGTATGTATGAGTACTTTCAAATAAAATACTCAACTACCCGTTGTAATAATATGTCAAAACTATAAAAATTAATAAAAACTGTCTATGTGTATTTTAAGTTTTATCTCGATATCTTTCATAAGAATTAATATTTTATAAAAACGAATTTGCAAATATTGTATTAATCTTAGAACAAATTTGATTACCATACAAAAGGTTATAGTCAACCTTAGAAGATAGACATATATCTACGCATGGACGATTGACCGATCATTGTGTTGGGTTCTATTGCGTTGATAACGGCCCTCGGTAAACGTTTTACTGATATATCTTCAATGTACAGCCAACAAACACTTACAGATTTATTATATGTATAGACAGTAATAATTAATTTAATTTGAATATTTAACAATTTAATATTTTAAGTAAACTTATCAAGTTACGGTTTCGCAGTTTTATTGTAATTAGCTTTTATTATAAACAAAACAAAAAATTAAATGCCTATCTATGTAATTTAAATAAAAACTAAAAAACTTGTTGTAAGTGTGACGAACAACAAAAAAACCTTCCAATACCTATTAAATTACATGCAGGTATAGTGCGTCTTTAACAAATCGCTAGGTCCTTGAATATCGCAAAACAAGCACAACAATCAACGACGTCTGCCCTCACGCATAGCACCGCGCGGCGCGCGCTCACATTGTCATCGTCGTAACTTTTAAAATATTTGACCAAATGACATAGTGTAAAAGACAAAGTTTATCGACTTTAAATATCAGAAGTGATAAAAGTATTTGTTTCGATTAGAATTAATTTGTTAATACAAAATATGCATTTTGGAAACAAATATCAAATTTTATTGTATTTTCGATTCACTATTTTAGCGATAATGGCTTACACATAAAAGATAGATATATGCTGTCGCGGACTTTTTTTTAGAACAAATTCAGAGATACACTATACATTATATTCGTATAACTCTTACGGTTTTTGCAGCGCACGCCAGAATGGCTCGCTGATAGGAGATTTTTTTCCGACTTACGTGACACTTGTAATATTTTGGCCCATTTAATCAATAATAGTATAAATATAGCCTATATGTTATTCTGATGTATGAGCTACATTATTGTAAAGTTTCATTAAAATCCATTCAGTGGTTTTTGGGTGAAAGAGTAACAAATCCATACAAACTTTCGCGTTTATAATATGTAGAAGATAGAAGGTACGATTTAAAGTAATTAAGTACAAAATTGTTGATAATACGTTTTTTTTTACAATAGGTAGGCCGGACGTCAAATAGGCCACTTGATGGTAAGTGGTCACCAACGCCCCACCACCAGTAAAAATGGTGCTTTAGATATTATGTATGCATATTTTTTTAATATAGATAAATTAATATTTATTAATACCGTTTTAATATCGGTTTTAAATTTTAAGTTTTTCTCAAAACACGTAAATGCCCAAATAAAATGTAGCTCAAATCAAATCAAAAATAATTCTCATGTACTTCTGAATGGACAAGCTTTAAGCTCCAATTTCAGTCCATGTATGAGATTTGAAAATAGCAATTTGGATGAAAATGTTATTCGTTTTGTATTTTTAGTTGTGTAACGAAGACTATGGAAAATTCTATTTGTTTTATACAAAGTGATTTCTTTGTCCGCAATTTTTGAGGTCGAACGAAAAGCAATTTCATTAGGATTATTTGATTTCTACTTAAGATGTTTGTGGCGAGAAGTAATATTAGAAAAATTGAAACGGATCCAATGATTTGAAAATTCAATATCAAACAAAACTCTTTTATTCCTTTATTTAATATAGATGTATATATATATATATAAGTTTTAAATGGTGTACATCTAGCGAAGCACAGAATACGCTTTTGCACGATTTCTACGCGGCGCATACTTAGTTACACTATAGGCGCATGCTTGTGCACGCGGATATGAGCAAACTTGGACATGCGTTCAATTTATTTTTTTCTTTTGATATTCTTGGTTTGCAGATGAATATTACAAATGTACAAATGATTATTATATATGCTTGTAAATAATTTCGTCTAACCTGTAATCGCATAAGTACTTAATAAAATTTTCATACCATCCGATTTAACTCTTCAATATATATTGTACAACTTAAATATTTAAATCGTACTGATAATTACGCATGACTAGTAGCTGATTGTGTTCTACAAAGGCTTAATAGCTAATAAGCTTTTCCTTCGAGACAAACTAAAATAAGAAAGATTCCAATACGAAGTCTGCGAACGTATCAATTAACTTAGAAATGTCTGCATAGTGTGATAATAATAAAATTGTATAGTAAAATTATAAATTCCATTTTTTGCACTTTATTTTTATTTTATAATAATTTGGTTTTGTAACAACTTCAAGTAATTTTAAATATATAATACTCATTCAACACCGAATTTTATTTTGTTTAATTTATAACTACTTTTTTATTATTAATACATGGCTTAGGAGTTACTTGTGAATAACTATTGTTTAAAAATTTAACTTTAAACAAAATAGATATTTATTTATTATGAAGTCAAATAAAATAAGGAATATTAATAAAATAAACCAACAATAGGTTCCAATATAATATTAATATTAATATATAAATATTATTTAAATCAAATAACAAAAGAATCATTACGCAAAACATATATTACAACAAAAAATTACAAATCACATTAGAAAAAGATAGAGGGAAAAATTTATATTATATAAATAAATAATAAAATCAATATATAACAGTCCAATACAGAGTCGTATAGTACACGCAGATTTATCTTAGCTTCGATAAATTCTCTTCAGATGCAAACAACGAGATTAAAGCCATTTCCAACTTTCCGAGAATTAATTAACCTACACACCAATCGAGACGGATCACTGGATATAACACGATCATAATTGAAGATTAAATCGTTGTGATTAATTTATTTAACAATTTATTATATGTAACCATAAAGTAATTAGGAAAAAATATAGAAGGAAGGCAGATGTGACGTTGGTATTAATGGTCGTTGAAACAAATAAATGTGTAGGTAAAGATTCTAGTTGGTGATAGGTCTCTGTGCAAGGTATGTACTAGCCTCTGATCTAGTTCTGTTTTGGTACAAGGGACATAACATCTTACTTCCCAAGTTTGGTGGTGTATTGGTGATGGAATATTTGATGTTTTTTACGGCGCTAATATATATGGGCGGTCGTGACCACTTACCATCCGGTGGCCCAAAATTTTAAAGGACAACGAACAAAATTCTATACAAACATAATGTTACAAGTTATAGAAAATACTCTTTTTTTCTCTTTTTTTATTCTCATTGTATATTATTTAAGTTATCGTTATTATTCATCAAAAATCATTATCTTATCATCTTTATCTTATCATCATTAAAAAACAGTAGGAACAGGATTTATATAGATATTCGTTAATTAAATAAATATATTTTTGTTCCGTGTGCAAAATACTATCAGCGACGAAGTGTACACATCCACAAGGGAGAACACAGCGGCGGCGGAGTGGGAGCATGACAGCATACCTACCGGACCGTACCGGAGTCGGACCTACCCCCAATGTGCGCCAACTGATATTTCAAATCAAAAACACATCACACATACCACACAATCTAGGAAACTAAGAAAAAAGTGAACCTTAAAGATATTTCAGAGAATGTATTTCTATGAAAATATGTGGTCAGGTGTGTGTGTGTTTGTGTTTATCTACTGGAAACGTGTATGTAACCTTTGAGTTTGGATTCTTAGAACGAATATATTCTTACTTATTAGATTTTCCTTTAAGCACATACAAATTAATATTAAATACTTATTGGCTTCAAAGGATGATCATTAAGATTTTCTTAGAAAAAATTAATTAAGATAAGATTCATTAGTATCTTATTAAATAACAGGCTGATATATAATTATCTTACTTAGGGAATATGTTATAAACTTCAGACGATGAAGTTAGTTCCAAAAATTAGAACGTTGGTTCTGTATATATGTTTTTAATGAAATACTTCGAAGAGAAGATTCGAACTGACATTGACAGGTTTATAATACTAATGTACGTCACACAGTACAAAAAATTGTTTCTTCATTTATTAACACAGATATATTGCTCTGTTCTATATTCCGTACTATCTTTAAGTGGAAACTTTGTAGTTAAGTCTTAGAACTAATTGATTTATTTAATGTATGTGCCAAAGTACATAGCAGAATTGACTTGTAAACATGTGAGCTTTCAGTCTCAGCTGGCTCTAATCGTGTACCGATCTCACGAACACATTAACGAAATTACAATAACAGACCTTACGCTGATTTAGTTTGACGCTCGAAATCTTAGGCTTACTCGTCTGACGCTCGAAGTTAGCCCCTTCCGTGTACTGAGCGCTTATATGTTTACATACGTACATAATAATCGTTTTTCAGATTTTCAATTTATATCAATCGAATCAAAAATAGCACCCAGCAGTGACAGGAGGGCTGGTTCATTTTTCGTTCAGAAAATCGGAGTTGTGATTAAAAGGGCTAGGAATGGTGGCATTCTCGCCACAAATCTACGGGGTCACGATTTGTACAGTAGCTATTTTTTTTTGTATATATTTAAGGTTTTAATGTAAACCGATCCATATATATATATATATATATATATATATATATATATATATATATTATATATATATATATATATATTATACAGTTAATTATATATATATATATTTATATATATATATATATATAATTAAAAAAATCAAATCAAAATTAACTTATTCAACTAGGCTTTTGCATGTACTTTTAAATCAGTCAATACATTTTACTAACGGTTCGGTTAGATTATAACTAGAAGACCCGGCAAAAAACTAAGTAGCAGACAAGGATCGCTAAAACATATCTACGTAATACGTTCCAACCGAGCGAGTAATAAGATTCTTTATTCTTTATTTTAAGACGATTACTTGAAATTTATCTCCGACCGCTGAATTTAGCGCATGTATTTAATTTAATACGTTTGGAATCGCTTTGATGTTTTTATTACTTGCTTTTAGATTAGAATCGACTATTTATCCAACTCTGCAAAACCGAGAACGGTAATGTATTTAATCCTTTGTATTTTATCACAGTTGTATCATGGTTAGAATATCGACAATTGGCGTGTATAAATGCAGACTTAGGTCGAGTTAGGTTAGTTTTGTTTGTCAGAGCATCACGGTAGCATGCGAAAGCGATCCCGTAGCGCTCCTCGTTGAAACGGAAAAGGTACCGCTGGTTTTTTAGGAGGTATTCCGATGTTCGGGGTACACTCGGCATCTTGGACACCGGCGAGCCCCTAATAAGGTTTTTAGTAGTACCAATTTACAAAAACGTGAAATCCAAAAAACACAAGGGACATAACATCTTAATTCCCAAAGTTGATGGCGCTTTGAAAATATAAGGAATGGTTAATATTTCTTACGATGCAAATGATTATGGTTAGCGATGACAAATTACTACGAAACTATCTTAAGTCATTGCTAATTGTTCTTTTGCTTTATGTCATGATAGGGTTGCCAGTATATAAAAGTCTGTGTAGCCGCAGTGTGTTCCATAACTATACAGAAACTTACCATATAACTTCTCTCAGTGATGAGGGATTGCTCTCGTATTCGCTTTTAAGAAGAATCTTTTGTCCTTCAACTACTGTGATGTTGGATGGACCAACGTGGACAATCGGAGGATCTGAAATTGATATAGATGTAAAAGGTAAAGGAAGTTATGTGAGCATCAGAAATCATGGACACTTGACATTTAATAGCATAGCAAAAGAAAAGATCACTAATATGTAAGTGACATTCTGTACTCGTAAATGTGCCATTGCAGGGGAAATCCCTCAACTTGAGAAAAAGGTTTGGTGATAATTCTACCAAGTCCATAACAACTTGTCTTATTGCCTCTACTGGCGATCGGAATTACAAAATTGAATTTAATAGGGAAATGCTGCTAGCATTCCTTCCACCATCTTACGTTGTCATTATTTTTCGGTATTTGTATTTGAGACGATAATATAAAAAAAAATTATGTATAAAAAGTATGAACAGCTCAAGATACAACTTACACCAAATCTCCAATTCAAGAGTTGCATGTATCGGATGATCTTTCGTCTCCAGCATGACGTCATTCACCGCCTTGCAGATAAATTTTCTTCCGTTTTCATAACGCGTCGCCTCGAATGTGAGGTTCGATTGTGTTTCAAATGTTTTGTCGCTCTGAAAATTAACAACTATATACAATAATAATAAGGTAAACAAATAATTTCGGGATGGATTCGGACTGCCCAAGATCGGGATGGTTGGCGTTCTATGGGGGAGGCTTTCGTCCAGCAGTGGACGTGGACGTTGAAAAAAAAAACAAATAAAGTTAAGAATTCTTTTTTAATAGGCTATTATATTATATAAGACGTTCTAAATGAAACGTTAATAAATTTGCCTGTACTTAATAATATCGTCCTAATATTAATCTCTAGCTAACTGATACGATACGTCCACACATTGCGAGTTACTGCAGCGATTGCGTAGGACGACTCACACGCTAGATCACCGTGTAAACCAGGCATAACGTAAAATTTCAACTTTTCCATGGTCACACAGCAACACTAAAGAAAACAAATGAGCAACTAATATTCTAATAGAATACTCAACACACATCCTCTTCCAAACGAGGGTGACGCCGTGGGCGAAAACTAGTTATAATAATAATAATTCAACACAAACAAAAGCTATATTAAGTGGAAAGTGTTCCTTTTATAATGTTTTTGACGTACATCAAGAAATGTAACCGTTTCAAAGTTATTATTTAATGCGGCCTACAGTTTATACCGAGTTGTTGGTATAAAATTTTAATTGTGCACCCTTGAGGCTCTTAACAATTTCGAACTGTCAGTCTGTCTTTACGAAGTTTTGTTACGGACATAGAATTTATGGACGTGACAGGTCCAAAGATGATTGGATTTATATTGAAACATAAATGAAAATAGTTATTGTAATGTACATACTTAAAATTAAAATTGCCTTATATATTTACGAGGTGTTAAAGTAAATTTTAATCTTTCTGTCAATATGGAATTAAGAAGATTAAAATTTGAAATCACAAGACACAACATTGAATAATTAATATCCCTTAAACAACTTTTATCGCCGGCTCTACATAGTCTATGAAATTTAAATAGTTAATATTTCTTACAGCGCTAATGTCTATGGGTGGTGGTTATCACTTACCATCAGGGGAAACACCATCTATTTTATAGTGTGAAATGGAACTCAGTAGCAGCGTTTTGTAAAAAACTCAATCTTCAACTTCTCCTATCTCTAACTTCTCCTTTGCTCAATATACCATAAGAGGTATGGGCTCTGTTATATATAATAAGTAAAAATAGTAGCATCTGATAATAATGCTAATAGTGGATAGTTTCTACACAGATGCTTAGCCCTCCCACCAGTAGAAACTATTCTACTGGTGGGAGGGCTCGCCTAGGTAGGTGCCACCCACTTATCAAATATTCTACCGCAAGACAGCATTACTTGCTATTGTTGTTTTCCGGTTTGAAGGGTGAGTGAGCCAGTATAATTACCGGCACAAGGGATATAACATCTTAGTTCCTAAGGTTGGTGGCGCATTGGCAATGTAAGCGATGGTTAACATTTCTTATAATGCCAATGTCTACGGGTGTTGGTGACAACTTATCATCAGGTGGCTCATATGGTCGTCCGCCTTCCTATTCTATAAAAAACCGTTGTAGCACTAATTGGTGGTTCCAGGTTTCAAAATTCTACGTACCCGATTTTAATTTGTATAATGGAAACATTTCCAATTTAATAATGATTTAATTGAGATTAATCTCTTCCAGCGATAACACAGTAAACTTCAGAGAAAGTATTTGCATTTTAGATAGAAATTAATGAGTTATGTATAAACAATAAGACGTGGGCGTGTAATGTGTCTTTGTTGGTACTTTATTATTTTAATGTTCGCTCGTTTGTAGAAAGTTTAAAAGTGATAGATTGGGGGTAAATCTTTGAGTTTATATGATAATATCATTATTATTCAACTAGCTGCCCGTTTTGATTTCGTTTTGGTATTACTTTATATAATTATACAAAATAATCCCTTTTTTTTATCTAGTAATAAAACGAAATTATTTGAAAACTTATGTTTCCGGACAATGAAATTTATTTTGTAATAATCCTAACGATTTACGTAAAATTCGTTCTTAGTGAGCATCTACGTCGCTAAAGGAATAATATGCAAATTGTGTAGTCAATCGGATCTATAATATCGAAGATCGCGTGGTGACCCAGTCAGTCATTATATTTCGCTTATATATATATTTAGTGGTTGACTGCCTCGTTGGTCCAGTGGCTTGATGTAAGGACGCAGACCTGGAGTTAAATTCCCAGGTCGGGCCAATAAAAAGTAAATTGGATTTTTCTGTCAGAAAATTCTCAGTAGCAGCCCGGGGTCTGGAAGTTGGAAGTGTGTACACTCCCGTGCCTCGGAAAGCACGTAAAGTCGTTGATCCTGCGCCTGAACTCTTTCCGGTCTTGTCGGATTACCGTCTCATCGGATTATGAGAGTTAGGGAATAGAGAGGGCACCTATGTTTGCGCACACACTTGTACACTATAATATCTCCTGCGTAGTTGGCTAATCTCTTTTGAGATTGGCCGCCGTGGTCAAAATCGGTCTGGAGGACATTATTATAATATTATATTTAGTGTTGTAGTCGTGATATTTAATATCTGTAGTGTTTATTTAATGAATTGAAATGCACCCGGATTAAATTTTACCTTTGAATAACTAAAACAAAATGTGTGATTTGATTTTAATTTCAATGGTCATTGGTGGATAGTAGCTATGAAGCAACATGTCCAATGAGCGCTTAGTATTAGCTTAGGTTTGTCTGAAGTTGTGTAACAGCCTGTGAATGTCCCACTGCTGGACTAAGGACTCCTCTACCTTTTTGAGATTTGAAGGTTTGTAGCTTATTCCACCACTCAAAGCTCTTCTATCACTTATATAATCCTGTACAGTATACAGTAACAGCGTGTTAATGTCCTACTGCTGGGCTAAGGCCTCCTCTCCCTTTTGAGAAGGTTTCAAGCTTATTCCACCACGCTGCTTCAATGCGGAGCAGCGGAATTTCAGTGAAATTAGACACATACAGGTTTCCTCACGATGTTTTCCTTCACCGTCAAACACGAGATGAATTATGATTACAAATTAAGCACATGCAATATTCAATGGTGCTTGCCCGGGTTTGAATCCACGATCATCGGTTAAGATTCACGTGTTCTTACCACTAGGCCATCTCGCTTTCATCACAAAAATATTAAATACAAAAATATAAAGATATAATAATTTATTTTCATTGAATATAAATTTTCAAAGATCATTCAGATATAGTTTCCCATCGATAATTAGCGACATTTATTAAGTTTTTGTTAGATAATTTAAAATTATAATCACTTACCGATTCGAATTCCTTATTCTGATCAGGACATGAAACAAAGAAAACATAATGTTATTAACACATAATTTAATATTACTAAATATATCTGTTTACAAAAAGCAATAATTGTGTAAACACAGTAACAGCCTGTGAATGTCCCACTGCTGGGCTAAGGCCTCCTTTCCCTTTTTTAGGAGAAGGTTTGGAGCTTATTTCACCACGCTGCTCTAATGCGGGTTGGTGGAATACACATGTATTATATTATACATATTGCAATACACATTGTGTATATATTATGAAGTAAATTAGTTATAAGAATATTTATATATACTTATGGTTATATATTAGTATTGTTGTTGGTACAATTTTAATACCGCCTTCAAGGATTTCTGTTTACCCTAAAGTCCGCCTCTTGTTCCAACCGCATATTGTGGTGATAAATAATAATAATATAATAATAATATCCGGAAACATTTTTCACACACGGCCATCTGATCCCAAATCAAGCTTGTACAAAGCTTGTGCTATGGAAACCAGACAACTGATATACTACATATACTACTTTTCTTTTGTAAATACATACTTATATAGATAATTACACCCAGACTCAGGACAAACAGACATGTTTATGCACACAAATGTCTGCCCTGGGTGGGAATCGAACCCACAACCTTCGGCGTGAAAGGCAAGTGTCTACCAACCACGCCAACCGGCTTGTCAATAATTGGCTTGTAAATAAAGTTCTTAAATAAAATAAAAAATAAATAAAGAGAGCCAGAAAATTACATCTGATCAATTGCCTTATATATAATCTTTAATTTATATAAAAGCATTAAATATATACAAATAAAAATAAGCTATTGTACAAACCTCGACCGAGTGGAATGGTGGCAAGAACGCTTGCAGCATTTCCCCTTTGAAACGTAATTACGATTTTGAATTGAGAAATAATTTTCATAAATAAGATTTATTAATTGACTACCCAGACCTTACATATGACAAAGGTTGTGGCATTCAAATATTATTGGGCTTTTTCCTATAAGAAATGTTCGATAGCAGGAGTCTGCCAGCGAGAAGGTAACATTTCTTCAGTGAATATAGATTTGTTGATTGACGTGAAAAACTAGACAATCCTTAATATATTTATTATATTATAGGTAGGTGGACGAGTAAATGGGCCACCTAATGGTAAGTGGTCACCAATGCCCATATGCATTGGCATTGTAAGAAATGTTAACCATCGCTTACATCGCCAATGCGCCACCAACCTTGGGAACTAAGATGTTATGTCCCTTGTACCTGTAATGATACTGGGTCACTGACCCTTCAAACCGAAACACAACAATACCAAGTACTGCTGTTTTGCGGTAGAATATCTGAAAGGGTGGTACCTACCCTGACGAGCTAGCACAAAGCCCTCCCACAAAACTACCAACCAAACCTAATAGCTTAAGTCTTTTAACGTTAATCTTTAGGTTTTTTTTTATATGAACAGTTCATCATTGTACATTTATGAACAGACAAAATATTTCATTGCAACTCTCTATTAAAATTATTAAATTGTGTAATTATCATCAGAGTGCATTGAATAATAGACTTGAGTGCGCAACATTCATTACCGAATCGCATTTCGGAAGTCGACGGGAATTCCCCGTTTCAAGGAATCCCGCAAAGGATTTAATTTAATACGTAAAGTTAATTGGCTTATGATCTTGAGTAAGATTATTAATTTACGATGGAATTCTCGAATTCACACTTAGTTTTTGCTTCGCTGAATTTAGTTATATATATTGTTATATGTTACAGTTTGGGGGGGGGCGGTGTTGATTAAATATGTTCTTCAGGTTTTGGGCGATGTTATCTTTGGATTGGTGAGATTGTTTAGTTAAATTTAAATTCTAATATATAATTTATATCTACATATATAATACATATAAAATTTGTTTTACTTTAATTTCATTTGCATCTATAAATACAAAAGAGATGGCAATGGTTAGAACATGTGGTTCTTAAACGATGATTGGGTTTAACTCACGCAAGCACCACTGTATTTTCGTGAGCTTGATTTTTCCTCCTTAATCAATTGAAAATCTTTGTATGTGTGCCGTCAGCACATCGCCTTTTTAGTTGTACTCCATATTTGAGCATAACGAAATCATAACAATTTCTTATTCGAATATTATTTATTTATTTAATACATCAAGCAGTCAGTACAGGGTACTTAAACAATTGTGACGTGTCGTTAATAAAAATATATTATTCCTTCGGTCTTTGAGTATTGGTTAGCCTCATACCTGGATCCGTCTCTCAACAATATACGCCTCAGTATCTCAAGATAGCCTACACGCTAAATATGCAACAACATGCATTTGTCAGCTTAGTAGAATTAGTTCTAAACTTTTTCTTAAAAGGAGGACGTTTTGCCTAGCAGTAGTTACTATACTTTTCTGCATGTATGGCAGTTGTGGGTCCCGCGTTGTCAAATTTCATGTGCAGTAAGAATAAATAACAACACATTCCAGTCAGTCAAACAGTTTATCGAAAATAAATCTTGGATCAGTCTCGACCTCCGAGGTGATGACAGTTGCATCAATAGATGTCTGTACATTTGTTTTAATAAAACTAGAGAACAACAATTATTGGAATACAGAACCTTAAATTTACCACCTGTTTGAGTTTCAAACAATTGTAATAAACACAGTATTCTTATTATAATCTAGATAAATGTTCACAGCATGAAAATATCCCTTACAGTATTTTGCATTGGGAATTTTTCAACGCTTTTAAGGAACTAATTGGTTGGAATTTCACTTTGGCCGAGTTTTTGTTGACTTTTTCTTATTGTATCCTATAGGGATGGACGATTGACGATACATTTTATCGATAGTTTTTATTGAGATTTATTACATAACATATATGTGGGCAATTCACATAAAACAATAAGCATTTTAAAACAATTTATAGTTTTAATTTTTTCAAATGCATTGATTTGTTTTGTTTTTATCATGATTACTTGTGATTTGCCTTCCTTCATAACATTTGATTATGAAATCAGGTTGTGTCAAAATATATACGTCTTAGAAAGAAATCTTGTATGTGTATGACCATGAAAGAGTTGCCCACATAATTATATCTAATAAAAATATTGAATCTAATTAATAACTTTAATTAATTATTCAGTAATATAAAGTGAACAATAATAGTAATAAATAAATATCACTCGAAGTGTACACAAATGAACTCTCATAGAGCAATTTGTGCGTATTTCAAACTAAAAAAGTGCTTATTCAGACGATTTTTGTTTAATAAATGATTAATTAAAGCTGGAAATACGCCCTGCTTAAAAGTTAACAACTATTAATTAACCTCATCAATTTTTCTTTAAAATATATTTTCTAACACAAATACATAGTCTTTCAATATATATGTTTTTTTGGTGTCTTCAAATCCAGAGAAAACAGGTTTCTTATAGGCAAGCGTGCTACATCTTAGACCGTGTCGATGCTTAACATCAGGCAAGTCAACGGTCAAACGCTGGCCTATTAATGGTAAAAAAAATATATATATATATATTTGGTTTAAAGAAATTTATTTCTCATTAAGACATTAGTAACTTTCGCCAACGATATGTTTACACGCTGTACATAGAAAATAAAAATATATATTCATTATATTATATTTATTATAATTAATTATATCATATTATATTATGACTTCGATTCTAAAAACTTGATATATAAATATTTTATCGATATATAGTATCGATACCGTAACATCTATATGCCTTAATCCGATTACGATAGTAGGCTGCATTTCAAGGTATTTTCAAGTCACAAATGTTTTGTATTTATATTGTATTTACTGTTTACAGTGTTTCGACATTTTCTTTGAAATTTTCGTTTTATCGTTAAAGTCGGTTTCTGTTTTTAACTTTATATTTTCCTCAGCAAGTTTATTACTAAATACTTTCATATATGTAGTTTGTAATTGTATGTTGTTTTAGAAAGTCATATGCCCTGGTGGTAGGGCTTTGTGCAAGCTCGTCTGGGTAGGTACCACCCACTCATCAGATATTCTACCGCAAAACAGCAATACTTGATATTGTTGTGTTCCGGTTTGAAGGGTGAGTGAGCCAGTGTAATTACAGGCACAAGGGACATAAAATCTTAGTTCCCAAGGTTGGTGGCGCATTGGCTATAAGCGATGGTTGACATTTCTTAGAATGCCAATGTCTAAGGGCGTTTGGTGACCACTTACCATCAGGTGGCCCATATGCTCGTCCACCTTCCTATTCTATAAAAAAAAAAAAAAAAAATGCGATATTGATTGCAATTATTATAATATTTAAAGGATATATGAGTCAAAATTGCGTATTATATTTTACAGTTGGTTTAAGCACTGTCTCACAAAAAGATGGCTTATATAGAAAAAAAAAAACTCAGAGTTAGTATTTGTTGATTTTCATGCAAGAAATTTGTATAAATATATTATTTTATTAGCATAACTTTGTAATTGAAATAGTAGATAAGACTGTTGAGTCTCTTGTCGGTTCTTATCTATATTCTGAACCGGTGGTAGCTTTACATTTAATACCACGATTCAAAATAGCTTGTGAAAGTTTACTTGAATTAATTATATTTCGTTTTATATTTTTTGATACTATACGCTCTTAAAGTCATACATATCACTTATCATAATTAAGAATTGCTGAATACCTCTTTGTTCAAAAATGAATTTTTATACAAACTTTCACCCCCTTTAGCTTTCACCTTAGGGGGTAAATTTTCAAAAATCCTTTTTAGTGCTATCCCACTGTTTAAAAGTTCAAAGTAAATTTTCCTAGTTCTAACTTCAGTAGTTTGGTTGAGCGTTGATATATCAGACAGTCAGATACATATATATATGTTAGAGATAGTGAATATAAGCGGGTATACGACGTCACTTATTTTATTAGAATAGCAACGCCACACAACGTGATTGACGTCTTATGGGTTACTAGTCGGTTGTCAGACGTCAATTTTGGAAAAATATAAGACGGGCACCAATTTTATTATACATCCGACTTATGGAAATATAAATATATAATGGTGTATCTGTCAGTGGTGCGTGTAATCGTTTGTCGAGCGACCCACTTGGTTTCTTGCTCTCAGGACAGCGCGAGCGCCAAACGTGCGCGCTGACTGATTTAATAAAATGACAATGGCGGCCATTTAGATGACAGTCCATTTGAATCCGCGACATATAAAATATCATGACACAAGCTATTTATAATGAAATAAAATGATGTTAAATCACGTTTCCGTACATTTAAGCTTTTAATTAAATGTCTCATTCATATACACATATAAAATTTAATATAATAGTGCTTCAAATAATTGTTGATTAAAACTGTTACTTTTTATGTATAATTAATTTGTAGAACACATTTATATATTCAACTTTGTATTTCAAATATGTTATATTCAATAGTGTTTACCATACGCGGTAATAAGTCGAGATGGCCCAGTGGTAAGAACGCGTGAATCTTAACCGATGAACGTGGGTTCAAACCCGGGCCAGCACCTCTGAATTTTCATGTGCTTAATTTCTGTAAAGTACATACCTAACACATGCCCCCCCCCCCTCCCTAACACGTGATCGAAACCACGGTCGAAAACTAGTACACCATGTTCTGCCAAGCCTTAAATTAAAATACGACTTAAGGTAACGTGGTGGCTTCAAACGTTCTTAAGAGTACATTTGGTCTTTCCGAGCTGTGGGACATTACAGCAGTGGGATTGTTACTCTTACTTATAGTTTGGGTTAACATTTAAAATAAACAAACGACTCCTTTTTTGTCATCTTTAGTTAATAATATAACAAACAATCTTTATCGTCTACAGTAATTAATAAAATACATCAATTATAATTTATCAAAGAAAATTGATAGCTTCGATGAAAGTTTTATGAAACAAAATTAATTTTTAACCCGAGTGATTAATGATGAGTGACGTGTTTTGCTAGATTTTCTAGACTAAAGCCTGGTTTAGACTGACCTAAATATTTAATATGGTTTAATTTTGTTTTGATGTACAAAGTCGCTTCAAAGAGATCCCTTTTACCGATTCTCTTTTGTTTGGTTTATTATTTTTTATTTTTGTTATAAACGTTTTGTTTTGTTGTGTTACTTTGTGAATTTAATTTTCACATTTATTTTTAGTTTATTTGTGATACACTTGTAATTGACATGAATTATTACATTATTAGATATTATATTATTGTTATATTATTTAATTTGTAAATGATTTGCTTGATAATTAGTGTTTTTACAAATAAAATAAAGTAAATATATTATTGCCATCCTGATACCAGAAGGCTAGTCTAAGTCCTAATATTGGATTGATTAAGGCTAAGCTTGTTACTATCACAATGCTGGACAAAGGCCACATTTTCTTAACAAAAAGGCTTGGAACGCATATCGCCACTTACGTCAAACATTAGATATACGTGACAAAATCATATCTAACATATGACGGGTATTTTAAAAGGTTTTTTTTTAATGAGCACTAGATGAATTATTACGTATCTGAACCATGACCTTCAATAACCAATTACAGTTAGTTTTAAACCAATTAAATGTCAACAATACATATATTGTCTTATAACAGTTTTATTAAAGCACATAACAGTTACATATACATATGTTATATGCTAACTTTTATAACTAACATTCCCCTTAGGGTAGAGTGGGGTAAATTAGCGCACGTCGATCAGTTCATCTCGAAGACGTCGGTGACAGAATGAAAAATTGCACAAACTTAATTCACCACCACGACATTCGATGTAGGGAAAATTGATGCGGCATTCATTATTGTTGATAAAAATTAACTTATCAAAATTGAAATAAATTTATAATAAGGTATATAAAAGCACTTTTCAATCGTCATAATTATTATAACCGGTTCGGAATGTAGATACCTAGAAAACCGGCAAGATTTATAGTAGTTACTCTTTTCCAACAATTTACTTGATATGTAATTTCATTTTTACATAAGAATTATTTACATTAAATATTATATTTAATTTTTATTTGCCTTAAATATATGCAATTAAAAATAGCTACTGTACAAAACATGGCCGCGTGGAAAGGTGGTGAAATGCTAGCAGCATTTCCCTTTTGAATCGCAATTTCGATCCTCTGTGCGAAAATGGAACAGCCCTCTTGTACCAGTATGCCTGTACTAATAAGACGAAGTGTTGTATTTTAATTAAAAAGCCGAGATGGCCTAGTGGTTAGAACGCGTGAATCGTAACCGATGATCGTGGGTTCCCCGTGGGTTTCCGTGTGGAAACCCGGGCAAGCACCACTGAATTTTCATGTGCTTAATTTGTGATTATAATTTATCTCGTGCTTGACGGCGAAGGAAAACATCGTGAGGAAACCTACATGTGTCTAATTTCATTGAAAATATGTCACATGTGAATTCTACCAAACCGCATTTTAGCAACGTGGTGGAATAAGCTCTAAACCTTCTCCTCAAAGAGAGAGGAGGCCTTAGCCCAGCAGTGGGACATTAACAGGCTTTTACTGTTGTATTTTAATTAATGTCTTTGCACTATTACTCCAAGGTCCAAGAGTTTCAACTGTAAACGGAACGAAAAAATAAATTGAAAAATCATTATTATTTTTTTCAAGTACAATTCGTAATGCAGTTTATATTCTTGCAACCATTCCACGCTGTAATAATTTGTACAGGTGTTATTGTTAAATCATCGTGTTATTTAAAAGATCATAGTATTAACTTTAAATAAAGCTTTTATTTTAAAACAATAAGCTTGAGCACGACATACCGATTTATAATTTACAAAGTAAAAAAATATTGTCCAGCATAATATTTATTTAACATGGAAATATGTATAATAAATGCATCGATGTTAAAATTTCATAACAAATAAAAGACAATACTTTTTTATTTTAATTGACAAAGAATGAAATTTATTATGTTTTATATTTTTATTATTCTCAATCAAAACCGAGAATGCGATGCTGATTGCGAGAATAACGAAAATGCAATTCCATTGTAATTTAAGACAAAATAAAAATATTCGACCATTCTGACATTTTTATTTTGGCTTGTCAAAACAGTCGGCGAACGCATTCGATAAAATTGATGATGTATTGAAAACGTTATAACTATATTAACAAATGAAAAGGTGATATTTTTTACTACCCAATTAAAAATTACTAATTTGAATTTTTGTTTCTCCGCGATGTTTGCCTTCGCCGCTGAGCATTACATGAATTAAGGACAAATTAAGCACATGGCACAATCCTGGGTTTGAACCTATAATACTTCTAACCATTAAGCCATCTCTCTCATATAAAATTCAACCTATATATTACATATTTTATATCGATATACATTAATATTATTCGTGACAGATTTACAAACATTCAGTATTAGCGTTTCCAGTAATATATATATAATATGTAGGAAAATTTAATTTCCTGTAGAAAGGGACGGTTAATTAAGACACCAGACATGTTAGATTAATGTTCTCATATTGAAAAGGATATACCGTTTGAATGTATGTGAATATTTACAAAGCGAGATATTAGCATTGACTTACGTCAGTATCTGATCGACTATATTTACGAGTGTCATGGATTGTCTAATAGAATATGATATATGACTTTACTTTTTAGACTGCCTCGTTGGTCTAGTGGCTACACAGACTCGGAGGTCCTGGGTTAAATTCTCAGTAGCAGCTAGGAGTCTGGAAGTTGGAAGTGTGTACTCTCCCGTGCTTTGAGCACGTAAAGCCGTTGGACCTGCGCCTGAACTCTTTCCGGTTGTGTCGGATTGCCGTCCCATCGGATTATGAGAGTTAGGGAATAGAGTGCCCCTGTGTTTGCCACACGCGCTTTTGTACTATAATATCTCCTGTGCAGTTGGCTTATTGATTGGGCGCCGTAGCCGAAAACGGTCTGGAGCCCATTATGGTATGCCTTAAAAAACATGACAGTTGGAATTATTTTTTTAATTTGGTTTTGGAACACCTTCCATTCACAGAGTGCAGCATTACCACAGCTTTTACCAGATTCGCAAATGAAATCGTTTAATGTGTTGAGTTTCATATATTATTATTTAATTGATAGAAAAGGATAACTGCTGAATTTCTTGCTAGAATCTACATCCCGAACCGACGGTAACTTTAAATTTAACTTGCAAATTGACTATTCAAAAGTGCTTATGAGAGACTATTCGATTAATGTGTATTTTTTTGTAATAAAACTTAGTCTGAGGTTGTTCAAATGAAGTCGTTATCTTTGAGTATCTGTAATAAAGTACGGTTAGTGGATCGTCTGCAACAAAAACTCGAATCGGGCAATTCCCAGATCTCAAAAAAAAACCGTTACATTTCTGGCGTAAGAGATATGAGGTAGCGATAAAATATGACTAGTATTTGCCCGCGACTTCGCTCATATATTTGGAGATGTTTATACATATGTATATTTTACTTTACTCTATTGTACACCACAAAGATTAAAAACAGGCAGTCATTAATAGGCAGGGACTGAGGAATGCCGACTCCAAGTAGTAATTCTATCGCTTTTTTATTATACAGCTTCAATGCTCAAATGCGAATGAATTGTGAATGATCTATATTAATAGTATGTGTACATTTTTTATTTTATTTTATTTAAATAACTTTATTGTACACACGCAACAAAAAAAACAAGTATAAATAAAAGAAAAAGAAAAACAATAGCTTAAGAATAGTCATGCTATATAATAATAATTATGGACTGTAAAATGACAGCATACAAGGGGCGGCCTTATCACTCAAGTAATCTCATAATATATCGTCGTCGTTTATCGCTAGATCCCATAACATGCGTCTGAACATTAAGTTGCGCAGCTTGAAGTAAATGAGAGAATGAGTAACGAGGCGCATTTGCAGAGATGCCCTCGATTAAAATAATCACAAAGAAGTTTATAAAGAAAACTATATGTTTTCTTTGTTACGCGCCTCTTTATCTTGGTCGGGTAATGTGTGTCATATTACTGGAAGCTCTCACATAAGACTCGAATGTATTATTTAAAGCTAGTTTTCGCCCGCGGTTTCGCTCGCATGTTGGTTGGGTTGGTGTTAGGTATATAAGAAGTAGCATATGTTCCTCCTTGGGGTTCAAGTTTGCTTCATTGCAAATTTTATCAAAGTGGTTTAGCCATGAAAGAGTAACGGACAGACATACTTGCTTTCGAATTTATAACATTAGTATAAATTTATATAGGGTCAAACGTGATAGTTTCAGAATGTAGATTCTACCGAGAAGAAGCGGCAAGAAACTCAATAGTTAATCTTTTTATTAATCATAAAATTACATGTAATAATCACATAATATAATAATAACATATAATAACATCTATAAAGCCTGTATACATCTCGAAGCTCTTCTATCACTTAGATAATCCTATACAGTAACAGTAACAGTGCGTTAATGACCCACTGCCGGGTTAAAGCCTCTTCTCCCTTTTGAGGAGAAGCTTTGGAGCTTATTCCACCACGCTGCTCCAATACGGGTTAGTATTTGAAATTAAAATTGTGCCATTTGTGTATTTTACACATGTGGCAGAATTTCAATGAAATTAGACATATGCAGGTTTCCTAACGATGTTATCCTTCACCGTCAAGCATGAGATGAATTATAAACTTAAATTAAGCACATAAAAATTCAGTGGTGCTTGCCCGGGTTTGAACCCACGCTCGTCGGTTAAGATTCACGCGTTCTAACCACTAGACCATCTCGGCCTTGTTGTACAGTATAATGAGCCTGAAATCACAGCTACGCATTCTATATAGTTAATATTAAATTATTTCTTAAATAACATATCTACTAAGTTTGTCAACATTCTACGAACCAGTGATAGCTTTTAATGAATTTTGCTTGTATATAAATTATACATGTTAATACACAAGAGCCGAAATGGCACAGTGGTTAGAACATGTTAATCTTTATGTTTACAATTTAGTGAAAGAAAACACCTTGAGGAAACCTGTGTGCCAAATGATATTCTACAGCAGCAGTAAGTACGTGAGTAAGTGAGTAAAGTACGTGAAAGTAGTTGATGTTTTACTATATTTGAAACACAGCCAGATATGTTCCCTGGGTGATTAAAACACCAGTACTTGGTATTGTTGTGTTCCAGTTTGAAGGGTGAGTGCCAGTGTAATTTTTTTTTTTTTTTTTTTTTTTTTTTTTTTTTTTTTTTTTTTTTTTTTTTTTTTTTTTTTTTTTTTTTTTTTTATAGAATAGGAAGGCGGACGAGCATATGGGCCACCTGATGGTAAGTGGTCACCAACGCTCTTAGACATTGGCATTGTAAGAAATGTCAACCATCGCTTACATATCCAATGCGCCACCAACCTTGGGAACTAAGATTTTATGTCCCTTGTGCCTGTAATTACACTGGCTCACTCACCCTTCAAACCGGAACACAACAATATCAAGTATTGCTGTTTTGCGGTAGAATATCTGATGAGTGGGTGGTACCTACCCAGACGAGCTTGCACAAAGCTCTACCACCAGTACAGGCACAAGGGACTTGTCATCCTAGTTCCCAAGGTTAGTGACGTATTGGCTATGTAAGGTGTGGTTAACATTTCTTACATTTCAATTCCAATGTCCGTCCGCCTACCGATTCTAAAAAAAAAAAAAAAGGTCATATCATCAATGATTCATTTAATACAAGTATTTTGAATAAGTTGATTCATTAGCAAAATTCTATTTGATAAAAGGACCAAAGCATTCTGTGTAATGAAATCCGTGTTTAAAGTCGACAGTGAAGAATGGCGGGTTCGGCTTTAAGGATATATTTTTAATTAAATTGTTTGCGCCTTCATTATGTACTAAGTCAATTTACGAAGATTAAACTTTTAGAAAAATCTTAATTGTTATTTATAGAAGTCAAAGTTAAATAATCCTTCATTGTTATTTATACCAACAATAGAGTTTAACTTTTGTAATATTATTTTATAAATTTTCAAGATTTGTTAAGATAAGAAGACATAACAAACAATAAAAAAATCGATATGACTTTCACATTTCAATAGATTTTCAATAAAAGTATTAGGTTGTTACATTAAATTAAATGTAAAGCTACCACTTAGAAATGTAGATTCTGCAGAGATGAACCGGCAAGAATTTCAGTAGTTACTTATTCCGATCAACTTACATCGGTTCATTAAGAACAATTCAATTATTATTACCAGAGACGAACTTGGCGTGGTTGGTAGATACTTGCTTTTCAGGACAGACATTTGTGTGCATGAACATGTTGTTTGTCCTGAGTCTGGGTGTAATTATCTATATAAGTATGTATTTATAAAAGAAAAGTAGTATATGTGGTATATCAGTTGTCTGGTTTCCATAGTACAAGCTCTGCTTAGTTTGGAATCAGATGGCCATGTGTGAATAATGTCCCAGGATATTATTATTATTTATCCTGTATGAAAAGCAACGAATACTCCACGCTTTTTTATCCTACTATAATATTAACGCATAAGTGGATGGACATTTGTTATTCTTTCATGCTAAATCTACTAAACAGATTTGGATGAAATTTGGAATATAGATATCTTATACTCTTTTTCCTTTCCATAAGGAAAGATGTATATTTTTTATTGTAAATTCTTGACCACTTTATCTGCATTAGAGTTAACTTATAAAATAAAAATTTAAATAAGTCTTTAAGGCTTAAGGTAGTTTTAAGGATGGTCTTATTATTCCTGTGACGTAATTGATTAAAGTCCGTTTAATCAATAGGCGAATCCAGATAAACAGCTTCCAAGTAAAAATTTAGTTCAGTGAGAAACGAAGTGTGACGTTTCATTTGTGGAAGTTATTGAATTTGACTTATTGGCGACGGCCGGTGGGGTTGGAGTAGAGAGAGGAATGGAGACGATTTTATTCTTTTTTATTTTATTATTTATAAATATATATTCAATTTGATTGTTATACTAGTTTTATTTTTCGAATAAAGAACATTTAATTCACATCCTGTTTTATTACAATAGTTAATTATTTCTTCGTTTATAATATACAGCATTATTTTTCGAACATGAACATTATTTTTACTTTTCGCTATTTATATAGATAGATATGTTCTATTTTTTCCTAAGCAGTTTAATGATTTGATCTGAAAATGATTACGAAAATCCTAATCGCTTCAAGATCGAATAAAATTAAAAAAAATATATAACATTAAAAAAAACGAACACGCAGTTCCTGTAGTCACGCCTTGTTTTGAAAAACAATAGAAAGTAGTTTCTGAATATGGAAATATTATTTTCAACTTAACATTTATACCTTTTACAAAGGAACCGAGGTATCTTAGTGGATATTATATAAATTATTATTACTTCGTGAATATTAACCGAAGATCGCGTATTCAATAGTGGTGATTATTCCTCTCATGCTCAAAGTTGAATGAATTTACTAGTTGTAGGGCTTTGTGCAAGACCATCTGAGTAGGTACCATCCGCTCATCAGATATTCCACCGCAAAACAGCAGTACTTGTTATCCTTTATTATGTTATATATATTGTTATAGTGTTCCGGTTTGAAGGGTAAGTGAGCCAGAGTAATTACAGGCACAAAGGACGTATCATCTTAGTTCCCAAGGTTGGTGGCGCATTGGCGATGTAAGCGATGGTTAATATTTCTTACAATGCCAATGTCTATAGGCCTTGGTGACCACTTACCATCAGCTGGCCCATAAGCTCGTCCGCCAACCTATACTATAAAAAAAAAGAAAACATCGTGAGGAAGCCTGCATGTGTTAGACGAAATTCTGCAACATTTAAACCCACCAAATCGTATTAGAGCTCCAAACCTTCAAGAGGACATTAGGCTTTTGCCCAGCACAGTGGGATATTTACTAGCTGTTACTTTAAAAGTAATAAAATTGTATACAAATAATTAGTGAAGAATACATCTCCATATATTCCTTGTTCCGTGTCGCCAGTTGCAGGTGGGCGTGCTTGGACCGCGTAATATTCGTTCCGGCCAAGCCATTTGGCTTTATATTAAGATATATAGCATTTTATATACAACTGGCTGTTAAAATTTTATTTCAAACCCGTTATTGTATTAAAGAAACGAAAGTTATAAATATTTTTGACTAGTTAATTACGATTTTCATTTTTAGTATTTGGTATTTCTAAACACTACTTTAATAATATTTATAGTACTTGCCCGAAGCCATCGGAAAATGGGTAAAGAAAATTCTGTTACCATAAATATATAATTTGTACAAATCCGTATGCTTTATTAACACAAAAAATCGGCTTTTTATAATATAAGGAGGCAGATAGACTACCTTATAAGAAGTGGTCACCACTCATAGACAGGGTGCCTTAAGCAATATTAAACCAACCTTGGAAACTAATATCTTGTTATGCCTAACGTTTCACTGACTCACCAAGCCTTTCAACGGGAACACAACAATAATGATTATTGCTATCCGGCGGTAGAATATCTCATGTGTGTGGTACCTACCAAGACGGGTACAAAACCCTACATAAAAACCGGCCACCAAATCACACGCACGTTAATTCGTAAATATATGTAACATATAGAAACTGAGTATGTTGAAATTATGACGAACCCTAAAATTTTATATTTCATAATGAAATAATTCAATTGCAAAATAAAGTATTAAAGTGCTTCATTAATTAATCAATCCAAATTAGATGACACGGTTCCGTGAGCTCGCGTATTCCACGAAGGGGCTAGCCGGACCCTAATTTAATTATTTCAAATGCGTTTGTCTTAATTTTAGAAAAGTTCCGCCATTTAAGATGTGATATTTACTCACTGACGGTTTAAAATTGCGTTTTTTATCTGAAATATTTATTAACGCGCTTGGGAGTAAGACCGTCTCGATGGCCGTCATGGAAAAAGGTATGGTGCTCTCTCAAGCCCTCAAGACTATATTCTATCTTGTATATGTGTGACTCATATACTATATACTTAGTTGCTTCTCCGTTTGTGTACTACATGTAGCAAAAATATATTTAGTAACGAGATTATTATTTATTGGACAGCATATTTGTTTCCTAGTATTCTTTTATTATTATTTCTTTCAGTTTACCCGCGCAAAATGTTCTATTTCATTTATCAGATTTAATAGTTGTTTTGTAGGAATATGATCGATATTTCAAAACTGTAACCGAGTTTTCACGTGCTTAATTTGGGTTTTAATTTCATCATCACACGCAGCGGGGAAAGAAAGTATCGTGAGATACGAATATATATTGTATGGATTAGATTTTGATACAATGGTACCATCGCCTACTGGAGTAGCGCGTTAAAACGAACTTCAAGCTTTCAACCAGGAAGTGAGAAGAGCCGTGAAAAATTGAACTATACTTTCCTTAGCATTAGTTGAGGGTTTTGTCCAGCAGTGGGACATTTAAAAGTCATAACTACAGAAGTATATAACGATTATTAGTTATATATTAGTTATATAGTTATAGTACTCATCAGATATTCTATCGCAAAATAGCAGTACTTGGTATTGTTGTGTTCCGGTTTGAAGGGTGAGTGAGCCAGTGTGATTACTGGCACAAGGGACGTAAAATCTTGGTTCCCATGGTTGGTGGCATTGGCGATGGACGCGGAACATTTCTTACAATGCCAATGTCTATGGGCGTTGGTGACCATTTACCACCAGGTGGCCCATATGCTCGTCCGCCTACCTATACTATAAAAAAACGTTTTACTATAATTAAATATTATAATTATATTAAAACGCGCGTTTAAAAAAGTTAGTGCGTTTAATCCAACGTACCTTGAAATGGTCGTCGATTTGTTCGAAACTTTACCCCGTTATTAATTAGTCAGTAATTAAACTTTTAATTGTTATTTTAAGACGACTTTAGTTGATTTTAAACAAAGTCCTTTATATTTTACATTTTGTTTAATCACGGAAACAATAAGGGCTCAGATATTTACGAGGTCAAATGCAAATAACAGTAAAGTCGTAAAAACATCTGAGCCCTTAAATGTGGTAATACTCGTCACATTGCTAATTTTCGAATTAAATAATAATTACTTTAATTAATTATAAAATATATTTAAAAATAAATATCCCGATGTGAAATATCGAAATTGATAGTTATTAAAATAATTTATAATTAAACAAAACAAATAAATAAAAATATAAAATAAATGAAACATAGTTTTGCTAATAAAATAAAATTCATATTTGAGTGTGTTACATACAATACACACTCAACAGCGATGTAACGAATGTATACGTCACGCACACACAAGGGAGTGGAGAGCGGCGGAAAGTAAACATAAAGATATAAAAAGCGTCGTGTCGTTTGCCGTCACGGCACGTATCGTTCATACAGGCAACGCGCGCCATTACATATTTCAGATCAAAACAATAAAATCAATAAGATTGCGATTTCAAAACATACCTCCACTTATCACATAATCGTTATACTATATAACAAAACGCGTCAAATTATGACCGAACATACATAAGCAATATATGTAGCTGAAGACATTTTTGAACGCTCTTTATTTACGCGAAGAAATCATCAGTATATATTATTAAACAAAACGTCAGTCTCGACGCGATGATCTCAAAAACTGCCGAACGGATTTTCATACGGTTTTCACCAATGGACGTAAATATTCATTAGGAAGGTTTAAGCGTATTATTCATTAAGGTTTTGTGTAAATTTCCTTATAATATATTTTTTTGTAAACTGCAATCAAATAATTATGATTTTTTGTTGAGTTATTGTGTAACTGTGTCACTCACTAATTGCACACATCACATAAGTAAAAATGAGATCGATTATAAAGTATTAAGATTAATTGTCAGATCTATTTTATTATTCTGTTATTTAAAATAAAGTAGGATTTAATTCGAAAATTTTAATTAAAAATTCAAGAGCCGTTGACACGATTTGTGTAAATTGGCTGATATATGACGATGATTGTTGAAGATGTCGGAAAAAATAATGCTGATTGGGAGCTTTATTGCCTTCGTAAGTCATTAGAGATCTGTTTTACGATAAAAACGTTTTATATAGTCCATTATTTTATCCGTGCGAAGCCGGGACGGGTGGCCAGTAGAATATAACGTTAAACAACGATATATAAAGGCGGCGCAGTAATGTTTAACGTGAGTGAAGCTAGTTACTTTTTTTATCCCGGAAATAAAGGTTCTATAATATTCTATGGGTTTGCCAGATTAGTTAGACGTTTATGGTTACTCCACTCATTTAGGCCTTAAGTTATAATATCTATAACTTTTCTCAATAAATTGGCCAACGCAAAAAATATTTTTGACATGGCTATTTCTGAGATAAGCGCGTCTGAGTCAAACACTCTAGCTTGTTAAGATGAATATAGCTGACAATTAACATTGAATTAACTTTTATTCGAGTATGTTTTTATTTATGGTCTACTGCTATTTGGCTTACTGACCTTGAAGCGGCGCTGGTTAGGGGGGCGAGTATAGAGACTAATTTGTGAAAAGGGGAGCTTATGTTTTGGGCTCAGTGATATGGTTCTCAAAGGGTGTCTTCTGCCAGAGATCGGTCCATTAGCACTGCTTATGATATCGCGGAGGGTTATGAAACCCGACATTCTCAATGTCTGAGACCTTCGTAGCTTAACGAGATCATATATATGCCATGATTTATATATCCTTAGCGTGATTCAGAACTTACCTGTATGTTACGGTTATCTGGAGTGAGCTTCTGGGTTCCGTTGAACCATTCGATGCTCGCAGCCGGACGTGCTCCCGACACCTTGCACATCAGAGTAAGTAGCGTACCCTGTGTTGCGTGGTCCTTTATTCCTGTTATGGCGATCTTGTTTGGTGGAACTGTTGAAAAAAGAAGGAATATTAGAATTGTATAATATCGATGACTGATTATGACTGGCCCGTTGTCAGTGACCTTCCGCTTCCGACTACCAAAGCGCCATAGGTACACAGTGGAAATTCCCCGCCTACGTACGAAGCGCTTTGAATCCACATTCATCATTCGCACTGCGAAACTATGGAATGCTTTGCCTGAGTCCGTATTTCCTGATAGGTACAATTTTGGTGTCTTCAAATCCAGAGTAAACAGATTTCTTATAGGCAAGTGTGGTACATCTTAGACCGTGTCGATGCTTAACATCAGGAAAGTCAACGGTTAAACGCTGGCCTATTAATAGTAAAAAAAAAGACTACCTTCGGCTCCGCGGGTACGATTGACGCCCTGAATGTGGGTGTATATGACGCAACATTCGCAACTGGCATTTGCCTCTCGGTGTTGCCATTTCTTAACAACGATTCCACCCAAGTATCGATTTGACATTTCGATCCATTTCGTAAACTAGCAACACTGAAGAAACTAATTTCTCTTATCACTAATAGATGGCGTTGCTAAGTCTGTGCCATACATATATATAACACAGGTTTTAAGTTGCCTACCATAATTATATCTCTGTATTGTGTTAAAATTACTCGTTGAATTTTAATTAATAAGTTTTATCTTGAGTTAAAGTTTTGCGTGTGACTGTAATGGGGGGTGAAACAGTTGAGAACCGTATATTATACAATTAAATATTTATCTTAAATGGAAATCAACGAACACTTCACGCTTATTTATTACTAAAATAATTACTTACTGAGTAATATGCCTTATTAATTAATTGGGTAACATTAGAAATTTATTACTTTTTTTATATAAAAAAGGTAAGTAAGGTAAGAAACGGGCATTTGGGCCAACTAATAGTCACCGTCGCTCATAAACAATGGCGATGTAAGACATATTAAACATCCCTTACATCGTCAATTCACAAATGGCGTGGTTGGTGGATGCTTGTCTTTGTTGAAGGTTGTGGGTTCGATTCCCACCCAGGACAGATATTTGTGTGCATGAACATGTCTGTTTGTCCTGAGTCTGGGTGTAATTATCTATATAAGTATGTATTTACAAAAGAAAAATAGTATATGTAGTATATCAGTTGTCTGGTTTCCATAGTACAAGCTCTGTACAAGCTTAATTTGGGATCAGACGGCCGTGTGTGAGAAGTGTCCCAGGATATTACAAATGATAAATGATAAAAAGAAATTAAGATTACGTACAGAATAATCATAGCAACTAAATACAATTAGAATTGAAACATATTTCGAAAACGTAATCGAATTCAGGTTTAAGTACCGTCCCCATTTCCAGAGCCATCTTATATCAGACAAATTACAAAACAGCTTAGACAAACAGTAAATAGCAAAGTTTGCCAAGAGGACATTAGTTGAGTTAAAGCGATTACTTGCGAACAAACATCGATATATCGACTGTTCTCGATTTATAACATGACCGCACTATTTATTTCGACAGAGTCGGATTGTGGTATTTATTTAATGCGACCTCAAATAATCTTATTACGAAAAATATTATCATTATTGCTCCATCTATAGGCAAGCAGTGTATAATTATATTTATACTTCATTGGGTATATAAAGCTTGGCCTTATTTACCCAAACGTTTTATTATATATGTTTTATTGTATTAGGTTTGAGGACGAACAATTGGGGCTGTTGGTCAGTTACCATCGCATATATTTAAATCTAATCTATCTATTTATCACCTCACTGGTTTTCCTGTTCAAATACAATTTTTTTAATCTATCCAATCATTTTACTTAACTGCTGTGTATAATGCTCTCTCGAAGGAACTCAATAGGAATCTCATTATACATATAAATATTAATAATAAAATAAATGAAAATCACTTCGAAATATTTATAAACTATTCGTAAGTGAAAGATTATTATATATTTTATTATATTATAATATTCGTTATATATAAAAATAAATATTTTCTTGTTTAAAGTGCCTTCGATATACTGTTTAATTATTACGCTTTAATATAATGTTTAATTACTTACTTACTTGTATAAAGTAACTACAACCCTGGTTTTGAGATATATGGGTGGGTCAAAACCCCTTACAGTGTAAGTAATGGGCCAATCATCACATTCAATGGTTTTGAGATTGGTTCAATATACGAGTTAATAGCGATTGTACATTAAGTTACAAAATATTTTCTTGTTACACTAAAAGATTTTACAAACGGCAATCGAAGTAGTTTCGAACTTCTCTTTCGTCGAAATTATTAAATCGGCTTAATTAAAGTATATATTCATATTAATATAATATATTCGAAAGTCAATTTGTCGGTCTGTCTGTTGTAATCCAGTGATTGTTAAGTAAATTTTAACCGAAGATTGTAAGGTCTCACCAACAGGAAACATCAATGATTTTTTACGCGCATCTCTATTCATCAGAGTGTTAGTTCTTACGACGGGGCAGAGCGCAAATTTTATATGCTCCATTCATGTTACTTAAAATTCATCTCATGCTCGGCGGTTATAAAAAAAAATGCCAGGAAACCTACATGAAATTGCGCCACAATTCCTCAAAATAATTCTAGCATTATTAACAGAATACATGTTTTTGACGCTAAAAAAATAAGCTAGCTTTCACCATCCGAGGTGAGAAAAAGTGTTTCGAACCTTTAAACTTGGACCAGTGCCTGTTTCATAAGTATTAGACCCCAGGCGTTTCAAGGAGACCTAACGTAAATAATAGTCTAGGCGTGTCAATTACTTTTTGATTGCCTTTGATTTTTGATGCTGACGGAATATCGCCATATCTCGAAATATTTCCTATATAACATAAAGACAAATTAATAAATCTCTTATTATGATTTAATTCTTAGTCAACTTCCCTAACTACATCATCCTTCGTCAGTATAGAACCTACTTTTCCGGGATTTATATAATTTGTATTATTGACTTTCCTGCCGGTTCTTCTAGAAAGAGATGGAGATTCAATTTTAAGTCGGTGATTGCGTTACATTTAATACTAATAATTTAAGTGGAGATTAAAACTGCTTATATTAACCTTTTTGATTAAAGTTTTTTTTTATTTTGATAGGTAGGCATACTGGCAAATACGTTACTTGACGATAATTGGTCACCATAGCCTCATGAACTTTTATTTACAATTGTTTAAAGCAGGATCTTAGAAAATGTTCAAACATGACAAATTGCAAATTAAATAAAAAAGAAATCGGATAGTTGTACGTTTGTTTGTTCAAGGATATTATTAAACTAATGACTTCTTAGATTATTTATTATTGGTATATATATATTTTTATAGTATTGGTAGGCGGAATATTAAATGGGCCACCTGATGGCAACCGACGTGGTCACCGACGCCCATAGACATTGTCACCGTAACGAATATAAGCCATCGCTAATATCGTCAAGGAGCCACCAACTTTGGGAAGTAATCGTAAAATGTTATGTCACTTGTGTATATAGTTGTCTCATTCACCAGAATTGTTAAAAATACTAAATATTGCTGCTTCGCGGTACAATATGTGATGTGTTACTAGGCAGAGTTTGCACGAAGCCCTACCTAGTCATTAAGTCAATATTTTGAACAAATAATATTTTGCTTTTATTTAAACCAAAACTAAATCACTGGTACAAAGTCGTTCAATAATAAATGAATTAACTGTTACAAATATTCTTGTTAATTACATTTATTTGCTCAATAGAACGTTATCTCCAGCGAGTTATGGCGATGGAGATCGGGATAATGAAATTATTTTTCGATTACCCAAGAATATTGCTATTAATAAGAACTCCAAAGCAGATGGTGATATTACGCTTAACGAGACAAATATTAAGAATAAAAACGGAGAAATATGTTTTTTATCGTCGATATAATATCTTTGATTCGTTGTATTATTAATCGTAAAGACATGCGGTATGTTTTTACGATTATAATAAATTGCTTGCTTATTGGACTATGAGCTTTGGCCTTAATAAACTAGAATCGTTATCTTATATATAGCTATATGGGTATTTAAGTAGCCAATAGACTAGCCTGACTGCACTGTTTGTGTAACCTAATGCTCATATCAATTTATTGGTAACAACGAATCAAATTAATCAATTGATATGATTCTAGTGTCTGCTCGCAGCTACGCCCATGTGTCAGAGGGGAGGAGCTGATGCTGGGTATAAAAAGTAGCCTATGTCCTTCCTTGAAATTTGAGGTTGCTTCATACCGAATTTTGTCATAATCGGTACAGTGGTTTAGCTGTGAAAGCGTAACACACAGACAGATTTACTTTCGCATTTCTAATATTAGTATAAATTTTATTTTATTGAAATTGCTTAAATTGGGTTAACAGAACAGATGTCAACAGAAATTATCTTACTATAGTGATGCGAATATTATGAATATTTATTTATTTTCAGAATAAAACCTTCTCCTCAAAAAAGGAGAAAAGGCCTAAAAGGCCTAGCCCAGCAGTGGGAAATTCACAGGCTGTTACTGGTACTGGTATTTATTTTCAAAGATATGAAAAGGAATACCAATATAAGGCATTCTCTTCCAATCGACCTTAAGTTGAACAGGGAATATAGGTTGCAATCTTAATCAAAGATTGCGGTTCCAGCCCGCACACCAATTGTCGTATGATTAATATGTGTTTATCATTCGTACTTGGATATAAAGGAAAACTACAGCCATGTGATTGAACAACCCGCATTAGAGCATGGTGGGATCAACTCCAAACCTTCTCAAGGAGCAGAGCCATAGTCAGCCGACAACTAGAACACTTATATACTTTTTTTATGAAATTACTAATACTTCTCCAATTAAGCGTACATCTTGTGTTAGGACTGGGGACGACAATAACCTAATGGGTTAGAATTGAACCTGCTACTTTACATCGCAAGGCGACCCGTAAACCATTGCGCTATTGACGCTTTTAAAATCATGTACAAGCTGTCACAATATAAGCTGTAAAAAAAATCATAACTACTTGGAAAACTCTTAAATTAATTCCTCGATATAAATGTAAATATAGACTCCGAAGTGATCGTACAATTACTATCATATGCCACGTGTGACGTCATATGCCAAGAGAAATATTACTAATACGCCCCTGCAGTGTACATTTAGTGGCATTCGAAAGTATAGACCGTTCCCTATATTTTACATATAAGAGTACATTAAGCCATCACTTAGCTCACTCCGAGTACACTACCGAGCAATTTTCTGAGCCCACCCGATAAATTGCGAGACTGTATTGCTAATAAGTGGCAAGATAGTGTTAGCTAGTGATGTGCCTTCTACTATATTTTATATCGATAAATATAATACTTTTGTTACATAATTCGAGATATTCTTAGCTTTTTTTTTATTTTACAAAGACAAACATACAAAGTTCATATGTTTCAAGTTCACTTGCATTCTAAATAAATTTATCATAAATTAAAAATGGATTTTTGCATATAAATTAGTTTTGCAATAACATCAAATAGGTTTATTTTATTAGACATAAAACTATTTAAATTCAATTTATACAGTAAGCTCGTTGAACTTAAAATGGTGGAGATCGCCCGAGGGGCAGAAAAAGTTGTATAACGAAACATCACAGGTTGAAATTCGTGCAATAACCTCAACGCTGTTTAAGTAACTCCACTTTACATTTTCATTAATTATTTTATTTATATATATTTTAAAGTATACTGTTTTTATATGTTCTTTAAAGTATATTAGCGTATGTGCTTAAAATTGTCAAGGGTCACTGAATATCAGCGTTCGAACTTAAGTTTTTAAGTTGTCGAGATAAGTTGAGTGTCACGTCAACTGTGTGACGTCACACTATGTAGTTATAATTTAGATATTTTTTTTCTTTATAGTTTACTTGCTTTGCTTTTGTTAGCAGTGTATGTCTAACGGTTATTGTTATTATTGACGCCGTGATGGCACAGTAGTTAGAAGACGAGAATGTTAACTGGCTTTATTTTAAAATAAAATTGTATGATAACATCGTTAATATTCGAATTACATTTGTATTTATTTTTAAATAGAAGAGTTTAAGGACAAACACATGCCGCGATATAAACTGTTGTAGCAAATATTATATCCAATATAATAATTATTCATGGGCCAAGTATAAACAGCCCGTATTTCACTTTTTTTACCACTATCTATATTTAATAAAAATCGGACTTATACATCATGAGATTAGCGCCATCAAATAAAAACTTCAGTGTTAAACATTAGTTGTTTTTTTATGTAATAGGTTGGCGGACGAGCAAATGGGCCACCTGATGGTAAGTGATCACCAACGCTCATATACATTGTCATTGTAAGAAATTTTAACCATCGCCTACATCGCCAATGCGCCACTAATCTTGTGAATTAAGATGTTATGCCCCTTGTGCCCGTAATTACACTGGCTCACTCACCCTTTAAACCGGAACACCAAAACTGTTTTTGCGGTAGAATATCTGATGAATGGGTGGTACCTACCCAGACGAGCTTGCACTAAACCCTACCACCAGTAAAATGTAAATATACAATTGATTGCGTAAAGCTGACAATATTATTAACATAATTCAACGTCGAGCATTAATAATGATATTAAAATTAAATGCCTTGTACAAATTAATTACAAACAAATAATATTTAAATTACATTAAAATGCGGAAAATGTTTTAAGCATTAAAACTGTCAGTACAATACAAGTATAGCTGGATAGATATTTGAATCAAACAATTTCATCAAGTCCATTCCAAAATATATATTCATCAAATATCAAAATGTATTTATAAATGGCAAATAATGTATTATGTAAAACATTATCGCTTGAATGCTACGAGAATTTTTATGTAACATATATTTTCATTTTTTATTTCGAACGAAAAATAACCAACGTGTTATTAAAGGATAAATTAAGTATAATTAATATCGATGTGTTTCACATCACTAGCGCATCAGGGGTCGGAAATTTTACCACCTTGCAATATCGACAGGGTCGATAGGCGGGTCGGTTGGACGGTGTATAAAGTGAAGTGATAAATGAATTTGAGGAAGTGACTGCTCAAGTGTCACTTCTCGGGACATCTATATCGATGACGTAATAAATCACTGAAAAATTCGATTTTGTTTATTTCTTTTTACTTATAGAGACAAGAAGAGTAATCAACAAAATATCGTTTGACACAAGTACGATGATGTTATATTCTGTATCGAATTTAAAATTGTTGATTTTAATGTCCAAAAAACTTTTTGTGCACTTTTCTGACTGTCTGTCAGGCGAACGAAAAACGGACACGTGCTATCCGAGGCTCGATACTTTCGTCTGCTATTAAAAAATTCCTTGACGAAAATATCTCATCAATTTTGATTTGGCTAATCCGGAATTTTTATCTAACCTTATGATTGGCCTCATCTAGTCACCCAATCGTTACTGGTCACCAAATAGCTGTTCTTTAATCGGTATTATATACTAAATGTTATATATATAATATAGCTGAGATACAATATAGCTAAAATACAAAACTAAAAGCCGAGATGGCCCTGTGGTAAGAACGCGTGAATCTTAACCGATGATCGTGGGTTCAAACCCAGGCAAGCACCACTGAATTTTCATGTGCTTAATTTGTGATTATAATTCATCTCGTGCTTTACGGTGAAGTAAAACATCGTGAGGAAACCTGCATGTGTCTAATTTCACTGAAGTTCTGCCACATGTGAATTCTACCAACCTGTATTGGAGCAGCGTGGTGGAATAAGCTCCAAACCTTCTCCTCAAAAAGAGGAGAGGAGGCCTTTAGCCCAGCAGTGGGACATTCACAGGCTGTTACGGTAGATACAATGAGCTCGCATGATTTGTTCTTAATTGAATGTGAGATCGTATTGTATTCCTTTGAAGCGAGATAGCGTCATGTATATGACATAAGCCTCATAGATCTAGTGACTAGGTATAAAGCCTCAAATTTCGAGGTTATATGTTCAAGCCACAGGTCAGGCCAACAAAATATAAAGGCAACGTGTCTGGTAGAAATCTACCAAATGTGTACCTACCCTGTTAATGAGGGTTTCATTGGAGCAGCGTGGCGAAGAAACCGCCTCAAATGGCAAAGCTAACCTAGAACACCGGGACCGTTACAAACTTAATACTTTTTTCCAATATAATAGGTATATAAAATATACCTAACCAAAAATATACGCGTTCAAAGAGTATTAGCTAAAATCGCTACGAAACCGTTCTTATCTCTCGTGTCCGGGATAATTACGTCCATTAATTACTTGGTATCAAGCAATGTTCTTAATGAAAATTTATTTCTTCGCGAAATTAAAACGCGCAAAAACGTAAAATATTACTAGGCTCGGACGGATGAATTCGAGAGAGTTAAGTGAAAAGTTTTGAGATTATTTAAAAAGGGTGGAGAAGTTGGGATAATTTTTATTTATGCTTAAATTGTTTTTGTCATTTATAGGCGTTTTTTTGGGTAAGATCTTCAAGCAAGTTAGTTCATGGTTCTTATAATTAAATGAAATATCAAGACTTTTTTGGCAATTGGTGTATTGAAAGTCCAGCATAAACAACTGGAAATCCTGTAAATTATTGAGTTATTACAGAAATGGTGGTCCGACGAAATATGATAGAATCAAAGTGAGAGAATAGAACATGATTAGGTATTTAGAAATTCGATACAAAAAAACGATAAAGAAAAATCATTCATGATATTTAAATTTAGAATATCATGGTAGTGCCACTAGCAACAAAAAGATGTACCAAAAAATTTAATTCTAAATTGTTTTTAACACACATACTAACAGATGATTGTAAGGAAAGCTCGTAAAACACAATCTATCTCTAATCTAAGTTTCATCAAAATCAGTTAAAATAGAGATAAAAAAAATATTTAAAACAAAATATCTAACTAATAGGTATCATTTAATGTATGTTGTTTAAAAATATTTTATATACCCGTAAATCACTTACTTGTTGTTCATTGTTTCAATATAATTAGAGTTACATAAACTTTGTTAAACTGTTTACTTTGAACATTTATTTCAAGGTTTAATTTCTTTACATATTATTTTGTCCTTTTGAGTAAATTAGAAAAGTTTTTTTACAATAAAGGTTATACGTGAATTTAAGTTATCACAAAACCAGCCTAGTTCTGTCTTATCGCAAGTATTTTTAGGATGACTTAATAATATTATGATACATTAATTAACGCGCCATGAAATTTCTTAGGTCGCGTTCAGCGATAATTATTGAACTCCGAACAAATGGTTATTACGTATAACATTAATTTAATTATTCAGTGCAGCAGTGCTGTTCTGAACTCACTACAATATTCACCCATGAAACGATGACAACTGACTTATTGTAATATACTATTTTGATGCGTGTATTCTTGAAATGTTATAATTATTATTGTCAACATCGCATATCACTTTCAGACATTTTACGACCATTTTCTGCGATGACTTTCGAGTTTGTTTTTACAGAATAACTCTATATACTATATTTCTTACTATAGGAAGGCAGATAATAAAATTAAAAAATATAACTTACCTTTGACATCAAGTTTCACTCTTCGCAATATTGGTGAGTCCAGCGCTGCAGAGGACACATTGCAAGTCAGCTGGCCTCCCAGTTCTGTGCGTGTGACAGTGAGAGGAAGAACGTGTTGCACTGATGACTGGTCGGTGATTGTTCGAGCTGTAAGAAGATTATTATATTAATTAATGTTATTATTATATCCATATATAAAGCTATAAAATATGCTATTCGTTTACAGAAAATATTTAAACCTTATATAATTTCTGCTTAAAAAATAAAACCGAACCCATTTTTTCACTCTTAGGGGCGATATTTATTTTTTCAAATTTATTTTGGACCAAACGGGAAAATAAGAAAAGAATCCCAAGTAAAAAAAGAGTTTTTCAAATCGGTTCGAAAAAAATACAACCTTCTACTTCTGTAGAAGTCGGTTAAAAATGTCTCGATAAAACCTGTTCATGTAAAAAAAAACTGTCATACATGATTTTGCACAGCTGTGTGACATATACGACCTGCTAGTAATCTAAGGTCCCTCAGGACGTTTTCTTTTAAAACCGAGTGAGAGCTTGGTGATAAACTTGGCGGTTGCCCTCAATGAGACCCATGATCTGTTAAGATATAGACGTGATCTCAACAATAGTTCAAAAGAAAATAATTTCTTAATAATAAACTACAAATATTATTAGCTTAATGTTAATATGAGATCTTGTTTTACCAAAATTGCATCATTTTTTGAGGCATTTATAATTTTTGAAACATTTTAGAATGAGGTAATAGTGATTTTCTGACTGTAAAAGTTTTGGCTCGCTTATCTTAGTTTATTTATTTATTTATTTATTTATTTAATCGATACACCACAGTATTTGAAATATGGCACTTAAAACAAGAATACGATAAAATGACAGATACAATTTCAAACACTTAATGGGTATATACAGCATTAATAGTTACGTTAGCCTCCAATAACAATTTTTTTAACAATACTCTATTTAATAAATACTACAGACTGCAATATAACACGCTTATTAATTATTTGACATTCAAACAATTAGCAAAAAAATAAAAAAAAATGAAGTAAAAAAAATAAAAATAACTAACAATAATTACAAACAATGATAATATAAGATTTTTAGAGATAATACCGTAATTTACAAAGTTCTAATATTAAGTAGAATATAACAAACAAAATACAACAGTAAAGATATCACAATCACAATAAAGCTCCCAGCGTTAATTTTTTGCGAAAAAGAGGTAGTGAGTCGTGAAAAATGTCAATGCCATCACTGTTGACTTTATTATATAAGTTTATGAGGTGGTTGAGTGGAGAGTATTTACCTATATTTGATTTGGAAATTCGAGAGGAGAAAATTTTTTTTAGAGGTTGTCTAGGTGCAGTACGTGGCACTGCTATGTTAATATTTTGTAGTAGATCTGTTGCATCCAAGTGGTTATTCAATAATTTATAGAGAGTAATTAGAGAGGCAATTTCGCGGCGTTTTTCTAGAGTGCACAGTCCAAAATATTTTAAACGTGATTCATAGTCGGCCTTATAAGGGCAACTGTTACTTCTACTAGCCAGTAATTTTGTAAATTTGTGTTGTATGCGTTCTAACCTTTCAATGTAAATCTTATAATGCGGATTCCATACTACAACCGCATATTCTAAAGCGCTACGTATAAACGAATTGTACAAAGTTATGATAGTTGCCGGTCTCTTAAAATCATTGCAGTTACGTCTGACAAAACCGAAGCTTTTCCAGGCCTTCGTGGCAATATGATTTATGTGAGTGTTAAATTTAAGTTTGGCGTCGATCATAACACCTAAATCACGAACAACCGAAACTTCCCCGAGCGGTTTGCCCTGTAAGCTATACTGATGTCTTATTATGTTTTTATTTCGCGTAAACTTAATAAACTGGCACTTATCGACATTTAGTTCCATTCCATTCAAATCACACCATTTTTGTATGGAGTTTAGATCGTCTTGGAGCAATTTGCAATCATTCATGGATGTTATAGAGCGGTAAATCTTTAAATCATCAGCAAAGATAGAACATTTGCTGTTCTTGATACAGTGTGCAATGTCATTGATAAAGATGATAAATAATATTGGGCCTAGGTGTGATCCCTGTGGAACACCAGAGGACGCAATAAACTCGTGAGATTTGTAACCACCGAGTGTAACTCTCTGTACTCGATCAGATAAGTACGATCGGAACCAAGATAGCAGGGGGTCATGAATGCCGTATAACCTAAGCTTGTAGATTAAGATTTTATGATTAACTTTGTCGAACGCGCTACTGAAGTCGGTATAGATCGAGTCAACCTGTTGTTTATTGTCTATGCACCCAGAAATGTAATGTATGTAAGTTGTGAGATTTGTAGTGGTTGACTTACGCTGGCAAAATCCATGCTGATCACTTGTAATCATGGTATTGATATATTGGGATAAAATTGGGGTAATTATACTTTCAAAGGTTTTGGATAATACGTTTAACATTGAAATCGGTCGGTAGTTTCTTACATCGCTCTTTGATTTCTTTTTATGAATTGGTCAAATATTAGCTTCCTTCCACTTCGTAGGAAAAGTTGAAGTCTGAAGAGATGTGTTATAAATAATTTTTAATGGGAGTGCGAGTAATTTACACGTTTTTCTGAAAAAAAGAGGAGGAATGCCATCAGGACCAGCTGACTTGCTTGGATTTATTGAACGTAATGCCTTCGATATAGTACGTTCATTTAGTGTGACGTGAGCGAGAGACATTTGAGAATAAAAGTCCGGACTTTCCTCTACGAATTCTACACAAGGCTGCAAAGAAGAATATGAGGACGCAAAGTTCTGTGCGAAAAGATTACAAATCGCTTGACCAGAATGGGCTGTGGTGTTACCTAGTGACATTTCAGATGGGACCTCGGATTTAGCTCCACGCCGTTTTTTAACAAAACGCCAAAATTTTAAGGGATCGCGAAAGATTGAATCCTCGACTCCGGAAATGTAACGGCTGTAACATAATTCAAGTAGATTCTCGACGCGCCTACGGCTTCTTGCTAACTCTAATATATCTCTAGGATTCTTATAACGTTTGCACAGTTTCCTAACTTTCTCCTTTTCGTTAATTAATTTTATCAGGGAAGATGTGAACCAGACAGGATATTTAAATGCTTTTGGCTTGATTTTTGGAACATGAGAATCAATTATAGCGTACAAGATATTATACAATTTTTCTACCATAGCATCGACATTCCCGCAACTCCCTAATTCGGAGTACCAATCAAACTCTCCTAAACATCTGTTTACCGCGTCGTAGTCTGCCTTTCTAAATAAATATGTAGCAAATATTTTATTGTATAAAAATTTATCGGCATTAATTCGCAAAGATATTTCTAGTGCTGGATGGTGAGGATCAACGTTACTTAATAATTCGCAAGCTTCAATTACTGTTAAATTGTTAAAATTATTCATGACCAAATCTAGTATACGTTGATTGTGATTCTTAATTTTGTTGCACTGTGTTAGTGAATTGAGTGACAAAAAATCGGCAAAAGGGAATCCCAAAATATTATCGGTATGGTCGGGTTTTAACAGATCCTCGATTTCGTCCAGCCGCCAATTTAAAAAACCCAAATTAAAATCCCCCAAAACTACAACTTTACCAGGGTTAGATTGCATTACAACACTTATATTGTCCAAAATGAGGTTTAAACTTTCCAACGAGACAGGCGGAGGAATATACACTGCACAAAATAAAATGTTCGTAGAAACTCCATTTTCGGATACTTTTACAGAAATCCATAGATCTTCACCGTTACTTTCCAAATGTTCAATTCGTCTAGATTCTATAGATTTAGATACTGCAATAAGTACTCCACCACCAGTCTTGCGTTGAGAGGAGGTTGACTGACGATCTCTTCTGTAGATGGTGTATTTATCCGTGAAAAATAGTTGCTTTGTTTAACTAATTCAATAAACGGCTGGTGTGTTTACAAATCGTTATCAAACCTCAAGTAAATTCATGAACCTGCATCAGGACTAGGCTTAGAAATAATCCAAGAAACCGCACTACTATTAGAAAATTCCGTCCGTCCGTTTGGGTAGGTACCATCCATCAGATATTTTACAGCCAAACAGTTCAATTGGCTATGCTATGTAAGGAATGCTTAATATTTCTTATGGCCCCAATGTCTATAGGCAGTGATGATGATGGCACCTGTTGGTGCCCATTTGGCAGTTTGTATTATGTAGACTACTGTAGAATATTACACGAAATCCTTTAAAATTTAATTTATTTACACAAACAATAAATATAAAGTCCCTTGCATTAAACATCGTTTTGTGATTTTCATATAATAAAGTGTATCCAACTTTTTGAATTTATTAGGTGGTCAATTACTTTTGCATTATTCGCGTGATATATCTAAGACAGTTTTGTTATGTGTAAATTAAATTGAAGTTAGGCGTAATATTTTGTCTCTTAGTATTTTGTGCTTACGAAATATTCTGGGCTTGGGTGCAAACCTAATGATTTGATTTTTATACATAGTTTCTATAGTTTAGAAATATTTATTTATTTAGGTGCACAAACAAAATATAATCATACATTAAAATAACGAATTTCTACAATTAAATAAATAATTTAATATTAGCTTCTTTGGTCTATTAACTTTTCAACTAGAGAACAATGAAAGTAGATTGATCCAATGAAACCGATATTTTTGATTAGAAATGATTAGTCTGGTCGGTACTCAGGTGCAGTTAGTAAGTTGGCAGTATGTAAATCAAAAACAATTTATACTTTTTATATAAGCTCTAATAAGTACTTTTGAATTGGCATGTTACAGATAAGTTATAGAGCTACTACCGGTTGGGAATATAGATTACACCGAGAAGAACTGAATACAAAAAAAAAAAAACTTGTATAATATTAGTATGAAGGCAACTAGTACACAACAAACCGGGTCAATGATGGAATGGTAATAAAAACCATAAGAAGACCAGAAGACAGCCAATAAATACAAGACAATAAAAAGAGTGCAGTTATTATATAGTTAATAATAATCATAGATAATATGATGACGTCATTAAGATGTTGAATGAAAATAAAAACGTGCAGATACATCACAAATAATATAAATGAAACAGTATTGAGATTTATTTAATGTAAAAGTTACATTGTCTGCCTGTTACGCTTTCACGGTTAAGCCGCTGAATCCATTTTGATGAAAGTTTGGTATGAAGCAAGTTTGAGCCCTAAGGCTAGGCATAAGCTACTTTGTACATAGCATACCATTAACACGCGAACGTAGTCGCGGGTAAAAACTAGCATATTATATATTAGTATGAAAACTGAGTTTGTCTCAAAGTCAAATAGGATAGAAAACATTCCACGAAACTCTTTGCTTTCCTCATTTCTATTTTGTTTTAGAATTTTTCAGATTTCTAGTCGGATTTTTGAACGACGCGTCAAGTATTATTGGATCGAGAGAAACACAAAATGTGGTCTTAGATTGGACGGTTTCATGCAGTGTTGTATTGAAACAAATTTTATTATAATATGATTATATAGATAATGAAAAAACTACACAGTAAAAAAAACAGTAACAGTAACAGCCTGTGAATGTCTCACTGCTGGGCTAAGGCCTCCTCTGCCTTTTTGAGGAGAAGGTTTGCTTCATCGTCAAACACGACATGAATTATAATCACAAATCAAGCACATGAAAATTCAGTGGTGCTTGCCCGGGTTTGAATCCACGATCATCGGTTAAGATTCTCGTGTTCTTACCACTAGGTCATTTCGGCTATAAAAGCTAAATGTGTTAAAAAGAGTTTAATGAGGTATTTATAAATTGTCACCTGGGAAAAAAAACCGTTTTACAGAACAGATGAACTTGAAAAGTTATCCACCAAGCTGTTCTACTTTTATTTAATCGTCTTCTGAAGAATTAAAAATTTAAATTATATATATAAATATTATGTATATTATTTAAATATACATATATAATGTCTAAAATAATATGTGTTATAATTAATGTAAATTAAAAAAATAATTTTTAAGCTTTTTAGATAACGATTGCCGAGAAAAAGGTTGTAACTCAAAAATCAAATCAAAATATACATTATTTAAGTAGGCTCTTACGAGCACTTTAGATTTTTCAAATGAGGCCAACCTTACGTATATCCTTCATAATAACATCATGACATATTATTACGTCAGCTATGCATCACTATTTCATCACCAAAAATAAACCTTGCGCTTATTGATGGTTGGTAGATGCTTGCCTTTCACGCCGAAGGTTGTGTGGATGTCATTATCTATATATTTATGTATTTACAAAAAAAAGTAGTATTTGTAGTATATCAGTTCTCTGGTTTCCATATTACAAGCTCTGATTAGTTTGGGATCAGATGGCGGTGTGTGGTTAGTGTCCCATATTATTATTAGTTTTATTTACATTCCAGTATGAAAAAAATAACCAAAAGATCACAATAAAATGACTCTATCACGCATAACACTGTCCATTTGAAAGAAAAGTCGAGGTCTAGCCCTCACCCGGACCGAATTTTCTTCATTCTTGAAGTGGTAAGTTTTGTGTGCATTATTGCGAGAAATCTGAGTTTTCACACTCGGAACGGGTTTAAATTCAATCATTTATTCAGAGATCTATAAAGTGCTCTTTAAAAGTTAGCAAACTCTTTCGAAGATTCGAAATATTCACGAAGAATTTCTATTTCGGTTTGAATTTTTACTGTATTATAGCGTTTAAAATTTTTTTTCGTGGAAACTCATTAAATGAATCGATTTGTCTGTAATGTTTTACGCAATTATATTTAATGTTCTTGTAATTTGTGGAGCTCGAATGTATAAATATATTAAAAACATATTTATGCTAATAATATAAGTGACGGTTGGAGTGGTGGATGTTTGTAACTAATTCACATAAACGACTGGAGAGATTTGGATGGAATTTGCCACTGCTGGGCTAAGGCCTCCTCTCCATTTTGAGAAGGTGTGGAGCTTATTCCACCACGCTGCTCCAATGCGGGTTGGATGAATTTCAATGAAATTAGACACATGTAGGTTTCCTCACGATGTTTTCCTTCACCGTCAAGCACAAGATGAATTATAAACACAAATTAAGCACATGAATATGCAGTGGTGCTTGCCCGGGTTTGAACCCACGATCATCGGTTAAGATTCACGCATTCTTACCACTGGGCCATCTCGGTACTTACTTATATACTTCATAAAAATAATAATGAACGTCAATTTTATTGGCACACTTAAATTTAATTCACATAATGTTCTCGGTTCGTTCGTGTTAATCGAAATGTGTGAATTACATGTTCATTAAATTGTAAAGTTTCTCATAGTATAGCTTACTTCTGTAGTGAGTTAGTTGTCGGTTAGACGAAAACAGCGTACTGAAGGAAGTGTAATAATAACCGTGAGCCCTCTACGACAACTTTGGACCAAGTTTCCGTCAACACGGCTAAAATCTCCACAACTTGGTGAGCTTTGAGTAACACACAAGTCATGAGCAACATATATTTTATGAATTCCATGGAAGTCTTTTTATATTCTTGGCACTCAAAAGCCTTGTCAGCTTGTTCGGGTGGTGGACAATCTACCGACACTGTCTTCGAATATATGCTTAAGCATAGGTACACATCAAAAATATTAAGTTTAAAAAAATGTCCGTATATATATATATATATATATATATATATATATATATATATATATATATATAATATTTGTCTATATATATGTTATTATAACATATACTAATTAAAAATTAATGTTGTAAATAAATAGCATATCAATCAATTAAATATCATAAAATAGAGAAATATGTATATTCAGCATGAAATTAATAACCAAAACACTGAATATTTTCAAGCTTTAGAGTGGACTGAAGTGCAAAACAGGATAGGAACGCGTTTGCGCGAGCCAGCGCTCTTTCGCGCGGTATGTGAGGAGTTGCATATTTGCGCAATTTAACTATAAAAAAATCCTATAATATATACAAAATACTCAAAAATAATTTTAGCATGGAATGTAAGAATTGCCGCTATTTCGTTTAACTTGTACCACATATCAACTCTTCTATTAGAAGCGGAATCTGACGACAAAGCATGCGGTCCAGAACTCAATTACGAGATGCATCTTCTCTTGTGAATCGCTAATATGAATACGTATCTATGTCCTTCGGATACACGTAATTATATGTTGCATGAATTACCCACAAAGAAGTGTAAATATATTAATTAAGAGAAGTTGTTATCTCTTAATTGCAATAAAGATTCACTTGTAGGGCTTTGTGCAAGCTTATCTGGTAGGTACCATCCACTCATCAGATATTCTACCACAAAATAGCAGAACTTGAAATTGTTGTGTTCCGGTCTGAAGGGTGAGAGCCAGAGTAATTACAGGCACAATGGATATAACATCTTAGTTCCCAAAGTTGGTAGCACATTGGCGATGTAAGCGATGGTTAACATTTCTTACAATGCCAATGTCTATGAGCGTTGGTGACCACTTACCATCAGGTGGTCCATGTGCTCTTCCTCTAATAAAAAATCTAATAAAAAAAGAGAAAACAAGAAGTAAACTTAACTAACGAAATAAGAAAAAAACTTAACAAAAGCAGACTTATCCCAATAAGAGATCTCTTCCAGACAACCTTTGAGGTAATGAGAGGTGAATAAATTAATACCAAATACAAAAAACAATATGTATAAAATTAAAAATTAAAAAATTGCAATCCAAAAATTTTGATTGTAATGCTGCCTGGAAATGAAAACATGCACGCACATAAAACTACCACACTAAAAACCGATAGGAATACAACACATCTGCGGAAAATACAAGACAACAAAATTATTAAAAAAAAGACAAGTAAAAGTAATGGAGTTAACCATGAAAATATTAGTAATGAATAAAATATAAATTTTAAGGCTACTTCTTTTATATCTAAGGAGTTCTTGGGATGTGGAAGGGGGACAGTGAGCGTTGGCGCTTCTTGGGACAGTTCTATGTCCTGATTACGATTTCCTAGGAACCAATTCTATTAATGAACAAAGATTACGATACGTTCCCGATTCAATTCCCATCCAACTTTGATTATTCTATATTTTTTCGAATCGGAAACGAACCCATATTATGTTACCATATACCGTTACATCAAAACCAAAATTAAATGTTAAATTTTAAGCCAATAATCAATAATTAAATTAAAGAATAGGAAAACGGATAAACGGTAACACTAACGGAATTACGATTCGATTGCGATAAAGTGACTGATTGTTAGAAGAATTGGCCCCAGATAATGACGATAATTGGGCCAGCTCTTATATGGTCTTGTTAAATTGATATCATTTAAGCATGCAATTACACTGGCTCACTCACCCTTCACACTGCAACAACCTTACTATATTTATTGTTTGTTATAATATTATTTTCTGTTGCCTATTTCTAACGACATAAGAATATCAGCTGCTTAATTGTTTTGTAACTTCTTTATGACCGTTTTCTAAACGTTCATGTATTTTTTTATTTAGAAATCTAGTTCTGTATGCAGAATAGTTCTATGCTCGTTAAGCTTTAGTACGCTATTGAAGCTATAATTAGGTGGAGCACAATGCATATTAAGAGATAGAAGTAATGCCGCGAGCTATTTCATTACGAATTTTAATTAATTTTAATTAAACTGAGAGCATTTGATTTCCCTTGTCGCCAGCTCAGGTTTGGCTTCAATGTTTTGTTTTGATAATAAGAAAATATTATTTTCTATGAGTTGCTATTATTAGTCCTTATCGGATCCAGAAATGATTAAGTTAGTTTATATATTGTCTGGTAAGGCTTTGAGCTTGCGTTAAATCATCAACATCAAATCTTTGTCGTCCACTGTTAGACATATATTACTTTAATTCAAAAAATTCCTTTTTTTAATAACAAACGTATAATGTCCATGTATTAACAAACTAACGATCACACGGGATCATATTGTCAGAACAAGGGTGTTTAATATTTTAGCTTAATCGTCTAGGAACTTATTTAAAATGTATGTGTCGGGTTGACCCACACTGGCTAACGGTTGAAGTTATATGAAAGGTTGTAAAGTACTGCTTAAATATTAATAATATATATGTATATATATTTCTTCCGATTAAGAAAATGGTTTTGTTATATTTTAATATAGATGTGTGTGTGTGTGTGTTGATTCTTTTTATTTTTGTGTTAAATGTATTCTTATATTTTTATCTACATTTGTTTAGTTTTGTCATTAGATTATTAATAATATCGTGTCTATACGCATACCCTGCGTATAGACACGATATTATTCACTTTATATAACACTCATAATCCGATGTGACAGTATCTGACACAACCGGAAAGGGTTCAGGCGCGGGACCAGCGACTTTACTTACTTCCAGATACCGATGCTAGTGAGATTTTGTCTATAATAAAACCCTAACAACATTTTATTGGCCTTATTGCTAGCCACTAGACCAATGAGGCAGTAAAATATCTATATATATATATATCGAAATACCACTCATCAAGAGATCTTCTAGACTATGCGCTTTTATTTATTGACTTCTCTTTCGCTTGATTTTATTGATTTGAAATTTGTCACAGTTATTACTGGTGGTAGGGCTTTGTGCAAGCTCGTCTGGGTAGGTACCACCCACTCATCAGATATTCTACCGCAAAACAGCAATACTTGATATTGTTGTGTTCCGGTTTGAAGGGTGAGTGAGCCAGTGTAATTACAGGCACAAGGAACATAAAATCTTAGTTCCCAAGGTTGGTGGCGCATTGGCTATAAGCGATGGTTGACATTTCTTACAATGCCAATGTCTAAGGGCGTTTGGTGACCACTTACCATCAGGTGGCCCATATACTCGTCCACCTTCCTATTATAAAAAAAAAAAAAATCCTACCCCGACGTGACCTTCATTTCGAAATTTTACGTAAATTCTATTATCTATCAGTGCGAAGCCGGGACGATTAGGTAGATATAAATATGATATAAGAAATTGAAATTCCCAACACTACCCAAAATAAACAATAGCAACTGTTTTAGACGGGCCGGTTGGCGTGGTTGGTAAAGACTTGCCTTTCACGCCGAAGGTTGTGGGTTTGATTCCCACCCAGGACAGACATTTGTGGGCATGAATATGTCTCTTTGTTCTGTCTGGCTGGGTGTAATTATCTATATATGTATGTATTTACAAAAGAAAAGTAGTATATGTAGTATATCAGTTGTCTGGTTTCCATAGTAAAACTTCTGTTTAGTTTGGAATCAGATGGCCGTGTGTGTATAATGTCCCAGAATATTTTTATATTATAATACTATAAATAATATTTGCATCTTTAAAATACATATATGTTAAATATTCATTAGTTATCGCCGTTAGCATTAAACTATCTTTTTACATTATACATGAGCTGAATGTGAGAGAATTTTAATTAAAATACGAAATCGCCAATGGCTTAGCATCTCCGCTCTTGTGATTTTATTCGTAGACATAAAATTCTAGAACAGATTGGGTGATTTTTAGTTGAGATATAATTCAGACTGTTGACTTGACAAGCGTGACTTAATTATGAATTATATTTAAATTGGTGGTAGGGTTTGCGCAAACCCGTCTTAGTATAAACACCTGGGTAGGTACCACTATTCGTCAGATATTCTACCGCAAAACAGCAATACTAATTGTTGTGTTTTGGTTTGAGGTATGAGTGAATCAGTGTAACAGGCACGAGGGATATAACATCGTAGTTATATATAAGCAATGGTTAATATTTCTTACAACGCTAATATCTATGGGCAGTGGTGGTGTAAATTTAATCCATCTGCCTATTCAATAAGACAAAATTTAAAAAAAAAAACGAAACTACTACCATTATTAAAAACAATCAAAGGTTAATCTTCAACGGCTACTTTAATAAAACATTTTTTTTTCAGCCTTTTGCCGTCCACTGCTGGACGAAAGCATAGAACGCCATAGAACGCCAACCATACCAATAAAACATTACACATTCTTAAAAATAAGCTACAACTAAAAGTGCTATAGTAACCAAGCGAATGATGGATGTTCTTGTTTATATTTGTATATATATACCAGGAAATGTTAGTTACTCGAACATTTATATGCAATATGGCTTATCTAGTGCTAAGTTTTTGATCTTAACCAATGCTTAAGATTAGTCGTGTGCGTTTATTTGGAGCGCTGACAATACTCGGCGCTGATTAAAACGTTACCGCTTTAAACTTCGGTTTCAGCATTTTGTTTAATACTAATAATTAAAATGTTGGCGTGTGTGTGTAACACTTTGTTTTTCTCTTGTATGTGTTTGTATAAAAACACCTCTTTAAAAAGGGATTGGAAACAGAAATTGTTGACATATTTCATCCTCAAAGGCGCCATATTTTGATAATTGCTAATAACATAACCTCAGTTACATAATAACCTTAAAATAAGTGTTAACATTATCAACCCGTAATGTCCGACTAGTGAGCAAAGTCTTTTAAAGTACGTGCTCTAATGCTGGTAGGTGGATAAGCGCGGCACATTTTCAACCAATACCTTCCTAACGAACCACGATGTTTTAATTTACCAACGAGTGCCAGATGCACTATAAACATTAGTTAAGCAATTAAGTGAGGTGATATCTGGGCTTGTCAGATTTTTTTTTGATATTTTTTGTTCAGATTTTTTTTAAGTCAATCGTAAAGGAAAGTTGCATATTTATATACGAACAACAATCGGTAAATTTATTAGAAACTGATCACGTAAATATTAATCTGTCAATATTTATAGACGCAATGAATGCATTCACGTCTTTTTTCACACTGTCCGTTGTCAATAGATACTTCAACATTTATCGGAACGACATGAAAAATTTGAATTTAAACTCGTTCAGAACGGTGTGTGAATGACACGACTGGCGCGGCTCTAAAAGTTTATTGTTTATTTTTGAATTAATTTTATATGACAATTGATTGACGTTTGTTGAAAACGAAATAAAAGTATTTTAATCGAAGTTAGACATGACAAGCAAATTAAATTAAATTTTAATTAGTTTTTAAGAGACAATTAAATACAAATACATTAGAAACAAAACGCAAAATAAATGCCTGAATGTGATGAGCTCTTCAAAAATATAATATTACTATAATCATGATGTACTGTTGCGATGGTCTAGTGGTTTATTAGACTGCAAGTCCTGAATTACTGGATTCAATACCAGGGTTGTGCCAATGAAAAGTTATTGAGTGTATTTCTTAGTCTGCTCCTGACATGGAAATTTTTCAATACTTCGATAAGCATGAAAAGCAGTCTTATCATATTGCCATCTCATTGGACTATGAGAGTTGTGGAAAAAAAACCACTGTGTTTGAGAACACAATTGTTCACTATATCCCGCGTAGTTGGCTGGTCTTCGTTGAGAACAGCCGCCGTTACTAAATTGTATGTAAGAATGTTGTTTGAAAGGTGCAGGTTCGATCCTGATCTCTAGGGCTATGGTCATCCCTACTACTAACACAAGTTGTACGCTTATTTGGAAGGGTATATAAAAATATTAGTAATTCCGTAAAACAGGCCTTACTATTATTATTTAACATAATTTTAACAAAGGAGAACCTAATGGTGCTTGCGCGGATATGAACCACTAATCTTGGGTGAAAATTTAATCTGATAATTGTATATGTAATGTATTGTAAATGTAATTGATAAAATCAAAATCAAAATAATTCACTTAATATTACATTATTAAGTATTAAACTTACTTATTGATAGAAACTACCACCGTTTCGGAAACACCCAGCCCTGAGAAGAAGCGGGGAAAAAACTCAGCGAGATTTTTTTTTTTATGTCGTATTATTTCATATTTCATAACATCCATAATTGTAAAGAGGCAAATATGCACTATCGTGCTGTCTCTTTCACACTTTTCCCGCCATATTTACATAACAGCTAGATAGGGGATAGTACAACCTTTATGCGAATGGTTTCGGGCTTAAAAGAATTCTGTACAAGCTATCATTCCATCGCGTTTTGCAAAGAAACGGCTTTTGGACGAGGCAAATTTAATACAGTAGAAGAGAATAGCTTATGTCCTTACTTGTGATTTAAGTTTGCTTCAATTCAAATGTTATCTTAATCGGCATAGTGATTTAGCCATGAAAGCGTGACATACAGACAGAGTTATTTTATCATTAACATTAGTATAGAAGTATAGATCAAGGTAGTCGAAAAAGAGATCGCATTAAACGCTTATATGTTATCGCTTATAAAAATCATGAAAAATATATCAAAGCAAAACACGTTACACGTTGTTTATATTTAGAACACTTGCCACGGTGGTAGTTGTATGTAAGAACTCACTTCATTATTCACTTGTAAACTGCTTCATTTCTTGTAAAGATAACTATTTACTACCCTATCCAGATAAGAGTAGTGACAGTTGGCAGTTGGAACCTGACGGATTCTTTTTTTTATATAGAGGCGGCCGAGCATATGGGCTACCTGATGGTAAGTGGTCATCAACGCCAATAGACTATAGAATGCCAATGTTAACCATCGCTTACATCACCAATGTGCCATCAACCTTGGGAACAAAGATGTTATATCCCTTGTGCCTGTAATTACACTGGCTCACTCACACTTAAAACCGGAACACAACAATACCAAGCACTGCTGTTTTGCGGTAGAATATCTGATGAGTGGGTGGTACCTAACCAGACGAGCTTGCGCAAAGCTCTACCACCAGTAAAACCGGATTCACGCCTGATAGTGTGTTGCCAGTTTACACGTAAGTGAAAGAATTCTTTCTGACAATATTTAAATGCTATATTATTGTATTATTTACTGTTGTGTATTTAGTTATTATATATTTGATCAATTAAAACTGTATTTTTTTGTGCTTTATACATTATTTATATTTTATAATATTTTATAGCAACATTAAAATTTTGTGACAAAGGGAAATAAACTGAAATAGTCGATTGAAATTAAATTTATTTTTCATTTAGAGCGATGAAATATGAAATTATTATTTATTTTAATTTAATCCATAGTAACTTATGTATGCACAGCTTGGGGTAAAAATCGTTCGTCATTTTACATGTTGGTTCCGTTCCAATGATTACCTGGTTGTACAACCAATATTGGCTCCAAACGAGTTATTTCGTTCATTCCTCAACGGTCAACAGAATAAATACGTAATTTTGAATATAAAGTGCTTGTTTTTGTAAACGTTTTTTACTATTAATTTATATTGATTTAATACATTTCATCTTCATGTTTTTCAAGGACGTATTTCAAAAAATCGGATTAAACTGCCACATTCAAATTTTCATGCTGTAGTTTTCAATAGACTCCCCATGTTTGAATTTCGTTACTTTTCATGGTTTGCCCTCAATTTTTTTTTGTCTTTTTTTCATTGAGTAAACTGCGCAGAAAATATTCGATCCAACAGCGACGAGTTTCCCTGATATTCGATATTGCAGTTCCAATAGATTTTTTTTTCTGGATTGTTCCATTCGGACGTTTTATTTAGATACGGGAGATGAGTTTAAAGATTTTCCTATTCCTGTTCGATATTCGAAATATTAGAATTGTGTTCTAGATTTGAATTTAGAATGTACGTTTCTGAGTATAAAGTCGCGTTCATACAAGATGAATTTTATCGATCAACTATTAACAATTTCCATTTATACGAAGTGTTTTTTAACCAACAAAGTATACTGGTCGACTAAAATAACCCTCCGTACCTATATAAGAGAATTATATTTTTTTTATCAAATCAAAAGTTTTTTTTTATTTAAGTAAAATTTATAAAGCGTTTTTGAATTGTAACTATTTTTACTCTAACGTGAAGCAACGGTATGAAACTCGCGTAGATGGTCTTTAAAATTAAATCAGATTTATAATGAGTTTTTATATCTACTGATAAAGATTTTTATAAATTATATTCTTTATAATTCGTGTCTTTATATTTTCTTATATAAGCAAAAAAATGTGTTACAAAGGTGTGTAAAATAAATCTTCAAATTCCAAAGAAGACCTAGTGACTGAGTTTCAACAACGACGATGGCTCTTTGGTGATAGAATGAGTGCTGGTGCAAGTTTAAACAGGCCTGTCCAAGGTGTAACCAGCATTTAGCAGCAGAATAAATAAAAAAGTAATTTTAATTATAAAAGTCTTCTTAAATCAACTTACATTCATTTCCACTTTTTATCGTAATATACATCAAAGCGATATAAATGTAATGATTATTCACAACTCTCTCAAAAACGAAACTTTCATCAAACGGCTTTGACGTTCAAAGTTTACAAAATCTGCATGTCAGATAACACCTCGTATAAATTTGGAAAGTTTTTAAACTGTTCTACTCTCTTCTGTTAAAGATTGTTCCAGAATAATTTGATTAGGACCGAGGGGCAGTTGACACGTGGTGGAACTGAAAATCGCAAATTCTAATCCAGGTCATTGACTTTTGACAATGAATAAGGAAGTGTGTTTTTTTTGTATTGAAAAAAGCTTTTATTGAGTTTTCACTCGCTTATGATGCCTTTTGATAAATGTCACATTTGGTGGAGTGAAATCCTACATTGCAATTTACTCTTTACTGTATTAAAATTAATGAGGCAGGCTGATAATATTTTGATCCATTGGCTCCTTCCAAGACTCAAACTCCGAGTCAAGAAAATAAAAATGGAGTTTTCGTTTCAATAAATTTTCAGAATAACTGCGGAGCCGTGATTATATTTTTACGATCCTCAGTGACAATTATAATATTTGTATAATAATATCCTCAAGCATAAAGTGATTGTTGTTTCAAATAACTTCAACTGCGTTAAATATGGATTAAAATGTATGTTGCAAATATAATTTGAGGACATAACTAAGTACATATCATTAACTAAATACGAACACGCTTTAATATAACGGCTGATATTTATCATAACTGTTCGATTTGGTTTGTAGAAAGACCATACGTCTTAAAGACTATTTTTAATACGAGTTTTATATCGGATTCTTAGTTCCTTAGGTTAATGTACAAACTCCAAATATATATATTTAGATATTTAAATTTTTGTACGGAAAAAAGTATGAGAATTGAAAAAACATAAGGTCTGATCAGGAAAGAGATAACCTCAAAATGCAACCTGCAAATCAAAAAAAAAAAAAACTATCAAGCATTAGGCGTGTGTTACACGTACAGAACGAAAATAGTTATCTAGCCACTGAAAAACACAAGAGAGAAATTGATGGTTACAAAAAATATATTGTATCCATGAAGTTGTAGCGATAAACTGCTGTAAGCCATCATCAACATTATCATAATATATATAGAGGTGATTTTTACCTAGCTTTTATCGTGAACAAAACGTTGTATATCATTATGACAGTGAAAGAATTCTCGCTTGGTAAACGCAGAGCGACCTGTCAATATCTTTGTTTAAAGCATAAATAAAATAACTCGTCGAAACAGCAGCGTAAAGTGAAAAATGTTTAAGGATTCAAGCACTTTATATCTCGTCGAGAACTCTGGCAATGCATGTCAAATACACGGAAAATCTCGGAAGAATTTCAAGATTCCGCCGGTAAAAGCGTGGTGGAGCTAAAAAGGGCAGTAATGGCTCAACGAGCTCTTGTTTGGCGTATGACGGGTGGGATGTTTTTATTATGGATGCGTTAGTACCAACAATTTGACGTTGACGATTTCGAAGATATTCCTTTGACGAGAAATTGGCACACTAATATCATGGAGATGTAAGTTCCGTACGTTTCTGAAAGTATTAATTGCAATGGATATAGAATGTCTATAATGATCGTTTTTAGTTTTAAGATACTCATACGCCATATAGTATATTTGTATTATGTTTTTGGACTAACTCGTAGATCTAATTACTAAATTATAGGGTAGCCGAGATGGCCCAGTGGTAAGAACGCGTGAATCTTAACCGATGATCGTGGGTTCAAACCCGGGCAAGCACCACTGAATTTTCATGTGCTTAATTTGTGATCAACATCGTGAGGAAACCTGCATGTGTCTAATTTCACTGAAAGTAAAAAGGGAGAAGAGGCCTTAGCCCAGCAGTGGGAAATTCACAGGCTGTTACTGGATACCAGGGTCTTAAATTCAAATCGTAAGTCAATATTTTCAATATAATATAAACGTGGTCACTCTTGCCATAGATGCTTTATTTAATTATCACTGAGATTGATAATTGCAATCAGAAGAAAGCAATACAAAGTTATGCTGGTTGAAGATAAATTAACAAGTGAAAACCTTGGTGTTGCTGCTCTGGTCTGAACGATATCTGTGCACTGGAATATATTCGCTAAATTCTATAGATACAATATTATCAAACAATATTATTTCGAACTGAGCAAAATGTTTGAAGATAAAAATCATATTAAATAAATGACATCTCATTCAACCAACGGACGGACCTTTATATATTCATAGAAGTAATTCGAGATATCGTAAGAATAAGTGGATCATTTGTATTACAAGCGGTTAGATATCAAAATTGCTTGGCTGATCCTTTGGGAGGTAAATGTGTTGCGAGAGAACTACTTTTCTAATTATGCCTTGATTTTCAGGTCAAATAATATTATTCGATAAAATAAAAAATATATTTCTTAAAAGAACTGCACCTAACGCTTCCTCGAGTCAGAAAGTGTATTCTACTTAGAAGAATCCGTAAGAAACTTTGTATTTACACTGAAAAACAATTTAATTTAGTGCTTACTTTTGTAAGTAGTCTATGCGTTTAAGTATCACTCAACAAAATGAGTTGAAACGTTAATCTGACATAGTATATTTAAGAAACATATAGTTCCTTGATTGTCGTATCGAATAATTGTTTACAAATAAATTTAAAAAGGCATTAGCAGCAAACCTGTGACAAAAGATTAAGTTATTATTATTATGTATTTTATATATCAAAAATGACACTCGTATACTTACTAGTTTAAGTTCGTGGCTGTGGAGAAATTATATGATTATCGGTTGAGTAGTTAGGACGTGAAAGTGTGACAATTAAACAAACTCACTTGCGGATTTATAGAAATAGAATTTGTCATTAGTCAGTGTGCGGTCATCTTATCCATCTGATTGGTTTCGGCCACACCAACCAATCTAAGACTCAATCGACGCTCAATTTAATAGTTCGATGTCTTTGACGTGCAGATTCTTGGAAAGGAGTACAATCCTAAATACGGTAAGGATCGATTTCGAGGCAAACGCGCTCCATCTTAGACTGTATCTCACTTTCATGTGTGATAACAGTCACAGTATACATTTAAAAAAAAACTTTCATTATGAATTCTTAAAAATATAACATAATATATATTGTATTGGTATCACCATATATAACTAACATTTTAATAAATCAAGATGAATATATATATTCATATTATATTTAATTTAAATGTTTATAAATATATTCTGTAACTAAAACTAGAATAAAAACAAAATACGCATTACTTAATAGAAAAAACACGCCGTCTAAAATATTTTTATGTAGCATAATTTGTATAATTTATATATTATTTCCATTTTTTATTTTACATTTATTTATTTATAATTTTTATATGTATTGTGTACAGATATTTTCATAAAATACAAAATTAAAATAAAAAGAACAAAATACACATTACAAATTTAAAGCAAAAACACGCCGTCTAAGAGATTGTCCTGTGGCATTGTACCCAAGACGCTGGCAATATTGCCTCTCTGCACGGCTAGACTCAGCCTTTGGGCTAAATAAGCGCCACAATAATGAATAATACATTTATTATATAATTGATAAAATGTTTAACGATTGACCAGCCGTTCTTCGATTATAATTATGTAAAATTAAATCCAAAAATCTAACTAAATTTACGTAAGTAAATATTACTAAAATTTCACGTTCAACAAAATGGATTGGATATTTTAAAATTCTGTGCTACTTTTAAGGTCTCTCTTGTACATTCTCACTTCAATTTCGTCTGACACGTTTTTAACAACATGTAATAAAGAACGAATTCCTCTTAACATACAAAGTAACCCACATCCGAAGCAAACCGAAGATCAGAAATGCATCGTGACGTGCTGCTGTACATCAAGCACGTTTGAGGAATACTAAACATGATTCAGGAATATTTCTCCAATATCAACGGGAAGTTTTAAAAGATTTCTCTACTTCACGCTATTAAAGTTAGACTTTTAAGGATTTTTTGTTAAAATTGCATAGCAATTTGTCACTAATTAAAATATTTGAACAAATTTAATATTCAAAATTAGACTTTTTAGTATATTAATGATAATATATTTGATTATTAGAAATGGGTTAAAATCTGCAAGTGATCAAAATATAAAATGAACTTTAGTATCGAAAACTATTTAGTATATAAATGATTTAAATTAATAATTGTTGTAGAATAAATAATTATTTAATTGTATTTTATTAACATATGTATATAATTTAACTTTCGGAAAATAATGATTTTCGACCAGTTTTCTAAGTACTTTTTTAACTTAAGTTACTTTTTTAATTGTAGTTAGAGCTTAATTAAATACACTTCTTTCGATTCTGAAATTTCCCAAGATTGTTTCAAAGCCAAGCCACAATCAGATCAAAATGAGTTTTTATTTACCATTTAGAGAAAACAATAAAATATTTTTTAAATACATCTTGCAATTACTAATTGTAACAAAATTTGTTTTATACGTTATGTAATTACATAATTTCACATGTGAATATCTTGATCGTTACCATAATGTTGAAGTCACGTTTTTAATATATTCGTTCGCTTCGTTTGACAAATTAGGACTCGTTAATTTTTTTTTGGATCGATGTTCCGATATCGAATGTCATTAGGTAAGGTTAATGGTACTTTTTACATCTGAAACACTTACAGTACAGTAATAGCTAATAAATGTTCAACGGGTACTCAAAGACGTTACTATCTTTTAAGAAGAATGCTTACTTGCAGATTTCATGGTAGTCGAACAATATATTTGAACTTAAAATGATTGTCAATAACTGAAGAGAAATATTTTTCAAATTCTCATCTGATCGATAAAATTACTTCTTTAAATAATTTTCTATTCAAGCTATTCAATATACACATTCCATTTTTAAATCTAATTATTTTTATAAATGAAACTCCTTCGTGAAGCAATTCAGGAGTGAATGAAACATCAAACGCAGGAATCGGAATTAGCGGTTTTGGTAGCGTTGACCTAATTTGCACTACGTGAGTTTTCAGTTTTAAAATTGGAATAGTTAGGAAAATTGCTAGTCTCGGTGGTAAAATGATCTTGAAGGTGTGTATGTGTGTATGTGTTTACACTACAATTTTTATATGTATTCTTCTCCAAGCCTGCCTCGTTTATCTAGTGACTCGATATACGTCTTGTGCAGTTAACTAATTTCTCTTGAGATTGGTCACCGCAGTTGAAATCGGTCAGGAGAACATCATCATCAGAACCAAGCGAACAGTTAAACAATATGAAGCATATCAATTTTTTCTCGGCTGTAAGGAAGTATATAAAATTTGATAATTAACAGTTTCTTGTTATTTTCATAAATGCCAGTCAAAATAAAAAATACACTTAAAAAACACACTGGCATCATCTTTTCAATTTCCATTCCATTTGAGATCGTTTGAGAAAACTTATTTTATAAGGTCTCGATGTCCTTGAAATATTTGCAAGGTCTCAATAGAATCAAAAGAAGTGAAACGAATTGAAAAAATACTAAATTATAAAAAATATAACTAAAAATCAATCCACATTCAAACTTCAGTAAATAAATAAAGCTTTAAACCCGTTCGAAATAAACAAACACTTTGTATTCACAGGCAGTGCGGATACAATAAATAGGAATCGAATCCGCGTCCCCGCGGTAAATACTTCGAGTTTCGTTTCACGCTCCAGTTCGGCGCAGCGTTGTTGTTTTAAATGTTAGCATTCATAATAAACATTTACGAAGGATTTAAAAAAATGGCTTCTTTGTCAAATACTTTTTAAACTGAAGATTTCTTTGCAGAATCGTGCTGCCTTTGTAAGTATGTTTTATTACAAGTCTTTTTTAAATAATCTTGTAACTAGATAAAGAATATTTACGGCCTTACCTATAATCGTTGCTTAGCTGCTGTTTCATTAAACATAGACTTCGCTCTTTGTGTCATTATTTATTTGACATTCGAAAGAAGGAGACAGAATTATTTAACAAACCAGTTTCTATAAATAAATATTTATTTCTAATTTATAAATTAATTCATAATTCTGTATAAATGTCTAGATAAGTTCCCATTGTGTGCAAAACTCCCACTAAATAGGCTAAACCAAATCAAATTCTCCATTGAATGGAGAATTAGCAGCGATTTGTAATTTATTGGCAGATAACTAGTCCGATTTAGGTCCTCAGTGGCCGAGTTAGATAATGGAATAGGTATGAAAACACATACATGGAACCAATTATATATCTGCTAATTTGCTTTGTGGTATTTGATTATTCGGTCGCCAAAAATTTATCGAAGGAATTATGAAGCTCTAGATAACACTAATTTTAATTATCATATACTGTATATAATAGAAATAAAAATAAAAATTAGTTTCTGTACAAATCGTGATCACGTAGAATGGAATACGCGTATAGTTTTATAATAAAAGTAATCACTAAATGTTATGTACTAATTAGGCTTTAATTTTTTTTATTATTGTTAGGCAAATGGGCCAACTGATGGTAGTTGGTCACCACAATGTATATCGCCATGCACCAAGCTTGGCTTTAGATACATTAACTCACTAACCCTTAAAACCGGAACACAGCAATACTAAGTATTGCTCCTTGGCGGTAGAATAAATTTAAATCAAAGTTACCTTGATATTTATTAATAACTCTTTTCTAATAACTTATTTATAGAAAAACAACAACAATATTTTATAGTCAGAAAACAGCCGCTTAAGCGTTCAGGTACAGTAAGTATAATAAATGCTTGAAAGGTCAGAATCGAATTAACGTAAATTAATTTTGTTCAGATGGAGGTTTAGTATGACGTCACGCACCATTTCCTTTGCTAATGTATGTGTTGGGATTTTGTTTATTTTATTAATTTGTTATTCGCTTAAAATGTAATTTCGTGACGTCACCTTAAATCTATGGGCAAGGTCGGACCTCTTGAAACCATTAACTCATTACCATCCGTAATTAAGATCAAAACAAATATTATACTTTGATTCTAAAGTAGCGAAATTTCTCGATTTTTAACGATACAATCGCCAATAGCGCAATGGTCGCCTATCGATGTAACAGTCGCAGGTTCAATCCTGATCCCTCGGACTGGTGTCGTCCTCACTTCTAACACAGGCTGTGCACTTAATTGGAGGGTCTAGAGAAATATTAGTTATTTCTTAATAAGGGACATTGTTACTCACAATTCTTTAAACTATAATAATTAATGTGATGTAAAAAAAGTATATTTATGTTGTTTTTATGTAAAAAGTAAGTGAATGAGTCTATGGGCATCAACGCCCAAAGACATTGACATTGTAAGAAATGTAAGCCATCGCTTACATCGCCAATGCGCCACCAACCATGGGAACTAAGATGTTATGTCCCCTAGTGCCTGCAATAACACTGGCTCACTCACCCTTCAAACCGGAACACAACAATACCAAGTACTGCTGTTTTGCGGTAGAATATCTGATGAGTGGGTGGTACCTACCCAGACGAGCTTGCACAAAGCCTACCACCAGTAAAAAATATTTATCTTTTTAGTTTTAAAGACAGCGTTAAAAATTTTGTTTTTGAGACTAAATTTAGAGAACACAATATACTTCGCATCTAACTCATAAAATATAGAGCTCTAAAAAGCGGGGTCATGTTCTGTGGAAACAAATACCATTTTAAAGTCATCTCTTATTATAGTAAACGTTTTATTTTACTTACCATCTAATTTTTCTTTCCCATTAAAGTACCACGTGATCTTCGGCTGGGGCTTGCCGCCCACCACCAAGCAAGTGATGTTGACTTTCGTCCTCTCCAAAAGTGGCCCAAAGACAGCTCCTTCAGATAAAACTAGTCCGTCCCCGGTTCTCACTTCCACTGATTTCGGTTTAACTGTGGACAAATAAAAAAATATATATTAAAAGTAATGAAAGTAATCATTACATAATGGTGATGATCTTCTTCACCGATATTTATATCATAACAGAAGGATAATTTCCATAAATTTGCCCTCTCATTCTTATATCGTCTCTATCGTAGTATGTCGATTATAGAAATATATAGTATAAGACAGTAAGTGTTATTAAAACTGGCCATATCGAATTATCAAAGAATACGCACAGCTTTGTGATTTTTATTACAGCTTCAAGTTATACAGCTTCTAAAAACATGGTTTTCAGATATTACTTTTATAACAGCCTTATGAATAAGTATTGTATGGTATCTTTTATGGATTTTTACTGGTGGTAGGGCTTTGTGCAAGCTCGTCTGGGTAGGTACCACCCACTCATCAGATATTCTACCGCAAAACAGCAATACTTGATATTGTTGTGTTCCGGTTTGAAGGGTGAGTGAGCCAGTGTAATTACAGGCACAAGGGACATAAAATCTTAGTTCCCAAGGTTGGTGGCGCATTGGATATGTAAGCGATGGTTGACATTTCTTACAATGCCAATGTCTAAGAGCGTTGGTGACCACTTACCATCAGGTGGCCCATATGCTCGTCCGCCTTCCTTTACTATAAAAAAAAAAAAAAAAAAATCTGTAGGATCACACCGATTGCTCAATATCAATAATAATTAGGTATTTGAAAAAAGAAGAGAAATGAATTTAAAATACTTATTACTATATAGTACTTTCTAAACGATTCTTCTTGAAAGATCTACATTTCGAACCTTTAGTAGGCTTATATTTAATTCAATACTGTAACATAAGAATTCAAAAGTATTTTTAGTTAGTATATAGTAACTTATATACTAATGCTTTTAATATGTTTTATATGACATCATAGATCTGGCTTATTTTAAACTACCTGTTTTATTTTAAAAATCTAAAATATAACGCATTAATTGCAAGTTATATGATTAAATGGAAACGAAGTGACTTAATATTTTCTCATTAGCAATTTATTAATTTATTTTTGAAACACCAAAAGCTCGCTAACGAGCTTAAAAGCTTTAAGTGTGCCTTGTCATTATTCTCCTCGTTTTGAAAAGTACACTCGCGTAGACAAAGTGCTTCATTTTGTTTTTATTCGCTTCAATGAAAGGTTATTTAGTCGGTTTACATAGTATTGTTTATTTAAGTAAACTTTTTATTTAACTGCCTCGTTGGTCTAGTGGCTTGATGTAAGGCCGCAGACCCGGAGGTCCTGGGTTCAATTCCCAGGTCGGGTCAATAAAAAGTTATTGGGTTTTTCTGTCTGAAAATCCTCGGTAACAGCCTGGGGTTTGGAAGTTGGAAGTGTGTACACTCCCGTGCATCGTAAAGCACTTAAAGTCGTTGGTCCTGCGCCTGAACTCTTTCAGGCCGCGTCAGATTGCCGTCCCATCGTATTATAAGAGTTAAGGAATAGAGAATGCACTTGTGTTTGCACACACACTTGTGCACTATAATATCTCCGGCGCAGTTTTTCTAATCTCTGGAGGATATTTTTATTAAACTTCTTTTTTTTTGTTTTAATGTAAATGTAAAAACTGAAAATATGTTTCAATATAATTACGTCATCATAATTGAAAAAGAAGCAATATATATTGCATGTGGTCTAGATAACAGCCAACTGATATACATACTTATTTACATAATTTTAAATAAATGCATAAATACATTAAACATACTTTTATACATAATACATCAAATCGTTAATTAATCTAAGTGATTTAATCCAAGATTACATTAATCTAATTGTTATATTATTAGTGTAATTACAGGCACAAGGGGCATAACATCTTAGTTCCCAAGGTTGGTGGCGCATTGGCGATGTAAGCGATGGTTAACATTTCTTACAATGCCAATGTCTATGGGCGTTGATGCCCATACACTCATCCACCTACCTATTCCATAGAAAAAAAAAACATAAATATACGTTTTGTTTTTTATATAACATTATTTATCATAAAAAGGCGTTATTGACTTATCATCAGATGGCCCATATGCTCGTCCGCCTAACTATTCTATAAAAAAAGTTAAAAGGTACTACAGTACTAGTTGTAAATATATAATCAAAGATAAATTATTCATTTTCATTTCGCTTTGTATATATATCAAAAGTGTTACAGTGTAAGCTTAACAAATGTCACTTAAGTGCCTTCCTTCGTAACGTTTTTTTTTTTTTTAAATATAAAACACTTTTCCCTACGTCATCCGTTTTCGTCCAATCACGGGGAGCTACTTAATGTCATTACTTGATTGCTCTGATTTTGTTTTACGTAATTTTCTTATTGGAATCATATTTTTTAATAAATAATTATGATTCATTGATTCGGTTCTCGATTCTTTACATAATCGAGTTATAAAGACGTGATTTCGGATTCGATTTTTTCGTATAAGGTAGTAATGTCATTTATTATTAGAGTAATCAATGTTTATTGGTCTTTGGAATTTTTAGCTAATAAATTCCTTTAATAATATATATGCATATATACCATTCGTCATTCTTTTTTATATTATAGGTAGCAAAGTTAATGTTAAGTGGTCACCACCACCCATAGACATTGGCGATGTAAGAAATATTAACCATTCCTTACATCAAAAGTGTGCCACCAATCTTGGGAACGAAAATGCTATGCCTCTTGTGTCAGTAGTTACACTGGCTCACTCACTCTTCAAACCGGAATGCAACAATACTAAGTATTGCTAATTAGCGGTAGAATATCTGATGAGTGGATACCTATCCAGACGGGCTTACCACTTAGTTATTTCATACCATACGATACGAAACAAAGGTGCCTGATTGATGTAAAATTAAAACAATGATTATATCGCTTCGATATTGACAAGCCGGTTGGCGTGGTTGGTAGATACTTGCTCTTCACGCCGAAGGTTGTGGGTTCGATTTCCACCCAAGACAGACATTTGTGTGCATGAACATGTCTGTTTGTCCTGAGTCTGGGTGTAATTATCTATATAAGTATGTTTTTACAAAAGAAAAGTAGTATATGTAGTATATCAGTTGTCTGGTTTCCATAGCGCAAGCGTAATTTGGGATCAGATGGCCGTGTGTGAAAATTGTCCCAGAAATGTCTCAGAATATTATTATTATTATTATTTTAAGTAATTATAACTTATCTGTATAATTTTTATGTAGTTATTTAATTCATTATGGTTTACCGCATATTTTCTTGTCAATTTTAATGATGTTATGAATTATATAAAGTATTTGAGAATACGGACAGCCTGAAGATAAAACTAAATAATAAAAAACTTTATGTAAATATTTAACTAAATGTATTTTATTTGGCACGGAGTTGGCACAATATGATAAATTCGAAAGTCACAATCGACAACAAAAAAAAAACTATTCATTGACGCATCTGTCAAATCTCGCGCCAAATGGGAAACTGTCACGCGGTAGCTGTCAACTATTTTTTTTTTATGAATCTGTGACGAGGGACGTAAATAAGCGGAATAATGGATTTGTTTTTTGTTTTGTTTTGATTGATAGGATATAAGTTTATTCGATTTGATTTTTCATAGTTATTTTTCAGTTCGTTCTGTATACAGTATAGAGTGGTGATGACAGTTTGATCATAAACAAAAGGTACGTTTATTTACACACATTTATAAATAAAACGCAAAACGGATAAAGGCTTAGTAAAGTGTTTTAATAAGAATAAATATTACAATTATTTTTCGTTTTTAGTAGCTTAATTTTAACCTAATATCTCCGAAGGATTCTTATTACAAATTAATTTTCTTAGTTTAAATAAATAATTAATTTTTTTATTTAAATGAATATCTATGGATTATATAAATATTAATGAAATCAATAAAATAAATATTACTATTTTATGTACGATTCGCCATGACAGTTATCTAAATTGGCGGCAAAACTGACGCCGGTTGACATCTGTCATGGCGCTTATTTGTCAGCGTTTCATAGTTTTGTTTCACTTTGTATTATTGCGGCGTTTGGAATTAATTTGGTATGAGATTTGGTTGTGTTTGATGTGTGAATTAGGTTAGGGGAGCGCGACGTTGTAAGCAATGGTATACAAATACAACTAGTATAGTAAACGTATGTTACAAATGTATGTATCGTTAGCGATTTGAATATAAGTAAGCTCAAATAATATTTTGTAGCGGACGAGCAAATTGTACCTGATAGTATATGGTCACCAAAACGCACAGACATTGGCATTGTAAGAAATATTAACCATGACTTAAATGGCCAAAATCAAACTTGAGAACTAAGATGTTGTATCTCTCGTGACTGTAGTTACACTGGCTCACTCACATCAAACCGGAACACAATCACATTAAGTACTGCTGTTTTTCATTTAAATGTCTGACGATTGGGTGGTACCTACCTAGACGAGCTTATTTAAAGTCCTATCATCAGGTATATATTTTTGTCGGCACAATGGCTAGAGCCTGTAAGTATTAACCAATGATGAAGCACTGATCAGTTGTCATATTTTTAATTTCACCAATCCGCAATGAAAACTAAAAATAAAAACTCCATACCTCCTAAAGAGGAAAAGCTTTGCAGAAGCAACATAGCTCCACAAATTCACTACTACTCAGCTCGATGGTAAGAATGTTGGTATTCATTAGCAGTCAGTTTGTAGCAAAAATGGGAGCGAAATAATATAAATATCAATACTCAAACATGTAATACTCAAAATAATATATTCTGTATGAACCTAAAATTGTTCCATTTGAAATATTAAATTCTATTTATTATTTCTATATCAAGTCAGGAAAAGTACGCATTATATATTTTCTGAAGTGTTTTTTTTAAGTTATAGCTTTTTTTAACTATATGTGAAATAGCTAATCGCCTCTGCTTCGCACAAATAGACAAGAAGAAAAATGTGAAATCCGTTCTTAGTGAGCGTCTATGTCGGAGAAGGAGTAACTATGACAATTTTCAAGTCAATCGGGCGGATAGTTTAGGATAATATGTGTGTATATATATATATACATATACACACATGGCCGAGCCGAGATGGCCCTGTGGTAAGAACGCGTGAATCTTAACCGATGATCGTGAGTTCAAACCCGGGCAAGCACCACTGAATTTTCAAGTGCTTAATTTGTGATTATAATTCATCTCGTGCTTTACGGTGAAGGAAAACATCGTGAGGAAACCTGCATGTGTCTAATTTTACTGAAATTCTGCCACATGTGAATTCTACCAACCCGCATTGGAGCAGCGTGGTGGAATAAGCTCCAAACCTTCTCCTCAAAAAGAGGAGAGGAGGCCTTTAGCCCAGCAGTGGGACATTCACAGGCTGTTACGGATTACGGACATATATATATGTATATTATATATTAGTATATATAGTGGTATTTTTATAATATCGGGAGAGCATCAAAGCGTTGAAAAAACAAGGCAATATTTTTAAGGGAATTAGCACACAAATAATAATCATAAATTGTTATGAATAAACACTAGAGGGGTCATAACGGTATAAAGTTTGTAACGAATCGTACCCATTGTATATACAAAAGTTTATCACTAAATCATCCGGACTCTCGATATTCAGGAAATATTTCGAATTTCGATAAAATTTCAACTTTTGTCAAGTTTCTGCAAGGAATGAGTTATGTTGATTCTACATTGAAATGTACATAGTTATACATTTGATAGTAAACCTTACACCACTTTGTCTAAGGTAAAAATTCATTTGGCAGCTCTCTAACTTGAATATTGCCTCAGGAGAAAACAAATTTGCAATCGTTTGAAAGGCATATTCGGAGGTGCGTACTTTTTTCATTTTAAAGTTGTGAAGCCCAAATAAGGACTTTTGTTTGATGAATTTCACATGAAATACATTTTTATGAATTTTGTACAAATATTTGCTAGAATATTTCAGAAGAACCTTTCATGAGAGATCTTTTGAACCTGACTTATATAAAAAATTAAAACGATAAAATAAAAATTAAAAAAAATATATAAAAAATTATAAGGTTTTCCTTTTCGGTAATTAAGAATAACGAAAAAAAACGTAAAAAAACATTTACTTTTGTTATGTAAATAAATAGTTAAGAAAGTATTTAATCTTATTTTGAATATTAATTTCTTCTTTAAAATATACACATTAAAACTGCAGTTGTTAACAAGTTGTTGCTCTATTTTTCAATTTAATTGTCATTAAAATACGTAACATTTTTGAAAATATAAAAACTTTTTAGACTAAACTACTTTTACGTAAATAATTATTCAAATTTAAATTCTAATTCACAGTCGGCGAATATTTACATAAATTTTCGCCATATGTTCGAAACGTCCCTAATTACATTCGGAATTTCGTGCTTCATGTGTGAAGTTTGAGTTATCTTTAAGTTGAGGCTAGATATTAATTTATAACTTAAGCTTTTGATAACGAGTTCAACTATGTGTTTTGCGTCTTACTTTATTATACATATATCTAATGAAAATACAAATACCGAGTCGTTGCAAGCTCCACCACCCACTCATCAGATATTCTATCACTGAACAACAATACTTGGTATTGTCGTGTTCCGGTTGGACTTGAGTGAGTCAGTGTGTAACTACAGGCACAATAGACATAACATATAAGGTCCATAGGGTGTATTGATGATGTAAGGAATGATTAATATTTCTCAACTCGTATGGGTAGGTACCACTCACTCATCAGCTATTCCACCACAAAACAGCAGTACTTAGTATTGTTGTGTTCCAGTTTGAAGGGTGAGTGAGCAAGTTTAATTACAAACACGAGGGACATAACATCTTAGTTCCCAAGGTTAGTGGCGCATTGGTGATGTAAACGATGGTTTACATTTCTTACAATGCCAACGTCTATGGGCGTCGGTGACCACTAACCATCAGGTAGCCCATATGCTCGTCTACCTTAGGTAGGTGGACGAGCATATAGTTTTATAAAAACGTCAATCTATGGTGGTAATCGTTTTCTATATTATAATATAAATGAAATAACATTTGCATATCGGTCTATTTAGTCAATTGCATAAAACATATTTTGTATAGCCCCAAGTGTATGCAAACGCAGGTGCATTATCGTATATGGTACAGTACAGTAACAGCCTGTTAATGTCCCACTGCTGGGATAAGGCTTCCTCTTCCTTTTTGAGGAAAAGGTTTGGAGTTAATTCCACCACGCTGCTCCAATGCGGGTTGGTAGAATACACATGTGGCATAATTTCAATGAAATTAGACACATGCAGGTTTCCTCACGATGTTTTTCCTTCACCGTCAAGCACGAGATGAATTATAAACACAAATTAAGCACATGAAATTTCAGTGGTGCTTGCCCGGGTTTTAACCCACGATCATCGGTTAAGATTCACGCGTTCTAACCACTAGGCCATCTCAGTTTTTTTTTTCGTTATCGTATAATCATATAATATGTGCATATTACCTAACTCTCATATTTCAATAGGATATGGAATCAGACACGACTGGAAAGACCAAGAGGTACAAATCCGGGGATTGAATTTAGGACCTCAAAGTCCTTGGGATTATAAGCAACAATCAACAATAGACCAATGAAATCAAATCAATTTAGTTTAAATTTTAGAAAGCAGTCTTTTTTCTTTTTTCCTCATTGGAGGAGATGGCTTTGAGTGGCAGAATATCAATCGACATATGCATTTTGTTTCCTTTATCGCAGAGCACGAGATGAATCTGTGATCACGGATTGGAACCCGCAAGCATGATGCATAACTCTTAACCACTGTGCTATCAAGATATTTTAATGCTAAGCTTATTACAGAAATCAGAACACAAAGACCGTGATAGGAAAGCAAGTTACCGGTCAAGCTGCACTGAATATTCATGTAAGCACAAAATACCCAGGATATTCAGTAAACACTAGGTTTTCAGGCGGTCCGCCAAAACACATGCCACATATATTAGACCTAGGCTTTGCTGATAAGCCTATGACCCAATTTCGAAGCTCGCGTTTGGTTGGTTAAAGAGTAAATTGATTTTAAAAATTCATACCATACTAAGTGCATTAAATTTTGGTCGATTTTCCAATAAGAAACATACTTAATATTATAAATGGGAAAGTATGTTTGTTTGTTGCATACGATTCAACGTCTTAAAACTTATAAAGCAATTACTTATCTTTCATTTGGTTTGTATGGGTAAATCAAGATCAAAGTTAAAAATAATATATTGTATGTGAACTAAATTATATATTATTTTCATTTATTTTCCTCCTGACACCAGACTATATTACATATGATGGTGAGTTCATCATCAAAATGCTAGGTAATTCAAATGCTAGGTCGTGTCGGATTTCCATCGTATCGGATAATGAGAGTTAGGGAATAGAGAGGGCACCTGTGTTTGCGCACACACTTGTGCACTATATCTCCTGCGTAGTTGCCTAATCTCTCTCTTGAAATCGGCCTGGAGGACCTTATAATATGATGTACTATATTAAGTAGATATATTTATAGACGAGCTGGTTGGCGTGGTTGGTAGATACTTGCCTTTCATGCCGAAGATTGTGGGTTCGATTTCCACGAGCAGACCCAGGACAGACATTTGTGTGCATGAACATGTCTGTTTGTCCTGAGTCTGGATGTATTTATCTATATAAGTATGTATTTACAAAAGAAAAGTAGTATATGTAGTATATCAATTGTCTGGTTTCCATAGCACAAGCTCTGCGTAGTTTGGGATCAGATTGCCTTGTGTGAATCACGTCCCAGGATATTATTTACGGAATCAATCGCAAACTTTAGGAAGTATTTGACAGAGCTAATAAATCCTAATTCTTTAATTTAAATTTTTACTTCTCTCATGTTTTTTGTTTTATTATTATTAGTTTGTCCAGCTCTAATTATTTTTTAGTTATAAGTGGAAACTTGACTGGGATGTGTGCTAACATTAATATCATAGTTTTAAGAATGAATGACGTAAGTTTGTTTCCCAAATAAAAAAATATCAGATATGATTTATATATGTGTGTGTGTTATTGTGTACTATGTATATAATGTATATTGTTAGTGTGCTTTTTAATAATAAATATTATATCCATAATTAACGTTTTAGTTACTTAAATACAACAGATTCGTCAAATTCTATATGATAGTATATCATGTAAATTAACAAAGTAAAAACGATGAAAAACCGTAAACAAACATAAAAAAATGAGATAAGAAACGACACCATATTAAAACGGCCATCGGTCGTAAATTAAAGTAATTTTCTTGGAAAATTTTACGAGCTTCTTTCTTTGTAGCGAACATAAATCAGCATTTTAAATGATTAGACTCGCTATGCAAAGGTAATATTATAAAGCTAATATTGAAGCATTATGGATTATAAAATATATTACGTATATTGTAGAATATATAAATAAATGGCTTTTTTTATATATAATAGATAGGTGGCCGAGCATACGGGCCACCTGATGGTAAGTGGCCACTAAAGCCAATATACAACGGCATTGTAAGAAATGTTAACCGTCGCTTACATCACCAATGCGCCACCGACCTTGTGAACTAAAATGTTATTTCCTTTGTGCCTGCAATTAAACTGGCTCATTTAACCTTCAAAATACAACGATACCAAGTACTGCTGTTTTGCGGTAGAATATCTGATGAGTGGATGGTACCTACTCAGGCGAGCTTGTAAACCCACTAGTAAACCTTGCACCACCAACTGTGAATTAAGAAATAATTCTTCCCTCCCTTCTGTAAAAACATTCATTCACCGCTAAACCAGAACACAACAATATTTAGTAGAGCTGTTTAGCGGTATGTAAGTGAAGAGTGGTAGCCCAACACGGGCTTACACAAAGCCAAGCCGAGTAACGTTACGAACAGTTATTTACTTAAAGTTAGACGAATATAGACGTATTGATTATGATAAGGTTCAAACATTTGAAGCAAACATTGAAAGTCGATCATTGCTTAAACACGAGAAGTAAATATAAACTTAACACTAAGTTTTGAATTTCGTTAAGTCAATATAGCTTTCCTGGGGCTTACTGATTCTATAATAAAATACCGTAACTGTAACAGCCTGTGAATGTTCCACTGCTGGGCTAAAGGGTCCATTTTTGATTTTACTTGCAAAAACAGACTAATTAAAAAGATATATATTTATTTTGTAAAATTCAAACACAACCTAAAAACACCAGTCATAAACATTGCTTGCTGTTTAGTTAAACACTGATTTATCTCTTTCTACAATTATTGATTTAACATTCGAAAGAAGAAGATAGAATTTAACGAATCACTCGCTAAATAACGGCTGTAAAACAATAGACTTAGTACTTATATCCACTATATGACATCAAATTTGCACAGCACACAATTTTCATTTACGTACAATAGACAGAATAATACCACCAGCTATTTCCGCTATCTTCAAACCTGCAATTTACAAAACAATAAACAAATAAATTTAGTGCACAAATTTAGTGTTCAAATGTGACCTGTATTTGCGAATTGCTATTATTTATTAAGTGCAGCTGCGATACTGAGATAGTATTGAAATTAACAATGAAATTCATGATATAAATATCACTGGATTCGGTGTGCGCTGGTTAGGAAAATTTTAAGCGTGCTTTTATATATAAAAGCTTAAAAAAGTTCTCGTACTAAAAATTAGCTTCTCAACATGGGGTAACAAAGCAAACCTATTTTTTTATTTGATTTCGTATGGGTAAATTCAGTTAATTCATTTTCACTCGTGCATTATATGTTCTGCAAAGTTTTAGCCTCCCTTGAGATTGACCTCCATGGCCCAAATCGTACATTGAAAATATTTGTGAAATTTATTATTTTAATGTAGTTTAAATTTCAAAATGTACACCCGAAAATACCTTTTTATTTTTACGTAAACAATAGACGCCCTATGATAAGTCTTTGTAAAGAAATATCAGTTTTTTTTCAATAAAAGTATAAAATTAAACGATTATTTATATAATAATACATACGTACGCGAAAATAAAGACAAAAATGACGTATGAAATTTCAATTAAATTTACCATCGTAGCTGAATTAATGAGCTGTCTAATTTTTATCTGCTATACTATAATATAATTCAAATAAACATTTAGATAATAAAATTAAAAAAAAAATTCAAATGGCCGTTTATATTCGATATGACAAAAACATCTAGTTTTGCAATATCAATGTAAAACTAGATGCGACAATAGCCAAAGCGTTGATTACGGCATGATTATTTCTCGCTAATTAGGTCACAGTTCCAAAATTTTCATGCACCGCCAGCTGTATGAAAATTTGGTTAAAATTCATTTCGTAACTATGATACAATTATAAAGTTGATATGACAGGGTTCTAACATTTTAATAATGAGTAGAAAACGAGCAACTTTGTATTATATTGTAAAACCTTTGAACGGGTTATGGAAAATGTTTTCATAGAAAATGTTAAAAAACAGTAAAAAAAATTTTTGAATCGTGTTCTCTTTTCATAAGCTTTGGGACTTTTAGTGCATATATATTATAACAGTGTTATTTTTCATTATATTTCACATATATATAAGATCCGACCCGTAGCAGCCTGTGAATGTCCCACTGCTGGGCTAAAGGCCACCTCTACTCTCTTTGTGGAGAAAGTTTAGGAGTTTATTCCACTGCGCTGCTCCTATGCGGGTTGGTGGAATACACATGTGGTAGAATTTAAGTGAAATTAGCCACATGCAGGTTCCTCACAATGTTTTCCTTCACCGTCAAGCACGAGATGAATTATAATCACGAATTAAGCACATGAAATGAAAATGAATATTAAAATAATTTAAGTTCTTAGAAGCTTTAAAAAACTGTATTTGTGATTAATATTCCTATATTTTTAATTTGTTCTGCTTTTTAAATTACATTTTAAATACTTTTCATATATTTTAATTAATTGTTAAATAACTTGTTATTGTTAGGTTCACTCCATGTTTGAATGTAAAAGTGGAAACTTTGTTGGCTTATGTGAGACTTATTTTGTTACTATGTTTATGTATTATATTATGCTGTATGTTTCCCAAATAAATAAAATAAATAAATAAATAAATGAAAATTCAGTGGTGCTTGCCCGGGTTTGCACCCACGATCATCGGTTAAGAGTCACGCGTTCTTACCACTGGGTCATATATATAAGATTAGCTTTAATTTTATTATTTTGATATTCGTTCCGGCTTCACACGGGTAGCATAAGGCTTATTTAAAATTTTTATAACATAAGAAAAGACTTATATAATTACATATGTCTTTGCGCTTCGCAATTTCACTTGATTTAAATTTAGGCTATTGGCGTGACAAACATGAATTTCGTGTTCTTATATAATATATGATGTTTAAAGTTTCTTGGCCATTTAACCAGACTTACAAGAGCCATTCGTCATTTAAATATATAACTATACATTTCTTAAACAAATCTCGTTCACAAAATCTCAGAATACCATTCAAATTTATTTCAAAAAGCTGCAAAAACTACTTTCCCAGTTTAAAATTGGAAAATGAAGTGAATCCGTAACGTGAAACTAGTTTGAAATTCAATAACAGGAAGCCGATGTAAAGTTTGACGTTTCCGGCCGCGGTCGGATGAAGGTGACGCCATCTCACTTCCGGATTGGAAAGTCAATAGTATGAAGATTTAGTGAAAAATTCCATTCGATCTGAACTGGAATTAACTAGAATTTTTAAGGAAAATTTTTACTCAAAATTTATGTGAAAAATCTATCGTTTTGGGTTAGGATCGTATGCCGTGACGTCGAACGACACGGCGCTCTCTTATACCGCCATAATTGCTTGCCGCCGCTCTTTACCCTTGTGTGTGTGGCGCGTATATACAACCCGTTGCCGCTTCGCACGGATAGAAAAACTGTCTAAAGTACAGTACAGTACAGTAGTAGCCTGTTAATGTCCCACTGCTGGGCTAAGGCCTCCTCTCCCTTGTGAGGAGAAGGTTTGGAGCTTATTCCACCACGCTGCTCCAATGCGAGTTGGCAGAATTTCAATTAAATCAGACACATGCAGGTTTCCACACGATGTTTACCTTCACCGTCAAGCACGATTAATAAACATAAATTAAGCACATGAAAATTCAGTGGTGCTTGCCCGGGTTTGAACTCACGATCATCGGTTAAGATTCACGCGTTCCAACCACTAGGCCATCTCGGCTTATGAAAAACTGTCTACATAAAACATTTATATCGAATATGTACATAACTATGTTAGTTTAGGCAGCGCACGCCAGTAAAGTTAGTTGGCATAATTTATTTCGATATCTTTAACAATCATCGTAATATTTCAACTAATTTACACAAAACCGTATTTAATTATACCCTTAAACCTTCTTCATGACTTAGTAAAAACCACATAAGCATAAGCAGTTTTTGAGATTATTAAGATAGACGCAGCAGGGGTCTTTGATTTATAACATATACTTCGTTGCTATATATCATTATAATTATAAGAATACTATTTATTTCATTAATTTTGACGGGCCGATTGGCTTGGTTGGTAGATACTAGCTTTTCACGCTGAAGGTTGTAGGTTCGATTCCCACCCAGGAACCATTTGTGTGCATGAACATGTTTGTTTGTCCTGAGTCTGGGTGTAATAATCTTTATAAGTATGTATTTACAAAAGAAAAAGTAGTATATGTAGTATAACAGCTGTCTGGTTCCATAGTACAAGCTCTGCTTAGCTTGTACTATGATATGATCAGATGGCCGTGTGTGAATAATGTCCCAGGATATTATTATTATTATTAAAAAAAACTCTGTTTTTATTAATTTACGTTTCCTTTAGTATGTATTATTTCAATGATAATCGATTCTGATGTTTCACATCTCTGGGTCTCGGGACGGTAATTTTTTTATTATTTATCATTATCAATATAAGAAAAATATTATATTTCACCGTGTCTAAAAATAAAATTCCATTCTTTAAGTTTTATTAATTACTCTTAATTATGTTATTGTAATTGATATACATAACATGTATGTCATGGTAAGTTCATAAATTTATTTATTTACTTTAATTAATTTAACCTCAATTTTTTATAATGACGTTTACTTCTTCTTTTGTTAAGATTTTTGCATGTTTTGTTTTGTTTTTATAAATAGTTCATTTTTTTTGTTTTTTTTTTGCTTACGTAATGTAGTCCTTTTTTATGTTTTATTACAAAATGTACTTTTTTTTCCTGCGCATGTTAAGTTAGCCTATAAGTGAGGTACGCAATTTTTATATTTATGTTATTTAAGATTGTAGTCTTGAATAAGAAACAAAATTGTATACAGCGTTGGCTTCCTATTTAATAAAAAAAAATACATATGAGAAGTTGTTTTTTTACGTTTTATGTGTCATCATGTAATATGTATATTGTTTGTGCTTATTAAATAAATAAATAGAATTTATTATTTAAAAAAATTGTTGTACAAAGACTATTCTAAACGGGATTTGAAACGATGATTGATCGGGAGCTTTAAAATTTAGCCATCGGACCAGCGTAGCAGTGACTTACTATACATATGATGTATGTATATATGTACTTTAAATAACAAAAACATAATGGAATAGATCCATCATGTCCAGCTACAACAGTACATTAACTCTCGCTATTGTTCAGGAATGGCGTTTGTGTTATCAAAATCACTATGCTTTTTAACGTTTAGTAGCACACTAATAAGCATGCTACTAACTCTCCCTTTGAAGTATAATTAAGGATGTAATATATTTATATATTAAGTTCATATTTATTTGTTTGGCTTAATAATAATAACTAACACTATAACATAAATATATAATTTAAATATATAAAAATGTAGTTAAAATCGCTATGGTATTTTTTATGTGATATATAGGTTGGCGGACGAGCATGCGGGCATTTTGCGATTGAATATCTGATGAATAGCTGGTACCAACCAGACGGGCTTGCACAAAGCCCTACCACCAGTAGTACATAGAATATAGTGATTAATTATTATAATGACACATGTTGCTAAAAAGCCGAGATGGCCTAGTGGTTAGAACGCGTGAATCTTAACCGATGATCGTGGGTTCAAGCCCGGGTAAGCACCACTGAATTTTCATGTGCTTAATTTGTGATTATAATTCATCTCGTGCTTGACGGTGAAGGAAAACATCTTGAGGAAACCTGCATGTGTCTAATTTCATTGAAATTATGTCACGTGTGTATTCTACCAACCCGCATTAGAGCAGCGTGGTGGAATAAGCTCTAAACCTTCTCCTCAAAAAGGGAGAGGAGGCCTTAGCCCAGCAGTGGGACATTAACAGGCTGTTACTGTACTGTACTGATTTTGCTAAAACATAAATGACGAATTATTAATGAAAACAAACCACCCACTCATCAGATATCTTACCGCGAAACAGCACTTAGTATTGTTGTGGTTTAAAGGCTGATATAGTGGAACTACAAACGCAAGGGACGTAGCATTTCAGTACCCAAGGTTGGTAGTGCATTAGCGATGTAAAAGACGGTTAATATTTCTTTAACTACCCATGTCTATTGGCGGTGGTGAACTGCCATCAAGTGGCCCATTAGCGTTCGCCTCCCTTCCATAAAAAAGGATTTCACTCTGACTATAAAAGAAGACTGTTATTGTTATTAAATGATTAGCAAGTAGGATAGAAATTCTAAGATATGCAACAACCCGTGGCTGAAAACAAAGTCGTAATTTATGAATATATTAAGTTGTAGTTAAAGCGATAAATGTTTTTTGTCATCTTAATAAAATAAAGTTTTAAATGAAGCTTGTTAAATAGATAAAATAAATGTCATGTTCAGTTACTTATTGATAACCAACTTTATAGCCGAGATGGCCCAGTGGTAAGAACGCGTGAATCTTAACCGATCATCGTGGGTTCAAACCCGTTCAATCACTATTAAGTTTTCATGTGCTCAATTTGTGATTATAATTCATCTCGTGCTTGACGGCGAAGGAAAATATCGTGAGGAAACCTGCATGTGTACTTTCACTGAAATTCTGTCACATGTGTATTCCACCAACCCGCATTGGGTCAGCGTGGTAGAATAAGCTCAAACCTTCTCCTCAAAAAGGGAGAGAAGGCCTTAGTCCAGCAGTGAGACATTCTTAGTCTGTTAATATACTGTTAAATAATTTTTAAGCAAATTTTAAAATTGTAATTGTGGTTAGGAATTGTGTGTTCCCCTATAATTGGTAGTACATATTTAGCTTTAATTAAATGTAAATCACGTGTTGGTTGCAATTTAGGTACGACTGTTGGCGTTTTCAATAAATAAATACATAAGAGATTTGTGGTTTACGAATGTTTAGTAGTTAACAAGTGATATAGAAATACAATGGTTTCGACGAGCCGGTTGGCGTGGTTGGTAGATACTTGCCTTTTCACGCCGAAGGTTGTGGGTTCGATTCCCACCACAGACATTTGTGTGCATGAACATGTCTGTTTGTCCTGAGTCTGGGTGTAGTTTTCTATATAATTATGTATTTACAAAAGAAAGGTATTATATGTAGTATATCAGTTGTCTGGTTCCCATAGCACAAGCTTTGTACAAGCTTAATTTGGGATCAGATGGCCGTGTGTGAAAAATGTCCCAGGATATTATTATTATTATTATAATGGTACTCTTATTAACTTCTTATTATTATGAAATGGTATTTATTAATATTACTCTCAAACGTTAAGTTATGCCTTACACATTCGACGTGAACTGAGACGTCTGCAATAATTTTAAGCTTTTAAATAATTTTGGAAGTAAATTAACTGTTTATAATAAATGGGTATATGCGTTACATTTATACAGAACGCCAGAACGTATAAATTCCTGAGTACAAATACCACATTCAAATATATTAAGATAAATCTTGAACATTTTAAGTCCACCGAGAGCCAATAAAGATATCGTACTGTATCTAAAACGTGACTAAATGCAGTTCCGTTACGATAAATCTCATGATCGGAAATAGCACATTAGTGTTGCGATATATCGATGTGATGTTGGCCTACCGCCATAAGTAATGCAGCCACGCCTGCGTATTATCGATAATGTACGGTGAATTATCAAATGAAAAAAAAAAAAACGATATATTATTGTTTGTACAAACAGAACGATATTGAATATGATATCTGTCATAATATAGTAATCGCGATAACCCAGTGGTTAGAACGTCAACATCTTTACCAAAGATTATGGTTTTAAAACCGAGCAAGCGCAACTGATTAGTCATGTGCTTAATATATATATATAAGATGTCGTGCTCAGCGCTGAAGGAAAATATAGTGAGGTAATATGTATTGGATGAAATCTGCCACATATGTATCCACTATATCGTATTAGAACAGCGTGGGGCAATAAGATTCAGACTCAAAAGGGGGTTAGACCTTACCAGCACTGTTGACTTTGATTTTGATCATTCAAATAGAGGTATATTTTCTGGTTTAGCAGACATGTGGACGGGAAATGTGATCATCTAGTGGTATATGATGCTTACCCAAAGATTCCGTTGCAAGAAATAGAAGCCTTAACAAAGTTTTTAATTAAGGTAAGGTAAGAGGTAAAATTTCTCTTTTCTCCGTTATTGCACATCTTTTAACTTCCTATGGTCTAGATCGAATTGATGATACGATTAAATAATAATGTAGTAATTTGTATTGTTTTTTTTTAATGCAAATTGCATGTATCCTTCCTAACATTTTGGTAACGTAACATTATCGATATTATAAATTGACGTCACTAGCAGTCGGGTGCTGGATGCCACCAGATCGTTGCGTTCGACAGATTTCTTACGAGCCGAAGGAAATACCTACGAAAAATACGGAATTTAAAGTTGAAAAATATAAGCTATTTTTAAAAAATGAAGAATTCTATGTATATATAGATCTGTGCTAATTTATAAATAGAAAATAAATAAATAAAGTAAATAGAAAGCATTATTTATATATTTATATATATATATATAAATATATAAATAATGCTTTCTATTTAAATAATTTATTGATTTTATTTTTATGAAAAAGGTAGGCTGAAAAAGCCGAGATGGCCCAGAAATCATCGTGAGGACACCTGCAAGTGTCTAATTTCATTGAAATTCTGCCACATGTGTATTCCACCAACCCGCACTGGAGCAGCGTGGTGGAATAAGCTCCAAACCTTCTTCTCAAAAAGGGAGAGTAGGCCTTCAGCCCAGCAGTGGGAAATTCACAGGCTGTTACGAGGTAGGCCGACTGACAAATACATGACCTGATGGTAAGTCATCACAGCCTATAGACATTGGCGATATAAGAAATATTATCCGAATATCGCCAAAGGCACCACCAATTTGGCACAGAAGTCGATTATATATATATATTTTAATCGTATCGTATTTATATCTAATTAAGTTAAGCTTAATACTTAGTGGGTAGCAATCTTTTTACTGTTGTGTTCCGGTTTGAAAGATGTGTCAGTATTATTATAGACACAAGCTACACTGACGATGTCAGTGATTAACATTTTCTACAGTGATAATGTCTCTGGGCATTCACTAATCATTCATAATCACATAAATGGGTATACCATTTCATTAATTTAAGGACCAGTTGCTAGCGTAGATTCTTAGATCCTCGAATTTCCAGAATCTGAGCATATAAAGCTTTTATTCATGCGACTGGAATCTCCTCGGTTTTATTGGATTGTCATCCCTTCACATAATGAATGTGAGTAAGGCAGTTTAAGTTGGCAATGAATGTCAAAGTGGTCAAGTTGAAGTGACTTTTTATTATAATACGCGGACGAGCATATGGGCCACCTGATGGTAAGTGGTCACCAACGCCCTTAGACATTGGCATTGTAAGATATGTCAACCATCGCTTACATAGCCAATGCGCCACCAACCTTGGGAACTAAGATTTTAAGTCCCTTGTGCCTGTAATTACACTGGCTCACTCACCCTTCAAACTGGAACACAACAATATCAAGTAATGCTGTTTTGCGGCAGAATATCTGATGAGTGGGTGATACCTACCCAGACGAGCTTGCACAAAGCCCTACCACCAGTAAGGCTTTTTATTTGCATTGTTATACCAAGGTAGAATAATAAATGCATGTGTAGCTTTGACTTTTTAGTTTTGTATATATAAGAACCCTCGTGTTTGTCGAGTTTTGAAATTTTAAATTTAATTCAACTACCTAACAAGTGTAACTTTGCCGTTAAAGTTTTTTTATTAAATTGTCAAAAGTTTCTCCAAGTGCGATACTAGTGAGACGTACAAAAATAAACGTAAGTATATTATATAGAATAGAATTAAATAAAATACAACTCCAAGTCTGAGATATTTCTCAGTCTGATAATTTAAATTTGAATAATCAAAATTAAAATACACTTGAATCAAGTATGCTATTTTGAACTTTAATTTTATATGATTAAATAAAAAGCTACAATAGTTATGGAATATAAATTCTTTCGGTAGTTACTATTTACCTTAAATTAAATTACATAAGCAACAATTAATTTACATAACCTTTATGAAAATCTAACGCAATTTCAATAGAAACTTCTTGTAGTACAACTAAATTAACTATAAGTTAAAGTTAAATAAAAAATATTAAAAAACAAATAAGCAAAAAGTTTCAATTACAAGTTGAATTTATACTTGAACTACTATCCAAGTTAAGATGCTCTACTTTATAAGGTTTTATAGTGGACTAGCTTTTACTTCGAGCTTTGTCTTATTAACATAATCAATTAAGCTTAAGCTTTTAGTTTTCAAATAACATTCAGAATCGAGTCTAAATCGTTGAATTCATGAGTTTCATTACGTCATCGACAGTTCTTTATCTGGTACTGACGGACCGTCTTCACTTTCACAATTTGTATAAAGTCCTAGCATGCTGGTTAGCATGTATAAAAAAATGTTGAAAAATTTCATCCAACTGCACGAGATCAACAATTATATACCAATTAAACAGTGATGCTTCTCCAGTTTTTCACCCACTATTTCCGGTCAAGATGCACATATGCACGTCTTCACTGGTTTGTAGGGCTTTGTTTAAACTTTCGTTTGAGTGAGTACCACCCGCTCATCAGATATTCTACCGCAAAATAGCAGTACTTGGTACTTGGTATTGTTGTGTTCCGGTTTGAAGGGTGAATGAGCCAGTGTAATTATAGGCACAAGGGACATATCATCTTAGTAGTAACATTTCTTACCATGCCAATGTCTATGGGCGTTGGTGACCACTTACCACCAGGTGAACCATTTGCTGGTCCGCCTACCTAATGGCCATTATAAAGTGATATTATTAAAAGCACGTATTATAGCCATTGTCATTTCATTAAAATTACTGTGCCTTCATAATTAAATATTAAATCACAGAAAGAACTAAGTGAGTATTTAACATTTATCTAATGTAAATCGTTTATTAGTAAGGTCCTCAGGATAATTTGCAATACCTTTGTAAATAAATTTCCAACAACGTCTAGACCACTGTAAATAAAAAAGGAATTGAAATATCGTCCACATCTCGTTAGTAGTAAAAAACGTAATGAGATGCCTCCATCCTTGAATGCAGCGTCATGTCTAAGGATCCCCTTTGATTGGAGACAGAAATGTTTTGAATACCGCGAGCGAAGAAGACAATTATATTTGTCCCTGAAATTTTCAAGAGTATTTACTTATCGTCTGGTGACTTCTAAATAATTGATGTCTAATTTGAGCACCGTTTTGTTCGTTAAAAGTTTGATCTTTTGAAGGTGATAAATTTTTCCGTAAGATTTAATTTTCCTTGAGAATTTTCACTCTATCATATTCTAGATTTAAAAATAATGATATTTTAAAAATATTTTGATTAAACTAAGCTACGCATACGATCAGTTTTCATTAGCATTCTCAACATGAAATTTTCCATGCAATTCCAAAGAGGTCGTGAAGATTTATCATTCGACGCCAAATTCAAATAATGCAGGTCCATCAATATCCCATACAAAATCTATTTACAATGTGTGACATAAAATAGGATACAGTAATATTATATACAACAAGAACTCTTGGCATCAACCCAGAAGATAACAGTTCAAGACATTTCTCCAGCCGAATCGTTGTTGAGATAATCACCGAAATGGCCCGAAATAAATCTTTGGGTATACTTTTCTTGGCTGGTGATGCATTTGATTTTAGTTTGTTGTTTTATTTTAGTGGATTGGATATCTACTTTGGTAAATATTGTGGCTTACAGAATTACGACTTCTTGAGTTCTTTTTTTAAATTAAATTTTATAATTCAAAAATAATCTTTGTATTAATCTTAAAATACTTATTTGAGCAGTTCTTACAATGCTAATGTCTATGGGCATTGGTGACTATTTCCGCATATGCTCATTCTATATATATATATATATATATGGAATAGGTATTTTATGTTATAATAGATATTAATATTAATTAATGGAATATGGAATTTAGATGTGTTTGCACTTCTAAATAGAATCATAATAAATCTTAATTTTTTGGGTGTCTTTAATATAGTGTACCGAAATCTTGACTTGATGACTTCTGTAATTCTTCAGTGATATATAGCGGTATATTATACATTTAAGGTATATAATATTCACTACTAAAGTAACCAGTGATGCCTTTAAATTTCCTTGAACCGTATTTTATATTCGAGGGTGTGGTTTTCCATACATATTTATTTACCAAGTCTGGCCAGAATCCAGGATAGGCGTGATATTCGGTATGTTTGAATTCACGAGATATGTCTGCAATTTCAACTCAAATAATGCCTTTTTCTTTGTGGTCGATTTCACAGTAATTTGGGTTGGTTTCAACATTTCTTGGATTTTAATTAGAACTATCTTTTTAATGTTCGCTTCATGTAACCTCTTTTCGAATTTTCTCGCTTTTTTGTGAATGACGATGACTATGCATTTTTAATGTCTTCAAATGGACTCATTGCCTAGATTGAATTTTTTTCGTCTTTTGCGTTTAATTTTGCTTGAATGGGAAATGGGGCTAATCATTACGACCTACTTTTAACTTTTTTGTCAGAATACGTACATATGGATTTAGAGATCGACTATTAGTATCTTTAGTTAGATCTATCTATCTAGACTCTTTTTTTTGTATTTTTTTGTATTATATAAAATTTTACTTACCATTTAATTTGAATTTAGAATAAAATAATTGAGCTCTTTACTAACTTTGTCCTATTCAAATTCATTTATGAGTCCAAATATGATTTTGAGATCAAACTTAGACGTTACCTATTCACAAGGACTGGCTTAAAGACAGCTCGAGTGAAATTAAAAGGGGACGTTTAAATTTAGTTTCATTAATATGAAAAGAAAAACATAGATCGATGATAATTGCTCTTCCTCGTGTCCTTTTAGTCGTAGTTTTTATCTGCTTAATTAGTGTTTAGAATAACATTTTGGTCACAGTGATACAACAGTTTGGACATGCTGATATCGTGACGAGACTTGTATGCGTTGCATGAATACTGCCCTCTGCATATCGAATATACAGCAGTGTGATAGAATACGCTTGATAATTCTATTTGAGAGGTGAGACCTTTACTCAACGTGCGGTACTTACAAAATGTTTGTTATGTAAGTAAATATATGTATAGGTTCAAAAAATATTTTCAATCCTTTCACGTACAGGCTATACTTTGAAAACTAAAATGGAATAGTAATATTACCAATATTTTAGTAAAATAAAACCAAAACAAATACAAACATAAACTATCTTCCATATTTTAAACCAAAGATCCAGCGCAGATTTAAGTTTTCTTTCACGCCAAAATTCTGTTCCGTTTTAAGCGAAATATCGCTCGAATAAGCAGACAAGTTGGCTGTTGAAAGGGTATTCTGTTTTGTAAGACAAATTGTGGATTCACGTTAAAAATAGACAAGTCTGAAAATTCTAAAAAAATAAATTGAATTAATATTGAAGGAAAAGTTTACTTCATTGGAAATCTTTGATAGAACATTTCTATTTTTAGGACATTCTTTTAAATATTTATTTTTATTTACAATGGATTAATAGTTGCTCTATTTACTAAAAGCACAACTTTGCAGCAGAAGTGTTAGTGGATAAAATAGTAAAATGAACCTACTATTAGAAGACATTTATAATGTATATCTAACTAAATACATATATGTATTTAGTTATATAGCACACTAGGCTGTACCTTTACAAACTGTTGCTTTAATGTTTGGGCTGGAGACAGTATACTGTACTAAGAGTAGTTTGCTTTTAATCCATTTGGTATAACGTTTATATTTCTTTAATTATATTAGTTATTAACACAAGTTTATTTTCAGTGACTTTATATTATTTTAATAAATGAATAATAATTATTAAATGGATGAAGTAATATGGAAATGAGTTCAACAGTGCGTTTAATACAGTCAAAGTCAAAGGCTCTGTATTCAATATAAAAATATTAGACTTATTTATTGATTGCAAAAAAACACCTCAGACCTGTAAGAACCTTCGATAGAAACTCAACTTTCTTTATTTCAACAAATTTTATTTACATTGCAATTATTTATAGTTCTATTTGAAACGGTCTTATAAGACTGGTGGTAGGGCTTTGTGCAAGCTCGTCTGGCTAGGTACCATCCACTCAGCAGATATTCAACCGCAAAATAGCAGTACTTGGTACTGTTGTGTTCTAGTTTGAAGGGTGAGTGAGCCAGTATAATTACAGGCACAAGGGACATAACATCTTAGTTCCCAAGGTTGGTGGCGCATTGGCGATGTAAGCGATGTTTAACATTTCTTACAAAGCCAATGTATTTGGGCGTTGGTGATCACTTACTACCAATACTATAAAAAAAAAAGATTATCGTCCAAGAAGTCATTAGTTTAATAATATCCTTGAACTGACAAACGTTCCTATCAAATATTTTTTGAAAGCTTACAATTTGTCATGTTTGAACATTTTCCAAGATCCTGTTTTGACGTCCCCCGACAAGATGGAGTGGGTACCGCTGGTTTTTAGTGGGTATTCCGGCGCCTTCAGCCCCGGCGAGTCCCACATACCCCCCCACCTCATGTGGGGGAAACACAAAAATGTGTTTTTCCAGCGAGAAAAAAAAAAAAAAAAAAAAGATCCTGTTTTGAACATTTGTAAATAAAAGTTCACGACACTATGATATTACAACACTTAGTGCGACTCGTGCGAAGCTGGAGACAATACTCTAGTATAATATTCATTTGCAGATGAAGACACGAGTGGATGCTGGATACATTAAATAAAGTGTTCTGTAGTAATTCGTCCATGTTGAGACTATTTTTGTACTACATTCTTCTCTTTAAAAATAATCTTCGGTAAGGAGTATTTTTATTTTATTAATAGTAGGTAGGCAAGTGTTTGATGTTTTTGTTTTGGCGCTTTTCAATTCGCAATCCTTCAAACGGCAATTCAATATAAGTTCTACAGGACGTAATATGTTGTATTAAAAGTTTTTTTTTTGTAATGGGTCATGTTCTGTTTCAAATAAAAGTGCTCATATCAGAACATTTCAAATATATGTATATATATTTAATATTATACAGGTGCGCTAAAGTATTCTCTCCTTCTTTGGGGAGAAGGTTATGAGCATATTCCACGATTCTCCATTGCAGGCTGGAGGTTGGTGCATTGAATATACTGGTGGTAAAAATATTTGAATACATTTTATCACGATGTTCTCCATTATCGCCAAGAACGAGATGAATCACAAATATAAGCACGTGTTAATTCAGTGTTCTCTCAACTCAGAATTATCGGTTTAATTTCACGTCTGCTAATCACTGGGCCATTAAGGCTACTAGTTTTTGCTCGCAGCTTTGTTTGCAATAACTCGATAATTGCGTATAATTTATAAAATATTCGTCGTTGTTTTAAACGTGATAAATAATTGGTTTCCCTATGTATGTTGAATCAAATCGTTTGGCATTTCAAAATACTTTATACGGTTTGAATCCGATGCATTTTCTCGTATTTGTTCCATATATCTCTGCTGAAGATGAGAACCATATTTATATCAGGACCGAGGAGATAAATTGATATTTTGTTTTCGAATATCTTTAAAATTGTGAGACGCTAAGGTATTTTGGATTATTCATTGTATTTTTCTGAGTTGTGATTTACGAAATATAACAAATGATTTATTTATGTACTTTATTGCAAAACAAAATAAAATTTTAAACGCTACTGCCTTATTAGATTGTTAGTTAGAGTGTAAAATAATGGTGACAAAATAAAATAGTAATTAAGTATTAAGGGTCCTCTAATCCGATTTCGGCCACAGCGGCCAATCTCAAGAGAGATTAGCCAACTGCGCAGGAGACATTATAGTGTACATGTGTGTGCGCAAACACAGGTGGCTATCTATTTCCTAACTCTCATATTCCGATGGGATGGCAACCCAACACGACCGGAAAGAGATCAGGCGCAGGACTAACGGCTTTAGATTAACGTAACGTATAAAAATATTAACATTTTAATCATTGTAATAATGTAATTGCGATTAGATCTTTTTTTTATCTGGATTTGAACACAGAATAGTTTTCAAAACAAAACATTAGGTCTGTCACTAGGTCGTTGAGGCAGCTGTCAATTTATACGAATTAATCAAACGCCATGGCTTGAGTTGAGACACCGACGTCTCATGTCTCCGGACTATTCCTGACATTTTTCTCCCCGTTTTAGATAACGCTAAGTACATTCCAATTGCTTCGCAAATCTTAACATTTGTTCAGTTGGAAATAAAATTACATTTTAATATAGGAACGTATTTTTCTCAATGATTTTTCGCTTTAACGGCTTAAGCCCTCTCGGGAGAGTTATTGCGGAGCGTTATAGAGATTTGCCTGAATAACATTAATTGGAGTTAATTATATATTTTTATATTTAAAAATATGTTGCTGATATCATAGTGAGTTTTGTTTATTATTGGCTTTCAATAAACTTTTGTTGAAGTTTGACATCAGAATGACTGACCATTTTTTAAAATTAAATTTCATTGATAATACCATAAGTGTCAAATATTTAAGCAAATATACAAATTAGTAATAAATAGGTACTAAATGCTGGTAGAATTTTAAAGCTGATCTATCACTTTGTATTTACAGTCATTCTGATGCACGCTTTGATACATTAAAAATGAACCGAGATAGCTGAGTAGCTTTTTTGGGCGAAACGTAATACAAGATTATTTGTTCGTTTTGCGTAATCGAGTTACTCGTGTAACTATATAGAGGCATAGCCTTAGTTCTTAAGGTTGATGACGTATTGGCGATGTAAGCAATGGTTAATATTTCATACAATTCCGATATCTATCAATGGTCACCACTAACAAACAAGTACCTCATTTGCGAGTCCGCCTACATTTTCTATATATATATAAACTATTCAAGGTCGAATTTGATTACAAAGTAAACATGAAATGCTTAATTAAAACATATCAAAGGCGAAAACATTTCATCTCGGTTACAGTACTGGGAAGTCAGACGTGTTTTAATTTATTTTATGTCATAAAGAGTATTCATATTGTAAATTGTATGAGCGAAACGTTTTTTCACATAAATGTTAAGTGTCAAAGGGCACCACTGGTGGTGGTGGTTTACTGGTGGTAGAGCTTTGTGCAAGCTCGTCTGGGTAGGTACCACCCACTCATCAGATATTCTACCGCAAAACAGCAATACTTGATATTGTTGTGTTCCGGTTTGAAGGGTGAGTGAGCCAGTGTAATTACAGGCACAAGGGACATAAAATCTTAGTTCCCAAGGTTGGTGGCGCATTGGATATGTAAGCGATGGTTGACATTTCTTACAATGCCAATGTCTAAGAGCGTTGGTGACCACTTACCATCAGGTGGCCCATATGCTCGTCCGCCTTCCTATTCTATAAAAAAAAAAAAAAAAAAAAAAAAAAAAAAAAAAAAAAAAAAAAAAAAAAAAAAAAAAAAAAAAAAAAAAAAAAAAAAAAAAAAAACCACACATTTCACGTGTAATCAGACCAATGTCTGAATTAAACATGGTGTAAATCACAGGATGTAACGATAGAACTTTCTAAATATGATTTGGATCTAAATTGGTGATAGAGTAGGTACCACTCATTATATTTTAGCACCAAGCAACAGTACTTAGTATTGTTGTGGTCTGGTTGGAAGAGTGAGCCAGTGTAATTATATCACAATGGACATACTCATAGTAATTTAGTTCACAAGGTTGGTGGCGCATTGGTAATTTAAGAGTGGTTATTTATTTACCATCAGACGGCCGATTTGCTAGTACATTTGCTAGTGCATTATATAATATATTTTTTAAATATGTCATGTAATAAAGTAAAATATTTTTGTATTAAACCGAAATGAAAATAATCACGTAATAATGTATTTTTTATTCCTAAAAAAATATATAAAGGAAAGTTGATGAAGCGTCTGGTTCCTCTACTACAGATTAAGTCATGTTGTACACACATATATATCTTTACTAATATTATAAATGCAAAAGTAACTCTGTCTGTATGTTACGCTTTCACGGCCAAACCAATAAACCTGACATTAGCTAGATCTAATACCCGCCTCTCCCTTTAACTCGCGAGCAATTACTAGTTAGTTATAATTTTGAAATCAATGATCTCCAAATATATTTCCAATGACTTTTCCTCCAATTTTGAATTGATTAAACTCTCGTGGATGGCACGTAGGGGAAGATGGAGAAAGGAAGCAGAATATTATATATAAATAGTTTCCAAAAGCGACTTCGCCCGTGAGGGAGTAACTTGCTAGGTACCCTATGTACCATGTCCTTGAGTAGTTAAGATGTGAAAGCAAATAAACAAACACATACTTTCGCGCTTATAAAATATAGAAAAAAAAACTAAAAAAACGTTTGGAATAATAAATATAAATAGATATAATTGTTGTTTAATTCTTGTACCAATCCGTGGTCATTGCGCGGGTCAACTCGAGTAATGTCACGTGAAATGAGACGTCCCTTCCATTTGTTAGTGATGGGCATTAACTTATCGATAAGTAAACATATATATGTCTATATATATATATATATATATATAACAGATATATAACTTATCGATAATACATATATATATATATATATATATTATTATTAATTCATAAAAATAGTACTTTTTCTTACTTATGAAAAAAATATTATTCGCGCTTATCTTGTCCGAGTTGTTAAAAATTAAATAATTTTCATTCTCTTTATGAGTAACATTAACAGCCTATTAATGTCCCACTGCTGGGCTAAGGTCTCCTCTCCCTTTTGAGGAGAAGGTTTGGAGCTTATTCCACCACGCTTCGCCAATACGGTTTTAGTAGAATACACATGTGGCATAAAGTCAATGAAATTAGACTCATGCAGGTTTCCTCACGTGTTTTCCTTCACCGTCAAGCACGAGATGAATTATAAACACAAATTAAGCACATGAAAATTCAGTGGTGCTTGCCCGGGCTTGAACCCACGATCATCAATTAAGATTCACGCATTCTAATTACTCGGCCATCTCTTTATGAAAATAGTGATAAATATTATTCATAAAAATGTAAAGGGAAATTTATATTTACACGGAAAATCTTTTCGGAAAAACATAAATGTCCCAATTAATAAATACAGCTTTGCAACTCCGTGTAGAATACGAAGTGCATCAACAATTCCTTCTGACATTGATACCGTGTTGTATTAATAATCTTTGCTCCAGTTTTGAAGCAACATTTTTAAATTCTAAGAGTATTTCGACTGAGTTTCTATTTCTGACTCTCTTTTATTATATAGTCTGTTCGAAGCATTATTAATTTTTAGTTTATAAATTAAACATTGAAAAAAAAAAACTTTTTCGAACTGTTTGTGTTCTATACATAATACTATTGTTAACATTCTACTGGTGGTAGGGCTTTGTGCAAGCTCGTCTGGGTAGGTACCACCCACTCATCAGATATTCTACCGCAAAACAGCAATACTTGATATTGTTGTGTTCCGGTTTGAAGGGTGAGTGAGCCAGTGTAATTACAGGCACAAGGGACATAAAATCTTAGTTCCCAAGGTTGGTGGCGCATTGGCTATAAGCGATGGTTGACATTTCTTACAATGCCAATGTCTAAGGGCGTTTGGTGACCACTTACCATCAGGTGGCTCATGTGCTCGTCCACCTTCCTATTCTATAAAAAAAAAACATACTCATCAGTAGTTTGATTCATTTGGGGCTACCACACACTTTGAGTGGTAAGTTGGTTTATATAAATAACAACTAAGATTATGTTGTGTCTTATTAACGCTGTTGGGACTTGTTTAAAAAATGTGTATTTGTTTTATACTTCATGCAGCACCAGTAAACGCAATCTTATCACTATTAGGTTCATTTGTTTGAAGGCAACCTGCCTTTATTTATATTAAAAATATTAGTAAAAATTATAATAAATAATTTTCTTTGCATTCGTGTCAGTTTCTCCGTATCTTTTGTTGGGCAAAATTGATTTGAATCAACGATATAGATAAGGATGAAAAGTAAGTAAAATAGATAAAAGTCTGTATAAATAAGTTCCTTGTTAAGAATAGCTAGTCCTCTGCAAGTCCTCTGTCAAAATCAAGACATATTTGTAATAATTCTCCTTGATATATCGAAACATTTGATCGTTAACAGACATCACTAAAGCAAGGCCTGAAATTTCAAGTGATTACGATTTCTCATTGGATGCAGCGATCATTTTGAAAATGTTTATTACACACATTTATTAACGAGACTATGAGGTTCTTATCGCGTTACAATAAAGTCGATTTTTCTGTGACTCCTAGACGTAGCAAATTGGTAAAGTTTTATTTACTAAATAATACAGTAATTATGATAATGTTTATTATTTAATCTTTTTAAATCGCACGAAAGTTTTTGTACAGCTTAATACGTAATACGTATTCTTTACGAGTTAAAATAATGCTTATTAGATTTAAATAATGACGTCATAAAAGGAGCAGGAAGGATTGATTTTTTAATGACCCAGTTATTAGTACATGTGTATTTTAATGGAATATTGTATCGGGTGTAAATCTGGCACATATTTGCCACCCGGAATGGAGCGTGGTGTAATAAGGTGGTGGTCCAAACCTCCTCAAGAGGAGGGCCTTAACCCAGCAGTGGGATATTTAAAGGCTATAGTTTATATAACTGCTATTTGTGTATATAAATTATATAACTTTTTTCTTTAATTATTAAATTTTTGGATAACAACGTAGATACAACATTTTTTTTAAAAAACATAACTATAAACAAATTAATCCAAAATTAGGATCGTGGAACGATAAAATTCAAATACGAATTAAAAGAAAAAAAAAATAATTGCAATTGTAAAGGTTTTCATTGAGAACAATAGGCCATTGTGCATGACCTACATCGGGTACAATACCTAGGAAATCTAGCTTAGCTAGATCACTGTCTGAAATTGTCTTGGGGACATTTGTCTTATGAAACATTCAGATTACGGAATACGAGTATTACAAAACACCTGCAATGTGAACTTGTAAATTTTGTATACACTCGTGTATTTAAATGGTGAATTTATGCAACTTGAATATATATGTAACTTGGTAGTAAGGTTTAGCTTAGCTTACGTAGATTTTACTGTAGCTAAGCTTGGTATATAATTTTGTGTGAAATGACATTTAAAATATATGAAATATAAAAACATTCTTTCAAAAGAAATTAACTATTTTAAATTTAGCTGAAAGTAAGGTATGTTTTAAATAAATATTAACAATATCTAATATTAATGCAATTGAAGTTATACAGAACCCAAATCAAAAATAATTATTTCATTAACGGTCCGGTTGGCGAGGTTCGATTCATTCAAACATTTGTGATTATGAACATGTTTGTTTGTCCTGAGTCTGGGTGTAATTATTTATATAAGTATGTATTTATAAAAGAAAAGTAGTATATGTAGTATATCAGTTGTCTGGTTTCCATAGTACAAGCTCTGCTTAATTTGGGATCAGATGACCCTGTGTGAAAAACGTCCCAGGATATTACATATATTATATTAACAAGAAAGTCATGCGCGGACGTATATAATGTATAATAAAAAGTTAAGTAACAGCCCGTAAACGCCTCAATGCTTGGCATCTTCTTTTTGAGAAGCAGGTGTGGTTGAATATAGCCACGATGGTTCAATGAGGCTTTCAAACGATATTTTCCTTTATCACAGAGCATGGCATCAATTATAATCACTTTATATCTAGTAGTACTATAATGGATTTAACCCTGTAATATTCAATTGAGATCCATGTGTGACATACATTGGGCTATTGGTTATAAGGATACAATAATTGCATAACGAAATATATGTAATATTATGGGCTTAAAAACCAGTTTAATGTAAATATTTAAAACAAACTATCGTAAAATAAAACCTCAAAAACGAAACCGACCAGTAAATCTGTTAAAACTTTAATAAATAATTCCTTTTCATGAACGTCAAATGGAAATAATTCAAGCGGAAAAATTGAATCATGTTTAAATCGGAAAACTGTTAGTGAATTAAATATTGATACCGGTTTATACGGAACATGTTTGTAAAGCTAATATTATAAGTCACGTTGGTCTGGTGGTCAGTCCTGGTTTGGACAAAGAAAGACATTTATTTTCATTTAAAGAATCACACTTCAGTGACCTTAAAGTGAATTTAACAGTGGCTATATAGAAATATATATAAGAAAGATTAAATAAATAAAGTATTGTTTAGAAGAGCCACATGAAAAGAGAGCTGCAGTGGGCAAATGGGTGTATTTAATGGTTACCACTAGACATTGGCACTGGTAATCATTCCTTACATCGCCAATGCGCATCGAACCTCGGAAACTAAGATGTTATGTGGCTTGTGCCTATACTTACACTGGCTCACCCTTCAAAGCGGAAAACAACAATACAAAGTATTGCTGTTTGGCGGTAATAAGTGGGTGGTATCTAAGACGAGTAAATTCAATATCAGGAATATCAGTCGTTCTCTAGAAGCAAGCATTTCTGATAATTTAAAAAAAAGAAAAAAAAAAGATATAGTATTATTAAATAAACCAACCATTTATGTAGAAAACGAAATAAGTAGGGCTATTTTGAAGTAACAAAATAGGAACGCTTCGTAGCACAAGAATGTGATATATCAGAAAGTGATATGCGACATTGACCACTATAATGATATCGTTTGAACGACACACGCATCAAAATGGCATGTCAAAGTAGCGCCAACATTGCACGATTGATATACGAAGTGGCATATACGAGAAAAGCACTGCAGTTTTAATTAATAAGTCATCATGCTACAAAGTGTTTGAAAGGCTGTAATATCGTTTGATGTGTTATAATAGGTGGGGGGACGTATTTTCATTCCAAGTGACAAGACCTGATAGTGTTTACTTAGACACGATCGAAATATCTACATCGTGGTAGACTTGCAATATTTTCTTTTTTTATAGTATAGGAAGGCGGACGAGCATATGGGCCACCTGATGGTAAGTGGTCACAAACGCCCATAGACATTGGCATTTTAAGAAATGTTAACCATCGCTAACATCGCCAATGCGCCATCAACCTTGGGAACTAAGCTGTTATGTCCCTTCTGCCTGTAATTACACTGGCTTACTCAGCCTTCAAACCGGAACACAACAATACCAATTACTGCTGATTTGCGGTAGTATATCTATGCGGTAGTTCTACCACCAGTAAAGTTGACTATAATTAAGTTAGTATAAATTGTTGATGTATTTTTAATAAATTTAAAATAGGAGGTAGTTCTCAATTCGGTTGTATTTTTTTTCATTATCTAAGAGCTCCGTCATTTATGATCTGATTTGGAATTTTTTTTTTGTTTGGAAAGGAATGGTTCCCTAAGGGTGAAAAAATAGAAGGTGAATTTTTTCTGGGCTCGATTTTTACTTGAAGCCGTTTTTTTATAAATAGAAAAATCTTTTTTGTTTTTGGTGGAATGAAGTTCCTTATTGCTTCAGACTAGTGATATATATTATCCCGAAATAATGTATAAATAAATTGTTATGTACTTTGTTTTGGTATATTTATTTATATTCATTTTTATTAGAATAAAGTATATTCCACGTGATACTCTGGACACTTGGCGAATGAGAGCCAGATTGAAATAAATGAAGACATACGTGGATGAAGTTGATGCAACATTATTTGCATTTTTTATTTTATGTCATATACATATAAGATGTTATATCCTGTGTTGTCATGAAAAATGTGCTCATTTTATCTAATACTTCTATTTATTTTCTATTTGTGCATTTGTCGATTACATGAACGACATATATTATAAATATATTTTTTGTAAGTTGTATTTATTTTTTCACCGTTATTATATGATGATGGCCCAGTGGTTAGAGCGCGTGAATCTTAACCGATGATCGTGGGTTCAAGCCCGGGCATTGAATTTTCATGTGCTTTATTTGTGTTTATAATTCATCTCGTGTCAAGCACGAAGTGAAGAAAAACATCGAGAGGAAACCTGCATGTGTCTAATTTCACTGAAATTCTGCCACATGTGTATTCTACCAACCCGCATTGGAGCAGCGTGGCGGAATAAGCTCCAAACCTTCTCAAAAAAAGGAGAGGAGGCTTTAGCCCAGTAGTGGGATCTTCAATGGCTGTTACCGATTACTGATACTACAATTCAACATCAACTATCGCAAAATATGGTATTTGTATTCTAAAATCACGCAAAAGTTCAATTACTATGTGTCATGTGTGTTTATGTGCTAATAATCGTTTGTCTATGTGTAGATAATACTGTAATGTAGACGTGCCTCGTACGCGTCAGTAATTTTCATAACATTTAAAATACATATTATATCCATTAAAATTTTATAAAAAATTATACGTTTTATTTTATCTTTAAATTACTATCAAACATTGTAAATAATATCGTTATGTGCCTGTTATTTAATACATGATTTATAGCGAAAGGAACTTTAGACCGAGTGTCCCACGAGAGCTCACGTTTCTCTTTTATCTGCTTTGAGTTTACCTGGAAGAAATCGCTGCCTGGTCGCTAAGGCTTCATTTTATACGAACTTGTATGTGTTCTAGGTATATGCTTCATGAGTGTTTGATAAAGACCATTTAAAAAGTATACATACATAATAAGAAGCCAAAAGGCAATTTTTTATTATAGGTACGAGGACGAGCATATGGGCCACCTGATCGTAAGTGGTTACCAACGCCCATAGACATTGGCATTCTAAAAATCTTAACCATCGCTTACATCACCAATGCGCCACCAACCTTGGGAACTAAGACGCTGTGTCCCTTGTACCTGTGTTTTCACTGGCTCACTCACCCTTCAAACCGGAACACAACAATACCAAGTACTGCTGTTTTGCGGCAGAATATCTGATGAGTGGATGGTACCTACCGAGCTTGCACAAAGCCTTACAATCAGTAAAAGGCGGCTAGAAGAGTTGTCATGTTTATATTATAGACACGTCATATTATATATACGTTTGTATTTCCAGCTTCAATCTTTCTTCTCAAAATGAGAACTTAACCCAGCAGGGTATCAATTACATAATGTTATTTTCTTCCTTACATGAATGGATACCCCATTCAATTTTCATTGTTAATTGCGACAAATGTCAGGGTACCCATTTAACAGTCAAATACCTAAACTGCAATAAGACAAACGAATCAGCTGTACTCAGAAGTTCATTACACCTAATGATATATATTTTTAAAAACATTTACATACAACAAAATAAAATTTCAAAGAACACAACAAATATGACCCACTTTACGATGAAATATGTGTACAAATAGGCCAAAAAGAATTGGTAACTACAATCCATCGTGTGAAAAGACAACAAATTCACATTATACATTGCGCTATGGTTGTAGCGAGGAAGCGGATGTTCAGAACAACGCGCGCAATGGACATGATGTATGATGCTTCGCACGATAACGTTAAAGTGAGTAAGTGTGTCCAGGAAACGTGGTACGACTGTGTCCAGTGGAGCGAGTTACTTATTATTTTACAAATATATTTCCAACTAACAGTTCAGTTTGTTCTTACACTTGACTGTAATTGAGTTTAGTGTAAATTGAATTTACTATTTAAGGTGAAAACGTTTTAGTTTTATTTGTTGAAGTTGAAAAAGGAAAGTTTGTGTGCAAAACATTATTATTCAACTAAATAAAGTTGTCTTAATAAATAAGTATCAAGTTCTGCATAAAATATCTTTCCAATGGTGTAGTGTAGTAGTTTTAGATTGTATAGATAACAAACAAACAAATATTTCCTCTTTATATGACTCTATAAAACATTTTAGAAATCTAAGTGGATATATAAGTTATGCGTCTGGTAAATATTTAGATTCAACTTTGTAATGTAAATTTTTCCTTAAAAAAACATTTTTAATTTAACTCTTTAGCGATTGAAAACTTTCAGCCAACTTAAAGGGTGATTTATTTCAGAGGTTCCCATGGAGTTAACAGTTAGTTTTAGTTAAATTGAATTTCTTTCAAAATGGAAAATCTTTTAGGTATTTTTTAAATGTTAATTTTTTAAGATTAAAGGGTCTATCTGGATTCGATGCCCTTTGATTATACTACTTGGTGGTATGGCTTCTTCAAACCACGTCTCATTATACATTCTACCGCTGAACAGCTATTTCTATAATTAAAAGTAACTACAGGCACAGTCGACATAACATCTTACCGCGCGTTGGTGACGCGTTATGTAAAGGATAGTTTATATTTTTTTATTATATTTATATATTATTTCTTAGCGCCATTGTCTTAATATGCCGTAATCCATTTGTAAGTTTGCCTAGCTATTTCAGATAAAAAAAGCACCAAAGTACCAGGTTGCACCTGATGCCTACTTCCCTCTCGTAGTTTGTTCCCCCACAGACTATTACATAATGGCCTTTTTGAGTTACCTTTTGTATTATATACTGCAACGAGCCGGTTGGCGTAGTTGGTGGATGCTTGCCTTTAATGCCGAAGGTTGTGGGTTAGATTCCCACCTAGGACAGATATTTGTGTGCATGAACATATCTGTTTGTCCTGAGTCTGGGTGTAATTATCTATATAAGTATGTATTTACAAAAGAAAAATAATATATGTAGTATATTACTTGTCTGGTTTCCACAGTACAAGCTTTGTACAAGCTTAATTTGGGATCAGATGGCCGTATGTGAAAAAGGTCCCAGGATATTATTATTATTATTATTATATGTTAATCTTTCGTAAAGTTAAAGTACCAGCCTGTTAATGTCTCTCTGCTGGTCTAAAGCCTGCTCTTATTTGAGCAGAAGATTTGACTCATTCCACCACGCTGTTTCTATACGGGTTGGTGGATACACATTCAGCAGGTTTTCATCCGATATATGCGGGTTTCCTCACGACGTTTGTCTTCACCGCCGAGCACGACATGAATTATAAACAAATTAAGCACACAAAAATTTGTGATGCTTGCTTGGACTTCAATCCGCAATTTTCGATTAAGATTAACGTTTTCGAGCCATCTCGTCTTACATGATGATCTTTAAGGCTCCGCTAAATATATTGTATTTCTTGACTCTAAATGCTTTTGTGACAGAATAATTGATAAACAGAGAACCCAGACGACCTTAAATAAATCCCGACCCGTGTATATTGAAGGCCGAAAGATTTTCAACTCGTTAATAAATTAAGAACCTCAAAACGACCACTTAACCCGTAAACGTCGTGAAATCAGCCCAAGATCACCTCAGGGTATATTGTACCCCATCTTAATTTTAACAATTACTTAGAGTAAAATTTACATTTGTATGTAAATTAAGAATATTCTCAATCAGCCAGCAACGGCGCCTTATTTGGTTAAGATGAGAATTTAATGTATTTCGGACGGTGATATTTAATAACGATTGAATTAATTTACATTTTGTTATTGTTTTATGAAGTTTTAAGATTGGAACGGAGATTAATGTTCTCTAAGAATCAATTACATTTTAAATAGGAGATTTTCAAACGAGTAATTGAAAACCATGTTAGGAGTATTTACATAAACACCGAGACTAATGCAGAAAATCCTGTACTATACAAATATTTTTAAGACATGAAATAGCTCGGGACCCATTGCGTAGCAGCTATAATATAGCCAAAATACAGCTATATAGTACATAAATTAGTTTCAAGAAAAGTTTTCCTTAAAATTAATTTATATACGCATATAAATGATATTTATAACAATTAAAACCCCTTTTAAGTGTCAATTGCTGGTTTGGTTGATAAACCGCTCAATCTATTTCAATAATTGTGGAAGTAATTACGTGCACACTCAAATAATTTTAGCCAATCAATAAAATTTAATCACATATTAACAAAACTTCGATTAATAAGGCCTATTACTCGATAAAGAATTACATAGATGATAATTCAATTGTATTTAATTAATTTTATCTATGTAACTTGATTGACGAAAGAGTATTTACTGAGTTTCTTGCCGGTTTCTCACGGTAGAATCTACACTCCGAACAGGTTGTAGCTTTAAATCTCGAAACAATTCAAAACTACTTTAAGATATTTTGGTTTGAGTGAGTGATTGATTGAATTACGTACTAAATGTTGTCCTGCGCAATTGACTAGCCTTTATTATATATATATATATATATATATATATATATATATATATATATATATATATATATATGATTTTAGCCATGGCTACGTCAATAAAGGCTAGTCATTTGCGCAGGACAACATTTAGTACGTAATTCAATCAGTCACTCACTCAAACCAATATAAATATATAAATCAAAATATATATACAAAAATATATATACATCAAAATATATATATCATCATCATGGTATATATATATATATACCATGATGTCTTCTGATATGTCTTCCTATATATATATGTATAAACCACAGCTGGGCTAAGGTGTTATATTCAGAATAGAGATTTGCTGCATGCTTAAGGGTGTATATTTCCGAAGGTTTTTCCTTCGAAAATTAAAAATTATTCACTCAACCATATTTAAATATAAGTTAATATATTCTTTAACATAAATATCAGTCTATATTGGTTCGAGAACTTCGTTACTTAATCATGAGTGGATTTCTGTCCTTGAATTAAATAGTTTCAATATATTTAAGCTATTACCCAAAACCCGATCCAGTTTAAGGCTGTATATCGACTTAAACATAGAGATATATATCTCGATATATTTTACATTGGACATATACGTAATACTAATCAGCCGAATTAACCCAATGGATAGAATGTGGATCGGTAAAGGTAGCGGATTCATATTCGGGCAAGGACAACATTTTTATCATCACATTATCTGCAACGTAGATATACATTTACAATATCTGCAATGCAACCAACACGCATTGGAGGAGTGTGATGGAATATGCTCCAAGTCTTCTCCTCAAGAAGAAAGCCTTTGACCAGCACGGTATACATTAAATTTTAAATTTGAATAGTGGTATAGCATTAGTAATAAATAACTGAATTAGTCTAATGGATATAATACGTTAATCTTAACAGCCGATAGGTTCATAACCAGCACGTTCGCGTTTTCAAGAGTTTTTCCTCTTGCCAGCAAGTAACTAATATATTAATATATCATCTAGATTCCAAAATAATAATATTAACTATTTTGTGGCATATTGACAATGAAAAGAATGGTTAATATTTCGGCAGTGTATGGGCGGTGGTGACCACTTAACATTTCATAAAATACATCATGTTAACATTTAATTTATATTTTACTTTACAATGTATCCAATAAAGGGTATTTCCATTGCTTTAGATAGCGCTGACTAGCGCTGTACGTCCTGTGAGTATTCAACTTAACCCCACCGATTAATTACATTAATTGCCTCGTTTCGTCTGACAAAGGGCTACATGGACCGCGAAATCTATTTAAGGGTTAAACTATATTGCTTTCCTATAATTTACTCGTAATTATTTTCTTTTACGTTTCATTTATTACTTGGTATATCGTTTATTTATACGAGATATTTTCAATGGAATTGTTGCTATTAAAGACTACAAAAACTTGAAAACATAAATTGAACGTTACTAAGCTGTACTTAATTAAAACGAAGGTTAATTTGATTATTTATAAGTTTTAATTATATTTAAATTTAATTTTGATAGATCTATTTACATATTTTGTTATATAGATATTAGACTTCGCTCCTATAATTAATTTAAATTTGTAATTTTGAAAGATTACCATTACGCCGGTTTGATATTTTAAATTTTTATAAGATAAAACGCCAAGAATGTATTCACATTTTGTTTCTTTTTTTATGGTATAGGTAGGCGGACGAGCATATGGGCCACCTGATGGTAAGTGGTCACAAACGCCCATCGACATTGGCATACCAAGTATTGCTGTTTTGCCTTAGAATATCTGATGAGTGGGTGATACCTACCCAGACGAGCGTGCACAAAGCCCTACCACCAGTAAATTTGTTATAATTATGTTTAAAAAAATACACAGTAGGAAGGAAAATGAGCCGTTATGCCCCAGTGGTTAGAAGACATGAATCTCAACTGATGATTCAGAGTTCAAATCCGGTCTCCACTGAATTTTCATGTTCTTAATTTGTTTTTATAATTCATCTCGTGCTCGGCGGTGAAGGAAAACATCATGAGGAAACCTACAGATGGCAAGCAGCGTAGCGAAGTAAGCTCCAAACCTTCTCTTAAAAAGGAGAGGCGGCTTAAGCCCAGCAGTAAGATATTTAAAGGCCTTATTATTTATACATGTTTATATATAAGAAAATAAGACATCACATAAATTGTTCCATGAAAATTACCATGTATATCTATGTAATTTAACGAGGAGTGAAATAATCAACAATTGATTGTTATTGCTCGGTTACACGCGACGACGTCATTATTTGCGCAGTTCAGTTTGCGCAGTCATCAATTTCAATTGTAACGAAGTACTCTTGAAATATATATTTCACTAGTTTTCTTCCGCGTCTTAGCGTACAGGATCGGAGTAAATTTCTACATAATCAGTGTGTGTTATCCGTGAAAGACACACGGACAGAGTTATTATAGCATTTATAATATTAGTATGGGTTAATTATAAGTCGTTTCTTGTTAACAAATATTCAAGTAATATTTTTATTAATTTTATATTTTAATTTGCACAAAATAAAGGGTTACCTTGACGTCTTACTCTACATACAAAGTTTATTTATTTGCCGTTTGATCCGGACACAAGGCCGGTTATCGTGGTAATCCTTAGGGGAGATCTTTGTCCAGCAGTAAGCGATAACATCGATATTATGATTTATTTATTGCTTATTATTGTGGAAGATATACAGTTATCAAGAGTAAATTATTAAAATATTTAAAATATACCAGAACCAATTCAGTCTACATATATTTTCGTAAAAACAAGCAGAAACAGATGTAAGCTAAAATTTTAAACTAATGTAACAAATAATTATGTATTAAAATCTATGATAATTTAATAACGAGGTTTTAAGATTGTACGTGCTACCGTTTTACCGTTTACTTGCACGAGCTTAGCTGTGCAAAACTTTTTCGCACGAATATGCGTGAACGTATAATGTGCTTTTTGCATGATGTGATACCATTTAAAATATTGCATAAAATATATAATATATAGAAAATCTAAATGTAACTTTATGACAAAAATAAACATAAATACGAAACACCTAAGGCATCGTAGTAAATAATCTTGAACCATAAGAAAACTCTAAACAACCAAGTATCAAATAAAATATACTATTGCTCTTCATAGATCAGTAAAAGAGACGAACATATAAAAATATGATGTATGAAAGAGATAAAATATAACGATGAAATCTCATCGCCTCGGGTGGTACGATCGCAATATCCTAGTCGGAATGTGCTGTCGAAAATAGAGTTGAATATTGTCGATATTTATCATGTCGATAGTTTTATTTGTATTGGATGGGTCACTGTTTTACGATGTTACGTTTTTGATGTATTGCAGAGTTTATCGACAAGTTATATACATTATAAATGTTTCGTTTTTATACTCACGATTTTTTTATTACTTAAATTTTGTTTTAATAAATTAAATATAAATGACGAGACATTTTTGTAAGTAGTGTACTAATACACGATGTATAATATTTAACATAAAAACACCTTTCGCACTCCTCTAAGAGTGCAATCCTTTTTTTATAATATACGTTTGTATGTTAATATGTACGTATGTTTGTATCGTTTCCTGTATCTCGAATATAATATTAATAAAATTAAATCTATACCAATTACCAAATTTACAATAATAATATGTTTTAACTATTTTATTTTGCAACAAAACAAAATTGAAATATCTTATCAATATCGAATCGATGTTTATTACAACCTGTCACTAATAAGATACAACACTAATACGGATTTGGTTCATTTCGATTGACTCAGCTACTTACGGTACGTGTTAAGAAATATCCCTGTATATAAAATATTGGTTGTTCGTTCTCTCTGTTACAGAAATAATAAATATATATCGGCTCGGTGTGTTCATTGTATATACAATATTTCATTTCGTTAAAATTATATATATATATATATATATATATATAAAAAAAATGACTGACTGACATATTAACGTACAGCTCAAATATACTGGGGCTAGCAATTTGAAAGTTGCCTGCGGGTTTAAATAGTAGGTTACTACAAAGGAGGGTTTTTTGAAAATTTGACCCTTAAAGTAGCGACAAAAAGGTATGAAATTTTATATAAAAACCCTAATTATTGAAGAAAGAGCTTAGAAATTTGGCAATCCTGAATTACGCTGGGAATGAATGCGGATAATGTGATAGTGTTTACATAAGGGGTTTGGTTATTATTATTGGTCGAGCAATCATTGTTTTTCTACTATATTCACACAATGTGAACTATACAAATATATTAGGCATCCAGAGCCGACACACATGGCCTTGAGTTTTACTTCTGCACGAAATAGTTTGCATGCTCACGTATACGCAAGTGATCCGATTATATTTTCTGTTGGTAACAATATTGGAACCAATTACAATCAAAGACATAAGACACATTTAAGATACCATGGTTTTAAGTACATTGAGAATGAAATGGATGCCTTCAACTTCTCTCATTATGTGTGTAGGTAACTATAGATGTATATATATATATATATATATATATATATATATTTTTTTTTTATCCTGGGACATTTTTCACACACGGCCATCTGATCCCAAATTAAGCTTGTACAAAGCTTGTGCTATGGGAACCAGACAACTGATATACTACATATACTATTTTTCTTTTGTAAATACATAATTATATAGAAAATTACACCGAGACTCAGGACAAACAGACATGTTCATGCACACAAATGTCTGTCCTGGGTGGGAATCGAACCCACAACCTTCGGCGTGAAAAGGCAAGTATCTACCAACCACGCCAACCGGCTCGTCAAATTATTAATATTATAATACGTGTTTGCCTTATTTACGAGACATACGACTCGAAGAGAACATAGTGTTGGTACATTGGTAGAACAGTGCCAGATGCCTTCAAATGCCAACTTTAACAAAGTTTCGAGTGAATGATACATATGTGATACTTAACTTAACGGTACGAATAAAACGATGCACAAAACACGAACTTCTGCAACAGCTTATCATACTACAGAGTTTTTGCTTTTATTAGTTACAACTTAAAGTTATTATAAAATATTTACTTTATTCAAGAAGGTTTATTTAAGCACTTTTGAATCGCCTACGATTAAATAAAATATAAAGTCATTCATAATTAATGAGGTATGACCATTGGACGGTGGTAGTATCAGAGTGGACTCTTATAGATTTTTTTAATATTTCGAATAGGTACGTGGACTGGCAAAGATGCCATCCGATGGTTAGTTGTCAACACAACCCATAGACACCATTTATTACATCATCAATGCGCTAACCTTGGGAACTAAGTTTTTATGTTCTTCTGCTTATTGTTACACTGTCTCACTCTCCTTTTCAAACTGCATCACAGCAGTACCAACTATTGTTGTTTGGTTATAGAATAAGTGCTGAGTGGATGGTTCCTACCATGTAAAAGCTCATTTATGAATTTAATAAGCATTTTATCTACGTTGTAATAATTGAAAAATATCTAACAAAAACTCTAAAAATTTATTATTATTTTTATACAGACATGGAGCATATGGGCCACCTGATGATAAGTGGTCACCAACGCCCATAGACATTGGCATTGTAAGAAATGTTAACCATCGCTTACATCATCAAATTGTCGCAAACCTTGGGAACTAAGATGTTATGTCCCTTGTGCCTGTAATTATACTGGCTCATTCACTCTTCAAACTGGAACACAACAATACCAAGTACTGCTGTTTTCCGGTAGAATATCCGATGAGTGGGTGGTACCTACCCAGAACAGCTTGCACAAAGCCCTATCACCATATTATATCTCTTGTTCTTGTAATAAAACTTACAGCAATAACCTCGTTATGGTACTTGGTGGTATTTACATACATACATAGATATTATTAGTAAATATTTTATTATTATTATCATAACACATCATCATTACTCCTATCATTACTTCTACTGTCTTCGGAACGAGAAGCCGACAGCCACCTTCAGCGCGTTAGGGCCACGCAGTACTAAAGCTCATGCAAGATCCGGAAAGTAAGTAGGATGGATAGTAACGGCCATTTAGCTGAACGACGAAATTAAATTTAATACAAGACCATTGCCGTTTTTGCCACTGTAAGTAAGAATTAGCCTAAACATGGAAAAAGGTGAAGTACCTGTAATTACTAAGCTCCATTGTAAGAGTTAATGAGCCAGAGTAATTGCAGTCACTACTGGTACTTCAAACTGTACTTATGTAGTAACTAGGGAGGCTATCCAAAAAAATCCTTCTTATTGTTAGTGAAATAAAATAATATAATAAATCTTACTGTATGTGTGAAAATCGGTGACTTGTACTGTGTTGCAGTCTTCCCCCACTTGCAGGTAGGTTATCTCACAGCGATAGACCCCTTCATCATCAGGTTGTACGTTTGTGATCACCAGCTCGGCGTACGTGGCGTTCGGTTCGTGTGCGATTGACATCCTGTAACAAAATTGATCAATTAGAATATTTTCAAGTAATAATAAATCTCTCCTTTTGAGAATAATATGTGAAGCTTATTCCACCATGCTTCACCAACGGAGGTTAGTTAACATGTCCTAAATTATCATCCGTTACGTGTTGGTTTCCTTGCGATGTTTTCCTTCATTGACAATTATGACGTGAATCAAAACACAAATATAGCACATGAAAATTGTAGTTCTTGCCTGGTTTTCGGCAATCTGTGTTTAATTAATTTATTTTTGTTTATTCATTAAGAAGTCGACGTTATATACAAGGAATTCATTATCTTGTAATAGTATGTGTTAATAAAATATATGAACTGAATTTTGACGTGAACTATAATTTAACATTATGCAAGTGAATATTACAAACTGAATTTATAAATAACAAACCTTAAAATAATGTTAGTACAAAAAAATAAATTTAAAAAGAAATTAACTTAACTAAAATATTTTATTGAATATGTAAGAAAACTAATCATACCACAAATATGGATGGAAAACTATGTTTCTCTAAACGGTGACGTTGTATTTGAACCGCGTATCCATATTTAGTATAAAAAACTATATACTAATTTACTTACTAATATATTGGTTTTATATAAAAAAACTGTGTATAATGAAAAAGTAATTTAATTACAAAATTAATAGATTTGACGTAAAATTTCAAAACTAAGAGCAAAAACAACTGAAGAAAAGTTGAGAGTTTCTAAAATTATTAAACTCCGAATCTTCGGATTACGCGCAAACCTAATAAGGTTTTTAATGAATCAAGTTTTCCGTTTTTTGTTCAGAGAAATATATTTTTTGTTACCTCCTCGTGTAGTTTGACTTTTTCTTTGTTTTTATAGCTTATTTTTGAAGGCATGCTTAGATTGCTTACTTGTTAGAATAAGTTTATTTTATCCAAATAATTTTATATTTTGAACATCATTGAGTTTTTTTGAGAATAAATTTGATTAACAAATCCTTTCACGTTCATTGCTGGAAGACCTTATTTCAAAGAGAAGAAACCTGCATGTGGTTTGCGGAATGTTTACAGTGAATAACTTTCTGTACTGACTGTTGGTTAGGGCGGCTATTTTCAAAGAAGATTCTAAAGAAAGAAGAAAGAGAAGAAAGAAGAGTTGTTTATCTAACTGTGTTTTATATATAACTCATAATTAAAGATGGAAGGACAGACCGAGAAAGGGGGCAAGAGCTTTGAAGTATTAACTATTCCTTACATCAGCAATGCGCCACCAACCTTGGGAACGAAAATGTTATGTCCCTTATGCCTGTAATTACATTGGCTCGCTCATCCTTCAAACCGGCACGCTACAATACTAAATATTATTGTTCAGCGGTAGAATATCTTATGAGTGAGTAGTAACGACCCAGACAGGCTTGCACAAAGCCCTACTACCTAGAATATATTTATAGCTTTCTTTCGAGGTACGGTTGAGTATTAGTTAGTTCCCAAGATTAGTGGTGTATTACCGAGCAATGGATCGTTAATTATATTCCTTACAGAAACGATAGCAATGCCCATGTTGTCATAGTGATTCTTGCTTTGTGTAAATTGACTGAAATATAACGATGAATATTGAGGATCTCGGAAAAAAATATGCCGATTGTGAGCTTAACTGACGCTAAGTAAACCAATAGAGTTATTTGTGTAATATATTAAATTTATGTAAATAAAACCCGTGAAAAGCTGGGACGGGTTGTTCGTAAATAATAAAACATCGAACAGCACGTAGTTAAATAAAGATAGAAGTAAAAATTATAATATTACTTCTTTGAGATATGTTTAAACAAATTTCAGGAAACTCGAACAAGTTGTAGCGATGCTGCCAAGCCTTTATACCCGAGGCTTACGTTGTTTACTTGTTACTAACTTTCATATCAAACTTTTAATATATTTCATAGAAACGTTATGCAGTTAGAGTTTATTAAAGAGGGGTTGCTCGTTCGTTCGTTTTAGTAAAGAGTATTAACTGTCTAGATGATCTAGTAGCTTACAAAGTAGCAATTCTTGAGATATTTGATACAAAACCGGGTCATATACTTACATAGTGATTATAAACACATGTTATGCTTAAATGACTCATATAAAATGTAAATCTATTGATTCTCTGGTTGATTTCTCTCCCCCCACTTAGGGTAATCCATTGGGTTGGTACAATGATGGGTTATGTATACGATTGTGCAATGTGTTTCACGCAGATTTATTTGTGGTTTTAGTATGATATATGCAGGCTTCCTTACGATGTTATCCTTCACCACCAAACACGAGATGAATTAGAGACACAAATTAAGCACATGAAAATTTGGACTTGAACCCGTTATTTTCTGTTAAGTTCTAGACCACTGAGCCATTTTAGAACCGAAATGAAAACATATGTAATAATATATAGTATTGTATATGTCGTATGACGTAGGACATATTTTTTTTGAACGTTTCATATTCGAATTGTTCAATAAAGCTCTCTTGAGCTTTCGAGTTCTAACAAAACATTGTATATATATACCGAGCTAGAAAGCTAGAAGTCGTAATGTGACTATGTCTAATAGTTTTGGAACTGGAATTTTGTAAAAACCTACAGTTTTTCTTTATTTGTGGGTTTTCAACGAAGTAACGTTTCATTCTGTATTATATTGAAACGTTAACTTAAATTTGACCTTAAAACCGACACAATTTATTTCACTGACAACCTTGTATGTAATTATAATAAGTTGTTTAAAAATACGTGATCAGAGGTCGATTCTAGTGCAGTATATATAATATATGAAATAGCTGCAAATGTTTTAACAATCTTAATAATTTTTCATTTCAATTATTTAATTAAAAATAAGTAATGTCTTATTTGTACGTATGTACTTAATTGGTCATATTTTCTATTAATTGCCTACGTTTATTTCTTTATGTATCAAATATATTACAGAGCTATTACATAAGAAAGACAGATAAAAAGACGGAACGTTTTTCTAAAAAGTATTTTCAGTCTCAGTGTCTTTTATGATTGTTTTTGAAAAATTCCTTATATACTCTAAGTAGGCTAAACGGAGGGGGATTAAGAGAAAGAAAATTACTAAATTTACTTAATACTAGCTAACCGTTCAAACTAAAAAAACTGTTTTTTGCCAGGATTTTTGATAGGCGTACACGAAAATCCTATTAAATTTTCCTCAATATAGGCTTAGGAACGCATGCAGTTTAAATACAAAGAATATATTATCACCAAAAAAATAAAAATAAAAACAACGCATCCCGTTCTATATTATACTAACATTATTATGAATTACGAACTATAAATACTGAGTCCAGTGGAAGTTCCAAGACTATTATGCTAAAAGATATTATGATATCCTTAGTCAGATGCGAACATGCTGTAGATTTTTGATAGGATCTATAAGCAATGCTTTATGCTTCATTTTGAATAAAGATACGAGTATTGAACTTTGATTTCAGAAATCTCACTTTGTTGTCATATTGTTTTTATCTGTGGGTTAAATCTTCATTCTCATTTACTAAATTAGTTTGAATCAATACGCTTTACCGACCCTTGTTCAAATGATAAACCTTCTTTCTTAATAAGGAAAAGTTTGGTTAGTATCAGTTCCAGCTAATTGTTTCTGAATGAAAGTGCGATATTTGTAGTAAATAATTGGTGTTTCGGAGAATCCGACGATGTTAAATTGTATTTTCAAACAACAATTCGTATGTCTTAACAATCGAGAGGCTAGCTTATAAGGCAAAAGGTCTTGATGTCCTGGGTTCAAATCCCTGATCGAGCTAATAAAAAATTAACGGTTTCTTAACATAATAGTAACAGCCCAGAGTCTTTTAATCGTTTAAAAGCAGTAAAGCCGTTGGTCCTGCGTCTGTACTCTTACCTGTCGTGTTGTATTCACTATCCTATAGGATTATGAGAGTGGAATAGAGAGTGCACCTGTGTTGGCGCATACACTTGTCTACTATAATATCTCATGCTCAAATCGAATCGGCGATGAAAAATTGGTGAGGCGAATATCAAAGTCGTTTAACGTAAATTAAAATATATCCATTTTTGTAATTCAAAAATTATTTTATGTATCCACGAAATAAGCGACTATTAAATCAATCACAAGAACCAGCTCAGATCTTAAAGTCTGATTGAGCAATATGTGCCCAAACAGACCTTATATACAATATATAGCAAGTCATATTTATAACATATCCATACTGAAAGTTCTTTATTCAAATACAATGGAGGGAGCTATTGTGCCTAACGGCTATTATCTTAAATAAGCAAGTTTATATTTCTAAGCGAGATAAAATTTAAAACTTTTACGACACTCAACATAAACACAGACACTTTATGATAGCTTTTAAATGGCTTATGGACTGGAAAATAGTCATTGCTTTCAGCTTTTATTTATAAAAAAAAACAAACTAACTTACGTCAAACAAGTGCAACTTAATACATGAAAGTTATATAGAGTAAGGTATTTTTATAGTGCTTTGCAGTATAGAATTTAGTGCTTTTTTTATCGGTGCAAACGTCTAAGTGAGTACCACACTCTCGCCATTTATTCTAGCGTCAAACAGCAATACTTCGTTTTATTGTGTTCCGGTTTGAGGGTGAGCAAGCGTTATAACAAGTACAAAATTATTTGGTACCATTTTATTTAAGAAAGTTTTTCTATATATTTTACTTCCCACATGAGAGCGCTGGAGTTCAAGATGACGTAATTTGTTTTTTCCTTTCTTCCTTTCAAACTTGGTTTTCGAAAATAATTAAAATATTTCTTATAAGTGCTCACATTATACATGTTCGTCCAGCAGACCTCACTGGAGCAGCTTTATAGTTTTATTTATATTTATAATAGGTAGGTGGAATGACAAATAGGCCAACTCATGAGCATACCATAGACAATGGTGCTGTAAGTCCACCATTACATTACCAATGTTTAACCAACTTTGGTAACTAAGGAGATATCTCCCTTGTGTGGCTTATTCTTCAGACCGAAATACAACAATATTACGTAGTGCGTGATATGAGTTAAGTATCAGTAATGCTGTTCGGTGTGTACCCAACCAGATGGTCTGGTACAAAGGTCTACAATCAAGTGAAATATCCTCTAAGTCTTTGTCAATGAGCAGAGCATTTATCAGCTTTTACATAAATATATATATATTGCCTAATGAGCTTGTATCGTGTATTATGTTATCACCATAACTTATTATATATTATTATATCTTGTTGCTTATAATAATTATTAGCTTAATGAAGGTATCAAATTATATTCGTGCGTAATTGACTCGTTTTAATGCAAATTATATGATATGTTTATTAAGCTTATATATACATTATATATATATATATATACATTATTTACTATTTTATTACATATGTATACGAAATATTTGCCATTTACGGATAGTTATATAAATAATCCGAATATCACTACCGTTTATATCGTCAATTAGAAGCGAATAATTTTATCGAATTTATTTGCAAAACATACTTTACTACTAAATTTACATCAAAGATAATGAAAATTTTCAAATATTCCAAATGTGGCATATTTGGTGGACCATCGACGACGTTGTGATTTATTTATATATTCTTCATTAGATTTTAATAAACATTAATACGTGCAACTTTGTACATTGTGAAATCTTTCCGATCGTGTCCGATTCGCCGTCCCTATCGGATTATTGGAGTGATGGAATAGAGAGTACGTATTTGCTCATACACTTGTGCATTACTGTATGTCCAGCAAAAATGGTGCAGGATCAACAGCTTTACATGCTGATGGTAGTGTACACGCTGACAATTTCCACACTCCGGACTATGTTACTGAGATTTTTTTTAAAGAAAAATCCTATAAGTTTTTGAAGGCCTGACCGGGAGCCATTAGACCAACGAGGCAGGCACAAAATATCATCATAACCCGTGCGGGAACGCCATCTTTACATAGATTAATATTTGTAATTACATAAACATATATTGATTAATATATGTTCTTCACACTATGCCCGTGATTTCGTCCGCATGTTAGAGGGAGAAGGGCAAATGTTAGGTAAAAAAGCCTTTGTCCTTCTATGCTGTTCAAGATTTCTTCATACCGAGATGTATCCAAATCGTTTTAGTATTTAGCCCTGAAATCGTAAAAGACAGCCAGATAGATTTTTTTTATTACTAATATTTTTAATAATAATATAGATTAAGAAGGATGTCAAAGAAAATGTACCTAGTTTTTGTCGAGTCTTAATAAAATCCACATTCGGAACCGATGTGATTTGTAAGTGCTTAGTATAGTCTATTTAATTCATGTATTATCATTTCAATTCAACATCATTCTTATTTTATCATTCATTGTTTACGTTACAGAAATTTCTATTTATGACTGACCTACGCTATCTGGAAATATATCGGTCGTGTTGTACAACAATGGCATACAAAATTTAGAGGAAATTCGGGTCAAATTGGGCAGTGATTGACGCCTTTCATGTTACATTTGGGAAATTAGAAATAGATTCATTTTTAACCTTTTGTCTACCACATCTGGTGGTAGGGCTTTGTGAAAGCTCGTCTGGGTAGGTACCACCCACTCATCAGATATTCTACCGCAAAACAGCAATACTTGATATTGCTGTGTTCCGGTTTGAAGGGTGAGTGAGCCAGTGTAATTACAGGCACAAGGGACATAAAATCTTAGTTCCCAAGGTTGGTGGCGCATTGGATATATAAGCGATGGTTGACATTTCTTACAATGCCAATGTCTAAGAGCGTTGGTGACCACTTACCATCAGGTGGCCCATATGCTCGTCCGCCTTCCTATTCTATAAAAAAAAAAAAAAGAATAAGCTCGAAACATTCAGAAAGGGAAAAGAGGCCCTAGCCCAGCACTGGGACATTGACAGGACTTTACTTTTTACTTTTTTGTGAACTTTAATAATAAATATGTTTTAGACTGAATTATTTACGTCTTTCATTGATAAATATAATTTTATGATTTTATTTACTATATTTGTTAGCATATCCACCATAACAATATTTAGGAGTCGACAAAACACGTGGATCTTATTTGAAGATTTGTCCTCCTGACCGATTTCATTACTGACATTGGCACTTTAAATATTATATATTATATATATATATATATAATATGTCAGAGATGCTGACATAGATCGACAATGTGCCACCAACATCAGGAACTAAACTGTTATATCAATGGTGCCCATTTTTACACAGGTTCACTCATCCTTCAAACCACAGAACAATAATATGTTGTTTGGTGGTAAAACATGGGTGGTACTTCACCAGATGGGCTGTCATAAAGCTATCACCATTTTGATAATGTTTAGTAGAATTCGTCCTCATTAACACTGATCTAATTTGTTAACATACTTCCGTTCACTTAGCTAGTTTACATAATGCATTTATGCACGCAGTGAGCTTGATATATGCATTCCGAGCTAAAACTTGACAGGGGTAAGACTGTTATACAATGAGAGATGATGCTATTCTGAGATAAATAGCTCTGCTATAAGCAATGTGCTATTATTAGTTGCTGTTTTGAAAGAATATTATTTATAACTAGCTTATTTCCTTTATTCGATTCATGCATTCCTGGTATATGTGAGTTTATGGTGTCATCGTTTTTACAAAATTAGCATAAAAAATACAATTTATTATAAATGTAAGTAGTATATACATTTACAGTTTTAAAACATATAACAACCCGCCTTATTGCCTCCAGGTGACAAGACGGCTGATTCATTTCTCGCCCAGACAAATGGAGTTGCGTTTTAAAGGAGAAATGCCGTTGTATTCTTATCATAATAAAACGCGGTCATGATTCGTGCAGTATTTTTAAATTTGATTTGAATATACGTACTCCACGATATAATTAAATATATTATTGTTTGTATTTGTACATAACAATAGTACCCTAATAAAACCCTTCCATAAAAACTGGTCCTTTTCTCCTGGTGTTTCTAAAAAAATGCGCATATCCATACGAGTGAATTGGACCTTCCTGTTTTGAAGGTTAAATAAAAGAAATATAAAACCAGTTAATTCTAGTTATATCGGTAATATTTTTGACGAAACCCCCAAACACTTTTCTCTTACTTTCAATGTGGATTTCTGCTATTTTACCAGAACTGGACTGCCTTTATTGGTTCCTAGATTCCGCCTGCGACTATGTTCCCAAGATTGGTGGCACATGTAAAGAATGGTTATTATGAATATCACCAATGTCTATGAGCGGTGGTGACACCTTAAAAATACCATAAGCAAAAAATATTAATAAAAATACAAAATATTATCATGTCTGAAAATAAAACATATAATAACTCTGCATTTTTATCACCCACGTAACCTTTTATTGAGAAAACGCCTCATTTATTAATGTGTTTTTAACATGAGGTTTAAATTTATTAATTGACAACACTAAATGGATTTGCGGGATTTTATCGGGCATCGTGCCCAAGAAGGGATGACTTTTCGGAGAAACAAATTTGGTGTTACGAATTTTGCTTTTACTTCTCGTGTTTATATATTTTAAGTCACTGTTTATCGATTATATATATATTGTCTATATAGTGTCTTTCAATTTCACTCTAAACATTAATGACAAACAATTATCAAATAACAAAACTTCTTTCTTAATGCACAAAATATGTGTATTAGAACACCTGGGATTTAGAACCTTCGAAGAAGATTATAGAACATATAACTCCTATTAAATATAATATAACACACTCGTTATCATTGCATTCTTCATTATACGAAACTACTATTACTACTTCGAAATTTTACACACCCTTTTTTATTGCTGGAAAAACGCGTTACGCGTCTCCTCCACGGGAACAGTGGGGGGTATGTGGGTCTACCTGGTGCCCAAGGCACCGAGTGCACCCCGAACATCGGAATACCCACTAAAAAACCAGTGGTACCTTGCATTTAATTTTGCGATCTGGTTATAAATGTGAGCTATGAAAGTTATGAATCGCGAATCAAAATTAAGTTAAAGCTAAGTTTTAACAAAATTTCATTAATCATCAACTGACTTGTGCTTCAGATTTTAGAACAAATATTTGCCGAACAGCTTAAAGTTTACAATCTTCACAAAGGCAGTTGAATATCTTCTTCCTTTAGGATTATATATATATATATATATATATATATATATATATATATATATATATATTTTGTATGACATAAATCCTTGAGGTTTTTCAGCTTCCAAAATATTTGTTTTAGTAATAACAGTAATTAATTATATATTATTGATAGAATGACGTTTCACACTTATTTTTATTTAAATTAAATTAAAATTTCGATGGCCAGCAACAATGGAAGTCAACAAGAGTGCGAGTAAAAGTCAACCTCCTACGCTACGGTACCAAACACTAGATAGTTATTCTACCACAACATTGTAATACTATGTATCGTTTTATGGGGTTAGTAAGCCGATACTTTTATGTGTGCATTGAAGATGATGTTAAGGTAAGTAATAGGTTATATTTACAGTGGTGACAATGTCTATGGATATATATATTCCAATGCTGACGGGCCGTTGGCGTGGTCGGTTGGTTGGCCTTTCAAACGAAGGTTGTGGGTTCGATTCTCACCCAGGACAAACATTTGTGTGCATGAACGTGTCTGCTTGTCCTGAGTCTGGTTGTAATTATCTATATAAGTATGCACTTACAAAAGAAAAGCAGTATATGTAATATATCAGTTGTCTGATATCCATAGTACAAGCTCTGCTTAGTTTGGGATCAGACAGTCATGACCGAATAATGTCCCAGGATATTATTATTATATTATTATTATTATTAATGGTAAGAGCAGTAAGGATAATCTGACCTTATACATTGCAATACAAATAGTTCTTGATGAATATGTCTTTATTTAGTCCCCTTAATTACTTATATCCACTTTGATTTCGACGCAAAGTTTTATTTTGCCTGAATACCATAGATTAGATTTTTTTATAGAATAGGTAAGACGAGCATATGGACCACCTAATGGTAAGTGGTCACTAACGCCCATAGATATTTACATTGAAAGAAATGTTAACCATCGGTTACATCGCCAATGCCACAAACCTTGGGACTTAAAACGTTATGTTTCTTGTGCCTGTAATTACACTGGTTTACTCACCCTTTACACACCCTTTACACCGGAAAACAGCAATCCGTGGTATTGTCACAACAATACCAAGGTTTTGTGTTTTGGTAGAATATCTGATGACTGGGTGGTACCTACCCAGACGAGCTTGCACAAAGGCCTACTACGAGTATTATAATTTTATTACAACTTCCGTAATAAGTTCTGAAGAAATATCGGAATTCATTTCAAGAATTCTTATTTCGTGTACATCTTAAAAACCGGGCATGTACTAAAGTAGGTCGCTGCTTCGTAGTCTCGGTCTATTGACGCATAAAATCGCCGCCAGCCCGATGACTTTTCCAATTGTTTTCGTTACCCTTATTCCAGAAGTTTGATTATTAGGGACGGAATTCTTTTCTTTCTATTACCATTATATTGATACTTCTTTACATTTCTTAGAAAATTATAATGTTTTGTCCTTTTTTAGTCTGTTCTTGTTCTTTTATCTTGCCAATTTATTTTTGACAATTGAGTTTAGAAAAAGAATATTAAAATATTTCATTTATTTTAATGATAATAGTATTTTATTGACATGTCAATCTCTAAGCTTTAAGTTATTGGAAAATTTAAATTGGCCTTTATTTTTAATATATATTGAGTTATGCAAGGTCGTCTGGGTAGGTACCACCCACTTATCGGATATTTTATCGTTAAGCAACAGTACGTAGTATTGTTAGGTTTGAGTGAGCTAGTGAAACTACAGGCACGTCGGATAATATCTTAAGGGATGGTTAATATTTCTTACAATGCCAATGTCTATGGGCGGTGACTCCTACTTACCATCAAGTGGCCTAATTCCCCGTCCGCCTACCTATTCTATATGAAAAGTTAGTTGACTGACCTTTGTAATCTCAGAGTTTGGGACTTTAGAATTTCTTAAGCACTAAATCACAACATATTTACCGTTTTACAAAACTTCTCCGTTATGTGAAATAGCGTTTTTTACAATTATTGATTATGTTACGTGATTCTTATTCTAATTGAGCCATTTTGTAAAGGTTTGGTAAGACTAATTAAGCAATCCATCTGCGACATACACACAGAATAACTGCCTTCGCTAGAAAATTATATTTTCAAAGGAGATTGTTTCAATAACTAAATTAAATAAACTTATCTAAGTCATTAGCACCTTACTTTACGTTTGGAAACGAGAGCGATGTTCTAAAAAGGCTGCTAAGGGACGTTCAATTGAATATAATTATCTTTTCGAATTCCTCTTTTCCTACGCTTTCTAAAACATTTTCCGTTCATTTTTAATATTATTATTGAATGTAAAATAACGGTAATTTTATACTTTAATGATAGCCAAGAAATATTGGTTAACTTGTGGTAGAGTTTTGTGAAGCCAATCTGTGTAAGTACCACCCACAGTTAACAGTCTGGGGTCTTTTTTAATAAAGTTTCATTCAAATTTAAAAGCATACAATACTTTTTGAATTAAATAACAAAGCATTTAATAAACTTTTTATAATATTACCGCTCGATATTATAGTAGTGTGAAATCTAAATATGTCAGTGATGTTTAAAGTAGTAATTTTAGTAATAAAATAGAGCGTTATAGCTACTGACGTTGAAATACTCGTAAAACGACTATACTATATGTCGTTAAATGTACACAAGTACTTTATATATTATTTTTATTATCAAGTAATATGCAAAATATGTTGTTTTTCCATTAAAAGTTTATTTTTTACATTCAGTTTAAATTTATAAAATGTTACTGGTGTTATCTCTTTGGTTTACTGGTGGAAGAGCATTGTGCAAGCTCGTCTGGGTAGGCACCACCCACTCATCAGATATTATACCGTAAAACAGCAGTACTTCCTATTGTTGTGTTCCCGTTTGAAAGGTGAGCCAGTGTAATTACAGGAACAAGGGACATAACATCTTAATTGCCAAGGTTGGTGGCGCATTGGTGATGTATGCCATGGTTAACATTTCTTACAATGCCTATGTCTATGGGTGTTGGTGACCTCTTACCATCAGGTGGCCCATAGTCTCGTCCGCCTTCCTATTCTATAAAAAAAATAGTTAGCTTATATATATAAATCTCGAGGTTCCGGATTCAATAACAAAAATATATTGAGATTTTGTAAGTTGGTAGTTATTTCATCCGTACGCAGCACGCACACACAAACTTAAAATGCTACGGCTGAACTGTCTCCGGTCGGATTTTTATCCCATCGGATTATGGAAGAGAATAGAAATTTAACCTTAATATCACACTTATGCTTTATTTTTATATAAATAGTGGCTGAAAAACGTAAATCTTAACCGAAGATTTCGGATTCATTTCAGGGCAAACACCGCAGAATTTTTATATGATTTTTTTAATAATTTGTTTGATTAATTGATTTCGAAATCAGCGCTGAAGGAATTATATAGTATATAATTAAAGCTAGTTTTTATACTTGAAAGCGCTACTGTCAGAAACTACGAATATAATTAAAAAAGCTTATTGGGTTTTATGGCTTTTTTATTAGGTAAGGTTATGGGCAATAAACGTCACGCAGAATCTAAGAAGTGGAGCGAGAAATACGGTAAAATGAATTTAAAGGAATATCCTTAAATAATTATATATTTTTTTAAATTAAATAAATAAATTTAATTTTTAATTTTTTTTTTAATAATTTTAAACGTACTTTTTCATTTAATATTAGAAATCATTACATAGAATACAATAAAAACAGTCTATTAATTTTTCCCATTAAATTTTCCAACATGGCAAGACCCCGGAAACGTGGAGCGGGAGTGAGGTGGTACTGTTTTTCAAGAAAGGTGATAAAACCCTCTTGAAAAACTACAGACCAATCTCCCTCCTGAGTCACGTGTATAAGCTGTTCTCAAGAGTCGTCACGAACCGTCTCGCCAGACGACTTGACGAGTTCCAGCCCCCAGAGCAAGCCGGCATTCGATCAGGCTACAGCACCGTGGACCACATCCATACTGTTCGGCAGATTGTGCAGAAGACCGAAGAGTACAATCAGCCGCTGTGTATGGCATTTGTGGACTACGAGAAAGCCTTCGACTTCATCGAAACCTGGGCAGTGCTCGACTCATTGCAGAGATGTCATATCGATTGGAGATATATCGAGGTACTGAGATGTCTGTACAACGCCGCTACAATGACTGTCCACATCCAGGACTGTAAGACGAAGGCGATCCAACTGCGCAGAGGGGTGAGACAGGGGGATGTAATATCCCCGAAACTGTTCACCAACGAGTTGGAAGACGTTTTCAAAATGCTGGATTGGACTAGGTATGGAGTCAATGTAAACGGCGAGTACATCTCACACCTTCGATTTGCCGACGATATCGTCATCATAGCAGAGTCGCTGGAACAACTCACCGAAATGCTGCGTAGCCTAGGCGAGTCTTCCCGGTGTGTCGGTCTCGGTATAAACTTGGACAAGACCAAGGTCATGTTCAATAGGCATGTCGTGCCGGGACCGATATACGTCGAGGGGAAACCTCTCGAATTTGTTAGTGAATATACCTACCTAGGACAGATAATACAAGTCGGTAGGAACAACTTCGAGAAGGAAGCCGATCGAAGAATTCGCTTGGGATGGGCAGCATTTGGCAACCTTCGTCAAGTCCTCAAGTCGTCTATACCGCAATGTTTGAAGACGAAAGTCTTCAACCAATGCGTCTTACCTGCCATGACATACGGTGCCGAAACGTGGACACTAACTGCGGGACTAGTCCACAAATTCAAAGTCGCTCAGCGTGCTATGGAGCGAGCTATGCTCGGAGTATCTTTGAAGGATAAGATCAGAAATGAGATTATCCGGAAAAGAACCGGAGTCACCGACATAGCTTGCAAAATTAGCAGGCTGAAGTGGCAGTGGGCTGGTCACGTATGTCGTAGGACCGATGGCCGTTGGAGCAGACGAGTCCTAGAGTGGAGACTGCGAATCGGCAAGCGCAGCGTAGGGCGCCCTCCAGCCAGGTGGACCGACGACCTTAAGAAGGTGGCGGGCACCAACTGGATGCGGAAGGCGGAGGACAGGGAGCTTTGGCGCACCTTGGGAGAGGCCTATGTTCAGCAGTGGACAACGATTGGCTGTTGATTGATTGATTGATATTAATTTTTCATTTTTAGTCCATGTGTTATTTTTTAAGAGAACTTCATTTTTTCAAAGATTTATTTCAAATTACATTTAATGTATATTACACGGGACGTTAGTTGTACAGTATGTATTTTTGTAACATATCCTTAAAGAATAATTATAATAAGTACAGACACGTAGTTTAATGAAAATTAAGTGACTCGATGTCAGTCAACTTTCTGGCGTACTCTTATTCACCCGTCCATTTATTATTCATTGTTTATTTATGAGTGGAAGTCATTCTTTGAATTTCACCACGCGCATGCTTCTAATACATACGAAACACACTTGAGCGATTTAAGTTTACAATTCTTTACATATTTATATTTATTTTTTATTTAATTGGTTTTGTTTATAGTATTTATATATATAAAACTGGATGTAAGCTCTATAGTCTATACTTTATAATATATATAATTGATTATGATTTAGGCCTGAAGTATATACAAATATAAATTAAGAATGGCTAATGTAAAATGGCGGGTACTCAATGGATACGATTAGCACAGGACCGGGTAAATTGGCGCCTGTGAGGAGGCCTATGTCCAGCAGTAGATTAATGTGGGCTAAGTATGATGATGATGATGATGACTGCAAGCCTGGGAAACGCTGCTAGTAGTACGCTAGCAGCATTTCCCCGTTAAAGCAATTCCGATCAAGCGAAAAATGAACCAGTCTTGTCACCAATAGAAGGCAAAACGTCGGGGTTATACTTTTAATAAAAATATAAACTATTTTGTATTTTAGTATGTATCATTGTACTCATTTCTTATAATACTTAGAAACCCCGACAAACGTTGGTTTGTCTCATTTATTGGGTATTTATGAGATAAGACTTTGTGCAAGTCAGGCTAAGTATCACCCATTTATCACATATTCTGCAGCCAAACAGCAATACTTGTACTTAGTCATGTTACAATCCGGTTGGGGGATTGAGCCAGTGTAACAGGCACAAGATATATAACATCTTAGTTTCCGAGGTTGCGCATTGGTGATTTAAAAAATGATTAATATTTCCAACGGTGCCAAAGTCTATGGTCGGTGGCGATAACTTACCATTAGATGACCAATTGCCCATCTACGGATCTATACTAAAAAAAGGATTGCATAATGCCTATTGTCAGCGTTGTCGGATAAGAAAGCGTAGCCATATGATTGTACGTCTAATGGCTTTGGGTACAAATTTTATGACACCATAAAGCCACCCCCCACAGCAATAAACTGTTAATACAACCTGCCTTTTAGTGGTATGTAAATTATATATCGCCTACCACAAGACCTCGGTCTTACCCGTAGAATCCAATCATATTAATTTATTGAATTCTTGTCAATAGCTTTAACAATTTCGATGTAACTTTAAGTTTGAAATCTTGTAATTATTGGCAGTAACCTCACTACTAAAGTTCATTTTTTAGTTTAATTTTATAAAAACAAATATTAGACTAACAAGCTTTATATTGGTAATTATATGAACGAATTAATTAAAATTAAAAACCATGACTTCCCCGAATGGTAGTATGAATGAATTTATAGATTAAATCACTCGGGACGATTTATTTTTTTATTTATTTTGAACAATTTATACATATCATAAACAATACATATGATAGTAACTACAATAGTATTATACTGTGCTACTAACGCCCTCCAATTTGGTAGCACATTTATTTATTATTTGTTCAATGCAAAAGATGATGTAATGATACACATGCTAAATACATTACATACCTTTTTTAATCAGTCGTATAATAAGTCAGGTCGTAAAAAGATTTTATGTTAAATTATATCAAATTATTAGCATTTTTCAAGATATATAAACCAAATGAAAATTCATTTTGGAGAAAATAAAATGCTTGAATGTTAAAGCTGTGTTTATGGACGATGTGTTTTATTTAATTATAATTTTATATTGCTTTGACGTCATGAACTAGATGGGGCCAGGCGCTTAAAAGAATAAAATTATAAGATCTTATATTACTCGTCATTTATACAAAAAAATGGCTGAGCAGGAAGACGCGAAGAATAGAATTGACTCAGGGTTGATAAAAAGACCAAAGATGGCCACTGGCTATCAGAACGACGGCTAGCGGTGGGACAGTCTACCGAAGACTGTTCTGTGTGCTTAGCAAGATCTCTATTTTTATCTTTCTCTCTGAGGGAAGTTTCGAGGAGAGCATGGATCAAAGGATCGTTAACGGAGCACGGAGCACTTCGATCAGCATTAATGTTGGTAATTGCTGGGGTATCTTTCAGAGGTATCGAAGGTAGCTAAAAGTCAAGAACAGAAGAAAGACAAGTAGTTCCTGAATGGCAATGTGGGTTCGGTGTAAATTGGGTATCATCGGTAACTGCTGTACGAAGTCCTCCATGGTTAACGATTTTCAGGAAGGACAAATCTTAAATTATAAAGTTGGGCGTACAGCTCGGAGTAGGGGGGCAAGAAATAAATACGAGGTAGGTTGAGACGGTCTCAAAAAGAACCGTTAAATTAAGAGTATAATAATAATAATAAAGCGTTTGATTAAATCCACTTTGAATCGTTAAACATTTGAAATTGCCTAAGGGGTATTTCTTATGCTACTGCTACATCTGCGCTCCAGCACATTTAGTATCGCGTTAGTAAAATTACAAAGCAGATGTAACCAACATTAAAGGCTTTTATTTACTTGATAGTATTACATTACACTAGTTTACACCCGCAGCTTTTCCTGCGTGTATGTGAAGGAAGGCTTTTTTATATAGAACAGGTAGGTGGCTGAGCATATCGGCCACCTGATGGTAAGTGGTCACCAATGCCCTTAGACATTGTAAGAAATGTCAACCATCGCTTACATAGCCAATGCGCCACAAACCTTGGGAACTAAGGTTTTATGTCCCTTGGGCCTGTAATTACACTGGCTCACTCACCCTTCAAACTGGAACACAACAATATCAAGTACTGCTGTAGTATATCTGATGAGTGGGTGGTACCTACCCAGATGAGCTTGCGCAAAGCTCTACTACCAGTAGGGTGAGCTTGCATGATACCCCAATTCTTGAAGTAATTAGTCTTAAAAGAGTAACAAACAAATTCACTTTCGCATTTAAAATATTATATAAGATGAGATGATAACTTCGTTAGCGGTATTTTGGACACATCAAAGTGTTTTATGTTACATAATATACCTTTCCCAAAATAACGCGATCTCATTCTAAACACCTTCGGCTTTAATTTTCTTTAACCCCACAGGGTTTTGTACACGATTACACATACTATTAAAAGCATTCATGCAGTTAATAAGCTTCTACCTTTATTGTTCGTAAATAACTTATTACTTAATATAAAAATATGTATTGATGTTGCCATATGTTTAACATGGGATTTTTGGTGCAATATCACGCAATGTAACTAGTATTTCCAATAATGTTAACTTAGATGTAGCCGACGCATTATAAATGAATAATATCAATTACTTGTGAAAAGCAAACATAAAACTTTGGTAGCATACGAAACATAGTTCTCTATGTCTATAGTAATAGACTCCGAATGTCCCACTGCTGGGCTAAGGCCTCCTCTCCCTTTTTGAGGAGAAGGTTTGGAGCTTATTCCATTACGCTGCTCCAATGCGGGTTGGTGGAATACACATGTGGCAGAATTTCAATGAAATTTACTATGAATACACATGCAGATTTCCTCGCGATGTTTTCCTTCACTGTAAAGCACGAGATGAATTATAATCACAAATAAAGCACATGAAAACTCAGTGGTGCTTGCCCGGGCTTGAACCCACAATCACCGGTTAAGATTCACGCGTTCTTTCCACTGGGCCATTTCGACTATATGTATGTCTACGTAAGTAAATTAAATAATTAACAGGAAAAAACTAAACACTTTTTGCCGTTTGAATTTTTTTATAGGTAAGTGGACGAGCATTTGGTCCACGTGATGGTACGTGGTCACCAACGCCCATAGACATTAGCATTGTAAGAAATATTAACCATCGCTTACATCGCCAATGCATCACCAACCTTGGGAACTAAGATGTTATGTCCCTTGTGCCTATAATTACACTGGATCACTCACCCTTCAAACCAGAACACAACAATATAAGTACTACTATTTTCCGGAAAAAATATATATTTTACTATTTTAGAAAATTGGATGACAGGTATGAATTCAGACGAGCTTTCATAAAGCTCTAGCACCAGTCACGGTCACCTTCTACTTAGGTACCATCTTAGTTATTCTACAACTTATAAATTTATATAACAGTGTTCTAGGTTGAATATTTAGTATAAACGGCACAATGGTCTACGTATAATATACGATGTAAAATTATGGTAAAAATTATTACGAATAGTAAATGAAATGCTTGTAAATGTTTATTTTTTGTAATGCATGCCATTACATTGTACATACAACTTATTGTTGTCATAGTTTTTATAGAATTTAATATTTGAAGGAAAAAGGGATGAGGACTCATAATTGTGGCGTTAATGCGCCTGATGAGATATGTGTCTCTAATATGATATTACATGTGCATTTGTATGTTTTGATATTCGATATAATATATTAATAACATCCTCCAGACCGATTTCGGCCACGGCGATCAATCTCAAGAGGGATTAGCCAACTGAGTACTACAAACAACTACTATATTGTACCAGATGCGCTCATTTCGAAGAAGTTAAGAGTATATAATATTATTATACAAGTAATTGCGATTCGCAGTTTTCCTCGTTTTCGTTTTAGATTGTTGATGTGATAATAATATCCTGGGGCATTATTCACGCACGGCCATCTGATCCCAAACTAAGCAGAGCCTGTACTATGGAAACCAGACAACTGACATACTACATACACTACTTTTCTTTTGTAAATACATACTTATATAGATAATTTCACCCAGATTCAGTGAAAACAGACATTTTCATGCACACAAATGTCTGACCTGGGTGGGAATCGAACCCGAACCTTCGACGTGAAAGGCAAGTGTCTACCAAGTACGCCAACCGGCCCGCCAAGGTAAGAGTTAAGCTTCTTGTTTAAAATAAATATTACATAATTAAGTATAGCCGAGATGGCCCTGTGGTAAGAACGCGTGAATCTTGACCGATGATCGTGGGTTCAAACCCGGGCAAGCACCACTGAATTTTCATGTGCTTAATTTATGATTATAATTCATCTCGTGCTTTACGGTGAAGGAAAACATCGTGAGGAAACCTGCATGTGTCTAATTTCACTGAAATTCTGCCACATGTGAATTCTACCAACCCGCATTGGAGCAGCGTGGTGGAATAAGCTCCAAACCTTCTCCTCAAAAAAGAGGAGAGGAGGCCTTTAGCCCAGCAGTGGGACATTCACAGGTTGTTACGGAATTAAGTATTTCTCTCGTGGCGTTTTTTACCTGCTAACATATATTTTTATAGAAGTGATTAGGAAATAATTAATTAATATTAATCAAGTTGCCACCCGTCGCTAGTATGAGGTAATTTATTTGTAGAGTAATGAAATTAGTTCGGAGTAACATCTGCGCCCGGATCGATCAACTTATATTCTGTCCTGTCATATTTTTATCTGAAATATAACATTTATTTAGGTAACATAAAATTTTTATCCATCATTATTATACGAGATGCTCCGCGATCCTCCGTTCAATATTTATAAATCAGTCTTTGAAGATTTCAAACCATATATACTAGTCCAAAATACGAGTCTATTAAAATAACTGATTAATAAAAAATATCCAATTAATTCAATACTTAAATGTTTCGTGGTACATATTCGTTTTAAATAATAAAGATCAAAATCTGAATGATATAATATAAAAAAATTTAATTCAACGCCCTGACACTTGCTTTGTAATAACGTCATAGAAATACACAAGAAAATCTCAAGGACGTTTTAATAACGCTTTCTTCAAGCGCCAGCATTGAAACACTAAGTTATATGAAAAATGAAAATAAATATTTTATACTATGATACTTTTTATAATTTTTAATGTACGGAAGAATGTAATTTCATATATTTTCATAATGTAAAATTATATACTGTATAAAACTATCTAGGACACATATATGGCCCGTGGTGCCCGAACCCAGGCAAGCACCATTGTTATGGTATGTGTTTATTTTGTGTTTATAATTCATCTCGTGCTCGGCGGTGAAGAAAAACATCGTGAGAGAACCTGCATGTGTCTAACTTTACTAAAATTCTGCCACGTGTGTCCAACAACCTCCATTAGAGCAGCGTCATGGAATAGCGTCAGTGACGATCAACGAATAAGATTCACGCGTTCTTACAATTGGGTCATCTCGGCTCAAAAAAACTCGAAAACATTTTTACAAAAAATGTCAGTCATTTGTTATTGACAAGATAAATATAAAACCATCTAGATTCAAAGCTCACAGAAATCCAGATTAATACACCAAGTTGTGGCCACGAGATCAAGGCTGTTTGTCTCCTGCAAACGCCATGGACCGCTTACAGTGTCACACCGTACGTCACATCACGATGCTTATTATGGTACTAATTTACTGTTTGTTCTCTTTTAAACGCTGATGTCGGCATATTGAACGGCCTTCAAACGCTTTGGGTTGCGTCTTAGTTCCCAAGGTTAGTGGCGCATTGATGATCTAAAGAATGACTAATATATCTTACAGCAACAATGTCTATAGGCGGTGTGACCAGTGCGACCAGTACATATTTTATTAAAAAAGTTAATTTCAATAAAAAGTCCACTACCTCAGCTACAAATTCTTGAGTAACTATTAAAATCAATAAAAAAATGTACATGTAACAATAATATACTATTATTTATTTATATATCCTGTATGAACATCAACAAATAACTCCAAGCACTTCTACCATTTATATAATCCATATAATTAACTTTAGAAATTCAATAAAAATAACATAAGTATTTAGTTGTAAATATAAAATTGTCTAAAGTTTATCCAAGCTCATGGCTCAACAAAATAAACAAGCGGCTTTCAAAGGATTATCGTCTTAAGAATTACGTGTGTTTGGCGGCAGGTTTTTTAAGTAAATAAAGCACTTGTCGCATCGCCAAATCCTTTAAATGTATGAGAATAATTTATTTTTACCTTCTATTTTACGGATGTAATTTATTTCAGGCTTGTTTGGTCGTATGTATAACTATAACTTAAATTCATATGTATCTGCATCTTATAGTGAGAATTATATATTAGGTATGACTGACGAGATCTCCGGTTTGGCTTGAAGCATACTTACATATATAAATATACATATGTTGTTATATCTTTTTAGCTATAATAGTTTATAAAATTAAATTCTTTGTTTACCAATTCAGGGATGAGGGCCTGGTGACCTGATGTATGGGATCTATCTGGTTTAAGCACCTCTCTCCGCAGACATGATACTGCACATTGCTTGTAAAAATGACTTTTATATTTTACGGAGTTATTCTACGAAGTTATACTATGGAGTTTGTAATCTACCGTATTTTACGGATAAATTAATTGATTCATTCATTCCTTAGTAAAATTCTTTTTTTATAGATAAGGAAGGCGGACGAGCATATGGGCCACCTGATGGTAAGTGGTCACTAACGCCCATAGACATTGGCATTGTAAGACATGTTAACCATCGCTTACATCACCAATGCGCCACCTATCTTGGGAACTAAGATGTTATGTCCCTTTTGCCTGTAATAACACTATGTTATGTTATGTATATTACATTATATGTTATTATTAAATAAGGAAGAAATATAGCCAATTGAATTACGGTGTGTAATATGTTTGAACTGGTTTAATTACAGAGACAAAACAACTTATGTGTCATGTTTGACAACATAGCAGACAAAATAGTAAAATAAATTCAATTAAAATTTTCCATAAATAGAATTGTTGTCGTTGAGTAAAATAATAAATAATATAATTATATTACGAATAGAAAAAGGATAAAAAATGCACATAAGAATGAAACAGAAAAACAAAACTTACTCAGCCGCTTAGTGATTTACTAGCTCGAAATTTACTGGTGGTAGTGCTTTGTGCAAGCTCGTCTGGGTAGGTACCACCCACTCATCAGATATTCTACCGCACAACAGCAGTACTTGATATTGTTGTTTTTCGGTTTGATGCGTGAGTGAGCCAGTGTAATTACAGGCAAAAGAGACACAAAATCTTAGTTCGCATATATAGCGGCGCATAGGCTTTGTAAGCGATGGGTGACATTTCTTCCAATGCCAATGTTGAAGGGCGTTGCTGACCACTTACCATCTGGTGGCTCATATGCTTGTCCGCCTTTCTATTCCATAAAAAAAGATAAATAATTGAACGAAGTAAATAAAATTTATTGTGTTTTAAAATGAAAGTTATTAACATTAGGTTAAAACTCAAAAAGAAAAAGGAGGCTTTAACCCAGCAGTGGAACATTTACAGGCTAGAACACCAAAATTTTACCCAAAGATTAGGCATTTAAACCTGACCGAGCAACACTAATTTTTGTTAATTTGTGCTTATAAATATTCTCGTAGACGGAAGTGATCAACATCTTGAGGGAACCTAAATCGATACATTCAATTTGCTGATCATTAAAATTAAGCCACCGTCAATTGAGCAGTGTGGTGGAATATACTCCAAACCAACGGGGACATTTACAGTATAATATTTAATTTAATTATTTATTAGTATAATATTTAATCAAATTAATAAGTCAATCTTGTATGTGTTGTGGAATACATTAACATGCAACCTACTCGTTTGTATGCCTCAATGCATGTGCACGGCTGCTGTATTCCTACGTGTGTTTAGCGCTACGTTGCCCCAACCATGAAATATAAACTTGGACATACATATGCCTAGTACGTATATCACAAGTAAATTTCACCCCACGTTCCTCTAATGTCAATACTAAAACGTGACAAATCAAGATGTATCGTACAAAGTGTAACGATGTAACTTGGTGTAACATTTGGGCTGAGTGAATTATTACTCCCCGCCTTAAACAATGGCAAGGAAAATTTGGACTTGGTATTTTTATTGATTTTGATAAACAGTAGAGTTATTATTTTTAACTTATTTTCTTTTTTTATGACATATGTAGATGGACGAAGTGGTCACCACCGCCCATATACTTTAGTGCTGTAAGAAATATTAACCATTCCTTACTTCGTAACCAACCTTGGGAACTACGATGTTAAGTCTCTTGTGCCTGAAGTTTTACTGGCTCACTGACCCTTCCAAATGAAACACTACAATTGCCATTTGGTGGTAGAATACGTGACGGGTGGATGGTATCCATCCAAATCATGTACCATTATCTGACTTTTCACAATCATTATGCGATAATTTCCAGTCCATTATTTGAGATTCATTTGTCTGGAGATAATTAGTTTATTGAATTAAAAGTTCAAAGTTTCATAGTTTTGTAATTAGTGCAAGATATTCCTCATTAAAAGTTTGTAGTTCATAAGTGTAATACCTCTTTGTACGTGAAATGAATTCGCTTCACGAAGTTCATAATTTATTATTAATTCTAATTAGAAAATTAATGTTTTCTTTCTTATGACTCGTTCTTGGTTTGAACCTCGGATTAGTAAATAATATTGATTGATTTCTTTATTTTAGAAATTTGTAGCCAGTTAAAGTTTGGGTTCTTTGAAAAGCTTGTGATACTACGCCTGATTCCAATCCCATCGGATTGCCGTCCGATTGTGAGAGAGGACGAATAGAGAGTGTACCTGTCTCTTTGCACTCATCTATACTATAAATACGAGAATCTGTCTATTTATCTCTCTGTTTTTCAGTTACGCTATCACGGCCAAACTGCCAAATTGAATTCAATGAAGCTTGAACTTCAGGAAGGATAGAAGGTATAATTGAACCTAACACCTGCACACCTGCATTGGAGGGGGGGGGGGGGACTACGTGGGCGAAACACTAGCTCACTATAATATCTCTTACGCAGTTACGGTTAGTCTCGGTTGAGAAGGACGCCTTGACCAGAATCGGTTAGGAGGAAATCATCATGTTGGAAGATTGATTTTTTGTTTGTACCTGTAGTTACATTGACTCACTCATCATTTCAACCGGAACACAACAATGCTAAGATTGTTGTTTGACAATAGGTTATATGACGAGTGGATGGTTACCCAGACGGGTTAAAACAAAGTAGATAAGTTTGAACCATAATCTGTGCTTCTAAAAGAAACATATATTTAAGCAAATATAAAATCCATGGATAAATTCAATTTTGTGGTCATCAAATTAATTTATTTAATCAAAACAGCCACATCCAATATCCATACATACATCCAAGTACAGTAAATATATATAGATTGCTTTAGTACGCTACCCCCCCATTTAAGAGGGGGACCTTTTTACACAAGTGTAAAATACCTTTTGCCTTGAAAGTTTAATTTGTGTTCAAATAAATCCTCGTATTACGTCTATTAGTTAAACATTGTAAGATAAACTTGGTATTAGTTTTATATCAATTTGTGGGCGTTTTGAAATTAAATTTGTTAATTTTTGTATTCGAGAGGTATAAGGACCCTGATATTGCAGTGAATTTTGGACGAACCGAAGGACGTGGGTTCAAATCATGTGTTTAATTTTTGTTTATACATTATCTCGTGTTCGGCAGTTAAGGAAAACATCGTGAGCATATTATGTGTCGTGTAGAGAGATGTTTGTCCAGCATTGACATTTACCGACTACGCTTTACTGTCAACTATGCTAATATATTTTAATTAATGTTGGATTCGATTGTTAAATGTTGAAGCGTTAAATATTGTTAAATATTTAAATAAAATGTTGTTAAATATTGAAATTTTATTTTGGAACACTTAATCTTTAAATATCATAATATAATATAATATATTTTAATAATATTATTGTATTAAATAATATTTATAATAAATATACAAACATACATAAACTGTTAACTACCAGAATTCGAGATGCTATCAGAAGCTAGTAGTACATTTTCTTGACAGAAAAACACAATAAAATTTTATTTGCCTGATCCGGCTTGGACTCAGAACTCGAACCTGGGGCCTTACAAACTAGCTATTAGACCACAAAGGTAGTTGCTTAAACCAACCAAAATATTATGCTTATACCAAATTTAACTATACAACTATTCAAGGTCAATATAGGACGTAAAGCAAGTAAGTAAGGTATTAAGTAATGTTTAATATTTCTCACAGTGCCAATGTCTATAGGCCACTAATGCTGGTGACAAATCTCCATCAGCTTGTCTATTTATCCTTCTGAATACCTATTGAAAAATATATATATTTACATCAATACAACAGCGCTTGCAATATTTCCATGAGAATGCGACACAAAATTAATACAATACGAACATTCGGAACTTCGGTGAAAATACGTTCGTATCAATTAGGGAAAACTCGAGAGAGGAAATAAATCAATTCGTTTTCGGAGACATTGAAAAACTGTCACATGAGAGAAAAAATATATAAAATTTCGCAATTTCTCCACCAATAACTGAGGTCGCTATTGTGGTACAAGGTATAAGATATACAAATCAAAATTAAAAATAGCTGTTTGGGATGGTGGCAGGAATGAATACAATTCAGCATTGAATTACAATTATATTTGAATTGAGCCAGTGTAACATAACAAAAAAAAGTGTAAAATGGGTGGTGATGACCACTATAAATATATATGTATATAATTATATATTTATGGTGTATTTGTACTATACTTGCGTTCCCGTAAACCATTGAGTTATTGACGCATCAATGTCCATTATATATTATTGTTTATATGATATTTATGTGTTAAATAAACTTTTTATAATTATTATTATCATTTTTAAGCAAATTGTTACATATTTTTTATTGGACAGTTCAATCATGCACTTTATAATTATATTTCTTTCCCATTATATTTTATTTGATTTCAAATAACATTAAATTATATATAAGGCCTCCTCTCCCTTTTTGAGGAGAAGGTTTGAAGCTTATTTCACCACGCTGCTCCAATGCGGGTTGTTGGATACACATGTGGCAGAATTTAAGTGAAATTCGACACATGCCGGTTTCTTTACTATGTTTTCCTTCACCGTCAAGCACGAGATGAATTATAATTACAAATTAAGCACATGAAAATTCAGTGGTGCTTGCCCGGGTTTGAAGCCACGATCATCGGTTAAGATTCACGCGTTCTTAATACCAGGCCACCTCGGATTTTTAAAATTATATATATTATGTATTTAATTAGTATAAAGTATATTAACTTGGTCCATATTTGTGATTTTAATTAAATCAAGCAAGGTACCAAAGTCGCTTCCTCTTATAATCAAAGGCATATCTTAAGACAGGGGAGACGCGGCATAAATCAACCGTACTCTAAGTAGGCTGGGGCGAAATGTGGTATGTAAATCCAAGGACTACGGTTAAGGGCTTGTGTGAATAGATCGCGTTTAAATGTAATTTGCATGTGAAAAGCTTGATTTTTGATCATGATAATCCTTGAGTTTGTTATAATTTACCAAATAGACATTTCATTAATTCTTAATTTATTCTTAATATTTTATCTAAAGGGTAAGATGTGTAGTTTATTTATGTATATGTCTCACTGATATTTTTATTATAACTTTTGCGACACGAATGTGAATAAACATGAATACAGATAAAAAAAACAAAATTCGACCTTGAATTGCCGCGACATTATTCTCTTTTTATCTTAATCTTAATAAAAATATATGCCTTAAAATATAAATAAAAACATCGTACATGGAAAGCGTAACAGACAAACTTTCGCATATATAATATTATTATATATTAATACTTAAATCGCTTACATTCGTACAGTAACACTACCCTACCCTTAACACTAGTGTTATAAGAATTATGGCACCTTTATCATACTAAGGGATGCTGGGGATTCGATCTAACCTAATAGCGGAAGATTTATTTCATAAGATTCTTTAAAATGTCTCTTATATTTATGATTATCTATTGCTACAACGTTTTAATAATTTTGTTTTTATAACTAGTTTACGCCCGCGGCTTCGCTCACACGTGGAAGATAATAATAATAATAATAATAATAATAATAACCCCACCGACGTATCTTTACGTTGCCGACGTGATGGGGCTTGTGCGCTTCAATGATTCTTAGGGCTAAGCCAAAAGACCTATTCATGCTGGATTGGCCTAAGATAAGAAGACAGACCAAGAGAGATACAACCCAAGCCAAGGTGGAACAGCGTACGCCGAGGGCTCCATGACTAAGGGGGTGCTTAGTCGTTAGTATGCGAACTTTAGAGACAAGGGGACCTCTAATTTAATTTACCCTTATCACAGTGAATGCAGGGCTCTGCTGTGATTGACTTTTATGTCCCTAGCCACTCGTAGGAATAATATGATAACTAGGTCTAAAACAAAATATATATATATATACAGGCGAACGTGCCATCGTTAGAAGAAGAGTCCATGCAGACATCTAATTCATCCTACAAATCTTTATTCCCATCAATACCCTCTTCATCACCAATTTTGTATGCATCTTCACCAAATTCATCATCAACCGGTGCTCAACTGGCGGATGTTGCACAGGAGACAAATTTTGTCAGTGAACCTGTGCCCACCACCAGTGGCGTAAAAAAACGTAAAAAATGGAGTATGGAAATGAATAAGTTCATCCTACGTACTTACAAATTTAGAATCAGACACAAAATCATATCTTTCTTTATTACATATAAAATTTATAGATAACAACAACAATACGCTACAAATCTTGAAACATCGCTTAACACACTAACAGGAAAACGTATGAAATGAACAAATGAATGCAATGAAGCAATTATTAGGATTAATTTCAAAGTAACACAAGATAGACTGAAAAGACCGCTTATAGAAAACGTTTGTATGAAGAGTTTATAAACTTATACACAGAGTTTACACACATTACGAGCAAAGATTAGCAAATCAACGAAGGGCAATAATAAATAATAAATATATTAAGCAATATAGATTAACACTAATTAAACAACAAGTAGCAGATGAATTATATTATACACACACAATAACGGAAGACACAGATAATGAACATTTACAAACAACAGAACAAAGTAATTTTACACACTACGATGCATTCAAATCTAATTCAGAAACAAACTCACAAGCTAGGAAAATACAAAACACTACAGTTACATGCATTGACTCCGTTACATCAACCCCTATCGATGAACAAAACATAGAAAGTATCACCCACGATCATGATATGGAGCACCTCAAAAACACGCAATCAAAGCTTAATACTACCTTAGAAGTAAACACCGAAATAGAGAACACATTCGTACATGCTCTAGAACATTTTCGTGATACTGAACCAACTAGCAGACCATACATTCCTAAACAAAGGACTTCTAAAAAGTTTTCATTAATAATGAAATACATAGATACGATGATACTGACAAAATTTGTAAACACTGATACTGATTTTATCACTCTACAGACAATAATTTACTGTGATTTTATCACTCTACAGACAATAATTTACTGTGCCGCATGGACAGCAGCTAAATGTAATGGGGCAAGAATGACATTCTCAACACAAAACAACCATCAAAACAAATCATTCAGAAAACATAGCTGGCAAAGAAGATTAGAAAATGAAATAAGGAAATTGCGAGTCAATATTGGCAGGTTAACACAATTTTTTAGAGGAAATAGAAACTGAAAAGTAGTAGCTAGAATAGAACTCATAAAGACACAATATCAATCACACGCACAATATGAAAATACAAACACGCATATAGAACACTTCTTAGATACCTTAAAACAGAAACTCAATGCAGCAGCTAGTAGACTTAGGAGATATTTGACGTGTACTGCCCGTAAAATAGAAAACAAAACATTTGCTAACAATGAAAAAAATCTTCTATAGAAATTTATTATCTAATTGCAAATGAGCAAAATCTAGAAATACCTCCACCTGAAATATTTCGACAATTCTGGGCTAAGACATGGGAAAACCTCATAGAACATAATGAACATGCAAACTGGGTTACCGAAACAACTACACATATTCCAGAGATGGAGTTTAAATTCATATCAATAGAAACATTATAGATATCAAACGAATACACAATTGGAAATCCCCAGGCTCAGACAATATTCACAACTATTGGTACAAGAAATTTAGTAGCACACACTCATACATACATAAGTACTTAAATACATTCATTCAATCACCACATTTACAACCGAAATATATAACACATGGAATCAAATACTTAGTACCTAAAGATAAACAGGATACCACAAATCCAGATAAATACCGACCAGTAACTTGATTACAAACCATATATAAAATTTTATCAGCTTGCATAAGTGAAGAAATATACAAACATTTAACTAAACATAATATATTAGCCGAACAGCAAAAGGGGTGTAGAAAAAATGGCCAAGGTTGTAAGGAGCAGCTTACTTTTGATGCAATCATTTTAAGTAGTGCGGTAAAATCAAAATCAGATATCCATACTATGTTTATTGATTATCAAAAAGCCTTTGATTCAGTCCCGCATAGCTGGTTATTGTATGTCTTAAAATTGTATAAAATAAACCCAACCCTCATATCATTTCTTCAAAATTCTATGCAAAACTGGCAAACTGTATTAAAAATAAAATAATCGTCCATGAAATCTCTAACTACTGAACCAATTCGTATCCAACGAGGAATTTTTCAAGGAGACGCTCTGAGTTTTGCTTGGCCTTAAACCCTCATTCACTCTTGTTAAATAAAACCAATACAGGATTCACACTTTACGGTAATAACACCCAATATAACGTATCACACCTCATGTACATGGACGATATAAAACTTTACTCCACTGACAAAAACACGCTGCTTGAGTTAGCAAGCATTACGGAACAGTTCTCAAAATATATTCATATGAAATTCGGTGTCGACAAGTGCAAAATTCTGTCAATCTCGAAAGGAAAAATCCTTAATAATAGCTAAACACTCAAAATGGGTGAACAAATTGAACCAATGGATGAACAAAGCACATATAAATACCTTAATTTTAAACAATCTAGGCAAATACTACAAACTACGACAAAACAAGAACTGCTTACAAAATTCTCGCACCGATTAAATCTCGTATTAAAGACACACTTTAACTCTAAAAACACAATAAAAACTATTAACACATTTGCCATGCCCTTACTTACGTACTCTTTCGGAATAGTACAATGGTCAAAATGTGACATAAAAAAATTACAGCGAACTATAAACACTCACTTCACTAAATATAGGAAACATCATCCAAAATCTTGTATTCAAAGGCTCACACTACCACGCAAAGAAGGAGGAAGGGGATTAATAGACATACACAATTTACATAATAAGCAGATACTCTCACTCAGAGCATACTTCCATGATAAATCCGAACACTCACCTCTACATAGACACGCAACAGAAATAGACAAAAAGCTTACACCATTAAACCTACATGACAAAAACACTCAAGTAAACGAACATATCATAAGTACACAACAACAAATGTTAGCATGGGCTGAAAAAACACTGCACGGGAGGCACCGAGCCTATTTGAACCAACCCCACGTCGACAAAGAGAAGTCGAACGAATGGTTCAAACAAGGTGAACTGTTCCGAGACTGAAGGTTTTATGCTCGCCATTCAAGACCAAATAATAGCAACTCGTAACTATAGGAAGTACATAATGAAGGATCATCATCAACCTACTGACTTATGTAGACACTGTAACGCAGCCTCTGAAACTATTCAACACATAACGGGGGCTTGCAAATCTCTTGCACAGACCGATTATAAGCATCGACATGATCAAGTGGCTGCAATCATACACCAACATTTAGCATACAAATATAAACTTTTAACAGAAATGAATCCATATTACAAATATAAACTGGAAAGTGTATTAGACAATAGAAACCACAAATTCTACTGGGATAGAACAATAATAACAGACAAAACTATCTGTTATAATAGACCAGATATACATATAATAGACCGTTCATGATAAAATCAATAGAATTGTTTATCTTATCGATATAGCCGTTCCTAATTCACATAAAATACAAACCACAATATTTGAAAAGTTAAATAAATATCAAGATCTCGCCATAGAAATTAAAACGCTCCATTGCGTAGCACAAACAGTACACATAGTCCCAATAGTCCTATCATCCACAGGTATCGTGCCAAAGTCCTTGACACAAAGTCTGAATACCTTACAAATGCCAACATATGTCCTCCATATACTTCAAAAAGCCGTTATCCTTAACACCTGCCTTATCACCCGGAAGTTTATATCATCATCCACTTTATCATCAACGTTTCTAATATAAGCAACACTCTTTAACGCTTGGCTGCAGCCCGCGTTTTAGGTTTAAACCCTTCGAAAGAAGAGAAACTTTAAAAGTTAAATAGAAATAATAATAATAATAATATCCTGGGACATTTTTCAGAAACGGCTATCTGATCCCAAATTAAGCTTGTGCAAAGCTTGTACTATGGAAACCAGACAACTGATATACTACATATACTACTTTTTTTTTGGAAATACATACTAATATAGATAATTACACCCAGACTCAGGACAAACAGACATGTTCATGCACACAAATGTCTGTCCTGGGTGGGAATCGAACCCACAACCTTCGGCGTGAAAGGCAAGTATCTACCAACCACGCCAACCGGCTCGTCAAATTAAAAAGATGTTAGGTAAAGAATTAAAATTGAAATTTCAAAGATGTTAGGTAGGTATATCCTTTTCTGTATCCCTAACTAATATACATTGTATGCAAAATTTCATGATGATTTTCTGAGTAAGTAAGACGTGTAAATGTAACAAACAAACTCACTTTCGCATTAATAATATTAGAAGGAATATATAATAAAAATAAATAAAATGATATTTCGAAACTGCTTTTAAGGGCTTAAATTAAATAAACTAAAGCACATTTAGATTTTGAGATGGTTCAGTGATTGGAATGCGTGAATCTTAACCACGATCGCGTTTTCGAACCCAAGCAAGCACTACTTTATTTCCAAGTGCTTAATTTGTGTTTTTAATTCATCTCGTGCTCGGCGTTGAAAATAATATCACTGAAATTCTACCGCAGTGTAGCCAACCATTTGAGGAGTGGTACATTACATAGACGTGGGACATTTATAGGCTGCTACTTTATTACATTATGATATTTGAATGATTTTATCACAGCACAGTGACGGGTTTTAAACCGAGCAAGTGGTTCATGTGCATCTTTTTGAAGGAAAACTTGTAATGAGACTCCTGTGCCGAATGAAATTTCAACACGACCTTGTTTTTCTTATTGCAGCAGTGTGGTGGGATTGGCTCCGTAACTCCATTGAAGTCTTACTTTATTTATTTTTTATTATTAGTCACATTTCGATTGTACTTTTAAATCATACAGCAAATTTTCTTATATAAATCGCTTTTTTAGTTTATTTTATTTTATTTATATTACATTCCTTCATAAATCATACAAACTTAACACAGTTTTTATCTTTAAATATCTTCAAGCGTAAAGTGCTAACTCGATTCTTACGAACAACAATGCTTTGGTGAAACTTAAAATACCAACGAAGTGAAAAAAAAATCAAGAAGTTATAACGCGATGCCAAGTTTCGCCTTCTTTATGCATTGTGTCTTTGTCGGATTCATTTACACCGATGTGTAACATTACATTTTCAACTTGCTTTCTCAAAGGACTGATCTTGTTTAGTATTCTTTGGATTGTCCTTAATTAATTTTTATCCAAAAATATTAATGTTTTTACGTTTAATGTTTAACTTAAAATACCAACGAAGTGAAAAAAAAATCAAGAAGTTATAACGCGATGCCAAGTTTCGCCTTCTTTATGCATTGTGTCTTTGTCGGATTCATTTACACCGATGTGTAACATTACATTTTCAACTTGCTTTCTCAAAGGACTGATCTTGTTTAGTATTCTTTGGATTGTCCTTAATTAATTTTTATCCAAAAATATTAATGTTTTTACGTTTAATGTTTAGGTTCGTTCCTGACCCCTTGAGCTATTGTCATAGCGACCCCTAACGAAAGTTACTTGCTTAAATGGAGGTGTAAACAAGCCTATTAGTAATAGCTTAATAAATAATATTATCCTATGGAAAAAAATATTGAGTTAGTGTACAAGAAATTAAAGATACAGAGGCCGTTTTAACTTTTTTTATATAAAAATATATAAACCAGTACAGTAAAATTGCAGTACGTTGTAATGGGGGTGACAACGGCTAAATAATATTCAGACGACGCGTATTTTAAGTGGGGAAAACTTTTGGATTCCAAGTTTTCTTTTACTTTATTTGGAATCACTTAAACGCTCTCATTCTCTCTCTCCACAATAATTACTGTTGATTGGAGATTAAAATTGCATTGATTTAATTTATTCTTGTACTTTATTGAAGCATTTTAACAATTATAAAGTCTAAGTGTTCCTAAAGTGTCCATAAGCGTGTGATTTTGTCTTTAACTTATTTAACTTATTTCAATCCATACGTGCCCAGACAGTTTTTGAACATTGATTTTTATAATAATGACATATGTTATTTATTAAAGACCATCCCCTTGTAAAGCTCTATTATTATAAAGTAATCAGTAGTTTTGAATTGTAAAAGTATTTTTATTATATTTGTATTATTATTTGGGTGGGCGAAAATGATCCCATAGGCAGATGTGGGTTAAGAAGACAGACAAGCTAATGTGCCGTCGGCTGATCCTATAATAAAATTCGGCAGACCAATTATTATTCACGAATAACTAAGTTTAAAACTCATGATACTTTTTTATTTAAGAAATAAGAGAAACGACGGCGTTGTTTTTTTCGATAATTTTGTAATGCTTATTTTGTTTTTTATTTTATTTTTAGTTATAGTATATATGAAAAACATTATTAAACATCGCTTAAAATAAATAACTATAGTTTATAAAAATAATAAAAATAAGAGAAATAAAAGAAAGTTGGTAGTGAAGTGTACAGAAAATTAAATAAAAGTATTAATTTTCAGAGTCAAGAATCATATTTAATTTGTTATCAAAACGAATTCAAACTTCGAGGACTCCTCATTCTTATCAGACAAAGCCGGGTTTAACTGTTAATTAGTTTGTACTAAGTTTTTTCGTTTAATCCTCTAAGATTTACTTAGTTATGAGGCTTTGTATAATTGAATAGGGATAGTTGGTAGGATCAGCGAGTTGGTTAACAGACACTAATAGTTTGAATACATATTGGCAAATGTTTTCTATTTAAAAAGTCTAGAGCTTTCTCCATCACGTCACTGCCCTATGAATGTAAAAGGCAGAATCGTATCAAGAGTAGGTTTTCTCGCGACATATGCCTAACTACCATTTAAGCACAGTAATAAGTGGTCCTGGCCAGGATTTAAAGCATCTTCGATTGAGATTGGAATCCACCACCGTAATTAATATCCACGTGTTCTATCTACTGAACCATCATCCTGTGACTGTAATGATGGTAAAATCCAAAATGTGCTTAATCTTACTTGCTATATGGAGCTGATGAATCCGAAGATGATAAAGATCTTCTATAAAGATCTTGAGGAAACGATTCTCAAGTATTACCTCTGAATTCTTATTTTTTTAGTCCCAAGCATTCCTTGTATTATATATTTTTGGTATACAATAATGTATAATCATTAACGAGAATAAAAAATAATTCAAAACATACTATATGTATGTATATCTAACTTCTTCAAATTACTAAAAATGTCTCAGTATAAGAACCTGTCAATTGTCGTATGCAGGTTTCGAAGCTGAAACGTTAAGATCTGTAGCTGAACTAGCTCGCTAAACCAAAAACCGTTGAGAGGTATCATTTATATTGCCAACCTTTGCTTATGATTTGAAATAAAAATGATCCATTTTAATTACCTGAAACAAATTAAGAAATATATATTAAACATTGACATTTAATAATAATAATAATAATTTATTTATGTAAGTAACAAGACTCATGTACAAAATTACAAAAAAAATAAAATAAACACTACTATCTACTACTTATACAATTTACTGGTCCAAATTTAGACGGTAATATTTAACAATTATAAATTCATTATACCCAACATATAACAAACAAATATGTATCTTAAGTTCATAACATTTTGGTTGTTAACAGCTTACATATTTAAGGCGATACAGTCAAATTCTATTTAATTAGTTGTCGAGAAAATTGCGGATCTGGGTATTTTCGTGGCGAACACTGAGTAAACTAGTACAGAAATTCTAAACTTTGTACAAGAGTATTAATAATATCGAAGGGATATCGAAACTAAAACAGAATGAGCTAGTGCTGGCTTAGTCCATTCAAGTTATATTGGAGATTAATAATTGAGATTTAATTGTAAATAAAAAAATTACGTGACGTTCACGACTGATAGGCACTTTTAAGCAAAAACAAAATATTTCAATTCTAGTAATACCTGTTGTCAAGGAAAATTAATATTACTAAGATTATTTTTACTCCCTCCAAATAAACAAAATACTTCTGTAATGTTAGAAATACTTTTTTATGTACTTCACTTAATATATTTAATAATTACATGTTTCTATATTGTATGCGATTTAATAAAAATATAAAATAGGTTTTAGAACTTCATTGGTATTGTTTGGTAAAAAAGTTAAAAAAAAATACTTTTTTCCCATATATAAAAAAGGAGAATCGAACGATTGTCATCGAATTAACAATATATGATATTTTGTTTTAAGTATATTTAAAAGTTCATAAGTTATTATATTAAATATATTAAAATTAACAAATAATAAATTTTTTACTTCTACTGATGTATTTATTACTAAGAAGTACAAAAAACACCAAAATCTTATAATGGAATTCACGACATTCATTCCTAGTCGACTGGTAATATTCATACCGTTGAACTATTCAAGCTTCAAGCCATTAGCAGCAAATGCCACTTCGTCTTAACTAAATATGTCTTTATATATTAAAGTATGACATTGGTAGCTTCATAATTAAATTTCAGTTCCTTGAGGCTAGTTTAAGAGCGCGTACTTCCAAAGTGCATCATTAGTGTTATACAACTTTCAAAACAAGTCTGAGCTCGTTAATACCGGTCTAAACTAAATAGTTCGCAACACTTCAACAATGTATACAACAACACACCTACTTGTATAGTATTTATGTATACTTTAACTAAATAACCTCTACTGTGTATTGTTGTGCAAGTATTTCTGTATTCATTCACAAATTATTTAAGTGGTTGCTGTCGGTACCTATTACGTTCGCCAGAGCATTGGAGTTCTTTTTTTTTTTTTTATAGAATAGGAAGGCGGACGAGCATATGGGCCACCTGATGGTAAGTGGTCACCAACGCTCTTAGACATTAGCATTGTAAGAAATGTCAACCATCGCTTACATATCCAATGCGCCACCAACCTTGGGAACTAAGATTTTATGTCCCTTGTGCCTGTAATTACACTGGCTCACTCACCCTTCAAACCGGAACACAACAATATCAAGTATTGCTGTTTTGCGGTAGAATATCTGATGAGTGGGTGGTACCTACCCAGACGAGCTTGCACAAAGCCCTACCACCAGTAAAAGTCTTGTATACACGAATGTTTTTTAACGTTATAAAATTATTTTTTGATGAAAAAAAAGGCAGGCAAAGGACTATATAAGGCACCACTAACCGTATACATTGGCGCCATCGCCAATGCGCTACCAATCTTTGGATGATGTTATGTCCCTTGTCCCTGTAGTACTAGCTCACTCATCGTTCAAACCGAAACAGAACAATACTAAGTGTTGTTTGGCGGTAGATGATGAGTCGGTGGTACTTACTTAGATGGGTTTGCATGTCTTACATTATACATATTGACTTATATATGAAGTCATTATAAATGCCAAAGTATGTTTGTTAGGTTAAATATATTATTATTTAAGTGTGCGCTTTGCTTTTTTAACGTAAGTGTAAATATGTGACTTCGTTGATCTAGTAGCTCAAGGGTCAATAAGCAATTATTGTGTTTTTCTATTAATAAATTCTCTGTAACAGTCCGAATTTAGTGATGTGCTTGTTGCGTAACCTCGGAAAGGCCTTAAAACCGTTGGTCCTGCGCCTAATCTCCCATGTCATATGAAATTGCCGTCTTTGCAGTCTGAGTGTGAAAACATACATAGTGTACTTATCTATATATTCTACAATATCACCCGTGACGCTGGATGTGATGGCACCATCGAATGGCTTGGCCAAATATAAAAATTACTCGTAAGAAAAATATATCTTTTATTATTATGGAACGTAAGTACCAATTTTGTTTTGTCTTCCAGCCAAGCAACTAATTTGATTCGAAATCAGTCTTCAAAGCAAATATCATATTAATGAACGCATAATTCAGGGAGATAGGGAAGGAAATATGTCGATAACAATAATATTATTTGATGGCAACCAATCATATCGCAACGATGTAATATTATAACCAAATTTTCCATAAATGATTTGAATAATTCATTCGGCACTTTCAGTAAAAATGACAAAAGATTTATCAGGCTGATTGGAGACTTCCCAAACAGAGCATTCAAAATGCCCGATAAATCTCTTCGATTTTCCACGTTAGAGCATCGTACTCGAATCGTGAATGCAAAACGATTAAAAAAACCGTAAAAGCCTGAATTAGTATCCTCTCTAACAATAGTAATAGATTCTGCTATATCGCCAATTACTTGATGTATCGATTTTATGCTAATTGACGTTGGAAATTCGATTGCACTTTTTATTCGGATCCTATTTCTATGTACCATTTCATTGTGCCAATTAGAATCGCTTTTTGTTCTTCGATTGTAAATTGGAGAAGTACTCGATTCGGTTTCGTTTCTGCATTATCATCAATTCTGATAATATTTGATTTACGGGCTTATTCTTAAGTTCCAGTTCGAGTATACTCGGATCTGCTTTTTACTGGATTACACCAGTTACTTTTAAACGGTGTGAATTTTATGTTCGGTTATTCTTGAAAAACGTGGAAGAACTAAAATAATAGAATCTGCTGTCACACATACTTAAGCAACTTAGGATATAAATTTCAGAAATATTTTCGACACATATTATCAGAACAACGGCTTATTACTTTTCTTTTATCAAGTAATTTTTTTTAATTATATATATTTTTTGCCCGCGGCTTTAGCCGCATGTCAGATGTCAGGGGTAGTTATGAAAGCGTTTATACTGGTGGTAGAGCAAACAAACACGTGCAAGCTCGTCTGGGTAGGTACCACCCACTTATCAGATATTCTACCGCAAAACAGCAGTACTTGGTATTGTTGTGTTCCGGTTTGAAGGGTGAGTGAGCCAGTGTAATTACATGCACACGGGATATAACATCTTAGTTCCCAAGGTTAGTGGCGCATTGGTGATGTAAGCGATAGTTAACATTTCTTACAATGCCAATGTCTATGGGCGTTGGTGATCACATACCATCACTTCCTATTCTAGAAAAGATATATATATATATATATCCTTTCGCGGGACTCAAGTTTGCTTTATACCAAATTTCATCAAAAACGGTTTAGTGTTCTAGTAGTGAAAGTGTAACAAACAGGCAGTTTCACAGTTAATATATTGGAATATATTTAATTTTCATTTTCAAAATGATAAGGTCTTATTTGACATATTTCAAAAACATTTCGTACATATGTACTGTATGAGATAAAAGGTAACGCATAAATCCTTATCAAAGTGAGTTACATCTTAAGATATGTCCCTTAGATATGCAGAGAGTAGGTTTGAACCAGACTTGACATCACTAAAAAAAGTTTTTTTGAACATGTCAATGTATCATATTAAACCGTTTCAAAATCTTTTGCTTGTTAATCTTTATGTTGATGAAACTTGGTACGATGGCAGTTTCTACCTATTCTATCAATTATGTACGAACCTAAAAAATATAACAACAAGACTTTGTCGTGTACATACCAATTGTAATATTTTTTTTATTTCAAACAGTTATACCATAGAATAGGATAGAATAGGAAGGCGGACGAGCATATGGGCCACCTGATGGTAAGTGGTCACCAACGCTCTTAGACATTGGCATTGTAAGAAATGTCAACCATCGCTTACATATCCAATGCGCCACCAACCTTGGGAACTAAGATTTTATGTCCCTTGTGCCTGTAATTACACTGGCTCACTCACCCTTCAAACCGGAACACAACAATATCAAGTATTGCTATTTTGCGGCAGAATATCTGATGAGTGGGTGGGTGGAACCAACATTCATTTTTATATATTTATAAATAAGAATATTTATTTGTATAATATATAAAACAAACTTCTTCGAACTAGTCGGAATAAAACTTGTGAAACTGCTAATAAACAAAATATAATAAAAATTTAATTAAGTACTGAGTACGTTAAAAAAATATAAAAAAATAATGTTCAACACGAACAAAAATACCTTTTAAAGCTCGTTGGAAATAAAATTACTTTCAAATGCAAGAAAAACGAATGAGATTACATTTAATTTGAAGCCACAGCGTTGTAAATTAAAAATGACCCTCACTTAACCAACTGTTCAAACAAACGTGAAGAAAAATTCGAGAGCACCCAGAAAAACCGCAAATAAAGAATTCGACGCAATTAAAATACTTACCAAAATATATTTAAAAATGACCTGTTCATACATTACTCTGTGGCGCCGTAGTCACGTTTATTTTTTATGTCCTTCCGGTCCTAACTCTGTTGGGGTATTAATATGTTTATATGCTTATCCTGTTGAACCACAGCTCACGTCCCGCTCCTTCATTTTATTAAAATGACCTTATTTAATAACGTCACGTTAATATTTAATAGTTAAATATTTGTTTACTAATACATGGTATGGTAAGAGTTTGTTTGAACGCGCTAATCTCAGTAGCCAATTTGTTGAGATTTTTTTTACATGCAATATAACGTCAATTTATGGGCCAAGTAGCAATGTAAAGAGTATTTTGATCTTACCCCTTGGGCTATTGTCATCCACACTAATAACTCACTTACGGTAGGCTTAATAGGAGGGGTATATAGGAATACTAGTAAAGCAAGGTGATTCCTTTTGCAAAGTAACAGCCCGTGAATAACCCACTGTCGTGTATCCTTTTAATACACAAGTGTGTGCGCAAACACAGGTGCACTCTCTATTTTCTCACTCTCATAATGCGATGGGAAGGCAAATCCAACACGATTTAAAATAGATCAAGCGCAGGAAAGAGTCACGGGAGTGCACACAATTCCAACTTCCAGGCAGAAAAACCCAATCATTTTTATCGGCCCAACCTGAACTTTGAACCCAGGACCTCAGCCTTGTATCTAGCCACAAGCCCAACGAGGCGGTCATATAATAGTAAGCATAGCGTCACGGCTGAATTTTTATATACCTAAGTGTGAATATATTTATATGGTGGTAATAAAGCTGTTCTTTATATAGGTTGTGTCTGGCCGAAATCCTTAGTATATGAATTTATTGGGTCAAATGGCACACTTCACTGATTAAGGCTGCAATAAATTTACTATATTTGATATTTTGGCCGCGTTTAAGTCTCGTTAGCAATTGACTGAATATTTTTATACACATTTTTGTTTTTGATAGGAAAATACATACCGTTTCTTATGAGGGTATAATATCGATGATTTTATGGATTGCTCCTTACATAAACACTTACTTGGTTTGTGCAAAGCCTTTTGGGTATCAGCCACTCATCAAATATTCTCACACAAAACAACAATACTTACTATGTTTGAAGGGCGAGTGACATAACATCTCAAAGTTCCCAAGGTTGGTGGTGAATTTGCGATGTAGGTGATCGCTAATATTTCTTTTAATGGCTGTCTGGTTGGTTGAAAATCAGTCGGCCCATGTATCATTCTACCTATCTAATACAATAAAAAAACAAACACACGATTTGCATTTAATTTTGTTTAATGATAATATTCTGGCCTTCGATTCTAATTGGATATAACTACGATGAACATATAATAGTCCACATATGTGTAGGTAACTATATATTTTTTTTAATATATTGTTATATACTAAGATGTTTTTGTAACCTTTTTCCAACTAAAACTTATCTTATATTTTTATAATATTTCGTTCACGTCCATACTTCAATGGTCCTTTAAGTAATATTTACTTTAAAAAATTTACCACATCAAGAGTTAATTCATACTTGTCACGTATTTACCTAAAAGTTGTTTTCAAAGGTCAAGCCATTGCTTCATTTTATGAGAAAAATATACTTTGTAAATCACATTACGTTACGTGGTAAAACGTGCGTTTTCAATCACATTAACTTAAATATAATATATTGTAATAAGTTATACAAGTTCAAATGTAATGAATGTATTAAACCTGTTTTGAATGTATACACGTTTTTTTTTATAAAGTAGGAAGGCGGACGAGCATATGAGCCACCTGATGGTAAGTGGTCACCAACGCCCATAGACATTGGCATTGTAGGAAATGTTAACCATCGCTTAAATAGTCAATGCGCCACCAACCTTGGGACCTAAGATTTTATGTCCCTTGTGCCTGTAATTACACTGGCTCACTCACACTTCAAACCGGAACACAACAATACCAAGTATTACTGTTTTGCGGTAGAATATCTGATGAGTGGGTGGTACCTACCCAGGCGAGCCAGCACATGTTTGACCAAATCATCCCATTGTTGGGTAAATTTTAATTATCGCGTAATGTTGTTTTCTTTGCGAGTGTTTCGAACGTGTTTCGGTAAGTACTTGTAACGGTTCGGTGCTCTCAATGCCACTATTTGCTTTGTCGAAATTTAAATGAATAAAATAATAACGTCATATTATTTACAATACGAGCTTAAACAATTATATTAAAAGCGCGTTATCCACAGTTGATTGCCTAGATGTCTTTCAGAGGCATCTTATAATTTTGTTGAGTATTTTTTCCAATTTATATTCGTTTTAATTTTTTAATGACCAAAGAATAACGGTCAATAACAATCGAACCGATTAACTCGCTATTAATAACATCGATTGTGTGGATAAATTAACATCAATTTAACTGTATAATGCTTAAATTTGAATTATTAATGAATGCTTAAATATTCTGTTATATTCTGTCCGTGTAAGTGTGTGTGTCCAATACAAATCGACATATGTCTCATCCCTGTATTTCTTTTTCTTATAAATAGCAAAAATACTGCTACATACTTAGTTCATATTAATCCTCCAAACTGACTTCGGCCAAGGCGGCCAATCGAAAATAGAGATTAGCCAACCGCACGGACATATTACAGTGCACAAGTGTGTGCGCAAACACAGGTGGCTCTCTATTTCCTAACTCTCATAATCCGATGGGACGGCAATCCGACATGACCGGAAAGAGTTCAGGCGCAGGACCAACGGCTTTACGTGCTTTTAGAGGCACGGAAGCGTACACACTTTCAACTTCCAGACGCCGAGCTGCTATTGAGAATTTTTGACAGACAAAATCAAGAACTCTTTTATTGGCCCGATCTTGTATTTGAACCCAAGACCACCGGGTCTGCGGCCTTATATCTAGCCACTAAATCAACGAGGCAGTCAGTTACTTACTACATGCTATACATATGAACTTCAACAATTGTTTTAAAATTGAATATACCATCGCTGAAGTGATCTCGAGACTTTTACTGATTACGTTTTTATATTTCAATTACTTTGTTATAATTTATTCATTTCTATCTCTGTAATATAATATCATTATATTCAACATATAACCATTATATACGATTATGCAAAGAAACGCCCAAACGTGCTAGTGAATGGTTCTTCAGTAAATCTCGGAACTATATATTCGTATCGCGGATAGGTATTTATTTAGGGTCCGTTTCATGAGTCCGACTCAAGTGTACAGCGATTAACGGATTATTGGATCCTCTGAACCATTTCTCTCTCTCTCTATTTGGTAGCACATTGTTGACAGTCAGGGATTTCGAAACAGACTTTTTAAACAGTTTCAATAATAATGTTCGATTGAAAAACAATTTTACTAGTAATAGCACTTTGTGTAAGCACAACTGTGTAGGCGTGCTACCCACTCATTACACTTTCTACCACCATACAGCAACAATTGGTATAAATTATTTAGTTCCGGTTTAAAGGGTGGGTAAGTCAGTGTAACTACAGGCACAAGGGACATACCGCGTATCTAATTTTGGTGTGGTGCCAATGTAAAAATGGTTATTAAGTCTTAATGTGTCATCATCATGATTTTAGCATGTTTTCATCCACAGCTGAACATAGGCATATAAGGTACATCAATGAACTCAAACGTTGGTTTTATTTTTAACCATCTATTTTGCATCTGTCGTCACTTCACCTAGCCTGTAGATTTATTTACGTTAAAAGTTACATATAAAGTACTTATCCTGAGGACGTTTTAAATCAGTCAGGTTATAACTTGTACCACGGCTCTATGTATTCCAGCTTGCCCTTAGGGTGACAATAAACAGTGTCCGCGCCTAACAAAACTGTTTGGACAACGCGTACTGAATACAACCACGTGTTTATTCTGAAAGCGGTTAAAAAGGATTTTTATATCGGACGGAAGTCGACTACGTTACAGTTAATCGGTTTTACGTGTAAAGTGAAGTGGTTTTATAAAAGAAGAAAGAAAGTATTATGTATGCCTTATTGGTTTTAAATGTTAAAGCATTTTTTCGTTTTTAATAAAATTGTGCTGTTACATTTTAGAGATGCTATGCATAAATAACGAGAGATTTAATATGTTGTAAATTGATGATTAATTATGATGAGTCGGTCGAAACTCTACTCTGTATATATAATACATCCAACATATAATGAATTAGCGTGGTGCAAACGTTTTTTTTTAATACTTAATAGGCCAGCGTTTGACCGTTGACTTGCCTCTTGTTAAGCATCGACACGGTCTAGGATGTAGCACTGCCCAGAAAAAACCTGTTTACTCTGTATTTAAAGAATCTAACGTTGTACCTATCAGGAAATAAAGACTCTGGCAAAGCATTCCACTATTTCTCAGTGCGAATGATTAATTTAGATTCGAAGCGCTTCGTACGTAGGTGGGGAATTTCCTCTGTTTTTTTTTTTTTTTTATAGAATAGGAAGGCGGACGAGCATATGGGCCACCTGATGGTAAGTGGTCACCAACGCTCTTAGACATTAGCATTGTAAGAAATGTCAACCATCGCTTACATATCCAATGCGCCACCAACCTTGGGAACTAAGATTTTATGTCCCTTGTGCCTGTAATTACACTGGCTCACTCACCCTTCAAACCGGAACACAACAATATCAAGTATTGCTGTTTTGCGGTAGAATATCTGATGAGTGGGTGGTACCTACCCAGACGAGCTTGCACAAAGCCCTACCACCAGTACCTATGGCGCTTTTTATTCGCGTTTATATGGATTCAAAATATTCTTAATAGCAGCCTAAGCTGTGACACATTATTAAGGGCGTTAATATTATATCTCATCCATGAAAAGCTGTAAAAATATTTAAGTTGACACGACGTTTGAAAACTACAGTTTTTATTCTAGTTACTTGTTAGAATAAAAACAACGTGTAATAAATAATATTTAGATATGACTATATAATATTGTTGACTGCCTTGTTAGTCTAGTGGCTGATGTAAGGCTGCAAACCCGGAGGTCGGGCCAGTAAAAAGTTATTCGGTTTTTCTGTCAAAAAATGCTCAGTAGCAGCCCGGAGTCTGGAAGTTGGAAGTGTGTACACTCTCGTGCCTCGGAAAGCACGTAAAGCCGTTGGTCATGCGCCTGAACTCTTTCAGGTCGTGTCGGATTGTCATCCCATCGTATTATGAGAGTTATTGAATACAGAGTGCACCTGTGTTTGTGCACAGTGCACCTGTGCACTAAAATATCTCCTGCGTAGCTGGTTAATCTCTCTTGAGATTGGCCGCCGTAGCCGAAATCGGTCTGGAGGACATTATTATTATTTTGTTCTACAGTGCTATTATTTAAGAACTCGCTTCGTATCTAAGTCTTAAAATATTAAAAATCGACATACGGTTATACGTTATTTTGATTCGTGTATCCTTTAAATAATATAATCTTTATAGTCAATGTCGCAAATCACTGAAATGTCACGATAGTGTTCATTAATGAGTCTTGAGGTTTTAAACCAACGATACCTTCAAACTTATGTAAGAAATAAGTAAGCGAAGAACCCTCAAAAACAATTCTCACCGTCTACATTTTGTATTATTTCCTTGAAATAGAATCCAAGCGCAATATTAAGTTCATATTGTACTCGGTGAAAATCGTTCTGAGGATATCACATTTCGTATTGACGCAAGAGCAATACTATGTTTCATAAAGTCCGCTGGCAAAAATATATTGCACTTTTAATTTTGAAACTCTTAATCGCTACTGAAGTTAAAATATAAGACATTCTTACTGTTGTATATTTGTTTTAACTTTACTTATATACATAAGTCTATATAGACACAATTCTAGAGGTACACAGAGCAGCTGGAAGCCAGTGCTGTGCTTCAGAATCACGATCGTCTATACAATCCTTTCGCTACACAACATTATACGCCAAATTTAAACGTAATATTTTTTAATGCTGGTGTGTGTGATTATAAAAAAGTTATTTTTATAATTGCAGACTCTCACACATACACAACGCACACTTGTATACTTTCAGTTAACGTTATCACGTCTATTGGCACGCCTTGAGGGTAAGACCGACTCGTATACCGTGACGGCAAACGACGTTACGCCCTCTTATGCCGTCCTCCTTATGCCGTGTCACCCCTTTGAGTGTGCGTGGAACGTTTACTTCGTTACTATATATTATTATAATAATAAGAAAAATATATTTGTTTTAAGGAAAGCCTTTGATTTTATTATTTTACACCTATATATTTATATTGGTTTTCTTTAATTGAAGGCGGTTGAAATTTGCTAATGAATACTTCACACATTTCTGGGTACTTTCAAATATGGAAGCTTTCTTACGGGGTCTTCGTTTACCGTTAAAGCCAACGAAAATCACTAATTACTGAACTTTGAAAAGTCAAAGGTGTGGTGGTGTTGGACTTTAACGTAGTCGAATAATACACTAGACTATCGCTTAATATTTATAGAAAAAAACATTATTATTAGTGAATAATAATACTAAATCTTTAAAATGTCATGAAGAGATTTTGGTCACAAAGTGAATTCAACGCGGACGACGCTGAAGCGCGTTCGAATCCAGGCAAGCACAGGATATGTTTATAATAAGTTCATAATATGTGTTCGTAATTTTTTCTCGTACTCGTTCAAAAATATCGGATGATTCGCGACCAAAGCGCCATATGTACATGGTTGACATTATGAGAAAGTTTGGTTCCTGTCTTTACTGAAGACAACGTGGGTGTCTTCAAATCCTATCATATTATACAATATTTATATCTATCAAAAAGGGTTTAAAACAGTGTTGTTTTTGTTGGTCTTTTTAGACAAGAAAAGTAATTATAAAAGTCAATCAGAGTAACTTTGTATTCTAGTTTCGATAACTTTGTCCCCGGTTTATTCTCTTTCAAGTCAAATTACTTCGAATTACGTCACGAAAATTTGATTACTTGAGATAATTTTTTAACGTTAATGATAAAATTGATGATTAAAAAATGAAACGGATTATTAATTTGTTTCTTTAAAACTTTATTGTTAAAACTAATGTCTAAAGTGAAGCATGAAAACAAGCAAAATAATAATATTAATACATAAGACATTAATATAAAAAGGCAAGCAGAAAGCACGCTTTTGCTAGCTTAGCTTTTGTTTGAGGTTACCCGGTATTCTTGGTACTGTAAGATTTTAAAATAATACCACCGAGTATGTACTGCTGGTCAGATAGTGTAATTGGTCTCTATTTAATTTTTAAATAAGCCAAGCCTTATTAAGTAGTTACAAAAAAAAACATTGTTATAGCGCGATGTAAAAGGTAACTAGCGCCATCTATTATTGAAAATAAAAAACAAAATAACGTTTGGCAGAATGTCCTTTGATCTTCAACAGCTTTTGTATAGTTGTTTTTTAATATATTCGATTAATGTAGATGTAAATTAACAGTAACACAAGTACGTAAAACTATGCGAAGAAACATCGCGAAGAAACCCGCATGTGTAAACATGCGGATGAAATCTGTCCGATATGTATTCATCAACTTGCGTAGCTGAGTAGTGGAATAAGCTCTAAGGCGTCTCAAAATATAAAATTCCTACATGGCTTGACCGATTTCGATGATATATTTTGTTGATGCGTATTGGATCACCTGGATCGTTCTCAGCTGTAATAGTGGGGCCAATAGATAGCCTTTTTCATGTACAAACATATTATCATAGCGTAACATCATAATACGCACCTTTTCTTTGTATTAATTTTTTTATATGTCGAATTCTGTGGCTTTGCGAATATTTGCCTACCTGTACCACTAGTTATTTTGTACATTACAATTAGAAAAAAAAAACTATTACAAAACTATGTCACACTTTTTCACGTCCAGTCAACGCGCGCCAATTTAAAAGGTGTCACCGGTGATAAAACGTCAATTTCAACCAGTCGCACTGAAGCGCTGACCCTTACAGACTTCCCAGTTTTTTAACCTAAATTGGATCTGTAAAGAGTTAAAGGTAAGCTACTTAAACGAGCGCAAAACTGATGCGTTAATAAATAATACATAAAAACCTGCAAGTTTGATCTGAATTGGTGTAAACCGGAAAATTCCTGTTCGATCCGGATAGAACTGGTACGAACTATGTAAGGCATGCTAACGACTTGTATTTTTTCAACTTCAGCGTTCCAGTTTCAATTTTGGATGTTATCTCAATGTGGAATAGCTTCAAGTGGCTTTTGGAAGCGCTCGCTGTACGTTCGATAGTTTTCGAAGTATAATTGTAAGAATTGAATTTTATAGTTTTTTTTATAATATGTAATCTGGGTTACATAGGATAGTAGACGAAGCCATTCTAGTCCGGCCAAGCGTTGTTGTGTGTACATGAGTATGTGTATATTTTTGTAACCAAAATTATCGTAAGGAAACCTACATGTGAAATTTTGCCACATAAATAATCTCTAAAATATTTTCTTGAGCGAAACGGACTAATATATCATTGTTTTTTTTAAAATACGTAAATTTAAATAAACTTGAAATTATTGTTCTTCCTTGACAGAAATTTAACTTTTTTTGTTACATACTTATATTTACTAAAAAAACATAATTTTATCATTTTATTTTATTTGTTTTATTTACTTTATTTTAATGAAAATAATTATAAAACAAAGTAAATTACAAACTCTAGGGACACATAATTTACACTATCGCTCTGAACCTGTTTCGAGGTAAAAACAGATTGTTCAAACGAAGATATACTTTAGCACAGAGCATTAAAAACTAAATTCGCTTAAACAGATTTTTGCGTGAATCTTTCTGTGAAGGTATGCTTAAGATCTTAATTCTATACTATCGTCTCGGTATTTGTATATAAATGTATGTCTTATTTAATAGGATAAAGTAGTGTCTCCATGCAGGGAATAACGAAAACGAAATGCGAAGCTTAGGAGAATTTAATATACTTTTTACAAATGTTGAAAATAGAGTATTTTTATTTATTATGCAAAATCACCTATTTTGCAGGCAGCCTTGCTACCCATCCCACCGAGCAAATTAGTAGTATAGCTTTACATATGTGTAAAAGTAACAACTTCCCTCACTTTCAATGCTGGGCAAAAGTATCCACTCTGCTCCGATTTTTTTTTTATAGAATAGGAAGGTGGACGAGTATATGGGCCACCTGATGGTAAGTGGTCACCAAACGCCCTTAGACATTGGCATTGTAAGAAATGTCAACCATTGCTTATAGCCAATGCGCCACCAACCTTGGGAACTAAGATTTTATGTCCCTTGTGCCTGTAATTACACTGGCTCACTCACCCTTCAAACCGGAACACAACAATATCAAGCATTGCTGTTTTGCGGTAGAATATCTGATGAGTGGGTGGTACCTGCCCAGACGAGCTTGCACAAAGCCCTACCACCAGTAGACCGATTAGGTTGGTAGGGTACACATATATATGACAAAACTTTATTCAATACATGTAGATTTTCTCATAGTGTTTTCTTCGATCAATCAATCAATCAACAGCCAATCATCGTCCACTGCTGAGCAAAGGCCCGAATACATTGTCACGTGTCCTAAGCACAACGCTCAATCATTTTATAAGAGTGCACTATATTAAGAAAGAATGCATCAGTAAGAATTGAAGCTGTTAATTGACTTATAACACTAAAGTTACATAAAAACTTTTTTCCGCGTGCTTTCATATAAATAAATCAATAAAATAAAATATAAAATAAAAAGATAAGCGTTCATACTAAGTATGTTGACTGTTGAAGGGTTCCTGCATCTGAAGCCAGAATGCCAAATCAGGTCATAAAAATACATCGTCATGAACTGAACCGACATGTGGAACTTCAACTCCGTGGGATAAGAGGAAACTGTTCTGCTTCCATTTCCATTATTAGACCTTTAAATAACATAGAAACATTAAAAGTTAAACAAAAGCTTGTAATAATCTCACACACACTAATTTACCCAAGTACTAATTAACATATCATCATTCCAAGTACATATTTATAAGTTATCCAAGCGGATAATTAACACTAAATTACTTAGCCTAAGGCTGTTTTCAATGAAAGGATTGTTGAGAATTTGAAGGCACCTAATAGTGTAAGCGTCGTAAATCCAGACATAAATCTATGGAAAACGGTCGGAAAATCATTTATTCTTGCTCGGGAAATTTTGGGACCATAGAAATTACTACTATAAGAAATACATATATTTTAATCTTGGGTATTAATTAAAATTTGTTTTTAGACCTTTTGTGTTATTAATTAGACGGTAAGTAAAAATAATATAGTATCTATCCTAAGTTCTGTTTTCGCAGGCCTGCTTTAAATCTAACTAGTAACCGTCTGGGTATGTACCAATCATTTAATACCTATTCTACATCTAAATAGAAATATTTAGTATTCTTGTGTTTTTGTTTAAGTTTAGTGAGCTGGGTAACTTAGTTCCCAAGGTCGGCGCATTCACTATGTAAATTATGCTTAATATGTCTTTGGGCGGCCATTTACCATCGATTACCTACGTTACTATTTTATTAACAAATCTCATTCATCTTTGACGATATTTTGCATTTAATTATACTACTTCACTCATAATTTACCGGAATTGTCGTACTTGTATCCCATCTATGGCCTTCTGAGTTTATTCAATTATACTTAAACTATTTCCGCAAATGTTCAAAACAGTCGGAGTAATTATCGTTTCGCAGGCAATTCAGCTAGTATTGGCAAATTTCACTACCTACATTAGTAGACTGGGATTTCGCTTTGCTAGGAAAATTTGATTCGTACGGTTCTGTGGGTAATCGAAATTATCGACGCTAATTATATTATTATCAATGAATAAGAGAATTTTACTGCTTATTTATGACGTAGTAACTTGATCATTTTAAAGATTAATTTTCTTTTTTTATAGTAAAAGGAGGCAAACGAGAAAAAGGTCCAACTAATGTTCAGCGTTCAACGTCGCTTATCGTCACCTGCAACATAAGTTTGTTGGCGGCCTTGAAGCAAATCTGTACATTTGAAGTTTGAAAGCTTCCATATTTTAACCCTCCAGTAACAAGAGGAAGATCATTCCATCATTATGTTTGATATAATATGTATATATTATATTATATTTATTTTATTTATTAAGTTAACTTACAATAACTTACATATTTTTGAACAATTTGGCATATCTCAACACAAAGCCCAACATCTTGTGTGCTCACCTTATCTATGTGGTAGATAAACGTTAGTTCTCTATCACGCCTAGATCTTTTATTGTATCAAGTTCTTGTAGTTTATGTTCTTTATTATGATAATATAACCATATAAGTTGTATTTTCTGTTGTATTTTACATTTACTAAAAATTCTTCAATTTTTTGAATTAGGAGGCGTATTATATAAGATGATAATGTGAGTACACCGGTGTTTGAGCACACTTGTGTACTATAATATGTCCTAAGCAGATGACATCACTCTTGAGTTCCCATCGTCGCCGAAATCTGTCAGTAGTACATCATCATCAGCTTTTGCATAAAATAATTACAGACGAAACCTACTATTCATCAAAATATTAATTTTATTGTTCCTTTAAAGCGCCTGAAACTATTATAACACGAACAAAAACTCAGAGTTTTTGTTCGTGTTATAATATCTGTATACATATACATTTTTAATCGAAACCCGCTGTACCCAAAGCATTGAATTAACCAATTACTGGTTGCATTCACAATAGAGATTGAAGTGTCCGGTGGTTGCGTAATGACATCGAGATTTAGGATAAAGTACCTAACGGACTTCACGTCTGAATTGCAGAATGAATAATATAAACTTTGAATATAGTTTGTATGTGAAATTTAGTGAATGAAAAATGTAACTCGAAATAAATCTTAATTGTAAAAGTAACAGCCCTTAAATATCCCACTGTTGGGGAACAGTCCACTATCTTCTCGAGGAGAAGTTTTGCAGCTTGTGTAACTGATTTAGTTATTACATGTGTATACAGTTAGTGTACTCATATGGCAGAATTTCATCCGAACATGCAAGCATCCTTCAATGTATTTTACCAAGAATAAGAAGAATTATTCACAATTATAAATACAAAAAATCACTTAGAAACTCGGAATTGGTTGTCCGGATTTGAAGCTGTGATTTTCGATGTAAGATCAATGTGTTATATCCACTGAACAATTTCATCTCAGTGTAAATAATTTAAAAAATACATGTCACGTATAAAGATGAAACTATTATCCGAATAAATTCTATAGACCATTCAAACCCATTTCCATCGAAAAACGTTGACAAAACAATTTTTCAAATACACCGATGCAGTGGAAATCTGTCCGGCCATTACAGATATCTCGAAGCACAAACGGACGGCACAATTAGGCTTGTTAATGGACTCATGGTCCGCTATTGGAGGCAGAATCGGGTAATGTCGCATTGCAACACAAGCATACATACGGAATACCAACGTTCGTGATATATTTGATATAAATTTTGTATCGAAGAACTATTTTTGAAAGAAATATTTAGTATATAATTTTGGTTAATCTATAAAAGTTTAGGGGATAACTATTAAGCTTTGTGTCATCTTCTTTCGTATGTAATGATAATGACGACAGAAAGAGATAAATAAGTTTTTAATTGAACACTCGCTAAATAATGATTTTATATTTTAAATGAAATATAAATAGGTGTGTGAAAAATTAGTGCCGAAAAATATTTTAAAAGACTAAACGCCCTGTCTCTTTTGACAGGACAGGCTTGTTTCTTTTGCCAAGAGAATCGAGGTTAGCCACGAAAAATGCTGCTTTTATTGATAAAAAAAACTGGCTTGGTACCACCCACTTATCAGATTTTCTACCACAAAGCAGCAGTACTGTTTGAAGGGTGGGTGAGCCAGTGTAATTACAGGCAAAAAGGACATAACATCTTAGTTCCCAAGGTTGGTGACGCATTGACGATGTAAGCGATGGTTAACATTTCTTACAGTGCCAATGTCTATGGGCGTTGGTGACCACTTACCATCAGGTGGCCCATATGCTCATCCGCCTACCTATACTACAAAAAAAGAACAATTAATGTTGCTTATAACATAATAGGAAATGGATAATTAAAGATACTACCGTTGTGATTTTTTTAGAGTAGGGTATCTTGGAGAGGAGTATAGCGCTTTAATATCTCACTGAAAACGGTTTTCTTTGGAGGTGAAGATTTAGAGATTATTTCATCACACTGTTCTAAAGCGGGTAGGTATATATGTGACGGAATACTAAACAACAATTTCATTTAGACCCGAATCTTTCCTTTAGCGTGGAGCGCGAGATGAAAATTATAGACATAAATTAAATTACGTTGAAATTCAATAATCCTTAATTAACACAATACAAGTCAAATCAAATTAAATAATGCTACAATTGTAATGTTTCAGTTTTTAATTTAAAAAAAAGGTGGTTGGTAAGCACCAATCGGTGGTACAATTGTCGGTTTATACATATGCTAACTACTGACCCATCTAGGCTCCAGGAACGTCGAGAGGAATATAGTAACTGAACATAAGAACCAGAATAAGAAAAACTTCAATCAAGACAAAACTAAATAATGATCAATCTACTTAAGATACAAGCGGGTTAAACACGTAACATCACTTCGTTACGTAATCGGCTAAATGGCTACATGACTGAACATAGCGAAACGAAATAGTTATCGTAGCCGCTAATTGTTATTACTAAAACATTTTACTGAAGTTAACCGTTGTTACGCCTGTTTCCTTAACAGTAACCGCTTCAAGTTAGTTTTAACTGCATTTCACACTAATTAGCTTAGTTGTAATGATTATTTTACTCGGGTATAGTAATCGTCGTTGTTAGTTCGTTTTGAGTTTTGAGATTATATACGTTTTATGGTAAAAATCAAATAGAACATAGATGTCCCACTGCTGGGCTAAATAATCCTCTTAATGAAACTCGCTCCATACGGGCTGGGGATACAGTTGTAGTAGGTTTTAATCCGATACACGTGAGTTTCATCACGATCTTTCCCTTCACCACCGCGCATGAGATGAAATAAGGTGTTAGAGCTTTGTGCAAGGTAGGTACTCGTCGGGTAGGTACCACCCACTCATCATATATTCTAAAACAAAACATCAGTACTTGGTATTGTTGTGTTCCGGTTTGAAGAGTGAGTGAGCCAGTGTAATTACAGGCACAAGGGACATAACATCCCCGATTGCCAGGGCTGAAACCTTCAATTGGGCTTTATAAGCTGTTATTTTCTTGGATGGTATTTGTGAGGAATTGCATATTTGGTATTTTTTTAATAAGACCAAATTTTTACAGATCAAATTATCTCGAGACCCCACACTTAAGTCATGTGATGTAAAGGGTATTTGAACACTAAAAATTTACGAATTATTGATTTTTTTTTCTGTAACTTTAAATAAAAAAATATTAACACAAAGGATATACAATATAACAAAATTGCCCCAAAGTGGCCCCGCACTTGGCAAGCCTGTCCTGCGGGTACCAACTACCAGTTACAATTTCGCAGCTGTAAACGGTCGCCCAAACTATATCCTATCCCTATATCTAATGCTTTGACTAGACTTAAGCAATTACAATAACATTTCTTTACATAAAATGCAGTAATATATAAAAAAATATAATAATATGTAACGCTTAAACAAAAACACATAAATTAATAATAAAATTTGTTTAAATAACAAGAAATATAAGTTTTATTTGCAGTGAATATATGTAGGTGCTAATTTGTTGAAAATGTAATTTTAAAAATATAAATAAAGAAGTATAATATGGGGACCAATAATTCTACTAACAAATTGTCACTTTATCGCAATCGAATCGAAGCGTAATCGTTGCAGTTTATCCGTTTTCCTACTCTTAAATTCAATTATCGACTATTTGTATAATAATGAACAATTAATTGTTACAATAAATTAAAAAAATATCAGTTTGATTGCGATTCGAATAAATATAGAATAATCAAAGTTATAAGAATTCGTTATAGATTAGTAGAATTCCTGATTCTGGCCACGACAGTCATCCTCAACGAAGAACTGCCAACGCAGGAGATACACAAACGTTTGGATAAATTTGGCAATGTTTCACACACCCGTGCCTTGGAAAGCACGTAAAGCCGTTGATTTTGTGCCTGAATTATTTCTATTCGTGCCGGGATTGCATTGGGTTATGGGAGTAAGGGAGTAGAGAGTTCACTTGTGTTTTCGTACAAACACTAATTAAATTGTGCACTATAATAAATCCTACGAGCTGAAATCGATTGAGATTCTTCATGACGTTTGAAGTCTTTTCATAAAAACACACAAATACCAACAATCCCACAAATGTTTATTTTTAATTTATTTAAATATGTAAATACACCACTGATTGTAAGTGATCACCACCATTAGACAGACTTGACACTGTAAGAAATGTTTCCAATCCCCTTTATCGTCAATGCGCCTTCAAATTCGGGAACTAGGATGTTTTGTCTTTTAGATAGAAAAATACTAAATACTGCTGTTTTGCGGTAGAATATGTTATGATGGCTACTTACACGGGTTCGCTCAAAACCCTACCACGAAGTAGTCAAGTAAATCATTTCTTTTAGTATATTCAATGTTTTATAGTGACAATTGTGTAGTTGGAGTAGGAAGGATTGGTACAAAGTGCGGACAATAATCCTCATAACTCGAAGGACTTAAATTATTAGACTTAATAAATTTAATTTCCACGTAGTTTTATAGCTTGGTACAAACTAAAAGGAAATCTAGACCAATGTAATATAATGTTTATTTTCTATATTATTATTTTTGGTATTAGTAATATATAAATGACATTCATTTTTATGAGTCAAGTCTTCTTACCCGAAAATAACCTTACCCGACCTTAAAATCAGACATTTCAGTGTGAAAGAAAAACAATTTATCTCAAAGACTAAAATCATATGTATTAAAAAGAGACGAATATATGTTTCATGAAGTTGCCTTTAAAATGATCCATTTTCTCTTGTAAGATAAATTTTATAAGTGATTGTTATGTTTCTGACTTGCGGCACACAACTTACGTGACCAGTTCGCCGTCACGTAGCGACATTATCAGCAAGTTAGTTAATCAAGTTACTAGTGTCGTAGCTACTGGCCGGACAAATACTAGATTCTAGTTAATGTCTTCGTAAAACATGAACTATCTCCGTGACTTTATTTGTTAAATGTAGAAATAAAGTTTTTTTTATATAAGAGTGGGCAAACGAGCAGGAGGACGCTCATGGACAGCTGCAACAGCCGAGGGCTTGCAGGTGCGTTGTCGGCCTTTAAGGAATGAGTACGCTCTTTTCTTGAAGTTTTCTATATCATATTGGTTTGGGAAAATCACATTTTAGGCTCAGAAGTTATTATATCCATGAAGTGATCAAGACGGTTTCTATACGAAGAATAAATTATATAAGGTATAATATATAGGTAACTAGTTCTGCCCGCGGAATCAACCGTGTGAGGGGGGGGGGGGCATGTTAGATAATCTATGTCCTGTCAACGTGCGTGCATAAGTTCATGATGATCGGTTTAGTAGTTAACACATAAAAGCTTAACAAACAAATAAACAAAGAAACTCACTTTCACGTTTATAATATCAGTAAGGACAACTAATTATGGCAACATCAAACATTAAATAAATACCGCATTGCCAAAAATCTAACAAACATGTTAAAAATGTATGCCAGTGTCACTTGTAATGATGTTAGGGTTCTAATGATACCCTAACATCTGTTTAGGCTTTAAAATGAAACAAAGAAACATACATACATGGACCCTGAAAACAATACAACAGGTTTCCGTTTCGCTAAAATCACCCTTCCTTGGCCAAGGTGTTTGCTTTTATAATAAAATTTCTCAAATACTATAATAAGCTATTTTTTTTTTTTTTTTTATATTCGCCGGGAGGGCAAATGACTCTACTCCACCTGATGGTAAGTGGTAGTAGAGTCCAATCGCGACGACGGCCAGTACAGACGGAAAAAACGTTCTGCACTAGCCGCCTTCGCCTTGCCGGCCCGCAAGATGCCTCTTCACGCCTCGTTTGAAGGAACCCGGGTTGTAAGAGGAGGGGAACACGTGAGCTGGTAAGGAATTCCATTTTTTGGAAGTGCGACAAAGAAAGGAGTTGCCAAATTTCTTTGTTCGTGATGGAATTGATGTCACAGTTAGGCGGTGACATCGAGAACCAGCTCGCGTGGACTTAAGAAGGAAGGGGGAAGCAGGAATTAGAGAGAATAATTCCTCAGAGCACTCGCCGTGATACAGTCGATAGAAAGCGCTCAGTGCTGCTATCTCACGACGCAATTGTAAAGGTTCAAGGGTGTTTGTGACCTTTACATCGCCAATAATGCGTACGGCACGTCGCTGCAACCGGGCCAAGGCCTCAAGTAGGTACTTAGCGGAGCCATCCCAAAGGTGCGAGCAATATTCCACGCAAGACCGTACCTGTGTTTTGTACAGCAGGCACAGTTGTTGTGGCGTGAAAAAGCGCCGCACCTTGTTCAGAACTCCGAGTTTCCGTGAAGCTGTTTTTATAACAGCCTCGATGTAATCCCTTGGACTAAGGTCGCAGCGAACGTCAATCCCCAGCATGGCGATTTTGCTTTGCATCACCAGCGGAGTACCACAGAGGGAGGGAAGAGGGGAAAATGTTTACTTTTTCGCCGTGAGAGCGCATACCTGTGTTTTCTTGGCATTAAACTCAACAAGATTATCAGAGCCCCATTTGGCGATGAGCTCTAACGTCCTATCGAGTTCAATGACAAGATCCTTCCGCCTCTCCTCAATTTCCGCTCGCCCAGCCACTGCGCGTCCGTGATATCCACCATGCACTGTACTATCGTCTGCATAGCAATGTATGTTTCCAAGAGAGAGCATATCATTGATATGCAAAAGAAAGAGTGTGGGAGATAGCACAGATCCCTGGGGGACCCCAGCATTCACTACATAGAATTGTGAAGCGCAACCATCAACTAAAACATGAAGGCTACGCTTGTGTAGGAAGCTGGCAATCCAGGTGCATAGCTGAGCAGGCAGACCATATGCCGGCAGCTTGGAGAGAAGACTTCTGTGCCAGACCCTGTCGAAAGCCTTGGAGATATCGAGGCTGACAACCAACGATTCTCCATGCTTGTCGATAGCTTCACCCCAGAGGTGCGTTACGTACGCTAGAAGATCACCTGTGGACCGTTTTGGTCGAAACCCGTATTGACGATCATTAATTAAAGAGTGATCTTCTAGGTAATGGATCAGTTGGTTGTTAAAATCCGTTCCATCACCTTACAAAGTACTGAGGTGATAGCTATTGGCCGATAATTTGCCGGGTCAGACCGATCCCCTTTTTTGGGAACCGCTTGCACATTAGCTCTTCTCCAAGCCTCCGGCACACTTCCCGAAGAGAGAGGAAGTTGGAACAGGCGCGTTAACACAGGAGACAGCTCCGCTGCGCACTTCTTCAGCACTATGGCTGGTATTCCATCGGGACCGCTAGCTTTCCGTACATCAAGTGATTGCAGCTCCGCACGCACATCACGTTGCCTGATTTTAATGTCAGGCATCGTATGGCCACATGCAGGTATTGTAGGTGGTAGTGCACTACAATCATCGATGACGGAATTGTCGGCAAAGAGTTTAGCCAGGAGATCAGCTTGCTCTTGCGGACTGTGAGCTAGCGATCCGTCCGGATTTCTGAGCGGTGGCAGCGAAGGTTGGCAGAAATTGTTTTGCACAGACTTGGTCAGACGCCAGAAGCTACGGGACCCCTAGGATGCGAAACAAGGTCATGACCAATCTGTACAATGCGCTGTGCATCCGCTCTCGTGTATGCCTTTCTACAGGACATGGAATTTTTATTATAGTTTGCTTTCAGTGAGTCAATGTTAGATGCCCCGCTAATGCAGCCGTTGATCCACTTGCGATATGCCGCCTGCTTAGATGATACAGCATCGGCACATTCACGAGTGAACCAACGGTTACGCGTACTCCTACTGACGAGATCTGAGCTAGGAATGTAGTATTCCATTCCCAGCATGATCTCGCCAGCAACAGCAGCGGCACTAGCTGTCGGGTCATTCCCACTGAAGCAACGTTCCTTCCAAGGGACCGACGCATAGTAATCGCGCATACCGTCCCAATCCGCCGACTTATAGTGCCAAACGCGACGTTTGCATACCGCTAGTGGCGGCAGCTTGGCCTGTGGCACTCTGGTAGAAATAAGGCTGTGATCCGAAGAGCCAAGAGGAGCCTGAACAGTAACCTGATATTCCACCGGGTGAGAAGTCAGCAGAAGGTCCAGTAGAGAAGGTGCTTGCCCATCAATCTCTGGGATCCTGGTGGGCTGATCAACCAGTTGGGTCAAGTCATGTGTGAGAGCAAAAGCATGAGCAGTCCTTCCAGCATGGTCAGTTTTGAGGGATTTCAACCAGGATTCGTGGTGAGCATTAAAATCCCCCAAAAACACCAATTCCGCGTTAGGAAATTGCTCTTGCGCAGCATCTGCCACCCGACTAAGATGGTCAAATAATCGGCTTGTCTCCAAGTCACCATTGTGGGATCTGTAGAGGCACACGTAGACTCGGCTCTGACGAACCAGGTCCACACGTACCACCAACATGGAGGAGGAGGGGTCCTCCAAGCAGCGCAGTCGGTGACAGCAAACATCCGTCCTGACGAACAAGCATACTCCGGCTTTCGCTTTGAAGGATTCTTCAAGCGTGTAGCCGGGATAATTAAGGTAGCTGGTATCGGCAGGACGGAGTATTTGTGTCTCCGTGAGAAACAACATTGCTGGCCGTGCTGTCTCGAGATGGTGGTGGACAGCGTTGAGATTAGTGCCTCCTCTCATTTTTTGAAGAGAAAGTTTTAAGCTTATTCCACCGCGCTGCTCCAATACGGTAAGTGGAATACACATGTGACACATGAATTTTTTATCAAGTATCAGTAAGTTCTTTCAATAAGTATAAGTTTCTACATTTAACACGTACCCGTAACCACAATATTTTCTATTGTGCTTCGTTTTCTATGATATTCTTTTGTCTACTAAACTGTCTTTTGTTCTACGTTGAAAAACAAAAGACAGCAAAACTAAATAGCCCCAGAAACTATTAGCTCCTTATTATAGATTCTGTGTGATTAAATATAAATACGTACGTGTAGGAAAGAAATAAACTACCTTCTAACTGTAGGTACATGTACGACCGACGACATAATATGTTTACCAATATTGACTGCCACGTTGGTCTAGTGGCTGAATATAATGCCGCAGATCCCGAGGTCTTGAGGTCAAAAAACACTCCCGTGTACACTGTGCCCGTGCTTCGAAAAGCACTTAAACCCGTTGGTCCTGCAGGCGATTTCTTTTCGCGTTGTATTGCCGTCATATCTATTTAATAATTTTAAATTATATAAAAATAAATTTTTCTTCATTAGAAAAAATACATAACAACTTTAAATGTATCGATGTTACACCGAGGCACAACGTCAGTTATATTATAAATCCTTTAACAGAGTCTAGTCTATAATTACTCGTACAGACGGTAGAATGGACGAAACCCGTGTAAATATTTTAAAAGCATTAGGCAAGTCGGTAAAATCGTAATACAGGACTACGAAACAGAATAACTTCACTCGTTTTTTTAAACATGTTTTGTTGTATTTGTATAATGTGTAAAAAGTTTTTATTTTTATAGATATACTACTAGTTTCCGCCCGTGGATTTGTCTGCATGTTTGGGTGATTTGGGTTGTGTTAAGTAAGATATGTCCTTTTCTGTAACCTTGGCAACGCGTATGTAAAATTTTAGGGTTTTAGGTTGCGTAGTTAAGACTTGAAAGTGTAACAACAAACTCACTTTTAAGTTTATAATATTAGTAAGGATGCCATTGAAAATAAGTGTACACAAACACAAATCAAATCGAAAAATATATTATATTATATTATTATTTGAAATGAAAAACTGGCAAGTAACTTCAATAAAAATGACTGATCAGCCACATCTATCATTCGCTAGGGAGACTAGCCAACTGGACAGGATATAATATAGTGCCCAAGTATGTGCGCAAGCACAAGTGGTCTCTGTTTCCTTAATCTTCGATGGGATGACAAAATAATGTAATAAAATAATCCAAAGTATACACGAGGAACGGGAATGTTAACACGTGCAATTCCAGGTTTCGGGCTGCTACTGATTTATATTTCGATGATAACCCAATAGTTTTTTTTATTAAGGCGACCCGAGGTCTGCTGCTAGCCCCCGAGGCATAAGAATTCTTTATAAATGTTATACGTACTGAACTTACCAATAATAATAAAAACCCAATAACGTTTTATGGCCCAACATGGGAATTGAACCAAGGAACTCCGGGTCTGCGGCCTTATATCTAGCCAATAGACCAACGAGGCAGTCACAGAACTTACTATAGTAATACACACTAAAGCTTTTACCTATAATCCTTGAAATTAAATTGAAATATCTCTGATGGATCCGCTCGACTTCCGTAATCATTCATTGAGAGTTTAGCCTTAATGACAAAATCTGTAGTTTCTGTCTATTCTTTATATATTTGGAAGGTGATAAATTTCGTGAAATATCAAAAAATCCTTTCACAGTAAAAGAAATATAAATAAAATTATTATCTCAGATTTACTTCTTCGTCACTGTAACTGTGTAAGTATAGGCATACTTTTCTTAATAATTAAGTTCAGTAACTTAAGAAAACGCACCAGCTTATGATTATGTATATTAATAATAACATAATTTTCGTATAACTTTACTACCTACACTTGCTCAGGTTCTTTAAGATACAAACTCTATACAAACTGTAAGTTCCAACTTTCAAAAGTCATTATTATAAGCCATATGTAAAGCTACGAGTGCTACGAATCCGTAGACGTGCTACAAAATAGCTACGAGCTCAACGACAAAGTTCGTATGTGCAAATATGAAAACTGCCAACAATAAAGTTTGTTTTCAAAACAACGAAATTATTGTATTATTTTGTTTATAAAAGTGATAATGAGAAACATATATTCATACTGACATTCGGAACTTACTTTATCCGTACGAACATTGTTTCGACATCCGTTTGACGATTTCATGTGGAGATATAAAATATCGTGCAATGTTTTGTATATTATAGTTTTATAAAACACAATTAAATTAACTATTACAATCATTATTTATTAAACTAGGCTCTTATAATCACTTTTTATCGTCATTTTACAGGATTATAAAAAAAAAATTTAAAACGTCACCGAGCATGAGATGTATGATAAACAAAATTAATTGTTATTATTATTGATTCATATTAAAAGAAAAATATATAATTAAAATACACAACGGTTTACAAAATAAGCAATTTGTATAAAGTTCCAGTAAATTGCAAACATGAGAGAACAAGTTAATTCCACCAGTTGGCAGTACATTGACAATATATATACAAATGACAATATATATAATATGGCTTTATGCTCTCAACTTTGTGAATATTTATGGAAAAGATCACTCGAAAATTATTTAGTTACCACCAGGAACTTGTTTGTGTTATTTTGAAGGAAACGTTTTTCTGCTTATAATTCTGAAATACAACGCGGTTAATATAACTTGGTTTTATTTAGGTTCACTTTAATATAGATTAGTTTTTTTTATATAATATATTAGGTATGGGCCACTGCCCATTTGCCCTCCCGCCAACCATCAAGTGTGATTGTAAGTGGTCACCAACGCCAATAAACATTGGCATTGTAAGAAATGTAAACTATCGCTTACATCGCCAATGCGCCATCAGCCTTGGAAACTAAAATGTTATGTCCCTTGTGCCTGTAATAAAATGAAGTGAGCCAATAACTCACTCATCCTTCAAACCGGAACACAGCAATACTAAGTAATGCTGTTTTACGGTAGAATATCTGATGAGTGGGGTGGTACTTACTTAGACGAGCTTGCACAAAGCCCAACCACCAGTGACTAATTAGTGGTTAGAACTTATAAATTTTAATCGAAGATAGCTGGCTCAAACCAGTTCAAACAAACTATAAACTACAACCAATGTGACAAAATATTAAAATCATACAAGATGAATTATAATACACATAACGAAAACTTTTGTATAATTTAAAATTAAAGTTGATCTCAAGACCTTCTGAAGGTTGTTTACGCTCAGAAGTATGAAACCACGAGACAAGGCTAGTGTGTGGTCCACTATAAAGTAATGATTTTCGAAATTATGTGATTATGGATATAATGATAATTGGTTACTAAATAAAAGGCCCCAGTTTTATGTAAAAGATACTGGTAACTCAACATAATCGCAAAGAAAACAGGAAACGATATAAACCCTAACTTAATAAAGAAAATGATAAAAATAAAATAACACCCAACCGTAAAATACACAAATATTTTTCCGGTAAATACCGTCTATTTAATCCTGGCATTTGATAACAAGTATAAATAACTAATAGCAATCACACGTAATAGACACGCCATTTGGATCTCATTCCACATTCTATTAGTTTTACAACGAACGCCTGTTTATGTTTGCGTGTAAAATAGCTCTTAACACTTTAATATAATGTTCATTTTCGTGTAACACGAAACTATTTACAAATACTGCATGACATTTAGAATAAGGGTTGTCGAATATCGTGTAATAATTTCCGGGATTTTATAGACTGCTTATTAAATTTGTTTTGATTTCTAATATATTTTTGAAGCATGATCTTCAGGTCTATGTGGTATGTTTCTGACACATAAAAGTTTCTACTGTAACACATTTGAATTTTTGGAAAACTTGTCGTGGGGTAGCTTTTCGAATTTTAATCATTATATTGATAGTTATTACTGATACTCGTATTAATTATCTGTCTCCTAAATATAAAATGTCATAGATTTTCTTTTTTTTTGAGTTCTTTGGAGTCCATATTATTTTATTACTGTGAACTAGAGGCACCGAATGTTCAAGTCAATGCCCTCTACGGGAAATGATGTATAATTCCGGATATTTCTCGTACCTACAACCCTACAACAATGATCGATGTTCAGCGTAAATTATTCAAGGCATTAACCGCTTTATTGTTCAAGTAATACCGCCAGTATTTGTGTACCCATATTTGATTGACATAACCGGTGTTCTTGGTATACGGTTATTAACTGGCCGGTAAACACGACGTATGAGCTATTTCATGTGTTCAAATGTGTGCATTACCAAGAGATCTTCGAGATCATAATTTAGTTCTTTTCATTAAAATTAGCATAATATTGTCGCACAAAATAATACAGTGGTTATTATATAAATATAACTTACACAACTTAAAAAGAAAGAGATAATTCGTTGATGTTACAAAATTCGTTAATAATGTGGAATTATTATATTCTTTGATTTAACTTTAGCCTTTCTGAAATCTTAAGCAGAACCTCTCTCCAGCAGTTGGACGTATTCGGACTGTTTTCTTTCTTAAGAATATTAATCATTTTAATTATTGTTATTTATCCCAACACGCCAAATTCCTATAATTTTATATTTAAATAAATGTAATGTATGGCCATTGGTATAAGGAAAAGCTACCAAATTTTGACCACTTATTATTAATGTATTCCTCTAGTAAGACTTTCTGATATTTTTTGAGCTAATTTCGCTAATTTCTGAGTTGAATTAAATTATTTCCATTTTGGCGAACTGCCAAATAACATGATAAATCTACCTTAAGTACTGGAGCGGGACACCGTCTGGAAGAATTTTGCGAAAAAGTTCTATAAAGTCAATTAAATTGCAATAAAGATCAGAATTATGTCACTTTAATTCTTCATGGATTTTATAAGAAGCAGACAGATAGGCGACAAATGAAAACAAAAAATAAAATACTTTTCCATGTTTCGGAAAGTACAATTAAAAATGTGAAATTTTATGATATGACCTATGTTTTACGTGTAAATATATACCGGGCAGACTCACTATACTAATGGCCACCTGTCTGAATTTCGGTTACATTGGTCATCTCTCAAAGATCGCGCTATATATTTACGACGAATAACTGTTTTCTCTCTGACGTACGAAAGCGTAAAGCTTAGCGTGCAGCATAAGCGTTCAACTTCTTAGCTTAGCCGTACTGTTAGTTAAGCCGCGAAATAAGCTCTGTATCTATTCAATGAACTCATCGATCCAGGTGAACTTGTGGTCTACTTTAACGTCGGGATGGAATGATTGATGGATTTATAGTAACCATATTATAAAACAAACTGAACACTCAGTACTGATGAAAAACATATGAAAATGGGTATCAGTTGCTAAGGAATTATCTACAGGCAGGATATCATACATCAAGTTATGTATTTACTCTTTTGTTTTATAAAATGGTCAATAATAAAAAAACTTTTTAAAAAGAGAAGGGATACTATGTGTTCAAAAGTTGTATTGTCATCAGCAGTAGATGAATTTGTCTTAAAATTTTATTACGAAATTTGATCGATACATACTAACAAACAACGCTAAGTAAAAGCTTTTAGAATTTTATGATGCAATATCCCACCTTTGAAATATATTCGTTCGTATTGATAAATATGGCTCAGTGTCTTTACATAATCGCAAAAGACGCTAATGAAAATATTTTTTTTATAAACAATACCACAAAACAATTAATAAATGCTTTACACACACGTTGGAAAATACAACCTCATTTTATTAACATTTATAAATTTGAAAATGTTACATTTTAGTCTAGAAATTTCCTTTTACATAATTAGCTGTTTTTGGAACGAGATAATTAAGGTTTATTTTAAAATATAAACATTTAATTTTCAACTGAAAAGTAAACATTTACATAATTTATCAAATCATTTTATTTACTTTCCAGAAATATAAATTTATTAAAAGCCGAATATTATGATTCAAACCACATGATAATTGTACACACACACTAACTTTGTATTATAAAAAGACCGCCTTCAGCTAAAACATTTATGACAAAACGTGAGGTAAAATGTGATAGGTAAAAATGTTCGGTCATAACGTGTTGGACTACGGTTTTAATATAAAGATAACATTGTTTAAAGCTGGTTAATGTTTTAAGTACATATTTACTCACGTACATATCACTCAGTCTTTGTATATACTTTGTACATAATTTAGGTATTTAAGGTAAGTAAAACAGACTGACAAAAGCCTTCTCGCGATTGATAAGATTTGTAGCTTATTCCAGGATTGCTTCAGGATGGCTTTTGCTAAATAAATAAGTGTTTTTTATTAAACTTGGGCATTCACAATGTTATGGTTATGGTTTGAATAAGACATGTAGTAGTATATTAAAAAAATGTTTTTTTTTTTACAAAAAATATCTATAGTTTTATAAATTAATTTAGGAATAGATTAAGTACAAAGTGGTGCAAGGCAGTCACTATGTCATGGTCCACTCTGTGCATTGTCGGTAAGGACTCTTCATAGTATTTGCTGGTTATTACGAATGGAAGAAATAATGCAATATGTATATATCGCTCCCGGTTATCTGGTTAGCAGAGAGTTGAGTGGCCCGTGTGAGCGACCTTATGGTACCTCCCTTCAGGGGAGTAGGTGGGGAAGGAAGTCTCACCAGCGGACCGGTTCGACTGCACTTTTCCTTGTATTGGCCGTCCAAAAAATGCCCTCGGGCTATGAAATCTAAAACTCTTCTAAAACTATAATGGTCTCTTTTTTGGAAACAAAACTTTTTATAAAAACAGTTTTAAATGTCAGATGTTTATTATATTATATGTTTTATATAATGTTCCGTATATTTTAATGGTATGGCTTCAAAGATCAAAGTTGCCATTACAATAGTATTCACGCAGTTAAATTTAAAGTCAGTATGAATAATAAACAATGGGTATTATAATATGTGATGATGTGACCTTTGCTGGCCTCAGTGACCATTTTCAAAGGAGACTTGCCATGTATGAGCTCCGATTTACGTATCAGCCTGCAGATATAGTATTTATTGTATAGTGAACTGTCAAGTCAATTCAAGCGTACTGTAATTTAGCGCCTAATTAAAATATATAGCAATGCATTTGTATGCATATTTTGCTAATATTTTTAGAATGGGTGCGTTGTATTCATGTCAATTTGGCTCTGTAATATTTAAGTTTTATTATTTAAAAAATTTAATAGTTTTAAAAATCATATTAAATCATGTGTTTAAAAAATTATGACTTACCTGTCCATCATATCTCCTTCAGGTCGGTTAATCGCTGCGTCTTTAGAGGCTGAATAGACGTAGACTCTTGTGTCAGCTTTGTACCATTTTATACTGTGCATCTCCCCACATGACTTGCCATCTATACGGCATCTTAAGCGAGCAGTATTCCCTGCCAGTGCAGATGCATGATCTGTAAACAAAAATTACAAGTTAATACTAGTTAGGATATTTAAAATTTAAATCTGCGGCTTCCGTGCCACGGAAGTGTCAACACTTTCATGTGAGTTGCACAAAAATTCTCGACAGACAACCCAATAACTTTTTATTAGTCTTAGAGTGTGCAGCCTTTTAAGCGAGCCACTAGATCAGCGAGCCAATTATAATATTTATATAATTATTATGATTGACAAACGAGGGCATAACATGCTTAAGCTGAGTATTGTTCGTTTAAGTTCGTAAAAGTCATATTTTTCTGTACAAGATATACATAGAAGATAAAAGAGCTTGTAGTTGGTACTGATTATTTGTTTATGATTATTACATATATAATTGAAGAAAATGGCGATTTGAAACTGAATAAAGTAAAGAAATACATAAAATATTATAATATTCTTTAAATTAATACCTAAATATTTATTTTTGTACCCATCATATTATTAAGAATATTTAGTATGAAAAAAATGTGTAACAGAACCAAGATTAAATCGAGATATTTTTCAGTCGCCTTCGAGTGTAATATGAGTATGTTATTACATTTATGAAAGTACAGTCAACATAATAAATTATTATTATGCTGATACTGGACATATAAATACACATATTATATAATACGTAAATCGTTATATAAAAATCTTATTGCTCAAGCAAACAATGCAAAAGATACAATCTGAAATGTATTAATCGTTAAAAATGACTTAAAATGAAGTCGAAAAACTAACAAATGATACTAAATTACTTATCTGTCCTGTGAAATAACTGGAAATAACCGGAAATAACTGGAAATCTATTGAAAAACAACGTTATTTAAAACAAACGCGCCCAACGGCGACCCAAAACGAATAATCCTGGGATTCCCACCGATCCCGGAATGTCACATTCAATTAAATAGTGGATCGGAGTTATTTAAAACATCGGATCCAGTATTTGTACTGGTAACTGCAGAAATGGACGGTATTTGTTTCCTATGGACGCAGTATTGCTTTATCAGAATGAGGTAGGTATTACGTGAATCCGCTATATAACACGAATGAAACGGAGTGGAGTCATTATGATATTTATGTGTGCGTGTTCGAGTATATTTTTATTAATGTATTTAATCGTGGATATTGGTTGTGCGCATTTTGAATTGCTGTAGTGATTTCGTTTCAATGTGTGTTATACTATTGATGTGTGCAAATATATTAGCTTATATATTTGAGTTTGAATTTAATTGATTTAAAAAATCACGCAGATTTATGTTGTAATACTTTAATATCTATATTTTATCCATAATGATGAAAAACAATAAAAAATTCTTCAAAATACATTTTAAGAATATTTTTCTTTAACTAAATGGTTTACGTAATCTTACTTATCCCATTTGAAATTCCCTAGCTTCTGGCTATTGTTGCAATGCTGTGTCTTATTCTTTCAAATATCAAATCAATGATTGCAGAAAGAGAGAAGTCAATGTTTAACTAAGCACCGTACAAACAACGTCTATAATATGTAAGGCCGTATGTGTGTAAATATAAGTAAATGTGTTTGAATTGACAGAATAAACAAAATGAAAGTAAACATTCACTAATTTGCCGAGATAAAGTTGTATCAGTAATAGAATTACGTTTAAATAGGTTTTACAAAATCCTATTTAACAGAATAAACAAGAAAATTCGCAAGCGAAGGAATTAAGATTTTTTTTTAAATAACATCTGTGTGTTTATCGCATGCGATTGGTGCGTGGTCTGATTATAAAAAAGTTAATTAATGTAATGCGAAATTGATTTTTGTTTGTTTGTTACTCTTTCACGTGTGTATTCTACCAACCCGCATTGGAGAAGCGTGGTTGAATAAGCTCAAAACTTTCTCTTCAAAAATAAAAGAGAGGAGGCCTTAGCCCAGTAGTGGGACATTAACAGGCTGTTACTGTTCTCTTTCACGTCTTAAATACTTAACTGATCACCATAAAATTTTGTAGACACGTTTGTCAGAGTACAGAAAAAATAGGTAGCCTATCTACCTTACATACGCTACCTATTTTTTTTATTTATTCCACAAAACTGACTACTATTATACAATCAACAATGACATACAGTAATATATTTAACCGAAAATATTTACAATTTAGTTTTCTCGATGTGGACATTACATGCTTATATGAGGGCTAAAAAGCAAAAAAAAAATACATTAGTTAGTAACTACAGCATAACATTAGAATAAACATAAAAAACATTCACCTATAAACTAAAAATAAATAACTTTAAAACGAAACAAAATTAAACTAAACTAAAAAGTAAATAAATAATATAAAAACTGACTCTTGTTCCACGCGCGTGTGAAACCGCAAACGGAAAATAGTTGAACATAAATTAACAATAGGAATTATATCTCTCTATTTTGTAGATACATTTTGGTTTATATAAGTCTTTAATTTTCCTGCAGTACATTTTTTACCTTGAGGAAGATAACCTATTCTACGAGCTATTAAGCTATACCACGCTGCTCCAAAGCTTGGATGATACATAGACAGAACAGCACAGTTCCATCAGACATATACAATTACCTCGTGATATTTTCCTGAAAATACAGCCGATTCGTTTGTGTCATCGTTATGTACTTAACTAAAAATTGAGGAACCTGACATTTCTCGCGATACGTAAAATGCTATATCCTATTAAACTACAGTACAGACAGTAACAGCCTGTGAATGTCCCACTGCTGGGCTAAAGGCCTCCTCTCCTCTTTTTTGAGGAGAAGGTTTTGGAGCTTATTCCACCACGCTGCTCCAATGCGGGTTGGTAGAATTCACATGTGGCAGAATTTCAGTGAAATTAGACACATGCAGGTTTCCTCACGATGTTATCCTTCACCGTAAAGCACGAGATGAATTATAATCACAAATTAAGCACATGAAAATTCAGTGGTGCTTGCCCGGGTTTGAACCCACGATCATCGGTTAAGATTCACGCGTTCTTACCACAGGGCCATCTCGGCTTTTGTATAATTAGTCCTAATTCACTGAGCCTATTAAACTAACAGTACATAAATATACTAATGCTCCAATTGAGAAGATGGTGCTTATTCCACCACTCTAGCCCAATGCGGGTTGATGCAAACACATAATTTAGCAAATTATCAATGGAAACATGACTGTTTCACGATGTTTTCCTTCATCACCGAGCATGACATGAATTCCAAGCACAAATGAAAAGTGAAATCTTGGTGCTTATCGAAACCGTAAAACCATAAAACGTATATAATAATTTCGAAATTCAAAATATATATACATTATTCAAATTGCCTCTTACAAGCGCTTTCATCCATCAATTTTATCACATTAGTCCTAACTTAAGCTGCTTACTTAGAAATATGGATCTAACAAAAATAATCCACAAGAAATTTTATACATATTCTTTGTCTATATATGTCAATGTTTATTTTATCATAATATTATTGAATATAGATACTTGTTTTGTATTTTAACAATCACGGAATTTGTAAATTTGTTTAATTTTATTTATTTTTATACGTATACCTTTTTTTCATACAAATATTAAAATTTTCTTTATTCAAGTAAGCAGTTTCGAATCGTTAACTTCGAATGGAAATTAACGAATACGCACGCCACCTTTTTTCATCGATATATTCTTGTATTGTGTAATAAGCCATATATATATTAATGTGTTTTTTACTGTTTACACCTTTTTATAGGCAAAGTTAAAAATATCCGCGGTATCTTTTTATAGAAATATTCAGAATATATTTATAGAGTACTAGTTACTTCGTACGGGTAAAATTTATAGAAAGTTATCCTTCCATTTTTAAACTTTCTTTTCTTAGTGGTTTAGCTGTGCGTTGATGGCTATCAATATATATTAACTATATATATATATATATATATATATATATATATATATATATATAAGAGCTGAGATGGCCTAGCGGTTAGAACGCGTGAATCTTAACCGACGATCGTAGGCTCAAACCCGGGCAAGCACCACTGAATTTTCATGTGCTGAATTTGTGATTATAAGTCATCTCGTACTTGACGGTAAAGGAAAACATCGTGAAGAAACCAGCATGTGTCTAATTTCTTTGAAATTATGCCACATGTGTATTCTACCAACCCGCATTGGAGCAGCGTGGTGGAATAAGCTCCAAACCTTCTCCTCAAAAAGGGAGAGGAGGCCTTAGGCCAGCAGTGGAACATTAACAGGCTGTTACTGTCTACTTATATATATATATATATATATATATATATATAAAGTAAAAGTAAAGTAACAGCCTGTGAATGTCCCACTGCTGGGCTAAAGGCCTCCTCTCCTCTTTTTGAGGAGAAGGTTTGGAGCTTATTCCACCACGCTGCTCCAATGCGGGTTGGTGGAAATATATATATATGTTCAAAATTATATAATAATATATCCTGCATTCTTACTTCTAATACTTGGTTTTATATAATAACTAAACATATATTAAAAAAATTATAACCGCTAATTTCTTATAACTTATTACATTTCAATACAATGTTCTGCACTTGACACGTGACATGTGATATTAGAACTACGTAACTAATAGCTGGTAAACCGCAACTTATACAAGGTAGGCCAGACTGTCTGACGCGACTGTCTTGTCTGATTAATTGGTCTTGTATATTTGCTCAGAATAATTTTACAGGTAATTTATAATATATATTTTATTTCTAAGATAAGACACTAATGTAAATAATTCTTATATTAATATATTATACCAATATTCAAATAATAGATATTAAAATAAAAAAATTAAATAAAATTTAAAAATATAGATAGAAAAGGTTAATCTCTACTTAAATACTCGGTCTAAAAAAGAGATATGTTATCCAGTGATATGGGTACGTTAACCGAAGATTGCAGATTCAATCAATCAGAAAAAAAGAATGCGAGTAAGCATCGCTGAATTTGCATGTGAACACAATTTATTGTATTTATTATTCATCTCGTACTTTTATACTCTTTATTTTATACACATATATGTGGGTACATCGTAATTTCTTACAGTTTACTATATTAATTAAACAAATAACTACTTACGCAAACAGCAATTAAACAACATTTGATCAACACCGAACATGTACTACGAATTACACGAACAAAGCCTCTGGACCAACAACATGGATTTCATTCATTTAATATCGTGAAACAATTTGTTTTACAACAAAAGTTTATGTCTCTGTCACACAAGCGTGTTATTGAGTTACAGGGACGTGTCTCAACAAACGAGTGTGGGATTAAAGTCCACTTAATCTCAGGCTTGGTTGAATTGAGGGAAAGTGCTAAAGTAATGATTGATGGGGTATTTTTAATACCTGTATATAATATATATTAGTTTTCATGTTTAGATTGTATAGGTTAATTCTTGCTAAAAATCTTTGTCGTCAATTGCCGAATAATTTAAAAGCTGAACGATTAAATTCGATAATATTAGTGTAGAAATTCTTGTTAAGCTGATTTGCTGGTTGTTTGTTCAGTACAGTACAGTAACAGCCTGTAAATGTCCCACTGCTGGGCTAAGGCCTCCTCTCCCTTTTTTGAGGAGAAGGTTTGGAGCTTATTCCACCACGCTGCTCCAGTGCGGGTTGGTAGAATACACATGTGGCAGAATTTCGATGAAATTAGACACATGCAGGTTTCCTCACGATGTTTTCTTTCACCGAAAAGCACGAGATGAATTATAAACAGAAATTAAGCACATGTAAATTCAGAGGTGCTCGCCCGGGTTTGAACCCACGTTCATCGGTTAAGATTCACGCGTTCTTACTACTGGGCGATCTCGACATTTGTTTGTTCAGTGCGTTTGTTTATTATATCTAATATTCAGTTCGGGAGCGACGGTATCTTGATATTTCTCGGTCACTGTTCAAACATATTCTAACCAACATTGATTGTACAAGTTTATATGGTTACTGTCGTTGTATGACCAAATGATACAAAGTACCATTAAAATTTCAATAAATATAATTTGTAAATGACTTTTTGTACAACCAACAATTTTAGTTAGTGTTGGTAGGTGGTACCTACCCATTGGGCTTGTACAAGGCCCTGCCATAAAGTAAACAATTGCTATGTTACTTTATTGGAAACAAAACATTTCAAACTACAAAGTTGAAGCCGTGAGAAGGAGCTAGTGTAGAATTAAGTATATCAACACTTTCAAGAATGACAAAATCTTGGACGCCAAGTGTACTCGCTAAAGCATTTCCGGTTTATTTTAGCATGGTATGCACTGGTGTGATAACACCTTACGGAACACGAAGTAGGTCAAACTACGCGAGTAAAGCCATAAAAACAGCTAGTATAATATTATATTACAAGAGCGTGTCTCAGTAGACGAGTTCCGGATCACAGCTCACTTTCTAGACTTCTAAGATTTCGGACTTGTTAGAGTTTAGCGGGAATTCATAATGAAATATAAATATTTGTGTTTGAAAATATTAGATTAAGTATACAATAAAACTTTATTCGAAAGATATATAAATAGCTCTTTAATTTTACACCACACTTTGGGTAAAAAAAGATTAAATGATCCCTAATAAATGGAATAAGGGTAAGTGAATTGTTAAAAATTAGTTATTTTGTTAAAATTTGTGTCATATTTTTTTTTCAAATTTATATCTATATCTAAATAATCTCATAAAGAGAAAATATATGTTTTTTTTGTTTTACTCAAATTATCTAGTTTTACTTAAATTAATTATATATATAATATATATTATTTTTTGTAATACTCAACATTTACTTAACCGATTCTAAATTTTTTTTATCTATAGAAAGCTACATTATCAGCGAGGAACATAAGATATATTTTATTTTCAAAAAAAAAAAATAGAAATCCCTATGAAAATCGCAATAATATATTTTTATTCTTACAAAAGTCATTATTGGCGTAAAAGGATCATTGCTTAACTCGTATGAAGTTGGAGTTTTTGTATTGAAAATTATTTATCTGTAAAGTAAAATACTTGAAATATATTTGATAAATTAGAAATAGAATAAAAAAAATAGGCCCTATAAAATATATAACTTAATTAATATAATATCGTGTACATACTCTCGTAGCTGAACACTGATTTTATAGTACAATTCTATGCGATATTTTAGACTTAAGCTATGTACTGAAATTTAAAGTAATTCTAAGAAACAGTTTGAAGAAGTAGTAGAAGATGAAGTTGAAGTTGATTTATAAAGTATATGTTACAATTTCAGGAAACTAAAATAAGTACTATTAATGATTACGTCTAGTCATTTATCGCGGATGCTAAGTTATAATTATGTACAGTCCGCAAAACATAGAACTATTAAATAGAAAAATAACACGTCCAACTCAGTAAGAACACGTATTAGAAATGCGAAAGTTTGTGCATTTGTTTTTTGTTACGCGTTCACTTCTTAACTTCTTACCCGATCATGAAATTTTGCACACACATTGTCAGGGTATAAAAAAGATTATGGAGTACGATGGAATTTACACTTATGGCTCTCAAATCGGATACACTTCAAACATTTAAAAATCCATCATTCAGTTTATCATTCCATTTTTAAATATAGAAATTTCAAACATTATTGTGATACAGTAAGAGCCTGTGAATGTCCCACTGCTGGGCTAAGGCCTTCTCTCCCTTTTTGAGGAGAAGGTATCGAGCTTATTCCACCACGCTGCTCTATTGCGGGTTGGTGGAATACACATGTGAAAGAATTTCAGTGAAATTAGACACTTGCAGATGAATTATAACCACAAATTAAGCACATGAAAATTTAGTGGTGCTTGCCCAGGTTCGAACCCACGATCATCGGTTAAGATTCACGTGTTCTTACCGCTGGGCCATCTCGGCAATTATTGTGATACTGGATAAATAATTTATATTTATTGATATACATCATAAATACTTATATAGACGTCATACTAAGAACGTTAATTATAAGATCAATTTATTTCCGATAGCTATATATATATTAGTGATAATGCGCTGTCAATGTTTTTGTTAGTGGTTGACACTAACTTACGCTTGCTACACAATAACGTAAAGCTATGTGTACAAAGTAGACATATAGAGAATTGAGCTGTGTGTACAACTCTTACCCAATTTAATTATAATATCTCTTATAAATACTTTAATTAACTGTAACTAAAATCCTCACTATAACTATATTTGGAAATGAAAATCTTTAAAAATTGTCATCAAAATAAAATATCGTCCTAATAAATTTTATGCTGACGCTACCTAAGTTTCTTCATACATCTTTTTGAACGTGTAAAATTTCGTTACTGGCACTACATTAATGGTAGATTAAAAGTTTTATCGCGCTGAAACTTCAGCCGTTTTAAATGCTCAAGTTGTAAAATCTACCACGACACGACACATTAATTAATATATAATAACGTGACTCGGCATCATATATCATAACATGGAAGTTGGTAACGATATTAAAATTCTACGAGGAAATTAGACTATTATGTCATGAAATATATTTCTCTTTTAGAACTGTTTATGTGATATTATTATATAATACATCTTATTATACTTATAAATGTTACAGCCAGCAAATATTCCACTACTGGCCTATTCTTCTCTAAAAGTTTAAGCTTAGAGTTTTTTTTGTAGTTTTTATCACCAATCCCATTTACATGTGCGTATTTCGGATGTAAAAGAATTTCATTTGACACTTGTAGGTATCATAATAAAGGCGTTACTCAGACTCACGTCTTTAAGGACCATCTCCGTTGTTTAGCGTTTATTTAGTTTATAAAGCAAAGTATGTAAGTGCAATGAACTTTCTCGATATATCTACCGGATATGAGTATCTTTTATTACAAATGACGATAATATATACTGTTTCACTGCGCACAAATTGTAGATTTCCTTACAATGTATCCTTGCTTTTTTATGTGTTCCGTTGCCGATGACTTGTGAATATCAATAAACACAAGAAAACTCAACGTCTTCTTAGAAGTCATCACTTAAATGATTTATTTCTAAAACTACCTTAATAAGAAACGATATTAAATTATTTCAATTTGATTCCTTGAAGTTCGAAGTGTAAACTGCAAAATAAAATTACTAAGTAAACACTGTTTAATATATGTTCAATCTGGCTTGGATTTATCAGATTATAGTTATGATTAGACAAAGCTTGCTATTAGCAAAGGATTTATTGATGAACAAACAGTACCATTATACTTTGCGATCATCTTCTAAAACCGACTTACTTATTACTGATTGATATATTCAATATTCAGATATATTAGTATATACCCAAACAGTGGCAGTCCCAGTTAATGGTTATTTTTTCTTTAGACGTTATGTATTAAAACTTGAACTGAAAGTTAAGTAAGTAGCATAATTAAAGACGCAAAAGTCATAGACTAAGTATTAATGTGTAGAAGAGAATTAGTCACTATAAACATTTCCATTTCACTGCTACTAAAATTTAAGATATTGTTGGATGAAATTCAGCAGTTTCAAACAACGGATATCCATCCAAAATTAAATAAACTTAGGTCAGTTGACCTCTTGTCCGTTCCAGACCCGAAGGATTACAGATTACAGCCGTAATATTGTTAAACCTTTCACAATTACATTTGTAATACATTTCGAGTTTGTCGTTTATTGGACAATATTCAATTTGCATTTTATTTAACACTTAACACTAACAAGATTTTGTCCTTTTGAATTTGGGTTATATAATATTACCACTACTTATTTTTTTCATATTTCCAGATCTTGTTCAAGATTTAAAGATCATTATGTGGATATAAATTTATTAGATTCGTATATTATAATAGAATAGTAAATTACTATTTACTATCAATACAGGTACTGCGGGAGAATCTTGTTATTGAACTCGATAGGACATTAGAGCTCATCGCCAAATGGGGTTCTGATAATCTTGTTGAGTTTAATGCCAAGAAAACACAGGTGTGCGCTCTCACAGCGAAAAAGTCACCATTTTACCCTCATCCCTCCCTCTGTGGCACACCGCTGATGATACAAAGCAAAATCGCCATGCTGGGGATGGACGTTCGCTGCGACCTTAGTCCAAGGGATTACATCGAGGCTATTATAAAAACAGCTTCACGAAAACTCGGAGTTCTGAACAAGGTGCGGCGTTTTTTCACGTCACAACAACTGTGCCTGTTATACAAAACACAGGTACGGTCTTGCGTTGAATATTGCTCGCACCTTTGGGATGGCTCCGCTAAGTACCTAATGGAGGCCTTGGACCGGTTGCAGCGACGTGCAGTACGCATTATTGGCGACGTAAAGGTCACAAACACCCTTGAACCTTTACAATTGCGTCGCGAGATAGCAGCACTGAGCGCTTTCTATCGTCTGTATCACGGCGAGTGCTCTGAGGAATTATTCTCTCTAATTCCTGCTTCCCCCTTCCTTCTTAAGTCCACGCGAGCTGGTTCTCGATGTCACCGCCTAACTGTGACATCAATTCCATCGCGCACAAAGAAATTTGGCAACTCCTTTCTTTGTCGCACTGCCAAAAAATGGAATTCCTTACCAGCTCACGTGTTCCCCTCCTCTTACAACCCGGGTTCCTTCAAACGAGGCGTGAAGAGGCATCTTGCGGGCCGGCAAGGCGGGGACGGCTAGTACAGAACATTCTTCCCGACTGTACTGGCCGTCGTCGCGTTTGGACTCTACTACCACTTACCATCAGGTGGAGTAGAATCATTTGCCATCCCGGGGCATATAAAAAAAAAAAAAAAGTACTGCTGGATATATTTGAATCAGAATTAAAAAGATTAAGCAAAGAGAGCACACATGAATCATATCCAAATATTGCAGGTTCAAACTTAGGCAAATACAATTGAACTTTTATATGTTTAATTTGTATTTATTGTATAATTCATCTCGTGCTCGGCAGTAAAAGAAAACATTGTGCAGGAACGTGAACATTTCACTGAAAATCTGCCACATGTGTATTTCATCAAGCTGCATTGGAGCAGCGGGATAGAATATGCTCCAAAACCTATTCCTCAAATAGAAGATGAGGCCTTAACCCAACCGTGGATAATTTACAAACTGTTTTCCTTTTAGATGAATAACTGAATGGACAGATTTTTTTAGACATTTTGCCAAGATTTCTTGAAGCTTTTATTTTTTATTAAATAAAATGTAAAAAGAAAAATCTTCCAAAATAAAAATGACAAAATGTTGTAATTTGAAACATTTTTCTATTAGTTATTCATATCCGTGCTGGACCCATAATAAAATACTTCAAGGTGGTTCCGAGTCATAAATTTCAAAACTCGACTGTAGAACTTCTCAAATCAAGATTGCCGAAGACGTCCGACTTTTGCCGAAAAACGCCGAACGTCACATAAATTTTCGGCGAAACGTCGGCCAATTACAGACTTGCACTTTTATGGGTGAACTTCTCAGGAATATTTCTTTTTTATTGCTATAGTTTTTAAAAGGTCGAATGTGACAGATATTTATGGAGGAATTCTAGTTGAAAAGTAACTATATTTTGGGGAGGCAAGTGGCTTGTAAAAGGTCATTTAACTTTCGAATTGTTTGCGCAATTATTTGTCACAGATTATACTTGAATGCTTTTGTCATAAGTTTTGAGACTAAAAGAATTTCTAGATAAGGCAGACAATTTATAAATATAAAGTGAAGAAAATAAGTAGTACATTTAGTAAAGCCAGACATTAAATTATATATCAAAGAAATAATTTCTATCTTATAATAGAATTTAAGAGTTATTTTAAAATGAAGTGACTGATAAAACGATAAGTCATAATTGTATTTTTTTTTTGTTTTTATTACATTAAATGAAAAGTACCATTAATGCCTTGCCTTAACCGTTAGAAGTATAAATTTTGTTAAATAGTCAGCGGAGTATACAGTACCAACAATATATGAGCTTTTCTTTGGCTTAAATAACTTAGAGATATATATGTATGTATACATATACAAATTATTATTTTAGTATGTTTTAACAAATAGTGGGATTGCAGATGATTGGTTAGTGATAAACAATTATAAAAGTTATTTTAGGATCAACAATAAATATAGAAATTGTTTTGTTTTGTTTGTTGATAAGAACCCATTTTATATAAAGAAGGAGGCAATCGCAAGTTAGATAAAAAACGATATAAAATTATATATTATTATAATATTCAATAGTAGACAGACATTCCATCTATCGAATATTTTAACTTTTTATACAGATTTCGAATACAAATTAATATTAGAGAATGTCAATAAACTTAACATTTAATAATGAACTTGCTTTATATCATTTTGGTCTTATTGAAATCATTACTACTTCATCAATAATATTATTATCATTATAATTGTAAGGTTTTATAAAATAGTAGCTCTCCATATATTATAAATATATATATGTTATAAATAATAATATTATGTGGGACTCACCGGTACATAGGACACCTAATGCACTACCTACTAAAAACCAGCGGCATAACCAACCAGCCTCTAGTTTTTTATTGGAGCCGTCTCTTCGGAGTGTATCATGGAATCGCTTGATGTAACGCCCTGACCAACAATATTTAGCTATTGTCAATACTGAAACTAAGTATAACTTATAATTATGCATTATATATATATTATCAAAATCGTTATCGTTATATATATATATATATTTATCTTGCAAAATAAACTACAACTTTTAATGACATTTACTAAGAAAATTTAACAAACAAAAGCGAAACAAACTTTTTCAAATAACAAACAGAACCTTTTGTTGAACGAGTTTTTTATTATATAACTTTGTTCATTTTCACACACGTTTGTAACTTGGAAACTCAATTCTGACCTCTAAAACAGGAGACTCGGTAGTTAATTACACGTTTTTAGTGAGCCTTTCTGGCTAAATAGGTTGATTATATTTAGAAGAAAAGAAAAAAGTAACAGCCTGTGTATGAGATGTTTAAGAACATGATTTGTAACTGAAGTTTTACTACTGAAGCCTAACTTCTGTTTATAATTCTCGATTTCAGTACAGAAAAACGTCCACCATTGTGGGTACAAATGGTGATTACCAAGGAGGTTTTGGATTACAACATAAAAATGTTGATATGACCGGATTATCATAAGAATGACGGAACACCATCCAGACCAGAGGTATCCAGAATTGCACAACTAACACAATTTGAAGGAAATCAACTGGCGCACATTCCGAGGCATGAAGTAGTCATTTGAACTCTAACGAAGTTTAAAGTTATTAATCTTGAAACGATATAGATTGTGATACTGCCTGGTAATAAAAAATCATGCATATTAAAATAGCATTAATATAAATTAAAGATAAGTTACACCAAAGGCACGGATAGCACTTCTGTTGAGATACAAATACAAGAAATTATAAGCTTATTTTGCTAAAATGTAAAACAAGTTCAGAATGAAAACCTCGTTAATAAAAATACCATAACATCGTTGAACAACGACATCAGTTTTAGCATGAAACGTCCGGGATATTATCCAAGACATTACCGTCAACGCTACATAAATCGGCAGCTAATACAGAAACTCGGCTACTTTTTGGCAATCATCTGTAACCGCTTGACATAATAGTCTAAGTTTCGTTATGATTAACCGTCTTTGACGTTCAAAAACATCCAAGTTTTCATGGTGCGGTAAAACTTGTTCTTATAGCCGAGCCTATATTACTAAATTTATTGAAAGTGTCAATTTTTACTTGCCTTATAAAATTTACAATATTTTTTATGTACCACACCATACCATATATTTTTATATTACACAATTAAACCAATAAAGTGGTTTAATTGTATAATACAAATTATATTAATTTTGTTGAACGTTTATCGAAACTTTGAGTGTAATTGTGTAAATGTGCACAAAAGTTTATTTTCGAATAAAGCCTTATTTAAAAGGTTATGTAACATGAATGATGATGACCTTGAAATTACTCTCATTGTGTTTAAGAAACCGAGGTGGCCTAGTGGTTAGAACGCGTGAATCTTAACCGATGATCGTGGGTTCAAACCCGGGCAAGCACCACTGAATTTTTATGTGCTTAATTTGTGTTTGTAATTCATCTCGGTGAAGGAAAACATCGTGAGGAAAGCTGCATATTTATAATTTCATTGAAATTTCGCCACGTGTATTCTACCAACCCGCATTGGAGCAGGGTGGTGAAATAAGCTTCAAACCTTTTCCTCAAAAAGCTAGAGGAGGCCTTAGCCCAGCAATGGGACATTAACAGGTTGTTACTGTTACGGTGCTTAAAGAAGTTTAACTTCGAAACACATTTGAAAATGTAAAGCGTACTTAAAACGTGGTGTTTCGCTGACGTATTGAAATATCAATCGGGTCGCGATGCTGCGACATACGAGCCCATTAAGTCAGGCCCGATACTTATTTATGTTGCCAACGCTTCGATGAAATGAATAGATGTGTTTCTGGTATAGATCATTTAGGTCATCTGGTTTGTGACTTTAGCTAACATATTGGCTTCAAAGTATCAGCCTGTAAATGTCTTACTTCTGTTGAAAGGACTTAGTACAGTCGGCTTCCGGTTTAAATGGCGATTTCAGTGTAACTGCAGCCACAAGGACATAACATCTTGGTTAGATGTAAGGAACGGTTATAATTTTATCGGTGGTGATAATAACCATCAGATGGCCCATTTGCTTGTCCTACATATAAAAAAAAATGGTAATTCAAACGGTAATTATATATATTTTATTATTTTTGTAAATAATAAAAAATAAATAAACGTTTTTTGTATTCATTTTATTTTATTCTTATTATGATTTCGTTTTAAAATATCATTCAACGAATAAAGCTTGTTGTGTTGTGAACAGCTCTCGACGCTGCAATAGGCTGCATAAATAAGGATGCGGCAATTTTGTGAATTGAACGGAATCGAAATGTGTCCGATGTGTCGATATCTCAGTGCTGTCAGATGCAAAGATTTCGTTTTTAAATTCATACTTGGTGTTGTGGTCTTTGCTTATTTTTGATATTAATGGTTATGAAATACTAATTGCTTCATTTCCCGAAACAATACGAATGTTTTGTTTTTAATTCTTATTATTGATGAAAAATATGCAGGGCAGTGCTTTATGCATATATATTATTAAATGCAGATCGATTTATGAATTTTTATACCTTATTGACTAAAAAATGCCCATGCATTTTTTAGTCAATAAGGTATAAAAATATAGTAGTAAAAATCCTTATTTAACCCGTACGTAGGCGCTTAATATAAGTTTGTATTATTTATAAATAAATAATAAATAATGTTTATTAATTAAAATCAAAGTATTACACATATAAGGTAGAACATCTTAAGTGAGAACAAGATAACAATACTATATAATATTACAATGGGTGAAACGAATAAAGCAGGCAAAAGCTGTATTCTAGACGCCATCGCCCTCATCATCCTTATAATTGTTGAACTAATTAGTTGCAAATAAAAATATTTACAGTAAAATAAACTTATGTGATTAAACAATATTAATATAATGAAAAGGTTATTAAGTATTTTTATGAATTTTGATAATTCTTGAATAATATATTATGGTTGCTATTTCAGAAATAAATTAGAGAGCATGGAATCTGGAACATATATCAGAAGTAAAAGAAAGTAAGAAACAAAAAAACATTTACTTTGTAACATTACATAAATATACAAAATTTGAACGCCATTAAGTTAAAAAAAAATTGAGGCAAAAATATCTGCGTTTAAACAAAAAAATAAACAAACGAACTTATATTTGTTGGTATTTGGTCCTTCACCAGAATGAAATATTAAATTGTCTAATCAAATTGGTTTATTCACTATTATAGCATTACACTTGATTGATTGTCAAAAGAAAAATATCACTGTTTCGAAATATAATAATAATAATAATAATATCCGGGGACATTTTTTCACACACGGCCATCTGATCCCAAATTGAGCTTGTACAGAGCTTGTACTATGAAAACCAGACAACTGATATACTACATATTTTATTTTATTTTTGTAAATACATACTTAAATAGATAATTACACCCAGACTCAGGACAAACAGATATGTTCATGCACACAAATATCTGTCCTGGGTGGGAATCGAACCCACAACCTTCGGCGTGAAAATCAATCCACCAACCATGCCAACCGCCTCAAAATATAAAATACCCTGACGTGTGAAGAACCTGCTAAAGATACTCAGTAGGATTAATTTTATATTTAATAAAGAAATAGCCAGGAAAGAAATAACCAGGGTGACCGTTTCATACCCAAGGTGTGCTATCATCCATGAACTCACTAATTGTATAAAAACCTTTTGCACACAAGCTTACTTTTACAATTTTAAATTTAGCAACAGCAGGAATTTGAATCTTGCTTTCTGGGTTTCTGTTTTTATAATAATCGCCCGTAGACATTGACACCAACCTTAGGAACTAGAATTTTATGTCCCTTGTGCGTGTATTTACACTTACCCATTTCTATTTAGCGGTAGATAATCTAATAAGAGTGTGGTACCTACTCAGACAGGCTGCACAAAGCTCTACCACTTTTTTTTTATAGAATAGGAAGGCGAACGAGCATATGGGCCACCTGATGGTAAGTGGTTACCAACACCCATAGACATCGGCACTGTAAGGAATGTTAACCATCGCCTACATAGCCAATCCGGCACTAACCTTGGGATCTAATATTGTATGTCCCTTGTGCCTGTAATAACACTTGGTCACTCACCCTTCAAACCGGAATACAACAATACAAAGTACTGCTATTTGGCAGTAGAATATCTGATGAGTGGGTGATACCTACCCAGACGAGCTTGCATAAAAACCTACCACGAGTAAAAACATTAGTACTAAGTAAAGCTATTCTGTTTTAAGTCCTCAAAAATCAATTGAAGTTTCATGGACTGTTAGATTCAATACATTTCAATATTTCAGTCACAATCGTCTGGTCAATAAATACTGGACAGATACTGCAGTATAAATAAGAATACTTAGACTAAGTAATCCCACGAAATGGACGGCTGGCTTCGTTTATCGCATCGTTCCATCAAACTTGATGCATTTATATCTGTACGAGTTATTTTACCGCGTTAACAGTTCTGTTTGAAATCAGACAATAATAATATAATATAGAAGTTATTTTATTGGTGATTAGTTTTTAAAATTAGTTCGCATGCGGCTTTGCTCGCATGATGGGTGGAGTAGCAATTATTAAGTATAAAAAAGAAGCAAATGTTCTTCCATAGGGTTGGGTTTGATTCTTACTAAATTTCATCCATATCGGTTCTGTTGTTTAGCCATGCAAGCGTAACAGATAGACAGACAGAGTAACCTTCACATTCAGAATATTAGTATATATAAGACTTGCCATTCATCAGGTTATTCTAACACAAAACTTTAACTCAACACAGCAATACTTTGTATTGTTGTGTCCCTGTTTGAAGGCTACATGAGCATGTGTTATATCATATATATATTATGTGTTATATTATATATGGTATATATTCCTTGTGCCTGTGGTACAAGGAATATAACATCTGTCACAAAGTTGTTGGCGCATTGTCAATTGTAAGGGTTTGTATATATTTCAGCATTGCCAATATCTTTGCGAAGGGGACTACTTACCATATTGTGGCCCATTTGCCACCTAGTATATAAAAAAAAGTCATTTCTGTTTTCCATCTCTCACGTATGTCACTGTCATATATGCGTCATGGACGCGTTATTTTTTATCAGATTTGATTCTGACTATATTGATTGAAATGGTTATACATATTATAAAATAAAGCGTATGACCTCCAGAACAAAAACATGGCATGAGATAAAAAAAAATTCAGTGTATCGTCGCTATTATATTGTCTAAAAATTATAATTCGAAATTTAAAAACATATATTATTAAAGTATTTAATAAAGCATATACCTTTATATTAAAAGATTATGAAGTCCTCTAACTTTTAATATAGCGTTTGAAATTCAAGCGAAAAATATAAAATTAAATTTCGTTTCATATATTCTCATCTTTTAATATGTCGAAATTTTAAAATTTACAAATGAAATCTCTGACAAAAATATCTCATTACGTCACACGTAACCCCGTGACAAAGCGGTTGTTTACGTTTTTGTATGTTTGTTTGCTTAACCCTAATTAGTATGGACGTAGCATTGCCTACGTCAATTTGGAACCGTTTGTCCACAACACCTGGTGTTATTTGACCTGTTTTCCTTTAACTTTCATAACAGGAAATATATACTGTTTTGTTTTAAAATAATAAATAAAAAATTTAAATATTATGTCTTCATAAGGAAAATTAAAATTAAAATCCTGTTCCGATTTTAAGGATGAGTGAGCTTTGCCGATGATGATTAATTTCTTACGGCGTAATGTTTATGGGTAGTAACGAACACATACCATTAAATTGCCCATTTGCACATCTACCTATTTATTTTATATAAAAAATAATAATTTCATACGTTCAATATGCTTGTGACAGATTGACACTTTACTATTTCGACAATTATTTCTTTAGTCACAATAACACTGTCAAATGCTAACTGCTTTTAATGAATAAGTATATATGTGGGCTATAGGAATATATTTATATAATAAATTAGTAGTAGGGCTCATCTGGGTAGGTAGGTTCACCACATATTTAACCGCCAAGCAGCAATACTTTATACTGTTGCGGTCCGCTTTGAAGCGCGAGTAAGTCAACATAAATACAGTCAAAAGAGACATAACATCTTCGTTCCCAAGGTTGGTGGTGCATTGACGATGTAGGGAATGGTTCATATTTCTTTCAACACCAATGTCTATGGGCGATGATGACCATTTATCATCAGGTGGCTCATCTATCCTATCTAGGCATTCTCATTTTTTTCCATCTCTTTAAAATTTCAATGTTTCGTCCTATTTTAAAAACACCACTATTAGACTTAAGAAAAAATAAATCTTACAAATTGCTTCTCACAATACATGATTATATTGGAACATGATTTTCATCTTTCACTGAATCGTATAACGTTACTGAAAAGGTATCGAGTCAGAGAGCAAGTGAAATTTAAAACTTTATATAGAATTTAACATCCAGTATATTATTAAAATGTACTTTGTACAAATATATTGTTACAATAATAATCTTAAAACAAAATTATTTCATATTAACTTAAGAATTATTTACATTAAAGCCAATAACAAAAATCCGATCATTCTGGGCAAAAATTATCCTGTCACCATAAAGACGAAGAATTATATTTTATTAAATAAAGTTATTACACTTTTTCATAAATTATTTACAATGTATTGTTAGAAATATCTACCGAAGAGGCGTAGCCTAGAGGCTCGACTTGATCACCTGGCCCTGCCGAGCTCATCGGCTGGCCAGGCTGGCTTTAGACACTTCTGCTTGGACCCTCGGTTGTGGCTGATATCTCATAAATAATATTTCAGTTGCTCAGTTTTTATTCTTTTGTTCTATTTTTGTGTCTTAATTGTACGTGTCGATATACGTTTACTTTTATAGTTGTTTTGATTTTATCTCTTTAAAAACCCTATTTCCATCCTGATTCCTAAAAGTATCATGTATTTAAAATGAAGCTTAACTAGGAACCAAAAGTTGCATAGTTATTCTCACAACGTGCAAGAATAATTGATGTCTTCATTGACAGATAGGAAATGACGGTCATATGGAACGTGAGAACTGGCGAGGAATGAAGATGGGTTTATTCGATAGATTTTTACGCTGAAGGATTTCAACTTAGAATATATATTTTTACTATTTGATATTTATGTGTTTTCTTTTATATTTGTGGTAAAATGTATTTTGTGTACATTTTACCAAAAAGTTAACTAATTTTAAATGAAATTAAATAAATTATACTTTATTTCCCCCTCGTGAGGGGGTCGATTTGTCATTTTATAAGATTTATTGAATTAAAGCCTACCATCGGCTTGGAATGTAGATTCAACCGTTAAGAACCGGCAAGAAACTCAGTAATTACTCTTTATAATACAATTAAAATATTAGTCATCCTGCATGGCAATCAAAGAAAATAGCTCCGCACATTTTATCATTTGTGTAATTCCAATGTAAAAATATATATGTAAATAAAAATAATATAAATATAAATAATAATGATGCCGAGATGGTCCAGGATGGTAAGAAGGCATGAATCTTAATTAATGATCGTGGGTTCAAACCCGGGCAAGCATCAATGAATTTGCATGTGCTTTATTTGTGATTATAATTCATCTCGTGCTTGACGTTGAAGAAAAACATCGTGAGGAAACCTGCATGTGTCTTATTTCACTGAAATTCTGCTACATATGTTTTCTACCAACCCGCATTGGAGCAGCGTGGTGGAATAAGCTCCAAACCTTCTCTTCAAAAAGGGAAAGGAGGCCTAAGCCCAGCAGTGAGACATTCACAGGCTCTTACAGTTACAGTTAACAATCTATTATCTTAGTCAAAGTTTCCTTAATATATGATTTAAATATATTAATTAGCGAAGCTGAAAGTATTTGAGGAATTTTATTATAGTAACGAATACCTCGCCCAAGGAAGGATAAATTGACTTTGCGGAGACGGAAACTTAGTGTCACAAGTTTCTCTTTACTTCTCGTGTTTATACAATGTTTGTCATTGTTTCCATCGAAATAATATTACCAACCTCACTTAAAATATTCTGAAGGGAGTAACGAGCTCTGAGACTGTATATAGCCCTTATAGTTCTTCCAAATAGTTCTGCTAAAAAAATCTGCTGCGCTTTCCAAAGATGATATAATATCATTCATCTGGGAATGGTGTCACTATTTCTTATAGATTAACATTTACTTAAGTTGTATGATGATAAAAATAATTTGATAATCGTGTTATTATAATTGGTCCATAGCTTAGAAGACTGTAGTAAGAAAATGAATTTCGAATGTAATCAGTATTCCATTACGAAATAATAAATAAACAAGTTTTAGAATTTCTTCTTATACAGACGGAATTTCAGCAAAAAACAAATCTTTTCCAGAATTGATGGAAATCTCAGAGGTGTATCCCAGAGGATGTCAGTCTGCGGACTTTGGTAAAGAGTCTTGTGATAATATCCTAATGGCTGAATTTTGGCTAGGTTAGGCAGTTTCAAAGAAGCCATCTGCTATAAAGGTAGATTTAAAAAGAAGATGGTCGATTCAAATCAAATATGAATTACTATTCATTACATGGCATTCCATAGTGCCTTTCTTTCTTTTTAAGAGGAAATAAGCACTCTGTCCAGCGGAACATTAACATTACTTACAATATTTGTAATTGAATATTGTTAATTCATCACGCATGAAAATTTTTACAGGTGAACTTTGTGCAAGCTTGTCTGAGTAGGAACGTGTGGCACAGCCGAGTGTTCTCAATACAATGATTTTGAACCCCGCTCTCCTGCCTCACGGTAACTCATGTTAAGCGTCTTATGTTAGCCAGTGTCGCCATAAGTCATACAGAAGTCAAAACTAACACATTAGATATACTAATTATTATTATTTATTTTTAACATATATACTGGTAGGGCTTTGTGCAAGCTCGTCTGGGTAGGTACCACGCACTCATCAGATATTCTACAGCAAAGCAGCAGTACTTGGTATTGTAGTGTCCCGGTTTCAAGAGTGAGTGAGCCAGTGTAATTACAAGCACAAGGGACATAACATCTTAGTTCCCAAGGTTAGCGCATTAAGCGATGGTTAACGTCTCTTACAATGCCAAAATCTATGGGCGTTGGTGACCACTTACCATCAGGTGACCCATATGCTCGTCCGCCTACCTATTGTATAAAAAATATATGAATTATACAAAGTAACTGTTACAATACAACGCTGAAAAATCATTACTCTTATAAAGCCCTATTTCCTCCACTATCCAAGTATCCCTATTAAAATACAAAGGAAAGTAACAAAACAAGATCCATCCTTCACGTCATTTCCGGAAACGAGCAGCAGAAATATGATACAGATGCCATTTTGAAAATATAAATAATATTTTTATGTCCATTTACTCGTCGGAGTTCGTATGATTCATATTTTTGTGCGATTTAATGGTTTATACTTTTTTATAAAAATGCAATATATTTAATAAACAAACGCAAATATATGAAATATAATGGAAGTTCTAAATATTTGAGAAACGATAAAATGTTTAATATCGAATAATGATAACATGCAATGTATAATTATTTTTTTGATCTATAATCCATCTGCATGTGTCAGATGAAAATTTGTCCCAGGAGTATCCGCAAATTCGCATTGAAGCAGCTTAGTGTAACAAACTTTAATGCTCCTCAATAGAGAGGAAACCTTAGCCCAATAGTGGGCCATATACAGACTGTAGTTTTACATTTTTAGAGGATATAGGAGACAGAATTGTTAATTACTGTTCTATTAAACGCTTTTTAACACAGACAGCGCTATCGGTAATAAAAATGCCTTCACTAGATCTATTGATAGGACATTTTTTTGTTGTAGGTTTTTCTGAGCTAAAGCATCTATTTTGATAAAAATGCAATAAAAACTTTCTCCTTTCAAGTTCTATTAATGATTTTTTTTGGATATACTAATCAAGCACATGTCTGTAGATATATTATTTTTTTAAATATTAAGTTTAAATATATCTTAGCTAATAACTAATAATAAAATGAAGTTAATCAAATGTAACAAGCAACGATGCCATGTCTTACAAGACCAGTGCGATGAATGTCATATTTTAAATCATGAGCTTTAAGCTGCCAACGTTGTCTAGAACCGTCACTCAAAGTGAAAATCTTAAACTAAATTCAACACATATTTAATTCAAACCCTGTCAAAATAAATAATACCAAGAAGAGAAAATTGCTTTAATATTAAAATTAAATAGTCTCTCTAGCATATAGCGAGGCTTGGTGAATTTAAAATGCAAAGATGACTACATATATTAAGGTGCAAACTTTGCGAAGTTAACATTTTTCACTGAACTCCAAACAACTCGTATTAATCACGTCTCGCCGTATATTGAAGGGGATTCCTGATATTTCATTCGTAGTGTCAGCAAAAAAAATAAATTATTTTGCTATTTTTATAATATATTAGTTAGGCGTGAGTGCAATTTTCGAACACGCTTTAAATATATTTTTTCTACTTTAAGAATTATTTGTAATTAAGCAGATTATCTATGAAGACTCAAGCCCATTTTTAAAGATTTATTCATACTCAATAAAAGTTAAATTTGTATTTTATACTATTTTTCGGAAATTGTAATACGAAAATTAACGATTCAACGTTTTAATTAGACGAATTAATAAAACTTATTATACGGACAAAGTTACTCAAAAATGAAAACAAAATGAACATCGGCATCGTTAAATCATTTTTGTTTCCAACTGTACTCAAACAAAATCATTAACATCCATAATACGCTGACTGTACATAACCAGCAAATTATAACTTTCACTCGCAACACGGAAACTTCCGCGGGGGTCAAATTTACACTCTCGTTTCAAACGAGAAACGCCTACGGTCTGTAGCTGTGGAATTTGAAAGGGTTAAGCTTGTACGTTCAGACATCTTGTGTTGCTGTTCAGAATTTTATGGACAACAGGACAGATTGTCAAGAATCTTCAATAGGATCCAATTTGTGAATAGAATACGTGTTATTTTAAATAATAACTGAGAGTGACTTGAGTATGTAATATATCTTGATAAATTCTTTAGACATTTTTATGTATATTTGTATTGAAATGTCAGGACATATGGTCTAAAATTGTATCTATTCAAAAAACTTAATTTATCAAAATAATATATTTAGTAGAAAAGGTGTACTTAATATCCAAAGGCGTCCTCTACCAGTCAAACTTTAGGCTAATCAGAACTACACGAAGGTACAACGAGAAGGTCTTTAAAAATTAAAATCCCTACAAATTTAAAAATAAAATCCCTCCAATGACTAAATCTAATAACATGTCAACAATTCACTTAAACAGTTCCTGGTCTAATATTACCTGACCAAGAAACAAGATCATTAAACCAAGTTAAAACTACATTCAGCTAACTCGACTGAAAACTTTTGATATAACCAGCCAAGGAAAGATCAGCTAATTTGTTTGAAATTCAGCCAACATCTGAAGTAAATGTTGTACTGCTGTTGTGGCTAACTTCGTTATGGATGCGATGAGTATTTATTTATTTACCTTGCGATCGTCCAATGTAAAGATTGATTTGTGAATTTTCTTCGATTTTTGAAATAATGGTACCAAATTTAATGAGTAATCTTTGCTAAATGATACATTTTTACTGTATATCATAATAACATTATAAAGCTGAAAAGATAATTTGTTTTTATTTTATATTAGAAATATATTGTCAAATGATTTGATTTTTTTTATGAATAAATCAATTCGAAATTCGAAAATTACATTAATTAAAAATAGCTGTTTATGATGAATCGTTAATATACCTTTTTACTTATTAAGCGGAGCGTAATGCTGGTGTCATTTTAATTTTTCATTATAATAATCATCACTCAATCTTTGTTTTCTTAATCTTGTAATCTGAATCTGAGAAAATTCGACATATCCAGATAAGTTCAGGCACTGGACGATTGACTTTACTTTCCTTTTTAAAACAAGAGAGCAAACTCAATACGTACAAACCCCGAGATTCTTTTATGTATTTCTTGGCATAAGAACACAATATTTTTTTATTGGCCCTTGACCTTTGGGTCAGTGACCTTATAATCTAGCCAGTAGACCAACGAGATGCTAAAATATTTCCTGTACTTTTACTGATATTTCATCATGAAGACAATAATGTTATCCAATTATAAAAACTTCATATAATAACTAAAAACTTATAACTAGCTCCCATAAAGAATATGTACTCAAAAATGCTAACAAGATGTTATCTTCTTCAGCCAGATTAAAAATGGGATGCAAAGTTGAAATTAGCGTATCATATTACCTCGGAATTAAAAGTTTGCAGCGCTCGTTAAACAAAACTTGGATCGCAATTTTTACCCCTTATTATTATGAGCGGTAGAACGCGTTGACATTTTTTGTATGATATTTTATAAAATAGAACGTGTTTTTAACCGGCATGGAAAAAAGGAGGTTCTTAATTTGTTTTTTTTTTCAGCGAATTCGTAGACAAATATCCTTTTTATTTGAAATAACAGAATAAAAATTGTATAAATTTAGTCAAACTCTGATGATGTTCCAAAGAAAATCATTGAACACAAAAATGTGTAAAAAAACACCGATATTTTTATTATAGTAACGGAAGGCGGACGAGCATATGGGCCACCTGATGGTAAGTGGTCACCAACGCCCTAAGACATTGGCATTGTAAGAAATGTTAACCATCGCTTACATCACCAATGCGCCACCAAACTTGGGACCTAAGATGTTATGTCCCTTGTGCCTGTAATTACACTGGCTCACTCACCCTTCAAACCGGAACACAACAATACCAAGTACTGCTGTTTTGCGGTAGAATATCTGATGAGTGGGTGGTACCTACCCAGACGAGCTTGTATAAAGCTCTACGACCAGTGTATAAATATGTATATATATTTATCATACACTGCCAAAGCGACTTATATAATTGCTAATAACATTATTTTAACAAATTCAAAAAGACTAATCTTTTCACTGTTCTGAATTTAAAAACACAATCTTTTCTAGTTTGTCACCAAACATTTTTGTAACATGTATAATGTAACAATCAAGTACGGCTTTACGTAAATAAAATCATAAAGAATAACTAAGATCACAATTCCCCTACCGAAAACATCAAAACTTTATTCATTCAACCTACTAAACACAAATCCACCGCCTTGTTAACGCCTAAACTGCCATAACATGGAAATGATGACGTAAATAATGACGTCAGCGCCGACATAACAGCTCCGACGATGGTAATTCGGGTCGCTTCAATTTCACATGTGAGAAAAAATGTGGAGAAATTACGAGTTTAGTTTGATGTTTTTTCTCTTATAATAGTGTGTGTTATTTATTTGGTTATACGTACTGTATATTTGTAGTGATAATTCTTTAGGTAGCTTCTTTTAATATTAGTTTAGAAAACTGACAATTTGTATAAAGAAATAATAACGTTAGATTTAGCATACTGTATAGATGGTGATTTACTGGTGGTAGGGCTTTGTGCAAGCTCGTCTGGGTAGGTACCACCCACTCATCAGATATTCTACCGCAAAACAGCAATACTTGATATTGTTGTGTTCCGGTTTGAAGGGTGAGTGAGCCAGTGTAATTGCAGGCACAAGGGACATAAAATCTTAGTTACCAAGGTTGGTGGCGCATTGGATATGTAAGCGATGGTTGACATTTCTTACAATGCCAATGTCTAAGAGCGTTGGTGACCACTTACCATCAGGTGGCCCATATGCTCGTCCGCCTTCCTATTCTATAAAAAAAAATGATATTATGTAATTATGCAACTTACAAATAACAAAACAGTTTCAGTAATCATATGATCACCATAAATAAAAATCTATATGCTAAAGAATCTAATATTATACACAGACACAAATACATCATATATGGCTATTTAGCTCTTATTGAAAAATTCACATCAAAGTTTTCTTTAAATAGCAGTATGGCTTATTAATATTATAATAATAACAAAACATGGAGTTTTTGCTTGTTGATCTTAAATAAAATGTTATTTTATATACTTGATTATATATTTCAAGCAGGAATATATTATGTCAGTTACCAAATCTTTTAAATATTAAAATAATCGACAGTGATTGATCTAATCTATTAACATGACGATACAAACGTGTTTATAAATAATAAGAATTCATGAAATTAGCTATGACCTACGTACATACATTGAAATTATTTCATACACATTTTCTTCTTACACTTGAAACGTCGACTATAACTCCGTTCCCCGAAAGAAAAGATTGCAAAGATATGTAACGTAAAAAATGTCTGTCGCAAAAACGTTTGTCAAATTACGAAGAACCCACTATTAATAATGATGCCAGCGTTGAAAATATGTCCGTCTCCTGCATTTAATGTGACACTAACGTTATTAATCAGCCGTGTAATTCTAAAAGCCCGTCTAAAAGCTCTACTATAACTTTTGCTTATGTAAAATTCATTTGCGCGTAAACGTGTAAAGATAACGATATTTTTTAAACTTTACTACTTATTTGAACAAACGAGTTTTGTTTTTAATCGATTTTGTCTTTTTTTAACGAACTAGTACATTGTTTCGCGTTTTCAATGATATTTAATATTTTTATTTTAAATTTAACTATTTAAATATTATATGGCTATCTTTTTGATTATATTATTTAGTTGTAAGACGTCATTAAAAGATGTCCCTTTCAGTTTCATCTAGCAAAATGGCAGCCTCGTCGGTTCAGTAGTAGTTTATACGGCCGAACCCAAGCTCCTGGGTTCAAATACTTAGTCAGACCGGTAAAGTACTATTAAGTACTTTTAATCTCATACATCAAAAAACACTTTTGAACACAAATTTATTTTATACTGTTCTTCCAAGCGATAAAAAGGAATTTTTGGAAATTAGTAAAATTTATATATGATTATATACTTTATGAAGTCGTGACTCAGCTAGTTTAATATTATCGTAACATAATAACTGTACCGAGCAAGATATGTAATAGCAGAAGCCATAAAGCGCTTGATAAAAATATCGATATTAGAGACATTCAAAACTATACATGCGTGTGCTGGCGACGACGTCTCGACCTGTACTGACTTATATTGCAACACTCAAAGGTATTCAATTGTAACATTTTTCATTACGTTCAAATATGAGTCAGTTCCAGAAGATATAGATATAATACATACACATGTTAAATAGCTTCTCTGGTGTGACTCTTATGTATTTTACTGATTATAATAAAATAATAATTTTTACATAAAAAGTGGTAGTATTTCATGTCGATTTATTCACCACGAAGCTATCAGTTAGTCGTAAACCACCATATACTATCATGAGGCAATCCTTATGAGAAATCGTCCTCTCAGCAACGAAGGTGATTTGTCGACATTTTTTGTCTCTCACCCCACACAATTCCGACATAAATTATTGGGAATTGCCTGCGATATGTCTGTTGAAATGTGATTCAGTTTGATATTTTAGCTTTTTCTCGGTTTCTAAGCTTTGATAATATTCAAGTTATTGTCCTCGAAATCACGAACTTTGTCTGGACTATCTATTACTTATAGTAAAAGAGTAAATTAACAGCCTGTATGTGTCCCATGGCTATTAATGGCGATAAGGCCTTCTCTCTATTTGAGAAGGTTTTGAGATTATTTCACAACGCTGCTTGAATACACATGTGAAAGATTTTCATCCGATAAAAACAAACTTCCTCGTGATGTTTTCACCATCGAGCACGAAATGATTTAAAAAGTAAAATTGATAATGAAAAATTAGTGGTGCTTGCCTGGGATTGAATCCGCAATCATCAGTTCACTAATGTATTCTAATAACTGGAACATATCGGCTTTGATATAAACGTTATACGTAACGTAAGTATAAAATTAGCATGGCCCCTGCGCAAGGATGACACGCAAAATCGTGAAGCGTTCCACATTTTTTAAGTCCACGCGAGCTGGTTCTCGATGTCACCGCCTAACTGTGACATCAATTCCATCGCGAACAAAGAAATTTGGCAACTCCTTTCTTTGTCGCACTTCCAAAAAATGGAATTCCTTACCAGCTCACGTGTTCCCCTCCTCGTACAACCCGGGTTCCTTCAAACGAGGCGTGAAGAGGCATCTTGCGGGCCGGCAAGGTGAAGGCGGCTAGTGCAGAACGTTTTTCCCGTCTGTACTGGCCGTCGTCGCGTTTGGACTCTACTACCACTTACCATCAGGTGGAGTAGAGTCATTTGCCCTCCCGGCGGATATAAAAAAAAAAAAAATCTAGTTTCCATTGTAAAAAATCACATCATTACTGTTGTATATGCCACGTATAAATGCTTATTCGCCTTCAAAACCTGGCTTATAATAAACGTCTTTCGTATCCAGCGCAATTAATTTTAATTGTCCCAGTTCTCAGATCATTAATGACTTAAGGAACTCGATATATTATAGTATATCCTTATTTATATAACTACCTCATTGGTCTAGTGACTAATAAGGCCGCAGATCCCGTGGTCTTGGGTTCGAATCCCAGGCCAGGCCCCTTAAAATTTATTTGGTTTTTCGGTCGAAGATTCTCAGTAGCAGCCCGGAATTTGGAAGTTGGAAGTGTCACTCCCGTGCCTCGGAAAGCACGCAAAGCCGTTAGTCTTGCCTCAGAACTCTTTCCGGTTGTGTTGGGTTGCCGTCCCATTGCCTTTTAAAAAGGAGAGAACAGAAAGTGCATCCATTTTTGCACAAACTGACAATACAATACGAATTGGCGGATACACTTTTCATAGCTTTTCATCCAACACATGAGAGTTTCCTATCGGTGTTTTCCTCTACCTCGCGACATGAATTATAAAAACAAATTAAGCACATGAAAGTTAAGCAAATGAAAACATCAGTTGCATGCCTGTATTCAAACCTACAATCTTTGGTTAAGATTCATGTGATGTAACCTCTAGGCCTAAATATAATACAGACAAAGCGAATGCTAAAATTAATGATAAGACAATATTTGGCCGTAGACGTTTTGAAGATAAACTATCTTATAAGGCAAATAGAATCTATGGAACAAAATAATAGCATTCCACGTACATATGCTTAAGCCATCTCTAACGTTTTCAAAACTATTACTTAATGGCAAAAGTTTACTAAAACAGATATTATCCAAATAGTAGATAATCAATATCATCTAATAGATTCTACTGAAGAGTTCCCTAATGTTTCCACAACATTAATTCAATATGCAAATAACTCGGTGTGCGAGGTATGTTCGGAGTTGCTCAAGTCAGCTCGCTTATGTTAGGCATTTGACAAAACTTCGCCTTGTTGTTTGTGTATGTGTAACAACATCAATGATTAGATAAACTTCTAAATTGAATTAATATCGTGAAGGAAGTCTGTAATGATCTATGTTAACATGTGACTGATGAGGAAGTTTTAACAAAGGGTTTATACACTCGTATATATACATATGTAGATATGTAAAACTATTGTCTGTACTCACACTTTGATACAGAAAAAGGTTATAGTGAAATGGATCACTCAGCTGAAGTTAGGGTAACGACCTAAACACTGATTTTCAAGTGACTTTACGACGACGTTATTGTATCTCAAGCGTTTTTTTTTACTTTTTCGATGGCGTTGTCTTCCGATTTTCTATATTTATTCTATTATTATAATATTTTGAATTGTGCGCGTAATCGATAATTATAATGTGATAAAATTTCAAGACATCATGAAAAATATAATAAATATAAAAAATAAACACAAAAATAAAAAAGTAAATACGTATACAACAGTAATGATATTGTTTCTATAAAACAATATCAATTGAAACAATATCATTTTTTTTTTTATAGAATAGGAAGGTGGACGAGCATATGGGCCACCTGATGGTAAGTGGTTACCAAACGCCCTTAGACATTGGCATTCTAAGAAATGTCAACCATCGCTTATAGACAATGCGCCACCAACCTTGGGAACTAAGATTTTATGTCCCTTGTGCCTGTAATTACACTGGCTCACTCACCCTTCAAACCGGAACACAACAATATCAAGTATTGCTGTTTTGCGGTAGAATATCTGATGAGTGGGTGGTACCTACCCAGACGAGCTTGCACAAAGCCCTACCACCAGTGGAACCACCACCATTAATGTTGTATACGTATTTACTTTTTTATTATTATATATATATATATATATATATATATATATATATATATAATACAAGGGAGAGAATAGAAATATATATGTATTGTTGAGCTCATGAGAAGCTAGAAGCTAATAGAAGGGTATTACGTGCTTTAAAAGAAGTAATTGTAATTTTACAAAATTCAAATCGCCCACTGGTGCCTAACAGCAACAAAACGCCAGTGTACTGCAAGTTACATAACATAATACCGGAGATTATTCTCTAGTATTATGTTATAAGTACTTAAATTGCTCGAAGTCACAATTCTTATAAACACTATCCTAGCAATAACGAGTTTAACTATTTATTTTCAGTTATTCTTATAACTTATTACTTTGCTGTTCGACTAAAAAAATAAACGCTTTTTTATTAAACTATTTTGATACAACACCTAAAAACTTTCGAAAAATTTTCGTCGTTTTTATTTTCAACTTAAGTTAAATATTTACATCACCTTTTTTAATTATAAATCCAAATTATAGAAGATAATGTAGAGTTATTTTAGATCGCTAAAACTAATATAGATTTTAATTGAATAGTTACAGGTTCCGTACATAATCCTTTGCGCTTTGTTAGGTAGATTAATTTCGAAACTAAAACGATATTCCGTTATAAGTGACACTTCAGTTAGGTTTAATAAATGGAAGGTGAGTTCTGTGGACATTTATTTACGAATTTGACATGAACAACTTCAACTATCAAGAATGGTTAGGTATGTTTATTTTTGATTTGATTATTGATATGAAGGGGGTAATATTTTCGAAATATTTTTTCTCCGTGCAGACAATCCATTGGATGAATTTTGAGTGTTGACGAGCGCACACTCACATATAATGTTATACATGCGTCGGAAGAAAATTTGATACGGCTGATTAATGGAATAAGTTTTAAATATTTCTCAATAACGGGGAAGAAGTTCTAGCCTTGTCTGCTTACCCATTGTCAGGACTTTCTGTGATTTGTTGTGATTGTGAACGATTAGTGAACCAGTGTAATTACATGCACAAGAGATGTAAATTCTTAGTTTCTATGACAGCCGCTTTTTGCTCATCTGCTTTAATATAAAATAAGCAAAAAAAACACCTTTTTATTTTAATGTTTTCTTTATTTATTGGAATAGTAATTAAGTACTGTGTTATGTCATTATAGGAAACTACAAAGTATTTGTAATTTACAGTTAAATAGCTGGTGAACACAAGAGGCCTGTCCAGACGAGTCTGTCCACGAACTATAAATATCCCTAAATAATGAATAAATAATAAAAAAACCCAGAATAGTACTTAGCAATTGTTCCGTATATACTTTTTGCTCCTGAAATAGATAAAATGAGTGGAGGCAAAAAGGTTTTGCAAATACGTCTGAAAATGTCACCTGGAAGTTGGATGTGTTTCAACGCGAAACGAATAACGATGATAACTTCTGTCTCGTCTATAATTGGCTTGAATTTAAATTTTTTCTGTAAATGGAAATGTCTAGATTGTTCTGGCAGGTGACTGTAGTTTAGGAAAAAATATTTTTCGTATCTATTCTCATATTTTAATTTTTTTGATACAGGAACCTTTTTAGAATACTGAATTTTTCTCATGAATGCATAGAGTTAATATGCTATACGAATTTCACACAATGAATGAAAATACGAGCACTGTTGAGCCTTTATAGCTACTGATAAAACCCTCTTGTTTGATGAATCCATAATTTTATTAATAAATTACTTGAAGCCTATAAGCTACCGCAATTATAAGTGTTATATAATCAGTAATTTTCAGCATTCAAAATGTCCAATATTTTTATCGCACTGCTTGCATCATGAGTAACTATCGCGACCCATTATCTGTGTAATGAACTGACGTTATCATCATTTTTGGACGGTCTCGGTAATTTAAATTTCACAGCATATTATTATATAAATTATATTTTCATTGGAAAATGTTATAAAATATTTTCCAATGTAAATTTTATATTTAAATATTATCTGTGATTGGTATGACTTCCGATTACTAAGATAAATAAATTTATTTGCACTATTGATGACGTTTGTCTTGAAGATATTATTATAATTTTCTGGTAATTTTATTTTATTTATTTTAAGAGAAGCATTAACAGAACAATATATTTTGATTTTCAGAAAAATAATCATTTGTAGATTCATTATCGTTGGACGTGTAACGCTAATTATTATATATCTGTATAAATTTTTCTTTCTTGGTTGTGCTGAAAGAATTCTTTTTTTTTGCTTTTTTTTATAGAATAGGAAGGCGGACGAGCACATGGGCCACCTGATGGTAAGTGGTCACCAAATGCCCTTAGACATTGGCATTGTAAGAAATGTTAACCATCGTTTACATCACCTTGGGAGCTAAGATGTTATGTCCCTTGTGCCCGTAATTACACTGGCTCATTCACCCTTCAAACCGGAACACAACAATAACAAGTACAGCTGTTTTGCGGTAGAATATCTGATGAGTGGGTGGTAGCTACCCAGACGAGCTTGCACAAAGCCCTACCACCAGTAGAAGTGCTTTTAGTGATAAACATTATTTATGTTTAAAATAGTGTTAAATAAATAATTAAATACAAATAATTCCACTTACATATAGACACAGCATTCATAAATAGTCGTACAGTAGTAACGCAATAAAATCTATCAGATTATTTTTCTATCGTCGACGATATAAAATCTCCATAAAACTGTCGTGTGAAATGACTTTGTGCATGACTATCTGGAGGTAGCACTCACCAGCTTAATCCAGTGTCCTGTGTTTTGAATGTGAGTATGTATTATGCACAAGGTATGATCTGTCAAAGCAAAGTAGTTTGATTATGTCAATATTATATGAATATATATGAGTGAAGGATACTTATTATTAGAAAGCCCGTTTGCCAAGTCCAAAATAAACCAAGACATTTTTTTTTTATAGAATCGGAAGGTGGACGAGCATATGGGCCACCTGATGGTTAGTGGTCACCAAACACCCTTAGACATTGGCATTGTAAGAAATGTCAACCATCGCTTATAGCCAATGCTCCACCAACCTCGGGAACTAAGATTTTATGTCCCTTGTGCCTGTAATTACACTGGCTCACTCACCCTTCAAACTGGAACACAACAATATCAAGTATTGCTGTTTTGCGGTAGAATATCTGATGAGTGGGTGGTACCTACCCAGACGAGCTTGCACAAAGCCCTACCACTAGTAATAACATAGTTGCTCTTATACGGTTTTATATTGATTCATTTCAGTAAATTGATCGGAAGTACAACCAGACCACAATATCTGATATACATAATATATTACATACATATTTATATCTTTATCCGTTAGTAAACATATTTTGTTTCACGAAATTCAAGCCTTAACGTTCATTTTTAAATATTCTCTGTGTGTGTTTGAAATCAAGGTGGCAGTGTAAAGCCAGCTTTACACGTCACTAAACAAAAGTCCAGTGAAACTGTTTTACTGGGAAGACGGAAGACACTTAGAACATGTTGCAGTTAACCTTATGTATGTTTCCAAATATTTGATGAAGAGAACGGGGTCACGTTTTTATGAACATTAAATACAGATAAGTCGTTTATTGAATTATAAGAGTAAGATATAAATTTATATATAAAATGCGTGCAGATGGTCTAGCCGCTAGAATATGTATATTTTAATCAAAACTTGTTGTATTTACTTGGTGGTAGGGCATTTTTTATCGGGCTAGGTACCACCTACTCATAATCAATTCTACCGCCAAATAGCAATACTTAGTATTGCTCCGTTTCGGTTTGAAGGGTGAATGTGCCAGTATAATTACTGGCACAAGGGACATAACATCTTAGTTCCCAAGATAGGTGGCGCATGTGCGATGTAAGGGTTGGGTAATATTTTTTACCGTGACAAAGTCTATGGGCGATGATGACCACTTACAATCAGACGAATTGTTGTCCATGAAGGGTATATTGACTTTGTGAAGAGGAAATCTTTGTATTTTACTGATTAAGCTTACTTTTACTTCTCGTTTTAACGCGAATATTGATGATCATATTAATAATATCTTTATTATCATCAATTCATCATAATTAGGTCTTTCATCGATGCTCAGCTTATTAAAAGTATATATAGTGCTGGAGTTATTTATTTTTGTATATATTTTACTTTAAAAACCACTAGCGATCGAGAACAATCTGTAATAAAGGCCTATTCATTCGTGTCGGATTAAAACGGCGTAATCCACGCGGTTACAGGATTACGTCTGAGCACACAACCAGCGTTGTTCCAGCTTATACACACAACAGCTATGAATATTATATATGTATATAAAACGAGAGGATGGAAGATTTATTTCGTAGTATCCATTATTTTATTCCTTTCAATTAATTACAATTTAAAAGTGTTGTCAATTGAAGAATTGTTGATCTTAAGAACTTTTTTGTAGAATATTTTTTTGCTGAGTCCAATAGAGAATAAATATATAAACGTAAGAAAGTTTGTCTTTAACATAATTTCTGAGTCATTGCTCAAAAGTCTTTTATAAGTTTTGACGAATATCGAAACAACTTTCTAAAGTAAGGAATTAAATAAAAAGAAACATTAAAACTACCAATCAAGAGAACCTGTCTGTGAGTGGGGGGATCGATACCCACTATCACTTACTAGGCAAAGAATATATTGATTTTGGGAATTTCTCCTTGAATAGTGAAAAATATCATAAATAAATAAAAAGTGTATTCATTTACTTTCAAGAGCAATAATTATATATAATATAATTTTGGCGTCGTCGTTGATCGTCGTTTTCAAAATTTATCGCATCAATTTGACGAAATTACTTCAAGCTTAAAATGAAGATTCCAATGAGGAGACTTGAGAGACTAACACACCGCCTCTGCGCACTTTACCTGTTCTAAATAGGAACTTCACTAAACCTTTACTTTATTAAGCAAATACCAGCTTATCTACTAATAACCATTTTCCCAAATAGGTATAAAGTTTTATTAATTAACTCTTCTTTTTGAAAATAAGGTTTAGGTTTTATAAGAAATTTGTATATTATGTAATAAATAATAAATTGTTTCGTTGATCTTTGTCACTATCAGCGACCATTTATTATTCATCAGACTGTCTACCCTCATAGGTAGACATTACCCTTCGTTAATTCGCTCCAACAATTTCTGACCTGAAATAACCTCCGGGAAATCATCCTCCCAACGCTTAATCGGTCTTTTCTATGTTTTATTTTAATTTCTAGGGGTACCCTATTCTGTTATTCTTTTAGTACATGGTCTGATGTTGTTCTTATCAATTACATGAGTACAGTAACTGCCTGTTAGTGTCCCACTACTGGGCTAAGGCCTCCTCTCCCTTTTGAGTTTGAGGTTTGGAGTTTATTTCACCACGCTGCTCCAATGCGGGTCAAGCACGAGATGAATTATAAACACAAATTAAGCACATGAAAATTCAGTCGTGCTTGCCCGGGTTTGAACCCACGATCATCGGTTAAGATTCACGCTTTCTAACCACTACGCCATCTCGACTCTATCGTGTGTCGTCATGAGTATAATATATAAATACAAACACAAATTATAATGATACAAATAAAAACATTACGACTAATTATTTTTTTAATGCTGCACTACTTTTAAAACTGTGAAAACTCAGTTCAGATCTCAGTCGTGAAATATTGAAAACCAACTTACAGCGATATGCTATTTTGATGCGCCAATGTCGCAAATAACTTCGGGGCATTTTTGATTGTTTTCAGCAGTTCGTTTTGAGTTTGTTTGTACAGAATAGCTCTACTATTCTATAAATCCTGTAAATATATTATATGTCACTGAAAATCTAATGGGATGTACCAAGAACAAATAAAGTTAAGTCTTTGAAGTCGTAATATAAAATAAATTACTAGAACACAATATAATTACGTTAAATGATTTTCTCCTCTGTCATTTAGATCTACTTTGCTTAATCGTTGATTTCACTTAACCCAAAGTAAAGTCAAAATAACACACTTAAATATTCTTAAAAGGTTACCTTCAAAAAATCAAAATTATTTTCAAAAGATTTTAGATGAAGTTAAAATTTAATTTTCCTTTGTAGTTACTGTTGCGTGAACTAAAATTGAATTTTCATGTTCCTTAGGTGGAACCAATCCTAATTTTACAATTTGAACTTTATCCTAAGGTGATAGCGTTTAATTTAAACTGTAATCTAAATCATCTTCATTGCAGTGTTGCATAAATCGATTAAGTGGTTCAACCTCGATTATACAATATAGATTAGTTTAGACTATGAAAACAGCCATTACTGTGATGAATATTGAATTAAAATGACCACTAAAAATTTCGTAATTCCGTAACAGCCTGTGAATGTCCCACTGCTGGGCTAAAGGCCTCCTCTCCTCTTTTTGAGGAGAAGGTTTGGAGCTTATTCCACCACGCTGCTCCAATGCGGGTTGGTGGAATACACATGTGGCAGAATTTCAGTGAAATTAGACACATGCAGGTTTCCTCACGATGTTTTCCTTCACCGTAAAGCACGAGATGAATTATAATCGCAAATTAAGCACATGAAAATTCAGTGGTGCTTGCCCGGGTTTGAACCCACGATCATCGGTTAGGATTCCCGCGTTCTTACCACTGGGCCATCTCGGCTCTACCACTAAAAATGCGGAAATAAATAAATTCCGAATCACATTTAATAACAGATCAGAGGCACTAATGGTTGGACTATTGTTATATGTGAGTTAGTCAATGTTACCAACAATTAACTGCTTGGCATAACCCTAATCTCCTTTTATGGAGAATATTTTTTGGAGCTTATTCCATCTGTCTCCTTCAGTGTGAGTACATGACCCATGTGGCAGAATTTCATCAGCGAGCATGAGATAAAATAATATATTAATAAAATATAAGCACATGAAAAAATTAGTGGTTTTTTACTACCGACCTTTAGTTAAGATACATGTTTTCTACCCAGTCGAGTATCTCGGCTCGTGGTATTACCAAAAATGTCAACTAAATATACTTATACTTTAGCAATATTAATAAATACTGGCTTTAGTTGTCCTGAATAAAGTCAAACGGTTGACCGGTATGTCCAAACGGCTATACCAAAAAAACATTTTTTTTTATATGCGCCGGGATGGCAAATGACTCTACTCCACCTGATGGTAAGTGGTAGTAGAGTCCAAACGCGACGACGGCCAGTACAGTCGTGAAGAATGTTCTGTACTAGCCGTCCCCGCCTTGCCGGCCCGCAAGATGCCTCTTCACGCCTCGTTTGAAGGAAACATAACAATTTATTGAACTGTTGATTTATTTTTTAACATAAATTAAAAAAAAAAAACATGTATCAAGACTACGGCAAAACTATTAGACTACATATCGTACAGTTTATAAAATTGAGCCGAACTGCTACGAATTACATTCGAACTTAAGATTCCTTAAGTACAAAAGAATCTCTCGTTTTTAATTTAACTGCATTAAGTTAAAAACGAGAGATTGTTTTGTATTATATAATACCTCAAGGAATTACTTTATTCTATTAAAATACCATTGTAAAAACTAGCGTAATTTACAAGATTAAAAAAAAACACAAAGTATTTAAAAAGCAACATAATGGTATCCATTACAATGCCGTAAGTCCAATTCGAACATAATTTCAAACTGTCAATTAGTTTGTAACGGCGTGTGGCGATCACGTTTTATCACGTGACATGAGCGTGGCGTAAGTCAACACGTCTGTCTGGTAACGACAGGTATCGACATGTTTCTCATCAGGTGAGTGAGGTTTGTTTAAATTAAATTTAAAATTATATTGTATTTTAATATTAAAACTAAGAACATCACAAGAATATCATTGTATTTATATGATCAATGTAGAACCACCTACAGACCCACTTAAAAGACCACCTTAGTAATTCATGGAAAGGATTGTTTGAATTTGTTTGTACGACCTTCGGTTTAACTAATGCTCCTGCAGAACTACGAAGATCAGTAGACAAACTTTTTGGTATAGAATTCGATTCTAATGTCTTTCTATATTTAGATGATTTAAAAGCAATTTCTAGTGATTTTAAAACTCATTTAAATCTTTTATGTAAAATGTATCATAAATTAAAAGATGCTGGTTTAACTATTAATTTGAAAAAAAATGTGAAATTTGTAAAGAGCGTTTACAAAAAGGAACAACATACAAAGATCAGATGAAACAAGATGGTTATAACAAGTGAATCCTGAACTAAGATTCCATCTCTCCTTAGAAAAACGCCTTATGCTTTATTACTAGCAATATTGTATGACATACTTTATGATAAAAATGCAACCCATGGCTATTGACAATTTTAAATCATGAATCGTTATTAATTAAGATTAACTTTCAAAGAAAATGTTTTATTACAAAGCAACATTGATGAAACATTTACAATCGCATTCACATTCATGAAACAAATAATCAATTCCAACGAATCGATATTTCTTTCCAATAAGGGTTTCATTTCAAGCTGTCAAGCCGTTGATCACGTCGTTTAGCGATCAGGATGTCACGCTCGGTGGTATAGTTAACATGTCACGGTGCCGTGCGAGCTCCAGCCGTCTATATAAGGGCGTTGTTAATCAAGCTAACCAGGATATTCTAATCACAATGTGATTGTATATAAACGTTTAACTGTCGCGTTTCCCTCTTGTTAAAGTGGTAGCACCAGCGTATAATTACTATGCAATATTAGCTAAGTTTTTTCAAAATTAACGTGAAATACATAGAATTACGTCATTACTCGAATTAATACTTCTGCTTGTATTTTATGTAAATTAATTACAGCCAGCAATGTAAAAGTATTTAAAGTAGTTATATAAAATAACAGGTGTTATATGTGTGTTTAGAAATATTCTAATAAATGTTTCGTTTATCTAGTGGCTATATAAGAAAGCTACAACTCTTGAGATCCTGAATTCAATCCCTCTTTCTGTTGAGGGAGAGAAGAGATAGTGCACTTGAGTTTGCACATTAATTTGTGTTCTCTCTTGACATGGGCCGTAATTATGCACATTCTAATATGTATCTATATTTTTCATTTGTTTTGAAAATCACCCCGTGCCAAAAGATAGACAAACGAATTTGCATTTTACACACTTTTTTATTTATATAGTATTGACAATAATCTAAAAATATTTTTCTTTTAACGAACGGATGTAATTGGTGGGGCTTCGTGCAAGCTCATATGATACCACAAGCCACTGGGTCTAACAGGTTAAAATTTTGCGCAGAAATTCATTAAGGAACACAAGTGACTAATAAGATAGGATTTTTCAAATTTCATACCCTACAGGCAGGCTAAAAAAAAAATAGCCGAGATGGCCTAGTGGTTAGAACGCGTGAATCTTAACCGATGATCGTGGGTTCAAACCCGGGCAAGCACCACTGAATTTTCATATGCTTAATTTGTGTTTATGATTCATCTCGTGCTTGACGGTAAAGGAAAACATCGTGAGGAAACCTGCATATGTCTAATTTTACTTAAATTCTGCCACATGTATATTCTACCAACCCGCATCAATGAATGATTGTTTTGAACATACATAAGGCTATACTTCGTTCTGGGTGAGTATTGCAGATTAATTAATTCAGAAAGGGTATTCTCCTGAGCTAGATAAATTAAGTTGAGTAATACCAATGTATGAACTAAACAGTAGTTTAATTATATTACTTACTGCTTAGTAGCTTACTGTTTAGATTATTAGAGCGGAAGTGGAACCGTGGTTGGAATACGTGAATGTTAACCGAAGTTTGCAGGTTCAAAACCAGAAAAAAACCGTGGTTAATAATCATGAATAACATGTGTTAATGTTATTTTCTAACATATGTATATACCCACCATCTTACAGCTCCAACCTTCAAATGGAGAAGGAGGGATTTGCCCAGTGGGATATTTACAGGCTATTAATTTTCATTATTGATTTCAAATGATTTCAATTAATATAATAACGCGCGAGCATTAATAAGGACTTATCATGTATTAAATTAATTTATGTGCAATTAAATACCATTTAATAATTTATACAGTTTCTAAAATAGTTTCTAAATTAGAATTACATCATATACATACTATTATATTATATATAGATGAAAACAACATGACATAAATTTAATTATAATAATGGTCGCCACATAGATAGGTACTCAGCTGACGAGATATAAAGTAAGTTTATTATATCATCAGTATTAATTTTCCAAAATTTAGCGTGAGAGCCGATACTTGAACTCGTTAATTGAGCTTACATTTTTCATAGTAGGTTGTAATTTGTTATAAAGTTGTAGTCCTTCAAACGTTTTATCTTTTCCAATGAAATGAAGGTTATACTTCCGGTAGAAAATAAGTGATTTGATCTATTTGTAATATATTTTATTTTGCTGATATTAGTTACTATTTTTTTTTTTAGTTTTTTAATTATTTGGTAGGTAGACTGGATGGGCTGCCATTGCTCATTTATTTGTTTTTGTTCCTTTTAATACCTTTTCAAAACTTGTATAAATAAAATGATGACCGGTTGAGTAGTTAAGACATGACAGCGTAACAAACAACCAAATAAACAAACTTGTTAAACATCGTATGCATTGATTATATTAGTTAGAAACATTTTTAAAAGGTAATTGTCTGTCTGTTTTTATAATTAGTAGTTCGTTTAAGCCTGGTGAACCAATGTCCTGAAGAAATGGTGGGCCCGACTGTGCGGAAAGCGGCAGTGCATCTTGGTAGAGGCTTATGTCTAGCTGTAGACTACGATTGGCTGATGATAATGACGACGTAACGCTTTGTTCGTAACTATTACCGGGTCATTATGATTATGTATGCAGTATGTTTTTTACAAGTGTGCGTTTATTTACAATGTGATATTTAAAATAACTCACCATTTTCGTTGTATATCATAACGAAATAAATGTTACCTGAAATTAAAATAAACATTTATTTTAAGCGCATTAAAATAAACTTATAAAATATAAAAGTACACATTTGTTACAAAACGATATAAAATTTTAATGTTTTTAAAATTTCTTATAAAACATTATAAAACTACAATGAGAAAATAATATTGTAATTCGTGGAATAGTTATTTAATTAGCGTTGTTTATTCTGCTTTTGAACTCTTAGAATTTAAAGTAAAATAAATTATGCGCCGCGAAATAAACAAAAGATGTTAGATCTCTGCGCACTTTGAAAGTGCCTTTATCTAGCAATACACACAGGCAGATAGAATGGTTAACAAATTTAAAAGATTTATTAACGATCTTATATAAAAAGTTGAAATATAAATAAATTCCTTTAATTATATTCGCCTTGGACCTCATGCTTAGTTGATATCAGTTATTACAGACAGATATAAAATATGCATATGTTGCGAAAATTCTGGTATTTAAGCGCGTCAAAAACCATTATTTAATAATCAATTTAAAAAATGCAGATTAGTATTAAGCTCACCGTATGGTAAGTATTCATCATTGAATGCATAAATTGTCACTGAAAGAAATATACACTTACACGGTAATATTTCTTTGCCGGTTCTTCTCAGTAGAATCCACATGAACCAGTGGTAGCGCTGGACACCTCATGAGTACTTGTAAAAGTCTATTTGAATAAAAATATTTTGATTTGATTCGTTTGATTTGATAAAACAGCCAAACACGAATCTAAGATTTTATGCCCCTTATGCCCGTTTTAACTCATCATTTACAATACACAGCAATACATATGTATGTATGTATGATGACATACTGAGAAATATGAATTGTTGGAATTTATAATGCAAGTACGACAAAATGTGGCCTGGAAAGGAATATCTTTACTAAAAAATTGACACCAATGGTTTAGCTAGAGAAACTTATTCCTTATTCAGAACAGCGGTACTAAAGTTTTAAGGTTAATTTTTTTTTTATATATTTTTCTTATATAGGTGGAGAGCGGGCGAACGGGCTACCTGATGTTAAATGTACCACAACTGTGCATTGGCAATGTAAGAAATATAAACTATTCTTTACATCGCCTATGTGGATGACAGTCTTATAGAAATGCCAAACGCATAAAAATTATAAAAAATAATATAAAAATCTTGAAAATATTTAAGTGTCTAAGAGGATTCTTCAATCATTCTATCTGACCGTATGTCTCGTTATCTTCAGTCGACGCCCGGAGCGTCACTTTCAACGGAATAACATTTTTGATAGTGTCATTCCTTTCCCAGTATCCTTCGGGACCGCTTCCAGATATATTTTATTGCATTCGTCTGTATTAGCATTTTCTGGATTTTTCTACAATTTTTTTTTTTTCGACTATATTTTTATTTATTATAATATTAAGGGAATGAAACTATTTATACTTGAATTACTTTATATTACTTGAACTGTCGTTGTTGTTAACTTTAGTTTGTTACTTGTAATTAGTTTTTGTGAAATTTGCTTTTAATTTCAGGAAAGTGATTAAGAATATTAATTCGTTTGAATATACAATTTTTGTGTGTAATGATTGTCTCTTTAGCCTACTTATTAATCAACCCTATAGCTTTTGCTTGTTTGAAATATATGATTGAAATTATTATATACTAATGTCGCAAGTTGGATCGAATCAAATATCTAAATAAACGAACAAAATTATAAGCGTCATAGTATTCTATGTTGTATCTCTATAATTATGTATTTTTAAATGGATCGTGTATTATATATACAAAGTACCTTTATCAATACAGATATAATAAATATATATAGTTACAGTTCTTACACTCGGATGCCTCCATGCCTCAGAAAGCACTTAAAGCCGTTGGTCCTGCGCATGAAATCTCCAGTCGTGTTGGAATGCCGTGTCATCGGATCATGAGTAACTAAAGTATTGTAAAGTTATCTACTCTCCAGAATTGATGAAGAGATCATTATCACAATAAAGACAAAATTTGAAACAATTTCGTTAACCTATCTTGCCTGTATACATTTTTTGACAATCAAAGTGATGCTTCTAATTTAAAGTTTGATTTTATTTTTGTTTCGTTCAAAATCAAATAAATTATAATAGTGGTGCTCGTTTTAAATATTTTTAATTAATTAAAACACCTTAACGCGACACTGTTTTTTATGCATAATTCCATTTGCGTCTAAAATCTTTCTTAAGTTCCTCGTAAACCTCCTTTGTTACCGAAGGCACCGGTTTCATTTTAAACTTTGAAATACGACTCATGAAACTTATTTCATTCATTTTGTTCCCGGTCTTTTGGTACTTTGAAACTTAATAGAAAACATTTAATTTTACTTCTCGTCCGTGTCCACGCTTTGTTGCTTTCATCTGAATCAATGGAAACTATTATCGGCCGTCTAAGTTAAAATCACGAAATAAATAAAATTTATTGTTTATCTACTTGCATACATATATTGTTTACGTTGTTGTTTCGAATTTTAATACTAATATCGACAATAATTTTAGATGTATGAGGTCTTATAAATTCTAAATATGCATTTGGTATAAACCCATAAGTAGTATATGCGTTCTAAATATACAGACATTAAAAGAAAAAAGTTTAATTACTGTGTAATTATTGTAATGAGTCACTAATCCACAATAATTTCACTGACATATGAAATTGAATTTTACATGAATTTTTTTATCTCATTTTACTTATCTGTCAAGATCATCCATTGTAGTGAGCCTCTTGTAGCGCAAATACTGAAGTTCACATTACAATTACATCACCTTACCTCTCTTATCTTTATGTAATCAGTATAAAGTATCCTGTATCAAATCTGATAGATGAAAGTATTAATCACTTCATCTTCACTTCAACTACTATAAGGTTATATAAGTATTCACTGCTTGCTAGATTAATCCAATATATTAGGAGACATTGGCTTTGCTATCATCTCGTGTAATGTTTTTTTTAACTTATCAAATTTCTTTAAAATCTATTCACTAGACTAATCTGTACTAATAAGGTGTATGCCAAGTCCCTTGTGTATATCAACAGTGTTGTCTAGTGACAGTGGTCGGAAGTCCATACAATTCGCAGTCAACGTCAACGCTATCGAATAAGTTGATAAACTCGCACTTGGTACACTGATCTATAATGTTATCGTGTCTTCCATAGCAATAATATTATATATATTGCCGGTTGGCGTGGTTGGTAGATACTTGCCTTTCACGCCGAAGGTTGTGGGTTCGATTCCCACCCAGGACAGACACATGTCAGACACAGGACAGACAGTACATGTCTGTTTGTCCTGAGTCTGGGTGTAATTATCTATATAAGTATGTATTTACAGAAAAAAGTAGTATATGCTTAGTTTGGGATCAGATGGCAGTGTGTGAATAATGTCCCAGGATATTATTATTATTATATATACAAATTTCCTTCGCCATGTCTGTCTGTTTGCCTATCTGACCGAACGTGATAAACTCCAAAATATCGAAAGGATTTTCATACGGTTTTCACCAATGAACGAAGTGATTCGTGGAAAATGTTGAGGTTTATAATTAATCATAGTTTTGGTTAAATTGAAACAATGATGATGATTGTTGAAGATGTCGGAAAAAAATACGTCGACTAGGTAGGTTTACTGGCGTGCTCTGCGTATACTAATATTATAACAGTACAGTACAGTAACAGCCTGTTAATGTCCCACTACTAGGCTAAGGCCTCCTCTCCCTTTTGAGGAGAAGGTTTGGAGCTTATTCCACCACGCTGCTCCAATGCGGGTTGGTAGAATACACATGTGGCAGAATTTCAATGAAATTAGACACATGCAACCTGCATGTGTCTAATTTCATGAACCTGCATGTGTTCTTTCACCGTCAAGCACGAGATGAATTATAAACACAAATTAAGCACATGAAAATTCAGTGGTGCTTGCCCGGATTTGAACCCACGATCATCGGTTAAGATTCACGCGTTCTAACCACTAGGCCATCTCGGCTTTTTTTATTATAAATGCGAAAATAAAACTATGAATGTATGTATAAATATGGACAGCGTACGAGCTCTTATATGATTTCTCGCTTAGTAAATAGCTTAGATAACAGAACAAGGCGAGAAATAAGTATTAAGAATATTATATATAAGTTGAAGATGTATTATTTAAAACAATTATAGCGTATATTGTATGTAAACCAATAGACGGAAAGGCACTCAAGATAAACTTTCGGGTTTTTGTAGTGCCATCATTTTTTGTTTCATTGTTAATTGGTTGTTTATATTGTTAAATAAATAAATATGTCTGTTACTCTCACCGCTAGACCACTTAACCGATTTTGATGATACTTTTTATGAATCAAGTTAGGACCGCAAGAACGAACACATGCTACTTTATATATGTTAAGCCCAAGACCAACAAATTCAAGGAAAACTTCTGTTTGAAACTAGTTTATTAGTAATAAAATAACTCACATAATGTTTTCCAATTTCTTAATAAAACTCTGTTACAGTAATTACAAACACATAACAAAAACAATTACGTAATATCCACCAAATTCCAATTGTTTCGAAAGCAATCCACTTAGTACATAGTGAGCTGAATTTCAACTGGCCACTCATAAATCTTTTTCCACAAGGACACTACAATACTTAAAGGTCGAAGTAGAAAACTCTCAACGGACTTTGTTTAGCTTAGTGCTAACCAATATTATAAAGAAAGTGAGTTTGCTTGTTAAGCTTTCAAGGCTGAATTGCTCAATCAGATCATTATGAAAATTTGATTACGTTGTCAGGGGATATAGTTTACCTATCACCACCCCTGCGGGACTGCGGAACTGCGGGACTAGTCCACAAATTCAAAGTCGCTCAGCGTGCTATGGAGCTAGCTATGCTCGGAGTATCTTTGAAGGATAAGATCAGAAATTAGATTATCCGGAAAAGAACCGGAGTCACCGACATAGCTTGCAAAATTAGCAGGCTGAAGTGGCAGTGGGCTGGTCACGTATGTCGTAGGACCGATGGCCGTTGGAGCAGACGAGTCCTAGAGTGGAGACCGCGAATCTGCAAGCGCAGCGTAGGGCGCCCTCCAGCCAGGTGGACCGACGACCTTAAGAAGGTGGCGGGCACCAATTGGATGCGGAGGACAGGGATCTTTGGCGCACCTTGGGAGAGGCCAATGTTCAGCAGTGGACAACGATTGGGTGTTGCTTGATTGATTGATCACCACCCCTGCCACACGCGAAGTCGTGGGTGGAAACTCGTTAAAATGAAATTCAATAAAACGCATACTTACCAAAATATTTTTTTGACGAACTATTTTTGAAAAATATTTTGTTACTAAACCGGAGGATGATTTAGTGGCACGCCCACCTAATATAATTTAAAGTGAGAAATAAAATAAAATAATGTAATTTCCTTTATGTTAAGGTGTATGAAATCTAGACACTTCAAGTTCGAATCAATAAAATATTAAACACCTATTTGGGGTAATTAGCACATTTGATCGCTTCAATATTATTATATAATAACGACGCGTCCCAACTTCGTGTTTTATTTATATGTAATTGTATTTACATGATTTCTTTTGTTAAACAATAAATTATTGCATTTAGGAGGAATGACACTCACGTCGTGAGTTAGCCAGTGTAACATTTAACATTTTATTTTTACATGCACAAGGGATATAATATCTTATTTACCAAGATTGGTGGCGCATTGGCGAAGTAAGCGATAATTAATATTTCTTACATTGCCAATGTCTATGGGCGTTGGTGACTACTTACCATCAGGTAGCCCATATGCTCGTCCGCCTACCTGTACTATAAAAAAAGCTATAAATATATATAAACATTATTGTAGTCAATGTCGCATATTACAATGTGGCATTCTACAATCTTTTAAGCAATCTTATGTTAGAATGAGAACAATATATGAATACTCCACAACCTATTATATTTGTCATTATTATTTACATTAATGTTGTGGATATTAGATATAACAGACAATATCCACTTTAAATTCTTCAACATCACATGTTGAAAATATATATTTATATATTAATAATATATTTATATAACAATTTAAACAAGATTAAATCAAAATATATAATAGCTACTCTAGAAATCATAATCACGCGGAATGGTTACAAGAATATTAGTAGCATTTCCCCGTTGCAGCGCAATTCCGATCCTCTGAGCGAAATATTAATTAGCCTTCTAGTGACCAGTGAAGGCAATAAGTTGAGATGTAAGAAATGTTATTTTATAAGTTTTGTGGTATAATTACTTCGAGAATTGATTTAAGAGGTGCCATACAGATACGAGCAATTTTTTAATACAGTTGTATTAAAAAAATACAATACGAGATGGTTGAGTGATAGAATGCGTGAATCTTAACTGATGATTGTGGGTTGGAACTTTCTTTTTATGGTATAGGCAGGTGGACGAGCAAATGGAACACCTGATGGTAAGTTATCACCACCGCCCATAGACATTGGCGATGGCGATATAATAACCATTTCCTACATCCCTGAACTGAGGTGTTATGTCCCTTGTTCCTGTAGTTACACTGGCTCACTCACCCTTCAAACTGGAACGCAACACTAATAAGTATTGCTGCTTATCGGCAGAATATCTGATGAGTGGGTAGTACCCACCCAGACCTGCCTGCACAAAGCCCTACCACCACGTAAACTAGGCAAGCACCACTTATACCATTTCATCTCGTGCTCGGAACGAAAACGTCATGAGGAAACTTGCGTGTACAGGTGATAATATGCTACAAGTGAATCCAACAAGGAAAGGAGGCTTTAGCCCATCAGTGGGCCAATAGTCTGTTGCTTTCATTTGTTCCACATACAAACATACATAGCTATAATAAAACATTCCAATTCAATTAAAAATGTATTTCGGCTTTTGCATTCTCACGTTTTCAATCTCGCTTGATTTCGTTGTACGATGATGTGGTTTTTGCGTTGATTGATTTGACTTGTCGAAATCTCTTGATTTCCTCTTTTATCTGATATTTTTTCTATTTATTATGATATTTATCGCAGAAGACGGGCTCTTAGACCAACTAATACTATCTTTGTTCATTGTTATGGGCGAAGTAATAATTACTAGCAGTAATGTTAGGCGTTACATCATTTGTGTATGTAATTATGGATTATTGTTCCTTAATATCGATATATCATATAATTATTGTTATGTGATGACAGAAATCCTTGATGGTATCCATTTACATAATAATATGTCTCGTTTCAAGACTAATTCAATATAATTCATATGACTCTACTACTAATTTAGTAAAATTATCAGAAAAAATCTTATAATTTACAGCCCGACCAGGCAATTATCTTGTTGTAGATTATTGGATGCTTGCGGTAAATCAAAACATGTTCGATTAACAAAAATTTTGCGACATATATAACTAGTATTATAGCAGCATAGCGATACAAGCTCTAAACATTCTATTCGAGAGAAGTCCACCAGTGGGCTATTTATAAGTTGTTAGTTTTAACTTTTCTATAATTTATATAATAAAATCAAACTCACAATTCGACAGAAGTTGTCCTTTTTAATCGTAAAACATTTCTTTAATCCTCATTTCAAAATAGACATTCAAACTTTACTTTAATCGTAACCCAAAGTTTCTATGGAGTTTTAAGTTTCAATAAAGTCTTTAGACTTGTTCAAATACATAAGTCATAACCATCACGAACAATCTGTAATTCCCAACACTCATGTTTATCTAAAAACAGTTTGTTATGTGATGTATTTTCAAACTATTCGCGTTTCTGAAATTTTATGATCGACATTAAATGGAGATCGCAAACAGTTATGTCACCATATATTACGTGGCGTTCTCACTGAAATAGATGGCAATCTGTGTTTACAGCCGATTGCAAATCTTCTGGAAGTCATTAAAATAACAAAATTATTTTATATTTATTTTATATTTTTTATTATAATTTTAATAAATTAATTACAGAAAGTAATGTCCAAAACACGCGTTGACAATTTGAAAGCCGTCAATATTTCTTTTAAAGACAAGCTGTTTAATATGTTATATCTTAATGAGCCTTATGAAGGGTGGCAATCATTAGGGTGATCGATTGTCAAGATTATTGCGACAAAAGCTGAAAATGTTGAACGAAAAACTGCCACATTCATTGACCCGCATTGAGCCGCATAAGCTATAACCTTGGGAGAAATCTAATACGGATTCAATTTCCATTGACATAGTTTCTGACTACATATAAAAGGCAATATCCTGGTTGACTGATTACTATCGCACGGTTAAAACTTTAAGAAGTTAATACGTAATATTTAAAGGAAATCTTTGTTACGTAATGAAGAGAGGAAATTTTAGAAAGGGATGCACTCTTAAATCTTCCAATTTATCTTATTATTTAAATACACCGAGTCATTGATAGGCAAGACAATATGATAAGTAAAATTTACCTTTTTAGATAATTCTATATGTATGTATTTATGTGTGAGTGTCTATGCACTATATACACGTATACGTATATGTACGTATAAATTACTTTTTTTTTGTTTTTTACTAAAGACAGCGTAAGGCGCCTTTCAGCCAGAACTGACTTAAAGAAGGTGACGGGACCCAATTGGATGCGGAAAGCAAGGAACCGATTGTTTTAACAACACTCCGCATCGTGTGAGAAGCCTTTGTCCAGCAATGGTTAGCGATTGGTTAATGATGTTTTTATTAACTTTTAGTTTCCAATTTTTTTTGAATGTGACGTCAGTTTGGCTGAAAGACAATGCTTACTGCCGTAGAATACGATCGTTAAATGCTAAAGAGTTACATGTGACATTGGCAATAATAAATATAATATTAGCTGGATCAACGGCTGCATTAGCGGGGCATCTAACATTGACTCACTGAAAGCAAACTATAATAAAAATTCCAAGTCCTGTAGAAAGGCATACACGAGAGCGGATGCACAGCGCATTGTACAGATTGGTCATGACCTTGTTTCGCATCCTAGGGGCTCCCGTAGCTTCTGGCGTCTGACCAAGTCTGTGCAAAACAATTTCTGCCAACCTTCGCTGCCACCGCTCAGAAATCCGGACGGATCGCTAGCTCACAGTCCGCAAGAGCAAGCTGATCTCCTGGCTAAACTCTTTGCCGACAATTCCGTCATCGATGATTGTAGTGCACTGCCACCTACAATACCTGCATGTGGCCATACGATGCCTGACATTAAAATCAGGCAACGTGATGTGCGTGCGGAGCTGCAATCACTTGATGTATGGAAAGCTAGCGGTCCCGATGGAATACCAGCCATAGTGCTGAAGAAGTGCGCAGCGGAGCTGTCTCCTGTGTTAACGCGCCTGTTTCAACTTTCTCTCTCTTCGGGAAGTGTGCCGGAGGCTTGGAGAAGAGCTAATGTGCAAGCGGTTCCCAAAAAAGGGGATCGGTCTGACCCGGCAAATTATCGGCCAATAGCTATCACCTCAGTACTTTGTAAGGTGATGGAACGGATTTTAAACAACCAACTGATCCATTACCTAGAAGATCACTGTCTAATTAATGATCGTCAGTACGGGTTTCGACCAAAACGGTCCACAGGTGATCTTCTAGCGTACGTAACACACCTCTGGGGTGAAGCTATCGACAAGCATGGAGAATCGTTGGCTGTCAGCCTCGATATCTCCAAGGCTTTCGACAGGGTCTGGCACAGAAGTCTTCTCTCCAAGCTACCGGCATATGGTCTGCCTGCTCAGTTATGCACCTGGATTGCCAGCTTCCTACACAAGCGTAGCCTTCGTGTTTTAGTAGATGGTTGCGCTTCACAATTCTATGTAGTGAATGCTGGGGACCCCCAGGGATCTGTGCTATCTCCCACACTCTTTCTTTTGCATATCAATGATATGCTCTCCCTTGGGAACATACATTGCTATGCAGATGATAGTACAGTGCATGGTGGATACCACGGACGCGCAGTGGCTGGGCGGGCGGAAACTGAGGAGAGGCGGGAGAATCTTGTCATTGAACTCGATAGGACGTTAGATCTCATCGCCAAATGGGGCTCTGATAATCTTGTTGAGTTTAATGCCAAGAAAACACAGGTATGCGCTCTCACGGCGAAAAAGTCAACATTTTTCCCTCTTCCCTCCCTCTGTGCTACTCCGCTGGTGATGCAAAGCAAAATCGCCATGCTGGGGATTGACGTTCGCTGCGACCTTAGTCTAAGGGATTACATCGAGGCTGTTATAAAAACAGCTGCACGGAAACTCGGAGTTCTGAACAAGGTGCGGCGCTTTTTCACGCCACAACAACTGTGCCTGCTGTACAAAACACAGGTACGGTCTTGCGTGGAATATTGCTCGTACCTTTGGGATGGCTCCGCTAAGTACCTACTTGAGGCCTTGGACCGGTTGCAGCGACGTGCCGTACGCATTATTGGCGACGTAAAGGTCACAAACACCCTTGAACCTTTACAATTGCGTCGTGAGATAGCAGCACTGAGCGCTTTCTATCGACTGTATCACGGCGAGTGCTCTGAGGAATTATTCTCTCTAATTCCTGCTTCCCCCTTCCTTCTTAAGTCCACGCGAGCTGGTTCTCGATGTCACCGCCTAACTGTGACATCAATTCCATCGCGAACAAAGAAATTTGGCAACTCCTTTCTTTGTCGCACTTCCAAAAAATGGAATTCCTTACCAGCTCACGTATTCCCCTCCTCTTACAACCTGGGTTCCTTCAAACGAGGCGTGAAGAGGCATCTTGCGGGCCGGCAAGGCGAAGGCGGCTAGTGCAGAACGTTTTTCCCGTGTGTACTGGCCGTCGTCGCATTTGGACTCTACTACCACTTACCATCAGGTGGAGTAGAGTCATTTGCCCTCCCGGCGATATAAAAAAAAAAAAATAAACGCATCAAAATGGAGTGTCACCGCAAGAAAATTTTTGATATTTCACAAGTGAGATACGGATTGAGTTCTTAACAATTTACAAGTTCAAGTTCCGTTCCTAACTTTTAATACGATTGTGTATCCATTGCCTTTGTTCAGTACAATGCTAACATTTTATATACTTTTCAGCTAATCGTTAAGCCCGAGGATACAATAGCCGGAAGCAACTAAGCTACCTTTGACATCGACTGTATTTAGGACGATACAAAAGTAAGTGAATGTCTTGAGAAGGTTTGTAACTTATTCCAACACAATGCTCCAATGGGTTGGTGAATGCACTGTGGCAGGTTTCCTCACGATGTTTTCCTTCACCACTAACCACGAGGCTAATTATAAACACAAGATAAGCCAAGATGCGCTTAATATATATTTAGAACAATAATCTTTTTTTATAGTATAGGACGAGAATATGGGTCATCTGATGGTAAGTGGTCACCAATACATATATGCATTGTAAGAATTGTTAACCATCGCTTACATCGCCAATATGCCACCAACGTTGGGAACTAAGATGTCATGTCCCTTGTGCCAATAATTACACTGGCTCACTCACCCATCAAACCGGAACACAACAATACCAAGTACTGCTATTTTGCGGTAGACTATGTGATGAGTGGGTGGTACCTACCCAGACGAGCTTGCACAAAGCCCTACCACCAGTAAATCTGAAGAGTTATTGAATTATATAAAGTAATAGTAAAATCTGGCGGACGTTGTTCTGCCTATACATACACCAATTGTCATGGCAATCGTTTGAACGGTTATAGAAGTTGATAAGCTGTCATCTAGCGGTTCCAAAAATCGATAGAAATGACAAAATATATATTATATTATGCTAACTTTATGACGATCGGTGAAATGGCGACGAAACTATTCTCAAGCAGATACACCAACATTTTTATATATAAAATAAAATGCATTTCGATTCAAGAACCTACAGCTTCAAAAGGACGAGTCCAACGAGTTAAAGTCGCTACATTTAAAATTCAAGTGAGCACGTGGTTGCATTCAAGCGATCGTGTATTCATTGTTCACTTTTATATATGTATATACACAATGAAATTGCAACAGTCGTGCCTATTCCAGTGAAAATATTAATCGTGGAAAATTTGTCATAATAATGTATACCCGTGCACAATCGAATACAATTGTGCTGCCTGACTTGGCACGTGAATTTTAAACGAAGGTTATGTGTTGAACTCGACAAACAATACTAAGTTTTCATTAGTTATTTATTTAAAATAGATAAATAATTTCTTGTATTCTTTTAAAAAATATATGTAAAATTTATTTTATTTTAATTATGATAACAAAAGTCTTGTTGAATAAAAAATATTTTGATCATTGTCAGTATTTTTTTTCTTTAATTATTTTTGCTTAAATTTGTTTTTTTAATTGATTTATATACATTCTTAGTAGCCTCATTAGTTATAATTTTAGTAATATATTGGGAATTAATTGGTTTTTGTTCAATTTAAATGTTATAGTTATTTATTTATGACAACTGTATGACTGCTTTATTAATAGACAATAAACAATGATGTTAGGAAAATATCAAATGATAAAAGATTATTCTTAACAAAATGCACTAATGTATTATATGAATTACGAACAAAATATACTAATGTATTATATGATATACGCAATATTTAACAATATCAGACAAGACTGAGTTTTCAAATGGACCAAGTATCAATCTAAGGACGACCCTGTAAGCGTACATATAAGGTTTAAAATTAATTAATTAAGTTAAAATTGTTACACATATATTTACATAGGATAATTTTATCACAAAAAACGCTTATGAAGCAATCAAATATAAAATAGTTAATATTTATTGGTATAAATATATGACGAATAAAGCTTGTTGTGTTGTGAACAGCTCTCGACGCTGCAATAGGCTGCATAAATAAGGATGCGGAAATTTTGTGAATTGAACGGAATCGAAATGTGTCCGATGTGTCGATATCTCAGTGCTGTCAGATGCAAAGATTTCGTTTTTAAATTCAAATTTGCTGCCGTGCCCTCTTGTTATCTTGTTTAATAGGCTTGTGAATTAGTAGCTTAAAGTTTCATTTCTCTAAAATAACATTTAGTTTTATTTATGCAGGTGCTATGATCTTATTAGGATAAGATCTAATTATGATGATCGTGATCGTGGGTTCAAGCCCGGGCAAGCACCACTGAATTTTCATGTGCTTAATTTATATTTATAATTCATCTCGTGCTTGATGGTGAAGGAATACATCGTGAGGAAACTTGTATGTGTCTAATTTCATTGAAATTATGCTACATGTGTATTCTACCAACCTGCATTGGAGCAGCGTGGTGGAATAAGCTCCAAACCTTCTCCTCAAAAGGGAAAAAAGGGAAAAAGAGGCCTTAGCCCAGCAGTGGAACATTACCAGGCTGTTACTGTTCTGTTACTGTATAATTAAAACGTCTGCGTATTAAAAAGAATAAAAATATTAAACAAAATATTCTGAAAGTAAGCAGTAATAAAAATTAAGTTTTTTTTTTAAACTTGCATAAGTTGAAAAATATTTTTAGTGCATATTGTAAAACCTGCAAGCCCTCGGCAGTTCAGCGACGTGTTCCAGATTCGATTTAGATCGTGTAATGTAAAAAACTGTAAGCATTTTTACGAGGTACGAGTAGGTACACTCAATTTAATATTTTTCAACAAGCCGTTACTGTTAATGATCATTTGTATAATTTAAAATAAATTTAGGAGTATTGTCTTCCTAAGACAATCAAGTAAGTTCAGCTGACAGTGTTAGAGTATAGAAATAGTTGCCATAAGAACGTTTGTGAACGCTTTCTAGATTTGATGACGAGTGTTTCGTAATGTCGGTTCCCGATTATGATAGTATATTATTGGAAGGGGCGATTGATTTAGTTATTATAAATCATTTTGTAAAATTGTCCCAATTGTATAAATAGAAACATTAAAATGATTTTTTATTTTTTTATAGAATAGGAAGGTGGACGAGCATATGGGCCACCTGATGGTAAGTGGTCACCAAACGCCCTTAGACATTGGCATTGTAAGAAATGTCAACCATCGCTTATAACCAATGCGCCACCAACTTTGGGAACTAAGATTTTATGTCCCTTGTGCCTGTAATTACACTGGCTCACTCACCCTTCAAACCGGAACACAACAATATCAAGTATTGCTGTTTGGCGGTGGAATATCTGATGAGTGGGTGGTACCTACCCAGACGAGCTTGCACAAAGCCCTACCACCAGTAGCCAAATACCAAGATATAATACCGCTAATAACTATTATGAACACTTGTTTCTGTAGATAAGACTTAAATCAAAACAACAGTTTGCCACCAATAGAATTACGAGAACTTGCTTAATTAATTCAAATGGCTTATATTGTCAAAAACTTCATTGGAGTTTGTACACATTGCATCAGCCACTACTCGTTTATCAATCTATTCAGTTAATTCAGAAAAACGGACTGCAGTTTTATTGCTATCGATCTCGATTTAACAAAACCATGTTGGTGACAAGATATTTGTTGCTTTAAATCCTAAGGTCATATCACAAATCATTTCAAAAACTGGATCTAATATTATTTGTCCAATAACATGTAATCAGAAACCAGATAGCAATTTTTGTAATTGGATAAATCAAGGTGTACTCCATTATTAAAAAAAACAATATTTTATTTTCAATCGGGTTTTTTATACCAAATATTACTTATTTTACCGCTGGTACGACCTACTGTGGACCAAGCTGTCCAATTATAACCAATTTATAAATTTTTGATACACCATACAGCCAAAGTGTATTGCTGTGTCGTAAGGCACTTGAAATATGTTTATACATATCATTACATATACAAACCTCGCACTCAAATTCAACTTCAACGCCGAAAGAAGTTTCAGTATTTATTTTTCACTTAAAAACTAGGCAAATTGGAAAATGGAAATCGATGGAAGTGTTCACTACTGTGCATATAGATTATACAGTCGTCAATGCGTCACCAACCTTGGGAACTAAGATGTTATGTCCCTTGTACCTGTAGTTACACTGGCTCACTCACTCTTTAAGCCGGAACACAACAATAAAGCTTCGCTGTGCAGCGGTACAATATGTGATGAGGGTGTGGTTAAAAAAAAACGGCCTTGCACACAGTTCTACCACCAAGTCAGTACAACAACATAAGTATGACAAAGCTCACTTGATTCATCCAATGTATTTTGATTCCATCGTAAAACCTCTATGTTATTTCATAGGTTGTAAATTTTAGACATAATACGCAATAAAGATGAACATTCTTTATTCGAAAATTCATAACCATATTGTATTTGTAAGATGTCATAAATGTAGCATGTTTGTCGTCTAAATCTTTCACCATCAAATCTTACAATGTTCCATAAAAATGGCTTTTACTTTTTAAAGATAAACTACAATGTTAATAATAAACCTTACAATTTTTAATAATTAATAATATGAATACTATTGATTTTTATCAATAACAACAAAAATAAAAATATAAAGTCTTTCAATGAGCTACTGTGTCAGGACTCTCTTGAGAAGGTTTGAAGCGTTTTTACCGAGTGGCTTCGATGCGCGTTAGTGGATACATGTGACAGAATATTCTACTACAGATGCAGGTTCACCGAGATGTATGATAACGCAAATTAATCACATGTACATTTGACATTGTGATTATATTATAGTAACCGTAAAATTGTAAGGAATGCTAGCATATAGATTACTGGTGGTAGGGCTTTATGCAAGCTCGTCTGGGTAGGTGACTCCCACTCATCAGATATTCTAACGCAAAACAGCAGCACTTGGTATTGTTGTGTTCCGGGTTCAAGGGTGATTGAGTTAGTGTAATTACAGACACAAGGGACTTAACATCTCAGTTGACGCATTGGCGATGTAAGGGATTGTTAACATTTCTTAAAATGCCAATGTTTACGACCAGGTAGCCCATATGCTCGTCCGCCTCCTTATTATATAAAAACAAGACGTACGTAAGACATTGCCGAATTGTGAACGGATCATTCAACGTAAAAAAAAACAATAGTTCATAATCAGTTCGGATCGTGTTATTTTAACAATTAAACTGTTATAAGTCAATAAAACAATATACAGTTTTTATAATTTTTCAACAGAAAAAGCAGATGTAATATAAACGAACGGGTCTTACAATTATCCGTTAACACATACAGACAGGACAACGCCTGTCGAGTTTTGATAATAAAATATAAATGGAATAAGTTTGAACAATATAAGCCATTACGAGAAGAAAATATTTCAAAGCGAAGAAACAGAGGTCGAATAAAAAGTTAATTCTTCAAGGAAACGGCATAACTCCGAGCGGTAAGTTTCGTTATTTATGATGAGCCACGGAAATCGTAAACCACGCCGAAATATGCCAGGATAGTACTCGGTTCTAGCTTAACTGGATAGAGCACAGCATTCTGTAAAAGTAACTAGAATTAAATTAAAATACATAACCCCGACACATAACCCTGTAAAACAAACACAAGTGTCGTCGCGTCGGGGGACCGGAATTCCAAATCAATCGGACCTGTAAATATTGGTAAGAATCTTTTCATTTAGGAAATTAAATAATGATGGTACCACCTATGAACAGATCTTTTAAATTTATAAACGGGACAAAAAAAACCGCATCGAAAGCGGTCCATTCATTTGGAGGCTACGATGCCATAGTCAGACACACTTTAAACTTATAACATCCTCTTTTTACGTCGGGATATCTGGAATACTTATATTAAAAGGATAAAGTGGCTTTATATATATATATACATATAATTGATATAAAACTTACATTTTTAGATAGCTTACTATTTATAGATGAGTAAGATATAGGAAAATTTGTCATAATAATGTATACCCGTGCACAATCGAATACAATTGTGCTGCCTGACTTGGCACGTGAATTTTAAACGAAGGTTATGTGTTGAACTCGACAAACAATACTAAGTTTTCATTAGTTATTTATTTAAAATAGATAAATAATTTCTTGTATTCTTTTAAAAAATATATGTAAAATTTATTTTATTTTAATTATGATAACAAAAGTCTTGTTGAATAAAAAATATTTTGATCATTGTCAGTATTTTTTTTCTTTAATTATTTTTGCTTAAATTTGTTTTTTTAATTGATTTATATACATTCTTAGTAGCCTCATTAGTTATAATTTTAGTAATATATTGGGAATTAATTGGTTTTTGTTCAATTTAAATGTTATAGTTATTTATTTATGACAACTGTATGACTGCTTTATTAATAGACAATAAACAATGATGTTAGGAAAATATCAAATGATAAAAGATTATTCTTAACAAAATGCACTAATGTATTATATGAATTACGAACAAAATATACTAATGTATTATATGATATACGCAATATTTAACAATATCAGACAAGACTGAGTTTTCAAATGGACCAAGTATCAATCTAAGGACGACCCTGTAAGCGTACATATAAGGTTTAAAATTAATTAATTAAGTTAAAATTGTTACACATATATTTACATAGGATAATTTTATCACAAAAAACGCTTATGAAGCAATCAAATATAAAATAGTTAATATTTATTGGTATAAATATATGACGAATAAAGCTTGTTGTGTTGTGAACATCTCTCGACGCTGCAATAGGCTGCATAAATAAGGATGCGGAAATTTTGTGAATTGAACGGAATCGAAATGTGTCCGATGTGTCGATATCTCAGTGCTGTCAGATGCAAAGATTTCGTTTTTAAATTCAAATTTGCTGCCGTGCCCTCTTGTTATCTTGTTTAATAGGCTTGTGAATTAGTAGCTTAAAGTTTCATTTCTCTAAAATAACATTTAGTTTTATTTATGCAGGTGCTATGATCTTATTAGGATAAGATCTAATTATGATGATCGTGATCGTGGGTTCAAGCCCGGGCAAGCACCACTGAATTTTCATGTGCTTAATTTATATTTATAATTCATCTCGTGCTTGATGGTGAAGGAATACATCGTGAGGAAACTTGTATGTGTCTAATTTCATTGAAATTATGCTACATGTGTATTCTACCAACCTGCATTGGAGCAGCGTGGTGGAATAAGCTCCAAACCTTCTCCTCAAAAGGGAAAAAAGGGAAAAAGAGGCCTTAGCCCAGCAGTGGAACATTACCAGGCTGTTACTGTTCTGTTACTGTATAATTAAAACGTCTGCGTATTAAAAAGAATAAAAATATTAAACAAAATATTCTGAAAGTAAGCAGTAATAAAAATTAAGTTTTTTTTTTAAACTTGCATAAGTTGAAAAATATTTTTAGTGCATATTGTAAAACCTGCAAGCCCTCGGCAGTTCAGCGACGTGTTCCAGATTCGATTTAGATCGTGTAATGTAAAAAACTGTAAGCATTTTTACGAGGTACGAGTAGGTACACTCAATTTAATATTTTTCAACAAGCCGTTACTGTTAATGATCATTTGTATAATTTAAAATAAATTTAGGAGTATTGTCTTCCTAAGACAATCAAGTAAGTTCAGCTGACAGTGTTAGAGTATAGAAATAGTTGCCATAAGAACGTTTGTGAACGCTTTCTAGATTTGATGACGAGTGTTTCGTAATGTCGGTTCCCGATTATGATAGTATATTATTGGAAGGGGCGATTGATTTAGTTATTATAAATCATTTTGTAAAATTGTCCCAATTGTATAAATAGAAACATTAAAATGATTTTTTATTTTTTTATAGAATAGGAAGGTGGACGAGCATATGGGCCACCTGATGGTAAGTGGTCACCAAACGCCCTTAGACATTGGCATTGTAAGAAATGTCAACCATCGCTTATAACCAATGCGCCACCAACTTTGGGAACTAAGATTTTATGTCCCTTGTGCCTGTAATTACACTGGCTCACTCACCCTTCAAACCGGAACACAACAATATCAAGTATTGCTGTTTGGCGGTGGAATATCTGATGAGTGGGTGGTACCTACCCAGACGAGCTTGCACAAAGCCCTACCACCAGTAGCCAAATACCAAGATATAATACCGCTAATAACTATTATGAACACTTGTTTCTGTAGATAAGACTTAAATCAAAACAACAGTTTGCCACCAATAGAATTACGAGAACTTGCTTAATTAATTCAAATGGCTTATATTGTCAAAAACTTCATTGGAGTTTGTACACATTGCATCAGCCACTACTCGTTTATCAATCTATTCAGTTAATTCAGAAAAACGGACTGCAGTTTTATTGCTATCGATCTCGATTTAACAAAACCATGTTGGTGACAAGATATTTGTTGCTTTAAATCCTAAGGTCATATCACAAATCATTTCAAAAACTGGATCTAATATTATTTGTCCAATAACATGTAATCAGAAACCAGATAGCAATTTTTGTAATTGGATAAATCAAGGTGTACTCCATTATTAAAAAAAACAATATTTTATTTTCAATCGGGTTTTTTATACCAAATATTACTTATTTTACCGCTGGTACGACCTACTGTGGACCAAGCTGTCCAATTATAACCAATTTATAAATTTTTGATACACCATACAGCCAAAGTGTATTGCTGTGTCGTAAGGCACTTGAAATATGTTTATACATATCATTACATATACAAACCTCGCACTCAAATTCAACTTCAACGCCGAAAGAAGTTTCAGTATTTATTTTTCACTTAAAAACTAGGCAAATTGGAAAATGGAAATCGATGGAAGTGTTCACTACTGTGCATATAGATTATACAGTCGTCAATGCGTCACCAACCTTGGGAACTAAGATGTTATGTCCCTTGTACCTGTAGTTACACTGGCTCACTCACTCTTTAAGCCGGAACACAACAATAAAGCTTCGCTGTGCAGCGGTACAATATGTGATGAGGGTGTGGTTAAAAAAAAACGGCCTTGCACACAGTTCTACCACCAAGTCAGTACAACAACATAAGTATGACAAAGCTCACTTGATTCATCCAATGTATTTTGATTCCATCGTAAAACCTCTATGTTATTTCATAGGTTGTAAATTTTAGACATAATACGCAATAAAGATGAACATTCTTTATTCGAAAATTCATAACCATATTGTATTTGTAAGATGTCATAAATGTAGCATGTTTGTCGTCTAAATCTTTCACCATCAAATCTTACAATGTTCCATAAAAATGGCTTTTACTTTTTAAAGATAAACTACAATGTTAATAATAAACCTTACAATTTTTAATAATTAATAATATGAATACTATTGATTTTTATCAATAACAACAAAAATAAAAATATAAAGTCTTTCAATGAGCTACTGTGTCAGGACTCTCTTGAGAAGGTTTGAAGCGTTTTTACCGAGTGGCTTCGATGCGCGTTAGTGGATACATGTGACAGAATATTCTACTACAGATGCAGGTTCACCGAGATGTATGATAACGCAAATTAATCACATGTACATTTGACATTGTGATTATATTATAGTAACCGTAAAATTGTAAGGAATGCTAGCATATAGATTACTGGTGGTAGGGCTTTATGCAAGCTCGTCTGGGTAGGTGACTCCCACTCATCAGATATTCTAACGCAAAACAGCAGCACTTGGTATTGTTGTGTTCCGGGTTCAAGGGTGATTGAGTTAGTGTAATTACAGACACAAGGGACTTAACATCTCAGTTGACGCATTGGCGATGTAAGGGATTGTTAACATTTCTTAAAATGCCAATGTTTACGACCAGGTAGCCCATATGCTCGTCCGCCTCCTTATTATATAAAAACAAGACGTACGTAAGACATTGCCGAATTGTGAACGGATCATTCAACGTAAAAAAAAACAATAGTTCATAATCAGTTCGGATCGTGTTATTTTAACAATTAAACTGTTATAAGTCAATAAAACAATATACAGTTTTTATAATTTTTCAACAGAAAAAGCAGATGTAATATAAACGAACGGGTCTTACAATTATCCGTTAACACATACAGACAGGACAACGCCTGTCGAGTTTTGATAATAAAATATAAATGGAATAAGTTTGAACAATATAAGCCATTACGAGAAGAAAATATTTCAAAGCGAAGAAACAGAGGTCGAATAAAAAGTTAATTCTTCAAGGAAACGGCATAACTCCGAGCGGTAAGTTTCGTTATTTATGATGAGCCACGGAAATCGTAAACCACGCCGAAATATGCCAGGATAGTACTCGGTTCTAGCTTAACTGGATAGAGCACAGCATTCTGTAAAAGTAACTAGAATTAAATTAAAATACATAACCCCGACACATAACCCTGTAAAACAAACACAAGTGTCGTCGCGTCGGGGGACCGGAATTCCAAATCAATCGGACCTGTAAATATTGGTAAGAATCTTTTCATTTAGGAAATTAAATAATGATGGTACCACCTATGAACAGATCTTTTAAATTTATAAACGGGACAAAAAAAACCGCATCGAAAGCGGTCCATTCATTTGGAGGCTACGATGCCATAGTCAGACACACTTTAAACTTATAACATCCTCTTTTTACGTCGGGATATCTGGAATACTTATATTAAAAGGATAAAGTGGCTTTATATATATATATACATATAATTGATATAAAACTTACATTTTTAGATAGCTTACTATTTATAGATGAGTAAGATATTATGTTGTAATTGTATTTATTTATTTAATATCGAAATACCAACAAAAGTTACAACATCATAACACAATAACTCACAATGTAATTACATCATGCTTATTATTAATTTTGTATCAACTGAGTGACCGAAATATAGTATTAATTACATTTTCTAATCATTAATAAATAACATATCATGATAACAATAAATAAATCCATTATTAGAGAGCAAAAATATCAAGAGAAGTATAAAATTGCAAAATGATGATTAAATGAAATTGTAAATTATTGTTCATAGTACTGATTATAATTTTAATTGAAATTAATTAATGTTAATTTGAACAATATTGAGATATAATTTAAGGAGAAAAAAAATGTAATATACACCAACTGATAATTTTATTATATTAAATTACTCGTATTTTATAAATTTCAAAATAAGTTCATTTAAAAATATAATCTTGACATTTAATTTTATCTTTTAAATTCAAAAGTTTCTGAAATCCTACTTGAATTATGATATGATATACTTGGGGATAAAATCACAAAATGTTTTTTCCATATCACGCAATTGAATTATTTCTTTATATTTCTATTTTCCATGTACAGTTATTTCAATATCCGTCAGTGTTCATATTTTCGGAGAGTTACGAACAGCAACTTCCTGTTGTATGACAGTAACGTTCAGTTCTGACAACTATGATTTGACGTGTCTGATGATTAAACAAAAATAAACTTTACTTTCTAAATTATTGATTTATTCGTACAAAATAAAGGCCTAATATATACAAAAATTAGGAAGACGAGCTTATTTTTTTTAATGATCTCAAAAAATCATATTTAAAATATAAAAAATACTGGCGAAAGAATTTTTACGATATCTGCAAAAATTATTTTTTTTACAATTTTTTAAAGTTACGAGTTCTTAAATTCTTTTCTGGAGCGACCGATCGACGCGTGACGTCACATCGCCCAACGTCGCTCACTCGCCCATACAATTTCACCAGTATTTTCGCGTTATTCTTGATTTTGTATATAATTCGGTTAATATAATAATATATATATACAGTACCATAGCATACTAATTTAACAAATAGAACTCCGGAAAAATTCTTTTTCTATGTATATTATCAACAAAAACAAGTAGATATTTTTGTGATGAGCATTTTAATATGAATAACTTAGTAGTGAAATTTGTCGTATTTATAAGTTTTTAGTTTGAGGATTAAATATTTAATTTTTACAGTGTAGTTATAGGTATTCGTTTAATATAAACATAGTTCAGAATGTTTGTAATAAGAGCCTTGATACGTTGAATACCGATAGTGTTGCCATAAGAGTTTGTACCGATGAAAAATGCATTTCAATGTTATTCTTAGGTTTATTGTCAATCTCGAAGATGATTTGTGTACAACGCCGTTGTGCCGGTAATGATATAAGTTGAAAAAATCATTAATGACTGTGACCCATTGAAATTGATATTTATCAAATAATGTTTCTTTGAAAGTCAAATACGTAGTTTAATATAGAACATATGATACAAAAGACATTTAAATAGGCTTATAAGGGGACTTTTGAATCGCCATGTTATAGTATATAATTAAACGTAAAGCTGCAACCTACTCTGCTTCTTCTGTATTTTAATGACATATGCAAATTAGCATCATTCAATGTTGGTAGATGACAGCATTGTAGATGCCTTATATACCGCCTGCGCTAATATTTGTCGGGAACACGTCGATGAGTATAAACTTGTATCTGAAATAACAAATTTTTATTAGCCAAAGCTTGAGATTGGGGCCAACCAAACTTGGTACAACCCGATAAGACACAAGTTAGCGCGAGGACTTCTAAAATGACACCTTTTGACCGCGATGACTTCTAAAATGACCCTTCATTTTGAAAATACCGCCTCGGTACCAAATCCAGCATCTGGACGTTAGGTTCAGCGGTCTATTGGAAGGTGAAGCCAAATTAGTCTAAAAGCTTTGTGTACTCAACAAGGTAAGTCAGTACTTCACGTTACTCCTTGCCTAAAATTCTACAAGGCGAAAACTCAGCCCCACATGGAGTACTGCTCTCATCTCTGGGCGGTAGAGATGATGTCACTCTGCATTTTCTATCGCATCTTTCACAGAGAATTCTCTGAGGAACTGTTTAGATTAATCCCATGCGCTGAATTTCACCACCGGACATCGCGTCTATATTCTAAATTCCATCCATACCATTTCGATGCCTGGAAATCCACTACTACAGCGCTATTTTTAAAGCATTTCCTGCCATTTCTGGTCTATCGGTACGACTCTTACACATCTATACTAAATATTATTTGATGACAGAATAACTGATATTCACAGATGTAAGGGCTATATGTTGGCCTTTTAAGTGGTACCACCTACTAACCAGTTGTTCTATCCAAGCAATAAATGCAGGCTAAAGCTAAGTTCCGGCCTTAAATGTACCATCGTTTGCTTAACTCCCCCTTCAGCAGTAGAGCACTTGCTACGGTGCTTATTTCCGAACCGGTGGTAGATTTATAACAATCAATAAGTAAGTGTAACGCTTCTATATTGAATAAAGATTTTTGATGTTGACTTTGACTACTTGGAATATCAAAAACTTTAACTATTGGACATGTTCGACTAGACTAAAAGCATTACAAAAAATGATACGAAGCCAAATGAAATCGTTAGTATTTTGATGCCAGTCAGAATTGTTACGCCGAAACATTCGGACAAACGAACTATCGTTCTTGGACATACGCCCACAGTTTTTGCAGCCTTTTGCTCTAAAACTTAAAATGTGTGACGTGCGTTTATGCTGCCTGTGCCAAAATTTAAAAACGCGTAGATGATAATAAAAATTATTTAAAAGTAAATTGCATTTTCGTTCGACATATTGATAAAATTAATACAGGTTCGTGATGTGTTTAAAAATTCCTTTGGTCACGATTCGACAATTTTTAACAGGCAATGATGGAATTTTAAACTGTGAACGTTTTATTATTTTTTTAAAACGATGTTTTTATTTTTAACGTTTCAGAACGAGTATGTTTTTTATTTATTTTGTGGTTATAAAAGTCCATCCGAGATGGATCAGTGGACAGAACATGTGATGACACAAAATAGGTTTAAATTAGTAAAAAAGCTGATCAATAAGAACGGTTGCAACAAAATGCGCTCGTTCAGTGCCGCTGGACAGAATTTGTCCAGCGAATGGGATGTAAGGGAGCACAACTGTATCTAGCTGTTCCCTCGCCTGCTCGTGGTGCATCCTGCCGATTAACAAACGAGACTCTGGCGACCGACTAATGGCGGTATAACCATTCCATTAAGGCGTAGCTAAATACTGCAGACCGGTGATGGGCAACAGCGTCATCTGTACGACGAGCTACGCTCTGCGATCACCAACCCGCCTGCCCAGCGTGGTGATTTCGTGCAAAATCTTTTACGTAACGGCCTAATACGCAACGGCCCCTAGTTCCCGTCTCGTCTCGCGCGTAGACTTGACTAGTTTCAGCCTCCGGAACAGGCCAGATTTCGAAGAGGGTACGGAACCATAGACCACATTTACACAGTGCGGCAGATTATAAAGAAGACCGAAGAGTATAATCAGCCCCTGTGCTTAGCATTTGTGGACTATGAGAAGGCGTTTGACTCTTTTGAGACCTGGTCTGTTCTGGAGTCCTTACAACAGTGCCAAATCGATTGGCGATACATCCAAGTACTGAAAGGACTGCATGACGCTGCTGTTATGACCGTCAAAGTACAGAACCAATAACTATTAACGGAGTTCCTCTCGAAGTTGTTCTGGAGTATTTGGGAAAACTTTGCGGTTGGGTCGAAACAACTTTGAGAGGAAGGCACGAAGAAGAGTACAGCTGGGCTGGGCAGCGTATAGAAAACTCGGTCAAGTCTTTTCGTCACGGATACCGCAATGCTTGATGACAAAAGTCTTCAACGAGTGCGTCTTACCGGTTATGACCTACGAAGCCGAGACGTGGACACTGACAGTGCGTTTGGTTCACCATTTTAAGGTCACTCAGTGAGCTATGGAGAAGCTATGCTCGGAGTTTCTCAGAAGGATCGAATCCCAAATGTGGTGATCTGACAGAGAACCAAGGTTATCTACATAGCCCAAAGGATTAGTAAGCTGAAGTGGCAGTAGGCTTGACACATATGTTGCAGAACCGACAACCGTTGGAGTAGACGTGTTCTGGAGTGGAGACCACGCCTTGGCAAACGTAGCGTAGGACGCCCTCCAGCTAGGTGGAGTGGCGATATACGCAAGGTAGCTGGCAGCGGTTGGAGATTTCCAGCTGAAAATCGAGCTAAGTGGCGTACCATTGGAGAGACTTATGTCCAGCAGTGGACGCGAAGAGGGTGATGATGATGATGGACAGAATTTATAATTAAAGAAAACCAATAAATTGATATGGAGTAAAAAATAAAATAAACGCCATCTGGCGGTGAGATAGAACAAAGTAGACAGAACAAAAATCTCTGTTAGATATATACAAACATTTACTTTTAGTAACCACTTGCCATCACGTGGCCCTTTTGCCAGTCTGCCTACCTATTTAGAATTATAAAAAAACCATGATTTACATGTACGACGATGGCAATCGATCAAAAGTTGTTGAAGTCAATTAATCTCATACAAAGATTGGTAACATTCATTTTTATATACAACTTTTTTAAAAATACGTATAATAAAAATACAATTTACAAAAAAACAATTTGGAAGTGTGTTTTTATCAAGAAAAATTTATATTTTCATAATAATAACACTAGTATAAATTGATAGTTAATAAAACAATTAATTATGGTTTTTTATCAACAAAAAGTGCACTTGAAGAAGAATAATCAAGGCTTAATCGCGACATTAAAAGAACCCAAAGTACCAATTTGTTGAAACAGAGTTTTGGACGCATTTGGCAACTTACAGTATGACGTTCGCAGAGTTATAAATTGTTGCTTTTAGCCGAATTAAATCCAGAACGCTTTCAGTGATGAGCGAGATACACTCAATATAAATGTATGCGTTAGAATGGGATGGATATACTATTCGTGTTGCGGTTATAAATCTTATAGAGGGCGCCTAAAATGGGTTGTTTATTGTAGGCAGTTTGGAATGATGTCTTTTAATAACGCGTTGCTAGTAATAAAAGACCTCTGTTCTTTATAGCATTGCAAAGAAAATGTGTAGGTGTCGTGTATAAATATGTGACAATAAGAATCATTTTTGCTTGAAATCGTCACAGTAATGGCGTCGTTGTAGTTTAAGTGTTTTAATATTGAGAGATGTATGTTCGTATAATGCGATATACATTCTTTTGGCGGAAAACAATGCAAGTGTATACTTGAATATATTTTTAAGGCTTGATTTTTTTGTTATTATGCCAATTCGGCTTTAATAATATTTATTCGCTTGTGAATACGTTTATAATTCTCATAAATACAGATAATTTTGACTATAGCCTCTCTATAGTAACAATTAGTGGGAAACCCCGTCGCGGGGAAACTGGTGAATAGGACACAAATGGCGACTATCAAGGAGATTCTGAACTGTAACGGGTGGATATGGTGATTCATAACTGGTGCTAGAGCTTTGTGCAAGCTCGTCAGGGCAGGTACAACCCACTCATCAGATATTCTACCACAAAACAGCAGTACTTGTATAGGTGTGTTCCGGTTTGAACGGTGAGTGAGCCAGTGTAATTACAGGCACAAGGGACATAACATCTTTGTTCCCAAGGTTGGTGGCGCATTGGTGACGTAAGCGATGGTTAACATTTCTTACAATGCCAATGTCTAGTTGCGTTGGTGAACACTTACCAGCAGGTGGCCATATGCGCGTCCGTCTTCCTATTCTATAAAAAATAATAATTATAGATATGGACCCATCATGGACAGGCTGGCCGAACACCATCTAGACCAGCCTAGAAAACCAATTCACACTAACATCAATTAACAGGAAGACAATTGACACGAAAGAAGATGTAGGCGAAATAATAATAATATAAAAAAAAGAATTGTATTCCATAAATTTTGATTATGACGCTAATCTGATAATCAGTAAAATATTCCACTCGATTTCAATCGATTTCTTAATCATTTTGCTATGACAATATAATATGTAGAAAAATTTGATGATTAATATATCCTTACTTACTACAGTACTAGTCCACGTAACTACTTCTATCCGCTTTAATTCTATCCCAAAATTTTCGATTTCAACCTCACCGACATTCCAAAGGCATCTCATGCTATGAACACTATAGGTTATTTTAAGTGTCGACCGATAGCGTCATCTCAATTCAAAGTCAAATTTATTTAATTGTTACTCCTCATGCCATTAGAATCGTTACGTGATTATCAGTACATGTATACGACCTTCTTTGATCAGTGTCCACGTGCTGTTTATACGAAAAGAAAAGCAGCGCATTCAATTGTACTTAAATTCAAGTTCTCGTATATTTTTAACGATGTCAGGCAATATTCAAATATGAAATGATTCTTAATAGAATCCACAGTATGTTGCGATTCGAAATTCCTGTATAATATACTGGAATCGAGTATATGGAATTTCTTTTGAAATCTCGGCATTTCATAATTCAATGCTCACATCTGAGGCTTGGATATGGATATTTTTAATGGAATTTTGGTAATATTGTGAGGCGTTCTGATTGAATTGTCATATATATAACGCAATATCAACATTAGACATGGGTTTCGACACTTTCAATTGACTTTACGGTGTGAGCATTACCATGGGACCCGGGTACCTTTCTGAAGGTTTCCACTGGAAGAAAAAAAAGGTTGTGTCATTTTCTGTACATGACAATGTATGCAAAATTTCATAATGATAGGTTGAGAAGTTAGGTCGACAAATCATAACAAATTAACAAACTCACTCACATCTATAATATAAATTAAGATTACAATATAAGTAACAATCGAGATTACCAAAAAATATTAATTCACTATACCCGTCACTATTCAAAAGTGATTTTAAGAGCCTACTTAAATAAAATATATTTTAATTTTGTTTGTGAACACATTTGTGTTCACATTACCCACATACCCAATTCAGTTTTACATGCGGGATTAGAACCAGAAATCCTATTAACAGTCTTATGAGTACCACGAGTCCCATCCACGGAGATATGTGGCTGTATTATCCCATTACAATATTATTATGTAAATAAAAGTATGTTATATGGATAACAGTTAAAGTTTTATCAACTTTTGTGAAGTTTTTGCGCGTGTTACAATGGATTTGTCTAACATTGATGGATATTTTGTATCAGGGATGGAATATAACTTTTACATACTTATTTTATGATAAGCAAAAAATCTCTACACTGTGTAAGAACTTTCTTTCGTGTATTTTATATTATCTGCGTTTGTTTGATAAAATATTATTATTAGAATTAGAAAAGGAAGGCGGGTTAGCAAATGGGTCATTTAATAGAAATTGATCACTACTGCCTATAAACATGGGTGATTTAAGAAATATTAAACACAACTTATCACCATTACGCCACCATCATTGGGAAATGAGATGTTATGTCAATTTTTTTTTTATAAAATAGGAAGGCGGACGAGCATATGGGCCACCTGATGGTAAGCGGTCACCAACGCCCTTAGACATTGGCATTGTAAGAAATGTCAACCATCGCTTACATAGCCAATGCGCCACCAACCTTGGGATCTAAGATGTTGTGTCACTTGTGCCTGTAATTACACTGGCTCACTAACCCTTTAAACCGGAACACAACAATATCAAGCACTGCTGTTTTGCGGTAGAATATCTGATGAGTGGGTGGTACCTACCCAGACGAGCTTGCACAAAGCCCTACCACCAGTGACACAATTGTGCCTGCAGTTACACCGGCTCACTTACCCTTCAACACAGCATTGGTGTTTGGAAGTAGAAAATCTGTTGGGGGGGTAGTATCTATCCAGACGAGCTTGCACAAGGCCCTACCACGACGTAAAAATAATATATTTGCGTAGTCAAAATCTATTAAAAAAGTGATGTATTTGTAAAAGTAACAGCCCGGTGATGTCCCTCTGCTGGACTAAGGCCTCCTCTCCATTTTGAGGAGAAGGTTTGGAGCTTATTCCACCACGCTACTCCAATACGGGTTTGTATAATACACATGTGGCAGAATTTCAATGACATTAGACACTGCAGGTTTCTTCACGATGTTTTTCTTTACCGTTAAGAACGAGATGAATTATAAACACATTAACCTTCTCCTCAAAAAGGGAGAGGAGGCCTTAGCCCAGCAGTGGGACATTTACAGGCTGTTACTGTGCTGTTACTGTAAGCACATGAATATTCAGTCGTGCTTGGGTTTAAACCCACGATCATCGGTTAAGATTTACGAGTTCTAACCACTAGGCCATCTCGGCTTGTGTATTGTTGTATTGTTAGGACCCTACGTTGTATTTATAATAAAATGTGAGAAATTAGCAATTGAAACGACTAGACATTAAAATATATATGTTAATATATGGATAATATATATTTGATATCTTTAAATTCTCAATGCGTACTACACAAGCTTCATATTAAAGTTCAAATTGTTACTTTATGAATACGTAATATAATTTTTATGTAGGTGACTTTATGCGGACGCCGTATTGAATTGAACGATACCTTATTTGTCAAATTTGTCGTTATGGAGGAACAAATGAATTTATATAGCCTGATGAAATAATCAACCTCATTTTACTATATTAAAAGTATACTAATGAATGTGGAAATAAAAATAAAGACTTTATATTGAGATTAATGAGACGATACAAAGGGCACATACTGAACGCACTTAAGCATCATCACCAGCCGAAAGACGTCCACTGCTGGACAAAGGCCTCCCCCAAGGATTTCCACGTTGGCCGATCTTGCGCTGCCCGCATCCAACGGCTTCCCGCGACTCGTTCTAAGTCGTCGGTCCACCTTGTAGGGGGCCTGCCCACGCTGCGTCTTCCGGTTCGTGGTCGCCACTCGAGAACCTTTCTGCCCCAGCGGCCGTCGGTTCTGCGAGCAATGTGCCCCGCCCACTGCCACTTCAATTTAGCAATTCTTCGGGCTATGTCGGTATACTTAAGTATACTTAAGCATACGAATATATATTTCCTAACATGCTTATAATACTTACACAAAGCCTAAGCTATTTATATTCAGCTCTAGTAAATCATCGACTGCTCTCAAATACTGGCCAGACGGTCATTAAAATCGAATAAGTTTTTATTCAGACGACTCGCAAACTTTAATAGAAATATTTGCTATAAATTTTTATCAAGGTATTGAAGGTATAATTGAATACCGTAGTCATTTGATTTTGCCAATTAAATAATAAAATATATCAATAAAAAAGGCCTATAGATCAAAACGTCGTTATTCTTTTAATTTCATTATTAATCATTAACTTTTAACATTTTAACAAATGAAATTAATGTGCTTTGGACAAATATAAAGACTGTTTACACTTTCAAATATTTATTTATTGTTTAAAAGGGGGGGCATTGAATTAAATGTTGACTGCCTCGTTGGTCGAGTGGCTATATAATAAGGCCGCAGGTCCCGAGGTTACAGATTCAAACTTCAGAACGGGCCGTATAAAGTTATGGGGTTTGTCTGTCGTTCTGTATTTGGTAAAAATAACCCCTAACTTGCTCCTCCTCCCTCTCACACGCGGACAAAGCCGTGGTCGAAAACAAGTTAATTCAGATACAATACAAGTTTAACGCGGGTAAAACCGCAGCCCATAATATTATTAAATAAAGAAATAAAGGTTCACACCGAAAGTAAATTTCTGTCGTAAATACAATCGTAATAATGGTTTATGTTACATTTATTTATCGTAACGAAATACAACCTTATGTCGTATGCATTAGGGGAGTTAAGTTGTTGTGATAGGCTAAAATGCGTCAAAGTTTTTTTATTTGTTTCGACATTACTGTAACTTTATTTGTTTGTTTATTTATACAACTTTTAGGTATATACAGTTAAATATAATGTTATATGCCGCTTATTTAGAGGTTTTATATAGTATAATTGCTAATCTTTTATTGCGTAAATCTAGTCAAAGGCACTATTTTTTCAAGAGTTGTGTCTGATCAAAAACATAAGTAGATCCTTCCGAAATCGGTTATCATAAGACTCCAGATTCTGAGGTCTTAGGTTACCCATACTGTTGCCAATAATTGTAGTCAGACTTTTATTTTAATGGACTTTCAATACATCCATCTGTGTTAAGCTTCCGTGCTTCAGCAAATATATTTGTCCTTCACTCTCTCTAGTTATTCTGGATTGCCAAACAATTGGATAATGAAAGCAAGGATATATTGTCAGTTAAGTTATGAATGTGTTTTTTTAGGTAATTAATATTGCTATTTAGGATGTGAGCTCCATTTGTGAGTTAAATTTTGTAACACTTGTAATTAAAAAGACACTTGATTTATATTAATTTATGATTAATTACTCTTTTGTATTTATCAGTGTACTCTGGATATTTTTATAAATAAATAAATCTTGGTGAAATACTTTACACCGTTATTTTACGAAAATTTGACTTATTATAATGTCCACTTAAAACAATTGTACTGACAAGATTATTAGATTATTTTTTTATTTCAAATAATTAACCAATCAACTGACACACGTGTTATTAATTACATACATAAATATAATTATAAATCTTAAAAAACCCACAACGCAACTTATTAAGCGATAAAAGAAAAGAGGTATCTTAATTCAGCGAAATATTTAATAATTTTAAAGATTGTCATTGTTCTTGGCCTTTGATAGGTCATTATAATTATGTAAGTAAATCTAGTTAAAGGGGGTTTGTCCCTAGATTGGTTTTGTGTTTCGGGATCTTAAACGAAGCTTTTTCTTTATTGTTATTGTTGTTTCTATCGTTAATGTTGTCATTGCTATTATGCTTTACTATTATAACATATGCAAAGATATTATTCTAACCTATTGTTGTATACCAATATAAATAAATAATAATAAAAAAATATATAAACAAGTTACCAAAATCGATTAATATTCCACATCTATCGAAGTTTTTTTAACCATATTAAAGTTCACGAGAAATTTTTGAAAAGAAAAATAAAACATTAATATTCGTATGCCGTTATCTGGGTTTAACTTAAAAACGATTTAAAGTTTCTCTGAAAAATTCAAGTGAGTTGGCGTAAATCTTTTAAGCCAGCGAAGTCTGATCACGAATTCGTCGGAGCCTTACAAAGCCGCCAAGTATTTACAGTGTTGGCTACTTTGTGGCCATGTTGCTGAAAGTGCACAATACAACTACATTATATTTATTTGTATAATTCATTGCACGAAATATAGGCTCAACAACAACGACGTGTACAGACATTGGATTAAATAATAATAATATCCTGGGACATTACTCACACACGGCCATCTGATCCCAATAACTACGGAAACCAGACCACTAATATACTACATATACTATATTTCTTTTGTAAATACATACTTATATAGATAATTACACCCAGACTCAGGATAAACATATTCATGGACACAAATGTCTATCCTGGACAGGAATCAAACCCACATTCTCGGTGTGAAAGGCAAGTATCTACAAAACACGTCAACCAGTCCTGCCCTTATTTTTGACTAAATTCTTGAAATATTTGTTTAATAGTTGTTTACAGATTTAAAGACGTTCTTATTGGTGTTTAGGTTTTGTTAGAACATCTTGAAATTTCTCGACAGGAAAATCCAATAACTGTTTTATTGTCCGAATCGGATTGTACTCAGGACCTCGGACCTCCTTATATCGTAGCCACTAGACAAACGTTCTGTTAATTTGAATATTTAAAATAACTTACCAATGTCATTGATTGTAATAAATAAGTCATTACCTGAAATAAAAACAATCATTTATTAAAATTTGAAAATATAATGAATGAATGCTCTATGTAAAACATACTGAGGCGCCTTAAGCACGACTCGTACACCGCTACGACAAACGTCATCACGCTCACTTATGACGTCATGCTCCCTTCTCCCCCACCGCTCTCTACACCCTCGTATGTGCGTGACGTATACTATTAATATACTTCGTTGTTTCTCCATGTGACTCGGTGTTCATATATACCATATATAAATATAATTTATTTATTTATAAAGTCAATGTTTTTTTTGTCTGTATGTACTCTCTATATAATTATTATAACTCAATAAGTAACAACCTATAAACAGCAAAAGTAACAGCCAGTGAATGTCCCACTGCTGGGTTAGGCCCCCTCTCCATTTTTGAGGAGAAGATTTAGAACTTATTCCACCACGCTGCTCCAATGCGGGTTGGTGGAATACACATGTGGCAGAATTTCAGTGAAATTAGACACATGCAGGTTTCCTCACGATGTTATCCTTCACCGTCAAGCATGAGATGAAATGTAATCACAAATGAAGCACATGAAAATTCAGTAGTGCTTGCTGGGTTTGAACTCACGATCATCGGTTAAGATTCACGCATTCTTACCAATGGGCCATCTCGGCTTCTTACACAGCAACAGCTAATAATAGTCCCATAATATATCTTTGTAACCCCCCATAACTGTAACAATGTATACTATTTTATCTTGGTGAGATTTAGTTCTACAAACATTGTATTTTTATTAAACCATCAACTGAACAATGAGTGTTATTGCCACTTCATAAAATTCTTTTAATATCATATATTTTGTAACAGATTGCAATTTTCTAATCAGTAAAGTAACATTCTGTTATTGTCCCACTGCTGGGCTAAAGTCTCCTCTTTTGAGAAGAAATATGTGACAGTTTTTCATCAGATACAAGTTGATGTTTTCTTTCACCCCTAAGATGTTATGATTAAGATGTTATGATGTTGATTAAGTTAACTGCATGAATATTTATTAGTGTCTAGATTTGAACCCGCTATCTACGGTTAATATTCACGGCATTAACCTTAATACATTCGATAACTTCTATTTTATTTCTTACTTGTCTTGAGGGCAAATCGTTCGATTTAATTTTCAACCACTTTCAAAGATATATTATATTCATATTTACCATTCCCAACTTACGTATCTAAATTATCTATAATTCTATTCATTAATCTGCATTAGAACTGCGTATCAATTAATTAATTAATTAAACTTAATTAAATAAATTAATTAAACTTGCCGAATGGATTTGGAATTAGAGGGGACAAACGAGCAGGAGGCTCACCTAATGGAAAGTGACTATCACCGCCCTATGAATGCCTGCAATACTCGAAGACTTGCAGGTGCGTTGCCGGTCTTTAAGGAATAAGTACGCTCTTTTCTTGAAGGTTTGTATGTCATATCGGTTCAGAAAAGTCACCGGCAATAGCTGGTAGTAAAAGATATTCAACTATCAAATAGTTTTGCACTATATCCCAACATTGAAGCTATTTAGTGATTTAACTAATCCTATAGTAGTTAGGTCACACGTGGGAGCACTACATACAATGCTAGATTGAGTTTCCCTAACTATAACTGACGATGAGTTTAAAACTAATCTAGAATCAGACAGTTCGGAGTGTTTAAATGTTGTCAAATTAAACCTACATTGTTTCACGTTGACCTGTCTAAATGTTTTAAGTGCTACCTAAAAACAAACGAATATTTAGCACTTAAAAAATATGTAAATGGAAATTAGTTTAAAATATATCTTTTATAAATGTTAAACAAAGTATATATGTTTGTTACCACTTCACGAATATGCCGTTTGTAAAAAACAAACGCATTTACGAGTTTCAGCTTAGAGAAAATTCGAAAATACTATTACATTAATTGATGATAATTGAATATTATTAATACTCATGTTTCCAAACTAAATAAAAGCAAAATTGATGAGCAAGTTATTTTTACTAATAATACGTTTTTCAAATAAAAGTAAAATAATAATGAAACCATTAAAAAGATCACATTATATTTGAGAGTACATTTTAAAAATCAATAAAATTGTATGCTAAAATGGAACAATAACCACAGATTCCACGTAAAACATAAAAAGATTTTTCATGAATCTAAGAACGCTAGTATAAAATTAATCAAAATATTATTCTTGGAGAAATAATCACTCTCGAGGCTTAATACTTAGAAAACTGTGGACATGAAAATTTCGCTGATTTACATTTTAAGCAATTATAGATTCAAAGAAATTTATAAGCTTTTGATTAAATTTATTTAAAAAAAATATTTGAAAGAATTAAGGTCTTCCAGACCGATTTCGGCCACGGCGGCCAATCTCAAGAGAGATTAGCCAACTGCGCAGGAGATATTATAGTGCACAAGTGTGTGCGCAAACACAGTTGCACTCTCTATTCCCTAACTCTCATAATCCGATAGGACGGCAATTCGACATGACCGGAAAGAGTTCAGGCGCAGGACCAACGGGCTTACGTGCTTTCCGAGGCACGGGAGTGTACACAATTCCAACTTCTAGACCCCGGGCTGCTGCTGAAAATTTTCTGACAGAAAAACCCAACAACTTTTTATTGGCCCGACCAAGCAATTGAACCCAGAACCTCCGGATCAGACGCCTTATATCTAGCCACTAGACCTACGAGGCAGTCAATTATTGTAAAGAATAAAAAATAATAAAAAATAGATGAATAAAAAAAACTTGAATCTCTCACACATATTATCCCTACAGTTTTATGTGGTTAATTTGTGTGTATATATAATCGCATTCAGTGGTGAAGAATTAAAACAACGATCATCTTTACTGGTGGTAGGGCTTTGTGCAAGCTCGCCTGGGTAGGTACCACCCACTCATCAGATATTCTACCGCAAAACAGCAATACTTGATATTGTTGTGTTCCGGTTTGAAGGGTGAGTGAGCCAGTGTAATTACAGGCACAAGGGACATAAAATCTTAGTTCCCAAGATTGGTGGCGCATTGGCTATGTAAGCAATGGTTGACATTTCTTACAATGTCAATGTCTAAGGGCGTTTGGTGACCACTTACCATGAGGTGGCCCATATGCTCGTCCACCTTCCTATTCTATAAACAAAAATCTATATTGACCCGTGTTGGGGCACGGTAGAAAAGGCTTCAAACCTTTTAATAAAATGAAGAAGACATCTCAGTCCAGTAGTGGGGTTCAAATGTTTTGTTATGAATTAATTACATGTTTATTTATATAGAATTATTTTATAAGCCCAATTGAAAATGTTTTTACGATTCTATTTTCTGACACAAATCTTGTGAACGAAATTAATACAGAGAGACAGATTACGTTACAATATTAAGAAATAATTCATATTTCAAAAATGTTAAAAGTAATTTATATCTATATAAAAGACTAACTGACTGACTGATATATTAACGCACAGCCCAAAAAACTGGAGTCAGCACTATAAAATTGCATACAGGTACCTTTTACGCAGTAGGAAGGAACGTTAGTACTAATGACTAATGACGCAAGCGAAGCGTGTAAAGCGCCTAGTATGAAATTTATTTATTTATTTATTATAATATCAACACCAACAAGAATAACACTAATAAATACAATTGAGTCTTTAAACATAACGTTATATATATCAAGTGTCTTCTAAATAATAGTTGCTGCAAAATATATCAAAATCTCGAGTTAACAAAAATAATAATTTTAAAAATTAAAATATTTATAAAAAAAATAAAAGATATTACCGTAACAGCCTATGAATGTCCCACTGCTGGGCTAAAGGCCTCCTCTCCTCTTTTTGAGCAGAAGGTTTGGAGTGACGGAGAAAGAATACATTTCACTGCCCCTCTCTTTCCCATGGGTGTCGTAAGAGGCGACTAAGGGATATCTGAGCGACCATCTGCTCATCTGGTGGTAGGATGCTAACATCCGCCTGGCTTGTTACCACCGTACGCATGGTGAAAAACTCGTGAAGTGGCTTGCAGCCGCGTTTCGAGGTCAGCCAGCGTACAGCCAGTGCCCGAGCGAGTATTGCTGCGATGGGTGTTGGTCCAGTGGAGACGGCAGTTGAACCAATGCCGGGGGAAACTGTATTGACCTGCCGGACAGGGAGACCCGAAGAAACGGCTGTTCCGCTGGCCGCCCGTGGCATAGTACAGGGGCCCGAGCGTGCCTAACCAGCTCTCGAGGCTGCCCCACCAGGCCACGCATAATCTCGGGGTGGACCGTCGTGCCGGTTGGTGACCGGAAGGTGGGGTCCCGGCGGCCACTTCCGGGGGGGTTCGGGGGCCCTTCCGTCCGGCGGATCAGTATATTTTCCTTTTTGGCAAACATTTGGGAAAACACGCCTCCATACTTTGCCCATCCCTATCGTGGCAATACGTCGCTCGCCTCACGTCTCTTTTCCTAATTTCCAAATGGTAGCGCAAATAAGGAATAACGGTCGTTCAGCGGTGCACACCCCCACCATACCCACGCTGTTTGAGGTCGAGTTCTCTAACATCCGAGGACTCCACGCTAACCTCAACGCTGTCCACCACCATCTCGAGACAGCACGGCCAGCAATGTTGTTTCTCACGGAGACGCAAATACTCCGCCCTGCCGACACCAGCTACCTTAACTATCCCGGCTACATGCTTGAAGAATCTTTTAAAGCGAAAGCCGGAGTATGCTTGTTCGTCAGGGCGGATGTTTGTTGTCACCGATTGCGCTGCTTGGAGGACCCCTCCTTCTCCATGTTGGTGGTACGTGTGGACCTGGTTCGTCAGTCGAGTCGAGTCTACGTGTGCCTCTACAGATCCCACAATGGTGACTTGGAGACGAGCCGATTATTCGACCATCTTAGTCGGGTGGCAGATGCTGCGCAAGAGCAGTTTCCTAACGCGGAATTGGTGTTTTTGGGGGATTTTAATGCTCACCATGAATCATGGTTGAAATCCCTCAAAACTGACCATGCTGGAAGAACTGCTCATGCTTTTGCTCTCACACACGACTTGACCCAACTGGTTGATCAGCCCACCAGGATCCCAGACATTGATGGGCAAGCGCCTTCTCTACTGGATCTTCTGCTGACTTCTCACCCGGTGGAATATCAGGTTGTGGTTCAAGCTCCACTTGGTTCTTCGGATCACGGCCTTATATCTACCAAAGTGCCACAGGCCAAGCTGCCGCCATCAGCGGTATGCAAACGTCGCGTTTGGCACTATAAGTCGGCAGATTGGGACGGTATGCGCGATTACTATGCGTCAGTCCCTTGGAAGGAACGTTGCTTCAGTGGGAATGACCCGACAGCTAGTGCCGCTGCTGTTGCTGATGAGATCATGTTAGGAATGGAATACTACATTCCTAGCTCAGATCTCATCAATAGGGGTACGCGTAACCGTTGGTTCACGCGTGAATGTGCCGACGCTGTATCATCTAAGCAGGCGGCATATCGCGCGTGGATCAACGGCTGCATTAGCGGGGCATCTAACATTGACTCACTGAAAGCAAACTACAATAAAAATTCCAAGTCCTGTAGGAAGGCATACACGAGAGCGGATGCACAGCGCATTGTACAGATTGGTCATGACCTTATTTCGCATCCTAGGGGCTCCCGTAGCTTCTGGCGTCTGACCAAGTCTGTGCAAAACAATTTCTGCCAACCTTCGCTGCCACCGCTCAGAAATCCGGACGGATCGCTAGCTCACAGTCCGCAGGAGAAAGCCGACCTCCTGGCTAAACTCTTTGCCGACAACTCTGTGATCGATGATTGTAGTGCGCAGCCGCCAACAATACCTTCATGTGGCCACAATGCAATCACTCGATATACGGAAAGCTAGCGGTCCCGATGGAATACCAGCCATTGTGCTGAAGAAGTGCGCGGCGGAGCTGTCTCCTGTGTTAACGCGCCTGTTTCAACTTTCTCTCTCTTCGGGATGTGTGCCGGAGGCTTGGAGAAGAGCTAATGTGCAAGCGGTTCCCAAAAAAGGGGATCGGTCTGACCCGGCAAATTATCGGCCAATAGCTATCACCTCAGTACTTTGTAAGGTGATGGAACGGATTTTAAACAACCAACTGATCCATTACCTAGAAGATCACTGTCTAATTAATGATCGTCAGTACGGATTTCGACCAAAACGGTCCACAGGTGATCTTCTAGCGTACGTAACGCACCTCTGGGGTGAAGCTATCGACAAGCATGGAGAATCGTTGGCTGTCAGCCTCGATATCTCCAAGGCTTTCGACAGGGTCTGGCACAGAAGTCTTCTCTCCAAGCTACCGGCATATGGTCTGCCTGCTCAGCTATGCACCTGGATTGCCAGTTTCCTACACAAGCGTAGCCTTCGTGTTTTAGTAGATGGTTGCGCTTCACAATTCTATGTAGTGAATGCTGGCGTCCCCCAGGGATCTGTGCTATCTCCCACACTCTTTCTTTTGCATATCAATGATATGCTCTCTCTTGGGAACAAACATTGCTATGCAGATGATAGTACAGTGCATGGTGGATACCACGGACGCGCAGTGGCTGGGCGGGCGGAAACTGAGGAGAGGCGGGAGAATCTTGTTATTGAACTTGATAGGACATTAGAGCTCATCGCCAAATGGGGTTCTGATAATCTTGTTGAGTTTAATCCCAAGAAAACACAGGTGTGCGCTCTCACAGCGAAAAAGTCACCATTTTACCCTCATCCCTCCCTCTGTGGCACACCGCTGATGATACAAAGCAAAATCGCCATGCTGGGGATGGACGTTCGCTGCGACCTTAGTCCAAGGGATTACATCGAGGCTATTATAAAAACAGTTTCACGAAAACTCGGAGTTCTGAACAAGGTGCGGCGTTTTTTCACGCCACAACAACTGTGCCTGTTATACAAAACACAGGTACGGTCTTGCGTTGAATATTGCTCGCACCTTTGGGATAGCTCCGCTAAGTACCTTATGGAGGCCTTGGTCCGGTTGCAGCGACGTGCAGTACGCATTATTGGCGACGTAAAGGTCACAAACACCCTTGAACCTTTACAATTGCGTCGTGAGATAGCAGCACTGAGCGCTTTCTATCGTCTGTATCACGGCGAGTGCTCTGAGGAATTATTCTCTCTAATTCCTGCTTCCCCCTTCCTTCTTAAGTCCACGCGAGCTGGTTCTCGATGTCACCGCCTAACTGTGACATCAATTCCATCGCGCACAAAGAAATTTGGCAACTCCTTTCTTTGTCGCACTACCAAAGAATGGAATTCCTTACCAGCTCACGTGTTCCCCTCCTCTTACAACCCGGGTTCCTTCAAACGAGGCGTGAAGAGGCATCTTGCGGGCCGGCAAGGCGGGGACGGCTAGTACAGAACATTCTTCCCGACTGTACTGGCCGTCGTCGCGTTTGGACTCTACTACCACTTACCATCAGGTGGAGTAGAGTCATTTGCCTTCCCGGGGCATATAAAAAAAAAAAAAAAAAGCTTATTCCACCACGCTGCTCCAATGCGGGTTGGTAGAATTCACATGTGGCAGAACTTCAGTGAAATTAGACACATGGAGGTTTCCTCACGATGTTTTCCTTCACCGTAAAGCACGAGATGAATTATAATCACAAATTAAGCACATGAAAATTCAGTGGTGCTTGCCCGGGTTTGAACCCACGGTCATCAGTTAAGATTCACGCGTTCTTACCACAGGTCCATCTCGGCTTTTTAAAAAGATATTAACAATTAAATTATTATAAAATTATCACATGATTGGTATAAAATGAATAAAATATAAATATCTGAGAACATTTAAAAGAATTTAATACGATTAAAAGCTAACAAAAGTAAGAGGTACATTTACGAATATAAAGAAAAAGAAGTTAAGAACAAAAATGTATACATTATTATTGAAAAAAAATAGATAATTTTTTACAAAACTGATTCAATTTTTCGTTAAAAATATCAATTATAAGAGCTTCGTTTGACACTTTCTTATTGTTAAACATATTGACCATTTTTTTGATATTATTATAATTGATGATTAGCCTGTTAATTGGAGAGTAGCGCCCCTGACGGGAGTGAGTAAGTTTTTCAACGAAAGGAGTATACAGAAATGGTCTAGTGGCTTTTTTGGGAGCACAAATAATAATTTTAGAGAGGAGGTAACTACAGTCGATAGTTTCGTTCAATAACTTATATAGGAAAATGTTACCGAGGACGTGTCTACGATCAGTAAAGAGAAAGAAGCTTAAAACAGAGAAATATTTTAACCAGCCCGTCATAACACCATGTAAATACATTGATTATTACATAATATATTGATTAAATTTATATAACTATAAAATCATCTATTGTAGATGGTCATGTGGGCCACCTGATGGTAAGTAGTCTCCATCGCCCATCGACACCCGATCAATCAATGATTTACAACCTCACAAACAACTTCTCCCAAATAAAATTAAATTGAAATAAATATTTATAAAGTATACCGTGTTCGAATCACTTTAAAAACGCTTCTGTTAATTCTGTAAATATTTTGTCGGCACGAACTAGCACGCTCGCGAAATGAATTTGAAATATTTGAAACACGACGAAACATTTCGATGAATTAACATTTTTTGTGAACTAAAATATATCATATATCTAGTAACCCGTTAGAGTTAAATCACTAATTTATTTTAATCGCAAATAATATTTATATTTAGTCTCTAGTGCTACTCTATAATTCACTTCGTATTTCAGTCGTGAAATACTGAAAACCGATTTAAAGTGGATACGCTATTTTGGTCCATGTTTCCTTTAAATGTTATAATTATTATAGTCAATGTCGCATATCAGACATTCGACGACATTCCGCGGTGAGAGTCGGCTCTATTCTTACAGAATAGTCTACATGATATGGGTGTGTGGTTTACTCCGAGTTTTATTAGTTCGTGAATCATTGACACTTGTGATGAAAACCCTTAAATGAGAGATTCAACAAACAAGCAATTGTTAGCTTTAGTTACTATTTTTGTCTACCTCATTGGTCTAGTCGCTACATATAAGGCCCTAGACCCAGATGCTTTGGGTTAAAATCCCAGGTCGGGTCAATGAAATGTTTTTGGGTTTATATGTCGATAATTCTCAGTAGTAGCCCGGAGTCTGAAATTTGGAACTGTGTACACTCCCGTGCCTCGGAAAGCACGTAAAGCCGTTGGTCCTGCGCCTGAACTCTTTCCGGTCGTGTCGGATTGGCTATCGTGGCCGAAATCGGTCCGGAATACATTATTATTATTGTTACTAAAGTTTATTTCAGAAGTTTCATATCCTTTTCTGCACCCCTGTCAACCTATATTCAAATTAATGATGATTGGTTGAGAAGTAAGGGCGTACACGCATTACAAATGAACAAACTTACTTTAAAAATTACATATAATAATCGTTATAGTTTTAAATAGCAAATCAACTTAATCACGATGACACGACATACAAAAAACAAATCCCAGCTCATACATCGTTAATGAACAAAAACGGCGACATCAAACCGGTCAGTTGAAAAGAAATCGGTCGATTTCAGTATTAAGCTGTTTTTTTGAAGAGATGGCCAAGAAGCTTCACTGGGCTCTAATTATGAGCTTACTCATATAAATTTCGAGTACTTAATTACGATGTTTCAAAAGGACACGTTAAGGCTCATTTATACAAATGAATAAAATTGAAGTGTGTCTGTAATTTTTAAATAATTACCTTAGATATTGTAATTTACAAAAACCAAAAAAACCGTATTTTTTTCAGTCTGTCTGTCTGTTTTCCCTGGGTAATATTCAAAACGGATAAAAATATACCATTTTAATAGTTGGATATTTTTAGGAAGTAAACATTCGAAAGAAAATTTTATATTCTTGATAAGCTCGTAATATATTACTATTGAATTAATTTTTTTTTTTTAATTAATAAGAGGTATGTGAACTCGTAAGGCCACCGTTCTTCGTCAAAACAGGTTTTCGACGCTCGTACGTACACATTGGCACATTAATTAAACAAGCCTACAACGCCAATGCTGGTGGTGCTTTGAGAAATAAGATGTAATGTCCCTTGTGTCTGTAGATCCACTTGCATACTCGGTGCTTTAACTCGAACACAACAATATTAAGTATTGCGTTGGCGGTATAATATGGCTGTGATGAGTGAGTGGTACTCACCTAGACAGGCTTGCAAATCCTATCACCAAGGGCCAATAACCACATACACACTTTTCATCTATTTGCCTTTCTGTTATAAATACAAGAAAAAAAAATAGTAAATTTTAAACATTTATTCAGAACAAGTGATATAAATATTCTGAATTGGATGAATAATTCAAGAAATTATAAAAAAAACGTATTGTTCATATTCCAGAACAGAACATTTAATTAAATTTTATCGATTCAAGTGAAGTACACGACTTCTCTTTTGAGTGTGGATTTCATTTCTGATGAAAATTTAAATGCTCGATGAGGTTTATCAAAGGAATTATATAAAGTAAGAACCTATAGATGTCCCATGTGTGGGCAAAAGTGTATTTCTTATATTAATCTTGACGTCAGTTAAATATCAATGTTGTGACACGAATTTAAATTAACATGTACGAATATGGGTAGAACAGCTTAAATAACATCATGCGAATGTCACAATGCTGGGCAAAGTTATTTTAATTTCCCAAGTTATATACTAAGAAAAACATTTTAATGAATATGCATAGTATACAATTTTACTGGTGGTAGGGCTTTGTGCAAGCTCGTCTGGGTAGGTACCACCCACTCATCAGATATTCTACCGCAAAACAGCAATACTTGATATTGTTGTGTTCCGGTTTGAAGGGTGAGTGAGCCAGTGTAATTACAGGCACAAGGGACATAAAATCTTAGTTCCCAAGGTTGGTGGCGCATTGGATATGTAAGCGATGGTTGACATTTCTTACAATGCTAATGTCTAAGAGCGTTGGTGACCACTTACCATCAGGTGGCCCATATGCTCGTCCGCCTTCCTATTCTATATAAAAAAAAAAACATACATAATTATACTTGGGAACTAAGATGTTATGTCCCTTGTGCCTGTAATTACTGGCTCACACACCCTTCAAACCGGAACACAAAAATACCAAGTACTGCTGTTTTGCGGTAGAATATCTGATGAATGGGTGGTACCTACCCAGACGAGCTTGCACAAAACCCTACCACCAGTAAATACTGCAACAAAGTTTTTACAAATTACAGGCTAACTTAACATTCAAATAAAAGTCGTTGCTCTAATTAACGAAAAACAGAAAAAAAAATCAAAATAATAACAAATCTTTAACTGAACTAACAATTTGTGTTAACAAAATATATAACTGAATTATGATATTAAGATAAATTAGTGAATAGACTTATGAACTTATTATGGCTATAGATCAAAAATACAAAAAAAAAAAAATATATATATATATATAAAAGAGGTGAGTGAGCCAGTGTAATTACAGGCACAAGGGACATAACATCTTAGTTCCCAAGGTTGGTGGCGCATTGGTGATGTAAGCGATGGTTAACATTTCTTACAATGCCAATGTCTAAGGGCGTTTGGTGACCACTTACCATCAGGTGGCCCATATGCTCGTCCGCCTTCCTATTCTATAAAAAAAAAAAAAAGAGATATGGAGCTTATGTCACCACACTGCTCCATTACAGCTTGATACATACACAAGGCAGAATTTCATTCAAACAATTTTTCGATTCTTCTCTTAATCATTTATTATTTAATCTAAAGATTCACATTATATACCGAAGCTATAAGTTTCATGTGTCTAATAAATAACGATTTAAAAAGAGCTTTTGATTTCCTACTATTATAGATTGTAAGCAATTTTTTTTTTTTTGTAGAATAGGAAGGTGGACGAGCATATGGGCTACCTGATGGTAAGTGGTCACCAAACGCCCTCAGACATTGGCATTGTAAGAAATGTCAACCATCGCTTATAGCCAATGCGCCACCAACCTTGGGAACTAAGATTTTATGTCCCTTGTGCCTGTAATTGCACTGGCTCACTCACCCTTCAAACCGGAACACAATAATATCAAGTATTGCTAAATGGTACTGCAAGAACTTGCCAGTAATATTAGCATACTTATACGCATTCGCGTACTGTTGCTTATTAATGAACGTTACGTAAACTAACTGGTTCTCATAGTTTGAAAACGTAACAGGACTTATTAAGTTTCAAGCGATAAAGTTTTTTTCGAGTTTTTAACGTACAGCATTACTATGTAAATTGAAAATGTGGATTGAACAAGCTGGAAATAATTTTATATGAATGTGGTTTGTAAATAGAAGCAAATAAAAGTTGTTTTTTTTTTGTAGTAAAACGTAATCCATGGTTGTGTTTATAACAAAACAGTACCTTTTGTAATTATTTGTATATTTGAATGTATGTTTGTTTGATGTTCTATGTCATGAAATTTTTATATACGTTATCAGGTATAAAAGACTAACTACGAGCTTTACCTTATTGCTGTCTTACAAATACTACCACACATCCCTTAAAGTAAGCCCGCTAAGATAAGTTGGTCCATGAGTGCTCAGCTTGTGTAATAATAATATTCCTCTTTCTCAACAATTACCATATTTATTATTATTATAGAATATTGGCGTCCATAGATATTGGCGCTGTAAGAAATATGAGCCATTCTTTAAGTTTGTCAATGCACCACCGACCATAGGAACTACTGTCCTATAATTACATGTGGCTGTCTCAACCTTTAAACCAGAACACAACAATATACATTAGTGCTGCACAGCGGTACAATAACTGATGAGTGGGTGGGACGTACCTAGACTTGCACAAAGCCTTACCATCAATTGAATACTCCACTGAGCTATCAAGGATATATTATAGTGGTATATATAAAAGAGCCTTAATAAATCCGGAGAGAATTTCGAACAAGAGCTGACAATAATTCACGCGACATTTTGTCCTCATTTGAATTCAAATGTACCAAATTTCCATTTGAATTAAAACACTGAATATTTTTCATTCGCCTATTCGTCGGGACACCGCTGTGGACAATTGTAATTTGGTGTTGACATTTGCTTGATAAACCATAATATACACATATATAGATATGTATTTTATATTACATATACATATATATGTAAATGTAAGTTGGTGTTTAAGCCACCAACAGAGTTGACTCATCATCGTCATCATCATCCCTTTTTCGCCCACTGCTGAACATGGGCCTCTGCAATGGTACGCCACTGAGCTCGATTTTAAGGTCTCAATTTCTTTTCGCCAGCCAATATATATCGTTACTCCACCTAGCTGAAGAGCATCCTACGCTACGTTTCTCCACTCCAGAACACGTCTACTTCATCGGTTGTCTACGATATACATATGTATGTGACCAACGCACTATAAAGACATACGAGTATTATTTCATTCTGGAGAATCATTCCAGGTGACGCTGCCGTACATCAACTGATATGCCTTTCAACCGATTGCCTCAACACGACAGCGCGAATAATGTTTTAGGGCAATTCGCAATACATAATGCTTTATTTCCTAAGCATTACAAGCATTAATTGTATAATAGAATAATTGCTTACAAGTACATACAAATTAAAGAGGCATTGCACGACTGGCGTTATACATTTTTTTTATAGTATAGGTAGGCGGACGAGCATATGGGCCACCTGATGTGGTCACCAACACCCGTAGACATTGGCATTGTAAGAAATGTTATGCGCCACCAACCTTGGGAACTAAGATAAACAATAAGGATGTTGTGTTTATCTTAAATATCAATCGAACTTGTTGTTTGTGTGTGTGTGTGTGTGTGCGTGTGTGTAATTTCTTATCATAAGTTTTATAATTTTGTATTATTGTAACTACACTAATACCAAATAAATAAATGTATTTAAAAAGTATGAGCTCCTTGATAAAAATAAAAACATTTTGATTCAATAAAATTGTAATTTATGATATATTTTAAGAGAATATACAGACTTGAGAAGTGTTTTAAGTGTAATTTAAATGTTTTAAAAGAGAGCAAATAAATTTAAAAATTAAGCGCGCATGCGTGCACATGTAAGGGCATGCATACACCCTCAAAAGGCTTAAAAGGGCTTAAAAGCTTTAAGAATGTTTTACTTAATACTTGAGAAATATTTGAGTTGTAGATTTAAGTTATTATTTTTGGAATATTTATTAAGCTTGAAAGCTTAAAAATGAAATCGTTTTCAAAGTTTTCTTATTCGCTTGGAACCTAATTTTTGGGCGAAAACTTTTTACCAACTCTAAGTTTTTTTTTAATCTGTAATATTCTCTCTGGGATAATTTAGCAATTTACTAATGACCGATTAAATCCATTTACTTAATACTGTTTTAATAAGCATTAAGAACATCACCATAATTATACATCTGGCTAACAGGAGTGTTTTGTTTGATGACGTCACATCCACATCAAGACGTACTTAAAGTATAAAGGCCGTAAGTAAGCACTATAGACGCTCGACGTCACTCACGAACAGGTGCGTTGCAATTTACCGACCAGAGTATTATTCAAACAAACTGCAGACAGTTCTAAATATCGAGCAGTGCGCAATTTTATTAAGTAAACTCGCTGACTCGTAAGCGGTCTGTGAATCGATGGGTAATAAATTTCGCAGCCAATAACGTACAGTGCATTCTTCATATGATGCGGACATGTAAGGAAATTTGTTTGCTATAAAACGGTTTTGATATTTTTGAGTGAAATTATTATTATAGTGGTGGCGCTGTCTTTCTGATTGATTTCCATAAGCATACTCAAGACAGACCAGCTACCTACGGAGTACGTGTGACACTCGCTATTTCCTTTAATAATCTCAAGAGATCGTAATTTAACACGACTGGAAAGTGTGTTTCGAAATACTGGTTACTAAGTACTGCCAACTTCTACAACCCGGACTGCTACTGGGTATTTCTTGAAGAAAAATATCTAGCCACTAGACCAACGAAACTGTCGACAGAAGAAGAAGCAAAATAGTAAAAAAGCTTGTAAATGCACCACTGCTTGGGTAACATCCTTTTTGAAGAGAAGGCTTGGAGCTTATACCACCACGTTGCTCCTATGCGGGTTGGATACACATGGAATTTCAGTGGTGCTTGCCCGGGAACTCTGATAATAATCGATTCACATCCTCTAACCACTGGGCCATTACTGCTCATCATCTGCGTGCATATTCAACTAAGTGCATGAATGATGTCATTTATGCAATATCGAAATAGCGCCCGTGGAAAATGTTTTGGTCCGTATTCATAGACCGTCAATACTACTACATCAAATGTGTTTTAGTGTTCGCACACATCCGTCATATATTATACATGCAGTCTTTTAGAAGGATTTCGGCGAAACTATTCCTATCCCATATCAGGTTAATGTACACGCAGCCTTATCCATTAGCACGTCAACCCTTCATCCACCTCTATAAATAAATATTTCGTCGACGGTCTAAATGACCGTATTTTTTTTCTACGTCCGTCGTGTTCGAAATACGAAAAATAATTTTGGTTCGTTATTTTTTTTTTATTATTTAAATATCGAGGTTCCATTGAATAAGGAATATTATTTAAAATGAAATCGTAACGAGATTTTACGATACCGCCAGCAGCGGAATACGAGAAAGGCATATTAGGCAATGTATTTATCAATGTCGTTCCAATTATATTAAAAAAAAATTTAATTTACTTTTTTTAACTCATTATTATTTTGTTACATTTACATTTTATTTTTCAAAACTGTGTGTTGCTACTTCTATTAACTATTATTAGGTTTGCATAATTCAATGGGAAACAGTAATTGGCTCTACTGTCTGTACAGTACAGTAACAGCCTGTAAATGTCCCACTGCTGGGCTAAGGCCTCCTCTCCCTTTTTTGAGGAGAAGGTTTGGAGCTTATTCCACCACGCTGCTCCAGTGCGGGTTGGTAGAATACACATGTGACAGAATTACGATGAAATTAGACACATGCAGGTTTCCTCACGATGTTTTCCTTCACCGAAAAGCACGAGATGAATTATAAACAGAAATTAAGCACATGTAAATTCAGAGGTGCTTGCCCGGGTTCGAACCCACGTTCATCGGTTAAGATTCACGCGTTCTTACCACTGGGCCATCTCGACTATTATATACTGTCTGTATATTATATTTTTAATGTAAACATATTTCGTATCAAGCTGTTGTTTTCCTTAAATAACTATACTAGTCATATTTTATATAAAAAAAGTTTATGATATCGATTCAAAAATAGTTCGACATCGTTCGTGTGATCACCATGAAAATTGTCACATTGTTTTTTTTCCGTAGAGAAGGCTTTACACTATGAACTTTGTAATTACTGGCTTATAGATAGCGCTGCAGCTTATCAATTACTAAGCTGGACATCTTGTCTTGTCGGATTTTGCTATTATTTACTAATTCCAGCCAAAAGTGCTGAAAATAGTTAAGATATAAGTCGTTTAATAAAATATTAATTATATGTATATTTATTTAAAATCTAAAGTCGCCTGATAAAATAAATTATCATTTAATATTCTAAGCGTATCTTCATTTACAATAACTAAGGTTTAGTCAAGATGTAATAAGCGAGCACTGAACAAATGATATGTCTTACAATGAACGCAATACACCAAGCTATTACCACCCCTAGGGCTTAAAAGTGGCATTCAGTCGGTTGAATGGCTAAGTTTCAGGTATACCTATTCAGTTTTTTCACAGGAGAAAAAAACAGCCCATTTTTTATTCACTATTAAAGTGGAGAACGGTTGTTAACGTTACGGATTAATTACGAAATTCAGGGTTTTCATGCTTTCAAAGGTTCCTGGGGCAGTTTTATATTTTTATTCCTATACCTAGTCTGAAGGTATAGGTTTGAATTGAATTAATTGGGAGACAAATAACGCGCACTGAGCCCTCCTTTATGCAACGTATGTGAATATTTTGTTACTTTCAGTTAATGAATAAGTTTTTAGAAAAATATGTATAAAGACATGTATATCAAATTGTTCTGTATATTATTTTTTAAATCAAACTTTATTCAAATAGATTATTTCACGTAATAATCAATTGACCTTTTAATTAGTTTTCTTAGTAGAACTTAGACTAGATTTTAGTATGAAATCTAGAAGTAGGTGATGTTACAAGTTATCATAAGAATGAATGAAATGTTAAAGACAAGAGGATAATCAAACTCGGAACCTAAAATGTTATGTACCTTGTGCCTGTAGTTAGACTGGCTGACTCGTCCCTCAATCCAGAACAAAATGGTCAATGGACCGCCAATTAAGAAATCCTAGATGGTATTTTTTAGGCCTGTAGTTATACTGGCTTACTGGCTGAAACACAACCACACGATACTACATAGCAACCGGCCACAATTCGACATCGTGTAGTGTATATGTTTTGTACGTAAACAGGAATACAACAAACACAATACTGACGTTTACTTTATATAAAATTAACTGACCTCCTAAATGTGGTGCCCCTGTCTTTGGTACAACTTGTTGTCTATTGTTTGGATTGATCTTTCTTAAAATACGCCTGAATGTTTTTTGAAGTGGAAACTTCTTTAGGCATGTTGAGTTGGTTCGTTTTTTGTAATAGATGTTATGACGTGTAGCGCTCAGCCAGCAGTGAAAGCTTTGATTTTTGATACTACAAATGATTTAAAAAGTAATATCATAGTTTTCACATCTATTGGCGGTCTATTAATTCAAGTTTTTTTATAGAATAGGAAGGCGGACGAGCATATGGGCCACCTGATGGGAAGTGGCCACCAACGCCCATAGACAATGGCTTTGTAAGAAACGTTAACCATCGCTTACATCACTAATGCGCCATCAACCTTGCGAACTAATATGTAATGTCCCTTGTGCTTGTAATTATACTGGCTCACTCACCCTTCAAACCAGAACACAACAATACTAAGTACTGCTGTTTCACGGTAGAATATCTGATGAGTGGATGGTACCTACCCAGAAGAGCTTGCACAAAGTTCTACCACCAGTATATGTACCAGGTATTTAACAGTAGACTAATAATTGATAAATTGATGATACAAACTAGATCAGATCTACTAGACTACCAGATAGATCTGCACAAAGATATAATATACCAGTACTCAAAGTAACAAATAAAAAAAAAAAAAACGAAAATAACATCATAATTAATGGATACAGAAACGAAACTAAGAATAGGAGTTAAAACGAGCCTGGAGTTTCTTATTTTTCTCAAGACTTGAATTTGTAAAAGCCCCTTCTAAAATAATAGAGGGGGGCCCTAAGGACCACTTACGATACGAACCCGGTTGAATGCAGAGAGCACTCCACAACGGGTAGATATTTACGGGTTGACGAACGCCATTTTTATACAAATTTCAAATCGTCAGCCGTCTTAATTAGCGTTGAAGCTTGAAGCATGTCACATAATATCTTAGAAATTTTATATTGAAATAACTTCGTGTCTACGAGGGGAATTAAATAAGACGGAATGATATAAAATAGTCGTGAAGCATACTCTTCACTTTCAACTTGTTAAATTATGTTTTTTAATAAAAACCTAAATAAATACATTTAAATGAAAATCATATATAAATTTGCTTCTCAGTAATATCCTAGCAATAAATTAATATTTTGCTTGGCAATTTTCATTTGACGTTTGATGTGATTTTTCATAAAGGACTTGGAAATTTATTTGAAGCTGAAATAATACTTTTGAATACATTCTAAATTTACTGTAAAACTGATTGATCGTATAATGTTACAACTTAGATGGCCCAATGGTTTGAACATGTTATTGTTAAACGGCTACGGATTCAATCCCAGGCAAGAGCCACTGAGTAATTTATATAGTACTTGATGGTGAAGTAAAATATGGTTTCCATTAAAATCGACCACATATGTATACATCATTAAAGCAGCTGATGGAATAATATTCAAGTATTATCAAGATGAGATGAGACCCGGCTATGAGGGGTTTAAAGACTGTTACGTTACTACTACATAACATAAATACAAATTGTCGAGAAAATTTCTTTAATATGAAATTGATTATGTTGTATTATATATAATATATTATGCTTAAGTTAATTTTCAACCCACATTTGCAAATTGAACTAACTTCAAAAACATTTCTTTATTTCTTAACGAAGTTTTTGATGGTATGTTTAAAAATTGATAGCATTCATTACAAAATAAAAAGAGATATTACATATTAAATGAATAATCCCTCTTTTATATCATCAACTATACGCTGTTATGGTATGAAAATTCCTTTCACCCCACGATACACTCATGTCAAATACTCAAACGTGACCAATCAAGAGGTAACGATGTAACTTGGTGTAACATTCGGACTGATTGAAACATTAACCCCTCTTTTAGCAATGGCATGAAAAATTTCATGACTTGAGATTTTTAATTATTTTAAACTGCAATTGAGCTGTTATGTAAGAACAAATTCAAAATTCAATGAACGATCGTAATATGAAACTGAAACGCGATATTGACCTGAATCGACATATTTAAAGGATATTTTGTAAATCAAATTCAATTTCACATGTCGCATAAAAAATATACTAACAAACAAAATCCTTATCATTTTGGTAAAACTAGTATAATACCCAACTTTAAGTCAATAATACCCTAAATCGTTTGCAGATATAACTCTTGCAGAAATTTCACATACTTTGCATCAATAAGTAAATCACTTATATACTCGAGTCATTTCACGCAATAATCGCTCCAACGAGCAGGCAAATTAAATCACATAACGTAAGAAACAGAGGACATTTAGTGTGACTCCCGACGACGGATTCAATTTCACAGTTCCAAAATTCTGAATCCTTTCACGGTACAATGGTTATCTCGTGCGTCGTGATTTGAAAGCTAAGGATGCTACCGTTATTTGATGTGATTCTTTGTCTTATTATCTTTGTATATTCCTTTCTATTTTTATAATTTACCAATTTTATTGTCTAGAAGCAAAAGGATTATCGACAACATGATAATCTTAACTTAAATCTTATCAAACATTAGTAAATTTTCTAATGGTTTGTTTATGTTGATAACTTATCTCATGCTCAGTGTTGAAGAAAAACATCGTGAACATCTGAAAAAAAGTAATAAAATAAAATGCATTCTTAATATAAAAACTCTTCTAGAGAATAATCCAGGAACTATGTGTCCATATCTTGAACTAGTTACGCCGAGAAGAATGTAATATGATAAAGTTTTGTTTACGTTAATGTACTTTATAAGATGGAAAAATAAAGAAGTTTCACAATTTGAATATCTTGTAGTTGGACATTCAGAGAAGTCGTCTTTAATATAACCATTCGTAAGGAGAAACGCGGAGGTGAAATTGAATTTCAAAACTGTAGGTAAATCTTGAAGTTGTTTTCCCTTCACTGAAAGCAAAGTTAGTGGTCCCTCTTGAAATAGGATGTTAAAATTTTACTTACAAATAAATTTCACTATTATAATTTAAGTGTTTGCGAATCTATTTCAAGGAATTCTTCTTATGCTTCTTAGGTACTTATCTTGTCTTTTTAAAAATAGTAAATATACCGTACATAACTCTTCAATGTCCCATAACTGGGAAAATAACTTCTTTCCTATCAAATTGGAGCTTTATTGTAAGTTGGTAGTAAAAGTAAGGGGTTCTCATAATGAGAAGCTTTTTAGAGCTTTTTTTAAGACGAAGGATTTACGGGTGGTAAAATTTAATCGGGTTAACACAGGTTTCTCCATGATGCTTACACTCAACGCAAGATTAATTTTAAATAAAGCCTTTGGTCCTGATGGTGAACTGTCTCCGATCGCATCGTATTGCCAACACATTGGATTATGAGAGTCAGAGTGCATCTACATATATTTGCGTACACATTTATCCACTATTATATCCCCTATACTATTATTAGAAAATAGAATCGTAAAAACATTTTCAATTGGGCTTATAAAATAATTCTATATAAATAAACATGTAATTAATTCATAACAAAACATTTGAACCCCACTACTGGACTGAGACGTCTTCTTCATTTTATTAAAAGGTTTGAAGCCTTTTCTACCGTGCCCCAACACGGGTCAATATAGATTTTTTTTTATAGAATAGGAAGGTGGACGAGCATATGGGCCACCTCATGGTAAGTGGTCACCAAACGCCCTTAGACATTGACATTGTAAGAAATGTCAACCATTGCTTACATAGCCAATGCGCCACCAACCTTGGGAACTAAGATTTTATGTCCCTTGTGCCTGTAATTACACTGGCTCACTCACCCTTCAAACCGGAACACAACAATATCAAGTATTGCTGTTTTGCGGTAGAATAACTGATGAGTGGGTGATACCTACCCAGACGAGCTTGCACAAATCCCTACCTCCAGTAAAGTTTATTTATATCAGAATACTTACAGTATTTAGTTTTTTTTTTCAGTTAAGTATTACAAAATAGTCTCTTTATTACTAGTATAGATTCTAAATAGCAATAAGCTATAGAAATATAACAGGCGCAACTCAAAGTGTCATTATAAGAAACTTTACGTACACTTGTAAGCCGCATGTGTCGGACGTATGGAAATGACTGTAACGCCTCGTTACTCGATCGGTTACTGATACAATAGCGATGTATTACTTAGAAACCGGGCATTAGTAAGATACATAACATCAGCGAGAAAATAAATTACCATGTTTTAAAATAATTTATATTGAAAAACAAATACATTGTTTGACAAAGTTATCGCATTTATGTCTATTAAAAGTAACGAGTACTTATTTAATAACGAATTATTACATAGACATGTAATAATTCGTTATTAATATATGGTTGTTAATAATATTTCCTATAAAGTTTTATATTTTGAACAGCGATAAGCCGAAATAGCCCAGTGGTAAGAAAGCGTGAATCTTAACCGATGATCGTGGGTTCAAACTCGGGCAAGCACCACTGAAGTTTTTCATGTTCTTAATTAGTGATTATAATTCATCTCGTACTTTTCGGTAAAAAAAAAACGTTGTGAGAAAACCTGCATGTGTCTAATTTCATTGAAATTCTGCGGATTGGTGTTTTCCACCAACCCGCATTGGAGAAGCGTGGCGGAAGAAGCTCCAAATCTTTTTCTTAAAAAGGGAGAGGAGGCCTCAGCGCAGCTGTTACCACCATAGCCATAAATACAGTTACGTATAAAAGTATATACTTTTTGATAAAAAAAGTCGAAGTGACTTGATTTAGCGTGATAAAATCAATAAAATTTTACAAGCATTTTTTAACGCAATTTATAACATAAACTATATTTAAGATTAAACCGGCTCGAAATGTAGATTCTACTTTAAAGAATCACCAAGAAACTTAGTAGTTACTCGTTTAGATACAACGTAAATATAAATATATAATAATGTATATATCCAAATCAAAGAATGAATAAAGTTAAACGAACCTTACATTTACATATTACATTATATACACTTCAAACAACTCTTGCTTAATATATTACCTATATTTATAATACAACGCTATTTCACATTACTTGACATATCTATATTATTTTGAATGACCTTTATTGCACAGGAATTTCCAAGCAATGGGGTTCGATCATTTAACATGCTACAAACATTTATGTATTTTTGTAAACGCCTAATGTATTGTGAAATTCTTTTGTGTAAAATCAATTATATTATTATAATTATTTTACTTCCGAAATTCTTATAACATCACTGACATTCAAAATATAACGAAAATCATAGATTATTTAAAATATCGACAGTTTCACCCGTCCATCTGAAGTTGTCCACTCTTTTTGTGTTTAAAATTGGTTGTAGACGTTGAACTTTTAAAGAGATTGACATCGTTTGACGTCATCACACAAATTAAACATGGCGTCGAAGGATGACGCAGACGTGGGTGAAGGGAGCGTTTTTTATTAAAACTTCCTTATCATCTCCATACTGTTAATGTTCGTTAGAGGATTTACGGTTGAGTGGATCGAATAAAGGGTTGCAAGACGGATACAGTTACAATGCAATCGGTTTGAAAAAAGACGGACAGTTTTATTTGTTGTGTTGAAGTAAGAAATGTGTATGAAATATAAGTTACAAGTATTGATTTATGTAAGGATAAAGTGTCAATAAGCTTAAATAGCATTTTTGTTTTGGTTTGGTTCTGGTTTTCGGGTCACCTAGCGATGTAAAGAAAGAACAAAAAAGCGTTGAAGGAAACAACTAACTATATCATTCCACGTCTTATTATTTAGTTACCCCCCGATTTGTCGGGTACGGTAACGCGCAACAGTATCAAGCAAAATCTGAAATAATATTTCCTGACCAAGCTATAGGTATATTCATTATTTTATTTTTATTTTCAATGTATTTCATATTTGATTTATTGTATTTTTTTAATTTGAATTAAGTTTGTACATTTATCTTATTAATAGAGTGATACATTAGTTTATAAAATTTGTATTTCAATAAATTGATAAAAATGTTAGCGGTTTCAACCCTGACCTCTTGGGCTTATCCTATATTTTATAATGTAAGTAACCTCTTAGAAAGTATTTTTAGAAATTTTTACTTTAAGAGTGCACACCATTGTCCATTGCTAACCACACTGCTAACCATTGCCCATTTCGGCTCATTCATCGTCATCAATCATTTAATAATGTGACAGGATGATTAGAAATTGCTTGTATAAGCCTACTTGAATTAAGTACGCTCTGATTTTAATAGTCAATGAGTTTATAGACCTCAAGATCGCAAAAAAATACTCGTATATCCAACAAGAACAAGAAGTACACTAATAAATACAATTCAGTCTTTAAACATGACGTTATATAAACAAGTGTCTCCTTAATTATAGGTGTTGCGAAATATATCAACATTTCGAGTTAACAAAAAAAAAATTAAAATATTTATAACAAATAGAAAACATATTAACAATTAAATCAGTATATAAATAAAATATAAATATCTGAGAACATTTAAATTTTTCGAATATTAATTATTTGATTAAAAGCAAACAAAAGTAAAAGGTTCAATTATAAAGAAAAATAAGTTAGAAACAAAAATTTATACATTATTTTTATACACTATTATTGAGGAAAAAAATAGATAATTTTTTTACGAAACTTATTCAATTTGTCATTAAAATATGGATGAAGTCGACCAATTTTTCGGAATAGTTCGATATGAGTTCCTTTCTACTTCTTTGTAAGTCTATAACTTGTAGGATTATTAGATTGCACAACAAAGCCGTCGATATAAGCTCATATAGTTTATATAAAACACATTACTTCCAACTTTCTCAAGACTAATACCATTACCAGCGTGACCTTGTAGCGTCACCACAGGATTTACGCTCGAACGCGCACTCCTTGAGACTACTTTTATACGATACGACTAAATGTCGTATCGAGTGGTATTATTAGAAGCTTGAATTTAATAAACATTATTAAAATTAAATAAACATTTTAAAATATATTGAGAAATGAATAAATAATATAACCAATATAATATTTTAACTGGCGGTAGGGCTTTGTGCAAGCTCGTCTGGGTAGGTACCACCCGCTCATTCGATATTCTGGATCAAAGCAGCAGTACTTGGTGTTGTGGTTTTCTGGTTTAAAAATTAAGTAAGCCAGTATAATTACAGGCACAAGATACATAACATCTTAGTGCCCATGATTGGTGGCTCATTTGCTCGCCTACTTATAGTATAAAAATATATATATATATTTATTGTATCTTCATCTTTAATTATAATTCGATTGAATTTGGCTTAATATAGTATAACACAATCGTTAAGACTTAAAAGCTCAACAAACAAACACACTTTTGCATTTATAATATCAGTAAGGATTTAGCATTAACGAGAATACAAGTATTGGGTTTCTACATATACAAAATCACGTAGCAGAATACAATTTCTCACATGAATTTCTTTGATTAAGGTTAAAATATCATATCGCTTACGTATCGTGAATTACAAAAAGTTTTACAACGGACGTGCGACAGCGGTAACCACGCGAAGGATTCACGGCCGGACGGTCACCAGCCTTTGTGTGCTGACGCCTCCAACGGTTTTTATTCCTTAACAATTTCCTTATTCGCTTCTTTTGTTCTATCGATAAAATTAATTTATTTTTATAACTGAATTCGCTTACCTTTAAACTTATTTCATCAAGATTTTCTTAGTATTTTTGAAGGATGTTAGTTTACAAACAATCTCTAAAATAATTTAACAGAACATTTGAAGGGTACATAATTAATTTGGTGGTAGGAATTTGTACAAGCTCGTCTGGCTACCACCCACTCATCAGATATTCTACTGCAAAACAAGCAGTATTGGTATTGTTGTGTTCCCGTTTGAAGAATGAGTTAGCCGGTGTAACTACGGGCACAAGGGACATAACATCTTAGTTCCCAAAGTTGGTGGCGCGTTGGCGATTTAAGAGATGGTTAATATCTCTTACAATGGCAATGTTTATGGACGGTGGTGACCATTTACCTTCAGATCACCCATTTGCTTGTAAATCTAGCTTTTCTATGAAAAAAAATAATACTGTGTAATAATAATTATTATATTAAAATATAAATTGAATTATGTAAAATTTTGGTAACGATTTTAAAACTCCGAGTAAATTTATTCAAATGTAAAACTCGACTAATTTTTCATGCAAATGACGTAACTAACACTATTCGCAAAGCAGCTGCTACCTCATGTCTCCCTGGTAGCTTTCCCACGGGACGCGTTGATATGAACGTGTGTTACGCTCCGCTTACAATGTTGCTTATAAGGCATTTAAAAAACTGTTTTAATTTGTATTTATTTATTAATTTTAATACTTAACTGTAGGCTGACAAACATTTGCTTAATAAAAAAACGAATTCTGATTAAGCATTTCAATCGCAATAAATTATGTAAACATTTGTAGTATCAATTACTTTAATTATTAAAATTGTATGTTCCTGATGAATTAAAAAAATGTATAAAATGAAATATAGTTTAAAGAATATAATACTAATATTATAAAATGAGTTTGTATGTTTGTTTGATTGAACTTATCTTAAGATCTACTTTTATAGCAAGTATAGCAAGTATATAAAGGATGTAAAAAAAAACATTTCGCAGGAAGCCAAGCGGAGCAGTTATGCTTATTCATATTATAAATGTGATGTCTGTTTGTTTGTTACGCTCTCCAGTCATAACTATACAACTTTGCATATACATTGTTAGTTGTACAGAAAAGAGCATACGATACCCCCAACACATGCAGACGAAGCCGCGGGCAGACAATTACATTATAAAGCTTGATGATTGCCTAAGATTAGATTCGATAATAAAATGTTACAATTGTATGTTTAGACTACCTGCACTTAGTCACCACACGTCGTATGTGAATTGGTGGTAGAGCTTTGGGCAAGCTCGTCTGGGTAGGTACCACCAACTCATCAGATATTCTACCGCAAAACAGCAGTACTTTGTATTGTTGTGTTCCGGTTTGAAGGGTGAATGAGCCAGTGTAATTACAGGCACAAGGGACATAACATCTTAGCTCCTAAGGTGATATAAGCGATGGTTAACATTTCTTACAATGCCAATGTCTATGGGCGTTGGTGACCATTTACCATCAGGTGGCTCATATGCTCGTCCGCCTTCCTATTCTATAAAAAAAATATTTTTATATTAAATTTGGAATATATATATATATATATAATAATATATATATATATATATATATAACTAATACCCATAGCTTTAGCTGCTTCGCATGGATGGGCAGCTAAAATAGTATATATTTTCTTTCTATTTTATTGTATTAGGTAAGCATACTGGCAAATGGAATGTCCATCGCGATGCCCCGCAAACCTTAACAACGTATGTCCCTTATATATTATACGTGCACTCACTCACCCTACTTAGCATACATAATCCAAATTTAATACAAGTAAAACTACGAAATAGAATAGTTTAATATAAAATTAATAACATGGTTTAGATATATAAAATATTTTTATAATCGTTGACCTTATAGTTCCCACGGAGCATGCTTGGAATATTATTACACGATCCGCTTCGTTGGCTCCGCACATTCTCACCTACATCATTATAAAGTAGGTGTATTCTTAAGCCTCCTCTGTCTGTTTTGTTTAAAACAAACGTAGGTTACAACGCAGCTGTGTCGGCTCTAGACGGTACAAAACAGTCGCTAGGAATAAAAAATAACTTGATGTTAATGGTTTAATCGTCCAATATTTGTCTCGTTAAAATTGTTCTAGTTTTTTTCTTTTGTTTTTTTGCTGTTTCTCATATGTTTGTATATTTTTTGCTTGTAGTTCATGCTTTCGCCTCTTTTAATTGAAGAAGAATCCTTGAAGCACACGATTTGTATAACTTATATTGATTAATTTTAATAATGCGTATTTAGTATCATATCTTTTGTTCAAGATATATGAAAGGGGACTTGTTGATTTAGTGGCTGTTCTTCTTTTCTTAATTATAAGTGACATAAATTTGTTGTAATTTGTCTATAAATTGATTTAAGTTATAGGTAATGCGTCTGAATTATTTTTTATTGCCAGCCAGTATAACAATCAAAATTTATTGTAAATAGATGACAATTTAGTACTTATCAGAAATTATATCGCTGAACAGCAATACTTAGTATAGTTGCGTTCTGGTTTGAAGGGTGACTGAATTTTCATGTGCTTAATTTGTGATTATAATTCATCTCGTGCTTTACGGTGAAGGAAAACATCGTGAGGAAACCTGCATGTGTCTAATTTCACTGAAGTTCTGCCACATGTGAATTCTACCAACCCGCATTGGAGCAGCGTGGTGGAATAAGCTCCAAACCTTCACCTCAAAAAGAGGAGAGGAGGCCTTTAGCCCAGCAGTGGGACATTCACAGGCTGTTACGGTTACGGTTGAAGGGTGAGTCAGTGTAACTACAGGCACGAGGGACATAACATCTTCGTTCGCAAGGTCGGTGGCGCATTGGCGACGTAGGGAATGGTTCATATTTCTTACATCATCGATGTCTATGGGCTATGGTGACTTACAATCAAATGGCCTATTTGCATGTCCGCCTACTTATAAAAAAAAACCTTATATATATGCTAATAATGTTCAAATTTGCTTTAGTGTTGTTGGTCTTCGTGAGATTTCTTTCGTTTTCTGTTCGCCAGTCTATCCATAATCTTGTACATCTCTAACAGGATCGCCGTAAGTTGTAATACGCTGTTTAATTAGTTACTTAAAAATTGAAATATTTTTATTATTAGCAAGGTAAGCCACAACAGGTAGCTCGAGTTATGACAAGATCAAATCCATATGGGACAGAATATTTTTTACTTCGAACAGTTGTTATTGCATAAAAAATGTAACCTCTAGATTTACTAGTAACAAAATCCGTTTTTATAGCAAAATATCAAAGAAAAACAACCATCAAAGTCCCATCCCTTCAATGGCTTCAAGTATTATATTTCAAAAACCATCACAAGATGAGCTCTCTCATCTCGAATAAATAATATAAGGAGAAATTGTATCTGGGTTTCTATAAAATTGGTCCCTGACATGTGGTTTCCGACGTTCATTGACTTGTTTAACTAAGTGGTTACAAAAAAGGTATTCAAACAATTGTATTAAAACAAGGAAATCGAAGCAAACTGTAGGCAAAGCTACTCGCGAAAACTACCTAATTTCGCTACCAACGACGTATTAAGTTAATATAACGCCAAGTAAATTTGCACTTCAACTCAATGTGATAGAATTCAAAATCCAAGCTCACTTCCTTTCTTAGCTAAGTGCATTCGAAATTGCATTTAAAATCTAAGTGTTTTCATATACCTTATAGTCATATCAATAAGATTCATATTTGCACTATATTTACAGTTACAAGGTATGAAAATGAACTCTATCGCTATATAAATACGACATACACTGTTTAGAAAATTGTTCCGAGATAGTATAGACCAATTCAAAATTTGGTAGCTCATGGGATTAATGCCTCTATTGCGTTTTCATAAGACCGATATTCGTTTGAAATATTCAGTAATATACATAGCATTACACGCTTCGTTGCATTTGATAATATTGTTATTGTGTAGTTTCTCACGGATTTTGTGTCGCCATTTGTGAGATCATAGCTATAGAATAGCGTTATCTTCCGTTGTATGGATGTATTTTGTCTTGAATTCTTCATAAATATCTAAGGTAGAATATTAGCAGTTTGTGAGGGAACCTATGAGTACATCATAGGATATCATTGAATGTCGAACAGAAGTTCTTTATGCGAGGCTATCTGGTATCACCCCCAGCTCACTTACTCTACCGCTACAAAGCACTACTTAGTATTGTTCTGTAAGTGATTAAATCCGTTCATATTATTTTAATAAATAAAATAATGTATCACATTATACAATAAAATATAGCTTCGTATTTTTGTTAAACATGTACCAATTCAGTTTGTCTCATGGCAAAACCTGTTTGTAAGAAAGAGATCAATTATTTTTAACGAACAATATGTAAAAAAAAAACTATAACTAATCTTTAATCAATAAAACAACTAGTTCCGATATAAAGTTCCGCTAATGTCTCCATATTTATATTCATCAATCAATGTACTTGGACTTCCTTGTTTTTTTTTTCTTAATTGACATCTTCCCCTCTTCTTTTTCTTTCTAGCGTGTGCTGTTAACTAATGAGCGACAGAGATAAATGATGAAGATTATAATATTGGGGCACGTTACATTAATCTTTACTTTTATTATATAAAGTATATAGAAGTAAAACTCAGACCGTTTTTGTCCAATTGTGTGAAAAAATCGGTGACTTTCGTGGAACTCAGTGTGTAACGGTAATCCTTTAAAAATTGCTTAACGTGCATTATATACTTTTTTATAATTTATTATTGTATGTTGTATGAAAATAAAAATCTTGTGGTTCTGGTTTCGGTAACTTGAATATAGTCATGTTAACTTAAGACAGGCAATTAGTTTGAAAAGACATTAGTATTTCGTTTATATTTATAGATTGATGGAGACAATTGTGGCATAATTTTATACAATTGTCGATATAGACAGGTTTTCTCACGATATTCGCCATTACTTATTAATACTCAGAGCTGCTTTCCCCAGTTTTGAACCTGGAATCTTTGGTTGTACTTTGGTTGTGCATCACTCGTTCTAGCCACTGGGCCATATTGCCTGACTTTATTATATATTCAAATTAAATTGTATCTACTTATTATATTACGAACTAAATATGTTTGTAACGTGATATAATTTTAATTATAATTATTTGTATATTTTCTGGCACCAGTACTATTATTAGCTTGTATTTATCCATTTTATCAGAAATGTTGGTATTGTGATCGATTCTCTGATCTGACCTAGATTTTTAGGGTTGCCAATTGAAATACTTATAAAGCATGGACTTTTTGACATTTAATATTTTACCTAAAGCCAATCAGTGTGTTTACTTAAAATAATTTAAAAAATAGTGAATTTGATGATGAATTCTCGTAGGTTTTTTGATGATATTAAAAATACCAGCAGTTACAAACGCAGCTAAAATGACCCGCTGAGTTTCTTCCTCCGGCTCTTCTCAGCTCAGGTTATTTTATTTCCCGAGCCGGTAATAGAATTAACTATCAATAAGTAAGTGCTTCTACATTGAATACATGAATAGATAAAAAAATCCAAAAATATTTTACGAGCTTTTATTTAACTTCACCTGTTTGTCGGAAATAAAAGCCAGTGCTGCTAAAAGATTACGCCGAAATTGTATATGTACTGTTAACAAAACAATGAAAACTTGCTTTTTTAATATATGACCTACGTAACTATTGTTTCTTTTAATTTTCACACATAATATTTAACTTAAAACCATAAATGCCTTATAACCTTTTTGGATCCAATTTTATTTTCACATCACATATATGTTGCTAGTAAAATATTTTTAAATAGAACTACAATAGCAATTGTTTATATTCAGTTTTAAAAATGTTTTTTTTTTTACGTCAGGCTCAAACAATGCCAGAGTAGATGGTTAATTGCAAATAATAATACATTCTGTTCTTGTCGTCATAATCTACATTAAAACAGTGATGCTATTATTTGTTAAAATTATTTGAATAAAATATATTTGATTATTAATTTTAACAATGACAATTCGGAATGTACTTTTTGCCTTATTAGATTTTATTCATAAAGCTATCAATTTATTAGCCTTATATCAGATATACAAACTCATAAATACATATATAAAGCTGTGGAATCTAGCCAGCCCTAAGCATTGTGGTCGCACACATCGCATCCCATCGTTTCAGCTGAAAATATTCACAATTCGCATCAACGGAACACGTCAGAGCTATTTGGGGCAGAGAATGATTCGGTATAATTAGATATTACATACAACTCAACTATTCCAGCGCAGATCAGTTGGTTCGAATAATTCACGATATTCAATGCATTCATTTTAATTATTTATATTTGTGTGATCAGGGTAGCCCGTGGTTAGAACTCATGGATCTTAACCGATGATTTTGCTTTCAAAACCATCCAAGCACAGAATTAAATTCTAGGCTTCGCTCGACTTTAAGGAAGCCTTGTAAAGTAACAGCCTGTAAATTTCCCACTGCTGGGCCAAGGCCTCAACTCAATTTTGAGCAAATGTTTGGAGCTCACTCTATCACGTTGCTCCAATCTATTCAGTGATTACAGGAGACAGATTTAAATCCACCACATGCAAGTCTCTTATCGGGTGTTGACACAAGGGTCACAACAGCATTGGAGTAGCGTATTCAACTACGCTAAACTCGAAACCTTCTCTAGGGGGAGGCTGACAGTCCAGGCCAGTACATGCTTTTACTTTAAGGGTATATTCAAAAATAATTTTAGCTGTTTCAAAATTTCTTGGTAGAGCTTTGCGCAAGTTCGTTTAGATGATGTATCCACTCCATGAATAATTCTACCGCTAAACAACGATACACATTGTGTATTCCAGTTTGAATAGTAAGTGAGCCAGTGTAATTAGGACAAGGTATAAGATATATGTATATACTAGTGCTTTACGCGTGGCTTTGCTACGCGTCGTATTACAATGCCAATACCATTTCCATAGCTTTATCTTCAAAAAAATTCATACAAATTTTATCTACATTATTACTACGTACGTAATTTTAAATAGAAAAGCTTTATATGCTGTAGAAGCAACAAAACTTCTTGGTATCACCACAGATTCTAAGCTTCAATGGGGCCCTTCATATTAATAAATTGGCAAATAGACTCTGCTCTGCAGCTTTCGCAGTAAAAATAGAATGTTGACTGATGTAGATACGGCTCGCCTAGTGTATTTTAGATATTTCCACAGTATAATGGCATTCTTCTCTGGGGTAATGCAGCTGATATTAATACGATTTTTGTACTGCAGAAGGCTATTCGTGAAATTTATAACCTGGGCCCAAAAGATTTACAATAAAATAAGTAATAATAAGGAACATAACATTCAAGTTCTCATGGCTCGTGGTGCATAAGTACTGTAGTACCTTGGAACTTGGTTCTTCGTATGTTCTCTCTCTCTCACTCTCGAATAGTATCATATTTCCGCCTCATTAGCGTATATAATTCATGACATAGTGAACTCTTGTTTGCGTATTCCCTTGAACACTATATCTCCTACGCAACTGTTCTTTGAGATTCGCCGCCATTGTGTAAATCCAGTTATTATTAAACATATAAATTATGATTCGATTGCGGATACATAAGACTCATGTGATAATGACGTCATAGTGAGATGGTTGCTATGATTTGTTAAAATGTAAACATCCTGGAAGCGCAGTGCGTGGGTGATGTCGGTGTGCATGTGTTTAATTGAATTAAGTGCATTATATACTGCTTAATAAATACAAGTCCAATCGAAATTCGACCTTAAATCTTTACTAATAAAAATGAAACTTGAAATTCATGAAAATATAAGTTAGATTGTTTTCAAGTCATATTTTACTTTTGTTGAGGTACAAAATTCTTCCGCGGCTTCTTCTCGATAGTATCTGGTGAGAACCGGTTACTAAATATTTCAAAGTGGTGCTTGTAATACTAGTCGCTCATTGGTAAGAGTATTTAATTTTTATTAAATCAATAAAAAAAAATGTTTCTCATATTATAAACTCGAACGCAGCGCACTCCATTAAAATTCAACACTTTGTTAGTAAATCAAAATTCGATAGCAAACAGTAAAAAAAGTTCCTTTATATGTCACGATATGAATAACAGCGTAATTTCAATCGACATTTAGGTACAGGCGCGCACAACAATGTATTCGCGTTGTGGCCGTTACTGAACGGAATTGATGTCCGACGGCGCGGCTCTCGTAAAATCCGCGAGTAAAAATGTATACGGAGATAGCGGACGGATGTGCTCCATTTTGTTCTGCGATAACACTTTTTCGCGCGAGTGTACATGGCTGGTTTAATGTGTTGTGTTTTACGTTTGAACGCTTTTAATGTGACGACGGCGTTATTTTTATTTATCTTTACAATGTAATGACGTTGGATGAAAGAATTTTTGTTGTTTAAAAAAAAAAAGATAATATTTCATGTTGGTATTACTTAATTCGTTCGTTATTTTAATGTTTTAAAAAAAAAACATTTTTTTGAAACAACACAATAAAATATAATGCTAATTTAAAAGTTTTAAATATGTATATTATGATATCTTCTTGACAGTTTCATGCTTGTGTTGATGTTTCGATTTCTTTTCGAATCTGACCCCCTGGGATATTGTCCCCACTCCTAACATAAACACACGTTCAATTAGAATATTAGTAATTTCATAAAAAGGGCTTAGTTCTACTAAAAATAATCTAGGTCGGTCTAGATTGTTCTGCGCTTAATTGCTTTTTTAACGATAAAGTTTTGTTATTATTATTATATTTAACTAAAAGCAAATACAAAGTATATAAAAACTCATTAAAAATAATTTTAGTTTTTAATCTTAAAATGGTGATTAATATGAATCAAAAGGTTTTAATTTTAGAAAAAAATTACATCTAATTATCTCATTCGTTCTTAGAAGTGTCAGAATGTCGACTGATTTTTTTTTTTTTTTTATAGAATAGGAAGGTAGACGAGCATATGGGCCACCTGATGGTAAGTGGTCACCAAACGACCTTAGACATTGGCATTGTAAGAAATGTCAACCATCGCTTATAGCCAATGTGCCACCAACCTTGAGAACTAAGATTTTATGTCCCTTGTGCCTGTAATTACACTGGCTCACTCACCCTTCAAACCGGAACACAACAATATCAAGTATTGCTGTTTTGCGGTAGAATATCGGATGAGTGGGTGGTACCTACCCAGACGAGCTTGCACAAAGCCCTACCACCAGTTGACCAGATTGACGTTAGTCGACATTTATGGGAAAGGACTCCAACAATATTTCATTCTCATCAATTACCTGAAAAAATTACATTGTGTAATATGTTCCGTTCGGCAAATCTTTCAAACAAACTTTGAAGTTTCCACAATAAATCACTGAACTAATACAAAAACTGTCTAAAACTGACCTTTAGGCCAATCGAAGTTTACAAATCCAGGTGTGTTCAGAGCCTTTGATTTATAACGTTCCAACCTAACAAATCACTACACCCTTTATAGCGCTGCCGTAAATTATGAAAATCCTGTACCATTGGGAAATTAATTTATTCGAAACTCGACCTTATGTACATTGTTATAAAGTAGAAACTGCCATTAGTTAATTCGATTTATTGATAGCGAGTGTATCATTGTATCTTGTACCAGTGGGTTTACACGACACTGAGAAATCAATTTCATAGCAATATCTAGTTCGGATGAATTGTGTAGTTGTATCGGGAGATGTAAACGGAACTACTGACTAACTGTTTTATAAAATTGCAACATTTCGTTTTATAAGAATTGCACTGTTTGCCAAAGCTTGCAATGATGTTTATGTTTATCTTAAACGTTGAAAGTATACATAGTTATACATATCTAGTATAGTTTGCTTATGTCAAACTTGTAAGGAGAATAGAATTGGCGATCGTTGAACAGAGATCTTAATTGAAGATCGCAAATTCAAATCAAAACAAATAAAGTTTGGAAAGTTAGATGAAATTCTTTCATATATTTATCTACCAAACTGTAGTAAAGCAGCGAGCAATGGTGGAATAAAACAAAAACCTTATCGTTAAGTAATGAGGATCATAGGTAATTCACACGTTACTACAGCGCACATGAGGTATAGAAATACGTCATACGTCAAAATCGGATGACGGACGAAAGACGTCATCCATACCTGAATAATGATAGCTGTACACTATAGAAAAGGTATTCCATAAGAACTAACTCGAAATTCAGCGCAGAAAACGATCGTAAAATGTCAAAAAGTGATATGCGACATTGAACATAATAAACAAACAATTTCAAGAATGCATGCATCAAAATAGAATATCACCAAAGTCGATCTATATTTCACGGGTCAATAATGAAGTGCGTTCTTAAAGAATATCACTGGAGTTTTTGTTTCATATAAATTTAATTAAAATACTTATTCCACTTAACTACTATAATGCACTTAAATTTTACTTCCAGAGTTCCGATATCAAATTCACCGAAGTTCAAAATGTAAAATATTTCGCGAATCTATAACGAATGATTTATTTACTGTCTTGATTTCTAGTATTAGATTATATCACCTTTGTGGTGATTTGTCTACATTCCTGTGGTTGGAATAGCAGAAAGTTGAAGACGTTACGTCCTATGTGAATGTCATTAAACTGGCTCATTCAACCAATTAATATTGCTATTTGCTAAAATAAATATTGAGCGAGTGAGAAATTTAAGAAGATTAAAATAAATACAACAAAAAGTCCATCAATTACTGTCGCAATGCAATACGTAACGTAGAAATATGCATGAATTGATAGCAATTAATTCGAAATGCCTTGGAACAATACTTGGACATACCGAACAGTATAAGCTCTTCAATTAACGCCGAATTATCGTCCGATACACATTACGCACAAAAGGCGCCAATTAAACATAATGGAACGGTACACTATTCTGATTTCGTTTCGCGTTTTTAATTAACAATTGTATTATATATCGCATGATTTATTCGTACATTTTCTTCTGAATGAATATTTTTTTATGATATATTTGAGAACTGTTGAAAATTTCGACAGCAACCCGAACTTTAAGTTGGAAGTATATATTGCCTGGAAAGCCCGTAAAGGCACTTGTACTTTCGTACGCCTGTAATTTTCCGGTTATATTGGATTGCTATCATGATGTAATTTGAGAATGGATAGAAAATCTTACCAGATGATGTTAGGGTAGATCTATTCTACTCTTAGGGTCTCGTGTGTTCTGTTTTAGTCTGCCTTAAGGGCAAATACAATAGGGATCACCTCGGGACACTACCGTGATATTTCAGACAGTCGTATGTGACATTGAATTTTCTCATTAGTATTTCTAATAGGTAGATGGACAGGTAAATAAATGGGCAACGTGATGGTAAGTAATGATGAAGATGTTATGTCCCTTGTTTGTTGCTATAACTACACTGGCTTATTCAGCTTTTAAAATGAAACCCAACAGTACTAAGTAGTTTTGCTTAGTGGTAGAAGTTATTAGTGTATGTTACTTTCCAGACAGACTTGCAGGAAGCCCTAACGCTACAATATAATAATAATTGTTACATTGACTGCCTCGTTGGTCTAGTGGCTTATTATAAGGTGACAGCCCCTAAGGTCCTAGGTTCACTTCCCAGGTCGGGCCAATAAAAAGTTATTGGGTTTTTTTGTCAGAAAATTCTCAGTAGCAGCCCGGAGTCTGGAAGCTGGAAGTATGTACACTCCCATGCCTCGGAAAGCACGTAAAGCCGTTGGTCCTGCGCTTGAACTCTTTCCGGTCGTGTCGGATTGCCGTCCCATCGGATTATGAGACTTAGGGAATAGAGAGTGCACCTGTGTTTGCGCACACACTTGTGCACTATAATATCTCCTGCGTAGTTGGTTAATCTCTCTTGATATTGGCGACCGTGGCTAAAATCAGTCTGGAAGACATTATTATTATTATTATTATTGTTACATTTAAAGTGAAATCTTAAGTTTCAACATTTTCCGAGTGAGATACGAAGTGAGCTCTTACTGAATACGACTGCATACGTCACATATTATATACAAGGTAGGGTATTAACAATTTAATTTTACTCGTCAATGGTATATCACGTGACGAGCAAACGGTGAAACAAAACTTTTTTTTAATTAAGATTTAATTTATATATAAAAAATTAACCTAAGTTAATTAAACAAAGCCTAAATTTATTAAAATTTAAAGAGTTATCAATTTTATTATTATAACAATTAAACTATATTCTACCACAAATTAGCAATTCTAGGTAATGTTGCATTCTGGTTTGAAGGATGAGTGAGCCACTGGCTCACTTACGTGGGCGTTACACTGGGTAACTATAGGTACAAGTGATATGATGATCTTCGATGCCAAGGTTGGTGGCGCATTGGTGAGGCATGTTTAACATTTCTTACATATGCAATGTCAATGGGTGGTGGTGACCACTTAATATCAGGTGACCTATTAGTCTGTTTGCCTACATATAACATAAAAAAATTAAATAAAAAATGGATTTTGAAAGTCCTTGAAATGTAATCAATAAATGAAAAATTGAATAAATGGATATTGCAATCGTTAACGTTAATACTATTTGTATTGTAAAACATACAAACAGCTAGAGATGAACATACCAATTATTAGTAAGAATTAGCTCCAGTTAATCGCTTCTTCTACAAGCAATTATGACGTCACAATGAAACTTCAACCACAGCACACGTTCATCGCCCAGCAGCAATTAGAAAGGGGAAAAACTCAGCAGCCGTTGTATTGTTCGAAGTTGATCATGCGGTTTTTGTTAATCACGATCGTAAGGGTTATTGGAGAATATCATGACTGACGCCGAATATAAAATTATTTTGAAAATTCCATAAACAGTTCTTACCTTTTTATGAACTTTTGATAGAATTTTCGAAAATCAAAATTAGTCCGTCGATGGACGCGAGGCAGATTTTAAAACAGTGCAATTTTTGCTTATAAATTTCCAATTAAAGAAATGGATAAATAAATAATTGAGTAAAATAAATGAAAACAAAGAAACACAGAGTTTCGTTTCTAATATAAATGTCAGTTTCTTATTATTATAATAATTTATGGCAATGAAGTATATAGTGTAAGCTCAACACACACACACACACACACACACACACACACACACACACACACACACACACACACACACACACACACACACACACAAGGGAGTAAAAAGTGGCGGTTGAGAGAGGAAATGGCCACATTTTACCGTCACGGCATCCGAGTCAGTCTCACCCCGTGGCGTGCTATCATTGTCGATGTGCCAGAATTTACCGAAACACATGCATCATTATGATATTTTTAATGCTGACTATGTAATACATAAAAAAACAAATCGGTCTATAAAAAGGCCTTAAAGCATGCCTGGATGCATAAGCTCATGATTTTCTGTTAAGATAATCGTATTATATCCCTTTTAACTTTTAATTCTTGTAGTGGAATGATAAAGACAAATATTATATTATATACAATCGAGTAACGCCTCGAGCTATCTCACTCCGTATGTAAACCTACCAAGTAATAATATTATTATATCTCGTCCACATTGCTATATTCTATTTTATTTATCGTAATTAAATATGACCAAAGAAATATAATTTATATTTTGATTGCGATTTACATTACCAACAAAAAGGACTTAATCATATTAAGTCAGAAATAATTTTTTAATTATTTTTTTATGTAATTATTGTTATAAAACGAATAATTTTGTAAGCACCAAATATATTATGTTCAAAATTTCAGCTCAATCGGTTGGACAGAACTTGGAATTGGTTTTAGTTTAAGATTTGATTAAATCATATTGAAAGGTCCGTATGGCACACGGCCCTCTTGGACATTACAAAGTTGCAGTTTTATGTAGCTGAAGTCTCTCATCCACCCCACCATTACGTCTCTAGTAGGAAGTTCGCTGTCATCCATACAGCTATGAGCTTCAACTAAGCCAGGCAATATACCCACCGATATTATACGGAGTTGCGCAAATATCCCACTTTGTGTTTATTAGCTCTTACATTTTTTTATTATTCTAATAAAAAAATTTAATGAGGGTTGTTTTATTCAAATTAATTTAATAGAAGTTAAAGGTCACTTTGACCGACGTCATTGTCCGTGTTATTTTTATGACGCCAATGGAAGCGGGTTAATAAATTTTACTTACTTAAAATTTAAACGATCCAGATTGTCCTAATATAATTCATTTCGTTCATGATGTATGTCAACTACAGCTTTTCCATACCTGAAAATAAAAAAAAAATTGTAAGTACTTGTTTTACTTATTAGGGCTTTCACCAACTGCCGGTAGAATATGTAATATATTCTACCGGCAAACGGCAATACTTAGTTCCATTTGATGGGTGAGTGAGCCAGTGGGGCAAGAGACATCTTAGTTCGTTATTACATCTATACGTTAATATTTCTTGGGTGGTGGTGATCAATCAGGTGACCTGTTCGCTGTCTACCTATATTTTATTATTAAAAAAGTTATCAATGAAATATCGCATTGTTTAATTTGTAAATTAGTGTTATTTATAACAATATTGGTTTTCAACTAAATTTAAATTTCGTTTTTGTACCAAATAAATTACAAACGGCTTATGCGAAACATCTTTATCAAACGATTAAATTGAATTCTGACTAAATTACATTGAAATTAACATCAAACGATGAAACGTTACTAAGTGATATTATAATGTTTTAAATTTGTATTATAACACGTATTTAACAGCTGAAATGCCAAACATGACAAAGAGTGTTGTGCTCAAGCACCAGGCCAATATATTATAGGTTTTTTTTTTTAAATTCTCATTTAGCAGTTTTAGAAATTGGCAAAGATCATATCATTTTCCTGGAGCTTTGATCACGAAATTAATTATAAAAAGTACAAATTAATTTAAATTGAAGAAAAAATTACGAAGCATATACATTTTTATAAAATAACATTACTATATTATAATATTGACTGCCTTGTTGGTCTAGTGGCTTGATGTAAGGCCGCAGACCCGGAGGTCCTGGGTTCAATTCCCAGATCGGACAAATCAAAAGTTATTGGGTTTTTCTGTCAGAAAATTCTCAATAGAAGCCCGGAGTCTGGAAGTTAGAAGTGTGTACACTCTGGTGCCTCGAAAAGCACGTAAAGCTGTTGGTTCTGCGCCTTAACTCTTTCCGGTCGTGTCGGATTACCGTTCAATCGGATTATGAGAGTTAGGGAATAGAGAGTGCACCTGTGTCTGCGCACACACTTGTGAACTATAATATCTCCTGCGTAGTTGACTAATCTCTCTTGAGATTGACCGCCGTGGCCGAAATCGGTCTGGAGGACATTATTATCATATATAATATTTTATATTTACGCAACGAACCTTTAGTAACAATTTAAGAAATAAACATATTTCTGATCGTCGTCTCCGTATAAAATATTTGGTCATACACTTTTTGTGGGAGCTCAATTATATAATAAATAATTTGATATAATATTATGATACCTAAAATATATTGAATATACTAGCTGTCCCCGTGGTTTTCACCGCGTATAACTTAAATAAATCACTAGGAGCAGACTTATTTCAGTATATACAACATTTTTAGTATTTATTCGGTTTTTACTCGGATCTAGATAGGGCAACATACAAAATGAAATCATACATGAAAAAACATAATTTGATTACTTGGATGTCTTTCCCTTTTTGTTATTTATTGTGACTGCAGACAATACCTTCATAGGAAATTTTGTAATTTTAAAACTAAGAGGTAAATCTATGTATTTAAAAAAATAGTACTTATTATCAAGTTATTTACAAACCGAAAATAAATACGTACTCAACTACCCGTTGTAATAATATATCAAAACTATGAAAAGTAATAAAAACTGTCTATGATCTGATCTCGATTATATCATAAGCATTAATGCCATGTTTATATAAACGACTTTGCAAATAATACATTATTTTAGATCATCATACAAAAGGTTATACTAGTCAAACTTAAAAGATGTACAAATACTATCGCGGATTTTTATAGAACTTTTCAAGAGGTACAATTTCGTCATACATGATTGTTGTGTAACTATAAATGTTTAAGCAACGCACGCAACGGAAGCTCTTAAAAGGAATAAACTTTCGCCGTTTTTGCAACATTTTTCCTTAATGCTTCGCTCCTATTGGTCGGGGCGTGATGGGATATAGCCTATATCTTTTCTCGAGAATGACATTTCATGATTCTTACTTTAAAATCACAGACTTTCAACCATTTATTCTTCATTTTTATTTACGCGCGAGTGAAGCTGTGGGCAATAGCTAGTTAAATATATAGTATCAAAAAACAAATGAAATTTGTATTACATATATTGTTATTTTTTTTAATCCGTAATATGTACAGTTATTTTTTATAAGCTACTACCTTAACTTACAAAATATATTACAAACGAATACAGACAGAGGCTTTTCAGGTCCCTATTACCAGGGAGCACCGTGTGTCCTGGATATACGTTTGTTTTTTTTTTTTTTTGTTTTTTTTTTTTAGCCTTTTGCCGTCCACTGCTGGACGAAAGCCTCCCCCATAGAACGCCAACCATCCCGATCTTGGGCAGTCCGCATCCATCCCGAACCTGCCACCTTTTTTAAATCGTCGGCCCATCTTGTCACAGGGCGTCCTACACTACGTTTGCCTAAGCGTGGTCTCCACTCCAACACGTGTCGGCTCCATCGGCCATCAATGCGCCTGGAGACATGACCAGCCCACTTCCACTTCAGCGAGCTAATTCTAAGCGCGATGTCGGTGACTTTAGTTCTCTGGCGAATGTCCTAATGGATATACGTACGTGTGTTCTTTTCTATTTAATATGTTTGATCATATAGATCTGAGCTTAACATACATTGGAAGTATCTAAATCTCTGAAATTGACAATTTTTTAATTATCATCATTTTACAGACTATCATGTACAGGTAGCTAAAGTTTCAGCCAATTCAACTGAACAGTTATTTTATAGCATTTTTATCAACTGAACAGTTATTTTATAGCATGTTTCCAAGATTAGCGTGCACAAACACAAAGACAAACAGACAAAAAAAATTAACGATCATTGTTTTGGGTTCTATTGCGTTGATAAATGTCCATTAAATAATAATTTTACTCATATATCTTCCATGTACAGACAGCGATCCGTTTCATTTTTATTTTATGTATAGACTAAAGCATATAGCTTTAAATAAAATATATAATTTCTTTTTTTATATAGAACTTATATATTTAAGTAATGTTATAGAGCTGTTTTTTATTATTATTTAAAGACTATTATTATTATTATTTTATATTAGAGATGCGTTTCCAAAATACGATTACTTCATTTGTATAATATGTTTTATTATACAAACTCATAATGAATTGTTGAATTCTTATGAGAAGTAAAGCCCACCCTAAACCCACATTCGAACAACATTGGACAATTTTTTTAAAGATTTTCTAACTATTTTTAAATAATAATACATTGTCATACATATTAAAATAAGACATATCGTGTGAAAATACAATGTCGTCTAACCCCAGAACACTTCGTGCAAACATCACCCGTCACACACCTGATACCAAACTAAACCGTGACAGTGATGGATCGACTTCGGGACCAAAGTTTTAGAACCAGACAGATTACACGGTGTATCATGTACCTTACACGGCTCAGTTGAGTGCATGCTGTCGAAGCTATTTTGGAGAGGTCTTGAGAAATTGTTTGTCATATCAGCTGATATTAGAACTGATACATATTGGCAATCCTAATAGTAGCATTAAAGATAAATAAACTACTTTGACCTTCAATGACATGACACCATTCGTTGTGATCCAATATAATCTTAAGGTTCCTCCTCCCTTTTACTATCGAATGGCCAGGCAAACGTGACCAAAGCGCCATAGGTACACAGTGGAAATTCCCCGCCTACGTACGAAGCGCTTTGAATCTACATTCATCATCGCACTTCGAAACTGTGTGCTTTGCCTGAGTCCGTATTTCCTGATAGGTACAGTGTTGGTGTCTTTTAAACCAGAGTAAACAGGTTTCTTATAGGCAAGCGTGCTACATCCTAGACCCTGTCGATGCTTAACCTCAGGCAAGTCAACGGTTAAATGCTGGCCTATTAAGTGTAAAAAAACAAAATGGGTTTTTGTTTGTTGGATAAGTTGTTGATTGATAATAAGTATTACAATTTGTAATTATTTAGAATTGTGAATAATAAAAAAAAATAGTAAAGTGGATACAACACTTGGTATTGACTATAATAATCACGTGCTACAAGCAAAATTATGAAGTGTAAACGAAATATTTTATTTACAACAAAACACTTTAAATTTACATAAAATTAATTATATGTTAATGACAATAATTGTTGTATAATAAATTACCATCCGTACCGTCTTTATGCAAATTCTTATGATTCACTTGATTATTAATTTGACTTCCAAAAATTTAACGATTATTTTACAAAGCATTATTTTTTTAATGGTTTTTAAATTTAATATAATTGTAAATTAATAGCCTCTTAAGAACTCTATCTACTACGGTTATCTTTTTTTTATCTCACATAGGCCAACGTTTGACCGTTGACATGCCTGTTGTAAAGCATGTCTACTTTTGTCTATGGTTTGGAGTTTATCCTATCGCACTGTATTTACATATTTACGGCCCGACTTATAAACGTAATATATGAATATTTAAAAAATGCTTTATCCTCTTTTGAGTGTCAAATCAATAATGACAGAAATGGTAAAAACAGTGTTTAACTAACCAACAGTTAAGTAACGTTTATAAATAAGGCTGTTGGCCTTTAAAGCTCACATAAATATCTTAATCAAACTTCGCTACTCCAATGATCAAATATATCTTTAAAATTCATAATATATCATCTTGATTGAATTTGTATCTGATTTTCCATCAAATTTTATAAGCTTAAAATATTTGCTATTTCGAATTTTTTAAATTCTCATTAATTTAAATCATTACAAAAAACATTTCAAATAAAGAAACGTCACAATTTCTACGTTTGCGTAACGATTTCTAGAAATTGAGATAATTTAAAACGAAAAGTTAATTATTATACATTTATAGTATGAACCCTACTAATCTATAAATAAGATTCAAATTACATCAAAAAGGATCAAAAGCTGTGGAAATACCTTTTAATTGAATATTCGCGTGTCCGAAACCATTACGTATCGTTAATTGACTCTCAGGTTAATGATTTACCAATTGTTATTATTTTGGTTTTAAAACGATTGGGTGAATTTAGACCCTAATTACTTAATGTCAAGATTCAATTTTGTACAAAACTTTTGAGTGACACAGGTTCTGTCACATACATTGTGATAAGGATCTCGTATGGAGACTCACGATCAGATTATCTTCATTAAATATATTAAGGTTTAATGTTATAATAGTGTGGTATCAATCCAGAGCCAGCATCAATAAGTCTTCATGTTTGTATTAATAATAATTCGACATGTGCTTGGTGATGGAAAACATCGTGAGAATATGTATGATATGTTATGATAAAGTTATTTTCAGCAATTGCTAGGAAGCCTCTAGTTATTATTATAATATTGTATTTGTTTTTTTTAGAGTATAGGTTGGCGGGCGAGCATATGGGCCACCTGATGGTAAGTGGTCACCAACGCCCATAGACATTGGCATTGTAAGAAATGTTAACCATCGCTTATATCGCATCGCTAACCCTTCAAACCGGAACACAACAATGCTAAGTACTGCTGTTTTGCGGTAGAATATTTGATGAGTACGTGGTACCTACCCAGACGGGCTTGCTCAAAGCCCTAAAATAAACGCAATAAACTTCTCTATTTCTTTAACTAAGAATCATTCAAATGTTTGTATGAGTGTCGTTTAATATACGGTATCTTTAATCCATATCAAATCGAACTACATAAATTCGATACAATGGGCAACTTTGCCAATACTTCACCATAGGGGATATAAATCACAAAAAAATCCCAATAATAAATCTCCGGTACAATCCTTTTTGCTTCATATCGGAACCGCTACATGGAACTAACATCACACAGTTGATTTATTTGTTATTTTAACGTGAATTTGTTCAAGGTGAGGTTTCTTCTATAAAATAGTATGCATTCATTCGATGATTTCGAAGTAAGAAGGAACAAATGCATTTTGACTTGAAATTTATTTTTAATTGTAGAAACCGTATTTTACTTGCAAACATTTAATTTTTTTTTTTATTCAATAAGTAGACAGACAGGCAAATGGGTCATTTGGGAAGTGATCGTCACAGCCCATAGACACTGGCACTGTAAGAAATATTAACCGTTCTTTATAACAAAAATGCATCACCAGCCTTGAGAACTAGTTGCACTAATTCAATCACTCTTTAAACCGAAACTCAGTAACAGTAACAGCCTGTGAATATCCCACTGCTGGGCTAAGGCCTATTCTTCTTTGAGGAGAAGGTTTGGAGTTTATTCCACCACGCTGCTCCATTGCGGGTTGGTGAAATACACATGTGGCAGAATTTCAGTGAAATTAGACACGGTTTGAACCCACGATAATCGGTTAAGATTCACGCGTTCTAACCACTGGGCCATCTCGCTACTAAGTATTGCTGTTTAGCGGTATAATATCTGATGAGCGGGTAGGATTCAGAGTAATGCTATAATTTTTTATGTAAAACATATAATATGATGGCAAACGATATGCCCTATGTCGATGCTCTCTTTATATATATGCGCATCGCATATATTATTTACTTCTTTGCTTTATACTATTGCAATAATAATAAAATAATTATTTTACTCGTATTTATAAAGTGAGGTAATGGCTCACAAATGACCCACACTGACCAATGAACCTCGGCTGTTATTTAAATTAAGAGTGAATAATCAAAAAACATATATCACTGATAACGAATTGTACCGACCTGTTACTTTTAATATTGAACAATGGAATGGTTAAGCTTCAGCGGATGCGCGGTCTGATTGTGGTTGATTTGGTTTAAAATTTCCCTTTTAGTAAATTATTTATATGTTTCTCTTTTAAAACTATCATGCTACATCAATTCAATGTATTTAAAAAAATAGCCATGCTCTATTTTTTAGGGAAATTACTAATATTTCTATTTACCCCTCCAATTAAACGTAAAGCAATGTCGCATTGGAGTATCATATAAAATCAAAACGAAATTTCTTTTTCGAGTGATTTTAAAACTTTTAAAGCTACCATCGGTTTGGAATGTAGATTGTACTGTGAAGAAACAGCAAGTAACACAGTAGTTACTCAATATGTCAATCAGATACAATTAAAGTATAATATATCTTGCCTGAAAATTTAAATCCTCGTACTTTTATCATCCTTTTTTCATTCTTTCTATAATATTTGAAAATATGTCTTCAAAAGTCGATTTGAAAAGAATAAAATATGAATCCTAAATATATATTCTGAATATAGTTAAATTAAAATATGGCAGTTTATATATTTTAGATTTGCCGTGAGCGTATAATCTTTATATGATATTTGTTAAATTATCGTATATGAGGTCGGTATATTTGGCGAAAAATATCACCTTTTTGGGGCTATCGTTACGAATATCAGAAGCTGACGTTCTGTATCCCACTTGATAAATGATCCAATACCATAGTATTGAAATTCCAATCTTATCAGGATAGGCTTAGGGTTGAGATTTATTCGTATTTGAAAACAGGGAAGCCTAAATTTGGCATCTATTTCCAAGATAATGTATCTCAGTTAAAATACAATACAGTATATAAACTGTATTTCCGTGTAGATAAGGTTTATTTTGGCACGATTGTGGATATACAAACAACAGGTAATATTCAACTTTAATATTTAAAGATTAAGGTACTTATTACAATGTGCGAAGACTGATTATTTTTTTACGCTTTTATCAACTTTGTCGAAAGGGATCATAGAAATAAAATCCTTAAAACGTTATAATAAGGTAGAATTTAGAATTGCCGTAAAATGAAATTAGGCTACAGTGCGTAGATACTGGATAATTTATATTAAAGCATTCACATTTTGAAGATCAGTAACGTCTTGTTTAATTAGAAATTCCATATTTTTATGAATTTTATTTCATAAATTTACAAAAGGCCGACAATTTTTGACTACATGACAGCTTTAGTCAATAAGTCTATAAATTCCTGGGGCAAGGTATTCATCTACGAGTATAATAAAATTCCGCAAATATTTTTATCTTTATCAATTAATAAATTTAAATATATTGTTGAAAAATCATTCACTAATAAGTCATTTAAGAAAACAGCTTGTCAAACTTCAATATTCCATTTTATTTTTTATTTTTCAATAATATCACTCAGAGATGCAGTACTTACTAATCACATATTTGATTGTTAGTAAGCCATTTAATTCTTAAAGATCCCATTTTGTAGTACATAATATAATAACCACGATCATATAACTTGCTTCGTTAAGCGAGAAGGCAAATTTCTTTTATAATACTTTTTCCAGTTTTATTAAAACGTGACTGACGTTTCCTTTATAATTGAATCAGAATGATTGAAATGTTTTAAATGCTTTTAAGCATCAATTCATTCAGAACTTTCGGAATTTTCGTCTCGATCACTTTTGATTACATTACTTTTCATGAAATTATCCAATTTATCGTCAAAATTTATTACAACATCCTTTATAATTTTATTGTACACCAATGAGATTAAAAAAAATTACAAAACATCGATACAACCTAAATATGAGTAGCATACAACTTTGGCGACCTTATGCTACAAAGCGATCTCTTCCAGGCAACCAACACCGTAAGGTATAACTACCGTACCATAGGATACCGTAACATAGGATATGAGGTAGATGCTGCAATAATAACCTACTTATGTTTAATTTTATTAAAATTCTGGCATATGTGTATTCCACCGCATTGGAGCAGCGTGGTGGAATAAGCTTTTCCCCAGAAAAGAGAAGAGGCCTTAACCCAGTAGAGTGACATGCACGGGCTTTACTTTACTTTTTTTTACATAAAAAAAATCTCCATGAACATTTCTAAGCGATGTTTGTACAACATTTAACAGTTCGTGTTATGGAAACGTATCTTAAACATTCTCTGAATTCCTCAATTATATCACCCAAATTACACCCGAATTTAAATCAACGGTATCCAATACCACCACAACCACATTACTACGACCATGATTTGAAATCTGTAGCGATTTCACTTCGCTAATTCATCAGCGAATGATGGTCGAATGTGGTTAAAATTATTGCTTTCCGCGGTATTAATTCATAATCCCACAATTAAATCAGAATCAAAACGTTAGGTTTGAGAATTTATGCGACATATTGACCATTAAATACGAATGTTGTTACAATAAATGTATAATTTATAGTTTAAAATAATTTAAGGCATTTTATCGAAACTTATGTATTAAAAATTTATCTTCTCCAACCGAATCTTAGCTATCTCTAATTCGGAGTTTGTTTTGAGTTTTTTGTATGGGAAGGTTTTTCTCAGAAATCGAAGTTTTAACCCATTATTTGTACTCTAATAAGCCTAAACTAGACTAAAAAGAAACAACACAATTAATTGATTGTTTTTTTTTTTTGGTTTCATAATTATACATGTTTTCATTTACTGATATTACTATGTATTTATCTGTAAAATTATGTAATGAGTTGGGGCGGCTATAGCCCACAGTATCATAATTTATATTAACGTAACGTGATACCAATAGGAGTTCTCACATACAACAATAGATTAAATTATACATTTCTGTCAACCTTACCTAAAAAACTAACGATTTAGTTGACGTAGCGATGTCAACTGGCCATAGTTATATTTGTGCCGGTATACTAGTAAAAATAATAAAGCAAACATTTTTCATATTTATTATTTGAATATGCATACGTTGAAAATTCAACTGAAAACCACAAAATATACTCTAAATATTTAAAACAGTTACATTAAATTGTTAGAAAACTTTTGAGTTGAAATTCTGTAAATGCAAGAATTCGCCACTACATTTAAAACGAGATATAAATAACGAAATTGTTATATCCTACCATCCTTGTTTGCATTTGCAAAATATGTATGCATTTAATGTTATTCTATACAAAAGGAGATAAGGTCGAAAATCGTTTGGCAAAATGCTTTTTTTAAGTTCGCAAAAACTAACCCACATTTGTGAGGAATAATTTTTAAAGGTTAATTGTCAAATATGGCTGCCAAATGTGAAAAGTTGCAAGCGTAAAGTTTTATGGATGGTTTAAGAGATGAAAATGAGCGAAGTTTGAAATTTCCATGTTTTGGGTGTCGAGTTAAACGTTGGAACATCGGAGATTAATGACGTTTCTATCATGTTAAGTCTTCATCATTTATTTATAGTAACCGATATATACATACAGTTATAAATAGTAGTTCACTGGTGGTAGGACTTTGTGCAAGTCCGTCTGGGAGGTACCACCCACTCATCAGATATTCTACCGCAAAACAGCTGTACTTTATATTATTGTGTTCCAGTTTGAAGGGTCATTGAGCCAGTGTAATTACAGGCACAGAGGGCATAACATCTTAGTTCCCGAGATTGGTAGCGCTTTGGGGATGTAAGCAATTATTAACTTTTCTTACAATGCTAATATCTATGGGCGTTGGTAACTACTTACCATCAGGTGGCCCATATACTAATCAGACCTAGAAATACCTAACTATTGAAAACGATAGATATCATCTAGATGAAACTATGCAATCATTTTCCAAAAATGTTCTAATGGTAGCTCGTGTTTATTTCTTCAGTTTTGGTTCGATTTAAGGACATTCAAATAACACATATCCGAAATCCGTAACGATCTGTGAATGTCCCACTGCTGGGCTAAAGGCATCCTCTCCCTTTTTGAGGAAAACGTTTGGAGCTTATTCAACCATGCTGCTCCAATGCGGGTTGGTGGAATACACATGTGGCAGAATTTCAGTGAAATTATACACAAGAAGATTTCCTCACGATGTTTTCCTTCACCGTAAAGCACGAGATGAATTATAATAACAAATTAGGCACACATACGTAGATAATATTTAATAAAACTTGTAATCCATCATCTACAGAATCACTGTGATTAATATCACCGTATCGTAAGATCATAATCCATTATACAGTATCAAAGACAACTCATATTCAAATTTGCTTAAATTAAGGAAACCAATATAGGCGTTGTGACAAAGCATTAAAGATGATAATGCTATCTATGGTAATATTTTGTTAGATTTAATATGATGTCAATCAAAATTAGTACGCATCTATTTTCGAAGCATTGTTTAATGCGAAAATGCGTCAGAACAAATTTGGATTGCAAATAGGATTTTGTAAACTGTTTTTTTAATTTAACGTTATTGCATATTATGTATTAATTTATTCATAATTTTGCTCATAAATTTAGCATTGGCTATGATTTAGTACTTTGTGAATTGTTATTTTCGACTCCATCAGTTAGTTTCTGTGAGGAGGAGGTTGGGTTAAGACCCAGCAGTGTATGTTCCACTGCTGGGTGAAGCCCTCTCTCCTTTTTTGAAGAGAAGGTTTAGAGCTCATTCTAACATGACGCTCCAATGCGGGTTGTTGAAATACACATGTGGCAGTTTCAGTGAAATTAGACACAAGCAGCTTTCTTCACGATGTTTTTCTTCACCGTTAAACACAATATAAATTATAAACACAAATTAAGCACATGAAAATTCAATGGTGCTTGCCCGGTTTGAACCCGAGATCATCGGTTAAGATTCACGCGTTTTAACCACTGGGCCATCTACTGAGTATTATAAGTGGCATAAGAGTGTAACTGAGGGAGATGACACGGCATATGAGTCTTGTCTTACGCCTGAGGCGTGCTAATAGATGTTTCACAGATATAAATCGAATCGATTAAAACCCGAAACCCACAATTATATCGTTTAAATATAATAACAAAATAATTATGACGCGTATCTGAAAAATTGTAGGAAAACAATCCAAAATTTAACCAGACACAAATTGACGGATCGTTTTAATTCAATCATTCATTCATTCGTACGTTCACCTCGTTCTGACCGACGCTTGTCTAATTTAATTTGCAATCCGTGCTCACGGGGTTAGACAGGCTATATACCTGATAAATAAAAACCAAAGCTATATAATGCGATAAACTTCACTGCTGCTTTCTTTTAAAAAATATTTAATTGCGTTGATTTATTTATACTTTACTGACTTGAAGTGTTGGAATGGTGCATACAAATAGATTTCGTCAAATATATCAGATATGTGTACAGTTTTGTCATAATTAAAATTAAGTTTGTGAATGTGTATATCTGTTCATTGTAGATGCCGTTATTTATTTATTTTTGTATTAAATGTTTTAGTATCTGGACAAGTGACAATTGACTAGAAGACCTTGGTATAATTTATAGCAATATGTTCAATGAAACATCACACTTATTTCATCACTCATTTATTTGATTAGGTTGAACGTTATTGTAATAATATATGACGATTTAACGCTAACCTTTATTGCGGTAGGGAGATGTTGGTAGCAATGTATTTTTAATTGCGTAAATATTACTACTACTAGCAAGTTTCTAATCTGGTTTTAACTAGTACAAACTGGATCTTGGAAAGTTTGAGGAATTTAATATTATGATCAGCCAATCGTCAATCGATGGCTTAGAAGATCTCGTGATGAGTGGTATTTCGATTATATATAGATAAATAAAATACCTATGAATGTTTGTCTGGTTATTGGCAAAAATTATTTTTGCTCGATATGAAACTATTTCTTGTTGAATAAATAATCCGGCCACTTGATGGTAAGTGGTCACTACCGACCATAGACATCGGTGCTGTAAAAAATATTATTTGGTGGCTGATGAGCCACCAATCTTGAAAGCTTAGATGTTATATCCTTCCTAGTTATACTGACTCACACCCTTCAAACTGGATTAAAGTATTGTTGTTTTCAGGTAGAATATTCGACATGTGGGTGGTACCTACTCAGACGAACTTGCACAAAGTCCTACCACCAAGCATATTTTATTACTAGAAAATATTTCTACTAGGAACAGAAAAAAACTTTTCCGTATTATAACTACCGAAATAAGGAAGAATTACTTGTATGTACCGAAAGTGTGTCAAATAACTAATCATACACGAGAAATAAAAGCGTTATATTCGTTCACTCATTGGCGCGTCCATTCACTCATTCATACGAGGTTCTTCACATAAAATGACATAATAGACCCATTACTGAAATATTCTTAGCAGCAAATATTTTGTCGATGGAATATTGTGAAGGGCGAATTACATGAATAAGTTTCTGACGCGAAGAATTCGTAGCGACAGAATTATGGTCGAAATTAAATACATAATATATATTATAACAAATATATATAATATGAATATACATATATACACTGTTGGTAGAGCTTTGTGCAAGCTCGTCTGGGTAGGTACCACCTACTCATCAGATATTCTATCGCAAAACAGCAATACTTGGTATTGTTGTATTCCGGTTTGAAGAGTGAGTGAGCCAGTGTAATTACAGGCACAAGGGACATAACATCTTAGTTCCCAAGGTTGGTTGCGCATTGGTGATGGAAACGATGGTTAACATTTCTTACAATGCCAATGTCTATGGGCGTTGATGACCACTTACCAACAGGTGGGCCACATGCTCGTCCACCTACCTATTCAAAAATTCACAGGTCATTTATCTTGAAAACGTGCGAATATATTTTAAGAATATATATCACAAATGTATTTGTTTTTAATTATCGGTTAAGCGGCTTAATTAACACGCTTCTTTGCTTTTCTGTCTCCTTTAACTGATTAAAAATACAAATCATAATATTTTTTAAAGAAATTGGCTTTTAAAGACTTAAATTATCATAATACATTAAATTGATTTGGAATTAAAGTTAATTGAAGAGTAAGCGAATCAGTGCAATTATAGGAACACAACTGATGCAATGGCAATGGAACGAATGGTTAATATTTCTTATATTTTTTATGGCCTATTTTCAGTCCACCTAACTGAAAATTAATATATATAAGCGATTTATATATATATATATATATATATATATATATATATATATATATATATATATATATATATAACATCATAAAATAATTTAGTAAATATGATTAATTTATTACATCAAGTTCATGACTACGGAATAATTTATATTTAGAAAAAGGTAAGTCGCTCAGCCACGCAAGGCTAAGGATCTTTTGCATGAGAAAATTCACGTATTTAGTTTATTTCAGACACGCCCCAACTCACTTTAGCGCCTATATAAATATAACCCATATAAGTTGTAGAGCTAATCAAACTCACAACACACACCAGCATGCGAGCGTGAAATAACAGAATATAATATGCGACATTTCCTTTAAAAATTATAGCATTTAAAGCATATACGACTCAAAATTGCGTATCACAGTAATTGGAGATTTCTTGCAGATGACCTTTGGGTTAGGAGGTTTTAATCATTATTATAAAGTGTATCTAACATACACATTTAAGGAGTAATGTATTACCTACTGGGAGCCCTTCCATGAGCATACAAGATATTCTATAACTATTTCAAACCCTCATTTTTTCGCAAACATACACAAATGTGAATATTTGTATCTATCTGTGTGTGACTAAACATAGAAAATGAAAAATAAATAAAAACTTTAGAATCAGTAAAGAAATGCAAAATTAAATTTACCTAACTTAAATTGTTTAAGTTACGGCATAGAGCAGCACTAAAACGCTTTGATGAATTCTCGAGGTACGGCAAGATAAACAGTCGAACAAGCGCGATTAACCGGAAGAAGTCGTGCGCTGTGCTTACTCCACGAGTTGCTTGCGGCTTGGAGTAAGTATTGAAATTGAAGCGATTATACTTTTTTACTTGTTTTTAACTGCTTCATTGGTATAGCTTATGTATCTGAGGATTTGTGCCCAAAAACCAGATAAGTATAAAAAATTGGGCTTTCTTATAGAGATCCTCTCAGTAGCTAGAAACAATGTCAAGGCGTTGCCCTGAGTTTGAAATTTCCGGGTCGTCTATTTTTTTGTAATCTCATATAATTATGAGTGTGAGCGAAAGCGGCGTATCATCATAAGATATTATAATGATATCGATTAAAAAGAGATTATATTAAATTTTAAAGTAAACATACGATAAAACTTTATCATTTGATGTCCTGAGAATAAAGTTTTTACTGGTGGTAGGGCTTTGTGCAAGCTCATCTGGGTAAGTAACACTTACTCATCAAATATTCTACTAGACTATTAACAGCAGTACTAGCCGGTATAATTACAGACTCAAGGAACATAGCGTCTTAAGTCCCAAGGATGGTGGCATTAGCGATGTAAGCGATGGTTAACATTTCTGACAATGCCAATGTCTATGAGCATTGGTCACCACTTACCATCAGGTGGCCCATATGCTCGTCCGCCTACCTATCCTATATAAAAAAAATTGATATTTAATTAAATTCTCTGATGCATTTTAAATTGGCCCTTACATTAAATATAGATGCAAGATAGAATAAAATCGTTAATAAAAAGAAACTTTTAAATTAAAAGTATGACTATTTGATGTTCCGTGAATTTTCTCGTAATTACGCAGATTGGTACCAGGAAATTATAAAAGCAAAGAGGTTCAAACAGCCTTGAGCTTGAAAGGCCATGACCTAGTAGTAATAAAGGAAGGTAAGATAGGGTATTCATTATTTTGCTTGTAGCTTATGCTTGCTTGGTATCTGAATTGTTTGACCTAAAATATTACCGTGTTTTCTTCAATCATGATCTGGCAAAAAACATGACATGGTAAAAAAGAAAAAATATTTTCTTGTTATTCTTCTTATAGTTTAGTATGCTTGCATGTAATCCTCTAAAAATTCTGTTTGGCGGTAGAATATATTCTTTATATTATGATGAATGGTTCTTATCTACACATACCGGCACAGAGCCCTACTTCCAAGTTATTGAACACTAAAAATCTTTTAACTACAATCTCAAGTATTGTTTTAATCTTTTGCAATCACAAGCAATTGTTATATCTGTGTCGATATGGTCTCTCACAAGCCGTTGCATCTTTTTCAAAACGTGTGAGATAAACATAATGACCTCAGTTAAGCACAAAGTAATGTGTATGTATAAATCACTTAACTATATATATAATCAAAATATATCTAACCAAATTGGTTCTTCTAACTTGGACTGACCTCAAAAACCATCGTTATTTAAACTGACCTCCGTTGGAATTATTGGTTCTGTTTCTGCTATTGTCAGGTGTTTGATGCCTGATCGAGGCTTTGATCCCTTTCTAAGGGCTGAGTAAGAGCTGACCCTTTTGTGTCGTTACTATTATTGTTGTATCGGCGTTACGGAGCAGGGCATTTGTTTGATTTATATTTTTGTTATAATTGTATTGTTCTAAAGATTTTTCATTCTTTATTGAATATTTTTAATAAACGTGTTTAGTTGATTTTATTATTCTAATATAGTAATTATAAAATATGGTGCCATATTTTATTACCACCTAAAATAACGTTTTTGTATTTAATCTATTATACCTATTACATATATATTATTATACTATTACCTATTGTACCTAGGTACAGGTGTATAGATCTTTATAATTGTTTTCTGAGAAATTAACTTGGTTCCAAGTTTCAAATTGCAATGTCGCTTAAAGTTTTCACTCCCCTAAGAGCAGCACATCTTGTCATAAAATGGACTTAAGTTCATTTGATTATATAACAGTTTAACTACTATTTGCCACCATGCTTACAAAAATATAAAACAAGCCTTAAAAAATTAAAAATTAAATAAAACTGACTTAAAAATAATAGAAAACGCACTATGAATTGAAAAAGTTTTATACGTACTACAATGTTATATGAAGTCTGTGCCAAGCTTAAAGAATGGAAACGTAATTACGTAAATGGCTCACGCAACCTTCAAACCAGAACAAAACGATAATAAGTGTTGCTGTTTGACGGTAGAATATGTGATAAGTGGGTGGAAACTGTCCAGACAGAATTGTACAAAGCCATCAAGTAAACGTAATGATTGAAGTAATTAATTAAACTAAGTCAATTTTCAAATTTTAAGTTTAAATTAAAATATTAGCTTCTAAGAAATCATGTAATTTACAGAATGGTTATAATTATTAAATAACTTGCCCAACTAGTTTCATACCTTCGCAAATCTTTAGCTGAAAAAGACGTATATTCTTATCATGGTTCTATATTTCGTAGCCGGGCTACGTTGCAGTGTTATCTGCTACGTGCTACGAGCTACGGCTACATATGCTACGGTAATATCGGATAAATGATAGGACCAAAAGCAGTAATATTTGTTTCATTTTCGTCCTTATTACATTTGCGATAAGAGCTATAAAATACATGTTCTAGAAGCTTGTCTCTTGGGTTTTCTGCGGCAGTGCAATAGTAAGGTATTTTCGAGAAGAATTAACAAGAATATTTTTAAAATATTATGTTATGCTTTGTAACAAGGACGAAAAAAATATTAGAATTAACATTTTCAAATTATTTTATTCAACAGAATTACTTATTGATAGTTAAAGTAAATTAATAAAACCGGTTCGTAAATGTATTTACAATATAAGAAATAATCAGGAGGCGATCGTTTCATTCCTAAGATTATGTTTGAACCCACAAATTGTATAACAACTTATTAAGATTAATCTGTCCTGTATGTTGTGTTTTACTTAGTGGTAGGGTTTGTGCAAGCCCGTCTGGGTACCACCTAATCATCAGATATTCTGCCGCCAAACAGCAACATGGAGTATTGTTGTATTCAGGTTATGGGTAAGTAAGCCAGTGTACACGCACAAAGGGCATAAAATGTTGTTCCCAAGGTTACTATACTTTTTACCATCAGGTAGCCCATTTGGCCATCCGCCTAACTACTATATATAATATATATATTTTTTTCCAATTTCTCTGAAGGCAATTATGACGTTTTCTGGATTGTAACGCCATGATATAATAAATTTAATAAACATGTTCGAAATCAAAATATTCTGAACTATTAATTATCAAATTCCATAAAATAACATTAATATACATTATGAAAATTTCAAACGAAATAGTTCATATTTTTAAAGTAAAATTTAATATGGTAAAATTAATACGCGGAACATGTTCGATTATTTATATAAATAGCAGTGCCCGTGACTTCGCCCGCGAGGAGTTCATTGTGTTGCTATAAGAGTACATAAATAAACACTAGCCCACAAATTAAGCATCTATATAGCACTTGTTCATCTGGGGTTCTTCGCGAATACAATTATATCAGGTTTAAATTAAAGCTTATAACTACGAAAATATAATTTATAAAAATAGGTTCAGTAGTTTTAGAGTTTAATAATAATAATAACCTGGAACATTATTCACACACGGCCATCTGATCCCAAACTAAGGAGAGCTTGTACTATGGAATTCAGACAACTTATATGCTACATATACTACTTTTCTTTTGTAAACACAGACTTATATAGATAATTACACCCAGACTTAGGACAAACAGACATGTTCATGCACACAAATGTCTGTCCTGGGTGGGAATTGAACCCACGACCGGCGTGAAATCGTCGTTTATCGGTTACAAGCAAACAAACCTTTTCTCTTTATGATATCAGTATAGATAACATGTGCCCCGAGGAGTAAATCGCGTTTTTGTGCTCGGAAATATCATGGAATGAGATTTTTTTTATTATAAATACTTAACCAATATGCCTACTATAGAATTGTCAATTTGAAGTTGGCATAAATAAGACTTAAGCGATTCAGATGGAATAAAGACTATACGATATCTTGAAATACTCTCTAAAATAACCAATAATTTATTTATATTTGTATTGTACTCATATTCTACAAATAAGTTTCAAATAGCCAATATATATAATAAAAATATAACTGATCGCTGTCTATACATGGAAGATATGTAAAACTATTATCGGTGGCCTTTGTAAACGCAATAGAACCCAAAACAAAGATTATTATAATTTTTGTCTGTTTATCTGTTTGTCCGTGCGTTTGAGCGCGCTAATCTTAGAAACGGCTTAACTGATTTGGGTTCTGTTTTCACTAATGTATTGTGGCAAATTTCCTGTGAAGGTATCGTTTGCAAGCAGAATAAATAAAGCACAGGGAAAGACATTCAACTATGTCGGATTTAAGAGAATGCTGTTTCACTCGTGGACAATTGTATGTTGCCCTATGTAGATCTAGGTGCGGCGAAAACCAATAAATACCAGTATAAAACTAAAAATGTTGTTATATACTGAAATACTATAAGTCTGCTCTAATATGGTAAGCTATACGCAGGTGAATTTGAGGGCACAGCTAGTATTAACATAAAAATACAGTTATCCTTAAATCTCAGAGAGGCAATTAAATTATAATTTAATTCTTATCTATACATATATACCAATAAATATAATATAATAAATAATTGATAATATAAATTAGTTTTCATTGTTTATAAGGATATGTAAAACTGAAATGCATGCAATTGAATCCTTGTTACTAAGGCAAAGTGTTTGTTTTTACTTCTTGGTAAACATTGAAAGTTTTAAGCCAATTATAGAATGTTTGATTAAATGAATAATGAAAATAAAAAGTAATTTTATTGGCCTATAATAAAGTCGAATATCGTTTGATTCGATTTGTAACGAATAAAACCATATATAAAAAAAAAACAAATATTTATGATTTCAATAGAAGTGGAATTAAAATATATGCCCATAGCTCTTAATTGAAAACGCTTTAGGAGTTTTTATAAATTCATGTGCACAAACAAATAACAATGACCCTTTTAACCCTTTTTGTCTACAGGGATTCGACTCCCTCACTTTTAATTTATATGAAGGTCGATCACATAAACATAAGATGAAGTATATTAGTTTTTTATTCAAAAAACGTATTTCTCGTAGAGATCATGATTGGCCGTTGTTTTCCACGTGTGATAAATAAGTAAGTGTTACTATATTTATGTGATTCCAATATTTATATATGTATATATATGCAAGCTCGTCTGGGAGGTACCACCCACTCATCATATTCTACCGCAAAATAGCACAGCCGCGGACAGCAGTACTTGGTATTGTTGTGTTCAGGTTTAAAGGGTGAGCCAGTGTAATTACAGGCATAAGGGACATAACATCTTAGTTCCCAAGGTTGGTGGCGCATTGGCGATTTAAGCGATGGTTAAAATTTGCTTTTTAAAATGTAATGGGCGTTGGTGACCACTTACCATCAGGTGGTCCATATGCTCGTCCGCCTACCTATACTATAAATATATATATATAAAGCAATGTTCCATTTTTCTGTCTACAAATGCTCAGCCTTTTTTCTCGCTGGAAAAACGTATTTATGGATTTGTAGGGTTCACCGGCGCTGAGTGCGTTGGAGTATCCATTAAAAAACTAGCGGTACCCCCACTGTTTGTTCGGGTGACGTCACGGGATCGCTCATACTAAACTATTGTATGCATAAACTTTTATCTTCAGTCAGTTAATTAATTTAAGACTCTTAATACAAATGTATAAATAAGATAGGTATTATTTTGCACAATATTATATAGATCCAACAAGAGGTTTGATTTTGTATTTTTTTTTCTCATATTATAAATGGACATGTGCGTTTATTTGTTTCGCTTTCACGTTAATTATTCAATCAATCATCATGAAATTTTGATGAATAATATATAGTAACTTAAGGTATAAGAGATCAATTTTGGATCAGAATGGAGGCGTAAAGAGTGATATAAGCTTTTTTGAAATCCAGAATTATTAGTAAATAAGGAGTTTACTGTCGTATTATCCATTGGATTTATATACGAACACGTTTATATGCATAAATTATTTAATCATTTCATTTAATTAAGAGGGTAACCGAGGTTAGGGACCTAGGAGTGCTTCTAGATTCTAATTTATTATTTGACAGGCATGTGAATAAAATTATCGCAAAAGCTTACAGTATGATGGGTTTCATATTTCGCCAGGGAAGAGACTTTAAGCATATCAATACATATAATGTGTTGTATAACTCGTATGTAAGATCTAATTTGGAATTCGCTTCAACGGTTTGGAATCCACAATACTCTAAGTATGTTATGGCTATCGAAAATGTTCAGAATAAATTTATTAGAAGATTAACGCGTAAATTTGGGTCCAATGCTATTAATAAGCTTAATATTTTGTCGCTTGAGAAACGCAGGGAATGCAAAGATCAGGACAAAATTATTTACAATTTTGTAAAGAAATTACAAAATTGTAAATAATTTTGTCGATTCAATGTACTTAGTCAACAACATTTATATCAAGTGCTCACATTCCATTGCCCGTTCAAAGCATACCTTTTATGTCCCAATGTGTAGAACGAACTATGCTAAAAATCGCTTTTTAGTAAGAGCATGTGACAATCATAATAAACGCTACACTAGTATAGATATATTTAACGAAAATTTATTTAAGTTCAAAGAAGCTCTAAAAAACTGTATTTGTCAGTAATATACTTATCGTTTTTTTTTTTTTTTTCTGTTTTAAATTATTTTTAATACTTTATTCATATATCTTAATAAATTGTTAAATAACTTGTTATCGTTAGGTTCACTCCATGTTTGTTTGTATAAGTGGAAACTTTGTTGGCTTAAGTGAAATTTATTTTGTTACTAAATTTTATGTATTATATTATGCTGTATGTTTCCCAAATAAATAAAATAAAATAAATTAACACAATAATAGACAATTCAAATAATTCTCATTATACTTTTATCCATTGTGAATTTGACTAAGGCATAAAGCTATAACAATTTTATCCTTACCTCTTATTCTTAAACGAAAGCAAATTGTTCGGTTCGAATAATTTTTTTCGTTCTTAAGATTAATGATTGTCAAAGTTTGCTAATAATCGCTTAGTCGATTTAATTAATTCCGTCTGGTATTTCGTCCAATGAATACCATTTAACGATATTTCTAGCCTTTATTTTCATTTGATTTATTATTTTATACTTGAGTGTTTTTGCTTGAATATATTTAATAGTGATTATTATTAATTATTTAAGACATAGTTAGCAATTTAAATCAACCCACAATGGAGCAGAGTGATGTGATGAGCTACAAATATTTTCCTTGAAAAGAGAAGAGACCGTCGCCCAGCAGTGGGAAATTTAAATGCCGTTGTTGTTGTTGTTAAAATGTTATTGAATGATGGACATATTCATACATATTATATTTTACAGATGAAAAATGTCCGATCTTTTTGTATATGGAACACAGGGCTCTATTCAGGATGTTTTTCACATTGTAGAATACTTAAAGTAATATTTTTATACATATATTTTCAAGCATAATGTTTTAAAATAACTAGTGACAATAATTTCATAACGTCAAGCTGTCGACTTCACTACCAATAAATTATTCTTGGAGCAAAGTAATCGTTTCTAGGATAAAAATCTAAATTTTAAACTTATCTTATTAATAATTATGTCTTATGTTCAAAAAACATTAAAAAATAAGGCTTATTTATCGACACAAGAATAAACTACAGAATTTCTTGTGTTTTTTTTTTACATGCCCCGGGATGGCAAATGACTACTCCACCTGATGGTAAGTGGTAGTAGAGTCCAAACGCGACGACGGCCAGTACAGTCGGGAAGAATGTTCTGTCTAGCCGTCCCCGCCTTGCCGGCCCGCAAGATGCCTCTTCACGCCTCGTTTGAAGGAACCCGGGTTGTAAGAGGAGGGGAACACGTGAGCTGGTAAGGAATTCCATTTTTTGGTAGTGCGACAAAGAAAGGAGTTGCCAAATTTCTTTGTGCGCGATGGAATTGATGTCACAGTTAGGCGGTGACATCGAGAACCAGCTCTCGTGGACTTAAGAAGGAAGGGGGAAGCAGGAATTAGAGAGAATAATTCCTCAGAGGACTCGCCGTGATACAGACGATAGAAAGCGCTCAGTGCTGCTATCTCGCGACGCAATTGTAAAGGTTCAAGGGTGTTTGTGACCTTTACGTCGCCAATAATGCGTACTGCACGTCGCTGCAACCGGTCCAAGGCCTCCATTAGGTACTTATATTTTATTTTATTTTAATGTTAACTTATATGAAGTATATCGAATGCATTTTATATACCTAACAATATACATATACTGGTTATGAAATATTTTAAAAACATAACTTTTAAGTAATGAGAAGGAATCGCTAAATATAGATGCGGTTATTTTGACCCAAAAAAAATTTTTTCTTGACTTGTAAAGTAGGCTTTGGAAATTTGTCATTTCATTACTATTAATCAAGTAATTTTTTGTTTTATAAAAAGTTAAAATTGTTATAAAAATACAACTACAATTTCAAAATAATACGTAATACTTCAATACAATACGTAATACAAAAATTACTCAAGAATAATATTCATCAAATCATTCAAAATCATCTTGAGTGATTTTAGGTCCTTATATTATTAAGAGAAATAGGTAAGCAAAATTTATAATATTGCAAAATGCTTGAGTAAATACATATACTATTGATGAATTCAGCAATATAACATGATTGAAGCGAGATCAGTATCTCGATGCTGAAGGCATAAAAACATCTCGAGGCTACGTACATGCTACGGACTAAATTCTGCCACATCTGTATCTGTACCGACCTGCTGTGTGATAGAATTAGCTCCAAATCATCCCATCAAAACATAGAAGGTTTTTGTTTAGCAATGCGTCAGTTAAATCCTGTCTGGCATTCAATTTATCGTCCGAGATCTTGAGCACGGACTCTGACCTTTTTGATCTACAGATATACAAGCCACTAGACCAACAAAACAGTTACTTATTTTATTGAGAGCAATCCGAATAGAATTTCAAGGTCCAATACTGAAAGGGTCTGAAACTTACTCTACCGATAGCCATCTAATCCATATCCAAAACTCTTATGTGCGAACTAATAATGTATTCCATTAAAATACGTTTCTTATCTAGATTTAAGGTTTATATTCAGACGTTTGTGAATAAAACCGTGACTGCTATTTATTTATTATAGATGTAAGGTAACAGATTCCAAGGTCCTGAGTTCAAATCCCACGTCGTGCCAATAAAAATATCGGATTTTGCCGTCGAAGAATCAAAGTACTCAAATCCGGAAGTTGGAAGTGTGTACACTCCCGTGCCCGGAAGTAACTACGTAAAGTCGTTGGTCTGCCGTTGGAATGCCATTCCATTAATTCACACAATTGTGCACTAATCTTATTTTGCACAATAATTAGCTCATCTTTGTTAAGATTAGCCGTCATAGCCGAAATCAGTTAGGAAAATATCATAATAATAGATAAACCTAACTAGCAAATGGGCAACGAATCTTAAATGATCCGCTACGCTATAAATGCTACCTATTTTAATATTTTAAGTATGTCATTATTTGCTAGTGGATCTATTATTTTACAATTATTTTGACTGCCTCTTTGGTATCAAGCCGTGATGGCACAATGGTTAGAAGATGAAAATCTTAAAATTCCGCGTTCCGATCCGAGCAAAGTATTTTTGCTCGTCAGTGAAGGAAAACATTGGGAAAAAACCTGCATGTGGCTGAAAATCTGTCACGTGTATACCCCAACTGGCATTGGAGTAGCGTAGTGGAGTAAGCTCCTCAAAAAGGAATGGATATCTTCGCCCAGTCGTGGGATATTTACAGACTGTTCTAGTGGCCAGTTTATAACCCTGCAGATGCTGAAGACCTCAGCACAAACACAAGGTACAAACTCCAGGTTTGGTGACTAAAAAATATTTATGAGTCTCAATAAATACTGGAATCTGGAAGTTGGCAAAGTTAAAACTCCAAAGAAAGCAAGTTTTTCTGCAAATAGGATGGTTTTTTTAGGATAATTTAATTTAAAAACATACCTATATCCTAAATAAATATTTTTATTAATATTTAATAACAAAATTGAAATAAAAATTCTATTACATTAAATTAATCATTAAAATATGATACCCTTCATATAATTTAGATAGAAAAAATTTATATACGAAGCATTATTACAGTCACCCCATCCTACTAAATGCCTTATAGCATAACAATCAATTTTGAACTTTATTGCTATAGTAAATAGTTCATTTTAGTTTAACGGACGATTTACCTGAATATATTGACACAACGTTCGGTTTAAGGGACAAGATAACGCAATTTTATTGTACGAACTGCTATAAACATGATGTAGTGGAGCTGCCAAGCAGTTTACGACTGTTTTATGTGAGAATATAAAAGGTATCGTAAACGCGTGTTGGATAACGCAACGCGCTGTCACAGTTAGTGCTAAGACGATTCATTTATGAATAACACTAGGAATTATATCATCAACAATAGCATTGCTTATTATCGCTGGTAAATAATTTAAGAGGAAATACCCCCCCCCCCCCCCCCGGGCTGTGACTAAGTCTTATTTGAGTGCCAGATTGTCCAATAATCAGTGATGTCATTGTGTGAAGTGTCGAAATCCCTTGAGAGTATCGTCTTGTTTTAATAGCGCATGTTTTTGTATATAAATGTATTTTAAATAAACTTAGCCTCCGGTAGAAGTAATAGAAGTGGTTTCCACTTCAAGTGCTAGTATCTAAAGTGTAGTGGGAAACATAATCTTTTAACATCAGCTGTTCACTTGCTCATCTGCCTTCGGTTTTTTTTTATTATATATGATATAAGGGCGAAAGTGATGTGTGTGCGAAGTAGACATACATATAGTCGTATTTCATCCAATATGCAGGTTTCTTCACTATGTTTATCTTCATAATTGGCGATGAAGGAAAACGTGCTTAGGCACGGATGAATTGTAAAAACACTCATCGTTGGTACTACTACTACCGAAAAGTCCATACTCCAATTGATCTAAATTTTCGCATAGAAATATATTTCGACTTGCTGATAATAAATATGATCGTTATGATGTTCATAATGTTGATACTTAAAAAAGCCGTATCCTTCCATCGATTTTCATTACATAAGGCTAAGTTTTTCGAAGACTTTATTACAAGAAGGTACTAGACGTAAAACTGGGTTTAAGGTTCGACTTGCTTTTACGATTGCGTTGGTCTAACCGGGTTAATGGGATTCTATTGAAAATACATCACTAATTTCTTTTAACTCGCGATCTAAATATATATATAAACATATTATATAAACAAAATCAAAAAGCTTAAATAAATGCAATATTAATACAACAACGAACAGAATAATTAAATAGCATAATTAACATATTTATTATAATTATCATTTCATATTAAGTGATTTAAATGACTCATAGTTGAACATGTCGACCTTGACCAAAGGTCATGCATTCAAATCTAGGAGAGCAACGCTTATTTTTTGCGAAGAAAATTATGATCTATGTAACTATCATTTTGTATAGAGAACAAGTAGAACAATTTAGAAGTTATAATTAATTGAAAGCAATTACAAAACAATACGCTTGTATAATTTTAATAGAACTTTATAAGTTTTATCAAAGAGTTACGCTTGAAACTGACTTATTAAAGACGGTCTTTGTGTAAAGTGTAAGTTCACTTCAATTTCTGGAACACAATAAGTAATTTCAATAAACTTATATTTTATAGAAAGTAACCACTATTTAAAATTAACAAATTTATTACAGCTGTTTATACAATCCTCTAGCTACCAGTTAATTTCTTAGCATAATATTTAACTGAAGTATACCAATTTTCTTCGAAATGATTATTTATATAATTTTCTTCTTTAGATTATGTATCAATTTACTTTTAAAAATGACACTTTTTAAATGATTAAATAATAATGTGCCACTAATCACTTAACTTATTTTCACATCATATTTTCAGCCGGATCACAGTAATACAAAATATCACGATTTGAATATCAAATATGAATGATAATGTGTCTGCACCTAAAAGTGCCTGCAAAAAGCGAAGTAATTGATATAATTTAAAATAACAATACAGGAACATGCTGGTGACCACTCCCTGGGTAATACCTTATTGATTATTGAGAAAGCGTTTAAAGTTTAATCAACTATATTGGTCTAGTATGCCTACGAGTACGAAATGAATTATAAACCCAAACTAATCACATGAAACCTCTTTGTTCCTAGAATAAATTTAGATACGTGACCTTCGCTTTAATCTCAACTTGATAAATGCAAAATATTATGACAGCTGTGTCATTATTGTATACTGACAGTTAACTGTCGCACAATATTTGATTCAGGTACATTTTATATTTTCTCATTAAATAACTAAAGTTGATAGTTGAAGCTGGTGAGTGCTAATAGATTAAGAGGTCAGGATCGAACCTGTAACTTAGACGTCCCTAAATGACCCTAATCCCGTTGAACTATTGAGACTTGAATGGTAGTGGCACATCCTGAATTGTATTCAGCAAAGCGGGTTACAGGATTCCATTCTTTTGTAAATGTTTTAGATCAGAATATTGTGATTTGAAATGTTGACAACATTTATTAAAGTAAAATTCATTAATAAAATGCAAAACATGTTTCTATTGTAAAAAAAATACAGAGCCTGAAAACATCATCATTTCCACGTATTTATACTTGTAAAATTGTTTACAAAAAACCACTATTTTATTCCGCTTGTATTTAAACAAGAAACAGACTTTGAATTGGATTTGAATACAAAGTAATAAGAACAAAACTTAAAACTAAATGAGTATGCCTTTGTGACTCGTATTTCAATTTAAACCCTATTCCTGAGACAATAACAAACAAAACATAATGACGCAAATGTCGTACAATTCTTTTTAACTATCCCAAGTCCGCTGAGAACAATTTTCTCTCCTGATGTTCTGTTCGTGTGCTGACTAGTTTTGGTTGGTCCGCCCTCCCTCGATCTTTCTTCATAACATGAACAATAAAGAGGTCTGGCGTCTTTGTTAGAGGGTTCAATTTTATCTGGACGTTTTGATGTAACCAATTTTTAATGAACTCTAGTATCCTTCGTATGAGTTACTGCAGTTAGTAAATCAAAGTTCTTAGTTAAGTGGTTATGTCCCATCTTATGTGTGGCTTCAAAGTATTCGACTACAGTTGATATTGCACTTATGTCTTTGGTAATGTGAAAAGACTTTTTGTCCTCATCATACATAAATCTTTTAAGCATTAGTGCTTAAAGTAGGATACTTTTAAAATATAATACTTTAATACTTCTATCATTTGCGATAAGAATTAAAATAGTTATTTCTATTCGCGTCTTTGCCACCGACGTCTCTAACCCTTCTTAATTGAATAATGTATTTTTAATTGAAATTGTTAATTCAGTATAATTGTAACGTTGAGTGATTTGACGTAAGAATGATACAAGATACAACGTTAACAATTAACCGTTAGGTGCAATCTAAGTGACCGAGGTATTATTAAGTATTTGATTTCCAAAAATAATGTACTTGTTTAATCATGACCATTAGTTAGTGATTTATCATATTTATAGGATTCTACTTTTATTAGAAAAATAATATCGATTATTGGTAAGGATTCATAAACTGATAGAGAGACTATTGTTACGAACATGTCACTTATATGGAAATTAAAATGAATTTTATTAAGCTGGCCCTTTCAAGCAGCATCGAATATTAATTTTAGAAAATAAGCAAAATTTAAACCTGGTTCATAATGTAGATTCTTACAATATAAAAGGGCAACCTTTACTTTTAACAACGGTTACTCTTTCATGATGATTACTAATATTTGCCAGGATGTAAAGTAAACTTTGGTTCTACGTATTATATAACTTCTCGTCAAATAATTACAAAAGTAATAACCAAATAAATTGATCGCAGAACGAAATTACTATTTGGCATTTCATTTCTATTGGGTCCTCGACTCCAGCTAAACGGATTTTCAGACCCATTCAGAAGTGTTGTTTAAATTTTCTTCGAGTTAACGCCTTTTGAATTAACTTCAGAAACTAGGTGAGACTGAAGTGTCTCGGCAAATTACAACGGAATTGAGAGCACGAGAGGAATGTTTTGAAATGTGACTAGCATTTTATTCCAACTTTTCATATGAATTTTGCAAGCGATGTCACTTCTCTGTCACTTTGACATTTATGAAAAATTTTGGTTGTTTCGTACATTTTTCATGTCGCAGAATAAGTATCGTATTTGACCTGACTACCGCGTTGATGACGACAACGACATTGGTTGTTGCGTCATTTTGATATTTGAGAAAAAAAATAGTAACATTGCGATTAAACTAATTAACGCATGACATTTGTTCATATAAAATTCCAAACTTAATTAAATAAGATTGCTATGTATTATATATCTAATAATGTTTGCTTATATCTTTCTGTAAGGTTAGGCCTTACTATATGCGTGTTCAATGTCTGTAGGGTTGAAGTCATAAACAGTAAAATATCAAAATGTGAACCGATTTTTTTTGCGTGGAAGATGGTCAAACATATGTTAATTCGAACCGGGGAGAGAAGAGACTGGTGAGTCACGTCGAGTGTCGATTGCTTAAAGTGCAATATGTATATATTGTTGCGTCATGCTGTGTCATATATCATGTCCTTTTATACAGGAATAAATAAATAAGGATTTACTTGCGTTTTTCTGAAAAACCTAAAACAACATTTAATAACAACGTTATATTATGTCTTTTCACATATAAATCGTATTCGTCATTTATTTCAATTTTGTAAATGTTATCCTTTTTTCTATTAGACAACTGTCAGTCTATAACTCGACACAGACTTAATAAAAGCGGTCATATATATGTGGGAGATAATATTTTTAATCAAGTTCCTGTCTTATAACACGGTTGTTCAATTGATTCAAATGACAAGTCTTTGTATAAGGTTCGACAGATGTCAACAGATCAGAAGTGGTTCAGTGTTGAACACGGCACTATCGTTGCTCTGAACTGTTTATTTTGAAATAACCCAAATGTGCGTATTTTTGTGTTTATCCTGTTAATTATGCAATTTAACTTAAAATAATAATGTTCTCCAGACCGATTTCGGCCACGGCGGTTAATCTCAAGAGAGATTAACCAACTACGCAGGAGATATTATAGTGCACAAGTGTGTGCGCAAACACAGGTGCACTCTCTATTCCCTGACTCTCATAATCCGATGAGACGACAATCCGACACGACCGGAAAGAGTTCAGGCGCAGGAACAACAGCTTTACGTGCTTTCCGAGGCACGGGAGTGAAATGTATTCTTTATCCGTGCAGTGACGGAGAAAGAATACATTTCACTGCCCCTCTCTTTCCCATGGGTGTCGTAAGAGGCGACTAAGGGATATCTGAGCGACCATCTGCTCATCTGGTGGTAGGATGCTAACATCCGCCTGGCTTGTTACCACCGTACGCATGGTGAAAAACTCGTGAAGTGGCTTGCAGCCGCGTTTCGAGGTCAGCCAGCGTACAGCCAGTGCCCGAGCGAGTATTGCCGCGATGGGTGTTGGTCCAGTGGAGACGGCTGTTGAACCAATGCCGGGGGAAACTGTATTGACCTGCCGGACAGGGAGACCCGAAGAAACGGCTGTTCCGCTGGCCGCCCGTGGCATAGTACAGGGGCCCGAGCGTGCCTAACCAGCTCTCGACGCTGCCCCACCAGGCCACGCATAATCTCGGGGTCTACCGTCGTGCCGGTTGGTGACCGGAAGGTGGGGTCCCGGCGGCCACTTCCGGGGGGGTTCGGGGGCCCTTCCGTCCGGCGGATCAGTATATTTTCCTTTTTGGCAAACATTTGGGAAAACACGCCTCCATACTTTGCCCATCCCTATCGTGGCAATACGTCGCTCGCCTCACGTCTCTTTTCCTAATTTCCAAATGGTAGCGCAAATAAGAAATAACGGTCGTTCAGCGGTGCACACCCCCACCATACCCACGCTGTTTGAGGTCGAGTTCTCTAACATCCGAGGACTCCATGCTAACCTCAACGCTGTCCACCACCATCTCGAGACAGCACGGCCAGCAATGTTGTTTCTCACGGAGACGCAAATACTCCGCCCTGCCGACACCAGCTACCTTAACTATCCCGGCTACATGCTGGAAGAATCTTTTAAAGCGAAAGCCGGAGTATGCTTGTTCGTCAGGGCGGATGTTTGTTGTCACCGATTGCGCTGCTTGGAGGACCCCTCCTTCTCCATGTTGGTGGTACGTGTGGACCTGGTTCGTCAGAGTCGAGTCTACGTGTGCCTCTACAGATCCCACAATGGTGACTTGGAGACAAGCCGATTATTCGACCATCTTAGTCGGGTGGCAGATGCTGCACAAGAGCAGTTTCCTAACGCGGAATTGGTGTTTTTGGGGGATTTTAATGCTCACCATGAATCATGGTTGAAATCCCTCAAAACTGACCATGCTGGAAGAACTGCTCATGCTTTTGCTCTCACACACGACTTGACCCAACTGGTTGATCAGCCCACCAGGATCCCGGACATTGATGGGCAAGCGCCTTCTCTACTGGATCTTCTGCTGACTTCTCACCCGGTGGAATATCAGGTTGTGGTTCAGGCTCCACTTGGTTCTTCGGATCACGGCCTTATATCTACCAAAGTGCCACAGGCCAAGCTGCCGCCATCAGCGGTATGCAAACGTCGCGTTTGGCACTATAAGTCGGCAGATTGGGACGGTATGCGCGATTACTATGCGTCAGTCCCTTGGAAGGAACGTTGCTTCAGTGGGAATGACCCGACAGCTAGTGCCGCTGCTGTTGCTGATGAGATCATGTTAGGAATGGAATACTACATTCCTAGCTCAGATCTCATCAATAGGGGTACGCGTAACCGTTGGTTCACGCGTGAATGTGCCGACGCTGTATCATCTAAGCAGGCGGCATATCGCGCGTGGATCAACGGCTGCATTGGCGGAGCGTCTGACATTGACTCACTGAAAGCAAACTACAATAAAAATTCCAAGTCCTGTAGGAAGGCATACACGAGAGCAGATGCACAGCGCATTGTACAGATTGGTCATGACCTTATTTCGCATCCTAGGGGCTCCCGTAGCTTCTGGCGTCTGACCAAGTCTGTGCAAAACAATTTCTGCCAACCTTCGCTGCCACCGCTCAGAAATCCGGACGGATCGCTAGCTCACAGTCCGCAGGAGAAAGCCGACCTCCTGGCTAAACTCTTTGCCGACAACTCTGTGATCGATGATTGTAGTGCGCAGCCACCAACAATACCTTCATGTGGCCACACGATGCCTGACATCAAAATCAGGCAACGTGATGTGCGTGCGGAGCTGCAATCACTCGATATACGGAAAGCTAGCGGTCCCGATGGAATACCAGCCATTGTGCTGAAGAAGTGCGCAGCGGAGCTGTCTCCTGTGTTAACGCGCCTGTTCCAACTTTCTCTCTCTTCGGGATGTGTGCCGGAGGCTTGGAGAAGAGCTAATGTGCAAGCGGTTCCCAAAAAAGGGGATCGGTCTGACCCGGCAAATTATCGGCCAATAGCTATCACCTCAGTACTTTGTAAGGTGATGGAACGGATTTTAAACAACCAATTGATCCATTACCTAGAAGATCACTGTCTAATTAATGATCGTCAGTACGGGTTTTGACCAAAACGGTCCACAGGTGATCTTCTAGCGTACGTAACGCACCTCTGGGGTGAAGCTATCGACAAGCATGGAGAATCGTTGGCTGTCAGCCTCGATATCTCCAAGGCTTTCGACAGGGTCTGGCACAGAAGTCTTCTCTCCAAGCTACCGGCATATGGTCTGCCTGCTCAGCTATGCACCTGGATTGCCAGCTTCCTACACAAGCGTAGCCTTCGTGTTTTAGTAGATGGTTGCGCTTCACAATTCTATGTAGTGAATGCTGGGGTCCCCCAGGGATCTGTGCTATCTCCCACACTCTTTCTTTTGCATATCAATGATATGCTCTCTCTTGGGAACATACATTGCTATGCAGATGATAGTACAGTGCATGGTGGATACCACGGACGCGCAGTGGCTGGGCGGGCGGAAACTGAGGAGAGGCGGGAGAATCTTGTTATTGAACTTGATAGGACATTAGAGCTCATCGCCAAATGGGGTTCTGATAATCTTGAGTTTAATGCCAAGAAAACACAGGTGTGCGCTCTCACAGCGAAAAAGTCACCATTTTACCCTCATCCCTCCCTCTGTGGCACACCGCTGATGATACAAAGCAAAATCGCCATGCTGGGGATGGACGTTCGCTGCGACCTTAGTCCAAGGGATTACATCGAGGCTATTATAAAAACAGCTTCACGAAAACTCGGAGTTCTGAACAAGGTGCGGCGTTTTTTCACGCCACAACAACTGTGCCTGTTATACAAAACACAGGTACGGTCTTGCGTTGAATATTGCTCGCACCTTTGGGATGGCTCCGCTAAGTACCTAATGGAGGCCTTGGACCGTTTGCAGCGACGTGCAGTACGCATTATTGGCGACGTAAAGGTCACAAACACCCTTGAACCTTTACAATTGCGTCGCGAGATAGCAGCACTGAGCGCTTTCTATCGTCTGTATCACGGCGAGTGCTCTGAGGAATTATTCTCTCTAATTCCTGCTTCCCCCTTCCTTCTTAAGTCCACGCGAGCTGGTTCTCGATGTCACCGCCTAACTGTGACATCAATTCCATCGCGCACAAAGAAATTTGGCAACTCCTTTCTTTGCCGCACTACCAAAGAATGGAATTCCTTACCAGCTCACGTTTTCCCCTCCTCTTACAACCCGGGTTCCTTCAAACGAGGCGTGAAGAGGCATCTTGCGGGCCGGCATGGCGGGGACGGCTAGTACAGAACATTCTTCCCGACTGTACTGGCCGTCGTCGCGTTTGGACTCTACTACCACTTACCATCAGCTGGAGTGGAGTCATTTGCCATCCCGGGGCATATAAAAAAAAAAAAAAAAACACACTTCCAACTTCCAGAATCCAGGCTGCTACTGAGAATTTTCTGACAGAAAAACCCCATAACTTTTTATTGGCCCGACCTGGGAATTGAACCCAGGACCTCCAGGTTTGCGGCCTTACATCAAGCCACTAGACCAACGAGGCAGTCAGACTAAAAATAAAATTTAATTAATTATTTTATGTATCGAATTCATTGTAATCAGTGTTAAGAAATAAGTATAATTACTTGCTATTGTATTCAATGTACTTTGTTTTTTATAAATTGGTTTTACTATTTATTTTGCCTCCCGTTCTCTCACATAAAATGATTTTCCTTACATCTTTTAATCTATTTTTAAATTTTTGCATTCTTGAAGAATCTATAACATTGCGAGTTAAGCTATTGTACGTTCGAACTTCATCAAATCGATTATTTTTCTTGTCGTAGGTTATAAACTTACCATGGTTTTTTTTTAATAATTTGTATCTGTGTAGTATTATTTTATTTATCTCTTTTATTTATTTATTAAATAACATTTAAATGAGTTATTTAAAAATAAAGTTTAATAAATAACAGTACATCTTCTCTAAATAAAATATTATACAGTAAACAAATCTAGCAAGAAAAGCGAGCAATTAGTCAAAATAAAATCATAAATAATCAAGACGTATAAAAATATTTGAATCATAATTAATGTCCTTTTATGTATATGCTTGAAGATTATTGGACCGTGTTATGGTCTTAACAAAAAATAATCTTTGATTAATTTATATAAAAGAAGTTTTGTTAAAAGCCTGCTTTGATTACTTAAGTGGAGTTTTTATATGAAAAATTATTTCTTTCTATATTATAATTATCTTTATTTATTTTTAATATGATATAGGCTGATAAGTGGGCCACCTGATGGGAGATAAGATGGTATACCCCCTGTGCCCGTTACACTGGCTCACTCATTTTAATACTTACAATTATATTTTCGCTGTTTGGTGAAAGAATATGTAATAAAAGTGTTACCAACCCAGGCGGGCTTGGGCTTACCACCAAGTCTTATTATGTACTTACAGTAACAGCCTGTAAATGTCCCACTGCTGGGCTAAGGCCTCCTCTCCCTTTTTTGAGGAGAAGGTTTGGAGCTTATTCTACCACGCTGCTCCAGTGCGGGTTGGTAGAATACACATGTGGCAGAATTTCGATGAAATTAGACACATGCAGGTTTCCTCACGATGTTTTCCTTCACCGAAAAGCACGAGATGAATTATAAACAGAAATTAAGCACATGTAAATTCAGAGGTGCTCGCCCGGGTTTGAACCCACGTTCATCGGTTAAGATTCACGCCTTCTTACCACTGGGCCATCTCGACTTCTTACTTTTATACTTATACTTATTATGTACTTATTTTAATTTTAATAAGTATTTTTTGTGATGGTCTATTTGCTATTTGTTTATAAGGTTGCAGATCCCGAGACCTTGGGTTCAGGAAGAATTCCTAAAATTACTACATTTATCCAGCTTGATGGGTAAGAGAACCATATTACAGGGTCAATTAGCGTACAATCGGATTTGCGGGTAATCTATAACAGGAGTAGTACATACATAATTAGCTTACCTTTATCAATAATTACTAATATTGCATAATGGTATGTTAAACTCCATTACATATTAAAGGAATTAATACCACAGCTTAGCCAAGTAGCATGAACCCTTGTTACATCAGTAAACCGCCGGTCACACGTTAAAGGTTAAACGACTTCTCGAGACAAATAGACTCGGCAATCAGTTTATCGCAAACGAGTCGTTCAAGTGTCATTTGTTAAATGTTTAATTAATTTACATTATATAAAGTGAATGTTAAGTCAATGTCATATTTATTCTTTGCTTATTGATTATCAAAAATCGACTACCGGCCCGGAAAGATGAGATGGATGGAAAAACTGTTGTTTCTTATGTTACACGTAGTTTGATCCATAGCCCATAGATATTAGCGATTTAAGAAATATTAGCTATTCTTACAACGCCAATGCGCCACCGACCTTGCAAACTAATACGTTACATCCGGTGTACTACAGGCGTATTGATACTGGCTCACACACTCTTCAAAACAAAACAATAGTAGTACACAATAGAAGTACTGCTGTTTTGCAGTAGAATATCTGATGTGGTATTGACCCAGACGGGCCTACACAAAGCGAATGAAAATATCATGTCACATGGTGGTAGCCAAATAAAACACAGCAGTACTTGGTATTGTTGTGTTTTGAAAATCGTGTGAGCAATAAGTCAAGAATTTTGCTATATTCGTGTGAATAGAACATTAATATTTATAAAAGATAGCGGGTTCGAATCTGGCCTCGCACCACTGAGTTTTCAACATAATGAAACTAATTTAGACACATTAATTGAAAGAAATTAATGTGCCTACCAAACAGTATAATGGATTATGCCCAGCTGTGAGACATTTCAAGGCTTTACTTACATATAAGTTTTTTCTTTAAACATTCTCAAAATAAATGAATATTTCGAAAGTAAAAACAATAGCGACCAGCTTTATCATCTACGACAACGTCTGACGCAAGAAAGAGTGATAGGTTTTTGATTGCCTTTTAGCTATAATTAATATCTACACGTACATTGAAATCGTTACAAGCTCGTGTCTGTCCTGAAATATATTTTTAAAAACGATTAATCGTTGAAGTAAAACATTTGTTTGTATATGTGAGTTTATTATAAATAGGAAATGGATGAAAAACATAATAAATTACCTCATTTCGGACCCAGAAGCCTTACTTAAGGAGTAATCGGCAAGCTCTATTCCCTAACTATCATGGTTTCCGCAATCTAACACAACCACCGAGATATACGTCTCAAGGGCAACTGTACGTGGTTTTAAGGCACTTTCTATTTCCTAATCATAGTCTGCTAATGAAAATGTCATTACAGACTTTTACTGGATCGCCCCCAGATTTGAACCCAAGACCTTAAATCTACATCCTTATAAGCTAAACAACAAAACCATCGACTAGAAATCAGCAGATATTACTCTAAACTAATATTATAAAATTGTTTGTTTGTTACGGTTTTAAGACTGAGGTTTTCTGAAACAATTTTGATAAAGTTTGATAAAAAACTTAATTTCTAAAGAAGAATTTAATAACTCTCTAAGAATATATAATATAAAGAATCGATCAAACGTGAAAATGTAAAAGTGTATAAAAGCCACAAGTTTTTGTAAAATAATAACAATAATAATGTCTTCCAAGCCATTTTCAGCCACGGTGGCCAATCTCAAAAGAGAATAGCCAACTACGCAAGAGATATTATAGTGCACAAGTGTGTGCGCAAACACAGGTGCACTCTCTATTCCCTAACTCTCATAATCCGATGGGACGGCAATCCGACAGGACCGGAAAGAGTTTAGGTGTAGGACCAACGGCTTTACGTACTTTCCGAGGTACGGAAGTGTACACACTTCCAACTTCCCGACCCCGGGCTGCTACTGAGAATTTACTGACAGAAAAACCAAATAACTTTTTATTGGCCCGACCTGGGAATTGAACCCAGGACCTCCGGGTCTCTTGCCTTACATCAAGCCGCTAGACCAACGAGGCAGTCAGATATATATTATTATATATATATCATTATTATTTATAATAAATAATATATACAATAATAAATATTTTTCGAGCACTCAAACTCATAACGTAATAACTTCTTCACTATTGTGTTAGTATGATAATGACTATAAGACTGTAATTGTTCATTCCTCGAGCTCAGACACACGCTAATTAATATTTCTTATATCAAACCACTCGTTATTATACTTCAGAAACCGATATCTTTTTATTTGAGTAACAAGCCGTCCCGTCGTATTTATACGGTACATACACCTACATACGACCAAAGCGACAACTTACTAAGCGTTTTATATAGGCACGCCTATTTACGCCTCGTATAATAGATTTAAGATGTTATATTCCTTTTTTTATTGTACGAAAGCAGACTGAAAAGTGTGTCGCCTGTTGTTCAGTGTTCACCAACGCCTTTTTTGGATGGCGGCATCTTAAGAAATAATAACCACTCAAAGAGCTACCAACAATGAGAACCTCGAGTTATGCCCCTTGTGCATATAGTTTCTCTACCTTACACACCCTTCAAACTAAGTATTGCAGCTTAGCGGTAGAAAACATTATGAGTGAGTGATATCCACCCAGACAGTTAAAAAAGCACAAAGACCCTACCATGAAGAAAATCCCTTATTCCTTGGTATACTGGCTCACTAACCATTCATACTAGAACACATGAACACAGAGTATTTATTTAAAGGTGGTTTCGATAGCTGGAGAAAGCCCCACATGCAGTTATATAAAGTCAATAAATGACTCAGTAAATAAAAAATATATATCTTATTATAATTTACACTACAGCAGTGTATTGAATAAAGTTATTTAACAAAGAATACCTATTTTCCCCATAGGACTATCAGATTTACTTATTATTATAACTATCTTCCTGAAAAAAAATATAAGTGTTCACAAAAATTTCTAGAAAGACGAAGCAAGTTCATTTTTTTTAATTTTACTTCGTCTCTCAGTATCATTAATATAGCTCGGAGCGGACGCATAAATTCCAATTTTAAAGACACCTGCCATCGTAGATGGTTTTATGCAGTGGTTGATCGCGAGTTGCGAGACTGTTTATCTGCTACAGAGAAATTAAAAATGTTTTAAAATTTACCACGGTGGTTTTATATATTCCATTAGCTTTTTTTATGGTATAGGTAGCCGCACTGGCAAAGGGGCCACCTGATGTTAAGTGGTCACCACCGTCCATAGACATTGGCGATGTAAGAAATATTAACAACTCCTTATATCACCTATGCACCTTGGGAACGAAGATTTTGGGCCTGTAGTTACACTGGCTTACTCACCCTTCAAACCGAAACTGTTGTTATTGCTGTTTAGCGGTATAATATCTAAGGTCTGTGATTATAGATTTGATTTACTGGAGTCAACGAAATGCGACAACATTTTTGTGCCCCACAGCAGGGAGCTTCTTTCCTATTTTCTTGAGCACGACATGAATTATACATAACAAATTAAGGACATGAAAAAACAGTGGCAGTTCCGCGACTTTGAACCCGCAACCTTCTGTTAAAATTCACGTTCTCTAAGCATATCGACATTACTTCGAGGTCAGTAAAGCTATTTTGTTAGAACTAACAAAAAATATATTGACTAGAATAATCATTTTAAAGATCAAAATTGCGTATCACCATAAGTTAGTTGTAAAATTTTACGAGTGAGCTACGATGTGAATTACAGAATAGCACTGGAGTTATATATTATATAATACTCACTATTTAGATATAAATAACATATGACACCCAGCAGTAATTACTGAAATGTATAAAAATCGTTATACATTTTTAACATTCGTCAAATCGGAACGAAATTTTACTGGTGGTAGGGCTTTGTGTAAGCTCGTCTGGGTAGGTATCATCCACTCATCAGATATTCTACCGATTTCTACCAAAAAACAGCAGTATTGTTGTGTTGCGGTTTGTAGGGTGAGCGAGCCAGTGTAATTAAAGGCACAACGGAAATATCATCTTAGTTCCCGAAGTTGGTGGCGCATTGGCGATGTAAGCGATGGTTAACATTTCTTACAATGCCAATGTCTATGGACGTTGGTGATCACTTACCATCAGGTGGCAAAAATGCTCGTCCGCCTCCCTATATCATAAAAAAATAAAAAATAAAATAAACCCTTTTATTTATTTTTCATCAAGAGACAGCTCGTTTCACGGAAAAAAATATACACACACATATAAATATATATTTTAACAAATGTTTGTTATTCAATTTTCGACGTTCATATTTCAAAATTAACAGTTGATTAAATTTTAATTGAAACGTATGCTAACGGTTTTCCCTTTTATTTATATTTTTTAAATCCCATTATTTTATGTGTCGAGTGTTTGACTTACGACTATGTTCGCTTGGTGTTTAAAATGTACCTGAAACAGAGAATACTATATTAGTTATATCGATATTAATATTTTATTTGGTGATAAGGCTTTGTGCAAGCCCAATTACTTGGTAAGTACCACCCACTCCTGACATTCTACCGCCAGTAACAGTAACAGCCTGTTAATGGCCCACAGCTGGGCTAAGGCCTCCTCTCCCTTTTGAGCAGAGGGGTTGGAGCTTATTCCACCACGCTGCTCCAATGCGATAGAATACACATGTGGAATAATTTCAATGAAATTAGACACATGCAGGTTTCCTCACGATGTTTTCCTTCACCGACAAGCACGAGATGAATTATAAGCACAACCTACCGCCAAGTAGCAACGATTAGTATTGTTTTGATCCGATTCGGAGAGTCAAATTACACATAAGGAGTTAATGTTTCTTACGGTGCTAATGTCTATGGACAGTGGTGACCACTTGCCAGGTGGCCTACCGGGTAGCAAACTTCCTCGTCTGAAACATCGTCCTGTGAAAAACTATCCTCATATTTAAATACCTATATTACAGTCTGTAAATGGATAAATAGTGTGTAATTATCCTAACGCTACCTCATAAATAAAGTGCGGATGGACCTTTATCCGGGTTTTTAAAGAAAATAGCTTAAGACGGTATCTTTTAAGCTATTACGCTGTGTAAATTACACAAATTACGCTAAAACACGAATTTAAGCTATTTTAAGCGATGCGAATGCTTTCGCTGGGTTGAATTACTTTCTGTTTAAAAATACTGCAGATTAGATTAAAACAGATATTTGTATGACTTTAAAAACATTCTGTACAACACAATTACGTAGTTGTAGTAATGCGTTTTATATTCATTTATAGATAGATATTAACGCATAGATAAAATCTTTGTTCGTAATCATACCACAATATAGGAAAACTACAAAAAAAATTAGAATTACATTTTTCACGTATATCAATAAGGTCCGAAGCTCTATTTAATTCTTTTGTCTCAAGGTGCAGTTGGATATAATAAATGTACTTGAAAATATATAATATAAATACCTCAGCAAAACATAAAAAAAATACTAATTTAAGTTCAAATAATGTTTTTATAAATAATTAAAACCAAAGCAAGATAAGCCACGCGCGTAAAATATAAAAGGCAATATTAATAAGGAAAATGCTGAAAGAATTAAGTAGTATAGCAATAATCTCTTTTGTACGAAACTCGCTTCCACTCTCCATTGAATATTGGCAATAGAATGAAAAATAATCAAAGGCAGGTAAATGAAGTCTGCCAATTAAAGATAGAATAAATTAATGGCATTCATACCTTTGATGAAAGCCGGCGACACTAAGAATAGGAGTTTCAATTAGACGATAATAGATGGCGCTGTACGTATTTAAATCGCGCTTACGAATGTTTTACATGGATCGTGTTAATCAACTTTTGTCGGCCTCAAATGGGGATGTAAGATTCAGTTTTACAAATTAACATTTAAGCTGTTATAGTCTCCGTCGTATCGTTTGAAAAAAAGACACGTTTTAACCAGAATGCCATTATGCACTATTATAAATACAATATTGATAGTTATACTGTACGCTTGCTTTCGTGTGTTTGTCTATCAAAACCTAGACTCGCGACGATTCACAGTTGACACTTCTTACACGTTCATGCCTCAAAGATGTTACACCGTTGGTTTTCGTTTGAACTTTCCCAGTATCGAATTTGCCATCCCATTGGAATATTAAAGTGCGAGAATAGAGTACACTTATGTCACACATATACACTAAAATGTTTACTGCTCAGTTGGCTAGTCGCTATTAAAAATGACCGCTTTGATAGAAATCGGTCAAGAGGACGTCATTAGTGCTATTGTATATAATTTTTTATATATATTGAAATTATAACACGCAAATATATCAAAGTACCAATTTCTAAGCTGATACGCCAAAGGTATGGACAGCGCATCAGTGGACACCAACATTATGAAATCAGAGAATAGGCTAATACTTGGATCATTCCAAAGTGAATGAATAATATCTACACGTTCTTTTATCTTTTATCGTCTATCGTTGTCATGGACATACTATTTAACTAAAAATCTATTGCATTATTAGCACGAAGGCATACACCGTTAATTAGCAAAAGTAGTCTGAAATACTCGAGTGTAAATAAATAATAGCATGTCTCAGTGTAAAACAATTTAAAAAACGTTTCTATGACAAAATATTGATATGGTATAAAATAATAATTTTGTTTTCAATATTATAAGAATGCCGAAACTTTGTTGAAGTTATTTTCGACTCCGCGGAGTCTGCATCCATTTTTACATTAACAATGTATGACATAGTGGTCGGTAATCGTTGATTTTGAACCAGGAAATACAATATATATTAAATAAATACTTTGTATATGATATTATTAAAATCTTTCTTGAAGAATATCTACTGATAATCTTGCCAGTTATTCTGGATTCCATGTTCTGAATCGTTGATGAATGATGATGATAAATGATAATGAATTGGTTAGTTCACTATATTGATATTGATTTGGCGGGCCGGTAGGCGTAGTTGGTAGATACTTGCCTTTAACGCCGAAGGTTGTGGTTTCGATTCCCACCCAGGACAGAAATTAGTGTGCATGAACATGTCTGTTTGTCCTGAGACTGGGTGAAATTATCTATTTAAGTATGTATTTACAAAAGAAAAGCAGTATATGTAGTCTATCAGTCGTCTGGTTTGGGATCAGATGGCCGTGTGTGAATACTGTCTCAGGATATTATTATTATTATTATTATTATAATACCGTTCGCATCACTTATATTAATGTTTAGTACAAAAATTAACGTACATTGATAAACATGTTTAATTAAATATTGATATCTCTTTTTATCATAATTGATTTGGCATTTGAAAGAAGGATCATTGTTTAACTAATCACCTCCCAAACAACAGTTACAGATGAAGTTTATATCACAAAGTAAGGATTAAACTCAGACTGATAGCTGAGGAGGTGCTTGCAGTTAACTGTTATTTTAACTTATTCATTGTTAGTGTAAATTCAAAGTCGAAATATGTTTTTACATTATAATGAAATATGCTTATGAGGTTTTCAATTAGAGCTGACAGTTCAGTTCGTTAATATCCCATCAACCATTTAAGCACCAGTCTTCTAGAAGAATTGACGTGTTTAACCACTGGCCCATTTCGGTTTTAACATTATTATTATTATAAAATGAAATAAATTATTTTACAAATAATTTACGCTAAATCGAAGCGCATGTTATTCTTTAAGAGTTGGATGTCATCGACCTATGCTACCTATACTCTATCGGGCGTTACCCATAAATATGACGCGTGGATACCCCCTGTACCCTGTGTTTGCGAAAAGTATTGACCAAGGTCGGTACAGCACTTCGTCTCGTCCCGCACTAATTTAATAGCAAGAGGGGTTGCGTTGCGAATTCAGTATCGATTACGTCAAATATTCGTTAATAATTAAAGCATATATGCACTGAAAAAATAAGACAAAGGTTCCCTTCGTATTGCCTTACTTGATATTTCGATATAAATAAATAATAACACAATAGCGTCTAATAAAAAATTCAGAGGGCACTTTGCACATTTATTTTTATAACTTCTTATTGCTTGTAATTTTTATTGTATCGAAGATAATGCTTTAAGTGATCTAGGTTAACATACATAATATATATATATATACTTATTACAGTTTTTTTGTTAACAATTACCGTAAAAAAAGGAATCAGTGTAGCTATATTTAACGAATATCCACGCCTTAAGCGAGACTTAAGCGTGATTGTAAATTATATTGGTACAAGGTATGAGCGGGATGCAGTTGAAAGTAATCTTAGAATGATACAATTTTGTAAAAAAAAGTATTATAAAAAAAATAATAATTATGAAGTTTTATTTTCACAAGAATCTACATATAGAAAATAAATAGCCCTACCATCAAGTAAAAAATATTTACTTGATGGTAGGGTTTTGTGCAATCCCGTCTATGTTGGTACCACCAACTCATCACGTATTCTACAACCACAAAGCAATACTTAGTATTGTTGTGTTCCGGTTAAAAGTGTGAGTGACCCAGTCTAACCACAGGCACAAGAAACATAACATCTTAGCTCTCAAGATTGGTGGTATATTGGTGACGTACGGAATGGTCAATATTTCTTACTGCATCAGATGGCACATCTGCCCGCCCAAATACCTGTAGTATATAGTATAAAAAAAAAACAAACCATTAGAAAGTATCCGCGGTTATCGCGTTCAAACAAACGTCTCTCCAAACTGTTCAACTTTGTATATTATAAATTCGACCTTGAAACAAGTTTCAATTGGAAAATTCTGTTCATCTATTCAAAAAATTTGTCATGTCAGACATCTTTGTTATAGATCTTACTGTTTGTATGTACAGTTCTCTCTCGTAGACGGCGCTAAGTGTTTTTTTTTTTCTTATAACTCGTCACACATCACCCAAAGACAAAATGAGCGATATTCGAAAGCACTCAAGTTTTTTTTATGTCTGAATGAATCACCATTTCAGCTGAGACGCGAGCGTTGTTTGATAAGCGAATAAATTTTGGATTCGCTTAAAATATATATATATTTTTTCTAATGTTTTTTAAAATTAATTTTCTTTTAGCGTAGTTAAAATTTTAAGGTTCGAAAGTATTTTTAGGTGTCTAGATGTAGTGGGTTCAATATTTTCAGTCTTATAATTACTGATGGACTTTGTGCAAGCTCGTCTGGGAAGGGATCACCCACTCATCAGATAATCTACCGCAAAACAGAAATACTTGGTATTGTTGTGTTCCGGTTTGAAGGGTGAGTGAGCCAGTGTAATTACAGGCACAAAGGACATGACATCTTAGTTCCCAAGGTTGGTGGCGCATTGGTGATGTAAGCGATGGTTAACATTTCTTACAACGTCTATGGGCGTTAGTGACCACTTACCATCAGGTGGCCCATATGCTCGTCCGCCATAAGAATAGGAATTCTATAAAACAAAATCTCTCAGTATAGTTTATCTTGTGTTCGTCGGTGAAGAAAAACAGCACGAACCTGCATGTGGCGGATGAAAATATGTATGCAGTAACACGCATTACAGCAGCAGACTTCTCCTCAGAAAGGAGAAGTCCTTACTTTATATGCAAGCTTTTATATTATCATACTTTTTTATATTTTGTAACAACTTACAATTTTCAATATAATAAATAAATAGCCAGGAGGCGATCGCTTCATTACCAAGTTATGCTGTCGTCTATGTATATTATATAAATCAAGCCACAGAGGCAATTGGGACCTTTAGTGAAACCGTATTTTTTATTAACCGTACACTGCCCCACAAAAGAGCTCCTGACTATATGCAGTCGAGTAACATGAGTAATTAGTTTTTCCTGTACCAATGCTATGAACATCCAATTTCTCAAATATGTTCATTAATATAATTATTTATCCATGTATTTAAATATTGCAATTATTTTGCAAAAATGTAATTATATAAGTTTAGACGCAACTATTTGTCATCATGAATTTTATCATATCGTGTTTAATAAAAAGGAAAAAAAAAACAAAATTATAAAAGATTTGAGATTAGTGTGGAGAGAGCGAAGATTAAATATTCACCTCTAAAATAAACTAACAGGTCGCAGACTGGTTCAATGAACCGAATTAGACCGAAGGTTACAAAGAACGGGAAAAACAATGGAGCGAATTTTCCCACGAAACTTGCTTAAGACACACATTCAAAATCAAACAATCCAATTTAATTTTTACGACCCTAACAATAAAACTTAAAATCGAATGCACCATCATTTTTAAATGACTTCAAACGATTAAATACTTATACACAATTTAAATAGGGATTATTATTGATTGCAACACAACAGTTAGTCATTTTCTCATCGTCTGTAAAGTACAACAAATGTGAATCTTTGTCTTAGTTAAAAAAAAAAATTGAATTGCAATGATTTCCTGAATGTTCGGAAAGACAATTCCTACGTTATATAAAGCGTTGTAATGCTTGTAGGTTATATTGTTCCCGTGGAATTTTTACCTTTGATTGAATGAAACCTATTCAATAGTTTCTAGAATGAGCCGAGGTAACCACGTGGTTAGAATATATGATTCAGGAGTGAAGTTTGTGGGTTCGGGTTTTTGTTTTTTGTTAATATAATAAGATAAATAGTTTATTTTTTTTATATGATATCCACATACAAATCTTAGGCATTTTAGTCTGTATAAGCACGAACGTGTTGACAAAGTTTAACACTCTGTATAACCGACACTTGGTTAGGCGCTTAGAGCTCACACGCAAACACTCGTATTGAGAAGCTTAAGGTCACTGCCGTATGGAAAGATATGGTATCGTTTTGTGTCTACACAGAAAATATAGATCTGTTTATAGCATATAGTGAGCGAAGCAAAAATTAAGCACTTATTTTTGCTATGCTTAGCAGTTGTAGCAGCGTACAGTCCACAGCATAGATAAACAAGAAGTTTTGTATGTATAAAAAAAGCTTATTTAAATATATATATTATTAATATGCCAAGGTTAGGTTATTAATCAAGGAGCGTTTATTAGAATATAGGCAATAAAAATATTTTCTTAATAGACATTGGATTATAAAAAGATTCGTATTATTGACTATTCACTTTATCTGATATATAAATAGACAGATGAAATGAATTATAAGTAATACAAATGTAATTGATGAAATTACAGAAATAACTAAAGCGCCACGTGATCAATTAATAATTATTAGGAAGTGACGTCGACCACCGTTTATTTTTAAGCGATTAATCAATACGATATAGTTTTAAAGGTCAATAGGTCTAAATAAATTGTTTATTATATTTAAAACTTATTTTATTCAAGTAGGATCTTACAAGCACTTTTGAATCGTCATTTACCTGACATTTACACCATGCATGTAGATTCTAACGGGATGAAGTGGTAAGGAAGTCTGTAAGTGTTTTTCGACGGGCCGGTTGGCGTGGTTGGTAGATACTATAGGCCGGTTGGCGTGAGCCAAAGGTTGTGGGATCGATTCCCACCCAGGACAGACATTTGTGTGCATGAACATGTCTGTTTGTCCTGAGTCTGGCTGTAATTATTTATATAAGTATGTATTTACAAAAGAAAAGTACTATATGTAATATATTAGTTGTCCGGTTTCCATAGTACAAGCTCTGCTTAGTTTGGGTACAGATGGCCATGTGTGAATGTCCCAGGATATTATTATTATTAATAAAAAAAGTACACGTAAAAATCATATACAATTATATTTATGTATTCTGTATGAAACTTACAGGATGCAATTCTGCCACATTTGTATCCACCATTTCGAATACTGAAATAATCTGCAAGCATTCTTAATAAGAAAGGAGCGCTTTGATCAGAGGTATTTTTTTTTATAATTATGGCATATTTATCGCATCTCCAACCATCTGACACCAGCTTTCTCCTAAGCAATAACAAACATAAACTTACATTTTAGCGGCTTTACGCTCCTTAAGACGTATTCAGTTTACAGAGGATGGCTAAGAGTGTCATTTATGCGGATAAAACGAAAGGGTCGATTTAGAATAAGAAGGATAATAAAAACGTATAGCAATTCAATTTTGTAGTATTATAAAAAATGGAGGGAAAATCGGTTAACTGTATTGGTGATTATTGTAATGATTTTGAAATATATTTTGAAATAAGAAGACTTATTCAATTACCACTTGTAAAAACTAATAATATAAATAATAAGTAATAATACTGTAATATTAAATAATTCTTTTTAGTATAATGTTATGGCATGAGGTAATGAGTTCAAATTCCAGATAGTTGTGCTTTCAGAATTGACAATGTACCACTGTTTCTACACACACATGTGCAAATCCATAAGATTGGCCCCCGTAAATAAGTTTAGGAATATCCTTATCAATGATGGCTGGACATGTTAAAAAGAAGGCGATTGTTATTATCAAGAAGCGAACGCATTGATATGACGTCATCAAATACCCAAACCCCTAACCAAGTAGACACAGTTTTATTGGAAAACTTTTTAGTAGTCCTCATTAAAAGAATTAGAACATAATGATTATTACCTAAGCAAACGTAGTGTAGGACGCCCTGTGACAAGATGGGCCGACGATTTAAAAAAGGTGGAAGGTTCGGGATGGATGCGGACTGCCCAAGATCGGGATGGTTGGCGTTCTATGGGGGAGGCTTTCGTCCAGCAGTGGACGGCAAAAGGCTGAAAAAAAGAAAAAAAAAAAAAAAAAAAAAAAATTACCTAATCAGACCTTTAGGATAGGTATATAAGCTTTCTACTTAGCTCCTTATGTAAGCAATTGTGTTTTATATAAATATTTGGTATGAAACATTTATTATTATACATTTAGTTCCTGAAACAAAAACAAACTCAAACTGCTTTACTAGTTTAAATAGCAAAGCGAAAGTCAAGCAAGCATATCAAATTCGCGCCGTTTCTCAAAGCTTCTGTTTGCAAGAGACTTTCAAGTGTCTGGCTGCACTTGTACGTGGAAGACAAAATTGTCTTAAGACAATTTCATTTTAAAATCTATTAAGACTCGTAATAAGTAATCATTTTGCTTTATTAAATAATTTTTTGTATATAAAAAAATATGTATGCAGTTATAATAATAGATAAAATGATATATTTATATGAAAATTTTTAATAATGAACACCTAAATAAAATTCTTTGATTATAATTAAACTAAGCATTGTAACAGTCTTTATATCCCACAGCTGGGAGTTCTCTTCCACTTGATTTTTTTATGTTACATGTTGGCGGATGAGCAAAGAGGCCACCTGATGTTAAATGGTCATCACCACCCTAGACATCGGTGATGTGAGAAATATTAACTATTCCTTACATCGCAAATGCGCCACCAACCTTCGGAACGAAGATCTTATGTACCGACTACTAGGTACAATGGCCCACTTTACCTTCAAACCAGAACGCAACAATATTCCTGTATAGTGGTAGGATATCTGATGGGTTTTGTTTGGGTAGGTACCACCCACCTTATTTTTTTGCGCTGGAAAAACGCATTACGCGTTTCCCCCACGGGAACAGTGGGGGGTATGTGGGGCTCGCCGATGATGAACAACGGAATACCCTAAAAAACTAGCGGTACCCTTTCCGTCATAACGAGGAGCGCCACGGGATCGCTTGCGCATGCTACCGCGACGCTCTGACGGGCGGCCTGCGTATGCAGGCCTCCATTCTCTAGGTACCACCCACCTACCTAAACTCGCTTGCACAAAGCTCTACCTAGTAAAAGTATTATAAATTATAATTAGTTGTTTTATTAAAAAATGCACCAAATAAAAATATATGTATGTTTGCTTTTGACATATGCACATATCCTCACTGTGTTTTCTTTCCTCAAAATAGGGTTATGATTTTCAAACATGCAATAAGACGAAATTTAATCTGCTTGCTTAAATACGGTCTGTCTTTGCTTTTAAGCGACCTTTGAATTTTTACCACTTAGGCAAAGAGAAATCTTTGAGACACTCTTGTTGCAAGTGTTTAAACCGTCAGCCCAGCACTGAAAGCCACATACTTATGATACAAAGCAAGAAAAACTAACAGCCATATTACGTTTTCTAAGACACAAAAGTGATAAATGTAAACCCTTTTCATTACTAAGAGAACACTACGGCAACTCTCCAAACACTACATTTTAATTACCAACATTCCTTAAAAGCAAGGACTAGCATCAAGCTATGAAACTTACTCTCTTGAGCACGTGAAGTATTAAGAATCATTTACTTAACCGCAGTTCATAAATGGTGGCTCGAAATGTACAGCGAATGTTCGTCTGTCAGACACGAACTGTCATAACGTAATAAGCTTGGCTGTGGAAGTTGGCCTTAGTAACCAATATTTGCGCAATTAGAAACTGGATAGACTGACTGTGACTGTGACTGTGACAGCCTGTGAATGTCCCACTGCTGGGCTAAGGTCCTTCTTTTTTGAGGAGAAGGTTTGGTGCTTATTCCAGCACGCTGCTCCAATGCTTGTTGTGTATTCCACACATGTGGCAGAATTTCAGTGAAATTTGAAACATGCAGGTTTCCTCACGATGTTTTCCTTCCTTTCCAAGCACAGGATGAATTACAAACACAAATTAAGCACATGAAAATTCAGTGGTGCTTACCTGGGCTTGAACCCACGATCATCGGTTAAGATTTACACGTTGTAACCACTGGGCCATCTCGGCTCTGGATAGATATCGCCAATAAATAATGTAATTTATATTTAAAAAGTAAGAAAACCAGATTTGCCTCGTTGATCTAGTGGCTAGATATAAGGCCGCAGGTCCCGCAGTCCTAGGTTCAAACCTGGGGTTTGGTCGGGCCGATAAAAAGTTATTGGGTTTTCTGTCGAATATTCTCAGTCTTGGAGTCTTGAAGATGGAAGTCTGTATGCATTGCACGTAATACTGTTGGTCCTGCGCCTGAACTCTTTCTAGTCATATCGGATTGCTGTCTCATCGGATTATGAGAGTGAGGGAATAGAGAGTACTGTGTTTGCGTACACACGTGTGCACTATAATATGTCCTATATAGCTGGCTAATTTCTCTTGTGATTGACCGCCGTGCTCGAAATCGATCAGCATGATATTAAGTGAACCAAAGCTATTACAAAATCAGCGGTAATCACGATATCTGGCGTTTTTCAATGTAAAAATTCTACCATCCAATTTAATAATATGATATGATTTATATATTTTATGTAAATCAGAATACTAGTTAATCAAAAACATTTGAACTGGCTATTTCGAATGTATGAAATACGAAATTTTACTTACCTTTAAGCAACTAATAAATAAACTTGAAATGAAACTATAAAAACTTCACAATCAAAAAGCTATTTCTTCTGTAATTGCTATACTAATGGTATTTCAATGTTGCTTTTAAAATTTTATTTAATTTCGAAGGTTAAGCCGTAAAGTTATTATATTTTTTTTACAATTTCACCTTAATTAGCACGCCAGCACGCTATGGTCACGGTTTTACTTAGGATTTAAATATAAAGATTATCTTTTGAACTATTCATAAACAAAAAGTTTTTTTTATAGAACAGCAAACCAGCAAGTATTAGATTTAATAATAGAATATATCCTTACAAGCACTTTAGATTCAACAAAGATGAAATTAAATGTAAGGCTACTGCTGGTGTCTAATCTAGATTCTAGCGAGAACCGGAATGAAACTTACTACTCTTACTCTTTTTTATAATGATAATAATTATTATATGCTTAAACTAAGTTGTACTTAAAAATCATCCTGCTTTAAAATCAACTACTTCACTACTTATGCATAGAATTATGTGTATTTCATTATTATTTACTGGTGATAGGGCTTTGTGCAAGTACCACCCACTCATCAGATATTTTACCGCAAAACAGCAGTATTTGTTATTTTTGTGTTCCGGTTTGAAGGGTGAGTGAGACAGGGTAATTACAGGCACAAGCAACGTATCATCTTAGTTCCCAACACATTGGCGATATAAGCGATGGTTAACATTTATTACAATCCCAATGTCTATGTCGTTGGTGACCTTTTGGTTGGTGATATGCTCGTCCGCCTACCGATACTTTAAAAAAAATATATATTATTGTGTAATTTTTAATCGTAATATTTCAATTTCGAACACATCGTAGTTAAAAGTATCTGCATGATTCGGTTATGGAAGTGAAAACTTTTAAGCTCTGGTGATTGGTCACAATATATTTTTAAAATAATATCGTTTGATTAAAGTAACAACGTTATTTTTAGACAAAAATTGGAATTTTTATTTAATATAGTAATAGAAATCAAAATTTAACGTCGTTATGAAGTCGTTCTGTCTTATCTCGATATCACCTATGTCAAATACCAATTACACACACATAAAAACAAGATTACCCACACAAATACATACAACACATACAAATCTATATATGTAAAATATACATTCATGAAATTTCGTTACGCGAAATCCCTAAACGAGATGCAAATTTAAACGTACACGTCAGATAACATAATTCCGTATCCGTAATAGGATAAAACCACGCATAGAACGCTACGAACGGTGCACTTTATTCATATGATACATTCTTAATAATAAAAATAACTGGACATTAATACTAAAAAATGCAATCCGGCTCGAAGGACCATATTTATTTAAATAAAGTAAGCGATCGTTACTTATGTGTCAATTTTATATACTTTGTTTTTTTATATATTATTGTACCTATCAGTTTGAAAAACATTATTTTAATAAAGTTATGGTACTATTTTATAAATATAGTTGTTAGTTAATGATGCACGGGTAGATGGGCCACCTGATGTTAAGTGGTCACGACAGCCCATTGACATTGGTTCCGTAAGTAAAATTAACCATTTCTTATATGACGTTTATATGATGTTATGACCCTTGTGCCTGTAGTTACACTGACAAACTCACCCTAAGCACAACAATACTAAGTAGTGCTGTTTAATTGTAGGATATGTAATAAGTGGGGGGCATCTACACAGACGGGCTTGTACTCTTCTTCTTCAACTTCTGTTTACACGTTTTCCTAACATAATAAATATAAATTGAAATATAATACACACCGAATAGTCTACTCAATTAGAAGACCTTTTATTAATAAAATCTATCAGCAAACTAGAAACTGGAAGCACGATGATACCGAAGCGATTTATTAGCGAAGCAATACTTCTAGCCTCTGAATATTAAAACGATAATAAAATCCGTATATCCACACGCTTCTTCCAAGCACGTCTCCTCGAAATGTCTAAATTTTAGCGGAAAACTGAAATATCGTCGGCACGTGAGCCATCGTGCGATTCTATTGGTTTTTTTATTGAGTAATGATCGGTCTCTGTTATGGCATTTTGCTGGATCAGTGTGGTTGAAATGAATTTGGATTTGTACGTTAATTAAGAGGCCTTTCGAATTCCAGATGGAGTTCTTGGAATTATATTTTGGTTTCAAGTTATTGCTTTTTGAATCGTTATAAGTTTATTACAAGAATTTTGATTATTTTCTAGTTTTTTGCCAGTTTTATCACAACAAACACTCCATACAAACTAAATATAAGATATAATCGACATTCTAAATTTAAAACTTAAATTAAAAAAAAAAGATAAATAAGGCTATACTCGATAAAAGACTGGTATTATATCTGATAAAAAAGCGTGGAGTTATTTCTTAATTTTCTTGCAGGATAAATAATAAATTTCATTGTATTTAATTATCATATATGTAAATTAGTGGAAAAGAGTAACTACTGAGATTCTTCTCGGTGTAATCTATATACCGAACCGTTGGTAGCTTACATTTGCTTTGTTTCAAAGTCTAACATGGCGATTTAAATTCTTGTTTCCCATTGACTTAATTTGTCGAAAAATAACATTTATTTAAAATTTATCTTTTCCGTCCACTTAATCGTTTCGGTATTATTTCTATATTATTTTAGCTTGTCTTTTATTTGGTCAAAGTCTCAAAAACTCGTCCCAACTCCTGCATCGATATGAGGATTTAAGCAGAATCCTACAATGATGAGAGACATTCCAAAGTTGATGATGAAAGTAATAATATAATATAAAATTATTATATAGTAAGCGACGATAATCTCTCGGTGTTTCTTTTTTCTTTAAAAAGTTTGTTTAATTTTTATATCATATATTGTATTATATGACATTTAAAGCAAAACAAATTTTACGGTTATATGTTAATTTTGGCGGCAATTTTGACATTGACAATTTTTTTTTAAATTATTTAATAGCACAGTTGAAAGATTATTTTTGTAATTTATGTATTATTTGCCATTACATGTAATATATATTGTAAGCCGAGATGGCCCTGTGGTAAGAACGCGTGAATCTTAACCGATGATCGTGGGTTCAAACCCGGGCAAGCACCACTGAATTTTCATGTGCTTAATTTGTGATTATAATTCATCTCGTGCTTTACGGTGAAGGAAAACCTCGTGAGGAAACCTGCATGTGTCTAATTTCACTGAAATTCTGCCACATGTGAATTCTATCAACCCGCATTGGAGCAGCGTGGTGGAATAAGCTCCAAACCTTCTCTTCAAAAAGAGGAGAGGATGCCTTTAGCCCAGCAGTGGGACATTCACAGGCTTTTACGGTTGTCTTTTATTTAATTACACAAATAACGGAGGAAAGAATAAATTTGTCAATGAATACTGCCTCTGTTATAACCTCTCGTCGATTATGCAATATAATTACTTAAAATTATCAACGAAATTATAATGATGATCTTTTCATGGCTGACTTCAGTTATGGTATCAAAGTGTATGCATAAAACACTAGTGTCATAATTTAATGGCTACTTATCGCCCGACCCGGGATAAAAACCCGACTTGAACAATGAGGCAGACTTGATTTATGATAAACTTATTGTATTACCAATTTTAATAAAAAATCTTTTACTAAAGACAAAGGCATTATTAACCCGAAGACGGCAATGATCAAATTTTTGCCAAAAATATTTGTTGATCAATCTAAAAGAATTAAATCAAAACACACTGATCAGATCGGTCGATTGATATTAACGTATTACAAAAATGATCTTTACCTCAAACGAATGCTAACCAACGATCGGAAGCAAATGTTAAAATGGAATAAAAAAATTCAATAATACCCGAATCAAACCCATTACGAAGAACAACAACTCCACGTTAAATTCAATCAGTGATTTAGGAAATGAAGGTTCATTTTTGTCTTCTTTTTTCGATAAACCAATGTGAACTTTAACTAAACGAGTTTAGGTTGTATTTGTAATGATGTTTTTAGGTAGTTTATAAATATGAGCGTGTAAACAAAAGGCGTGGGGGCGATCGCGTGAATCAGATTTTCAATATCGACCTCTGAAAAACAGAGAACGAAAAATGAAATGATCAGACGGAAAAGTATGGAACAGGTTTTAATTAAAGGGTAGTAATTGGAGGGGAGTTATTAGAAAATGATTCTCGGTATATGTTCTTAAGTTTGTATATATGAAAATACATATAAATATTAGAAATATGATTTAGATTTTGTACTTCCAAGATCGAGATAAGTTTATAACTCAAGGTATGCAAAATTATTACTTCGCATACCAAAAAAATATATATTTGGACTTGAACAGACTTCAAAATCATATATTAAATTTCCATAGGCGGAGACGCCAACCATAATGCTAGTACAGAATAAATAAATATATAAAACAAAATTTACAGCCAAATAAAGCGCCTTCTTTGCCATACTTTATTCGGGCGGATAATGAAAAACAACCTATATAAATTAAACCTGGTCGGTTTCTGATGCTCTCGATACCGCCTCCATTGTGGAAACGAAATAATGTTATCTGTCATAGACGTTTATATTTGTCGTTTAGAAAATCCGTAGCACAATATCGTGAATGGGAAATTTTTAGCGGGATTATATAGGGGTTCACTTTTATCATTTTTATGTAGATTCAATCTTTTACAAGCAAACACATATCGTACATGATTTTTAATTTACTGTTTGTTATTTTAACTTGTGATTTTAAATGTTTTGATCTCGCGTTGATTTCAGATCTCAAAAGTGTGATTTCAGTGTTCATTGATTTCCAAGCAGGATTATATTCGCATTACATATACTTAATAAGTTGTAGTTGAAAATTAATTTCATTTGAAAAAAATAAGAGTACCCAGTTTTTTGTTGGTTTTCCCTGGTTGTTTATCTACATTCCGATCCGGTGGCTTATATTTAATTGAATTCTCCAACATGGCAACTCTGAAGTGAATTTTATAATGACTTGAATTAATATACCTATTTTTTAAATATATCACTGTTCGTAGTGCTTACATTGCTTATCACTAAATAAATGAAATGATTATATAATTATTTATTTTACGTACGCGGTATCGCCCGCATGTTAATTGGGAGAGGTCAAATATATGTTAAAAAATTATCTTATATGGTTCTATGGGGTGCCTTGGGATTCAGCTTGCTTCATACCAAATTTAAAATTCGTTTCAGTAATTTCATCGTGAAAGCGTTAGCAGACTGAGTTACATTCGTATTTATAATAAATAAATTTTAATATGCCAAGAAATAAATATTTATTTACTTTAAACTAATTATTAAATAGAAAAACTATGTTATTCGCGTATGAAACTATTATAAAATCCGTATCAAATTAACAATACTAAATATTCTAAATAATTAGAACTTAAATTTAAAACAGAAATTAAGAAAAAGCAACTGTAAGTAGCCTTTTCCAGCGAAGTAATATTTCACTCAGATAAGCAAACCGGTTTGCATTTCAACTTTACAACGTTACTTATTCTTAACAGTGATTCAGAAAGATTCAGTAATATAGAATGACCTACGTCAATGTCTTAAAATCAAGGAAACGCGATAGATATCGCAAAGATATCCCAAATTTTATCCCGCGAATGATTGAAACCAAATGCCCTCTACTAGTCCCAACAGCGTAATGCTGACGCAACCGTATTTATAATCAGAGCCATAAAGACCACATTCGCTTATTTCAAAGAAAAAAACATCATTGTTTCATGTAAGAAAATGTACGAAATCTTCGTTCAATTGAATCAATCTTTACAACAATAACAATAAAGTTCAAATTCTAATGGCCCAATCGAGTTTAGGTCCGCCGTATCCAATCAAGTCAGCCAAATTTTATTTGCGTGTTAAGCAAGCTTTGTTTGGAGGGTGTTTAGAGTGATTTTCGTTTGAAATGTCGTTAGGTAATGTAGTTTCGAGAGAAATAGGTTGTTTCTTGTAAATTAGGTCACGTCTCTAGACAAAGGCCGGCGTTCAGGCTCTGAAGTAATTCGATATATTTACTATTTTTCGCCTTGATTTTATCCAAAATTTATTATTGTCAGCCTTTTATTATAGCTTAGCTTATTTGAATAAATATTAAAATGCTCATTTAAAAATATTATAAACGTATTTTTTTTAATTCTTGCAAGTTATATTTACATAGCTACTAATGATGACACTATTTTATTTCCAGTTTTTCTACTTTCACAAAAATATAATTGGTGATTAGCCAAAACTTTTAAATATGATTCGCAAAACGATGTCAAATGTAGTATGATATAAGAAGAAAAAAAAAATACGAAACTAATAAAAACCAGAACTAATTAACAGAACAATATTAATAAAACAAGATAATAAATTCCGAAACTAAAGAGACACGACAAAATAATCGTCAGACAAACATTAAACCTGTACATAAAACGCCCCTATAAAAACCCGCTGACGTCACAACCCCCTTATCTCCTTGCCAATGATTCATTTCGACACGTTACCCTGTAATCTCTTCTCCCCTAAATTTGGTGTAGTTTCTCTATAGAATACTGAGTGAGTAATCATTTGTAAATGGCTCAACGGAACATTTAGATATATCTGATATTTTTTTGGATCAGGTGAGAAATGTTAGTGATGTTTATAGAGATGAGATGATTGTGATGATGAGCATTCTTTATGATTATATAATATGATTTATTGTATAGTAAAAGTCACGAGTTGTAAACTATGGAATTCCCTGTCTCGAGAAATTCGTCAAGCTGTATCCGTACATATTTTTAAATGTCGTTTGCATCATTATTATCTATCAATATAACTATAGCATATTGTATTATTATATGTATATGGTTATTTATTTCTTATATAAGTTTATATGTATGTATGTATGTAGGTTGGTATATTACATATTTGTATTAAGCTCAATAAATTTTAATTTTAATCCTGGCTAAAAACACATAAACATTTCTCTTTACAGAGGTTGCCTGGAAGAGGTCACTATAAGTGATAAGGCCGCCTTTGCATACCATATGTTCTACTTGCTATTATATATTACTAAATGTTTGTAAAGTGTGTGCAATAAAGGATTATTAAATAAATAAACATAAATAAATTGTTCCACTGCTGTGCTAAGGCCTACATTGAGAGTTGGAGCTTATGGAGGTTTCAGAGATTATTCTACTATACTGGCTTAATATGGGTTGATGGATAAACATTATTTTATTGGATTACAGCTCGCAACAAAACAATGCTTTAGTAAACTCATCGCTTCCTATCTATTTTATACCTATCTATTTTATACCATAATTATTGTATTTTTATAATGTATTTAAATACAAACATAAATTGATACATGGATTATAAGCTGGCAAGTTTATATACTAAAATATAACATTATAATTAGAATTAACTAAAAATTACTAACAATTTTGGTTTTTGCTTTTATTTTATTGAATGTCTGAAACTATACTTCATGGGTTATTTAAACAACTGACTTTTATTAATTTATTAAAAAATATTGGAGATGTAGTCACGTTAAATTTATACACAGTCACGAGGGATTTAGTTTTGACGTCACTTCACGACATTTAGTTTGGAATGATATTAAAAATTGAAGCAATCTGACCTTATATTATTCATGTGTACGTATTTTATTACCGCCTTAAATAAAATATAAGCATATTCTAACCGCAAGAGAAGTAAAGGTAAATTAACAAATACAATATTGATTTGACACGATACCATTATATAATCTGTAGTATTCTACATATATTTAAAGTTATATTGGAAAGTAAACAAGATTTTAAGAAATATATATTAACATTCTGAAACTACTGAATATATATAGAATACTATGTCGGTATAAATAATACCACCTCACTGAATTTCAGGCACGACAATCAGCAAAGACTATCCAGATAGCAAACATGCGTAGGAGCAATCATGCTCTCTGCATTTTCTGATGGGAGAGAGATCGGACCGAGATTTACTCGCTGCACAGATATGTAAACAATGTTGACGAGCTTCGAGAGAGTAATCAATTGGCAAAATTTATTAGCCCCATCTGATATTCAAACTCTCATGATTTATAACTTTATAAGGAAAACAAATTTATTTTTTTATTTTTTTAACAAATATAGTAACGTTATAAATTATGAACAGATGGTATCAATTATTATAGCTAAATAATAAATAAACGAAGATAAATTGCTATTAGCATCTCAACATACCTCTACAATAATATTGAATATGCCATTCGTACGGATTTAGAATGTGTAGGAGTTTGTTAATATAACGCGTGTTGAATATGAAAGACATTTGGGCTACATATTAAAAATTCAGAGACGAAAACTCTATTCATGCCGTATGATATTCTGAATGGAATAGACTTTAAAGTGCGATTTTATTTTTATGAAATATATAGGCGAACTGACCGATCACCACCGCCCACCGTAAGAATTATTAACCATTCTGTACATCGGTAATGCGCTAACGTGGGAACTAATATGTTGTTTGCCTTGTGTCTGAATCACTGGCTCGCTCATCCTTCAAACCCGAACAAAACAATACTAAACGTTACAGTTCTGTTGTAAAATATCTTATGACTGGGTGGTACGTACTTAGACTAACTTGCGCAAAGTGCTACCCATAAATACTTTTGAGTCTTGGAATTGAGATTTTACCGAGGAAAACAGAAAGAAAAATTATGCTTTCTCTCAAATGAAACACAGTTAACTGTATACTAAATACAAATTTATAAAAGCTTAGATGATCCAGTTGCAAAAAAGAACTACTGGTTTTGAATCCAAGATTCCAAGTTTGTGATTTTAATTCATTCATTGTGAGCAATTTCTTGTTTCACTTTACCAAAATAGAGTAGTGTGATATAGTGAGTTCCATACTAATATCCTTAAACGACTTTAAATGAAAGACTTTACGACGAATGTATGACACGTATGTTTGTTACTTATAAAAGTTTAACGTCAAGAGTGATTAGTTAAGCAATGCTGTGTCTTCTTCGAATGCCATATAATGACAGAAGATCGAAGTCAAAGTATATATAAACAGGCGTCTAACAACCATGACTAACATGTCTTGAAAATATTCGATATATGTATATCCTTTCTTTAAAGAAATTTCTATGTCCTAGATATTCGATATGAGGTTTAATTGGCGAACGTAGTTTATTTACCTACAGATTTTTTTTTTTTTTTTTTTATAGAATAGGAAGGCGGACGAGCATATGGGCCACCTGATGGTAAGTGGTCACCAACGCTCTTAGACATTGGCATTGTAAGAAATGTCAACCATCGCTTACATATCCAATGCGCCACCAACCTTGGGAACTAAGATTTTATGTCCCTTGTGCCTGTAATTTCACTGGCTCACTCACCCTTCAAACCGGAACACAACAATATCAAGTATTGCTGTTTTGCGGTAGAATATCTGATGAGTGGGTGGTACCTACCCAGACGAGCTTGCACAAAGCCCTACCACCAGTCAAAAATACAACGCATGCAATGAAATAATTTCAAAATTGTGATATTGTACCGTGTCAACAACTATATGAAACAGTAAGAAATATACAAGAATTACTAAATGATGTAAGCTTTATATGATCTGATGAAGTTGGACGGAATACGAATTTCTTAAGAAAAATATACATTAGTCAAATAGACCCTAAAAGTATCTTTAAATCATCATTCAATAAAAATAAGCGCAGGTACTATCGTTAAGAACCGGAAAGAAACTCAACAGTTATTCTTTTCCATCAATTATGTACTAATCATATACATTTAAATATATATATATATATATATATATAAAACTCAACGAATACTTATTCGAAGCTCTTTCAATACATACGTAATATTTTATATTTATTTATTGATTCTTAAATGTGTAAATTTTATTAAGAACATTATCAAGAATAATTCTTAGTACTAGAATAATTAGCTAAAAGATTTTTCTACGCGCACAGCTCAGCAAGGAGTCTGGATGTTGGATGTGGGTTCACTCTTGTGCCTTGGAAAGCACGTAAAGCCGTTGGTTCTGCGCCTGAACTTTTTCTGGACGTGTCGGATTGCCGTCTCATCCGATTGTGTGTGTGGTAATAAGACACACTTGTGCACTATATATGTTGTGCGCAGTTGGCTAGTCTCTTTTGAGATTAGCCATCGACAGAAATCGGTCAGGATGACATTATTATTATATATTATCTTGTAACAGCCTGTGAATGTCCCACTGCTGGGTTAAGGCCTCCTCTTCTTTTTTGAGGCGAAGGTTTGGAGCTTATTCCACCACGCTCCAATGCAGGTTGGTGGAATACACACAGAACTTCAGTGAAATTAGACACATGTAGGTGTCAGATATTTTCTATGTAATAATGTATATATAATAATATTGTGATATATGAAAGGTTCAATCGATACTTAATTGTTAGCTAATTATTGCTTGTATTTATTACTATAGAGATTATGAGGATCAACTTTGTATTAGGATCATAAATAATAATTCATTGGGTCGTATATTTATCTACTTTCATATTATACAAATTACCCACACACAATATTATCACACCATAGCAAGACGATATAACAGCCATGCAATAATATTATATTAATAAAAACAATTATCTTACCTTAGCAACACTCACCGCTTTTCAGGGAACAACTGAACTTCTACACTTGTTCCCTTTTATATTTAATGACGGATGAATCAAATTAGTGTTTTATTAATATTATCCAATATTATATAGTTTTTGTATTTTTAAAATATAATGTAATTTACCTATATATTAAGTTAACAAAATTAATACATCTATTGTCATATTTATCTATGTATCACAGGCGTTCTAACCGTTAGGCCTTCTCGCTTATATTATCTTATCTTAGGTAAAATAAAGGCAATAGATACATCAGATCCCGTGGTTGCCACAATGTTGGTGTGACACAAATAGTTTATATTTCTTACAGAAACAGTGTTAATGGGCAAAGGAATCAACTGGGACATTTGCATAAACTAAATTAATATATATCTTTAAAATTTACTTCACATAAAATAATTATTTAATCTTTGTACCCTTAAAAAGGTCTTCAAATCTTCTAAGCTATTTCTGTTTTGACTTCTTTCAATGCGAATTAACAAACCAATCCTCAGTAGCCAATGTTTAAACCGAACCAAAGCGAACTCGGCAAATACTTATAAACTTCGAAACTTGATTAAAGAAAACGCGAAGAGGAAGTAGTAAACAAAATATCAACTAACTTGAAACTGGTATCAGAGATAGTCCGACTTGTAAGAAGAAAAGTTCTGCGTGTAAATAAATGTCGAGACGATTTAACTTGGAGTTGTTTGAGTTCGGATTTATTCGGACTTATAAAGTAATTTGCGGATCGTGGCGAAAGTATTAATACAATTTATTGACCAAAGAATGACATAATCGGTTGAACTGCTGCTGAAAATAGCCGCTTAATCCACGAACATACTGTTTAAAGCTTCTGTAAATACAGTAACGGAAATTCAGTAGATAACACTTTCAAATCTAAACTAAATTCTTATAGAGAACCAATATTTTGACATATGCTTTATTGTATTTACTTTACAATTTAAATATTTAAAATGTTATTTATAAATTGCGTCAAATCAATTTAATTAATTAAATATTTAATAAGTTTCTTAAAGCTACTCTTATCTCTAATTTAATTAATTAAAATAATTAACTCAAATATTAATGTCGAATATACTGGGCATATTGAGCTTGGCATTAGACATTTAACTTGAAATATTGCCTATCAATAAGTGTCCATTATAAATCATAGGAGGGCCCAAAGTCACTTTGCCAGTAGCGTGGGCAAGACCGGTAGGTGTGCTGATGTTCTTGTACGGGTCGCGGGAAGCCGTTGAATGTGGGTAGGGTAAGACCGGTCATTGTGAAAATCCTCAGGAGAGCCCTTTGTCCAGCAGTGGACGCCTTCCGGTTATATGAATAAATCTTAAATGAACCTTAGAAAATAGCGAAATAAGAAAAAAAATATTATAAGTAGAAAATAAAAAGAAATCCTCATGTTTATCTCAGAACGCTAATCTCAAAGACTAACCAGAGGCACAGGAGATATAATGCTCAAATTAGATCTTATACAGAAGTGATCTCTTTTCTCTCACACTTCCATCATACGATGGGACACGATAGGAAAATACGCTAAAAAAATCCACTATACCATTAAAGATGCAATAAATTTTAATCTTCATATGATAAACACAAATACAACTTCCCAATATAAACAGATATAATGTTGAAGGTTACAAGGTCACCATCCTTGTAAATCTAGATGCAAACATTAAGCCTAAAGATCCATTTAACTGTCATTTGGAGGAAAGTGTTCACGAGATTGGTTGTAAGTAAATGATCTTTTTGATGTCGTCGTGAAAGAAAACTTTTTATTTCATCCCATTATTTATAGAGTAAGCTATTAATAAACTTTTGATTAAGCTTCGTATATACAGAAATAAAGATGGCACTAAAATAGATTTAAATTAACTTGATCCCGTAATTATAAGTAATAAGAGCGAAGACAACCCCTGGGCCACCATTATCCTTAGTGATAGGGATTTGTGCAAGCCCTGGGTAGGTACCACCCACTCAAATATTATACCGCTAAACAGTAATATTTAGTATAGTTGTGTATAGTAAATAAAGATATTAGTAACATCTTAGTTCCCAAAGCTGGTGGCGCATTGGCAATATACGGGATGCTCAACATTTTTGTATGTCACCATGTTTATAGTCGGTAGTGCCCACTTACCATAAAGTCCAATTGCCAGTCCACCTGTATATTTCATTAAAAAAAATCTACTCCCAAAACGTTTACAGAAATGGTAATTACAACTGTTCATAGTTGTTACTCAAATATATAAAAGATACGCAAATACAATAAATACGAACGAATGGAAACATTAAGTAATACATAATATAAAATATAAGACATTACTTAATATCATATATGTCCTGATAACATTTTTTAACTTAGTCCATCTGATCATTTGTGACTTTTCTGTATCGTATTTGGATCAAAATATTATCATGGTATCGCCATACGAAACATATAAAGAATAATCTTTCCCCCGAGCTGCTCAAAATTCATAGATATTTTCTTATTATTTATAAACATACAATACGTCTTTATATCTTAAACATCATTATATCCGAGTATTTGAACACTTACACAGAGTAAAGAATATAAACAACACTCTGAGACGTGTCACTTTAGTGTTGATTTATACGTGTCCTTGCTTCAAGGACTCCACGCTGCATTCTAATAGAGTTTTAAATTTTCTCTTAGATTTTATAAATTTTATTTATTACAAGAATATTATCTAGCGGGTCCTATACTTAAAATTGCTTGAAACCGAATACAAAAATAGATACTTAAATTTAATTAACGCGATCTAAGCGATGCCTATTCTTATAATTCAATTTGAAAAAAAAACCTATTTATACTTCCTAGAAATTATAATTTCTTTATTTTATCTTAGTTGTTACATTGATTTGCTAGACTCCAAATTTTCAGTTTGGTTAGAATTATATAACAGCAATAAAAATTAATATCGGTATTCAAGCATGCACGAAGCGAAATCACCAAGTAAAACAACCCTATATTTCCATTTCATAAGTCGAAATTCGTTTCTGAAATCCGAAAGCATAGGAAAGAATTGCATTTATTCAGTGACAACATTCGCATAAAAAGGACGAATACGGAGAAATTTGTCGGATCAAAAAACTTCTGACTCTCTTTAGAAGATTTTCGGTAGATTATGTTGTAACGTTTTTATGGATTCCCGCGGGTTTACGACGGTATAAGCGATTCATTTAATATTACGTTACATTTTATCTTCATTTCGTTTCTTTTGTTTTTCGTTTTCGAGGACACAATAGTGAGATTCATTTTTCTTGTTCGGTGAATTAAGAGCTGCGTTTGCTTCATCCCTTAATTTATTAACGTCTTCACTTTCGCATCCTTAAAGCCTTTTAATTTACGACTGCTGGGTGTGTTGTTTGTATTTTATCCAATCAGTACCACTATGGCCTTATCTAATCAAAATTCACTTTGTCATCAGCACTTTTAAATGGTCATTTACACAATTAAATTAAATGGAGTTCTTTGCTAGATCATATCACATTACAATTAAAGTATATAATTAATGATAAACAACATTTAATTAATAAATCAAAATAAATTAATGTTACCAGAAAAAATATTTTGGCAACGTTTCATTTACATTAGTATTTCAAACGATATTACTAAGCTTAAGCTGTTAAATAGCCCTTTATTCAGTAATGTCTAGAGAATATTTTATATTTTATAAAGGGTTAGACGATAAAACACTAAATTGTGATAATCAAAGTCCATACAAAAGAAGTCCCGAAATGTGCTCAGTACTGATACATATATATGTTATATTTAACAACGGGAAGAGACAGAAGAAATGGCCTAACGTTTATTTCTTTTATTTCACGTTTCGAAACTTCCTTATCAGAGAAACACAATAAAGTGTCCTCCCCACGTATCGGCCTTCAGATATTTTATGGCCAACCATTACTTAGACATGGTGACGATCTTTTTATCGCCCTTTCAGTACGTGACCCTCTCCATTTGTTTTCTTGCCTCCATTATTCACGTATGTTATGTAATTATATTAAAATTATATCTGGTGGTTTTCAAAGCAAAGCAAATCTATAAGAACTCCCTCGTGAAATGTTGAAAGCGGAATTACTTTGATACGTTATTTTGATGCTTGTATCCTTGAAACGTTAAATGCTCTTCAAGGAATTTTATTACCATTACCAATGACAACAATAATTAATAACAACAACTAGTTAATCTGTTTGCCAAAGTCAAATCCCATTATTTAGCTTTATGAATACATAAAATATTATGTGGTACAGTAACAGTAACAGCCTGTAAATGTCCCACTGCTGGGCTAAGGCCTCCTCTCCCTTTTTTGAGGAGAAGTTTGGAGCTTATTCCACCACGCTGCTCCAGTGCGGGTTGGTAGAATACACATGTGGCAGAATTTCGATGAAATTAGACACATGCAGGTTTCCTCACGATGTTTTCCTTCACCGAAAAGCACGAGATGAATTATAAACAGAAATTAAGCACATGTAAATTCAGAGGTGCTTGCCCGGGTTTGAACCCACGTTCATCGGTTAAGATTCACGCGTTCTTACCACTGGGCCATCTCGACCATCTCGACTAATTATGTGGTAACTTAACTATTTTATTCGTATTCATTTATTTTATAATATCAAGTTACTTTGATTCATTTAGCAATTAATATAATTTGGATACTAAATATAAAACATATAATCAATCAACGTCATTGACCTCATTTCTATATTTTCATATATAATTGAAAATTATGAATATATTACAAATATTTTTAACATGTTGTGAGTTCAGTTAAAGAACGTTTTTTATTCACGAGTACGTATTTAATCGTTTGTTTGGATCTCATTGAGTTCAAATACCCTCTACAAATAATGTAACAGCTTTTAAACCTCTGTCTTTCTTATAAGGAACTGATTCACCACGCTGCTTCAATTCACCATTGGTTCCACCAACCCAAATTCAACACAAACAGGGTGCCTTACGATTTTTTCCTTCACCGCCTCCACATGATAAATTATTATAAATAAAAGTATTTGCCCGGGCTTGAACCTTGGCTCTCATCTCTCAAATAATATTTGGAATTAAACAAACACCCCAACTATCGTTAAAGTGATTATAATAAATCCAAGTCTAAATTGGATTCAGGATAACAAGACTCGGGGCACATATATCCGGGGCATTAGTGGGACAATATAGTTGCTCACCCCAGTCCCCAATTCGACTCCCGGGTGAAGCAGACTGAGACAATTTGATTTTATCGGCTAACACGTAATCTTTAGGGGAGAGTTAGGGTGCGTTCACACTTACGTGTCAATTTGATTTGTATCTTTTTATGCTGAGTGATTCATATTGTGGTTTCATGTTTTGGTATTTGATTTTCGTATTAAAATTTATATATATATTTGATTGGTTACGTGACTTGATTTTAATGCATTTTTTTCTACTGTTGCTAAAAAATTTTATCGTACATTTTTATGATAGATAATATAGCATTAACGCTTTACATACCGGTTACTCTAAATTGAATTTTATCTCAATCGAATAAGGTATATTTTGAATGATTTGTATCTTGTGAATATTATAATTATTTTTATGACTGATTAATAAATTGTGACATATAATGTTTATTAAGCTATTTATATAATTAATAATGCAAAATTATTGAAAATCTAAACACAAAACCGTACATATAAATTATATTTACTATAAATTTTAATAAATAAATAGTTCCTAACCCAAGTGGGGAGCCAAGAGACCCTTAGTACAGGGCAACCTAGTTTGGGCTCCTGCCTCCCAAATACATCTGAATTTATTATTATGATAGAAAAAAAAATGTAAACATTATTGTCTGTGGGAGAACAAAAAATTATTATTATTATTATTTAAAATAGAGTAGTGGGATACTAACATATAAAAATATAACATTTGACAATAGCAAGGCAAGGCTATCATGACATCAATTCCATCGCGCACAAAGAAATTTGGCAACTCCTTTCTTTGTCGCACTACCAAAAAATGGAATTCCTTATCAGCTCACGTGTTCCCCTCCTCTTACAACCCGGGTTTCTTCAAACGAGGCGTGAAGAGGCATCTTGCGGGCCGGCAAGGCGGTGACGGCTAGTACAGAACATTCTTCCCGACTGTACTGGCCGTCGTCGCGTTTGGACTCTACTACCACTTACCATCAGGTGGAGTAGAGTCATTTGCCATCCCGGACATATAAAAAAAGGCAAGCGTCAGGAGACTTTTTTTATTTATAATAGGACCAGCTGATGGAAGTTGGTCACCACCAAATATAGAAACTAAGAAACTTTTACCCTTGTGGCTGTAATTATACTGGCCCATTCACCTCTCAAACCGAAATACAAAAAGTAATACCCACGCATAACGAAATAATAACAAACATTTGTTGGCAAAAGGTGAAAGTTAAAATATGTCTTAAAATAAACGGCATGTTACATTTCTTGTGACGTCATATAACTCATTATATTCGAGACGCTTCTAGAAATCCATCAACATGGAATACTGTGCTGTACTCTCGAGTAAAATAAAATCTCGCAGCTCAGGATTCTACGGGTGTTCTTAATAAACTAGTTAGCTTGTAGTGTTCTAAACAAACAACAATATTTTGTTACTTGAATATTCTTAACGATGTATTTTTTATATTTTCTTTTTATTTATATGTATTCGAGACTTTATTGATAATTTTATTATTTATATATCTATATATTTATATAGCTTTACCTTTTTACACGACTCAAATAAAGAATGCAATGTTTTCATGTATGTTACTAGCCTGAATAGATTTAGGTGTATGGGGTATTGTTAGATTCCTAACATCATCCAAAGTAACACTGGTTATAAATTCATTGATTCATCTTGTGCGCAACTGGTTTAAAAATACCCATAATAACCACCATACTAATATGTGAAGTTAAATTAAAAAAATAAAATAATAAACGCATTACTTCCTTCCAACATTGGTGTTGGTTAATATTATACATTGTATATAGACCTTTACACTCATACTCGAGTTGAGTGCGTTCTGTAAAAACTCAGAAACGGTTCAATTGTAGGGGATTGGAGAACACATTGTCTTTAATGGTAGCAGAATACATTTACGGAGCTTCAATGCGATTAAAACGTTCAATGTGAATAATTTTGATTATTCAAAATGTTCACGTGCCTTCCTTATTGTATACTGTGAAAATTAAGTGTATATATTACCATGAGGTTTTTTTTACAAGTAAAGCAAAATATTAACTACGAAATGTCATGTCATTACCCACGGCTGGGCAAAGGCGTGTCGTCATATGAAGAAGGATTTAGAGACGAATTTTTTGACCACATGTTTTGTCTTCATATAATTATTGTTTTATTTTTAAATATATCGTAAAAATAAAGGCAAATTTCAACTAAAAACTAACAGCAAGTAAATGTCCCAGTACTGGGCGAATGTGTCTTAGGATTTTATTCAACAATGCTGCTCCAGTACGGAATAAAGTCAAAATTTTTACCCCACTCACGCATGTCTTCTAGGGATAATTTAGAGGAGGTTCTCACCGCCGAGTGAAATGAATTATAAACAGAAACTAAGTACGTCAACACTCCCCCACCCCTTTCATCACGTATGAAAGGGGGGGGGGAGTGTTGATGTTGAAACCCACGGGCAGAAAATAGAACAGTTATTATTATAGAATAATTAAAAAAAAAAAACAAATGCTATATGTTATACCTATATGAACCAAGAGGGGATAGAGCATTACACCCGGTATTGATGTAATGTCTTGTGCCGTAATTACACTGTACTGTGTAGCGTCTTAATTAGAAATGTCTAACATCGTTCTAATTAGAATCATTTGAACGACTTCCGCAATCATTTTATATCATCTAAAATATTATTTGATAAACCATATTAATAGCGCAAATTATTTTTTTTAATAATTAAGGCGTATTATTCAAACAATAATTGTAAATTAGATATTATTATTATATGTAAATTTAATTGTTTTTTTTTTAAATATATATGTACATTAATTGGTGGAGAATAAAAAATACTAGGAATTATTCCGGTTCGTCTCGATACAATCTACATTCCGAACCGGTGCCAAATAACTTTATCTTCTTCGAGTGCCACTCCGACTAGCGTCTAGGTTGGCAGTCAGCTTTGAATACTCCTTCCTGTTCTCCGCGAGGTGAAAGAGTTCGGCAGCACTCGCGATTCCCGTCCATTCTCGGATGTTGCACAACCAAGACTTTTTTCTGCGACCAACAGTTCTCTTTCCGATAACTTTTCCCATCATAATGAGTTGCAAAAGTTCATAACTTTCATGCCTAAACACGTGTCCGAAATATGTAACTTTTCTCTTCTTGACAGTCTCCAAAAGTTGCCGTTTCTGGTTGACGCGTCGCGAAACTTCTAAATTCGAAACCTTTTGAAACTAACTAAATAATAAGCAAATAACAAAACCAATTTAAATAAAATATTTATTATTTATTCATTCTGATTATGTTTTTAATAAACCGTTAGCTTATGTTCGCAATGAACAACAGAAAATAACAATTTCTTCGTAAAACTTAATACTGATTAACAATTTAAAATGTGCACGTGTGTATGGCGTGTGTTAATGACGAGCTGAGGTTGATAGTGATTGTGACGTATCGTTATATTCATGTGATTGGCTCTAATCAGTAAAATATGCACCAACGCTCTCGACTGCCGTCAGATGAAATCTTAATATGCATTTATATTTATAAAAGAATAATTGACCGACTGACTGAGATATCAAGACACAGGCCAAACTACTGGGGCTAGCACCATGAAAATTTGCATACGGGTTCCTTTCAAATGCTAGGCTAGAAGTAGGGTAGTATTTTTGATAATTTATCTCCTAATTTAGTGACAAAATCCTTAATTTTCGAAGAAAGAGCTATGGAAATTTGTATTTAGTCATTCTGAATTATGACGCGAGAGAAGCCGCGAATAAAGCGCTAGTAATAAATAAAATGAATTGAAATAAGTGTTAAGCCTGTAGCTTCAATCGCGGAAAAGGATTTTAGGCTTAATCCGCCAAGCCACTGCAATGCGGGCTGACGAATACGTATGTCATAACATTACTTTCCAAGATGTTGTAAGCTTTATTCATGTATGCAATTTTATATGCAATTTTGAATCGTCATACAACATTTAAATATAAGGTTTCAATTACGGAATATAATTTCAAAGCAGAATCGAGGAGGAATTTAATAGTAACTTTTTTTATTCTCTAACCTAAAAATTTAAATTTTTAATAAAAAAAAAAATACCTTAAAATTTAATAAACATGACTGCCCTGAATCAATTGGTAGCTGCTAGTGTCAAGATGATATAAGGATTTTAACGATAATCCAAATATCAAAATCTGTTCAGGAATTTAAAAGTTACGGTGGAATAAAAACTCACTTACATACGTACATACATAAACCCTGAAAACATTGCATTATTTTTTGATATATTAATTTTAATCGAATAATATGCTTGGATGTTTAATATTTTTTATAACCGCACTATTTAAGTATATATATTTACATATATATATAAATATATATACTTAAATGTAAATATATATACTTATTACTTATATTGTATATATATATATATATATATATATATATATATATATATATATACAATATAAATTGGGGCCTAGCTAGTTTACGTAAATACACAAATCAACATCTTTTCCCTTTCTTAAGTCTCTCACTTAAAACCTGTCAAATTTGAACATCCACTAAGAGAATAATTCAAACTAATTCCACTGTGTAATTCTATAAAACGGCTTAAACGTTTCGCTAGTAGGCAACGAATATTTATTATCTGGCGGATTAGTTAAACCTTTTGGAACTTAGACAGGCGGAAAATTCGACGTCACGGCAGTTTTAGCGGCCTATTCATTTAGAGTCAGCCATTCGTAAAAGAGTTTTTAATGCTCATCCCGAAAATCTATTCGGAATATGGAAGTGAAGTCAAGTTGAACATGGCTTGGAGTGGAATGACTTCTTGTGGGTATATTCTGTTAAGGGTTTTGATAATTTAACATTTCCTTTCTTTGTTATTCTGTTTTAGGGTTCCATACCCCTGAAGGAAAAAAGGAACCTTTATAAGATCACTTCGTTGTGCGTCTGTCTGTTTGTCTGTCTGCCTGCCTGTCTGGCTGTCTATCCATCAATGTTATTTTTATTAAGAACGCGTAGAGGTAAAAAGTTGAAATTAATACCAAATATTGAAGACTGCGGTCCCTCAGAGTTGTGAAAAAATAAAACTTCTAAATCTACGCCATCAAAAGTTATGGCCGTTTATGTCGCACTTCCCATACATTCGCAAAAGGAATCAAAATCTATAGAGCACTTCCCGTTGACCTAGAACCATGAAATTCAGCAAGAAGCAATATCTTGTAACACAAGTATAGGAAAAAATCCGAAAAACGTAAATTTGTTGTTTAAAAAAATATTTAAAAAAAAATTAAGGGAATAAATTTTTAACGAACTAAGGAATACATACGAAAAGTCTTCTTAAATAATCTTAAGAAGCCGAGATGGCCTAGTGGTAAGAACGCGTGAATCTTAACCGATGATCGTGGGTTCAAACCCGGGCAAGCACCACTGAATTTTCATGTGCTTAATTTGTGTTTATAATTCATCTCGTGCTTAACGGTGAAGGAAAACATCGTGAGGAAACCTGCATGTGTCTAATTTCATTGAAATTCTGCCACATGTGTATTCTACCAACCCGCATTGGAGCAGCGTGGTGGAATAAGCTCCAAACCTTCTCCTCAAAAGGGAGAGGAGGCCTTAGCCCAGCAGTGGGACATTAACAGGCTGTTACTATACTATAATAATCTTAAAATAACCTGGTAAATCTTTTAGTATTGTGCGGTGGTACGGAACCCTCAGTGCGCGAGTCCGACTCGTGATTGCCAGGTTTTGTATTTTTATTGACTTGGTCAAAGTGGTATATATAAGCCGAGATGGCCTAGTGGTAAGAACGCGTGAATCGTAACCAATGATCGTGGGTTCAAACCCGGGCAAGCACCACTGAATTTTCATGTGCTTAATTTGTGATTATAATTCATCTCGTGCTTGACGGTGAAGGAAAACATCGTGAGGAAACCTGCATGTGTCTAATTTCACTGAAATTCTGCCACATGTGTATTCCACCAACCCGCATTGGAGCAGCGTGGTGGAATAAGCTCCAAACCTTCTCCTCAAAAAGAGGTGCGGAGGCCTTTAGCCCAGCAGTGGCACATTCACAGGCTGTTACGGTTACGGTATTTTTATATTTGTTTGTTACACTTTCACGTTTTAATTCAATCGTTCATTACATGTCAGAGTTACAGAAAAAGTCACAGGGTAACACTTACACGAAAAATATGAATAAATGAAGTATATTATTCCATTCAAGATTATATAGCTAATAAACTTTTTTTTTATATATAGAATGGGAAGGCGGACGAGCATATGGACCACCTGATGATAAACGGTCACCAGCGCCCCTAGACATTGGCATTGTAAGAAATGTCAACCATCGCTTACAAATCCAATGCACCACCAACCTTGGGAACTAAGATTTTAGGTCCCTTGTGCCTGTAATTACACTGGCTCACTCACCCGTCAAACCGGAACACAACAATATCAAGTACTGCTGTTTTGCGGTAGAATATTTGATGAATGGGTGGTACCTTCCCAGAGGAGCTTGCACAAAGCTCTACCACCAATTTAGTTTCCAGTAGTATAATGATAATAATATTCTGGGAAATTATTCATACACGGCCATCTGATCACAAACAAATCAGAGCTTGTACTATGGAAACCAGACAACTGATTTACTACATATACTACTTTTTGAGGCTTGAGACACAGGACAAACAGACATGTTCATGCACACAAATGTCTGTACTGGGTGGGAATCGAACCCACAACCTTCGGCGTGAAAGGCAAGTATTTACCAACCATGCCAACCGGCTCGTCAAAGGAGTTAGTAATAGTTGATTTCATACGGGTGACATACATTAAAAGTATTGTATACACTTTTGGTTATTACATGCATACAATTTTTATTATATATTATTAAAATTGCGTTATGTAACGATTTTCATTACTACATGACTAAAGTGTCTTTTTTGATTGTAAGTGTTTGTAATAAACTACGTGACTATGGTATATTTTGATTTTGCTTTAATTTTGAATTCTTGTAGTTTATTGCAAAGGGTCCTCAAGTCCTATAAACTGTCATAAGTCTAAAAGGGTTTCTATTACCAGAAAGTAATTAAGATTCCTTTCGAATCTTTATTAGTAACGCTAAGATTCTCTCAGAAATGTTCTTAAGAAATTATATCTGAATATATACATATTTAGCATACATTTGTTTAGTATATTGTTATTAGATTCGAGATATATATAATTATTTATTTAATGTTTATGATATACCTATTAGCGTCTTGATGAACCAACGGCTAGAATACCAGAATTTTATTCGACGATTAAAGACACAAATTAAATTAAAACTGTGATGAATTCTCAGACTTGAACTCGCTATCTGAAAGTTGAGATAGATATCTTCTATCGTATCACTGGTGATTTCTATTATTTTACATAATATCATGATAATATCATTTCATAACTGTTCTTTGTGAAAGCTCGTCTGGGTAGGTACCACCCACTCATCAGATATTCTATTGCAAAACAGCAGTACTTGGTATTGTTGTGTTCCGGTTTGAAGGGTGAGTGAGCCAGTGTAATTACAGGCACAACGGAAATAACATCTTAGTTCCCAAGGTTGGTGGAGAATTGGCGATGTAAGCGACGGTTAATATGCCAATGTCTACGGGCGTTGGTGCCCACTTGCCATCAGGTGGCCCATATGATCGTCCACCTACCAACATTATAAAAATTCGACCTTATTTCAACCAAAGATTATGGGTTCTAACACAAGCAAGAATCACCGAATTTTCATATGCTTAATTTGAGTTTATTATATTATTATTCATCTCATGATCGGCGTGAAGAAACCTGCATGTGTCGGATGAAAATCTGCAACAATATCCACTCCAATGAGCTCCAAACTTACCTATTTACTGTTACTTTACAAATAAATTCGACCATGTGGATATATAGTAGCGGAGGGCTTTAAAGGTCGCCCAATACATGTTCTTTTTTTTTTTTTTTATAGAATAGGAAGGTGGACGAGCATATGGGCCACCTGATGGTAAGTGGTCACCAAACGCCCTTAGACATTGGCATTGTAAGAAATGTCAACCATCGCTTATAGCCAATGCGCCACCAACCTTGGGAACTAAGATTTTATGTCCCTTGAGCCTGTAATTACACTGGCTCACTCACCCTTCAAACCGGAACACAACAATATCAAGTATTGCTGTTTTGCGGTAGAATATCTGACGAGTGGGTGGTACCTACCCAGACGAGCTTGCACAAAGCCCTACCACCAGTAAGTTCTAATCTAATCCCTAAGTATAATCACCGAGACGGCCCGACCGAAGACTATTTTCTTATGATAATTTTATCAAACATACAAAGAAGCTTCCACTAAATTCAAGGGGAGCTTTTACGAATATTTATTTCAGATAAGACTAGCTATTCTCTGGGTAAAATCCATTACATACCATATACCTTTAATATACTATATACATAGTATGTAATAAAAATCGCATTATGTATTATTCTTCAAATCTTAATTTTCGTATGTAAATGAAAATTTTATAAAATTAAACAGAGATGGGCCCAAAATTGACACATTCTTCTCATAATATAGTTTGTGGTATCTTTTGAACTTGACAGGATATGAATATGCATAAAATATAGCCTATATGTAATTTAGAAACTATAAAATTTGATCTTAACCGATGACCGTAGGTTCAAACCCGGGCAAGCACCACTGAATTTCCATTTGTCTTTATAATTCATCTCGTGCTTGACGGTGAATGAAAACATCACGAGGAAACCTGCGTGTGCTTATTTCACTAAAATTCTGCCATATGTATATTCCATCAAACCACATTGGAGCAGCGTGGTGGAATAAGCTCCACAACCTTCTCCTTAAAAGGGAGAGGAGGCCTTAGCCCAGCAGTGGGACATTCACAGGCTGTTACTTACTTTACTTTATTATTTTACAGGTTACAATAAAACACATATATCTTTTTAAGGTTTTTATATTACTACTGTTTTGTTACTCTAGCCGCTAGATGGCGCTTCAGCAAAGCTTTTACACCGTTCTACCGATTGTATATAATAGTTATAACTATTGAAATATATAAACACAGACAGGAAAAGATCTTCTAGTTTTTGCTATTATTCAATATTTGGAATATTCAAATCACATCAATAGAACTATCCACTACGCATTATTAATTGCAATTTATGAATGTATCAAGTTACACAGTAAAACAAAGCCATGTAAGCTCCAGGGTATTACCAATAAATTGAAGATCATAATGTCAAGCAGCGGGACAATTACGTTACTTTAATTTAAAAACAAACTCTCTTCTTAGAAGCATTCATTTAAAAACAATCTTTTATATTTGTGTGACGTCACGAAAAGTAAGACAGCGAGGCTGTGTGTAAAATAAATGTATTAAATCCGTAATTTGTCCTCGCTTGCGCCATGTTGTTATTCACAGTTCAAAGTTAACGCCTTCGGGAATTATTTACAATCGAAAATAAATCTTATTCAGTCGCTACAAGACAGATTATTAAATGTTCACTTTTATTTTATATAAACAATATTATGCAATTTTGCGTTGACACTTTGTCATAATAATATTGCATAAAATTTTAAATTTTACAAGAAACTATTTTTATTGCGTTCATATGTATTTTTATAATTCACCGAACTATAAACGTTATAGCTTTCATGCCAATTTTTGGACAGTACATAAAAGCTTTGTTGCACAAAAGTCGTATACAAGGTAGAGAGCACACAATGGCTCATACGAAAATATTTTAACATTTTATACCTCCATTTTGATAGTTTAATTTTTCAGTAACAGCCTGTTAATGTCCCACTGCTGGGCTAAGGCCTCCTCTTCCTTTTTCAGGAGAAGGTTTGGAGCTTATCCCACCACGCTGCTCCAATACGGGTTGGTAGTATACGGATATGTAGCAGAATTTTAATGAAATTAGACACATGCAGGTTTCCTTACGATGTTTTCCTTCACGGTCAGCCACGAGATGAATTATAAACACAAACTAAGCACATGAAAATTCAGTGGTACTTGCCGGGCTTGAACCCACGATCGTCGATTAACATGTGTGTGTGGTATGCTCTCCTGTAATTGGTTGTGCATAGATAGTTTGAAGGTTAATGTAAAAATTGATTTGAATGTGTGTTAAGTACAACTGTTGGAGATCCAAATAAATAAATAAAGATTCACGCGTTCTAACCACTAGTCCATCTCGGCTTCTATTGATATTTCATGTCAAACATTATTTATACGACATGTACATCTTTATTGATATGACATATCTGTCATTATTGATTTGACATATCTGCCATTATTATATAAGGCAGGAACGATTGTATGGAAGCCCGTCATTTTCAAATTCAGAGGCATTAAATTTTATATACAAGCTTCTATTTAGAAATAAATACATATTGTATTTCAGTGTTTTTACCCCCTACTACTACCCCTAATAGGTTAAAAAAAAGTACTGAAAGATTGTATCGTCGTCGTTTTTAGAAATTCAAACTCAAATGGTTTAAAAAAATTAGTACAAAAAATGAAAAAAAAAAATTCTATTTGTGTTTCTTGATTGAATTGATAAACATTTATTTCTAAGTTTTAAGAAATTCCACTCAAACGCGTACGTGTACTCATTTACAGTATTAACTAAACCCAACGGCGTGAATAGATGCCGGAGTATTAAAGCAACACAATCGTAGCTCAGAAGACATGTATAAAATACAATTTTCTTCAAGCCATTTGAGTCTCCATAAAATATATTAAGTGATACTTCAGGGATTCACAGTAAGGTCATTAATGATTATAAAAAGAATAATCATCAATCTAAAATTAAAAAAAAAACTCCTTAATATACTTTTTTCTAAACAGAATGACATTTCATGCTTCTTACTTTAAAATCACAGACTTCCGTAAAAACATTTATCATTTGCTTATGCTTAAGTGCGAGCGCAAGCCGCGGGCAATATATATTATGAAAATATTTCTAATAAAACATATCTCGTTTAAATAAATCTCATCTAAATTTTAATTTGAATATAAATGTCAGATATTTAAAATAACAAGATTAGAAATACAATAATTGATCTACGTAAAACTGTACACGAGGGGAATAAATCACAAAATAAAACATCTCATTTGAAGTCGACACACGGACAGACAGTGAATACGAGATGAATAAGAAGTAATCGCTTCATATGAACTTAAACGCCTACATTATATCCCAGGGTTATACACGACGTATTATGTTTACAGCATAACAAAATTGTAGGTTACAAGGACGTATCTTACACCAGGGCGTAACGACTTCATTTATTTACAAAGACTGACATATAATTTCAGTTGATAATTTCAGTGGGAGATTAAGTAGTAATCATAGTTTGCTCATTTTTAATGGTCTGATAATTATTGTGATTTTTGTTATTACAAATTGTTTATGATAGTTAGTTATTTGTAAAAGAATAACTATTTGAAGAGCGGGGTAACCCCGAATAGGGTAGTGAGTCGTCAAACGTGTTGACAGCTGATCATTCACTTGTCACCGTCACACGAGGCGGGCACTTTCTTTCCTATTGGCTCTCAATCCAAGTCCGTATTTTATTTTGTGTAATTGTACTGTGAAATTAAAAAACAGTGTATTGAACAATTAAAACGTGTCTTTATTTTGGATTTTTGGCCCTTCTGATGTTCCGACATATATAAAAATCTAAATTAAAAATAGCTACAAATCACGTTCGCGTGGAATGGTGGCGAGAAGAGGATTCATTATTTTTTAATAAATACAGTTATATTATTTAAATTAGCACTATATTTATTTAATTTCGTTTTAAATTCTTTAATGGCTTTTTATAACAGAGCTGGTTATCTCTTTTGTTTTGTATATTATATAATACTTACGTACTGTTTTCTTCGAAATTCAAATGACGCTTTAATATCAATCACATCGATCACTCTCTGTCTAGTAACTGACAATGGCAGCAGAAAAAAGCAATAATCTTCTATTAGAATTCATCTATTAAATCGTGATTATGTCAAAAATTGCGACGCAAGTAAAATGTACCCCTCGGTTATTACGCCGGAGGTGTTTTCCAATTAAGTGAAAATTCACAATAAGGGAAGCGAAGAATTTTGGAACGTTTTTTTTTATAGTTTAGGTAGGCGGACGATTGCGGGAGGTGACACCCTCCTGCCATGTGTATGTTGCGCTTTTGATCACAGCGTGCCACACTCTGATGGAGTCTACCGCTTGGGGACCTCAGCGCCTGTCCCTGGCGGCCTTAGTTGATGGAGACCTCTCGCTGCCGAGTGTGATAAGCGCCATGCTTGGTAGCGAAAGGTGCTGGTTGGAAACGGTCTCTTTCTGCGAAAATGTCATGTTGTAAAAGGAGGCAGCGGAGCGGGAGCGTGAGGAGAGGCCTTCCCCTGACTCGCTTCACCGAAGAAGACCGGGGAGAAGGCGTCGGCGCTATGCGCATCTTCTCCTCCCGCCGTAAGTGTTTTCGGGGTTAGGGGGTCTTTGTATCCCGTGAACCCCCTAGGATTTGGAGGCCTGCAGAGGCGGGCCAACCGTCGGGGCGTCACGGTAGTATGCACAAGCGATCCCGTGACGCCCCTCGAAAAGGCGGTGTGGGTACCGCTGGTTTTGTAGTGGGTATTCCGCATATTCAGCGCCGCCAGGTCCGCCGCTTCAAAGGTAGGTGGACGAGCATAAGGGCCACCTGATGGAGTGGTCACCAACGCCCATAGACATTGACATTGTAGGAAATGTTAACTATCACTTACATCGCCAATGCGCCACCAACCTTATTAACTACATAATATGTTATGTCCCTTTTGCCTGTTATTACACTGACTCATTCGCCCTTCAAATAGTAAGTTCAATTACTGCTGTTGTGCGGTAGAATATCTGTTGAGTGGGTGGTACCTACCCAGACGAGCTTGCACAAAGTCTTACCACCAGTAAAAGCACTAATGTGTTGCACTACTGTTTTTGAACTAATTTCACCACGCTGTTAAAATACGGGCGGTTCATACACACGTGATACGTTCTCATCCAGTCATGCAGGTTTCCTCACGATATTTTCTTCAATACCGAGCACTAAAATTAGTTAAAATTTTGAGTAACCATTTAAGTAACCATTTATTTTAAATAACCATTTCAACTCTGTCATTTTTGCGTAATATTTAAACAGTCTATGATATATAGATACGACAATAAATAATAATTACACTGATCCCAAAAAATAACAACAATTCTAAAGCAAAGCTGCGATAAAAAACTAGTATTTAAATGAAGTTGGCTTAAATATGAACCTCTTTAGTGTAACACAAAGTAAATTACAATAAATAACTCGAAGGCAATACGGTGTTACGTAACACCCTTTCAAACCGAGGCCGTCTCCAAGCGGTATTATCGTCTACGAAACGCAGTAATTTCATGACACCCTGTTACTTTAGCCACCACAAACTGCCTACACTTCGACGAAAATGCTCCATTCGACATACATTACCGCATCAACGTCAACTCATAACGACTATCTCAATTTCGTTCAGCTTAAATCAGTAATGTATATGTTACAAGGGTTTAATTCAATTTGTTTGTAATATTGCCGAATAAATTGGTTAACGGATCCCATTGTCGTGATAAATGTTTTTTTTTCGCAAATGTTTCAGGTTTATTTCCTTCAGAAAGGGTTAGAATAATGGGTTGTTATGTTGAGCTGATAAATGGGTCTGGCGTGGTTTATTACAATTATCCTCGTATTTATAATCAAGATCTATTGGAATTGAGAAGTAAAAATATGAAACTGGATAAAAAAGATCAGTAAATATATATAGTTTTGAAATCTTTCGTAAAAACGAGAATTATGATTTATAATAAATTTAGGATTTTATTTTTGTATTATACCAATAAATATATATTTTATACGAAAGATATATTTTATCTTAAGCTGTGTTTCTCTTGAAATTCTTGGAAGTTTTCTTAAATAAGCAAACTTAATTAAACAAAACCATCTAAAATTACTAATGACTATACGACTTTTATTTGGACTAATCTTGTAACATTTATCTCGTATCTGTATATTTAACTCGTCATGGCTTAAAATATTCTATAATTAGTTATTTTATTGGCAATCGTAAAATGATATATATATATATATTTATTTACTTTAATATATCGCTCTGTCATAGTAATACTCACAATGTATTAAAATGATAAGTCGAACATTGCAAATGTTCTTTAAATATCTGAATTTGTAAGTGACAGCTCTCGTTCTAAAAATAATTTTTATTTTTGAATATCGATGAATCTTTTTTATCACCCTGCTTGTTAAGAGAGTAACAGTTTCATAAGTTAGCTATATATTTCATAACTTGTGCCTGTAATTACACTGGCTCACTCACCCTTCAAACAGTTCCAACAATATCAAGTACTGCTGTTTTGTGGTAGAATACCTGATGAGTGGACGGTACCTACCCAGATGAGCTTGCACAAAGCCCTACCAACAGTACCTTGTTTACAGACTGTGACTTCTACCAGGTTTTGGTACTTAAAGAATCGTTATTGCACAACAAACAGTAATTGATCGTTTTTGAGTTATAAATAATGAATGTTAGATAAAGGCATTCCTATACGTTATATTATTTTTTATTTATTCTATATCCTGGCACTTTATTCACACACGGCCATCTGAAAATCTATAAGCAGAGCTTGTGGTATGGAAACCAGACAACTGATATACTAAATATACTACTTTTATTTTTGTAAATACATACTTATATCAAAACAAACGGGCATGTTCACGCACACAAATGTCTGTCCTGGGTGTGAATTGAACCCACAACCTTCAGCGTGAAAGGAAAATAACTACCGACCACGCCAACCGACCCGTCAAATATACATGTGTTGTTTCGATACTTACTAATTACTTGACGATAGTAACGCTTTGAATTACGCCTCGTAGTCTATTTTACCAATCGTAAGTAAAACTTAAAAATAAATGTTTCTTGAATATAGTAACTGGATATTAATGGATTAAACATATGGATCTTCATCGAAGATTTTGCAGTGCTGGACAGTGAAAAATAACATCGTAGGAAACTCATTGAATGAAATACTACTTGTATATTTTTCAACATGTACACTTTCCACCAAATCGAAGTTTAATTGCGGAATACTTACATGTATTGCGTGATACGGGTTTTATGTAATGAGTGTAATAATTTCAAATGTACTTCAAAACTTCTTATTACCAGAATAGCAGCAGACCAGCAGTGAGTTATTAACGACGTGTTTCCTTTTACGGTTATTGCTATATCTGAATAGGAAAAATTGACAATCCTTTAGGTTAAGCCATAGTTCAAGTTCTAAAGAAATATTTATAGGTATGTAGTCACATCTTCATGCCAAGTTTTACTGGATTCGATCCAGGCAGGTGATTGAAGAGAAAACTAACTTTTTTATATATAACAGTAGTAAAAAGTACGATGAATATATTTTTAATAATTTTGATTAACAAGTAATTACTATGAGTTTCGAACGGATGAGACAGTTTTGGAATCATGTTTTGTGCTCTTAAATATGTATTTTATCTATAACTTAATACAAACTTGTATATAATATTATTTAATCATACGACTATGAATAATTCATTTTGAAAAAATAATTACTGGTTGACGGACTCATGTAGGTGTCCTCACGTTTCTCTTCTCCAGTGAGAACGTCATTTTTTGTATTAAGTATATAAAGACTTACATAAAGACTTTTATAAAGACTTGGTACTTGCTCGGACTAGGAATCAAATGCTCCATCTAAGAGGTCATTGTGACTTCTTAAGATTTTTTATATATAGGCTAGCGCTTGACAGTTATCATACCTGGTGGAAAGTGGTGATACAGTAAAATGTAGAGCGCGCTTGCCTAGAAGAGTGAATACTCTTGACTTGAAGGTACCCATATTGTAGGTGGTGGGGAAAACGGAGGTCAGGAAAGTATTCCAGACTTCAGCGGTGTGTATTAGAAACGAGGAAGCAAATTGTTTCGTACGTGTCTTAAATATGTCAACTACGTACGGGTGTATATCTTTTCGATGCCTCGCAGTTCTGTGGTAAAATGGTGACGAGTGAACCAAATTAAATATAAGTCTAGAGTTATTTAATAATATGCTTAGAGTAATGAAGTAGAATATTTCGAGGCCAAGTTGAAACTGTCGTTTCATCAATGTATGCATCTTGAATACTCCTTCTCATAGACTTATATTCTTTAGAATTCCTTAATACATTGAGCTTTTAATACACCCTCAAAATAATAACAAATTCCTCCACTCCACACATGTTTTTCTCTCATCACTCTTATCACTATACACATAAAGACGTTAATCCAGAAACAATTTCCGCACCGAGTTTGAATGCCCCATTGTCCTAGTACTTTGAAAGTATTTATTGGGGAACTGTAATCCGTATCTCAAGATTGATGGTGTCATTGAGAAGGGATAGATTGGAAGTGTCCTTTAGAATTAAGTGTTTCCGCAAAGTAGCGCTGGATCTACAAGGTATCATGTAATGTGAATGGACTCAATATCTATGCAATATTGTTCAAGAGAAAATCGAATTGCTTTTGAAACTAGAAAATTGGATAGCGCTTTATGCTTAAAAAATACCGTATAACCGCCCTTTCACTTGTTTATTAAAGTAATTGTAAGTTTTTAATTTAATATGGTTTCTTACAAGTTCTTCTCGACGGAGTCTATACTCTGAACTGGTGGTAGTTTTGCACTTAATTAATATTTGAAAAGTTCTTGTGAAAAAGTTAATTTTAGGTTTTATTAATTTGATACTATGTAGCCGAGATGGCCTAGTGGTTAAAACGCGTGAATCGTGGGGTCAAACCCGGGCAAGTACCACTGAATTTTCATGTTCTTAATTGTGATTATAATTCATCTCGTGCTTGACGATGAAGGAAAATATCGTGTGGAGACCTGCATGTGACTAATTTCATTGAAATTCTGCCACATCTGTATTCTACCAACCCGCATTGGAGCAACTTGGTGGAATAAGCACCAAACCTTCTCCTCAAGAGGGAGGCCTTAGCCCAGCAGTGGGACATTAACAGGCTGTTACTGTACTGTACTGATATTATATACCCTCACATATAGTCAGGTATCTATAGAACTAAAACAAAACAAAAAATGTACCTTATTTTAGACAGAGGACTTTATATATAACTAATTTCCGCTTACAGCTTCGCCCAGAGAGAGATAGTATATCTTTTGCTGTACCTCTAACGTGACAACGTGTATGCGAAATGTCATAATCACCGGTTGAGTAGTTAAGACGTGAAAACGTAACAAATAAACAAACAAACTCACTTTTGCATTTATATATTAATAAGGTCAATCATGACGACAAACTTGTAAAAAATGTGAGTACAAAAATATGTTTAGTGTAAAGGAACGTTATTATTTATATTGAAATCAACAGCATCAATAATTCAAATTGCCAGCGTGATTGTCAACGAACGCGTTTATTATGAAGCATATTATCACGAGTCATGCGACGATAATTCTAAATTCAATGTAATGTTTAAAATTAATGGCCACATAGTACTTGATTATTAAGTGAAATTATACATTTCAAATAAGCCTGTAGCTAAAACTGATAAAATAAAATACTGTTTTCAATAGTTGATCCTATAGATGATAAAAAGTTATTGTTATCTGGTGATTTTATATGTAAATATAAAATAAAGAATTTCATTTTTTAAAAACTATGTTGTATTCATTAATTAAAGATAAATATATGTGGATTTGATAAAATTATTTTTAATTTACCTAACAACTTAACGTGCTTTCTAAGGCACGGTTATCCCCAAAGTCCGAACTGGTACTAAGAATCGAATAATTTTCTATTACCCCGATTTGAATCCAGAACCACGAGATTAGACCAACATGTTAATTATGCTTTTGACTGCAGTATCCCTTTACACGTTGCCAAAATAACCAAACAAATAAATATCTGTGACCCTCTACTAGGACTCTGTATCAGGGATTGGGAATACAAACACCAATACGGTATGTACAAATATTTGTCACTACCGATAATAAAACTCGACACCAGGAGTCGCTTCGACCGCTTACAATGGACACTAAAATCAATCGCCAAACTTTACTATGGACAAACATAGTTTTAGTTTCATATATATATATATATATAACTAAACTTACTATTATAAACTTTATGTTACTGAATAATATAAAAAATGGTCTGCAAAATCTTTCTTATCGCTTCTTACAATGTCTCACAGACTTTTGGTGAAAGAAATTATGTAAGAATCATGTGATGTGAAACAGCGAAATTTAGTGTTATTGAAATAGTTGCTAAATAAAACCAATAAATTAATAGAAACAGAGTTTCGTTTCTAATACAGATATATTTTTCTTATTAATATAATAATCTATGGCAACGATGGAACAATTATACGCGTCACGCTCACATAAGTGAAACATAATATTAAGGAAGAAGGAGAGGAGAAGGAGGAAGTAAATAGTGGAAGTAGAAGATGTCCATGACGGCATAAAAGAGCGTTATATATATATATATATATATATATATATATATATATATATATATATATATATAACGCTCTTTATATATATAATTATATATATGACGTCTGTCGTTACGGCGACGTCGTACGAGGTCGGACTTACGCTTAAGGCATTTTAGATGTTTCACATCAAAAACTATTGTTAAACTAATTTACTTTAATCGTGCTATTTCGTTTAAAGTGCGTGACCGTGTAGTCTACGCATTAATAGTGGATGTAGACTAATTTTTTATGTAAGGCGACGCTGATTCATCCGAGTCTAAATAAATGGAGCGACTGACAAGTTTTCTTACTCACTTTAATTTCCTTCTTTCTAATTAAAATGTTTTTCTGCTCGAAATTCTTGTTGTTGGCATATATTGTTAATATATATATTTGATTAAAAATATCACTTTTGAAATGTTTCTACGTTCGCAATAATAGATATTAATATTGCGTGAAAAGACCATATTAATTGTTATTATATTATGAAAGTTAATAAGAGAATAAGCACTGCTTGGTGTGTTAATTAAAAGTACAAAACGTTTGCTTAAATTAATGTTATAATACACTTATTTAAATTACTAATTCCCAGATGGCCTGGTGATTAGAAGTCGTGAGTCTCAAGCGATGATCGGGGGTTCAAACCCGGGAAAGCACCACTGATTTTTCATGCTTAATTTGTTTATAATTCATCTCGTGCTTAACGCATTGATTATTCATTAAAAACGAAATGAAAATGGAACGAAATGAAAGTTTTAATAAATTGTATTTTCGTATATAGACTTCCAGAGTAATCGAATCTATCGCTTTATACGGTTTTCGCTGTAACAGTGTGTGACAAATTTAAGCCGTGAACTCTCGCACTATAACGACCGAAATCAGACAAATGAGTACACCAATAAATTATCGAGTTAATTACGAAGAAACTAAAGATATATTGATACAAATTTTATCATTAATTAGTAATCAAACACATCTTAAGGGAGTATGACAAATATATCCTACAAGTTAATGTGACCCGTTCGTACAATTCACACGATCCACTTTCTTACGTCGCTAGATATGAATGTTCCTACTTTATAAGCAATTTTAAGAAATAAAACTTCTTCTAAAGATGATTGAGTAAAATTTCAAGTTCAACTTTTTGGGCAATGTTGCGTATACGAGTATGTAATGTTACAATAAAATTTATTTCCATAGGCTTTTTACTGGTGGTAGAGCTTTGTGCAAGCTCGTCTGGGTAGGTACCACCCCACTCATCAGATATTCTACCGCAAAACAACAGTATTTGGTATTGTTGTGTTCCGGTTTGAAGGGTGAGTGAGCCAGTGTAAGTACAAGCACAAGGGACATAAGGTTGGTGGCGCATTGGTGTTGTAAGAAATGGTTAACATTTCTTTCAATACCAATGTCTATGGGCGTTGGTGACCACTTACCATCAGGTGGTAACCATTCTATAAAAAAAGGCTGCGTTCGAAGAACTTTACGTATTTCATAAAAAAAAATTCAATCCAATGTGATGAAAACATAATCGGTATTATTATTGGTTACGTGTTTAATTATGAAAACCGATATCATCATTTATTTTGTCAAAACGCACAGATAGCCATTACAGGCACAGCAGTGTATTCTGTAATAACTTACTTCATTACTCAACCGTGAAATGTTAACAACCAACTTATGGTCATATACTATTTTATTTTTTTTACAATTAATAGGCCAGCGTTTGACCGTTGACTTGCCTGATATTAAGCATCGACACAGTCTAGGATGTAGCACGCTTACCTATAAGAAACCTGTTAACTATGGATTTGAACATTTTTTATGCGTATATTCTTGTAATGTTATAATTATTATGTTCAGTGTCGCATATCACTTTCTCACATTTCACGGCCGTTTTGTGTGTTGAGTTTCGAGTTTGTTCCTAAAGGCCTATAGTTTATAAGCCATTTAAAAACTTCAAAAGGTAAATAAGTTAAGCAATATTAGACCCATTTAAAAAACTCTTAATTAAATAACTAACAAGCAAATATTACAAAAAATCGAGATGGCACAGTGGTAATAACGCGTGAATCTTAACCGATGATTGTGGGTTCAAGCTCAGGCAAGCACCACTGAATTTTCATGGGCTAAATTTGTTTTTATAATTCATCTCGTGCTTGACGGTGAAGGAAAACATCGCGAGGAAACCTATATGTGTCGAATTTCACTGAAATTCTGCCACTTGTGTATTCCACCAACGTAGTGGAATGAGCTCCAAACCTTCACCTCAAAAAGGGAGAGGAGGCCTAAGCCCAGCAGTGGGATATTCACATGCTGTTACTGTACTGTAAATATTACAAAATCTCTTACACACATTTCATCTAAGACAAAAGCGAATTTTCCCCGCCTGTTAATACAAGAATTAAATTTAATAATTCATCAGCCATAATGGATTAGCTTCATTACATCTTAAGAGATCGTTCTATATTATTTGATCCCTTAAAAAAAGAAGTATCATTCCTACATTCATTTAGAGTAAGAATAATTTCTCGCATTAATTTACCTCGCTTGCTCAGCTTAAGGTTAAAAGGTGACTCAAGGGATTTCGGCAACTGTAAGGGAAGATAACGTTACTTGTCTCTATTTTTGTATGAAAAATGCTGACCTACAATTATGTTAAGAAAACGGCATGACGTTTTGAATTTTTTTATTTTGTTCATATTATCAGATTTTAACAACGATTATACAAGAAAGGAGAGTAAACCTTAACAGTGGGTATATTTATGGTGTATATTGTTTACTTTTACGACAGTTTTATCCAAATTAGATAATACGTGTACAATGAATTTGTAAAGACAATTTAAATTTAAATAAATAATAAAATAAAATTGAATCGAATAAGTTTCTTGAACTCTCAAACATTTAAAACTGTTGAATTAAGTTAATTGTCTAAGTTATCTCCAGAAAGGTGATTGTAAGTTCACTGTTTATAATTATATAATATTGTATAAAGAGTTCAATGACCGATCACTGTACCGTACACCACAATAAGCTTAATTCTCAGACTATTGTAGTATTATAAAAATAGTAAATTTATGCAACATTTTATATTAAAGTTGGGACTACCATAGGGTATTAGGAAACTTTCCATAACATTCGATCGCTATCAATTCATTTTAAATGATATTATATGAGCAATTTTTGAAAATTCTTAGTTTAATGGTTTATATTTTTAACCGACTTAATGTATGCTACTTTAGAACTCAGTTTATGAACTGATTAAAAAAACAATTTATTAATAATTTAGGAGGGTATACTTTTCGTTTGATACCATTTAAATTTAAAAAAATATTACCACACATAAGGGTGAAAAAATATGAACGTTTTTTTTTATGTGCTCGTTTTATTATATTATATTTCATTTGAAGACGGTTTTGTTTTAAATCGATAATTATTTTATTTAAAACATGTTCATGCGTATCTGGCAATAACTATTGTATAGACAGAGCTCGTGTGATTGTACATTTTTTTTTCTTGAATCCATGATGATATATATATAAATATCAATGTTATAGTGATTATTAAGTCCAAATATATATGTATTTTTAGGATTTCACGTCTCACTTAAACTTAACTATAAAAGTATATCATGTTATATATAATAGGTAATATTTAGTTAAAATATTGACAGCAGTATCATTGATTAACGACTCGATTTTGTTTCGACCGTAATACATTTAAATAGGTGAAAGCTTAAACGAGTATAATACTAAATTACTCGCTGTAATATAACCAACGCAATAAATAAGGACTGGACCAATTTTATCATGATCCTATATTTCTTGTCAATCGCAACTTCATTAAGCATTAATATTATAGTATAAATTTGTTTTATTATACGTTTAGTGGTTATTTACCAAAAATAATGCCTTTTTTCACGCAGTGGAAACCTTTAGCTCCCATGGGGGGGGGGGCCTGGGTTATGTGGGATTCTTATCCACTAAAACAACTGCGATGACCATCCTCATGATCAGAGAGGCTGCGGGATCGTGTTGATATAACGCATCCGCAGCCTCTCTCGTGCTGTACTGTACTCGTGACTCAGCGGAGCTTTAATCGTTAGAAGTTAATCGCCCCCCGCACTCCACGCTAGTGCGTACGGTAGCGCGAGGCCATCCCGGCTGCCATCCTCCTCAGGGAGGAAAATAGAACGCTTTTATTAAGAAATGCTCTCTGTTAAGCTAATTAATAGCAAATCTGTCAGTTGTTTGTATGTAGCTGTTTGATTCTTCGTTTTTAATCGTTTGAAATCATTTCTTTTATAAATTTTATACTGTATCTTAAAAATGTAGCGACGTTGGACTTTACAGGATCAAAACTTTTTAGCAAAATGCTTAGCTTTCCACTAACAAGTTGATCTAAAATAATAATTTACCTACGAAATATTAGTTCGGTTAGATTTGGATAAATTCAAAATAAAAAAAATTTATTTTCGATCATGTATAGAACTCGTTAATATCAATGATATATATATATATAATAAAAAAAACAGATCAGCTTAATAAAAATGTAGATAAAAAATAAAAAAAAATCATATTTTAACACGGATAGCTTAACGTTGAGCAGAGCAAATAATGAGCGACAAAATTAAATTGAATTACGCTACAAATGGAACTTTATATTTTGTTTATGAACTGTTTTATTTAACTTTAATTTAAACAATTTGTACTGTGGAATCGACAAAACATTTGATGCTAGTGCTGTGTGCACTACTTCCAATTAAATGGAGCGTATAGCTCATTCGTCACTCGTTCATCGATCTGATTATATAAGCTTTACATCATTATCTACATGCTATCTATATAAACTCAACATTTTTTTAAATTATTTTGGATTCAATTACTTATTAACTTATGTTTATAATTCATCTCGTGCTTGACGGTGAAGGAAAACATCACGTATCTAATTTCACTGCAATTCTGCCACATGTTTTCCACCAAGACGCATTGGAGTGGCGTGAAATAAGCTCCAAACCTTCACATTGCATTAACTTTTTAAATAATTGCATTTGTTAGCGCAAATAAATTTAAAAAAATCAATTTTATTGTATTTACTTTTACACTTACAAAAATATATATTATAAACTAATATATTAAAAATTAAGTTTCTATCAACATTTCATAAAACATAAAAAGTATGTACAAAATACGGGGGCTCAATTTTAATAATAGTAACTTGAATTTCATATCTCCTTTAGGTAAATAAATATCAAGAGAAAATATCATATGAAAATTAATCAATGAAATCTTCCGAAATCTAAAACGATATAAATTGTGATTTGAAACTTGTGATTAGCACAAGATGAATCCATTAAAACTATAACTCCATTGAGGCATCTTCAAATTTCCTTTCCAAAATCTTGAGTATCTTTCAGCATATTGTTTTAATTAATTAAAACCAAAGCGCTATTGCCAAAAGGCTTTGACGATACAACCTGAGGACACTTTGTGGTTTCTGAATCACTTACCGTCAGTTCCTGGGACGGTCCAATATCGCTTTAGAGTGACCAAATTAGTTTGATTAAGTCAAGCCCCGAACTTATCAATCTGAACATAGAACTAGGAATATCAATCACCCTTAATACAGAACCTTATCTGATGATAATAAGATGGTTCAAATAAGTGAATTTTAAATAATATTAATTACATTTCTTATCAATTTTTCGGCACATGCAGGTTTCTTTGAACGCCAAGCAAAAGATGAATTATAAACAAATTAAGCAAATGATAAGTCAGTTGTGATTGCTCGGATTTGAACCCGCATATATTAGTTAAACGTGGCCATCTACTTGGCCATCTTAAATTATAACAATTTCCTAATTGATAATAATAATATTTCATCAAATTTCGTGAAATTTCATTGAAAAAATGTTTTACGCCACTACTAACAGTTAATTCGCACTCACACATGCTTGCCGTAGGTGTAGACCAAATAGACACGTCGTACGTACCGAGAGCGTCTCTCCGGCAGCCAGTTGGACACATGGCTTAATTGGCTAAGCACCTTGAGCGCAAAACTAGAGCGTAAGTGTTACAATTTCTACTATCATTTTTTAAATTTCGAAATAAAATATACTACAAATTCTAACTTTCAAAATGATGCTTAAAGAAACTTCATGAAATTGCATTCCATTATACGTTTATTATTATGTACTTTTTCCTTATTCTCTTTCTTCGTTTACAAATTGATATTACGCTACTAAATATTATGATAGCACATCCCATGTAATTGTTTTTATCGACTTAATTTCAAAACACAAATCACGCTGTTAATATTTTCTTAACATGACTAATACTTTCTGCAAAAAAATACCTTACTGATCCCATCAAAATCATTGGGAAGCAATCGTCCAAGCTGAACTGACTTTAATTTATACTATTTAATTAAATTAATTTTAACCTAATAATTTAAATATAATGTCCAGAAAACCTTTCCAGAATGATAAAGATTATAATATGAAAATAAAATAAATAATGACAATTACATATTATTATATGAGTTAGATGCAGCTACCTCACAGCAGAGTGACATTAGAGTTGACTAATAAATCAAAGGAAACCCGCTAGTAAATCTTGTGCAGATGTAAAATTCGCTCAGAGCCACCCTCGTAAACTTGTCCTGCTGTCTTATAAATTGAGGTCACACTAGCGCTGGGGTGATTTACGAATGTAACGAGAACGCTGGCATGGGATATGTTTCTATATATTATTTTGTTCTACTATAAAAGTCGGCTTTGCCGAAAATTTCAATCGTACTCTAACTAAGCAAGTGAGAAAAGAAATAAAATAATTCTAAGTACCGACATAAATAAAAATAAATACAAGGAAATAAAAAAAATAATGACAATACAAATCATGAATGAACCCTATGAATCGTAATTCCGATCCCTTAGGCGAGAAATGAACCAGCTCTCCTGGTTACTACCAGTGGAGACACTATTTTTTCGTTTTATATGCTTTCTATTGTAAGTTATATATTTGATCAAAACAAAGATGAAAAGTAAAGTAAAGTAAAGTAACAGCCTGTGATTGTCTTACCGCTGGGCTAAGGACACCTTTCTCTTTGAGGAGAACTTTTTGGAGCTTAATCCACCACGCTGTATGATCTATCAATCAAACTGCTTCGGGGCGGCGTAGTATAATTACATTCACTAAATTTCGAGAAAGATCTTGCCTAGCAATGGAAAAAATATATATTATGTTAGATTTGTAGTCAGACAGGGATAAGGGCCACCTGGTTTTCACCATAGGCCATACACATTGGCACTTTAAGGAATATTAACCGTCCACTACATTGATAGGATAACTATAAGGGGAACTATACCTGTAGTTCCACGGGCTAACTTATCCTTCAAATCAGGACACAAGAATATTATTAGGATTTCTGTTTGACGGTAGAATATATGATAGGTGGTTGACGTGGTGGACCTACCTAGTGCTAGTCACTTTATTTTGATATTATTCCTAAACTTTCATTCATTTTAAGCCCAATAAAGCCTTATTGTAACACCAAAAATTAATTCATCGCAATTTAAACTAATTCTCTTAAGCGTATATGGAAAATCTTAATTGACTGCGTACATTATTATGAACTCTCAAACTGTTTAATTAATACATATATTTGCTTTATGAATGATTCCATTAAGATTGGGTACGAAAATTTGTGGATTAAGATTAAATTTATGAAGCACAAACGAGTTCCTTTATATGAATATAAGAAACAAATGAGACACCTGCACATCGACGTTCAGAATTGAAATTGCAAAAAATATTTATCACTCCTTTTGAAACACCTCAATAATTTAATCATCAAACCTTTCTTAATAGCATAAAACAAAAATACTACATATTTACAGGATATTTTTTTGCTACTCACATTCAAATACAAGCCTATTAATTTAAATAAATAACGATATTGCGTTATTAAAACGAAGAAAAGGGTTGATGCGTTTAATACGCAAGATTAAGCGATAGTCGTTTTTGCCTATATGTTACTCATTAGGTGAAATTCTGAAGATCGTAAATTCTAAGTGACAGTAACGGCGACACTGCTTGGTAATTTAAGACTTAAATACGATCGTCGACACGGGAAAAGCTTTGAAAATTCAGGATTCCCACTGTCTTGTAATTTATGGGCTGGAACTAGTGTAAGAACTAGTGTAAGAAGAAGTTATTTCACCTATGTTTTAAAAGATTTGAAAGTGGCTTTTTCGTGTTTTATCATCTAATTCAGTTTTCATATTCAGAAAACTCGATATTATTGAATAATCCCATCTGGGATCACCACCAATTATTCTACTACCAAACAAAATTTCTATTGCTATGTTCCTTCCGATCTGAATGATAAAAGGGCCCGTATAATCATAGGGACAAGGGAATCGGTATATCTGTTTGAGGTTAATACACTTTGACGCCGTTTGACTGATAACCATCTTTGTAAATGTATTTTTAATGCTTTTACAACTATATTTTTTTGTTATATATCTAACTTATGAAATTACACTTCTGAAATTATATCTCGTTATACTTTTTTATTTTTTGAGCATATTTTTTACAGAATTTAAACACACGAGATGGCATAATTCATAATAATTAAAGTGACAGCACTTTTGACGTATTAACAAAAAGACGCTTCGCTTCGCACTACCGTGGGTTTCTATTTGCTTTTGTTGCCTCAATCTGTCTTTCGTTTTATAATCTGTTACCGTCCGTTGTTATACCGTCCAAGTGATCGCCACAACTATTGGTAAATTAAGTAAATTATAAATTGGTAGAACAACGTCTGCCAGGTTTTGATAGTTTAAGTTATATACATATTGATATAACATTAAGCCACTAGAAGAACTCAACAAAATGCAAATACTAAATAATTAGATTTTCCGTTACATCAAACAGAACATAATTAAATTCTTTCAGCCATTTCGTATCTAATTACTTGAATCCATACGTTTATTTCCATTTTAGCAAAGAAAAAGATTCTTTCCTTATCTAAAAATTCTCAAAGAAACATGAGAATAATTATGAAACGGAAAACGGAACGAAGTAAATAAATAGGCCGTTGTTTTTTTAATACCAAGAGAACGTGTTTCGAATTAACCAGAAGGCTTAAGCTTATTTTTCTCAAATGCAAATGAAGATTGGTCTTTTAAAGACACTAATGAAGTTAGATCGGGTGGAACCAAAATTATAAATGAATACGCTCAAGACGACGTGGTTCTTTTTTAATTCAAATAACGTATATTTGGAAATTTAGACAAAATAAACAGATTTCTAGAGTTGATTAGATTAGAATTTTCAAAAGGCCTTAAGTTAGTTTATATAAAAAAAAATCTTAATACTTTTGAAATAAATCCGATTATTGAAAGTTAAAGTTTTCAGATATTCGTTCCGTCAACAGTACACTCAAACCTTAAATATAGACCGCTGTTCCAATGACCTTGAAGTTTGACTCTTCTCACTCTCAAAGAATTTTAATCTGAAAAATAGTTCGTTCAACTCTGTACACCTCAGTTCATTGTTTTGTTTTAATTATATCTTATTTATTTATAGATATATAGTATAATTAATAATATGCTCGCTGTTACCTGCGACTACAACTGCTTTGAAACATTATATATATACATATATATATTCGCATAATATCCGTTATTGAAATGTGAATGTCCCACTGCTGGGCTAAAGGCCTTCCCTCCCTTTTTTTAAGGAGAAGGTTTGGAGCTTATTCCACCACGCTGCTCCAGTGCGAGTTGGTGGAATACACATGTGGCAGAATTTCAATAAATTTATTCACGTGCAGGTTTTTTCACGATGTTTTCCTTCACCGTAAAGCAGGAGATGAATTATAATCACAAATTAAGCACATGAAAATTCAGTGGTGCTTGCCCGGGTTTGAACCCACGATCACGTTAAGATTTACGCGTTCTTACTTAATTTTATATTAACACATATTTAGCAATATCTATGAAATAATTTTAAAATATTTGAGTACATTTGCATTCGACATATTAATAGCGCCATAATTGTCAAAGTATTTGTAAGGTTAGGTTGAATTAATAACGAGGAGAGAAATACACGGATCGTTTTCTCTTGTAGGGACTTCGATCTAATGAATAACCTGAGGTACCGTTGGAAGCGATGAAACGATACATTTTGATTAACTGTTATATACCAAAAGACGTTATACAAAACTTCGCAGTTTTCGAGAGCTGGCTGGTACCGTAGGCTTCGTCACTTAATTGAAATGACACGGGAACTACTGTCATTATAAAGACATAATATAGTTATAAAAGTATATAAGAATAATGTTAGATATAAATATATATGTAATAATAGACATAAGTAATAGAAGTAAAAGCCATAAGAAATTTTTTGAGGTTTTTTTTATTAGGAATGCGGCTGGGAAGTTGATCAACGCCCAGAGACATTATTAACCATTCGCCAATGAGCCACCACTTTTGAAGCTAAGATATTATTATGTTCACCTCTCTCGACCTTCAAACCGGAACTCAACAATACTTTTTACTATTTTTTTTACTATTTTTAAGGTTGAGTATTATTTGCACAAGACCCTACAAGCAAACTAAATATCATATTTTTCTTATAATATAATAATATATAGCACCAAGGCATATACGCGCCATGCAATGCGCAATGCAATAAGAAAGGGTAATGCCGTTTGTCGTTACGACATACGAGTCGGTCTTGCCCCCAAAGCGCACCCGTAGATTTATCATGTCAAAATACATACTAATATTATAATGACGTATTTTATATGTGTTTTCTCTGCTTTTAGTGATTTATTGACAAACATATTCATTGCGATAAAAATAATAACCGGCTACTTGGAAATATGAAATATGTAAGGATTCGATACAAAAATCAAATATTTATGTTAATGTGTAGGCTGAACTACACACTACACACCCACACAAATTTTCGTGTAATTACATATAAACTTACTTTTTGGAAAGAATTATATTATAAATATTTCATTTTTCAAACTATTTTTCAACTGTTACGTCAAAAATGTATTCAATCATAATTTACCAACATGTAATAACAATTTTAATAAACATTATATGTCTGATTTGTTTCGTTATAATTATAATTAAGAAATAGTTTGACGAATTTTGGATTTTTATAGTATAAGTAGGCGGACCAGCATATGGGCCACCTGATGGTAAGTGGTCACCAACACTCATAGATATTGGTATTGTAAGAAATGTTAAACATCTTTATCAACTTTGGGAACTAAGATGTTATGTCCCTTGTGCCTGTAATTACACTGGCACACTCACCCTTCAAACCGAAACACAACAATACCAATTATTGTTGTTTTGCGGTAGAATATCTGATGAGTGGGTGATACCTACCCAGACGAGCTTGCACAAAGTCCTACCACCAGGGAAAAAAATAAGGAATTTATTAATTGAAAGTTACACACTTTAAAAGAATCGAATAAAATCTTTAGCATAAGCTAGGAAAGAAAACAACGGAATCTGCTGTCGTAGTTTAATATCCATGTATTCTATATACAAATTTTTGTTATTCTTATTATATAAATAATTATTTATTATATTATCGCCTCGAAATATGATTCAAAATACTGTGTGTTAATTTTACTGCGAAAAAGTTGCGCATTTGCTTGTTTTCTCATCTTTATAATTTAATATTTTTATTTGAATTGAAAATACTGTAATATTTAAAACAAGATTATAATTATATTCAGGCAATATATACTCGCTCACATACACTTTTTAATTTAAATAATCTAAGAGATTAAATAAAAATAAAATCAAACGAATCGTTTATTAAATATTTTCCCACCCTTACTTTGATACAGCGCGGAAATCGTAAAGTAAAATTGGGCAGTCATTTCACAAATTGCATTTGACCTAAACCCGGCGATATTAAATTTGTGAATATTTCCACATTAGTGTGTAACGCGAATATTTCATATTATTTAAATTCCCCGCAATCTTGGGCAATCTTCCGGTTGATTTATTTTTATATGAAGTCATTTCCTTCCGCGTTTTATTGATTCATGGGTTGGATAATTTTGAAGTCAAATTAAGCATTTCGCTTCGAATTCCCTTGAACCATTTTATACCAAATATTATCTAGCTACTCCAAGCTGTTTTTGCGTAGAAGCGCGGTTCTTTATTTATTTAATATCCAACAACAAGTAATAATTTCTAAGGAATGTGGTACTACTAAGAACAAAATGGCAATTTAAATTGAATCATATTAATATTAGGAATACTGTTGGACATATAACTGCCTTGTTGGTCTAGTAGCTTGATATAAGGCCGCAGACAAAAAGTTATTAGGTTTTTCTGTCAGAAAATTGTCAGTAGCAGCCCGGAGTCTGGATGTTAGAAGTGTGTACACTCCCGTGCCTCAGAAAGCACGTAAAGCCGTTGGTCCTGCGCCTGAACTCTTTCCGGTCATGTCGGATTGCCATCCCATTGGATTATGAGAGTTAGGGAATAGAGAGTGCGCCTGTTTTCGCGCACACACTTGTGCACTATAATATCTTCCGCGTAGCTGGCTAATCTCTCTTGAGATTGGTCGCCGTGGCCGAAATCTGTCTGGAGGACATTACTGTAGAATATAAGCCAGCTTTCATTAAGCATTGCGATATTGGTTCTCTATTAATTTAGCTATAAGGTTGTGGCCCAGCTGAGAGCGGGCTACGGCGCGGCGATTAGAAGCAATAATAAAAACAGGCAATAGTTTAATGCAGGTATCTATAACATGCGTTTGTAAATTATTGTTTGATAGATCAATTTCCATAGCTCCATAGTCTGATGGATTTTCATATAAACTTTAAAACAAATACAAAAATCCTTCCTTATTGCTAGCGTACTGTGAAAAGGACCCCGTATATAACATGGTGCTAGTCCTAATTATTCTGGCTGTGCATTGATATGTCCATCCGTCACTCAGTTGTTATTTCATATATATAGTTGATTGTTTAATAACAACATAACTCACAAGATGGCGCTGTGTTCAAACAGTCACATCAATTTACGAACCTCAAATAATAAGCATGTAAATTGAACCACCGCCTGCTTGCCGCACTTTATCATTTGCTTCGTATCTTCCCTCTATTAAACTGTTCCAATGCGTCTATCTTACGACTCCGTATTGTCTCCAACATGTGTCCTGTACACCGAATGTCCTGTAACACCCGCTCTCAGCTTGGCCGCAGACTGTTCTTGTAATGACGTAACCTTGATGCGACGCTTCTATTTGATCTCAAACGGCTATAATTAAGTTCTCATATAAATTATATTGTGCTTAAATCTGATATTCTTCACAAAATATAGTTTTATTTACATATTATAAACTCTAAATGTTATTATTTTTTACAATAATTAATCAGTATAATCTTAATAGTTCTGTCTCTGTCTAAATGTAAGAAGCTGATATACATATAGAATAGGAAGGCGGACGAGCATTGGGCCACCTGATGTTAAGTTGTCACCAACGCCCATAGTCATTGGAAGAAATGTTAACCATCGCTTGCATAACCAATGCACCACCAACCTTGGGAACTAAGATGTTATGTCCCTTGTGCCTGTAAATACACTGGCTCGCTCACCCTTTAAACCGGAACATAACAATACCAAGTACTGCTATTTTGCGGTAGAATATCTGATGAATGGGTGGTACCTACAAAAGCTCTATCACCAGTATCATATATTCTATCTCGATTTATTCATTGTCATATTCGTTTGAAATATTGATAACAGTTCCGATAAAAGAACTTATAACTCATATTCAGGACTAAATTCACCACTCACTCACCATAGAGTAGATTAATAGTGTACAGGTTTTTTTAAAAATTATTTTAGGAACGAGACCAGCAAATATGTTCCTTAATATCACTTTCGCCCATAGACTCTTGAAATGTTGGAAATATATACCGCTTCTTAAGCTATTTATGGGACGAAATTCAATCCACGAACTTAAGTCCCTTGTGCATGTGATTATACAGACTTACTCACAATTCAAACTTAACATTAAAATAAATAACTTGTATATAAGTGATACATACACAAATGAGTCTAATAAAACCTTAAAACTTAGTGGTATTGATTCAGATTTGAAGTTGCGATCGTCGGTTATCTTAATATGTATCTACTCATACAACTCCCCCAACATCCTATCTCGATAAACTTTAGCTTTGCAAAAAATCGATAAACTTTAGTTTTACTGGTGGTAGGGTTTTGTGCAAGCTCGTCTGGGTAGGTACCACCCACTTATCAGATATTCTACCGCAAAACAGCAGTACTTGGTATTGTTGTGTTCCGGTTTGAAGGGTGAGTGAGCCAGTGTAATTACAGGCACAAGGGACATAAAATCTTAGTTCCCAAGGTTGGTGGCGCATTGGATATGTAAGCGATGGTTGACATTTCTTACAATGCCAATGTCTAAGGGCGTTGGTGACCACTTACCATCAGGTGGCCCATATGCTCGTCCGCCTTCCTATTTTATAAAAAAAAAAAAACATAAATTATTAAATATCCTTAAATTCTATTACATTATTATCGACATACTCATTTCTCCGATTTAGTAACTATCTGTGATTACACTCAGAAGAAAATTGTCGAGAGAACTGCTAATCATATACATTATAATTCAAAACAGTAATTACAGCATTAGTCAACGTGATACCAAACTGACAATTATTTCAAATATAATGGACTGTTTTAGGAAGATATTCCCTATTCCAATGACCATAGAGCTTAGTTTCTAACAACTTCATTCTCGAGGTCACAAAGTTTCTAACTTTGAAGCATAATATTGTATTAGAAGGATTAGGGAAAGTTTTGAAGGCTTAGTCACTTATAATTGCGATATTGCCGGTTTATGTCTTCGGTTTTACTTGTGCACTTCTATAGAAATTTCTGGAATTAAATTAATTTAATTGTCACATTGATTGTTTTTAGTATATTTTCTATCTTGAACTAAAATTTCTTATTCCAAACGTATCTAGTCGGGAATGCTTCTGTTTTGGTGAAGAGGTCTATTAGCTAAGTATAAGCTGCGTTGCAATAGATTGATGGAATATATTTTCGGAAGTGCGCCCAGCAACTATTCCTTACACTGACAAACGCAGAGCGAATCGTTGTATCTATACGGAAGATTTATTTTAAGAGTCAAAAGAAGTAGTGAGATTACGCTAATAATTCATCTAGTGCTCGGTGGTGAAGGTAGGTGGTGAACGTCGTAATGATTCCTGGATGACTGTGCCGGTTAAGAATCTGTATTGGAGCAACGTAGTAATGTGAGCTTAAAAACTCTTCCTCAAAAGGAGATTAGGCCTTAACCTTTTTTTTTTTAAAGCAATACTCAGTTTTAAAGTTTAGATGTGTGACTGTGGGTGGTGACCACCGATGGTTACATTTCTGATTCAACTCATTTGACTATAAAAAAATCAAAAATACAAGTAAATAAGCCCACGGCTTATCCATTTATTTAGTTTGACGTCAGTGAGTTGGACACACTAAAACTCCTGAAAGCTTTTAAGCTCACATTGTGATGGCTTAAAAAAATGATCGTTACCGACTATCACTTACTTTATAATAATTCTAGAACAAACAAAAGCGATGCTATATAACCATTATTCAATTCAAAACATTTTAATGTATATTGTTTATGTTTTATTACCTTAGATAATATATAAAGATATATTTATTAATAATATTTGTATTTTATTGTTTTATTTTTGTTTAACCAAATATTAAATTAGTTGTTATATAAATGAATATTCACGGCTTTAGGATCATCAGTTAAGCAATGTAATGTAAAGTTGTTGTCTTCTTGTATAAAATGCTAAATTAATGACGACAGAAAGAGAGAAATCGGTGTTTAATTAAATGCCGCTAAACAATAAACGATCTTAAAACTTATTGCAAAGTTTATGTTGTTTCGATCACAATATTTATTTGGGATACTCCCAAATGTTCGTTTAAAAAAATTGTATTTATAAGAGAAGGCATACATGTTCGTCTAATCTCAACGCCGTAACAAGCAAACATACTCACAATGGAATCTCAAATTGAAATCAAAATGACGCATTTTATTTTACCAATGTATTTGGTATGAATAAGCTAAATCACAAGTCTATGATCAGCGTAAAAGGAAACATTGTACGGAAACCAACGTGTTTCGAATGATTTTCTGTTTCATGTATCTACCAGCCCACTGCTCCAAGTAGTATAGAAAATAAGCTTCAAAATCTTTCAACGAAACCAACTTAAAAAAAACAGTTCGTAAAAACTGGCTGATGCATACATATATACTTTCTTAGTCAAGTTCCACAATCATTATTTACTCGGACTTCGAATAAGTTACCGTAATTTTCAAAGTAAATAAAAAATATATAAAGATGGCGATATTACAACAAACAAAATGATTAATGACATCTATAACTTTTAACATTATCTATTATACCGTTCGCAACGTTCACAATGAACGTTTTCGGCGCTTGATTGATTGCTCCGTCTATCTATCCAACGGATACGTTTTGATTTCGTTCTTTTATCTTTTTGTTACGTTCAGAAAACTGTAATAAAAAAATCCGTCATCTATATCGCGTTTATGGAATCTTTATTGACTGTTCATATATCAAATATATAGAGATATATTGCATACATTTAATTGTATTTGATTAACTCTTTAACTAAAAGGATGAAAAAGGGTTACTATTGAATTTCTTGCTGGTTTTTTCCGGTAAAACCTACATTCCAAACCTACGGTAGTTTTACATTGATTTCAATAGAACGTGATGATTCAAAAGTGCTCTTACAAGTCTAATTGAAAAAATTATTCGATTTGATTTGTTAATATGTATGCTTTTATAGGTCTATGAAAGTGTCTGTATATGATATATTTTTTAATTTTAATATTTTTTAATATTCCGGGACTTTATTCACACACGGCCATCTGATCAGAAACTAAACAGAGCTTGTACTATGAAAAGCAGACAACTGATATACTACTTTTACTTCGTAAATACATACTTATATAGATAATTACAACCAGACTCAGGACAAACAGACATGTTCATGCACACAAATGTCTGTCCTGGGTGGGAATCGAACCCACAACCTTCGGCGTGAAAGACAAGTATCTACCAACCACGCCAACGGGCCCGTCAACGTACATATACGTAGCATTCCTGTAGCAGTCTGTAAGTAGCCCTCTGCTGGGCAAAGGCAATACATACGATTAAATTTAGTCACATGTGTATATAACGGGTTTTTTTCATAGCTGTCATTCTCATAGGAGAACATCTAACTACTTAATATATATTTTCGTATTTTAATGCTGATTTACTTCATGGTAAGGCTTTGTGCAAACTCTGGGTAGGTACCACCCAGTCATCAGATATTCTACCGCAAAAAAACAGTACTTAGTATTGTTGTGTCCCGGTTTTAACCGTGAGCCAGTCTACGCCTACCTAGGCGAGCTTGTTCAAAGCCCTATCACAAATTAAATATCACTGCGACTATTATTAATTATTCTGGAGGAAAAATATGAATAAAATGCCGAAAAATCGGGCCTAGTATTATTGAAACAAATATAAGTACTTAAAAAATATTATTTCTGGCTAAAAATTAATCAAAAACTTATTTTTGCAAAATTATACCGCTATGTTTTTTTATCCAATTGTGTTGCGAATTCATTAAAATATTTCGAATTTTAAATTTATTTCATTTTGTTATTTTAAAAATATGAAATATTTTATAGTAATTACAACAGTTATGTTACGAAGGCGTGTACGCCCACGGCGGTTTTTTATTTAAATTGTATATTTTTACGTAGATTTTACTATATTATTTATTTAATAACACATAGCCAGTTGAATAACAAAGAAGGTCCTTGGATTATAAATAAATACGTATAGAAGTTCAAGAATAAACTAAAAAAATATCGATACTGGAACGTATAATCTAAATCCGGTAATAACCAGCGAAAACTGACTTTCATACCAGTTAGAACTAAATATAACCATTTTCTTATAAATAATATAACAAATAAAATCGTACCTCTTTCAGCAGCCGCGAAGTGACAGGCGAGGACCGTCAGCAAAACTAGCAAAATTTTCATCGCCATCATGTGTATGTGACACTCACTCACACCATTACAAAAATGCACTACTACACTGACACACAATGGTTTTCACTCAGAGCTTGGATTTTATTTCATTTCGTCATTCAAACCGCGGGATCTGAAATAGAAAAAACATTGTCAAAGAACTATTCGTTTATCAAAAACTATCTACTTTATTAAATTTATTTAAAGTTCTTGCGTTAATCTAGATAAGATAAACATGCAAAAGTGGTTCTTTATATTATTCACGGAATAGTTAAAATATGAAAAGCAATTGATGAGATAAATGATATTTTTCATCCTATGTTATTTCTTGACGTCTTAAAAGTACTAAAATCTTTTACTAGGTAAGTATAGTCAACCCCGTCTGGGTAGATACCACCCACTTGTCAGATATTCGACTGCGAAACAGCAATGCTTAGAAGTGTTAACCACTTACTGATAAGTAAGGGGTTCATTTGCCCGTCCACCTTCCACATAAAAAAGTAATATATTTTTTAATATATATATCATATTTGTATTAGTGGTCACTAACTAACCACCTAATAAGCTCCAAAGCTTCTCCTCAAAAAGAGGAGAGGAGGCCTTTAGCCCAGCAGTGGGACATTCACAGGCTGTTACGGTTACGGATGTGAATTATGTGTGTATTACCGAATAGAACATTGTAAATGCGTGGAGTAAATATTTTATGATACGATTATATTAATTTGATGCAAAAGAATAATTACTTTAATCGCCTCTTTCCGGTAAAAATGGTGTTTACAAGTTAAAGTACTAACTGACTCGAATATAGCACATGTCAATATTTATAATACAATTAATAATTGTATATGTTCCCCTTATTTATACAAATTCTTGGTGTATGAGAAAATATTCTTGAAATAAATATATTCCTTTTGAATAATGGTAAAGATTCGTCAAACAAATAACGAGCACCGTTAAAAGACGTCATTCGACAATTAGCCGGGAAAAAATGTTTCTTCCTCCGGATATTGTTAGTAAATTTCTTTGAAGCGCTTTGAAAACTACGAATATGAGGGAAATATCGTTCTTAGAACGAACTAGAGCTATATTTATTTAAATTTAATAACGTTTTTGAACGAAACTAACGACTTTATTCTAAATTCAAACGTATGTAATATATTACTAATTAACTCAAATATTAATAAAATATTTTATACATTTTAAGTCTTCATTTTTAGATTTTATTATTTATAAATGGAATTTAAATTTAGAATACTTTGTATTGTTTTGTATGTATAAGAATATTAAGTTACTAGAATTTAAATAACAAATTAGGTAGGTAAATTAATGTATTTATTATTCTTCTTAGATTATAAGTTATTAGTTTGTAAATTATAAAATAGTATACAGTATCAGCCTGTGAATGTCCCACTGCTGGGCTGAGGCCTCCTCTCACTTTTTGAGGAGAAAGTTTGGAGCTTATTCCACCACGCTGCTCCAATACGGCTTGATGGAATACACATGTGGCAGAATTTCAGTGAAATTCGATACACGCAGGTTTCTTCACGATGTTTTCCTTCACCGTCATGCATTATAATAACAAATTAAGCACATGAAAATTCAGTGGTGCTTGCCCGAATTTGAACCCACGATCATCGATTAAGATTCACGCGTTCTTACCACTGGGCCATCGGCTTCAAAATTATAAATAATAATCATAAATAAAAAAATTAAATCACCGCTTTTTGAAATTAATTTTAAAATAGAATTCTTTAAACGCAGAGAATGTTAAAAATATCGAAATAATTCTAAACTTAAATACAGTATTCATTAGTATAAAACATGTCCGTTTTTGTTTTACAAAAAATATATATATTTTGTGTTTGATAAAAAGCAAAAAATATTCGTTATTTAATAAGAACCTACGCGACTTATTGTAACGATTCACTGAATTAATGTATTTACTTACGAAAATTTCCTAAGAATATAAAAATATCATCGGACAAAGTTTTAAGATTAATGTTATATATATACATAGGTAATTTTCGAACACTGGTTTCTACACTTTTTGTCATAATTAATACTTAAAATACTTTTACAATTTTCATAAATTTTGTTACAAAATTCCTTAATTTCTGTTTGCGTCTGCTCACTGACCTTATATAATTTGTTTACTATTCCAACATTTAAAACGTGTAGCATGAATGTAGACCGCGGAATTCGCCCTCCATACAGCTATGTGTTATTATTTTGGTGAACAAAAGATGATGGGTGTTGCGAGTCTTATAGCGGAGCGCACATAGACAAATGGACAAAATATACAAATCTTTATTCAATACAGAAGCGATACATTTTAATTAATTACCTGACTTCAAAAAAAGGCATAGTCTATCAATTCAGGTAATGGAATTGTCTGAAATACTAACTGCATTTTACACCGTCACTGCGTCATCATTTGTAAAGTGTTATAGCATTTGTGCCTCTAGTTACACTGGCTCACTCACCCTTCAAACCAAAACACACTAATCCAAGTGTTACTATTTGGCGGCAGAATATGTGATTAGTAGGATACCTACGGAGACGGGCTTGCACCAGGTAAAAAATATAGTTTTTATTTTTTATTTTTGTTTATAATGTTGTCTTATAGTGTTGTGTCTCCATGGACATGTTGTCAGTGCTTTTGTTATATCTTTTTATCGCGTTATTGCTTGTATGTCTTTATTTCGAGGCTGCATCTCAATAAAAAAAAAATTGCAATTTTTTTGTAACGTTTTGTTTTGTATCGGTTGACTTCTGTTTGGAAGATTTTAGTTACAATAAAGAATTATTATAACCACTTATTTATAATCCTTAGCCTGTTAAGCGGTGAAGAATAATAGTAAAAAAAATTGTAGCCATTTTAAGGTGGGGCAAATTTGACACATTTACCATACAATATTGTGGGTCAAATTTTGAAAAATATGTTTCCAGTTCCAAACCGCGACCGCAACGTAAAACTCTCAATGGGTCATTAATAACGTTTGTGAATACTCAAATAACCGCAGTACATTAAAATATTCAATTAATACAATTTTATATATTATAAATATGAATGTACATAGCTTAAAATACATACATTAAAACTACCTCATAAATTAAATTAATAATTAAATTTAATAATTATAATAAATTAATAATTAAAATTAATAATTATAGCACACACACACACACGCACACACACACACACACACACACACACACACACACACACACGCATTTACACACTCACGCACACACGGTTTGGATTAACTTACAATAATTAGTAATAAGGCCCTTTGTAATACTTTTTAATAATTGAATGGGAAGGAACTGACTTCTGACGCACGGGTAACACCAGTTCAGGAGTCAGGGCTACTTTTTACAATATGTATGTACTGGATAACAATAAAGTATTATTATTATTACTATTATTATTAAAATACTGTTGCCTGAATAGATTGTACATGAGATGACTGACTGATAGACTGCCATAGTTGAAATAAACAAAATATATAATTGCTCATAATTAATACAATTTTCTAAAAATATCAATAAATAAATAAATATTATCCCTCAGATTTTTTTTCTAAATAAATATGAAAGAAATTCATAACGAAATGTTCGATTTTATTTTATCACATATACTTAAGCCAAATTTGGGTTCACTGTTATAATTCATTGTAATTTGATCACTTAAAAAGTGTTCCTATAGAGATTTTTAAAGGTTCTATAAGAATCTACTTTCTGAATTCTATTTTATTCAAGTAAAATACAAGGACTATAAATTACAAATTACACTATACATTACCATTTAACGAGATAAATTAAATGTTAGGCTATAGCAGACTCGGAATGTACATTTAGAGAAGAATCTGACAATATACTTAATAGCTAATCTCCTTTTGCATTTTATATAACGTGTGTTAATTATTTATAATTCAATTAAATATCTTGCATGAAAATCATTATGTCGGATAAAATACCCATGTCGTTCCAACATCCTAGGATAACGTGATGTGCCCATTTATGAGACTTTATCACTTACTTTACTAACTTTAGAAGTATCTTATATATTTGTAAAAATAATGCTACAATTTATTTTAAAATATAATTATTTAGTGTTGGAATTGCACTTCCATTATAAAATTCATGTACAATTCTCGGACGGTGAGCTCATGCACAGATGATAAATAATAGAATGCCGGCGATACAATGCGCGACCTATACAACATCCTTAATATATTCGCGCTCGGAGTGAATGTTGAGAAGTTTACAGTTTACGATTACGTCACAAGCTTGCGTTTTATTGAACTATGAGAGCATAACGCGCTTTGTACGCCAATAGTCAACATTAAAGCTTGTGAAATGCGAAGCGCATTTAACATATAATAAGATTATATTCTATAGCTTCTCTATATAAGGCAGTGTATATTCTATAAAAAAATAACCTATTTGCTTTAAAAGCGTTAAGCCCAAAATCCTCTATGAAGAAGTATCACTTCTATATGATAATTTTTTATCGTATGGATAAAATGTAAACGGGCCACGCTTTGAAACGTTCACATTATATGAATACATTTGTCAAATTGCCCGTTATGTAGGAATTATTGGTAATAGTGACAGTTGACTGTGATTTCTGATATGAATAATGATTGCTTTTCGGCATATCTGTTTGGTAACTGGCATCGACAGAGTGACATTCCACTATTCATATTAAAAACCTACATACATAATATTATATCATTAAATACTATATAGACACCATTGATCCACTAATATTGACTGTAGTGATAATAATTTATCAATCAGAAATACATCTATATAAAAATATCATAAAAGATATTTTTTAGAAACTGGTCCGCACTTCTGGTGATCCAAGAGCTGGCGCTTATTTAGCCTAAAGGCTGAGTCTAGTGGTGCAGAAAGGCAATAGTGCCAGCGTCTTGGGTACAATGCCACAGAACAATCTTTTAGACGGCGTGTTTTTGCTTTAAATTTGTAATGTGTATTTTGTTCTTTTTATTTTAATTTTGTATTTAAAAAAATGTCTCTTCATAAACATTAAATTAAGTATTCCATAAAAATATCACAGTGAAATCAATTAATTTGCTAATGATAGCCCACCTTGTAAATAAAGGTATCGATTCCAGGTCATTTAGAACTAAATATTATGATGTTAATGTCCTCCTGACAGATTTCCATGCATGCTTGGAATGGCCATAGCACATCTTTGTGCCAAAGATTGTTGGCGCATTGGCAATGTAATTGGTTACTATTTCTTACAACGCCAATATCTACGCACCGTGGTTACCATTTACCACCAGATGGCCCAATTGCCTAAATTTAATCTCAAACAGGTAAGTTCCAGTTACTCGTGTTGTTTTTAGTACATACTATCATTTCTTCCAAGTCCGAGCTGAATTTTTAAGACCAAATTACTTACTCAGTTTTTATCTGGATTCGAATCCGCGATCTACATTTGATATAAACGTAAAAAATACACTCAAAGACGGCTTCTACAAAACATTATATTTATTTTATTTATAAACGTGTTTATTACGTGAACACATCACGTCCATTGAATTCCAGCGTCAAATCAGAACATAATATAATATAATATTGCATTACCTTGATTTAATTAATTTGATTGAATAACTTAATGGAGCAAATGCCGATAGTGAATTAATTAATTGAAATGACATATTAATAAAATTATAAACAAGTTGTATGTACGTATAAATTTAGTTTCAGGTAAGGATACCAACTTACCTACCCTTTCTGATTGGTGGTCGTATTCGTCTTTGGTAATGGTGATATAATACTCATTCCGGATTTATGCCTAGGCCTTCAAGTCACCGGCCTAGAAACCCCGTTAGCCTAGAGGCTCCTCCCTCCTCTCAATTTTACACTAACCAATTCGGAATCGAGGGAGAGCTCAAATGTCAGTACGATCTTTTATTCCAGAAACTAAAAAGGAATAGTATCATTTCAATTTAAAGACCTCACATAATACACAGACATATAATTATAAATTTCCAAAGCGATACGACAGTTAGAAGTTTAAATTGACCTCCTAGGATTGTGTTCCTACTTTAATAATATTTTAAATAAATACGATAGTGTTATAAATTAATCGGTACAAATAATCGACATAAATTCTACACTCGACACATGCAGATTTCTTCACGATGTTTTCATTCACCGTCAAGCATTATAATCACAAATTAAGCACATGAAAATTCAGTGGTGCTTGCCCGGGTTTGAATCCACGATTATCGGTTAAGATTCACGCGTTCTAACCACCGGGCCATAATAATCTTATATAATTATCATTATATATTCTGTATGAATGACGACTTAACTCCGGGCGTTTTTATCAATTGTATAATCTTGTATACATATGCCGTTATTAATATTTTTTTATCATTTGTTTTAATTATATTTACTGGTGGTCGGTATAGTTCCCAAGATTGGTGGCGCATTGGCGATGTAAGCGATGGTTAACATTTCTTACAATGGGCGTTGGTGACCACTTAACATCAGGTGGCCCATTTTCTCGTCCGATAATTTATTATTATTAAATCTATAAACCCATATCCAGCTAATTATAATGGTTGTAATATTGTTTGCAGAATTATTAGGTCAAAGTTTCATTCAATTTAGGTAAGGAGATAAAGTATTAATATGAGGAGTCGACAGAACCCACGAATCCTAATATTGACTCCCTTTGTAAACTGTCCGTAAAGCGCTGAAGCGATTATATTCTTATACTTACATTAAACTTTATTACAAAACCAGCGGCTTTTTAGATAATGGCATACCTTGGGAATGAAATGCCATTTCAAATTAAAGTATTATTTTACAAAGGTTTTACTTACATTAGGGTCTTAATCCTGTTATCATATTGTAAGATCTCGCGAGTTTTTTCACCGGTTCCTCAGATCTGAGGTGTTTCTTTCGAACTGGTTGATTTTTGTCAGTCAATATGCAAATATAGTGTTAAATAGAACTTTATATAATCTAAAACAAAATGATTAAACTTATTTTTCGATACCTATATCTAATACGTACTAATTTATACAGACACTAAAATAATGGGTATTAAAATATATACATATAATATTTCAATATTAATACACAAGCTATAGAAAAGTTCCGAGCTAGTTGGTTGTTACTACCGAAGGCGCGAACGAACTACGATAAAAAAATGATTACCTTCAAAGATGCGCAGATTTATAACAAATTGTAACAATGGAATTTAAATCGAAATTGTCACAATATTTTATAAATTCCTAATTTTAATTTTAGAAACATATTACGTAAACACCAACTAACGCTATTGTTTTTTTATTTTGTTTACACTCATGACGACACCTCATTCTTTTTTATATTTATATTAATATTATACCTACCAAGAACGACGAACTACCCGCATAATATTTTGTTTAAATATTCTAAGCTTTTCGCTTTTTTACTATTTTCTTTTTGAGGAATAAATGTCTATAAACATTTTTATATATCCCATATGAACATTATTTTATTTATTTTATTAATTAAGGAGCCAACGTTATATATTAAGAAAAACATTGTCTTATTGCTTATAATATTGTAACAAAATATATATCAATTATACGCTGACTTTAACGAGCCGGTCTGTTTGTCTTGATTCTGGGTGTATTATCTATAAAAGTATGTATTTACAAAAGAAAAATAGTATATGTAGTATATCAGTTGTCTGGTTTCCATAGCACAAGCTTTGTACAAGCTTAATTTGGGATCAGATGGCCGTGTGTGAAAAATGTTCCACGATATTATTATATTATATTATTTATTATCTAATATTCAGACTGAAATCACTACATATAATAAAAATAACGGGGGCACCGCCGCTTCGGTCTGTCTGTCTGAACGCGATAAACTCAAAAACCACCGGATCTGCATACGGTTTTCACCAATAGGCGGATTGTTTCATGAAGAAGGTTTTAGTTTACAATTGATGATTGTTTTATCATATCGACTGGGAACTTTACAGTAATAGAATTATATGTATTATATTGACTGCTTCGTTGGTCTGGTGGCTTGATGTAAGGCCGCAGACTCAGAGGTCGTGGGCTCATTTCCCAGGTCGGGTAAATAAAAAGTTATTGGTTTCTAATTTCTGTCAGAAAATTCTCAGTTGCAGCCCGGAGTCTGGAAGATGGAAGTGTGTACACTTCCGTGCCTCGGAAAGGACGTAAAGCGTTCAGGCTCTTTCCGGTCTTGTCGGATTGCCATCCCATCGGATTATGAGAGTTAGATTATAGAGAGTGCACCTTTGTGCGCACACACTTGGGCACTGTAATATCTGCTGCGCAGTTGGCTAATCTCTCTTGACATTCGCCACCGTGGCCAAAATCTGTCTGGGGGACATTATTATTATTATATTACGATATATATATGTAGACCTTTATTCTACCAGTGCGAAGCCAGCTAGTTTTTAATAAAGTACAAATCATGTCATTGTGTAATTTAGTTACATTTTAATGTTATTATCATGCTTTAATTTAGTTTTAAAGGTATAGACAGATAAACATTTCAATTTGTATAGATATTTTCATCCACCTAAGATAAATAGAAAATTTCTCTGAGCTGGTCATGTAACAATTCATTTCGATATAGCCTTTTAGTACGATGTTTCATTTTTATAAATATCAAAAAGCCGTCAGTGCGATTCGTAACAAAGCGACGACAAAGGTTTTGTATACATTTTAAAATGGGGACGCAGTTTTAAAATAGTTAAGTATTTCAACGACAGTAGTTTTTTGAAGATACTAGACATCACAAGGGGCTCCTTCCACTGTAAAACCTTGCTTGCTTATAATAGAACAGTAGAGAGAATACCATGTATTTTTTATATAATATAGGTAGGCGGATGGAAGAATGGGCCATATAATGGTAAGTAGTCGATAGTCTCGTAAGAAATATTAAAATATATTTCTCATACTGCACCACCAACCTTTGGAACTGAGATATATGATCTCGTGCCTGTAGTTACACTGGCTCACTCATTTTTGCATATACAAAATTGTCTAAAAATAATATTAAAAATTGTTTTTGTTCTAGATATTATACCCACCCCGTCTAAATATAAACAAACAAACAAAACACATTCATTTCCCTTAAATATTATATTTTGGACAATATTAAAGAACAGCTTAACCGCCTTATATCAGAAGATTACTGAAATATTCGTTTAATATAAACAAAGTTAGTTCCTTGAACATTGGTGCTATGAATATATTAATTATTTTAATTACAGAACAGGACGCTACGTATTAAATTGACAACATAAGGGCAAAGGTTCGGCCCGAAGCAATTCCGAGGGTCTTATTTAACTCTATTAATAGTCCGTCCATGAAACAAAATTAAATTCCATATATATATGATCCCTTATAACTTACGCTTCTAATAAAACCTCCTAACTTTCCATCCAATCATAGATATAATGAGAGTGATGTACCTATCATTTCTTTGTTATTTTTTATTTTTATTAGACTTTAATTGGTGGTAGGGAGTGTGAAATTTACAGGCTATTCTTTAATATAATAAAGCAACGCGCTAATTGCTGGAGCTACTTTTCGTCCCCAATTGGAGCCCAATTTTTGAGGAATGTTATTTTTATTAAGTTGTCACCACGTTAAGGCCGTTTAAATAACGCGGTAACGTGAAACCACGTGGAGCAGCAAGTATACAATACACTAAGTTTTATATTTTGATTTAGAAGCTTATATTTTGTTTGTACTGCATTATTAAATAAAGTTATGCTAGAACAATCAATGAGTGAGAAGTATCTGCCAGGAGAAACTTTGAAAGTCTAGGAGTAGTTCCACCAAGCCATTATAACTATGGGTTATATATTATACAAAGAAGACTATGCTCTGATTATGGAAATAGGGAGCACTTTAAAACTAATCAAGGAGTCAAACAGGTGTGTTTAACTAATATGGAATGATTAATGAAATATATCCTTTGATGTTTCGCCGAACTTCCATGTGATGTTAGATTAAATGAATGTATCGTTAAGTCGACTCATCAAATAATTATGATACTTTGATCTTGTGAGGTTTTTTCGTGACTTGAAATAGTTGAACAGACATTACAGTAGCTTGTGGATCTTCCACAGCAGGACTAAAGGCTTTTTGAAAGTTTCAATATTACTTCAAATTCTCCAACGCGGGGTGGTAGATATATATGTAACTCAATTTTTGTTTTTTCCTATATCGTTGTATTTCACTATAATCTATAATACTTGTAGTAATTCACAGAGAAATTTAGTATTGCTCGCTTGGATTTGAACTCGCAATCTTCCACTTCAACTTAATTTCAAGGAACATCTTCGAAGGAACCAACTCTCTAGTATATAATTTACCATACCGTAACAGCCTGTGAATGTCCCACTGCTGGGCTAAAGGCCTCCTTTCTTCTTTTTGAGGAGAAGTTTTGGAGCTTATTCCACCACGCTGCTCCAATGCGGATTGGTGGAATACACATGTGGCAGAAATTTCATTTCAGTGAAATTAGACACATGCAAGTTTTCTCACGATGTTTTCCTTCACCGTAAAGCACGAGATGAATTATAATCACAAATTAAGCACATGAAAATTCAGTGGTGCTTGCCCGGGTTTGAACCCACGATCATCGGTTAAGATTCACGCGTTCTTACAACTGGGCCATCTCGGCTTATATAATTTAATTGTTTGTAATAAACGTACTTGTATAATATTTTATTTTGAGTTTAATTACCCTACCTTAGCAGTGTCGGCTTGGCAATGACATGTCAGTTAACATATAATTCTATACGACGCCTAACTGACCGATTTCCAGCACGAAGGTCAACGGAAACAGGCCAACTATGCAGCGAATTTCAGCGCCGGTACACAAAAAGAAGTGCACTCTCAATTATCTTATTCTCGTAGCCCGATGCGATCCATTTGAAAACTTTACGTGCTCTATGAGACACGGTATTATATCACTTCTTACTTCCAATCTTTTATTGACTCACAAATGAAATGAAATCAAAATATTCTTTATTCATGTAGGCTTATAAAAGCACTTTTGATTTGTCATGTCACAGTATTGAATTAAATGTATTGCTACCATCGGTTATTTGGTAGTAAGGCTTTGTGCAAGCCCGTCTGGGTACCACCCACTCATTATATATTCTGCTTATGAAGTTTACATGTCCCAGAGTTTATTTATATAATTTAAATATCATAATTATGTATAAAATTATTTATTTTAATAAGATTGCTTTTGAATTTGTTTGCGTTGGATATGAGGAAATAGTTGTTTAGCCTTCCTTTGAGAACTTCTGTTTGAATTGAGCTAAAACTATCCGACATGTTGACTCCAGTTCTAAGTTACAGCGGATTTAAAGTGATTTAATACTAGTTAGAGTTTTAAAGATCTGCTACCATCCGTCTTTTATAGAAATTTGTTCAAATTAACACTTTTTTATAAAAATATCGTAATTATCGCCATTTTTATTAGATTGATTTGGAATTCCTATGAATTCTATCCCAGCCTCAAATCTTAATAAAAAAAATTGTCGTATTTTAATAACTGTACCAACAAAATGTGACGCAACAATTTCAGAATAAATCTATTATATATCTAAGTACGTCTGTAAATCTGCAAATTAACTCTTATCAGAACAGTCATTAAGTTTATTTTATTAATAATAATTAATATATTCTCACTCTCATGTTCGCGTATATATAATATTTTTCGATTTATTATTGTTTCGCTTCAATAATTTCGAATTTTAATACAAATATATACTAGTATAATAAAGAGGAAAGACTTGTTCGCGTCTATACACTCTGAAAACAATTGAAACAATTTTACTAATTCTTTCACCATTAGAAAGCTTCTTTATCCAAAACTAACAGAGGATTTTATTTATCATTTTATTCAGTACTGCTAACATTTCAGCGCAAAATATTAATATTTGTGAATTAATTAGAAATAATCGACACCGAGCCGTTATTTTTATAGACACAAACGGAATATCACGCGATTGAAGCCGCGGATACGGCTAATAAATTATAATATATAGCAACATTGTGATTAGATTCCGAATCGCGGTTCAGGATTAAATTAAGCAATGCAACTTTCGGTTCATTAAGCTTCTCCGAGAATTTCCTTTGGCTTTTTGATGCTATGGTGCCTTGTAACATATAACAGTAGATAAAGCATTTAATTAGCGACAGACAACCTATTGATAGTCGCTAAGTCGCTGTATGTACATAACTATACTTCTTTTTAAATTTATAATGGGAAGTCCCGATGACTGATACCAATAAGCAGACAGTAAAACAAAGTATTGCTAATTGGCACAAATTACTTGATAATTGTGCAAACGTTAAATTTGGCGGATTTTTATTTAACTTTTACTCGCTTCCAGGCAAATAAATAATCAATAATGTTGAAGACAATCTTTATTATATACTTGGATTCTGTCCGCATGATTTCTTAAGATTTTGTGTAAGCTGTAATAGTGAAAGTACTTTTAAGATAATAATCAATTTATATAAGTATGAAAATATTCAGATTTCTAAAGCAAACGTATAATTATAAATATTTGTTTTTGAAACTTTTGCGAATTTCAATGGGATCGACACGAAGTTCGTGTCAAAACTAGTGGCGCTCTTTGCTTTTATATAAGCTTGCGGTGTGTTAGTTGGCGTGTTACTTATGCGTTTGCTTTATTTATATTTTTGGAAACATTCGCTGGTCTGCAGTCGCTGTTCTCAAAACCTGAGAGGCTATTAAATTAATAAGGGTTTTCTGTCGTGGCATACGATAGCCCTATTACGTGCTTGCTTAAGTAAAGCTTACTTCAGCAAGCACGTAAAACTGATCATGAACTTGCCCCTGTTATCCTTAGACTATGTGAGTGAGAAACCATCACGATAAATCATCAGTAAGTAATTCTTTCAAAAAAATCTAAAACAAATTTATATTTATATATTTAACTCCTAAAAAGTATTCCATAATCATAGTTTTACAAGCAGATCTTATAACCTCTGTCAGTATGATCACGCCCGATATAAAGTAAGCATAAAGTGTAGGAAGTTTGCGAATCAAAATTTCAAATTTAATACATCCGGTCTGGAGGAACATTGTTCGAGGCGTTCATTCGCTAAAATCAGTTTAGTTATATAACTTCGTATATTTATTTTAATAATATTTAATACATAAAAATAATAATGATTTATGATTGAAGGAATGATTAATATTTATAGCTGTGTATGTCTATGTCAGACCGCAAAATTGCCCGTTCGCTTATTTTATAAAAAAAAATGGCGGTGATCTCTTAACATACTATAAAAAAACAGTCATTAGTTTTCCTCATTAGTAGACACTGGTCAGTATCACTTAGTTGCTTAGGCGACCCGTGAACCAGTACTCTATTGACAAATCTAAATCCTCAAAATAAATTTACGGGCTACTAATAGCCTAAATAATTAAGGAAATTAAAACACCTTTAAAATAAATTAGTGTTAATATTTTGAAATTCGTTGTTTATATCAGTTGTATGTGCCAATTCACAATTTATCCAAAATATTGCCTAATAAGCATTGAAATTTCATCAAAATATCAACATAAGCAAACAGCGCATAATGTTTGCGACCGCAGTCCTGTTGGCAAGCCTGGGCTAATGCTATAAAAGCGATCATTTGCTCGTATTTAGAGGAAACAAAATTGTTCCGAAAATATACTCCGTGGCGAAGATAAATTATGGCTCACAATTGTGATACACTAACCTATCTCTATTTCACACGGGTACTTATTGTTGTCGAAGTAAAACTTCTTAGTGCGATGTATTTCAAGATCGAATTTTAGTGCAACTTTTATATATATGTTTTATCATTAAATGCTTCATCTACTTTTAAAATACAACTCCAAAATAATAGTAGGTTTTACAAACGAAATAAATATATCTCTCAGGATAAAATCAAGGTATTCTTTATACAAATAAACTCTGTAAGTACTTTCCAATCGTCTTATAGCAGTACTTTTATTTTTATAGTCAAAAACAAATATTTTATGCGGACGGCATCTATATTTACTTAATACAGGAGCTTTGCGTGGTTAATATTTCTTACAGCGCCAATGTCAATAGGCGACCTACCAGATGGAACCGGTGCTTTGATCATGATTGTTGATAATTGTATGTATCATAGTTCTTATTACATACATCGACTTTTCGCCGCATTGCATTTTTCATTTTCAACTCTGTATGTAAATATATAAGTTATAAGTAGGTTAACTTCCCCTTCAATTTTAAAGTTTGTACTGGAAATCATATTAGGGAATGAACCTGCGACATTCCTTTTCTTTAATTGACTCAAACCCGCCAAGACGTTAGAAAACTTATTGCATGGGACCGTTGAGTGTGGGGGTATGTTTACTTAAATAAAAACCCGGAAGGGAATGACTTCATGTTAAGTTAAATCAGCCAATAGATTGCTTAGGATTGAAGATAAATTAAATTATACGAAATATTCGCGTTACACACTAATGTGGAAATATTCACAAATTTAATATCGCCGGGTTCAGGTCAAATACAATTTGTGAAATGACTGCCCAATTTTACTTTACGATTTCCGCAGTGTATCAAAGTAAGGACGGGCAAATATGTTATATCATATATAGCTTGTGGTTTTACTTCAATTCGTTTATTATATTATTCCTTATTATACGTAAGTTACGTTTAAATTTCAGCGTATATAAATTTTTAATATTTAAAAAAATAGTATTGTCATTTTGATTAAATATATATATATACACATACTGTGTATATATATATATATATATATATATGCTTACACAATTTAACTGCACCTTTGGTTTAGTGAAAAACGTATGAGGCTGCATATCCCGTGGACCTGGCATCAAATCTCGGTTATGACGAGTATAATGGAATTTTTCTGTCCACAAATTTCTCAGTAACAGCCTAGGATCTGATAGTAGCCAATTGCAGTGGACATTCTTATATTGTCACATATGTTTGCGCAAATAAAAGTGCACTCAATTCCATCACTATCATAATCCGATGGGACCGTTAAGAGTTCACTGCCAGCTTATATATATATATATATATATTCTTTTTTATTTATGTTTTTCACTGGAAAAACGCATTTACGCGATTCTCTTGTAAGGAGATTCTAGTGAGAATTTGTCTACTGAAAAACTCAATCACGGGATCTTCTGGCTGATCTGATAACTGGGTATATGCTTGTTTTATTTTTTGGTATAAGATAAGTATGACAAACGATAGTCTTAGATAGGCCTTTGTCCAGCAGTGGATGTTGTCCGAATGACATGATAATGACGAACCATGGCCGTATAAGTATTATAACAAATTATTACGTGTGAGCGACACGCCATTATTTGTTTAGTAATTCTGAGTATAATTCTATTTTTAAACTGTTTTCCACAAACTCCAAAATTATATCGTTCTATTAATAGAAAATTTTGGTTTCCTGAGAAATTCACCAACATCTTACATTTGTTTAAGAGAAATCAATCCTTATTTTTTATGAGATAAGGTAGATTTTTTATAAATACATTTTAAGAGAAAATGATAAAGAAAGTTCGACCTTATGTAATTGTGATAAGGATAGAGATATTTTAAATTGTTATTACATAATGTAAAGGACAATCGTGTAATTGTTTAGTGGATTATAAATAAGACGGACGTTTTAATTACAAACCCTTCGCCAGCTGTGGTTAGGATGACCATCAACTTGCAACAGTTCGGGTTTTATTTATGTAGCTTAAAATGTACTAAAACTTAACCTAAGAACCTTCTTAATAAGAAATACATATGTATTTGTTGCTTAATTTTATTGTTATTTAAAAAGAGTTATAAAATTTACTTAAATATAATTAAAAATACAAGCCTTTTGATATTCGTTCGTATTGTTCGCCTTTTATGTCAATTTTTTTAAGCTGATATGTTTTATCATTAAGTTATTTTTTGTTTTATTTATATAATAAAAAATATTATATTTTCCTATAATTCCAGTGTGATACTTTGTCATGACCCGTCACATCACAAAGGATACCCTTAAAATCAGTGTCGGGTTTTCAGACCCAGCGTAAAAACTGTATTGTATTCCTGTATGAAAAAATCACGATGGCAGCCATTGTAATATAAATTATTTTATTTTCATAGTAAAGCGTTTCTAATAAATAGAGCCGAGATGGCCCAGTTGTAAGAACGCATGAATCTTAACCGATGATCGAAGGTTCAAGCCCGAGCAAGCCGAATTTTCATGAATGAATGAATTTTCATGTGCTTAATTTGTGATTATAATTAATCTCGTACTTGGAAAGGAAAGAAAACATCGTGAGGAAACCTGCATGTTTCAAATTTCGCTGAAATTCTGCCACATGTGTGGAATACACAACAAGCATTGGAGCAGCGTGCTGGAATAAGCTCCAAACCTTTTCCTCAAAAAGAGGAAAGGAGGCTTTTAGCCCAGCAGTGGGACTTCACAGGCTGTTACGATTACTTAATCTGATAACAAACAAAATATACTTTATTCAAATAGCTCTTAGTAGCACTTCTGGAAGTCAACACGGGTTTGGAATATCGGAAGGGAGATTTTTTTTTAATGATTTTAGATACATTAATACTAATTTTATTTATAGCTCCTTAATATTAATATTTATTTTATACATTGATTACTTTGATTTGTACATAAGGAAATATGAATGATAGATGTGTGCTAAAAGGTAGTGAATGGCGTGTGAAAGAGATATATGACAAGAATCTAAGTAAGTCTTAATATAGTATTCAAGTTTTAACAAGCATTATTAAATAGCCATTTTACAAGATAAATGAAATTAAAAACTACCAAATTTTCTAAATATAAGCTTTACCGAGAAGAGCCAGCAAAGAAATTTAGTAGGTTATTTTAAACATTTACATGTAATAATCATATTAAAAATAACACAAACGTCTAATGGATGTTGCACATTAATAAATAAATACGATTTCAAAGTAAGGATTAACGTTGCGAAGTCAAAAACTTAATGCTACATGTTTATCTTTACCTTTCGTGTTCATACAATGTTTGTTAGTGTATATATAAAAATAATCGATATTCTTGTTAATGAAGTACGTCTAAAAAGAGGTCACGTGGTGTAGAAGGAATACTAAATCAGCTATTATGAAGAAATTTCCAATATACAAGCTGTTATCTGCAAGCGTCGTTCGTAAATTTAATTATAATAAAAATATTTTTATTAATAATATAAAAATACCATCTGTTATATTATAGTACTTCAATTGGTATTGTTGTGTTCCGGTTTGAAGGGTGAGTGAGCCAGTGTAATTACAGGCACAATGGACATAACATCTTAGTTCCCAAGGTTGGTGGCGCATTGGTAATGTAAGCGATGGTTAACATTTCTTACAATGCCATTGTCTATGAGCGTTAGTGACCATTTCCCATCAGGTGGCCCATATGCTCGTCCGCCTTCGAAATCTATAAAAAAAAATCTACGAGACGAAATGACCCTGTGAATAAAACAGATGAATTTTAACCGAAGTTTACAAGTTCAAATCCGGGCTGCTCTTAATTATGATATTTTTTTTTTTTGTAACAGCCTGTGAATGTCCCACTGCTGGGCTAAAGGCCTCCTCTCCTCTTTTTTTTTTTTTTTTTGAGGAGAAGGTTTGGAGCTTATTCCACCACGCTGCTCCAATGCGGGTTGGTAGAATTCACATGTGGCAGAATTTTAGTGAAATTAGACACATGCAGGTTTCCTCACGATGTTTTCCTTCACCGTAAAGCACGAGATGAATTATAATCACAAATTAAGCACATGAAAATTCAGTGGTGCTTGCCCGGGTTTGAACCCACGATCATCGGTTAAGATTCACGCGTTCTTACCACAGGGCCATCTCGGCTTAATTATGATATGCTATGTGTTTATTATTATCACATTCAACAGTGTGTGTAGATTTACATGTTTTGGTAGAAATTCTGTCGCATATGTAAACATGAAACCGCATTAAAGCTTGGTAAAAGCTCCCACGCAAAGCTTCTTAAGAGGAGAGGAGTCTTTTGTTCACCCGTACATCAGTGGGTTGTTATTGAATCACCTATGCCAAATTTGAGTATAAGCTTTTTGATAACATAATACAATAATATTGTATTATGTTACCAAAAAGCAATGGTCACCCTACATAGCTAAAGTCACCTGGTTTGACTCACAGGGAAATAATCCTTTTGCTGTATTAAATTTAGTGCTATTATCGCAATTACAATATCTCGTAACAATGAACAGACTCGGATAATGTCGGGACCTCGCTTCTGGATAAAGTCTTACGAATATCTGTTTTCTAATTTGAACTTACCTTGGAGTAATTTGAATTTCACTTTACATAATTTATACTTGGTGGAAGGGCTTTGTGCAAGCCTTGATAGGTACCTCCCTCTCATATCTATGGACGGTGACCACTTACAATGAGGTGGCCGCCCATAACATACATGATAATGATACTTCTCGAAATCTTATTTATTAAATAACGTTAAGCTTCTTCTAAGAAAATGTTTAAGTACTTACATAATTTAATGTATTTGAATATGGCACTGGTAATTAATAAATAGTCCTTATTGTATTAACATAAGTTGAAAATGTGTCAGTTTTTGTAATACAATGGTTTTGGTGACTAAAAATTTTTTCTCTGAATATAACACATACGAGCTGACATGCCCATTGGTCAGAAAATGAAAATCGTAACATCACAAGCTCCATTGAAATTTCCTGTACTTATTTAGTGTTTATTATTCATGTCGCGCTTGATGGTGAAAAAAAAATAACTGCATGTCTCGGATGAAAATTTACCATATGTGTATTTACCATGCTGCATTTTAGCAACGTGGGAAAAACTCCAAACCTTTATCACAAAAGTAAAAGCAGCCGAAGCCAAACATTGAGATATTTACAGGCTTTTGCTTTACTTATAACTTTTAGATTATTAAAGACACCTTCAGATATTTTTTCGTAAAGGGATGGCTTAATTTTTTTTATCAAATTGTCGGTCATCTTACACCGTTGTCGATGTTAATCAACTGCTAATTTAGATCTTGTTACAAAAGCGATTAACCAAATTATTTCATTTATCTACTAAATTAAGTAAACATTTTAGTGGCCATTTCTTGTTATGCCAACAGTAGTACTGTTACTGGTGGTAGGGCTTTGTGCGAGCTCGTCTGGGTAGGTACCACCCACTCATCAGATATTCTACCGCAAAACAGCAATACTTGATATTGTTGTGTTCCGGTTTGAAGGGTGAGTGAGCCAGTGTAATTACAGACACAAGGGACATAAAATCTTAGTTCCCAAGGTTGGTGGCGCATTGGCTATAAGCGATGGTTGACATTTCTTAGAATGCCAATGTCTAAGGGCGTTTGGTGACCACTTACCATCAGGTGGCCCATATGCTCGTCCACCTTCCTATTCCTATAAAAAAAAAGTACATTGTAATAATTATACAATTGAAAATTTGTTAATAGCACTTGTTTTTTATTTTTTTTATCATTTTAGCAACTCATAATAAAAAAATCCGTTTTCTTGTTCTTAGAAACTTATTGTTTAATTAACCTTATGTTTCTGAAACGCTTGTCAAATACAGATTTACTAATCTGGCAAAATACTGAGCGTTCATTGGTCGCTTGTTGCGTCATCGGTTGCTATCGACCAATTACAATGCAGTTAAAATTTAATTTCACTTTGATAAGCGTTTTAGAAACTGGACATATCAGTCTTAAGTTTATTTTTTCAATTTACATTATTTTGAATTTGGAATGCTGATGACCTAGTAGTTAAAACGCGTGAATCTTATTTGATGATCGTGGGGTCAATCCCGGGCAAGCACCACTGAATTTTCATGTGCTTAATTTGTGTTTATAATTAATCTCGTGCTTGACGGTGAAGGAAACATCGCAAGGAAACCTGCATGTGTCTAATTTCCTTGAAATTATTCCACATGTGTATTCTACCAATCAGCATTGGAGCAGCGTGGTGGAATAAGCTCCAAAGCTTCTTCTCAAAAAGGAGAGGAGGCCTTAGCCCAGCAGTGGGACATTAACATGCTGTTACTGTACTGTACTGTACTGTTGATTCCTGACATCTGAGTCAATCAGTCAATTATTATTTTATTTATATAAAAAGATGCAGCTTCTGTTTCATTCATTGTTTAAATGTCAACTAATTTTGATTTAATTATTTTACATGCTGTACGTACGTTTATGTTATGTTTATGTACATAACGAGTTGTTTGTCTTATGTAAGTAAGAGATAGATTCGAAAGTCCGATTTTGTCATCCCCTTAACATAAAAGAAGTTGCCTGGAAGATTTCACTGTGAGTAATAGTTTTCTCATACTTTAATTATTGTAGCATATTTTCTGTATAATGTATTGTTTAAATAATTTATTGAATAAGAGCCAGTTGTTCGGAAGCAGATTTTGTATATATTCAATTCGTTAGTCCGAATGAAATATTCAATTATATTAATTTAAGTAACGCTTTTTACAACACTGTAGACTTGAACATTTTTCCAACGCAACAGGAATGACATAGTACGCGATGTATGCAAACCGATTCCGCTTAACCGCACAGTTAAAAGCGGCACCCGTGCCAATCGATAATACACTTTACACCTTCGTAATAAATGTTCTCGTAACCCCGACCGAAAATAGTCGGGTTATAGTTGAAGTCGCGCCAAAAAATGATAGGCCAGGAGGCGAATGCAGAAATAGACTTTTTATGTTTTTGGTAAAAAATATACATGACGTAAGCTTTCAAATTAGGTCAATGCAAGGAATAAATGGAATGCGTTTATTTTAATCGATACTGCGTGTATTTTATATTCCGTATTTTTTTATTCTTTAACAACTGTATTGCTTTTAACAGAAACACCGTTTTACGTTTGATGGTTTTAAAGAGTAAAAATGCACAGATAATTATTATATCGTATTAAATTTAATTGTTCGCTTTACTTACGATTCCGTTCTGTTCTGTTTAATAAGTGAAATATAATAATAATTGAATTGTAATTTGATATGAATAATGTTTGCAAACTTGTATTTTATTCAGCTTGTTATTAAAATCCGAGGTCGAGGCTAGATTATGTAAATCTTAACCAAAGATTGCGGGTTCAAACCCAGGCAATCATTGATGAGTTTTCTGATTATTTGTTTTTTATCATTTATATCCTGCTCGCCGGTGCAGAAAAACATTGTGATGAACAAAATATGCTCAAAATATATATTTATTGCTACGTAAGAATTATAATAATAAATTTAATGACAGGCATAATATTTTCTCGTTTGTTCAACACATTCAAATAGAAAATTATTGAGCATTTGTCAATTGAGTCATTTTTTTATATTCTTTGCTGTTTACTTCACTTTTTGATTTTTTTTATATAGTTATAGGTAGGCGGACGAGCATATGGGCCACCCGACGGTAAGTGGTCACCATCACCCATAGACATTGGCATTGTAAGAAATGTTAAACATCGCTTACATCGCCAATTCACTACCAACCTTGGGAACTAAGATATTATGTCCCTTGTGCCTGTAATTACACTGGCTCACTCACCCTTCAAACCGGAACACAACAATACCAAGTACTGCTATTTTGCGGTAGAATATCTGATGAATGGGTGGTGGTTTTTTGTAGAAACTTGATTGGTTTATGAATCGATGTATAATGTATGTGATGTTTACTGTGTTTCTCTAATAAAAATAAAATGTGCTTATACAAAATTTTCACTCAAATTCTGCCACATGTGTATTCATCATCATTACAGTAGCTTATTATCATGTAATAAGCCCAACAGTGGGACATTCACATTATTGCCAATATATGGTAAGTTTTTAATATTACTTTCGATTTAATATTATAATTATCAAAGCGAACAGATTAAACGTCTTTAAGGCAACTCGATTTCGATCAAATAAACTATCATCGGTTTTATTGAAAGAAAAATTGACATTCGATATAAAACTTTGGAGACAATTTTCAACTCTCTCGCAATGATCTTAAAATCTATTATTATTTACTATAAGATTTCAAAACTATAGCATTTTTCATTACATTCCCAGTTTCATTTCGGTGAGGCGTTTGTTTTATGTTGCGGTGCAAGTCATAGACTTTGTTACAATAAAGAATTAAATAAAGAAAATATTCTTAATTATAAAATTTAACAAAGAAATGGTAACGGGAATGCGCTGAAAGAGATTTTTTTTCTATTTAAAGTAAATCAGGTCTGAACGATCTTAACCGAGAATAGAGCGGAAACTCGGTCTCAACTAATGAGAGCAATTAGTATAACGATGTAGTTTTAAACGTCGGCTTAATCTTAATTTCTTAAATATACCAAGTAACTGTGCGATGTAGAGTTCCATCGGGGAAAGTAAATATCTTGATTGGTTCATTTTCAATTCGATTAGTGTTCGAAAGTAAAGTTTTTTTTTATCGTTAATTTGGCGAGGTGGTCCAAAATGTAGATTTTAACTGAAGCACTTGTGCCTAATTTGAGCTTATAAATTATTTCATTCTTTATGCAGAAGAAAAAAACTGTAGAAAATGCTGAAAAAAGGTACTGCAGAAAAACAACATGCATGTATCGAATAAAAAAACTGTTACATATGAATCTGCTCTAACCCGCATTAGAGCAGCACAACGGAATAAAGGCACTCTTATTCACAAGTAGAGGACATTTTTTCAAAGGAATATTCACAGACTAGTACTTTACTTATGGACACGTCCAAAACGCGTAGGTGCTAGCCGGAAATTAACACTATTTAATTTATATGTATTCAAATTCAACATATAAACTTAAACAAAAATAATTAAATACATACATGATATAATATCATAATTTTAGCAACGAAGAAATCCCAATCCGATCCCTATTAAAAACCCGCTACCGCTTACGTATTGTATCACTTTCTTCACTGAGGTCATATCTGGAAGCTCGCCAATACCCAACTGACCGTCGCAGTGGCCTCTAACGGTATTATTTTCACCATTAACTTACTTCATTCATTACTCATAACTATTTTGGTTACTGAACATTCATCAACATCTTAATTAATTCAATCGGTCACGATCTAAAAACGACCTTCCTTATTAGTTTTATAAAAAATCAACTATGGCGTTTTTGAGAATTTCGAGAAGTATTTTTTAATACAGGAGGAAATCATTTTAGGTATTATTAATTAGAGCTTGAAACAATTGTTATAATTATTGTTAATCAAGTCAATGGATTTTTTTTTTTTTAAACTTGCCAATCTTCAAAGGTGTGGTGTCCAAGCATTTGATGTACGATTCTTTTACTTTAATTGAGTTTAATGCTTTGATTTATTTATAAAATTTTAACATATTGATCAAACAAAAATTTAATGAAGCGAAAACAAAAATTGCAAAAAGTAGTAAAAATATACGCTGGTATATAAGCTAATAATCTATTTTTTTTTTATGAAGGTAAAAAATGTGGACGTACTGGTCCGAGAAGTATAAATCATTCTATGCGCCATCAATTATTAGCAACTAATCTATAAACTAAAAACTTTAATAATAATAATAATATCCTGGGACATTTTTCACACACGGCCATCTGATGCCAAATTAAGCTTGTACAGAGCTTGTACTATGGAAACCGGACAACTGATTACTACATATAGTATTTATCTTTTGTAAATACATACTTAGATATAGATAATTTACCCAGACTCAGGACAAACAGACATGTTCATGCACACAAATATCTGTCCTGGGTGGGAATCGAACCCACAACCTTCGGCGTGAACGGCAAGCATCCACCAACCACGCCAACCGGCTATCCAACTTTATATATTTATAATATAGATAAAAAAACCCGCACACGTTTTACTGGTAAATCTGAAAAAACTTAAAGGCGAATGAAAGTCGTCCTAAAGGTTAACTATTTAGGAGATAAAATTAGGTTTATGAGATATACGAACGTAATAAAGTCAAGGCTGGCGTAAAGGAGATTCGTTATTACATGTTTTATGACGCATAACTTTTTATTTAAAGAGAACTATGAAGAAAATGAATTTTACCATCCTAATAACACGTTTATAATATGTAAATATTATGTAAAAATTTTACGTTAGTATAGAGATAACTTTTGAGTGGAGTGTTGGTTTTTTAATAATACTATTATTTAATAAATAATTTTATTACATTAAGTAAAAACCAATAATTACAAAATTCACTAAATTATCTAAAAAAATACATGTTAATTTTTCAAATTTCATATCAGAACAACTCAATAACTTAAATTCTGAACCCGGAATTCAATCTATGAGAATGTATTTGGTAACATAAGCTATAGCACAGATACTACGAAACTATATTCACATTTAATAAATAAAGTAGCATATTTTATATCGCCACCTGGACTACATCAAAATAGTTTCATTTTAACAATGTATCTAAACCTAGTTTGTTCTGGTTTCTAAAGTATATTATGTGGTTAATGCTAACTTATATAACAACACTATATTATATTTCTTCGTCTTCTTAATAAAGAATAAAAATATCAAAAGAAGTTATTACTTCTTTTGATATGAAATAACGATTCTAATATTTCTCCAAAATAATAAATGCTATTATAAATATCAGATGATATGACAATAAATATCAAATTATTGTAATTGATAATTATGAATAAAAATAATGCTAAAATTGGAAAGATATTGCTTTGTCCAAGCCCATCTGGGTACCACTAATTCATCACATATTTAACCTCGAAACAAAAATATATCATATCGTTGAGTTCAGGTTGGAACTGTGAGTCGGTGAAACTGCACAAGGGATGGAACGTTTTAGTTCCTAATTTGGCGCATTGGCGATGTAAGGAAAAGTAAATATTTCATACATCACCAACCCATGGGAGAGGTGGTGATCTCTTACATTCAGATGGCCCAGTATATATTTTATGAAAAAAATTCAGCACTTAATCTTAATCATAATACGACATGTGACGACAAATGGGACGACAATTCGACACGATCAATCAAGCGTATGACCTTCACATGCTTTCTACAACACACGAGAGTAAGCTCTTCAAACTAAGCTAAGTTAAAAGTTTTTAACAAACAAATGGAATAACGTTTCCGCACGATCCAGATTTGAATCCTGGACCTTGTAATCTGCTGCTAAGCCAATCACCAGACCAACAAGGTTACAGAACGAAAACACACAACGCGTATAATATTAATCAAGACAGAGAACACGACAAATAATGTAACGTCCACGGACATTGATAATACAGAGCTTTATTAATTTCTAATAAAGATTCTTATTGTAATTAGAAGACAAAAAATAATCAAATCAAATTAAAATATACTTTATTAATGTGGGCTCTTATATGTACGTTTAAAACGTCACGTAAAACTACCACATTGAACCGTTCGGCGTGAAAGGCCAGTAGTAGATACTTGCCTTTCACGCCGAAGATTGTGAGTTCGATTCCCACCCAGGACAGACATTTGTGTGCATGAACATGTCTGTTTGTCCTGAGTCTGGGTGGAATTATTTATATAAGTATGTATTTACAAAAGAGAAGTAGTATATGTAGTATATCAGTTGTCTGGTTTCCATAGCACAAGCTTTTTACAAGCTTAATTTGAGATCAAATGACCGTGTGTGAAAAATCTCCCAGGATATTATATTATTATTATTATATACAACCAGTTTAGAAGAAGGTCAGTCAGTGGTCTTGTCTTATTCATTAAACACAATATACATATATATGTATATCATGAATGAACATACCAAATACTAACTCCAAGCTCATCATTTATGTAATCTTGTACAGTATTATACGCCTGATTTATTTTTTTAGATATATTCTATTAACCCTCTCAATTAAACGTACAGCTTATGTAAGGAGTGGAGGTGACAATAGCCCCAGAAGTCAAGATTGAACCAGTTACCCTTATATCGCTAGACGGCCGTAAAACATTATATATTTTAACATGCGTTTTAAATTGATGTCTTCGTAAATTTATCAATAAAGCAAATAATAACGAAAATTCAACATACAATAAAGAAATACATTAAATAAATAAGTAAATATTTAATGGACGCCAGTCGGGTAATTTATTAGAATAATAACACATGACATATCCGTTTCGCACATGAGCTCCTAGACTAAATAGGTCCGTGGAAGTATTTATAGGCGCGCGGTTGACCCCGTTGTGGACGCTGGACGGATTTCGGAAAACATTGATTTTTGTGTTACACCATCGACCAGCATTCATGAATTATTTATGTAAAAGAAATACAGAAATTAATTCTGATTCTTTCTGCACAATTAACTTTTCTATTTTACAATCTAAAAACAATTTTTAAATATCATAATTCGCAGTTCCTTTGAACCAGCTGATGTAAATTTTTGCTTGTGGAATTGAATGGAAAAAAGATTGCTTGTCACTTCCAACGATCATAGGTTAGCCTAAACCAGGTGCAAGCCATTACCATCCATTTGTTCTTTACTTATATGCCAAATTAAAAATAAAAATTTGAAGATTTTCGGTAATCAAATAATTATACTTCATAACATATTTTTAATTTATTCATCAATTATTTTCTGTTTTGAGAGAAGCAATACTTCTCTCTCGTTCGAGTTTGGAAATATAATGTTAAATGAAATTCAAATTTTCATGGCTAGTAAACGTCATTATAAGCCTTAACTATAACTCCTATACTACACTACTTGACAGCTCCTAGAGTATTATTTTATATTACACTAATCATTTGAACCGATTTCGTTCAAATGTGATTAACAAATACATTATGTACAATTGAAAGTTGTAAACAAATATATTTGCTTTCGACATCAGCTTATATAAGTTACAGGTCTAGTTGTTTATTATTATATACATTTTCATTTATTTTTACATATACTATATACTTTCTATGCCTTCCTAAATAAATGATATGAATTATTGTGTAAGCATCCGTGTTATTTCTTGGTGCATACCTAGGATAAAAAAATTACAAAGATTTGAAGTATGAGTGATCGAGTTTAACTGCAGGACAGGATATAACATCTTAGTTCCCAAGGTTGATAGTGCATTGGTGATATAAGTAATGGTTCATATTTCTTACAGTGTCAATTTGTATGGATTTCTTTCTATGGCAGTATATACTTGATAGTAATTGGTCACGGTCAGAGAGATTGTCAGTTTTTATAACAATTTAAAAAAATACATGTATTGATTGGAATGTGTTGGGATGTTCGACAGTGGAGTGTGCAATAATTATGAGTCTCATTATATTAATACTATGTAACCAACATCGCTGATTCATATAAAACCACAAAGCTTATATAATCATTTCGTGTAACGCTTTACAAAAGATTGCTAATACATTTCGGTGTGTTAAATAGAATTAGTTCTACAACACGAAAATATCTTGGAAACCATACGATTTGTAACATACAATAAAATAATCTTCATGGTGACGCGATGCGTTCACGATCTATGACATCATTCTATCAAAATAAAACTAGTTGAGTGGACGAAATTTGTGATAAAATTGTAGTAACGTTATTAATAACACTGCTTACACGCCTTGGTTTACTTGCTTTCTTGCCGATTTTTAACCTAAAGTAGATTTGTAATCTGTAGGTCTATGACATCGTTGCTCCCAAACGAATGTTCCGATTTTGATGCGGTTATTTCTGTTGTAAACCTGATGTGATCGTTATGGTTCTCAGCTAAAAATTATAAAAATCTGTTCTATCTTTTTCAGATCACATATTACGATTCGCTGAACCAATGACGTTTTTATAAAATATTACTAGGTATAAATTACATTAATTTTACATACCGTACCGTAACAGCCTGTGAATGTCCCACTGCTGGGCTAAAGGCCTCCGCACCTCTTTTTGAGGAGAAGGTTTGGAGCTTATTCCACCACGCTGCTCCAATGCGGGTTGGTGGAATAGACATGTGGCAGAATTTCAGTGACATTAGACACATGCAGGTTTCCTCACGATGTTTTCCTTCACCGTCAAGCACGAGATGAATTATAATCACAAATTAAGCACATGAAAATTCAGTGGTGCTTGCCCGGGTTTGAACCCACGATCATCGTTTAAGATTCACGCGTTCTTACCACAGGGCCATCTCGGCTTTTTTACATATAATAAAGTAAAAAGGCCAACAAACACTTGTGATTTTTTCTTTGTAGAGGTTTTTTTGTGTCGGGGGTTAGTTAAATCTATTACTTTACTACTAAGGCGGTAAAATAACTGGAGGGTGTGATCCCCATGGAGATAATTTGCACAAAGTGTTTAAAGTCTAAGTTGTACGTGATACTGTGATAAAAATGTGTTCCCATCTCCACTCGCAAGAGCGCTAAGTAATAAAGTAATGAATCGCTACTTAGGTGCTCGTGTTAACTGACGATGCTTGTGCTTCAGTTGAAAAATGTTTATTAAGATGTAAAGAGAAGCGTAAGTTGTATATAAAATGATTTTTACTTTAACGATGTACTAATGTGGGAGTTGGTTGAATGTGCAAGCTCATCTGTGCAATATCATCTGTGCAAACTCAACATACCAGCAAATGGTGATGTTCTACTGATCGAATCATACACAAATCATACACAAAGCGCAAACACGTGCATTTATTATTGCATATCATAATTAGACGGGATGGCAATCCGACACAACTGGAAATGTTCTCAGACACAAAACCAATGAGTTTTACGTTTGTGTATAATATTTAACAGTAACAGCTTGTGAATGTCCCACGGCTGAGCTAAGACTTCCTCTCCCTTTTTGAGAAGGTATAGAGCTTATTCCACCACGCTGCTCCTCATGAGGGTTGGTGGAATACACATGTGGCAGAATTTCAGTGAAATTAGACACATGCAGGTTTCTTCACGATGTTTTCCTTCACCGTATAGCACGAGATGAATTATAATCACAAATTAAGCACATGAAAATTCAATTGCTTGCCCGTAAATATTATAATATTTAATATTAGATTATTGTACAATATATTATTTTGTACAAGCATTATCTACTTATTTATATGCGTATAGAAGTATTGCTTAAAAAAAAGAAAATTAATTTCGAATTTCAAATACTGGCAAAAAGAGATCAGTGTTCAACTAAACAACTGCTATGCAACGTTTATGTATAAGACTGATAAATTTTTTTATGCTTATATATTAATAGCTTCTTTCTTATTACTATTATTATTTTCACATTTTGATATATTATATTAAGTATTAGGATAAGTCAATTATTGAATGTGTTCTATTTTACGTTTACGATTTATTATGTGAGTGCATATGGGAAGTTTTTATTGTTTATTTATGGGTATGGTATGGGTATGGGTACGTATAAACGAACACTCATAAATATACAATCCGTTTATATGAAAAGTATATTGCACATCATATTCATGTATTCTACAGGAAAATTATAGGTTTGCCAAATATTAGACAAACATAAATATGATGATGAGATGTTGGTAGAAATCCTTTATAAATATTCGTTTAGTATAACGCACGGGCTGTTTGTATATTAAATACAACAGTATTTCAGGCTTGGATACATTTATCCTGTCACCAGTCGTCGCGACTTAGTTTGACCAAGAGGACTTGTTAGAACTTCGAGTCCGTAACAAGCGGTGTCAGCGAGTTCAGTGCTAGTTGTCGCGGTTTAGGCGATTCTGAAATTGTATTTAATATGTGTTTTTAAACAAACAGTTTTTTAATAATATAAATATTATATCTATAATTCCTTAACCTAATTTGTATGGTACTATCAGTCCCAGTACGTAAGCAAATCTAAGTCGATTTTAACCTTCAACTGACTCTTGGGTCTAATGGCTCATAAAAGGCTTTATAAGCCTATCCCATTCGAATATAATCGATAAAAACAAGTCTTATATTTACATATTCCATACGACGAATCATATCATATACAATACACTATTATAAGAACTGTTCTTATTATTATATAATTATATTTATTTTTGATACAATACTATTCTAGATAACACGTAGTATTCATTTTAATCAACTTCGCCGCCATTCAAAAGAACGCATCGGCGATTTATGGAATGGTTGATATGTCATGCATCGGCGTTGGGTATGGGCGGTGATGACCCCTGGTCAGCAGGTATGTTTGCTGGTATGCTTTCCTAAACATATTATATAAATATTATATTTTAGTACTAACAGTTATCAATACATTTGAGTCAGATTGTCAAATTCATCTAGCGTTTATTTTCAATGTTAGTACTTAAGTCACAAACTGCTCACGATATAAAATCCCATTAACATTTCTTGTACTTAATTAGGAATTAGGTAAGTTTCTATCACCTAGTTTGCGCCTTTTCGAAGTAAATTTATTTTAAAGTATAGGTAGGTGGACGAGCATATGGACCACCTGATGGTAAGTGGTCACCAACGCCCATAGACTTTGGCTGGCACTGTATGAAATGTTAATCATTGCTTAAATCACCAATGCGCCACCAACCTTGGGAAGAAAGTTGTTATGTCCCTTGTGCCTGTAATTACATTGGCTCACTCACCCTTCAAACTGGAACACAACAATACCAAGTACTACTTTTTTGCGGTAGAATATCTGATGAGTGGATCCAGTCAATACAATCTTCCTGCCTGCGTTTCTTTAATAAGATATTGCTGATATTTTGAACTGTTTAATTAAAATACCTGTATAAATCGGTTGAAAAGTAATTAATCAGTTTCTTTCCGGTTCTACGTTTCGATTCAAAGGTGCCTTTATGAACCTTCTTGAATAGAAAATATTTTCAAGTGGTTTCCTCCACGTCATATTATTTTTCCAGTAAATCCTGTAGGTACTGCTGTTTATCGACTGTGTCCATAATGATTGTTTCCGGGGGATGATTAGCAGATATTTTGCCGCTAAGCAGCAATACTTAGTATTGTTGTGTTCCGGTTTGAAGGGTGAGTGAGCCAGTGTAATTACAGGCACAAGGGAAATAACATCTTAGTTCCCAAGGTTGGTGGCGCATTGGCGATGAAAGGAATGGTTATTATTTCCTACCTCGCCAATGGCGGTGACCACTTACCATCAGGTGGCCCATTTGAAATACAAATTTTGAAATACAATGTTACATATTATGTATAAATATTTTTATTATTATTGCTTAGTTATTGTTTAGTGACGTAAGGTAAAAAAAATAAAGAATTTCAGTCTATCTCTTTAAGGTTAAAAATAACCTAACAACACAGCTAACGTTATTGTCATTAAAACATTTAAGAACGGCTACTATACTGGCTTATCTTATTAAGAGGTTGAAAAGAAGAGAAATTCCATACACAAAATTCTTTAAGCTAAATATAGCTCTCACACTTAATACCCATTCTTTCACTTTTACGCAATAATAAGACCGACTTAAAAAGCTCATATCTTCGCTGCAAATGCCACTAAAGTTATACCATTTTAAACCGGTCAGGTATTAACTTAAAGTGGAACGGATACGCTTTGCTATACTTGACCTATATGTCGCTAGCAGTGGGGCCACACATCAACACCCGTTGGAATATAGTATTTATTTTTAATGAGATAAGACATATAATCGCGCATCAAAATTACTCGTTGATAATACTTATGTGGGTTCTCTTAGAGATGCGATATTATAAATAGTTTAATTAGGTCTTTATAATAATTTCGTACATAAAATAGCATTTATTTAAAATAGGTCGGCAAACTAAAAAAGGCCACTTTTAAGTCACCACGACTCATAGACACTAGCAACGTAAGAAATGTTAATGATAAAGAAATGTTATCCTTTCAACCTTGGGAACTAAGATGTTATTTTTCTTATACCTGTGATTAAATTGTAATTATTATATTTAATAATATAATGCAAATACAACTTTTTTAAAGTACGTTTTTAGCAATGAAAAAAATTATACTTGTCAAAAAAAAACAAGTTTACCTTTTGTAAATATAAAAGAAATATAGTTAAAAAGATAGGAACACAAAAAAAAAATTTTATCACACGAGCATTAAAGAAAAGTGACAGAAATAGAATTTAAAAAGAAATCGTCGAAATTAAAACTTTTTTTTAAAGAAAACTACGTTGAGCGCGAGGCGACCAAAGTTTTAAGGTTAAATTTGAAAGTAACGTCTGTGTATGTATCGTTTATACGTGAAAAGCATGTAACGCGATTTAAAAACTTCTTTATGTGCGATGAGAATACATGTTCAAGGCCGCAATGTTTGAATAAAACATTTCTTACACATATGTTTCACTTATATCATGCGCACTAATTTTAATTATTTTTTATTTAAAAAACCACATTTTCGCGAACTGACATCGGCTTGTGTAACTGTTTTATATATAAACATAATAACGGACAGACAGACATATAACAAAAGTTCACAATAACAATTTTAATTTTAAACAATTTACAATACGATTCGGTACCAAACCGTATAAATCTCGCACTGACCTAAATTTCTAAATTAAAAATTCTGTTTCCACCATCAAAATATTTGAGTTCGGAAGTTCGGTTTTTCATTTGTATTCCGATGAAAAATATTAATGTATTTGAAAGTGTTTCTGCGTTGTGTTCGCGAGTTCTCATTTTTTTTTATTTACTATAAATGGTTTGTACTTCAAATACATTACATACAAATCTCTAGAGGTATGCAAGGATAAAACACACACATGCTGTTGGGTAAAGGCAACTCTCTGCACAAGCCATCTGCCTCAGTCCTGCGTCAATCTGGTCTGACGCCCACCACTCCGTTAGCACCTTTTGTCACTTCCAAAAATCAAGCGTCCTGCCCATCTCCATTTTAGATTCATAGCCGCAAATCCGACGTCTTAAACTTTGGTTGTTCGATGCCCAGAAAGGACCTCTCCATTGGTCACTGGGATATTTCCACTTTGTTCACGGCTTTATGGGTGAACAACAATTAGTTGCAAAAGGGATTCTACTGAATGGTTACAAAAAAAAACTACAAGTTGTAACTTTGCGAAGTTGTATACTTTTGGTATGTACTAAAAATCTTTGATATATAAAAGTGCTTAATAGTATATCTGGTTGAAATTTAAAGATTTCAACAATGATTGAGCGATCACCGTGAAAGTACATGTATAAAATATAGAACATGTATGCTTTTTTCTTTTCTCTTTGTTCTACCTCGCCTATAAATAGCTGCCTCTATCTGTTCCTAAACCGTTCAATCAATCGCCATGATCAATGGTCATACGCATAAACGACAAATACTGCTCGGTTACGTTAGTAAAACATAATATAACAAAATATTATCCACATATAACATAGTAGCAGACTTAGCAGCTCGTAGCAAAATATATTTTCTCCCCTCAAAAGAACTAGACGCGAAGCTCAGTAAGTTTCGAAGTTATTTTTTTTAATATTTAATACGTCGTCAAAGTAAACATTTAAAAAAAAACTTCCCTTTTAAACCGCTCAATGTTGGTAAAACTTAGGATTAACATGAGATGAACCTGAGATTAATTTGCAAAATATAATTACTATTTATAAAATAAATGCTATGCTGGTTACTTGATGATATCTTATGGAGTTAAAGAATGCTGTCTTCTTCTTTCCTATGTAATACCAACGATGACAGAAAAAGAGAAATCAATATTTAATGTGTTATTATTAATTATTAATCTTAGTAATAATCATCTGATTCGAAATAATTCTGTTCAAAGGTATATACACTCTGACCCCAAGAAGCAGGGAAGCAAGCAGTCCCATCGCTTACATCGCCAATGCGCCACCAGCCTCGGGAACTAAGATGATATGTCCCTTGTGCCTGTAATTACACTGGCTCACTCACCCTTCAAACCAGAACTATGATGTGTGGGTACCTAACCAGACGAGCTCGCACAAAGCAAAGCCACCACTTTAAATGGTGGTAGGGCTCTTTGTAAGTACAAATTGATATAATATTGGCGTATATCAATTCAATCAACGTATATCAAAATAAGATAAAAAACTTTTGTCTAGCAAAAATCTCTTGAATTTGACTTTGAAATATCTTCTTAGTAACGGTTTATATGATTTTAAGATAAGAAGAAGTAGACGATAGACCGTTATTTGTTGCCAAAAAGCGTTCATGTAAATAAACCACGTGATGATGTTTAGCTGGTCCCACTATAGATAGATCGCAGTATTAGAATTTTTTTTTAAATGATTATAATATATTCAATGTGAGAAACCACGCAAATACACAAGTATACGAAAACGTTATTACTGGCAACACATATAACGAAGAATCGGTTAAATTTTATTATGATTAATGTTGCCAGATTTAAACGCAGTGACGGAGCGGTTTCTTTTTACGAACGAATAATTTTAAGAAGAGGAAATAAATTGGGTAGACGATAGGATTATATTTTTTATGAATTTAGTAATCTAATTTCGACCTTGATTAATTATTTTATTATAAATAGTATTTTATAATACATTTTTTCAAATGTATGTATTATGTGTTTTCGAAAATCGTTCCTAGCCTAGAGCTTTGTGAGGCATGTGTGGGTACTCTTTAATAATTTTACCGCCTGTACATATTGTTTCAGCGTTTAATGGAAAAGTAAGTCGGTGTAATTAGACACAAGAGACGTGATATCTTATATTTCTTGGTTGGTGGAGCGTTAAACGTGTAAGGAGTAGTTTATATTTCTTGTCGTGTAAAGATAAACTGGTCACAATTACTCATAAACATTTAAAATATGAGCGGAGTTAAGGAATAAACACTCTCCAACTCAAATTGATTGCATTTGAGCGGGACACGACTGAAAATACCTTAACTTCAGATTGCCTGAGATCTAATATATTTAATTAACAAGACCTACAATTTAACCGCAGAACCCCTAAGTATCTAGGTTATGATCTAAACTAATAAACAAATGAGCTATTTGTAATATAAATATATATAAACGAATTATTTATAAAAGGACAGTTGCATAATGCTATTATGAGGAATCTTCTTTACAAAACACACACTTGACCCATTTCCGGACGTAATTTTTATACTGACATTATATTATTTTCAGACAAACCGGTGCAATGTGATGTAATTTAATATCTCCATTGGAATATTTTATACTATAAGCTTTAATATTATTTATGTTGCATGTTAATTTGTCCTACTTATGGTTGCCTCGAGATATTAGTAACTAGATTTTATAACTGCCTTATTAAAGTCCTGGGTTCGAACCCATGGTTGTACCAAAAAAAAGCTTAGACTTCCTGATTTCAAGCAATTGCATACATAGCTTTCGATGCCTATTTCCGCCCCCCCCCCCCCACGACTATGATTTCCAGAAATCCCTTTAATAGCCGCCGATATAAATGGATGCTGTCATCATCACATCTGTCTATTAGTCAGAAGTCACTAGTTTCCGCGTAACACACGTACAAATCGACAGATATATTCACACATCACACATTATAAAGTGAATCCATACTACCGCGAATAAATTAAAGTTAAAAAACAAACATGTTAATACACGTACAATGTTATGTATGAATTAAGATAACGCAAGTGCTCCGACTTAAAAAGGTGGTAGATGGGAGGATTGTATTGTGATAGTAACGTGTGCAACAAGGGTTCGTCTCTATATATATGACTTCAGATAGTGGTTTTTTTTTTATAGATAGACGGACGAGAATATGGGCCACCTGATAGTACGTGGTCACCAACGCACACAGACAATGGCAGTGTTAACCATCGCTTACATCGCCAATGCGCCACTAACCTTGAGATGTAAGATGTTAAGTCTCTTGTGCCTGTAATTACACTGGCTCAAATCGGAACACAACAATACCATGTACTGTCGTTTTTCGGTAGAATATCTGATGAGTTGGTGGTACCTAACGACGAGCTTGCACAAAGCCCTACCAGCAGTAAACTTCGGATCTGGTCTCCAAATGTATAGTGTAGGTTAGCATATGATGCTGATAAAATTCTATACAGTATTATGGGGTTATAAATAAACGAAAAGTCAATTCTCTAATATTTTTTTTTTATTAATATTATATTATAATTTAGTAATTTACAAAATATTGTCAATATTACAATGATAATTCTAATTGTGTATCTGATTACAATATTACTTTTCTTTTATATTACAGAAATCATGATCATTACATAGGATTTGATTTGAATTTAGATTATTAATTTTTATTATTTTAGTCAAATTTTAAAATAGTCCCTCAAGATTCCCACCCGACGCAAAGCTGCCCATAATGCAGGCCGCATTTCCGCGTTGTATGGCAATGGACAACCTCTGTGCCAAGTGTGACCCGGAGCGACTGTCAAAAATATTAATAATTCTCTAATACTACACTATTATTTTTTGTTACAAAATATCTTGACGAACGGGAAAATTGCTATCAGATGGTAAGTGATCTCTAACACCCATAAACATTTACTCTGTAAATAATCCTTACATCGCCAATCCCCTACCAATCTTGAGAACTAAGATATTATGTCTCTTGTATTTGTAGCACCTTTTAGCGTTAACGTTTAGCTCGTCTGGGTAGGTAAAACCCACTCATCAGATGATGAGTTTCTATCTTTGCGGTAGAATATCTATTCTACCGCAAAACAGTACTTTGTCTTGTTGTGTTCCGGTTTGAAGGTTGAGTGAGTCAGTGTAATTAAAGGCACAAGGACATAACATCCTAGTTCCCAAGGTTGCTAGCGCATTGGCGATGTAAGCGATGGTTAAAATTTCTTACAATGCCAATATCTATGGGCGTTGGTGACCACTTACCATCAGGTGGCCCATATGCTCGTACGCCTTCCTATACTATAAAAAAAGCAACAGTAGCCCACGCCTTTCAAACCAGGACATAACAATACTCAACGTTACTGTGTAGTTTCTAAAAAATAACATAATTGATACAAACATATATAAAAATCAACTACTCAGTTTCTTGTAGTTTCTTCTCGACAGGCAACTTTCACATTTAATATAATTGATTCAAAAGTTCTCGTAAAAGCTATATCAAATAAAGTGTTTACTATTTTCTATTTTAAAACTCAAATTAAAAAAGTTGAAGTTCTTTACTTAAATTGACGATATAAATGCAAATATATAGCACTATGTGGAATTGGTATACGCTGTACCGATATTAACGATATTTCATACCAATAAATAAGTTTGGGAAATTTCGCGACACGAGCTTGTTTTTGCAGTGTGGACTTTTTTAATTTAAGCTCGTCTATTGAGAATTAAAACATTCATGTATATTGTATCGGTTTATATAAAACCTTTTTCAATAATCTATATGAATAAAATACGGATACAGATAAAGCTTACGAGATAAACTTTAGAGCTTATTCCACCACGCTGCTCTATACCGGCTCGGTGAATAAACATAATAATAGTAAAATTTTATACAACACATGCAGGTTTTCTTAAAATGATTTCCTTTACTATCGACCATAAGTTGCGTACCCTGGTTTGAACCCGTTCGGTTAAGATCCATCTCGGCAAACTGAGCCATGAAGAATTAAAAATATATATATTTTTTGAAAAATAAATGACATTCGTTTTAGATTTTTTATTACACAAAAAACTCTATTTATTCAATCTTATAAGAATCCGTACATTCGTTAAAGTGTTTCAGTGTAACAAACACGCAAACTTTCACATATATAATAGTTGCAAAACCATACAAGTTTATTGAATAATGCTCATATATTTATAATATCAGTTAAGTTATTAAAACTAAAATGAAAGAGACCATACATTACATCTTAAGTTTTCACAAGTAACTTAATATCACTTAGCGCGCGATGTGAAATCGAAGCTGTCATAGAATATTTTATTTTTATACGCATATTGTTCCTTGCATCAAATTGATTAATATTATAATGTCTTAACTTCGAATGTAGTTTCATATTTCAGTTTTAACCGTTACACTAAACTGTAAAGTTTCTTGTTAAATCTTCTTATTCTCGATAGAATCTAAATCATGTACCGGTGGTAATTTTACATTAAATATAAGCTTGTGATATGACGAAAATGCTTGCAAGAACCTACTTTAATATATTTTAATTCTCTTTTGTTGAATGTACTCGTGGTGTAATATATATTTTAAGCTATTGATCTAATAAACTATTTCACATTACGTCAATTAAATAAACGCATATCTTATTACTATTATTTAGCATTAATCATCATATATATGAATACCGAATGGAAATAAGTTCATATGCCTATTTATATATAAGGATATTTATCCGTCGCTAGTGTTTTAAAAACGTATTTAAAGGCCTTGATAAAGTTGCTACGTTAATGAAAACAACAGTTTTAATTCAAATTCCTGAAAACTAAATAACAAATTTATTTAATTTTTATAACCGTTATTTTAATATTCAAAGCTTATTTGTTCCTTTGTTCTATTTATAAATTACTTTCTATTAAATTCTTAACTTTATTTTTAAATAATTACTCCTTTATCATGAATATTAATTTTCATGAAGCAATTTTTTTATGTTAATATTATTTTATGAATTCATAATATTTCGAAACTGTTCTTAATTTAATAAGCATTAAAAACGCAATCTTGAATGTATATTATATTTTATTAAGTTATATTTCGAAAACGTTCAAAATATAAAATAACAGAAGCGCACGTTAAAATAATCTAAAGAAGATTTTGTGTTGAGCTCTATGCGCAGCAAATTAAATTGTTAGCTGTTCGCTCTACAATACTAAATCTGTATATTAATGATATTATAATATATATATATTATATGAAACATACTTATTATAATAGTTCAATATTTATATAAATATATAACCGATATTAGAATGGCAAATAAGAATTTTAATTTTCTTAAAAGCACTTAAGTTCTAAGTCTAATTAATTTAAATAAATTTCGTTCAAAACAACAATGAAAATAAATAATGAATAAGCTTAAGTTTTCAAATAAAATAATGTCTCTTTGTATAATATACAATAATGTATCATTACATTAAATAACAACTATCAAAACAGCGAAAAATGCGAAATTATTATTTCACAATAATTTTTAGAAGTTTGACATTTATTTATAAAAATAAAAATAGCACAATGCCACAGAACAATCTTTTAGGCGGCGTGTTTTTGCTTTTTAATTTGTAATGTGTATTTTGTTCTTTTTAATTTAATTTTGTATTTTATAAAAATATCTGCCAATTAATTATTATAGTTTATTACACAGTATTACTTGAATTAAACTTTCCTAATTTAACATGTCTTTAAAATAGCACTATCTAATTATAATCAAATTTAAGTAAATACGCTGTCAACACGTGAGAACCAGCACCTTATTTATACCAAACGTGTGAACGCGAAAAGAATAATCACAAAAATAACTTACATTTCTTACGTTCCGAAATTAGAACACACACACATCAATTGTATTCCATCATAACACAGAAAGCACTTCCCGCGTTTATTTTATTTAAATCACAAAATTGTTCTCCGCATGAAATCGTACGTAATATCATTCGAACACGCGTCACGTCCACACCGCACGACGGTCAAACCGATACTGAAGCTTGGTGCGCCCGGCCCAGGGGCTGTGTGGGTGTGTGCTGTACACAGGGGTAGTTTCGCGTGTGTGTGCGTGCTCTTCAGGTCAACAGAATTCGGTAAAGACAAGCTTGAAGTAGCATGCCCTACATTTTGGTTCCTTTAACTTTTCCACGGTTGCGTTTTTAGTGTTAATACGATTATATTGTGTATCTATAGTTAATAACATAACTGATCACTATAAGGTGTTAAAGCATTTCTACAACAAAAAGTCCACAGACTAGCTATCATGATTATTTACGAGTTATCATGATTAGGCACCTGAATCTTATGGTATTATATAATTATTTTTTTGTATATATGTAAATTTATTTCGTTTATTTTGGAAACGCGTCTAACGGGTTTTTTATTAAATTTATCTATCCAAGAGATTTTTCTGTAATTTTTCACAAAATAATAAATAAAATTGCATTTAATTATTAGACCCGTGCGAAGCGTGGTGCCTGGTTACTTTAGTGTTTATAGTAGCAGGATGTAGATATTTAATTATATAAAATTAATATGTCGAACAGAATAGCGACTGACCTTTGAATCGATAAATTTACAATGAATTTAAATTAATAAAAAATAACTTAATATCAATAAGTGATTCTAAATTGCTTAGAACATCGAAGCCAAATAGAAACCTGACAAGCTCGTTGTCAGGTTTCTACAGGTTATGTATACTTTCTTCAGCATTCTACCATTAGTCAAGCAGGTCCTACATTCCTACGTCATCGACATCCCAACTATTTGCAAAAAGCGTATATTTTGATAAAAACGTACTTGGTTCTACCGATGAAAAGTAGACATCTACACATCCTCACATCCTCCGGGTAGTTTTTATTTTAGCTACCTTTATATTTTCTTGAGCCGATGAATGCGGGTTAAAACCCAGGCAAGCATAAGTGAATATTCATGTGCTTTTTTGTGTCTATAATTAATCGTAAGGAAACCTGTTTGAGACGTCCAACTCACATAGAAGCGACGTGGTGAAAACTCCAAGTCTTACCCTCTTAAGAAATAAGGTTATAGCCTAGCAGTGGAATTTTCTCAAACTGTTACTTAAGTATATATAATTCAAGTGAGTTTGTGCTAAGCTGCCTATTTGCTATCCATCTCATGCACTGCTGTAAACGAAAACATAGTGAGTAACTTGCACGCATTTAAATAAATATTGAGTTATTTGTATTCGTTCGCTGTAGAGTTGCTGATTGATCTTTAAATCCTCTCAAAAGCAAGTCTATATCCAGCAGTTCACTATTCATAGACTAACAGAACTGGAATAGGACAAAGTATGACTTTGACCGCAAAGTTTTACACCTCACACAAACGTTATTTAGCGAATGTTTACTTAAACACTGATATATCTCTTTCTGTCATTATTGTTTTGACATTGGGAAGACGAAGACGCAGATTTCTTTCAAGAAAGTTCTAATAATCACATTTGAATTGTCATTTTACAAGATTGAATTAAATTTAAAGTTACCCATTCGAAATTTAAATTTTACGAAAAAGAACTGCCGAGAATCTCTTATAGTAGTTTAAAATTACATAGATAAATAAATAACACAATTGAATTATTATATATCCAGTTTGAAAAGTCATTGACGGCTAACTCCCCAATTTTTTATCATCTATATTATTTACTTTTATTAAGTAATACGCCTTATTAATCAATGTATTTTATAACATGATTAATTAATATATTAATTGTCTAAGCTAATATTTGTGTATTTTTTTAAACGAACCTTTTGATGAATAGACTTTGCGAATACATGACGTCTCGATATAAGTTTTATTATTAACTTAATGTGTTTATATTATATAACTTATCACTATGTACGTAATTGTAATAAATATCGTAGCTAATACATTGTGAAACCTCTCTAAGTATGTCAACTTTAAAAACGTCCTGATTTATAAATATTACTAATATGTGTATTCTTGTGTGTGCCTTAGTTATTTTAATTAATTTTTATAAAGGATCAAAAATACCTTTCTATCTATGTATAATATGTAGCTATTGGAGTGTGCAACCAAAATTTGCATCCTCTTTTATTTCAATTAAACATAGAGCTTTGATTTTATGAATAGAATACATTTATATTTCCTTTGAAATGCAGGTTCGATCTCAAAATGGATAAAGCAACTGAAATAATTGTGCGTGTACTCGTACATATATTTATATTTATGTATATTATACATTATTTCAACCACAAATAAATCTTTGGAGAGAATTGACGAGGTAACATTGTTCAAGATCGTAAATAATATATAATTTAAATTATGGATTTGCGATAAAATTGCATTTTGAAGCTGTTATCGGAATATTGGAATTAAAATTAAAGTGGATATACATGTAAGTAGTTAAGTTGAATATTGTTTTGCAATTTTTTTGTTATAGAATAAGAAGGCGGACGAGCATATGGGCCACCTGAAGGTAAGTGGTCATCAACGCCCATAGGTATTGGCATTGTAAGAAATGTTAACCATTACTTACATCACCAATGCGCCACCAACCTTGGGAATGGTATTTTCCTTGTGCCTTTAATTACACTAGCTTACTCACCCTTCAAACCGGAACACAACAATACCAAGTACTGCTGTTTTGCTGTAGAACATGTCATGAGTGGGTAGTACCTACCCAGACGAGCTTGCACAAACCTTTACCACCTGGTGGTTAGCGATATAAGGTGGTGACTTACCATCAGGGGACCCACTTGCCAGCCTTCCTATTTTTAATAAAAAATTATTCTTTTTCTAATTTATTTTATATCTTACTGCTCCAAGTTAATTAGTAGACATAATGTATTCTAACTTAAAACACAAATGAAAGTACATAGCAAGTAATCAGTGAACCTTTAATTAACATATATTTTATATAAGCCTATTCTGCTCTATGAAATACGCTCAATTTTTTTATAATATTATTTATACATCAATATTTTAATTATACATTGTTTTATATAAATAAGTTAGAAAACTTCAAAAGCGCGATTTGGACTTTATAACGACTCAAAGGCAGACAATAGATAAAATGAATTAGACGTTTTCGAAATGCCGTAATATTTGACTTTATTACATTATAACAAAAGGCATTGTACACCCGACAAAGCGAAAGTGTCAATATTAAATGTCATGGAAATGAGTCTTAAAAATAAAGAGATATACGACTTGAGTCTTCTTGTTTTCATATTTCTAACTATAAGACTTGAAACTTGATACTCCTCACAGTCATACTAATCATTATATTTTTTTCATCATTTTATATTTGTCATAAAATAAGAATAGACGCGCTAATAGACCACCTGATGGTAAGCGATCACCACCAACCATATATATTGGCGCTTTAAGAAATATTAACAGTCCCACTGACCTTGGGAACTAAGATGTCATGTCCCTTGAGCCTTTAGTTGCACTGGCTTACTCACCCTTCAAAGCAGAACAAAATAATATAAGGATTGCTGTTTGGTGCAAGAATATGTGGTGATGAGTCGGTGGTACCTACCATCAAGAAGGACTAAGGCAATATAAAAATGTAGTCCAATCAAGCTGGTCTGACGAGGTAAATGGGAGATGTATAGAAGGATCTTTCAATGGCTACTAGCAAACCAGAAAAAAGTATTACTGTTTGGCAGTTGCGATGAGTGTATGAAATATACTTCAATCTGTGGTAGTGATGTCTAGTATCATGCCAAAATGGTCAAAGCAACTGTAATAACTACGCGTGTACTCGTACATATATTTATATTTATGTATATTGTACATCATTTCAACCACAAATAAATCTTTGAAGAGAATTGCCGAGATAACATTGTTCAAGATCGTGAATAATATATAATTTAAATTATGGATTTGCGATAAAATTGCATTTTGAAGCTGTTATCGGAATATTGGATGTAAAATTAATGGTGGATATACATATAAGTAGTTAAGTTGAATATTGTTGTGTATTTTTTTATAGAATAAGAAGGCAGACGAGAAGTTACATTTAAATAAATGTTTAACTGTCCACTTGATACATGCTTTATTTTATTTTCTGTCGCCGTATTGCTAATAATATTGCACACGCTTTTTTTATCAAATTAAAGTCCGAACTCATATTATAAACGCGAAAGTGACTTTGTTTATTTGTTTTTTTTTTTATCTTTCATCTTTTGCATATACGTTGTCAGAAGTACAGAAACATATATAATAATCTAACCTAAAACCTGACCTGCTCCGCTCACACGCGCGCGAAACCACGCACAGAAACTAGTATTTTATAAGCCCACATTAAATCTAGCAGCACTAGAGCGTCCCTTTTTAACAACATATCCAATATCATTTATTATTTCGTTATTAATTTTTGTTTATTGAAATATAAAGGTTAAAAGGAAAAAATATCGTAAAGCTTTTGATGTATATATGTACCTTTAGTTAAAGCCGAGATGGCCTAGTGGTTAGAACGCGTAAATCGCGTGAAATGACCGATGATCGTGGGTTCAAACCCGGGCAAGCACCATTGATTTTTCATGTGTTCAATGTGTTTATAGTTCACCTGGTGCTTCATGGTGAAGAAAAACATCGTGAGAAAATCTGAATGTGTTTTATTTCACTGAAATTGTGCCATATGTGTATTTTATCCAACCTCATTGGAGCAGCATAGTGGAATAAGCAGTGGGATATTCACAGGCTATTACTTTACCTTTAGTGTAACGATCAAAATCATTTTCACCAGGCTCTAATATTTATATTGTTTATATGAAGATCCACTTGTAGTTCAGCGGAGATCTCTTTCTGGGTCCAGAGTAGGGAGATTGGTTTTTGTCCTGCCCAATACTACTACCGGTGATAATACTTCTTGAGTTTCTTAATACATATTCTGTTATGTATGTACGGAAAAACATTAATGATTTTGTGAACAAAAGTGATACACATAACATAACAAGGAACGAACACAAACTAATTACTTCTGTTACTCGACTGCATAGAGTCAGCAACTCTTTTGTGGAGCAACGTATACAGTTTTACAAGATCCCAGAAAGCTTTGAAAATGCCTCTGTTAGTAAATTTAGAAAAATTGGAAAGAAACGCCTGTGTGCAAATGGTTATTATTCAATTAGTGAGTTCATGGATGATAGCATACCTCGGGAATGAAACGATCGTCTTCTAGCCATATCTTTTTATACTGTAAATTTGTAAACAATTACAAGAATGATAATAAAACCACTTAGTTCCTCTTACCGGTTTTTCCCAGATCAAAGTATTTCTATTCCAAATCGGTGGTAGTTTCTAATTTAACAATCTTTTTTTACTCTTAATAGGCCAGCGTTCGACCGTTCACTTGCCTGATGCTAAGCATCGCTGTCTAGGATGTAGTACGTTTGATTAAATTGCAACCAATATGTATTAATATCCACTATGTGACGTTCAAATCCATTTCAAGATAATATATATTTCATAATACACAAGTTTACGGTCAAGTAATATAGAATGCATAACCAAATACGAACAAGTTCTCTCAAGGCAATGCAATGCAAGTCGATGTGCGGTGAGCGAAGGGTTAGCCACACGTGCGGTGACGTGGTATCGTGTATGTCGGTATGTTACCGGTTACTCGCTACCTATATCTCCGTTATATAAGTCATCACCGAGTCTTACCACTTCATTAGTGGTACCTTCGTATATGGAACATTTTTTGTTTTAATTAATTGTAATCAAATATATAATTAATATTATGAATTTGAATATACTATGTACTAATAGTACGTCTTGAAGCCGAATTAAATTACAAGGTATTTTGTTTTCAATTTGCTCATAATAATACCTACAAAAATTTATATATATCAAAAACATTGACATACATCTAGTACAAATTAATTTTATGTATTAATCCAAAGAATATTAATAATTGAGCTGAACTGGCCCAGTGGAAGGCTGGATTAAATCCCGGAAAGAATTGATTTTACATGCGCTTAGTTTTTTTAAAAGCCGGGATGGCCTAGTGGTAAGAACGCGTGAATCTTAACCGATGATCGTGGGTTCAAACCCGGGCAAGCACCAATGAATTTTCATGTGCTTAATTTGTGATTATAATTCATCTCGTGCTTTACGGTGAAGGAAAACATCGTGAGGAAACCTGCATGTGTCTAATTTCACTGAAATTCTGCCACATGTGTATTCCACCAACCCGCACTGGAGCAGCGTGGTGGAATAAGTTCCAAAACCTTCTCCTCAAAAAAAGCAGAGGAGGCCTTTAGCCCAGCAGTGGGACATTCACAGGCTGTTACGGTTACGGTAGTTTTTTTTAAATTAATATCATATACAGCCAGGACGGAAGACATTGTAAATATTTATTTAATATAAGAAATTCGTCTACTTGTACATCCTCCAATTCGCGCTAAAGCGTGGTGGAGAACCTAAAAACCAGGAGGATTTTGTCAAACAGTAGGGGTTTAACCGACCGATACTTTATTTTTATTTATTACATTGCATTACACATCAAAACTTAATATTTCTTTCATTCGACACATACATAGATAAAATACATACAAATACAGATACCAATGTTTTTATTTTTTATTGAAATAATAATAGTTGCATGCGAAAACAGTGACTTGTAAGACCTAGTATCTTATAATTTATCCTTAGCTATTTTAGAACTATTAAAATATTTTTAATCTAATCCTGCACACATCACCGCACGCGCCTGCCATCTGCCCATCAATATACGCTAAAAATATACCGTACATTGCTTTGCTATAAACACAGTATGCGATGAACATGGTGTGGTTTTAATTTAGACTGTGGCATTAACGGCTCTTCGCCACCTGCTGTGACGTAACGTGTCAGGTGCAGCGCGACGGACATATATCTCTATCTCTTTCTATTATAGCACCTGTCTTCTGGTAGCTTAATGTGAATATATTGTAATATAGTTCAACGTTTGATGTAGGTATTTTTATATTTGACTGCCACGTTGGTCCAGTGGTTACATGTAAGGCCACAGACCCGGAGGTCCTGAGTTCAAACCCCAGGTCGGGCTGGTAAAATGTTATTAAGATTTTTTGTCGAAAATTCTTAGTAGCAGGTATCTCGAAATTGCAAGTGTGAACACCGGGGGTGTTCACACCTGCAATTTGCCTCGGAAAGCACGTAAAGCCGTTAGTCCTGCACGTGAACTCCTTTCGGTCGTATAAGCACGTTCGCCATTAGCTGGACTCACATAATTTCGTACCAGCAAGCATTGCCACGCTTCAATCAGGAACGGAATTTTCTGCATACCGTCGAGATGACAAAAGTTGCATATCATTTGGTGGTAGGTCTTTGTGTAAGCCCCCCTGGGTAGGTACCACCCACTCATCAGATATTCTACCGTTAAACAGCAATAATATTGCGTATATGCGTTCCGTTTCAAAGGGTGAATGAGCCATTGTAACTACATCCACATAACATTTTAGTTTCCAAGTTTCGTTAAGGGCCAGGGTTAAAACGAAACAATTAAATGCATAATTTATAATTTCTGCAAGTTACCTGTTATATATATTTATATTAAGTCATAATGATAGTTAGACCAATTACTTCAAGTTCTTTCTTCATTGTCACCATCATAATTTTACTAACGTCTCGCCGTTGCATTAATCTCCTAGGATATTTAATATTAATATTTTACTACACGAGATTCTTAGCTCTTAGAATCAGAGTAAAGATAAAAGTCTTTTCTCATGTGAGGCTTTTGCTTAGTTGTTTCTATGATATTTATTCTATTATTTAATCATATTAAATTGGAACTTCCACGTTACTTAATCAATTAAAGCCAAGCAAATCTAAGTTTTATGTTTATTGGCTTAAGATTCAAATTTGTAATAATTAATACTAATAAATGAATTCTTTTTTTAAGTTCTTTAATATCCCTTTCCACAAAAAGAAAACGCTTTTCTCTGTTCAATTATTGCCGTACCACGTAAATTCAATTAGGATAGTCGTAGAATGATCTGGAATACTTAAAAAATTCATAGATTTGAATTCTAAGCTTTCGTTTTCCACACTTTTAATGATTCGGACTCACATAATTACAAAATGATCTGAAGCTATTAAAATAATGTTTCGTCTCATTTAAGTAAAATATCGTATCGAATCGTCGTATCGTAACAGCCTGTGAATGTCCCACAGCTGGGCTAAAGGCCTCCTCTCCTTTTTGAGAAGAAGGTTTGGAGCTTGTTCCACCACGCTGCTCTGCACGCAGGTTTCCTTACGATGTTTCCCTTCACCGAAAAGCACGAGATGAATTATAATCACAAATTAAGAACCGAGATGGCCCAGTGGTAAGAACGCGTGAATCTTAACCGAGGATCGTGGGTTCAAACCCGGACAAGCAACACTAAGTAAAATAATTACCTATAAAATCCTCCTGCTGGACAAAAGTCTGCTTATCTCTTAAAAAAAGGCTTAGACCTTAATTTACTACAAATGGTGACCACATACATACTTAAAATGTAATCCAACGCAGGCAGGTTTCGCTTACGTTGTTCTCCTGCACCGCTGAACAAGTGAGAAGTGTTTTAAGCTCACAATAGCCTCAGATTAACTAGACTAAATGAAGGACATTAAAAATAAATTTCCACATAGATATCAGAAAAATCAAAGCGAAACTACAGACGACCGAAAACGCCATACTACAGATACCAAAAAACGACATTGTATTTCTTAAAAATCAATATGTTGAACATTTGAATTTCGAAGCAATAAATCGATACATCATCTGATATTAAGGTGAAAAGGCCCACATAGAATATTCATAGTTCCCCAGCGTTGAATTATACTATCCGTCGTCACTAACTATGTAAAAGGAAATTAGCATATTAAATAGCTTTCAATATTTCTTTTCTTTATAGTTTAAGTTTTAACCGAGAAAGCTAGTTAGAATATAAACGATAATTACAAGATTTAATTATAACTTGCTGTACATTTCTTTTAATTTACATTACTGATCTGAAATGGTCCACTGGCATGGTATCTTGAGTTATAACCGTTGAGTTCGGGTTCAAACTCGGGCAAGCACCAATTTTATGTGTATGTGTTTAATTTGTGTTTAAAATTTCATCTCTCTCATCAATACTTGGCAGTACTTTGTGCAAGCCCGCCTGTGTAGGTACCACCGACTCATCACATATTCTACCACCAAACAGCAATACTTTAAATTATTTTGTACTGGTTTAAAGGGTGAGTGAGCTTGTCACGGTAGCATACACAAGCGATCGTGTGGCGCTCCTCGTTAAGACGGAAAGTGTACCGCCGGTTGTTTAATGGGTATTCCGATGTTCGGGGCGCACTCAGCGCCTTGGACACCAGCCCCACATACCCCCCCCCCCCCCCTGTTCCCGTCTAGAAACGCGTAATGCGTTTTTCCAGCGTAAAAAAAGGGTTTTTTTTATAGAATAGGAAGGCGGACGAGCATATGGGCCACCGGATGGTAAGTGGTCACCAAACGCCCTTAGACATTAGCATTGTAAGAAATGTTAACCATTGCTTACATCACCAATGCGCCACCAACCTTGGGAACTAAGATTTTATGTCCCTTGTGCCTGTAATTACACTGGCTCACTCACCCTTCACACCGGAACACAACAATATTAAGTATTGCTGTTTTGCGGTAGAATATCTGATGAGTGGGTGGTATCTACCCAGACGAGCTTGCACAAAGCCCTACCACCAGTAAAATGAGTAAAGTAATAAATCTGGTGAGTGAGCTAGCATTACTACAGGCACAATATAACACCTCAATTCTCAAGGTCAGTGGAGCATTGATATCGTGCATGTGTTGGATTTGATTCTGCTGGGTGTGTTATGTATACCTTTCAAGTCCTTTTCTCAATAAAAACGAAGATTCCAGCAGCAGTAGAATCTACATTCAAAAAAGTTAATAGCATTGAAAAATGACTCAAATGAGCTTGTAAGAGTCTGTTTGAATTATTAAGTATATGAAATATAAGGTGAGCCAGGATAGCGAAAGAAGTGTTGTGTTGTTATAAACAATATTCATTAAAGAGGCAGAGTGACCACCCTGTTCAAGTTCAACAATAATTATCATCGTTCATTGTAAATACATCGCTTTTTATACAAAAGTTAAATCATTAAAATGTCGCTAGTTGTAAAAATCATATCATGAAGTTAAATAACATTAAAACAAAATTTATAATCAAATTAACTTCAATAATTATTAGGTTATTCTAAATTATATACGCATTGGTCGTGGCGTTGAGTTTAACACTCGGCCATCCTGAAACTGCCATGCCCCACGGCTGGTAGAGTTTTCACCGGCATCAGATATCTGGAAAAAAAAAACAGGTCAAAAGTATATCGTTTCATATTAATGTATTGTTACTAATTAGTAATATTTTCTTCTGTTACTTATAATTGAAGTCTTTACCAGTGACACATATTTTTAGTCACACAGACGCTTTATCATGAAATTTCATTATTTCATACATTAATTACTTTGATAAAACAATTTTTACAATTAATTAAACATTCTGGTATGTAATAAGATGTACCTCCTAACTCGTAATAGACCCGATACAAAAGTTAAATCATTATAATGTCGGTAGTTGTAAAAATCATATCACGAAGTTAAATAACATTAAAACAAAATTTATAATCAAATTAACTTCAATAAATATTAGGTTATTCTAAATTATATATGCGTTTGTCGTAGCGTTGAGTTTAACGTATATTTTTTATTTTAGAACTTTACTTTATACTTTATTGTACACTACAAAGAAAAAAAAATGCAAACATGGATACAACCCAACAATAAGTAGCATACAACTTTTAACTTCGACCTTATCGCTACTTAGCGATCTCTTCCAGGCAACTAACGGTGTAAGGAATAACTCATAGAATGTAAGGTAGTAGTAATTTAAGATGGTGCTGCAGTGATCATAAATAATTAACAAGAACAAACTAATAATAAATGTCAATATAAATATAAAATACAGATATGTCAATACAGTAACAGCCTGTTAATGTCCCACTGCTGGGCTAAGGCCTCTCCATTTTGAGGAGAAGGTTATATCAATAAATAAATTATATTATCAATACATACTAACGTCACAAGTATATAATATAAATAGAATGTACAACGAATACGATACTGAATACGAACTTGAGCTTTATTCGTTTAGTCTGTAAGATGTTTTTACTTTGAAATATTGTGAATTTATGCTTTTAATTAATAATTCCAAAATGTTGTATCAATTTTTATTGGCAGTTGAAGGTTATCTTGTGTCATCAACACGTATTGTTAATTTTGCAAACTATTAAGTCTTAATATTCCATAGTTATGTTATTTCTACATCATGAGAAACATTGAATCTAGAAAATTTTTGTATAAGTGAATTGTAATTTGATAGACAAAGCTAGGAGTTAAGGCTTTTATTTTGAAGATTAAGTGAGGTCAAATGACAGTCGTCTGTCATGCTTTTGATAGTACCATTTGTCTACTGTTCTTTTTATTTAAATAATACAAAACATACACACCACTAAGTTTATTTATTCTATTTTATTTTTTGTAAATCACATTATACATTAACACAGTAAACATTATAATAGTATAACAATCGTACCTTTGATTTCCCTACCAATGCATCAGACGACCTGCTAGACAAATCAATTCACGGCCCTTTTAAGTCCTTAACCCTATTTAAAATTATTATTAATTAGACTACCCGTCTTGTTGATTTTCTTACATTTTAATAAAATTAGTCAAATCAAAACCATATTCAAATTAATTTATTTAATATAGGCATTAAAATTACTTTTTTGCTAATAGTTAAATAAGAACGGACTCAATAATTTTAAGGTTTTTTTGTCATCTATACTTATATTATAAATGCGAAAGTGACTCTGCCTGTCAGTATATCTCTTACGCTTTGACGACTGAGCCACTGAACTGATTTTAATGAAAATTTGTATGAAGCAAGCATGAACTTCATGAAGGGACATATTCTACTGTTTATATACTTATTACGGGCGACAATTAATCAAAAATAGATATCAAAATATTTTTATTCAAATAATCTTTACTTATGAATCGTCAAGCGCTAGCACCGGACCAGTTTAGAATGTGGATTCTACCGAGAAGAACCGGTAAGAAACTCAGTACTTACTCTTTTTTTTACAAAAATAGAAATTGTATAAATTTACTTATTTCTTGCGTGAGATCCGGCAAGCATATTTTATAATTGTTCACAATTTTCAATGAAAGCCAGATATCGATCACATAATATCATCATATATAATGATCATATATAATGATTGGATGCCACCCAAGCGGTCTTCCATAAATTCCGAGAAGTTTTTACTTAACATTGGTAAGTAGTAAGTCTTGTTACACCAGTCGGACAATCAAAGCTATTTTAGATAATACGCTACTCACAAATGCATCTCAGAATTACACGATCCTTCTCCAAATTAACATCAACGAATAATCTACCTCAGAGCAGAATATATTAAAAGTGGCACGTTTGGTTTTGATGATTTAAAGTCATGGCTAGTAGACAACTTCACTTCTTTTTTAGAGAGTACTTCACTTCTCGATGAAACAGTAAATTACGTTCTATAGATTGAAAATCATTATCAGTCCACAAAACTGGCTTTCTAACGAAAGAAGAAAAAACTCTTCAGGATTGAAAAAGAAATAATCAATGTATATCCTTGAATAGGATTAAGAATATCTCAGAATATTGACGTGATAAGCTATCACGAAGTGAAATTGCGAAGCGCTAGCAGTTACCTATATAATAATATTATATTCTAAAACCTGCCTTGTTAGTCTAGTGGCTTGATGTGAGGCCGTAGACCGGGTGATCCTGGGTTTAATTCCCTGGTCGAGTCAATAAAAAGTTATTGGGTTTTTCTATCAGAAAATTCTCAGTACCAGTCCGGAGTCTAGAAGTTGTAAGTGTATACACTCCCGTACCTCGAAAAGCACGTAATGTCGTTGGTCCTGCGCCGAAATTCTTTCCGGTGCGATGGCGTCCCATCGGATTATAAGATTTAGGGAATAGAGAGTGCACGTGTGTTTGCGCACACTTGTGCACTATAATATCTCCTACACACTATTCTCTCTTGAGATTAGCCGCCGTGGCCGAAATCGATCTACATTATTCTTAAACCTTCTCTTACACGCGTTACATCTTCTGGTGTAAGTTTTATGTACATTGATTTAGTATTTGTTTCAGTCATATTATGAAAAACATCTCCTTATTTTATTATATATATGTTATTATTGCCGAGATGGCCCTGTGGTAAGAACGCGTGAATCTTAACCGATGATCGTGGGTTCAAACCCGGGCAAGCACCACTGAATTTTCATGTGCTTAATTTGTGATTATAATTCATCTCGTACTTTACGGTGAAGGAAAACATCGTGAGGAAACCTGCATGTGTCTAATTTCACTGAAATTCTGCCACATGTGAATTCTACCAACCCGCATTGGAGCAGCGTGGTGGAATAAGCTCCAAACCTTCTCCTCAAAAAAGAGGAGAGGAGGCCTTTAGCCCAGCAGTGGGACATTCACAGGCTGTTACGGCATGTTATTATTATATTAAAAATCTGTATGTAAAAAGAAAATATTTTGTATCTTTTATAAAGATAAAAACTCCAATACTATCTAAAAACTCCAATACTAATAATATATCTATTTCACTATCCCCCGAATCGATTTTGTCTAAGCTCAAAGCAACTTATTTTTTGCTATTCATAGCGATCCATTCTTATTTGACGTTAAACAATGTTACTATAATAAATTAAGATTCAAACTGTTTACCTTAAAAGACAAAAACGTCTAACGTTTGAAACTTTAAAATAAGGCATGATTGTTTTCTAAACGCGTTGTCATTTCCAAAACTTTATGTTCTAAGTATTTAATAGTTTTAGCACGTAAGAGCTATCATTGTTAGCCGTAATACAATAGTACGTTCATTCCTTATTATAATAGTAATATAATAATATTACTGTCTATATTTGTATGAAAGAAGTTTCCGGATTTTGGACGTCGTTTTTTCTTTAACTTTTTAAATTCTGGTTAAGAACGCCGTGTCATCTTTCAACCACAGGTTAGTTAAATATCGATTATAAAAATTATGACATTTGATGGTTTAATAGATAGAACGTGACTTTGATCTCAGAAAACCATGGGTACATACAGGCAAAAACCACTTAGTTCTTACAATTTTTTTTTTTTTAATTTATAACTCATCATTATAAGTCATGCATGTGTCCGATAAAATTTAGCTACATATCTAAATGCTCGACCCACATTGAAACAATACGTTGGATAAGCTCCAAGCCTGATCATGGAATAATATAAGACGCATTTCCCCAGCAGTGGATAATTTCGGACAGTAATTATAGTTTCTACTTTTACGATATTTATAGTAGATAACTACTGCTTCAAGAAGAACTAAAGTTTAGTTTTCGAAGTGAAACTTCTTTCTACTTTTTTCTATCAAGGTCGAATTTGAGTTAAACTTTTTTGCATAAGACTTCGTTAAACAACTACCTTAACTATTTTCCAAAAGCATATGTAATACAAGTAAATAGTTAACAAGTTCCCACGCTATGAAAACCCGTAATCCGATATGCTAATACAGGAACTGTCTGTCCGTTTGTCTTGACTCAGAATTGCTCGTGATTCATTTGCTTCGTTTCGTGCCAAGTGCTGTTTAATTTTCAACGCTTGCTTGTAATATTTGCTGTAGTACAGAAAAAACAAATGGATATCGGAAATAAACTATAAATATATATATATATATATATATATATATATAGTTGAGACCACAGTATTGAATTAAATGTAAAGCTAACACTGGTGCGGTAGACTCTTGCGAGAAAAACCGGCAAGAAACTCTTTAGTTACTCTTTTCCATCATCGTACATAATTAAATAATGGAATTCCTTACCAGCTCACGTGTTCCCCTTCCTTTTACAACCCGGGTTCCTTCAAACGAGGCGTGAAGAGGCATCTTACGGGCCGGCAAGGCGGGGACGGCTAGTGCAGAACATTCTTCCCGACTGTTTTGGCCGTCGTCGCGTTTGGACTCTACTACCACTTACCATCAGGTGGAGTGGAGTAATTTGCCCTCCCGGCAAATATAAAAAAAATACAATTAAATTTATATATTATAAAGCAACGATTACATGAGATTTAAAAATTAATAACATGCCGAGTCAAAATTACGCGATATTGAGACACGGAACAAGCACTGCCAACTTCCGAGCACCAAGCTGCTGTAGATACTCATAATAAGTTTCTATAAAATTAAATATAACCGAAGTTTATTTGCGATAGCTTACTGGGCAATTTGTGGGATATGGGTTGTACGAATCTTCGTTGTACTCTCACATTAATCACGGCACTCACAAGATACTGACCTCAATTGATCTCGCGCGTGGCGTTGTGGCAAGACCATAGCAAATCACAGCTTAGCAACTCTCGCGCACGCCTCTTTTAAATCCACCAATCACGTGTCACTAAGATGAAGGCTGTGTCGATGACGTCATCGGGGGCTGGGCTTGACTGACTGTAATGCTAATATCGTAATGTAAATATAAGAAATTTAAATAACTCACAATGTTGTTTGTGAAAAAATATATTTTTATAATGTTATACACAAAATCAACATTTTAGAGTAATAAAATGTTATCTATTTATTATATTACGTATTGTATATAATTATTTTTTTTATTCGTCATGATTTTAATTGATAAAAAAATTTCATAGTATATCACAAATCCTCTGAAATCATTTAATAATACGTATCATATTGCGTGTTAATATATTTAATTGTGAATAATTACCAAACAATCATGAAACTTTTTTCTTGTAGAGGAAATCTGGGTCCTGGAGGAACCAGGTTACATAATTTTCCGTTCTTAGCTGATATCATAAATGCGAAAGTGAGTATATTTATTTGTTTGTTTGTTTGTAACACTTCAACCTTTTAACTACATCTTCATAAAATTTTGTATACACATTTTCAGGGGTAATGAAAAAGTATCGAATACCTGCCTTTCCCTCACACGCAAGCAAAAATCGCGCGTGGAAGCATTTATATATACTATAAATCCACGCAAATCCAGGCCAAGATACAAGTGTTAAATACACAAACGATAATCATGACAATGGAAGCACAAAGAAATTCGTTCCCTTTGTAATCTTAAACAACACACTTCTAAAACATTTGCATGATAAGAAAGATGTCAAACAGGATCGCCGTCCTGTTTTGGAGTTGCGGATACTTTTGGGCTTCAAAGTCGGCGAGGGAAATTAATTATAATTACGCGGTTGAGCTGGAATATCTGTATAGGCTGTTTATATAACTATAATACGCTAACTAATGTTCAGCCCACGTTGCAATGTCGCGGCCTTGCTTAGTTAAACACTGATTTTTCTTTCTGTCATTATTGATTTGACATTTCGAAAGAAGAAAACACAGCATTGTTTAATTAATCACTCGCTAAACGATTTATGAATAATAAAATTATAAATAATAACGCCACTGTATTAAAAAAATATACAGAGAGACTTTGTTAGGCAACATTGCACGACGATAGTGCTGTACCAGAATTTTTCAAGCAAGTGTTAAGAGAAAACAAAATCAAAATTAATTACCAAATTGGCTTTTACAAACACTTAGTATTGTGTTCCGGTTTGAAGGGTGAGTGAGCCAGTGTGGGTAAAGGCTCAACGGACATAACATCCTAGTTCCCAGGATCGATTAAATATTGTCAATGTAAGTGAAATAAAAAATAACTTTTGGATTGTAAATTTTTAGAATAAAAAGGAGAAAAAATAAAAATTATAGTTATCAATCGTAATGTAGACTATTTCGAGAAGAACTGTCAATAAAGTTATCGTTTTAATAAAATATAATTAATTATATGTAATAAATAATAATAACGTTCGCCAGACCGATTTCGGCCACGGCGGCCAAATTCAAGAGAGATTAGCCAACTACGCAGGTGATATTATTGTACACAAGTGTATGTGCAAACACAGAGGCACTCTCGTAATCCGATGACCGGAAAAAGTCTAGGATCGCAGGACCAACAGCTTTACGTACTTTCTGAGGCACGGGAGTGTAAACACTTCCAAATTCCAGAGTCCGGGATGCTACTGAGAATTCTCTGACAGAAAAACCCAATAATTTTTTATTGGCCAGACCTGGGAATTGAACCCAGGACCCCCGGGTCTACGGCCTTATATCAAGCCACTATATATATAGTGGCTTATTATATATTATATTTTTTATAGAATAGGAAGGTGGACGAGCATATGGGCCACCTGATGGTAAGTGGTCACCAAACGCCCTTAGACATTGGCATTGTAAGAAATGTCAACCATCGCTTATAGCCAATGAGCCACCAACCTTGGGAACTAAGATTTTATGTCCCTTGTGCCTGTAATTACACTGGCTCACTCACCCTTCAAACCGGAACACAACAATATCAAGTATTGCTGTTTTGCGGTAGAATATCTGATGAGTGGGTGGTACCTACCCAGACGAGCTTGCACAAAGCCCTACCACCAGTGAATATATATCCTGTATGAAAACCAACGAATACCAACTCCATGCACTTTATCATCTATATAATCGTAAACAACAACATACAGTTAGTATCATGAGCTTTTTAATTTATTTATCGGTAAATGTAAAAGGATTTCTATCAACTGCACCAAGTTTGAATTCAATCGGATTAATTGTATAGGAATGCATACGAGACAAAGATACTTTTAGTTTCACATCGAAAGAGGATTTATATGTGATCTATGCAAACCAATAAAATAGATATATATGTCTATGATTTTATTATGGCTATTTACTTTATTTAGAATAAAAAAAGTCGAGATGGCCCAGTGGTAAGAACGCGTGAATCTTAACCGATGAACGTAGGTTCAAACCCAGGCAAGCACCTCTGAATTTTCATGTGCTTAATTTCTGTTTATAATTCATCTCGTGCTTTTCGGTGAAGGAAAACATCGTGAGGAAACCTGCATGTGTCTAATTTCATCGAAATTCTGCCACATGTGTATTCCACCAACCCTCATTGGAGCAGCGTGGTGGAATAAGCTCAAAGCCTTCGCCCCAAAAAGGGAGAGGAGGCCTTAGCCCAGCAGTGGGACATTTACAGGCTGTTACTTACTTTTACTTTACTTACAAGTTACCAAAAAATACATCAAATATTCTAATTTTTGTCTCGTTCTGTCTCTTGTCATTTGACTGTTTGTTCGGGGTAATATTTAATATAATAAAAATATAATCCTATACACAAGTATTTGAAGGTACAATTTATGATTTATTTAAGCAAAATCGGTTGATTCTATCAAATGTGATATCAATTTAAACTTTAAGTACATAAATTAAGCATATTATTTTTTTATTAATAACACTAAAAACTATTCATAGGATTTGCTAAATACACCAGGGTAGGAATTTTTTTAAAAAAAGTCGAGATGGCCCAGTGGTAAGAACGCGTGAATCTTAACCGATGAACGTGGGTTCAAACCCGGGCAAGCACCTCTGAATTTTCATGTGCTTAATTTCTGTTTATAATTCATCTCGTGCTTTTCGGTGAAGGAAAACATCGTGAGGAAACCTGCATGTGTCTAATTTCATCGAAATTCTGCCACATGTGTATTCCACCAACCCGCATTGGAGCAGCGTGGTGGAATAAGCTCCAAACCTTCTCCTCAAATAGGGAGAGGAGGCCTTAGCCCAGCAGTGGGACATTTACAGGCTGTTACTTTAGGAATTTTTTTAATGTATGGGCCACTGCCTATAGACATTGATTGAATATAAACCATCAATGCTCCGCCAACCTTAGGAACTAAGATATTATGTCCCTTGTGCCTGTAGTTACGCCGGCTCACTCACGCTTCAAGCCCAAAAACAATTCTACTAAGTATAGTTGTTTAGCGAAACAATATCATATGATGTATATAATATCTGATGAGTTGAAGGTACTTACCGAGACGGGCTTGCACTAAGCCTTGTTATGAAAACAATAAAACTGTTCAGTTTAAGGATTTTTCATCATCATATAACATTAATACGCGGCTAAAACTGTTACTGTAACCGTTTAATTAATTAATATTTTTCCCACTACCATACTACCATAAACTATATATATATATAGTTCCATCCAATATTAAAACTCAAACTCTTTTATATATATAGAGATATTAAAGTTATTGATTCAAAATATTTTCAAAATTAAAAAATACTAACGCTTCTGAAAAGAATATAACAAGATCTGATATAAACCGAAAGAAACTTATTTACTCGTTACCACAGACATACAAATAAACATTCAATTTTATTTATTATATAATATTACATTTTCAATTTCAAATACACTTTCTATCTTCGAGTTTCACTTAATAACAGTATAGACAGTATTCATTTGCTCACTCAAGTGACGTGAAGTCAAAGTCAGAAAGTTGAGTGCAGCTGAGCAGAAACAACCTTTACTGTGATCGACAATTTTATACAAGAATACATCTTCTATATCTCAAAGAACTACTTTGAATAATAATGTATTTTGAATCGATTGTATTTGAATTTTCAAGATCCAGATTTTAATCTCATGTAACAACTAACATACTGTAATCTTTTCTAGTGCCGCCCCGGGGCTTGAACCCAGGAACTTAGAATCTGCTTAAAGGCTAACCTCTAGAAAAAAGAGACATTTAACTTCAAAACAACTATTTGGCAAAAGATAGTACCATAATAGCATATATACATATAATCTTACCAGCTGTAAAAAAAACATTACGAACGATATAAATTTAACTTATATCACGACTTTTTAAATAACGAATACAGTAAGAAAACCTAGCACACTAATTCCTCATATAAGGAAAACACACGTAAGCACCATGCTCGTACGAATGTATAAACGTGATTAACACACACACTCGTATTAGAACTGTATCTTTAGTTGAAAATACTTTAAAAGGTTTTAAGCATAAAAACTATGTGTAAAATTGGAGGCCCAAACAGGTTTAATGGACGTTAGCGCTTAAGAACACTGCAATAAAGCATTTATTGTAGTGTTCGTACAAAACGATAATAATTGTACTTTAAAAATATTTAGGCATATCGAAATAAGTCAAGACAGGTTAAGTCCACGCGACATGATTTACACCGTGGTCATGACAACGATACAAAACAAAATTGTTTTTGAATATTTTTTGGACTTTACGAGTGTAAAGCCTTAAGATAGAATCTTAGTGTAAAGTTACATGTACAAAGATATAAAGTTGGCAAATGAATCCTTTTCTGGTGTCAATTTTCATTTCTTTCGTTTGTATAAATTTATCCTTTTTAATCTTTTTTTACAATTAATATCTGTATCAAAATCATTTTAGAACTACTTTGATAACTGAAATATGATAACCATTTTTTATTTAAAAAAGCAAAGGGACAAATTGTTCATCTTATGGTAAAAGGACCAACCATAACCAAGCATAACCATGAAACCATGTCGCTAATGTCACGTAAAGTTTTAGAACAACATAAACAATAAATGGATATACATAATAACGGACACATTACGGACGGAAAAGGGGATGACGGGTAGGGCATTAGTTCGATCACCCCAAATAAACAAATAACACCTTTAAAAAAATCAATAATATTAGTCGTTCCTTAATTTTTAATTTTCATCGGGACAAATGAGAGCCGAGACGGACCATGGTTAGAGCGCGTGGATGAGACGAAAGCGACGAGTCTTCTTAAAAGACTTACGCAGGTAATGACCGGTCACAGTTGTTTTGGAGAATTCCTGTGTAAGATTGGACGCGTATCGTCGGCGATGTGCCACCAATGCGTTGTGGATCGGGACACCGCTCAGCATACGCTGGAGGCGTGCCCCGCGTGGATAGCGGAGAGACCTGTAACCGTGAGCAGACCTGTCAGCTATGTTCTGCAAGGAATCTGTGAGACCGTCATGGTCCAGAAGGAGACGGCAGAGCTGGAACGGGAAAGGGTCGATCCTGCTCGGCGGAGACGACGTCGGCATCATAGCGGCTCTCCCACAGGCCCGACGCCCGGGCCTTAAAAGATAGGGCGTAACCCTGGGGCCGTAGATGTGTGAAGTGGGGGGGTGTGCTCCAGCCGTGGATTCGGGATGGCCTTGCGCTGCCGTACGCACTAGCGAGGAATTCGGGTTGGCGAGATTACCTTCGTCCCCTGAGGAGAGCTCCGCCGAGCCACGAGCAGAGCAAAGGACGGGAGAGACCGCGGATGCGTTATATCAACACGATCCTGCAGCTTCTCCGATCCGTGTGGAGGACGGCCATCGTAGTGATTTTAGTGGGTAAGAATCCCACATAACCCAGTCCCCCCTATGGGAGTTATGTACCTTTCTAAGGGTTTCTGAAAGAAAAAAAAATAAAAAAGTGGTTAGAGCGCGTGGTTCTTGAAACCGATGGTCGCCGGTTCAACCGAAGCAAGCTCCACTGAATTTTCATGAGTTGAATATGTGTTTAAATAATACATCTCGTGTTCGATGGTGAAGGAAAATTTTGTGAGGTAACATGTGGTGGATAAAAATTAGCCAAGTCCGCATTAAAGCAGCGTGGGCTCAGCAGTTGTAGCATGAAGAGAAAGAGGAGAAATTTACATTATTTTTTTACTTTACCGAATAACGAATACCTGATTATCTTACATTTTTTTCTATTTAAGGCAAACAAACAGTACAACGAAATCCATAACGAATACGATGGTGTTTATGATCTCGACGAATGATATCACGTGAACTGAATGTCAATGTCTTTAATTCTCTTTTGATTGAAAATTGTTTGAATTGAGTAACTTATTTTTGGCGGTTGATATGACCACTAGAAAACTGAAAAAATTTCCTTATTGTCCTGTCTCAAGTAACACGATCAACTGTCTCAGTTATAGACAATCAATCTTAGCTCTAATTACGACAATGCCGGCTCCACAGCTGGCAGTACAAATTGAATTCGACCACCATTAACGTTAGGAACTAACGTTCCTATATTAGAATCATATACCAGCGATAAGATGTAAGGCTTTAGACTTTAAAGTACCACATTCATATAATAATAAATTTAAGTAAAAGTATGTAAGTATAAAAAATATTTTAGAATAGGTTTTTATAGTATTTTGGTTTGCAGACTCGCTAACGGGCGACCCGATGGCAAGTGGTTACACACAAGAACACCTGCACGAGTCCATAAATCCGTATTGGTTCAGCTTGGATTACGACGCTTTTCACATTACAGGCTTATTTAAATTTAATACTTTGTTAATTTATTTTCAAAAATCTCCAATTCTAACTTTGTGACAATATTATGATTGAAGTTGTGCTATGTATTACAATTGTTATATATATTTGTTTCCAAGGTCAAACAGACATGTGTACATCCTTAATCCAAGACACACTTCCAACTTCCAGACTCCGGGCTGCTACTAAGAATCTTCGGCAGAAAAATTCAATAACTTTTTATCACCCCGACTTGAAATTTAAACCCAGGATCTGCGGCCTTATATCTACCCATCAGACCAACGAGGCAGTCAAAAATATCTATACATGTAGGTCGATTACCATTCAAATGAACGAAAACACGCACATGCACACACAAACACACATTTATAGTTGCATAATTGAATAAATCCAAACTCCATCGAAATATATCAGATAGTTCTCAATATTATTGATTCTAAGCGAAACAAAAGGCAAATATTTGACGAAACTCAAACGGCGAGTGTTAACAAATTAAATATTCGATATCCAGGGCGCGTGAGGTGCATTCCCGCTTCGAGCAAACAAAAACTCAAATCACACGACGCATTGTGAAAACTTTAAAATTTTTTTTCTATTGAAATAATATTCCACGTTTCTAAAAATAAATACAAAATACACGTGTTTTTAAGGATTCAGGTCACGTTCGTTTTTGTTACGTTGTAATTTTTGTACAACTAGTTTAAAAATTGCATCAATCCGACGAGGAAGGGAAATAAACAATTTTTTTATTCGAAGCGTCATCGCATTAAATAATTACTAAACATAATTTAAAAAAGAATAAAAATCTTACATAGTGGTACTTAATAAATCAACATATATATATACAAAAAGGTTAACAATGGTAAATAAGACTATACTGACATGACAAAATATAAAATTTATTTAAAATAATAGCAATAATTTATTTATTAATTTAGGATCACCACCATAACATACAGTTTAAATTACAAATTAAAAGTTTACAAACTAATAGGTCTTAGGGTAAAAGTTGCCATACTTTTAGGTAACTACGACATGCAAAAATGACAATAAATATTTTAAATAATAATGAAAGAAAAGATAAATAAAATAAATTGAACACAATTTGGAAGTACAAAATGAAATATAAGTGGTATTAATATTATGATACTACTAGAAACTATATAATAATAAAATAAAGACAAATAAAACAGAGATCATTTGTTATGAGCCAACAACGTTAATGATTCAACATAAGAGTCTTAAATTTTACAAGCTTATTTGAAAATATATCGACTTCTGACTTATTGTGTAATGTATGGTATATGTAGGGTAAAATTAAAGAGACGAAAATAATAATAACACTTAGAACAACTTAAAAAAAAAACAAAACATTATTATGTTATGAAAGACAAATTTTTGAGAAATCTTTTAAGCTTAGATAAGTCTGAAGTATATACATATGTATATCTTAGTCAGCATGCTATTTAGAAAGTGTATTATATACTAAGTCTGCAGATCCTTGGCAAAGCGGCATTTAATTAAACATCAACTGAACAACGCTTATAAACAATGCAGTGAGTGTTTGTCAATTAGGTAATAACCCATACTAATATTATAAAGGCTTCAGTAACTCTGTAAACCACTAAAACGACTTTATTAAAATTTGTATAAAGCAAGCTTGAACCCAAAGGACATAGAGTGAAGCCGCGGGTTAAAACTATTATTTAATAAAATAATGTTTGCAGAATATATTTAATTTTAAATTAACCTATTAATAAATTTTTTTTATAATTAATAGGCCAGCGTTTGACCGTTGACTTGCCTGATGTTAAGCATCGACACGGTCTAGCACGCTTACCTATAAGAAACCTGTTTACTCTGGATTTGAAGACACCAACATTGTACCTATCAGGAAATACGGACTCAGGCAAAGCATTCCATAGTTTCGCAGTGCGAATGATGAATGTGGATTCAAAGCGCTTCGTACGTAGGCGGGGAATTTCCACTGTGTACCTATGGCGCTTTGGTCGTGTTTGCCTGGCCGTTCGATGGTAAAAAGGGGCGGGAGGAATCAGTTCATGTAATTCCTGAACACATTCTCCGAAATGTATCCGATAGAAGACTGAGAGTGATGCAACCACACGTCGATGTTCAAGACTTTGGAGCCTAGACTCGACCAATGTGTCGTCTCCTATCAGTCTTCTGGCACACCTCCAATCAATTCTAGTGCCTGAAGGTGGTTCTTGGTAGAGCCATCCCAAAGGTAAGAGCAGTACTCCATACATGACCTCACTTGTGCTTTATATAAACTGAAAAGGTGAAGGAAAACATCGTATCCTACCTTCTCCTCAAAAAGGAAGGCCAGCAGTGGGATATTCACGGGCTGATACGGTTACGATATTAATAAAAAAGCGTGGAATTAAGCGCCGAAATTTAATTGTATTTGATTGACTCTCTAAATAAAAGGATGAAAAAGAGTAACTACTGATTTTCTTGCCGGTTCTTCTAGAATCTATATTCCGATACAGTATTGTGACAATTCAAAAGTGCATTTATTAATTAATAAGCTTACTTGAATAAAATTAAAAAAAGAATTATTTTATTTTGATTGATTCAACTGATTTCTGAAAATATACTTTTATCAAACATTATGGAACGATACACTTAAATTTAAATCAAGCGAAAACATTAGACGTAGCAAGTTTTATAATATAAAATTAGGCTCACGAAATCATTATATTATTAACCAGTTAGATTCATCGATCCGTAATCCTGAACCTATACACCTGTCGTACGAGAACGTGACTCACATAATACCTATTACATAAAGCCTCTCTAGAATAATATATTTAGGTTTCACTTTAGAGGGTGTTACGGGGTAACATTTAAGTGACCTTATATGCCTAAGCCTTATTTACTAATATTGATTAGTCACACAGCCGTTGTGGCTCAGTGGCTAAAACAAATTAAACTTAACCGAAGATTACGGATTACGGATCGGTTGTTTGTGTTGTAGTGCCATCTAGCGGCGAAGGGCAATAAATTACATTAATGACTTATAATATTTGTCTCGACTTTTACAGAGTCGTATTTAGTAATCTCAAATAGATATACAACATTCTAATATCAATTTCATTATGTATTTAATATAATATGTCAACCATCGAATTAATAAATAAAAAAAATTAAAGTAACAGTCTGTGAAAGTACCAGGTTTGGAGCTTCTTCCGCCACTCTGCTCCAATGCAGGTCGGATTTACATGTGGCAAATTTTCAGTGAAATTAGATACATGTAGGTTTCCTTACGATGTTGTGGATTGAAGCTCACAATGATTAGTTAAAATCAACGTGTTCACGAGCCCATAATAAAAACAAAAGAAATCGAGATGAGACAGATGCAGCAGTGAATGTGTGAGCGTAGTGTTCGTTGTCTCCACTAAACTTTGCTTAACTTTTCTAACTATAGTCTCTGATCTTCAGTAACAATGCGGCCAAACTTCCTTGCAAGATGCAGCCGTCTGATACTGAACGTTGTTTGCCTTGTTAAAAGCTTCATATGTCTTGTTATATTTGAGGCTTTACCGTATCTCTCTATTAAAATACATTTGTGACGATTGAAATAATTTTACGAAATGATACGAATGTTTTGAAGTATTTTATATTAAAAATTAATAATAAATTACGTATAGGTTAATATCATGATCGATATATTATTAGTATGATAGATCAGCTCAGTACATAGCTTTGATCATAAAATAATCTAGCTGGTATTCCAATATTTATCATCATTTGGACCGTGTTGAACATATATTATTTGTTGGTAAAGCGAATCGAATTCAAACATCAATGAATAAGCCCCGCGATCATATCGAAACGTAATTTCTAAATTGGCCAGTATTGATGTTCATGAATGTTCAAAACCAATTTCATTTGTAATGCAATCAGTACTAATGTTAAGAGGATTATTTTTATTTTTTTAAAAAGGTTATATAGTTAAAACAAATATGAATAGGTAGTTTCACTTGGTGGTAGGGCTTTGTGCCACCCCATCTGGTTACCCACTTAATAAGTATGCAAACGCAAAGTAATACATAGTATTGGTGGTGGGTTGAGTGAGCCAGTGTAACTACAGGCACAAGGATATAATGTCTTAGTTCCCAAGATTTTTGGCGCATTGGCCAGATTTGCCCGTCACCTACCCATATTGTAAAATAAAAGTTTGTTATATTAAATCACGTTAACTTAAAATAAAATAACTTAAAAAAACGATTATTATATTTGCATTGACAACATTAATAAAATAATAATTTTAAATCTCATGGTAAGAAACTTCTGATTAGTAAAGCATATTACTTGATAAAATATTATTGAGTCAGACAATTGCGAAGTTAGAATTCATTGATTTCCATGCAGAATAAAATTAAATATACATATATAAAGTAACACCTTGTTAACGTCTCAATGCTAAGCTAAGGAATCCCCTCTTTTTTGAGACAGCCTGAGCTGAGCTTAGCTTCACGCTGCTCCAATGCAGGTTGGTGGATTCCCTTATCAATATAAATTTAAAAAAAAACACTCAAGTGTCTTTCTATTTTTATCTCAATATATACATATACTTCAGTATATCAGCTTTTTAAATTACTACCAAAGCTGATATAGGGCACGTGAAAAGATTTGAAATCAAATCACAAGTCCAACCACCTAAAAATGAAGGAAACAAGTACAAATGTTGGTCTTTATGAGCCAACCCAACACTACAAACTACCACTGTGTCAAATTGGCCTATATTGGAGAGTAATGGACAAACTTGTAGATCGCTTTACATGTAAATATCTGTTTTCTGTAGTAATAAGTTTCGTGCACTTAACTTCTATCGAGGTCACTTCCAATAAACGAAATATTATCAAAGTTAAGTTCACCGTCTAATGGCCGAAGTTGCTCCGTCCATAAAGCAACAGAATTTGATCCACTACAGCGATGGAATCTATAAGTCGAACTACTCCTTTTAGATAATAGTTCAAAAGTTGGATTAAAATAAGTAAAATTTTCCATAAATTATTACATGTACCATCGATAATATAAATGCAGGTTAATAAATATTAAATAAATCGACTTAAATCAACCTGAAGATATTTTATTCTCAAAATTTGTATAAAATTTATTTATTTAGATACACGCTTAATTAAAAGATAAATAAAAATGTCGAATGTTTTTTTAGAATAGCTACGGATGGGCAAATGACCACCCAATGGTAAATGATCACCACCGCCCATTAGTGCTGTAAGAATTATTAAGCATCTCTTACATCGTCAATGCACCGAACTTGGGAACTAAGATATTACCAATTCACCCTTAAAACCGAAATACTAAATAAAGCGGCTTAATAGTAAAATGTGATGAATGGTGGTATGTACACAGACGGACTTACACAAAACGTAAAGTTTTGGGTAAGTACCAAATATAATATGGCTTAGTGAAAACGTCCGTAAGGTTTTACATTAACATAAGCGAAATTGCATATAGTTGGCAAATTTATTTACCAAATGTATGCAATTAATCGAATTAGCATTTAAGTAGATTACCAATCAAATAAATTATGAATGATAATTCTCTAATCTAATCACATAACACGTGTTTTGCAACGGCTTTTTCCAATTTTCCTATTTTTTCCTCTTGAAAAAAAAATGGATATATAATATCTTTATTAGTCATACCACACTATTCGACTTAACTACTTATATCCACTTACGTTTTAATTTAAAAGTTCCGATAACAACTTCGCCGACATTCAAAACGCAATTTTTTCACGAATAATCGCTGATTATCTATATATACAAAGGAATAACCGACTGACTGATTGACATATCAATGCAAAACCCAAACTACTGAGGAAAATAAACATTTGCATATGGGTTCGTTTTACACGGTGGGTGAGCACTAAGCCAGAATTTTTGAAAATTGAATCCCTAAGGTGGATAAAGGAGATAAAAGTTTGTATGAATCTTTTTCGTTTTTAAAGAACACGCTTTGAAATAAAAAATGTCTAAAAGGACTGCCGATAGAAGTGAAAACTTGAAACTTGTAAACAAAAACAACAGCTTGTATATAAAATTTTATTTCTTCTAAATTTGAAAATGACGAGTTTTTATACAAACCGTTCATCCTTTATTTTATCCCTTTAGGGATGGAATTTCCAGAAATCCTTTCTTAGTGGGTGTTTATATCATAGAATGTACCTACTGTCAAAATTTCAAGTTTCTATCCCCTGCGGCTTAGGCACTGCGTTAATGAATCATTCAGGACAACTCAATATATTATATGTAAAATATGTACATACTAACATTAACATGTCAGTAACGCGAACCACAAGTCCATCCCCTACGATAAGCCCGCGCAACGCGCCTAAAGAATTTTCACTTCAAAAATAGCAATTCTTAGTTGCTAGATTTTTTTTTTTCCCGCCTTTCCTGGCGTGTATCTACGCTATTTGAGCACAAAATATTCTGTCAATCCCTCGTATAAAAGAGATAGCACACATGATATGAGATCATTTGGTTTCAACTTTTGAAGCGTTTAAGGATGAGTATAAATTATCTAATACTATATATGTAATGAAATAATTAATTAAACACAACATAAAACTAATATAAAGATTATTATGTAATAATAATTATAATTTTAAATTATTTCCTACAATAGCTAGTTTTATTATATACCTCGACCAATTAAGTCTTGTCAATTCAATGTCAAATTTAATTATATATCATTGCTATATACATTAATAGTAAAATTATAGATAATTATAACGGTGGTAAAAAGGTAGCTATCTCACTCTATATACATAAAAAAACGATGTTGTCAAATGAAATTCGACATTGTAATACGAAATGAATTTATATGGCACTCAATCATCACAATACTCGGAAGTTAGGATTCAGACGAGAGTGGAGAGCCATTGTGGCGCAATATCGTTCGAATTAATTGGTAACGTGGAGTGTCCGTCTGTTCGTACTGCAGGCGGTATGTTGTAGAAAGGGAAACATTATCAGAATACCGAGGATATTGTTATACATGTACGACACACCTGACTTCGTACGACTCGCTTGAAGATTAACCAATATTATTAACATAACTTGTTAATCTGATATAGTTTATTGCATTATCTGTTAAGGAAGGTCACAGGTTCACAACCATGTGATTATTTTCTATTTTTATCTTATTTGATGCGTGACAGTTAAAGATTATTGATTATAAATATATATGTTTATCAACCTGAAATAAAGCTGCGTGATATACGCTCGAAATATTCATTGTAAGAAAGATGGGCTCTTTCCCAGCAGTGGAATATTTTTTCGGGCTGCTTACATTAACAATATTGTACTAAAATAAATTAAATGACAGTTACTCACAGGCTTAAAACTAACATCGTATTTTCGGAAAATTTATTTCCATAATTGACATGAATATCTTCGAAGAAAACTTCAAAAGAAAATATTGACAAAAAGGCACGTTATGTGATTGAAATAAAAGTGGCTTTGAAATCTAATAAATATTGAATTCCTAATTTTGGAGAAAAGCGTTTGTATACAGACAAAAACTTAACCCATTATTCTTTCACTCTACCTTAAATGCTCTCCGTAAATAATTTGCTAAAACATTTCGCGCTAAATTCTCAGGCACTGTTTTATAACTTAATACAAGCGTTTGGCTTCGACTTTGTTCATTACATGTTATTTTTCTTTAATGTACTGGTACTTAATAACACATATATTTTTTGACCGGGACTTAAGCTGTCCTATTTTTTTTATTCCATCATATGAACTAAAAGAGCCAGTGGCTAGAACATATGAATCTTAATCAAAGACTGTAGATTCGATCCTAGGCAAGTACTTTTATCTTTTTAATCTGTGTATATTATCATTCGCGCTTGCGACATTAAAGAAAAACATGGAGAAGAAACCAAAAATTTGTCAGATGTAAATATACTGCATACCCTCCGCCAAAACGCTTTGGTTGTGAATAAAACGCGTTGTGGAATAGGCTCTAATCATTCACAAAGAAAAGAAGCAGAGGAGGCATTAGCTCAGTAATGGAACATTTAGAAGCTGTGACATAGTGCCATAAACACGTGGACGAAATATCCTATTATCGTAACCTATTTATCTATAGAAAAATAATAAACAGACACGCTTTCATTCATTTCATTATATTATATAATTACACGGCTTAATTTTTCTCTTGACATCAATTCACCAGATACAATTAAATAATTTTAATTAATGATTTCACATTCGAATGCTACGTAGCAAACGTACACCTGGCCCATCAACATACTTGAAGCAATAAAAATATATACAAATTACATAAAATGAAAGCGAAAACTTCGATTAAACTTAGTTTTAGTTTTAAAAACGACTATTGTTCGTTTAAAAGAAAACTTCCCAATGATAAAAATAAGATAATTCCATCCTTCTCCGAAATGCACTGTATTTTCTGGTATAAGTTTAATTAGTTTAGTTGTTTTTTTAAGTAAGGCATTAAAAAGTCAACTCGTTTATTATTATATATACATATTTCTAATGTAAATAGCATAATTTAATAATATATCATGAATTTTAACTCTAATATAACCTGTTGGAAGTTCTAATGGGTATCTGGTTTTTAAACATTCTTTGTTGCAATGTAGAAATTATATACAAAAAGAAATAGTGTTTATTATACGGTAAGCAGTTATAAAAGTAGAGTATGCAAAATGTAATTAATTGCAAACATAATATCAAGTAAAAATCAAATGTTATGGCTATCAACCAATGTTTTGACCAACCAATTGGTTGATAGACGACTAAAAATTAAAAATTTAGTAGCATATTTAGTATCTTTCTTTGATAGGAAACTTTTTAAGGGAGATTTTAGTAGGACATTTATAGCTAGATACTTCAAAATTCACATTTTTGTCTAGATGTCAATAGGCTCAAAGATAGTAGGCTCAAAGCTATATTACTAATCTAGAACTCATATATCCTAGGCAAAGATACCCTGACAAGCATTACTGAGTTTCAAGAGCTTAATTTGTGTTTGTTCTCGTGCTCGTAAAGGTAATGTGAATATATCAGAAATTTCGCCTATTCACGAATTCGCAATGTAGCAGCGTGGCGAAATAGGCTTCTAACATTATCGTTCACACTAGACAACGTAATTATCTAGCTGTGGATCATTTATGGGCTGTTTTTTATTCGAATAGCCCTGTTTCTGGAGCTCGTGAAATTAATGCCAAAATTACATGCAAGGGCCACTCAATTTTCACGTGCTTAATTTGTATATTAATGAATTTGAAATGAAATTAATTAAATTCTGCTACATGTGTATCCAATCCATATTAAAGACGCGCGGTGGAATGACCGTCAAACCTGGACCTCAAGAGAAGTTTAGAGACAGAGTTTGGGTGGGCTTTACTTAGCAATGGATCACTGGTGGTAGGGCTTTGTGCAAGCTCGTCTGAGTAGGTACCACCCACTCATCAGATATTCTACCGCAAAACAACAATATTTGATATTGTTGTGTTCCGGTTTGAAGGGTGAGTGAGCCAGTGTAATTACAGGCACAAGGGACATAAAATCTTAGTTCCCAAGGTTGGTGGCGCATTGGTTATGTAAGCGATGGTTGACATTTCTTACAATGCCAATGTCTTTTTTTTTTTTTTTTATAGAATAGGAAGGCGGACGAGCATATGGGCCACCTGATGGTAAGTGGTCACCAACGCTCTTAGACATTAGCATGGGCGTTGGGTGACCACTTACTACCAGGTGGCCCATATGCTCGTCCGCCTTGCTATTCTATAAAAAAAAAATTTACAGGCTGATACTAATTTTTAAACCCTAAATTAAATCAATTATATATCCAATTAACAATATATTTATGAGCAATTATTTATTTTGATGATATTATTTATGTTTATATTTATATAAGTATGTGCATATACGACAAGATTATTACCTAATGCTGTAGCAAGAAGTGAGTTTATCTCGCTCCGTTCATTGCCCTAATTGATTTCGAGACTGGAATTTGTGGCCTGCGGACTGTGGACACAAACTGTGCCAGATGGAATACACTATTCCAATTCAACAGATAGAAATTACACTTCGATTTTGTTTATGGAGAAATAATTGTACGTCTTGTTATATGTACTCCTGAATTTCTTGTCGGTTCTTCCCGCTTAAATCTAGATTACGAAACGGTATTCTAAATTCAATTTAATCTTGTAAAATGAATCAAAAGTGCTTATAAGGACCTTCTCGATTAAAGATTATTTTGATTGTGAATTTATTTTATTGTTCGAATATAAATGCCCTTATATATTATATAATAAAAGTCACAGATAAATAGTTTTAATATTATTATATACAACTAGCGTTCCATACTAATGTTAATCTTCCTTCAAATTTTAAAGTAAATAAAATCGTTATAAATATATACTTTAACATAAAATTTTAAATTAAAATTATATTAAAAATAAACCATTTTTATCGTCATATCAAAAATATAAGATAACTCATTTAAAGTAATTTCAGTTAGCATTTTGAGAGAGTTATAATCCTTAAAAAGTTTTTTAATAAATTCTTAAAAGTTTTTTAATTTGCAAAGTTAATTAGGTTAAAATTACTGAAATATAAATTCTTTGTTAAAAAAGAAAACTCACTTTAGTTTGTCAATTCACAATATCACTTTGTGACATTTTACGATCGAAAAAATCGAAAAATATAAGAACTATTGACTTTAAACTTTTGTTAAAATTTGGTTTATAAATTATTATTATAAAAATGATATTAGTGATACGTATGATCGTATTTCGCGCTGCCTCCCGCCAAAAGTGTATTCCTTTTTAAAACCAATCTGAGAGCTTGACGTATGACGTTCGGAAAGATTGACTTATTCTGCTTATAATATATTGTTAGCGATTATCAGTGCACAGATTATCAGCATACATATCGTAACTGTCACGGACTTTAAGCGGGGTCACCATGGTAATTGGTAGCTCTCAGTGTAAGATATCGAAATCATCTGTAAATTAATTTTATCGCATAAATAATTAAATTTCTACTTTTCAGTTGATATTTTACGACTACTCTAAATAGATATATTTATATAGAGTAATTACTCTATATATATAAATATATCATGTATAAATACACATAACATATATAATAGGCATTTTTCGTAGCGCGAATAGTCACTAGTTCGTGAATTGCAAAGCAGTACCATGGGACCACTTGGGGACACTTTAGAAAATTAAGGCGTGCAAAAATGCAACACTACACACTAACGGCACCTATGAATAATGAATACGGCACTTTGACTACAATTTGCGTTAATTGCCCTAATTATACGTCATTTTAAAACGTATCATAACATAGTAATATTATAATTGCAATAAAGCTTCATCAAAAGAGCTAAGATATAAAATATTTTATTTCTAATTTCAGATTATATTTAAGTTTGTATTTATCATTAAGTTTCCCACAGCTGGGCTCGTTACCTACAAAGGTGTATCTGTAAATTTACAAACACATAGAATATCATAAAAAAAAGAATCTAGGAAACCTTTTGTTTAAGTTTAAATTAGTCAAGATGGTCAAGTGTTTGAAACACCGGAATGTTAAATGAATATTGTGGGTTCGAACTTTTTATTTACAATTCATCTTCTGTTTTCTGTAACGGTGAAGGAAAAAATCGTAAGAAAACCCGCATCCATTAACCTGATAGGAGAATCGTGTTGGGATTACCTCCAAACCTTCTTAACTAACTAAGACTTCCCATAGTAATTGGCATTGCAAGAAACATCAACCATTCCTTACATCCCCATTGCGCCACCAACCTTAGTAACAAAGATGAAATCTCCTTTGTGCCCGTAGTTAGTAAGTATTGCTGCTTGGCGGTAGAATATATGATGACTGGGTGGTACCTACCCAGACAGGATTGGATTAAGTCCTTCCAGTAAGTAAAATAGCACGATGTAAGGTTTATAAAATTTTCTTGCATTGCCAACGTCTATGGGCGAACTTTACAATCAGCTGGCTTATTTGCTTGTGTCTTAATTAAATATTAAAACGAAATCAAGACATAAACATTTGAAATGTCCTGTAATCTTACAATAATGGCACAAAGTTCGTGGTTTGTTGGAAACAGTATACAATGACATAAGTTGTGGGACAGATTGCCGTTCGTGTTTACCTTCTAACAACGCTCAATCAAATACGATTTGTTTCGTCGCTTTGAATTCTAATGATACAAATAGTTACCTCTTACAACCGCTAATACGACAGAGATATTCATTTCTGCTTACTAGCTACAAATGTATATAAATCTTTTATAAAAAAATGTATTGTTAATGTTCATTGATTTTGAAGATATTCACCTTCAAAATCAATGAACTTTAGGTTCCTGTCACAAAGGTTGCTTGGAAGTGATTGCTGCAGCAATAAGCCGACGCGACATGTTTTTAAACATTATACTCTAGAATTATTTATTTATTTGCTGTATAAAATGGCCGAGATGGGCCAGTGGTAAGAACACGTGAATCTTAACCAATGATCGTGGGTTCAAACCCTGGCAAGCACCACTGAATTTTCATGTGCTTATTTTGTGATTATAATTCATCTCGTGCTTTACGGTGAAGTAAAATATCGTGAGAAAACCTGCATGTGTACAATTTCACTGAAATTCTGTCACAAGTGTATTCCACCAACCTTCGAGGAGAGGAGGCATTTCGCCGAGAGGCCTTCAGCCCAGCAGTGGGAAATACGGTTACGGTACGGTATAAAATTTATAAATATAAATAATATATTAGTCCGGATCACGTATGTAACGTTATTTTATCAATATTTTGTATTTTTTTCCTTTCTTAAATTTATCATTATTGACTGTTTTTTGAGTACTTTTTTTTCAGTTCAGCTTAATTTAATATTTTAGTATGTGTAAAAGATTGTCAATAAGCGGGAATACAACGTCACTTATATTATTACAACAGTAACACCACACAACGTGATTGATGTCCTATAGGTTGTCGGTGGTCAGACGTCAAGTTGTAAAAATATAAGACGGGTACCAATTTTATTATACAGCCGACTTATGGAAACATAAAAATATAATGGTGTATCTGTCAGTGGTGCGTGTGATCGTTTGTCGAGTGACACACTTGGTCTCTTGGTCTCTTGCTCTCAGGACAGCGCCAGCGTCGGACGTGCGCAATAAAATCAACATGTTGGACGACAATGGCGGCCATTTTGATGGCAACCCATTTGAATCTGCGACATATATGTATATATATAAACTATCACAAATATCAACTATCACAAAGTGCTCTTAAGTGTTTATTTATTATACTTATTTATTGTATTTTATTATGTTTATTAAGTTGATAATTACTGAAATATTTTACAAATATTGTTTATTTGTTACTTATAAATAAATACAAATTCTACACACAATGAAATCACAAATAATGTTGAGAAGTCAGTGACGTCACAGGTTCCCATCAATATCTTCTAACATAATTTTCGTATAATATTTCACACCCAGTCAACATTCAATAGCAGACACATCGATTATACATCTGATTATCAGCCATTCCGACCATAACTCTGTTGCACTATGTGTGGATATATTTTACGTATCTATTCTGGTTATTCGTTGATATATTATATATTACTGGCTTCGTGATTTATGATAATTATATGCCAATTTTATTGTATTAGAATCTTGAATGGAAATTTATTGGTAACGAACAGATGTTCGTGCGATTTTATCCGCGTTGGTTATAGATAAATGGATATAGGCTTGGGTATATATCTATCCATAATTTTTATCTTTATCTTATCTACTATTATAAATGAAATTAGTCTATTGATTTCGGTGTAATGCGTATAAATCAAAATATAAGGTTAAATGACCATTTTAGAAATAACAGAACATAGTGGGCATGTTTCCAAAATGTTTGACCACCGAGATTAGCATACATTTTCTTCCACGAGAGTAAGCACCTCTTCAACTTAGACATTAAGAAAAATCCAATGAAAGCTATTATGTTATGCATTTTTATGAGCAGCAAGTACATACCAGGTTATTCGTTATCAACCTAACATTCTGTATAACAATAGCTGTGTAAAAAAAAAAATCAATTGTAAGAAAAAAAGAAAGCTAAAAAACCATTCTGGGCAATATATGTAATGCAGCTATAAAATAGCTCTTGCTCACTTGAGAATGCTAAATCTGGTTAAGGATTATGAATTCGGTTGCTTCACAAAATACCAAACATTGCTCTTTATTACACGAATTGCAAACAAATAATCAGTATATGGATCAGGAACTCGTGGAATGTTAGCAGAAATACCAACGGGCCATCAAATATGAAATTGTTGATGACGTTATTAAATGCTCGTATTATGTATGAAATAATACAGGTTTGAGTTAAATCAAATCGAATTGATGTCCTTTTTATTTATATATTTATTTAAGACTTTTTTCACAACATATAAATAAAATAAGAGAAATAGGAAACAATCAAAGAAAAATAAAAAAAGGTGCGCAAAGGCGTTCTTATCGCTTATAGCGATCTCTTACAGACAACCTTCGGTGAAAGAATTTTTGTAAGAGAACAGGTAAGTGCATTTACATATAAAAAGGAGATACTAAATACATCCCACTAAACACATATAATAATACATACTTATACACACACAGTCACATATATATATTTTCAATAAGGTAGCTTTATTCAATAAGATAGTATTACATATATTTATTGATTATCAAATTAAAAACTACCATCGCTTCAGAAATAAATAACCTGAGGAGACCTGGAGAAATAAAGTCAGCGAGTATTTTGGCAGATTTTCTAATTGTTGACAAGTTTTTATCTATATAGAAATAGCCAAGAGCCGATCGATTCATGGTCCATATCCATAAATTCACTAATTTAATAATTTACAGACAAGCGATCTTATACAATTTTAAAAGCTACATATTGCACCTCAAAAGAGTCTCGCTATGCATTCGTCGAACAGGAGTAATTAGTTTCATGTTACATGAAAGAATGTGTATTGAGAAACAACAGTTAGTATAGTCGAATTTCTCTAAATGTCTGTCTTAGTGAACCTTTAGCTCGTAGATTATATATGTAAGCTGAAATGAGTTCCAGATAATCAAGTTTTTCATAAAGAAATTATTAAGTAACATGTCACACTTGAATCGAGTTCATCTTAAGAAGTCTTGGAGGTTATTACATTACATTCTGCTCCAATGATTATTTTATGAAATAGATGACCTATTGGTCATCATATTGGTCCAAATATGTGGCATATCTTTATTTTAAGCAGTGATTATAATTCTATTATCAAAAAATCATAATATTAAACATATTCGTAATAAAAAAAACAAAACCACACAATATGATGTAAAATTATAGCTGTTTTGGCTAATCTATATAATGCTCTCATTTACCTTGATCCTTGAAAATAATAAAATATGGTATAATAATTTTAAAAATATTGATTGAAGTATATTGATTGGTTTAGAAGCAAAGCTCGTACCACAAATAGAATTACTATTTAATAGAACTATCCTGCACATTGCCGACCGTCCAGTTCCGAATCGAAGATCAAAATGTCAAAGCGCCCTCAACTTACAACCGATCAGTTTGACTAAATGAAATTGGATTCGAGGCTAAAGCAAAATATACACTAGTCTATACAAGATGTCATGTGTACTAGACAAAAGTAGCTTGTATATGGCCTATGGCTGAGCCAAAGATTCTCCTTTTGAGGGGTAGGTTTGAAGTTAATTTTACCACTATTCCAATGCAATTATATATGAATATCCTTCACTGTCAAGCAAATGAATTATAAACATAAATTAATCGAAAGAATATAATATGGCATTGTTAATTGGCATTAAGTGAAACTATAATTTATGTAATGACTTTATAACTGGTCATAATTCTTTGAGAATACATCTACAGATGACGCCTCAGCCAAACATACGTATTCGAAATTTCGCCATTGCAGATAAACAGAGAGAAAACTCACCTACCATAATGACTGAGAGTTCCTTTTAAATTATGCACATATATATATATATGTTGGCGGATATTCATGCAGAATAATTTAATACAACTTAGAGCCGCAAAGGCCCAGTAGATAGAACGCATGAATTTTAATTAAGGGTCACGGATACAACCCCATAAAAGCATCGCGAGATCATGTGCTTAATTTGTGTTTATAATTCAGTGAAAGGAAACATATATACTGTCACCGGGTGCACTTGTGTAAAGGGTTTGTTCCACCATAACCGCTACATTAATAAAACTCGTCATAAAGATTAAAAAATTATAATTATAAAATTTACAACATAAATATCAGGGGGTGGGCCGTTGACAGTATCTGGTCAATTAAGTTCACATTAATAAAATAAAATATTACAAGTGAGTTAGTTGTAGGTGAGTTGGCATCTGTCAAAATTAAGTGATAGATTTAAATAGATAAGCAGCATAGTGCATACCCTGAACGCAGTGTCACAATGAGTGAACAAATAAATAAAAGCAGTGCAAAGCAGCAAACAGTACCAGCAACAACAGCAGGCTACTGAACAAGCAGCCTCCCCTCCTCAAGCCAGCAGAGCCTCCAACAGGTCCTAAGAATGCCCTAGACACAGGTACAAAGAAAAATAAGTTATTAAACCAAGTAATATGTCAGACAATTGGGGTTATTTTAAAGTTAACTTTTAAAGTGCCAAAACATGGAAAATTATTGATTAATTAGCAATAAAATAATATAAGAAAAGAAAGAACCATATTTAAATTAATGAAATAAAGCCTTTAAACAATTCTATTTTTTTATTTAGAATAGGAAGGCGGACGAGTATATGGGCCACCTGATGGTAAGTGGTCACCAAACGCCCTTAGACATTGGCATTATAAGAAATGTCAACCATCGCTTACATAGCCAATGCGCCACCAACCTTGGGAACTAAGATTTTATGTCCCTTGTGCCTGTAATTACACTGGCTCACTCACCCTTCAAATCGGAACACAACAATAACAATTACTGCTGTTTTGCGGTAGAATATCTGATGAGTGGGTGGTACCTACCCAGACGAGCTTGTACAAAGCTCTACCACCAGTAAAATTCAATCCATTCAATCCATCATCCATTCGAGTCGCATTAGGATTCGACCCAGGTCAACTAGTACATTGACAAATTGTATGTTCAGTTTTGAATAAAATATGAAGAAATTGATAAAAATAAATACTGAACCACGTGGGATATTGATTATTGAATGTAATTTATGCATCAACTCACCTCAGGAGTGTTTAAATATGTAGAAATAAGGCAATATATGACTTATATTGCACGTGGCACGGTTTTGATACGAAGACTGGAATTAAACGAAGAAACGATTAAATACTACTTAAATAACGAATAATACGCCTCGACTAAACGAATACAACGTGTTTCACTTACGGTTTGGTAACCCGAACCTCTCAAATAAGTTTTACAAAGTAGATGACGTAGGTAACCCTCCGTTAGTATAATTTTGTATATAATCTGAAACAAATATAAAAACCAATATAAGAAATGTACAAACAATATATTCAATGCCAATTATCCACTATATTCAACGAATATACTTACAAAAAGGAATATATTTAATCGTTTAAAACTGACATGCGTTGGTAAACGACCGGCGCCTGCTCAACGATCAAAAAAAAGGACGACTCAAAGGCGAACAACGTAGTGCTGCCATCTCTCAAACCGAACAGATAATAAATGTCGAAACAATGAATAATAATAATAAATTTATTTATTCTCTCCCAGACAGACAATAATGTACATATAAATACAGTTATATGTGGAAGACAGGAGCCCAAACTAGGTTGCCCTGTACTAAGGGTCTCCTGGCTCCCCCTCTTTTGTAAGGAACTATTTATTTATTTATTTTTATTTTATAGAAAACAGGAGAAACACTAAAGCTTTTACAATTTATTATCTAGTAATAAGTGTGAGCGCATGTGTATGTAGTTTTATGTGTATGGGTGTGTGTGGGTGCGGTGTATGTATGTGTATATATGTGTGTGGGCATTTGTGTATATATGGTGAATAGATTAAATTAGTACATGCTACTTTTTTACTACAATTGCTTTTTTATTTATAATATATTAAATTAATAATTTTTCTGTCTCTTCATAGTCCAGTTTTAAAAGCCAGTAAGTTAATCTTCTCTTACATGCGAATTTTAGTAAATTTGAGATAGAGAGTAATTTATTTAATTCATTGTAAAGCCTTGCTGCTTTAAAATCATAGAATATTTGGGCAAAAAAGTTTTGACATATTTAAATATTTTAAATTTTATTAAATTAAAATTTATAGGGTTAAAATATGAACATTTGAATAAAAAAGTCAATCAAATCTTCAAATCAACTCCCTACATTAAAAATATTACTTCGCAGGTGTTTAGTAGAACACGTCTCTCTTTTTGTCATTATTGATTTTTTTAAAGGAGAAAATATAATAACAATAGCATTGTGTTATCAATCCCTAAACAACGTCTATAAGTAAAGCCGAAGAAGGTTTAATTCGTATGAAATATTTCAACTTTATTTACAAATAATTCTTGTGATTAAAGCTACTTTCAGCTCACACTTTGACCGCATTAACATTCAATTTAACACTCGTAATTTGTCAACAATTCATCTATTTTCATTCGACAGCCATTAGCCTTGATAATTGTGTCAACTAAATTAAACCACTGTTTGCGTGGTTGATGGTAAATTTAGAATTATTTACAGTAAATGTTCCGCAGTGCAGCCAATCAGGGGTCTGATTGAATGCGGTCATTTATATCATGGTAGATTCATGGAAACGTTCATTCAACTTCCGGTTGAGATATTGCAACTTCAAAATGTTTTTCGCTGTGTTTTTGAAAGTTCAATTCCGTTTGGTCTATGTGTATAGAATAGATTCTAAATTCAAATTTGTTTACAGTCATGTTAAAAGTGACTTTTTAATAAAAATATTTAATATGAAATAAAACTTTTGATTATTTTCTTTTTTCAGTAGCACATGCAACTTGTTTAAGGAGTATTTTTGTGTTAGGAGTGAGAATGGTAATAGCAGGGTCAGGACTGAACCTGAGAGTTAACTGATTACTAGCTGATGGTTTATGGTAATAACGTGACCGTTATTATAATTCGATTTAATTTCTTTGGTGTAGTTTTATTATTCTTTACTGAAAGTAAATTTTGCACGTCAACACTTTTACTAATTTATAACTTATAATTATATATAACGTTATCAGCTCGTAAAGAATGCAGTAGCGATAAGCGTTCTTTTGCACAATTTGCTTTTGTCGTGCAATAAAGTATAAAAATAAATATACGATCGAACCCACACCCATTAGCTTACTAGTTGAATTAACCAACAAATCATTGTGAACTGACAGAACGCGGGCGCACCAAGTTTTGCCTCGTCAGACATTCAGACGCAACACTGCAGTAGTTTTGATATGACATAAATGTAGCGACATATACATGCAATCATTTTTAATTTCAAAATATTTGCGAAGTGTGAATATTAAAATCTGGCACCGATAGATGGCGTTAAATTATCGATGGGCTTTGGGCAAATCTGTCTGGGTAGGTACCCACTCATCATATATATTCGATGTAACTACTGGCATAAGGGATATAGCATTTTTGGACCACTTGCCAACAGGTAACTCACTTGTCAGTTTGCCTGCCTAATATATATATTATTATTATAATTATTATTATGTTGTAATATATATAATATACTGCTGCTACTGAGATTTTATCGATAGAAACACTAACTATAACTCTATTGGCCAAATATTTCTTGGTTTGGCATTTTATATTCCACACACCAGCGAATGTGTGTTTAAAAACAAGAATATATTTTTAATAATAGAATCTCCACGGCGCAATTGATGTTTCATATAAAAAATAATACACCATATTTATCATTTTACTTCATCTAGTTAAGTTAGATGTTCTAAGCTTACCAGAAAATTGAAATCGAATCGAGATTCAATTCTAACTAACTTGTCATTCGATCAATCAAAACATACCCCAACTAGTCCAACCTCAACGATTCGTAGTGGAATCAATTAACGCTGTACAACGGTCCCAATTAAAATATGACTACAATTAGTTCAAGGGTCTAGTGATACTGGATAACAATGTATCAAAATTCTGGCTTCACGTGTCCTATTTTGACCCTGAAGAGGAGGACCTCGTACTGAGAGAAGTGCGCCCAAGTGAGAAGGAGAGGTTTTGGCCCCCTGAGAAAAGCTCAGCCGAACCACGAGCATAGTACAGCATCAGTGCGTTCTAACGACACGATCCCGCAGCCTTTCTAATTCGTGCTGAAGACGGCCATCGCCGTGACTTCGGTTGGTATCGTAATTTTATCATTAGACAAATATCAACTGAAGATATATCATATTTTAGTATTAGACCTATTTAGTATTTAATCTAAAGTAAGAGATATTACAATAAAATCAAAATATACTTTATTCGAATAGAATTTTACAAACACATTTAAATCGTAGTTCAAAATTTAAATTCTACTGAGAAGAACCGTTAAATAAATGTAATGCAATAACAATCTAATACAATTAAATATATCCTGCCTGAAAAAATAATACTAACTCCGTAATCAATCAATCAATCAATCAACAGCCAATCGTTGTCCACTGCTGAACATAGGCCTCTCCCAAGGTGCGCCAAAGCTCCCTGTCCTCCGCCTTCCGCATCCAGTTGGTGCCCGCCACCTTCTTAAGGTCGTCGGTCCACCTGGCTGGAGGGCGCCCTACGCTGCGCTTGCCGATTCGCGGTCTCCACTCTAGGACTCGTCTGCTCCAACGGCCATCGGTCCTACGACATACGTGACCAGCCCACTGCCACTTCAGCCTGCTAATTTTGCAAGCTATGTCGGTGACTCCGGTTCTTTTCCGGATAATCTCATTTCTGATCTTATCCTTCAAAGATACTCCGAGCATAGCTCGCTCCATAGCACGCTGAGCGACTTTGAATTTGTGGACTAGTCCCGCAGTTAGTGTCCACGTTTCGGCACCGTATGTCATGGCAGGTAAGTCGCATTGGTTGAAGACTTTCGTCTTGAAACATAAATAAACTAAATAAATAAACATAAATAACATAAACTCCGTAAAGTAAATAAAAATCAACTTTACTCAATATAGAACTACACTACACTTGCTTATTAGTTGTCAAAAATCTGGCGATAGAAACTCACCTACATAGTTATCAGAAATACAAGGATTATAGGTATTACAAAAAGGTTATACATACTGCATACGAGACAATACAGTGCACAAGGGTCCGCTATATTCACTTTCAATTCTTTTATTTTTACAGCGCAATGAAACGCCAATCCCAAACGACCGGAAAGTAATCAGACCAACGACTTCACGTGGCACGGTCTTCGCACTTCCACTTCCTAATTTGCTTGACAATACCATCAGTTCTAGGGGTCTGTTCTATAAGCCACAAAACTCTTACACCGAACATTGGTAAAGTGTTAATCATGTTATGTTTGACAATTTGGAAAGAAAACTTATACAAAATCACTAAATGTAAAAACTTAAGTTCTTTTCATTGAGGAGTCGACAGATTTAATATATTCTCTAATTTTATGTATTTTCGGAAAAATGGTGATAAATTTGGTAGTAGAAGTGTACATTGGTACAAGGAATAAACTTATTATTTCTGTAACACGATTGTAATGAATTAGTACTTCGTTTGCAGGCCAATGTATTATAGAATTTCACCCCAGTAAAAAAAGGAAAAAAATAAAAAATGACTCCATCGTATCTATTGCGAAAATACTGATCATAACACTAAAAAATTGATAGTTTTTTCTAATTATTTTTATTGCAGTTACTTAAAATATTTTATTATTATTATTTTCGACTGCAACAACAATTCATTAAAAAATTTTGAGTTATTTTTTATAACAAAATAATTTAAAAACATTAAGAGGACTGCTTTAATTAAATAAAGACTACTATACTAATTTAACTTCACTAATTTATCGCATTATTGAGCACTAAACTTGTGTCAAGAACGAGATGAATTATAATCACAAATTAAGCACATGAAATTTTAGTGTTGCTTGCCCAGGTTTGAACCCACGATCATCGGTTAAGATTGCCGCGTTCTTACCACCAGGCCATATCTGCATTTCGTGTACTATTAATAAATAAATGTCTAATATCATAAATACCGAATTGACTATTGCCGTAACTTCGTATATAGTCATATTTCATTTTCAATATATTTCGACTTAATACCGCGAATATCCCAACCGTAGTGGAACTGGAAACAAAAGCCAATGAGAATCGTGAGGTAATTGACATGTCGGTTTATATTTCCTTCCCTTTCCAACCTAATAAACATGAGCGAGATGACAATTGTAAAAAGAGATTATGCAATAAAGAACACGGTTATTAGGTGCGGTGCGGTCGTTAAGGACCAGAATTGATTGCACCATTGTGTACCACTCATTTCAAGCATTTTCAGGTATAAGCTTTTAAAATAGAATTTCTGGATTGGAAATATCGGGGTTTAAAATGTGAAAAACATGTACGTTGGACGAGCGGCGTATTATTTGGTTTTAAAGGATTATTGTTTGTCAATCCGATAATTTAGTTCGATAGTTAATAAATGGAAATGGCTCTGTGTATAGAACACATGAATTGTGAATATATTTTATATGTCACTTGTGCCTGTAATCACACTGGCTAACGCTCTCTCAAACCGAAACTCTAGACAAGTGATGACTCCACGCAACCTCACACATGTCTTCAACTTGTGGCGTAACCATATCTGGCATGACGATGTTCCATCATTACAACTCGGACAGGCAGTGGAGTGGAGTGGATCTTAAGGTCAGTGTAGCCGTAGACTTGCCATGTAAACGATATGTAATAAGAGCCTTACATTTTTTTTCTTTTACCCACCAACAACAATATTAAATTATAACAAACTAGATTAAGAATTTACTAATAAATAAACCCACCCGTTCTATATTTTTTGTATGTACTTATATAATTAACGTGTATTTCTCATATTAGTGTTTTATTTTTTGAGAAATAAGTATCGTAAACCAGGAAACCAATATGGCCCCCGCAGGAGCTATAATGGGTAGGAATCTCAACATAACCCTACTTGATTCCCAAGGCCTGGGTAAGTAGATTTTAGTTAGAAATATAAAGGAAGTTGAAGATTAGGAAGAGTATGAAAGATTGATTCTCCTTTTTAAACGTCGACAATTATATTTATATATTTTGCATGTTAAATACTACGAGTATTTTCACAAAAATAATGAAATAATAATTATAATAATAATAATATCCTGGGACATTTTTCACACACGGCCATCTGATCCCAAATTAAGCTTGTATAGAGCTTGTACTGTGGAAACCAGACCACTGATTTACTACAAATACTATTTTTTTTAAATACATACTTATATAGATAATTACACCCAGACTCAGGACAAACAGACATGTGCGTGCACACAAATATCTGTCCTGGGTGGGAATCGAACCCATAACCTTCGGCGTGATAGGCAAGCATCCACCAACCACGCCAACCAGTTCAGTACAAACGCAAACCTTAAAATGTATTAATAAATATTTTTAAATTTTACTGTTAAGTTTTACGCGAGTAAAACTCACGTCCAAATCTGTCACCGCAGACATACATTCAGCACATTTATATTACGTTGAATGTATTCATGAATTGAATTCGATGGATTTGTCTATTTATTTCACATTTAATCGTCAAATATTTACTTAGTGCGACGCGGGTATCGCAACAAAATTGAATGAATCGACATAGTGTTTGCTTTCATTGATCAATGTTGAGGGATATTTACTGGCTGTCACGAAATATACTTTTATTTATTTTTTTATTTACTGCTGCTTACATTATATATAATTTACTGAAGTAATATATACGTAGGTAACGTTTACTCATCTAACATTCTACTGCTAAAAGAAAAAATTCGTATTGTTGTGTCCCGGTTTAAAAGGTGTGTGAACGATTGCCATTACAGATTGAAAGCCTTGACGACGGTGTTCGGAATAGTTAATATTTTAAAAAAAATAACAGCCTGTAAGCATGCCACTGGCTTTCCACGCCGAACACGAAATGAACTATAAGACAGATTCAGCAAATGAAAAATCGGTGGTGCTTGCTGGGGTTTGATCTGGGAACATTCAGTAAGTGTACGTGTTGAAGTCATTCTTTATATTAATATAATGTATTAAAAATGTCCTATAGACTGATTTCGGCCACGGCGTCCAATCTTAAGAGAGATTAGCCAATTGCGCAGGAGATATTATAGTGTACAAGTGTGTGCGCAAACACAGGTGCACTCTATATTCCCCCACTCTCATAATCCGATGGGACAGGAATCCGACACGACCAGAAAGACTTCAGGCGAAGGACCAAAGGCTTTACGCTGCTGAGCAAAGTCAACATCCTCTTAAAGATATTTAGAGCCCCTTCCAAAATGCCGCATCACTACGCTTTAGCAACTATACCATATTTCATGTGCAGCATTTCTGACTAACTAATTAATTTGATTGACGCGAATATTTGTGTTATCACATACCTCATTGGTCGAGCTATTATCATAAAACAGTTTTCAATTTATTTCATCATTATTTATTTAGTTATGTATGTATGTATTCATTTTATATATAAATACATAGTCGGTTAAATATTTCACTTGTAATTTGAAAATTATTATTTCTTTTTCAACCTATTTTGTTATCCATTCACTACCAAATGTTGCAAAACATAAATGATTAAAAATGCTGCTAATACTTAGAATACAATATAATATATAATCTATAAATAAAACCTTAAAGCTACTGAAACTAAGGAGATCAGGGAAATTGATATCATTATTTATAAAGTAAAGAAAATACATTTAAAAAAATGCCCACACGAATATAATATGGAAGCAATATTAAAAATAAATATAATATATTATGTAAACAAGAAATAAATTAAAAACAATGTGGAAAAATGCAAGTAAGCATTAAAGGCTATGTTGCAGTTGTGTGTGTGTAATTTATTTGCAATGAGCTGATGATAACGTAGACTTCTTCAAAAGTGCGCTAAAGATTCTGGTTCTCCGTGTTTCACATCCGGTTGCATCTACCACTTCCTTCATGTCTATAAATAATTATCACATGAATATTTTTGCAATACAGAAAGTTTTTCCAAGTAATTTATTAATTATTAATAGAAAGTTAAAGTTTTAGATAAGTTTGTAAGTAGCAGCAGGTTTACTCAGCCTGTGGAATTCTTGACTGGCTCGCGTCAGACGCACGCCAAACGAAGTAATAGCTTCAGCTACCTACCGGCTTAAAAAAAAGCAAAAAGAGCACGGTTAAAATTCTAAACCGATATATATTAAATATTTATTATGTATATGTAATGTGCTTTTACATATATAAACAAAATATTCTTCATTCAAATTTGCTCACAAAAGCACCTACCGGTTCGGAATGTGGATTCTAACGAGAAGAACCAGCAAGAAAAACAGTAGTTACTTTTTTCCACCAACTGTTTACATAAGCATATTAATCCTGCATGAAAACCTAATATACAAATAAACCTAATATATAATATAAATTACTGGTGGTAGGGCTTTGTGCAAGCTCGTCTGGGTAGGTACCACCCACTCATCAGATATTCTACCGCAAAACAGCAATACTTGATATTGTTGTGTTCCGGTTTGAAGGGTGACTGAGCCAGTGTAATTACAGGCACAAGCGACATAAAATCTTAGTTCCCAAGGTTGGTGGCGCATTGGCTATAAGCGATGGTTGTCATTTCTTACAATGCCAATGTCTAAGGGCGTTTGGTGACCACTTACCATCAGGTGGCCCATATGCTCGTCCACCTTCCTATTCTATAAAAAAAAACACCAACGGATACTAACTCAACACATTTTTATCATCTATATTGTCTTATATCGAGTAGTAAATCCTACTTATCAAAGTTATTTAACGTGAGACTTAAACTTATTGAGAAGCCAAGTTCAAAATGTCAGTGGAATTTATTATATCTATTATATCTCTTGGTCGTATTTTGTAAAACTTATACGGATATACTATCACCAGACCATTTTCTCTGGTCAAGGTTGCCTGGATTAGATCGCTCTTTAGCGATGAGGCCTCATTTTATATCATCATATTTTACTATTTTAATTGTTTTGATGTCACTGTTTTATCACGTTGTAATATATATATATATATATATTTTATTATTATAATATTTTAGTAATAACTTTAAATGAATATACAAATGACAGAAGAGATTGGAATTAGTATTCGTTGATTTTCATACTGAATATGTAAATATAATTGTATATGATTATTACATTACTTTTTTTATTGATAAAAAAGACTAATTACGGACGATGCGAATCGATTGTGGCTTTATATTGAAATTAAAATAGAAAAATCATATTCGAAATTGCTTGTGAAAGAAAAAAGAAAGAACTTGAATAATGTATATTTTGACTTTGATTTTGACTTTATAGTTGTGTAACAAGTGAATATAATAATTATGGTAATTAATTACGATATAAGTGTGTGTTTGATCCACGTACATACAGAATAGCTTTCGCTTCGCATTTTCATCAACATAAAAACATTAATCGCATTATTTGAGTGATATAACGTCTAGCGCATAACACGTACATGCATTGAACTAATGCGGTTGTTCGCTCAGTGGCCGTAATTTTACCTTCAAATTATTAAAAACATATGAATTTCTTCAAAATTGTTTTTCGACTAATAATTTATTGATTTTTTTACTATATTTTGCTAACGGTAAAGCTTGTGATGACCCAGTGGTTATAAGACGTTAATCGTAGTTGGTGATTCGACGTTTAAACCCGGGCAAGCACTATTGAATTTTCATTTGCTTAATTTGTGTTTGCAGTTCATCTCGTGTTCGGCGATAAAGAAAAACATCGTAAGTGAATGTGGTGGATGAAAGTCTGTCACATGTATCTAGCAACCCGCATTGGAGTAACGTGGGAGCAAACTCCAAAAACCTTTTGCTCAAAATCCTTAGCTCAGCAATGGGACATTAAAAAGCTGTTATATATATATACATATATTTAAATCATCCATTGTCAAAGCACCCTGTTCGCATACACTGGTTGTTAAGTTTCGTGATGCTGGGGCTCTGAGATTAAATAGGATGAAATTCTATATTTAAAACTTCATTAATTACATTAATTTGGTTTTTTGTTAAATCGTGTGATATCATTCCTTACCTTATATTTTTTAAGTTTTATAAATATTACAACTACACACTTCTTGCGTTCAATGACTAGTTTTTTATTCTATCGTTGCATTGAATTGATCATTGCATGGCAGTAAAGAATATCCCGTCGAAAAATGCAAGGGATACTTCTTACAGCATTGAATCAGCGTAGTGGAACATACTCCAAATCTTCAAAGAAAAAGAAGCCGTTACCCATCAGTGGTCATCCTTTAATTTATAAAATTAACTAAATATAAAGTGGCCATACTTTAATTTATAAAGTAGCAGCCAGTCAATGCGTCAAAAATAAATCGAAATAACATTAATAAAATTGAAATGGTAAAAAATTATTTCCTTATTTACTCGGAGTGGTGAAATATTTGATTGTGCATTGCTTTTATTGTCGTTCAACAATCGGCGTGGAAAATCGGAAATTGAGTAATAGCCGGAGTAAACCCTGTTTGTAGTGGAAAACCACGTACCGTGCGAGCTTAGGAACAATCAGAATATTAAGACAACAATATTTTTATTGGAATTAGGTTTTGTGAAGGCTCGTGATAATAGGTGTTAGGGCTCTGTGCAAACCCGTAGGGTAGGACATGATATCTGATTAATAGGTATGGGTATACTATTAATGGGTAGTACCTACCCTTTAATCAGATATTTTACTGCTTAACAGCAATCAATAATCAGCATAGCATCTTCGTTCCCAAGATTGGTGGCGCATTGGCGATATAAGGATTGTTTAATATTTCTTATATCGCCAATGTCTATGGACGGTGGTGATCACTTCACATCGGGTGTCCCATTTGCCTACCCGCCTGTATCACAAACCTATAACATAATAAAAATTATTAAAACGTTTTTATCTGTTTCAATTTGTAGTGTAATAATAATAATAATAAAAATCTCCTGGGACATTTTTCACACACGGCCATCTGATCCCAAATTAAGCTTGTACAAAGCTTGTGCTATGGACACCAGACAACTGATATACCACATATACTACTTTTTTTTTTGTAAATACATACTTATATAGATAATTACACCCAGACTCAGGACAAACATACATGTTCATGCACACAAATGTCTGTCCTGGGTGGGAATCGAACCCACAACCTTCGGCGTGAAAGGCAAGTGTTCTACCAACCACGCCAACCGGCTCGTCGAAGTGTAAGGAATGCTTAGTATATTTTATAAAACCAAAAGCCATCTTAAGTGGTCATCGCCCACTTAAGATGGCTTGGTGTATGTATAATTGACGAATAAAAATGTTAATGAGGAAACGATTTTAATTGCGATTGAAATATAAAAGTAGTCTATAAGAACTTGTCGTTGCTATGGTAACTTTATATATTATTATTGGTTTCCGTCACCAGTGCTAGTACTGATTAAACATTTGGGTACCTATCGCTGAGAATCACTTCTGACGCTAAGCGCTTTTGCTATTTACTGAACAGATCTCCATTTGGTAAATATTAACACAGATTCAGTAACAGTCTGTGAATGTCCCACTCTTGGGCTAAGGCCTCCTCTCCCTATTTTAGGAGAAGGTTTTGGAACTTATTCCACCACGCTGATCCAATGCGGGTTGGTGGTATACACATGTGACTGAATTTCATTGAAATTAGACACATGCAGGTTTCCTCACATGAATTATAATCACAAATTAAGCACATGAAAATTCAGTGGTGCTTGCCCGGGTTTGAACCCACGATCATTTGTTAAGATTCACGGGTTCTTACCACTGGGCCATCTCGGCTTTTTTTTTCACTTTATTTACACTAAGTATGAATATTGTTGTACAATTACCAAGCATAATCGTGTACAACTATGCTTATTATATGTGTTAGTATGCGTAGTAACTCGTTAGTGTTGTGGTTAGATAATAAGATGATGATGAAGATGCAAATCGTGAGGTCTAAGTATTTAAAGCCCGGATTAGGTTAAAATAAAAATTATAGAATAGGTAGCAGTCGACTCCATATGGCCATTTTAAGAAATATTAACCATCGCTTACATCAGCAATGTTCCACCAACCTTAGGAACTAAGATGTTATATCCCTTGTACCTGTAATTAAACTGGCTTACTCACCCTCCAAACCGGAACAGAACAAAACCAAATACTGCTGTTGTGCGGTAGAATATTTGATGAGTGGGTGGTACCTACCGAGACGAGCTTGTACAAAGCCCTACCACAAGTAATATTGGTTTTTGTATCACCGGATTCTCAGTATGAGGTCGAAGTCTGGAAGTTAGCGGTGTTTTCATTCCCGTGCTTCGGAAAACATAACACCGTTCGACCTGCGCCTGAACGATTTCCAGTTATATCGGTTATGACGCCCGCCGCTTCACCTGGTTAGAGAGCTGCACGTGTTAAATATCTATATAATCCTTTTCTATACTAAACAAACAAATAAACTCACTTTAACATTTATAATATTATATAATAATAAGAAAAATATTTTTAATTTATAAACGATACTATGTTTTTATTTATTTTATATTAATGTGTATTTATTGGTTTTCTTTACACATCTGCCGCGTGCCCTGTGACTGCTACATTGTTTATTGTTATAAATCTTTCGGCGCTTAACCCAAGGATACTACCCACTTATCATTTTACCTTTAAACACTTCGAGGCATTATTACCGTGCGTTCTTGAATGACGAGTGGGTGAGGCTTTTATATAACAGGAACAAGGAAAACATGTTTGATCTCAAAACGAAATGCCGAGTTCATTTGATTTGACCTGAAACTGAGGATTGCCCTCAGGAAGGGAAAGGATGTGCATTAATAAGGGTGGACGGTTATTCTTCATGTCAGGTGATATGACACATTATATATTATCATATAACATATTATTGTTTAATTAATAATGAACAATTTTACAAATTAAGTTATTCAGGTATCTACTTAGTTACTGCTTAGATCACCCACGTGAAACCAGGTTTACAAATTCATAACCTATTTATAAATAGACAATGACAAAACAGTTTAGTGCCGATTTCTATATGTTTGTGTTCATGGTTATAATTCAAATAGCCGAGATGGCCCAGTGGTAAGAACATGTGAATCTTCACCAATGATCGTGGGTTCAAACCCGGGCAAGCACCACTGAATTTTCATGTGTTCATGAAAACATCGTGAGGAAACCTGCATGTGTCCAATTTCACTGAAATTCTGCCACATGTGTATTCCACCAACCCGCATTGGAGCAGCGTGGTGGAATAAGTTCCAAACCTTTTCCCCAAAATGAGGAGAGGAGGCCTTTAGTACAGCAGTGGGACATTCACAGGCTGTTACGGTATGGTCAAAATTCGACCACTGAGTAAACCTAGTCATCATATCGTAGAACTATTGTTAATAGAAAGATAAATTGTCGTCCAACATGACTTGTGACAAATTAGACGAGGTTCGTAGTAGCTGTGGTTAATCCAAAGGCTTTGTCCGCATGACGCCTGTGGAGGGAAATGAAAAATTCCAAGACAAAACGCGAGGCAATGTTTCCATTAAGCTATGTCGATTTAAATGAATTCTTAAGCGATAAAAATTATAACACTTTAAAATAAAGCTTATAATTTGGTAGATTCTATTCACAATGGCCCAAAGATTGGAATTATTAAATATTATACTAGTGGTACTGCTTACTGATGGTAGGCCTTTGTGCAAGCCCGTCTGGGTAGGTACCACCCACTCATCAGATATTCTACTGCATAACAGCAGCACTTGTTATTGTTCTGAAGGGTGAGTGAGCCAGTGTAATTACAGGCACAAGGAACATAACATCCTAGTTCTCAAGGTTGGTGGCACATTGGCGATGATTAACATTTCTAACAATGCCAATGTCTTTTGAACGTTGGTGACCACTTACCATCAGGTGGTTCGTATGCTCGTCCGCTAACATATACTATAAAAATTACAGGTTCAAATCATGTGCTTAATGTGTGTTTGTAATTCATCTCATGCTCGGCAATGAAAGAAGGCATGGGTCGTTGGAAAATATACCAAAAGCGTCCACAAAACCGCATAACAGCGTGGTGGGATTACCTCAAAATGAGAGGACGCCTTCGCCCAGCAGTAAAGCAGTCACTTTTTTTTTTCAGCCTTTTGCCGTCCACTGCTGGACGAAAGCCTCCCCCATAGAACGCCAACCATCCCGATCTATGGCAGTCCGCATCCATCCCGAACCTGCCACCTTTTTTAAATCGTCGACTCATCTTGTCACAAGGCGTCCTACACTACGTTTGCCTAAGCGTGGTCTCCACTCCAACACGTGTCGGCTCCATCGGCCAACAATGCGCCTGGAGACATGACCAGCCCACTTCCACTTCAGCGAGCTAATTCTAAGTGCGATGTCGGTGACTTTAGTTCTCTGGCGAATGTCCTCATTTCGGATTCTATCTGCCAGAGAAACCCCAAGCATCGCGCGTTCCATTGCTCGCTGAGCGACCCTAAATTGGTGGACCAGTCCTACGGTAAGTGTCCACGTTTCGGCACCGTAAGTCATTACAGGTAGGACGCACTGATTGAAGACCCTGGTCTTAAGCGACTGTGGGATCGATGATTCAAAAATATGACGTAACCTCCCGAATGCCGCCCAGCCCAAACGTATTCTTCTTTTAGCCTCCTTCTCAAAGTTGTGCCGGCCAAGTTGTATAGTTTGGCCCAGGTAGATATATTCCTGCACAACTTCAAGTGGAGAGCCATTTACGACCACTGGTCTCGGGGATACATGACGGTTTGCCATAATTTTGGTCTTTTCAATGTTCATCCCGAGACCTACTTGTCTTGAAGAATCGCTCAGGCTGTTTAGCATCTCTTCCAAATCCTGAAGAGTCTCCGCCATGATGACAATGTCGTCGGTAAATCGCAGATGTGTAATGTGTTGGCCATTTATATTAATGCCGCGTCCGTTCCAATCGAGCGTCTTGAAGACGTCCTCCAATGCATTGGTAAAGAGTTTCGGTGATATTACATCTCCCTGTCTTATCCCGCGATGCAATTGGATTGGTCTTGTGCTCTGATCTTGTACTTGGACGGTCATGGTTGCGGCTTCGTACAAACACTTCACCACCTGGACATACCGACAGTCAATTAGGCATCTCTGCATGGATTCCAGAATAGCCCAGGTCTCGATGGTATCGAAGGCTTTTTCGTAGTCCACAAACGCTAGGCATAGAGGCTGATTATATTCCTCGGTCTTCTGTATTATTTGCCTTAGTGTGTGTATGTGGTCTACGGTACTGAAGCCTTTTCGAAACCCAGCCTGTTCCACGGGTTGGAAGTCATCGAATTTTCGGGCAAGACAATTCGTGATTACCCCTCGAAAACAATTTGTAAACATGGCTTAAAAGTGAAATGGGGCGGTAGTTTTTCAGAAGAGCTTTATCGCCCTTCTTGAAAAACAGCACCACCACACTTCTGCTCCATGTCTTCGGTGTTATACCATTGTGGAGGACGGAATTAAAGATGTTAGCCAGCTCTCTCAGAACTGGTGTGCCTCCTGCTTTGAGAAGCTCTGAGGTAATTCCGTCATCTCCTGGAGCCTTGTTGTTTCCAAGTTGCCCGAGAGCAATCCTAATCTCGCCCAAATCGATGTCGGGAAGATCGTCTGATAGATGGCGTGTTAGTCTGGCTCGTGGGTCATCCGCACTGTGGGACTCAGGTGGAGGTATTCGTGATGAGTATAAATCGCCATAGTACTTTTCGACTTCAGCTAGAATCTCTGGTTTTGAGGTGACGGCTGTGCCTTGTATGGTTCTGAGTTTTGTCTGGTGACAACAGGAGGTATGTGACTTTGCAAGAACCTTTGAGCCCCTATTGAGTGCTATAGCATCTTCAATATTCCGGGTATTCGCTCGTCTTGTGTCACGCTTTATTAGTTTTTTAACCTTCCTGTTAAGTGCCTGACACTCAGATGGCGTCATGTTCTGCTGTTCTCGTCTTCTCGTCATCTCGTTCAGAGTTTCGCCTGAGAGCTTCGACTTACGTCCATTGCTCTTTTGTCGAAAGTAATTTTGGCCTACCTCGCGGATGACACGCACCAGACCATTAATTAATAGGTTTCCAACATGGCAAATCTGTTCTGTAGTTCCAGCTGGAAGCTTTCGCAACCAGCTTCGACCTGAGGCAGAGTTGGTCTAAGAGTCGACTTCATTAACCGCGATCGTTCTATTTTAGTGTTAATATTCAGGGTGCCTCTTACCAGGCGGTGATCACTTCCAGTGTTTACCCTGTTGATCACGGAGACATCCCTAAATATTTGGCGCTTATTGGATAAAATGAAGTCGATCTCATTCGTCGCTATGTTATCGGGGCTTCGCCAGGTCCACTTCCATTGAGGCTTTTTCTGGAAAAATGAATTCATCAGAAATAATCGCTGAGCCTCGAGGAAGTTTACCAGCATTTGTCCCCGATGATTTCTGCGCCCATAGCCGAATTTTCCTACCCTCGATTCACCATCTTCTTGTACTCCCACTTTGGCATTGAAGTCACCCATAACAATTGTGTAGAAGGTATTGATACGAGACTTAGCTTTCACTATGTCTTCGTACATGGCTTCGACCTCTTCGTCAGTGTATGTAGACGTTGGGGCATACACTTGTATAACCTTCAAGGCATACCTCTCGGTTATCTTTATGACAAGGTATGCCACCCTCGCCGACACACTGCCAACATCCACGACATTGCATCTGAGTGACTTGTGGATCAAAAAGCCGACGCCACCTTGGGATGGTTGGTGTCCTTCTCGGAAGTAGAGTAAGTGACCGGCATCTAGTGTCATCGTGTCCTCGCCCTGTCTTCGAACTTTTGATAGACCTACTATATCCCAGTTAATACGACTTAACTCTACTTCCAATTCTGTCTTATGTTCGTCCAGCCGCAGAGAACGTCCATTATACGTGGCCAGAAACAGTCGCCGTTTGTGGTACCCTGCCGTAGCCCGGGGATTCTTAGCACCCCCCATCGCACCGTTACCATGGCCGGTACCGTGGCCAGAAATAGTGTGATTACCGGGAATTGGGAGCCGTGAATTTTTGTCGTCGCTCATAGGGGGGTTTTTGCCTTAGTCACCACGCTTGGCAGGCGGGTTGGTGACCGCAGTGGCTGGAAATCTTTCACTAATAGCGCTGCTGCCCGCTATCAGGATTTGCATTTTCGGATTCCAGCATTTGTGTGGTTATACCGCCACGATTTCGGTCGCCAGAGCCTCGTTCGTTGATTAGCAGGATGTACCACGAGCAGGTGAGGTTGACGGTAGAGAGCCTAGGTTGTTATCGGTTCCCCTTAAATCCCAATACTTTACTTAAATTAATAAGATAAGTTCCGAAAACTTCTAGTCAAATGACATATCAGAGATTTCTTGGAAACCCCTTCGACATAACCAAATATGTCATTCCTGTTTGTCATCGTAAGTTTCATTACTTCTTAAAACATCATATACACTCCATGTAATGAAATATTTACGATTCTATTTTTCAAAAAACATTTCATATAACACTCGCAGAACGTTTTTATAGATTTAATAATTCAGGAACAGCCCGTAAATTTCCCACGGGCTAAGAAGAGGAGGCTTTGGGGTTTGGTACACCATCATTATTGCTCCACTACGAGTTGCTGGATATATGTGGCAGGATTTCACTCATCACCGAGTATTACATCATTCGTCAATATTTGAACCTTAACTTATTTATTTTGAATCGTCAAAGAATTAAACAAACTTTTACGGCCTCCAACTCCATGTGAATGCTTTTCCTAGTAAATTGCGTCCCTTAAGCAGATGGATGGAGATCGACTATAACGACATCCACAAGTTAAGAAGAAGTTCCTTTATAACCGTATTTTTTAATAGTACCAACATTTCAGTGTACTTATCAGTTACTCTTTTCTTGAAAAAAAAAATATAATCATATAACATATACAACTCAATTTATTTATCTTGTAGAGAAATCAATGAAGTAGAACTCCAAGATTTTTATTATTTAAATACAAATATATTATTATTATGATAATCGTGTATCCAGAGAATCTAAATCATTTCGCCTTGCTTAGTCAAAATATTTATAAAATTGATTTTTTAACTGAATCATATGATGTATTCGTTATAACAATTAAATATAACGCATAAATTTGATACCTAAAAACACTCCATTTTACGTACGAGATATAAAAAGATACAATTATGTCATAAGAAAATTTAGTAAAAGAGGCACGCTCGCCTCTTGAAAAAATATGTTCCAGGAAAAGCGATACGAAGGGGAAAGACACGTATAATCACGCAAAATCTAAATTACAAAATACTATAAAAATATCAATTATACCCTTGGTTATATAGTTTGATATCACAAAAATCAAATCTAAAAATGTTATTATTAAGGCTTATAATCGCGTATGAATCGTAATGTTACAGGGTTAAAATATTGAAAGCAGAGGTTATTTTTCTCAAATTTTTATAATTGTAATTTATTTTAATATAAGGTATGATGTAATTAATACAGTAACAGCCTATGAATGTCCCACTGCTGGGCTAAGGCCTCCTCTTCTTTTTTGAGGAGGAGGTTTGGAGCTTATTCCACCACGCTGCTCTAATGCGGGTTGTGTGTATTCCACATACACATGTAGCAGATTTTCAGTGAAATTTGACACATGCAGGTTTCCTTACGATATTTTCCTTCACCGTCAGGCACAAGATGAATTATAAACACAAATTGCGTAATTAATACGCAAAGTCAAAAGTCAAAATCTTTATATACATAAAGTTTGTAGACAATTTTATAAAAGACAAAATTAAAACAAAAAGAACAAAATACACATTACAAATTTAAAGCAAAAACACGCTGTCTAAAAGATTGTCCTGTGGCATTGTACCCAAGATGCTGGCACTATTGCCTCTCTGCACCGCTTGACTCAACCTTTGGGTTAAATAAGCGCCAGCTCTTGGATCACCAGAAGTGTGGACCAGTTTTTTAGAAATATCTTTTATGATTTCTTTTGTATCGGAAGAAAGTTAAAAATATGCGAAGAATATAATTAAAGAAACGTATTCGCTTACCTCAGGCATCGTTTCGCGGAGTATGAAGCTGAATAAGTTGATCTGCTTTCTTACATACAAATAATAAGGGTAAAAATTAATCGCTCCTTACACCGCCAATGTACCATTAAGCTTGAGAACTGAGATGCAATTGCTGTTTGGCGGTAGATTATCTGATCAGTTGGTGTTATATAGCCAGATGGGTTTGCACAAAGCCCTACCACCTTAACAGCTTGTATTTATTTAATTATTGTCACTCAAGAAAAAAGTAAGTTAAAGTTATCAATACTTAAATTTGTCAATGCTTAGCTCATACTTGCACAACATAGTCTTAATTTATTTAACCATTGTTTACTTATTTGTATGTAATATTTTTTTTTATTTTTTTTTATTTCTGCTTAATCATTATTTTATATGCTTTATATGGTCGCCTATAACTGAAGGATCACACATATTTTAAAATATTATTTCACGATGTAATGTACTCGTAAGTGTGTATACTTTTTTGAGGATCCTTAATAAATAGATAAATAAATTGTCAGTGTTCACACTTCCTTGCCTCAGAGGCGCATAAATTTAATGGTTCTTTGCCTAATGGAATGCTATTGGATTATGAGAGGGAGGGAATATAGAGTAGATGTCTCTACACTGTTATATCTCTATTATCAAAATCAGTCGGGAAGCCAAAAACAGATAAAAATATCTTTTTTGGAAATGGTACAAACGTTGTATTAACACATCCTCAAACTGAAAAACATTGTCAAAAATGTATATTTTTATTCCCTATTTAACGATGTTCCATAATTTATGTATCGGCGCGGCGGGCAGTTGTTCGAACGTCGTAAGGATGTCTTTATCGTGTGCTCGCAAATCGCTTTTTCTTTTGATCGTATATACATTTATTTTATAATATAAACTCTCCAATCGAATTTACAAATAGAAGAGGAAATAATAAATCGCAAAAAATACCTTTAGTCTATATCTTACTAACGTTTGTACGTGCGCGATTTCTTCGTGAACTAGACGACTGACTTTTATAATTAACTGATATAATATTTACACTTGTGAGAGCAAAAAGTAAAATAAATTATATTTGAAATAAAACCTAATTTTATAAAATTACCAATATGGATACTAAGAATAAACACTTACAAATAGGATTTTAAGTTAACCTCCTTCTATTATATTATTATATATATCTATGTTCCATTAAAGAGATCATCTATTCAACACCTCCATAAATATAGGTTCGATTGTACCAAATTTTTGTTTTAGAAAAATATTTAAATTGTGTAACGGTTTCACCTTGTTAGGTAATTAAACTACGTTTAATGTGTATAATATATATATATATATATATATATAAATATATATATATATATTTGATATGTATAAAAAATATAGTATTTATTTATCTGCTGACGGTACACTACTTTAAACGCAAAAACTTTTGATTTGATTCGACTGCAAAATTTAACAAAAATATAAGTCTCGCCACGATTTAGTACTAACCAGCTCTCGACCAACATAAGTCACACTTACAAAACTTATAATATTCGAATACTAATCTCGAATATTTGATGAATAATACAAGTACATTCCCTTTAAATATTTCCTCCATTTCTGTGGAATAATTCACAAAACAAACCACAAATGCTTGGATCAAAAATACAATCGAGACCTCTGTCCCCAAATCGCTAAGGGATGAATATTTAAAATATTGCCGACACCTCCAAATATATCAAGATTTACCGCGAGGGTATCATGGGCCTCATATTTTGGTGGCCGGGCTATAACTGACAAAAATATTTATTTGATTTTGTTTTTGATTATTTTTTTATATTATGTTTTCTATAAGTAAAACGTATAAAGTTTTCATTAACGTAATTTGTATTAAAATTCTCTTGTAAGGAGATTAAAACATCGTGAAGAAAACCTGCCTGTTTCGGGATATCGTGGTAGAATATAAGATAAGTGGCGCCCTTTGCCCAGCAGTGGGACAGTTACAAACTGTATGTGTATAATTATTACTAATTATTTCCGTTTCACTTACTTTATGTATCAACAGACCACCGCTATGTCATGACAGGAACTGTCTTTATCTTTCGTCTTTCTTTACCAAGCATTCCTCGATAAACAACCTTAGTGGAACTGAAATAACGTAATTATGAAATTGAGGTGTACTCATTCTATAATAACATTGTGACGACAATCGAAAACTTTTTCGAACTTTCCATAATAATTTTAAGTCGAATGGGTATGTTATTACCGATCACGGTAGAGTGTAGCCATACGAAGCGCCAAATAAACTGAATAATAATTATAATCATTTATTTGCATGAAAATCGTTTTACAGGTGTTATGATTTCTTTATAAGTATTTAATACATTTCGTCCACGACACGCAAATATATTTATTAACAAGTAATTAATATTAAATACAGATCACACCAATTGTACATTAAAATAACTATATTAATATATGTATAAAATGATAGGTATATAAAATAAAAATTGGTTTAAAATTAACAATAATAAATTAAATTCAATGATTTACTTAAGTTTATACGTTTAAGTGGATAGTTACATAATAAATAAAAAAATATACATTTACTATATTTAAAATAGGTAGACACTCATAACCGTCAAATCGTCATGGTTAAAAACCGGTTCGAAATGTAGATTCTACCGAGAACCTACAAGGAAATTAATTCAGTTATATTAAAAGCATCCCTTGTTAACCATACTTTGGGGATAAAGTTTTTGTAAACGCTGATATTTCTAACTTAAAAAAAATAACATATCCAAAATTATCCATTTACTAAAGTGAATGAATTATCGAATTCATTAATTATATTAAAACAGTCCGTATTTTATTATAAATTTTCTCAGTGACCTTAAACAAATATTATTCCACCAATTCGCATACATATATTTGTAAAAATTTACTTGCCATTTGACGTCAATATTACTAATTAGTTAATGGTATACATAATAATAGGCCCATTAGTTAAATTAGGCAATGTATGGATTGAAAATATATTTCGTTTAAATAAATACCAGCTGCTCTAAAATATTTCAACTCTACATACATAGAAAAATATCTAATGTCGTTAATCTAAATCACTAGTCGACTGTACATTTTCTTTACATTTCTTGTATCCTTAGGCACAGCACGAGAGCTTGATACGACGTGGTATCATAATATATGTTTATCGTCCAATAATATATCATTTTGGGTGACGTTTTATTGTTGATATATAAAATATTTATAACCTTGTCAAAACATGATAAACAAAGAAATTGGATATTGTCGATTAAAATAATGTTATTTAAAGATGTGTTTTTTCTTTTGTCATGTCTTCATTTTATTTATTATTGACATACTTTAGTGCAAAACCCTGTAAATAATATTGATTTGAATTTTATTCTATTTCGCTGCTTCGCTTCGAGCTTTTGAATTGTTCGCATGCTTTTTTATTTCCTTGGATAAATCTGCTGCATTAATGTTTAAAGTTTATTTAAAAAAAATCTGACGTACGTTTCATCAACGTAGATACATTTAAATAGAATTTTCAAGAACTCGTATTGTAATGAAAAGAAAGACAATTCAAAAAGAAATAATAGTAACCGCACGCTTAGTTCTCTTCTAGAAATTCTTAGTAACTATGAATATATTTATACGATTCTATTAAGAACTTATTTAAAATTCATGTTGACAGTTAACAAAAGTATATAGGCATAGCTCTCTAGCAGTCGTAGGTGTCGTAAGACCATACTTAGAGATTGTTTCTTGATTGCATCCAGGACGTATCCAGATAGCCAGCCGTTTGGTAATGGTCATCAAAAATATTTTCATTAAGAATTTGCATGTTTCAGAAATTAGCTATCAAATTCTTGAATACATAAACTTCATGAAATACATTAAGAGCCCATAAATATCTGAATGCTGGCCCAAGGAAGAAAGCCTAAAGCTTGGTAGATACATGTGAGTATGAAATTCATTCCACATATTCAATTTTCCTCATAATGTTTATATGGTGGTGATAGAAAACCTCGCGAGAAAACCTGCATGTTTCCAATAAAAAAAATTCAAATGTACACACAACTCACTTTGGATAAGGCGGACTTAGCTTCTTTCTGCTCTCAGAGCAGAGATGGAGTGGTTAGAAGGCTTGAATCTTAACCAACGTTCGTGGGTTCGAACTCGCGCAAGCACTAAATTTTCATGTGCAGATAATTCACGTCATATAATAAAACAGATTACCATATATTTCATATAAATAAATTTGATAATAATAATTGTCTAACTTCCCTGAACTCGCATGCTGCGAAACTGAGTCTTCCCGCAAGAGATGACAAACGAGGTTTACTCTGAAGTTTCGAATCTATTATTATTCCTTGGAATACCGAACTATCAATAACGTTTATACCGTCGTTGTTTAGCCTTAAATTAAATTTTGTTCACTTAAATTGGACGGCAATATTTTGACTCATTTTCTTCACTTGGAATTCGATTTAATCAATCATTTCTCAATAATTTTTGGATAATTTATCATAACAATCTTTGTAACGTTTTTCTTCTTTTTTGTGTTATCTTATATGCAACCACTTAAACTTAAACTGTCACATTTTTATGAACATCGTTGGTCCAGTAGCCAGTTTATAAGGCTGCATACCTAAGACGGCTCCTGGGTCGAGACATTAAAAGGTTTTATATTTCTAGTAAAAAATTCTCAATAATAAAGAAGGCTGAAGGTTAGCAGTACTTATTTTGCTTAAATGGGTATCTTTTCGGCCATATCAAAAAATGATTCTGCTTTCGTTAGAAAGAAAGATACCAATATAAGTCTTAGATAAATTTACCCAAGTTCTGATAATGAAATCTACTAGAAAAACACAAACTATAACATTTGCAAAAACCGAGATGGCCCTGTGGTAAGAACGCGTGAATCTTAACCGATGATCGTGGGTTCAAACCCGGGCAAGCACCACTGAATTTTCATGTGCTTAATTTGTGATTATAATTCATCTCGTGCTTTACGGTGAAGGAAAACATCGTGAGGAAACCTGCATGTGTCTAATTTCACTGAAATTCTGCCACATGTGAATTCTACCAACCCGCATTGGAGCAGCGTGGTGGAATAAGCTCCAAACCTTCTCCTCAAAAAGAGGAGAGGAGGCCTTTAGCCCAGCAGTGGGACATTCACAGGCTGTTACGGATACGGATACGGACATAATATAGACGAATAATTCTTCACCAAACAGCAATTACCATTATTATTTTGTTGTATTAAAGAGGGGATTACTTTAGGGAAAGTTTCATAAATATAGGATCGTATCCAAAAAGTTTGGATTCAGTCTTTTTTATAATTATAAAAAAAATCTTTCTAATCTTCTATTTAATTAAAAGACATACAGTCTTGGAACCATTCGATATAATAACTACTTAAGCGTTAAAGATCCATAAACGCTGTGACTAATGTTATAGGACAGGACCCTAATACATAGTGTTAGATTGAGCAATATAGAAGATTGGATATAGCTTCGGATAGCCATTTGGGTACTTCATTTGGTCCAAATTAATCTGAGTAATGTCTGGACGTTATTGCCTTTACCATCTCTCGTTGGAGATAACAAGTGATACTATCGGTTCTCGAAGCCATGCCATCCAAATAGAACAACAAGTATGAATTATTGGTCAATTAAGAGTAGGTAGGTAGGTAACTAAGCTGAGATGGCCTAGTGGTTAGAACGCGTGAATCTTAACCGATGATCGTGGGTTCAAACCCGGGCAAGCACCACTGAATTTTCATTTGCTTAATTTGTGTTTATAATTCGTCTCGTGCTTGACGGTGAAGGAAAACATCGTGAGGAAACCTGCATGTGTCTAATTTCATTGAAATTCTGCCACATGTGTATTCTACCAACCCGCATTGGAGCAGCGTGGTGGAATAAGCTCCAAACCTTCTCCTTAAAAGGGAGAGGAGGCCTTAGCCCAGCAGTGGGACATTAACAGGCTGTTACTGTACTGTACTGTAGGTAACTAATAATGAGATTTAGAGAGAACTCGTGTTATGTTGAGTAGGTAGAATTCATGTATTGTATATAATTTTTTTTTAAAATAACTTACATTATTTTTGATTTTACGTAATTTGATTGGTTATTGTTAAATATTTAATTTAAATGTATTTAGCTTAAATAAATATATGTTTTTACTTTCATCTTACGTTAATTAAAAAAGGGTTCATTAAAAATATTACCAAAATGTATCTAAAACAACACTATACTATATTTTTATTTTAGATTTTAATTGAATAACTTTTGTTGATTAACAAAACATTGAAAAGTTATTGTAGAAGTAAAATATAAATTTTAAACTGAATCAACAAACGTTAAACGATGGCAAAGATAAGAAAATCGACTAAGCTGTTGTTTATTTCAAATTGATTTTGTCTTTTCAGAAATTTCAAATCTCTTTTGATTCAGCAGTTATTCTAATAACACGTGTTGAATAAACCTTTGATTTTAATTTCAGGTTCTATTTAAAGACCGGTAACCTAATGGTTCCATACTTGCATACTACTTGTGTGTTTTACAACTAAATAAAAATAAAAGAAAAAGGAAATAGTAGGGTACGTCCACTATCTAACAATAATACAAATAGATAAGGAATGACGCGTTATCTTATCGCTGTGTGGAACGAAACTTTTCTTATGAGGGATTTTTATTATTTTTAATGAAAACGAGAAATATATATTTTTGGAATAATATGAATTCGATTTTGGATCAAACATAAATAATATTGAATTACTTACTAATACTAACATTAAATTGTTTTTTTTGGGTAGGTTCTTCCTCTATGCCATGACGGCATAAAATTTGACTTTGTAGGCTTTAGAGCAAGTTCGTCTAGGTATGTTCTACCCATTCATCAGATGTTCTACCGCTAAGCAGCAATACTTAGTATTATTGCGTTCCGTTTTGAAGTATGAGTTAGCCAGGCACAAGGGACATAACATCTTAGTTCCAAAGGTTGGTGGCACATTGGTGACGTACTTGCATGCGTCATGACTTAGATATATAGACTTGCCGCCTGCCATTACGGCATACGATTTGATGTTACTATGATTAATTGATGATTAATTGATGCTAGAAATTTTTAGGCGTGAGAACGCCTTTTGATAGATTACATCGTCATGCTACGATTAGACTGAGCTGAACAGTTGTCATAAATGTCTAGAATAATAGTAAACTGTATAACACTATATATATATATTAGGTCCTTACATATGAAATTGGCGGTTTGTCGTACTGACCACTTTGATCTGAAATATCTCTTCTTCCAAATTAAAATTTATAAATTCATTTAGCTGGTACATTTGAGTTTTGAAAACAGTCATTCATTTGTTTTGTCCTCATTATTTTTTTCTTTGGCGTCGCTTATTATAGCACAATAGAAAACATGAAATATCGATATATTTACGAGTACGAGTTCTACCGTGGCACCAGAGCTGCAGAAACAGCTCGAAAGATTAATAATGTGTACGGCGCTGGTGTCGCAAAAGAAAGCACGATACGTTTTTGGTTTCAACGCTTTCGTTCTAGAAATTTCGACCTTCAGAACCAACCCCGGACACCAAAGTGGAAAATGAAGAATTAAAGACTATTGTGGAAGCGGATCCATCACAAAGCACTTCAGAAATAGCTGCAGGCTTCGGAAACTTAAACTTTTAAACGAAACTTGACTCAGAAAAAGTTACTTGTGAGTGTGTGGCGGACTAGCGCCGGTGTCGTTCACTACGTACAGCTATCTTAAATCTGGCCAAACGATTACGGCAGATATCTATTGTCAGCAACTGCAAACCATGAAGAAAGAACTAGCTGCTAAACAACCGAGAACGGTCAATCGCTCTAGGCCACTGCTGCTTGTCTGCGACATACACCGTACCCTCGGACTTGCTCCAACAGATTACCATTTTTTCCGGAATTTTCACAACTTCTTACAAGGAAAAAAATTCAACTCCGATGCGGCAGCCCAAACCGCCTTCAAAGAGTTTATTGATTCTAGCCCCGATGGTTTTTTAGTAAAGGGATCAATGAACTACCTATGAGATGGCAAAAGTGCATAGATAACAACGGCGCATACTTTGATTAATTAAATATATTTTACAAAAAAAAAATTCTATAATCCTCCCGTACAAAACGCCAATTTCATATATAAGGACCCAATATATATAGTGTTATTCATATATGTTTACCTTTTTTATAGTTCCTATGTTTTATTAAATACCACTATGTAACATTTAGTTTATAATTTTGTTTATTTCTATTTAGTCGTTATTTATGTGCTTGCTGTGGTCTCCTATAATTGAGAACGCACACATATTTTAAATAACAAGTATGCTTAATACAAATTTAACGTCGGCGAAACATTTAGTTTCATATACATCAAATCAAAATATATTTTACTGGTGGTAGGGCTTTGTGCAAGCTCGTCTGGGTAGGTACCACCCACTCATCAGATATTCTACCGCAAAACAGCAATACTTGATATTGTTGTGTTCCGGTTTGAAGGGTGAGTGAGCCAGTGTAATTACAGGCACAAGGGACATAAAATCTTAGTTCCCAAGGTTGGTGGCGCATTGGCTATAAGCGATGGTTGACATTTCTTACAATGCCAATGTCTAAGGGCGTTTGGTGACCACTTACCATCAGGTGGCCCATATGCTCGTCCACCTTCCTATTCTATAAAAAAAAAATACTTTATTCACAAAACCCATACAAACACTATTGACTACTTATTTTACAATTTAACGTTAACCCACCAACGGTAGGAATGTAGATTCTACCAAAAACAACTAACAAGACAATCAGTTGTTATAAACCACATAAAACATAATAATTATTACATAGATACTGCTTCGCTTTATTATATGTTTACAGCATAGCATTCTACGACCACTCTTACATCAGTACAATATTTTTAATTAAAATTTTACCAACTTCCGGTATTACAAATAATGGCGATATAAATTATTAAAGAACAATCATTATATAATCAAATCAATGAAAAGAATATAGAATACACATTATGCACACAAAAATACAGTAAAAATATGATAAATTACGAGACAGTAGTTACTCTTTTTCAACATCATCTATGTATAAAATAATAACTGGCTAACTGACTGAAATATTAACACACAGTCTAACTATTGGGGCCCCATGATGATGCAAACGGGTTCCTTTTACACAGTGGGTTAACACTAAGGAAGATTTTTTGAAAAATTATACCCCTGAGTTGTATGGAAATTCTTCACTTTTGAAGAAAGAACCATGATAATTTGTACTTAGCAATTAAGACGCGAGCAAAGCCGCGGCTAAAGCGTAAAGCAAAGTAAAGAGTATAATTAAACTAATGAAAATTAAAGAATGAGAACTCCAAGGTATTTATAATCTACATAATTTAATATAAGTTAGAAAATGTGGCAAGTAATGGAAGTCTAGACTCGCGTGTGCTTCTCCCATGCTCAATTACTGATTACAATTAATCTCGTGTGTTGTGGTAATGGAAAACGTCGTGAGACAACACGCGGGTTCAGGCGAAACTCTGAATTTTATCTGTTAATACGTTCTAAGAAATGTGAAAGATTCGTACAAATCACCTTCACAGTAATAAACGCAAAATTACCAATTAAGAGAGGATATTAACGGTCTTGTTAATATAAATATAAAGAGATTTGGCCACTTGATGAAAGTTGATGAGCTCTGCCATATACATTACTGACAGAAACGTATATAAATGCCTGATACTATCAATGCGCTGCCTCGTATCTAATATCTAAGTTATGTACCATGCCTGTAATGATACTTGCTTACTTACGCTTTAAAGTCAAACATATAACACACCACTGTCCCACTGATGACAAAAGGGCTGGTTCGTTTATCGCAGAAAGAATTGGAATCGCAATTCAAATGCTGCTAGCATTTTTATCATTTAGACAATTATTATGTTATTAAATTTTTTTAATGTTGAATAACAGATAAAAAACACCTATCTAATAAGTGTCACCGACATAGCTTGCAAAATTAGCAGGCTGAAGTGGCAGTGGGCTGGTCACGTATGTCGTAGGACCGATGGCTGTTGGAGCAGACGAGTCCTAGAGTGGAGACCGCGAATCGGCAAGCGCAGCGTAGGGCGCCCTCCAGCCAGGTGGACCGACGACCTTAAGAAGGTGGCGGGCACCAACTGGATGCGGAAGGCGGAGGACAGGGAGCTTTGGCGCACCTTGGGAGAGGCCTATGTTCAGCAGTGGACAACGATTGGCTATTGATTGATTGATTGAAGTATCTCTTAAATTTATCGGGATATTACTAGTTTGTACCTGATTTAAGACGATTAACACAATTTAGAAAGCATCATAATTGATTACATAAAAGATTAAAGTGACTAAATAGAACTTGCAAGGATCCTTTTAAGTTGTAATATACATAAATTAAGTTCTCAATACACGAAAACCCATTACCTAATACCGGATAAACCAATAAGGCCCAGGTAAGGATCTTAATCCACGTAACACAATCACGGGTGATTAGCGAGGGTTGTAATGCGATATTACACACATAAGTCGATATGTAAGATGATACAGCAACCAACCAAGTGACAGTATTAATAGTTCATTCCATTAGATTACCAAATAGTGAATGAAATCGGAGAATGAAATAAATTGGAATGAATGATTTATAAGTATATACGATTGTTACAACAATTAAATTATACGAGGAACACTGAATGCTTAATCTCATCGCTAAATCTGATCTCTAATCAAAAGCTCTGGATCATTTGTCCCGCTTGATTCTATTTTCTTTGAAATATTTGATATGATATTATATTTTTTGTGAATATGAACGATACATTCGTTTTCCATGTTTGAAGACGGTAAACTTAAAAAAAAACTTCGAAAACGTAATATTGTTTTCTAGAAGATCAGAAATGTATGACCATTTTGACTAACCTTTGTTCGAAAACATGTTGTCGTTTGGCAATACTCATTTTAACTGACATCACCCATACTTTACCAAGGCGACACCTTGGTAAAGTACCAATCAATACATACCGATCACGATACGTATTGTTCATAATTTTAAACTATACAAGTAAAACGTAAAACTTATTAAAAAACGGCGTATAGATCAATTAAAAATAAGATTGATCCAGTTATTAAATTCATAAAGGTATAAAATTTTTGATGAATTTTATTAGACGGTACGTAGCATTTTTATATACAAATACTCGAAACGTCTAAAGCGTTTGTATAATTTTATTAATTAAACATAAAAGTAAATCTCAAGTAACAACCTGTAAATGTCCCACTACTGCGCTGAGACTAAGACTTACCATATTAAGGAGACGGCTTGGAACTTAATTTACTACGCTGAAATGAGGATTTGGCGAAGACGAGTTGGCTGATGAGACGAGTTTTATACGATACGAGTAAGTTTTTTTTTGATACGATACTTCACCACAGCAGAAGATTTTCTTTTAAATTAATCTCATTTAAATTCAGAGATTTTTGTTCGGGTTTGCCTGCAATCTTTCGTTAAGGTAAGGTAAGAGTTGAAGTTGAAGGTTGAATTGAAGAACACGAGAGTGTTATTCAATGCACTGATAATGAAATTGTACATTTGAACAGAACATACATATATGATATATTATTTGTCTTAAAAAATAACTTGTATTTTATTCGACACTTTTATGATATACAATTTATACATAACAATACTCTTGTGTTAGTGCAAATATTTAACCGCGGTGCTGACCCACTTCTATGATGAGGCCGTTTGGGAGTTTACGTGTATATTTTATAATTATGCTACATACACCACTCGTTCAAAATAATGAGAGGTAAATAGAAACTTCGCTTATTATAATATTATATTTTGGAAAAGTTCAAAGATTTTATTTGAAAAATGGACAATAATATAGTTTTATATAACGTGATAATGTACCTAGTTGTTGAGTAGCATTTTATCCGATGCTTAGACTGAGACAAAGATATGGAGATATGGAGAGAGTTAGGGATGACACGTTTAAGTCTCCCGTCTAATTGGATGACGACAATAGGACATCACAGAGGATATGACTCGAAGTGAATGGAAATCGCGTCTAGTCATATCCTAGGGTTATGTACGATCCTCACCCACTAAATCCCTACAGTGACCATCTTCGATGCGTATCGGAAAGCTCATCCAACTTCTGGGACCAAGATATGCCTTTCTACGTCACACCTTGGGGCACACCTCCTTTCAAGGCAAGAAAGAATCGTGAGTGGTAAAATGAATTGTAAATCTTTACTTTCGTCGCATCCAAGCTATGACTGCGGACAGGGGATTACTCGAGGAAAGGGTTAATGCGAGTAATTTTTGTTCGTATACTGAATAAATGAAATGAATATATACTGAATTAATACATATATATGTGTGTGTGTATATATATAGGTATATCATATCAGTAAAAAAAAATGTTTGGCGAAAAGTGTAATATTATAATAAAATATATAAGAAAGCTTATACAAAAATATACCTTATAAAAGTTATTAAGTTATAGAAGATCAATTAATCATCAAATGTTGCATGATATTTTATAAAATCAAAGACCAACACTATCCATAAATATTTGTAAAATAATTTATTTTCATAATATTCTATCACAGTATAAAACAACGTCAAATAAGTTCCATATCGCATTGTAAGACAGTGGTAAATGAAAACTCTCGTAACGAGTAGAACGTGTGTGTACAAAAGCTGAAAAGTCTCTGAATTGACGACGCTGAGAGTTGAGTATAATTTGACAAAATAAAAATATATATAACAGGATGACATTAAATTTATTTCAAAATATGCTGTGACATACAAAAAGCTACAACAATAATTAATTACCAGGCGTATGTAAATGTGTCTTGATATATACTATATATACTGTGCAATAATCTCCAATTTCTGTTAAGAATTCGGAGCATTACCCACACACACACACACACCCACACACACACACACACACACACACACACACTCACACACACACACACACACACACAAACACGAACACATTGTAGGTCGTTGTTTAATTATATCTCGACTGCATAGAGCTAGTAACTTTTGCGGGACAATATATAAGGTTTTACAATAGGATCCCAGAAAACGTTCAAATTGCCTTTTTTGCTAAATCTTAAAACAATATAATGTAAAGAAACTTTTGTGTGCAAAAAGACCCGCTGCGTTTCGTTCACCAGTTCTTCTTAGGTCGTAACGTTTAATTTCCAAATCGGAACTGGTTATTTACTTTTACTATCATTAAGAAAGTGAAATGTTTCTACATTGAATATATCGATTTGAATTTTAAAGTCAATCACGTGCAAGTTTTCTCACGGCGCCTGCAACGTCATGACGTCTTTTCTACTGTCCGCATGAATTAAAAATTTATATGCTCTATTTTTTTTTAATCTTATCAATGTAAATGCATATTGTATTTACGGCATTAACTGTTTCATTATAATCTTGGAAGTAAAACTGTATAAATAATATTTTCATTACTATTTAATCAAAAACTACATACAAACCTCTTCGATACTATACATCTTAAAAAAATTTATAACTTTAATTTTTTTTTAGGATTTAACAAATGTTCTTTTTTGTATTGTACTGGTAAGTTATCAAAGACAACCCATGTACGATTTCTTACAGCACTTCCTACAACACGGATATTTTTGCTTTTTTGCGTTTTTTTTATTGTTGGGGTATTTTATGTTATCATATATATCTGTTGTCTTTGCCGTTGTTTTGGTGAGACTTGGTCTTATTTTTTTTTTATCCTTATAAGCCTTTTTTTTCTTTCCTTGATAACCAAATCTAGGACACTTCTCCAATCTTCCTGTCGACAGCAATCCTTTCTTATAAAGTCTGTATTGTTGAAGGCGCTTTTTTTCTTTCTGCCTTTTAAGAATCCATTCGTTCAACTGCTTCTGCATCTTCGTTCGGTCAAACACAATTTCCTTCCATTCTTTTGCTTTCATGTCTTTAGGTTTTAAAATTGCTTCAAAATCGAAAGGGTCGTTTTTCTTCATCCTATGTCGTAATTTTCTTCTATTATTTATATCTGAAAAATTTACTCCATTTTGATTCTCATCAATAACAGTTTCGTTTACTTTCTTTAAATGTTCCTTAAGCTCAAACATATACTTGAGCCCAACTAAGGCGTCCGTTTCATTTGATTTTTGTAATGATCTTACGCTTTCTTCTATTGCAACATTAATTTGTTTGAACAAATTATTTTTTTCTTTTTCAAGTTCTTGTATTTTTTTATCAGTTTCATCAGCATCAATATCAGTTACTGATTGATAGATAATTAGAGCAAATAAAATATTTGCTAACATTTCACTAACCAACAAAGCGTCAAATAAAACAAGTAACGCTCTAACATAACATTAAAAATACAATAAAACACCAAGCAATAAAATAAGCAATTGAAGAACATACATATTTTATAGTTAACAAGTTTTTATATGACTATAAAAAGGCTTTTTCAAGTAACTTTAAATTCACATAACGTCACTTCAATATTTCTGGGGAAAATGTGTTTATTTTTATCATTTCATAGAATATATCTTATTTTTATCATCTTTTAGCTGTCATTTTTTTAATGTAAATTCTTCTTTAGTACTTTCAAAACATTTACTAATAACGAAAAATTGTTTACTTAAAAAAGTCCATTCAAAAAGATAATTATGATACTTATTAGTAAACAAAATTAGGGCAAAGTGAGCGTAAAATCCTAATGGATGAAAATAAATTAAACATTCAATAACAAGTGAATATTACAGAACGAATTTTCTCAGTTCGTAATCATCTTGTTTTAACATGAGATTATTAAAGCGGTCCCTTTTTAATTTTAACTCCAAGCATCATAAACAAGGGTCGGATGTAGTATTAAACTAATCAGAGGGAGTCACTTCTCTCTAACGGAGTATTTTTTATATTTTTATCTATGTTGACTGTCGACGCTTTGGTCTTTTGGCCACTACCATTTGTTAAGAAGTCAGCAGGAGCTTAAAATGATTAACTTTGCACTGCCTTGATATAATGACCAGACTGAATTTTTCATTCATATAGTTTTATATAAGACTTTTGAATTACCATTTTATAAGAGTGTTATTAATATAACTACTACCAAGAATGCAAGAAATCAAAAGTTACATACTCATACATACAATCAACAAACAATACGCTAAGCTTTTTTGTCCAAAACTACGATATGATTTTGTAAATAGCCTGTAACATAAGAATTCAACTTGTTAATAGTAAAAACTAAAAATTTCTGCGGAATTTTATCATAAAAACGAATACCTGGCCCCGAAAGGATGTATCGAGTTTGCGGAATCAGGAACTTAGTAAGAAAGCAGTAGTTATAACAAGCTTATTTCTCATGTTTATACAATGATATGTAATATTATTGTGAATATACATAATTTTCTTTTCATCATACGAAACATTTAAATATTCGCAGGATGTTTTACTTGACCACCGAATCCGAGATAAATAATTATATAAACAAAATGGGCACCTAAAACTCCAAAGTGCTTAACCTGGATTTACCGTGATCTTCAATTAAGATTAATGTAATTTATCTACCAGGACATCTCGGCTGACTTTTATATAAAATACTACTGCGAGATCAAAAAAAAAGTATCGTATAAAAACCTTCCCCATGTATAATACAAAAATACATACAAGTATAATATGTGCCAAATTCCATAGTGATCGGTTAAACAGTTTCGATTTCTAATCAGATAATTTTATGTCAAATAGATATATTTTGTCGTTAAGATGGTTACAAGGATGTTTGGAGTTTTTAAATACCATTGGTAGTGGTTATGATAGCCATTAAAGTGATGACCGCGCTTATCAGCACTCAGAATGTTATGGCTGTCCTTACTTTGTCCCCGCTGTTCCCATTGTCAATGTTTCAATCAGCTTCCTACGATTGTGCTTTCTTATTAATTAGAGTATCGTGGACTTAGTTCGTCTAAGATTAAACCAACAAGAACAGTAAGTCTTTGATTCTACTTTCTTGGATAAGAATATTTTCTTTTAAGTTCTAAGATGGAAGTCGGAATTAAAAGTTTTAACAATAAAAGAAAATAGAAAACGTATACTTTCGAATTCACATTTTATTTAAAAAACACTTTCTTCTTGATGAATTCAAAATAATTGACAGATGGATCCATACAATTTTAAAGAACACAATATAATTTTAAATAGTTATTAAAATTAATATAATCGTAAGTAAAATTTGTAAATTTAATATGATAATAAATGTAAGTAATAGATAGATAGATTGTTTTAAAGGGAGGCTTGCCATTTTCATAGGACATATAGTGCATACGTGTGTTTCCAAACACAATTGTAATCTCTATTATATCTTCTTCGGCCTAGTAACGCCAGGGTCCGCTTTCCTGCATCTATGCCTCCACTTTGCCTGATCTAAAGCGTCGTCCTTAGTGAGATCGTGCTCTCTCATATCGTCCCTCACAACATCGAGCCAGCGCTTCTTGAGCCTGCCGCGCCGCTTTTAATTATATATATATAATTCTCTATTATATATGTAATTAAATAAATAACATATAATTTGAAAATCTAATCAAATGTTATACAAACATACAAGCTAAACGCGTAGACACATACAAACTAAACAAGTAAGAATAAGCAATAATAAGGCCTCGAACAACACGGGGAGTGTTGTTCGATGCCTTAGGCCACTGCGGATTAGATCTTTAGACGAATGTTTACATCTATTCTAGTGCTTAAAAAGAAATAAAATCCTTGGTTTACCTTTATAAATATAAATAATGCTATTTATAAATGTATAGCCTTGTCCATAGCAATCATTAATACGCATTAGCGCGAGACACGATCGCATCCAGATGAAATTGCCAAAGAATCGCTAATCTCATTCATTTCACGTCTTGAAACTCGAGATTTTTCCATTAAGTCCAATTAATATTAAGCACTGATCACTTTTAATTAATTTTCTTTAACAATAAAACCCAATAATTCATTTTAAGCCGTCCTCGTCGTCGTAACCGTTCGGTTACGGACGTCTCGAGTATTATTTGGATTTATATTTGACTATCATTTAATGTCGGACTTAATTCTAAATCAAAATATACTTTATTAATGAACTTATAATCACTCTTGAATCATCCTCTAACAAGATTATATTAAATGCTAACTATATAAATTTGTGTTTATAATTCATCTCGTGCTTGTCGGTGAAGGAAAACATCGTGAGGAAACCTGCATGTGTCTAATTTCATTGAAATTATGCCACATGTGTATTCTACCAACCCGCATTGGAGCAGCGTGGTGGAATAAGCTCCAAACCTTCTCCTCAAAAGGGAGAGGAGGCCTTAGCCCAGCAGTGGGACATTAACAGGCTGTTACTGTTACTGTTATATAAATTAACAAATACCAAGCCTACGCGATTCAAAAATATGAAAAATTTAATTAGCACCATCTATCGGTAAAAATAAAGTAAAGTAACAAAGCCTGTAAAGTTGCACACTGCTTTGCTAATATCGCCTCTGAGCTCGACATCAGAGTTTAGACGCAGGGCCAACGGGTTCACGTTATTTTCGAAGCACGAGAGTATTGACACTGCCCGTTGAGAACTTCTTCGACAGAAAAATCCAAAAAAAAAGTTATCGGTCGATGTTTGGACTCCGTCCTCGGGGTCTTCGAGATATAAAACCTTATGTGATAGCTAATAAACTAACGAGCTTAAACACAAAACTGTAGTAGGATTATATCTAAAGTTAACTATTATTTTTATTTGAAACATCTCACCTTGGTGGTGAGACCGATTCGTATGCCGTGACGGCAAAAGACATGCTACTCTATACATGCTTGACGCGTATAAATAATCGTTTCTATATATTACCATATCAATGAGTTATAATATTAATAATATTTTAATAACTATACTCAATGTTTTTTTTATTCGCTGTTTATTTATTTATTATTTGATTTTCTTTATTATAAATTATTTCAATGGCCTACAATTTCAATGTTACCGCCACTTTTGATTCAAATACATAACCAGACAGACATTATTTGTTATCCGTATTCACACAGGTTATTCAAATAACCCATGAAGGATAGTGAATTCCAGTCACATAATAAAAGCAAAACCAAATTTTTTAGTTAATATTCTTATAATGTTGTCTTAGTACATAAGCTTACCAGTTTGCAATTCATGTATCATCTTATGTTTATGTTTGTGTTTAAATAAATAAATTTATTATTATTATTAAGATAGAACAGAAGATATTGTAAAGCATATTTACAGGCGTATGTTTTAAATGTATTTTCTTTGTAAATTTATGTAAAAAATTCTTTTATATCCGAGCACTAAGAATATGGCTTTGAAACTTTATGCAGCACTTCGTTAGGAAATTTTGAATTTCCATTCATAAAATCTTAAGAAAGCTAAAGAGAGGGGTGTGGCCATTAAACTTTATTGTATTAAACAAATAAAACAAAGGAATTTCATTTTACGCTAGCATAACGGCTTACGTGGCCCTTGTACTGGCTTCGGTACGGAAGTCATAGTCTTGATTTGACATATTTTTAGAGAACCATATATAATTATCAAAGACAATCTCGACGGTCTATTAGCCATTTTTTTAAACTGAATATCTTAATGACAAGGGGCTGAATGTATTGATGTACTTGGCGATAAAGGAAATAAGTACATTTATATACGCAGTAAAGTTGCGTGGTACAAGATCCGCCCTTGTCACGAGAGGAGATGCAACCAGCAGTCATTAGGATGACCTACTGACGAATAAGTCATCATCTATAACCATTAGGTTATATGAAATCTCTTCAAATGATATCAATCGCTACACTCATCAAACTACACGTTTAAAGACCGCAAACCTCTCACAATCACTCCTAATTACATCAATCCTTATAAAATTATCCGTGTCGGAGCTCCAATAGCCATCGACATTTTGGACGGATCCGAACATTAATGGCGATTTGTCAAATTATTATCGTCTTGAATGACATGAAAGGAGTTCGCTAAAATGTTAGGTTGTCCATTTTAAATAGACCTTTATTTTAGGCTTTAAGAACAGTATTCCATTTATTAGCTGGTCGGGCTTTGTGCAAGCCCATCTGGGTAGGTACATCAGATATTCTACAGCCAAAGAGCAATATTTAGTAGTGTTGTGTTCCGGTTTAAAGGGTAATTAAGCCACAGTAACTACAGGCACAAAGACGATGGCGACCACTTACCATCCAGTCCAGTAGCCAGTCTGACAATATATTTTGAATATAAAAAACATACAATACGGAATTGAGAATAAGCACTTTCCTTCCACTGCACTGACTATCTCCTATAGATTGAGTCCAGTATATGGCTTCAGTTATCATTTTTATTTGTCATCCATATATTGGTATATGGATGACAAATAAAAATGGTATGGTAGCTGAAGAAAACTAGTAGTGTCGTCCACACTTATTCAATATGATACATACTGGTGGTAGAGCTTTGTGCAAGCTCGTCTGGACAAGTACCACCCACTCATCAGATATTCTACCGCAAAACAGCAGTACTTGATATTGTTGTATTCTGGTTTAAAGGGTGAGTGAGCCAGTCTAATTACAGGCACAAGGGACTATAAGGGGTATAAAATCTTAGTTTCCAAGGTTGGTGGCGCATTGGCTATGTAAGCGATGTAAGAAATGTCCACCACATTTCTTATAATGCCAATGTCTAAGGGCGTTGGTGACCACTTATCAAAAAAAATCAATCAATAAAAATAGTCTAAGGCATGTGCATGAACAAGGTAACTTAAAGGTATATACTAAAAATAACAATTAATATCAATCAAGTACAAACATCATTAAAGATGGAAAAAATAAAAAAGTTTGTCGTACGGATTCTGAAAATAATGCAAGAAAACCAATATATACTTTTGGATAATAGACACTAACATTTTTTAATTTTTTAGTCGTTGTATAGTTTTAAGCGAGCCAGTTGGCGTGGTTCGTAAATACTTGCCTTTCACGCCGAAGGTTGTGGGTTCGATTCCAACCCAGGACAGACATTTGTGTGCATGAACATGTCTATTTGTCCTGAGTCTGGGCGTAATTATCTATATAAGTATGTATTAAAAAGAAAAGTAGTATAAGTAGTATAATTTGAGATCAGATGGCCGTGTGTGAATAATGTCCCAGGATATCATTATTGTCACGTATGTACATAAGAATGTCCTTCTGTCGCCTGCTAATCTCAAAGATTAATAGCCAACCGTTCAGGTCATATCATAGTGTACAAGTTTCTATGCAAACACAAGAGTACGCCGACCCGACACGACTGGAAAGAGTTTAGGAGGAGCGTCAGGTCCGCGGGATCTGCAGTTTATGCCACTTATTTTTACATGCAATCGAGAAACTTCGAAAGCTACCACAATCCTGGAGGATACTGGGTTATGTGTGATTCTTACAAACTCAATTTTTTTAATTTAGAGGGGTTAAACGAGCAGGAAGCTCACCTGATGGAAAGTGACTACCACCGTCCATGGACATCTGCAACATCCGAGAGTTTGCAGGTGCATTGCCGACCTTTGAGGAATGAGTACGCTCTTTTCTTTAAGGTATTTTATGTCATATCGGTTCGGATACCGGCGAAAGCTGATTCCACAGAGTGGATGTGCGAGGCAAGAAATGCTCTGCGATGGTTTTTGTTGCTTCGGTCGTGGTCCTCATCAGGGGACGATAATAATCTCACCATCCCACAAGCCTCACTAGTGTATAGGGTGGAGCAAGGCTATTTCAATCGCTGTCCTCCTGAGAGATAAAGTAGCTACTGAACCAACGAAGCAGTGTAGTGTACATTTATATAAGTCATAACCTAAAAATTGTAATGCAACGATTTACTGCTACACACAGACATACAAATAACCGAGATGGCCTAGTGGTGAGAACGCATGAATCTTAAGCGAACCGTGTTTATAATTCATCTAGTGCTTGACGGTGAAGAAAAACATCGTGAGGACAACTGCATGTGTCTGATTTCATTGAAATTATGCCACATGTGTTTTCTACCAACCCGCATTGGAGCAGCGTGGTGGAATAAGCTCCAAGCCTTTACCTCAAAAAGGGAGAGGAGACCTTAGCCCAGCAGTGGGATATTAACAGGCTGTTACTGTACTGTTACAGACATACATATGATGTTAATCCTGCCACATTCACGTCTTATTCCATAATCAGAACAGACATTGTTTTAAGATCGTATTTGCGTTAATTCTTAAAGATTATCTCCTAAATTACTAATTTCTATCAATTTGAAGTGAACTTGTGTAACCGACGCGTTATAAACGAACCCAGCCGGTCTCCATTGCAAGGAAATTGGTGCATTAATTAAATAAATGTTACGAAGAAAATGTATTTAGTAGTTCGATAGTTAGTTCGCGTCTTAAAACCACAGTTTAATTGCATTCTCTGTGTCCTCGACTTCTCGTTAAGGTATAATTGACTTTTTTATTTATTCAATTTATACTTTGATAGCATTAGATGCTTTCGAATACGTAATTTAAATTTCCATTACTAGTTGGTTACTTAGTTATTTGTTTCAAAGTAATTTCATCATCATTTTTTTTCAGCATTTATAAAGTCCTCACTGTTTTTATATACCGTTGTTTTTAAGTACCAAAGCCCGAGGTACCGGGTAGATCCCAGCTTCAGTAATAACAAAGGTAACTAACTAACTGATCGGGAAAAGATCTTCGTGGTTCAAATGAAATTCTGCTAGATGTGTACCCACCTACCTACATTGACACGACGTGGTGGAAAAACATTTTCCTTGTTTTTATAGAATAGGGAGGCGAACGAACATATTTGTCACCTGATGGTAAGTGATCACCAACGCCCATAGACATCGGCATTGTAAGAAATGTTAACCAATCTTACATAACTTATGCGCCACCAACCTTGGGAACTAAGATGTTATGTCCCTTGTGCCTGTAATTACACTGGCTCACTCACCCTTCAGACCGGAATACAACAATACCAAGTACTGTTGTTTTGCGGTAGAATATCTAATGAGTGGGTGGTACCTATCCAGACGAGCTTGCACAAAGCCCTACCACCAGTAAAGTGACCTCCTTAAGAGGTCAGGAGGCGGTTGTCTAGCAGTAGTACATTTCTAGGTTGTTAATTTACATATGTATATACCGACTCGATTGTGTCAATAAACGTATTCATAGATCGTATGAATCCTAGATACTGAACGAAAGTTTTGTCTGTTTAAAATAAACGTATAAAAGGTACTCAGCGTAATTTGGTCTCTAAAAGGGAATTACATAACATATATCATGAAAGCATACATACAAGTTATATTTAGTATTAATTATTTTGGACATACACAGCTACTACCGTCAATTTATTAAAGGCAAAAGTAATATTCAGCTATGTATGTATGTATGTACGAGTATGTATAGATCAGAGAATATAAAACAATAAAGACCTGGCGTATTATTTTTTTCGAAAACTGCAAATGATTTGGATCTCATCATTAATATGTAAAGACCTCATTGAAGTACTGCAATTTTTTGCTAATGCGAAATGATTGTCCCTAAGCCTTGAAATTTTCGGACGTTCCATAATTATCACTAACCATTTCTGAACGTTGAATTTATAGTAAAAAACTCTATTAATAATGATACTTAATAGGTACATAAAATTTTTTTTATATGCGTATAATCTATTATTAGAAATCAAGTGGATTTATTTTGATACCTCACTCGATAGTTTTTAATCAATGCTTCTTATTATAATTGGTATTCAATATATATCTTATAACTTTATAAGAACGAAAGAAAACCAGTTTGTTTAATTCCTTGTTAAACTTTCACGTCTTACCTAGTCAATTGATAACGATGAAATTTTGCATACATCGTCTGCGTGTGTGTAGGACGGCTTCACACATACATACACAAAAACAAACACACATGGGCGGAATCTAGTTTGAAATAAATTTGATGCTACTTTGTAACGTGTTCACTCTATTAAATCTAAATCCAAAGTGAATAAAACGTAGCGTGTACAGAGCACTATGCTAGCGGTATATGATAACAAGATCTCACGCCCGGAGATGAAACAGCTACCGTTATAACAATCATCGTACACCGACTCAATTTGCATTATTCAATACCGTAATGTTTTGTGTTCCACACTCCTGTTCTAGAATGTTTGATATAGTTTTGTAAATAGTTCAAATGTGTATGGATTTATTTATTTAAAACTTTACTACATAATATACTAAAGTCTTAATTCACTGCTCCAAAGTTGGTGCGAATATACATGTGATAAATTTTCATCCGACATACAAGCTCCTCTGAGTAGATATTACCAACTCATCAAATATTCTACCACGAAACAGCAATTCTTAGTATTGTTCTGTTCCGGTGTGAAGGATGAGTGAGCCAGTGAGGCTTAAGGTATCATAGCTTCTTAGTTCCCAGGTTTGTGGCAAATTGGTAACGCACTGTTAAAAAGATAGACGGGCTGGTAACTCAAAAGCAAATAATTTTAAAGTAAAGAATAAAAGCAATAAATCAAGTAACAATTTTAATATCAAATCCCGCAAAGTGTAATATTCATAAATAAATTTATTTTATGTATGAAAAATATTTACGTGAAGGCAGAATCTGAATTATTGTAGATTTTTCATAAAATAAACATTTATTACTAATCATATGCATGCATCTATCTAATGCAGCTATATACATATGCAAATGATACAAGTATCTTTTAATAAAATAAAATAATTAATATTTTTGTATGTAAAAATATTATAAAAATGAAAAGATATGATTTAATTTAATGTGACCACTGGTTCGTGAAGTAGATGTTAAGAAGAACCGGCTAGAAACTCATTAAATTACATGAGTATATTAATTACATAAAATACTAGCCTGTAACTGTCTCACAGCTGAGCTAAGCCCTCCTCTCCCTTTGAGGAGAAGGCTTGGAGCTTATTCCACTACGCTACAAAGCTACTCCAATGCAACCCGCATTGGAGTAGCTTATTGGATACACATGTGGCAGAAATTCAGTTATGTATTGAAATTAGACTTATGCAGGTTTCCTCACGATATTTTGCTTCACCACCGAGCACGAGGTGAATTATAAACTCATTGAAACTCAGTGGTGATTGCTTGAGTTTCACGCGTTCTAACCACTGGACTATCTCGAATTAATCTATTAATTATTCCGCTACTAATTACAGTTACGTATCCATTAAAATGTATAAGCGTGCCTTTTATATTTAATTCTCTTTTGACATGATTGTATATTTTTTATTTCTCGTACGTTGAACAAAGTATTACAAGACTAATGACAATTTAGACATTGAATGCTTTCGCATAGCAAGGAGGAGTACTGAACTATTTTATAAAATAAGAATTATTATTTAATTTGCGATTAAATAAAAAATCATACTAACAAATTACAATTCTTATACAAGTAGTGTGTGTAGTAGTACTCGAACTGGAACGATTGCGTTCAACAAGGGCCACTATTTAAATAATTCAAAATATATATCTTGTTGTTACATTTTCTTCATTTTTACAAAATATTTTAAAACTCTTATAATCGTTAACTAAACTACCTATACTGAATTTACAATATTGAATTGAAATGGACAGCAACATTACGATACTAAACATTCGATTTGGTAACAGCCAATTGTTCCACACTACTGACTGTTTCATCTCCGTTACACGAGATTGTGTTATTGCATACTGTTCCCGATCTACCGCGAGTATTATTAACTTGACTCGGAAGCTTACGTTGCATTACAAGCTTTTATTTAACTTGCAATGTTTTTTTTAGTTTGTTCACGTCAAATGTTTCAAGCGGATTTAGAAGCGCTTCCTCTTATCGTTTGGAGTTGAAATTTTACATGTTCGTTCAGTTCAATTTTCAATGCATTTTTATTTTCCTGACCTGATTTTACATAGACAATGATCAACGATCACAGTTGAGACACGAAATTTTCGAAAAGCGAATCATGTTTTTTTAATATGTATAACTTTTTATTACAGAACAAAAATGTTAATAAATTCTTTATATAATAATACTACCAGCTGCTTGAATGTTATTGATCTACACCCGTGAGTCATAGCGTAATGTTATATAGCTTATACTATTCTCAATAAATGATAGATACTTATATATATATCAAGCGCAAAAGAATTTTGTACTGATTTGGTAGCTCCTGAAATCGTCACATCGAGGACGGTTCTGACGACGCGTTTACGCACATACAAATCTATCCTCGCAGAGATTATAGCGCTACGTTGCTAGAGCCCTCGAATGTTACCGCTATTAAAAAAACTAGACTATCGTTTTTCGCATCTATAACCGACAAAATGTCCAAGTGCGGAAAGAGCCTCTTTCTGCTGCAAACTTTAGAGCTTAGTTTTTAATAGAGCGAAAATAGTATATTCTACCTGTGTAATAAATAACAAGCGTAGAGTGAAAACCTTTAAAAACCGACTCTCTGGTGTGAAAACCGGATTATTTGGGATTCTTACTTCTCTCAATCTCCCGCAATGGCAGTCTTCGACACGGATGTGTGTGATATTAGACCATATCCCCCTCGTACCTCGTACTTCTCGCTAGTGCGTATGGCATAACGAGGCCATATGGGGTTCCCTTCAGGGTTATTTAAAATAGGACAGGATGCCCTTACCTCACGCGTGGCTCCGGCCTAAAGGCACGCCCTTTGATTTAATCCTGATCGGAATACATTACACATAACCTTTTGATATCGCTTTAATCGTGTTTATTTATTTTGATTAAAATTTTTGTAATGATAATTATTGTATGAGATTATTAGACACTTGATTGTCTGAACTTTGTGTATTATTTGAGCAGTTTGTTAACTATTTGATGAAGATAAAATGGTCACATAGTAACACCAACTCTCTTACTCTCCGTGCACTAAATTTCACAAAAATCCGTTTAAAAGTTTAAACGCAAAACAAACAAATCAAGTATCTTTCAAGTTTATAATATTAAGTAAGGATAACAGTGTTCTTTAAATCTCAAGTAATGTGGCAGTTTTAAGAGATATAGGTGTAAAGGCTGGGTTTAATAATCATAAAGATTAAACTATATTTCGCAGGTACGCCACAACATACTGCTTATAAATCAGAACTCACCCACTATCGCCTCGTCTCGACTATAAAATGTACCATAACTTTGTAAAACCCGTTTACAACATGTCTTTACGAGTTTCAAGTATGCATAGTTAATATGGAGATGTATTTGAAATAACGTGAAAACAGTGTATACGTTTAGTAATACACTTATTTTAAATGTCTAATTAACGGCCTCTTTGATCTAGCTTTTTTAAATTAGCACCAACGCTTTTATTAAATTTGTTTCTATACACTTTTTTTTATTTGAAGAAAAAAGTCAACTCATGATAAGTGATCATGGTGATGCATAAACACTAGCAATGAAAGAAAATTTAAATATCCCTAAATAATAATAATATTAACCGTCAATGTGCCACAAATCTTAGACAAGGACATGTCCCTTGTCTCCGTAATGAAACCTCACTCACCAGAACACATCGATGCGTTGACATTCCTAGTTGACATTGCATTATTAGTTGAAGATTGGGTGCTGCCAACCCAGACGGACTTACTCAAAGCCTTACTCACTTATGACATACCAAATCGATACAGACATTTAATTAGTAGACACATTAAAGTTCACGTTAAACTTGCGTAGTTAATAATGTGTTTTAATAACAGTTTTATTTTATTTTATTTATTTATAATAGCAAACTTACAACATACATACAACCCATTGAAAAAATTAATTTATAAAACAATAATAGTATATCTAAATGCATATCGATTACAAGTGAACATAGCACTTTCAAATCAAATAATGGCAGTGTTATAATATATAAATCCATCGGCGAAATCATAATTAAAATTATTAAAAGTATTAATTAAAACTAATCATGTACTTTATTAACATTAAATTTTATTATAATAAAAAAACTTAAAACATAAATTTCATTAATATTAACAGTTAATATAATTGTTAAAATAAGAAGTAAAATAACTTCAAAAGTTGAAAACAAACAATATATTTTATATTAACTTTTAACTCGCTAAACTTTAAAACGCTTTAAAGGCTTAAATAGTATGAGCTGTGATACAATTTCTTCATTATATATTTTCAATATTGTACAAATAAATTTTTAAAAACATACGTGGTTGTTCTGCTGTTGTCTGTTATTTTCGGTAGTCTAATATTACTAAATTGATGGTATCTTTAATGTTATAGCTACCGGCTGCTCCATCCAACACTTCATACAAATATACGTCTTTTATATACTTATGATTGGAACTCATGATTATTATTCCTACCGTTGCTACTTCTATTATATTTATTATTTACAGAAGAAAAATCGATATTAGGATATATTTTGATTACTTAAAATTTGTTATAATTTATGTTGTGACGTCATTCCTACAAGGTTTATAAAAAGAGAGATAACATTAAAAACTGACATACTCTCTTGTTACATTGGAAATAGTACCCCGTACTAAAAGTCTGCAAGTTTTTTGTTCATTAATACATTTTCTAATTTCATTGTCGTCCCGTCTTTTTATTAAATTTAATTTAATTTAATATTACTATTAATTATATTATTATTCAACTTATAAAAGCGTATTTAAGTTAAGTATATTTGCAGTTTTAATGTTTAGCGTATAGGATATCTTGAGATACTCAGGCGTATATTATTGAGAGACGGATCCAAGTATAAGGTAGCTAGCCAATACTCAAAGACCGAAGAAATAATATATTTTTATTCAAGACACGTCACAATTGTTTGAGTAACCTGTACTGACTGATTAATACATTATAATGATCTAATAAGAAATTTTTATGATTTCGTCATGCTAAATATGGAGTACAACTAAAAAGGCGATGTGCTGACGGCACAAATGTATCGTAATTATTCTTATAAATCGCATCGTTTTAATATAAACGCGCCCCGCTTCATTTGCTATTCACACTTTGTTTCTTACGTTGTATGACAGTAAGAGCTTACAGTTGAGTTTCAACGCTCGTTAACCCGACTGAGATCCAACCCTCGACGATATATCGACTGAATTAATTTATAATTTATTTCGTATTTAATCATACATTTACATATATACATATACTACGAAGTATTTACCTTTAAAGTATAAGATTAGCGAATACGCTCGGTTTATTGTTTTAAATGGAATAATTATCTATTCAAACAATATTCTGAATTCAATTTAAAAGAATAACTATTAGAAACGTTGGCCTGAAGTCTCTCCGGTAATATCATATCGGATTGCCATCACACCGGAGTATGAGAAGAGGTGACGTGCTCGAAACGAGTGGTACTTGGTGGTAGGTCTTTAACTTGATGGTACTTCGTGCAAGCCTATCTGGGTAGCCATCACCACATTTATTCTACCGCCATACAGTAATCCCTAGTATTGTTGTGTTTCAGTTTGAAGGGCGCTCAGAGATCATAACATTTTAGTTCCCAAGGTTGGTGGCGCGTTGACGGTGTAAGGGATGGTTAATACATTTTAAACCATCAATCTTTATGGGCGGTGGTTACCACTTACTGTCGAGTGGCCCGTTTGCCGGTTTTGCTAATTTTAAATTAAAATAGTATCTCGTCAAAATTAAAATAACAACATTCACGAGTAAATTAAAATTTAATAAATACGTTATATTTTATAGTTTTGCATTATTTTTTTTTTATTGGAAATTAGGAACGAAATTGTCATATTAGATGGCGTTGTTCCTTCAGAGGGACCACGCACACCTGTATAGCGGATCATTTGCATACTTCGCCTGTACATGGTTTATATGTTTATTTTTTTTTTACCTGGCTCACAGATAAAATAGTGAAGCCATATTAATCATATTTTAGAAAAAATATACACAACGATCTCATTATGTCATTAATCATTTTAATTATATTATCATTTATTTCAAGAAGTTCTACGTAGATTATATTCCTTAGATAATACTAAATTACTGCAGTCACAATACCGCCATTTTCTATTTTCCTTTTAGTGTTAATTATAAATATATTAATTACTAGTTGTGGTCGAGGTTGCAACCGCGTTCAATTTAAAAAAATCTCTAAGAGCTGACTTAATAATAATTATTTAGTTTTATTTTCGTAGGATATTAGTATTTATTCAGTTTTCGCCGCACCCGAATCTAGATAGGGCAACATACAATTGGAATCATATGTGAGAAAAACATCATTCCCTTAAATCTATACCGACATACTTGAATATCTTTCGCTGTGCTTTATTTTTTATGACTGCAAACGATACGTTTACAGGAAATTGTTTCCTTTTAAAATTAAAACGTATATCAGTTTTTTTAATTAGTACTTATTATCAATTAACCGACTGACTGGTTCATTTTTCGCTCACAGAATCGGAATTGCGATTCAAAGGGGAAAAGCTGCTAGTATTCATACCACCATTCCACGATTTGTACTATTTTTAGCAATTTTTAATTTTTTAAGGCTTAACTTCACTTGTCAAGCTAACCGAATACATAATATAAATATAAATTTGATTACTATACAAAAGGTTAAAACCTTAAAAGATAGATATATACGCATGGGCCAGTTAACCGACATTTTACCAGCATAAGCTGAACCCTATTTAATATGATTGATCGTATACATCCGAGTTCAACTTACATTGGAAGCACAGTTATAGCAATTGTATCGAATAAATGTTCGACGTGATTCTTTAAATTAACATAACTTTATTATATATGAAAAAATTGAAATGAAACAAATACTAAATTTTAAGTGAAGTTAGCAAAATATATTAATGAAAACCGCACTTAAATCCGATAAGCCATTTCTAAGATTAGCGTTTACAAGCTCACAGACAAACAGACAAAAAAATCTAATAACATTGTTTTGGGTTTTATTGCGTTGATAAAGGGGGCCAGTAATACGACCAGTTATTGATTTATTATATGTATAGATATTATATGATCGACATTACACGAACTAAAATATTTTTTGCTTCGTTATCTTAAATCGTAATTTAGATATATTGTATCTTTATGTTTATTATTGACTATTAGATAAATTTCAATTGTTTTCCAGCCAGCAAATGTCCTAAAACGGACCAAAGGCTTACACGGGAAGACAAATTTCCGACCAGAAAATGTACTGTTCCTTGTTGTGGCTTATTTAAACGATTCGTAACACGAACTTATGCGTCTGTAATTTTAGTTTCACTAAAACTGAAGCTTTAATAATACAAACTTATATTTGTTTATTTGTTTACATATATTCGTTTAATTTATCTGTATGAGAAGCCTACAAATAGCTTTATCTATGTATCAACCTGTCCGTGTTCTAAATTTAAAATAAACAAAAAAGAACTTTGAAATTCAAAATAGCAATGTTGATTTTGGAACGTACTGTAGCATACGTAGCAGTTCGTAGAGCGTGTAGGTTGTTTGTAGCAAATTTCGTAGCGCGTCACATAAAGGCCAAAGCATGGTAGTTCATCATGTAATTTAAGCGATTTTAAAACAGGCCCTTTTTTATTTATTATTATCCTTTGAATGATGTAATTCCTAATGTGGCATACCACCTTCTGACATTTCTCTGTTTGTACGTGCAGTACGTACGATCATTTTAAGGCCTTTAACCGATAGAGAAACAATATTAAATACAAACTATAATTATTTACCTTCTCTCTTTGCAATTATTTATTAACTTTTTTCCTTCAAACTTTTGTTATTGTGTTCAAGCAATGACTTTCTTTAGATTATAACTAATTTAGTAATCTACATGCATGACCTCTGACTAATAAAATTGATTAATGGCCAAATAAAAGGATTGTAAGGGAATCCAAATAAGTAGATCAAGATAATACCAAAAGTGGCGTTTTAATTTACTACTAAACTTTATATTATGTGAAAAAAAACAGCGCAATAGAATCGTCAGAGTTAAAACTGTGACCAGATTTCAACAAGTTTAAAGGTAGAATCAGTTTCACAATAAATCAGAAGGATAAATTAGTATAATTAATTTACATTTAGATGACGCTGAGAGAGATCATTGAATATTACACTCGAAACTACAAGGCGCGGGTTCAAATCCGGCTCTTTAGTGAGTTTTCATAAGCTTAATATTGATGTTTATATTTTATCTCGTTCATCGTGAAGAAACGTGTGTATTAGATTAATTTCTGTCACCAGTATGTACACCAACCGAGTGTATAAGTTGATAAAGTAGTAAATTAATAGGCCACCCCACCGCTGGGCGAATGCCACTCCTCTTAGAGAGAAATGTTCGAGCTTATTCCACCAAGCTGCTCTAATATGGCTTTTTGAATACACGTGTGTGAATTTCAGCTGACAGGAGCAGATTTAATTTGAAACTGATGAAGACTCAGAGATGCTTGTCCGCATGTGAACCAACGATCTTCGGTTAAAAGTCACACTTCCTAAACTGAGCCATCCCTTTTCAAAGAAAAATAATAATCTAAAATGCAAATACACACACCATAAAGCGCACTTTTGTGTATTTATTCCGACACCTCGCATGTTTACATATGAATAAATTGTATCCATATTTTCTATTTCATAAAATAACGAATATAAATGTAAAAATATATTTTCTGTTAGTACAAACCAACTACCAGATACGAGTGCATAGATAGTTTTTTATAATGTTTAAAAATATTTCATATTTTTTTTTTTTTTTATAGAAAAGGAAGGCGGACGAGCATATGGGCCACCTGATGGTAAGTGGTCACCAACGCTCTTAGACATTGGCATTGTAAGAAATGTCAACCATCGCTTACATATCCAATGCGCCACCAACCTTGGGAACTAAGATTTTATGTCCCTTGTGCCTGTAATTACACTGGCTCACTCGCCCTTCAAACCGGAACACAACAATATCAAGTATTGCTGTTTTGCGGTAGAATATCTGATGAGTGGGTGGTACCTACCCAGACGAGCTTGCACAAAGCCCTACCACCAGTAAAATATTATTCACCAGTAAATTATTATTCAATGCTTTGGTGATGGGTGTAGTTTGATATGATGCTAAAATTTAACACGCAATAGGTCGCAGTAGAGCACATAGAAAAAGCTCTAAGAATTTTCCTTAAGTGAATTATTTACGGACCATTACTTAATTATTTATTAATATTATATTTGAATACAATTGTTAGCTTTCTAGCTGATTTCGACCACGGCTAACATTCTTAAGATAATCACACTTTGTTGTCTTGTAGTCTCGACTGACGTGTTGTCCGTGTCTTTGTTGTATCTTGTTATCGTTCTGTCGTTGAATATTTTACGTGCCTGCATGATTTCATTTCCAATCAAAATTTTTAGATTTAAAATTTCTCAAAATGCCTATCAAATGTATTGTGTGTATTAAGTTTTCTTTTTTAAATAGTTAAAAAAAGACGAAAGACTAGTCGAGTAATATTTATTTTTATTGTTTAATAATACAAAATTAATATAATAATCTCAAATTTTATCCTTTTTCCAAATTACAATTAATTGTAACACAACAGAGGGTAGCTGATTAATATTTTGACAAATAGACAAAATAAAGTAATCTTATTCTCCAGAAAGGTACTTTTTTTCGATAAAAATGTACACAATAAATAAGCAATGTAATATTTTTAAGTACAAACAAAAGAATCACAAACTAAAATCAGTTAATTCAAATGTCAAAACAACACGTGACAACTACCGCACGTCAATCTCCTGTCAGTCTGGACAGCCCTACAGTTGTTAAGTAATACTCGTATTTGAATAAATACTGTCCAGGTGAGTGATATTTTGTTAGCTGATAATGTATAATTAATAAATAAATGTTACGAATAATGGATATTAATATAAGATTATAATTGTAATAAATACTCTATCTGATATATTTCACTTCCAGATGTGATTATTTCATTGGTATTTTGAAAATTAAACTTCGTTTTTGTCATTTTTTTAACTATTTAAAAAAGAAAACTTAAAACACGCGTTCTCCTACTGTTCACGCCATTGTTATACGCCATTAATTTCTGTGATTACACTTTATCCTGCTGACTGTTCTGTTTCCTATCAGTGCATAAACTGTTGTGTGTGAAACTATAGTAAATGTGCTTACACATTACATATTATTGACTGCCTCGATGGTCTAGTGGCTTGATGTAAGGCCGCAGACCCGGAGGTCCTGGGTTCAATTCCCAGGTCAGGCCAACAAAAAGTTATTGGGTTTTTCTGTCAGAAAATTCTCAGTAGCAACCCGGAGTCTGGAAGTTGGAAGTGTGTACACTCCCGTGCCTCTGAAAGCACGTAAAGCCGTTGGTCCTGCGCCTGAACTCTTTCCGGTCGTCTCGGATTGCCGTACCATCGGATTAAGAAATTTGTGATTTGTGCACTATAATATCTCCTGCGTAGTTGGCTAACCTCTCTTAAGATTGGCCGCCGTGGCCGAAATCTGTCTGGAGAACATTATACATATTATTTAATAGGCAAGCATACAATTAGCATACATATCTCATCCGTATTTACTAAAGGTTTTTAAATTAAAAATGAGATTATTATCGAACACAACGATAACAAAATAAAAAAGTAAATATTAAAAAATGAATAGAAATTGTAATGAATAAATAATTTTCATATTTTAAGAAACAAATCAGTATCACATGTGGTTTTATAACTGGAAAATAAAAGAGCGATATGCAAGTTATTGTATGGAATGAAAAGTATGAACAGCAGCTAATGAAGGTAAATCAACAACTACAGCTCGCCCGAGTTAATTAAAAGGCTGAGATTATAAGTTTTTCCATTCGAATGTTATTGTTATTGATTCCATTTGATCTCTTCAACGTTGTGAACTGTTATTTTTGATAAAACACTATGTGTGTGTTACACAGATAGTGCGGGATATTGTTATATGCCTAATTAGCTCCTTGTGCAAATGGCCAATTTTAAGAATTTTTCGTTTTGATCTAAATTATATTATTATTATATATTTATAGATCTTATTAATAACCAAATAAACTATTCATTTTGATGAATTAATAAATAAAACAATGTTTACTGTAACAGCCTGTTAATGTCCAACTGCTGGGCAAAGGCGGCGGCCGTTTGAGGAGAAGGTTTGGAGCTTATTCCACCACGCTGCTCCAATGCGGGTTGGTAGAAAACACATGTGGCAGAATTTCAGTGAAATTAGACTCATGCAGGTTTCCTCGCGATGTTTTCCTTCACCGTCAAGCACGAGATGAATTATAATCACAAATTAAGCACATGAAAATTCAGTGGTGTTTGCTCGGCCTTGAACCCACGATCATCGGTTAAGATTCACGCGTTCTAACCACTAGGCCATCTCGGCTATGTTTATATAGAATTAATAATTTACATAATAATTTAATTTTAATCTGTTTCCACCTTAACAGTTGCATTCTATTGACTCGTGACAACACTAAAAGCATTCCAGAAAAACTACCAACTCACTTTGTAAAAGGGTCAACTGTCCGTGGAAAAGTTCCTTTGTCTCCGCTTCGAGACCTTGTCGAAGTGAATGATAAAATGAATTCTGTTTTATCAAGAACATTATCTTTTTGTTATAGATTTACAATACATTAATATTAATAAGTTTTTCTTACTAATATTATGAAATTTATATCATAATTGTTTGTTTCTGTATCACACTCAAACGACTCGACAAGTTCTACTAATATTATAAACGTGAAGTTTATGAGGACGGATGAATGTTTGTTATTCTTTCATGCAATAACTACAGAAAGGATTTCGATGAAATTTGGAATAAACATAGCTAAATTAACTTAACACATAACTTACCACCTGTGACCGGGCGGAAGCGAGTTGTAGAAGTAGATCATGGGGTCGAATATAGCTGATTGTTTATTATTCATACGAATATGGAACCGTTCCATTGGATATAAAACTTTCATATTGTTCTAGTTTTTGGTTTCAGGTCTGTTTTATATTATGTTAGTATGTTGTATATTTTTGTGATATAACTCAATATACTGACGAAAGAAAATTATCACCCCAGGTTTTTTAAATAAAACTATAACAGACTAAGCGACAGTTTGTATATAAGTTTGTGCGTCTCTGAAATGTCTATAGAAAAATTAACGACGGTATGTCTATCTTTAATAGAAACTCACATATAAACCTTTTTAAATAAGTGAAAAAATTATTAAATCCTTTGCTTAATTTTTTTTTTGTATTCACCGGGAGGGCAAATGACTCTACTCCACCTGATGGTCAGTGGTAGTAGAGTCCAAACGCGACGACGGCCAGTACAGACGGGAAAAACGTTCTGCACTAGCCGCCTTCGCCTTGCCGGCCCGCAAGATGCCTCTTCATGCCTCGTTTGAAGGAACCCAGGTTGTAAGAGGAGGGGAACACGTGAGCTGGTAAGGAATTCCATATTTTGGAAGTGCGACAAAGAAAGGAGTTGCCAAATTTCTTTTTTTCGCGATGGAATTGATGTCACAGTTAGGCGGTGACATCGAGAACCAGCTCGCGTGGACTTAAGAAGGAAGGGGGAAGCAGGAATTAGAGAGAATGATTCCTCAGAGCACTCGCCGTGATACAGTCGATAGAAAGAGCTAAGTGCTGCTATCTCCAAGGCCTCCAGTAGGTACTTAGCGGAGCCATCCCAAAGGTTCGAGCAATATTCCACGCAAGACCGTACCTGTGTTTTGTACAGCAGGCACAGTTGTTGTGGCGTGAAAAAACGCCGCACCTTGTTCAGAACTCCGAGTTTCCGTGAAGCTGTTTTTATAACAGCCTCGATGTAATCCCTTGGACTAAGGTCGCAGAGAACGTCAATCCCCAGCAAGGCGATTTTGCTTTGTATCACCAGCGCAGTACCACAGAGGGAGGGAAGAGGGGAAAATGCTGAATTTTTTGCTGTGAGAGCGCATACCTGTGTTTTCTTGGTTTTAAACTCAACAAGATTATCAGAGCCCCATTTGGCGATGAGCTCTAATATCCTATCGAGTTCAATGACTTCCCTTCGCCTCTCCTCAATTTCCGCTCGCCCAGCCACTGCGCGTCCGTGGTATCCACCATGCACTGTACTATCGTCTGCATAGCAATGAACATACATTGCTAGAGAGAGCATATCATTGATATGCAAAAGAAAGAGTGTGGGAGATAGCACAGATCCTTGGGGGACCCCAGCATTCACTACATAGAATTGTGAAGCGCAACCATCAACTAAAACACGAAGGCTACGCTTGTGTAGGAAGCTGGCAATTCAGGTGCATAGCTGAGCAGACAGACCATATGCCGGCAGCTTGGAGAGAAGACTTCTGTGCCAGACCCTGTCGAAAGCCTTGGAGATATCGAGGCTGATAGCCAACGATTCTCCATGCTTGTCGATAGCTTCACCCCAGAGGTGTGTTACGTACGCTAGAAGATCACCTGTGGACCGTTTTGGTCGAAACCCATACTGACGATCATTAATTAGACAGTGATCTTCTAGATAATGGATCAGTTGGTTGTTTAAAATCCGTTCCATCACCTTACAAAGTACTGAGGTGATAGCTATTGGCCGATAATTTGCTGGGTTGGACCGATCCCCTTTTTTGGGAACCACTTGCACATTAGCTCTCCTCCAAGCCTCCGGCACACATCCCGAAGAGAGAGAAAGTTGGAACAGGCGCATTAACACAAGAGACAGCTCCGCTGCGCACTTCTTCAGCACAATGGCTGGTATTCCATGGGGACCGCTAGCTTTCCGTACATCAAGTGATTGCAGCTCCGCACGCACATCACTTTGCCTGATTTTGATGTCAGGCATCGTATGGCCACATGAATGTATTGTAGGTGGCAGCGCAATACAATCATCGATGACGGAATTATCGGGAAAGAGTTTAGCCAGGAGATCAGCTTGCTCTTGCGGACTGTGAGCTAGCGATCCGTCCGGATTTCTGAGCGATGGCAGCGAAGGTTGGCAGAAATTGTTTTGCACAGACTTGGTCAGACGCCAGAAGCTACGGGAGCCCCTAGGATGCGAAACAAGGTCATGACCAATTTGTACAATGCACAGTGCATCCGTTCTCGTGTATGCCTTTCTACAGGACTTGGAATTTTTTATTGTAGTTTGCTTTCAGTGAGTCAATGTTAGATGCCCCGCTAATGCAGCCATTATATCGCAAAGTGTTAATCCTTATTAAATTAAAAATAAAAACAATATTAATTTTAAAGTTTATTAAATTCGAACCAGTAGTTTTATGCATATATATGGCCGATGGAGCTGACACGTATTAGAGTGGAGACCACGTTTAGGAAAATGTAGTGTAGGGCGCCTTGTGCCAAGGTGGACCGACGATTTAAAAAAGGTTGTAGTTACGGGATGGATGCGGACTGCCCAAGATCGGGATGGTTAGCGTTCTATGGGGGAGGCTTTCGTCCAGCAGTAGAGGGCAAGAGGCTGAAAAAACACATATAAATACGATTTAAATAAACGAAAATACAACGCTTTAACGCAATACGGTCGCTTATTATTTAATATTTATATTATCTCATTGGATAAAAAAAAATATCTCCAGGCATTTTTAATATAATTCCATAGTCTATAATTGTGGTGCCACTTAGCAGCTTCAATTAGTTTGAAAATATAATCTTATTGTAGTGAAGCCTTTTACTCTGTTTCTTAGTAAATAAAGTAAATATCTTTCGAAAATACATGGATTGAATGATTGTTGGATCTCGTGTAGGACTTAAGTGTATATAATTGATACAAATTTGTATTTTTTTTAAAGAGAACTGAATTTCTTGTTGGTTTTAATTAAATTAAAACGCGGGCCTCTCATTAAACGTGATAAAACCATAACCTTATTGCATAAATTAAAATAATATTTCAATACGATTTTGTATACTTTAGAGACGTCCAGACTAACTCGGGTTTTCTTTATATGTATATAATATGCTTAGTGAACTTTGAGCCTGAAGTTAGCATTGTTAAGGGAAATGCCAAAAATTGAAACATAAATCGGAAACGATGCGACATCGACTTCGGAAATCTGAACAAAGGCGTTTGTAATAGTGTTGGGCGGTGACCGTTATCGAAATTTATGAATTCAATAAAAGCAATTTTTATTTATTCATGGTGACTAAAATTTGTGGTAACTACGTACCATAAGATGAAATATTTGCCAGTCTGCCTCTCTACTTTTAAATAAATAAATAACTACATTTTGTTATATAAAAATAAAATTGTTATCAGTAATCATTTTTTTAATTATTTCAGTGAGGATTGCATTAGATTCATTTATTGTAATTACTAGGCCACCTGAATTTTATAATCAAATAAAATATTCAACATAATATACAACTGTATTAATATATTTGACAGTTGGTGAAATAAACATTATCCTAAAAACCTAAATACCTTACAAGACTCAAACAAGATTATTGCTAAGAGGAAAATCCGCGAAATACTGTTTGTTGACTCGAAATTAATGTGTCGTCAGTAAAACTTCGTGGAAATGTCGAAATATGATAAACATATGTCGAGCTCATTATTGATGTAAAGTAAATATCCAGTTAGGCTGCGTCGCCCCATGTGTGTGGATAAAATCTTAGAGACTCCTTTCGAAATGTTATTACCGAAGTAGGAATTCTGTTGGTTTACAATATGTTTTTTATAATATAATGATAAATATTATTTTGGTAAATCATTGTAATATAAACATGCAAAGTAAAACTAAACATACATCAATTTCCGACGGCGCTAAATCTTTATATACTGCTTGGGGGTTCTAGTATATTCATTTTAAGAAGATATTTTTAACTTTGCCTATTAATAAAACATTTATAGAAATGGTTTATTATGAGAATATATTATATTATATTGTATAAGCAAGAATATATTATATACGTAGATTATAAAAAAATGTGAAGTTCATATCCGTTGATTTCCATATTGATGATAATTGTTAGCAATATTTCATTTGAAAAACGAGCAACTTCTGAGTATAATGTTCGTGATTCTTAGTTTCTAATTACCGAACCAGTGGTAGATTTACATTATATTGAATCCTGTAACATTACTATACAGAAGTGCTTCAAATAACTTACTTAAATAAAGTATATATTGTATAAGTTTTGTGACTTTTCGTATCTTGTATATATCTTTTAAACACTTACCTTATTGTTGATATCGATAACTTTGCATCACTAGCTCTTAACCAGTTTAGCGACACAGGTAGTGCGTTCACAACGCCTCGCTTGCGGAAATCAAACAATCGTCACGCGGTTTGTTATATTTGTTTGATGTCTATCTCTCTTCCACTCGTTGATAACACGCTCGCTTGAAAAGAACGGGGATGTATAGGGGAAGAATTGACTCGATGTAAAATGTTGTTAGGAGTAATAATTGTTTCTTGTGAACACTTTGTTATACAAATTTGCGGTTTGCTGTAATTGAAGTATTGTGGAGTAGACTCGATTGTTTATTTGATTGATTGTGGCTTATTTTTTAATTTGGAATAAATTGGAATTGAACTTGTTCAACGGATCTGGAATTGATGGTATTTGTAAATGTCTCTTTTAATATTGGTTTGGTGATTTCTTTAGGATTTTTATACTTTTAATGAAATTAAATTTTTGTTTCTTATCTGTAAAGATGTTTATTTTGCATACCCGGGTTTTTTTTATAAAGTTGTAATGGAATAGGCGTTTGTCTTCCATCTCTGCTGATGGAAATTGTAGATGAAAACGAAGGTGGTACACGCCCATCCATAAGAAACCTGTTCACTCTACTCTTAAAGGCTCCAGAGTTCAACTTATCACGAACTATTTAGGATTCTACTGAACGATTAAAGATTGTAATATTATAGTATGCAATGTTTATATTACTAGTCGATTATTGAATTCGATTTTATTACCCTTTAATGTAGCTCTAAATAAAAGGACAAAATTTAATTAAACTTGTTTTGTGATGTTCGAAAATTGATACTTTTGATATTTTTTCTGTTACGCGAGACCTAATGTCATATTTCTAAAAATAACTTTATTAAAATATATTTATCTATAATATTATCTAAAAAAATAACCTCCAAAGTTTTGGCTGCAATTGGAATGACAATTTTTATTAATAAAATCAAAATATACTTTGGTTAGACCTTACAAACACTGTTTGAATCCTCGTTTTTTAATGATCCACATGATTGAATGATTGAAAATTAAATTCTGGATTATTATTGATGAGTTACATTTTCTCATCTAGACATTTAATATCCTTTAAGACGCAAGTCTAGAAGTCTATACCTAACTGTGACAATGAGAAGTATCTTTTCATCTCTTCAATTTATAGGAATTATATAAAGCAGGGCGTCACGTTGCAGACGAAGTGCAGATAATAAATGAAGGCGTTATCCTCCCCGCTAATGCATTAAATTTATTCACGCATTTAATGTATATAAATTTGAATCTTAATATTATAAATATAAAGTATATTTTTCAATGAAACGAACTAACGTACCACGTGGATCATCCGAATAGGTCACGTTTATAAGAGATGGCGGTAAGTTCTAAACATTTATTAACGAATAATCTTGATATTATTACAATGGATGTATAAAATGTATGTTTGTTCGCGCTAATCTCAAGAATCTAATCTATGATGTGAAAAGAAAAAATTGTATCTATTGTATATTGATGAGCCGAGATGACCAGTGGTTAGAACGTGAATCTCAACCGAAGATCACTTGTTAAAACCCAGTACCACTAAATTTTCATGTGTTTATACTTCATCTCACAGTATGTCACATGTTTATCCACTAACCCGCATTAGAACAGCGTGCTGGAATAAATTCCTAACCTTCTCTTTGAAGGGAAAAAAGCTCAGTGGCGTGGCGTTTGAGAGGCCTATGTCCAGCAGTGTACGAGAATAGCGTGATGATGTTGAATACTCTTGTGCATTAAAATCCAACACACTAACGACAAAAAGCGTCATAAAATAATTTAAAACAACAAAGAATTGCTCTAACGAACGACGTATAAGCCCAGACGCAGTGGATTGCATTCCCGTAGCAGTTTCTCATTCATATTTATATCGTCCCACAGTTAACCCGCGCATTTTATTAATATGGCTACTACTTTATATCTTGTCTTCGGAACGCGTCACCCGATTTCCGAGTTCTTTCATGGGATCTTCCCAAATATTGTTACTGTTATTCGTACCAAAGCACACCCGACCTTACTGTTAAGTAAATAACATTCGAAATCCTTTGTAAAATAAGTTACATTGCCAGCGAGAAAATTGGAAAGGTCGCGTGTTTAGGTTTTCTGATAAGAATTTAGTGTTATGGTGTATAATAAAGTATTTGTATGTTGGTAGTTATGTAAATGTTCTTCGGGAACGACTGTTTGATGTCAGATAGGATACCGCTGTCTTTTGATAAGAAATCTCTTTTATATTGAAGAGAACCTTTATTTGTATAATGAAGATTGTGAACAGATTGTGACGTGCAGGTTCGTCTATGAATACGATACAATGGCCGTTTCATTTATTATTAGGTGAGTGGGTTGTGTCGTTTGGTAAGTTATTGGGAGTTCGGGGAATATCAAATACTTCACTCGGTTACCGATACATAAATGTATGATGCAAATGGAAGAATAAACAATATTGTAAATATAAAAAATATCTCAAGACAAATAATAAATATTTAAAATCTCTTCGCTTTTAATAATTTTTATTAGATTTGTATTTTAAGGATGAGTAGTTTATCTTTAAACTTAGAACACGAAGTTTCGGGCTTCGTAAAGTGTAGTGTAAAAATTGAAATTTTGCAAACATGTTGTCAGGGCTTCCGTAAAGGGCAACGGTTACCTGAAGTAGCGAAGTCATTCAAAACAAGAATCAACGATTTCGAACTCGACTCTTAGTCCCTCGGTTAAGAGGGGTTCGTTCCGCTGCGGTGTCTCGGTCACGTTGATACTACAGGTTATTTTGTTTAATGACCAATTTGTCGACATAAACACGGTACTTACACATAGACATATAAAGTAGCCTTAATCTCACTCTGTAATCCATCAAATGGCCATTCTTGTCATATCAAACCAGCTCTTATTACCAATGTAATAACATTCAAAATCATCTGCACGTAATTTGATTATTATCACCGCGTTCGTCCGTACTTAGCTAATGAGATGATAAAGTTCAATTAACATGATTACCTAATTAAGGATAATTTAGGGACATATTAATAATAGCTCCTTTCATTTTGCTGAAATGAAATAGATAAGACGTGGACATTCAAGCATAATACTCGCCCGCACACGTCACTCTTTACACCTGAAGTCCGCATTTTAAACTGAACATCTTAAAAATATATTTTATCATAACCTCTCATAGCATCAAATTCTATAAAGGGAAGTCAACATTTTCGTTTTCTTTTATAAAAATTTGGAATGTAAGGGCAATTAGCATGATGGTAAATGGTCTTAATATATCACCACGCCCCACAAACTGTTGTTACAAAGTTATACGCACTGTCATTGCTGTTTGCTGGTAGCTAAACAGATAGGCTTGCGCAATGCAATAGCAACAGCAACAGCCTGTTAATGTCCCACTGCTGGGCTAAGGCCTCCTCTCCATTTTGAGGAGAAGGTTTGGAGCTTATTCCACCACGTTGCTCCAATGCGGGTTGGTGGAATACACATGTGACAGAATTTCGATGAAATTAGGCACATGCAGGTTTCCTCACGATGTTTTCATTCAACGTCAAGCACGAGATGAATTATAAACACAAATTAAGTACATGAATATTCAGCGGTGCTTACCCGGGTTTGAACCCACGATCATCGGTTAAGATTCACGCGTTCTTACCACTAGGCCATCTCGGCTAAAACATAAGTAATATGAGCAAATACGAATAATATTTTTTTTATTAAAATAACTAACATTAATTAAATAAATGAATAGCTCACAAGCATTTAAAGAAACATGTTAATTTAAATTATAAATAATCAGGTGATATAAATATTCAAGTTAACTTTTTCAAGTACATAGTCTTAAATTGTATGTTTATAATATCAATTCACTGCGTAGCTACGACCGTAGCGTACGATGTTACATGTAGGGAAAACCGGCAAGAAACATTGGGAGTCTCTCTTTAAAAATATAATATCAGCTCGTAGGCAGATATGATATGATCTTGTTTAATCAGTTTTATTGATAAACCAAAAGCCTTTCTTTCAACTTTAATTGATTGCATTCTCAAATGAGTTGAGAAAAAAATATGAAAATGATTCCAAAACGCTCCTCCATTGCGGGAGCTAGCCCAGTTTTAATTTAAAGATTGCGATAATACTAGACTGCAATGTCTATTTTTTTAGGAATTCCTAATATTCCCGTTTACCTCTACAATAAAGCGTATAGCATGTATCAGAAGTGGGGACAACAATAGCCTAAATCAGGATCGAACTCGCGACATTTACAGCCCTAGGCGGGCCTTTTGCCACTGCGCTATATAAACTATTTCAATTTTTGTAAATTCAAATATAATAATGTATTCAAAGTTACAAAATGTTTTCGTAACTTAATATTAAAACATAGTTGTATATATTTCATTCTCCTTACCTCATTTAGATAAAGTCCCCTCATTATGTACAAAATATAAATGCTTTTGATATATTTTATCTTCCAGCGTCCTTTTCTTACTCATCAAATTTGTATAAGGTCGATAAGAGACGAAGGCATTCTTTCATAGAAAACAAAATATTACCTTATCTACGTAACAGGTGATTTTGACTGGGGCTCTTTCGTTATTTTTTTTGTTATATTGTCGTTGTAAGATATTTTTTGGTGTATAACATACCATACTTTATTTTAGCTTCTAGTGTCAATGAAACTTAAATATAGGCATATGACTCAATACGCGATTATATAAATGATAAAAAAGCGTTGATGTATAAATTTAATTGTATTTAATAATGACTAATTAAAAGGGCGATGAAGAGTAACTGCTGAGTTTCTTGCCGGTTCTCTAGAATTAAATTCCGAGCCAGTGGTAGCTTAATTAAATGCTTAAGCCTACTTGAACAGAAATATTATTTTAGAATTACAGAACTAGTTGTTTTAAAGTATTGTATAATGGCATGAGTTACTACTCGGTAGCGATAGATGACGGTAATAAAATCTGTCAGTTTCCTAAATCGCGCTGTCTAGATTCGCTACTGTATATATATACAATGTAAAGGTGATTTTGTTAAAAGGATCAGACAAAATAAATTATAGTGTAAACAATGGAAAGTTCTTCCTTAGTTTCATTGACCGTTTGATCCCCGATATTAGTTCGGCATAAACAAGTATATTCATAAATATGTACAGTGTATATACAAATATATACACTGTAGTACATACATATATATATATATGTGTCGCGGATTCAAATGGATTGCCATCTAAATGGCCGCAGTTGTAGTCCAATATGTTGATTTTATTAAATCAGTCAGTGCGCAAGTCCGGCGCTGGCGCTGTCCTGAGAGCAAGAGACCAAGGGGGTCGCTCGATAAACGATCACACACGCTACTGACAGATACACCATTATATTTTATGTTTCCATCAGTCGGCTGCATAATACCCGTCTTATATTTTTACAACTTGACGTCTGACAATCGACCAGTCCAGAACACAGACCATATAACATACATCACGTTGTGTGGTGTTGCTATTCTAATAAGTGACGTCGTATACCCACTTGAATTTATTATCTCTGACATATATATAGTATTCATAATAATATGCTTTAATTTTAAGTAGAGCTTTTTATGTGAAATATCTTTTGGCGCGGTGGGTCGGGTGGCAGATGCTGCGCAAGAGCAATTTCCTAACGCGGAATTGGTGTTTTTGGGGGATTTTAATGCTCACCACGAATCATGGTTGAAATCCCTCAAAACTGACCATGCTGGAAGGACTGCTCATGCTTTTGCTCTCACACATGACTTGACCCAACAAGTTGATCAGCCCACCAGGATCCCAGACATTGATGGGCAAGCACCTTCTCTACTGGACCTTCTGCTGACTTCTCACCCGGTGGAATATCAGGTCGTGGTTCAGGCTCATCTTGGCTCTTCGGATCACGGCCTTATATCTACCAGAGTGCCACAGGCCAAGCTGCCGCCACTAGCGGTATGCAAACGTCGCGTTTGGCACTATAAGTCGGCAGGCTGGGACGGTATACGCGATTACTATGCGTCGGTCCCTTGGAAGGAACGTTGCTTCAGTGGGAATGACCCGACAGCTAGTGCCGCTGCTGTTGCTGACGAGATCATGTTGGGAATGGAATACTACATTCCTAGCTCAGATCTCGTCAGTAGAGGTCCGCGTAACCGTTGGTTCACTCGTGAATGTACCGATGCTGTATCATCTAAGCAGGCGGCATATCGCAAGTGGATCAACGGCTGGATTAGCGGGGCATCTAACATTGGCTCACTGAAAGCAAACTACAATAAAAATTCCAAGTCCTGTAGAAAGGCATCCATGAGAGCGGATGCACAGCGCATTGTACAGATTGGTCATGAAATTGTTTCGCATCCTAGGGGCTCCCGTAGCTTCTGGCGTCTGACCAAGTCTGTGCAAAACAATTTCTGTCAACCTTCGCTGCCACCGCTCAGAAATCCAGACGGATCGCTAGCTCACAGTCCGCAAGAGCAAGCTGATCTCCTGGCTAAACTCTTTGCCGATAATTCCGCCATCGATGATTGTAGTGCGCTGCCACCTACAATACCTTCATGTGGCCATACGATGCCTGACATCAAAATCAGGCAACGTGATGTGCGTGCGGAGCTGCAATCACTTGATGTACGGAAAGCTAGCGGTCCTGATGGAATACCAGCCATTGTGCTGAAGAAGTGCGCGGCGGAGCTGTCTCCTGTGTTAACGCGTCTGTTCCAACTTTCTCTCTCTCTTCGGGATGTGTGCCGGAGGCTTGGAGAAGAGCTAATGTGCAAGCGGTTCCCAAAAAAGGGGATCGGTCTGACCCGGCAAACTATCGACCAATAGCTATCACCTCAGTACTTTGTAAGGTGATGGAACGGATTCTAAACAACCAACTGATCCATCACCTAGAAAATCACTGTCTAATTTATGATCGTCAGTACGGGTTTCGAACAAAACGGTCCACAGGTGATCTTCTAGCCTACGTAACACACCTCTGGGGTGAAGCTATCGACAAGCATGGAGAATCGTTGGCTGTCAGCCTCGATATTTCCAAGGCTTTCGACAGGGTCTGGCACAGAAGTCTTCTCTCCAAGCTACCGGCGTATGGTCTGCCTGCTCAGCTATACACCTGGATTGCCAGCTTCCTACACAAGCGTAGCCTTCGTGCTTTAGTTGATGGTTGCTCCTCACAATTCTATGTAGTGAATGCTGGGGTCCTCCAGGGATCTGTGCTATCTCCGACACTCTTTCTTTTGCATATCAATGATATGCTCTCTCTTGGGAACATACATTGCTATGCAGACGATAGTACAGTGCATGGTGGATACCACGGACGCGCTGGACGGGCGGAAATTGAGGAGAGGCGGAAGGATCTTGTCATTGAACTCGATAGGACATTAGAGCTCATCGCCAAATGGGGCTCTGATAATCTTGTTGAGTTTAATGCCAAGAAAACACAGGTATGCGCTCTCACAGCGAAAAAGTCAGCATTTTCCCCCTCTTCCCTCCCTCTGTGGTACTCCGCTGGTGATACAAAGCAAAATCGCCATGCTGGGGATTGACGTTCGCTGCGACCTTAGTCCTTAGACCTTAGGTGCGGCGTTTTTTCACGCCACAACAACTGTGCCTGCTGTACAAAACACAGGTACGGTCTTGCGTGGAATATTGCTCGCACCTTTGGGATGGCTCCGCTAAGTACCTATTGGAGGTTGAACCGGTTGCAGCGACGTGCCGTACGCATTATTGGCGACGTAAAGGTCACAAACACCCTTGAACCTTTACAATTGCGTCGTGAGATAGCAGCACTGAGCGCTTTCTATCGACTGTATCACGGCGAGTGCTCTGAGGAATTATTTTCTCTAATTCCTGCTTCCTCCTTCCTTCTTAAGTCCACGCGAGCTGGTTCTCGATGTCACCGCCTAACTGTGACATCAATTCCATCGCGAACAAAGAAATTTGGCAACACCTTTCTTTGTCGCACTTCCAAAAAATGGAATTCCTTACCAGCTCACGTGTTCCCCTCCTCTTACAACCCGGGTTCATTCAAACGAGGCGTGAAGAGGCATCTTGCGGGCCGGCAAGGCGAAGGCGGCTAGTGCAGAACGTTTTTCCCGTCTGTACTGGCCGTCGTCGCGTTTGGACTCTACTACCACTTACCATCAGGTGAAGTAGAGTCATTTGCCCTCCCGGCGAATATAAAAAAAAAAGAAAAAAAAAGACCTACTCATGCTGTAGCGGCAAACGGTACGGTATGTCCCGCTCCGGCGCCGCACTCTATTTCACTGTTTGTGCGTATACCATATATATATACATTTCGTTGCTATATATTATTATAATCAAAAGATTATTTTGGAATTAACAATCCGGGTTACTTACTTTTGTAGTCACGGTGGACACTGCTTACCTTTAGGGGCCCCAAAAGCCTGTCCATCTAGCTATATTATAAATTCAAAAAATGCAGTAAAACAAGGTGATACTCTTGTCACGGGGTTCGTTCCACCAAGACCGTTACATTAATTAAACTCATCATAAAGATTATAAAATTGTAATCATAAAATTTACGACATTAAAAATCAGGGAGTGGGCCGTTGACAGTATCTGGACAATTAAGTTCACATCGGTTAAAATTAGGTGATAGATTTAAATAGATAAGCAGGATAGTGCAAACCCTGAACGCAGTATCACAATGAGTGAGCAAACAAACAAAAGTAGTGCGAAGCAGCAAAAAGCACCAGCAGCAACAGCAGGCCACCGGTCAAGCAGCCTCTCCTCCATAAAACAGCAGAGCCTCCAACAGCTCCAAATCAGCAACAATTCCTCGGTTGAGTCCACCTAACAATATTATATTACTTTGTAATGTAATATACAAAGTTTATATAAAATTAAAGTAAAAAAAATAAACACTCCCTGTGAACAAAACAACTTATTACCTATCTTGCATAAATACTAAGAAGGTTCTTAGAATGCCCTAGACACAGGTACAAAGAAAACTAAGTTATTTAAACTAAGTAATAACCTAGACAATTGAGGTTATTAAAGTTAACTTTTAAAGTTTCAAAACATGGAAAATTATTGCTTAATTAGCAATAAAATAATATTAGAATTCAAGAACTATCTTTAAATTTATGAAACAACGCTTTTAAACAATTTGAATCACATTAGGATTCGACCCAGGTCACCTAGTACATTGACAAAGTCTATGTTCAGTTTTTGAATAAAATATGAAGAAATTGATAAAAATAAATACTTAACTGGTATATTGATTATTGAATGTAATTTATGCATCAACTCATCTCAGGAGTGTTTAATTATGTAGAAATAAGGCAATATATTAGTTATATTGCACGTATACAATGTGTTTTACTTATTGTTTGGTAAACCGAACCTCTCAAATAAGTTTTACAAAGAAGATGACGTAGATAATCCTCCGTTAGTATAATTTTGTATATAATTTGAATATAAAAACCAATATACGAAATGTAAAAACAATATATTCAAGGCCAATAATCCACTATAATCAACGAATATACTTACAAAAACGAATATATTTAATCGTTTAAAACTGACATGCGTCGGTAAGCGACCAGCGCCTGCTCAACGATCCAAAGAACGACCGAACGACAAATAACGTAATGCTGCCATCTCTCAAAAAGCATAGATAATAAATGTCCAAAATAATGAATGCCGATTCGATAACCGGTAATGTATTTTATAAACCAGTTAGATTAGGTAAAATAGATACAATCTTTTAATAAAATATAAATATTGAAAAATTAAAAATATATAGGGTTACACTCTCTCAAATAGCATAAACCCTACCACTGATAAAATAGCTTATTTTACTTGAATTAAACTTAAGAATACTTAGCTCTTCAATCGGAATGAAATGTTATGAAAGTTCTGAAGAGATTATTGTCTTTGCTTCTTTAAAATATTTTTAGGATTTATAATGTTATTTTTACTGAGTTTATACGGCCCCAACGCCAGAACTGCATCGACAGCTTTAAATGTAAGAAAATGTTTTATAATGTGCAACGTTAATTTCCATGACATAAGGTCGCAATGTTACACGTCACTACGTTGTAAAATTTATATGTGTAGTTGCCCTAAATATTTAACAAAATAATGAATATGGGTGTTTAAACAATCGCCGGGAATGAACATATGAGAACTATTACATTCGAAATAGTTATTGAGGAAATACGAAAATATAATTGTGTTAAGCTAAAAACCAGATCAGATCCCTTGATACCCTGAGGTCATAATATTTATTATTTATACATGGAATCGAAAATTTAACAACGTGTATGACATGTTCGAGGTTCCGCCGCACGATAAACCTCTTCCGATGAATCTCTTTGATGCTCTGCAGTCTGTCTGACATACAAGAATATCTGTTTTAAGAAAATTGCTTAAGATATTTATATTAAGTCCTTACATATAAAATTGGCGTTTTGTCCTACTGACCAGTTTCATCTGTAATATCTCCTCTTTGGTTAAAAATTCCAAATTCAAATGTATAAATTCATTTAGCTGGTACATTTAAGTTTTGAAAACAGTCATTCATTTGTTTTTTCCTCATTATTTTTTTCTTTGGCGTCGCTTATTACCGCACAATGGAAAACATGAAATATCGGTATATTTACGAGTACGAGTTCTACCGTGGCACCAGTGCTGCAGAAACAGGTCGAAGGATTAATGATGTGTACGGCGCTGGTGTTACAAAATAAAGCACGGTACGTTTTTGGTTTCAACGTTTTCGTTCTGAAAATTTCGACCTTCAGATCCCCGTGGACGGCCGGAGACTAACGTGTAAAATGAAGAATTAAAGGCTATTGTGGAAGCGGATCCATCACAAAGCACTTCAGAGATAGCTGCAGGCTTCAGTGTAAATGATAAAACTTTATTAATCCACTTGAAGCAAATGGGGAAAGTAAAAAAACTTGAACGATGGGTACCTCATGAATTGAGTGAATCGAACTTGCAAACACGCGTCGACTGCTGTGTTACTTTGCTCAACCGACACAATAATGGAAGGATTTTAAATCGAAACATTACTTGTGAAGAAAAGTAGATACTGTACGATAATCGGAAGTGCTCGTCGCAATGACTGAACCCTGGAGTACCAGCCAATATCTGCCCTAAACGAAAATTGACTTATAAAAAGTTACTTGTGAGTGTATGGTGGACTAGCACCGGTGTCGTTTACTACAGCTTTCTAAAATCTGGCCAAACGATTACGGCAGATATTTTTGTCAGCAACTGCATTCCATGAAGGAAGAACTAGCTGCTAAACAACCGAGATTGGTCAATCGCTCTAAACCACTGCTGCTTCACGACAACGCAAGACCACACACTGCACAACAAACAACCACTAAGTTAGATGAGCTACAATTCGAATGTCTGCGACAACTACCGCACTCCCCGGACCTTGCTCCAACAGATTACCATTTTTCCGGAATTTGGACAACTTCTTACAAGGAAAAAAATTCAACTCCGATGCGGCAGTCCAAACCGCCTTCAAAGAGTTTATTGATTTTCGCCTTCATGATTTTTTTAGTAAAGAGGTCAATGAACCACCTATGAGATGACAAAAGTGCATAGATAACAACGATGCATACTTTAATTAATTAAATATATTTTACAAAAAAAACTTGACTTTATATTCCTCCCGTACAAAACGCTAATTTCATATGTAAGGACCTAATATTAAGTATCTAGAATTGTGTTGTATTGTAAGCTATCTCTTCCACGATCTTTCTACTACTACTCTTACTTCTTTAACGATGCTCGATATTAATCCGGTATGCTACTGATTAATTAATGTTTAGCAGTGAAGGATATCGTTAAGGAGCCTCAACGTTTTGAAAGCAGTTCTGCAAATTATTCATCATAGCGTGGTGAAATGAGCTCCGAACATTCTCCCTGAAACATATTATTTGAACTTATTTATTTGAACTACCAACAAAAACTTAAAACAATACAATCAAATACGTAATAGAAGATAAGATTTAATATTAAATTAAAATACAAACACATGGCTCACTAAACATTATAGTTGTTGAAAATGATTTTCACAATTCCGAAGTCAAATTTCCAATAAATCCGACCAGTTTCAGGAGGACAAAATTACATCAATATAGCTGTCACCGTTATTAATAATAACCGTTTCATTTAAAAATAGTCTTGCTATATGTGCTATGAAATATATCGTCCGAGGGCCTCAGAGAGTCCGTATACAGTTCTATTTGTCATCTTATCGTGATCGGACCTCCCTGACGAAATAGCTATTTTTAATATAAAGTAACTGTAACAGCCTGTTAATGTCCCACTGCTGGGCTAAGGCCTCCTCTCCCTATTGATAAGGTTTGGAGGTTATTCCACTACGCTGCTGCAATGCGGGTTGGTCGAATACACATGTAGCAGAATTTCAATGAAATTAGACACATGCCGGTTTCCTCACGATGTTTTCCTTCACCGTCAAGCACGTGGTGCTTGTCCAGGTTTGAACCCACGATCATCGGTTAAGATTCATGCGTTCTAACCACTGGGCATCTTTAACCTAATATAAAGTGTTGAGTTTTATTTATTTGTTTAGTATTTTAGAATGTTTATAAACATAAATTCGACGGATATGTAAACAGTTATTGTTTCGGGACCTATTGGAAAAACTTCGGGACCTACTGAAAATTCACAAATTTTAAAATTCGAATTCAACTAACGACAAGCAAACGTAATATATAATTGTAATATATACTATAAATAAAATTACAATAACATTACATCAATTTATATAATTTATACCGTATAACGACATTCTTATTGTTATTATTTCAGCTCAGTAAGCAAAGGAATAGACTGTAAATGCCCCACTACTGAGATAAAGCCTTCTCTCCTTTTAAGGAGAAGACTTGAAGTTTGGACCCACTATTTCATTTTATAAATAAATAAATAACCTGGGACATTATTCAGACACGGCCATCTGATCCTAAACTAAGCAGAGCTTGGAACTATGGAAACCAGACAACTGATATATTACATTTACTACTTTTCTTTTGTAAATACATACTTATATAAATAATTACACCCAAACTCAGGACAAACAGACATGTTCATCCACACAAATGTCTGTCCTCGGTGGGAATCGAACCCACAACTTTCAGCGTGAAAGGCAAGTATAGACCGACCACGCCAACCGGCCCGTAAATTTTTACGGGTTAGAGGATACAATGTGGTAGATATTACTTCGATAAATACAAATTTTCCCGCGATGTTCCCTTGCACCGCCGAGCCCACGAAATTAACTATAAAAATACACATGAATGTCAACATATTAAAAATTATTAATAAAGAATATATATATTTATTTATCATATATTAAGTATATGAAAAATTAGTTGGCTGGGTTGGAACCCGCAATACTTGATTAAGATACACGTTTCCTAACCGTCGGACATATTTTGATCTAATTATATTTAAATTAAACGTAAGTTATATTACCGTTTACAATTTGCCAGCTACCAACCAGCTAGCGTGATCTGTAATAGTCGCTTCGTATTTCACTCGTGAAATTTTTAAGACTATTATCTAAATCATATTATATTTTGACATTTCAAGATCAAGTTTTAGATAAGTTGCGAGTTATTGCTTACAAAATACATAGTACAGCAGTACTTAAATAAATGCTTTAGAAAAAAGCACATATTAGCATAATTGTTAATTACAATAAAGTAAATAATAAACATTAAATACCCAAAGAAAGCAACCATCGTAGAACCACAAACTTAAACACAAAGCAATGTTACAAGTTCGAACAAAAAACTTCGCAACGAAAGGATACAAAACTCATCCCAGTGAAGCATTATCTCGATTTAGCGCAGAAACAAGAGGTAAGCCTGTACGTTCCGTGAATAAAAATGTACGTTTAATTACCCGCGTTACCTCTCGACCGGGCAAGCGTACGCAGCCAGCATCGGTAATTTGTTGTGTAGTTTGTTAGAAAGTAAAAGTGTTGATTCGGATAACAGATAAACTCGAATAGATGTGTCTTACTTGCCATTTTCTTTATCTGAATAGACTAGCGTATTCCTGCGACTACATCTGAGCACCAAAAGGTTCACATATTTTCCAAGCAACGTGGTTTTATTTAATAAAAGGGGAACTAGCAAATGAGTCACTACGGTGTAAGAAATTTTAACCATCACTAACGCCAATTGTTCTTGTTCATGTAGTTAAACTAGCTCACTAACTTTTCTAACCGGAACACAACAATACTAACCATTACTAAGTATTTGTATAATATATGATGGGTGGGTGGTTAGGTACCACCCAGCCCCAAGTACCCCAGACGAACTTGCATAAGGCTTTATGCAAGTTAAAGCTACCACAAAGTAATGGGTATAGACACTGCCAACTTCCAAACGTCGTGCTACGACTGAGAATGTTTGTATATTTTTAACGGCCCGTCCCGGAATTCGAACCCAGTACCCTGAAATCCTGCAACTATATAAGCCAACCACTAAGCCAACGAGACAGCTATTATAATAATATAACATATAAAACGTGAACCCACCATAAAATAAGGCTACGTTTAAACGAATAAATGATATTATTTTATTACCGCTTAAATTTAATGAAGTTCGCTCGTTCCTGTCGCAGTCAGACGCAAACTTCAAAATTGAAATCTTTTGGGATTGGCTGAAACAATGCAACGTCCCCATTCAAGTGCATTCAGACAGCGAGGAAGTCGTTCTTTTTCCATGTAGCCAGCTAACTGGATCTGTGTTAGTAAAAATTTCCATACTATGAACATTCACGTACACTGCAAATGTTTATTGAAATGTAAAAAAATAGAAAAGTTTATGTAACGGGTGCTTAGTGTATTGTACAAATGTACCGGTTTTTCTGCTCTTGTGGATAGACAGCTACATAGGTAGTACAGCTACATAAAGTTCTTGGTACAATCCCTGTGTCAGATTTACCGTCGAATCAGGTAATAAGAGTGAAGGAACTACATAGGTGGTTAGTCTATCTGGAGAATGCCTGCCGTGACCGAAACGGGCCAGGAGGACATCGTCATCATTTAAGTAGTTGAGAATAGAAACCGCTACATGATGTTAATGTTCTTTTTTGAACTGTGAGTGAAAGATACGTCATTATTGTCGGATCGAATTAACTCATATCTACCAGCCCGCAGTAAATCAACATTATGAATTAAGCTCAACGCCTTCTAATTAAAACAATTTGCTGTTTCTGGCCAGTTATTTTGGTTATCTACAATCCATAAGCTCCATGCCTTCTTTTTTCTTCTGCCTTCTGTTTCTAACCAGTTATTATATTTATCCAAACCAGTATAACTTTAAACTTACAATTAAATATAAATATAAATATTGTTAAACAACGAAAAATTGCTCTTAAGAGTCAATTTAAGTAAAATATACTTTGCTTTGCTTGCTTTTTTCTTTTCAAAATAAGAAATATAAGAAAATTAATTTACGTTAATATATTAATGTAAATCTACATAACACTGTCTGAGAATAAAGCTAACTGAATATCTGCGGTAAAATTCTTGATGCTATGCATCTATTCAGTTTTATTCAGTCGCGCCATCTGTAGTGGAATATTTTCATATCTTTAATAATAAAATATTAATAATAAAACATAACGTCCTTACTTACAAACATTGTTTAACAGTTATTTAGTCAAACACTTATTTCTCTCTTTCTGTCATCATTTGAAAAAAGAGGACAGCTATGCTTAACCAATCCCTTCTTAACAACCTTTATAGCTAAAGTAGCATGTGATTCAACGTGACGTATTGTTAGCAACGATATTTTTTTATTATTTTTTTTTTGGTAGAATCCCTAATTTATACATATTTCATTAGGTTCAATTAAATCTTATAAAATGTTGATTCGAAAATATTTGTAACAGCCTAATTAAATTATGCAAATTTAAATTTGCGAACGAGAGCTAGCCGAGATAATATAACCTCAAGTGTCACGATCTTTTGGCCTTTTGTTTATGCATATGTTTTTTTTAGTGTATGTTATTATTTCATGATTTCGTCAAAGTCGAATTCACCTCATGACGTACTTACGTCATGACTTACACTTATTTACGACTTACCGAGGAGAGCAGGACACCCAATCTTAACCGATAATCGTGGGTTCAAGTCCATGCAAACACCACTGAATTTTCATGTGCTTAATTTGTGATTATAATTCATCTCGTGCTTGACAGTGAAGGAAAACATCGTGAGGAAACCTGCATGTATCTAATTTCACTGAAATTCACATGTGTATTCCACCAACCCGCATTGGAGCAGCGTGGTGGAATCAGCTCCTATACCTTCTCCTTAAAAAGGGAGAGGAGGGCGTAGCCCAGCAGTGGGACATTCACAGGCAGTTACTATTACTGTTACTACTGTTATTATTTGTTAGTGTGCATGTTTTTTTTAGGTAAACGAACTGGCAAATGGGTTATCTGTTGATAATTGGTTATCACCACAAATAGACATTGGTGCTATAAGAAATATTCCCTATTCCTTACATCTACAATGCTCCGTCAACCTTAAGAACTAAGACCCTTATGTCCCTTGTGCCTGAAGTTACACTGGCTCATTCACCGTTTAAAACGGAATACAACAATACTAAGTTTTTTTTTTTTTTTAATATGCCCCGGGATGGCAAATGACTCTACTCCACTTGATGGTAAGTGGTAGCAGAGTTTAAACGCGACGACGGCCAGTACAGTCGGGAAGAATGTTCTTTACTAGCCGTCCCCGCCTTGCCGGCCCGCAAGATGCCTCTTCACGCCTCGTTTGAAGGAACCCGGGTTGTAAGAGGAGGGGAACACGTGAGCTGGTAAGGAATTCCATTCTTTGGTAGTGCGACAAAGAAAGGAGTTGCCAAATTTCTTTGTGCGCGATGGAATTGATGTCACAGTTAGGCGGTGACATCGAGAACCAGCTCGCGTGGACTTAAGAAGGAAGGGGGAAGCAGGAATTAGAGAGAATAATTCCTCAGAGCACTCGCCGTGATACAGACGATAGAAAGCGCTCAGTGCTGCTATCTCGCGACGCAATTGTAAAGGTTCAAGGGTGTTTGTGACCTTTACGTCGCCAATAATGCGTACTGCACGTCGCTGCAACCGGTCCAAGGCCTCCATTAGGTACTTAGCGGAGCCATCCCAAAGGTGCGAGCAATATTCAACGCAAGACCGTACCTGTGTTTTGTATAACAGGCACAGTTGTTGTGGCGTGAAAAAACGCCGCACCTTGTTCAGAACTCCGAGTTTTCGTGAAGCTGTTTTTATAATAGCCTCGATGTAATCCCTTGGACTAAGGTCGCAGCGAACGTCCATCCCCAGCATGGCGATTTTGCTTTGTATCATCAGCGGTGTGCCACAGAGCGCACACCTGTGTTTTCTTGGCATTAAACTTAACAAGATTATCAGAACCCCATTTGGCGATGAGCTCTAATGTCCTATCGAGTTCAATAACAAGATTCTCCCGCCTCTCCTCAGTTTCCGCCCGCCCAGCCACTGCTACGTCCGTGGTATCCACCATGCACTGTACTATCATCTGCATAGCAATGTATGTTCCCAAGAGAGAGCATATCATTGATATGCAAAAGAAAGAGTGTGGGAGATAGCACAGATCCCTGGGGGACGCCAGCATTCACTACATAGAATTGTGAAGCGCAACCATCTACTAAAACACGAAGGCTACGCTTGTGTAGGAAGCTGGCAATCCAGGTGCATAGCTGAGCAGGCAGACCATATGCCGGTAGCTTGGAGAGAAGACTTCTGTGCCAGACCCTGTCGAAAGCCTTGGAGATATCGAGGCTGACAGCCAACGATTCTCCATGCTTGTCGATAGCTTCACCCCAGAGGTGCATTACGTACGCTAGAAGATCACCTGTGGACCGTTTTGGTCGAAACCCGTACTGACGATCATTAATTAGACAGTGATCTTCTAGGTAATGGATCAGTTGGTTGTTTAAAATCCGTTCCATCACCTTACAAAGTACTGAGGTGATAGCTATTGGCCGATAATTTGCCGGGTCAGACCGATCCCCTTTTTTGGGAACCGCTTGCACATTAGCTCTTCTCCAAGCCTCCGGCACACTTCCCGAAGAGAGAGAAAGTTGGAACAGGCGCGTTAACACAGGAGACAGCTCCGCCGCGCACTTCTTCAGCACAATGGCTGGTATTCCATCGGGACCGCTAGCTTTCCGTATATCGAGTGATTGCAGCTCCGCACGCACATCACGTTGCCTGATTTTGATGTCAGGCATCGTGTGGCCTCATGAAGGTATTGTTGGTGGCTGCGCACTACAATCATCGATCACATAGTTGTCGGCAAAGAGTTTAGCCAGGAGGTCGGCTTTCTCCTGCGGACTTTACTGGTGGTAGGGCTTTGTGCAAGCTCGTCTGGGTAGGTACCACCCACTCATCAGATATTCTACCGCAAAACAGCAATACTTGATATTGTTGTGTTCCGGTTTGAAGGGTGAGTGAGCCAGTGTAATTACAGGCACAAGGGACATAAAATCTTAGTTCCCAAGGTTGGTGGCGCATTGGATATGTAAGCGATGGTTGACATTTCTTACAATGCCAATGTCTAAGAGCGTTGGTGACCACTTACCATCAGGTGGCCCATATGCTCGTCCGCCTTCCTTTTCTATAAAAAAAAAAAAAAAAACTGTGAGCTAGCGATCCGTCCGGATTTCTGAGCGGTGGCAGCGAAGGTTGGCAGAAATTGTTTTGCACAGACTTGGTCAGACGCCAGAAGCTACGGGAGCCCCTAGGATGCGAAATAAGGTCATGACCAATCTGTACAATGCGCTGTGCATCCGCTCTCGTGTATGCCTTCCTACAGGACTTGGAATTTTTATTGTAGTTTGCTTTCAGTGAGTCAATGTTAGATGCCCCGCTAATGCAGCCGTTGATCCACGCGCGATATGCCGCCTGCTTAGATGATACAGCGTCGGCACATTCACGCGTGAACCAACGGTTACGCGTACCCCTATTGATGAGATCTGAGCTAGGAATGTATTATTCCATTCCTAACATGATCTCATCAGCAACAGCAGCGGCACTAGCTGTCGGGTCATTCCCACTGAAGCAACGTTCCTTCCAAGGGACTGACGCATAGTAATCGCGCATACCGTCCCAATCTGCCGACTTATAGTGCCAAACGCGACGTTTGCATACCGCTGATGGCGGCAGCTTGGCCTGTGGCACTTTGGTAGATATAAGGCCGTGATCCGAAGAACCAAGTGGAGCTTGAACCACAACCTGATATTCCACCGGGTGAGAAGTCAGCAGAAGATCCAGTAGAGAAGGCGCTTGCCCATCAATGTCTGGGATCCTGGTGGGCTGATCAACCAGTTGGGTCAAGTCGTGTGTGAGAGCAAAAGCATGAGCAGTTCTTCCAGCATGGTCAGTTTTGAGGGATTTCAACCATGATTCATGGTGAGCATTAAAATCCCCCAAAAACACCAATTCCGCGTTAGGAAACTGCTCTTGCGCAGCATCTGCCACCCGACTAAGATGGTCGAATAATCGGCTTGTCTCCAAGTCACCATTGTGGGATCTGTAGAGGCACACGTAGACTCGACTCTGACGAACCAGGTCCACACGTACCACCAACATGGAGAAGGAGGGGTCCTCTAAGCATCGCTGTTTGGTCCCTATCCTATTTATACCTACCAACGGTTCGGAATATAGATTCTACCGATTCTCATTGGTAGCTTTAAATTAATTTTAACATTGTAAAATGACCTAAATGTGCTTATAAGAAGCTATTTAAATAAAATAAATTTTAATGATTTTTTCAGTCTCTCTTCACGTACACAATAATAATTAGTAAATCTCCAGATCCGTCAGAATAACGCACTCACACGAACATGTTTCAATCGATCCGCGTTCCACTTCTTAATTGAATTCTTCCTTTGTCAGCGAGACACGCATCGCTCCAAACTGCAACCGCGTCCAATTAAAAGTTATCTTGAAATTATTGAAAGGTAGAATTTTAAGATGTTTCCAAGCACCGTTGAAATCATTAATGAGTAAATTTGGTTGTTAAACAATACTGAAATCAGAAATAAAATTCTTATATTCATCATTTTTTTACTTTAAACTTTGTGCAAGCCTATACTTATTAGTATTGTATCCGGAACACAACTGCGAACGGTGAGTCAGCCAGAGAGCTCAGGTGTGAGGTGTTTATTTTCGAACCGATGGTAGATTTATGACAATTACTAAGTGTAACGCTTCTGAATAAAGTTCTAAAACTTTGACATACCATCTTAGTTCCCAAGATTGGTGTAAGGGATGACTAATATTTCTAACAATGCCAATAGGCAATCTATGGTCGGTGACGAACATTTAACATCGGGTGGCCCATTTGCCTTCCTATATTACATAAAAATGAAATTTGTAATTACAAAACTTCCCCCAATTCTTATTATTTTTGCTTAACACGAAATGTTACTTAACAACTATAATAAAATCGTAGAGTTTGTAATCATTAACTACCACATAGGACGTAACGTAACGTAATTGTATGTTAGTCCAAAAAAGGGTTAGGTTTTGTTTCTTTTAGGGCGAAGGGTGAAAAACTGGCGGACTATCCTACCTAAACCTAGCAGCGCAACTTTTTACATCTTTGCTGTGAGCAAACTGCCATAAAACCCCAGCTGTCTTATAGGATGAGCGAGGCTGACTGATATTAAGCCATTTACAAATATGTTGTATTATTATAATATAATATATATATATATATGCAATAGACTCATACACCCATTTACAGTTGCATAAAAAGATCAACGCGTAAGCGGATATATGTATGTATATGTATCAGTATTTCTTTCTATACCTACAGAACTTCTCAAGATATTTCCCGTTACCGCGCGAGATGAATAGCAAACATATTAAGCACTTAAGCGTTTCAAACACCCGGGATGCTGGCACGTGTAGGAACCCACGAACTTTCTTATATCTCCCATTATATTAAAGATATTATTCGTAAATCATTCCTTTCCTCATTATTTATATACATTATGTTATTATAATTTTAATGTTTATGCCTTACTTACTATGCCTTACAAAATCATTTTTTTTGTTTTAGGCGTGCATGCGGCCTCCTAGTGTCATCGTCATCATCATCACCATCATATTAGAATTTCCACAACGACCGGTCTTGCGTCACCCCCCAACGGCTTTCTAGTGTTATATATTTAAATGTAAATATTATTGTAAAATCAATATAAATTGAACACACCCAAAGTTTCTATTATTATGATACCTACAGTTTTAGGTTACGGGATAAACATAAATATTTTTTCTGTGCGAATATTTATTAAGTTTAATTGATGTTGTTATCTGACCGCATCGATCAATATTTCCTGTTGATTCCATTCCAAGTAAAATTGGCTTCAGCATCCATTCGACGCAACTATAAACCACAAAACATAAAAAAAAAACCAAAACCCAACTACCCAAATATTCCCGTCCTGAAAAGTACGAAACAGGATAATATACTTACACTTTAAGTACTCTAGAGGGCGCCATATTAAATTGAGTGTAATATCGCATATCACATAACAAGAGAACTACTGGTGGTAGGGCTTTGTGCAAGCTCGTCTGGGTAGGTACCACCCACTCATCAGATATTCTACCGCAAAACAGCAATACTTGATATTGTTGTGTTCCGGTTTGAAGGGTGAGTGAGCCAGTGTAATTACAGGCACAAGGGACATAAAATCTTAGTTCCCAAGGTTGGTGGCGCATTGGATATGTAAGCGATGGTTGACATTTCTTACAATGCTAATGTCTAAGAGCGTTGGTGACCACTTAACATCAGGTGGCCCATATGCTCGTCCGCCTTCCTATTCTATAAAAAAAAAAAAAAAGAACGATCAAGACGCTTCTTACGATACATCGTTTGTCAAATTATAATAAGATGGTTTAGGATAAATGCGGAAACAGATATTTTTTCTTTTAATTATTGTATAAATCCGGCTCCTAACGAATTCAACGTCTAACGATAATATTTTACATACAAAAAAATCATCAAAATCGATACATTATACTTCGCATGATGCTCAAACAGACAATTTTTAGTTTTGCAGTAAATCAATGAGATCAGTTAGACAAAGAACTTAATCGAAGCTCGCAGTACCGCTATGTTGTAGGGAAACAGGATGTTACTTTTTCCTTTTATATAAACGAAAAATAAAATAAATAAGAGTTCCAATAAAGATCATGTGTAGTGTATATCAATAATATCATCATTATATGTAATGTTTTTATATAGAATATAAATTTCACATTACTGACAGTAGCACTTATGTTTTTTTTTAAATATTTTAAGCAAATAAAAAATCTATTTAATTATTCACAGATAAAAACGAAACAGTTCAGCACATTTTTCTGCTTTTTCTCAGTGGATTTTTATATGTTTGGTTTGCTTTAGATATATAATCGTCTGGGTAGGTACCACCCACTCATTAGATACTCTACCGCAAAACTGCAGTACTTGATATTGTGTTTCGGTTTGAAGGGTGAGTGAGCCACTGTAATTACAGGCACAAGGGACATAACATCTTTGTTCCTAAGGTTGGTAGCGCATTGGTGATGTAAGCGATGGTTAACATTTCTTACAATGATAATGTCTATGGGCGTTGGTGACCACTTACCATCAGATGGCCCATATGCTCGTCCGCCTTCCTATTCTATAAAAAAAAAGATTGATACGTGTAAATTCATACACGCTCTCCTTATTTTTTTAATAATGATCACGGTCGGTTTTCGACCACTGGGACGAATACAAGCATTATTTAAAACTTATAATTCCATGTATTATTAATAATATGTATATATGTCTCAATAGTTATCGCACAGGAATCTCGTTATCAGGGCGGAGAGCATATTCTCAAATCTCGTGATGAATACAAACCACGTATAAATAAAACATAAATGTGCGTTCGTTCCACTTTAGTTTATTGTCCATTCACATTTGCAAGTCAAGAGTGAGTAATGTTGGAGACTTCTTATATAAAATACTTCTGGAAATACATCGTCATGAAAAATTATATATTTATTATAATTTTATATTTCAAATTACATTCGTACGCTATCGTAAATAGCCGCTTTTATCTCTGCTTTGCAGTTTTCTAGTTCTCTGACGTTGTTTCTTCAAAAATTAAAACGGTATAGTCTAGTTATTATGTTGACGAAATCGAAATCAAATATTCTTATATCTCTTAAATATTCAAATTTTCAATCATAACTTCACAGGCATCAATAAATTCTCTAAAATAGTTTTTTGTTTTTCTTTTGTTCTCAATTTTTTTTCTCTAAATTAATATGTTGGTTTATATAAATATTAAATTTTGTTTTTTTTTCCCTTTTTTAATATATAAATATTCAATCGTAAATTTAATAATAATTTCAAAATATTTTTAATAATTTTTATGATATTAATGTATTTGTATTTTTATGGACTTGTAATTTTTAACTAAAAACTTTATTTAATGACTATGTATAATGTGATGCATTTACGATTGATGTGATGAACTATAATTAATAGAACATTTGTCAAACAACCTTTTGGACCTATATTTAAGTGCCTATCTAATTTATCTACTGTTGGTTGTCCAAAATAAATAAATAAATAAAAGCTAAAAGGACGCAGTATTTTTATTGTTACAATGTATGTTGCGGCTATTAGCCCATAGATGGCAGTGTGCTAGCGTCAATTTCTGAATCGCGGTGTTCATATTTTCACGAGTCGAGTGACTAGTGGTTATTTGCGTTGTTGTTTTTCTGTCGTCGTTGCGTCTGATTGATATAATTTTTTTTCATTAATTTCATCATTATTCTCGGTTGTAATTTTGTTCTATTTTTATATTTTATATTATTACTTTTTACTTTTAAGGTTACCTATTCCTTAATTTAATAAGGTGGGGTTTAATAACTATTTAGTTTTATTCTTATTTATAATTTAATTAAATTAAAAGGGTTGTTATTTCTATAACTTTTTAGTAAATCTTTTATTTTTATATACTAATCTTCTAGTAAGTACACAACTTATATATTTTAATCCCACACATATATATTTCAATTTAAAGATCAAATATATAATATAAATATAATGTTAATACATTATATATATTATTTTTAATATAACACTCAAATAGGCGAAGTTGTAAATGAGTGTCAAAATAATCAATATTATTTTAAATATAATATATGTTTAATAAAAATTAAAATACATTTTTTTATTACAACAAGTTTCTCATAAAAAACAACAATGTCTACTCTGTGTAGATTTAATTGTAATACACGAACTCACACATACGCGGAATGCTCTCAACTAGCATATAGCTCAGAAGAGAGAATGAAGGGGTAAATAGGGAAAGTTATACACTTATTCGTTATACAAAGTTAATTAATAATGAATTAACCCATACAAGTAAAACGATACGATAAAAATACTTCAAACGTAAAATAAATAAATCTACATCAAAATATTGTTCAATAAACAACTGAAAAAAATGTTTTATTTTGTAATTAATTACTATATATCCTAACAGTGAACACAACGTTAGCGTGATTCAGGAAACTTGTCTCATATAAAAAAGCTTATATTAGTAATGCTGTCCTACTCAAATATAACATTTATTAAGAATATTGTCCAATATAACTCTCTCACTTAGAAACATAATTGCTCGAGTTCTTTAAGAATTGAATTAAATGAAACTTATACCTTCCTTAGCATGAACTATTACCGTTAGTAGTAACCGTCAAGCTAATAATTTCAAAAATATTTATCAACTAATTTGAAGCGCTATAAATACATAATATTATATATTATAACGAATACCAATTTTCTTACGTTTAATTGAAGTAAAATTCAAGGACGTACGAATATGCAGTCAACGTTTCCACCAGTAACGAACTATCAAAAAATAATTCCAAACGTACGGTATACGTACATATACGCTATGACATATTTCTCTACAACTTAGCTTTGTTTACTGTATCGTTAGCTATATTAACTCTATATTCGTGTATGTAACACGTATGATACGAGTGAATTGTCCTTAAAGTGACGGCTGCATGCGATCGAGTGTGTATCCTCCTAGCTGTTTTCAGTTGGAAGTAATAATTTACTTTCATCCCATCACCGTTGATGCGAAGGTGAGTCGTGTATCAAAAGAATCAGAATTCGTTTTTATTTAAATGTATTTTGTTAATGGTATTACGTTAATGCCATTATACAAATGTATTCGCACGTGGAGACTTCGTATGAATATTATTATGAGTAGTTTTTAATGTATAAACTATTTAAAAAAACTTTATTATATATTTACGTTAGAAGGTTAACATACGACCATCCGAAAGGTTGCGGTTTTAAGCCCGAGCAAGTCTTACTGAATTTTCATGTGCTTAATTTGTGTTTATAATAAAATTCATCTCGTATTCGTTGGTAAAAACTACTTACTTACTTTAGGCTTAACGATGCACATATTTGACGCACAGGGCTTGGTTTAAAAAATATGATACTGAGGGCATTTGCTTATAGGCTTAATATTATAAGTGCCTGAACAATTTCTGTATGGTTCATATACCTAATAAGCATACAAATGACGCATATTGCAAAAGATGGTCGCATTTATTTTTAGTATAGCTTTATTTAATGATGTGAATTTCTAATTTGATCCTAATCATTGAGCGATCATAGTATTCTTAACAAAAATAATAATAAGTAAAATAATAGTGAGCTATTATCTAGCATTGACTATTAAAGATTGTCATATTAAAACCTAATTTAAAATCGAAACTGTTTGATAGAACATACCACATGGGTACTTACTACTACATATGCAAATCGTCTAAAACTTACAAAGGAAATTAGTTGAGCATGAAATTGAAATAGCAACGACACGTCTCTAGGCGATTAACTTGTATCGAACAGTTAGACCTCCTTCCCTCGGCCGGCGTTACCGAACTAACGAGCGAAACTAAGCTACGAGCGAAAAAACCTCTTTTATACACTCGTAAGCTACTACTACTACTACTATGGAGTTATGTTATGTTATTTAATTTATAATGAATATCCTCCAAACCGATTTAGGCTACGGCGGCCAACCTCGAAAGAGAGATTAGCCAACTGCGAAGGACATATTACAGTGCACAAGTGTGTGCGCAAACACAAGTGCACTTTTCATTCCCTAACTCTCATAATCCGGGACGGCAAGCCGACACGACCGGAAAGAGTTCAGACGCAGGACCAACGGCTTTACGTGCTTTCCGAGGCACGGGAGTGTACAAACTTCCAACTTCCATACTCTGAGCTGCTACTGAGAATTTTTTGACAGAAAAACCCAATAACTTTTTATTAGGCTGACCTGGAAATTGAGCCGGAGGTTCCTCCGGGTCTGTGGCCTTACATCAAGCCACTACACCAACGAGGCAGTCAAAAAAATTGAATTTAATTTACATGTCTTACTATTAAATTTTTAAACCTTCTCCTCAAAAGGGAGAGGAGGCCTTAGCCCAGCAGTGGGACATTAACAGGCTGTTACTGTACTGTTACTGTACTATTAAATTGATAAGAGCACGTGAATCTTAACAAGCACAACTTATTTTTATATGCTTTATATATTTTTCTCGTGATGAAGGAAAACATTACATTCTTTAAATTTGAATTTTTATGTTCAAACGAGCTTACTTGAATAAGGAATTTTCAATTTGATTAAAGGAATAGGCGTTATGTTATGCACGAATGTGGATTCTACTGAATAGAACCGACCAGAAATTCAGAAGCAGCTCTTTTTCATCAACATCATGTACATGTGAATGTAATGTGAATACCCCATACAATAAAAAAATAACAAATAAGTATTTATATGTATACTACCCCAAACTCTTATAATAAGCGCTCGGAACCAAAGATTACATCGTTCTGTTGTAAAATTAATACTGCTTATTTATCTAATATTTATCCATAACTAAACATATTATTTGAACGAGTGTAGCAAGTCGTTATTGATCGACACGTACTTCGTATTACGTAAAACAATACGATCGGTAATACCATCGAAAAAGACGATCACAGACAGATAGTTTCAGATGATGGCGATATTATTCTATACCTATAGCAAGCTCGGCGACCATTCTAAAGTGAGACTGCTCATTTGCGCAAGACGTATAGCACGCACATTCTCTATTCCTCACTCTCATACGACAGGACGGCAAAACTGACACGTTAGGAAAGAGTTCAGGCGCAGGATCAACGGCGTTACGCTTCCCGAGGCATGAGAGTGTAAACGAGAAATTACTCGACAGAAACGTCTATTAACTTTATAATGGACCGACCCGGGGCTTAATCCCAAATTTAAATAGTTCCTGATATAGCGTTCCCAAAAATGCAAACTAATACTTACACTATAAATATACACTATACGAACAGTTATATGCGCAGTCACTAGCAACTATGAAACTTGTAAACTTTTGGAAGAGAATCACAGATCAGATCACAAAATCGACTTCGTCATATAAAGCCATAAAAACTTAGATCACAAACAGTTCCCTTGACAATAAACTACAAACAACTTCAGCGACAAGACCCCGACACTAAGAACAACTCTCCATCGAATTAATTTCGAACGGCTGTTTCTCAAATTAATTTCCATTTACACCTTTCAATAATAATTCCAATTCAAATTAGTATTCTGACTAAATTAACTTAGAGCTATGAAGTACAGAGATAATAATAACTTGCTTTCTTAATGCCCCTGACTCCGTTTTTATATACTTTTATATCATATTATATTTTCCTTTTTTTATTTATTAAAGGCCACCTGAACCACCGCGCAGACATTGGCGCTGTAAGTAATATTAATCGTTTACTTCGGCAATAAGCCACCAACATTAAGAATTTGGAAGTTATGTCCCTGCTGCCTGTGATAACATCACTCACTCAGCCTTCAAAATGGAGCCCAACATTATTAAGTAGTGCATGCAGGCTAGCGGAGTGATAATTGGGTGGTATCTACCTAGATGGAATGCATATTTCTCTATTCATGGCAAAGTGGCTATCCTATACTGCTGCATGGGTGGTGGCCTTGCATCCCGAGTCGGGGAACAAAAACTTATCGGGTTTCTTCTAACAATATATTTTTAATAGACAGATCGAAGTTAGCAGAGTTGTATATCCATTCCCTAGAAATAATTCAATGTAATTAATCCTGCAACTTCGGTACCTCTTTCCGGCCGTATTAGATAACGTTTCATTGGACTATGATAGTGATAGAGTAGATCTGTATTTGTACACATATTGGTTCATTATATTATTTCTTTGGCAGTGCGCTAACCTTCCGATTGTATTGGTAATCAAAATTCAATTCGGTGGACATTATTATTATATAATAATGTTTGGAGCTTATTCCACCACGCTCGCGCTGCGCAAATGTATATTGGCAGATATATATTTAGCAGAAGTTCAATCTACGCATCGTTTCGTGCATAGGTTGAAGTTCCTCATAAACTAATAATAAACACAAATTAAGCGCATGAAAACTTAGTGTTGTTTTCCCGGACTTGAATCTGCAATCTTTGGTTAATATTTACGTGATCTGACCTCTGGGCCATCTCGGCTCAAAAATATTATTTGCTACGAATTAGTTAATACGGTTAAGTGAACCAAACATGCACTTAAAGAATCACTGTCGATCAGAAATCGATGCCAAAGAGAACATCGTCGCTGCTATTCTCCATACTGCCAATTAAAGCAGCTATTTACTTGGTTTCGAACCGAACTGAGTTACATGCCCTAATCTGTACAAGCAACTTCAATTGTTGTATTCACGGCATTGTAACCTTTATAGTTAAAGCATCAAGGATTCTAATCCTGTTATTCGAATTGACAACGATTGACATGTATGCTCAAACGTATATTAAACAGCACGTACGATTTTAGTCCCTATCAGTATTCATGTAAGCTTATAATCGTTTGAAGAATATTGCATAAGCGGTTGGTTGTATACGTCGATGTTTGCAGACTTGCTTGGCGGGAGTGTCATGTTATCGGTGAACTACCACCGTGATGCATATCGCATAACGTTTGGTCTAAGCTGATAAGGACAATTAGTTTGTGTTAAAATATTTTAGAAATGTATATATACGACGTATATAGAAATGTATAAACATACAACGACATATTGCGATATTGTGGTTAGGCTTATTGGGTCTGACTGAAGAGCAACTTCTTTTCTGTGTTGCAAACGCAAATCTGTATAAACTATATAAGAGGCAGATGAAAAGGTACAATATAAGGCCCTCCCGTTGTTAATCTCTAGGCAAAAGAATTCGAAATAAGAAAGCTGATGCTTTGAAACATTTGAGCCTTGAGAAAGATTGATATCTTGGCGAGAAACACACCACCTTCTAACAATGTGTAGCGCTAAAAAAATAAAATACCCGTACAACTACTGCAAAGGCATGTTCACATACCTACAAAATAGGGTATAATTAATAGTTACTTAAGACACCAACGAAGTTCTTTAAATTGAGGATGATATAAATCGCCATGGCCGAATCCATCTGAAGAACATTATCGCTAATTAAAGTAGCGCCCGATACATTTGTTTCGACACATGTTTATGAACATGTCCTCTTCTTACAATGTATGATAGAATCATCATATAAAATTGTATTTAATTAATTAATTAATATTCGTCATCATTCATCAATCATATTTATTATGCAAATACATATTACAATACTGATACATTCATTTGTAGTCCCCCCAAAGGAGAAGCCGCCTCTGCCCAGTAGAAGGAAATTCACATTCAATTGTTAACCTTTAACGGCTTGTTTTATGATTTTTCCAAATTTTTAATTTTTTGTGAGTGCCAGTCGAGTTTATATCGAGCCAAGCCTATCATTGAATCAATTAAATAATTGAATTACATGTTTTTTTTTATTTGTCGAACAATAAATGTTGTGCAATATTTATTTTAAACAAACGTTGGTTTTATATTAATTGGTGGTCTGATTGAAGTCGTGCTTCATATTTATACACCTCCTAACCTACACCGTAATTTAAAAATGAAACACTGTTGGGTTAATGCCTATTATGATCGTGACCGTCGAATGTGTTTGTTGGTTTATTCGTCTATCATCATTAACGCTATTCTACTACTAGCTTATCTTCGCATACACAGTGAAACTACTATACATTTTAGAAAAATGAAAGCGAGGCTGCGGTAAACTAGCAAGGTTCTAACCTCCTGGGCTTTGGATTTGTTTTTAGAGGAGAAGTATTAAAACTCGTTCCATCACGCCGCTCCAACATGGCTTGGTGGATACAAAAGTGACTGGACTTCATCTGACTCATCTATCATAAAAGCAAAAATAGAACACCAAAATTTATTAGTGCATACGCGAGTTTGAATTGCAATCTTCTGCTACGATTCACTTGCTCGAATTTATACTCATTACAAAATCTAAAAATACTATTGTGGTTATTTACATAATATTCTTATTGTTTCAAATCATACTTGCGAAAATGTTAACAGCATTAAATACTTCTGGTAACGCGGTAAGTTGTATCGACTACGATGAACTTTGATACGATAGAAGTATTGGAAATTACTTGGTTTCGTGACTTAGTACAGACTACGTAACATCAAATAGCTCACAATGAAAACTTTATTGAACCGTGATGGTTCACCATAGATTTACATGTACTTCATGATTGTTAACAATTCATTTCAATGTATCGTGATATTCATTATAATTATCGTCAAGACTCCAACATGTGGCAGATGAAAATTTACCACGAATATCCGTCAACCCGCATTGGAGCAGCGTGGTAGAGTCAGTTCCAAACATTCTCCTTAAAAAGGAAAGAAGGCTTTAGCCCAACAGTGAGACATTTACAGGCTGTTACTTTACAACAAAATCTTAACATTTAAATTGCTTAAAACTTTTATTAAAAAAGTGGAGAACACAACATCGCAAGAGGATAAAATTTAATTTGCTATTTTTTGTCAATACCGTTATAAATATCATTGAGTTATTACAACTTTTACTTTATATTGAAACAACAACGAATGAGACGGATCTAAAGATCTAACTAACCATAATAACAACAATTATTTATAAAAACTCATGCTCATTACTGATGTATTGTATTTTTGCGATTATTATATAAAATGAGGTCGAACACAACGAAATACCGATAATTTATATGAAAACCTCGTTACCGTGAAACATGACTCTGAACTCTTTATTATTGAAATTTTTTTGGTAATTGGGACTGTGCCTTTAAATTAAACATTTAAACTTATTTGAAACGAAACAAGACAATCTATACATTTAATAAACAGAATCACTTATCGAAGTTAAAACCTATGGCCCAGTAAATAGAATATATTCTTAACTGAAGATCGCTGGTTCAAATTTATTAACCTAAGTTCCCCTTTTCTCTTGTAAACTAAAAAGTCAAAGAAATATTTTTTGACAATTGTAGAAAAACAAATAGATTTTCCGCGAAAAGTGAAACCTTAAAATTAATTTAAAGTATTTTTATAAGACAGTCAAAAGATGATTATTAAAAATTTGAAACAAACGTTTAAATGATCCGGACATATTGACAAAATTTTTAAAACAAATTTTAAATAAAATTTAACAAGATATTTTCTAGACACGAAGACCGTACAAATCATTAGACGTCCACTTATTCTGAAACTTCATCAACAGAGTCCGGACTCGTAAATCTAGTTTCAAATCCGAGCTAAAAACATTTATAAAACTTCTCCCATCAATTGCAAATTGTGGCTTAATCGGAATTGTTAAAAATGTAAATCTCTCCGCTTTGTTAATTGAGAATGCATTGCTTTATTTTAGTTCTTAACGTCTTAATTTTCAGCTTCGAGACTTCGATATCTTTTGATGAATATCTTATTAAACTTATGTACATTTTTATTACGATTTTATGATAATTATTAGAAACGGTTAATGATTTTTGTGTCGTGGCAAAATTGTTTTATAATTTTGATTTAAAGAGTCGTCTCTATGTCTGAAATATACTAAGAATAACAATAGTGTCATTAGTTTTAGGGATTACTGAACTGGAAAGGCTTTGTTGACTTTGTAGCAGCAGGTACCTCGTAGGTCTAGAATTTTACTGGTGGTAGAGCGTTGTGCGTCTGGGTAGGTATCACCCACTCCTCAGATATTCTACCACAAAACAGCAGTGCTTGGTATTGTTGTGTTCCGGTTTGAAGGGTGAGTGAGCCAGTGTAATTACAGGCACAACGGACATAACATCTTAGTTCCCAAGTTTAGTGGCGCATTAGTGATGTAACCGATTCTTACAATGCCATTGTCTACGGGCGTTGGTGACCACTTACCATCAGGTGGCCCATATGCTCATCCGCCTTCCTATAGTTTGAAAAAAAGAATCTAGTTAATGAGGCTGCTAATTCCGAGGTCCCTTAAGCTCGGGATCGGTCTTATATCTGGGTGTTCATCATTTGTTCTACCATTAAACATAAATAGTTTGTTTTGTAGTGCTCAGTTTTGAATGGTGAATGAGCTCGTGCAATCACAAGCACAAGGGACATAACACCAAATAGGCTAAGCTCTAGACTTTCTACTGAAACAGGGTGTAGTGCGCTGCCACCTACAATACCTTCATGTGGCCATACGATGCCTGACATCAAAATCAGGCAACGTGATGTGCGTGCGGAGCTGCAATCACTTGATGTACGGAAAGCTAGCGGTCCCGATGGAATACCAGCCATAGTGCTGAAGAAGTGCGCAGCGGAGCTGTCTCCTGTGTTAACGCGCCTATTCCAACTTTCTCTCTCTTCGGGATGTGTGCCGGAGGCTTGGAGAAGAGCTAATGTGCAAGCGATTCCCAAAAAAGGGGATCGGTCTGACCCGGCAAATTATCGGCCAATAGCTATCACCTCAGTACTTTGGAAGGTGATGGAACGGATTTTAAACAACCAACTGATCCATTACCTAGAAGATCACTGTCTAATTAATGATCGTCAGTACGGGTTTCGACCAAAACGGTCTACAGGTGATCTTCTAGCGTACATAACACACCTCTGGGGTGAAGCTATCGACAAGCATGGAGAATCGTTGGCTGTCAGCCTCGATATCTCCAAGGCTTTCGACAGGGTCTGGCACAGAAGTCTTCTCTCCAAGCTGCCGGCATATGGTCTGCCTGCTCAGCTATGCACCTGGATTGCCAGCTTCCTACACAAGCGTAGCCTTCGTGTTTTAGTTGATGGTTGCGCTTCACAATTCTATGTAGTGAATGCTGGGGTCCCCCAGGGATCTGTGCTATCTCCGACACTCTTTCTTTTGCATATCAATGAACAAAATACAAGTACTGCCAATAAAAATATTTTTTGTTCGGATGTTTACTGGTTTAATAGTTGTTGAGATTTGTCTCGTTACTATATTTTTAACTTTTTATAAATTACTACGAGTAAATAGGTTTGAAATATTTTAGAAACGCCATTATTACAAGTTCAAAACATTAACTTGAACGATAATTTCATTCATCATTGATGGTCATAAAGATCTTATCTATGTTCTAAAAAGGTGCGAAAGTAAAAATTCTCGGAACTTTTTATAGAGCCATTACAACGATCATTACAGAATTCATTAGACAGTCAGTGAAGCAGTGTTGGAGATTATTTTAATATTAATTATGAAGATTCGTTAAGTAAATTTAAACCGTTTGAATATTCAATAGTTTTTGAAATTGCCATTTGACCTTTTTAAATATTAAGAACCGTATTTAACCGACAATTTGACTGTTGTAGTTGGCTTGGAGGCTTTAGGAGTGAGCCTGTGTAATCACAGGCACAGCATCTTTGATTCTGTGGTTAATTACGCACTGACGGAGTAGCTTGTACTTCTCACAGTGCCGTTGTCGAAGGCGAAGGTAATAAATATCAGCAGCCCATTACTAGTTTGCCTTCCCTAAATGAAATAAATAAAAATATATCTATCACACAAAACCAATCGAAATTATTATTAAATCATCTGTTTCAGTATTTTATTAAGTCAACTATATATCTTAATAATATTTTTAGTTACATATTCCAATATGTTTTTTAAGATAAATATAAAGTGATGCTAATTTATAAGTGTATGTTTTTATAATTAGTCTTTTGTCCCGCACTTCAATAAAATAATTACGAAAAGTTCCAAAACGTTAGGATTTTTAATTAGAAATGGTAAACACTTCACGAATAACACGAAAAAAATAATCTATAACGCTTACGTGCGTAGTGTACTGGAGTACGGTAGTGTTGTGTGGAATCCTTGTTACAATGTACATCGTCTGCGTATAGAGAGAATACAGAAGCGATTTGTATATCATCTATCCAGAAACAAAAAAACCTCATAAAATAAATCTAATAAAAATTACAGCAATCTCTTGAAAGACTTTAATATGGATAGTCTCTCTGTACGCAGACAATTATTAGATCTCTCTTTCCTATCTAAGATAATTCGTAACGAGATCGACTGTACTTACTTACTTGAAAAGATATACTATCGTATTCCAAGGCGCAATGTTCGTAGTTTTCTGGGCACTTTTGATGTCAGAATATCAAAAACGAAATTAGGATGTAATGCACCAATGCCTAGATCATCACGGTTGTACAATGGTTTTTGTCAAGATCTAGATATTTTTAATGACTCTGCCATGATTTATCGTAAACGGGCGCTAGAATTGTTGAGAGATGCAAATAAATAATAAATAAATAAATAATGTTATCTTAATTTTATTTTGTATTAATTAGTATATTTTTAGTAATTTTTTTGTAACGTAAACTTTGCATGAATTTAATGAATTATTTAATTTTAATTTGTACCTATATCAATTTCAAACTATTTGTGTTATTAATTTTAATTTTATTAAGTGCATGTTTATTTTTTATGATCTTTAATTTGTACCAATTTGGACATTTTTTTTTTTAATCTTTCTACTCATGTTGCTATAATTATGTGTTAATGTATTTTTAAAACAAATATTGTAATTGTTGTGGCTACTTTAAAAAGCTTCACATGTTAGCTATTTTCACTAAATTGTTTTACATTTGTCATTAAAACATGTAGTAGCTACTAGTGGTCCTTAAAATAAATAAAATAAAAAATAAAAAATAAAAATAATATTGTGATTACTATGAATGCTATTCTGTTAGAATTCACTTCGTTTCTCACTTGTGGAATGTGTAAACCTGCTATCGATAAAATGCTAATTTGATCCGCGTAATCGTTTAGTTATTATAATCAATAATTAAATGATATCGCATCACGATAGTGCTCTGTGGTGAGGTTTGTTTTTTTTTCTTACAGACTAGTTTTGTAGTAAATTTTCAGACTGTAATTTGCAAAATTAATTCTAATAATAATAACTTTTTTTTTCATGTGTTTGCTCTTGATTTTATGTCACTCTCGATTTAATTATGCAATATAATAAATTTAGTCATGTAAATTAAATTAGCTGTCCTCTTATATACTATTGCTTTATGTTATCTTAATCTAAATAATGGTAAAACGCTGTTAGATGGTCCAAATAAGTAAATAAAAATGACATTTAAAGGATACACGCACTAAAAATATCAACTCAGTCGGTTTACACCATCACACGTATAAGATGCGAAGATTTTTAACAGATTTTAGCACTGGTGTTTTAAGTTTCTAGTTTTATTGTTCTTTACACAGTTGCTTTACACAGCTCCGGTTTCACTTACCCTATTTACCGACGAAAGCTCGATATGCTTCAGGAAAATAAAATAAAAAAGAAAGAAATACAGTATGCATTTCTAAAAATAAAACGCTTTACAATAATTAATAAATGGGAAGTATAAAAACACTAACATCAGTTCACAAAGTCTTTGTAATAATACTTTTCTATAAGACATTGTCGCTTGGCTGCTTATACACACTGGGATTGTACAAGGAATCGGAGGTCCGGTGCGCGTAGTCCGACATGCCTCGCTTCAGTAACTGATAGAAGAGCCGTATCCGAGGGTGGACGGCCACTTTGAATGTCTTCAGTCGGTTAAGGATTTCAGCTACCTGAAGTGATAAAACTTATGTGACATTACTTCAGACCAATAAAAGAAAAAGTATTGTAACAACTTGTGAATGTTACACTGCTGGATAAAAGGTTCATAGCTTATTGTACCGTTCTTCTCCAATGCAGGTTGGATACACATGTAACAGTTTTTTTTTTCTACCGACACATGTAAGTTTACTTCACCACTGAGTCCAAAATCAACTTAAATACAAATTAAACACATGAAAATTTAATGGGGCTTGCCTGGGTTTGAAGTCGCAATCATCGGTTAAGATTCAAGCATTCTACACACAGAGACACAAGCAGGTGTATATACATATACTCCATACATATTTCCACTTTTATTCTATTAGAAGTAAAGACAAACTCATAACACCAACTTTCCGTCTCCACAAAGTCAATTCATACTTCCTACTGTAAGGTCGCTTCTATTATAAATTTCAGCAATTACGTTTCGCTTTGCTGTTAGTCTCATTTGTTTAACAAATCACTTAAAGTCAAATGAATAAAAATATGACTTAAAAATTTTAAAAATCATTAGTTTCGCCGTCTTACTTCGGGTGGTGTGTGAGACAATCTAGAGATCGATTATAGCCTTCAAACTTACGTATATATTTGAAATTGCGTTATGTAAATACAATTTAGTATCACGGTAATTTTATAATGAAGGAAGGTAGATAGCGGAACAATGTCTCTCTCTTAAGCTTATTCCTAAACCGTTCCGATGAGTCCCTTACACTAAGAAATATAAAATATAAATAATTTAACTACAATTCGTTTAAATATATATATATACACAAAGATTGGCATTAATATTATTAGTAAGATTAATTACGAAGTCAAAGTCAAAAATCTTCATTAAATAGTATTAAATGTACTTATTGATTGTGAAAAAATCACCGGTTCGGAAAGAAACACTTAAGAAATACTTGGGACCTAAGAAGAATAGGTGAAACAAAGTCAGCGGTTTTTTTACGAAGTAAAATGTATAAATATCCTGGGACATTGTTCACACACGGCCATCTGATCCCAAATTTAGCTTGTACAAAACTTGTGCTACGGAAACCAGACAACTAATATACTACATATACTACTTTTCTTTTGTAAATACATACTTATATAGATAATTACACCCAGACTCAGGACAAACAGAGATGTTCATGCACACAAGTATCTGTCCTGGGTGGAATCGAACCCACAACCTTCGGCGTGAAAGGCAAGTATCTACCAACCACGCCAACCGGCTCGTCAAATATGTAATGTATAATATGAATATTTTTTGGTATTATTAATAATATTTATTTAATTTCTTTCTATGATATAATAACATTACAAGCTTATGACCGGAGTGTACTTCGAGTATGTTTAGTACATTCCGAAAGGGGACATTTTTCACACACGGCCATCTGATCCCAAACTAAGCAGAGCTTGTACTATGGAAACCAGACAACTGATATACTACATATACTATTTTTCTTTTGTAAATACATACTTATATAGATAATTATACCCTATACAGTTTTACATTTATTTCTTCTTGTTAAATGACAAGTTAATTGTGCAGGTTTTAAACAAAAGACTAACGGCGGCTGTTTCGTTAATTAAGTATTTTCAAAAGCCTTTTTGTAGGTCATTAGTTTGTACATTTTCAACTTCAAAATTGAATATTCCCTATTTTATACAATAAAAATAAAAATATATATCACAATCGGTTCAGTTATTTAAACGTAAAAGCGTAACAGGCTGATAGACACAGTAACTTTCGTATTTATAACTTTAGTATAGATAATATAAATTGTAAATTCAGGACGTTCTACAATCTAAAGCAATTGGATACATAATTTAATTGGCATAGTACCCAGAACGCCGCCCCCGAGGGACGTCGGAACAAATCATGACCAATGTATGATTGCATAACATACGTATACGTATGTGCGTATATCATACCATAGTACTATGTTTCTAAGTGCAATATTTGCTGGTATTATTATGTATTTATTATAGGAAGACATATAGACAGACAATAAGCATATAGTATCGATCGTTGCTCATACAAATTGGCACTATAAGAAGTACAACCCACGCATAGACGTCAATTTGCCGCCTAAGCTCACCTCGTTGGTTCAGACCAACGAGAGGAGTTCCCCCCTCAGGGGGGAGCATCGTAGTGATCAGCCAGCCTATGGCCTAATGCTGCCATACTCACCAGCGAGGAGTGCGGGGGAGCGAGATCCGTTTTCCCCTGAGGAGAGCTCAGTCAAGCTCCGATGCCCAGCAAGGGATGGCCCGCGTTTGATTGACACGATCTTACAGCCTCGTCGATCTGTAAGATCGTGTCAATATAATCTCACATAAGCTGATCCCCGCCCCAAGAGTCCGGGTACCTTTCGAAAAATTTACAGCTAATTAAAAAAAAGTAACTAGCTTATAAGGCCGCAAATCCTAAAGTCCTGAATTTAAACCTCGGGGTCAGTCCACCAAAAAGTTTCTAGTGAGCTACCTTACTTTAAGAAATGTGTGAGCTCCTATTTCCTTAAATCGTTTTAATAAAAAAATATATTTATAAAAATTGGTTTGAAATATTGTATACACAGATATTTACATAGATAAAGAACAAAAAAAATACGCTTCGTGAAAAGAACACATTGGATCTAGACTTAGATTTATCTAGACGTAAGTTGATAAGATTAATACTAATGGTCGAGCGATTCGAAGTGTGGATGAGATGAAATGTTACTGCGAGAGCTCGGGATATTGATGGCGGGACATCACGCGATATACCGTTTTTAATATTTATTTCGCTTATATATTGATTTAATGCAAGATTAATAAAAATTAGGATATTTATTCACCGGGAACGGCATGTTATGATGTCATGCTCCTTCTCGGCCGCCACCCTCTACCGCCTTGTATGCACGTGGCGCGTGCACGAACTGCACTTCCTGAGTACGTCACTTCTAATACTGTGACACAATGAAACTAATACTTCCAGACGAACTATGTAATGTAATTCTAATGTAACAAACTAGAGCGCGATTTGTTTTAACATTTCACAAAAAACTATTAACTTTTATAAAAACTTTTACTCATTATAATATAAGCACCTTAACAGCACGTATACTATACGCTACATTAATGTATATTATAACAATAATAAAAGTATAATATATTTATTTCGACAAAACTCTGTGTTTATTTATCTTACTACATATTTATTTATTGGTTTTCTCTAATTAAAAATTATTTCGATTACAATCTGCCAACACGTCGACCACGTTATTTTTAGTAATTCTGATGCCATTTGTTTTACATGATGAGCAATAAAGTACGTAAAGATTAAAAAAATCAATAATATCTCTGATGTATTTATTTAAGGGTATAAATATATATATATATATATATATATATATATATATATATATATATATTTATAAGGGTATAAATATATATATATATATATATATATATATATATATGATCGCCGTCACCTAGCTGGTAAAATTATAAAAAGTGTCACGAACTTACGTAGTTAGCGACATCTTTATCTGAATTCAATTTGCTAAAGTCTCGATCCAAACCAAAGATATGCGTGCATTCCTAGAAGTAAATCATTTTTATTAGAAAAGACATACAGTTATTAGTTAAACAGAAATGTTGTTCAAACAAATTACAAAGCAATTAAGAGTTCACAGATTAAAAATACGATCAAAACGGACAACAGCAGACAGATTAAAAATAAATTTAACGAAAAACAAACCAACGAATATTTTAAGGACATGTATCAAATTTACAGAAAATGTTAAAATAACATATTATATCGCGGAATTCGATCAACTCGTTTCAACGGGGTTTGTTTTTTATCCATAACTTATAGTTGTGGCTTCATTTAAAATGAATAATAAAGTTGATTGGTGTGTCATTTATTATAAGATTTATTCGTTTTGAAGTGAAACCAGTGCTTGATTCCTCACTAGTCTAACTGCCAAGTTTCAGCTGCAATTCCTAAGGTTCCGAGATCAAATCCTGGGTCAAGCAAATAAAAATTTATAGGATTTCAGAATTTACTGAATATCTGTTATACTCTCGTGCCTCGGATAGTACGTGTATTTGCTTCTAATCCTGATATCTATCTCGTCGTATCAAAATGCATCCCATCGGAGTATGGGTCAAATAACAGAGGTGTTATTAGTTATTATTTTATTGAGTTGATATGTCTGCGCACATGTTCAAAAAAATCTCTGCTAGTTCCCGCCTGTGACTTCTCCCACGTGTGAGGGTGGGGTGTCAGCGTTGAAAACATCTGCCTGCTTCTGAATATAGAATATTTTGATTTTGTCAGCAAAAATAAACTTACAGCACATAATATTAAGGTCATAGCACAAAAGGCAACTAAAACCATTTTACAATGATCGTGAATGTTCCACGCGACTTACTCGTAGCGTAAAATCAATTACTTGGCTTATTAACTTTGTTAATTACTTCGTTCTGATAATCGCTTCGCGTCTTAAATATCTATTGTTCATTAAACTTTGTGTTATACACATATTATATTATTTATATAAGTTCAGTTGCTTTGTATGATATTACCTAAGCGAGTACGAAAAAGATTCTAATTTTTAATAACCTTATTATAATTAATATTTGAGTGAATCGATTCTGAATTACTTTAGTTTGCTTACAGATTAGGTTAAATCTCATTCTAAATTCTGAGTTATTTTTATTTATTAAGTGCACATACATACATACTGGTGGTAGGGCTTTGTGCAAGCTCGTCTGGGTAGGTACCACCCACTCATCAGATATTCTACCGCAAAACAGCAATACTTGATATTGTTGTGTTCCGGTTTGAAGGGTGAGTGAGCCAGTGTAATTACAGGCACAAGGGACATAAAATCTTAGTTCCCAAGGTTGGTGGCGCATTGGATATGTAAGCGATGGTTGACATTTCTTACAATGCCAATGTCTAAGAGCGTTGGTGACCACTTACCATCAGGTGGCCCATATGCTCGTCCACCTTCCTATTCTATAAAAAAAAAAAAAAAAATACATAATCAAATAAATCAACCCACACATTATTCGCAACATACCTTCGTTTATCTTTTATACTTTCCTTATTAATGTTTTAGTACTGACTCGATAAGTGTATGCTTAACAAGAACACTTGTAACGAAGGTGAAGCTCGAAGGAGCGGTCGTGAACTCGTTACGCAATCTATTATGGCCGTGATTAAGTCTGCCGGCACCTCTGGGATACAATATCGTGTCGGTGTAATATATAAGCGGGTTCAAACTGACTTTTTTAATGAGATGTTTTTATTAAAATGATTGCAAAATATTTGATTATTTTTAATGTTTCAAAATATAATACCTGAAGAAATTAATGTTTTCGCCGTACCCTCGCAGACCGTATTTTTTTTTTTTTTTTTTTATAGAATAGGAAGGCGGACGAGCATATGGGCCACCTGATGCTAAGTGGTCACCAACGCTCTTAGACATTAGCATTGTAAGAAATGTCAACCATCGCTTACATATCCAATGCGCCACCAACCTTAGGAACTAAGATTTTATGTCCCTTGTGCCTGTAATTACACTGGCTCACTCACCCTTCAAACCGGAACACAACAATACCAAGTATTGCTGTTTTGCGGTAGAATATCTGATGAGTGGGTGGTACCTACCCAGACGAGCTTGCACAAAGCCCTACCACCAGTAAATATGCGGTTACATAGGATTATGAGTGTACCTGTATATGCGCACACACTCGAGTAGTAAAATATCGCCTGTGCAGTTGGCTGTTTTCTGTGGAGAACGGTCGCCGCGATCTGAATCGATCAGAAGTAATTATCGACTTACCTTAGTATGTAGTACAAAGTTACTTGTTATATTTTTAGAAATTAGCAATATACGGACCAACCATGCTTAGAGCTCTATCAATCAACTTAATCAATCTATGGATAAAGTACCAATATCAATCAATTACTTTGAACAGCTTTATGATATTAACAATGAATATTGATCTTAGTTAATAAATTATAAATTTACGCGGACTAAGTAATTTTTAATTAAGTGTCATAATTAATTCGATATCCAAATTGATTATTGGAAGTGTCGGGGATAGACATCGGAGTACAAATAGTACACCACGCCAGGAGAGAACCATCACCACTAGACTGGCTTTTTTCTACTTATGTAAATGTTACTATTAGAATTGGTTATCGAATCAAGTTTATAGAAAAATCAAGATTATCCAAAGATCCTCTCCAAGATCCAAAGAATCCCAAGATTCAGGAGCGTTCATATCGCTTGCTCCTTATTGTGTCGTTGTTATTATTACGTTCGGGTAAATTATTTTCATTTTCTACGTCTGAAGCAGATTAAGATATACTTTGTTTCAGTCTGTCTCTTTGCCGTTGATCCGCTCCAGATGTTACTAAACTGATATTATTACAAAATGTGACATTCAATCAAAAATATATATAAATAATCGCAATTCGTTATAAAAATGTCACACTTTCAGTGACACAGCGTCATATTGACCCATATTGAGTTCATGCAGATGTATCTCTTTGAAGACTTAGTGTATGTATAGCATGAGTAGAGGATACTTTGTTTCAGTCTGTCTCTTTGCCGTTGATCCGCTCCAGATGTTACTAAACTGATATTATTACAAAATGTGACATTCAATCAAAAATATATATAAATAATCGCAATTCGTTATAAAAATGTCACACTTTCAGTGACACAGCGTCATATTGACCCATATTGAGTTCATGCAGATGTATCTCTTTGAAGACTTAGTGTATGTATAGCATGAGTAGAGGATACTCATGTCTCCAGTTATTCGAATGCTCAAATACTTAATATTAAAAACAAACTAAATAATAAGATTAGAAAACGCAACGGGTCTATATGATCCGGCATCATTGGCGCCGCGTTGATACATTCATTTAATTTAAATTCACACACACACTCTCACATCTCGCAAAGTGCTTGAAGATTATTTCACATTTCTCTATCTGCTAAGTAAATAAAGTAAGAACACAACTAAAATAAACTAGGTATAAATTTCTAACGTGAATAAACTGCCAGGTAACGTACGTAAAATATGATTGGAGGTCCCGCGACGCTGCGACACTTGGATATATTAATATTAGTATTTATATTACAATTTACAATTTCAGAGGTTTAATAATTTTATTAATTTTCGACGAGCCGGTTGGCGTGGTTGGTGGATGCTTGCCTTTCACGCCGAAGTTTGTGGGTTCGATTCCCACCCAGGACAGATATTTGTGTGCATGAACATGTCTGTTTGTCCTGAGATTGGGTGTAATTATCTATATAAGTATGTATTTACAAAAGAAAAATAGTATATGTAGTATATCAGTTGTCTGGTTTCCATAGTAAAAGCTCTGTACCAGCTTAATTTGGGATCAGATGGCCGTGTGTGAAAAAAAATGTCCCATGATATATTATTAATTCAAGTTATATGATACTATTTTAGATCCGTATATCAAATATATAAATAAACTTAAATATATTTTATTCGATTTGATCTCCCAGATTAGTCCACCAAAACCAATTAAATATATCAAATTTGTCAAATTGCGTTCAGAATAATCTGTATTGCTTTCCTGTGACCAAAAAGTTTCGCTTGAACCAAACCCGATTCCTCACTATCTAAGCAGAGATCTAACGCGATCGCCCTGCAATTAAGACGGAGCTACCGACTGTATCTACACTAACGGCTCACGATCCCGCGATAAAAGACCATTACACAACTCGCCACGCCTCCGTGACCTACTCACTGACACATGCTAGCCGTAGACTACTTGGAGCTGTTTAATTATCTCATGACTCATTAACAAAGCGGATCTAAAGTATAAGGTAATTGTTAGTGTTGTATGTATCCCACCGGCTAAGACCTCCTCTCCTATTTGAGGAAAAGGGTTTGGAGCTTATTCGCACTGCTCAAATGTGGGTTGGTGGATTAAAGGCATGTGAACGAATTTCGTCCGACACATACGGGCTTGCACACGATGTTGTCGCCGAGCACAAGGCTAATTATACAAATAAAGGTATTAACCTTGGTGCTTGGTGCCCGAGTTTGAACCCGCAAACTTCGGTTAAAATTCACGTGTTTTAACCAGCGGTCGATTTCAACTGGTAAGTGGTCGTCTCCACTTATAAAATTACTCTGTTAATATAAACCATTGCATACACCGTCAATGCGCCGCCAACTATAGGCTCAACGATTTTATTCATCATTTTATATTCAATTGAGATATTCCGTAAGAAAAACGTTACACCCCGCTGACACGATCATGAAACGTCAGAAAATTTTATCGACTATAATAATCAAAACATTTATAAGATAAAATAGCGTATCACGACAACTCGTCTTTTAACATTGTACGAAATGAGTTAAAAAATTTTTTTTTTAATTTTAAAGCATATCTAGGAATTGTTATGTAATAGTTTTATATTATTTTCAATGGACTATTATTTAATTACAAAGGTTAAGTTAAATCGGTAGGTGTGTCTATCGCTTAATAGCGTGGTAATTGTTATTCCTTTAACTATTAACCTCAGGCCAGACTTATAAGGCCGCGGCGAACGACATAGAATAGTGAAGATGTAGAACTTATTTTTTACAATATTATTATATATCCCATACATTAACCACGAAATGGCTCAATGGATAGTGTGTTTTAATATTTTATAAGGGTTTTTATAAATTAACGTATTATCAAGAAAAGTTTCACTTTTAAGATCTATTTCCTTCTTATTTTTCTCATATTTCCCGTATAAGCTAAACAGGATGTCCCTTTTAATAAGACACTTTGGTCCATGGAGGCAAAGCAGCATTTCTTTTCGCGGTTGAAACCACGCGAAGCCAGTATTAAAATATAACAATAAATTTCACTTTAATGTACAAACCAATAATATACACATTGTAATTCGTATTATAAGTACAGTTTAGTATTTAATCTGTGGTGACTGAGATAACATCTACAAGTTCTGCCTCGACAGTCGCGTCAGAACACGACTGTAGCACATTTACATAAGAACCATCAAACGCCCTATCTTCACGCTATACTCGCTATTGGGCGCCCTTTTAAATATATTTAACAACTTACGTTTCTTGTTCGCTATCATAAAGATAATCTAAAACATTAAATAAAGCAATCGGGTATTAATTAAAACTATTCTACAGCTCGTTTATACCTTGTTCCGGTTTGAAGGGTGAGGGGTGGAGGGGGTGATGAGGGGACAGTGAAGCTACTGATATCATATATAGATATTTAGCACACTAAATAAGTGTAACGTTATTATATCCATTTTGCAGAGCATATTAGATTCCAATGCCGGTAACTCTACGAGTATTAAATAAATAAATATAAAATATGTGTTAACATTTTTATATTAATTATGCAATACTTTACTGCTCTCTTAAGATCCGCAATCAATTTCGTCCGCGAATCCGCGATCAATTTGCCGCTACGTCTTATAGCACCAGGTCCGGTTAACTGGTTGCATGTGTGTCTTAATATTAATTGCACGCATATATGAAGCAGTTTGTGTCAACGGTCAACAGTTATTAATTATTGGAAATATCACTTTTGTCTATACAGTTTAACCAGCCCGATAAAAGAGCTGAGAAGAGAAAAGAAAGCTTTCGTCTAAAAAAATTGACTTATCTTAATAATTGATCCTTATCTATACAAACTTTTTTTCAACGATTCCAAAAAAGTTCTATGATCGACGCGTATCTTATATCGTTATCTCGGTAACCCATTTTTATTTTTGAAACTGTTTTCTATTGAGATAGATCTTAAAGTTTTTTTTTATAGAATAGGTAGGCGGATGAGCATATGGGCCACCTGATGGTAAGGACAATAAGAATGATAAGGGCCCATAGACATTGGCCAAACCAAGACGTTATGTCTCTTGCGCCTGTAATTACACCGGCTCACTCACCTTTCAAACCGGAACACAACACAAGTTCTTCTGTTTTGCGGTAGAATATCTGATGAGTTGGAGTACCTACCCAAACGAGCTTGCACAAAGCCCTATCAAGTAGATATATCGTTCCTATCTCACTGACTTCGAACAGTTTTATGTATATAAGTAGATCGAGTACAAAAGCCTGACCGAGCCAATAAAAGCTTATTGATCTTTTCCGAGAAATTCTTAGTAGCAACAGTCTGTGATTGCCGTCCAATTAGATTAAGAGTAAGAGGATAGAGTGCATCTGTATTTGCGCATACACTTGAACACTGCAATAGCTCCTGTCCTAAGTTGTCTGTTGTTGACCCTCCTCTCTATTAATAAATGAAATGTCATTCGAATCGAATTGTCTTCAATAACTCGACAGAGTTATTTTCAACGGTTTATCGCGTTTATGATGCGTCTATGTTTATGATGATCGTGGGTTCAAACCCGGGTAAGCACCACTGAATTTTCATGTGCTTAATTTGTGATTAAAATTCATCTCGTGCTTGACGGTGAAGGAAAACATCGTGAGGAAACCTGCATGTGTCTAATTTCATTGAAATTATGTCACATGTGTATTCTACCAACCCGCATTGGAGCAGCGTGGTGGAATAAGCTCTAAAACCTTCTCCTCAAAAAGGGAGAGGAGGCCTTAGCCCAGTAGTGGAACATTAACAGGCTGTTACTGTAATCGCGTTTATTTCCAGTTATTTTTAAAAAAATGTTGATATTTTTTTCGTACATGTCACACGATATCTTCGCTGATTGTCGATCTTAATTGTTATTTTGCAGACGATTTCAGCCGAAACAACAATTTATGTCTATATATTGATATGAACGACTCCAAAAATAACTTGATGAGACATTATAAATAATTAAATGGTACTCATCTTTTGTTCGCTTTCTTATAATTATAGATATTATTATTTTAGAGTTATTATTATTCCAGTATACTTACTTATTTATCTAAAAATAATATAAAAATGCGTTATTCACATTGAATATCGATAAGTAATGTATTGCTATATTAAATAAAAGAATTTTAATTAACCTGTTAAGCTTTATCGCGTGCGTATACATCACAACGCGATCTAGAAATATGATAAGCGCAATCTATAGCACGGAAATGAAATACAGGTTTATTACATAACCGTAACAGCCTGTGAATGTCCCACTGCTGGGCTACATACTGGGTTTATTACATACATTTTACTTATTCCAAATTTCAAGCAGAAAATAAAAGATGATTTTTCACAAAAAACGATATTAATAGAAGTTTTCCGAACATTTTTTTACATCTAAATACAACTCTTAAATCTGTCTCAGTCATGCCCATTTGAATCAATGCTCAGAGCGAGACAATTAGGACATTTCTTTGGCAAAAAATCGCGAGTCATCCAAAGGTGGATGTCGTTGACATTTAATCGGAGCGAAGATGATTTCAACGCAAATCTACGATATTACATAAACAAAACTAAAAATACTTCTTTGACCGCTACAAGTACCAAACTTTAACCTTGGTACTACGATACCAAGGTCGAACATAAGTGTAACGTTGCTATGTGTGACGTTTCAAAATGAAACGTTTCTGATTTAAATTTATACTTCAATTAAAATATTTAGAAGATGAGTCGTTTTGATACACGAATAGATTAAAATGAGCTGCAGTAAGAACTATCTCAGTTGTGAAATTTGGAAAACCGGTTTACGGTGACGCTATTTTAAATCTCGTATCATCTAAATGCTGTAATTATTATATTCAACATCGCATATCTCTTTCCGACATTTCAGTACCGTGTTCTATTGAGAGTTTTTCGTTTTTTCTTACAGAACAGCACTACTGATGATACTTGAGGAAGGGAACAGTTGTGGTTAAAGTAGTATTTGGCCTAGGGTATTACATATGGTATAGTTTTGGGTCTGATTCTACAACACCTATTTGAAATATCTATTTTTTTTTTTTTTATAGAATAGGAAGGCGGACGAGCATATGGGCCACCTGATGGTAAGTGGTCACCAACGCTCTTAGACATTAGCATTGTAAGAAATGTCAACCATCGCTTACATATCCAATGCGCCACCAACCTTGGGAACTAAGATTTTATGTCCCTTGTGCCTGTAATTACACTGGCTCACTCACCCTTCAAACCGGAACACAACAATATCAAGTATTGCTGTTTTGCGGTAGAATATCTGATGAGTGGGTGGTACCTACCCAGACGAGCTTGCACAAAGCCCTACCACCAGTAAAATTAACCATTTATCTTCATAGTGGTAGCTTTATATTTAATATTATCTTATAAAATGGCGATCAAAATGTCTATTAAATGCCTACTTGAGTATAAATGGTTAAGAAATAATATTTAGTATATAAAAATTATATTAACAAGTAGCGTAAAATGTCATTCCTTTTGTATACATATTGTAGCAGTACGTCGATACGCACATAGCAACAAGAAATGTTTATTTGAAACAAGAAGCAACATTTAATGATGTAGTATGACATAATGTCAAGCTCTTAAAAGAGCTATTTTTATATTTATTATCTTCATATAATAATCTTCGCTTCAATTGATTTCACTTCTTCAGCGAAAACAACTCAACTTGCTGACTTCTTAGACAGTTGATTCCTCCTGGCTGGCCTAGGCCAGTCTGGGTACGGGCCTCGGGCTTGCCCCCTTTACCCGGGATGGTCCTCACTGACAAGTTAATTTGTCGGAACGGCTTGTCGGCACCGACAAGCAGAGCGGCCGTCTTACCGACGTTGACGGCCATCCTCCACTTGTCTAGCCACTCCGGAAGCAGATCCAGCAGACGCTGCATTTTATTTGCAGCGACGATTTGGTGATAGGACGACGAGAAGAACGCACTGTCGTCCTGCAATTCATCGTACATCATCATCGTACAGGGCCAACAGTACGTCCTCTTTACCCTCACGCAGATGGTCGCGGAGGGTGGGAATGTAGTCCGTATACACCATGTATAGGGACGGTGACAGACAGCTACCCTGGGGTACTCCGGCTCGAATGGGGCGCGGTTGAGAATCCGCGCCTTCCACTGAGACATAAAAGCTTCGGCCTTCCAAGAATGACGCCACTACTCGCACGTACGCGACAGGCGCAGTGGTGTTCAGAAGCTTAGCCAGGATTCCAGCATGCCACACCCGGTCGAAAGCTCCATGTCGAGAAAGACCCCGACGGTGGAATGCCCTTTGTTTCTCTCACTGGCTAAGTGGCTGAGTACTCTCGTCAGCTGGAGCGTCGTTGAATGGCTGCTGCGGAACACGAACTGCTCCTCGCGCAGGGGCAGGTGAGGCGCGAGTCTTCGCAGCTTGCTGACGTCTTAAAACACTTCTTCATTCCACTCGCCGCTCGACTGACTGAACACGACGATGCGGCAAAACGAGTATTTGTAGAATCAACCGCGCATCGTCGATAGAGTAAGACGCAAAACAGGTTTTTACGCGCCAATCAAAATCCCTAGTTTTAATGTAGACGCTCGCATTTGTTATTATTTTTACATTTTTACAATTTATATTTTTCTTATATTCTGATTGGTTAATTTTTACTTCACTTTTTGTATATATACACGTTCGATTTTCCAATAAAGCATTCCACGGATTCCACCATATTCCACCGTTTCTACTGTTCTACAATGCAAGAAGAAGTTTTATTTTAATGCTACAACGTCGACCTCCTAAAACATTGGTAATATATACTAATTCAAGAAAAAATGATATGTTCACTACATTTATACTTACTGTCCAGTCAATATAAGTAGTAAAGATAAATTAAAAAAGTTTAATTATTAAAATAGAATATATTTTATTTCTTTAAAAAATGTATTTGAAATACATATTTGAAAAAGTGACAATCATAATAAACATTATAAGACGTTATTAATGTTTTGAAATAGTTAAATATTTTTTCCTAATAAAGTATTTCCGATATCGTGTAAACGCGCCCGCACCGCACTCCCAAAGTCGATATAGGCAGAGAACAGGGAAAGGGCGGTCTCCTCCGAGGGCCTGAGCAACATTTGCGCGTCACGGACGTTTTTATGTAAATAACCGCTTTTGTGCAGAAGTCGTGGAATGGACGTTTCGGATCCTCACTTATATCGGATACTCGGGGATTATTCTACTTTGCATGTAGCATGTATAAACACATTCGCGACGCTGGATTTCGTAAAGTATATAACGTACTAGTTTCTATCGCCTTACTAAAATTCACACTTGATGGAGTTGTATAAAACATTCTGCGTACGTATCTGAGTCCCTCGATGTTAATATTTGTTGGTGTTCGATGATCGGTTCAAACAAAGCGACAATCATAAAACATACTTACAAATTAAATATTCATTCGGCCTATCGAATAAAGTAACAGATTGGGCAAAAACTACTTTTTTTGACGCATGCAGATTTCTTCACCGCCGACCACGATACTTATATCAATCTTCATCATCATCAACAGCCAATCACGGCTCACCGCTGGACACATGCCTCTCCCAAGGTGCGCCAAAGCTCCCCGTTCTCCTTACTCCGCACCCAGCACCTTCTTCAAATCATCAGTTCACCGAGCTAGACGGCGCCCTACACTAAGATAAAAATAATAAGCACAAATGAAACAAATCAACAGTCGGCGATAATTTTCCGGACACGAAATCTTTGACTGAGATCCAAAGTATATATTCATGATTTGAGTTGAATTCAGCGAACAATTGTTTTTGTATATTATTTTTAATTAAGTGGAGTAACGAGTACTTACAACTATTGTTGTAGATAAAACAAACATTAACACACCGTTACCTCTTAATAATGTTAGTAAGGCCAACAGTGACTAGAAACGAATATTTCAGGTTCAAATCCGGATAGGCACCACGAATACTCTTAATTTGTGCCTAATTTATGTTTATAATAATTGTCTCGTGCTCGGCGATAAAGTTAAAATAATTTGAAGTAATTCTGCATCTGTGGGATAAAAATCCTCCACGTATGTAATCACCAACCCGCATTGAGCAGCGTGGTGGAATCAGCTTCGAAACTTCTTCACAACTAACTCACATATTACTTGGATATTTTCATGTATATTTGTATGTATTATTTACATGTTTAATTCATTTTGCACGCCTTAAACATTATTCCTGGGAATGATTTTATCATTAAGCTCGAATTTTGTACAATAAATATAGTATTTACTAATTAAATTACAAAATGTTGAATTTGAAATAGGCTTATTTTGAAAAGCATGTCTTGCCTCTGATGTTGATATGAATGAAGACTCTTCATCATGACTGCCGAATTACTTCGGGACGAGTACCGCTTCAACCCGAAAGGTGAAGGGCGACCCTGTGATGACACGTGTACTTCTCTCTTTACCTTCTAATTGATTAAACATAAAAAACAAAGAGGAACCCAATAGTATCTCTAATGTTAGTTACTCTATCAGACAACTTTCATTATGGAGTTTCGGTTAGGAAGAGTGATCCACTTTTCCTAATAATGACAGTTCATAAATGGTGAACACATATGGCAATGGAATTTATATAAAAAACAGTTGAGGGAGAGTTCAGCTGTTTTTTAAGGTAGCATGCACAAGCGATACCGTGGCGCTTTTCGTTAAGATGGAAAGGGTATCGCTGGTTTTTAGGGAGTATCCCGATGTTCGGGGCGCACTCGGCGCCTTGGAAACCGGCGAGCCCCACATATCCCCTCTCTGTTCATATGGGGTAAACGCGTTATGCATTTTTCCAGCGTTAAAAAAAAAGAGTTCAGATCTTAGGTTAGTTGAGCGTATATCCTCTTCTGTCTGTCTTCTGTCCCAATGTGTATGCAATATTTCATTATGATCGGATAAGTAGTTTAACGTGAAATCTTAACAAACATATTAACTCGCTTTCACGTGTATAATATTAGTGAGAGTGTGTTTGTACAAGGCAATAGCCGTTTTAGTTTAGTGGGTCATAGGTGCAAATCTCAAGGTCCTGGATTCAAAACCCAGGTAAGACCATATTGTCATTCGGAAGTTATTGAATACTACAGTTAATAAATTTGCGGTAGCTGCTCAGACTTCAGAGCCTCGTAAATCATGTAAAGCATTCCCAAGGTCAAATTTTCTAATGGAAAGGTCAATTTCTTACTTTCCGAATGCTTATGGGCGGTGGTGACTACTACCATTAGTTGATCCATTTCTCTGTCCGCCAGGCTTTTGTATAAAAAAAATTAATCGAAATCGTACTTTACTTTATAAACGCGAGAATATCGAGTAATATAAATTTCTCAATTGCGAGTTTTCCATATTATTACAAATTCGAACAGACATTCGTAATCCTTTCGTAAGATATTGTTATCTCAACACCCGAGATAAACACCGGAGAGCCACGCACCTCGATAAAAACTATCGAAGCCCGGAGCGGAGATTATCCTTTAGATATTACGTGGACTTATGTAAGGATACGTGCGCAGTATACATTGCGTGTTCCTAATATACCGTAACAAAATGTAATGAATTGATTACCAAATGGATAGAACACAATCATCATTATCGATATATCTGTACTAAATATTGCAGTTTGACGTACCAAGATGGGAAGGCAGAGAGCCATATTACCAAGTAAAATACGCGCTTCCTTAGTATATTCAAATGTCCTTTTATATGAAGTATCCAGTTCACAGAACGTGGCACTATAAATATTAATTTCTTTATAAATGAATAACAGGATTCTTAATTTATTAAAAGAACTCACGACGTTGCGTATATTATTTTTATAAAAAAATTGTATTAATAATTACTAATTTATATTCCACACGTACGATGCGTACCTTAACTCCATTTATTACGTTTCATACTCTTCTTACTCCGTCAATGTACTTCAAACAGCCGAGTATCTTTTTAGCATCAGTCGTACAATTACAGTCCGAGTAGTATTTGTGTATCTGAATCGGGTTCCGTAGTATTAAATCCGCTGATAAGGGTGCTGCAACGTTGCGGAATTAAAGAATATTGTCTAAGTGAACCGGAAATAACTTCTTTATATTTATTTTAGACATATATATTTAGTTGTGTTTAAATAGCTGAAATTTTGTTATATAAACTCGGATCGTATTAAGATAAATTGCGTATATAACACCTCTATCTCGCGTTGGTAAAAATTTAAGTATAATAAAAATTTTGACGAGCCGGTTGGCGTGGTTGGTAGATGCTTGGCTTACACGCCGAAGGTTGTGGGTTCGATTCCCACCCAGGACAGATATATGTGTGAATGAACATGTCTGTTTGTCTTGAGTCTGGGTGTAATTATCTATATAAGTATTTATTTACAAAAGAAAAATAGAATATGTAGTATATCAGTTGTCTGGTTTCCATAGTACAAGCTCTGTGCAAGCTTAATTTGGGATCAGATGGCCGTGTGTGAAAAATGTCCCAGGATATTATTATTATTATAATATTAATAATAATCATTTATTCTCAGACAACAAAAGTCCATACAATTGAGATACGACAAAAAAAAGTAAAAAATTTCATACTATGTTATTGCTAGACAGGTCTCTTATCTGGTCGACAAACCATTTAATAGAACGACAGTTAAGTATGGTTCTGTATCAAAGCGTTTCCATATAACATTTACATATAATTATAGAGAACTACATGAAAACTATAATATTGAAGACCATTAGTACACACGTTCCTACAAGAACAATAGTCAAAAGTAATAAATATAATTACCCAAAATGGTATACCAAAGAAATAATATATTATATAAAATTAAAATATTTTAATCTAAAAAAGTTTAAGTGTTATGATTTGGAGTTTAATAGGGAACTTTTTAAATACTATAGAACTAAAGTCAAGGATCTTATAAATATAGAATTTAAAAATTATATATCTAGGGTTGAAAACAATATATATATAGAACCATCAAGTTTTTGGCAATTTGTAAAGGAAAAACGTAAAACTAGGCAGCAGATAAAAACATATACTTATAAGAATAAAGCTGTAGAAGGGCAGAAAGCTATTGATTCATTTGCTAAATATTTCAGTTCTGTGTTTCATGATTCTTCTCCTCTGTTAGACGTAAAGATAGCCGAGGCAGAGGCTAATCGCTTTGATTGCCAATCTACGGTAACCATCGAAAAAGTGACAGTTGCTGAACTCAGATTTGCAATACGGCGACTAAAAGCTTCAACTGCTTTTGGTCCTGACAACATACCTCACTTTCTAGTAAAAGATTGCTTGTCAGCTTTGGAAGTGCCGTTACTTCATATATATAATCTTTCAATTAAACAATGTTTATACCCTAGCAAGTGGAAAGTGTCCCGAGTAACACCTATTCCAAAATCGGGCTCGTCCACGGATATAACAAATTATAGACCAATCGCTGTTCTTTGTGTATTTGGAAAGATATTTGAATCGATTCTTAATAACATCATTTATATACAAATAAAGGGGCAATTGAGTGATTGCCAGCATGGGTTTCGTCCTGGACGCTCCACACTGACTAATCATACAGAATTTGTAGATTATATAAGTACTAAAGTTAAGTCTGGTTGTCAAGTAGATGCCGCCTACTTTGATTTCAAAAAAGCCTTCGATCTTGTAGATAATGATGTACTTTTAAACAAATTAGCTTTATTAGGATTTTCAACTTCGCTCTTAGAATTGATGGCTCACTATTTAAAAAATCGAAGACAGTTTGTTAAGCTAGACGGGTATAAATCGGAAGAGTATTATACACGATCAGGGGTTAGTCAAGGTAGTACCTTGGGTCCTATGCAATTTTTGATGATGATAAATGATTTACCTAGTGTTATCTCTAATGCCAAATGCCTTATGTTTGCTGATGATTTGAAACTGTACCTATCTGTAACCGAGACTAAAGACTGTGTAGCGCTACAACGTGATATCGATGCCGTAGTTGACTGGACTATAAGAAACAAATTATCATTTAATAATTCAAAATGTAAAACTATCACTTTTTCTCGATCTCGTAAACTTATTAAAAATATATATAATCTGTCTGACACACCAATGGAACATGTACCCAAAATCAGGGATTTAGGTGTTATAATGGATAGAAAACTAAATTTTCATGACCATATACTTAAAACATGCAAAGATGCTAATAAATGCCTTGGTTTCATTATTAGAATATCATCGCAATTTAAGAATACCCAAGTAATAGAACAATTGTATAATGCCTATGTCCGTAGTAAATTAGAATATAATGCAATAGTTTGGAGTCCGCTTGAGGCAATGTACAGTATAATGTTAGAAAAAATTCAACGAAAATTCTGTAGATATTTATTTAAACGTAAATATGGATATTACCCTTTTCTCTGTCGTTCAATGTTTGTGTCAGGTATGGTTGGTCTAGATTCACTTCAGCTTAGACGGGAAGCCGCACTTATAAAATTTTACTATTTAATTCTAGTGCATAGGGTGGATAGCACTGCTGTACGCGAATCAATATATTTATATGTTCCCGACAAATATATGCGTGGTGTTGGAAGACGGCAACATAGATTGTTTTGCTATCCACCTATGTGGCATTCTCCCCAAGCTAGCAACAGCCCCACTGCTAGGGCTGTTAAACTTTTAAATGACTTCGTACGTTGTCGAGATGTAGACATATTTTATGATCCCTTTTATACTATGTTCAAACAAATTTATATATTTCAGAATTTTAAAAATTAATTTTGTGGTTCCTAAATAGATTTAAGCTTATTTTGTTTACAAATTTTAATTCTATTTTTGTTTTACTAAACTTTATTATATTTATCCTTGTAGTATGTTATGTTAAATTAGTATGAATAATTAAAAAATGTTTAGTAATTAGTGTAGATATAAGCGACTTGGTGTAAATACTGTAATGCTTATATTTTCAAATAAAGATTATTATTATTATTATGTAACAAAGGTGAACCAAATATTAGATTTAGGGATCGCCTTTGGAATTAAACTTACATTACTTATACTGATCGTATAATTGTAAAGACGGTAATATATTTTTTAAATAAGTATCATATTGTTAATAGTATACAATGTCTATATGTGGTCGTATGGCGTGATTGTCATATTATAATGTTACGTTTTTAATATTTTTAGTACAATAGAAAGTTCAAATATTGTCTAATTATTTATTATATGATATTTTACATATAATGTATCTTTCGCATTAACGAAAAGAACGAACGTGCGAACGATACATACAAACTACGAATCGTTCTATATTTTGTCAGGCTTCCTTTACGTCTTTTCGTTCCTCCGATACCATTCTGTCTTAGTTCTCGTGATAAATTGTATATACATGTTTTACTTAATTGTTCTCATATTTACCCCACGGTCCTTGATGTTTCTAAGTTTCTCGTTTGGGAACTATTAATAATATACCTATTCCAACTTCCTGTTTCCTCTACATTAAGCAACCGATCAGAAACTTTAAGAATTAATGGCAAAAAATAAGAGTAAAAATGTTAAAAAAATTCAATCACAAAAATATATTTGTCTCACGTTAAGGAGTTGCAGCTACATCCATTGCAGCTCAAGCGATAAACTGTATGATTCGCTCCAGTCAGTCAAATCGTCGTATGTCCTTTTTCTTTACATATACTCTGGATAAGAAACTTACCAAATTTTTTTATCAATTATATGAGTAGTTATAAAAATCATAAATAATAAAGTTACTTTTCAATGTGTGTCACACACACACACACGGCACTTTGAAAAATAACTAAGACGTATCTTGTTTATTGAGTCGATACAAGCAAAAATATGTCCATAATAAAAACTAGCATTAATATAACAAAAGCGTTATTTTTTTTGTACAAAGAACACAATGTTTTATTTATTATTATAGAGAAAAGAAATATTTAATCAATGTTCTAGAAGGATGGAATAAATGAATGAATGATGAATGGACGAGTTGGAATAAATTGTATGAACGTGACTCGCCACTCATGGGCGACGGTCAGCGGTAAATGACCCAAGATTGATAATAATACATACAAACCAAGAATATTTTTTTAACCAATACTTTGCTATGTAGTATGGTAGTACATGTTACTAATTATATTTGTGTAGAATTCTTAGTACTAACTTTTCTGTACAACACGTATTTTGCATACATGTTGTACATTTACATACATACGTACATTTCATGATGAGTAGGTAAGATGTGAAAGCGTAACATACAAAATGACTTTCACATTTATATTAATTAGGATTTATCTCGTTATACTAGTGGCTAATATTAAGGGTACAAATCTCAAGGTTGTGAGTTCTTTTATTTTATAGCATAGGTAGGCGGACGAGGAAATGGGCCACCTCATGATAAGTGATCACTAACGCCCACAGATTTTGCATTGTAAGAAATGTTAACCATCGCCAATGCACCACCAACCTTGGGAACTAAGATGTTATATCCCTTGTGCCTGTAATTACACTGGCTCATTCACCCTTCAAACGGGAACACAGCAATACCAAGTACCTACTGTTGTTTTACGGTAGAATATCTGATGAGTGGGTGGTACCTGCCCAGAGGAGCTCGCACAAAGTCTACCACCAGTTCAAAATCGGTTTTCAAAAACTCAGTTTCTGTTTTATTTTCTATTGAATATTACTTTAAACTGAGACTATTCTGATAGTTTAATTCTTTAATAACAAATCGAATCATTACGATAACAAAGAGGCGGTCGGAAACAAATAGTCCGCAATAATTATATGTGGACAAATATTGGCGACGTATCGAGAGCTGGCATCAATCCGAGTTTGTGCTATTTACAATGTTTGCGTTACGATTAATATGTTTGCGACTAACACTGTACATGTTTAGATAAAATTAATGCTTACCTTAATTAAACACAAAAGACGGATGGACATTACTCCGGTCTCCTATATATAGGATGCAAGTTGAACTATCACAGTATTCTCGAATTTTCAATATCTGATTTTAGTGCAACGATTCGGCGTAACGTTCGAATGAAACGTTTTTGACGCAAAAATTTCAACTTCTGTTTGTGCGCTTAAACACATATATAATTATGTTTGAAGATAACGCTACATCGCCATCTTTATCATTATCATAAATATTCACCACTATCAATGCGCTGCGAACCAAAGATAAATTGTTACGTCCATTGCGCGTGTAATTACACTGGCCGACCCAACTTTTAAATCAGCACAGAAATGTAAACCATACGTTTCTACATTTCTCCGCAAATATATTTAACTTTGCCTCTTATTAAATCCACAGATTAGGTAACTTATTAAGCTTTATGCTACGATTCTTCTGATCAATGCAAACGGAAATAAGAGAAAAACAATGAACGTATCGTTTTCAAACAGCACACAGACGCGACTGAGTGATTACGGAGTCTTTCACAAGCAGACGAGTAAATGGTCCTCTTTGTCACTTTTGCATAGACATTAACTTCGTAAAAGGCATTAGGCATTCCTTATATTGATAATGCACTGCCAACTAATGCACTCAACTTGTTATCTCTTTGACGCGTGAAATTATACATATATATATAATAAAGTAACGGCCTGTTAATGACCCATTGTTGGGCTAAAGATATATATATATATATATATATTATAGTTTATAACCAGCGCTATAAAGCTTCACTAAGAAGTAAAATTATTGAAATAAAAGTATTAACTGTCGATATATATTTGATAACGTAATTTATATAATATGTTCGTAAGAGTTTTCTATAAATTGTAATATCCACACTATTAATACAAGAAACAAACATCGTTACTCCTGTTTCCTGACTACTCAGGATAAGTACCTAATTATTTTATGGGACATTATATACAATTTGACAATAGGATCCCAAGAAACTTTCAAAACGTTTTCAATAGTAAGGTCAATATAAAACACGTAACAAATATTGAAGAGCGTTTGTGTACTGAAGGTTATCACAAAATTAAAAACTTTATAGATGTCAGCGTGCCTTGGAATTGGAGTGATCACCTCTAGGTTTTTCATTTATGACTAAAAAAAACCGCTAAGTTTTCTCCGGTTCTTCATAGGTCTAAGCTGTTTCTTTCCGAACTGGTGATAGATTTTTGACAATCAATAAGTAAGTGTATTGCCTCTATTTTTAATACAGTTTTTGAATTTGAATAATCTGTCTCTTCACAAGTCTTTTTATTGGATTAATGTACAATGACATTTTTTTTTATTTTTAGATAAACAATATAATTAAACAATATATTTCCACCGAGTCTGCCACAAGCCAGCGCATCAGCCACTTCACTGTTAATATATTGATAGGGTAACAATTATTCGGACTCTCTCGCAGGATATATTTTAATAATATTTTTCATAAATGTCTTAATACTAGGTTAATGTCATCTCTATTGACAAGAAGGTTTTTTTTCTAAATTTAATATAGAAGTTCATCCGAGCCGATAGATTACCATATCGGGAGTTACTACCACCCATCGATAATGGCAGTGAAATAAGTAACATACACAATATTATTCATCAACACCATTGAACGCGCCAAAAACCATGGTAACTAAAATTTTATAAGCATTTTGCCTGCAATTACACTGGCTCATTCAAGACAACAAAATAACTAATGAATATGTGGTACCCAGACCTACCACTATTAATTGACCGGTCTGTCTCGCCCCTCACACAATGATGATGCTGCTAGCTGTTACATTCGCTAGGAATATTGCATTAGGCAGTGATTGGTTCGCGCCTGCGGCGTGCATCGTCATAGCGGATTTACGCGTCCATGTGTTTTCACTTGGAATTATATACAGTACAGTAACAGCCTGTTAATGTCCCACTGCTGGGCTAAGGCCTCCTCTCCCTTTTTGAGGAGAAGGTTTTAGAGCTTATTCCACCACGCTGCTCCAATGCGGGTTGGTAGAATACACATGTGATATAATTTCAATGAAATTAGACACATGCAGGTTTCCTCACGATGTTTTCCTTCACCGTCAAGCACGAGATGAATTTTAATCACAAATTAAGCACATGAAAATTCAGTGGTGCTTACCCGGGTTTGAACCCACGATCATCGGTTAAAATTCACGCGTTCTAACCACTAGGCTCGGAATTATATAATTTTTGCTAAAACATATGTATTGTTTGATTCAGGTTTTAAATGCCAATACCAGCTACTGTGACTTTATTTCAGAATTCCATAAGATTTCAAAAATCCAAACCGAAATAATACTAAACTAAAAATTACCTTTCATTTATCTAATCTCCACAGACCTGTGGTTCGTACCTTTGTTGTAACTTTCTATTATTTATATTTGTCAGTTTGATGTAACCGACAGCGATACAACCAAAATTTTAGGATTTCAATTTGTATTTAAGCCTTTGTGTGATAGTTGTCTTTCTTGTGTTGTTGTCAGATGATCTTAGTGGGATTCTAATTCTGAGACAGATTTCTAGGCTGGTGTGTATTATATTTGCGAAACCTGTCCATGTTACGGTCATCTTTATTATCGATCGCCATTGTAATGCTAAAGTCCATAATCTCCTCGGTAATCGCTGACTGAGCCCTCTTCAACAGTGTCCCCGCCGCGTCGCCACGGTCGTAGGTTACTAATTTTATAATACGAATTTCTTCGTCTTTCTTCTTTGTCCTTGCCTTATCTCGTAGATATATATGCTTGAGAAGATTGTCATCACTGATGACCACTAGCTTTAATAATACGCGCTGTCATCACATTGACTCTGAAGTGATTCATAAGTGCCTTGTCGTCTAGAAGTCGACTACGCGGTGCTCGCACTTGGTCTCTAATGCCATTCGCGAGGATTGACGCTATTGTGCGTATCTTGTTCTTACTGTAAGGCCACATACACTGAAGCAACAATGTCTCCTTCAATATTAAAATAATTATAAGAACAAATCCAATAAATATATGTTTATTATTGCTTAGCGACTGTTTAGTTAAACACTTATTTCGCTCTTTCTGACAATATTAACTTGACATTCGAAAGAAGAGGACAGCATTGTTTAACTGATCACTCGCTAAACAACGGTTTTTGGTTAGACCGTATATTATTTGAAATAAGAATATTCGGAGAATTTCACTATACAAATTCGCTCATCCAGGCTCCAGCAAGCGCCTCCAACACCGAACAGTCTCTGCCACATGTTTAAAATGTAGTTTCTTACCTCACTTCTTTCTCCGGTTTTTAGAAAACCTCATTAGTTAAAATTTTAATTTTACTCTTAAGAGGTCTGATCTCGTAGACCGTAATTTGAACTTCAGTTATGTAATAACAATTTCCCTAATGAATGTTTATAAAATTAATTGTTATTCTTAAATAAATTTCATATAATGTGAACCTAAAATTACGCAGATATAGTATTTATTGCTTCATAACTTAATATCTCTATGTCAAATGTACTCATGTAATACTAAAACATATTTACGGAGCTCCAATTGATAATATTATATCACGCAAAATCACACCTTAAAATAATAAAGCTATGAACAAAATTTGTGTGTATAAAATAAACAGCTAAATGATAGCATGACTCTTGTTATAACAGTAAAGCGGTTAAGGTATGAAAGGACAAATTAGCGCGAGTTATTTTGGCACTAATAGCGTTTGTTGCAAGAGCGTTTTTTGATTGAAGCTATTTCATGATTATAGATTAGGTGTTTAATTAATATAGGTAATTACGTTCATTTGAAATTTACACTCTGTTTGAACTCGCCACGAGACATGAGAGTGCTCAAACAATTAATTAATTGGGAATGTTTAGCGTGAAGTGTAATTACAATTGTTTTATTTGGAAATTATTGTGAATTATAATAATAATGTTAATTGGAACATGTGTTCATAATTATATTTGATAAAATCAGTAGTAAATAATTCAAATGTTTTCTAATTAACCTAAATGGAAAGGGTTTTTATTCAGTCCAGTCACGCTAAGTGGCCAAGGCTTGGGGAGGAAGTTATTGCACCACACTGCTCCAATGGAGCCCCCATTGGAAAAGAATATACATGTGATACATCATGTTGTACGTTGAGGTTTTCTCGGCGATGTCTTCGATCACCATTGAGCTCAACCTGAATGATAAACACAAATTAAGCATATGAAAATTCTGTGGTGCTTGCTCAGGTTTGAAAACACGATCTTTTGTTGAAGATCACTCGTTCTGACCACAGGGTCATCTCAACTTATATCTCCGATATTTTAATGATGAACAAGAAAATAATGATTATCCCAATACCTTTCACAAACCAATAAAAATCAGTAGTATTAAATCGTTATTCTAACCGATTCTAACTGTCCTTATAGAACAGGTAATGACACTAAGAGAAATACGCCGAGAGTAGAGTAGAGAACTTTCTTCGAGCAAAGTCTGTTAGTTATAGCAAGATTCGAGATGTCATCTGTCCCACGACCCGGAATAATTTATAACGGGCTGGGACACCTAGGCACCCTGACTAGCACGACGCTTACCTCATGCAAGCTAAATGATGATAAAATGTTAGGACGCCTTCAGACTGTCGGAGTTATACTTATTAATGCTACTAACGATCAAAATCGAAATAAACTTCATTGATAGGCTCCTCATAATAGCATTATTATTCGTCATTGCAAACTATTCGTGATAAACTCATTTACCAAGAATATTTGGAAAGCAAGTCAGTAGTTACTCTTTCCCTTCAAATATATTACTATGTATGTTAATTAACAACATAACACACACAAGTACATTTATTATCTTATTTATCTATATAATCTTCTGTTGAGTAATATGTTTTATTTATTAATGAGTAGGTTTGGTTACGAATTATTTAGAAAAAGTTTTTTTTTTTTATAGAATAGCATATGGGCCACCTGATGGTAAGTGGTCACCAACACCAATAGACATTGGCATTGTGAGAAATGTTAAACATCGCTTACATCACCAATGCACCACCAACCTTGGGAATTAAGATGTTATGCCCCCTGTGCCAGTAATTACACTGGCTCACTCACCCTTCAAACTGGAACACAACGATACCAAGTACTGCTGTTTTGCGGTAGAATATCTGATGAGTGGGTGGTATCTACCCAGACGAGCTTGCACAAAGCTCTACCACCAGTAAAATTCTCAAATGAAATTTCATACACAGGTTAATTAAATAACAATATATAGTAACAGCCTGTGAATATCCCACTGCTGAGCTAAGGCCTCCTCTCCCTTTTGAGGAGAAGGTGTCACATGTCTTATTTCATTGAAATTATGCCACATGCAGGTTTCCTTACGATGTTTTCCTTCACCGTCAAGCACGAGATGAATTATAATCACAAATTAAGCACATGATAATTCAGTGGTGCTTGCCCGGGTTCGAACCCACGATCGTCGGTTAAGATTCACGCGTTCTAACCATTAGGCCAAATCGGCTTTTACTTCCTATTGAATGATACACGCAAGGACCCACGAGATAACTAATTTTATATACAAAACGGTTATAAAGTCAAAATCCAATTTATTCCCGAAATAAATGTAACAAACTAAACAAATAAATCATCGATTAATTAAATGTTCACAGTTTAGATCATTTTATATAAGCAAACGTTTCTAGCGAGCTGATTAAAACTGAATGTTAATTAGCGTTGACAGTGTTGACGAAACGTGATCAGATATTTGATTAGTCTTTAAACCACCGGAAATATTGTGTGAAATTTAATTTTTAAGCTAATATATGCTATAATTGTAAAAATGGTTGACGGGCCGGTTGGCGTGGTTGGTAGACACTTGCCTTTCACGCTGAAGGTTATGGGTTCGATTCCCACCGAGGACAGACATTTGTGTGCATGAACATGTCTGTTTGTCCTGAGTCTGGGTGTAATTATCTATACAAGTATTTATCTATGTAAATACTTACAACAGAAAAGTAGTATATGTAGTATATCAATTGTCTGGTTTCCATAGTACAAGCTCTGCTTAGTTTGGGATCAGATGACCGTGTGTGAATAATGTCCCAGGATATTATTTATTTATTTATATCATTAATGGTTCCACTCCACGATCGTATTCAAAAATAAATTTAATTAAAAAAATTATATTTAATATATTATAATGAGAAGAAAAATAATTCAGGTGTATACGCTAACGTATACCGGACATTGCATATGATACAGTGACATTTCAGAACATCCAAAAGAATTGAAACATATTTACTAATTTTTATTACTTAATAAATAATTGATTTCCAATTATAATCATAATTTTCGCGATAGGTTCAGTATAACACTAAGGTGCTCTGCTTTGATTTCGTTGATTTTTTTATTTGAAGAATGCATATACGCAAATGTATAAAGTCGTTTTTTTTATTAATTGCTCATAATAATTATAAAATAGAATATAAAATGCATCGTCTGTAGCGTCCTTAGCGCAGTCAAGCACCGTCCCCACAACATAAACCCTGCGCCAATGTTTGGCAAGCTCATTCGACGGGCGATGCCAAGACTGTGGCACACGGTTAAGACTAACATATCTCAACTCCAGTTAAGAAGGTATTTATCTTTGAAATAGAACTAAATAAACATTGTGACGTGTTTGAACTACCGCGTGGTGTTCGGCTGTACTTCGGGACGTCAAAAGGCTGCGCGGCGAAATTTTTACGAAAGAATAATTATAACATTATAATAAGCGTAAAATATTTATACGCGTATAGTATTCTATTGATGTATCTAGTTTCATTGATAGTGTTGAAAGTTTAATAAGAACCGATGTCATTTATATAAAAAAAAAAAAATTATCAAGATATTTTTATCCATTTGCATCTATATCTATAGTATATATCCATTTTTTCCTTCAAACGACGCGTGAAGAGGCATCTTGCGGGCCGGCAGGGCGGGGCGGCTAGTTTTTTTTTTTATAGAATAGGAAGGTGGACGAGCATATGGGCCACCTGATGGTAAGTGGTCATCAAACGCCCTTAGACATTGGCATTGTAAGAAATGTCAACCATCGCTTATAGCCAATGCGCCACCAACCTTGGGAACTAAGATTTTATGTCCCTTGTGCCTGTAATTACACTGGCTCACTCACCCTTCAAACCGGAACACAACAATAGTGCAGAACATTCTCGACAGTGCTGGCCGTCGTCGCGTTTGGACTCCACTACTACCTACCATCAGGTGGAGTGGAGTCATTTGCTTTCCCGGAATATAAAAAAAAATTGTATTTATTTTATATATATATAAATTATTATTATTACAACAAATAGGCTGTGGACTTATTTCGTTAAATACATAGTAACAAATCACCGAAGTGAAAACTTAAGTGAGATAAATGGATCATGTCCCGCGGCTGCACGTACTCCTCCATAAGAAGAAGGTTTAAAGATTTTTATTAAAATAAGGCCAGTGGTTAGAACACGTATCATAATAATTGCAGGTTCATACCCAGGCAGTACCACTGAATTTTGACGTACTTAATTTGTGTTTATAATTCATCGCGTGCAAGGTGAAGGAAATGCTACGTGTGTAGCCACTACCCCGCATTATAGCAGCTTAGTGGAACAAACTCCAAAACCTTCTAAAAAGGAAAGAGATATATACGGGTTTTTTCTTTACAATTTTATTTTACTCAATTCCATCTAATGAGTAAAATAAAATTGTAATGTAAGATAAAATTGTAAAATAAAAACAAAAAAGGCTCAGTGTAAACGTGTATTTTCTAAGCACGAAATAGATAACATCCCATCTCTTGTATTACGCTGGAATAGCGTCCTCGTATGCTAAGCAGCTGCAATGAGTATTCGCTCGCTGAGATTTTCTTTGAAAAAACTTTCTAAAGGTTTAAAAAGAAGATCATGCAAATTTGATTCTAAACGTTGTTATGAACTTTGAAATTATCGTTGTCTTAATAAAACAGTAAGCGATAGTTGGCGATCGTTGGCGTAATAAGTACTCACATGACATTGACACAAACTTTATTCCTTCCCTATTTTATAACCGAAAATAATACAGGTTACTTAAAAAGAGTTTACACGAAATAAAAATTAACATAAGTAAAAATTAACAAAAGTAACAATACATTATATACCATGAAAGTACATAATGTATTTTATCATTGAGAAGATTGTTATGACTTCGACTTGCTCGTAACTCGCCACTAGATAGCATGTATTACATCAACTTTTATACCCCTCACCCGATAACCATACACCACAATTGGTATAAACATATAAACTGCAAGTGTGGCTGTGTAATTATAGTATGACTATTGAATAGATATTATATATGATACGCATACTATAGTAGGATAAAACATATGACCGTCACGGGACGCCCAGCAAATGTGAAACATAGAAATTCATAATTATTAAAACAATCTATAATTAAACAACACCAAATAAATAAACATTAAAACATAATTGTTATTACAACTTTGGCTTAACAACACGACGCAACATGAAACAGATTGGCGAGCACTCAGCTCGATGTTGATGATGACACCACAATGTCTGAAACTTCTCTTTTCTTGATTCAATTAAATGTAAGGCTAGCACTAAATTATGTAAATGCTTAGAAGTATGCTGTTTATAAACTCATTTCTTGAAGGCTGGCAACGCACCTGCAAGCCTTCGGGTGTTGCTGGTGTCCATGGGCGGTGGTAGTCACTTTCCATCAGGTGAGTCTCGTAATATAATATAATACGTTACATATATATATATTAAAGTGTAATACATACTAATTATTTATAATTATCATTATTTCTTGTTCCAGTTGCGTTATTTATATAGGAGAGCTTAAAACCGTTGTCCGCAACGTGATTCCGATGCGTCCGCATGACGACAGGAACCGTAGTATTTCCGAATTTTGTCGAGAGTTCCTTGGTAAAAAAACGTTACTAAAACTATTTTTTTTATAATAATATATAATATTTATTTCACAGGTTTTAATATAGTATTGATCGACCGTTCAAAAAAAAGGCAAAGTATACTATTTTAATCTACGTTATAAATGACGCAGAGCATTTTTAGAATAGCAATAGCTTACTAAGCTAGCAATAACTTAGAAGAGGAATAAATAAATCTATTAAAATCGTCCAAACAGAACATTTCGAACCGCGTATTGTTGATAGCGCAGTGATCCGCCCGCTCGTGATAGTGTACGCTAAGTGAGCGGAGCGGAAACACATTCACGGTGAGCCCGCTACGTAAACTGCTTACTTCAGATACATAGATATTATATTCAATATAATCATTATTCTTACGATGATTTACACGTGTGTACAGCTAGCTTCGTTTAACTTCATTCGCCTAATGACTAATCGTATGAGGCTGTAGATGCTGAGGTTTTTAGTTCAAATTTCACGTCAGGACAACAGCAGATTGCAAGTTAGCAGTGTCACAGTTCTTTGCCTGTGAGAGCTCTTCTAGCCTCAATATAAACCAAATCATTCAAAATTTACTATATTTATGTGCATGATTTTCAATAGGAATAAATTATTTTAGTCGGTTTAATGCGTTCGTCTTAAAGATTTATATATTTGATATATATATATATATGTCTATAAGGTGTCCTTTTTTAGCTTAAGTGGCTATAAATATATATAAATAATTGTATTTAAAAAGTGCTTAAGTTCATACTCAGGTAGGTATCCTCGCAGGTCGCACCCCGGACGCGGTGCCGATACGTGATGCAGATTTTATTTCACCCTCGCCGAGTACGAAGAGATTGTGACTCGTCTGCAAGCCCTGAAAGGAAATTAATACCACCATCAAGATTTTTCAGAAAGCAGCCCAGTGGACTGAGTACATTGATCTTCCTTTTTTGACTTTTCTGTTTTATTTTGTATTTAAAATGAATTTCGTGTTCCTACAGAGTTCTGGTGCACCAATAAAGCTAAATCAGCAATAATTGGATAAGCTTCAAACTTGCTCTTTAAGAGGTAAAGAAGACTTTGCCCAGCAGTGGGACAGTTACGGGATGTTAGTTTACTTTCATTTTATAATAATTTCATATGTAAATCATGTAAATTAAGATTATGTATACTTCAAATACATACATGTAAATCAAATAATTATATTAATAAAGAAGCGCAATACTCACTTATTTTTTGTCTAATAATCTACCACTGGTACGGAATAAAAAAATTGTGGAACTATGAAGAACCGGCTAAAGAAAATCAGCGCTTCTTTTCGGTGTGAATAAAAAACAAAAAAAAAATACACCTTATCAAGTAAAAAAATTATGATAATTATGATTTTAGAAAAGAATAAAAAAAAATTGTTCTAAATTGGAATATTAATTCATTTAAAAATGTGGTAAATTGAAAATAGTCCGGACGGCGACTCCTCGACTACCCCATCTCAGTCACGACCCTAACCTATTTTCTTTATAATGAACGCTGCATGCGAACGTGTTCCCTCGCTAGCTAAATGAAGGGTAGATATTGACTTGCAACTTATAAAGATTATTTTTTAATAGTTATAAGATTCTAACACGTACTAGGTAGATACGTCATACTTTATACTTGTAATTTTCGTATATATTGATAACATAAATATTTTTATTGACATTTATTTGTTTGTTTCTGTTACAGATTTATGTTATTTATTGTTACACCTACCTCATATCCTATGAGTTATTCCTTACACCGTTCGTTGCCTGGAAGAGATTTCTATGTAGCGATAAGGTCGCCAAAGTTGTATGCTACTCATAATTAGGTTGTATCCATGTATTGCGAACGAAGCCGCGACGGTTAGTACGAGCGAAGTACGAGTATAGAAAAGCGAATGTTTTATTTTATTAATTAGAACGTTATATATTTAGAAAAACATTGTCTTGTTTCTTATTTAAAAATATTGTAACAAAATATAAATGAACTATAGGCTAAATAAAACATTCAAATTAAAAAAAAATCTAAGTGAGGAAAAACAAAAAAAAAAAACAAAAAAGCAAACATCTTTAACTTAAATAACAAAATAAATAACTGAATTTTGACATTAAGATGAACTAGTAAATAGCATTATAGCGTAATAAATCTTAAAGATCATAAGTTTTAAAAAAAAGATAAATATTCTGTAATTACAAACAAAAATAAAATAAATATAATTTTATTAAAAATTTTATTTATTTAAATTTCGTAACCAAAACATTTATTCAATTGAATATGGGCATGTAAGAATTTTTTATTTTATTTATATATCGATTTATTCAAAAGGCATCCTCTCCCCGTCAACCCTTAGCAAGCAGAGTAGAATTATGTATGTATATAGTGCAAATAATACAAAATAAAAATAGCAACAATACACAAAACCAAAATATTATACTTTGAAGGCTCTTACAAGCAATTTTGAATCGTTCAAGATTCATTCTAATATTCGTTGGCTTCTGCCAGTGATTTTAAATGTAGATTAAATGAATAATAATCGACAAGAAACTGAGCAGCTACTCTTTTTATCGAAAAAATTTACATGTGATACACACACACAATACTCGAACTTAAATATAATAACAAACGTGATCACTCGTATCATGTGATATGGCACGAAAAATAAATAAAATATTTAGGCCCAAAAAGCATATCTGGTAAACTGCAGTTCATTGTCAATATCGGATAACTTGATATTAATTAATATATTGAGTTCTAGAAAAATCTTTATTATTTTTATAAAAATATATCATTTTATTTATTTAGGTCACCGGATGTCAAGTCATACGTACGAAACAATAAGCTTGCATTTTCATTATCTATGAATAAAAAAAAAAACATTTGCTTTTTAAGGATTTCTTTTATATGAATTAAATCAATTTTGACAAACCATGTACTATTGCTACAAAAGAGCAATTGTAACCCAACATATTTTTTAAATTTAAACAATATTTTTATGGCTTCTTTATAAAGTCTAAAATAATACAATTATTATTTTTAAACTGATCGCTGTCTTGTAACGTTACTACATAATGTGTGCTACGTTCATATGCTATCGTAGCACTGCTACGTTTACGTAGACCCAATTTCTTAGAACTGATTATACTTACTTACTTACGAACTGAATCTATACTTATAACAAAGATATATACACATATACAAACGTACATACAAATATATAATATACATACATACATACGTACATACATACATACATACATACATACATACATACATACATACAAACATACATACATACATACATGGACAAGAATGTTAAAACATATATACATTTTTGTAGGAAACGTTCGTGTAATCGAACTACCCCTTGTCGGAAACGTTCATGTAATCAAAACAGGTTACCCCGTGCCGAATGTCATAATCATCGCCAGTCATATATTGGGGCATGGTGCTCGGCAACTCCATATACTCCATATAGTATGTCGGTACCAGGCGCCCGGATATGTATTGGTATTGTATTTGGCGACGAGGACGTGCGATGGCGCCGTCGCGCGGCCGCGCGCTATATCTTTATCAGTTATTATTGAAGAATGACACCGGGCGGTGCAGCTGGGCGTGTGACACCGCGAGGCTGCTAGCTCTGGTTGTTAATCCTTAAAATTATATAAGAATAATAAAATAATAATGTTGCATGTCAAAATGAATATGTACATGAAATGTGCGTTATGCACTAAATTTATATAAATGATTATTATAAATGACGGTATGTGGGGCCGTCATGTGAATGAATGTTCTCAATGAGGGTTTACCTTGATAACCATATAATAAGATTTAATACAATATAATTACGGTTGGGTGGTAGCCTTGTAAATAAAAATTACTAATTATAAAAACATATGTACTGTGGGCGATACATACTGATGATCAAAAGTCATATCGATGACTATTAAATATATAAATATACGAAAAACATATATATATATATATATATATATATATATATATAATGATTGAAGTGCTCCTTCAATAATAATGACGGGCGTAATAAATAAGCATATTGCTTATTAACCTTATCTTACATGTTGCAAATTCTTGTGAATCGTCAGTGAAGCAAGTTCCTGTAACAATATCTAAAACATCATAGTACTAAAAACGTCATAGTAATAGGGTCATTTAGATATATTTTTCTACATGAGTCAACATACTAGCGATAGAAAGTGCAGCCTGCATATATCTCATTTGTGTAGTTTACAATGTGCAAATAATGATCTGGGTTTTGTTCTGGTTTAGGTTATGGGTAAGTGATGCGTGTGTTAGGGTCTGTGAGAATATTATAATAAAAAATGAAACTCACGCGGATGGTCCATAAACGTGTATATTATATACACGTTATACACACAATATATGCGCACAGAAGAAATAACGTTATACAGGCATAGAAGATCACATATGTACACATAAACACGAACACAATACTTAAACACAAAGCGAATTATTTTGAAGCGCAAGTAACGGTTATGACGGTGGTAGAATAATGCGTAAGTCGTAAACGTTGGTAGGATCCTTCGTAGCCAATATAAAAAAATCCGTCGCTCCGATGCGCTTGCACCGGTAGGCGGGGCTTCAACATAGAACAAAGGACGACGTCACAACGGAGATAAACAATGCGGTTGTCCACTGTGTACGTTCGATCGTCCGTTGTGTCGCCAATCCAATATTCCATGTTGAGTTGGAATGTGTTGTGTAGTATGTCTGTTTGGATGTATGTTTATAATATGTGTGTAAGTATGTATGCTAGTGGGATGCACATGTGGTGGACGCCACAAGGTAATCGACCAATAGGTGCGTTGCTTGCTATCGGCTGACGTTAAATTTTATATTCACTATGGAGTTGTAGATTTATGTAAGCTTATAAGAGGTATATAAATAGGTTAGGGATGCGTTCAGTTTAGTTATAAGTCTTAGCTATAAGTCTTAGACATAAGTCTTACTTTTAAATAGGGAACCGCGTTTATAGATTACAAAATAATAAGATATATTTATATTTCATAAACAATACGGAAATAAGCACATGAGCCTATTGAGGTAGACCATATGACAAATTATATTTAAGTCCACTTGAGTGGCATCTATGTGATTTACGCAATTGATGCAATATTTATATTATTATGTTTTATTCCACAATGATTGGAATTAATACATATTATTATAATAACGGCGCTCCACGTCGGTGGATATAAACTTAAGGCGTTATGCTTGCATTAGGCCGCCTGGCGGTTGTGCACTTAAGCTGGAATGAGAACCAGTGATTTATCTATATTATTACAACCTAGGGCTCGTCCCTTTAGCTTCGGCTTTTCTACAGCTTTCTGTCCGAACTTTGGACTTTGTTCCATATTTTTATTATTGTTGTGGCTACGGCTACTTTATAAACATCGCAGTTACGACTGTGCTTCCTACTGGACAACGGTCTAGTTTATTGATTTATTGATAAGACTTTTAGTCTTTTATACACCTCAGCTACGACTGTGATACATTAAAGACTTTAGTTCCATTCCATATATTATTAACTAATTGTGGGCGCACTATATAAATGTGTCCTATGATCGAGGAAGGTTCACCGATGCGTGGTCGAAGCCTATAGCTGATGGCGGGTGTGGGGCCAATTCAGCCTCCTTCCAGCCAGTTAAATATATACAGATGGGAAGGAGCGACATCCTTCAACTACTCGTAAGAGGTGTTAAAGGAAATGGGACCGGGATCTCATTACTGAAATTGTTTACAATTTCAGTCAATTAATTTAATTTAGCATTTATTAACCATATACATAAAAAAAATATTATAATAAAAACGTATTAAAAGATAAATATATAGTTTTATTTGTCTCCTCTATAGTTTGTTGAACATGTGATCTCTGACACTCTAAAAGAACACGGTTCTTACGAAAACAACATTATTAAGATCCTAACTAACTAGATGAAATCACGAGCCAATATTTAAATAATAAAAATATGAATATTTAAATTTATAATTAAGGTAGGCAGGGATTAGTTACATGATGACATATTTTATTCGTATCTAAAAGTTCGAATTAATTATATAATACTTTCTATCGACACAACTTTTTAATATCCGCAGCTTTATAACCTCGTCACGGGACTAAAGTAGTAAACGGAGTCGGGTCGATTTGACATATGACATGACATCGGCGGCCTTGATGGAAATGATCATTCGTAAAAATATAAAAGATTTTTCTAGGAATTTAAACGTACATATATAGCACACAGGGGTAGTAGTTTTTTTGTGAAACAATTAGTCTCCTGGAAATATTAAATAAAAGGATTTTTAATTTTAACTCAAAAAACAGATATACTCCTATTGAGTTTGTTTTGGCAATTTTTCTGCGGATTGAGAAATTTCTTACCGAATAAGCGATATATTAAATTTTGTATTAGACTTTAATTTTAGTTTACAATTGAAGTAATTTGATAAAACAGAATATTCTTTTCATGCAGTCAATTTCAGTAAATTGTGGAATCTTTTTTTAATAATATTTTGTTTACACTTACGACCTTTTTCAAACGTCAGCAAAGTCAAGTTGCTTGCTTTATCAATCACTTAAAAGTTTTAGTTCATTATTTACCAATTATAGAGCTTTATGCAAACCAATAGGGTGTCAATTCTCTTGCTAAAACGTTCTGTATTACTGTGGTTTGATTTTAAGGGTGAGTTAGTTAGTGTAATTACAATAATATCTTAGATGCCGTGATAGTGTAGGGAGTGACTTATAATACAAGTGCCAATGAGAGTGACTTTTTACCATCAACTGGCCATTGCTCGTTTTCAATTTCAATATTTAAAAAAATATTTTTATCATTTTCCAAAATAATGCACAAATGGTTATTTTATTTTTAAAATTTGTATCTTTATGTAGATCATATTTATGTGAATCTAAATACACTAATACTTATGCCCTAAGTGTTTATATTTTTGTAATTTATAAGCAACTAATTCCTAATTTTTATAAGTCATGAGTTCAACAAGACATTAAACTAACCACTCAATTTTGAGATTAAACTTCTATTTGTCGTAATCGTAACGGATTCAAAATATTGCATCATTTTTCTTGAAATTCCATCTTCAGCCTTAAATCAGATATTCTTCTAATCAACGTTTCTCCCTCATCAGTGTCAGCTTGACGCAAATCTAACTCTTTTACACTTAAATATACGGTCTATATTCCGCTAAGATAACTTAATGTCCGCACGCGTGACGTAAGGAAATGACGAGTGAGTATGACATATATGACACGTGCAAATTGGAATGAGTGATTGCGTCAGGTTCTCGTTATTTTCAAGTGACGTGATTGAAGAAATTACATATCTGTTAAATGTCAGTACGTCAAGTATAGGGGAAGTCTTTTTGTGTCATTTGTCAAGTGTTATAAGCTTAAACTTTACTCAAGGTATCTTTTTTCAGCAAAATTAATAGAGGAGGAGTTAGTAGCCAGAAGACGAGAATCTTAATCGATGATTCCGAGTTTAAACCAAGGTAAGGTGCATTGTATTGTAATGTGCTTAATTTATTTATATAAATCATCTCGTGTTTGGTGGTAAAAGAAATATTCTGAGGAAACCTGCACGGAAATGAATATTACCCCAGCAGTGATACATTCACAGGCTGATACTCACCAAGCTATTCATAAATTTTGTCTTATTTCTCAACACAAACAATTACGATTGTGTAAAATCCGTAATTGATTATTTCGGGGGTGTTTTCTATTATATTTGAATTTTGTTTAATTGTTTATATTGTATTCATCGAGCATCGACCGAATATAATAAGTAAAATCATTTAATCTGCGCGATGTGTCATTTAATATCATGTTATGTTATTCTACACGAAAGCCGATCGCTTAAAAACTAAAAACTAATTTTATTTACTAATATTATGTTGACATTTAATTTGTTCTATTTTATCAATGTAATAAATACAATGATTATATTTATAAGTCTATATATAATATAAAATTCAACGGGGAATTGCAAGCATTCTTGCTCTATTTAACGTGAAGATTACAGTATGTATTTTTAATTACATTCTTTTTATTTCAGCCCTCAATGTAAACTTTTAAATTATACATAAAATTCAGTACGTAAAAATTCTACCTTAACATTTTATACATTAAAGTCTTGCCGTAAGTATAAAATTGATTACCCTGGTATAATAATGAAAAATAAGTATAGTCTATGAAAATACTAGATGCCATAAAAGCCAGTCCCATCAAGAACATTCCACACATACACTCGTAGCATTTTGCTGCATAATTTCTTATACGCACAGCCATCATATGGATTATCACTCCGTCATCTCGGGTACACAGGAGATACTAACCTAATAAGTAAACGACCATCTCAGACTGCATCGGCAGTCGGTACCTGCCATTAGTTATGATTGTGATCAGAAATTTAAAAAAATACTAGAGAAACACAGTATATTATTTTTTTAATCGCATAAAATATTGTAGAATATCAATATCGATTGATAGTAGTATGATCATTGAACATGCAACTGATCTATCGTTAAAAATGTTCCAAATGATATGACGCAAGTACATCTAAGCGAAAGCGCATTACAGATTCCTTCCATCGAAATTTCAGTTGAAGCTCAACTCATCGCTCATTTTGTTGAGTGCCATTCATGTTTAATGTACTTTGCTTCTGATGCTGGCAGTGGTTGCGATTCACTACAGGCGCATGTGGTTCCCGTTACATAATATACGAACACTTTTAAAATACATATAATTTAAGCTAAATACACGTCAATTCATTTTTATTTGTATCTATCATCTACTGTATGATAGAAATTCACAAGCTTATCATTATAATAATAACGAAGATGTAACATTATTGGTAAAGCTTATTACCCAACTAACTAAAGTAATTAATATTAATGTACATTATTAGATTTATGCCATTTAATAAAACATTAATGTAATATATATAATTGATTTCAAAAAGCCGAGATGGCCCAGTGGTAAGAACGCGTGAATCTTAACCGATGATCGTGGGTTCAAAACCGGGCAAGCACCACTGAATTTTCATGTGCTTAATTTGTGATTATAATTCATCTCGTGCTTTACGGTGAAGGAAAACATCGTGAGAAAACCTGCATGTGTCTAATTTCACTGAAATTCTGCCACATGTGTATTCCACCAACCCGCATTGGAGCAGCGTGGTGTAATAAGCTCCAAACCTTCTCCTCGAAATGAGGAGAGGAGGCCTTTAGCCCAGCAGTGGGACATTCACAGGCTGTTTCGGATTCGGATATAATCGATTTAAACAATTTGGGTAACTTAGCTTACGTTCAAATTATTATAATTATAAATGGGAAAGTCACTTTGTCTGTATGTTTGTTTGTTACTTCATCTCTAATAAACCACTGAACCAGTCGTTAGAAATTTTCAACATAGACATCTTAGAGATAACCTCTGGCCTGAATAAATCCATAGACATGTGTCTATAATTTATATATTATGCTACAACTATGCAAAAACAGAACAACAAACTCACATGCAATTTTGGCAACCATATAGTTCAACACAGGTTTCCAATCGCTCAAATATTCTCTATATTTATTTGGTTAACGCTTACTGCGATAGTAAGCGCCTTTAGACATCATAATAATCGCTTAGCTATTGTGTCTAGTACACTGTTACTCAAAGTACAATTAATTTTAATCGAAGATTGCGGGTTCAAATTAGAGCGGCAATGAAAGTTTATGTGTTTAATGTGAGTTCATAACACATCTCGTACTCGGCGAGAAGAGGCCTTCACCTGCTGTTGTTTATATATAGTTCTATTGGCAAAACATTAATTATGTAGTCAAGTGAAATGTTAAATTCTAAAGAGCATTCGATAAACAATGAAATGTAATCCGTTCGCAAAAACCGCAACAATGCAAAAGTTTGCCGTATTCGCTCGACTACTGCCGTTACTCTATTATGAATAGCAAATAATACGAGTATTCGAAACAAAACGATGTAATAAATAAATACAACCGGCATTGGTTCGGATAATTGTAACAGAAATGAATGCCGCGCAGTAACTAGCGGCACAATACGGATTGAACCCGAGTGTACGCGACTTCACTTCGAGGCGAACGCGTTAGACACTGAAATTGTTATACTATTATACTTGCTCAGCTGATCAATATGTTGATATAATCAACCATACTGATTCATTGTGTACGCAGATATTTATAAGCATAATAAACAAAATGTCTAGCATCATTTTAATGGTCCACATTACATACCATGGGTCTCTGAGACCACTCATATCGCAAAGATTCCGTCCACATTAAACACTCTTTATGATCTTTATAAGTATTTGTGAGAATTTAAACGGTTGCTCCGTCAATTCAAAAGTTAGTGTCAAAGACCGCCACGGCAATCAGTCATTATAATAATGACGCGAAATATATTTGGTAACGTGTGAAGCTATTAGTTAACACAGCACTCAATTGTTTCCTCTTGCGTGCATAAACTTTCACAAACACAAACGATACTCTTTTTAAACTATTCTAACATACTTACTGTATTTTTTATCAGTTCTTTATAAATCATATTCCACTATAATGTTGGCAAATGTAAGTGTTCTCGTACTCCTAATATTAAGAGAAGTATTGCTTTATAGTTAAGTCAAAACAGCTATCGCTCGTAGTTTAGATTTTCTTATTACGAGTATGTTTTGTATTATGATGTTTTCCGATGAAGTTCGACATAATCGCTGCGTGATTAAAGTTATTGGAAATAAAAATCAAAATATAATTCCAGTTTTATAGTTTTTATTGATAAATCTAAAAATGAAGTATGCAATCCTCCGGCCGTAGCACGAATTCCAACATTATTCGAGCGACGTCCCATGTTTACCAAATTCCAGTCGGAGTGAATGAATCGCCTTCGTAAAATTCAGTCGAGACCTCTTCGTTCCGCTCGAACCTTTATTTTTCTACTTCGTTATGGCTTCTTCAATACTATTTGTAGGAGACGGATTACTTGCCGTTGCAGTTCAGACGAAAATACTCAAATAAAATATCAAATGATATAACGGCGAGAACCTCTACAACTTAACTGATTTCGATTTGTGAGATCTATTTATTTATCGCCTAAAATTTTCTAGTAAAATATAAATATCCACTTCTGGCAACATTGCATTAAATGCTAACAATATAAGATATCGGTCAATGCGGTCACATTAATCGCACATGCGTATGCGAAAACATTCTCTATTCCCTTCAAAATCAAAATATTATTCATTCAAATAGACTTTTACAAGAACTTATGAATCGTAAGCGCTACCACCAGTTCGGAATGTGGATTCTACCGAGAAGAACCAGCAAGAAAGCAGCAGCAGTTACTCTTTTTTTGCAAAAATAAGTAGTAATTACATACCTTGCTCTTATAATCCGACGGAACAGCAAATGCGACATGATTGGAAAGAGTTAAGGCGCAGGAAAAACGGCTCTACGTGCTTTATGAGAGGTAAGACACTGTCACCTTCCAGACTCCTGGCTACTACCGAAAATTTCTCAGTAAAACTTGATTTGAGATTTATTACAGAAAACCCGTGAGAGAAAACATCGTGAAGAAACTGCCACGTGTATCCACCAACCCGCATCAAGCAGCGATGTGGAGTAAGCTCCTAACCTTCGCCTTAAAAAAGGGAAGAAGGCCGTAGCCCAGCAGTGGGACATTTACAGACTGTTACTTTACTCATACCGAAAGCTGATCAACTATTTATTGTTGACCCGAGATTTGATCCCTTAATTTGGTCACTAGCCCCTCGTGGCAGTCAAAGTTTAAGTACAAGTTTCATAAAGACACATACAAGGAACAGTATAAGCAACCATACAACAAAAACATACGAGATTCACATACTACACGTATACTATATATGTATATATATAACAATATATAAACAACCACACCTAGAAACTATATATTGAGTTGATATAATTTATTTTTTGTATTTATAAAATGAAAATTGCATGAATATTTAAACAGTACGAGTATTTATTCGGGTTCGCGATTATTATTTGTTTATGTTTGTCAATTAAAATAACTACGACAGGTGCAACTCTATCGAAAGGAGCAAAATAATTAAAAAATGTATGTTAATATGAACGCGGTTAAAACTCACATATATAGTTGTACATATTGTACAACTTTTGAATAATAAAAACAGAAAAATTCCGACTTTAACACGCGGTTAATTCCATAGAAATAATCATCAACAATAACGCGAGACCAATAAACGTTTTCGCGTACATTTGCTCACTTCTATGAATAAACTTTCGAAACGGCTACGAGTATTACAATGAAAAGAATGGGATCACCGATGAATGCTTTAAAATTCAAACCTATTAGTCGCTTCGTTCTGAAGGCAGTTGAACAGGCTTTGTCGTTTTGATCGCGTACGAACAATGCGTCCTCTCGGTCAGTCTCAGACAATGGTGGACAGGTTGGGAATTAGACCAGTGAATAATTCAAAAGCCGTGCAACTATTCTATGTAAAGACGAAGCTCGGCGATGAATTCGATCGTCGAATATCAAAAGACGACGTGTGTATGTTGACATGCGTTGTGGAGCTCGCTTGAACTGCTTTATTAAAAGTTATTATTCCTCGTTGTCAAAATACATATCAGATAAAAAAAATATGGATTGGATGCTAACATGATGGATGGATGTATTTATTTCTATGTAATGCATTTTAGCATCAATTAGCTCAACACATAAAATACTTTTAAAGTAATTAGACGTAACAACGCGTCACTATTTAATGTTAAAACAAACAATAGTCGCGGACTCGCACCTCATCAGTAATAAATTTGAATTCGACAATAAAATCGAACCCACAGTCGAGTATTGAATTTATTTCTCATGGAATAGTCTTCTGAAGTCTACAAAGCGAAATAATAGCAACGAATGTGATACGTGCCGTGTGGCGTTTGATTATTCTATTATATATAATCTATGATTAATTTGAATGGTTCCTTTTTATTAATACCAGTTGCTATTATATAGTAGCATTTACATTTATGAAAGACAGGCGAGCAAATAATGGTAAGTGGTCAACGACGACCAACGTCTCGTCGGTCGACGTTAAAGTAAGACATCGTGAGGACACCTGTCTGTGTCGAATGAAAATTTGCTAGGTGCTCAAATTATTATTATGTAATTTATCATCATCATCATATCAGCCGAACGACGTCCACTGCTGGACAAATGCCTCCCCCAAGGATTTCCACGTCGACCGGTCTTGCGCTACCCGCATCCAACGGCTTCCCGCGACTCGTTCTATGTCGTCGGTCCACCTTGTAGGGATTTGCTTACGCTGCGTCTTCCAGTTCGTGGTCGTCACTCAAGAAACTTTCTGCCCCAGCGGCCGTCGGTTCTGCAAACAATGTGCCCCGCCCACTGCCACTTCAAATAAGCAATTCTTCAAATAATCATTTCTGATTCGATCTCGCAGAGAAACTCCGAGCACAGCCCTCTCCATTGCTCTTTGAGTGACCTTGAGCCTTCTTATGAGGCCTATAGTGAGCGACCACTCCTTTTTCAAAAAGCCAGGTCATCATAAATGGACCTGGGTGAGCCCTGATGGGATACCAAGAATGAGATAGACTTCATCTTGTCGACGAGAAGACAAATATTTAATGACGTCTCTGTGATGCAGTCAAAACCAGGAGCAATCACAGACTAGTAAGAGGCTCATTGAATCTCAATGTCAAACTCCATAGATCCCGACTAATGAAGTCTACGCTCCGATTAACATCTTTCCAATTCCGAAATCTGTCAAATCGAACTCCAAAACTGCAGACTACCTAGCAGACTGCGAAGAAGTGGACGCATACAACGACAAGTTTGTGGAAGCTGTTCATGCGACTGGGTCTAAGACCTTCAGGACCAGCCGTACGAAGGGCACCAAAAGGGTCTCAGCCTCTACCTTACGGCTTATGGAGGAAAGACGGAAAATGATTCTGAAGTCCCCAGCTGATGTTGCCAGTTATCAGCCACTCAACAGACAGATTTCAAAGTCTCTGACTCGGGACATTCGGTAATTTAATACAATGCGCATTAAAAAAGCCATCGAGCGGAATAAAGGCTCTAAAGTGTTGGCCAGCAGAGTCAACTGGCGAGGCTGAAGACTGAGGACGGTAGAATAGTGACGTCAAGATCTGAGCTGTTGAAAGTTGAGAAGTTCTATGGTCAGCTGTACACGACAACGCAATCACCTGTCAGTAGTCAAGCTAATCCGTGCAGTGACGGAGAAAGAATACATTTTACTGCCCCTCTCTTTCCCATGGGTGTCGTAAGAGGCGACTAAGGGATATCTGAGCGACCATCTGCTCATCTGGTGGTAGGATGCTAACATCCGCCTGGCTTGTTACCACCGTACGCATGGTGAAAAACTCGTGAAGTGGCTTGCAGCCGCGTTTCGAGGTCAGCCAGCGTACAGCCAGAGCCCGAGCGAGTATTGCCGCGATGGGTGTTGGTCCAATTGGAGACGGCTGTTGAACCAATGCCGGGGGAAACTGTATTGACCTGCCGGACAGGGAGACCCGAAGAAACGGCTGTTCCGCTGGCCGCCCGTGGCATAGTACAGGGGCCCGAGCGTGCCTAACCAGCTCGTGAGGCTGCCCCACCAGGCCACGCATAATCTCGGGGTGGACCGTCGTGCCGGTTGGTGACCGGTAGGTGGGGTCCCGGCGGCCACTTCCGGGGGGGTTCGGGGGCCCTTCCGTCCGGCGGGTCAGTGTATTTTCCCTTTTGGCAACCACTTGGGGAAACACGCCTCCACGCTTTGCCCATCCCTATCGTGGCAATACATCGCTCGCTTCACGTCTCTTTTCCATTCTATTTTTCCCAAATGGCGCAACAAAACAGAAATAACGGTCGTACAGCGGTGCACACCCCCACCATACCCTCGCTGTTTGAGGTCGAGTTCTCTAACATCCGAGGACTCCACACTAACCTCAACGCTGTCCACCACCATCTCGAGACAGCACGGCCAGCAATGTTGTTTCTCACGGAGACACAAATACTCCGTCCTGCCGATACCAGCTACCTTAATTATCCCGGCTACACGCTTGAAGAATCCTTCAAAGCGAAAGCCGGAGTATGCTTGTTCGTCAGGGCGGATGTTTGCTGTCACCGACTGCGGTGCTTGGAGGACCCCTCTTTCTCCATGTTGGTGGTACGTGTGGACCTGGTTTGTCAGAGCCGAGTCTACGTGTGCCTCTACAGATCCCACAATGGTGACTTGGAGACAAGCCGATTATTTGACCATATTAGTCGGGTGGCAGATGCTGCGCAAGAGCAATTTCCTAACGCGGAATTAGTGTTTTTGGGGAATTTTAATGCTCACCACGAATCCTGGTTGAAATCCCTCAAAACTGACCATGCTGGAAGGACTGCTCATGCTTTTGCTCTCACACATGACTTGACCCAACTGGTTGATCAGCCCACCAGGATCCCAGACATTGATGGGCAAGCACCTTTTCTACTGGACCTTCTGCTGACTTCTCACCCGGTGGAATATCAGGTTGTGGTTGAGGCTCCTCTTGGCTCTTCGGATCACAGCCTTATTTCTACCAGAGTGCCACAGGCCAAGCTGCCGCCACTAGCGGTATGCAAACGTCGCGTTTGGCACTATAAGTCGGCGGATTGGGACGGTATGCGCGATTACTATGCGTCGGTCCCTTGGAAGAAACGTTGCTTCAGTGGGAATGACCCGACAGCTAGTGCCGCTGCTGTTGCTGGCGAGATCATGCTGGGAATGGAATACTACATTCCTAGCTCAGATCTCGTCAGTAGGAGTACGCGTAACCGTTGGTTCACTCGTGAATGTGCCGATGCTGTATCATCTAAGCAGGCGGCATATCGCAAGTGGATCAACGGCTGCATTAGCGGGGCATCTAACATTGACTCACTGAAAGCAAACTATAATAAAAATTCCAAGTCCTGTAGAAAGGCATACACGAGAGCGGATGCACAGCGCATTGTACAGATTGGTCATGACCTTGTTTCGCTTCCTAGGGGCTCCCGTAGCTTCTGGCGTCTGACCAAGTCTGTGCAAAACAATTTCTGCCAACCTTCGCTGTCACCGCTCAGAAATCCGGACGGATCGCTAGCTCACAGTCCGCAAGAGCAAGCTGATCTCCTGGCTAAACTCTTTGCCGACAATTCCGTCATCGATGATTGTAGTGCACTGCCACCTACAATACCTGCATGTGGCCATACGATGCCTGACATTAAAATCAGGCAACGCTGTACAAAACACAGGTACGGTCTTGCGTGGAATATTGCTCGCACCTTTGGGATGGCTCCGCTAAGTACCTACTTGAGGCCTTGGACCGGTTGTAGCGACGTGCCGTACGCATTATTGGCGACGTAAAGGTCACAAACACCCTTGAACCTTTACAATTGCGTCGTGAGATAGCAGCACTGAGCGCTTTCTATCGACTGTATCACGGCGAGTGCTCTGAGGAATTATTCTCTCTAATTCCTGCTTCCCCCTTCCTTCTTAGGTCCACGCGAGCTGGTTCTCGATGTCACCGCCTAACTGTGACATCAATTCCATCGCGAACAAAGAAATTTGGCAACTCCTTTCTTTGTCGCACTTCCAAAAAATGGAATTCCTTACCAGCTCACGTGTCCTCTTACAACCCGGGTTCCTTCAAACGAGGCGTGAAGAGGCATCTTGCGGGCCGGCAAGGCGAAGGCGGCTAGTGCAGAACGTTTTTCCCGTCTGTACTGGCCGTCGTCGCGTTTGGACTCTACTACCACTTACCAACAGGTGGAGTAGAGTCATTTGCCCTCCCGGAGAATATAAAAAAAAAAAAAAAAAAAAAAAAAAAAAAACTGCAGATCCCAGAGCAAGACTAATCTGACATTACACCGAAGATTTTCAGGACGTCAATCTTTCCGAGATTAGAATGGCTCTCGAGCAAATCAAAAACAACAAGGCATGGTGATGATGGTATTACAGCTGAGCTTCTGAAGGCAGGTGGTACACCGATCCTCAAAGCTTTTAAGAGGCTATTCAACTTCCTCATAGCCAAAGGTACGCTAAGGGCAAAACCCTTCTGAAGAATTACAGAAACATCTCACTGCTGAGCCATGTTTACAAGTTGTAATATATTCACTAAATAATTATTATTAACATTGCAGACTTACATAAATCAATTTTAAAAAGCTACTGTACAAATATAGCTGAGATGGCCTAGGGGTTAGAATGAGTGAATCTTAATGATCGTGAGTTTAAACCCGGGCGAGCACCACTGAATTTTCATGTGCTTAATTTGTGTTTATAATTCATCTTGTACTTGACGGCGAAGGAAAACATCGAGAGGAAACCTGCATGTGTCTAATTTCATTGAAATTATGCCACATGTGTATTCTACCAACCTGCATTGGAGCAGCGTAGTGGAATAAGCACCAAACCTTCTTCTCAAAAGGGAGAGGACTACATTACTACTCTACACTAACAGGCTGTTACTGTACTATACAAATCACAATCACGCACAATAGGAGCAACAATGCTGTGAGAATTTCCCTTAAATCGCATTCTTTCGGGCGAAAAACATGACGAAATCTTTTCCGGTGCCTGTCATTTGTGAACACCTAATGGTATTTTAAAATAAATTTACTGTATCTCATATGATATATTACTATTTAAGCTTAGAACCAGCGAACGTGGTGTAAGCTCATTGAAAATCATTGACAATGGCTGACAGCGCGAGCTGGACAATGAAGCGATCTATAATACATCAGCGTTCGTATTGTTGCGAATAATTAACTGTTAACATCCCTAACGTTATGGCGTCTTACACTCTCGAACTGAGTTGGTACCTATGTAATGTCATCTTTATTAATGTTATTTAATAGAGCCAAAATGTTACACAGGTATAGTGGGTAGGAGGATACGTAGCTCTGAACATACGGCCAAAGATTCAGATTCAAATATACACCATAACTTTCAAATAGATACTCAATTCACCGATTAGAACCGAGTGTTTAAAACACAACCCAAGACTTCAAAACCATTGTATTTTCATAACAGGGACATGAAAATACAATGTACAAGATTAGTGTAATGTTCATTCTTCTTACAACCAATAACGCAATAAACAAGATTTAATTTTATCTTTTATTCGACCAAAATTTTTATATCAGTTACAAATATTAAGAAACGTTAAAATATTATTTCTACTTCAATACATTTTCTCACAAAACCTCATTGGATTTTTACTCACGTTATATAATATTTCTGTTGAAATACAGAAATCGCCAATCTTCGAACCAATCTCGGTCTTTGTTTCAAAACGTATCAAACGATTAAAAATAAGTTAAAAAAAGAAAAAGGTTCCGGCGTCTTCTGTCTCGCTCGTGCGCACTCGTCCGATAGTTTCAATTCCACGGAAATATTCTACTGCACTTCCTCCTCCATTTTCATCACGGGTTAATTAATCTGTTTTCACATAAAGTGTTAATCTGTACTTAATATTATGAACAGAGCCGAGATGTTCCAAGGCCTAGAACATGTGAATATTAATCGAAAAACGCTTTAAATTACCGTGCGCTAAATTTGTTTTTATAATTCATCTCGTCTATAGCAGTGAAGGAAAACGTCGTGAAAAAACTTGTATGTGCCGAATTAAACTTCTCTGCGCCAATCGAAATATAATATAAATCAGCTTTGGCTTTAACTCATTTCTGTGGATGATTGTACGAGTAGGCTTTGTAATTTCGTGTTACCCTAGCGAGCGAAAAAGTAACAATAATGTTGCGAACTGTAGACAAAGTGACAACAACGACACGTGACAGGCGTGTGATTAATGTGAATGATTAACATCACACTTGATTATGAGATTTTATTTTATCGCACACATATTTGTTTTGCAACAAAAAACAAATTTACATACCTATTTATATTATACCTAACAAATATTATTTGTTATATTCAGCAACGATTGATTTTAATTCGTGATAATAACGCCGTTCCATAATTTGGATCTGGTAGTGACTGCTATTAGTGAGGCCCAACCGCCGGTCACTTCGGCTCACACAAAACATAAATAACTTTAATACAAATGAATGGTAACGGAAGTTTAATGATCTCGTTGAGTCTGTTCTCCTATAAAATGGAATATCTGACCTTAATAACTGCAGGTCGAAAGACAATAAGTCTTTGTTCGGAGCTGGAAGTTTAGACTCGCAGACAATGAAATAGTTTAAAGACGAAACAACTATTTCTGCGAGATGTCCAGAGAATGCATGCTCGTGTATGTGTGCCCCGTACGAGTATAACACAGAGACTATCCTGAGCGTGTCTGTGTGTGTGTGTGTGTGTTTTCGCTGAACTTTCCACACATCTACACAATTCCAATTAATACTCGTAACTTACCAGAAATATCTTTAATTTTGTCAATCATAAAAAAGTCAATATAAGGAGAAAAATATTTTTTCAATTAATTATATTCAAAAGTTCGGCTCCGAAGCACATGCCTACCACATTAAAAGTAATTCCTTATTCAGGGGATAGTGAAAAACTTCGCGACGTTTAACGTTAAATAATATTATAAAGTGTTCTAAAAATATATTTAAAGTGGATTTATTTGATAGATCAAATCATAAAATATTTCGTGCTGTATCTTCGTGAGCTTCGAAACGTTATTTCCGATTTCAAAAGATCGTTCTCAATTTAGTTTTAATTTTAAGTCAGTTACGATACGAATCAATCGGAAATAGCTTTCGTATCCGAAGCTACTCGTAACAATTCATCAATAATTCTTACAACAATATCAAGTCAGCTAAGTGAGACTGTACACACTCTTATATATTTTTTAAATACTATATTTTATAATAAACACAATTATACAAATATTGAACATAAACATTTATGAATAAATATTTATATAATAATCCTTTCTAATATATAAATGCGAAAGTAAGTTTGTTTATTTGTTACGCTTTCGCGTCTTAACTACTCAAACTAATTGTTAGTTTATTTAAAAAAAAAATATTTTTTTGCATGTTTTTCTTTTTCATATTGTGTTAATAAAGAAAGCATAATCGATATACATATCAAAAGTTGATTTTTTCTCTTGGGATGTTATGTATGCCACCATTTAATATGCATATTGTTAGTCTTGCTATTAAATTAATAAATAAATACTAATTAATCAAATAAATATAAAATTTGGCATACACGTTATCAGGGGCACAGAACGATATAGAATACCTAATACCCCAGGGTTTTACATTACTCTAAACATTTTAGTAAAACATGATTATATCTGCAATACGCCAATGGTCGAGTTTCTGCCCCAACTCCAAAATATACGCGGCAGTTTTGATTTGATGTTGTTTTCGTTTCTAATTAAATCAAATATAATAGATTATACTTTGTTGTACAACAAAAGCGTAAAAATTAATTACAAATTAAAAACAAATACGAGTACATAAGCTGGTAAGGTAAAGGTAAGTAATATTTACAATTCTGCTAAAGGCTCAACAAATATAGTTCAATAAGTGTAATTTATGAATAACTACATCACTGCTTATTAATCTTTTCGTTAATTTACGTTTTTTATTTTCTCCGGTTGTCTGTAGTTGACTTTATATCCGTTTCCGGGAAGCCCCTATATTTGAACTGACAACAACGGACAACGCGATCTGAGCACTAATATTTAAAGTTTTATATTTAAAATTAGGATCACATTTTTTTGCAATCTGTTTAAATCCTTTTAAGAAATCAAAGTTGAACTGTTCTTTATTTGAATAGTTATTTTACGATGTTAAATTAAATGCACATCATTTGAAATTTTAATTTTATGAGATATTCAGAGTTACAACGTTCAAGTTGTTCCATCAACTAGTTCCAACGTTTAGTTGCATAGCTCGTTCAAATGTATCGTGACGTGAATAAATAAACTTTAAACTTCATTTTATTCTAATTATCATCACTTCCATAATTCAGCCTCTTTATTCTTAAATCGGAAAGATTGGGACGTGACAGTTGTTCTAAGGGAAACACCCAAATAACAGAGGTATTTAATTTAAGGCGATGTGACTTTGAATAGCAATGCGATGATATAAAGAGTTTTATATTATAACTTTCACGGACATGAATGAACTCGATGATCTCAATTGAAGGTCAGGGGTTGAAATCGAAGCAAGCATCACTAAGTTTCACGTGCTTCTCGACATTACGAGAAAACTTGCATATTGTTCCATTCTTCTATTGTTCCTATCAATCAGCATTAGGTTAAGTCAGGGAGGTGTGGTGATAGGCAAAAAAAAGATAAATCGTTTTTTGTTTTTTTAAACACATTTTACTTTCACAATTTTCGGTCAATTTGAAATGACCATTTAGTAAAGTTCAAACCTTTATTCAAATTTAAAATAAATTCTGCGTTGGTTTGTAGCGTGGAGTCAGGGAATTTTAAAATAACAGAGCATTACCTAAGTCAAACACTAGAGAGGTTAGCCAGTTAACCGCCCGCGCCGCTGTATAAATACTTTTAGTACCTTCGAATTGGATCTCATTAGCATACTTGTTATAGCTCATCTCTGTTTTTTCACTGCGACTATTCCACACAACCACGGATATATGACAGCTGGGTGCTGGCGGCTGATGAACGTGTTCTTATAAAATAAAATAACCTTTTGTTTCCAATCACAATTTCGTCTTCAGAGACCGTGAGCACCACATATAACGTGAGCGAAACGCGTAAACGCATTTTTCTAGCGAGAAAAGCATAAAAAGGAGTTACACTGGCTCATTCCCCCTACCAACCGGATCACAATAATACTAAGTTTGGCTATTGTTTACTTATTTCTTTTACAAAAACATTCACTAAATTCGATCTTGGTGTATTTTTAAGAATTATTTCCGAAGTGGACATTAAAATAAAATCCGCTCGCTCTGTGTAAATCTCACGGTCCTCTCGAACGGTTCAGGCGCGATGGGGAACCCCTTTATATATACCTAGCGTTGTAGCGACAGAAGGACGTGATCACTATCGTTATAAAATCCAATAACAAGCAACATTGTTTTATCTGAACCGATTAAATAAGTTGATATTTATTTTCATTCCCATTAAAGTCGTTGAAAACTATTAAACATATATTGTCTCAGTATATTTAATTATCTAATTATTAATTAAATTATCTCTTTTACTCGTGGAGATCAAGTTGTGATAATATATTATCTAGTAACAGCTATGTATGTATGTCATAATCTTTAGTGTAAATAGCTGTCAGTAAGTAGCTTGTCTGCCGTCCTAAAATAAATAAACCTTAGTTTAATTTGTGAACTAAAAAAAACATCGAACATTTCTAAAATTTGGTGTGAAATAGTTCGTAAGTAGTATGCAGCGAGTGAGAGCGGTGAGCGGCGAGCGCCGACCCCGCGTCGGCTCCGTATAAATACATACATATTGTTCCTTCGGAGCCGCACCTCTATTACCATATTATTACATTTGCTGTTTTTCCACGGCCTGCGAGCTCTGATTTGATTACCATAGTGTTGCACTCTTATGAATATTAAACTTGCGAAATCTGCAACGTATTATCACAGCGGAGTCAAAGTGAATACGAAATCAACAGATACGAGGCAAGGGAGAAATGAATTAAATTCGACTGTTTTTTAATCGTGTTTGCGATTTTCACCTCCGGAGGGACGAAGGTTTTATCCGATTGTGATCTGAATCTGGAATCCATTACATTAGTATGATTTTATGGTAATGAAAAGCGATCCGGTGTCTGCAAACCGTATAGTTTGCTGCGCCATTCAATGCACTAAACTATTTCATTGAACCTCACTGAAAATTTTCTTTTTATCTTGATTTATGACTTCCATCGGGCTGGAAATATACATCCAACATCTCCATTATCTACAAGCGTTCACTTGCGTTATCCTGCGTAGGCGTAGACCTTTTACAGCGCAGCTGTGAGGAGCGAGCACGTTCAGAAACTGAGCTACATCTACATTGATAATCTCATCATATTAAAAGCTAACAATGTAAAATTTTTAATATAAAAAAATATATAAATAATATAAATCGTGTAATATAAAATAGTTGCGACCATTAAAAAATATAATAATAAAATGAAGTTTATGTATTTAGCAACTCTGTTCAGATCAAGTGCCTTAACGTTTAGTCTGTGGAGATTAATGTAATTATTATAAAAATATAAATATAAATAGCTGCACCAAAGCTCACGTGCGCACCGCACCTCCCTAGTTCAGTCAGATAATGACACCTTTTTCAGATCGTTGTTCCACCTGGCTAGAGGAGGCCGCAGCGCTTGCGGCTCTGCAGTCTGCGTTCTCCTCTCTCACGATCCAGTGATCGTGTTCTCTAACGGTCTTTGGTCCTTCATTATACAAAACCACCAACGCTTACACTTTTTTATTAATTGTCATTAATGTCCTCTTCCTCGGAATGAAATTTATTTCACGAAAATAATATTTTTGATTGTATGTAGTATACAATCAAAATTATCACATATTTAAGAGAATTATATTAATATTATAATTTTATTAACAATATCAACGGATCTTTATTATGAATATGAACTGTCTGCATGAATAAAAACACCACTCGTGTCTGAATAGCGATGGAAACTATATTAACTCTTGAAGTTAAAGTAATAAAGTTCAAATTAAAACACACAGTTTTTTCACAATCGTAATCAGTCTTGATAATTGTATTAGAAGTAAAGCTAAGAAAACAAAGCACGTTTTTTATAATATTAACTTATCAAATAATGTTTTTCCGTAGTTGTACAAATTGTCTGACTTACTTTAAATAACATAAGGGTTAATAGATTTATTTTTTCTTTGCTGACGGTACAAACATCTGAGGGTTTTACTACACTTTTTCCTTCAAATTACTTACGTGCGTTCGTGGACCAGCACATGACCGCTGTGTTCAACTTCACGTGCGACACGAGATTCGTTGTACATTTAACATTTATTAGAGTTTCCTGAAGTTAAACTTCCACGTTTCTAAATGTAACGTTAAAAATAATACGTTTCAAGCAAAATTAAACATAAACACGTTTGATTTCTGTCACTATCAGTTATCGAGTTGGCGAGCGGTTCTTAGAAGCTCCCATTAATCGATATAACTGTGTTGATGAAACGAAATAGTATTTACTAGCGTATACAAAAGTAAAGTTCACAGAACGTATCGTACGCCGTAACCGTAACGGATGAAATGGACCCGCGCCGCGTTTACGCTCCGCGGGCTAGCCTAACGACTCTCACCTAAGCGAGCCGTAAATGGTAAAACTATTGCCCGCCTTCTTGCCCCTTTGCGAGCCGCTCGAGCTTGCCAAATTAAAACATTCAAATATTTGATAGAAACCAAAGTAATGTATATTTTTCAAGTCCCCTCGGTGCTGTTCGCGACGCGAACTTAAAACATTTTAATAAGTACATACATTATTTTACAAAAACTAAATACTTCAAATCCTTATTTCTATTTATTTTTTTATTTTAGAAATGTATTTTGTTTGTGTTATTACTTTAGATTTTAATTTACATGAAAAATTTGTTGAGCTTTTTATTACGTCGTTTTTTAATATTATAACATTAAATGTAAAGCGACCACCGGCTCGGAATGAACTCGGAAATTTTACCGAGAAGAGTCGGCAAGAAACTCGATACATCCCAATTTAATTACATAAGTACATTAATTACATACAATTAAATTATTATATCTCCTGTGTGATCAATGAATACTAACTTCACGCTTTTTGTAACGTATATATTGCTTTGTTCATTAATGTTATTTTTTAATATTAGATTGATATTTATTAATAGGTAAAGCTCTTTATTAAGAAGCTTAATTTACTTAATATGTCTTCTTCCAAATCACAATTTGTTTATGACGATAATAAAAATATTTATATGTAATACAAATATTTATATATGTACATTTATTTCCCTGAAGAGCGTTGTGTCCAATTACACAATTATACGATGTAGTGCAGGAGGGTTTTATAGGCACTCCTATTAATAATATGTTTGTTGATGTTAAGTTTTAGATAGAAAGAAAAGATAATTTTTTTTTAATAAAGTAATATAACGGTAATATTTGCAGTACAGTAACAGCCTGTTAATGTTCCACTGCTGGGCTGAGGCCTCCTCTCCATTTTGAGGAGAAGGTTTGGAGCTTATTCCACCACGCTGCTCCAATGCGGGTTGGTATATTACACATTTGGCAGAATTTCAATGAAATTAGACACAAGCAGGTTTCCTCACGAAATTAAGCACATGAATATTCAGTGGTGCTTGCCCGGGCTTGAACCCACGATCATTGATTAAGATTCACGCGTTCTTACCACTAGGCCATCTCGACGACACTGCGAAGTTCATAGCTGTGCTGCAGTTGTCAACGTCTAGCGGTCAATGCATGTCTGAGTTACCCTACGAGGGATTCCATTAGCAAACAACAATGTCACAAACAACACTAACAACACTAGTTTGACAAATTAAGTAAGCCAGTGTAATTACACGCTTCACATATGACCACTCTTTGGTAAATAATGTCCTCCGCACTGGTTTTGGCCTCGGCGACCAATCTCAAGAGATTAGCCAATTGCGCAGGAGATATATCTAGCCACTAGACCAGCGAGACAGTCAGTCGGTATCTCATTGATAATATAATACTTAAAATCGTATCATGAATTCCTTCTTCAATCGCCATCATGCTAGAATACTATCAATTACCGTAATATTCTTATGAAGCCGCCAACAAAAACAGAACACGCCCGTACTTACACAGAGTTCTTGTATAATTAACCCAAGGGTCAAAACGACCTTCAAGATAATATCATCCCTCGTGTACAAGTCCGGATATCTTAAGATATAACAACCAACCCCCAAGCAAAACCAACCCCAAAGTAATAAACATTATGTATTAATCCTTACGTAGTGAATTTTTATCATTCTTTATTAATATATAATTATTATTATTATATTCTCTATTTTTATTACATTAGAATCATATTCAGAAATTGTATGAACTCGTATATATACAAAATATTTTCCTAAGTAACAAATATCGTTTAAAATTTTCAATTGACTCTTGAAACACTTATTTTCCGAGATTTAAAAGCAATTTCTTTAGCATTTCCACATTCTAGTAAAACAAATAAAAGTATGAAAGTATACGTGTGGCGCGTGTGATCGCGGGCGGCGGACGTAATGGCGGTTTAATGACTGCATGTCGTGTGGTACAAGGCGAGGCGGCTAGCGGACGTTTTTTTTATAATTTGAGTTTCCTGAAGTTTAGTTCGGTTTCAGGGCGGATAACGAAAAAATCTTTATTAACTAGCCTGTGATAACACTGATAAAATAGCACGTAACGTGAAGAACTTAGTATTTATATAAGTCACGTTCATGTGTATTTTATGTACACTTAATTGTTAACAAAAAACTATAAAAAAAAATTATTGCTTAGATGGCCGAGTGGCTAGAACAGATGAAACGAAACCAAAGAGTCAGGTTTGAAGTCCGGATAAGTACCACTGAGTTTTAATATGCTTAATTTGTGTTTATAACTCAATTTAAATTCTGTCAAATCCACCTACCTACCCGTATTCTAGTAGAGTAGTGGAAAAAGTTAAAAATCTTTTCCTCGAGTTAAGAGAACTCCTTAACCCAGCTGTGGGAAATTTACGGCTGTTACTTTATTTAATTTTTTTAATTAAAAAAAATTGAAAATATTTCTGTTCGTTCGTGACTCGGCCCGCAAACCCTGAGGTGTTTCTTAGAACACTTCAATGTAACGATCAAAAGTTTTTGCGCCGACAACTTCTATTACATTTGGCTTTACCTACGATTACTTATCATATTTAATGGTTGAATAAAAAAAAGGCGACTGACTGAACTAACACACTCGGAAATCATGGTTTTTATATATATTATAATCAAACGATCAGCCATCGCGTGGTTGGACGTCATCGACGGGTCGCCGTTAATATTAATTACGTTTAAATTACAAAATGTCTCCACTAATGTGCCGATTACCGATACGATCCATATTAAAACTGTAAGAGTGAAGAGTCGGTATTATTCTATTTAGCAGATGTTTGCGGGCGGGTAAATAGGCATTTGCAGTGTAAAAATACCCAACGTACTGTAGAGTACATATTACCACCCACTGATTAGATATTCTGCCGCTAAGCAGCAATACCAAGTATTGTTGCGTTTCAGTTTGAAGGGTGGGTAAGCCCGTGTAACTACAGGAACAAGGGAAATAACATCTGCTCCCAAGGTTGGTGGCGCTTACCTCGTCAATGACTATTGGCGGTGGTTATCACTTACCATCAGGTGGCCTTTTTGCTCGTCCGCCTACCTATAACATAAAAAAAATGTAAAGTTTAGGAGGAATCAAATGTAACGAAATATCTTACCACAAGATCGCTTATTAATTTAGAAGTATAACGCCTATCGGAATCATTTTATTGCCATTATTTAGAGGATAGAAGCCATTACTCGATATTGCATATATCGCGGCTTATATGGCGCTGTAGACGTGCGCAGCACGATACAAGCGGAACTAAGTTCACTGTCGCGCGCTGTGTTTATTTAGGTATTACTCAGCAGTACATTGATCGATTCGAGGACTGATCGCGTTGGAAACTTGGCAGAGCTGTGAAACATAAACATCATACTTATGACCGATAGAAGTTATAGAACTTAAAAAAATAACGGCTGCTGTAATATAACGCTACCAGATCGCAAGGGAAAGAGACTCCGGCCATAGACGACCTGCTTCCACCTCGGCGTGTTTGTCTGAACAGAGTTACAAAGATACTGCATCTACGAGTGTGGCTGAAGCGACGTAACCCAGTTTGCAATGGAAGCAGAGAATGAGACCAGCTCATCGATATCCACCTGCAGGCGCCTGGCTACACCCGACAGTAATAAGACATGGCCATAGTTGGAGTAGATTACACGTGTGCCTGATTTCAGCGTCTTGCAATTTCTAGCGGCAGCGTTTCCTGGCGGCGAACTTTTAACCCAGCTGTATCTGCTTGGCCACATCTACTTAAATAGTAAATTATAATAAATAATATTATCATGATCATTACATAGGATTTGATTTAAATTTACATTATTAATTTTTATTATTTTAGTCAAATTTTAAAATAGTCCCTCCCGATTCCCACCCGACGCAAAGCTGCCCATAATGCAGGCCGCATTTCCGCGCAGTACGGCAAAAAAAAAAGGAAATTATTAATATATTTAAAACTAGTTTAAAGAAACTGTAACGTAACGTTACGTTTGTATTTGATTATATTTATATCTGAGCTTGTACCGAGTATTCTCAGTATAACACAATATTTAGCACGCATAAGACGTTCTAAGTAATCCCTATTCCATTTCTTCGGGACGAAGAAATGGAATAGCGATTACGAGTGAAATGGGTCACCGGAGGCACTCTCCTTACACGTCATCACACTCCGCGATCTCTCTTTTTCGCAGAAGGAGGTCATCTCTGATTCAAGCACCTCTCGCTACTGAACATGGTGTTTATCACACTCAGCATCGATAGGTCTCTGCCTACGATGGCCGTCAAGGATTGACGCTGAGGCCCCCATGCGGCACACTTCGCCTGGATGTGACGCTGTGTTACGGCTGCGACCTTGATACAACCACCCGAGGTTGTTTTGTTATAAGAACAGGAAGGCAAACGTTAACGTTATTGGACCGATTGCTGGTAAGTGACTACTTTTGCTCATTCGTAATGTATCATATATGAACCAATCTGGATAACGCAAATTCGAAACCTACCATGGAATCTGAGATACCATGTTCCTCGAACCTGTAATCACACTGGCTCCAGTTTGTGACTGTATGTATGTTGGTGTTTCACTGTAGTGCTACTTATTGCCTTTGTACTATTGTAGTAGTTTCTGATTGATAAACGATAACGTTCTGTCTTTTTGCAAAGCTTAATATGGTGCACACAGCGCCGGCTGAATGTATTTAATGTAATGCTTAACCAATATTTAGAAAAAAGTATTTTAGCTATATCGAATACAATGCTAGTTATATTTCATAAATATAATGTAACGCAAACTACGCAATAGTGCTCGCATAATAGGACACGTGACACGCAGTGACTCTGGCGACACAGGAACGCTCTCTGTACGAGTACGTCGCGGCGTCTCTACATCACGTCTGTGACAACTCGCGATACGTCTCGCGAGGTTTGATTCTCAAACTATAACCTGTATTTCAAATATAAATCAAAACATTCAGGTAATTTAAAATAAATTTGTTTTAAATCCAATTGTATCGATTTTTTTAAAATACATATGAACCTAAAGTGTATTGTACCAAGAAAAGTAAACAAAGAATGTTTAAGATAAAGTTTAATTAGGTGGTAGAGCTTTGTGCAAGGCAGTCTGGGTAGGTACCATCTAGTAACAGCCTGTTAATATCCCACTGCTGGGCCAAGGCCTCCTCTCTCCCTTTTGAGGAGAAGGTTTGGAGCTTATTCCACCACGCTGCTCCAATGCGGGTTGGTAGAATACACATGTGGCAGAATTTCGATGAAATTAGACACATGCAGGTTTCCTTACGATGTTTTCCTTCACCGTCAAGCACGAGATGAATTATAAACTCAAATTAAGCACATGAAAATTCAGTGGTGCTTGCCCGGGTTTGAACCCACGATCGTCGGTACTTAGGTACCATCTACTCATCAGATATTCTACCGGTAAACAGTTCGTATCTCTTCCAACGCTGATCGCTTTATGCGCTGGTGACGTATTATATGTGTTTTTTTTTTTTTTTTCATTACGCAAGCATCGTCTCTAATTTCAAATAGTGCAAAAACCGTTATAAGTTATTAACTGTATAGTATCACCGATAATAATTATTCGATATCACCGTAACATAAAACCGAAGTCGCAAGTACTCGACACTCGCGGAGCGATTCAAGAAGGAACACTTATTTACATAAGTTATTAGAACAATTATGTCGTACTTCAGGGAGCTGGAAATCACTTGAATATTGAAATTGGCTCAATAAATATTCAAGTGGAGTGCGTTGAAACGTTTTTAATCATCTTAATCGCTGTCCCAGAGGCTTATTCGGATAAGGTCAGGTATAGACGAGGCGAAACAATGTGAGCCAACTTCAAAATATAATATAAAAAATGTCCAAGTGATAATTTCCTTTTGACGTAATTCAGCCACGCCAACCATTCTCAGAGAGTTTAACCAACATTGAAAAAATGACTGTCCTCTCTATTCTCTCACTCTTCGATGCGATCCGATGGGACAACAAATCCGATACAAGCAAGAGCAAAACCAACGGCTTTACCTGTGTTTTCCAAATAAAACAGCGGTCGTAACAGCCAAATAGAAGACAACTGCGATCAACTGCTTTAAAATTAATCTTGTTTCATACTTGACCTTCTATGACGAATCCTGTTCATCTCTTATTCACAAATAAATATATATTATTTAAGAAAAGAATAAAATTGCACTTCAATACCTTTGAAACAATTTTCAAACGTAATGACATATCGATTTCTAAGAGCTGAGTAATAAAAGCGATCGCCCGATTTCGAAGAAACGAACCAATGGTTTATTTGCATTCATTAGTGCTCGCTCGTACGTGCTCGCCCAGTCTCTCCGTCTACGCTCGGCGCGGTGGAGCTAATGATTTGAGTGCCCCCTTCCCCGCCGCGGTAAAATCATTTATTGTTATTGGGGAAGGTTTGGAGCGATGGCAATTTGGTAAATGTCCCCATTCAGTGATCAACCGCAGTTTGTTACGAGCCAGCATTCAAATTAGAACCGTGTTTTGCCGCCGTTACATTAGCTTTGATTACGTTTTTTAACACGTCTCATTAATTACAGCCTCTGAAGCGCATCGGTTATCTTTGCTAATATTTTAGTAATAGACTAAATCAAACTGTTCGCTGTTCGAGTACGCTCGTATAAAAACTTAGAATCGTAATTTAACAAGATTTAATTAAGTGTAGAGATACGTTCCGGTATGTAGATTTTACTGAGGAAATCGTCATTTATTCATTTATAAGTGTGAATGGTCCGTACACAAAATATATCCTCATTCTTCCGTACCGTACCGTAACCGTAACAGCCTGTGAATGTCCCACTGCTGGGCTAAAGGCCTCCTCTCCTCTTTTTGAGGAGAAGGTTTGGAGCTTATTCCACCACGCTGCTCCAATGCGGGTTGGTAGATCTCTTTTTTCCATAGCATATTTAATTAAAAAAATATATCTATAATTAAAATAATTTCCTTTATTTAATATCAATTTTAAGATTAGATCTGCTAGATTCAAAAACGCTTTATTGTAAAGCTTATTGGAATAAAAACATTTGATTTGATTCGAATACTTACATTATATAATTGTATTTATTCATAATACAATTCAAATATTATTTCCAAAAAATGAACTAAAAAATGAACGAGGCGTCTCACGGCACTCAGAACTGCCGATATCGGGATGGATAATACGCTTTGACATGCAAAGTAATTTCTTAAACAGGTACGGTACGGTATCGTTATCGCGTCGCCACGTCGCCGTCTCGTCCGCGCCGCGCCGACTTATAACGCGTTCCTATTAGGGTCCGTTCACACAGACCGGCTCGGAGAGGAGAGCAGATTTTTATCACGTTGGAAACAGTGTTTTGAGTGATTGTAGTAAAGTTTATTTTTGCATTTGCACCTTTTTTGTCATTAAAAATGCCTGAACGCGCTTCGTGTGAAGTAATAAAAGGAGCCGACCGGCTCCGCTTGCGTGCTCTTTCTCGCTCGCACCCGCTTTCAGATCTCTTCCAGCCGGTCGATGTGAAATAGTTGGCGGCTCCGCTCCGGCCAATTCCAAGCGTATACGACCCGGTCTGTGTGAAAAGAAAAAAGCAGGCCGATGCTCTCCGAGCCGGTCTGTGTGAACGGACCCTTAGACTGATCGCTTAAGACATATTTATAGGCGGTAAAACACGGGCATCACAGCCGGAATTCATTCTCCTTTAATATAGACATCATTTTCCAGCAATAGAGCATTTACAAGAAGTTACTTTTACAAGATTTAAAGGCCTGCAACGCACCTACAGGCTCTCCGGTGTTACGGGTGGTCATAGGCGGTTGTAATCACTTTCTATTAGATGAGTCTCCTGCCCGGTTTCCCCCTCTTACCTACAGTTATTGTAATTAATGGGAAAAGACAGATTGATTGCATTGACAATTTTCAAATTTCTTACAGGTTCATATTTCTTACAGGTTACTTGCTTGGTCTAGTGGCTAGATATAAGGCCGCAGATCTCGAGGTCCTGAGTTGAAACGCCAGTTCGGGCCGATAAAACTTTATTTGGTTTTTCTGTCAAATTCTCAGTAACAGCCCGGAGTCTGGAGGTTCGAAGTGTGTAAATTCCCGTGCCTCAAAAATCACATAGAGCCATTGGTTCAGCACCTGAACTCATTGCGATCGTGTCAAATTGCCACCCGGATCATGAGAGTGAGGGAATAAAGGGTTTATTTGTGTTGGCTCACACACTTGTGCACTATAATGTCCCTGCGCAGTTGGCTAATCTCTCTCAAGATAGGCCGTCGTAGTCAAAATTTCATTTTACATTTCACTATAACCATCATTTGTTACAGCTTCAATATAGGTGGTTTTGATCACTTACCATATTCAGGCGAAACATACACCAGCCTGTTTAACTGTTTTTAATTTAAAATAACTATGTTGCGTTACATATCTCTTGTATTGACCAAAGCAACAGCAGCAGTATAGACTATAAACATCACGCGATGTAACGCATTATATTTCATAGACCAAAAATCTATGTAAATTAATTCAAATTGCCTCAACTAAAGGTCAATTACATTTCGTAAATAAGAGGATTCCAATTCCATCAAAAGTCGTTCTATTAATATGATTGTGGTTGATCAAAGTACACCCAAACTGTATCGTTACCTCTATACACTAGACGAGTGTCAGTTACCGCTCCCCGCACCCCGCTTGCGCCTCACTTACCCTCAATACTCACTGACCTTCATCCACAAACGCCTTTGAAGTTCACAAGCGTTCTACTGAGTCGATGACGAACACTATCGAAATTATGATTTCTCGTCTGAACGCCTGCTGTTAGGCCCTCTGACGTTTGCTTTGTGTTGTGTAACGTTGTCTATTAATTAGATAACGACCAACGTTACGGAACGTTATTTTGAAATTCCAAAATATATATAAAATAACGCTTAACAAATTAATTTGGACGTTTTAATTTGAAAATAATTTTTCTTTTAAAAATAATTATATAAAAATATTTATTCCACTTATAAAAACATTTTTGAACCATGTTCAAAAGTGTTTGTGGAATAAATATCAAAGTATAATATAAAAATATCAAAATAACGTATATCACTCAAATTCTACTTGAGTGATATACGTTATTTTTACAACAATGTTTTAAGAACACGCTGTTAACCGTAGGTGGAACGCTTTCTGTAAATCGTAGCCAGGCATACACGCCACAAGCTTGCTTAGTGCCGTACCACCGGAAATAAAATTATGATATCGTTTCAGCAAACAACCCAGCTATTGTATCAAGTGTGTAATATTTTGCTGTAAAATAAACTATTTTTAATTATTTTTTTTGAAGTCAAAAATCTTTATTCAATATGAAAGCGTTACACCAACCTAAAGATTTACATAAACCTACCACCCCATTGCACAATGGCAATGAATGTGCTTTGTTCGGTATAGATATTCAATAAAGCTAAGCTTAACTCAAATCAAAATCAAAATATACTTTCTTCAGATACATTGTTGAATACAAGCCATTGATTTCCATTTAAGAGATTAATTAAATATAAAGTTACCGAAAAGAACCAACAAGGAAGTCCGTAGTTACTCTTTTTCATCAATATTATCATCCGGGAAACTATCAATAATTATAGAACAGTATTTTTAAAAACATTAAAGCGAACTGTAAGCGAACGATGAATATAAAACGCATCCTGAGCAGTTCAGCTAATACTAACACAATAAATCCTAACTGGGTATTGAGACGCTCACGTCAGACGTCACGCGACCAACAATGCGCTAACACGCGCGTGTTGCACATACACCGGTAATTGTTCGCAATGACCTCGTATTCAACCGCTCCGGGCATTGTCGGAGTAATTTGGGTCTTGGGACTGAGGGTAATACAAATGAACAGCGCTCTGCTCTTTATAATTACAAAGACGAGTCTATTGTTAATAATTACGGACGAGAACACCGGGCTCGTAAATTATTTCAGTTGGCAGAGGCGAGATGGACCGATATGTAGAAAATATATTACTAATGTACATTGAAAACAGGATGCCCAATTGTTGGGCAAATGCCTCCTTTCCTCGTAAGAAACAGCTTGTAACTTATTCAAACATGTTGCTCAGATACGCAGTTGTGAATACACGAAGTTATGAATACACGTCGTTTTTCCGTTTTACCGTCGAACACGATATGTATTATAATTACGAATTATGGACATAAAAACAGTGGTGCAGTTCCGAATTTGAACTAGTCACCACTAAGTAAGATACGTACCTCCATTCTCGGTCCCTATATCTACATAAACAATGAATACCGACTTTGGTTCTCTCGTTTTTACCGTCGTTGAGACTTCGATGCTCTCAAAAAACTTCCTCGCATAACTTTCCATTTCAACTAAAGCTAAATTATTCGAGTTAAGAAAGCCTCGCCCTATACAATTTATTAGGGTTCTCGTATTTTATTTACTGAACCCTAAAAACTAAAATCTCTAAACTGGGGTAGAAAGCGAGAGCCTGCAGACAATTATACTCCTCGTTACCTTGGATTTGGAACGTCTTTTGTTTGCTCAGAAAGAATAGGACTTGAAATTAGCTACTTGGCAATATTGTTCCTGTCTTAGAAAAAGCATGTGAATATAACGAACCTCACACAAACTGCTCTCACTTAAATTCAAAATTGCTTTGCCATTCAAATAGTCATCACAAGCATGTTGGTAAAAATTTGTCAGACATTTTGGTAACTACTGTTTTATTTCACGAGTCTCTTAGTTTTCCACCCGTATTCCGCCACTATGGGTGGACTTAAGATAAAATTATAACAATAAAAATAATAATAATAATCTAAATCGGTTCACAGTTAGCTTTCTATATATTTAACTTAGAATAAGGGCCGAGATGGCCCAGTGGTAAGAACGCGTGAATCTTAACCGATGATCGTGGGTTCAAACCCGGGCAAGCACCACTGAATTTTCATGTGCTTAATTTGTGATTATAATTCATCTCGTGCTTTACGGTGAAGGAAAACATCGTGAGGAAACCTGCATGTGTCTAATTTCACTGAAATTCTGCCACATGTGTATTCCACCAATCCGCATTGGAGCAGCGTGGTGGAATAAGCTCCAAACCTTCTCCTCAAAAAGAGGAGAGGAGGCCTTTAGCCCAGCAGTGGGACAATTACAGGCTGTTACGGTTACGGAAGGGCCGTTTGTATACGAGTGGTTCAATTTTTTTTTTTCATGAAATAGGCAGGCGGACTGCCTGTGTGCCACCTGGTAATAAGTGTTCACCGCCGCTCATAGACACGAATGCGCCACCAACCTTGGTAACTAAGATGTTCAAGGCTCATTCTTGTGCCTGTAGTTACACTGGCTCACAAATCCTTCAAACCGGAACACAATGTTACTAAGTATTGCTGCAATTCAAAGTATTGAGACTCGGACAAAGCCCTACCACCGAGTAAATGATCATAATCATAAAGATAAAGGAAAGATACCACAAAATCAACTTCAACATAAGTATACTACACTTTATTCAAGTCGGCTCTTACGAATATTTTTATTTCGTCATTTTACAAATAAATGAAACGTAAAAACTACCTAAAAGAACTGGCCAGTAGAATTTTATCAGTAGTTACTCTTGTCATTAGTCATATATAAATAAATTATAGAATATTATTGATTTACTTTCATTGCTCAAATAATATGAAAAATAATATGTATAAAACTAAATTACCTAAGTACGTTCGAAACATGTCGCTGATATATTTTTTCTTTATTTGAAAGACAAAGCCTTGTCATGTAATTGCTTGTTATCTCAAGACGAAGTCTTTAATCATTCGGCTTAATCCCATATAAGAGACCTACTCGCTGCACTCGGCTGGCGTCCTGCCATGCGCTCGATTATTTAAAATCACCTTTTAATCAATTTCCAAATATTGCAACAAGAGACCGTTGAAATATATTACGTACTAAACCTATTTGTTCTCAATTAATTAGTGTGATCGTGTAATTTATCCTCGAACAAGCTGCTGAGTACTCGGCGTCGTTTTTGGGAATATTACCCACCCACACAAACTAACACAGTTACATACGTACATACACAACCATCGACTGTTAAGTTTACAGTCAGCAAGCACAAATACTTTTGTAAATATAGATGACGCTATATTATATTAAGGCAAATAGGCGGAATATGCAGGGAATGAAAACAGTCATCATACAAGATTTATTAAAAACAATTCTGTGAATACAGCGCGCTGTATGCAAATAAAAAAAAGTAACTCACATGAAAACCACTTTTAGAACTTCTTAGGGCGTATGGACAGACGGCTCCAGTTTTATTATGTGTATAGATTTCGAACATGAGACCGTTTATCCATTACAGATACAATATTTCTTTGCTAATCCACAAAAACTAACACCCCTCATTTATCTGGTCCCGCGCCCAAATGTTGTCCATTTGTAAAGCAATTTTTATCCCCCAACCTTCCCCCGCCCGCCCCGCGGCCCCGCACGCCCTCACTGTCCCAGAGGAGACAAGCGCTGTGTCACTTGAATGATATACGCGAACAATTCAGACAATCGCATTCGTTCTATTTTAACTTACAAATAACGGGACGCAATAGAATATATTGCACAAAATAGTTTCCGGTCACTAATCAAAGCTTATTAAAAGCATATCGAACTACGAGTAGTTCCCTTAGCCTCCCCTGAGTGTGACGAGCATATGGGCCACCTGATGGTAAGTGGTCACCAAACGCCCTTAGACATTGGCATTGTAAGAAATGTCAACCATCGCTTACATAGCCAATGCGCCACCAACCTTGGGAACTAAGACGTTATGTCCTTTGTGCCTGTAATTACACTGGCTCACTCACCCTTCAAACCGGAACACAACAATAACAAGTACTGCTGTTTTGTGATAGAATATCTAATGAGTAGGTGGTACCTACCCAGACGAGCTTGCACAAAGCCCTACCACCAGTGTATACGAGTGACGATAGGATTTTACCGAATGATAGTTTTAGTAAGAACATATAATAAACAAATAACTAAAAAAAATAAATGAAATAGGTACTGTGTTAATACATAATACATTCCTCACGTCATACAATTAATTCGAACATTCAAATGTTACATATACAAAGTTGTAATTGTAAGTTGTAAAAATACAATATTTATTATACTAAGGGAGAAATACCCTAAAACTTACTTACACAATGGTATAAACGCAACTTATGATTTTTAAAAATATTGTCTTGCCGCCTTTAAACGACACGCAAAGTGCAAACACTGAATTGAAATCAACGAGTAAGGTTTGATGTGATGGGGACTGGTGTGATGCAAACCGGCCGAAATTATACACAGCGCTTACTCGTACAGGCACATGCTGATCTCACCAGACGAAGTCGCGGGATCGGCACTGGCGACTGACGTGGTATAAAAGTTTAATATTTATTTATAGCACGAAATAAAATATTTGCGGCTTATCGCTTGTTTATTGTTCTGTATTAAAATGAAATCAGAGTGTTCTTTGTTTATTTTCGAGGCTCGCGCTTCGCCTGATAATATTATCAACGTAAAGGGAATATGTGAATATATATTATAAAAACATTGATTTTATTTATAAATATTAACAAAATTAACAAGGTAATATCGCCTGTAATTTAACATTAAAACTTACAATTTCATAAACCCACAGTTTTAATTCGTGTATTCTACTTACTCTTTTCTCAAGTATATTATATATATACAAAAGAAGAAAAAAAACTATAAACACAAATAACTTGCTTGCTTATTAAAGGTATACCGTAACCGTAACAGCCTGTGAATGTCCCACTGCTGGGCTAAAGGCCTCCTCTCCTCTTTTTGAGGAGAAGGTTTGGAGCTTATTCCACCACGCTGCTCCAATGCGGGTTGGTGGAATACACATGTGGCTGAATTTCAGTGAAATTAGACACATGCAGGTTTCCTCACGATGTTTTCCTTCACCGTAAAGCACGAGATGAATTATAATCGCAAATTAAGCACATGAAAATTCAGTGGTGCTTGCCCGGGTTTGAAACCACGATCATCGGTTAGGATACCCGCGTTCTTACCACTGGGCCATCTCGGCTTTTACCACTGGGCCATCTCGGCTTTTTAGGTATAAATTATGGAAATGTGACGATGATGGTGATCGATTGACGACGTACCATGTTGTTAGTAGTATCTACGGCGATGGTGACTCTGGTACTGGTGGTAACCGCTCGTGGTGACAATGAAGGTAATTATTATATTAACGATGTAAATGACCTTTTTCTCATAATCATTTTAGATATTCTTTCTTATAAGATATATCCAAATGTAGTAGTGTTCTTCTTAATATTCCCGGTGTAGTATGTAACTGCCTCATTTATCGAGTTGTTCGCCTATAATGCTGCAGATCCCGAAGTTCTGGATTCAAATCCTAGGTCATGCCATTAAAGGTATATTGTATTTTTTTGTCATAATCTTGTCAATAGTAGCTAGAGTTTGGAAGTTGACGGTGTTTACACTGTCCTGCCTAACATAGGACGTATAGTCATAGCGCTTGCGCCTAAATCCTTTTTCGGTCGTGTCGAATTTTCATCTAACAGGATTCCATTAGGAGACTTATGTACTATAATTTCTCGTGTAGAAGAATGGCCACCAAGACTGACACTGGTGTTAATGATATTGATTTTTATTGTGTTGCTCTCCTTATAATCATAATTATAAAACTTAGGAAAATCATTTTATATAAATATGTTACAGAGGTTCACGTGCTTGAAAATAAACCAAAATTATTAATAAAATCATTACGCCGTCAGCTGATGTATGACAACTCCGATTATACATTAGAAGACACTAATAGTACAGAAAAAAATGATTCTTATGAAGGAAAACATAAAAAAGAAACTAGAAAAAACTTTTATGTGTCAGATCTTCCTATTAATGGACAAGAAGATGAAGAAAACAACTTTACTTCTAAAGTCAACGAATTTAAGAAAGATAATAACAAAAACATAGAACTTGTTGTATCAAAGAAAGATCTTTTGTATTACGTTGACGATGAAAAATTACCTTGGCAGAAACAAGACGAGAAGTATTATCGAACAGAATCAACAGTCAAGTACAAGTTGTTAAAGGTTGTTCACATTTAAATTGTTAATCCATTTTATTATATAGATAACTCTCAAAACTCACACGATACTATAAAAGTACCAGTAAAATTTGTCTATCGTTATCGCCGACTTCTTTTATTGGATCTCGAACGAGATAACGAAATCTTGTTCGAGATCCAATAAAAGAAGCGTGTAGTACTGAAATGAAACCTTCAGATAGATTTAACTTTTAATAATCACTTTTTTTTTAAATACCAATATCATATACATATATAAATTTCAGTCCTCGACATAACTCACATCACAGTCACATTCATTATAGACTTTTGAAAAATAATTCATTAACATTATTTTTAGGCAAAACATCAATATCGTCGCTCTGGCCAAGCAAGACTTATTCAAAAAGAAGATAAGGAAGGTGTAGCCATAGTTAATCTCGATAAAGGACCATTCCCCGAACTCCGTCTTCCTAACTCAAGAAGACAATACATGCACGACCATGGTGAAGTTATGACCGAGGACGAAGAGGTTCCTCCACCTGTCGTTGATACCAGTGATCCCGAAGCGGCTGCTGACGAAGTGGGAAATGTAACAGTAACAGAAATTACTGACAGTACAACAATTTATAACTAATAACTACACTCATTGCCTTCTAGTTAGCCCTTACTTTTCACGACTGCCTTAATGGAAAGTTGTCTTCAATTAGATAATTAAGGATTTATTTAAATAAATAAAATACTTTAAGTTAAAAAAATACGTTGCTCATGTCCAATATAATATGCATTAATCTATTTTATTGTTTGATAATCTTTTTTTTTATATTTCGACAGTTCTTTCCTTTTTTTTAAATACAATTAATTAAAAAATAATAAAGTGAGGTAGTGTTTGTGGCATGTTTTTTAAAACAAACAATAAAAGTTCAACATGAGGGTAAGTTTTCGTTTCACAGTTACCAAGCTGGAATAATGTTCCTTGACCAGATGTTATAACCTTATGGCTCATTTATTGTCAAAAGCACAATCAAACATAACACTTCTCTTTGCCTCTCACGCACCATGTTTCCGAGGAGCTCTCGGACGTTGATAGTTGACTTTTTTTTCGCTGAAAAAATGCATTTACGCGTAAATGGTATTTGAGACTCGCTGGCACTGAAGGTGCCGGAATACCCGAATAATAAAAAACCAGCGGTACACTCCCCCCGCCGTTTGCGCCGCTGGACCTAGTTTTTTTCTCTGTATCCCGGGAACTCAACTAGTATTAGAGGCTCGCATAGGCAGGCTAACCGTCAGGGCGTCACGGTAGTATGCGCAAATGATCCTGTGACGCCTCCGAAGATCCGGAGAGGTTCCGCTGGTTTTTTAGTCAGTATTTCGATCCACTGGACATTCTAGGCGCCGGCTAGTCATACATATCCCCAATTTCATTTGTGGAACAGACGTAAATGCGTTTTATCCAGCGAAATAAATCTTAAAAAAAGTGATGCAATTATTGTCCTGTAAGTAAGCAAAATAAGTACTCGTAATGGGTGTCGTGAATGATCTCACCAAATCAGTGCTTTACTCATTGCGTTGATGTAATATATATTGTAATTATATCGAGAAGTTAATTACATACAAACATGTATGGCAATATAAATAATTTAGAATAACTATCGTTTAAATATTATTGTTGTTTCAATACTTTCCGCTCATTACAATCCACTGCTGCCATACGCTTCCCCCAAGACTTTAACGCAAAGCTTCCGGTTCTCCATTTACGGCATCCAGTCAGATCCCTTATCCATCCTTGTAATGGCCATTACCAGAATAGGGTTTTATAAAAATTTTTGAAGAACGTGAAATTCGTGGTTTGATTGGCTCTGGCCGTGGTGTGAAGATAACGATGACAGTTCAGGAATAAAAATATGCCGTACAAACCTATTAGAAGAGAAGTAATATTTCATATAAAAAGCTTGACCTGAAAATCTCCGAACAAATCAGTGGCGCGCGTCGACAAAAGCGGTTTATCGTCCAACGGATATTGTTAAAGCGCTCGTTTGCCTTGCCCTGCGTTTTATTGTACTCTGTTCGCTAACAATAAAATTTTATTACTCGGACTTATTTCCTAGAAAGTTATTTTTTATATTTTAATATCGAGCAACATGCTCGTTTTCAATTTCCTTATCGTAACAATTGCTATATATTGTGAGATTAAATCTGTTACTCTTGATAATCTAAAACTCGGTTTGTATTATATGCTCGCCCTCTATACTATAGATGTTGTTTTTTACTTATTCGAATTACGCACTAATTACTAACAATATTTCAGATGAAAATAATGCACCAACAAGTAATATTAACTTCGTAGAAGCAATTAAAAAAGATCTTAAACGTAACAACGACGACTACAAGGAAATGATTCAAAAAAGTGCGATACCGAATAATAAGAAAGCAAAAGTTATTACAGATAACGAAACTAAGAATAGAGCATCGGCAAATATGGATAAGAAAGGCTATAGAAGAAAAAATGGCGGGTCATACCAAGAATATGAGTATGAGGATACAATCAAACTTTTTAGTAAATCGTCATTCATATTTAAAAGTAACAATAAAAGCATAACGCCCTACACAGTACGTTTTCCGCAGAAAATTAATAGAAATCACTCGAGATTTGACAAACGCCACAATTTAATATTATCCATACCGAACCGAACACCGAATACATACCAAGCCATAAAAAACTTCTCTCCCACTTCTTCCATAAGGAAATTAAATTTTCAACCACCAAGTGAAATTCCGAAGTTTATTAATAAAAATAAAATAGACAAATTTAAAAGGTTTATGAAAAAAAATCAAGGTTTGTTAAAAAATTTCGTAAGTAGTAATCAAGCAGCACTGAGGCAGACTCCATTCAAGGAGGTATCTATGCACATGGATAATCTTGAATTGCTCAAACCGAAGCTTTCACGCAAGGGGATAAAAAATATTCAAAGACACGGAGGCAAAAACGACGGCGAGCTACCCAGCCCCGAGTTGCTGGACATGGCCCCAGCTATAGGTGGCCGCATACATAAGAGACGGGTCAAGGTATGAATCCTTTCTAACGTACTTGAGTAAATTAGGGAACGGGTCCGTCCTTACAGTATAGGAATACTACACTTGATAATTTGGACTAATAAGTGTACAAATAGGTACTACATGTATTTGTAATTTTACTAAACTTGGCTCATCAATCCAATCGACGGTCCTAAAATATAAAAGTCGTGTTTTAAACCTAGGGTCAGCTGTGCCACCGGCACGTGCTGTTGCCCGAGGGCCCTAAGTACGACAGTAGGGGGCGCTGGTACTTGCCGGCGCACGAGCTGATCGCCAAACATCCCTTTAACGCCACGCACCAGCCCGTGATGCTGCTTCCGCGCTGCTGCAACTGCTGCAAGAAGTCTGTTCTAGGATGCGAATAAAAGCTCATTTGTATATTATTTTGATTTAACAAGAAAACTTAACAATTAGTGATAATTATATTTGCCTTGACGTATAATCACGTTGTAAAGTTTCCAAGCTTTACTTTCCAAGAAAAAAGGTTAAGTTAAAATGCCAGAATGTATTATACTCTCTCGTTCTAATGTTTAAGAAGTAGCGAATAGCGATACTAATTATTGATTAAATTAATTTTAAAACGAGACATTGCGTCTTAATTATTACGATTATTTGCTACTTAAAATAACTACAATTTTCTAGTCAATAATTATTGTAAAAGTACAATATTTTTTTCTACCGGTATAAAAAATAAGCTTTACATTACCTCCTAGGTTTGTCGAGTCGTTTTGACGTCAAAATTAAGAGAACTTACTTCAAGTTTTCCTGACATTAGTAAAAGAAAGAAACAAAAATAAAACACCACATATTGACAATATTATATTATTACTCGCTACAGTATTACCTCGTAATTGTTACGACTCAACACGAACTGGCGTCTGGCACACACGCATACATCTCCTCACTCACACACTCACACACGCACACACGCACACGCGCACACACTGTTGTATTACATCGTAATAATTTACAAAACAAGTTGCGCATTCGTTAGTGTGAAACAACAACACTGCAGTATCACATAGTATATACAAAGTCGTAACTATCTCCGTGTATCGTATTAACAAGTTTCAAATCTTACCTCTCGCTTTATTACAGCGCAAACTTTCTGCGACATTTACTGATAAAAAACTGTGACTTTTCTCGTTTCATTCCAGTTAATACAAGATGTAAACAATATGCCGAAAATACAAATAGCTTTGTGTGATAAAGGCATGTTTCGTAATCATTTCTGCTACAGTAGCTCACAATTTACAATCATTTAGCTAAGATTATCTAAATCGTCAATTTATGGCGAAAAGATCGAATGATGTTTAGACTGTATACAATAAAGAGACGGATAATATTTTTAATACATTTATAACTGGTCATTACAATCCAATTTATACTAACCGTAAACAAATTAAAATGTTCAATTTATAGCTCGATAATGGCTTTCATTTGTTTACGTCATCATTAATAAAAAATATAACAATGAATTTGATTCCTTGTTTACATTTTGTTTACACACTGGACCCTCGCGGAACACGGAATGATCTCGTCTCACTCGACGTACGTCGCACTAGCGGCTCTCTACTGCGAACGACCTCCGTCGGATCAATACGACATGCTATTTATTGACTTTGTAACAAAACTATTTTTTATTTGTTGCATTTATTATATAATATAAACTTATATTAAGCGCTTATAAAAGTAATCACTGCCCGTCTCTCCAAATAAATCGTCAAGCGACGTAACATGATTCATATTAGGACCTGACAGTGGGCGAGCCTGATAACCACAGCCGACACGCGGTGGTGTTGCCTATAGTATAACCGTAGTTCACCTTTTTTTGTGATTACAATTATAATATTTAGCGACACTGAGCATTCGGAATATTGTACAATTCGAAGGACATGCATGCACACCAATTAGCTCGTGAAATTGACTGTACAATTGTTGATATTGAATTTTCTACTAAATATATATAAAAATAGATGTTAGTATATCTTTTTGCTTATAAACTTAGAGTTTGACCGATGACCACGGAAGTTGGCACATATAGAAGATTAATTAATGTAGGAGGAGGTAACACTGTCCACTTTGTCGTAAGTCGACGCTAGACGGCGCTGTAGTACACCATCTTGGTACCGTTCAACAGATCGCCACGACTATTGGTACATGTCACGTCATCATCACCATCACCATCACCAGTCAGATCCCAATCGAATTGATTTGACAAAACGACGTTAGACAAAGACAATACTTATTCGAACACAGAATCTATTTCAAGTGTTGAGGCTGTAGTGGTTTGGAACTCGTTCTTATTCCTTCTGAACATTTTAACGATTATGAATATAGGAACACTGCGTGTTGGAATTACAAATACAATAGTTTATAAAATATTTTAAACTGTACAATTTCTGGATCGAACATTAATAATGCTGATTTTTATCGATATTCTAAATGTATCGAGCTTAGTATAAAATAGTAAGTACGCCATTCTTATCAACATCCGACTAAATTATCATTATGAAAACAATCGACAAATATTGGAAATTAGAGAACAAGGGAACGTCGTCGTTGCGTTGTTTTGAAAGAGGAAAATATCGGTGGAACGTGGTGTTATTTTATGATTTACAGTTTTATAACGTAAGTGGTCGGTACAAAATTATATTTATTGCTTACAAAAAATAAAGATATATCTTGAGAACTAATAGTGTCGTCGAACGCGATCTCTCGCACCCGCTGCAACAGTAGAGACGTCAGCTCGGAGTCACTTCCCGAGCCCGTCGCGCGTCGCTCCCTACTTGTGCAGGCCGGCGCGCTTGGCCTCCAGCTCGTATATGAGCAGGCGCCACATTTTCACCACGAACACCTCCGCCTCCTCGTCCAGCACCTGCGACAGACAGCCGGTGAGTCCTGCAGCCCGTCACCGGTTCCGTTACCCCCCCCCGTCCCCCTCCCTCCTGCTCACCATCTGCACGTCGTCGAGGATGCCCTGCGGCGCGGAGCCGGCCAGCACTTTGCTGCAGATGAAGTCCACGAGCGTCGGCTCGGGCTCGCCGATGTACTCGATGATCTTCTTGTTGATCCAAGGACGGATCTTCTTCTCCATCAAAGTGTTGTCGATCTGGAAAGCGACGCGTGATAATATTATCGCTTCTGGCACGTTGTAATTGTGTTGATCGTTTAATTTTAAATTCTCGGTGAAAATATAAACCATAAAATAAAATATAAAATATAGACCATAAAATTAAAACGCAAACTCATCAGGCACTGCTTTGCTGCCTCTGCACTGATAGCAACGCATTGTTACCTGGCCTCGGTCAACAATAAGTTATTAATGTGTGTAATGTGAGCGTCGTACCTGGTCAGTGTCGAGCTGGTATTGGAACAGTTGCTCCTTCTGGGTGGGAATTTTATCGATGAGGCTTTTGATGTGCTTCCGCTTCTCCTCTGCGCACTTGCTGTCCTTCTCGCCCTTATCTTTCTCTTTATCCCCTTTCTCGCTCTTTTCACCTTTCTCACCTCGATCGCTGCTCTCACTTTTCTTCTTTTCTTTTTTATCTTTACCTGAAATATTTCAGCACGAGTAGGTCAGTTTAACACCAAAGGATATTTTAAGAAATCATTAATTTTAATAAGTACTATTACCCTTTTTATAAATTCCGAGTACAGATAAACTAGAAAATAATAATCTATAAAGAAATCGGACTATCTATATCTACACTATGTATTGTAATTACTGCTCCGGCTCACAAACCCCTCACAACGAGAGTGAGTGAGAGGTGAGCGAGTGAGAGGCAGTAACCGTTATACCGTTATGTAACGTGGCAATACTCACGCGTGGGTTCGTCGTCGTCGACGAAAGCTGCGTGCACGCGTCGCTCGGCTACGGACAAACTCAGATGTATTTTTATAATTTACGTTTACACGTTTGTCAAACGTGTTAAATATAGTTGGACGATTATACGATGGGTAATATATGTTGTTGAGTTATCTGATAAGATTACAAAGGCGTCACCGAAGCCTAACCTTCGCATTATTAGACAAAGACTAAAACAGATAACATAAGACAAATTTTTACAAGGCGGTACCTCTGTGCCCGTCGGCGGGACTGCTGCGGGACGGACTGTGTCGAGCGCGGAAGCTTATGCTGATCGGTGAACTACCGGCACTCGCGCCCTCCGGCATCTGCAGAGACACACACTTTACTACGGACCCGGGCACGGGCACGGGCGGGGCCGGCGGCGGACACTTACGTGGTAGCGCTCGTCGGAGGGCGGGCGCGGCGGTGTGCTGCCGCCGTCGCTCTGAAACATAAGGCAGGGCGTTAGTCCAGCGCGCGGTGCCCTCGGCGCGGCGGCTGCAGGAGGCTGGCGTTACTCACGAGCGCGGGCGGGCGCGGCGGGGTGTCGGGCGCGCGGCGGCGGTGCCGGCGGTGTCGGCGTCGCGCGGGCGCGTCGGGCGCGTCGGGTGCGGGCGGTGTCAAAGACCCGCCGCCCGACTCCGCCTCCGCCTCCGCCTCCGCCTCTGCGGAGCCCGACCCGAGCTCGTCGGCGTCCATACCGGCCGTGTCCGCGCCACCGCTGTAACGGAACATTATTGGATTTGTGCATTTGACATTGACTACAATAATTACATTTACGATTGAGTATCGAATATCAAATTACACAACAGAATAGGTTCGATTAGAGAGACACTGGAAGAAAAATTAAAATTTTTATTTAATATAGAAATAGAATCTTGCAAACATAAAAATTGACTGTCAAAAATATATCACGGGTCCGCATAGGCCGTAGAATCTATTTTATCCTCATTAATTTTTTTTATAAATAATTTTCAATATACGACAAATGCGACGATAAGCGTAAAGTGAATAGGCGAATGAGATCACCTGTCATCCGAATCGATGGGTTCAGCCTCGGTGGGGAGCTCGCGCGACGCCTGAGCACGCAAGTATCGCTCGCGTTCACGAGCCAGCCGCTCGCGAGCCTGGGAGCAGAGCGAGACAGGTGAGGGCGTGTGGTCGGGGGGCCCGGCGGGGGGCCCGGCGGGGGGCCCGGCGGGCGGGGTGGGGGCGGGCCGCACCTCCCGGCGCGCGTCCTCCCGCTGGCGCGCGCGCTGCAGCTCTCGCTCGCGCTGCTGGTCGCGCTGCAGCGTGGCGTCCACCAGCAGGCGCGGGCGGTACAGCTCGTCGCGCTCGCGGCGCGCGCGCTCGTAGTCGGCGTGCGCGGCGGGGTCGTCGGCCGCTCGCGCGCCGAAGATGCTCCGGCGCAGCTGCTCCAGCTCCTCCTGCTCGCGCGCGCGCTCGCGGGCGTCGCCCTCCGCCTCGCGCACGCGCGCGCCCAGGCGGCGCTGCAGCTCCTTGCCCCTGCGGACGGCGGCCGGTCAGTGCTGGGGAGGGGGCGGGCGGGGCGCGGGGCGCGGGGCGCGGGGAGCGACACTCACTTGTAGTACTTGTGGTCGTCCCGCTCGTCGTCGTAGTCCTCGAGGAACTGCTTGAGGCGCTTGGCCTCTCGCTCGCGCTCCTCCTCTCGACAGCGCTCGCGCTCTCTCTCTCGCTCGTACTCCTTCGCCTTGCGTCGCTCGCGACTCTCCCAGTTCCGCAACCTGGAACGCAATAGTCACAATGCAATATATTTGATTCTTTATAGTTCGAAATTAATCTTGTAGGACGCCATGTCTGTCGTATATCGAATCTTACCGCTCCTGATACGCCGCCTCCTTCTCCCTGGCCTTCTTTTCGAGTCTCTTCTTATCCCTCGCCTCCTCCTCGATCTCCTTCTCCTTTCGCGCATCTGCCTCGGTGCGACCACGCGACCTCTCGCGTTCTCTATCTCTGTCCCGCTCTCGCTCCCTGTCTCTGTCTCGTTCTCGTTCTCGTTCGCGTGAACGTTCACGATCGCGTTCACGCTCTCTTTCCCTTTCCCTGTATCAGAAACGATAATACATTCATGAATTTGTACATGAGGCAGATACTAATAAAAAACTAAAACTGACACTTTCGTCGGTTTCAATTTTCAACAAAAAATATTTAATTATATTAAAACGCAATTTTTTTTTGATATTTTATGTAAGGAATCTTTCGGACATTTAGTTTTGTAGAAACAATATATATTTCAAATTTAAACAATGAGAGCAGCATAACAATAAAGTGTTTACTTGGAACTTGATCACTTAAGTTAGAATGAATTGTCTATTATATTTAAGCTTCAGCCTGTTTCATACCCAGAGCTCGCGGCGCGCAAGGCGTCTCGGATCTCATACCGCGTGCGAATGTACGGGTGTAGCGTTACGTACACTGCGCACATCGCACGTCGCACAACAAGTCACATCGCGCACATACACTTTTTGGTCATGCTGGTTTAGTACGACTGTCCACGATATTTTTTTTTATGCTCTGTTAATTTTGTATCGCAGGATAAAAAATATGTCACATTCAAAATAGAAAAATCTAAAACGCTTCTAAAAGCCACTGATATCAAATCTATTATATAGCTTTTATATCTAATTCAATTCATCGATTACATTATTATCATATCGAGTTTAAACGACGAACCAAAAGTGATGTAATGACGTAAAAACTTTAATTTTTAAAAACAGGTATAACAAGGCATGTGACGCGGCGTAAGCCACAGCGGTAACACTATAAAATATCGTTGTATAATAATGCCTACGCCGTTCATGGATGGCGATAAGAATCGCACTTAAATTGCAACAAACGCTTGCAGTATTGGCTCTCTGATTGGCTAGTTGGCTTAGTTGCCTACGCAATGATTGTTATCGACGTTTTATAACGAAAACTGTAAAACCATACTATGTTTTGATAAAGTATTTAATACAAAAATATTAAAATTGTACGTAACTATTTCGTATATATTTTACAATAGTTAAACCGATACCAATGTATATTTGGCGATTCTTTAGATTCGAACTATTAAATGGTAGTCTCATTTTCCATTGTTCTAAACTCAACTCCGCAGCAAACGTACAAGCGGAATTAGTAAAAGATACACCGTTACATTACGAGTAATCATTTAATAACTATCAAGGAAGTGAAATGATGGAGCATTTAGCTTCGCGCTGTGGTTAAAGACTTCGGCACCTCTCAACAACAATCTCGAAGAAATCATTCCGATGTAATGAGAGCCATTTACAATTTTACACACAATACTAACTTCTCTTGTCTCCCTCGTCTGTTCCCCGCGGGCGTCCTGCGGGGTGGCGCGCCTACATCTACTTCTTGTCTGCTAACATGATAACCATGTGTGGTTTTTTTTTAATTTTTTTTTATAGAATTGGGAAGGTGGACGAGCACATGGGCCACCTGATGGTAAGTGGTCACCAACGCTCATAGACATTGGCATTGTAAGAATTGTTAACCATCGCTTACATCACCAATGCGCCACCAACCTTGGGAACTAAGATGTTATGTCCCTTGTGCCTGTAATTACACTGGCTCACTCACCCTTCAAACCGGAACACAACAATACCAAGTACTGCTGTTTCAACATTGTGTTTTTCCCCGTCCTGTAGTCATCCCGAGCCCGATTTCCTATCACTATTTTTTGATAAACTATTTGCATACCATCTAGTCACACCGTAATACTTTTTCATATAATTTCCCTCTTCGCTCTTTGTTCGTTTTTGGTTTTAACATCGGGCGTCTCATTCTATGTGTATTGACCGCTCGTTGCGTTGAGTAAAATTGCATCGAATATTTTCATTATTTCTACACACGTAACACTAATTTTGAATGTGTTGGTCTAAATATAGTGGAATGGGTATTTTCAATGTAATTATTTCGTTTGCGGAAGGCGTTAATACATCTCCCTCACAGACTTGTCGTTACTAGTATCGCTAGATTGAATTTTAAATCTCGATACAATACATACACGATACACGAGGACGTAGGTGGCGCTGTCTGTTATCGCTCATCTTTGATTCCTTTTACTCTTTAATATAAGATCATACATGTATATGTTTAAGTAAACCTTTAATCATTTATACCTGTTATAATCTCAACTAAGCACACACACATACATCGTGTGCGGTGTGGTGCGTCAGGTGACATGTAAACACTCACCTCTCCCTCTCTCGCTCTCTCTCGCGAGCTTCACGTTCCCTCTCCCGCTCGCGGAGCTCTCTGCAGATTTAAAAATGTATGATGTAAAGATTGAGAAAGTAACATAATTATCTATTTGCAAATGAACTACGGTCACCTCTCCCTCTCGCGTTCCCTCTCCCTCTCCCGCTCCCTCTCACGCTCCCGCTCCCGCTCTCGGTCGCGTTCTTCTCGTTCCCGCTCTCGCTCCTTTTCTCGCTCTTCGCGCCGATCCTTGCTTCTGGGCGAAATATTTTTTTAATAAAAGTACATATTTAAATAAAAAAGTTAATTAATTTATCGAATACTACCTCGAATGACTCCTGCGTCGCGTTCTACCGTCTTTGTCTCTCTCGCGATCTCTCTCCCTCTCCTTCTCTCGTTCTCGCTCCCGCTCTCCCCTTTCTCGTTCTCCTCTTTCCCGCTCGCCTCTCTCCCGCTCTCCACGCTCACGCTCCCGCTCCCGCTCACGTTCTCGCTCCCTATCCCTGTCCCTGTCCCTATCCCTCTCTCTGTCTCTGTCCCTGTCGCGCTCCCTCTCGCGGTCGCGATCCTTGTCCCTGTCCTTCTCCTTCTCCTTGTCCTTATCGCGGTCCGACTTCTCGTCCTTAGGGTCCCGCTTGCGTCGCACCACCACATCCGCCTCCTCCTGCGCAAGGCCGGTCGCGACATTTACAACCATCCTTACTAAAGTGTCTCGACTCAAATGAATAATCATGGCAAACTAACGCTCCACTTCGATAACGAACATTCAATTCGTAGCTCACCCGAAGGAATCTACCACGATTCCGAATACGGTTACGTACCGCCGTCCTCGCTACAGCGGCTCGAGCGAGCCCGAGCGGCGGAGCGAACGTTACTGTACTGAACGTTACTGAATCGCTCAGAACCCGTTACTGGAAGAGATCAGATCTAATGCTATAAAGTAAAGTCGCGTCCGCACTAGCGTCGGGGCTAGACTTACGCGAGTCCGGCGTCGCGACGTCCGGCGCTGCGCTGCTCCGTCCGGCGCCGGCCGGCGCGCCACTCACCGGGGCGCGGCCGGGCCGTCGGTCGAAACCTCTCCCGTCGAGCGACTACTTATTGCTCAAGACTTCGAGGACATCGAGTGGAGTGAACATGTCGAGAGGTTTCGATCGAGCGTCGGCCGAATTACAAAATATAATAGAAATGTTCGTTAGATATATATGTCGTGTGCCTAGTGTATCGACGTTGAATGGTAGACTGAAAACGATATGAAAATCCAGACTATGTCTTGTGTGTGTGTGTGTGTGTGTGTGTGTGTGTGTGTGTGTGTGTGTGTGTGTGTGTGTGTGTGTGTGTGTGTGTGTGTGTGTGTGTGTGTGTGTGCGTGTGTGTGTGTGTGTGCGTGTGTGTGTGTGTGTGTATGATGAGAGATCGATAAGCGCGCGTGTTCCGGTGCACTGAACGTTTCAATCGAACAGTCCCCACTTCATATATCGCTACAAATCGATGTGAGACTACGACACCGTCAGGCGGTCGCATTAAAACGTTCAGCGACGAAGCTGTTAGAATTAAATCATTAAATAAAATGTGAATGCTGGCTACATGATATGAATGTAACAGTATAAGGATAATGTTATAGATGAAAAATAATCAGTCTTTGTACTTATATATATATATATATATACATACAATCGATAGAAAATAATAAATAGCCTCCGTCGCCTCCGTCACTCGCGCGGCCTCGTCGCACGCTCGGCTCGTGGTGCTCGCGAGTGCGAGAGAGAGCGATAGAGCGATAGAGCGACAGAGCGAGAGAGCGAGCGCGCGTGCGTCGAGGCCGCGCGGGGAGGCGGGGGCGAGACTCACCCGCCGCGCGCGCGCCCGCCGCCGGCCGCACCTACCGCAAAGCGAGCCTTAGCACCTCGCCCCCCGCCGCGCGCCACCTAGCCCGCCCCGCCCCGCCCGTCGGACATTCCTCGGTGGAAGCCGAGCGACTATCGAGCACTTCTGCCATTTAAGAGGATCTCAAATTTTAGGAGCAGTTAGAACTTTCTAGCCCTTCGATTTTTTTTTACTGATAAAAAGAGTACCCTATCTATGAACTCCCAACGTTACACACGCGGGCGGGCGGGGACCGTGCGTCGCGCGTGAACCGTGAGCGGGGGAGGGGGTGAAGATCGGTGAGGGGGACGGGGAAGGGATCGAACATCGGAGGGTCGAGGTCCAGGGAATGGCGTTACCTTCATACTCTCGCGGAACTTGCCGATTTCCCGGTGGATGACGTCGCGCTTCTCCTCCGATATGTCGGCCTCCTCCAGCACGCGCGCCGTCTTCGAGATCGCCTCCTCTGCAACGAGAGACACTCGTTTATCGAACCCTCGCATACGACCGGCGAAAGCGAGCCGGGCCTCACCCTTCTGCAGCAGCTCGTAGTTGTTGATGTCGTCCTGGTAGTCGCGGTAGAGCTGCACCAGGCGGCGCTCAGCCGCCTCGTCCAGCGCGCGCTGCGTGGCGTCCAGCCAACCCTCGCCCTCCGTACCCGGCGCCTGCTCGCCCAGCCGCGAGCGCTGCTCCGCTGCAGCACACGACACATGTACACACGACACACGTACACACGACACGCGCAAACGAGGCGCGGGGCGCGGGGCGCGGGGCGGCGATACTCACTCTTGTAGGTGTCGACGAGCGCCTGCATCTTGCCGTCGGTGCGCGCCAGCAGCTTCTTGTCGGCCAGCGGTCGCTCGTGCAGCAGGCGCACGCAGCGCAGCGCGGCCTCGGGCCCGGCGAACTCGCAGAAGCCGAACGTGCTGACGCGCTTCCACGACACCACGGCGCCGCACGCGCCCAGCACGGCGCGGATCATGGCGTCCGGCGCGCGGCTCGAGATGTTGCCTGCACGCAAGCAATCTCCACTACAGTCGACTGCTTAGCTTCACGCTTTTACACTTCATTATTTGTCTACTTGTCAAACCGAGACAAATCGAATGTCAAATCTTGGACTGCCTCGTTGGTCTAGTGGCTAGATGCAAGGCCGCAGACCCGGAGGTCCTGGGTTCAATTCCCAGGTCGGGCCAGAAAAAGTTATTGAATTTTTTGTCAGAAAATTCTCAGAAGGGTAAATTTTAGGTCTTTTTCTGTTTTTTATGTTTATTGAATCTACGTTATTACGTTGATGGTACTTTCACCCTACCATCGGAAGGGTTATGTTTTTCGCGCGTATCTTGTATGTGTGTATTCTTTATTACCTCGTATCTTCCAACGGCTGGATGGACTTCGACTGTTTAGGTATCGTTATATTCATCTTAAAAACCCAAATGTCCTTAGATAGGTGTTTGAATAAAAAAACAAAGTGGCGGATTTTAAGCGCGGAAATAGGAATCCGTTAATAAAAAAATAACTATATCATAACCAAACCTACTTAGTAGGGTATCAAAATAAAAGGGAACTAAAAGAGGAAGTTATATTTAAATTTAATTAGGAATAATAAATTTGTTTTAAGTTTTTGCAAATTATGTAACATGTGAAAGGTTTTTCAATGCATTTTCTAAAATCAATGTAATAATAAAATAATTAATTACAAAAATCCGAAACCGAACTGCAAAAAAGACAATTTAAAAGTAGAGCATTACCATAAGTTTTTTCAAAGAACCATAAATTTTTAGGTTTACAATTTGCAATTGGGTCCCGCCTGCTACTAAGCTTAATTTAGGTATTTAATTTCGGCTTTCCGCTCATAAAAAAGAGTTTTTTAGTTTGTTTATAGTTTATTTGTTTCAGTCTTTTTAATGCATTACTTATAATTTTTTTTTTTATTGCAGTGGGGTTTTTGATTTTTTTAATAAATTATTTTATTATATTGTATAGTTTGCGTATAACACATTATTAACTTTTAACACAATTGCTTCATTGTTTCAAAATGAGCTTATATTATTTATTGTTCAACTTTTCGTACGAATTTATGTAATATCAATCAATGTGACCGAGGACTGTCACTAGTTACCTATGAACACCGTGACCGGCGGCCCGTCGTCTTTGGCGCCGTTGGCGGGGCGCGCCTGCGTGCCGCGCGGCGGCTTGGCGCCGGGCGCGGGCGGCGCGGGCGGCGCGGGCGCGGGCAGCAGCGCCGAGCGCGCGCCGCCCGGCACCGCGCCGCCGGCTCCGTACGCTCCGACCATTACCTTCAGAGACAATTACATTATTTATCTACATTAAAAATAAATTACCTCTTAGTTTTTCATTGTACTTAAACCAAAGCTTTAGTCAGACTTCTATGAAACAAGACAAGTATATTCAATTGGACAATTATAAATATGCTCAATAATCAAAATTATCATTATAAATTATATTTTTAAGATCTGAATCTTTTCTGTCGACATGAGACGTATGAAAGTGATACCGGTTAGTATAACTGAAACTGAGGATTACAATGTGTTTTGTTTGTGATGAATGTCTCAAATGATAATTAATCATGATGTTAACCAATTCTACAATAACGAAACTAAATCAAATCACTTTTTCAATAAATCACTATCATATATTTTATAACAAACCATATCAGTCAATTTTTTGCATATTTATACATTTATTTGTACTCTGGATACTCAAATTTGCATTCCACACTTGAAGTTGAACATCTTATTTGAACATACAAGATCGAAATTTAAATCAGTTATGACATTACAGTTGTGATATGACACACCACGATTAAAAAAACACCCATGAACACGCATCTTTATATTTATTGAAAAAGGTAACAATGAAGATAAAAATGAGATCTATTTGATTATTGATGATGCACAAATATTATAAGAAGGGAATTTATAACAAATATAAGAATTAAAAACTTTATATTACTAAAGCAAATATGTAAAAACTATTTTGTAACTTTCAAGAGTCTTAAAATAGCAAATTTGTATACCCTCATGATTAAACAAAATTAAAAGGATTTATTTTAGTGAAAGTTAAGAAAGGCGGATTTACAGAGCATCATAATTATCCTAATTTACATTTGTCAGTTAACGGTGCTGATCTACCCAGACCGGATATACTTATTGTCAATTAATACATTAGCCACTAAATGGATATGTTGTATAATGATGATGATGATAATGGATATATTGTATTGATATGTTTTATTTAAAGAAGGATTTAAATATAAAAATATCTATACTCCATAACATGAAAAAATAACACATACTTTTAATTAACAAAAATATGAACTAGCCAACTGGTTGTCAGTAGCCTCTGGCATTAGCATTGTAACACATATAGTGACACTGCATTTCATGGAATCAAAATGTTCTGTCTGCTATTTAAGGGAGATGTAACCAACTGGAACATAGCAATACAAACTGTAAATGTTCGGCAGGAGACTAGCTGATGGCTAGCTGGTATCTATATGAGCCCACGCTTATACCCTCACCAAAAATAATGGATTAGTTTATTTTTATCGCACTCACCATAACCATTTAATTACCATGAACTTTTTTAACCGAAATCTTCCTATGTGATAGCATTATTCTAGTCGTCAAATATGAAACATGTAAATCTTATATTTGACATAGCAATTAAATGATGATTTCGTTTATTTATAGAGGCTCACAGAATGTTCTAAGCATTGACAATGTCAATGTCAGAGTAGACCTACCTACCGCTACAGTTCACACCTTCTGCTTGTCTGACTCCTTGTTTTGTTAACACGATAACCTTTATCGTTACAATACAAATGTAAAATGTAAGAACTTAGGTTAAGTAGTTAATTTTTAGTAATAAACTTACGTGAGTTGCCATTGGCATAGTGACCACACCGGGTGCAATTCCGTAAGGCACCATAGGCGGGCGAGGTGGAAAAGACATCGCACCTCCAACCCGAGTGGCAAATAATCAGAAACTCATCAACTCTCAACAATTTATAACGTAACACGCGTACACTCCAAATTTTTGAGTCATATAAACCAAAAGATAACTAGTAGCACTGATAAATCATGTAACTTATTTTTATAATATTATAAATAAAACCACTAAATAATTAAAATCTTTAGTAAAATAACGCTTCAGTTTCACCGACATCGACATTACAAATCAAATCGGCCATGTTTTTCATACAGTACACAGATAATGATAGCAAAGTATATAAGTAAAATTAGAACAGATAAAAAACACTATTGAGTTTTGACATATTGCGTAGAGTTTTAACAAGTAATCTATAGAAACTTATTTATATTCTTTTATTTATTATTATAAGTGTACCAGAAGTCTAGTAAAAAATAAGACTTTAAATGGGATATTCAAACGGACATATTTTCAGAAACCCACTGAATTTCAAACTGAAAAAAGACAAACTTCCATACAAATCTTTATCACCAATTTCACCAACTTGAACGATAAATTTTTAAAAACGCCGTAAAAGCTTTTTTTTATTCATATACAGAACCCCAAAAATATAAGAAAAATATAAATTGTAAAAATGTAAAAATAATAACAATTCCGAGCGTCTACATTAAAAGTAGGGATTTTGATTGGCGCGTAAAAACCTGTTCTGCGTCTTACTCCCGCGCTTAATTCCCCACTATCGACGATGCGCGGCTGATTCTACAAATACTCGTTAGGCGCGGCGTTGCGTTCAGTCAGTTCGAGCGGCGCGTGGAGAGAAGACTTGTTTCAACAAGTCAGCAAGTTGAGTTGTTTTCGTTGAAGAAGTGAAACCAATTGAAGCGAAGATTATTATATGACGATAATAAATATAAAAACAGTTCTTTTAATAGCTTGCCATTACGCCATACTATGTCTTTGCATGTTGCTTCTTGTTTCAAATAAACAGTTCTTTTCAGAGCTATTCGTTGTTTCAAAGGATGACGTCATATAATGCGGCATGCGTGGCGTGTTTATTCTTGGTGCTATGCGTACTGCTACAGGTCCTTTCTTCGCTCGGAGGATTATACATTATACATATATATGACATAACGATTTTGTGTAAAGGAATATTTACATTCGTCAACCGATTTACAATTACATTATACTCAATTTATTTATTTATTTATTATTTTTCTAATTGTGTTTGTTAGTTATCTATAAAATACAGGCATTTGATGTAGATGTCGTTCTGTGTAGTCCAGCCGTTTACGACTTGAACCGCAGAATGTAAGATAAGCTGATAATTTGTACTAACTTTTATTTTGACACTAGCTGACCCAGCGAACGTTGTTCTGTCATATAAATTATATCTACTCAATATTTTGGTTTTTAAATAAAAAGTAACGAATTTATTGCAAGTGTGTGGGACAGAAAAAGGAAAGGAGCGCTGTAGAAGATGACCGCCGATAAAAACAAAGAAACGTTCATTTTCTCAATTCAATGTATTTCATTAATGTAATGAGCATATTCATTGTTTGATTTAAAGTTAAATGTAAAGTGAAAAAAGCAATATACTTTTATCCTAAAGTAGGTAATTAATCTCGAAGAGCAATTGAGTTTATGATATTTTTTGTCAGTCCGTCTTTAGCCAACACAAATAAGCTCAATGATTTCCACTCGAGAACATGCCACGTATAATTGTCCGTGTGATACGCATGGTGTGCCCAAATCAAAGCCACAAACGGACATCGTTTGGCCTTGCAACTTATTGATTGTCATTATACATATATGCATAAAGCACCGCATTGCGAATTTTTTTATGAGTTTATTTATTATTGTTTTCTTAGGTTATGTCTACGGATTTCGTGCGTGGCTCATCGTACATTCGTCCCACATTATAAGACAGAACTTTTGAAAAAGGTGGTCCGTTATTTGTTTTCTTTTTAATATTGGTAAATGGTCCAACGCCCTTCATGCCGGAACACAACAATACTAAATATTGCTGTCTGACGGTAGAAAATGTGATAAACGTAGTATATACGAATGGAATATAGTCTGCGCTGGCTATTTCGCCATCGCATCGTTGGGTCTCGCCGTAATTGTTCTTCTTTCGTGAAAATTTTAATTTTGCCGTGATTCCAAAGATATTAATTTAAATTAATCCTTTTATAATTCCAGTGAGGCAACAGCGTCTTTTTATTGCCTTTCAATAGATTTAATTATTAGCAACTAACGGTTTCTATTAAAACAGACATATTGAATTACGTCTAAATATTTTTTTAAATATAGTTTAATATTTTAACCAACTCGAGATGATTTATATTACACTAACTATATAAACAAACATAGTCTGTTCAAAGGTGACGCTGCTAACATAGTTCAAATGGAATTAAGTTTTACTTATATATATTATATTAATTCTAAAGGAATTTTTTTTTAATATTGTCAAAGTAATTTAAACCCATTAACACTAAATTAAACACCAAAAATGTCTTTAAAAGTTTCGAACAATCAAAACAGAGTATACTATAAATTAAATATTGTTATAATTGCTTGATAAATATGGTAATTGATTGAATGAAGTGTGGATGAAGTTCGATGAGGCGGACGTACTGCCATCTGTCATTCAACACCGTAGACAGATAAACAAATAGACCAAGGGGTCTTGAAACCGCGATTGAGACAGAGATAGTTTGTTAATGTTTGCGTATAATGTTGCCATAGTAACTGCATTACCTGTTTTGGAAAATAAATAATTTCAGGATCTAATTAAAACAAAATAAGTTTATTAAATTTTACTTTTAAATATTTATTATACCTTTTTTTTTTAATTAAAATATTTTTTGTTTTCCAACTACACCTAAAAACTGTTGTATTGTTTGTTTTTGTTTATCAATAGTACTTCAGCATCTTTATATGGTACTGGATTAGCATTCTCCTTAGAAGTTGAAACCTAAAACACTCAATTAAATTATTACTAAAGAATGGTTGCCACATATATTTCTATATTAACCTTTTGACTCGGAATCTAATAATATTATAAATTCATGAAGAATGTTAAATCATGTTGTCGTTAGGAAATTATAAAAAGGAGATCGAGTAAAGTAAAGCACTTTAGGTTATTATTGGACTCCATATTTATTTGTTTACATTGTCGACGAGTCGATGTTTTTTATCGAAAATCGGGACTTTTTTTAGCTGATGCTGACAGCACTTACATGATAAATAATTATAGGTTATGAATGTTAAAAACTGGAATTTCCTATTATCTTCAGGATTTTAATACAATACAAGGTTCCGTCATGAAGTAAGTAACAACCTGTTAATATCCCACTGCTGGGCTAAGGCCTCCTCTCCCTTTTGAGGAGAAGGTTGTGGAGCTTATTCCACCACGCTGTTCCAATGCGGGTTGGTAGAATACACATGTGGCAGAATTTCAATGAAATTAGACACATGCAGGTTTCCTCACGATGTTTTCCTTCACCGTTAAGCACGAGATGAATTATAATCACAAATTAAGCACATGAAAATACAATGGTGCCTGCCCGGGTTTGAACCCACGATCATCGGATAAGATTCACGCGTTCTAACCACTGGGCCATCTCGGCTTAAATATTTAATAATAATAATAATTTATATATATATATTATATAAATGAGTTGATTTGTTGTTCTTTATTTTTGTGTACCGCCTTGTATATGTGTGTTGTATATATATGTATGTGTGTTAAATTCTTAAGCCGTATATAGTTTATTTATTTTCATAATATCATGCCTGTTATTAAATACATAATATATAGCGAAAGGAACTCCATTCCAACCGGATGTTCTACGACTCATCTCGTTTTATTTAATAAAAACTTTGTATATAAACCAATGATTGAAATAAAAAGCTATTTAGCTACAGACTAGCTAGTACCGATTTACAATTCTTGGCAGCGACGAATCTTAAAATTAATTTATTTACAACGAAATAAAAAGCGTGCAACTCAGTACACGTTACAGACATAAGCTGAAACATTTCGCATCAGAAACGTTACACGTAAACGTTGCAAACACCTTAACAAAATGCATTTAAAATAATCAGCCCAACGTTACTTTAAAAATGTTTAGTTAAAGAAATACTTGTCCGGTAAACAAAAGCTTAAACTATGTCAAACATATAAAAAAAAGTAAATATTAATAAAATTTAAATCGAAATTCTTATTTGTGATGTAATGTAAATTAAAATATTCGAATAAGTATATAATTATTATTTAATTAAAATTGGGTATTTTTTTTTTTTGTATTTCTATGGAAATATTAATAATAGAACAATTTTTTTTTTTCCGTTCCGTCCATCTATGGCATAAATAAACATAACTGAGTAACTATATTTAGGGACAAAATAGTCGTACTTACGAGGCATGCCTTTTAAGTTTTGTCGTTTGAAGAAAAAAACACAACTAGAACCTTATAGTAGTTTTTATTGTTTTTCAAAGTATTCACCACGTAGCTTAATACACTTTTCCATTCGCTCAAACCAGTTATTATAACATATATTCCACTCTAAAGTGGGGGTGTTCAAAATGGCTGACTTGAAAGCGTCGACTGCTTCTTCACCGGACTGGAACCTTTGACAACGAAGACTTTTCTTAATTTTAGGAAATGTAAAGAAATCGTTAGGGCTTAGTTCAGGACTGTATGGAGGATGGTCAAGAATTTTTACTTTTTCCTGTTTCAAATACTCAATCGTTTGACGAGCGCTGTGTGAGCTTGCGTTGTCGTGGTGCAGGATGATGCGTCGCTTTGAGTTAGATTTTCGAAGTTCGGCGATGACTTGTAGTAAACAAACTGTGGTATACCACTCTGCGTTAACTGTTCTACGATCTTCAAGTGCAATAGTCGCAACATGGCCGGTTTTTCCAACGAACGTGGCCACCATCTTCTTTGAAGTGCTTTGAGAACGAACAACTTTAGTCGGCTTTGGCTTGTCTTGAAAGACCCAGATTGTAGATTGTTGTTTGGAATCAGGATCGTAGGAATAGACCCAAGATTCGTCACCACTGATGATGTCGTAGACGTGATTTGACTCTCCTCGGTTGAACCTTTGAAGAGTTTTCTTACACCATCTGACGCGGGTCGCCTTGTGATCGTTGGAAAGCAGATGCGGTATCCAACGGCAAACTAGCTTTCTCACACCAAGCGCTTCATGCAAGATCTTCTGAATGGTTGTCCCTGAAATGGCTAATAGAGCCTCTATCTCTCGATACGTCACATGACGATCTTCGAGAATTAGTTATCACACAGCAATGATGTTATTTTCAGTGAAGGCGGATTTTGGGCGTCCTTCGCGAGATTTGTCACTAATACTAGTATGTCCACGCTGGAATTCTAAATACCAGCGTTCGACAGTCCGCAGACATCCCCATGTCTGCGGACTTCATCACTGAACACAGATGTTAGCTCTTCAAAACACTGAAGCCGTGTCAGGCCTCTTCTAAAGTTGTAGAAAATTATTGCACGAACATTTTCCTTAGAAAGATTAATTTTCGTACGTAACCTGACAGATTCCAATCGACGCTGTGACTAAACAATAGCATTAATCCTAATACTTTCAACTGTTTTGAGATTCAAAATTATTATTAAACACATTCGAATATAGAACACTTCCAAATTCAAACTTGCTGGGAAATATGGAAACGACAGAACTTAAAAGGCATGCCTTGTACGCGTAAAAACACACGACCGCAATTTTCTTCTTGTTATCACTTTAACATGAAATAATACGACAATGCACCATTGTATAATCTTCGATATGATATAAGGATTGTTTCTCGGCCTTTTCACTGGATAAGAATCGTTTTCTAACGTAAAAGTAAGCAAAAAATTGCACCAAAAACACAATGAACGCACCAATTGTCAAGTTTGTTTCGCTACTCAAGTAGCACACACACCAAAACTGGTTACGCGATAAGAAACAAAAGATTTGATAATTCTATCTCTGTCTAAACCATTTGTAACGTAATTTTTGTTCTCTTTCTTGCGTAAGTGAGAAGGAAATCGTCATTGCGTCTATTAGTTTCTCTGTCTACGTTCAACACTATGAATAATTTCTAATTTACAAACGACGGTTAAATTATTTGGATATTGTTTTGAATTTGGGGTTATATGTATTTTTGACGCTTAATCTAAATAAAATACCAAATAAAAAAAAAAGTCAAAAAAATAAAAATTCTGTGTAATGGTAACTAAAAATGAATATACTTTACGACCTATTTTCATACCTCCCAAATATACATAACAAATTTCACACAATCGGTCGAACCGTTTCGGAGGAGTTCGACCACAAACACCGTGACACGAGATTTTTGTATATTAGAATATAAATGTAACCGCAAAAGTCGCAATAAATATCATGTGAAGGTCTAAGGTCGCAAGACACTATTTTTACGCTGTTCTATACTATAAAAACCCGCAAAATTTAATTTATAGTTAACAAAGCGACTAATTTATATTGTATTGTATTTAATAATATTAAACACAAGGCATAGACACCGTCAATGAAACAAATATATTTTTTATACAACAGCAAAAATTGATAATCGATACTGAAAACCAATTACAATTGGGGTATTTTACTGTACATCAGAAAAAATCTAATCTAATTGAGATATCAAGGCAAAAAGCAGTCATTAAATTTTTTAGTTCATAAAATAACAAAATAAATGTTTCAAGTTTTTTAATCTGTTTTTGAACACTATGAAATAGTAATTGCCCTGTTATTACGTCATTCGGCTGTGTAAGCTAAAAAGTCTCAACTATCAACTGATCAACGTATATAGGCTCTGTATTTTTGTTATTTTCGTAACCAACGTTACAAGATTTGCTTACACAGCGAACTGACGTCATGACCACAGAGCAATGCGGCGTCCACTGCAGGGTTCACAACCAAAAGCTAGCCAGTTATCGTACCAAGGCCCTTAAAATTATCGTACAACAATATAATGATTATAAAATACAATAATATTATACAAAATCACAACAATATATTTAAAATAATTTGTAATTACAGTTGAAATCAGCAGTACACAAAAAAAAAAGTCGTGGCACAATTTTTTTCGTTTTGACTCCGCGAAATATTGTAACTGTCATCATTCCGCATCAAACCAAGATATGAAGCGGCTGCCATTGTTCCCAAGAAAGAAATGAGCCAATAGATGGCGCTGACAATTAAAAACTGTTATTGGTTCGTGTAATTATCAAATTTTACATCATAATGGAAATTATTGTACAATCCACGCACGATAGTAGTGTACTATCGTACATCGTACGTAGGTATGAAATTATCGTACTTGTACGATAATTATCGTACGGTTGTGAACCCTGGTCCACTGCGTCCAGCGTTTTCGTCAAATTACTTGCTAAAATTGAAATAATTAATTGATATAATTTTGCCACTTATCGATTAAATAAAAAAAATATGTTTTTTTGCAGTGGCTTATTAACAAACACTACAGCCAATAATCGAATCAATCGTCAAAACCGTTCCGCACTCACCGGATCCATTTCGCAAAAAGTGAATAACCAAACGGACAGGGTACAATAATATCGATATAATAACAAATTATTCGAATGATTTACAAAGTCTAATCGACTCGACTGGAATTATTCACAGTTGCCATTGACGACTGAACAATGAACAAAATAAATAATTAATATTTTAACAATTTATAAAATAAATTAAAGGCCATTGTCAATCACATTTTTTGCAACACACGATTTCAAAAAAAATACGGAACTGAAATTGGAAACAAACAACCAATCAATCAAATAACTAACTTACATAATCGATGTACGACAAAATGGGTTGTTTCTCTAACCAATCTTTAAGACGAATGTGAAGCGGCACATCTATTCTCTAGCGACACCCACCACGAACTTCAGAGTACAAACGCGAAAATCTCAGAGCCAACCTCAGCTTTGCTCGCTTAGTTTGATCTTATTTTAAGTTTAACTTAAAGTCATACTAATAGGAAAGAGATAAAAATATATTAAATTATTATATATAATGTAAAAACTTCATTAGAATATACATGCAACTACAAGCTCGGAAAAACCGAGTGGAGCGCGCTCCGCCAGGGATCGGTGGCGGGAAGGGAAGCGGGACGGGAGGGGCATGTCCAGCACGCTACTGCGATTGGTTGAATGCTGATAACAACTCAAGTTCAAGTTAGACGGGAGATAGACGGACTTTGATTTTTACATACATAAAGATTTTAAAAACTTTTTTTTAATATTTTATTAATTATAATACATATTTGTACAATTGTTATAAAGATTTTTCGTAAAAAATATACGTTATTTACAATATAGCTATGCTATACTACAACAATAATAATAATTATATACATAAGTTTTCTAATACTATGAGATAGAACACATACATACGTACTTACTGGTGGTAGGGCTTTGTACAAGCTCTTCTGGGTAGGTACCACCCACTCATCAGATATTCTACCGCAAAACAGCAGTACTTGTTATTGTTGTGTTCCTATTTGAAGGGTGAGTGAGCCAGTGTAATTACAGGCACAAGGGACATAACATCTTAGTTCCCAATGTTGGTGCCGCATTGGCTATGTAAGCGATGGTTGACATTTCTTACAATACCAATGTCTAAGGGCGTTTGGTGACTTACCATCAGGTAGTCCATATGCTCGTCCGCCTTCCTATTCTATTAAAAAAAAAGTACATGCCACATGAAATGTATACTATACAGTTTCAATTTAATAAAATTTGCAATTTTCGCTTATAAATTGAAATAATAGCTATTACTACGGCTCGCACATAAAAGCGTTTATTAAATCGCTGACAGTTGTACGATACGATATTACTCTTACTTACTTACTTACTTTAAGGCAGTTCATCACAGCGACTTATTACCTAAACATAATATTATGTCTTGTCTACAAACATGAGCAACATGAGCGGTATAAGTACAATCTACATATAGCTGTGCTCTTGTTTGCGCAACGCGATAGAAAGATTACTTTACAAAAAGACTCGCTTAAAATGATTTACACAGAAAACATCAAAATGTACAGAAACGACTCAGTATTTGACATGTCACGTGACCAAAGAATTATATAGAAAGAAATGTGTAAGGGTTTTGTCCGCCGCGTTTTGTCGGTGCAGATGACTTACGTTTAACGCGCTGTAAAAATGAGATTCAATCGCAGCGAGCAAATCTTAACACACGTTAGAAATTTAGTAGTGCCGTAAACGCGCGCCCTCTGCCTGTTTAAATAGTATACCGGATGTACACGCAGGTGCGGCAATGCAGACGCACTGTTTTTTTTTTATTGAAAATTTGGCAAATGCTTGAGGATGATGAAAGAAATGGTTGGGATGAAGATCCCAAGCATTTTTTTTGGTAATTTATTATTTTGAATATTCGGCCAATGCGGTATTCCATATAACTGGATGATTATTTTTTGCGTCATAAACTGGTCGGTATCGAATGATGCCAATTCGCTAGAAACACTCGCAGCAAACAGTAATATATTAAGGCAATCACGGGCGGTGGCGGCGAGGTGGAGCTCGCTCGGTACGCGCGTTTGAATCGATTTAATATCCGCGAGAGGAGCGTTCGCCAAAAGTTCGTCGTCTGCGCCGAAAAAATACGCCGTGTGAAAACGCCCTAAAGGGTTCTGGAGCTGTTGCGATTCGTCCATACAGGTAACAACTTGTGCGAGACTGAAGGACGGGCTAGCGGGACATCGGCACCCATCTCCGTCGCGCACGCCCTATCGGGCTCGAACGGCTAGAGCTCCTTCTTGTCGGCGTCGGTGCCCTCTCGGATCTGCGAGTCGCGGCGCCGGCCCAGCAGCCTGGCGCCCACGAACCCGAGCGCGGAGCCCACGAGCAGCGCAGCCGCACCCGCCTTGGCGCCCAGCACCAGCCCCACGGGCCCGCCCGCCAGCGCGCCCGCCAGCGCGCCGCCCGCGCCCCACGCGCCCGCGCGCAGCCTGCGGGCAGCGGCGTTAGCGACGGGAGCTGCGGCGCGGGCGGCGCGGGCAGCCCCGGGTACCTACCTCTCGCCGAGCGCCAGCTGCTCCCGCGCCGCCTGCACGTTGTCGGCGCCGCGCTGCGTACTCGCCGCCACCGCGCCGACCTACACGAGTCGGCACACTTTTAACGACTGAATAAATATCGGTTCTGATGGGGTGGGCCGCTAATATCGTCGACAGTCTGCCAAATCCTTTTGTTGCAATGTTACCAAATCACATTACAATCGGAACTTTACTGGTGGTAGAGCTATGTGCACGTTCGTCAGGGTAGGTAACACCCATTCATCAGATATTCTACCGCAAAACAGCGGTACCTGGTATTGTTGTGTTCCAGTTTGAAGGGTGAGTGAGCCAGTGCAATTACGGGCACAAGGGACATAACATCTTAGCTCCCAAGGTTGGTGGCGCGTTGGCGATGTAAGCGATCGTTAAAATTTCTTACAATGCCAATGTCTATGGGCGTTGGGGACCACTTACCATCAGGTCGCCCATACGCTCGTCCGCCTTCCTATTCTATAAAAAAAAAACAAAAAAGGAATAATCAAACGGAACATTTTGGTATTTGGGTTCACAGATCCATAGGGTATTCATTGTTCAATACAATACGAAGGGGATGCGGCGACCTGGTCGCGCTGCGCGAGCGCGGCGGCCTGCACGTGCTGCCACGCGTCGTGCAGCGCGCGCACCTCGGCCTGCAGCTCGCCCCACCCGCGCAGCACGGCCTCACGCTCGCGCAGCTGCAGCTCCTGCGCACACCCCCTGACCACCTTAGATACTCATCGATAGCGAGGCACTACCTCCGGCTCTAAAAAAAACCCGGACGTGGAAATAATAATTATGGTCAGTCATTATTTACCGTTATTAGTACCTAGTTTTTCCGACAGCACTTTCGTATCATACCCAGCGTGTCGGAAATTGATCAACTGACACTTTTATGAGACGACTCATGGAGTAATCGCAGTATTTCGAAATCAGAAGTCTTACATAGATAGTGAGTACCTTTTTTGTAACACTGGAACAACGCATTACGCTTTTCCCCCACAGGAACAGTGTGTGTGTGGGGGGGGGGTCCAAATTTGTAGTATATGAGTGTACGCAGTGAAAATATTGATAATTACAAAGGAAGGACAGGAAATAAAAAAATAACAAAAGAAAATGAAATACCAAATAAAACGGCGAAGTAACCACGGATATTTATAACGCTGCACGATGAGCTCAATCAGCTGCATTATATGTTTATTGATAATTAATTTCACAAAGAAACGACCGGCTTTGCATAATATCGAAGCGTACAGTTGCGTGATTTTAATAATAATTTCCATTTTAGGAACAACAAACAGTAGACCGATTATTCTGTTAGTGTCAATGCCAAATCTTAATCCGATAACATTTAATAAAAAAAAAGACGTCAATGTAGTGTTGAGACCTGCTGGTCCACCTGCAGCTGCACGAGCGGCGCGGGCTCCAGCACACCCACCGAGTCGCCGGACCGCGCGCTGCCCGCCGCGCTCGGCGTCGGCGCCGCGTCGGGTATCGCCATCGGCGACGACTCTGATTAAAACCAATTTATACCATTGGGCGATACACGAACAAATCATGATTACAACGGAATGCTCGCCACCTCACTAACACATTTTTAGGAAGCTGGCGACTCAAAGGCATATTCGAAATAAAATCTTCCTTTTACAAATTCTAAAAGAGTCGAGGCATTAGTTTTTAGGTAAAGTGAATGCCATTAAAACCCCACAATCCTTCGCCAACCAGAAATTAATCAAAATGATAAACTACATAAGTTAAACTATTTGAGCACCATTAGCGCTTCTTTGTTTCGTAAGCCAAACCGTATTATTAGATATATCTTGATTTTCTAATGGAAATTCAAATTAAATGATAAAAATAAGCATGCCTTTTGAGTAATATTAGGAGGTGTCATGATTTTTTTTAAGCTTGCCAGTATCGGTCCCGTGGTAGAGCGGGGGGACAGTCGGTGATAGATGCGAGAAATTATTTCGTAGACAAACCTGTGACTAGTTTTCATTGTTCTAACGTGTTTATTTCTAGACAAGGTGATAAAAAGGCATGATCTAGTTAGATTACAGAATGAGTCTAACAACGGCGCATGCGGCGAGTTCCAAGGTTCGCCAAAAGTCGATTTCACTCTACCCTTATCAACGCCTAAGGTCGGTGTTGAAGGCTGACTTTTAGTTGACATTTTGCTGGTGTGATTTCGTACGTGTACTACGTGTACAATTCGACAATGGTAGTAGAGTGACCAAACAAAGAAAGTTACTTGATCATCATATTAGTATAGATGTTTGTTAGTACGGATGATGTACATAAAACCTTAATCAAGCTCTTTAAAGCTATTCTCACCGCTGCAACGCGACCGTGTCTGCGCCGACCTTACGAGTGCTATACAACTGCGCTCTATCACACCTACAATAAATTACATGAACAACTTCTAAGCAATTTTTTTAACCACACCGAGCAAGTACCAACGAGTTTTGTCATATCCAACACTATGTCATGTTGTCCCAAGTCTCAAGCTAATGTCCTCAAGGAAAAATACTGTAAAATTGTAATTATATTAATCATATATTGAAATACAACCTTCAAAATGCAAGTTTAATGTGATTGACAGTAAATAGGATCATATTTTTAGTTATTTAAATAATTTTATTTTGTATATTTCAAGAATCTGAACTGCTATGCTCTAAAGTATCTAATGATTATAAAAATATTTGGAGCTGTCACTCACGGGTTTTTCAATACACCATACCATATGCATGGCACCAGATCCCTATATTTAATGAAGAACACGTATCATACCCAAATAATCCATGATAGCCCTTAGAGTGAGATCCCTGGAGCGTTGCGTGAGGCGGTCGAAGTGCGGCACGTCCTGCGCGCGCACCTGGCGACGCAGCGCGTCCATCTCGCCGAGCAGTGCTCGTAGCTGCGCCGCCACGCGCCGCGCGTGCACCTGCTCCGAGCGCACGCGGCCATACTCTTCTGCTTCTTCGTACTGAAACCGGTGGGACGGCAGATAGATAAAAAATATTATTCATCAGTTATGTACTATGAAAAAAAAAAATATTTTTTTATCATACAATAAAAGCCGAGATGGCCTAGTGGTTAGAACGCGTGAATCTTAACCGATGATCATGGGTTCAAACCCGGGTAAGCACCACTGAATTTTCATGTGCTTAATTTGTGATTAAAATTCATCTCGTGCTTGACGGTGAAGGAAAACATCGTGAGGAAACCTGCATGTGTCTAATTTCATTGAAATTATGTCACATGTGTATTCTACCAACCCGCATTGGAGCAGCGTGGTGGAATAAGCTCTAAAACCTTCTCCTCAAAAAGGGAGAGGAGGCCTTAGCCCAGCAGTGGGACATTAACAGGCTGTTACTGTTATTATACATAACTATTCAAATAAACAATATTTATTCGGTTTTTTCGTTTGATCACATTATGTACATTTAAATATAGTATTTAAATATATTATTAGTGTGTAAAAACTAGACGTCAACAGGCAATTCACTCATAAAAACCATTCAAAGTCTATCATTTTCTCACCATAAAGAGTATCGGCCAATGTTCTTCTTGCCAGATTAAAAATATAGATTGTTATTGATTAATATAAAAAATGACAGATACACTCCAGTAGTATTTAATAATAATTCGTATTACATCGAATTTTATATATTACAATCTCACTTAGTCTTAAAAGTGAAAAAATTACACTGTAAACTAGTGTAATACTATATAACACATACTAAGTACTTATTAACCAAAAAACAAAAGGAGGCATTAGTTACTTAAGATTTTAGTAACAACCTGTGAATGCCACTGCTGGGCTAAAGCCTCTTACTCTTTTTTGAGGAGAAGGTTTGAAGCTTATTCCACAATGCTGTGCCAATGCGAATTGGTGAAACATATGGCAGAATTTCAGTGAAATTAGACACATGTAGTTTTCCTCGCTATGTTTTCTTTCACCGTCAAGAATGAGATACATTTTAAAAACAAATTAAGCACATGAAAATTCAGAGGTGCTTGCAAGGTTTGAACCCACAATCAAAGTTTAAGATTCACATGTTCTAACCACTGGGCCAACTTGGTTCGGTTATTAAGATTAAAATGATAATTTATACTTTTCAGTTTCTTTTTCCATTGGTTTAATTTTATATTTAATATAATATAAGTACAAATCAACTTTACTTATATGACCAAAAAGATATATTTTTTTTAATTTTAATACTTTTCACATTCTACAATATATGTTTGTTTTTGTAAACACTCATTTAAACTAATGGGTATCACCATTACTCTAATTATCTAGTAAATGTAAAGGTTAGGCAACATTTTTTAATGGTTTAAATCCATACTTAATAATTTGTATTGATCCAACCATCAATTATTGTATTATAGAGATAAACAAAAGAATATTTATTATTTAATTAATAATCTGTTATTGTTAGTGTATATTGTAGATATTTATTTGCATGCAATTGATTATAATCTGAAATATAAAGTTAAGCGCATAGGATATGAATCTTATAGGTCGAAAAATATTGTATAATATGTCACGTATTATGAAATGGCAATGAAATGTAAAATATTCGCCTACAACCTTGCTTGAAAAACGTTATTTATAGACCTCTAGTGACGTCAAAGAACGTGGCTATTGCGCGCTATTTTCTATGATTGTCCTAAATCGTCACAAATAAGTAAGTATTTATTGTTTATTTATAATAGATAGTTTTTTTACCTTTATAATATTAGCTTTGTGCTGTCGAAGTAAGTCCAGATGATGAGGAATCGCTACTTCGTTGAACTTCGTCAAAGATAGTTCAACACGTTTTAACGGTAACTTATTATCTTCATCCATTGTTAATATTCACTAAGTGTTAAAGTATTTAAAAACAAAAATATACAAATTAGACGTTCAATCAAAAATACATTGTTTTGACATACTGACGGTAAGTGGTAACTGACGTTTGACACACAATATAACACTGATTGACGTTCACAATTACAACTTATTTGGTCAACCAACAATATTAATATTTTGATCGTCATAGTGTACATATACCGTAAACAGAGAAACTAAGTTTCTACGGTTAGGAATCTCAGTGTCTACGGTATATATACGATATATAAACTATGTAAGTTGTGATATTGTTGAATATTCTGCGCTCACCTGGCTTAGATAAATGCAAAGTAACAGAAAATAATAAAAGTTCATTGTTAGGTACAACATGAGGAGATTAAACGTGGGTTCTTTAAGGCACCAGTGATATAGCCTCCTCGCCATTTTACGCTCTTACTTTACAAAGCCTTATGATAATAACATTTTTTTAGTTGATTTAATAAGTCGATTCTAATAAATAATTATCAATTATTTATATGATTAATATGCTAAGCTGCATGTTTTCATTCTCACTGCTATCTCATACGGTCATACCAGGCTCTGATGAAGTATTAAAATGTATTGAATGTATTAAAATGTTTTTGATTTATATTACAATAACAATTATTATAAATATATCGAACAAGTCGATTATCTCACTTTTAATTTTTATTTTTTTAACAATCTTCCATTGCTAATTAACATCATGATTGATGATGTAACCATAGACAAATTTGAGAATCTTTCATCGTGCGACTTAAGTACATGTAGAATTTCTCAAAAATATTGAACGTTAGCCAAATAAAAGTATAATGTGCAGCTTATAAATGTTTTGTTTAATTTATATTAATGTATATTTTACTCGGATTACAGTGCATTATTAATTCATGGTTGATAACAAACAAAATTAACTAAATATGGACGTCGATACTGGTAAGTTAGACTTGTATATTGTTAACATCATTATTAACTTACTGCAACAGGATATATTTGCCAATAACATCTCATTACAGTATTGTAATACAATCGTATTACCTAATATTATAAATTAAGTATTTTATTGAATCATTTACAATATTTTACGGGGTCCGATTATGGATATTGCCGATGTTGAATTTTTTTAAAACTCATGTACGACAGTCGTTTTGTTAATTTTGGTTCGAATTTTTACTTGTCAGTTATTATACACTAGGAAATGTATGTCGTAGTACTATTCGTCTTTCTGTTTATTGCATCGCGCCGTTATCATGTTAGGTTAGACAAAATCTTTTACGTTCAATTTTTTCAATGATATACAATGTTTGTGTTGTGTGTAATTGTGTATATATTCTGTTCCCAAGATTATTTCGATCGTAAACTTTCGGTTTATATTTTACATCTGTATTGAACATATCCAATCTACCCTCATATATAAGTTACACTAAAATAGTATACATATAAATGTAATCTTTTTTGGCTATTATTGATTGAAGTTTTTTTTTAAATTTCTTGGTTTCACATATTCGTTCACTACCTACATTTTTTATTTAAAATCCAATCAGATTGCCTGTGTCTATTTTTTACATTACTATATGTATTCTGAATCATAGTGTCTGTTATGTTATGTAGAAGAATATGAAAGGGCCATTGATATTACAAATACAAGGTAGAGAGTTGTTAAATTATAGGAAACATTTTCTTTGTTATAGATGGTAGAAGATCTCGATCGCGCAGCAGATCTGTAAGTATTTAACAACTATTATTTAATTATTAATTAATAATATGTCTGTTTTTTTTTTATGATTTATAAAATAATTTAAATATAACTCAAAATCTCTTACAAAAATTAACAGGTGGCATCAGACTCAAAAATGTCACACGATGGCTCAACACGATCAAAGTCTGGCTCAAGATCTCGCAGTCAGTCACGATCACGCTCAAGGTCCCGTTCTAAATCCTCATCTCGTTCAAGAAGTGGCTCGGCAGCTTCCTCACGTTCTCGGTCTGGTTCCCCCAAGTCTGGCAGATCAAGAAGTGGTTCCCGATCTAGAAGTGGATCTCCTAAGTCAGTGAGGTCAAGAAGTGGTTCCGCTAGATCTAGAAGTGGTTCTCCAAGGAAATCGAGATCTAGAAGTGGATCACCACGGAAATCAAGATCTAGAAGTGGTTCACCTAGAAAATCAAGATCTAGAAGTGGTTCACCTAGGAAATCGAGATCAAGGAGTGGATCAGTAAGGAAATCAAGATCACGGAGTGGTTCAGCTGCATCAAAAGCAAGATCAAGAAGTGGATCGTTAGCTAAATCGCGTTCTCGTAGTGGATCAAGAGCTAAGTCTCGTTCCCGAAGTGGATCACGAGGAAAAACTAGATCCAGGAGCCGTTCGATGAGCAGGTCACCTGCTAAATCTAGATCTAGAAGTGGATCTATTAGAAAATCAAGATCACGTAGTGGGTCTATTAAAAATTCTAAATCTAGAAGCAGATCTCCTAGAAAATCTAGATCTAGAAGTGGCTCGGCGAGATCTCGTTCTCGTTCTAGAAGTGGTTCGGGAATTAAGTCTGCCTCAGCATCGCCAAGAAAATCCAGATCGAAGAGCCGGTCTCCTAAGGCAAATAAGAAGAAATCGCCACGCAAATCAAGATCCCGTAGTGGTTCGCCGAAGTCTTTTAAAAGCAAATCGCCAGAAACGCGAGAAAAAAGTTTGTCTGTCGAAAGAATGGATGTTGATAACGAAGACGGTAAAAAGCACCGCTCGCCTGCTGGTTAGTATGAATCACTGGAATTACATTTAAGTTTAACCGAACATTTCTTTGAAAAACAGTTAATAATTCGTCAAACAATTACTACATATTACTACATATAATTTATTACATATTATATGAACCATTAACTTATATCTGTAACTCTTATGAAGTTATGATATTAAATAGCTATTGCATAGACTTTTATTAAATATAGGCTTTTTTGAATTGTCATTTTAAAGGTAAATTATATTTAAAGCTACTAGTTTGCTATGTAGATTCTACTGAGGGAACATGAAACTCAGAAGTTACTCTTTATTATCAACTATTTACTTGTAATGAATTCAAGTTCGTTTATCATGTTTCCAATCTTTTGTAGAATAATATGCCTTTTGTAATGGAATTCCACCATTTATCTTTGCCACACAGTTTGCCCAATTAATATAAATTTTATATAAATTTCCTTTATGTTGAACATAAAGGAAATTTATATCATGCTTATATATAATTTGTGTCATGCTTAGTGTTTTTTTTTTTTTTTATAAAATAGGAAGGTGGACGAGCATATGGGCCACCTGATGGTAAGTGGTCACCAAACGCCCTTAGACATTGGCATTGTAAGAAATGTCAACCATCGCTTATAGCCAATGCGCCACCAACCTTGGGAACTAAGATTTTATGTCCCTTGTGCCTGTAATTACACTGGCTCACTCACCCTTCAAACCGGAACACAACAATATCAAGTATTGCTGTTTTGCGGTAGAATATCTGATGAGTGGGTGGTACCTACCCAGACGGGCTTGCACAAAGCCCTACCACCAGTTAGAAGTGTGTGGAAACAATTATATATATTGTATCTATTTTCAATATGATTTGGAGATAAACATATAAAACTATCGGCCTATGTCCTACATACTAAACCACTAATGCTATAGCTAACGATTGCTTGAAACAATCTTTTACAATAATATACATATATCCAGCTAATTATTATTTTAGCTATTAAGCTCATCTTAATATTAATTGAACAGCAACATGACTTCATTGAAAAAATATCATCAAAGTCCAATCTTTGTGAGTTTTCGCATGACTTAGCCTCCGCCATGAATGAGGGTTTTCTAATTGATACCAAATGCACTGATTTCATCAAAATTTTTGGTAAAATTTACTGCATTATCTTACTATAATATCCATTCTGGTACTCGTTCTTGCTTCTTCACTTAAGGTAAGGTAGCTCAAGATAGTGATGTATTTAATAACAACATCATTTTATATAAAAAACAAATGAGTTTGATGTTTTTTACATAATAATACATAAATAACTTTATTTTGATTTAGAAATTTATATAATTAAAACAAAAATTATGTTTCCAAAAAAACAAATATCTAAACGAACTTATTTTACTGATATATATCAATAAATAATCTCAATATGAAAACAACTATGCAACGACAGATGGTTTAAACTAATTTGCACTATAATGACACGAATTATACACCACTCAGACATTCTACCACAAAACAGCAAGTAATGATGTACTTAGTATTGTTGTGTTCTGGTTTGAAGGGTGAGTGAGCCAGTGTAATTACAGGCACGAGGGACATAACATCTTAGTTCCCAAGGTTGTATGCGCATTGGCGATGCAAGCGATGGTTAACATTTCTTACAATGCCAATGTCTATGAGCGGTAGTTTGCTCGTCCGCCTAACTATTGTATAAAAAAATAAACAATAATTTAACCAATAATTGTCACTCACTTCAAAGGGATAATTTTAGGGTCCCCGGCGAGGCGTTCCGGTTCCAAGTCACGATCGCGCTCCAGATCGCGAGCAAAATCAACCGGTAAGATTTGTAATCGAATATTCAATCATAATGGCATTCATATAATTATGTGAAATTACCAGCTAATGTGTTCGAAAAAACGATCATTCTCCAATTTCATGCACACATTAATATACTTGTTGTACAATACTGTTTCAGCGCGTCGGTCCCGCTCCGGCTCCAGGTCCAAGTCTAGATCTAGATCTCGCTCGAGGTCCAAGTCGCGTTCGCGCTCGAAGTCTCGTTCGAGATCCGGATCTCGGTCTCGATCGCGTTCCGGTTCCGCTAAATCCGGATCGAGGTACGTTGCTTGGGGTTAGCCCAATAATGTTCACGCCGATCACCAGACAGTTTACTTAATTTTTTTTATTTGAAATACCTGTCTGCGCTGGCGACATTTATGGAGTCAATTCCCCTGGAAGGTGAGATCTTGTTTGATGGTTGTTACTCGCCATGCCACAGAGAAGAGCTCCTCGACTTAGATTTTTTTTAAGTTTCGTTTAAAAACGAAAAGTGTTTCTGACCATCATAACTACCGGTTTCAGATCCCGCTCGCGCTCCGGCTCCGGCTCCCCGTCCCACAAAGGTACGGTCCTCCCCCCTGCGCCGGCCGCGGCCCCGGCCCGGTCCGGCCCGGCCCGGTCGCGTCGCGCCGCTCAAGGCCCGCTCTGTCCGCAGATGGCAAGCGGCGGCGCGCGGTGCGCCTGCAGTCCGACGACGAGGGCGAGGCGGCGCCGAGCGCGGCCGACGGCGACGCGCGCCCCCCCGCGGACTCGTCCGACGACGAGTTGGCGCCCGACTCCAAGAGGTAGGCCGCGCACTGCGGCGCCGCCCGCGCGTTCCTGACCCTCGCTGACCGTCGTGACGTTGCAGCGCGGAGGCGATGGGCGGCATGTCGGACTTCGAGGCGATGCTGGCGCGCAAACGGGAGGAGCGGCGCGGGCGGCGGCGGCGTCGCGACATCGACATCATCAACGACAACGACGACCTGATCGCGCAGCTGCTGCAGCAGATGCGGCAGGCGGCGGACGACGACCGCGAGCTGAACCGCCGCAACCAGCCCGCCGTGCGCAAGGTGTCGCTGCTCAAGCGCGCCATGTCGCAGCTCATCAAGCGCGACCTACAGCTGGCCTTCCTGGAGCACAACGTGCTCAACGTGCTCTGCGACTGGCTGGCGCCGATGCCCAACCGCGCGCTGCCCTGCCTCCTCATCCGCGAGAGCGTGCTCAAGCTGCTCATGGACGTGAGTTCGTCCCCGTTACTTTCAGATGTACACAGCGGGCATCGCCATGGTATCGAAGTACAATTATGTGTTTACGTTTTTCAGTTTCCATCGATCGACAAGTCGCTGCTAAAGCAATCGGGCATCGGTAAAGCGGTGATGTACCTATACAAGCACCCCAAGGAGACGAAGGCGAACAAGGAGCGCGCCGGCCGCCTCATCTCGGAGTGGGCTCGACCGATTTTCAACCTCTCCACTGATTTTAAAGGTTCGGCTCCCGGTGACGGGTCGGCGATGACGTCACTGTACCTCTTCGAATACTTCTGTTGCTAACCCGGACGATTGTCCCGCAGCGATGACTCGCGAGGAGCGGCAGGCGCGGGACGAGGCCATGGCGGGCGACCGGCGCCGCGACGACGCCGGCCCGAGCCACAAGCGAGCGCGGGACGACGAGAGGTAACCCCGCCCCGAGCGCTAGCCGCCCCCTGAGACCCGCCTGACTGACCCCCCCCCCCCCACAGACCGCTGCGGCCGGGCGACCCGGGCTGGGTGTCGCGCGCGCGGGTGCCGGCGCCCTCCAACAAGGACTATGTCGTGCGCCCCAAGTCCACCTGCGAGGTCGACATGTCGCGCGTGAGTGCACTCTACTGCGTTTGCTTCGTTTGAATGATCGATATTCGACGTTTCGCTCCTACTTCCAGATGAGCAAGAAGAAGATGACTCGCTACGAGAAGCAGATGAAGAAGTTCCTGGACCAGAAACGCATGAAGGGCGGAACGCGACGCGCCGTCGAAATATCGATCGAGGGCCGGAAGATGGCGCTCTAGTCGTCGTGTGTGACTGTCGTCGATGAATATGACTATTGAAGCTCAAGATTCCGTGCCGACCGTTTCGCGTCGGCGCGGGCGAGTGACGTCGTGTGGACGAGTCAATATCCTTGTATGATAAACTTAGTACGTCGCACAAATACCACGCCGAGTGCTGTCACTCGCGAGGTCTCGTTGTGATGTTGTGTAAGTTATTATAATTAAAATAAAGTGGACTGACTGCTAAGTGTTATTTCTTTAATCTCCCGTGCATATAGAATATGACGGCGTAAACGTTTCAGGGCTTTAAGTATCGATACGTATCATCAACTCGCCGTTTACATCAAAATAAATAAAATCGATATAGATGTTTTTAAGTAGGATTTCTTGCGAACGCTAATTACTGAGCGGGGTTGGCTCAGATTTTTGATTCTATTGAGAAAAACCTGCAAGTATTTCAGTAATAAAAAGGCGTTAATTATATGAAGGCGTAACTAGATCAATAAATGAAGCTTATTAGCAATTTGTAATGTTATTGCTGCAACCATCCTTCTGGTAATCTCAATGGTCATTTTTTTCTTTTGAAACAGTTCACGAAGGATAAGGCACTCTTCGCACTAGATGCAAATGCATAATATTTATACAGGTGTGCATCTCAAAAACACGATAACTTATTAATAAGATAATTAAAAATAGCTTTGGTCTCATTGTGCCAAGCCAGCAGTCATAACTTGTAAAATAAAAATGGACTAGTTAGCTTTTTAAAAGCGCTTTAGCTATTTAATTATCGTCTTGGCTTTCACTGATTTTAAATTAAGATGCCATACGTTACGTTTTATAAATCTGTCTTTTAATATAATTTGTCAATATTTTGCAAAGTGCCTTTTTAACGCATTGAACTATAAGTACATTGTTCGGACGTAAACTATGTTTTAAGTTAGGCGCAATAAACCAGTGACAGAGAATGGGTGTTTTATTCAAATTAAAAAATATAAAGAAATTAGATACAGTCCTAATCAAGTCTTATAACCATCATAGTTTGGTCAATAATCGAGCCGCATAATACGGTGCATTGTTTCTCGGAAGCCGGCCGGCGAGCGATAAGGATTGCAGTAAACATTTTTTTTCATATGGACTTTTATGCGTTAGTGAAAATGAAAAAAGGTTTTTTTTTATATACAATTGTGAGCATCGGCGACACGTGTGACTTATCTAACATTAATTAATAAAAATATGCCGAGATGGCCCAGTGGTTCGAACACGTGAATCTTAACCGATGATCGTGGGTTCAAACCCGGGCAAGCACCACTGAATTTTCATGTGCTTAATTTGTGTTTATAATTCATCTCGTGCTTGACGATGAAGGAAAACATCGCGAGGAAACCTGCATGTGCCTAATTTCACTGAAATTCTGCCACATGTGTATTCCACCAACTCGCATTGGAGCAGCGTGGTGGAATAAGCTCCAAACCTTCTCAATAAAAGGAGAAGAGGCCTTAGCCCAACAGTGGGACATTCATAGACTGTTACTTTTATTCCTTTTGGTATTCAGTACTAGTAGTTTTTCCCAATCTTTATGCGTCTCTGAATCTAATTTCTGTGAAATTAAGAATATTAATATCGGATCCCACAAAACAATAGATATATCCAAATTTCGTAAACTACTTTAACATTCTTGTACACTATCGATTAAATATTTTAATTGATTTGCTGATTGAGTGTTAATTTTTTTTAAACAAAGTATTTTTTTCATAATGACGTCTACAATAAGTCTTATGTGAATATCTATTTTCAATGTTTCATAATGTTCAAGATCAAATGACATTATGCCAAATAATCATTTGGTTTATCATTTCGTCAATAGATGGCGTTACATGTATTTTACATCGCGCTATAGAAATGTTTTTTCTAAAGTACAATACAATTTTTGTAATTTCATAAAGTGAGAACAATTACACTATCTGACCAGCAGTACAAACTCGGTGGTTTTATTATGAAGTCTCACAGTACCAATACTACCGGGTAACAACCCTAACATTGGTCCTTCGAGCCGGATAGTGTTTTTTGTGAGCGGTGAAGCCGCTTCTCCCGTGTCTCCGCAGTGGATTGCTGCAGTAAGGAAACACGCATCAGAGGCCGCAGCAGCGGGACCCCCAGCCGTGCAGTGGTGGGCGGACGGAGCAACTGCAGCGGATTAGTTCAGTGTCGCCACCTACAGAGGGCGCCACTTACACCAGGTCAACAAATTGTGTTTGTGTGAAGTGCAATCCTGTGAGTACATTATTTTCAATATTTATTGGTGAATAATCAAAAGTGAATAAGTTAGCTTTCTTTTGAACTTTGAATTTCTAATAATATTTCAATTTGAAGAAATTTTGAACTTTGAAAATTTACGAAGAATTTTAAACTTAGAAAATTTATTGATTAATTTAGATTTACTTTATAATTTTAAGCATGTTAGTTAAGGACTTAGAATAATTTATAAAAAAACGAAGGAACGGGGAACCTATGCCCGATTTCGGAAAAAAAAAAAATTTCAAAACACTTGTAAAATTTTAGAGATTTGATTTAAAAAAAAATTAATACTTTTATTTTAAATTATCTTAATTCATAATTTGGATATTTTTAAAATGGAAGGTTTAATAAATGTTTTAAAAGATTCGCAAAATGTAATAAAGAAAGGTCTAATTAACTTTAAAAAATGTAGTAAAGATAGACTAACAGTAGAATATATTGAAACCAAGCAAGAATTGTTAGAAATGGATTGGTCTATATTTAAAGAGAATAATACGAAATTATATGAAAGATTTAAATTGGAGGACATAGAACAAATGGTAGGTGATATATATGATGATGTTGAGAATACTTATATAGTTTATAAAAGTTTTATGAAAACAACGCTTAACAAAATCTGTTCGACAAAGGGATCAGTACAAAATGAAAACACTTCAGGTATGTCGAAGCCAGTTACTCCTTTTGTTAAACTACCAAAGATCGCCATCCCTATATTTTCTGGTAAATACGGGGAATGGACAACATTTCACGATCTTTTTACATCTTTAGTGCACAAAAGTGATTCATTAGATAATGTACAAAAAATGCATTATTTGAAAAGTTACCTTTCTGGTGAAGCTGAACAGCTCATTCGCCACACTCCAATAACTTCCGCTAACTATAGTGAGTGCTGGGCTCAATTAGAAAAAAGATATAATAACAAGAAATATCTGACTAATTGTATTTTAAAAAGATTGTTTGGTCAAAAACGGATAAATGTCGAGTCAGCTTCATCGTTGAAAGAATTATTAGATACCACGTGTGATTGTTTACATGCACTTAGAAACTTAAATATTAACGTAAATACATGGGATATTATTATCATACACATTGTTACTCTCAAACTAGATAGTGAAACTCGTAAACAATGGGAGTTAAATGTTTGCGCCAGCGATTCCAATAACGATTTGCCAACCTTTGAACAATTCAAACTATTTATCGAAAATCGTTTTCGTGCGTTAGAATTTTTAGAACCAAAGGTATCGATGGCTCAGCAGGTAAATAAAAATTATAACTATAACAATTCTCATGGTGCAAAGGTAATGTTAGCCACTAAGTCATCAAGTATGCGCTGTGAATACTGCTCAGAACCGCACAAACTTTGTTTTTGCAAGAAGTTTACTAAACAGCCTGTTGAAAGTAGACGAGAGTTTGTGATGAAGAACCGAATATGCTTTAACTGTTTAGGTAGTAATCACACCGTATATGATTGCAAAAAGGTTACCACATGTAGAGTTTGTCGGAAGCGCCATCACTCTCTTCTTCATTTTAATCCTCAATCAGAGCAAACCACATCAGTGAAGCCTACGATAGAAAATGTTAATTCCTCAACTAGTTCTACTCCGATAGTTTCGTGCTTGTCGACAGGAAGGGTGTCAAAGCCAAGACAGGTTTTATTAGCCACTGCGCTAATCAAAGTCGAGTCGAAGAATGGCGAATATCATCCCGTCCGTGCCTTACTTGATCAGGGCTCCCAAGCTTGTTTTATAACCGAAGCAGCAGTTCAATTTCTTAGTCTAAAAAAGACACCTATACAAGGAGTTATATCAGGACTTGGTGAAAATAGTTCAACCATTGCTAGGTCTATGGTACATTTAAATATAAGATCAAGAGTGAATTTCGACTTCGTGTATACGGTGAAAGCATACGTGTTAAACAAAATAACATCCTACTTACCTGAACGTAGCGTCAACACTAACTTAAATTGGCTAAGTGTCACAAACCTGTGTCTTGCAGATCCAGGATTCCACACCTCCAATAAAATTGATATTTTATTAGGTGCTGACGTTTACAGCCACATCATTACTGAGGGGATAATAAAAAATCCTGCCTGCAATTTAATCGCCCAAAATACTACCTTAGGATGGGTCATCTCGGGTGTTGTAGATAACGAAGATAAAGAGAGGTCAAAAGTTATCAATGTATTACATGCTCAGGTAGATAAAGAAGATGATATTTTAAAAAGATTTTGGGAAATAGAAGAACAAACTAGTACAAAGCAAATACTTACACCGGAAGAGAAAGCATGTGAAGAGTTCTATAGTCTAACTACTAGAAGAGATGAAAGTGGGAGATATATTGTAAGGTTACCTTTTCGTGAAGAGAATACACTATGCATGTCTGGAAATTCACGAGATATAGCTGAAAAAAGATTTAGGTCATTAGAAAAAAGATTAGGAAATAATAAAGAACTAAAAGAAAAATACGTATAGGTTATACAAGAATATTTATCATTAGGACACATGAGACCAGTAGCAAAAGATGATATGAAGAAAGATAAAGCTTTTTACTTACCTCATCATGCGGTTGTACGCGACGATAAAACTACTACAAAAGTTCGAGTAGTTTTTAATGCATCTCAGAAGAACAGTAACGGAGTTTCTTTAAATGATAATCTTATGGTAGGACCGAAATTGCAAGCTGACTTAAGGCACACCATATTAAGATGGCGATTGTATCCCATAGCACTGGTAGCAGATATAATTAAAATGTATCGTCAAGTCAGAATTGCTGAAGGAGATGCAATGTTCCAACGCATACTTTGGCGTGATTGTCCGGAAAAAGAAATTGTTGACTATGAACTAACGACAGTCACCTTTGGTACAGCTTCTGCACCTTATCAAGCCGTTCGGACGTTACACCAAGTTGCTTTTGATGAAGGAGACAACTATCCACTTGCAAAAGATAAAGTACTCAATTGTTTCTATATGGATGATCTTATGACAGGGTGTTACGAAGTGGATCAAGGATTAGAAATATATACACAAATAACAGAATTATTAGGTAAAGGTGGATTTAAATTGTAAAAATGGAATTCTAATAATCAGGAATTAATAGAAGAAATTAAGGAAATGGAGAATGAGAAAGATCAAGGACAATTATATATAAATAGAACAAACAAGGACATAATTTATATGGACAACATAGACAAGGTTAAAGAAATATCACACGAAGAAGTAAAAGAAGTAGAAATCAAGATAGATAGTACAATAAAAATATTAGGACTTACCTGGAACCGCAGCCAAGACACCTTCCAGTACTTAGTTAATCTTCCACCGCTGACGACTGCACCTGCAACTAAAAGATCAATAATTTCAAATATAGCACGGCTATTTGATCCTTTGGGTTGGATAGCCCCAAGTATAGTACTAGCAAAGGTATTCATACAAAAGTTATGGCTTACCGGCGTTAGTTGGGATGAAGAACTAAACGTGGAGTTAGTAAAGGAGTGGATTGACTATCGAGAGCAACTGTCACTACTTACCGACGTACGCATACCTCGTTGGATAGGCACAAGATTGAATCAGAAGCTGGAACTGCATGGATTTAGTGACGCTTCGAAGACAGCTTACTCAGCCGTGATTTATTTGAGGACCATTGACCTTGAAGGTAACATACACGTGACACTTATTGTTGCAAAAACCAGAGTAGCTCCTGTAAAACAAATTAGTATTCCACGGCTAGAGTTGTGTGGAGCAGTTCTTCTGTCACAACTTTTGATCGAAACATCTAATATCTTGAGTATTCCCAAAGATCAAATTAAAGCATGGACCGATTCCACAGTTGTACTAGCCTGGATAAACGACCACCCAAGTAGATGGAAGACGTTTGTAGCTAATCGAACATCTGAAATACTAACGAACATGAAAGCATCTCAATGGTTTCATGTTTCGACAAAGGACAACCCCGCAGACTGTGCATCTAGGGGAATATCGCCGAAATCACTTCTCACCTGTGATTTATGGTTTTCAGGACCATCATTCCTGAAAAAGGACAATATATCCTATAACAGACCAGATAATTTAGACAAATTAAACTTGGATTTAGAATAGTGCGTTAAATCTTATGTAACGGTTGTTCCAAATAATTCAATTTTCGAAAGGTATTCTACATTAAAAAGGTTAATAAAAGTTGTTGCATATTGTCGAAGATTCCTGAAAAATAACAAAATATATCGTGGAATGTATTTACAAAAGGTGGAATTAGATGCTGCGCTAGAATGTTGTATAAGACAAACACAAATAGAAATATTTACAGAGGAATATACACAATTACAGGATAAAGGCTATTTACAAATAAAATCAAGTGTATTGAAGTTACTTTGTCCTTACCTTGATAATAAAGGAATAATAAGAGTTAGAGGCAGATTGGAGAAAGCTCAGTTGAGTGAACAGACCAAACATCCGATTGTACTACCACGCTGTAGTCCAGTTACTCGACTTATAATAGTAGATGCTCATGTCAAAACGCTGCACGGAGGTCTTCAGTTGATGATAAATTTTTTGAGGACAGCCTACTGGATAATTGGAATTAGAAACTTAGCCAAACACCACATATACATTATGATGTTATTATATTAACAGAAACGTGGCTTAATAATAAAATAGAGAACCATGAAGTATTCGACAACCGTTATACAGTATACAGAAGAGATCGTGATAGTTTACCTTTACATTGTAAAAAAGATGGTGGTGGAGTTTTAGTGGCGGTCTCAAATGAACTGAAATCAATGCGACTCAGTTTTTGTGAAAGTCAGTGTGAAGATCTTTGGATAAATATTGAACGAGAAAATTGTCACGATGAGTGTAACTCAATTGCATTATGTGCAGTTTATTTGCCTCCTCCCGTTAGCCGTAATATGCTATCTAATTTTATCAATAATTTTAATAGTAGAATTGCAGAGAATAGACAAAATGTTATGCTCTTGGGTGATTTTAATTTAAGTAATATCAATTTGTTCGCTACTGATGATAATGTTATTTCTAATAGTTCCTTAGGAAATTTGCTAGTTGATTTTGCATCTCTCAATAATTTAGTTCAACATAATAACATTAGTAATAACAATAATAAAATATTAGACTTAATATTCAGTAATCATAATAACATAAAAATTAGTAAGTCTATTTTGCCAATAGTGCCTCCAGATCACCACCATCCTCCCTTAGATATATTAGTTTCTTATTCATCAAGAACTTCTTTAAAAAGTAATGTTATTGGTGATAAGAAGAACTATTTTAAAGCTGACTACGTAAGTATAATTTCAGAATTAAATAATATCAATTGGTTAAGCGAATTTTGTAATTGTAAGTCAATAAACCTAATGATCGATAAATTTTATAAAATTTTGAACAAATTGATCGAAAAATATGTACCAAAAAAGAAACAAAAAGGTAAACAATATCCTCCATGGTTCACTAAGGAAATGATAAATTTATATAAAGAGAAACAAGTTTTTTTAAATAAATACAAAATATATAAAAACCCACTTGATGAAATTTCATTACGTCTTTTGAGCAAACGTTGTGCAGATTTATCGAAAATTTGTTACAATAATTACATTAAAATTGTTGAAGAAAATATTAGTAGAAATCCTAAATATTTTTGGTCATACCTTAAGGGCAAACAAGATAATAGTACCGCACTCCCAGGCATAATGACTTACAAACAAAAAGTAATGAAATCGGGATCAGAAATTTGTAACGAATTTGCCTTGTATTTTGCTTCTGTTTACACACAATCTCAAAGTTCATATACATTACCATCTTATAGTAATCAATGTAAACATGACTTTGGAGCGTTCACTAATTTTGTAATATCGCGAAGACAGATTTATCAATACTTAAAAAGACTTGATACAACTAAAGGGACAGGTTATGATAATATCCCTCCTATATTTATTTCTAAATGTGCATGGGTACTAAGTTTCCCTTTATATTTATTATACAACGAATCACTTCGCTCAGGTGTTTTTCCCGATAAGTGGAAAATAGCTAGGATCGTACCAGTATATAAGTCCAAGGGTAGTGAGTGCATTGAGAATTATAGACCGATTTCCATACTTTCCACTTTTGCCAAAGTATTTGAAGCAATAGTTTACCCATATCTAGAATGTCATGTAAAGCAAATGAATAATAATAACCAGCACGGCTTTATAAAGGGTCGATCTACAACATCAAATCTTGTTTCGTACAGTGAATTCATTGTGCCAGCTATTGATAACCACAAGCAAGTTGACGCAATTTATACCGATTTAACCAAGGCTTTCGACAAAGTTTCGCACGATATTTTACTCTTAAAACTAAGCAAGTACGGATTCAATGGTAATATGCTTGAGTGGTTCAAATCATATTTATACAATAGACAACAATTTGTTGTCTTAAAAGGTTTTAGCTCGAGTCTATATAAAGCCTGCTCCGGGGTTCCTCAAGGGTCACACTTAGGACCTTGGCTCTTTAATATCTTCATTAATGATATTTGCGATACGGTACATTATAGTAGAGTATTTTTATTTGCGGACGATTTAAAATTAACAAAAGTAATAAACAACTTAGCTGACTCAGAGCTCTTACAGGTGGATATTAATGCTATATATAATTGGTGTAAAAATAATAAAATGGAATTAAACGTCAGTAAATGCAAGCATATAAAATTTACGCGAAAGCTCAATATAATCAAAACAATATATAGCATTGATAACATCAAGTTGGAGGAAGTTTTTGAAATAAGTGATTTGGGTGTCATTTTTGATGACAAGCTTACTTTTGTCCCGCACTTCAATAAAATAATTACGAAAAGTTCCAAAACGTTAGGATTTTTAATTAGAAATGGTAAACACTTCACGAATAACACGAAAAAAATAATCTATAACGCTTACGTGCGTAGTGTACTGGAGTACGGTAGTGTTGTGTGGAATCCTTGTTACAATGTACATCGTCTGCGTATAGAGAGAATACAGAAGCGATTTGTATATCATCTATCCAGAAACAAAAAAACCTCATACAATAAATCTAATAAAAATTACAGCAATCTCTTGAAAGACTTTAATATGGATAGTCTCTCTGTACGCAGACAATTATTAGATCTCTCTTTCCTATTTAAGATAATTCGTAACGAGATCGACTGTACTTGCTTACTTGAAAAGATATACTATCGTATTCCAAGGCGCAATGTTCGTAGTTTTCTGGGCACTTTTGATGTCAGAATATCAAAAACGAAATTAGGATGTAATGCACCAATGCCTAGATCATCACGGTTGTACAATGGTTTTTGTCAAGATCTAGATATTTTTAATGACTCTGCCATGATTTATCGTAGACGGGCGCTAGAATTGTTGAGAGATGCAAATAAATAATAAATAAATAAATAAATAATAAATAATGTTATCTTAATTTTATTTTGTATTAATTAGTATATTTTTAGTAATTTTTTTGTAACGTAAACTTTGCATGAATTTAATGAATTATTTAATTTTAATTTGTACCTATATCCATTTCAAACTATTTGTGTTATTAATTTTAATTTTATTAAGTGCATGTTTATTTTTTTATGATCTTTAATTTGTACCAATTTGGACTTTTTTTTTTTTTTAATCTTTCTACTCATGTTGCTATAATTATGTGTTAATGTATTTTTAAAACAAATATTGTAATTGTTGTGGCTACTTTAAAAAGCTTCACATGTTAGCTATTTTCACTAAATTGTTTTACGTTTGTCATTAAAACATGTAGTAGCTACTAGTGGTCCTTAAAATAAATAAAATAAAAAATAAAAAAAATATACAAGTGTGTTAAGTGTGCTAAGCAAAGAGCAAAGATAAATAATCAATTTATGGGTTCATTACCGTCCGTTAGATGTACTCCAGCTCGTCCATTTTTACATAGCGGTGTAGATTACGCGGGACCCATAAATCTTAGAACAACGAAGGGTCGTGGGCACCGTTCGTACAAAGGCTATATATGTCTTTTTATATGCATGGTTACTCGTGCTTTACATTTAGAAGTAGTCAGTGACATGAACACGCAGGCATTTTTGGCAGCTTTCAGACGTTTCGTGTCTAGACGAGGTCACTGTGCTAAGTTGTATAGCGATAACGGTACCACTTTTGTCGGTGCCGCAAGAGAGTTACAGGAATTAGTATCAATTAAACCTTCTATAGCAGAGCATTTAGAATCGAATGGTACGGAGTGGCACTTCATTCCTCCGCACAGTCCCAATTTCGGCGGACTGTGGGAAGCAGGGGTGAAATCAACAAAATTTCACTTAAAAAGAGTCATAGGTGACTCGACCCTTACATTCGAGGAAATGACCACGCTTTTGACCCAAGTGGAAGCTTGTTTGAATTCGCGACCCATGAGTGTTATTCATGTCGGTGATCCTGGTGAAGCATTACCTTTAACACCTGGACATTTCCTAATTGGCGAACCGTTACTGAATGTACCGGATAATCAATTTGAAAGTTCAAGGTTGAATCACTTATCGCGTTGGCAATTTGTTCAGAGAATGGTTCAATCGTTTTGGAAACGTTGGTCAAACGAATACCTGTCTAATTTGATGAACCGGTATAAGTCTTGTCAAGTTCCTGAACCATCAGTTGGTGACATAGTCCTGATAAAGGAAGATAATTTACCTCCAAGCCGTTGGTTGTTAGGTCGTATATTACATAAACATCCTGGTAGTGATAATATTACCCGTGTAGTCACAGTACGGACTAAGTCCAATACAATTAAAAGACCAACGTCTAAAATTTGCATTTTACCAATTACCGAAGAAAAGAATGTTTAATTTTTGTTTGTGTGATTAGATCATATTATATTCATTATATCATTATTATGTGTTTTAGTTCAACTTTTGTATTATTATTGTTATGTTTTTCATTATTCTTAAGACAAATGCAATTGTATTAAATAGGGAGGCCAAATAATATTTACTGTTGCCAAATGTTATTACTTTAAATGTACCTAGCATAAGAATAGATTTATTTTATGTTTTATTGTTATTTAATTTAAGGTACTTAGTATTTTTAAGTTATTATTGTTCAGTTTTAAGTTTAGTTCAAACCAGTATATTATTGTATTAAACAAAATATTTTACCTGGTTTCTTATTATATGTGTACAACTTTTAAGTAAACTCGGAAAGGACGTTCCTTCAGTAACGTCCTTGGTGGGCGGTATGTTCAAGATCAAATGACATTATGCCAAATAATCATTTGGTTTATCATTTCGTCAATAGATGGCGTTACATGTATTTTACATCGCGCTATAGAAATGTTTTTTCTAAAGTACAATACAATTTTTGTAATTTCATAAAGTAAGAACAATTACACTATCTGACCAGCAGTACATACTCGGTGGTTTTATTTTGAAGTCTCACAGTACCAATACTACCGGGTAACAACCCTAACACATAAGCTACACTATAATTCTTCTCTATGACTTGAAAGTTTTTAATAGCACTTTTTGCTTCTCCAGCAACACACGATTTCAAGTAATGTAACTTTTTCAAGTAATGTAATCTGTCAAAACTACACGCTGTAGTTTTTGTGATCAAAATCATTATTTGTACAGTTGTAAAGATTTTGTTAAGTTAGATTCGATTAAAAGAAGAGAATTTATTAAGGATAATCGTTTATGTTATAATTGTCTCTCATCAAGTCATTCAGTTTTTAATTGTAAAAAAAAGGGTTCATGTAGGTCTCATGGCAAACGTCATCACTCACTTCTACATGAGAGTAATTGTAAGAAGGAGGAAAGGAATGAAACGACTGGGTCACATACTGAGACTGATTCAAACGGAATATCTTCTTTACACACAAATCTAGAAGTTAAGTATTACCGAAGTAAGTGATTTACCGAATTTACCGAATTCAATGGCATCACACATAACATCAGGGCCTAAAACAGCGCTCTCAGCAACTGCACTGGTTCCGGCTAGAAACTATTCGGGAGAAATAATAATATTACGGGCGTTAATAGAATCAGGATCACAGGCGTCATTCATTAGTGAAAGAGCTGTTCAATCATTGCGACTCAAAAAAACAGCAATCAATGGTACGGTGACAGGGGTAGGTTCATCAACAACAACAGTCAATCACGTGGTACAGTTGGAGATATTAACACTCAATCAGCAATGATGAATCAAGATATGATTTAGAATTCAATCTTTCTGTAAGGGCTTATATATTATCATCACACGTGACGACAAAATAACCGTGCCAATCAATCAAGCCAAAGTCATATTAGTCACATTTGGAAGGTCTCATTTGGCTGATCCATATTATCATACTGCTAGTAAGGTAGATATTCTACTCGGGGTTGAAGTATACACGGAAATTTTCAAAAACAATTTAATTAAGTGTAAAAAAGGCTCACCATTGGCTCAAGAAACTAGCTTGGGGTGGCTTTTGTTTGGAAACATTTATTATAAAAAAGCAGAGTAAAATCGTAGAAATGCATCACACATTAGAAGAGATAGATAATATGTTGAGAAACTTATGGTGTATAGAAGAAGCAAAAGAAAGGGAATTTACAGTTGCTGAAAGGAAGTGCGAAGAGATTTACATAAATAATTATACCAGAACATCAGATGGTAACAAAGAAGATTAGAAAAGAATCCACAACTTAAAAATGATTACAAAAGAATTATAGAAGAGTATATTCTTCTAAACCATATGGAAATAGTACTAGAGAACGAAAGAAATAAGAAAGCTATATACTTACCTCACCATGCAGTCGTCAAGGAAGAAAGTGAAACAACAAAAACCCAAAATTGTATTTGATGCTTCTTGTAAAAGTTCAAACGGAAAATCATTGAACGACTTACTTATGATAGGACCTCAGTTACAAGAAGATCTTAAAAGTCTTGTTATGAGATGGCGTTTGAAACCAATTTGCTTCGTGGCAGATATAGAAAAAATGTATAGAATGATATTAGTAAAGAAGGAAGATGTAGATTTACAGAGGATTCTATGGAGAAATAATGTAGAAGAAGAAATATATAAGAATATCGCATATTAAAAGTGACATTTGATACAGCCTCAGCACCATACTTGGCGGTCAAGACATTAATGCAAATAGCAGAAGATGAAGGTAAGGATTATCCAAAGGCAGCAAGAGTCATCAGAGAAAATTTCTATGTAGATGATTGTTTAAGTGGTTGTTTTACAGTTCAAGAAGCTAAAGAATTAAGTATCGGAATTAGGGACATATTAAGTAAAGGTGGATTTATATTGCGAAAATGGGCATAAAATAATAAAGACTTTTTGAACAGTATAAAACCAAAGGAAGAATCTGAGAAGAATTATGAGGATGAAAATACAATAAAAATCTTAGGATTAACTTGGAACATGACAACAGACTCATTTCAGTATCAATTTAAATTACCACAACAACCCACTCTTATCACAAAAAAAACCATCCTTGTAGACATGCAACGATTATTTGATCCTCTTGGGTGGTTGGGTGCTGCGATAATTTCAGTTAAGATTCTCATAGAGAAACTTTGGATCCAAAGATTAGATTGGGACGAATATGTGGGAGATACACTTAAACAAGAATGGATAAGAATAAGAAATGATTTTGATAGTGTAAATGAAGTTAAAATCAAAAAATAAATTAAAACAGAAAATGAAAAATTAGATAATATCACACTCCATGGATTTTGCGATGCTTCAAACAAAGCTTATTGTGCTGTTGTCTATTATAGAGTAAGTAAGTACGTAACAGCCTGTAAATGTCCCACTGCTAGGCTAAGGCCTCCTCTCCCTTTTTGAGGAGAAGGTTTGGAGCTTATTCCACCACGCTGCTCCATTGCGGGTTGGTGGAATACACATGTGGCAGAATTTCGATGAAATTAGATACATGCAGGTTTCCTCACGATGTTTTCCTTCACCGAAAAGCACGAGATGAATTATAAACAGAAATTAAGCACATGAAAATTCAGAGGTGCTTGCCCGGGTTTGAACCCACGTTCATCGGTTAAGATTCACGCGTTCTTACCATTGGGCCATCTCGACCTTTACTATTATAGAGTAAAAACAAAAAAGAATAAAATTAAAACAGGAATCATAGCATCTAAAACAAGGGTAGCGCCAGTAAAACCAATTTCAATTCCACGACATGAGCTTTGTGGAGCAGTATTATTAGCAAGAATATTAACTTAGACACGGAAATCAATGCGAATACCACAAGATAAAGTTTTCGCATGGACGGATTCGTCGGTTGTTCTTTCATGGCTTTGCGGAGATCCTCTAGAGTGGAAGATATTTGTAAGCAAAAGAGTTGTTGAAATATTAGATAACCTAAGTACCACTCAATGGTTTCATGAACAATCAAAGGCCAACCCAGCTGACATTGGATCAAGAGGACTTGACTCTCACTGGTGGTAGGGCTTTGTGCAAGCTCGTCTGGGTAGGTACCACCCACTCATCAGATATTCTACCGCAAAAAAGCAATACTTGATATTGTTGTGTTCCGGTTTGAAGGGTGAGTGAGCCAGTGTAATTACAGGCACAAGGGACATAAAATCTTAGTTCCCAAGGTTGGTGGCGCATTGGATATGTAAGCGATGGTTGACATTTCTTACAATGCCAATGTCTAAGAGCGTTGGTGACCACTTACCATCAGGTGGCCTATATGCTCGTCCGCCTTCCTATTCTATAAAAAAAAAAATCAGAATTAATTAAAAATAAACTGTGGTGGAAGGGCCCAGAATGGCTGCGAGAAAATGAAATACGCTTTTCAAAATTAAATATTATTCCTACTCATTTAGAAAGAAAGAAAATACAATTAAATTTGAAAATTAAAGATAACGAGAAAACAATCAATTTTCATCTCCTTAAAAGAAGTTTTAAGAGTAATAGTACACTGTAAAAGATTTTTAAATTATAGAAGAAATGGGAACAACTTAGACAAGCCTATGACTGTTGAAAAACTAGGAGAATCAGTGAAGACATGCATAATTATATCACAAAAAATATATTTTAACAAAGAAATAAATAGATTAAGCAATAAGAAATACGTATATAAGAGTAGTAGATTAAAATCATTTAACCCTTATCAAGATGACCGCAATATCCTCAGGGTGGGCGGCAGATTACGAAATTCAGATTTAAGAGATGAATTTAAACATCCTATTGTATTTGATAGCAAATGTCGATTAGTTTATTTAATAATCGCAGATGCACATAAAAATACACTACATGGCGGGATTCAATTAATGCTGTGCTATATAAGGTGGTAGGGCTTTGTGCAAGCTCGTCTGGGTAGGTACCACCCACTCATATTCTACCGCAAAACAGCAATACTTGATATTGTTGTGTTCCGGTTTGAAGGGTGAGTGAGCCAGTGTAATTACAGGCACAAGGGACATAAAATCTTAGTTCCCAAGGTTGGTGGCGCATTGGCTATAAGCGATGGTTGACATTTCTTACAATGCCAATGTCTAAGGGCGTATGGTGACCACTTACCATCAGGTGGCCCATATGCTCGTCCACCTTCCTATTCTATAAAAAAAAAGGTCAAAGTATTGGATTATCGGTGCTATGAATGCAGTAAAGGCGTTTATACATGGATGTATCATTTGTACAAGACATAAGGCTGCAATAAAAACACAAATTATGGGGGACTTACCTAAGACACGCATTACTCCCGCACGTCCATTCCTCCATTCTGGAGTTGACTTTGCCGGTCCTTTGCAAGTTTTAATGACAAAGGGGAGGGGAGCAAGGTCGGTTTCTATCGACTGTATCACGGCGAGTGCTCTGAGGAATTATTCTCTCTAATTCCTGCTTCCCCCTTCCTTCTTAAGTCCACGCGAGCTGGTTCTCGATGTCACCGCCTAACTGTGACATCAATTCCATCGCGAACAAAGAAATTTGGCAACTCCTTTCTTTGTCGCACTTCCAAAAAATGGAATTCCTTACCAGCTCACGTATTCCCCTCCTCTTACAACCCGGGTTCCTTCAAACGAGGCGTGAAGAGGCATCTTGCGGGCCGGCAAGGCGAAGGCGGCTAGTGCAGAACGTTTTTCCCGTCTGTACTGGCCGTCGTCGCGTTTGGACTCTACTACCACTTACCATCAGGTGGAGTAGAGTCATTTGCCCTCCCGGTGATATAAAAAAAAAAAAAAAAGAACAAGGCTTACATCGCTATTTTCATTTGCATGGCCACTAAGGCCATACATCTAGAATTGGTTGGCGACATGTCGTCTCAGTCATTTATTGGGGCCTTCCACAGATTTGTTGCACGCAGGGGAAGGTGTGCTCATATATGGAATGATCAAGGGCGGAATTTCGTCGGAGCAAATAAACAGCTCACAGAGGCATGGAAGGAAGCTAAACTTGAATTACAGACTCATTTAAAGGAAAATTTAACTTTTGAAGGAACACAATGGCACTTTATCCCACCATACAGCCCTAATTTTGGGGGTCTCTGGGAGGCCGGCGTAAAGTCAGTAAAGTATCACTTGAGGCGTATTTTGACCACTGGACTTACATTCGAAGAAATGACGACCAACCTTTGCCAAATCGAGGCATGCTTAAATTCACGACCGCTGACACCAATAGATACCACCGATACTGAATTTAAAATACTTACACCTGGACATTTTTTAATTGGTGAAGCACCTATCACGACACCGTGTCCAGATCTGCGTGATTTTAGTTTAAGTACATTATCATAGGCAATATGTGCAAAGATTAGTTAGAGATTTTTGGAATCAATGGCAAACTGAGTATTTATCTAGGTTGCAAGAACGTCCCAAGTGGCTAAAGCGCATTAAAGAATTTGAGTTAGGGGATATTGTACTATTGAAGGATGAACAGTTACCACCAGGCAAGTGGTCACTTGGTCGTGGCTAAACATCCTGGTTTAGACCATGTTACAAGAGTATATAGTGTGAAATGTGGGAATGATATAATTAAACGATCAAAATCAAAACTTTGTTATTTGCCATTTATTTGCTAAAAAAAAAGAAACTAAGTGGTTACGAATTATATTGTTTGATTCATACTGTCACATTGAAATTGTTAATTTAGTTCATAAGTTTTAATTTAATAATAGCAATTCTAGTTAAAGGATTCAATTAACATTATATAAATAATACATCGTATAGATAAAAAATTAAAAGTGTAAAATTGTAAAAGTATTACATAACATTGTTTAGTTTATTGCTGTTGAGCACATTGAATTGTTAGATCAATTTTGGTACACAATTTCCTTATTGTAGTAAACTTCAGATTTAAATCTTTGCATTTCTTTATATATGTAAATTTACAATATTTTTGTTACGTATTCCGTGATTTAAAGGACTATTGTCCTTTAGTGGGCGGTATGTTCGGACGTAAACTATGTTTTAAGTTAGTCGCAATAAACCAGTGACAGTAAACGGGTGTTTTATTCAAATTAAAAAATATAATGAAATTAATTACAGTCCTAATCAAGTCTTATAACCATCATACATGAAAATAAAATTAAAAAATAAATACATTAAAAATATAATTATTGAATGTACAGCATCTTCATTGTGAGTATTACCACAGATCGTATAATACTATACATGAAAAATTGACTACAAATCAAAGTAATACCACTTTGATTTGTAGTCAATTTTTCATTGGCTCTATTAATACTAATGTAGCAGTACGCATAGCAACAATAATACACACGCCACGCATGCCTCATTATATGACGCCATCGTTTGAAACAATGAATAGCTCTGAAAAGAACTATTTATTTGAAACAAGAAGCAGCATGCAATGACGTAGTATGACGTAATGTCAAGCTCTTAAAAGAACTCTTTTTATATTTATTATCTTCATATAATAATCTTCGCTTCAATTTGTTTCAGTTCAACGAAAACAACACAACTTGCTGATTTGTTGAAACACGTCTTCATTCCACGCCCCGGTCGAACTGACTGAACGCGACGACGCGGTAAAACGAGTATTTGTAGAATCAGCGCATCACGATAGTGTGGAATTAAGCGCGGGAGTAAGACGCAAAACAGGTTTTAACGCGCCAATCGAAATCCCTAATTTTAATGTAGACGCGCGCACTTGATATTATTTTTACATTTTTACAACTTTCTACATTTTTCTTGTATTCTGATTGGTTAATTTTTACTTCACTTTTTTGTATATATACAGGTTCCGTTTTTTAATAAATCATTGCACGGATTCCACCATATTCCACCGTTTCTACTGTTCTACAATAAGAAGAAGTTTAATTTTACTGCTACACTCAGCAATTATGATAATAACTATTATAATATAATTCGAACGCTTGTCACGAAATCGACATTTTTGTGTATTTATAGTTACTAGTGATCGCGCAGTGGTCGAAAATCAACCATAATTTATTTAAATTTTTTTAAAGTTTTAATGTTATTAAGGTATTTATATTAGAATTTAGAGTCGACGTGAGAGTAATGCCAAGAAGGTCAAGATGGTCAGTTATAGGTACAGACACATTTCAGAAACAGGAAGGTAGCTGAAATTCCCTCTTTTTGGTGGAAAACAAACACGCCTGCGTCTTGGTTGCATTGAACATGACCAAATTGGCATCGCCCCAATCGGACACGGCCTTAAGGGTCACGCTCAGGCGCTCAACCATGGCCTCTCTCTGAGCCTGAATTAGGGCCTCACTAGCTCGCAAGTTGGACCTGTAGCTATCGACAACTGTGCAGTCATCTGCGTACCCATGGATACCGGGCATCAGCAGATCATTGATGTGCAGCAGAAATAGGATCGCCGAGATTACTGACTCCTGGGGAACACCAGCATTTATAGCCATTTGATCCGACGAGTGGCCATCAATCACCACTCGTAACTATCGGTTCCTCAGGAAGTCTCAAATCCACGCACAAAGGCTAGCAAGGAGGCCATATGCAGGAAGCTTGCTGATAAGGCCATCATGCCAGACCCTGTCGAAGGCCTTCGAGATATCCAAAGAATCAACCTCTTCGATTCAATGCCCGACGTTAGCCATGTCTCAGTTAATAAAAATACATCAATCTGCGAAGCACTAATTTCGGCAGCTAGTTGGTGCAACTTTGTGCGTAGTCCACGTACGTTTTGATAATATAACACTAAGCACTCGCTATCTTTACTAGACTCACTTGACCTACGTTTAATTTTGTCGTAGATCGCTGGTGTTTCTCCTACGAAACCGTTCGTTCAATCTCTTATTTGGGGGCCAATTTTTTGCCTCCATGAACAACGAAAATAAACTTTCTGGTACTGTGATTACAAATGAAGCGTAGCTTTTATGCTTTAAATCTAACTTCTCCAAAACATACGTGTTTCTCATAGGTTTTTTCTTTTGTTAATTAAAACACCGCTTAGTTACTTATAACACCGAGAGTCAGAAAAAAAAATTTTTTTTGTACATAAGGACCAATGTCTTAAGATTTTCCTTTTGTACAAAAAGTAAATAATGCATTAGTCCCGATACATAAAAAGTACATAAGGCAATATTGTTCATGTACTAAAATTATATAACAGATTATGCCTGGTGTTTACGCTCAAGAAATGGAATTTCTTTAGCGAAACTTCGTACAACATACAGGTAACAATTTAAACAATAACGGATGAGACTCGAGTGTCAGAAATGTTTCGATGTGTCAGAAAAAATGTAAAATGTCGCCATACGTAATTAATGATAATAATTAAAATTTTTGTATCAAAAATCTTAATTTTAAAGGGCATCTAAGACAATTAAGTCAAAAACTCAGAAAATTTACATATCTTTTCAAAAATATAAAACATATCGCTGACTGGACCCTCATCAAGACTGTTTATATATCATTATGTCAATATTTAATAGCTTACTGTATAACTACATGGGGTGGCTCTAATAAAACGCAAATGTTCTGGCCGTCAGAAAACTTTATATAATACCTTAGTAGGACTCCTGACTCCCACATATAACTGTATTTATATATATATATATATATATATATATTAAAAAAAAAATATAAACATTATTGTCTGTGGGAGAGAATAAATAAGTTTATTATTATTATTATAAACTTTTAACCCTAAGGCATAATCTTTTATATATTTTTAGTACATAAAAAACAATGCCTTATGTACTTTTTATGTATAAGGACTAATACATTATAAACTTTGGTACATAAGGACTAATGTCTTAAGACTTTTTTCACATAGGGAATAATGCATTATAAACTTTGGTACATTAGGCATAATACGTTATATATTTTTAGTACATGAACAATGCAATAAACACCCTTAACCGTCAAATCGACTTGGTTAAAAACTGGTTCGAAATGTAGATTATACCGAGAGCATCACTTGTTAACCATACTCTTGGGATAAAGTTTTTGTAAACGTTGATAATTCAAACTTAAAAAAAAATATATTATCCGAAATTATCCATTTATTAAAGTTGAATGAATCATCAAATTCATTAATTATTCATTCCTTCAATACATTCTTGAATTTTTAAATTTTATTTACAAAGTAAAAATTTTTATCTCTTAAACATTTTTCTTAAGTTTAGACCTTAGTAATCTTAATGGTAACTAAAGCTTTTTGGTATATTATTAAATATTTTGATGCACATTATGTAGGATTTTTTTTGAAAGAGAGCACGGTGGCAAGGTGGTATCCAAGCCTACTTCTATCACCTGCTTTTTCGAATAAATGTGGAATTTTTTTTACAAACATGACTACATCAATTATAAACAATTCGGCTAGTGTCAAGATTTTATTAACTTTAAAAATCGGTCTACATTAATCTAAAGGTTGAACTCCAAAAATAGCCCGTATACACTTTTTCTGATAGATAAAAGCATTATTAAAATTAGTAGAATTACCCATAAAATTATGCCACAATTAAATAAAGAAACAACATATCCATTATATGCAGTGAGAGCAGCATCTTTGCCAACAGTACGTTGTAGCTTGCGAAGAGCATATACAAACTTATTTACTCTAGAAATAAGATTACTTATTGTTTACGCACAAGAAATGGAATTTCTTTAGTGAAACTCTTTACTTGCAATTTAGTATAAGTTTTTATTTCGTACAACATACATGTAACAATTTAAAACAATAACGGATGAGACGCGAGAGTAGTGTGTCAGAAAAAATGTACAATGTCGCCATACGTATTTAATTATAATAATTTAATCTTTTTGTACTGGCAATAACTATTAGTTAATAAAATGTTAATTTTATTGATAAATATTTTTTTTTCGTTATCTGGGCATGATGCGTGAACATATCCTCCCCCCGTTGAAGTCTTCAACCGAGGAAATTTTCAGTTTTTGGCAGAGGACATAAGCGAACGGGTGATCGACGTACGCAGCCTCTTGCCGTGTCCGATCCAGTGAACAGTCTGGCCACACGTCCGAGACAACAGTTCAGTGGTGGCACGTTCTCTTCTTGAAGCAGGACAAGATCTCCGATATTAAGCTTCGTTGTATTAGACTTCCATTTAGTCCGAAGTTGCAGTTCCGATATATACTCTTTCTGCCAGCGGTTCCAAAAATCACGCCTTATTTGTTCAAGGCGGGCATATCGTTGCCGCGGAGTAGCCTTGCAGTCGTCTTGACATTGGGATGGTAGCGCGTTCAACGGTCTGCCAATTATGAAATGCCCTGGGGACAAGGAAAGGAAATCATCAGGGGATGATGACATTGGGCACAAGGGGCGACTATTCAGTACTGCCTCTACTTGTGCGAATAACGAACAAAGTTCCTCAAATGTGAGATGAGTATTTCCCATGACTCTTTTAATGTGATGTTTAGCAGATTTAATCCCAGCCTCCCAAATTCCACCAAAGTGAGGAGTATAGGCCGGTATGAATGAAAATTTTATTCCTTCTGACGCAAATTCAGAAAAAAATGGAGTATTTTCTTTTAGGAAAATTTCGATTTCTTTAGCAGCAGCAGTAAAATTTCGACCATTGTCCGAATATATCTCAGTAGGCCGGCCGCGGCGAGCAAAGAACCGACGGAGTGTCATTATGAATGCGTCTTTACTTAAGTCACTAACTGGTTCTAAATGAACGCATTTAAAACGTAAACAAATGAATGCAGGCATAAGTTGCATTTTGATAATTGAGCACCACGTCCCTTTTTATTTAAGATAGAAAATGGTCCAGCCATATCGATCCCGATCGATTTAAAGGGAAAATCAACTGATATGCGTATGGTAGGTAAATTACCCATTTTAGGATGTAAGGTTTCACCACGAACACGCACACAAGTAGCGCAATGCCTTACGACTCGCCTGGCAAGATTCCTACCATTGATAAGCCATATCTGCCTAACAGTTGCTAATAGTAGCTGCGTGTAGCCGTGTAAGTTTTGTAAGTGTTCGCGTAAAAAATAAAGTTTTGTTACATAGTAACCGGAATCCAAAAGTATTGGATGTTTTTTGTTGTAAGAATAATCCGAATTATCTAACCTTCCACCAACTCTAATTAATTGAGTAGTGCTGTCAAAAAATGGAGATAAATTTAATAATTTTGATTTTGATTGCAATGGTGAATTTGAAAGCATTTTTTTTGTATTCAATAGGAAAGGATTGTTTTTGTACAATTCGACAAATCAAGTGAAAAGAATTTTGCAGCTCGTCAACAGATAAAAATCTAGATAATTTATTTTGTCTATTTGATTGTTTAGAATTATGTAAAAATCGTAAAAAATATGTGAATACTCTTTGTAATTTTGTAAAATTAGAAAAATCTTTAAAATCAAATGGTGGGAGGATGTTAAACATCCTCCCACCATGTTAATATGTTAAACATCTTTATGGTGGGAGGATGTTAAACATCCGCCTGGCTTGTTACCACCGTACGCATGGTGAAAAACTCGTGAAGTGGCTTGCAGCCGCGTTTCGAGGTCAGCCAGCGTATAGCCAGAGCCCGAGCGAGTATTGCCGCGATGGGTGTTGGTCCAATGGAGACGGCTGTTGAACCAATGCCGGGGCAAACTGTATTGACCTGCCGGACAGGGAGACCCTAAGAAACGGCTGTTCCGCTGGCCGCCCGTGGCATAGTACAGGGGCCCGAGCGTGCCTAACCTGCTCGTAAGGCTGCCCCACCAGGCCACGCATAATCTCGGGGTGGACCGTCGTGCCGGTTGGTGACCGGTAGGTGGGGTCCCGGCGGCCACTTCCGGGGGGGTTCGGGGGCCCTTCCGTCCGGCGGGTCAGTGTATTTTTCCTTTTGGCAACCACTTGGGGAAACACGCCTCCACACTTTGCCCATCCCAGAAATAACGATCGTACAGCGGTGCACACCCCCACCATACCCTCGCTGTTTGAGGTCGAGTTCTCTAACATCCGAGGACTCCACACTAACCTCAACGCTGTCCACCACCATCTCGAGATAGCAGGGCCAGCAATGTTGTTTCTCACGGAGACACAAATACTCCGTCCTGCCGATACCAGCTACCTTAATTATCCCGGCTACACGATTGAAGAATCCTTCAAAGCGAAAGCCGGAGTATGCTTGTTCGTCAGGACGGATGTTTGCTGTCACCGACTGCGCTGCTTGGAGGACCCCTCCTTCTCCATGTTGGTGGTACGTGTGGACCTGGTTCGTCAGAGCCGAGTCTACGTGTGCCTCTACAGATCCCACAATGGTGACAATGACTTGGAGACAAGCCGATTATTTGACCATCTTAGTCGGGTGGCAGATGCTGCGCAAGAGCAATTTCCTAACGCGGAATTGGTGTTTTTGGGGGATTTTAATGCTCACCACGAATCATGGTTGAAATCCCTCAAAACTGACCATGCTGGAAGGACTGCTCATGCTTTTGCTCTAACACATGACTTGACCCAACTGGTTGATCAGCCCACCAGGATCCCAGACATTGATGGGCAAGCACCTTCTCTACTGGACCTTCTGCTGACTTCTCACCCGGTGGAATATCAGGTTGTGGTTCAGGCTCCTCTTGGCTCTTCGGATCACAGCCTTATTTCTACAGAGTGCCACAGGCCAAGCTGCCGCCACTAGCGGTATGCAAACGTCGCGTTTGGCACTATAATTCGGCGGATTGGGACGGCATGCGCGAATACTATGCGTCTGTCCCTTGGAAGGAACGTTGCTTCAGTGGGAATGACCCGACAGCTAGTGCCGCTGTTGTTGCTGGCGAGATCATGTTGGGAATGGAATACTACATTCCTAGCTCAGATCTCGTCAGTAGGAGTACGCGTAACCGTTGGTTCACTCGTGAATGTGCCGATGCTGTATCATCTAAGCAGGCGGCATATCGCAAGTGGATCAACGGCTGCATTAGCGGGGCATCTAACATTGACTCACTGAAAGCAAACTATAATAAAAATTCCAAGTCCTGTAGAAAAGCATACACGAGAGCGGATGCACAGCGCATTGTACAGATTGGTCATGACCCTGTTTCGCATCCTAGGGGCTCCCGTAGCTTCTGGCGTCTGACCAAGTCTGTGCAAAACAATTTCTGCCAACCTTCGCTGCCACCGCTCAGAAATCCGGACGGATCGCTAGCTCTCAGTCCGCAAGAGCAAGCTGATCTCCTGGCTAAACTCTTTGCCGACAATTCCGTCATCGATGATTGTAGTGCGCTGCCACCTACAATACCTTAATGTGGCCATACGATGCCTGATATTAAAATCAGGCAACGTGATGTGCGTGCGAAGCTGCAATCACTTGATGTACGGAAAGCTAGCGGTCCCGATGGAATACCAGCCATAGTGCTGAAGAAGTGCGCAGCGGAGCTGTCTCCTGTGTTAACGCGCCTGTTCCAACTTTCTCTCTTTTCGGGATGTGTGCCGGAGGCTTGGAGAAGAGCTAATCTGCAAGCGGTTCCCAAAAAAGGGGATCGGTCTGACCCGGCAAATTATCGGCCAATAGCTATCACCTCAGTACTTTGTAAGGTGATGGAACGGATTTTAAACAACCAACTGATCCATTACCTAGAAGATCACTGTTTAATTAATGATCGTCAATACGGGTTTCGACCAAAACGGTCCACAGGTGATCTTCTAGCGTACGTAACACACCTCTGGGGTGAAGCTATCGACAAGCATGGAGAATCGTTGGCTGTCAGCCTCGATATCTCCAAGGCTTTCGACAGGGTCTGGCAACGAAGTCTTCTCTCCAAGCTACCGGCATATGGTCTGCCTGCTCAGCTAAGTACCTGGATTGCCAGCTTCCTACACGAGCGTAGCCTTCGTGTTTTAGTAGATGGTTGCGCTTCACAATTCTATGTAGTGAATGCTGGGGTCCCCCAGGGATCTGTGCTATCTCCCACACTCTTTCTTTTGCATATCAATGATATGCTCTCCCTTGGGAACATACATTGCTATGCAGATGATAGTACAGTGCATGGTGGATACCACGGACGCGCAGTGGCTGGGCGGGCGGAAACTGAGGAGAGGCGGGAAAATCTTGTCATTGAACTCGATAGGACGTTAGAGCTCATCGCCAAATGGGGCTCTGATAATCTTGTTGAGTTTAATGCCAAGAAAACACAGGTATGCGCTTTCACGGCGAAAAAGTCAACATTTTCCCCTCTTCCCTCCCTCTGTGGTACTCCGCTGGTGATGCAAAGCAAAATCGCCATGCTGGGGATTGACGTTCGCTGCGACCTTAGTCCAAGGGATTACATCGAGGCTGTTATAAAAACAGCTTCACGGAAACTCGGAGCTCTGAACTCCCGGCGAATATATAAAAAAAAAAAAACCGATGCCTGCGCTTGATTGTAGGAGCTCCGAGGTACGTCAGAAATGATGTCATCCATCGAGACACCAGGACGCCCACCGTGGAGGAGTTCGTCCGCAAGCTCGCTCGCTCGCTATTTGCTAAGGCGGATAGCAGTGCGAGCGAACACCTCCACGGTATAACACGGTATTACTGGTGGTAGGGCTTTGTGCAAGCTCGTCTGGGTAGGTACCACCCACTCATCAGATATTCTACCGCAAAACAGCAATACTTGATATTGTTGTGTTCCGGTTTGAAGGGTGAGTGAGCCAGTGTAATTACAGGCACAAGGGACATAAAATCTTAGTTCCCAAGGTTGGTGGCGCATTGGCTATAAGCGATGGTTGACATTTCTTACAATGCCAATGTCTAAGGGCGTTTGGTGACCACTTACCATCAGGTGGCCCATATGCTCGTCCTCCTTCCTATTCTATAAAAAAAAAAAAAAAACCGCTTCATGCCAGACCACCTGAGGGGCGTCCGTTACCTCGTGAGCTCCTACTGTCGCCGACCATCAGCGCCGATGCGGGCATCGGTGAAGAGGACGACGACGATCTGGAGACACGGTAGGATGACATTACCCGTGAAAAAGGAAAACCATTAAGGACTTATAGCCACCGGGTCATAACGACTCTGGCCCTCTGGGCCAAAATAAAGTGACACGACGGTTGAACCGTCGGGGAGGACCAGCCCGGGTAGGGGGGGCAACCCCAAGGCCCGGTAGCTTCGTTATGTGACGTATGAGCAGGCCGTGTTCCGATGGTGACAAACGGTAGCTTACCTCGACTATGTGCTGTTAATAAGCAGGCCGTGTCCCGAGGGCGGCAAACGGTAGCTCAAGTTCATTAAGCTTGACACAATGTACGTCCAAATAAGAATGAAGTGATATCTATTTTATTAGTGTAGTGATTACCAGTGAAGTGCGTTATTAGTGTTTCTGACATTAACGGAATAACTATTGATTAATTAAGTGATTGTATCATTTTAAATGTTTCTTAATGTTTGATCAAAACTTGAAATTATCAACCCACCTATCAAGATTGTTATTTAAATAAATGTGTAAACGTAACTATTTGATAGACTCAGAAATTAACTATATTCTATGATTATCATTTAAATAAATGTGTAAAAACTCAAGTACGGTGTACTAGGTATTTACTGTAATATTTACTTTTGATTTTTATTTTTTTTTATTATATAATATACTTTTCATTCAATGTAACTCGGGTTTTCTACCTAAATTTATTTAATTAAATATCTTATCTTAAAACTTAATATATAAAATATACATCTACTCTAAAATTTGTCATATGTGGTCATACTCTAATTCGAATGGCCGAGCATTATTTGGAATGGGGACATTCCAATAGCAGAATGGCCGTCTGTTAACGTTTGTAGGAATATAGGAGGGTAGTAGTGGGAGGAAGTGTATTTAAAGGAGGGTGGACGGTAGACAGGTCTCTTTTTGCTATCGTGTGTTCGGTCGATTGGTGTCATACTGTGTTATTTTTGTAATCCATTGCGATTAAGTTTGTTAGTGTCATGTTGCTAAGAGTCATTCGATCGGGGGCGACAGCGAATGAGAGTGTGTCCCGTGTGAATTGTGTCTGTGACATTTTAAAATAAAAACTGTTAATAGATTTGATTGTGTTTTCCTACAATTCATTTGGAAAGTTCGGATTCACCCACGGTTCCTGCTAGTGACTCAACATCAGAAGTGGGATCTGAATTCCATTGGCGCTCAATGTTCGCGATTCAGCAGAGAAATAGAGCAACCAGATGCTGATCCACGTGCTTGGTGTGCTACGATTGATATTTGCGTTAATGAACGTCCACTGGAAGGTGTATCGCTCATCATAGCTCTCAGTAAGGCACTGAAGGGCAGTGTCTTGTCGTGGCTGTCACAAATCTCCCATGCGGCATATGCAAGCCGTGTGATGACGTCACTGTTGACTAGATGGAAGGATTAAGTCACGAAGAAATCGCTATGTCATATGTGCTGGCCCATATTGCCCAGTTCGATTCGCGTCTGTATCGCTTAGCATTTACAAGACAAATGACAAATGACAAACGACATGTAAGAAATGACGACAAGAAGTGATAATAATTTGTGGTAACGTATTATACAATGAAAAAATCTGGTGAGTACGTTCCAATTTGTTTAAAACCGAAACTGTGTTTCTTAGTAACTTCACAAGTTAGCTTGTACCTACATTGCGATAATTTCTTTATTTATCTACCCTGCTTTGGATTATTAATTAACAATGATCTTCTGCAATAATAGCTAAGAAATTTGCCTAATAACAATCGCTTACCATGGCTCTCGTTCCAGAAATCGATTAACGTCATTGAAAGAATAAACCGTTCACCTCCACGAGGGACGCTACCGCGACCGCGAGTAGTGCTTGTGACTATGGTGGAGCATCAGGATTCTGCGGCATTGTCTTCGCCAAGGCTGTGAGCTCTGCCACGAACCGCGATGCTGGTGCTGCCGATCGTATCATTGATGCGATACGATCTATCAATACTTCGGTGAGATCCAACCAATATTTTTATATTTCTAATTTCGACATTGATATTTGGTGCGAGGAGGCAGATCGTGCTAAAGTTTAAAGTAAATGGAGTGATAACGAGAGTTGGTCTCACATTGGCAATTGTGTTCTGAAGCGTGTTCGGCGCTTTTCGATTAAGAGTATAAGGAAAAGACTGTACTGGCCCTACTAGTCTGTCTTTATTGTTAACGGTATGTCAAGTCACTTTTAGTAAATAATTTTAATTAGCAACTGCTAACGAATGCGTTGATATTGTGTCCAAAGTCACTCAAGACTGATAGATGTGTGGGTTTTTCTATTAATTTAAAGAAGTGACATTTTAAGCAATTAATATAGAACTCTTAGGTTGCACTATCAGTTAAGGTCAGGTACAGCCGAGCGAACACGTTAGTTACGTGTCGACCACTTCGAAGCTGTGCGTGAGGTGCAAAGGCAACGGGCATTAGAGCATCTAGCACACTCTACTGGCAAGCTTAATTCAGGCATGCGTGGGCCCTATCATGTGGTCAAGGCGCTTCCCGATGGTCGTTACGTGCTGCGCTGCTGGCTGGCTCGTATGGCAAGTCGACTCAAGCGGCTGCGGAATATATTTGTCGCAATCGTATCATCTCTGGAACGCTAGCGCCATCTGTCGGCGCTCGACGGAGTCAATGATTCACCGGCTGAGCGGCGCATACATATATATAATATATCGAATCGAATATATATGTTGAGGGTATTCTCTGAATATTCTCGTATTGTATTCGGTGAGATAATTGTGTATATAAGTCGTGCCATCTCTCTTTTTGGACATCCCCCGCTCCCCGTAACGACCCCCTCCGGTGCCAGTTGTACTCGCCGCGTCCTCCGACGTCGGCTTGAGGAAACGGCCGGTGCTAGTTGCCAGGAGTCTGCCTGCTCGAAGAAGAGAAGCGCACGAGTGGATCCTGCACTTTTTTGGTAATCAAAAAATCCGTACATGAAGTGGCACAAACACTCTCCGCTCCGGATAGTCCTAGTTTATCAGCCACCAACTGGACTAGCTCAGCGTGTTTCCCGTACTTACTACGTTTCGCACGATGAGCGTCGTCTAGCGGTCTCTAACCCGAGACTATCTGAGTGTCTACGATCACTCCAGCCCCGTTCCTGTTCCGTTCGTGTTCTCGCACGCACTATTGGGCCGTGACGGTGGCCGACCGGCCGTCGGACGGTAGTACAAAATCGTACATATAATACGAATCGCGCACGCGTCTCACGCGCGTCCGGCCCGACGCAAGCGAACGTCGTCCGTCGATTTCCTGCCCGAGTGCGGACGTCGACGCGGCGTTGCTGTCGTCGCTGCCGTGTTTTATCTCGGACTGTGCGCGTATCCGTCTGCGATGATTCATTTTCGGGCACTCGCAGGACCCGTCTTGAAACACGGACCAAGGAGTCTAGTGTCAAGTGGAGAATGCCACGTGGCGGTGCTCGACTTCTCTAAAGCATTCGACACAGTGTCGCACGCGGCACTTGTTGAGCTGCTTAGGGCGAGAGGGCTGCCGGATGGGTTCTGCAGTTACATGGCTACCATGTACGAAACGGCAAGTACCACCTTAGCTGTCGGAAACGAACGTAGCCATCCTGTTAAAGTGGGTCGAGGGGTGCGACAAGGAGACCCCCTTTCACCGATTCTGTTCAACATGGCGATGGACCTAGTCCTTGCGTCACTACCAAAAGGAATCGGATATAGGCTAGAAAATGAGCAGATCTCGGCTCTAGCCTACGCTGATGATTTAGTCCTGCTTGCAGGCTCAAAGGTAGGGATGCAGGAAGCCATCGATCGTGTGGTGCAGGTCGGCGAAATGGTGGGTCTCGGTATCAACATCAGTAAAAGCTCCGTTCTGTCAATGGTGCCAGACGGGAAACGTAAGAAACACCACTACCTAACGGAGAGGGTGTTCTCTGTTGGGAAGAAAAAGCTTCGGCAGGTGTCTTGCGTGCCACGCTGGATATAACTTGGCATAGCCATACCTCCTTCGAATCGTCCGGGGCTTCAATGCTCGAGCAGGAGGTGCGCAAGGCTTTGGACAACATCTCCAAGGCACCTCTCAAGCCGCAACAGCGGCTCGAAGTTGTGAGAGGTCACCTGATTCCGAGGTTCATGCACGGTCTAGTGCTAGGAACGATATCGGATGATCGACTCAGAATGCTCGACATTGAGATCCGGGGCGCAGTGAGGAAGTGGCTAAGGTTTCCACATGATTTGCCTAAGGCCTATTGCCACGCCGAAGTTAAGGCCGGTGGCTTGGCGATCCCATCGCTACGGACAGTCGTTCCAAACCTCATCTTACGGAGGTACGGACGGCTGGCTTCGTCGCGATGGTCTGCTGCCAACGCTGCCGCCAGATCCGAGAGGATCCGTAAAAAACTCAGCTGGGCCAGAAAGCAGATAAGGAAATTCACCAGGGAAAATCCGAAAACCCAACTAACATCTGTGGAGCAGTATTGGCGGGAGAGTCTGTATGCGTCGACGGACGGCCTCGAACTTCGAGAGTCGTTCCGGAATCCGGCCTCCACTAAGTGGATAAGGGAGCGATGCACGCAGTATAGTGGCTGAGACTACGTGCAATTTGTACACTGCCACATTAACGCCCTCCCTTCCCGAGTCCGGGCATCGCGAGGGCGTAGATGTATGGGAGAGTCGACGTTGAACTGTCGTGCCGGGTGCATGCTCAGGGAGACGACGGCTCACACCATACAGCAGTGTTTCAGAACACACGGCGGCCGAATCGAACGCTATAATTGCATCACAAGTGTCATAGCCGAGGCGTTGACAAAGAAAGGATGGACCGTGGTGGTGGAGCCGAGGTTCGTGACCTCAGTAGGGTGTCGTAAGCCCGACATAATCGCTGCCAGGAACGGGGCTGGAGTGATCGTAACAATCATAAACTCAGGAGAAAATTAGATAACAAAGAGACCAGGTAGGAAATTCTAAGAAATGCTATTGTTAAGAAATTAAATCTGGATCAAAGACAAAAGGACCTCAATGCAAAGTAGTTAAAGATTATTTTTAATAGGGGTAATAGGTAAAAAAGGAGAGATAAACCAGAGCTGTCATTGCAATTTTGAATTTAAATCAAAAACAAAATACTTAATCTTTTTAGTTACTCCATACTTTCGAAATTACACTGTTTATTATTCATAATTCGTGTTCAAAATGAGATCCCCTATTTCGTATACAAATACGCATTCTTTTTCTTAATTCACTTTTTACTACAACACTACTCAAGCTATGTCGAATAGAATTTGCAGCATTCATTATTCTTGTTTTGAGTTCTTCAATTGTTTGTACTGGTGAAACATCATGAACCAGGCTTTTCATATGCCCCCAGACATAATAGTCCATCGGAGTCAAATCTGGACTTCTCGCTGGCCATGGGATTGGTCCTCCTCTGCCAATCCATCTATTACGATAATTGCTGTCTAGCCACTGTCTTACGGACATTCGAAAGTGTGCGGGGCAACCATCATGCTGGAATATCATTCTCTGCCTAAGTTTCAGCGAAACATTTTCGAGTAACTCATGCAGGATTTCTCTAAGCAAGCTTTCATAACTTTCACCATTTAAGTTATCAGGTAGGAAACGTGGCCCAATAAGATTATCATTGATAATCCCCATCCAGACGTTTACCGAGAAACGTCTTTGGGAACCGTTTAATCGCTTTTTGTGAGGGTTTCCCTGTTCTTTTTGAGACCAATATCGAATATTGTGGTAGTTAGTAATACCATCTTTGTCAAACTTTGACTCGTCTGTCCATAAACATTTTCTCAAAAAATTGGGATTTTATGCATCACAGTGTAGCATAAATCGGCAAAAATCTAAACGTCTTGCAGGATCTCCTTCTTCAATCACATGTACGGGTGTGTAATAATAGGGATACAATCCAGCCGCGTGGACAGTAAACCAGACTCTCCATTGAGATACGCCCAGTCGGTTTGCCACAATATTGGTGGAAACTGTAGGGTCCTCTCGAAAATGACGAATAATTACATCTTCTTCATCTGGAGAACGGACACGAGGGCGTCCGGAATCAGATTGTCTCCTTTGCACGCGACCAGTTTCTCTAATTCGACGATACACACCAATAAAGACACTATTGTCAGGTGTCCGGCGATCCGGAAATTGACGATTATACTCACGACGAGCAGCTGCGGCGTCACCGTTACAATATCCATAGCAAAATAAGATGTCAGCGTATTCCTCATTAAAGTACGGACGACGAGAAGAATATTGTTCTGCAGCCATAATAGTCCTTTTTACGCGCCAAGTTATCATAAACACAAATCACAAATTCCTTTTAGCTAGCCGAGTCACGAAGTTGTAAGAAACAGAGTCCAGTAAACGAAGCGGTTTTTTTCAAAAATTTAAGAGATCAATATTCACTAAAGCGCGTCCACACTATACGAGCAGTGCAAGTACAGTGAGTATTATGTGCCCCGACAAGGTTTTATTACTCTTATTCCTAAAAGAAATGAGATAAAAGGAAATTAGAAAAAATGACGGTAAATTCAAAGGAATTGATAATAGTATTCCACAAACAGCTCTGGTTTATTTCTCCTTTTTTACCTATTACCCCTATTAAAAATAATCTTTAACTACTTTGCATTGAGGTCCTTTTGTCTTTGATCCAGATTTAATTTCTTAACAATAGCATTTCTTAGAATTTCCTACCTGGTCTCTTTGTTATCTAATTTTCTCCTGAGTTTATGATTGTTACTGTACTTTTTATGTACCGATGGATAGCTAAGGAAACGCAGATGTTTTTAAAATGATCCGCACGATAAGAACCATAGTGATTTTTACAAAAAAATTGCGAGTAACTTAAAGAATCAAAATTAAAAATCGAAAAGTTGTACAGTTTTGGATCTGTAATTTAAAAATTCTTGAAGATTGTTTTTGTTTTATAACTGGTTATTATTAACTAGGATGTACCCTAGCAAGAAATACAAAAAAAAATAGGGAAAATACGTTGATTTTTTTTTTATTGAATTTTAGAATCTTAAACATCCTTTAAATAAAAAAAATATTAAAAAATTAATAACTCGAAAACGATACACTTTTGCATAAGCATTTTGGGGGTCATTTGATAGCTATTGTCCTGAACTATAACCCTTTAAAAGGATCGTGACATATTACCCTGTAACCCTGTATACACAATTATCTCACCGAATAAAATACGAGAATATTCAGAGAATACCCTCAACATATATATTCGATTCGATATATTATATATATGTATGCGCCGCTCAGCCGGTGAATCATTGACTACGTCGAGCGCCGACAGATGGCGCTAGCGTTCCAGAGATGATACGATTGCGACAAATATATTCCGCAGCCGCTTGAGTCGACTTGCCATACGAGCCAGCCAGCAGCGCAGCACGTAACGACCATCGGGAAGCGGCTTGACCACATGATAGGGCCCACGCATGCCTGAATTAAGCTTGCCAGTAGAGTGTGCTAGATGCTCTAATGCCCGTTGCCTTTGCACCTCACGCACAGCTTCGAAGTGGTCGACACGTAACTAACGTGTTCGCTCGGCTGTACCTGACCTTAACTGATAGTGCAACCTAAGAGTTTTATATTAATTGCTAAAAAGGCACTTCTTTAAATTAATAGAAAAACCCACACATCTATCAGTCTTGAGTGACTTTGGACACAATATCAACGCATTCGTTAGCAGTTGCTAATTAAAATTATTTACTAAAAGTGACTTGACATACCGTTAACAATAAAGACAGACTAGTAGGGCCAGTACAGTCTTTTCCTTATACTCTTAATCGAAAAGCGCCGAACACGCTTCAGAACACAATTGCCAATGTGAGACCAACTCTCGTTATCACTCCATTTACTTTAAACTTTAGCACGATCTGCCTCCTCGCACCAAATATCAATGTCGAAATTAGAAATATAAAAATATTGGTTGGATCTCACCGAAGTATTGATAGATCGTATCGCATCAATGATACGATCGGCAGCACCAGCATCGCGGTTCGTGGCAGAGCTCACAGCCTTGGCGAAGACAATGCCGCAGAATCCTGATGCTCCACCATAGTCACAAGCACTACTCGCGGTCGAGGTAGCGTCCCTCGTGGAGGTGAACGGTTTATTCTTTCAATGACGTTAATCGATTTCTGGAACGAGAGCCATGGTAAGCGATTGTTATTAGGCAAATTTCTTAGCTATTATTGCAGAAGATCATTGTTAATTAATAATCCAAAGCAGGGTAGATAAATAAAGAAATTATCGCAATGTAGGTACAAGCTTTTTTTACTGGTGGTAGGGCTTTGTGCAAGCTCGTCTGGGTAGGTACCACCCACTCATCAGATATTCTACCGCAAAACAGCAATACTTGATATTGTTGTGTTCCGGTTTGAAGGGTGAGTGAGCCAGTGTAATTACAGGCACAAGGGACATAAAATCTTAGTTCCCAAGGTTGGTGGCGCATTGGATATGTAAGCGATGGTTGACATTTCTTACAATGCCAATGTCTAAGAGCGTTGGTGACCACTTACCATCAGGTGGCCCATATGCTCGTCCGCCTTCCTATTCTATAAAAAAAAAAAAAGCTAACTTGTGAAGTTACTAAGAAACACAGTTTCGGTTTTAAGCAAATTGGAACGTACTCACCAGATTTTTTCATTGTATAATACGTTACCACAAATTATTATCACTTCTTGTCGTCATTTCTTACATGTCGTTTGTCATTTGTCATTTGTCTTGTAAATGCTAAGCGATACAGACGCGAATCGAACTGGGCAATATGGGCCAGCACATATGACATAGCGATTTCTTCGTGACTTAATCCTTCCATCTAGTCAACAGTGACGTCATCACACGGCTTGCATATGCCGCATGGGAGATTTGTGACAGCCACGACAAGACACTGCCATTCAGTGCCTTACTGAGAGCTATGATGAGCGATACACCTTCCAGTGGACGTTCATTAACGCAAATATCAATCGTAGCACACCAAGCACGTGGATCAGCATCTGGTTGCTCTATTTCTCTGCTGAATCGCGAACATTGAGCGCCAATGGAATTCAGATCCCACTTCTGATGTTGAGTCACTAGCAGGAACCGTGGGTGAATCCGAACTTTCCAAATGAATTGTAGGAAAACACAATCAAATCTATTAACAGTTTTTATTTTAAAATGTCACAGACACAATTCACACGGGATACACTCTCATTCGCTGTCGCCCCGATCGAATGACTCTTAGCAACATGACACTAACAAACTTAATCGCAATGGATTACAAAAATAACACAGTATGACACCAATCGACCGAACACACGATAGCAAACAGAGACCTGTCTACCGTCCACCCTCCTTTAAATACACTTCCTCCCACTACTACCCTCCTATATTCCTACAAACGCTAACAGACGGCCATTCTGCTATTGGAATGTCCCCATTCCAAATAATGCTCGGCCATTCGAATTAGAGTATGACCACATACGACAAATTTTAGAGTAGATGTATATTTTATATATTAAGTTTTAAGATAAGATATTTAATTAAATAAATTTAGGTAGAAAACCCGAGTTACATTGAATGAAAAGTATATTATATAATAAAAAAAAATAAAAATCAAAAGTAAATATTACAGTAAATACCTAGTACACCGTACTTGAGTTTTTACACATTTATTTAAATGATAATCATAGAATATAGTTAATTTCTGAGTCTATCAAATAGTTACGTTTACACATTTATTTAAATAACAATCTTGATAGGTGGGTTGATAATTTCAAGTTTTGATCAAACATTAAGAAACATTTAAAATGATACAGTCACTTAATTAATCAATAGTTATTCCGTTAATGTCAGAAACACTAATAACGCACTTCACTGGTAATCACTACACTAATAAAATAGATATCACTTCATTCTTATTTGGACGTACATTGTGTCAAGCTTAATGAGCTTGAGCTACCGTTTGCCGCCCTCGGGACACGGCCTGCTCATTAACAGCACATAGTCGAGGTAAGCTACCGTTTGTCACCATCGGAACACGGCCTGCTCATACGTCACATAACGAAGCTACCGGGCCTTGGGGTTGCCCCCCCTACCCGGGCTGGTCCTCCCCGACGGTTCAACCGTCGTGTCACTTTATTTTGGCCCAGAGGGCCAGAGTCGTTATGACCCGGTGGCTATAAGTCCTTAATGGTTTTCCTTTTTCACGGGTAATGTCGTCCTACCGTGTCTCCAGATCGTCGTCGTCCTCTTCACCGATGCCCGCATCGGCGCTGATGGTCGGCGACAGTAGGAGCTCACGAGGTAACGGAAGCCCCTCAGGTGGTCTGGCATGAAGCGGTGCTATACCGTGGAGGTGTTCGCTCGCACTGCTATCCGCCTTAGCAAATAGCGAGCGAGCGAGCTTGCGGACGAACTCCTCCACGGTGGGCGTCCTGGTGTCTCGATGGATGACATCATTTCTGACGTACCTCGGAGCTCCTACAATCAAGCGCAGGCATCGGTTTTTTTTTTTTTTCTATATTCGCCGGGAGGGCAAATGACTCTACTCCACCTGATGGTACGTTGTAGTAGAGTCCAAACGCGACGACGGCCAGTACAGACGGGAAAAACGTTCTGCACTAGCCGCCATCGCCCTGCCGGCCCGCAAGATCCCTCTTCACGCCTCGTTTGATGGAACCCGGGTTGTAAGAGGAGGGGAACACGTGAGCTGGTAAGGAATTCCATTTTTTGGAGGTGCGACGAAGAAAGGAGTTGCCAAATTTCTTTGTTCGCGATGGAATTGATGTCACAGTTAGGCGGTGACATCGAGAACCAGCTCGCGTGGACTTAAGAAGGAAGGGGGAAGCAGGAATTAGAGAGAATAATTCCTCAGAGCACTCGCCGTGATACAGTCGATAGAAAGCGCTCAGTGCTGCTATCTCACGACGCAATTGTAAAGGTTCAAGGGTGTTTGTGACCTTTACGTCGCCAATAATGCGTACGGCACGTCGCCGTAACCGGTCCAAGGCTTCAAGTAGGTACTTAGCGGAGCCATCCCAAAGGTGCGAGCAATATTCCACGCAAGACCGTACCTGTGTTTTGTACAGCAGGCACAGTTGTTGTGGCGTGAAAAAGCGCCGCACCTTGTTCAGAACTCCGAGTTTCCGTGAAGCTGTTTTTATAACAGCCTCGATGTAATCCCTTGGACTAAGGTCGCAGCGAACGTCAATCCCCAGCATGGCGATTTTGCTTTGCATCACCAGCGGAGTACCACAGAGGGAGGGAAGAGGGGAAAATGTTGACTTTTTCGCCGTGAAAGCGCATACCTGTGTTTTCTTGGCATTAAACTCAACAAGATTATCAGAGCCCCATTTGGCGATGAGCTCTAACGTCCTATCGAGTTCAATGACAAGATTCTCCCGCCTCTCCTCAGTTTCCGCCCGCCCAGCCACTGCGCGTCCGTGGTATCCACCATGCACTGTACTATCATCTGCATAGCAATGTATGTTCCCAAGGGAGAGCATATCATTGATATGCAAAAGAAAGAGTGCTTCACCCCAGAGGTGTGTTACGTACGCTAGAAGATCACCTGTGGACCGTTTTGGTCGAAACCCGTACTGACGATCATTAATTAGACAGTGATCTTCTAGGTAATGGATCAGTTCAGTTCTGTTGGATCTGAATCCTCCGCTTCTGGTACGCTGAGCAGAGTGCGTACCAGGCGGGGGCCGCATACGTCTGGCGCGAGCGGACGTAGGCACCGTAGACCCTCAGTCTGGTCTTCATAGGAAGCCGCGAAGTGAAGAGGGTGTACAGCTTAGACCGGGCAGCCGCGGCATGACTCACCACCTTGTTAACGGTGGGCATCATGCGCAGCCTGCGGTCCAAGTGACACCCCAAGTAGCAGACTGAGGTCTGCCATTCCACGTCCTGGCCTCGGAAGGTGAGCCGACGCATCGGCTTATCAGCACCTACAAGCAGAGCGGCCGTCTTACCAACGTTGACAGCCATCCTCCACTTGTCTAGCCAATCCGTTATCAGATCCAACACACGCTGCATCCTGTTGATAGCGACGATCTGGTGGTAGGACGACGAGAAGTATGCGCTGTCGTCCGCGTACAGGGCCAGCATCACATCCTCTTCACCCTCTCGCAGATGGTCGCGGAGGGTAGGGATGTCGTCCGTGTACACCGCGTATAGACGCGGTGACAGGCAGCTACCCTGGGGTACTCCGGCTCGAATGGGGCGCGGCTGAGAATCCGCGCCTTCCACCGAGACATAAAAGCTTCGGCCTTCCAGAAACGACGCCACTACTCGCACATACGCGAGAGGCGCCGAGGTGTTCAAGAGCTTAGCCAGGAGTCCGGCATGCCACACCCGGTCGAAGGCCTTCTCCATGTCGAGAAAGACCCCGACGGTGGGATGCCCTTTGTTTCGCTCACTGGCTAAGTGGCTAAGAACTCTCGCCAACTGGAGCGTCGTTGAGTGGTCGCTGCGGAATCCGAACTGCTCCTCGCGCAGGGGCAGGTGAGGCGCGAGTCTCCGCAGCAACAGACGCTCGAACAGCTTGGCGATGTGCGAGAGTAGCGTGATAGGCCGATAGCTTGCCGAGAAGCGACGATCCTTCCCGGGTTTAGGGAGGGCGATGACCTTCCCTATCTTCCACGCCTCGGGGAAGTTTCCGGTCCGGAGTATCCCGTTAAATGCACTCGCGAGCGCTACGAGGCAGTTGTTGGGTAGCTGCATCAACGCGGCGTTGGTAATTCCGTCGGGGCCTGGCGCCTTCCTCTTCGGTAGTCGGAAGACGGCCTTCCGCAGCTCGGACAGAGAGATATAATCGTCTCCCTGGAGCGGCGGGATTGGGGCCGACAGGAATACCTCCACTTGATTCTGGATCGCCGCGTGATGATGGACGACATCGGTTTTAGACAACTCCGGTGGGTTGGGGGTAAATTGACCCTCCAAATATTCCGCCAGGATCTCTGCTCTGTCGCTGGCGGAATATCTTCTGTTACCCGCTCGATCTAGGAGCGGGTAGACAGGCGAGTCATGTCCGGTAAGTTGTTTGCAGAGGTGGTACAGCGTAGTGTCGTGCTCGGATGCTCGATCGATGGTGGCCTCCCAGTAGTCATCCTCGAGAGCCACTAGCGCACGCGACACTTCCTCTGCAATCCTGTTGAGGTCACGCTTCACCCTCGGGCAGCGCGTTCGCGCCCATAGTCGGCGAAGATTTCGTTTCTTCCTCAGTTTCACTCGGAGCGAGCTCGGCAGCTGGTCCTGACGACTTCTCGGCGTGCTTCCTTGAGAGGTGGCTGCTTCTTTGGCTTTCTGGATCGCCTCAGAAATTTTGGAAGCAGATCCTTCAACATCTTCAGTCGTCGCGATCGGGTCCGTGAGCTCAAACTCCGAGAGCTCTGAGGAGTAGCGCCCCCAGTCGACCCGCAAACGTGGGGAGCGGGGCACTGTGAAGTCGCGCTGGAGTGCGATTGTGACCACAATTGGTAGGTGTTGTGTGTTGAGGTCGTAGTTAACCTCAACATCGATGGGTGCGTCTAGTCGGTGGTGCAGCACGATGTCCAGGACGTCCCGCTGGTACGTAGGGTTAGTCGGTATGTGGGTCGGCGCTCCTGGACCCAACACACCGTAACCCTATCGTTCGCTATCCTCGAGCAGGTGCCTACCCGCCTGGGTGATGACGCGCGAGCCCCAAGCGTGGTGCTTCGCGTTCAGATCACCCACGATCAGTGTAGGCATCGGCGAGTCGATAAGCGATTGGACATCGGTGCTGCTGAAAGTCTGTCCGGGTGGCTTGTAGGCGGCATACAGCAGCAGCTCCGTCTCACCAGCATGCACACGCACCCCCTGCGTACGTAGGCTCACAAACGGTGCATGTGCAAGTTCTTCGTGTATGATATCCCTCCTCACCAGGGCTGCAGTTCCTCTGAATGGGCAGCCCCGGGGAGAGACTTCATCTCGCCGATACACGAAGAAGTTCGGGATTCGGAGCTCGATTTCGGCCGAGAGCTTCGTCTCGCCCAGGAGTATTACGTGAATATCCTGCGACTTGGCGAGTAGCGTCAGCTCCCGGATATGGCCACGTATGCCACCTGGGTTCCAGTAAAGTATTCTCAGCTGGAATTAAGCTTCGCAAGAGCGGCTATTCCAGCTGAGATGGCAGGTATAATGTCCTGGCCTTGTGTATAGGCGACCAGGATCGCTGTCAGTGCCTCCATGAAGACCTGGACGATGATGGTGGTGTCCGAGCCTTTCGCACTGGCCGAGGTTGTCATCTGCACAGGGGGAGGCACTTCTTGCCTCACCACCGGCCGCGTGGCGGCAGCCGGAGCGGACTTTGGCTCCGTCGCTGCCTTCCTGGGCTGCGGCGTCGATGCCGCCGCAGGCTCTGTACTGGGTGGCCTAGCTGCCCTCTTCTTCTTCCTCTTTTTGCTAGGCGCCTTTAGGGGTTGGTCCCTGGCTGTCGGCTGGTTGGCTGGAGGCGCCAGAGTTGTTGGGGGCGCAAGCTTAGCTCGCACCTCCGTGGCTTTCTTCGCAGGAGGTGGCCGCTTTGTTAGCTGGTCGACTACTATCGTCTCCGCGGATCCGGGCAAGAAGCGCACTCCCTTTCCAAAAGGGCGTGCGTTCGGGGCGTGTCCAAGCTTGCTCTTCAGCACCTCAAAGTGCCTCGTCCAGTTCGGTAAGCGTTCCGCCGTAATCGGCGGGTAGCGGTAGAGTTGCTTGCCCGGGTTTGAACCCACGTTCATCGGTTAAGATTCACGCGTTCTTACCACTGGGCCATCTCGGCTTAAGAACTATCTTTTATAATCCAATCCAATGAAATATTATGGATAGTTATCTAGCCTGATAGAAATTAGAGCCTTTATATTTTTATAAAATATTTCGGAATAACAATATCATTACCACCATATAATATTACCATACTCGTTATTTCCAAAATAAGGAATATTGTAAAAGTTACGCATGCAACTAATTTTATTTTAGTCCTGTAAAATAGTTCATCAAATTCAAAACATATGAATAAAGATTTAAAAAAAAATCTTGTTATAAGTCTGGATGTGATGTCGGAGGCAAGGACTTTATGATATCCCGACTGGGTAAGCACATTTCACTCACTGGGTAATCGGCGGGTAGCTAGAACGAGGCGTCGTTCTTGGGGCTGGTACCGGTGCAGGGGCCCGACTCCTGGGCGACGCTGGAGCTGCAGCGGCCGCCGCATAGGAGACCCCTGACGGCCCCGGTTGCGGTGAAGTGGGACAGGAGGCTGTCCTCTCCTCGACCGTCGATGGCAGGGCCGCGTAGCTCGTCGAGTCACGTGGCCAGGTGTCTTGCGACCCCCCCTCCATCGGGTAGGGGGATCGCGGCGGTGGTAATTCCCTTGGCCGTCCTTCTGCGCTTGCTTCGCCCGTTGTAGGCGATGCCGCGCGCGATGAAGACGCCGAATCCTGCGGCGATCCGTACGGCGGTGATGCAGGGGAGAAGTCGGTCTTGGGGCGCTTGTCTTCCCCTTCTAGAGACTCCGCAGAAGAGTCAGGTCTCGGGCGCTTGGCTCCTTCCGTGCCTGCTGTAGACACAGCTACAGTGGCAGCGAAGTCTGCTTCAGCAGCCAGGTGAACTTCCTCTTTCCCTTCGGTTTCCGCATGCAGTATGCGAATGCGTGGGGCGGCGGCGGGGGTGAGGGTGACAGGCACGGTCGAGCTGTCGAAGATGTCTCTTCGAACAACTGACCGCGCGATGCCGGACCTGCGTCGGCCACGCTTGCGTTGGTCTAAGGGGGGGGGGGCTCCCCCTCTTCAGGCATGATGGTGGTGCCGAATTACTGCTCTTGTGGATATGCACGGGCACCACGACCTCAGCGCGTGCAACCAAGCCAGGTGAGACCCCTAGGGGAGGCCCAGCTAAGCGCCCGCGAGCGGAAGTTCGGTCCGTGCACACCGGCAATTATAGTCTTCAGCTGTCCGATACTGTATTGATCCTGCAGGATTTTTTGATTACCAAAAAAGTGCAGGATCCACTCGTGCGCTTCTCTTCTTCGAGCAGGCAGACTCCTGGCAACTAGCACCGGCCGTTTCCTCAAGCCGACGTCGGAGGACGCGGCGAGTACAACTGGCACCGGAGGGGGTCGTTGCGGGGAGCGGGGGATGTCCAAAAAGAGAGATGGCACGACTTATATACACAATTATCTCACCGAATACAATACGAGAATATTCAGAGAATACCTTCAACATATATATTCGATTCGATATATTATATATATAAGATAGGTTATTGAGGATGCTCAAAATGAACCACAAATTGTTTCTCTGAAAATACAAAGTTTTGTTTTATTTAACACGCCTTTACAATATCATAACAATTATCATTAAACTATTACAATTATACTTTTATCTTACCTGAAAATACAAAGAAACGACAGCAAATTTGGAATAATGAAATGTCATTTCATTACATCTCCCCCCCTAAGAGCGAAAATTCTAAATAATATAATCTACTATAAACGAAAATTTTAAATAATTTAATCTACTATTAACGAAAATTCTAAATAATATAATCTAGAAGTTATCTTCATATTCGTTTTCTTCTACCTCATCTGCTGTGATAGGTTGTAATTTTGTTATGTGAAATAAAGTTGATTCTGTTTTCTTGTTGCCAGTGTCAATCCTATAAATGGATTTTGATATTTTCTCTATTATCTTGAAAGGGAATATTTTTAATTCGTCTAATTTTTTTCTATTCAGTCTATTTCCATTTTCTACATATACACTGTCTCCTATCTCAAACTCTTGCATTTTCTTATTTCTATCAAATATTTTCTTATTGTACTTATGGGATTTTATTGTATTCTCTAATGCTAATCTTCTATCAGCAATCCACTTGTCTTCGGTTTCTATTGTTTTAATTTCATTTGGTAGAATACTAACATTTGTTACGTCCAGTAAATATTTTGGTGCAAAACCTGTAACAGAGTGGTCTGTTTCATTATATTTCTCTATACATTCTCTTGCTATTGTTGTCCATGTTCTCTTATTATTTTTCTCATTTATTTTACATCTTATTTTATTTACAATTGTTTGGTTTAATCGTTCGTTCAAGCCGTTCGAGAATGGTGTATTCACAGCTGTAAAAATTAGTTTAATGTTATTCTCCTGCAAATGTTTAAATTCTATTGAATTGATGCCTGGATATTGATCTGTCAGAATTATTCCAATCTCATCTGTCTCTAGTACTTTCTTTGTTAATTTTATAAAGTCACTTGCGTTCTGTGTTTTTGAAGTTGTAATAAAAGCATATCTTGTGTAGTGGTCTACTAAAAGGTGTAAGTATTTTTTTGTGGACCTAGATCCCCCGAAGCCACCTATAGTATCCATTGACATTATCTCAAATGGTTTTGTCGCTGGTCCCAGTTGTGACATTAACCCAAATTTTCCTTGACATCTTGATTTATTTTTTATGCATATTTCACATGTTTTACAAATATTTATTATATTTTTTGTTAGGTTTTTAGCTGTATATATTGGACTTATTTTTTTCTGTAATTGTCTAATTCCAATATGACAATAGTCTTCATGCACCTTTTTTATTAATTCTTTACTAAATTTTTCTGAGAGTATAATCTGTTTATGTTTCTTTATTTTTTTATAATAGATTTTATTTTTTTGTAGTAAATTTTGTTTCTTTTCTTTTATTGTTTCATTTTTCTCTTGATCTTCAACTATATCTTTCATTTGTATTAAATTAACTATTTTCAGTATTTCCTCCTTGTTATCTTCTGATTCTAATACAGGGTTTCGGCTCAAACAATCTGCTTCTATATTTTCTTTACCAGGTATATATTTTACTGTAAAGTCATATTGAGATAAGTAATATGTGAGGTCACCCAATTCTTCATCTGTCCTGCATTTAATATTCATGTTTTCTAGAGGTTTGTGGTCAGAGTAAATAGTGAAATGTTTTCCAATTAGCCAATGTTGCCAGTATTTAACCGCTTCTTTCATAGCAAAACATTCCAAATAAATAGCCTTTTTCCGTTTTTGAGATTCGTTTAGTTTTTTTGAAAAATATGCAACTGGTTTGTCTTTACCATCTAGTTGTGTCTGTTTTAATATTGCCCCAATACCCTCTAAAGAGGCATCTGTAAAGATTTTTATTGGTAAGTCTTTATCGAATATTTCCAACACAGATTGAGAACATAAATATCTTTTTATTTGATTAAATGATTCTTCACACTTCTCTGACCATACAAACTTTTCATTTTTTCTTAATAAATTGTGTAACGGGTCTAAAATAATTGCGCTTCTTGGTATGTATTCATGGTAGAAGTTGATTTTTTCCAAAAATTGTCTGATGTTCTTTTATGTCTTAGGAGTTAGAAAATTTTTAATTGAGATCAAATTGTCTTTTAGTGGTCTTACTGAGTTGTTCTGAATTACATGCCCGAGGTACTTTACTGAGTCTGAAGCAAACATACATTTTTTAAACTTTAATCTAAAGCCTTCTTTTATTATTCCTTCTAATACATTTCTTATGTGTCTTATATGGTCTTCGAAGGTTTTTTTTTTTTTATATCGCCGGGAGGGCAAATGACTCTACTCCACCTGATGGTAAGTGGTAGTAGAGTCCAAACGCGACGACGGCCAGTACAGACGGGAAAAACGTTCTGCACTAGCCGCCTTCGCCTTGCCGGCCCGCAAGATGCCTCTTCACGCCTCGTTTGAAGGAACCCGGGTTGTAAGAGGAGGGGAATACGTGAGCTGGTAAGGAATTCCATTTTTTGGAAGTGCGACAAAGAAAGGAGTTGCCAAATTTCTTTGTTCGCGATGGAATTGATGTCACAGTTAGGCGGTGACATCGAGAACCAGCTCGCGTGGACTTAAGAAGGAAGGGGGAAGCAGGAATTAGAGAGAATAATTCCTCAGAGCACTCGCCGTGATACAGATGATAGAAAGCGCTCAGTGCTGCTATCTCGCGACGCAATTATAAAGGTTCAAGGGTGTTTGTGACCTTTACGTCGCCAATAATGCGTACTGCACGTCGCTGCAACCGGTCCAAGGCCTCCATTAGGTACTTAGCGGAGCCATCCCAAAGGTGCGAGCAATATTCAACGCAAGACCTTACCTGTGTTTTGTATAACAGGTACAGTTGTTGTGGCGTGAAAAAACGCCGCACCTTGTTCAAATAAACTAGTAGAGCTTTTGAACAGGTATAGGAGTTGCTTTGCGTTTAATATGAAAGAACTCGGATTGACTAATATAACAGACATGACGATGCGCTTAAATGACGACGTTCCGGTAACATACAAGCCGTATAGACTTCCTTTCAGCGAGAGAGCCGTTGTCAGATCAATGATTGGAGATTTAATGGCCAATGGCATTGTAAGGGAATCCAACTCACCCTACGCAAGCCCAATTGTACTGGTTCCTAAGAAAAATGGCGAGTATAGGCTGTGTGTTGACTACAGAGCTCTCAATAAAAAGACCGTCAAGGACAGCTATCCCATGCCAGTCATCGATGATCAGCTCGATAGGTTAAGTGGCAAATCCCTGTTTACTAGTTTAGATTTAGCTTCAGGTTATTACCAAATCCCTGTTGCTGAATCATCACGACATCTCACTGCTTTCGTAACTCCGGATGGGCATTACGAGTACACAAGAATGCCCTTTGGTCTGGTTAATGCCCCAGCCGTATTCCAAAACATGATTAATAAAGCCCTAGGTAATAAACGTTTCGACTTAGCTATTCCGTATTTAGATGATCTATTGACTACCGGTAGCACCTTTTCAGAGGCTTTTGGAATATTAGAGGAAATTCTGAAATTACTATCGCAAGCTAATCTTACATTAAATTTATAAAAATGCTCGTTCTTCCAGTCGGAAATAGATTATCTAGGCTACGAAATTTCTGTATCAGGTCTTAGACCAGGTGGTAAAAAGGTTGAAGCTGTAGCAGAATTTCCGACCCCAACAAGTGTGCATCAAGTACGACAATTTGTTGGCCTTGCCAGTTTCTTTCGCCGATTCGTTTATAACTTTGCAACCCTAGCAAGGCCACTCACGAAATTAACAAAGGCTGATGCACTATGGCAATGGGGCCCCGAGCAGGAAGCAGCTTTTATGGAAATCAAATCTAAATTGACATCCAGACCCGTTCTCGCATTATATAACCCGAAATATGACACTGAAGTACATTGTGATGCAAGTAAAGTTGGTGTCGGCGGCGTTCTATTACAGCGGTCGGACCAAAATTCTGCTTTGCGCCCTGTAGCGTATTTTAGTCGGCAAACGACTCGAGAAGATAGGCTCGGACTATTGGTTTCCCAAAATGAAAAGGTTTGTTAAAAAGTATGTGTCGGCATGTATTAGCTGCGCTTATAATAAAGAGGTGACAGGTAAAAAGACCGGGTTCTTAAATCCAATACCCAAGACTCCTTGTATCTTCCATACTATACATATAGACCATCTAGGCCCATTTATAAAAAGTAAACGCGGAAATACATACATTTTAGCTGCAGTAGACGGGTTTAGCAAATATATATTCATTAGGGCTGTAAGGAACACAAAATCTAAAACATCAATAAAGATTCTTGAGGAAATCTTCGCTAATTTTGGCTGTCCGAATGTACTTATATCTGATCAAGGCACAAGCTTTACTTCACGGGAATTTAAAGATTTTGTGACATCTAGAGGTATAAAACATGTCCTTAACGCTGTAGCGACTCCCCGGGCAAACGGACAAGTTGAGCGCTATAATCGATCCATTCTAAACTCCTTGGCCGCTATGAACCACGGACTTCATGAAAGGGATTGGGATATTAATATTCATAAATTACAATGGAGTTTTAATAATACTTTAAATAAAGGTATCGGGAAATCTCCAGCAGAAGTAGTTTTTGGTAAACGGACAAATAATCCTGCTGAAAATATTTTAAAGGGGGCTTTAGAGGATGGTCATGAAATCCCTTTCATGAAAATCCAATCGGAGAAAATAGGGAAAAAGTTAGAGAAAAGGTAGCGGAGAATATAATAGAAAATCAAAAGAAAATGAAAATGACATTTGATAGAATTAGGGCTCCTACAAAACTCTTTAAATGTGGTGACTTAGTTATGATCCCTAACTACAATCCGGAAAAAGTTTAGGTCTGATGTCTGAATCGATCAGGGCAAGTGATTACTGAATTAAATATTTCCCGAAATTATTTAAAAAAAAAAAAGAGACAATCCCATGAAATGAAGAGTAAAATCGAATAGCAGGCCGTGTCCCGATGGCGGCAAACGGTAGCTTCATTATGCGACGTATAAGCAGGCCGTGCTCCGATGGTGACAAACGGTAGCTTCGTTATGTGACGTATGAGCAGGCCGTGTTCCGATAATGACAAACGTTAGCTTACCTCGACTATGTGCTGTTAATGAGCAGGCCGTGTCCCGAGGGCGGCAAGTAGCTCAAGTTCATTAAGCTTGACACAATGTACGTCCAAATAAGAATGAAGTGATATCTAGTTTATTAGTGTAGTGATTACCAGTGAAGTGCGTTATTAGTGTTTCTGACATTAGCGGAATAACTATTGATTAATTAAGTGATTGTATAATTTTAAATGTTTCTTAATGTTTGATCAAAACTTGAAATTATCAACCCACCTATCAAGATTGTTATTTAAATAAATGTGTAAACGTAACTATTTGATAGACTCAGAAATTAACTATATTCTATGATTATCATTTAAATAAATGTGTAAAAACTCAAGTACGGTGTACTAGGTATTTACTGTAATATTTACTTTTGATTGATATTTGCGTTAATGAACGTCCACTGGAAGGTGTATCGCTCATCATAGCTGTCAGTAAGGCACTGAAGGGCAGTGTCTTGTCGTGGCTGTCACAAATCTCCCATGCGGCATATGCAAGCCGTGTGATGACGTCACTGTTGACTAGATGGAAGGATTAAGTCACGAAGAAATCGCTATGTCATATGTGCTGGCCCATATTGCCCAGTTCGATTCGCGTCTGTATCGCTTAGCATTTACAAGACAAATGACAAATGACAAATGACATGTAAGAAATGACGACAAGAAGTGATAATAATTTGTGGTAACGTATTATACAATGAAAAAATCTGGTGAGTACGTTCCAATTTGTTTAAAACCGAAACTGTGTTTCTTAGTAACTTCACAAGTTAGCTTGTACCTACATTGCGATAATTTCTTTATTTATCTACCCTGCTTTGGATTATTAATTAACAATGATCTTCTGCAATAATAGCTAAGAAATTTGCCTAATAACAATCGCTTACCATGGCTCTCGTTCCAGAAATCGATTAACGTCATTGAAAGAATAAACCGTTCACCTCCACGAGGGACGCTACCGCGACCGCGAGTAGTGCTTGTGACTATGGTGGAGCATCAGGATTCTGCGGCATTGTCTTCGCCAAGGCTGTGAGCTCTGCCACGAACCGATCCACCAACCACTCTGATACGATCGGCAGCACCAGCATCGGGTGCTGCCGATCGTATCATTGATGCGATACGATCTATCAATACTTCGGTGAGATCCAACCAATATTTTTATATTTCTAATTTCGACATTGATATTTGGTGCGAGGAGGCAGATCGTGCTAAAGTTTAAAGTAAATGGAGTGATAACGGGAGTTGGTCTCACATTGGCAATTGTGTTCTGAAGCGTGTTCGGCGCTTTTCGATTAAGAGTAAGGAAAAGACTGTACTGGCCCTACTAGTCTGTCTTTATTGTTAACGGTATGTCAAGTCACTTTTAGTAAATAATTTTAATTAGCAACTGCTAACGAATGCGTTGATATTGTGTCCAAAGTCACTCAAGACTGATAGATGTGTGGGTTTTTCTAATAATTTAAAGAAGTGCCTTTTTAGCAATTAATATAAAACTCTTAGGTTGCACTATCAGTTAAGGTCAGGTACAGCCGAGCGAACACGTTAGTTACGTGTCGACCACTTCGAAGCTGTGCGTGAGGTGCAAAGGCAACGGGCATTAGAGCATCTAGCACACTCTACTGGCAAGCTTAATTCAGGCATGCGTGGGCCCTATCATGTGGTCAAGGCGCTTCCCGATGGTCGTTACGTGCTGCGCTGCTGGCTGGCTCGTATGGCAAGTCGACTCAAGCGGCTGCGGAATATATTTGTCGCAATCGTATCATCTCTGGAACGCTAGCGCCATCTGTCGGCGCTCGACGGAGTCAATGATTCACCGTCTGAGCGGCGCATACTACTACACTTATATACTACACACTTATTTATATAATATATCGAATCGAATATATATATTGAGGGTATTCTCTGAATATTCTCGTATTGTATTCGGTGAGATAGTTGTGTATGTAAGTCGTTCCATCTCTCTTTTTGGACATCCCCCGCTCCCCGCAACGACGCCCTCCGGTGCCAGTTGTACTCGCCGCGTCCTCCGACGTCGGCTTGAGGAAACGGCCGGTGCTAGTTGCCAGGAGTCTGCCTGCTCAGAGAAGAGAAGCGCACGAGTGGATCCTGCACTTTTTTGTTAACCAAAAAATCCTGCATGATCAATACAATATCGGACAGCTGAAGACCATAATTACCGGTGTGCGCGGACCGAACTTCCGCTCGCGGGCGCTTAGCTGGGCCTCCCCTAGGGGTCTCACCTGGCTTGGTTGCACGCGCTGAGGTCGTGGTGCCCGTGCATATCCTGTAAGAGCAGTAATCCGACACCACCATCATGTCTGAAGGGGGGGAGATGTGGGGGATTTGGCCACAGACAACAGAGGTGTGTTCGTTGCGCCGGCGAACACCTGGCACGGGACTGCCCGAGGCCGATTTCAGAACCGCCAACGTGCGCAAACTGTGCAAAGGCGCACACAGCAAAGGACTGGAGGTGCCCGGTCTTCAAAAAAGAAGCAAGGAGGAGGGACATTAACATGCCCGCCCCTCGCCCGAACGGACCAAGAGCACAGCCAAAGGGTGACAGGGAGCGTGTCTCCCCGGTAGCACCTAAGCAGATGGTCGGTCGTCCTATTGTCGCAGAACCTAGAGCGGCGATAGTAGTCGACCAGCTAACAAAGCGGCCACCTCCTGCGAAGAAAGCCACGGAGGTGCGAGCTAAGCTTTTTTTTTTTTTTTATAGAATAGGAAGGCGGACGAGCATATGGGCCACCTGATGGTAAGTGGTCACCAACGCTCTTAGACATTGGCATTGTAAGAAATGTCAACCATCGCTTACATATCCAATGCGCCACCAACCTTGGGAACTAAGATTTTATGTCCCTTGTGCCTGTAATTACACTGGCTCACTCACCCTTCAAACCGGAACACAACAATATCAAGTATTGCTGTTTTGCGGTAGAATATCTGATGAGTGGGTGGTACCTACCCAGACGAGCTTGCACAAAGCTCTACCACCAGTAAAAAGCAGCTTGCGCCCCCAGCAACTCTGGCGTCTCCAGCCAACCAGCCGACGGCCAGGGACCAACCCCTAAAGAAGCTTAGCAAAAAAAGGAAGAAGAAGAGGGCAGCTAGGCCACCCAGGACTGAGCCTGCGGCGGCATCGACGCCGCAGCCCAGGAAGGCAGCGACGGAGCCAAAGTCCACTCCGGCTGCCGCCACGCGGCCGGTGGTGAGGGAAGAAGTGCCTCCCCCTGTGCAGATGACAACCTCGGCCAGTGCGAAAGGCTCGGACACCACCATCATCGTCCAGGTCTTCATGGAGGCACTGACAGCGATCCTGGTCGCCTATACACAAGGCCAGGACATTATACCTGCCATTTCAGCTGGAATAGCCGCTCTTGCGAAGCTTAATTCCAGCTGAGAATATTATATTGGAACCCAGGCGGCATACGAGGCCATATCCGGGAGCTAACCCTACTCGCCCAGTCGCAGGATATTCATGTAATCCTCCTGGGCGAGACGAAGCTCTCGGCCGAAATCGAGCTCCGAATGCCGAACTTCTTCGTGTATCGGCGAGATGAAGTCTCTCCCCGGGGCTGCCCATTCAGAGGAACTGCAGCCCTGGTGAGGAGGGATATCATACACGAAGAACTTGCACATGCACCGTTTGTGAGCCTAAGTACGCAGGGGGTGCGTGTGCATGCTGGTGAGACGGAGCTGCTGCTGTATGCCGCCTACGAGCCACCCGGACAGACTTTCTGCAGCACCGATGTCCAATCGCTTATCGACTCGCCGCTGCCTACACTGATCGTGGGTGATCTGAACGCGAAGCACCACGCTTGGGGCTCGCGCGTCATCACCCAGGCGGGTAGGCACCTGCTCGAGGATAGCGAACGACAGGGTTACGGTGTGTTGGGTCCAGGAGCGCCGACCCACATACCGACTAACCCTACGTACCAGCCGGACGTCCTGGACATCGTGCTGCACCACCGACTAGACGCACCCATCGATGTTGAGGTGAACTACGACCTCAACACACAACACCTACCAATTGTGGTCACAATCGCCCTCCAGCGCGACTTCACAGTGCCCCGCTCCCCACGTTTGCGGGTCGACTGGGGGCGCTACTCCTCAGAGCTCTCGGAGTTTGAGCTCACGGTCCCGATCGCGACGACTGAAGATGTAGAAGGAGCTGCCTCTAAAATTTCTGAGGCGATCCAGAAAGTCAAAGAAGCAGCCACCTCTCAAGGAAGCACGCCGAGAAGTCGTCAGGACCAGCTGCCGAGCTCGCTCCGAGTGAAACTGAGGAAGAAACGAAATCTTCGCCGACTATGGGCGCGAACGCGCTGCCCGAGGGTGAAGCGTGACCTCAACAGGATTGCAGAGGAAGTGTCGCGTGCGCTAGTGGCTCTCGAGGATGACTACTGGGAGGCCACCATCGATCGAGCATCCGAGCACGACACTACGCTGTACCACCTCTGCAAACAACTTACCGGACATGACTCGCCTGTCTACCCGCTCCTAGATCGAGCGGGTAACAGAAGATATTCCGCCAGCGACAGAGCAGAGATCCTGGCGGAATATTTGGAGGGTCAATTTACCCCCAACCCACCGGAGTTGTCTAAAACCGATGTCGTCCATCATCACGCGGCGATCCAGAATCAAGTGGAGGTATTCCTGTCGGCCCCAATCCCGCCGCTCCAGGGAGACGATTATATCTCTCTGTCCGAGCTGCGGAAGGCCGTCTTCCGACTACCGAAGAGGAAGGCGCCAGGCCCCGACGGAATTACCAACGCCGCGTTGATGCAGCTACCCAACAACTGCCTCGTAGCGCTCGCGAGTGCATTTAACGGGATACTCCGGACCGGACACTTCCCCGAGGCGTGGAAGATAGGGAAGGTCATCGCCCTCCCTAAACCCGGGAAGGATCGTCGCTTCCCGGCAAGCTATCGGCCTATCACGCTACTCTCGCACATCGCCAAGCTGTTCGAGCGTCTGTTGCTGCGGAGACTCGCGCCTCACCTGCCCCTGCGCGAGGAGCAATTCGGATTCCGCAGCGACCACTCAACGACGCTCCAGTTGGCGAGAGTTCTTAGCCACTTAGCCAGTGAGCGAAACAAAGGGCATCCCACCGTCGGGGTCTTTCTCGACATGGAGAAGGCCTTCGACCGGGTGTGGCATGCCGGACTCCTGGCTAAGCTCTTGAACACCTCGGCACCTCTCGCGTATGTGCGAGTAGTGGCGTCGTTTCTGGAAGGCCGAAGCTTTTATGTCTCGGTGGAAGGCGCGGATTCTCAGCCGCGCCCCATTCGAGCCGGAGTACCCCAGGGTAGCTGCCTGTCACCGCGTCTATACGCGGTGTACACGGACGACATCCCTACCCTCCGCGACCATCTGCGAGAGGGTGAAGAGGATGTGATGCTGGCCCTGTACGCGGACGACAGCGCATACTTCTCATCGTCCTACCACCAGATCGTCGCTATCAACAGGATGCAGCGTGTGTTGGATCTGATACCGGATTGGCTAGACAAGTGGAGGATGGCTGTCAACGTTGGTAAGACGGCCGCTCTGCTTGTAGGTGCTGATAAGCCGATGCGTCGGCTCACCTTCCGAGGCCAGGACGTGGAATGGCAGACCTCAGTCTGCTACTTGGGGTGTCACTTGGACCGCAGGCTGCGCATGATGCCCACCGTTAACAAGGTGGTGGGTCATGCCGCGGCTGCCCGGTCTAAGCTGTACACCCTCTTCACTTCGCGGCTTCCTATGAAGACCAGACTGAGGGTCTACGGTGCCTACGTCCACTCGCGCCTGACGTATGTGGCCCCTGCCTGGTACGCACTCTGCTCAGCGTACCAGAAGCGGAGGATTCAGATCCAACAGAACCGATGCCTGCGCTTGATTGTAGGAGCTCCGAGGTACGTCAGAAATGATGTCATCCATCGAGACACCAGGACGCCCACCGTGGAGGAGTTCATCCGCAAGCTCGCTCGCTCGCTATTTGCTAAGGCGGATAGCAGTGCGAGCGAACACCTCCACGGTATAGCACCGCTTCATGCCAGACCACCTGAGGGGCGTCCGTTACCTCGTGAGCTCCTACTGTCGCCGACCATCAGCGCCGATGCGGGCATCGGTGAAGAGGACGACGACGATCTGGAGACACGGTAGGACGACATTACCCGTGAAAAAGGAAAACCATTAAGGACTTATAGCCACCGGGTCATAACGACCCTGGCCCTCTGGGCCAAAATAAAGAGACAGGACGGTTGAACCGTCGGGGAGGACTAGCCCGGGTAGGGGGGGCAACCCCGAGGTCCGTACCCAGACTGGCCTAGGCCAGCCAGGAGGACCATTGATGATGCGGCGCATACGACACTTCTTGTGCAGCGGCCGGACGGTGCGGTCGGGTGTTGGAGCCGACGCGCGTTCCTGGATGTAGTGCTGACGTTTGGAAGCTGTGGACCGTGCTGATGAGGCTGAGGCTCATCCTCCGTCGTATTGTTCCGTGGCAGGGTGAGTGGACCCCGGATACATGCGAGGCATTCTTCGGGACTGAAGAGAATGATGTTGATGAGGAACCATCAAGTGAGGATGGACTACAAAGAGACCCTGCTGCAGAAATCCAAGCTGACGAGGCCGTTCAGCTGTCAGGAACGGCCGTCTTAGAGGAAAATCCCTCTCAACCTAGTACATCGGCGCGATGACGTCAGGTGGAAAGGATAGCAACACGAGAACGGAGCAATACCGTGCAGCGCTTCACTTTTTGCATCGGCGCTGGGGCGTGACGGTTGTGTGGTTGTGCTCTCAAGTGCTATTCGTAATATTGGTGATCGCTAATTCTCATTTCATTTATTTGTGCTAATTTTGTTTTTTTTAGTTCCTATTTAGTTTATTTTGTGATTTGCTCATGTTAAGATTATTTGAATAAATAGAGGTTAGGATTGTTATTGTCTTAATTTGATCTTACCTTTATAACATCAGAAGTGGGATGAACGTTCGAGGATACCCACAGTTTAGGTCTGATGTCTGAATCGATCAGGGCAAGTGATTACTGAATTAAATATTTCCCGAAAAAAAAAGAGACAATCCCATGAAATGAAGAGTAAAATCGAATAGCAGGCCGTGTCCCGATGGCGGCAAACGGTAGCTTCATTATGCGACGTATAAGCAGGCCGTGCTCCGATGGTGACAAACGGTAGCTTCGTTATGTGACGTATGAGCAGGCCGTGTTCCGATGGTGACAAACGGTAGCTTACCTCGACTATGTGCTGTTAATGAGCAGGCCGTGTCCCGAGGGCAGCAAACGGTAGCTCAAGTTCATTAAGCTTGACACAATGTACTTCCAAATAAGAATGAAGTGATATCTAGTTTATTAGTGTAGTGATTACCAGTGAAGTGCGTTATTAGTGTTTCTGACATTAACGGAATAACTATTGATTAATTAAGTGATTGTATCATTTTAAATGTTTCTTAATGTTTGATCAAAACTTGAAATTATCAACCCACCTATCAAGATTGTTATTTAAATAAATGTGTAAACGTAACTATTTGATAGACTCAAAAATTAACTATATTCTATGATTATCATTTAAATAAATGTGTAAAAACTCAAGTACGGTGTACTAGGTATTGTTATCAATTAATACTTCCGGTCCTACATATACGGCTAGTTCGGGTACATCTTGATGATTATTTATAAGTATAGATTAAAACTTCTGTTTAACAATTTAATTAGTAATTTCATAATCAAATAAATAGTTGATTCATATTTGTTTATACTTGGAACATTTTATTATATATTATTCTATTTATTAATGGCGCCTTCTGCTTGTCAGCTTCCGGCGCAATTAATAAATAGTGCTTATTGTTTATTTATATTTTCTCAAATTATGTCGATTAATCAATGCTATAATAATTTTGTTTTATTATGTATAATGTAAGGATTAAGCTACTAGAATCTTATTTTACTGATCTGGCTAGGTTATCTGCTGCTTATCAACTTCCGGTGTAATATATAATGATCTTTAATATTTAATGTTACATAATTCTGTATTATTAAATAATATTTGTCCGTAAATAATCATTAGAATAATTAAGATAAACAATGTTTAATATTATCTTTTAAGTTTGTAAATTTAGTATTAAATTAGGTCAAGATGTTTTTGTATAAATACCGCCAGTTTTAAATATATCGGGCATTGGTATTGTAACCGTTGTAACGAGCATTACAAGTGTTTTCTTATATAACGTATCGTCATTTTCGCCGCCACCCTGGTAATCCACCTTCTATAGTATTTACTGTAATATTTTTATTTTTTTTTATAATATAATTTACTTTTCATTCAATGTAACTCGGGTTTTCTACCTAAATTTATTTAATTAAATATCTTATCTTAAAACTTAATATATAAAATATACATCTACTCTAAAATTTATTTGTCGTATGTGGTCATACTCTAATTCGAATGGCCGAGCATTATTTGGAATGGGGACATTCCAATAGCAGAATGGCCGTCTGTTAGCGTTTGTAGGAATATAGGAGGGTAGTAGTGGGAGGAAGTGTATTTAAAGGAGGGTGGACGGTAGACAGGTCTCTTTTTGCTATCGTGTGTTCGGTCGATTGGTGTCATACTGTGTTATTTTTGTAATCCATTGCGATTAAGTTTGTTAGTGTCGTGTTGCTAAGAGTCATTCGATCGGGGGCGACAGCGAATGAGAGTGTGTCCCGTGTGAATTATGTCTGTGACATTTTAAAATAAAAACTGTTAATAGATTTGATTGTGTTTTCCTACAATTCATTTGGAAAGTTCGGATTCATCCATTTAATATCTGTTCCTGCTAGTGACTTTCAACATCAAAAGTGGGATCTGAATTCCATTGGCGCTCAATGTTCGCGATTCAGCAGAGAAATAGAGCAACCAGATGCTGATCCACGTGCTTGGTGTGCTACGATTGATATTTGCGTTATTGAACGTCCACTGGAAGGTTTATCGCTCATCATAGCTCTCAGTAAGGCAATGAAAGGCAGTGTCTTGTCGTGGCTGTCACAAATCTCCCGTGCGGCATATGCAAGCCGTGTGATGACGTCACTGTTGACTAGATGGAAGGATTAAGTCACGAAGAAATCGCTATGTCATATGTGCTGGCCCATATTGCCCAGTTCGATTCGCGTCTGTATTGCTTAGCATTTACAAGACAAATGACAAATGACAAACGACATGTAAGAAATGACGACAAGAAGTGAAGTTTCTTAGTAACTTCACAAGTTAGCTTGTACCTTCATTGTGATAATTTCTTTATTTATCTACCTTGCTTTGGATTATTAATTAACAATGATCTTCTGCAATAATAGCTAAGAAACTTGCCTAATAACAATCGCTTACCATGGCTCTCGTTCCAGAAATCGATTAACGTCATTGAAAGAATAAACCGTTCACCTCCACGAGGGACGCTACCGCGACCGCGAGTAGTGCTTGTGACTATGGTGGAGCATCAGGATTCTGCGGCATTGTCTTCGCCAAGGCTGTGAGCTCTGCTACGAACCGCGATGCTGGTGCTGCCGATCGTATCATTGATGCGATACGATCTATCAATACTTCGGTGAGATCCAACCAATATTTTTATATTTCTAATTTCGACATTGATATTATGATAGATAAGCGTGTTCGGCGCTTTTCGATTAAGAGTATAAGGAAAAGACTGTACTGGCCCTACTAGTCTGTCTTTATTGTTAACGGTATGTCAAGTCACTTTTAGTAAATAATTTTAATTAGCAACTGCTAACGAATGCGTTGATATTGTGTCCAAAGTCACTCAAGACTGATAGATGTGTGGGTTTTTCTATTAATTTAAAGAAGTGCCTTTTTAGCAATTAATATAGAACTCTTAGGCTGCCTGTCCACCGGATAAATATTAACCAATAAGATTGCACAAAATCTCCGCTCCTCTTTAGTGGACAGGGAATTGCGAACTAGTTTAAAAATTCATACAAAACTGGTAAGCGGAGCGGAGATGCGGAGTAGGGTGGCGGAGCGGGGAAGCGGAGCGGGGAAGTGTTTCTTCATCAGTATATTTCTGCAGTTATTTATGAATCTGTATATATAAGCTACTGTTCTAATTAATTTTGTATAGTTTGATTTTTTTTTGTACTAAGTGTAATATAATATTCTCTTTACTCTTTATTGGTAGATGCTGTGTGTAGAGGTCGTAGTTCACCTCAACATCGATGGGTGCGTCTAGTCGGTGGTGCAGCACTATATCCAGGACGTCCGGCTGGTACGTAGGGTTAGTCGGTATGTGGGTCGGCGCTCCTGGACCCAACACACCGTAACCCTGTCGTTCGCTATCCTGGAGCAGGTGCCTACCCGCCTGGGTAATGACGCGCGAGCCCCAAGCGTGGTGCTTCGCGTTCAGATCACCCACGATCAGTGTAGGCATCGGCGAGTCGATAAGCGATTGGACATCGGTGCTGCAGAAAATCTGTCCGGGTGGCATGTAGGCGGCATACAGCAGCAGCTCCGTCTCACCAGCATGCACACGCACCCCCTGCGTACGTAGGCTCACAAACGGTGCATGTGCAAGTTCATCGTGTATGATATCCCTCCTCACCAGGGCTGCAGTTCCTCTGAATGGGCAGTCCCGGGGAGAGACTTCATCTCGCCGATACACGAAGAAGTTCAGGATTCGGAGCTCGATTTCGGCCGAGAGATTCGTCTCGCCCAGGAGGATTACGTGAATATCCTGCGACTGGGCGAGAAGGGTCAGCTCCCGGATATGGCCACGTATGCCACCTAGGTTCCAATAAAGTATTCTCAGCTGGAATTAAGCTTCGCAAGAGCGGCTATTCCAGCTGAGATGGCAGGTATAATGTCCTGGCCTTGTGTATAGGCGACCAGGATCACTGTCAGTGCCTCCATGAAGACCCGGACGATGATGGTGGTGTCCGGGCCTTTCACACTGGCCGAGGTTGTCATCTGCACAGGGGGAGGCACTTCTTGCCTCACCACCGGCCGCGTGGCGGCAGCCGGAGCGGACTTTGGCTCCATCGCTGCCTTCCTGGACTGCGGCGTCGATGCCGCCGCAGGCTCAGTCCTGGGTGGCCTAGCTGCCCACTTCTTCTTCCTCTTTTTTCTAGGCGCCTTTAGGGGTTGATCCCTGGCCGTCGGCTGGTTGGCTGGAGGCGCCAGAGTTGTCGCTCTGGGTTCTGCGACGATAGGGCAACCGACCACCTGCTTAGGTGCTACCGGGGGGACACGCTCCCTGTCCCCCTTTGGCTGTGCTCTTGGTCCGTTCGGGCGAGGGGCGGGCACGTTAATGCCCCTCCTTCGTGCTTCTTTTTTGAAGACCGGGCACCTCCGGTCCTTTGCTGTGTGCGCCTTTGCACAGTTTGCGCACGTTGGTGGTTCTGTAATTGATCTCGGGCAGTCCCGTGCCAGGTGTTCGCCGGCGCAACGAACACACTTCTGTTGCCTGTGGCAATTGGCCGAGGAGTGGCCAAATGCCTGGCAGCGGTGGCATTGAGGTGGGCTCTTCGCGCCTCCAGGCCTCGATCAGCAGGCCGGGCATGCACAGGAGCTCAGTTGTTCTATATAAACTTATGAGCCAATGCTCCTTTAAGTGCACCAGCTGGACGAAATAGGTGCACCCATGTCGACCTCTTCCGCCTGGGATCGCCTTCGCGCTCTGCGCAGGGAACCCTAGACTACGCAGGGTGGCGATCACCTCTTCCGGGGGTGTGTCGAGTGGCAGCCCCCTAATGGCCACCTTGGTTGGCAGTATGCGAATACGTGGGGCGGCGGCGGGGGTGAGGGTGACAGGCACGGTCGAGTTGTCGAAGATGTCTCTTCGAACAACTGACCGCGCGATGCCGGACCTGCCTCGGCCACGCTTAAGTTGGTCTAAGGGGGGGGGAGTCCCCCCCTTCAGACACGATGGTGGTGTCGGATTGCTGCTCTCGTGGATATGCACGGGCACCACGACCTCAGCGCGTGCAACCAAGCCAGGTGAGTCCCCTAGGGGAGGCCCAGCTAAGCGCCCGCGAGCGGAAGTTCGGTCCGCGCACACCGGTAATTATGGTCTTCAGCTGTCCGATATTGTATTGATCATGCAGGATTTTTTGGTTAACAAAAAAGTGCAGGATCCACTCGTGCGCTTCTCTTCTCTGAGCAGGCAGACTCCTGGCAACTAGCACCGGCCGTTTCCTCAAGCCGACGTCGGAGGACGCGGCGAGTACAACTGGTACCGGAGGGCGTCGTTGCGGGGAGCGGGGGATGTCCAAAAAGAGAGATGGAACGACTTACATACACAACTATCTCACCGAATACAATACGAGAATATTCAGAGAATACCCTCAATATATATATTCGATTCGATATATTATATAAATAAGTGTGTAGTATATAAGTGTAGTAGTATGCGCCACTCAGACGGTGAATCATTGACTCCGTCGAGCGCCGACAGATGGCGCTAGCGTTCCAGAGATGATACGATTGCGACAAATATATTCCGCAGCCGCTTGAGTCGACTTGCCATACGAGCCAGCCAGCAGCGCAGCACGTAACGACCATCGGGAAGCACCTTGACCACATGATAGGGCCCACACATGCCTGAATTAAGCTTGCCAGTAGAGTTTTTTTTTTTTTTATAGAATAGGAAGGCGGACGAGCATATGGGCCACCTGATGGTAAGTGGTCACCAACGCTCTTAGACATTGGCATTGTAAGAAATGTCAACCATCGCTTACATATCCAATGCGCCACCAACCTTGGGAACTAAGATTTTATGTCCCTTGTGCCTGTAATTACACTGGCTCACTCACCCTTCAAACCGGAACACAACAATATCAAGTATTGCTGTTTTGCGGTAGAATATCTGATGAGTGGGTGGTACCTACCCAGACGAGCTTGCACAAAGCTCTACCACCAGAGTGTGCTAGATGCTCTAATGCCCGTTGCCTTTGCACCTCACGCACAGCTTCGAAGTGGTCGACACGTAACTAACGTGTTCGCTCGGCTGTACCTGACCTTAACTGATAGTGCAACCTAAGAGTTTTATATTAATTGCTAAAAAGGCACTCCTTTAAATTAATAGAAAAACCCACACATCTATCAGTCTTGAGTGACTCTGGACACAATATCAACGCATTCGTTAGCAGTTGCTAATTAAAATTATTTACTAAAAGTGACTTGACATACCGTTAACAATAAAGACAGACTAGTATTTTTTTTTTTTTTATATTCGCCGGGAGGGCAAATGACTCTACTCCACCTGTTGGTAAGTGATAGTAGAGTCCAAACGCGACGACGGCCAGTACAGACGGGAAAAACGTTCTGCACTAGCCGCCTTCGCCTTGCCGGCCCCCAAGATGCCTCTTCACGCCTCGTTTGAAGGAACCCGGGTTTTAAGAGGAGGGGAACACGTGAGCTGGTAAGGAATTCCATTTTTTGGAAGTGCGACAAAGAAAGGAGTTGCCAAATTTCTTTGTTCGCGATGGAATTGATGTCACAGTTAGGCGGTGACATCGAGAACCAGCTCGCGTGGACTTAAGAAGGAAGGGGGAAGCAGGAGTTAGAGAGAATAATTCCTCAGAGCACTCGCCGTGATACAGTCGATAGAAAGCGCTCAGTGCTGCTATCTCGCGACGCAATTGTAAAGGTTCAAGGGTGTTTGTGACCTTTACGTCGCCAATAATGCGTACTGCACGTCACTGCACCCGGTCCAAGGCCTCCATTAGGTACTTAGTGGAGCCATCCCAAAGGTGTGAGCAATATTCAACGCAAGACCGTACCTGTGTTTTGTACAGCAGGCACAGTTGTTGTGGCGTGAAAAAGCGCCGCACCTTGTTCAGAACTCCGAGTTTCCGTGAAGCTGTTTTTATAACAGCCTCGATGTAATCCCTTGGACTAAGGTCGCAGCGAACGTCCATCCCCAGCATGGCGATTTTGCTTTGTATCATCAGCGGTATGCCACAGAGGAAGGGAAGAGGGTAAAATGGTGACTTTTTCGCTGTGAGAGCGCATACCTGTGTTTTCTTGGCATTAAACTCAACAAGATTATCAGTATCATTTGGCGATGAGTTCTAACGTCCTATCGAGTTCAATGATAAGATTCTCCCGCCTCTCCTCAGCTTCCGCCCGCCCAGCCACTGCGCGTCCGTGGTATCCACCATGCACTGTACTATCGTCTGCATAGCAATGTATGTTCCCAAGAGAGAGCATATCATTGATCATGCAGAAGAAAGAGTGTGGGAGATAGCACAGATCCCTGGGGGACGCCAGCATTCACTACATAGAATTGTGAAGCGCAACCATCTACTAAAACACGAAGGCTACGCTTGTGTAGGAAGCTGGTAATCCAGGTGCATAGCTGAGCAGGCAGACCATATGCCGGTAGCTTGGAGAGAAGACTTCTGTGCCAGACCCTGTCGAAAGCCTTGGAGATATCGAGGCTGACAGCCAACGATTCTCCATGCTTGTCCATAGCTTCACCCCAGAGGTGCGTTACGTACGCTAGTACGTATTTTGGTCGCAACCCGTACTGACGATCATTAATTAGACAGTGATCTTCTAGGTAATGGATCAGTTGGTTGTTTAAAATCCGTTCCATCACCTTACAAAGTACTGAGGTGATAGCTATTGGCCGATAATTTGCCGGGTCAGACCGATCCCCTTTTTTGGGAACCGCTTGCACATTAGCTCTTCTCCAAGCCTCCGGCACACATCCCGAAGAGAGAGAAAGTTGGAACAGGCGCGTTAACACAGGAGACAGCTCCGCCGCGCACTTCTTCAGCACTATGGCTGGTATTCCATCGGGACCGCCAGCTTTCCGTATATCGTGTGATTGCAGCTCCGCACGCACATCACGTTGCCTAATTTTGATGTCAGGCATCGTGTGGCCACATGAAGGTATTGTTGGTGGCTGCGCACTACAATCATCGATCACAGAGTTGTCGGCAAAGAGTTTAGCCATGAGGTCGGCTTTCTCCTGCGGACTGTGAGCTAGCGATCCGTCCGGATTTCTGAGCGGTGGCAGCGAAGGTTGGCAGAAATTGTTTTGCACAGACTTGGTCAGACGCCAGTGCTTTACGGTGAAGGAAAACATCGTGAGGAAACCTGCATGTGTCTAATTTCACTGAAATTCTGCCACATGTGAATTCTACCAACCCGCATTGGAGCAGCGTGGTGGAATAAGCTCCAAACCTTCTCCTCAAAAAAGAGGAGAGGAGGCCTTTAGCCCAGCAGTGGGACATTCACAGGCTGTTACGGTATTACGGTACGGTCAGACGCCAGAAGCTACGGGAGCCCCTAGGATGCGAAATAAGGTCATGACCAATCTGTACAATGCGCTGTGCATCCGCTCTCGTGTATGCCTTCCTACAGGACTTGGAATTTTTATTGTAGTTTGCTTTCAGTGAATCAATGTTAGATGCCCCGCTAATGCAGCCGTTGATCCACGCGCGATATGCCGCCTGCTTAGATGATACAGCGTCGGCACATTCACGCGTGAACCACCGGTTACGCGTACCCCTATTGATGAGATCTGAGCTAGGAATGTAGTATTCCATTCCTAACATGATCCCATCAGCAACAGCAGCGGCACTAGTTGTCGGGTCATTCCCACTGAAGCAACGTTCCTTCCAAGGGACTGACGCATAGTAATCGCGCATACCGTCCCAATCTGCCGACTTATAGTGCCAAACGCGACGTTTGCATACCGCCGATGGCGGCAGCTTGGCCTGTGATACTTTGGTAGATATAAGGCCGCGATCCGAAGAACCAAGTGGAGCTTGAACCACAACCTGATATTCCACCGAGTGAGAAGTCAGCAGAAGATCCAGTAGAGAAGGCGCTTGCCCATCAATGTCTGGGATCCTGGTGGGGTGATCAACCAGTTGGGTCAAGTCATGTGTGAGAGCAAAAGCATGAGCAGTTCTTCCAGCATGGTCAGTTTTGAGGGATTTCAACCATGATTCATGGTGAGCATTAAAATCCCCAAAAACACCAATTCCGCGTTAGGAAACTGCTCTTGCGCAGCATCTGCCACCCGACTAAGATGGTCGAATAATCGGCTTGTCTCCAAGTCACCATTGTGGGATCTGTAGAGGCACACGTAGACTCGACTTTGACGAACCAGGTCCACACGTACCACCAACATGGAGAAGGAGGGGTCCTCCAAGCAGCGCAATCGGTGACAACAAACATCCGCCCTGACGAACAAGCATACTCCGGCTTTCGCTTTAAAAGATTCTTCAAGCATGTAGCCGGGATAGTTAAGGTAGCTGGTGTCGGCAGGGCGGAGTATTTGCGTCTCCGTGAGAAACAACATTGCTGGCCGTGCTGTCTCGAGATGGTGGTGGACAGCGTTGAGGTTAGCGTGGAGTCCTCGGATGTTAGAGAACTCGACCTCAAACAGCGTGGGTATGGTGGGGGTGTGCACCGCTGAACGACCGTTATTTCTTAGTTGCGCTACCATTTGGAAAAATAAGGAAAAGAGACGTGAAGCGAGCGACGTATTGCCACGATAGGGATGGGCAAAGTATGGAGGCGTGTTTTCCCAAATGGTTGCCAAAAGGGAAAATATACTGATCCGCCGGACGGAAGGGCCCCCGAACCCCCCCGGAAGTGGCCGCCGGGACCCCACCTTCCGGTCACCAACCGGCACGACGGTCCACCCCGAGATTATGCGTGGCCTGGTGGGGCAGCCTCGCGAGCTGGTTAGGCACGCTCGGGCCCCTGTACTATGCCACGGGCGGCCAGCGGAACAGCCGTTTCTTCGGGTCTCCCTGTCCGGCAGGTCAATACTGTTGAGTATGTGAATAATATATAATATTATTGATAATTATTTAAGGATAATTACTGAGCACAATAAAAGACGTCCGTTCGGTTAAGCGTTTAATTGCGAGAGACCACCATACATGGGCTTACAATTACCCACAGTTATAAAAGTAATATTATAAAACTACCTCATACATTACACCCTCACCCTTAATTACTTATACATTACTTAGAATTAACTTAACCTAACTTAAAAATAAATTATATAATATTAGTTGCCTAATCAAATTCGAATCGAAATCGTTCAACTGGTTTCCTAACGCGCTGGGAACGAATCGATGGTGGAATAATAAGTTCCGTGTTGGATGATTCAGCCGACTCAGTCGTCGGTATTTCTAGCTGTGGCTCAGATATGGGGTGATCACTCGACATGTTTTGGTTTTGTGGTGGCGATTTAGACGTAGATAAATCAAAGCTTACCCAACGTTTTTTTATCTGATTAACGTGTCTTTTGATAGGTGGACCGTCATCCCTACCTATGAGGTAATTACGAGACCCAAAATTACCATCTATTTTACCTTTTAACCATTTCTTTCCTTCCCCATAATTCCTTACCCAGACATTATCCCCTTGTTTAAATTGCCTTATAACTCCTTTTCCTCTTTCTATTTGCTTATTTTGCACCTCCCGTACTCTATCTTCCATCGCCCAATCCCTATGCAATAAGTCTAGTCTTGATCTTATACGCCTACGTTGTAAAATCATGGCAGGTGAAAGACCCGTGGTACTTTGATCGACGTTCCTGTATGCTAATAAATAGGTTTGCAATGCGGCATCGATATCGCAACCATCCCTTAACGACTTTTTTATTGCCCGTTTGCACAACTTAACAGCGTCTTCCGCTGCTCCATTACTAGACGGATGATACACGGGGGAGAATGTAACCTTAATACCGTTGTTCCTCATAAAATTGGCATATTCTTTGCTCGAGAAAGGCGGCCCATTATCCGAAACAATTTCTTTAGGCAAACCGAACCTAGCGAAAGTTTCCCGTAAAACTTTAATAACAGCAGCCGCGGTCGTATTTGGCATGTTAAAAATTTCTAACCATTTCGATGTCTATTAAAACTAAAAATGTTTTACCGTTAAGCGGTCCTAAGAAGTCAATGTGTATCGACCATGGCTCCGGAATAAAAGGCCATGGCTTGATCGGAGCTTTCGCTGGTGCTGCGTTTTCCATCGCACAAGTAACACACTCATTACAAGTGCGTTCAATGTCGATACCGGGCCACCAAACGTAACTACGTGCAATGCTCTTCATCTTTACTATACCTAAATGACCAACGTGTATTTCCTTTAGCAACTCAGATGTTAATGATTTAGGTATTACTAAGCGGTACCCCCAAATTATACACCCCGCATCTAAATACAATTCATTACGACGTACAAAATATGGCTTAAGATCTTCATCGTCGCACGCCTTGGACCACCCGGATTGTAAGTATAAAATTACTTTCTTAAGTATGTTATCCTTATTCTGATGTTCTACTACTGTCGTCCGTGTTATAGGTAAAAAAAATTGTATGAAATTAACGTAAGTTTTCTCCTCTACTTGTAGTTTCCCTTCTCCCGTTGGAAATCTAGATAAAGCATCGGCCGCGTTCTTATTACTTTGAACGTATTCAATATTATAATTATAACCAGCTAAAATAACGGCCCACCGTTGCATTCTGCTAGCCGCCATTGTAGGGATACCATGTTTATCACCGAAAATAGCTACCAACGGTTTATGATCCGTGCGTAACGTAAATTTCCTTCCGTATAAGTACGTGTGAAATTTTTTAATGCCATAAATAATAGCTAAAGCTTCCTTTTCTATTTGAGCATACGATTTCTCAGCAGCATTAAGTACCCGAGACGCATAAGCTATAGGTCGCTCCCCTTTAGCGGTTATATGTGAAATTACAGCCCCTACTCCATAACTACTAGCGTCAGTTGTTAGAATTAAGGGTAAGTCAGGTGAATAATGTGCTAAAATTTCACTAGATGTTAACAATTGCTTAACCTTATTAAAAGCTATATTACTTTCTGTATTCCATTCATATATTTTTTCCTTTTTTAATAAAATATACAATGGTGCTAAAATTGTACTAATGTTTGGAACAAATCTAGCGTAATACATAACTAATCCTAAAAATTCATTACGACGTACAAAATCGAGTCGAGGAAGCGCCGAGCGTAACATGTGTATACGGATTGCCTCCTAGTTTTTTATTTAAAATAATCAGTAAAGTAATATATTACATTAAAAAATTATGTTTAACTATTAGTTTGAGAAATATAAAGCAAGAATTAAACCATAGTGAACAAAAACAGTGCAATTGAAAGTGATATAAACTATTAACAAAAATTTAAAATCTAACGTGTGGTTAATAAGTGCAATCAGTGCAGGACGCGTGAGTGTGTCATCGCCGGCAAAGGTCATTGACCGCGCGCTGTGCTAAAGCGCAACGATTGAATGTTTGCTAAGACATTGTAATTATACCTACGGAGTCAATAATAACAAAAAAGATGCCTAAATGTGTTACGTGTGGAAAATTTATGGCTGTAGGAGATGGCGCTTCTTGCTGCAAATGCAGGGCTTTAAACCATCTTGCCTGTATTGGGTTATTAGAGAAATCAAAAGTACCTATTAATTGGACATGTATGGATTGTAAGTCAAAAACTTCAAGGAGAAATAGCGACGATACCCCCGCAAAATGTAATACCTTACGAGACGTTAGGCAGCCAGCTTCGAACATGGACGTTTTTATGTCTCCCAGTAATACAGTTCAGAGCAATCAACTATTATAAGCGAATTGAAAAGTATTAAAGAAGAGTTGTATGCTACTCGTAATGAGCTGAAAGAATTTAGGAATGAAATGGCATGTATATCGTCTTGTATAATAGTATGTAATGAAAGAATAGATGGGATCGAGAACAGATTGGAATGTTTAGAAAAACGACTCGAAACTCATAGTATCAACAACGATGAATCCCTGAAAGCAACAGTAGACCAGCTCAAAGCAGACCTTAATGAGAGGGAACAAGATTTATTACTTAATGACATCGATATCACCGGCATTCCGGAAAGCAAAGGTGAAAATCCTTATCATATTGTGATGCTCATAGTCGCAAAACTCAGCGTTAAAATCGATGAACAAGATATCACGCGGGCAGAGCGTATAGGACCTATACACGGTTCAAAAGAAGGAGAAAACGCAACGCGCCCAATTGTAGTGAGATTATCGAGGAAGACTCTACGAGATGACTTACTACGAGCGGCACGTATCCGGCGTGGTGCAGACACAGCAGATATGAATATTCCAGGCAATCCTAGAAAATTTTACGTCAATGAACGCCTGACAAAAACTAACAGGCAATTATTCAAAAAGACGCGAATTGCGGCTAAAACGTCTAAGTGGAAATTTATCTGGACACGAGAAGGAAGAATATATACAAGACAAAACGAAGGTAAACCGAGTATGAGAATCAAATCCGAATCAGATATACTTCGTATTTTTAGGATTGATCAAGTTTGATCCGATGTTGCGTTTAAATTACATATTAACTTCGTTTTTATCGATAACTCTTTTCATACTTTTACTTTTCATATTTTTATTTGTCTTATGTTTACTTTTATTATTAATAAATGCACGTTCACTCTATGTATATTTAAAACTGCACTATACTCGTGTAATCATAATAACCATAACAATAGAAAATACGACAAATATGCTTATTTATATTATTATATCCACAATTATTATATCAAGAAGATCTAAGTTATTGAATTATTGTATGAACAAGGGCATGTTAACTACTCAAATTATAAATAAATTTAAATTCTTATATGTTTATGTTTGGGGAACAGGTAGCAAGGCAGCAATCACATGACGGAATATTTAAGACAGTTTGCTCAATGTTAGATCACTCAACACGGGACGAGATGAACTCTTAGTTTCTATAGAAAAGCATTCGCCTGATGTATTGGCCATAAACGAAACCTGGATTAGAGAAGGAAACGACATATCTCTGCTGCAAATACCAGGGTATATTTTTAAACATATACCCAGATCTACAGGGAAAAGAGGAGGTGGTGTTGGTTTTTATATTAAAAAAAAAATCAGGACTCACATCATACAACATCCGAAAACGTCTCTAGAACAAATGTGGATTGAGTTACAACACAAAGGGCTTCGCTTAGCCATCGGGACTGTCTATAGGCCGGAAACACAAAATATTGGAAACTCTATAGAAGAATTAAGTGAAACTTTGAGCTCCCTGTCAGCGTACAGTTTTCAATGTCTCCTAACTGATTTTAATATTGACCTTTTAAATAGTAGTTCAAACGACACAAAAGAATTTTTAAGGTCCTTAGATCAACAAAATTACACACAGTTAGTTCAGGAGCCTACGAGAATAACTATGACATCAGCAACACTTTTAGATTTAATAATAACAGACACCCCAATGCTGTGTACAAAAATTGAAGTAATTCACAATCCTTGCTTAAGTGACCATGCCTTAATACTAGCAGACTTTGACATAAAAAAAACAAAAAGATGGGGTAAAATCAATTACCAAAAGATGTTTTAATGATATAGACGAGGAAGAATTTGGGGAAGATTTGAGAAATATTTCATGGAATAAAATCAAAGAATCTGAAAGCATCAATGATATGGTAGCAAAGTTTAATTGTGAAATATTAAATTTATTTGATAAACACGCACCGGTCAAAGTCATAAAAATAAAAAACAATTCTTATCCATGGATTACCGAGGTTATTAAAATAATGATGGAAAAAAGGGATGAGGCGCTAAAAAAAGCCCATAATAGTAAAAATGATGCAAGTTGGTTGGTTTGGTTGATTGATGCAAGCAATAAAAAAATGCTCGAAAGAGCAAGTACTTAACATAATAAACAACATCTCTTCAAATGCAATTGGGCATGATAACATTTCAATAACTATGATAAAATTAACCTTGCCTGTTACGCTTGATATTATTACCTATATCATTAATCAATCTATCAAAACACACACGTTTCCAGACTCATGGAAAATAGCAAAAGTAATACCTTTATCAAAAATCACATCAGTAGAAAACTATAAAGATCTAAGACCCATCAGCATTCTTCCGGTTATGTCAAAAATTATAGAAAAAATCGTATGTATGCAACTAACAACCTACTTAGAAACACATAACATACTTCCAGAACATCAATCTGGCTTTAGAAAAGTTCATGGAACGGCCGCTGCGTTATCAGCAGTAAAAGATGATATTCTTTCGGCATCAGATAATGGTAACGGAAGTATACTCGTTTTATTAGATTTTTCAAGAGCTTTTGATTGTATAAATATTGAACTTATGTTAGCAAAATTATATTACTATGGAATATCACACAATGCTTGTAAATGGTTCATGTCTTTTTTAAAGGGAAGAAAACAGTACGTTTCTATAGAAAGTTCAGAACAAAAGGAACCGCTGATTTCGCACATTAAATCTAACACACGTGGAACCCCCCAAGCATCAAGTCTAAGCCCAATCCTTTTTATCATATATACAGTGGATTTAAGTCGCGAGTTAAATAGCTGTAAGATACATCAGTACGCAGATGATACTCAGGTATATCTACACTTTGATCCAAAAAATACAAACATTTCAGTAAATTTTATAAATAATGATTTAGAACATATATCTCAGTGATCGGAAAAAAATAATTTAGTTCTTAATGCGAATAAATCAAAATATATGGTACTGGGCAGCAAACATCAACGTGAATGCATTAAGGGACACAACTTACAGATCAAAATAGGCAATGAATCTTTAGAACAAGTAAAAGTTGCAAAAAATCTTGGTCTATACGTTGACGAAAATCTCAGATTTATAGAACATCTAAATCTGAAAAAAAAAATGCTTTTTATAAATTAAAAGTTCTATATACCTTGAGACCTTTCATGTCGGAGAAAGTGAGAGTTACCCTGGTTGAGTCACTTATTTTATCGATTTTTAATTACTGTGACACAGTGTATGGTCCCAGATTATTGAAAAAGACCGAAAAAGCTGTACAAAGAGTTCAAAATGCTTGCACTAGGTTTTGTTTTGACGTTCCTAAGAGATCACATGTAGCTCCTTTCATTAATTGTCACAATATTTTAAACATGAAATCACGTAGGAAGCTTCATCTAGCAGTATCTTTACATAAAATTGTACGGAGCAAAAAGCCAAATTACTTATATCAAAAGCTTGACTGGCTAGAGAATAGAAAAGATAGGAGTGTCCGAGAAAATGAGAAGATTAAACTATTAATTCCTAAATATAAGACAGTAGGATTTAAAGGTTCTTTCAAATATGCTGCAGCAAAAATTTGGAATAACCTACCACCTCCCTTACTGTCATTTTTCAATTGTAATTTTAAAAAAATGCCTTAAAGAATATTACCTTCGTCTACAAGTAGAAGTGGCTATGTAACAAAAACTTTACAAATTAATGCGAATGAAGCAAAATATGAAAGAATAGAATCCTAAAAACTTGGACTTCTCTTTATTTTTATTTAGTCATAGTTTCAATTGTCCTAGCCATGACGTACACATAGAGTTATGGTTGTTATGATGCGAAGATGTGCATGCGTGTATTAAGTTTTTGTTGTTCTATTAATGTTCAGCTTTAAAATGTAGTTATTGACCTGGAGAAATTGCTTATTTACTTCTTTTTGTGCTATATAATTATGTCACCGGTTTCTGTTTTACTTGCTTTTATATCAGTTTTTGTTTTTTTTTATTTTTTGTTTTATCATTTTCATTATACTTTAATATGATACGGAACGGTGCGGCGCTCTCAACTAAATCAACATAATATAGAAGAAGCAAGCTGAAAATCAGCGCTGGGCATAGCACAGCACATAGCTGAGCTTGCAACCAATTGCGATACGGTCGTCAATGAAAAAGAGTGGTAAATTAGAAAAAATGTGTCCAGTATGAATAATTTGTATCTGATAAAAAATATGTATGTTTTTCTTAAGAGTTACTTTGTAATGTACGACCTATCTGAAGCAATAAATTTTTATTATTATTATTATTAAAATGAGCGCAATTCGGATACATTATTCGGTATGCGAACCTTCTGAATTGCTTCAATCTTATTTGGGCATGTATGAACCCCTTCTTTACTAATTACAAAGCCTAAATATGTAACAGAGTCGGCAAAGAACGTACACTTATCTTTTTTAATTTTTAAACCATATTTTTGTAATCGATTAAATACCTCGTGAAGTGTTTTTAAATGTGATTGGTCGTCCTCCCCGGTAATTATCACATCATCTAGGAAAATACCCACTCGAGGCATATCCGAAAATAGTTGTTCTAACAATCTTTGAAAAATACCTGGACTCGAAGCCAAACCATAAACCAGTCTATTATACCTAAATAAGCCCTTGTGAGTGTTTATTACAGTGTATTTTTTTGATTCATCAAGTTCAAGTTGTGCATAGGCCTGAGACAGATCTAACTTAGTAAATTTGATACCCCCGTGTAATTTAACTAACAGATCCTCGACTCTCGGTAAAGGAAAACGATCCACCTCCAAGCACTTATTTAATGTTAATTTAAAATCACCGCATACGCGTATTGTGCCGTCCTTTTTCATTACCGGTACGATCGTTGTAGCCCAGTCAGATGTAGTAGCCGGCGTGATCACTCCATCCCGTACCAGCTGATCCAGCGCCCGCTCCACAGGCTCGCGAAGTGCGTACGCGAGCGGTCGTGCGCGCATGAACACCGGCTTCGCGTCGGGTCTCAGCCGAAAACCAACCGTTCCACCATTGAATCGTCCCAGCCCGTCCGAAAACACTTCACAATATCTGGAACTGTATTCATTAAAATTAAACAGCTTGGTTATTAAAATCAATACTATTACAATTCATAATAGGAATCTCGATCTGTAACTCGCTAATCCAATGCCTGCCTAACAGATTCGTTTTTGCATCTTTTATAATAAATAAATCCAACGATTTTCTTTTATTTTTGTAACTAACTATAGGACTTATTTTACCAACGGGTTTTACAATTTCTCCAGTATAATAGCGTAAATTTAAATCACACTTTCGAATTAAATTATGTGACAGATATTTCTTATAGCAATTATAACTAATGCATGATATCGCACTGCCCGTGTCTATTTCCATACAAAGAACACATTTATCAATATTGATACTAATTGTGTATGGTGCAAATTTTTTTAAATAACTACTTATAGAAAAATTGTTTACCTCCACACTGCCCGAGCCTTCGTTTTCTGTGCATACGGAACTATCATCTTTTACGATGTTTAATGACACCTGACTTTGTAGTACTGGGCAAACCTTTTTTAAATGACCTTGTTCGTTGCAAACTCGACATATATAAAGTCTAAATTTACACCGATTTACTTGATGATTTGCACCACAAACGTCACACACTTGTTTAAAAGTCGTTCCCTTCTTTTGTCGTGCGAAGTCATTCACATTATTATCGCTCCGCCTGCTAATTATCGCTCCGCTTGAGAGGCTTGTACCACTGCTTAAAACCGGTTCTCGCGTTCCTACGTTCATATATTTTTGTAGATGTTTCCCTGTGCTTCTTCTCCTGGACGTAATCTGGTTTATAGATTCCTCCGCCTCTGATACGCCGTCACCTAATCTCCTGGTACGACCTTCTACCAAGGCTGCATCCGCCTCTGCAGCTTCCATTGTCACCGCGAGTTTAAACGCCGAATCGAACGTTATATTATCCTCCGCAAACATTCTTTGACGGATACAGTCACTGTTAATACCACATACAAATTGATCCCTCAAATTATCCAATAATGTTTCCGAACAAAAACCGCAATGTTTCGTCAATTTCTTTAATGCCGCCGCATATTCCGCCACGGACTCATTATGACGTTGCACTCTTTGTCTGAATTTGAACCGCTCCGCCAATACACTCGGTTTTGGTTGAAGATGGCGTCGCATAACATCCACCAGCTCTTCATAGCTTTTCGCAGATGGTTTGACTGGTGTACATAAATTCACCATCAGTTCGTACGCGTCACTTCCGATCACCGTTATCAGTGTCGCTACTCGTATCGCCGGTTTCACATCGTTAACAATAAAATACTGTTCCAACCGATCCACATACAAATTCCAACCGTCCTTGCCAAGGTCGAAGTGTTCCAGTTTTCCCACCGACATAGTAATAAAAACGATGCGTCACACACGTAGTTTTTTTACTACTCGTCACCACTGTTGAGTATGTGAATAATATATAATATTATTGATAATTATTTGAGGATAATTACTGAGCACAATAAAAGACGTCCGTTCGGTTAAGCGTTTAATTGCGAGAGACCACCATACATGGTTTTACAATTACCCACAGTTATAAAAGTAATATTATAAAACTACCTCATACATTACAAATACAGTTTCCCCCGGCATTGGTTCAACAGCCGTCTCCACTGGACCAACACCCATCGCGGCAATACTCGCTCGGGCACTGGCTGTACGCTAGCTGACCTTGAAACGCGGCTGCAAGCCACTTCACGAGTTTTTCACCATGCGTACGGTTGTAACAAGCCAGGCGGATGTTAGCATCCTACCACCAGATGAGCAGATAGTCGCTCAGATATCCCTTAGTCGCCTCTTACGACACCCATGGGAAAGAGAGGGGCAGTGAAATGTATTCTTTCTCCGTCACTGCACGGATATCTTCGACCAACAGACACTTTTGTACTTTACTAGCAAAACCCGGTAGGTGGCTGTTAATGTGGCACAGCGCCATCTAGCGGCGTTACAACGAAGTGGATATTATAAATCATCCATGAGACATACATCTAAATTTCAACTATGATGGTGTTTCAAACGGTCCGAACTCTATTAATCACAAACAGATACACAAACAGCCATTTTTATATATGTATTAACGAAATTGTTTTGTTACAGAGCCATCGGCCGGGTCACGCAAACCTTCTCGTACATACCATGAATTCTATAGAACACGGCTCCAATGTAAAATTCGAGATCTCTCTAGAATATTCTAGATAAATTAAATATATTAATTGTATCTGTAACCAGTTTTTTTGTCGTGTTCACTTCATGATTGCATGGGGGGCGTTTCGCCTTGCGGATTAAATTACAAAAAACGACAAACGATGATGGTATTTTTATGTTACATAAAAACAGTGTTGCCAACCTCTTAGAAGCATCCTCCTGACGGATGAATTGAAACAAATACAAAATACATTTATAAAATGATGTTAAAAGAAAGCAAATCAAGTACTGCAAGTAGCATTAGTAAACTTGAAATATACTCAATTAAATGAAGCTGAAGAGTTAATCCCCGGAGAGAATTTCTTTAAAAAAGGTTCCTCCTAAAAAATGTCTAACCTGAAAATATCCTATTTGATTTCATCTGACATAGGCCTATTTAGGGGGAAAACCCCCAAGTTGGCAACACTGTATAAAAAAAATGCGGACCATCCATATAAACTTTCATATATTAAACACTAGCGGACAAATTTTTAATAAACCATCATATGTGATCGAGCAAATTTTCACTCATAACTCATTTTTATTCAGTCAGTTAATTAATCAGTGTCAGAGTTTTTATTACGTATATAACATGCAAAACGTCTATGTATAAATAATTTTGCAATATATAAAGGCTTATATATATATATATATATATATATATATATATATATATATATATGTATATATATGATAATATAATACATCCAATTTCTAGTTAATATTAAATAATTATATAACTAGGTTTATGAAATAACGTACATACACAATGGATATTACATCTTGGTTCCCAATGTTGGTGGCACATTGACAATATAAATGATGGTTAATATTTCGTAAAACGCCAATGACGCGGTGGAGAATTACCACCAAAATTTCATTTGCCTTCCTATTTGAAATTAAAAAAGAGAAACAGAAATCGCAACAGTAAAAGGTTATAAGTCTTTATATTTGAAAATATGTACGTTCAATAACATTAAATTCTTAGTTATACCATGTTTGCCTATCTACCCTTCCGTGACGCCACGGTGACAGGACTATGATAATCTTATCGTATGTTAAATTGTTACAATAATAACTTATTTAGAAGTTAGTTGACTTAAAGTTTCAAATAAACTGAGATTTAAATTAAATATTCTTATTTAATTGTAAAATAGCACTATGTACGTGTTAATATTGTATTTTATACACCTTTTACAATTAGTTGAAATGTATATTTTGTATATTCCAATCGTAGGAGTAAATATAAACTAACTTTATATTTCCATATCCCGTGATAGTCGCTAACAGCTCAGCTTAACTACTTTCTCGGATAAAACGCAATTTTTTCGCAAATCCATAATGAATATCACAGATAACTCAAAATCTCGACCAATGATATCGCGCCAATTCAATGTCGGTTGTTAATTTGCCTTTGTCTACTCTTGTGGCTTTAATACACTAGTTATTTTCTATTTAAATGAAATAACATATGATGTTATGCCGATGTTACTTTTGCATTAAGCCGCGCTGATATGTAAGACTCCAATAGAAATTGCAGCATAAAGTAATATTAATAATATATAAATTAAAAAATAAACATCCAGGTATTTAGGTATAAGTTGTAATAACTCGGTCATATTTTTTGAGAACTTCAGGCATTATAAGCACGAACTATTCCCGTCAATCATATTCTGATCAGTTATAAATATAAATGAAATTTCGTCTATTACCTAACTTATGCAATACTAAATTTGAATATGTACCAAAACAAAATTATATATTACTATTTTGGTATTTTTTTACAAAATTCAAGCGATTCATCACTGCTTGAAAATTATATTTTATTCTTATTAGGCGCCATTGTGAATATATAAGGAATGGCCTGTGTTTAAGACTCTGCGGCAACATGAATGGAAAAAAATACCGCTAAGCTAAATAACAATAATTATTAAAAGAATAGCAGACCTAACATCAGAAATAGCATTTGTGTGATAACCATCCTCAAGAATATTAAAAAATGCTCTGTTATGTAATATTCTGTTATTTTGAAAAGACCCCATTTTCAAATTCGTATTGTGTTATTTAAATTTATTAAAATACTATATATTTTTAAACATAATCATGACGCCATTTTAAATTTAAATTTTATAGAATTAAGATTACGTTGTTAATGTACCAGGAGAACATAAACAGTGAGACGGTTTCACCGAACAATTAGATTAAAAGAGTCAATTAGTTTCAATTATAATCAATGCTGTTTCTCACGGAGACGCAAATACTCCGCCCTGCCGACACCAGCTACCTTAACTATCCCGGCTACATGCTAGAAGAATCTTTTAAAGCGAAAGCCGAAGTATGCTTGTTCGTCAGGGCAGGTGTTTGTTATCACCGATTGCGCTGCTTGGAGGACCCCTCCTTCTCCATGTTGGTGGTACGTGTGGACCTGGTTCGTCAGAGTCGAGTCTACGTGTGCCTCTACAGATCCCACAATGGTGACTTGGACACCATTTTGAAATTCAGAAATATTTATGGGAACAAAATTAATTAAATAATTTGCTGTTTCGTTTTTCATCTGTAAAAACAATTGTAAGTAAATATTTTAATTTATAATTTGTATGAACTAAAATACCTAAAAAGTAATCCTACTAAAAAAATTGTATTTATAAGTGTATTTTTTACATTTACTCTATATTTATCATCAAATTTGTATTTTATATATATTCCACTAAGATTCATTTTAACTTTGATAAAGTAATGGTAAGCGATGAAATGTTGGTGTTAAATAATTAATTGTGTATTATCTGTGGCAGTTCGCTTAGAATATTAATTTGAAACGTGTGTTTCTTTAATTTTTTAATTTTGTCAGAGTAAACGGCCAGTTTTAATAAAAGTTAGCTTCATGTCATCGATTTATGAAAATTTTAGGGTTTTATTAGACTAAATTAATCTTTTTATTTAATTATGCTTTGAATAAACCGTGTGATTGTGACTTAAAAAATAAAACAATGTTTTTTACTGACTTAGAAAAATGTTATATATTAGCAAAGATTAAAAAAAAATTTAAATCAGTCATTCAATATTTAAAAAAAATTAAAAAATTTTTTAGCACATCATTAGACTATAATAAAAATAATTAAAGTATGTTGGATTTTTTATTTAAAATCTTTATAGTTTAAGCTACACTTTGTAAAAAATAAATTGGCAATTATTGTGTCAACCCGCGTGTATAAGAAAGTTTCACGACAATGCGCGCTTGCTGAGTTGGCATTCGAATTATTTCACAAAGGTTTAAAGCTACTAGTTGTGGATATATGCAGATTCTACCAAGGAGAACTGAACCGAGGAAAGAAACTCAATAGTAAATCTTGTAGCGTTAATCGAATTCCATACATTAGTATATAATCATAAATATCATTGTATCCATTTAGTCGATTATATGATTTAATTAATGATTAAACGAACTTACCATAATGTCTAGCATAATGTTACTTGTAGTAGACACTAGATGTCACCAATCTGCACTGTATTTGGATTTTTTATTATTATAGTAGTAGCACAACTTGGCGCTGGTGCCGCTTTCTACTATCTTCATTATGTTCAGAGCATCTTCTTTGCAAATATTGATATTTGAGTATCAAGTAGATGGTTAATATTTGTCTCTGGTCAGACACTCTCTGTCCAATAAAAAATAATTTATTATAAGGAAAATGGTAAATGAGGTGGTTGAGATGCTAATCTATTCTCTTCAAAGTCCTCGTATAATTATGACTGCCTCGTTGGTCTAGTGGCTTGATGTAAGGCAGACCCCCTCCAGGTCAATTCCCAGGTCGGGCAAATAAAAAAAGCTATTGGGTTTGTCTGTCAGAAAATTCTGAGTAGCAGCCCGGAGTCTGGAAGTTGGAAGTGTGTACACTCCCGTGCCTCGGAAAGCACGTAAAACCGATGGTCCTGCGCCTGAACTCTTTCCGGTCGTGTCGGATTGCCGTCCCATCGGATTATGAGAGTTAAGGAATAGGGAGTGCACCTGTGTTTGCGCACACACTTGTGCACTATAATATCTCCTGCGTATTTGACTAATCAATCTTGAGATTGGCCGCCGTAGCCGAAATCGGTCTGGAGGACATTATTATTATAATTCAATTATAGATTAAAAGAGTCAATTAGTTTCAGTTGGGATTACAGTGTTAATGTACCAGGAGATCATAAACAGTGTGTCGGTCTCACCGAACGGTTAGATTAAAAGAGTCAATTAGTTTCAGTTAGGATTACAGTGTTAATGTACCAGGAGATCATAAACAGTGAGTCGGTCTCACCAAACGATTAGATTAAAAGAATTTTGACGAGACGTTTGGCGCGGTTGGTAGATACTTGCCTTTTCACGCCGAAGGTTGTGGGTTCGATTCCCACCCAGGACAGACATTTGTATGCATGAACATGTCTGTTTGTCCTGAGTCTGGGTGTAATTTTCTGTTTAAGTATGTATTTACTAAAGAAAAGTAGTATATGTAGTATATCAGTTGTCAGGTTTCCATAGCACGAGTTTTGTACAAGCTTAATTTGGGATCAGATGGCCGTGTGTGAAAAATGTCCCAGGATATTATTATTATTAGTTTCAAACATTTAGAATTTTATCATGATGTAAAATAACTTTTAAATTATGGGAGTTAATTAAAAACCCAGGAATTTACATGTGGTATCAGAGGAGAGATTACTCTTTTCTGTGTTTATAATAAAGCCTAGCGCTTCTAACAGCCTCGTTGTATCGTTTATGTTTTTATGACAGGCTTTTAGACTATTAGATATCAATAATATATTGTTTACGAGTGGCCACAAGATCGCAATAAGCTGATCCCAGGTTTTGATAATTTTGGTGAAAACAGTAAGGTCAATACATAAGCCAAAAGGCAGGGCAATAAATTCATAAATCGGAGGTACATTCCTTGGAAACCAGTTTTAAGGCCGCTGCTGGTCTTCGAGTTTGAAGTGTGCGGTATCAATGAATTTATTTAGAGTTTTTAAATTCATTATAAGCCAATATTTGCGGTTTGGTTTTGGTACTAAAAATATAGGAGATAAAAATTGGTTCCGTCAAGGTTTACATTCCGTAGTAGTTCCTATTGGTAAAAGATCGCGAATCGACTGTTCGTATTGAGTTCTTTCCGTTGCGGAAAGTATTTGTAGCAGTACGCATTGCAACAAGAATACACACGACACGCATGCCGCATTATATGACGTCATAGTTTCAAACAACGAATCACACAAGCATTCGAAGCGTGTAAAGCAAGCATCTCTAACGCGACTTTACTCGCTCACCCATCTCATCAAGCTAGACTTGCGATATTCAGCGACGCCTCTGACAACTCAGTTGGATTTGTATTACAACAATATATTAATGAAAAATGGCAACCACTCGGCTCAAAATAATTCACAGACGCTCAGAAAAAATATTCAACATACGATCGTGAATTACTAGCTATATATATGGCAGTAAAACACTTCCGTAAAATATTCGAAGGATTGCCGTCCTTAATCCTTAATATTTACCGATCACAAGCCACTTACATTCGCAATAATCCAGTTAAAATAAACATTTGACTCAGCCAAAATTCGCATAAAGCTGAAAATTGGCAGAGACATTAAATACATCATTATAAATAAAATGTGACAAATCCCCTTCGATCCTAATTCTGCAAAAAAAATTATTCAGGGTACAAAACGTACAAAATTAAGGTATTTTTCCATTTTTCTCGAAAACGGTAAGTTTTATCGTGAAAATATGTTAAACAAAAGTTGTAGATCATAAAATTCTCTACAAAAATAGTTCACCTCGATATCTCACCGAATGGTGATATCGAGGTTTTAATCATTAGTAAATTCATATATTTATAATTTTTTTTTAATGTGTGCATATTATTATTATATATTAGGGAAATGTATAATATGCATCACCTATGAGATAATGTACTTGGCGCATTTTTTAACGTGGTTTACCCAGTTGAAATTTTGATTGAAAGAATGGCAATATTGCTAATGATCAAAGTGGAATAGGTTGTTTTCTCCTAAATGGTATTTATATTAGATAATTGTCTAATTCTACTTCGACAATTATTTCTTCGTCTTCATTTTCTTCTTCTTGCAGAATTTCTGTTCGCTGTTCTAAGAAAAGGGATGCATCAATTGTCTCTTCATTAATATCATAAATATTTTCATCTGTTGTATTTGTTTCAATATTGGAGCAAGTCTGACCCTGACAATTGATGCATACTGGCGAACAAAATAATTCCACTTTTTTACAGCCACAATTCTTACTACAATCCGTCTTGCATTTACAAATAACAGTATTAAGCAGTTTTTCTGGAGCAGGCGGGAGTAGAGTTTGAAGTAGCTCCAAATAATTATCTGTTAATTTCCAACCCCATCCTTCTGGGTCCAGCTCATTGCCTAGCCATACTTGAACTTGATAATACACACGATACAAGTGTTGAAGGGCAGAAGCAGATGTTGGAGGCAGACAAGACAACTGTACTGTTTTTTTTGTTCCATGCAGATTTTACAAACTTCAAATATCTATATTTGTCTATGGAATCAATTTTTTTTGGAGCACCATATATTGCAAGAAGAAAACGAATTCTATTTGTAACGATGTGGTGTGGAGAAGAGTCAATCTTTGTAAATACGCGCAATCAATTAAATCATTACGTTTTTCGGACAATTTAAATACTGCTATTTTATCTCTTTTAAAAATTGCTGATGTAGTTTCGGTACCAGCAAAAATAAAATATGAGCTTGACATTTTGGATATGCAGTCAGAATTTGTGATGAATATATTGTTGATTGTACTTGAGCTTTCCCAGGTTTCAAAAAGTAAATAATTTTATCATTTGGAGTCCGTGCAGTCAGTAATATCAACAAATCAACATCTGCCCTAACAACAAAACAGTTGTATTTGAACTTTTCCATTGTTCTATTGCTGTTTCAGTTATAAGGACATCAGCATCATATATTAGCTTGTTTTATTGGAATATCAGCAGCTGTAAATTCTTCACAAAACATTGAAATGAAGCGAGACTTATTGTGAGTATTTGCAAGAAATTGTTGTTGGTTTGTTGGAACTTGGACGACGTTGTTCTGCAGCTTTAATATTTTTCGTATGATTAGTATAACCATCAAATACAATCGTACTGTTATGACTGTTATGTCTTTGTACATATTGAACATATTTTTCAAAAATAATATGAAATGTTTCATCTCGATCCCATACAATACGATGTAATAAATACCCTCCATTGATGATGTAGATAGCATTTGTGTTACCTGAAGTTGAAGTTGAAGTTGAAGTTGAAGTTTAAACATTCAAAGCAATTATAAAGAGCTGACTTCATAGTTTTACGCATTCCCACTGCATCAAAGAGTGATAATGGGTAAGTAGCTAATTCATATGCGAAGAATGTTTCAAGTTAATCTTTAAATATCTTAGTAATACTCATGCGTTGAAATAATAATACAGGGTCTATAGGCACCTTTTCATCATGTACTTTTATGACGCTACTTGCACTTAAAAGAGGAAGTACTCTATTAGCGCGTTTTGATTTAATATTATTAAACGTTTGGCCAGTGATTTTGCTTATAGAAGCAAGTCCAACTGCACGAGCATTATGACAGTATGACTCCGCTGGCAATGGACATAAGTTTTGGAAACACAGGGAACGGATCGTGTGATAAGAGTTTATTAATATCTTCAATATCTCTCTTTGCACGAGAATCGCTTGCATCCACATGCTGGTCTGTTGTGTCCATTCTAACATTAGCGAGATCTTCCAATCCTTCACACACAGTATTCATGGTATGCATGCCATAAACCCATTTACTAATGTCACTTTCTTGCGTACTTCTCCCTCGAGCAACACCTCCGTCTGTTTTCATATACTACATGATTGTTCAATCACCATATCCGTCGAAGTTCCACAATTTAATTTATCAGAACGTCTAATAGTGAAAAATCCTTCGATAAATCTTTGATAAACACCAGGATCCATCAAGTTCTCTAATTGCATCATATCTTGTAGATATAAATGCGCAGGCTTGGCATATTATTATATTCTGACACATGAAGATAGGGAAGCATTTCTTTAACGCAATTCAAATTAGCTCGCCAATCTCCCATACGTTCAGCTCTTATAAATTCCTTTACAATAGACACCATATGAAAATATTGTATCCATAGTTTCGCTGTAGGTCCTAGGTTGATGAATAAATGGTAAAAATAAAATTCGAGATTCCGAAAAATGTATAATATTACTTGTTAAATGTTCAATATAACCATTCCATCCGGGCAATAATAAATTTTTCCATTTCCTATATAACCATAACATATCTACTTTTAATGTAAAGATGTTGTATTAATTTCATAATTAAAATCCTGCACAGCTATTTTGCTATATCCTACTACACCATCTGTTTGAAAGACTTGTATTGGCACATGAGCTTTTTCTGCGAAATGTTGCGCTGAAGGAAGTATGTTTGTTCGTAATATAATAGGCTCTTCTGCTGTAACTGAACTTTTTGAAGAAATAATTTTAATGATCCCCATGATGTGAAGCGTATTATGACCGTCCAAAGTATGTACATTTATATCAGCATTATCTGCAACATACTGAATAAATGTGCCAGTTTCTGGTTGCAAAATATGCGGTGGACGATGCAGAACTGCTGCTGCCTCATACATTATAGTATCGTTATATGATGCACATAATCCGAAAGACGAAAAAAGTCTGTATAAGACGCTTAGATCCAAATGTTCGATGAAAAAAAACTGATAAACCCAATTACAATAATGATTTGAAAAACCTAGGCCGAACAGCAGTCATTATACAGTTGCTAATAGTTGTACATATTAATTTCAAATGATCTAATTTAAATTATCGATTTTTTTTAAATTACTTGCTCCAAAAAATAAGTCAAGGACTTCAGAATATCGCTGTCAATATTTTCAAACATTTGACTCGGCGGGGGATAATTATCATTATCAATTATTACAGATTGAATATCCTCTCGAATAATTGCTGCGGCAGCTTTCAGTATTCTGAATCGTTCTTCGTTTTTATTTTGTTTTTTATTTTCATACCAAGCTTTATTAAGAATATCGAACTGATTGTTAATAAAACAGATAATTGTTAAGCTCCCTTTTTTCTCAGTTATAATAATTTTATCACCATACTTTAATCTTCTTTTCATTGTTTTATTATCTATAGTTGGATTTTTGACAATGTCTTAATTCTTGCAATGAAAATTGACAATCATCATTATTTTCAATGTATTGAAATATTTCCTCCATCGCCAAGTTCACTGAATAATCTTCAGGACGACCGACTTTATATCCCGTACTTAGCTTCAGCAGCAACTAAGTCAAATTCATACCCAATGCGGGCAATAACAGCTTTTGCTACATCATCAGAACGAGTCCGAGCTACCGTTAAAATGGAATATTTAAATTCAAGTGTAGATACATTATATATTTTTCGACGAACATTCTACGCTTTCTTCTTTTCAGCTTCTTTACTTGCTTCATCGCCGCAAAATAAACAATATCTTCTAAAGTTAAAATCGGTTCACTTACTCGTGCTCTAGTATGAGGTGGACTTATCATGGATGTACTACGTTGTTCGGTCTCGCACTGTCTTTTAGCTGCAATAATACTACTCTTTCGAGTGTACATTTTACGACACTGCACGTGGACTTTCACAGATTGCTCGTGTTTCAAGTATTCAAAAAACTTATCATTTCTTTCAACACTTGCATCAATCAAAGTCTTCATTCCACGATCGACAACAACAACTTTACTTTCTCTCAAAGGCTTATCACAAATGAAACAAACTTCTGACATTTTGTTAAAATTATTTAACAGCACAAATTAAAATTGAAAATATTAGCAATAAGCACGTCTGATCACTGCAAAGGAATTTTCAAACTAACAGTATATACTGAGTTATTTCATTTTCTTCCTTCAAAAATAGGCAGGTATGCGACACTCGAACAATGACGTAGTTATTACATGTTACTCAAGGTTACTGACGGAGGGAATTAGGGACTGTCAGTACAGTCTTATTTTAAAACACTCATTCAATTTATACAAGTTTTATTGTGTGTGTACCAAAAACCAATAGTTTCTTATTTTCATTTATATTGAACGTCTGATGACGTGTACAGGCTGCATTTTAGTGCATATTATGTAAAATATGAATTTTCTAATAATTAAAACCCCGATATCTCACCGAATGGTGAGTCGTAAGAAAAAAAGTGACTGAACTATTTTTGTAGAGAATTGTATGATGTACAACTTTTGTCTTACTTATTTTCACGATAAAACTAACCGTTTTCAAGAAAAATCGAAAAAACCTTAATTTTGTACGTTTGACCTTGAATAAATTTTTTTGCAGATGTAGGATCCACGAGGATTTCTGACATTTTATTTATAATGATGTATTTAACGTCTCTGCCAATTTTCAGCTCTATGCGGACTTTGGCTAAGTTATGACTTATTTTTGTCTATTTTGACTGGACTACAATGAATAAAACTCATTCACCAAACAACATGACGTCACAGCCGTATCGCAATCCTACACAGACGCAATCAGGCCGCATCGTTAAGCTGCCGGTACATTTCACTTGAGGGGGACTCCTGTAGCAGTACGCATAGCAACAAGAATACACACGCCACGCATGCCTCATAATATGACGTCATCTTTTTAGAATTGTTTATTTGAAACAAGAAGCAGCATGCAATGACGTAGTATGATGTAATGTCAAGCTCTTAAAAGAGCTGTTTTTATATTTATTATCTTCCTATAAAGCTGACTTCTCGAGACACGTCTTCACTCCACGCGCCGCTCGAACTGACTGAACGCGACGCCGCGGTAAAACGAGTATTTGTAGAATCAGCCGCGCATCGTCGATAGTGGGGAATTAATCGCGGGAGTAAGTAATGTAGACGCGCACATTTGATATTAATTTTTCATTTTTACAATTTACATTTTTCTTGTATTCTCATTGCTTAATTTTTACTTCACTTTTTGTATATATACTCGTACCATTTTTTAATAAAGCATTCCACCATATTCACCGTTTCTACTGTTCTACAATAAGAAGTTTTATTTTACCGCTACAACGTCCACCTCCTAAATATTCTTGTAACGGGAAGGTTTGTCTGTTTTACTAGACGAGAAAAGGGTATTTGATACTCTTCTACCCATGACAGAATAGTTCTATCACACGTGTCATCAATCACGTCAAGTCACCAATGTCTGCGAAAGTAAGAAAGCCTACCCGCATTTTTTACCGTATCTAATGGTGGTTGCGATGCTGTGCTGGACGCGACGACTGCTTCGTTGATTTGTCGGGGCGATCCTTGTTGGCAGGCTCCTTCGTCCTCTGAATGCCTCTCAGCCTGTGGTTCTGGGGAGGAACACGCTAGTTTAAACGTTTGTCTTTGATCCAGATTTAATTTCTTAGAATTTCCTACCTGGTCTCTTTGTTATCTAATTTTCTCCTGAGTTTATGATTGTTACTGTACTTTTTATGTACCGATGGATAGCTAAGGAAACGCAGATATTTTTAAAATGATCCGCACGATAAGAGCCATAGTGATTTTTACAAAAAAATTGCGAGTAACTTAAAGAATCAAAATTAAAAATCGAAAAGTTGTACAGTTTTGGATCTGTAATTTAAAAATGCTTGAAGATTGTTTTTGTTTTATAACTGTTTATTATTAACTAGGATGTACCCTAGCAAGAAATACAAAAAAAAATAGGGAAAATACGTTGAATTTTTTTTTATTGAATTTTAGAATCTTAAACATCCTTTAAATAAAAAAAAATATTAAAAAATTAATAACTCGAAAACGATACACTTTTGCATAAGCATTTTGGGGGTCATTTGATAGCTATTGTCCTGAACTATAACCCTTTAAAAGGATCGTGACATATTACCCTGTAACCCTGTATAGTAATAGTCCCAAAGACTGACCGCATTCCCAAATTAATACTTTTATATTAAATAAAGAGACAACCCTAGTAGCTGACCGCATTATTTATTTATTGCTGTTCAGGTAGTCAAAATGCGTAATGAAGTGACATTCCTAGAGAACGCCCGCATCATCACTTTAGTGTATGGCTACGTTTATTAAAGTAAAGTGAAAGTCCCACAGACTACCCGCAGTACTATTATAACTTAAGAATATGTTCTTCTATCAATAAGGTGCTAACCCCATCGGTTTAATCACACTATTGATTTAAAGAAACTGATATATATATATTTACCTTCGATGCATAGCGCCTTCGGCAGTGCGGCCGCATGTTCGTGCTCTGTCAGCGACGAGCGCGATTCGGAACTCAAGCTGGATGACGGTCGCGATGTATCTGACGATGATGACAGTCTCCTCGATCTCGATGTCCTATGTCGATTACTGCGTTGTGTGCGCATCAACTTTTGTTCCAACTTAGTCGGAACAAAACTTCTACTGGTGGTAGAGCTTTGTGCAAGCTCCGCGTACCACCTACTCATCGGATATTCTACCGCAAAACAGCAGTACTTGGTATTGTTGTGTTCCGGATCTAAGGGTGAGTGAGCCTTTGTAATTACAGGCACAAGGGACATAACATCTTAATTTCAAAGGTTTGTGGCGCATTGGTGATGTAAGCGATGTTTAACATTTCTTACAATGCCAATGTCTATGGGCGTTGGTGACCATTTACCATCAGGTGGCCCATATGCTCGTCCGCCTTCCTATTCTATAAATAAAAAAATACTTTCTAATTTTGTTAGCTGTGTACTCATAGTCTTTCGAAATAACACATGTACACTTGCCCCTTTTTTTAACGCTGGAATAACGCATTACACGTTTCCCCCACGGGAACAGTGGGGGGGTATGTGGGACTCGCCGGTGTCTAAGGCACCGAGTGCGCCCCGAACATCGGGATACCCACTAAAAAACCAGCGGTACCCTTTCCATCTTAACGAGGAGCGCCACGGGATCGCTTTCGCATGCTACCGTGGTATGTACACTTGCCCCTGCTAACTAACACTTCTAACGGAACTATTAAAACGCAAAACACAATCTGACGCGTACCGACTGGCGGAGCACTCAACGTGTAATGTAGATAGTAGAAAGCGGCACCAGCACCAGGTTGTGCCTGCAATGATAAAAAAATAATCTCAAAACAGTGCAGACTGGCGACATCTAGTGTCTACTTCATGTAACGTTATGCTAATGTCTAGGACAAAACATGAATATATTATAAAATATATATATTTATATAATTCGATCAAAAGAGTCAATTAGTTTTAGTTAGGATTACAGTGTTAATGTACCAGGAGATCATAAACAGTGAGACGGTCTCATCGAACGATTAGATTAAAAGAGTCAATTAGTTTCAGTTAGGATTACAGTGTTTATATACCAGGAGATCATAAACAGTGAGTCGGTCTCACCGAACGATTAGATTAAAAGAGTCAATTAGTTTCAGTTAGGATTACAGTGTTAATGTACCAGGAGATCATAAACAGTGAGTCGGTCTCACCGAACGATTAGATTAAAAGAGTCAATTAGTTTCAGTTAGGATTACGTTGTAAATGTACCAGGAGATCCTAAACAGTGAGTCGGTCTCACCGAACGATTAGATTAAAAGAGTCAATTAGTTTCAGTTAGGATTACAGTGTTAAAGTACCAGGAGATCATAAACAGTGAGTCGGTCTCACCGAACGATTAGATTAAAAGAGTCAATTAGTTTCAGTTAGGATTACAGTGTTAATGTACCAGGAGATCATAAACAGTGAGTCGGTCTTACCGAACGATTAGATTAAAAGAGCCAATTAATTAGTTTCAGTTAGGATTAGTGTTAATGTACCAGGAGATCATAAACAGTGAGTCGGTCTCACCGAACGATTAGATTAAAAGAGACAATTAGTTTCAGTTAGGATTACGTTAATAATGTACCAGGAGATCATAAACAGTGAGTCAGTCTTACCGAACGATTAGATTAAAAGAGGTAATTAGTTTCAGTTAGGATTACAGTGTAAATGTACCAGGAGATCATTAACAGTGAGTTGGTCTCACCGAACGATTAGATTAAAAGAGTCAATTAGTTTCAGTTAGGATTACAGTGTTAATGTACCAGGAGATCATAAAGAGTGAGTCGGTCTCACCGAACGATTAGATTAAAAGAGTCAATTAGTTTCAGTTAGGATTACAGTGTTAATGTACCAGGAGATCATAAACAGTGAGTCGGTCTCACCGAACGATTAGATTAAAAGAGCCAATTAATTAGTTTCAGTTAGGATTAGTGTTAATGTACCAGGAGATCATAAACAGTGAGTCGGTCTTACCAAACGATTAGATTAAAAGAGCCAATTAATTAGTTTCAGTTAGGATTAGTGTTAATGTACCAGGAGATCATAAACAGTGAGTCGGTCTCACCGAACGATTAGATTAAAAGAGACAATTAGTTTCAGTTAGGATTACGTTAATAATGTACCAGGAGATCATAAACAGTGAGTCAGTCTTACCGAACGATTAGATTAAAAGAGGCAATTAGTTTCAGTTAGGATTACAGTGTAAATGTACCAGGAGATCATAAACAGTGAGTCGGTCTTACCGAACGATTAGATTAAAAGAGTCAATTAGTTTCAGTTAGGATTACAGTGTTAATGTACCAGGAGATCATAAACAGTGAGTCGGTCTCACCGAACGCGGATGGCATTAATCGAAATAAGATCAATGTTAAATATATTCGATTTGGCCCTCAGAATATCCGACGCCGACCATTCCGGCGACGAGTGCTACGGGAGTCTACCCCGGAGCCTCGTTTCGGGAACGTCGAGTACAAACTGCAGCTGGTCTCGCCGTGCGAGCGACGCTTCCAGCACCTGGTGACGCAAGTGAATAATAAATAATATTAAATATATAACATTATATATAACTTAGGTAGCTAACTGGGTAGGTATCACCCACTCATCAGATATTCTACCGCAAAACAGCAGTACTTGGTATTGTTGTGTTCCGGTTTGAAGGGTGAGTGAGACAGTATAATTACAGGCACAAGGGACATAACGTCTCAGTTCCCAAGGTTGGTGGCGCATTTGCGATGTAAGAGTTGGTTAACATTTCTTATGTCGCTTAAGCAATATATATGTATATTAAATTTGAGCGTATAATACAAACAATTTTATTGAGGTTGTGCTCGTGAAATAAATCGATGCGATGCTCGTAGTTCCACTCGGGGCCGATAGGTGGCGCCGTTTCGAGTGACGTATAACATTAAGCGGCATGTCAAAAGCATAATAATGCCCCGGATACCCACGTGTGGAGCTGTTAGTTAGCGAATCGTTTAATTAAAATGAATTTTGATAGGCGATTGACATTCAGCGAGATAATTTTTTTTTTATAGAATAGGAAGGCGGACGAGCATATGGGCCACCCGATGAGAAGTGGTCATCGACGTCCATAGACATTGGCATTGTAAGAAATGTTAATCATCGCTCACATCATCAATGCGCCACCAACCTCGGGAACTAAGATGCTATGTCCCCCGTGCCTGTATTTATTACACTGGCTCACTCACCCTTCAAACCGGAACACAACAATACCGAGTATCGCTGGTCTGCGGTAGAATATGGTATAAGGTGTACATCCGCAAGGTGGGCACGCCTGGAACTGGTACACCGAGGGGCCGCGAGGCCGCGATCGAGACGGAGATGGTTTGTCGATGTGTGCTTATAACGTTGCCATAGTACCCGCGTTCCCTGTTTTGGGAGATTTTCGGGACTTAATTAAAACTAAATAGGGTTATTAAATTTTACTTTTTAATGTTTATTATACATTTTTTTTAATTATAATATTTTTTGTTTTCCTCCTACACCCGAAAACCGTTGCATTGTTTGTTTTTGTTTCCGTTATCAATAGTACTTCGGCATCTTTATATGGTACTGGATTAGCGTTCTCCTCATAAAGAATGGTTGCCACATATATTTCTATGTTACCCTCTTGACTCGGAATCTAATAATATTATAAATTCATGAAGAATGTTAAATCATGTTGTCGTTAGAAAACTATAAATAGGATAACGAATAAATTAAAATAACATATATACATATAACGAAGCACTTTAGTTTATTAATGGACTCCGTATTTATTTGTTTCATTGTCGACGAGTCGATATTTTTTATCGAATATCGGGACTTTTTTTAGCCGATGCTTTCAGCACTTACATGATAAATAATTATAGGTTATGAATAATAAAAACTGGAAAATCATATTATCTTTAGGATTTTAATGCGATATAAGGTTCCGTCATGCTATGGCATAAATAAACATCACTGAGAAACTAATATAGTTTCTCAGTGATGAGACAAAATAGTCGTACTTACGCGTGAAAACACACGCCGGCAATTTTTTTCTTGCTGTCGCTTTAACATGAAATAATACGACACTGCACCATTGTATAACCATCGATATGATATAAGGATTGTTTCTCGGCCTTTACACTGGATTAGAATCGTTTTCTAACATAAATATAAGCGAAAATTGAACATAAAACACAATGAACGCACCAACTGTCAAGTTTGTTTCGCTAATTAAGTAGCGAAACAAACGCCAACACTGGTTACACGATAAGGGTCAAAAGATTTGATAATTCTATCTCTGTCTAAACCTGTCTACGCTATAGTACGTACTCGGTTCGCAGCTGGCGGACACGCAGCAGAGCGTCGAGCTGCGGGTCGCGGTGATGGGGGCGAACGAGGCGGGCAAGTCGACGCTCATAGGCGTTCTCACTCAAGGTACGTTCTTTATTATCTTGTTGAAGTCGTGAGTTCTAGTAACACCACTGCACTTTAATGTGCTTAATTAATGGGCACATTGTCAGGAGATCTGCTTTTATGGGATGAAGTATTGCTATGTATATCCATCAACCCGCATTGAATCTGCAATTTAGAGCTCCAAATCACAAGTGGAGGGGAGGGCTTAGCCCAGCAGAGGCGTTATTTTTTTATAATAAGTAAATAGAAAAGAAAAGTAAAAGTAAGTTGTACACTAGAAGTGAGATTTGGAAGCATGTAAATACATTGTTTGCGCCTGAACTCTCTCTAATTTTCACCCTGGGATTTTATGTAAATGTCTATGTCCCACGGCTGGGCTAATCCCTCCCTCTTCTCCCTTTGATGAGGAGCTTATTCCAATACGCTGTTCCAATTTAGTGGTGCTAATCTGGGTTTTAACACGCTATCATTGGTAACGATTTACACATTTTATTCACTACCATCTCGGTTCTCAATAGGATTAAGAGTGTGTGGGAATAGAGACTGTCTGTGCTTGCACGCACACACAAGTACTATTATTAGTCCCGTGCAGTTGTCTAAGCCGTCCCACTGCTGGGCTAAAGGCGGGTTGGTGGAATACACATGTGGCAGAATTTCAGTGAAATTAGACACATGCAGGTTTCCTCACGGTGTTTTCCTTCACCGTCAAGCAGAGATGAATTATAATCACAAATTAAGTACATGAAAATTCAGTGGTGCTTGCCCGGGTTTGAACTCACGATCATCGGTTAAGATTCACGCGTTCTTACCACTGGGCCATCTCGGCTACAAGTTGTCTAAACATTATCTAGTTTTCATACTCATTTTTCAATTATATTAATCTTTGTAAAAGCTTCCGTTATTCTATTATCCAGTTGTATGATGGCGTATGTTACACCCCGTTAACGATAGATGGCGCTCATTCGAAATGTCACATTCCTGAATCGCGCTGTCTAGATATTCGCTACTGAGTATATATAGTGTAGAAGTGATTGTTTTTGTAATCTAATAAATTGTAGTTTCATTTACCTAATCCCAGGGATCAGTGTTGCAGAACTATCGATAGTTTGACCTCGAAAACTATTATCGACAGTACTTCCGAAAGTATCGTCTTGTGTGAATATTGTCGATATTATCGATAGTTACTATAGCTCTCTGTTCACAATACTATTGATAACTCGTTTGCCTGCCTCGTTGGTCTAGTGGCTTGATATAAGACCGCAGACGCAGAATAATAATATAATAATAATAATACACCCGAAAACCGTTGCATTGTTTGTTTTTGTTTCCGTTATCAATAGTACTTCGGCATCTTTATATGGTACTGGATTAGCGTTCTCCTCATAAAGAATGGTTGCCACATATATTTCTATGTTACCCTCTTGACTCGGAATCTAATAATATTATAAATTCATGAAGAATGTTAAATCATGTTGTCGTTAGAAAACTATAAATAGGATAACGAATAAATTAAAATAACATATATACATATAACGAAGCACTTTAGTTTATTAATGGACTCCGTATTTATTTGTTTCATTGTCGACGAGTCGATATTTTTTATCGAATATCGGGACTTTTTTTAGCCGATGCTTTCAGCACTTACATGATAAATAATTATAGGTTATGAATAATAAAAACTGGAAAATCATATTATCTTTAGGATTTTAATGCGATATAAGGTTCCGTCATGCTATGGCATAAATAAACATCACTGAGAAACTAATATAGTTTCTCAGTGATGAGACAAAATAGTCGTACTTACGCGTGAAAACACACGCCGGCAATTTTTTTCTTGCTGTCGCTTTAACATGAAATAATACGACACTGCACCATTGTATAACCATCGATATGATATAAGGATTGTTTCTCGGCCTTTACACTGGATTAGAATCGTTTTCTAACATAAATATAAGCGAAAATTGAACATAAAACACAATGAACGCACCAACTGTCAAGTTTGTTTCGCTAATTAAGTAGCGAAACAAACGCCAACACTGGTTACACGATAAGGGTCAAAAGATTTGATAATTCTATCTCTGTCTAAACCTGTCTACGCTATAGTACGTACTCGGTTCGCAGCTGGCGGACACGCAGCAGAGCGTCGAGCTGCGGGTCGCGGTGATGGGGGCGAACGAGGCGGGCAAGTCGACGCTCATAGGCGTTCTCACTCAAGGTACGTTCTTTATTATCTTGTTGAAGTCGTGAGTTCTAGTAACACCACTGCACTTTAATGTGCTTAATTAATGGGCACATTGTCAGGAGATCTGCTTTTATGGGATGAAGTATTGCTATGTATATCCATCAACCCGCATTGAATCTGCAATTTAGAGCTCCAAATCACAAGTGGAGGGGAGGGCTTAGCCCAGCAGAGGCGTTATTTTTTTATAATAAGTAAATAGAAAAGAAAAGTAAAAGTAAGTTGTACACTAGAAGTGAGATTTGGAAGCATGTAAATACATTGTTTGCGCCTGAACTCTCTCTAATTTTCACCCTGGGATTTTATGTAAATGTCTATGTCCCACGGCTGGGCTAATCCCTCCCTCTTCTCCCTTTGATGAGGAGCTTATTCCAATACGCTGTTCCAATTTAGTGGTGCTAATCTGGGTTTTAACACGCTATCATTGGTAACGATTTACACATTTTATTCACTACCATCTCGGTTCTCAATAGGATTAAGAGTGTGTGGGAATAGAGACTGTCTGTGCTTGCACGCACACACAAGTACTATTATTAGTCCCGTGCAGTTGTCTAAGCCGTCCCACTGCTGGGCTAAAGGCGGGTTGGTGGAATACACATGTGGCAGAATTTCAGTGAAATTAGACACATGCAGGTTTCCTCACGGTGTTTTCCTTCACCGTCAAGCAGAGATGAATTATAATCACAAATTAAGTACATGAAAATTCAGTGGTGCTTGCCCGGGTTTGAACTCACGATCATCGGTTAAGATTCACGCGTTCTTACCACTGGGCCATCTCGGCTACAAGTTGTCTAAACATTATCTAGTTTTCATACTCATTTTTCAATTATATTAATCTTTGTAAAAGCTTCCGTTATTCTATTATCCAGTTGTATGATGGCGTATGTTACACCCCGTTAACGATAGATGGCGCTCATTCGAAATGTCACATTCCTGAATCGCGCTGTCTAGATATTCGCTACTGAGTATATATAGTGTAGAAGTGATTGTTTTTGTAATCTAATAAATTGTAGTTTCATTTACCTAATCCCAGGGATCAGTGTTGCAGAACTATCGATAGTTTGACCTCGAAAACTATTATCGACAGTACTTCCGAAAGTATCGTCTTGTGTGAATATTGTCGATATTATCGATAGTTACTATAGCTCTCTGTTCACAATACTATTGATAACTCGTTTGCCTGCCTCGTTGGTCTAGTGGCTTGATATAAGACCGCAGACCCCGGAGGTCCTGGGTTCAATTCCCAGATCGGGCCAATAAAAAGTTATTGGGTTTTTCTGTTAGAAAATTCTCAGTAGCAGCCCGGAGTCCGGAAGTTGGAAGTGTGTACACTCCCATGCCTCGGAAAGCACGTAAAGCCGTTGGTCCTGGGCCTGAACTCTTTCCGGTCGTGTCGGGTCGCCGTCCCATCGGATTATGAGAGTTAGGGAGTAGAGAGTGCACCTGTGTTTGCGCACTATAATATCTCCTGCGTAGTTGGCTAATCTCTCTTGAGATTGGTCGCCATGGCCGAAATCGGTCTGGAGGACATTATTATTATTATTAATAATACTGATAACAGCAATCCATAGGTATTCATTCGATAGTAACGATTTAATAAAACTTCATTAATAATAGTGTTGTTACTGGGCCTACTACATTACTTATCTTGAGAAAGCAATAATAATATAATAATAATAATAATAATAATAACCTCACTGACGTATCTTGTTTTTTTTTTTTTTTATATGTCCGGGATGGCAAATGACTCTACTCCACCTGATGGTAAGTGGTAGTAGAGTCCAAACGCGACGACGGCCAGTACAGTCGGGAAGAATGTTCTGTACTAGCCGTCACCGCCTTGCCGGCCCGCAAGATGCCTCTTTACGCCTCGTTTGAAGGAACCCGGGTTGTAAGAGGAGGGGAACACGTGAGCTGGTAAGGAATTCCATTTTTTGGTAGTGCGACAAAGAAAGGAGTTGCCAAATTTCTTTGTGCGCGATGGAATTGATGATCAAAAACACGCTGCTTGAGTTAGCAAGCTGAAAAACACGCTGCTTGAGTTAGCAAGCATTACGGAACAGTTCTCCAAAGATATTCATATGAAATTCGGTGTCGACAAGTGCAAAATTCTGTCAATCTCGAAAGGAAAAATCCTTAATAATAGCTACACACTCGAAACTGGTGAACAAATTGAACCAATGGATGAACTAAGCACATATAAATACCTTGGTTTTAAACAATCTAGGCAAATACTACAAACTACGACAAAACAAGAACTGCTTACAAAATTCTCGCACCGATTAAATCTCGTATTAAAGACACACCTTAACTCTAAAAACACAATAAAAGCTATTAACACATTTGCCATACCCTTACTTACGTACTCTTTCGGAATAATACAATGGTCAAAAAGTGACATAAAAAAATTGCAGCGAACTATAAGCACTCACTTCACTAAATATAGGAAACATCATCCAAAATCTTGTATTCAAAGGCTCACACTACCACGCAAAGAAGGAGGAAGGGGAATAATAGACATACACAATTTACACAATAAGCAGATACTCTCACTCAGACCATACTTCCATGATAAATCCGAACACTCACCTCTACATAGACACGCAACAGAAATAGACAAAAAGCTTACACCATTAAACCTACATGTCAAAAACACTCAAGTAAACGAACATATCATAAGTACACAACAACAAATGTTGGCATGGACTGAAAAAACACTGCATGGGAGGCACCGAGCCTATTTGAACCAACCCCACGTCGACAAAGAGAAGTCGAACGAATGGCTCAAACGAGGTGAACTGTTCCCTGAGACCGAAGGTTTTATGCTCGCCATTCAAGACCAAATAATAGCAACTCGTAACTATAGGAAGTACATAATGAAGGATAATAATCAACCTACTGACTTATGTAGACAATGTAACGCAGCCTCTGAAACTATTCAGCACATAACGGGGGCTTGCAAATCTCTCGCACAGACCGATTATAAGCATCGACATGATCAAGTGGCTGCAATCATACACCAACATTTAGCATACAAATATAAACTTATAACAGAAATGAATCCATATTACAAATATAAACCGGAAAGTGTATTAGACACTAGAAACCACAAAATCTACTGGGATAGAACAATAATAACTGACAAAACTATCTGTTATAATAGACCAGATATTACCGTTCATGATAAAATCAATAGAATCGTTTATCTTATCGATATAGCCGTTCCTAATGCACATAACATACAAACCACAATATCTGAAAAGTTAAGTAAATATCAAGATCTCGCCATAGAAATTAAAACGCAATGGAAAGCACAAACAGTACACATAGTCCCAATAGTCCTATCATCCACAGGTATCGTGCCAAAATCCTTGACACAAAGTCTGAACACCTTACAAATGCCAGCGTGTATCCTCCATATACTTCAAAAAGTCATAATCCCTAACACCTGCCGTATCACCCGAAAGTTTATATCATCATCCACTTTATCATCAACGTTTTTAATATAAGCAACACTCCTTAACGCTTGGCTGCAGTCCGCGTTTTCGGTTTAAACCCTTCGAAAGAAGAGAAACTTTAAAAGTTAAATAGAAATAATAATAATAATAATAATAATATTGGACATTATTCACACACGGTCATCTGATCCCAAATTAAGCAGAGCTTGTGTTATGGAAACCAGACAACTGATATACTACATATACTACTTTTCTTTTGTAAATACATACTTATAAAGATAATTACACCCAGACTCAGGACAAACAGACATGTTCATGCACACAAATGTCTGTCCTGGTGGGAATCGAACCCACGACCTTTGGCATGAAAGGCAAGTAACTACCAACCACGCCAACCGGCTCGTCAAAAAATCAATACGTCAATACTATCGAAAAATCATTGATTATCGATAGTCCAAAACTATCGATTTTATCGATAATGGACTATCGACATGCAACACTACCCGGTATTACTTATACCTAAAATGAAAGTCATATAATGTATTACATTCATATAATCAGGGTAATGTCGTCAACTACGGTTGTTCCGAGCTGATGACAGCGGAGCGCATCGGAGACAGGAGCGCCAAGCTGGTGTCTTTCCTGGACCTGGCGGGCCACAGCAAGTACCAACGCACCACGCTCCACGGGCTCACGGGTTACTCCCCGCACTACGCCATGCTCGTTGTAAGTATGTTTATTTATTACTAGTTCTTATACGTGTGGGGGGGGTTTCAGATTTTAGGTATCCTAAGTCTTTTTCTATAGCCCTGATAACGTGTTTTCAAATTATTATCAGGTAAGGATTTTTTTGGAGTCCTGACATATCAAACCAAAAGTTAATTTTCATTTTATTGAATAAATATCTTATCTTAATAATACATTTTTACAAACAGCTCAAAATCAAAATAATTTATTCAGGTAATAATATATAAACCTAACACCGGCTCAAACTGTAGATCCTACTAAAAATAATCGGCAAAAAACTAAACTCTTTTGCTACAATTAAACTATGTAAGAGTTTAAACATAATTTTTTATCATATTTATAAACCCTTATCGAGCAATACGTCTTATTAATGAAAGGTTTTTAAGAGAGAGAGTTGGTTCCTCCAAACTGGCCTAGGCCAGTCTGGGTACGGGCCGCGGGGTTGCCCCCTAACCTGTCGTGTCTTTAATTTTTGGCCCGAGGGGCCAGGGTCACATCGACCCAGTGGCTGTAAGTTTTTTAATTCAGCTACAAGATAATATTATAGATGGCACTGTAGTCATATTATCAACTTATACTATAAAGGTTTTTTTTTTTTCTAGATTTCGGCAACAGCCGGTATAACTCGCATCACAGAAGAACACATCGGTCTTCTGCTGGCTTTGGACATGCCGTTCTTCGCAGTCATCAACAAGTGTGAACTGGTTAGCAACATCAACGCTGTTGTAGCGAGGCTGGCTCAATTGTTGGAACCCGCTAATAAGGTCAGTGATTTTATTTTAAATAGCATCTATAAAGACTAGCTTATAAACTAGGTTATTATTTCTTACATCAATGCTTATGGGTGATGGTGACCACTTACCATCAGGTGGCCCAATTGCACACATATAACATAAAGAGAAGCCGGGGGGGGGGGGGTTTAACAGACAAACAGATATATTGACTTTCCCATTTATAATATTAGTATATATTGTAATTGGAAACATGCAGGTTTCCTCGCGATGTTCTTCAAGGAGCAAGCAACGAGATGATAAATCAGAGATGCTGTATAATTTATAGATTTATTTAAATTTAAAGTAATGGTATATATTGGTATTATTACAGAAACCGCTGTTAATAACTGACGAGAATATGGCAAGGAACTGCGTTGCGCCGCAAAAGTCGATACTGGACACCATAGACAATCTAGACGAGGAAATCAAAAAGGATGAGGAGTGAGTAGCTTCACAAGCCTTTATTTAACCCGAAGTGTTTCTGGGTGAACTCTTATGTATGACCTTAAAACGAGTTCCATACTATTGGTAATGGTAATAGTATTGTCTATAGCTACGACAACCACCCTTGCTAGATACTTGCCTTTCACGCCAAAGGTTGTGGGTTCGGTTCCCACTCAGGACAGACAATTGTGTGCATTAACATGTCTGTTTTTCCTGAGTCTGTGTGTAATTGTCTATACAATAGTATATCAGTTGTCTGGTTGCCATAGTACAAGCTCTGCTTAGTTTCGGATCAGATATATATATATAGTTAATCGATGAAGGAAAACATCGTGAGGAAACCTGCATGTGTCTAATTTCATCGAAGTTCTGCCACATGTGTATTCCACCAACCCGCATTTGAGCAGCGTGGTGGAATAAGCTGCTCCAGTGCGGTTTGGTAGAATACACATGTGGCAGAATTTCAGTGAAATTAGACACATGCAGGTTTCCTCACGATGTTTTGCTTCATCGTAAAGTACGAGATGAATTATAATCACAAATTAAGTACATGAAAATTCAGTGGTGCCTGAACCATCTTGGCTGTTTTTTTTTATATGCTAGCAATATTAGCACAGACTGTGCAATATAATATGTAATGCGGTCATGAATTAAATTTGATTGAATGTAACAGGCATCCGTGCACGTCCTGAGATACTCCACGGCCATCTACCCAGGGTTCCAGTGCTCTGTGCATGTCGGGAACGTGCGTCAGACGGCCATTATCGAGGTAACGAATGCATACATCAAACTCACTTTGCGGAATGGAATTAAATAGTTTAATTTTGGTATAATTTGTGGTGTTGCGTAAAATACTTAAGTATGATAATGATATTTATTTTTTTATGTTATATTCCTGTTTAGCGGTAGAATATCTGATGAGTGGGTGGTACCTACCCAGGCGGGTTTGCACAATGCCCTTACCACCAGTTACCACACACATTTATAATATATTCTGCCGCCAAACAGCAATAGCATTGTTGTTGGTGAGTAAAACAGTGTAACTACAGGCACGAGGGACATAACATCTTAGTTCCCAAGGTTGGTAACGCATTGTTGATGTAAGCGATGGTTAATATTTATTGCGGTGTCAATGTCTATGGGCGGTGGTGACCACTTACCATCAGGTTGCTCATCTCATCGCTGACCACGGATATATTTTTCGCTTTAGGGTATAATGTCTCCGAACAACGTGCTGAGGGCGGGCGAGGGGGCCTCCGTGCTGTTCAGGTTCGGCCGCTGTCCGGAGTACCTCGTGCGGGGCCGCCGGCTGCTGTTCAGGGCGGGGCTGGGGACCAGGTACCGCTCAACGAACCCAACGATAACTTCTAATTACAGTTGAATTGTTGAGCCAATAAAGTATATCGTCAGCTCAGTGTTGGTATCCGAGATCGCTAGCTCCACTGACTTTCACACATTTAATTTATAAGTGTTCGGTGAAGGAAATCCATGCATCGAAGCAGGTTGTGGAATAAGCTGAAACCTTCTCCTGAGAAGGAGAGGTTTTAGCCCAGCTGTGGGACATTTATATACTGTAACTGTTTTGAATCATGTTGGAATAAGTTTTGTTCTTAAGAAGAGATATCTTCGACCAACAGACACTTTTGTACTTTACTAGCAAAACCCGGTAGGTGGCTGTTAATGTGGTACAGCGCCATCTAGCGGCGTTACAACGAAGTGGATATTATAAAATCATCCATGAGACATACATCTAAATTTCAACTATGATCGTGATTCAAACGGTCCGAACTCTATTAATCACAAACAGATACACAAACAGCCATTTTTATATATTAACGAAATTGTTTTGTTACAGAGCCATCGGCCGGGTCACGCAAACCTTCCCGTACATACCATGAATTCTATAGAACACGGCTCCAATGTAAAATTCGAGATCTCTCTAGAATATTCTAGATAAATTAAATATATTAATTGTATCTGTAACCAGTTCTCTTGTCGTGTTCACTTCATGATTGCGTTTCGCCTTGCGGATTAAATTACAAAAAACGACAAACGATGATGGTATTTTTATGTTACATAAAAACAGTGTTGCCAACCTCTTAGAAGCATCCTCCTGACGGATGAATTGAAACAAATACAAAATACATTTATAATATGATGTTAAAAAAAGCAAATCAAGTACTGCAAGTAGCATTAGTAAACTTGAAATATACTCAATTAAATGAAGCTGAAGAGTTAATCCCCGGAGAGAATTTCTTTAAAAAAATGTTCCTCCTAAAAAATGTCTGACCTGAAAATATCCTATTTGATTTCATCTGACATAGCCCTATTTAGGGAGAAAACCGCCAAGTTGGCAACACTGTATAAAAAAATGTGGACCATCCATATAAACTTTCATATATTTAACACTAGCGGACAAATTTTTTAATAAACCATCATATGTGATCGAGCAAATTTTCACTCATAACTCATTTTTATTCAGTCAGTTAATTAATCAGTGTCAGAGTTTTTATTACGTATATAACATACATGCAAAACGTCTATGCTTATTTATAAATAATATTGCAATATATAAAGGCTTATATATATATATATATATATATATATATATATATATATATATAATACATCCAATTTCTAGTTAATATTAAATAATTATATAACTAGGTTTATGAAATAACGTACATACACAATGGATATTACATCTTGGTTCCCAATGTTGGTGGCACATTGACAATATAAATGATGGTTAATATTTCTTAAAACGCCAATGACGCGGTGGAGAATTACCACCAAAATCACATTAGCCTTCCTATTCGAAATTAAAAAAGAGAAACAGAAATCGCAACAGTAAAAGGTTATAAGTCTTTATATTTGAAAATATGTACATTCAAAAACATTAAATTCTTAGTTATACCATGTTTGCCTATCTACCCTTCCTATAGATGAGATTTAAATTAAATATTCTTATTTAAAATCAAAATAGCACTATGTACGTGTTAATATTGTATTTAATACACCTTTTACAATTAGTTGAAATGTATATTTAGTATATTCCAATCGTAGGAGTAAATATAAACTAACTTTATATTTCCATATCCCGTGATAGTCGCTAACAGCTCAGCTTAACTACTTTCTCGAATAAAAAGCAATTTTTTCGCAAATCCATAATGAATATCACTGATAACTCAAAATCTCGACCAATGATATCGCGCCAATTCAATGTCGGTTGTTAATTTGCCTTTACCTACTCTTGTGGCTTTAATACACTAGTTATTTTCTATTTAAATGAAATAACATATTTATATGCATACATATATAACGTAACTGTTTTTAAAATGATAATCACGCCCCAAGGAACAAATCTTTAGGTTTGTATTTTTTTTTTTTGCTAATGGTAGCTCTTACAATGCCGATGTTACTTTTGCATTAAGCCGCGCTGATATGTAAGACTCCAATAAAAATTGATTATAAATTTAAAACAATAATGTTGTACGGTAAAATAATTTTTGTATTTATTTAAAAAAAAAACATGCTTAGCATTTTAAAAACACAAACGTCATTAATATAATCACTACCTCAAGAGGTAAACCAAAATCAGCTTTCATATTTTTGTATTTAAACTTTGTACATTAAATGATATATCCAGTTCCTGTTTATAAATTGCAATTTTAAGTTAATGATACATATTTATATAACATTACGATATCTAACTATCAATGATCGGATTATTTAATGCCGATTTTACTTTAGACGATATGACATTGAATTTTTATGATTTGTATTAATTAATATTTTTATAGCTATCTGTGGTATCGATATTAATTAAACTACAATAATATTAAACATAATTTAATAAAAGCAATTAATGGTTGATAAGTATGGGATAAATCGTTTTTCAATATAAGGGCGCAATAAGATTTTTTTAAACAAAGATAATTAGTATCATTTACGTTTTTGGTCTAAGAAAACGTGTCGCGTTAAAAGTTATTTTTTTAAATAAAAAAAACATATTTAAACCTTTACTAACCTGATTATTATATTACACATAACAAATTTAAAAAAAATTGCAGCATAAAGTAATGTTAATAATATATAAATTAAAAAATAAACATCCAGGTATTTAGGTATAAGTTGTAATAACTCGGTCATATTTTTTTGAGAATTTCAGGCATTATAAGCACGAACTATTCCCGTCAATCATATTCCGATCAGTTATAAATATAAATGAAATTTCGTCTATTACCTAACTTATGCAATACTAAATTTGAATATGTACCAAAACAAAATTATATATTACTATTTTGGTTAATTTTTACAAAATTCAAGCGATTCATCACTGCTTGAAAATTATATTTTATTCTTATTAGGCGCCATTTTGAATATATAAGGAATGGCCTGTGTTTAAGACTCTGCGGAAACATGAATGGAAAAACATACCGCTAAGCTAAATAACAATAATTATTAAAAGAATAGCAGACCTAACATCAGAAATAGCATTTGTGTGATAACCATCCTCAAGAATATTAAAAAATGCTCTGTTATGTCATATTCTGTTATTTTGAAAAGACCCCATTTTCAAATTCGTATTGTATAATTTAAATTTATTAAAATATTATATATTTTTAAACATAATCATGACGCCATTTTAAATTTAAATTTTATAGAATTAAGATTACGTTGTTAATGTACCAGGAGAACATAAACAGTGAGATGGTTTCACCGAACAATTAGATTAAAAGAGTCAATTAGTTTCAATTATAATCAATGCTGTTTCTCACGAAGACGCAAATACTCCGCCCTGCCGACACCAGCTACCTTAACTATCCCGGCTACATGCTAGAAGAATCTTTTTAATAATAATAATAATAATAATAATAATAATAATAAAAATTTATTGCTTCAGATAGGTCGTACATTACAAAGTAACTCTTAAGAAAAAACATACATATTTTTATGAGATACAAATTATTCATACTGGACACATTTTTCTAATTTACCACTCTTTTTCATTGACGACCGTATCGCAATTGGTTGCAAGCTCAGCTATGTGCTGTGCTATGCCCAGCGCTGATTTTCAGCTTGCTTCTTCTATATTATGTTGATTTAGTTGAGAGCGCCGCACCGTTCCGTATCATATTAAAGTATAATGAAAATGATAAAACAAAAAATAAAAAAAAACAAAAACTGATATAAAAGCAAGTAAAACAGAAACCGGTGACATAATTATATAGCACAAAAAGAAGTAAATAAGCAATTTCTCCAGGTCAATAACTACATTTTAAAGCTGAACATTAATAGAACAACCAAAAACTTAATACACGCACGCACATCTTCGCATCATAACAACCATAACTCTATGTGTACGTCACGGCTAGGACAATTGAAACTATGACTAAATAAAAATAAAGAGAAGTCCAAGTTTTTAGGATTCTATTCTTTCATATTTTGCTTCATTCGCATTAATTTGTAAAGTTTTTGTTACGTAGCCACTTCTACTTGTAGACGAAGGTAATATTCTTTAAGGCATTTTTTTAAAATTACAATTGAAAAATGACATTCACGTAAGGGAGGTGGTAGGTTATTCCAAATTTTTGCTGCAGCATATTTGAAAGAACCTTTAAATCCTACTGTCTTATGTTTAGGAATTAATAGTTTAATCTTCTCATTTTCTCGGACACTCCTATCTCTTCTATTCTCTAGCCAGTCAAGCTTTTGATATAAGTAATTTGGCTTTTTGCTCCGTACAATTTTATGTAAAGATACTGCTAGATGAAGCTTCCTACGTGATTTCATGTTTAAAATATTGTGACAATTAATGAAAGGAGCTACATGTGATCTCTTAGGAACGTCAAAACAAAACCTAGTGCAAGCATTTTGAACTCTTTGTACAGCTTTTTCGGTCTCCTTCAATAATCTGGGACCATACACTGTGTCACAGTAATTAAAAATCGATAAAATAAGTGACTCAACCAGGGTAACTCTCACTTTCTCCGACATGAAAGGTCTCAAACTATATAGAACTTTTAATTTATAAAAAGCATTTTTTATTTTCAGATTTAGATGTTCTATAAATCTGAGATTTTCGTCAACGTACAGACCAAGATTTTTAGCAACTTTTACTTGTTCTAAAGATTCATTGCCTATTTTGATCTGTAAGTTGTGTCCCTTAATGCATTCACGTTGATGTTTGCTGCCCAGTACCATATATTTTGATTTATTCGCATTAAGAACTAAATTATTTTTTTCCGACCACTGAGATATATGTTCTAAATCATTATTTATAAAATTTACTGAAATGTTTGTATTTTTTGGATCAAAGTGTAGATATACCTGAGTATCATCTGCGTACTGATGTATCTTACAGCTATTTAACTCGCGACTTAAATCCACTGTATATATGATAAAAAGGATTGGGCTTAGACTTGATCCTTGGGGGGTTCCACGTGTGTTAGATTTAATGTGCGAAATCAGCGGTTCCTTTTGTTCAGAACTTTCTATAGAAACATACTGTTTTCTTCCCTTTAAAAAAGACATGAACCATTTACAGGCATTGTGTGATATTCCATAGTAATATAATTTTGCCAACATAAGTTCAATATTTATACAATCAAAAGCTCTTGAAAAATCTAATAAAACGAGTATACTTCCGTTACCATTATCTGATGCCGAAAGAATATCATCTGTTACTGCTGATAACGCAGCGGCCGTTCCATGATCTTTTAAAGCGAAAGCCGAAGTATGCTTGTTCGTCAGGGCAGGTGTTTGTTATCACCGATTGTGCTGCTTGGAGGACCCCTCCTTCTCCATGTTGGTGGTACGTGTGGACCTGGTTCGTCAGAGTCGAGTCTACGTGTGCCTCTACAGATCCCACAATGGTGACTTGGAGACAAGCCGATTATTTGACCATCTTAGTCGGGTGGCAGATGCTGCGCAAGAGCAGTTTCCTAACGCGGAATTGGTGTTTTTGGGGGATTTTAATGCTCACCATGAATCATGGTTGAAATCCCTCAAAACTGACCATGCTGGAAGAACTGCTCATGCTTTTGCTCTTACACACGACTTGACCCAACTGGTTGCTCAGCCCACCAGGATCCCAGACATTGATGGGCAAGCGCCTTCTCTACTGGATCTTCTGCTGACTTCTCACCCGGTGGAATATCAGGTTGTGGTTAAAGCTCCACTTGGTTCTTCGGATCACAGTCTTATATCTACCAAAGTGCCACAGGCCAAGCTGCCGCCATCAGCGTTATGCAAACGTCGCGTTTGCTGCCGCGACTTATAGTGCCAAAGCACTATAAGTCGGCAGGTTGGGACGGTATGCGCGATTACTATGCGTCAGTCCCTTGGAAGGAACGTTGCTTCAGTGGGAATGACCTGACAGCTAGTGCCGCTGCTGTTGCTGATGAGATCATGTTAGGAATGGAATACTACATTCCTACCTCAGATCTCATCAATAGTGGTACGCGTAACCGTTGGTTCACTCGTGAATGTGCCGACGCTGTATCATCTAAGCAGGCGGCATATCGCACGTGGATCAACGGCTGCATTAGCGGGGCATCTAACATTGACTCACTGAAAGCAAACTACAATAAAAATTCCAGGTCCTGTAGGAAGGCATACACGAGAGCGGATGCACAGCGCATTGTACAGATTGGTCATGACCTTATTTCGCATCCTAGGGGCTCCCGTAGCTTCTGGCGTCTGATCAAGTCTGTGCAAAACAATTTCTGCCAACCTTCGCTGCCACCGCTCAGAAATCCGGACGGATCGCTAGCTCACAGTGCGCAGGAGAAAGCCGACCTCCTGGCTAAACTCTTTGCCGACAACTCTGTGATCGATGATTGTGGTGCGCAGCCACCAACAATACCTTCATGTGGCCACAAGATGCCTGACATCAAAATCAGGCAACGTGATGTGCGTGCGGAGCTGCAATCACTTGATATACGGAAAGCTAGCGGTCCTGATGGAATACCAGCCATTGTGCTGAAGAAGTGCGCGGCGGAGCTGTCTCCTGTGTTGTCGCGCCTGTTCCAACTTTCTCTTTCTTCGGGATGTGTGCCGGAGGCTTGGAGAAGAGCTAATGCGCAAGCGGTTCCCAAAAAAGGGGATCGGTCTGACCCGGCAAATTATCGACTAATAGCTATCACCTCAGTACTTTGTAAGGTGATTGAAGGGATTCTAAACAACCAACTGATCCATTACCTAGAAGATCACTGTCTAATTAATGATCGTCAGTACGGGTTTCGACCAAAACGGTCGACAGGTGATCTTCTAGCGTACGTAACACACCTCTGGGGTGAAGCTATCGACAAGCATGGAGAATCGTTGGCTGTCAGCCTCGATATCTCCAAGCCTTCGACAGGGTCTGGCACAGAAGTCTTCTCTCCAAGCTACCGGCATATGGTCTGCCTGCTCAGCTATGCACCTAGATTGCCAGCTTCCTACACAAGCGTAGCCTTCGTGTTTTAGTAGATGGTTGCGCTTCACAATTCTATGTAGCGAATGCTGGGGTCCCTACTGGAGGCCTTGGACCAGTTGCAGCGACGTGCAGTACGCATTATTGGCGACGTAAAGGTCACAAACACCCTTGAACCTTTACAATTGCGTCGCGAGATAGCAGCACTGAGCGCTTTCTATCGACTGTATCACGGCGAGTGCTCTGAGGAATTATTCTCTCTAATTCCTGCTTCCCCCTTCCTTCTTAAGTCCACGCGAGCTGGTTCTCGATGTCACCGCCTAACTGTGACATCAATTCCATCGCGCACAAAGAAATTTGGCAACTCCTTTCTTTGTTGCACTACCAAAAAATGGAATTCCTTACCAGTTCACGTGTTCCCCTCCTCTTACAACCCGGGTTCCTTCAAACGAGGCGTGAAGAGGCATCTTGCGGGCCGGCAAGGTGGTGACGGCTAGTTCAGAACATTCTTCCCGACTGAACTGGCCGTCGTCGCGTTTGGACTCTACTACCACTTACCATTAGGTGGAGTAGAGTCATTTGCCATCCCGGACATATAAAAAAAAAAAAAGTTAGGATTACAGTGTTAATGTACCAGGAGATCATAAACAGTGTGTCGGTCTTACCGAACGATTAGATTAAAAGAATCAATTAGTTCCTGTTAGGATTACAGTGTTAATGTACCAGGAGATCATAAACAGTGAGTCGGTCTCACCGAACGATTAGATTAAAAGATCATAAACAGTAAGTCGGTCTCACCGAACGATTAGATTAAAAGAGTCAATTAGTTTCAGTTAGGATTACAGTGTATGCATTTGTGTGCATGAACATGTCTGTTTGTCCTGAGTCTGGGTGTAATTTTCTGTATAAATATGTATTTACATAAGAAAAGTAGTATATGTAGTATATCAGTTGTCTGGTTTCCATAGCAAGAGTTTTGTACAAGCTTAATTTGGGATCAGATGGCCGTGTGTGAAAAATGTCCCAGGATGTTTTTATTATTAGTTTCAAAGATTTAGAATTAGGATTACGTTGTTAATGTACCAGGAGAACATAAACAGTGAGACGGTTTCACCGAACGATTAGATTAAAAGAGTCAATTAGTTTCAGTTAGGATTACAGTGTTAATGTACCAGGAGATCATAAACAGTAAGTCGGTCTCACCGAACGATTAGATTAAAAGAGTCAATTAGTTTCAGTTAGGATTACAGTGTTAATGTACCAGGAGATCATAAACATCGAGTCGGTCTTACCGAACGATTAGATTAATAGATCATAAACAGTAAGTCGGTCTCACCGAACGATTAGATTAAAAGAGTCAATTAGTTTCAGTTAGGATTACAGTGTTAATGTACCAGGAGATCATAAACAGTGAGTCGGTCTAACCGAACGATTAGATTAAAAGAGTCAATTAGTTTCAGTTAGGATTACAGTGTTAATGTACCAGGAGATCATAAACAGTGTGTCGGTCTCACCGAACGATTAGATTAAAAGAGTCAATTAGTTTCAGTTAGGATTAGAGTGTTAATGTACCAGGAGATCATAAACAGTGTGTCGGTCTCACCGAACGATTAGATTAAAAGAGTCAATTAGTTTCAGTTAGGATTACAGTGTTAATGTACCAGGAGATCATAAACAGTGAGTCGGTCTCACCGAACGCGGATGGCATTAATCGAAATAAGATCAATGTTAAATATATTCGATTTGGCCCTCAGACCGTCCGACGCCGACGATTCCGGCGACGAGTGCTACGGGAGTCTACCCCCGGAGCCTCGTTTCGGGAACGTGGAGTACAAACTGCAGCTGGTCTCGCCGTGCGAGCGACGCTTCCAGCACCTGGTGCGCAAGTGAATAATTAATAATATTAAATATATAACATTATATATAACTTAGGTAGCTAACTGGGTAGGTAACACCCACTCATCAGATATTCTACCGCAAAACAGCAGTACTTGGTATTGTTGTGTTCCGGTTTGAAGGGTGAGTGAGACAGTATAATTACAGGCACAAGGAACATAACGTCTCAGTTCCCAAGGTTGGTGGCGCATTTGCGATGTAAGCGATGGTTAACAGTTCTTACAATGCCTATGTTTATGGGCGTTAGTGACCACTCACCATCAGGTGGCCCATATGCTCGTCCGCCTTCCTATTCTATAAAAAAAAATATTTATAAGGTTTCGTATCCAGAAGTTTTTGATTCGATTATCATGTAGAGAACCTATACGTGTGTACTCGTAATAAGGAGATGACGCTTTATCCCAGCTGTGGGTAAAAATGCTGTTACATTTTTAAACAAATTAAATGATACCTACTCAGTCGCGACAAAAACCGACTTTGTTAATATTATATTGTAATATCATTTATTTTATCCTCAGATAAATATTTTATGGTCAAGAAACTTAGTTGTAATTACAATGGTAGTATAAAATTTGATCTTGAAATTGTAATGACGTCATTGGTTGATGGTAAGTTAGCTGTTTGTAGTGCACAAAACAATAATTTTTCTTTTCTACAGTTGAACTCGATAACGGTAGAGGGAGCGCTCGCCTGAACATGTTCAGGCATTTGCACGAAGTGAAAAGTGGTAGGACGTCCTTGCTCCGCCACGAGATACTCGGCTTCGATGCTCAGGTGCGCTAATGATTATTTTGACGTTTATTTAAATTAAGAACAATCCCCCACCCACTTGCAAAGCCCGGGCAAACACCACTGCACTTTGAAGTGCTTAATTAATGGGCACATTGTCAGGAGATCTGCTTTTATGGGATGAAGTATTGCTATGTATATCCATCAACCCGTATTGAAGCAGCAAGCTAGAGCTCCAAATCACAAGTGGAGGGGAGACCATAGCCCAGCAGAGGCGTTATTTTTTTTATAATAAGTAAATAGAAAAGAAAAGTAAAAGTAAGTTGTACACTAGAAGTGAGATTTGGAAGCATGTAAAGACATTGTTTGCGCCTGAACTCTCTCTAATTTTCACCCTGGGATTATGTAAATGTCTATGTCCCACTGCTGGACTAATCCCTCTTCTCCCTTTGATGAGGAGCTTATTCCAATACGCTGTTCTAATTTTGAGGTGCTAATCTGGGTTTTAACACGCTATCATTGGTAACGATTTACACATTGTATTCACTACTGGACGGTTTTATATTATAACTGTATGTAGGTATTTTTATATTCGCAATAAATCAGTCACCATCTTGCTCCTGTGTTTGATTGACGTTCCACTGGCGACGAGTCGGTTACATACCACGCGTTTATTTAAAAAGTTACAAATTAGTGTTTCAATAATGCCTATTGGAAAATTAGAACCATTCGATGTGAATTCTAAGCAGTGGCCGGCGTATATTAGAAGAGTAAAACAATACATTGTGCTAAATGAGATTAAAGAGGAACTGCATGTACCGTTATTAATAACGGTTGTAGGAGAGGCTACCTATGCATTAATGTGCGATCTATGTTCGCCGGCACTTCCCGAAACGAAAAACTTCGATCAATTGGTAAAACTATTATCCGATCACCTAGAACCACAACGCTCAGAAATAGCCGAACGCCACGTGTTTCGGTTACGTAGACAACGCCCCGGCGAGCCTCTCATGGATTATCTTCACAACCTTAAACACCTGGCAACAACATGTAATTTTGGGAGTACGCTGGAAGAAAACCTACGAGATCAATTTGTGTCTGGATTGGTCAATGAAGTGATGCGGTCTAGAATATTCGCGGAGAGAAATATCAAATTTAAGGAGGCGGTGGAGTTGGCTCTGGCGCTGGAGGCTGCAGAGAAGCACGCGGAGGTGAGCGGGGCGACGTCGGTCCCGACTACGGCCTCGTGTGCAGGCGGCGAGGGCGCAGAAGCCCTGCATCAGGCGAGCGACCGGCGCGGCCCAGCGCGGCGGCCCTCGGCTGTGGCCGGCGGCGGCGCGCGCGCCCGCGGCCGGAGGGATGCGGACGAGGTGCGCTGTTGGAGATGTGGGAAGTCTCATAGTGCTAATAAGTGTCGTTATGCGCAATATAGTTGCGATAAATGTCAAAAAAAAGGGCATTTAAAAGTTATGTGTGAGGAAGTGCGGAATCGTGCATTTGGGCGCAATAGCTATAATAATTATGTTTTAGACGCGAGTGCCTCCGAGGATGAGGACTTCTCAATATCGAATTGGCGGCTAAAGGTAATGGACCCTATTTTATCAAAGTGATAATCGACGGTCATGTATTAGAATGTGAAATAGACACGGGGAGTCGTATCTCTGCCATTAGTGATCAACTTTTTAATAAATTATTCCCTAATAAAAAAATTAATACAGATAATCTCATTCTACGTTGTTATTCCGGGACTCAAATTAAGTCCCTTGGTTATATTAATGTAAATGTTACTCTTAACGAAATTAAGGCGGAAAATCTAGCTTTATACGTCATAGAAAATGGGTCGCGCCCTTTAGTGGGCCGTGATTGGATGCGCGCTTTGAATATTAAAAAAATAACGTTAAAAGAAATTGTAGAAGATAATTTTATAGACTGTTTAATAAACGAATTTCCTGAAGTGTTTACAGATAAGTTAGGTACGTGTAAGAAAACAATTCAATTGCATCTCACGGATAAGGAACCGGTTTATGTAAGGGCACGCCCCGTTCCCCTCGCGCTGCGCGGCCGCGTCGAGAACGACCTCGAGCGCCTCGAGCGCGAGGGTTATACCTACCGCGTGGACCACTCGGAGTACGGAACTCCGATCGTCCCCGTGGTGAAGGAATGCGGCGAAATACGTATTTGCGGGGACTATAAAATTACGATAAACCCGAAATTAAAACGTGATTATTACCCTTTGCCTCGTATAGAGGAATTGTTTGCAGCATTGAGTGGGGGTGAGGAGTTTTCAAAAATTGACTTGAAACACTCATATCAACAAGTCCTTTTATCAGAGGAATCTCAACCTTATACCGCGATCACTACTCATATCGGCACCTTCGTATATCGCCGCACACCTTTCGGGTTATCATGTATACCGGAAAAATTTCAAAAAATTATGGAAGAGACGCTCCGAGGGGTTCCCGGTACGGTAGTGTTTTTAGATGATATATGTGTGACAGGTTCTAATAGACAAATACATATGAGTAATTTACGAGCTGTGCTGGAACGGTTACGGTCTATGGGTTTCACGGTAAAATTAAACAAATGTAGTTTCTTGAAATTTAACGTCAAATATTTAGGCTTTATTATAGATAGATTAGGCTTGCACCCCGATAATAAAAAAATATCAGCTATATGCGATGCGCCACGACCGGAAAATGTTACTCAGTTAAAGAGTTTTTTAGGAATGCTAAATTATTATGGTAAATTCATTCAAAATCTTAGTATAATTTTACATCCCTTACATAGTTTACTAAAAAAAAATGTTGAATGGAATTGGAACGCGGATTGCGAAGCGGCTTTTTCTAAGGCTAAGAGTGTATTGACAGGGGATAAGGTGCTGGCACACTACGAAGAGGGCCGGCCGTTGGTGTTGTCGGTGGATAGCAGCGCGTACGGGCTGGGCGCCGTTCTCGCGCACCGCTACCCGGACGGCAGCGAGCGCCCCGTGAGCTGTGTGTCGCGCACGCTTAATAGTGCAGAAATTAATTATAGCCAACTTGATAAAGAAGCGTTAGCTATCTTTTTTGGGATTATTAAACATCATCAATATCTTTTCGGTAGACGATTTGTACTACGAACGGATCATCAACCGTTAAGTTACATTTTTAGTCCAAAATGCGGTATCCCTCAAACGGCTGCAAGTCGCTTGCAGCGCTGGGCGGCGCGGTTATCGGCTTACGAATTTTCGGTAGAATTTGTGCGTTCGTGCGAGAACAGTCCGGCCGATGCGTTATCCCGCTTACCCCTGCCGTGCGAACACCGATCATCATCGCCTGCGCCGTTAAGTTATATCAATATAATAGACGATAACTTACCCATTAATTTTAAAGATATTAGTCGCGAAACAAAGAAAGATCCATTATTAAGTAAGATCGTTGGTTATGTGTTGTTTGGATGGCCGTCTTATACGAAATGCGAGGAAGAAAAAGCTTATTTTAGTAGGAAAAACGAAATTGTTTTAGAATTAGGTTGTTTAATTTATAAATATAGAATCATAGTACCGCCACAATTACGTAAAAAGATCTTGAAAGAAATATACGAAGGTCATCTTGGTATAAATAAAATGAAAAATGTATCAAGAAGTTATATCTATTGGCCTAATATTGATAGGGATATAGAAAATTTGTGTCGGAATTGCGAAGCGTGTCGCATGGTTCGAGACGCACCCCCGCGGGCTACTTTGCATCCGTGGGAATTTCCTCTTCATCCGTGGCAACGCTTACATGCGGACTTCGCTGAATGTGCAGGAAAAAAATATTTAATATTAATCGACGCGCACTCCAAGTGGCTGGAAGTTGTATGTATGTTACGAACGGACGCAGATTCGACCATTTCCGTTTTAAGAACTATTTTTGCGAGATTCGGGCTTCCATCGCAACTAGTTACGGATAACGGTCCCCCTTTCAGTTCTTTAGATTTTAATAATTATTGCATTTTAAACTGTATAAAGCATATATCAACGGCACCATACAGACCTCAAGGTAACGGCGCGGCTGAGAATGCCGTAAAAACCGTAAAAAAAGTCATAAAACGTGCAGTATACTTAAAAGAGGATGTGTCTTTGTCCCTATTGAAATTTCTTTTTCAGTATCGAAACTGTGAAAATGCTACTACGGGAGTTTCTCCGGCCGTCGCGTTGTTAGGACGTCGCTTACGAGGACGTCTGGACGCGTTACGCCCGAACGTGTCAAAGGTCGTGGAGTCGGTGCAAGATAGGCAGGTTGCTAATAAAATGGGGTCAACACGTCAAATTAAAGTAGGTGATGACGTTATGGTACGCGATTATACTAAGAACGGAACTAAGTGGACAGGGGGAACTGTAACAGGTCAATCGGGTCCAGTGTCGTATAAAGTAGACGTGGGAGATGGAGTAACGTGGCGTAGACATCACGATCAAGTGATTAACCTAAATAAAAAAGATCGGTTTTCTTTATCGCGGACTAATCAGCACGGCTTGGTAATTAACAAAGGGAAAAATGAGATCGAAAATGTTAACGGGTCGGGGTCGGCTGATAGTGAGGCTGAGGAGGAGAGGTTTGAGGACGCGGCAAGGGAAGCCGAGGACAGTGGCCCGGAGACACGTTCATTGTCACCTGGACCGCGTCCCCCGACGCCTCCCCCTCCGAATGCTACTGCTAGAGATTTGCGCGCTTATAACCGCAGAATAAAAAAACATTGTTAAACGTAATTTTAAGAGGTGTTTGTTTGTTTAGTTAGTTTAAGTATATATATATTATAATACATGTATAATTGTATATACATACATACGTATATATGTACCTAGAACCTAGATGTAGTTTTTATACCGTTAAATATTGTTTAAATACTGTTTGTTAATTAATAAGAATATAAACTTTACTGTTATAGCTATACTTTAAGTGTTTAAGTAATTTAAAAAGGGGGAAAATGGACGGTTTTATATTATAACTGTATGTAGGTATTTTTATTATTCGCAATAAATCAGTCACCATCTTGCTCCTGTGTTTGATTGACGTTCCAACTACCATCTCGGTTTTCAATAGGATTAAGAGTGTGTGGGAATAGAGACTGTCTGTGCTTGCACGCACACACAAGTACTATTATTAGTCCCGTGCAGTTGTCTAAGCCGTCCCACTGCTGGGCTAAAGGCGGGTTGGTGGAATACACATGTGGCAGAATTTCAGTGAAATTAGACACATGCAGGCTTCCTCACGGTGTTTTCCTTCACCGTCAAGCAGAGATGAATTATAATCACAAATTAAGTACATGAAAATTCAGTGGTGCTTGCCCGGGTTTGAACTCACGATCATCGGTTAAGATTCACGCGTTCTTACAACTGGGCCATCTCGGCTACAAGTTGTCTAAACATTATCTAGTTTTCATACTCATTTTTCAATTATATTAATCTTTGTAAAAGCTTCCGTTATTCTATTATCCAGTTGTATGATGGCGTATGTTACACCCCGTTAACGATAGATGGCGCTCATTCGAAATGTCACATTTCTGAATCGCGCTGTCTAGATATTCGCTACTGAGTATATATAGTGTAGAAGTGATTGTTCTAGTGATCTAATAAATTGTAGTTTCATTTACCTAATCCCAGGGATCAGTGTTGCAGAACTATCGATAGTTTGACCTCGAAAACTATTATCGACAGTACTTCCGATAGTATCGTCTTGTGTCAATATTGTCGATATTATCGATAGTTACTATAGCTCTCTGTTCACAATACTATTGGTAACTCATTTGCCTGCCTCGTTAGTCTAGTGGCTTCATATAACTTGTGCACTATAATATCTCCTGCGTAGTTGGCTAATCTCTCTTCAGATTGGCCACCGTGGCCGACATCGGTCTGGAGGACATTATTATTATTAATACTATTGATAACAGCAATCCATAGAAATTCATTCGATAGTAACGATTTAATAAAACTTCATTAATAATAGTGTTGTTACTGGGCCTACTACATTACTTATCTTGAGAAAGCAATAATATAATAATAATAATAATAATATTGGACATTATTCACACACGGTCATCTGATCCCAAATTAAGCAGAGCTTGTGTTATGGAAACCAGACAACTGATATAATACATATACCACTTTTCTTTTGTAAATACATACTTATATAGATAATTACACCCAGACTCAGGACAAACAGACATGTTCATGCACACAAATGTCTGTCCTGGGTGGGAATCGAACCCACGACCTTTGGCGTGAAAGGCAAGTATCTAGCAAGGGTGGTTGGCGTAGCTATAGACAATACCATTACCAATAGTATGGAACTCGTTTTAAGGTCATACATAAGAGTTCACCCAGAAACACTTCGGGTTAAATAAAGGCTTGTGAAGCTACTCACTCCTCATCCTTTTTGATTTCCTTGTCTACATTGTCTATGGTGTCCAGTTTCGACTTTTGCGGCGCAACGCAGTTCCTTGCCATATTCTCGTCAGTTATTAACAGCGGTTTCTGTAATAATACCAATATATACCATGCATTAACATGTCTGTTTTACCTGAGTCTGTGTGTAATTGTCTATACAATAGTATATCAGTTGTCTGGTTGCCATAGTACAAGCTCTGCTTAGTTTCGGATCAGATATATATATATATATATAGTTGAACGCAAATCACAGTAGTGTCGGCCGGCAGGGTGGCCGTGTTCCCGGTGAGCTGCGTGCGCGGCGCCGGCCTCAACGCGCTGCACGCGTGCCTGCTGGCGCTGGCGCCGCGCCGCGACCTGCAGCGCTCCGAGGACGTGAGTGTACCATATGTTGCGCAGTTGACTAGTATCCTTTTTATTAAATTATAAATGTTATAATTTATGTCACTTTACAGGAGGCGTGCGAGTTTCAAATAGACGAAATTTTCCACGTAGGAGACTCGACGGGGCCCGTCGTGGGGGGACTGCTCGCGCGAGGGTGACTCTACGAGGGCGACGAACTTATCATAGGTGCGTTGCGTTCTGTTAGTTGTGAGATGAATAGAGCGACGTATATTTAACACCACCCCCCCCCACGATATACCGCAACCGCGTCCCGTGCGGCAGCGTGCGCGCGGGACAGTCGGCGTCGCTGGGCCTGGGTCGCTTCCCGCCGGGACTGCGGCAGGGCATGGTGCTGCTAGCGCGGCCGGGGGGCTACGCCGCGGGACACGAGCGGCCCACCTTCGGAGGCTGTCCGCCCGGGACTTGCAGAGGACGACAGGTGGGTCGCTAATTCAAACCTTATTACTAAATAAAAACTTACATGTATTCAAGACAGAATATATATACGCGGCCAGTAGTGCTATTCTAGAATTTTAGATTCATCACTCTCCGGTGAAATGTTGACATGATGATGATGAGTGAGAGAATGTTCTTACAGAGTAGCGATACTGGTTGTAGCTTTATATTTAAAATTATATTATACAAACGATTTAAAAAGGCTTTTTTGAATAACGTTTCTACTGCCATGGCAATACTTAGTATTATTGTGTGCTAGTTTGAAAGATGAGTTAGACAGTGTAACTATAGGCACAAGAGACTTAATATCTTAGTTCCCAAGGTTGATGGCGCATTTCGATGTTAGGGGTGGTTAATAGACTGTGACAAAGTCTATGGGTAGTGACGACCACTTACCATAAGGTGGTCATTTGCCAGCGTACCTATACGAAATTAAAAAAGTAATATATTTTTTATTTTCAAAATTCATTGTTACAGATATCAGAACTAGTCCACTCGTCGCAAGCTTCGGAGAAGAATCGAAAGAACGCGAGGAGACAGAACAAGAATATCCTCCAGGACATCGCCAACGTGAAGAACAGCCTCACGAAGACATCGGACACGAAGTGCACGAACGTGTACGTGTCGGACGACGGGAGCAAGTACAGCGACGCGCACGTGTCGAGCGACACGCAGGACAAGTGCGTGTGTGACGACCTGGTGTTCCTCGAAGACCCAAACGACCCTAGACGCTGTATATACTTTCAGGTGAGCAGAAAACTCTACTCGTTTTTAAAAGATTAGCAAACCTTAGATATGCGATTCCACGCGATTCGCTACCAGCTCTGCTGTATTGTACACCACAAACACTTCTCGATCAATATATCTCTATATATAACACGACACTGTTACACTTAACTACTTATATACACTTTAGTTTTACTTACAAAGTTCCGATAACAACTTCACAGATAACCAAAACGGTAAATTTTTCGCGAATCCATAGTCAATACCACAGAATATTAAGATTTCGACCAAATTTCAAGGTCAAAGTTGTCTATATACTCTACTTGCTATTGGAATCGACTATAGACTTGTATATGTTTTCACAGCACATTGTGTGTGTGTGTGTTTTTTTATCCGTAACAGCACGTGAATGTCCTACTGCTGGGCTAAAGGCCTCCTCTCCCTTTTTTGAGGAGAAGGTTTGGAGCTTATTCCACCACGCTATTCCAGTGCGGTTTGGTAAATACACATGTGGCAGAATTTCAGTGAAATTAGACACATGCAGGTTTCCTCACGATGTTTTCCTTCATCGTAAAGTACGAGATGAATTATAATCACAAATTAAGTACATGAAAATTCAGTGGTGCCTGAACCATCTTGGCTGTTTTTTTTATATGCTAGCAATATTAGCACAGACTGTGCAATATAATATGTAATGCGGTCATGAATTAAATTTGATTGAATGTAACAGGCATCCGTGCATGTCCTGAGACACTCCACGGCCATCTACCCAGGGTTCCAGTGCTCTGTGCATGTCGGGAACGTGCGTCAGACGGCCATTAACGAGGTAATGAATGCATACATCAAACTCACTTTGCGGAATGGAATTAAATAGTTTAATTTTGGTATAATTTGTGGTGTTGCGTAAAATACTTAAGTATGATAATGATATTTATTTTTTTATGTTATATTCCTGTTTAGCGGTAGAATATCTGCTGAGTGGGTGGTACCTACCCAGGCGGGTTTGCACAATGCCCTTACCACCAGTTACCACACACACTTATAATATATTCTGCCGCCAAACAGCAATAGCATTGTTGTTGGTGAGCAAAACAGTGTAACTACAGGCACGAGGGACATAACATCTTAGTTCCCCAAGGTTGGTAACGCATTGTTGATGTAAGCGATGGTTAATATTTATTGCGGTGTCAATGTCTATGGGCGGTGGTGACCACTTACCATCGGGTTGCTCATCTCATCGCTGACCACGGATATATTTTTCGCTTTAGGGTATAATAACTTATTTAGAAGTTAGTTGACTTAAATTAAAAGACGAATTAAAAGACGAATGGCGCCACGGTTGCCGTCTAATGTCGTATTCTATCTTTTTTTAATTCAAGTGTTGTTGTTTGTGTATAAAAGTGATAACAAACTTAGATTCTATAAGTGATATTGTGGGACAACATACTAGTGCAGTATTAGTGGAGTTAAAACGAAAATAAAGATCTATGATTACAAACACCTTATATAAGACTATTTCAATTGAACCAGTGAGTATAGTGCTTGACTAATAATTAAAACATAATTTAAAAACAGTTACAACAAAGTGTTTCTTAGTTTTATGTAAAAACAATGGAATAAATATTAAATGCAGCCTCATGTCAAATAGACCATACGAAATCCGTTTTTTATTCAAAATTTTTGCTCACTAACGCCATCTAAAGGTGAATAAACCTATTATTAGCAACTAATATATCGAATAACAATTGAGTTACTGCTATTGAAAAATAGATGTCTCTGTTAGAAAAAACGATTTCAAATATTAAATAAAACACATACTTTTTATTGTTTCGATATATACATATAAAAATTTTCGAAAATGATGTCGTACCTAAGCAAGAAAGTAACCAGAAAAACGGATCAGTTTGTTACACAACACGGTACGCCTGTGACAAAATCAGGTTCTATTACTCCTGAGACAGAAAGAAACAATATAACAATTCGAAAATGCATAACCAACATTCCAACAGATAACTCTTTTGAAAGCCTAACGGAGGTGGACTCAGATGAAAATGAAAATAATTTCTCTATCATGAGCTCGACCCCATCCCGTCCGCTAAATGGAAGTATTACTACTTCTAGCTCAAAAGTAACTGAAGATATGAACTGTATGAGGAATAAATTGTTTGCACTTCAGGAAAAGTTATTAAGCGCGGAAAACGAGATTAAAAATCTACTGCTCGAAAATAATAAGCAGGTAAAGTTAATTTGTGACTATGAATTGAAAATTCAGCAACTTACACATATAAGAAAGCATAAGTTAGATTATTCTGATACTGAAAATAAAGTTATGAGCAAAACAAAATCCATTGGAGAAATAGTTCAAGTAACGCCATCTCTTAGCGAATCTAAGAACCGAAGCGATCAATTATTATTAAATAATACATATTACCCTTCAAGTGACACTGACTGTTCCAACCATAGTACGACGGAAGCCGTGAAAAGTAAAGATCCAGTAACTGACACTGCACGAAATAATCATCCAAACACCATTCAAGCATCACATTATAATAAACAACAAGGCAGAAAACCAAAAATATGTATTTTAACTAATAGTGCTTGCGGTACAATACAAACTGTTGATGCAACATTCAACCAATTTGATTATATTCGTTATGTATCACCAAATTGTAACATAAAACTTCTTCTTCAGAACTTAGACTACAAATTACGTAATTATAGTATGATAGACTATTGTATTATAATGTTGGGAGAAACAGATTTTGAGGCATCTTGTACTGATTATGCAGATTTGATTGTGTATTTAAGGGAAGCTATACAATATGTTTCGAATACAAACATAATTATATGTACACCTACGTATGTGTGTGGCGCCCCTATATACAATTGCAAAATAGAATTATTTAATAATCTTTTATATTTAGAACTTAGAAATAACACTTATGCATATTTCTATGATTCCAATGCCACGGTTGCTATTGATGTTCTCGTTAAAAACTGGGAAGTTGACTAATTCAGGATTAAAACATGTCTACAATGATATAGTATGTAAAATATTGGCTGATTACAAGTATTATGGGTATTTACTACCGAGGCCTAAAACTTCAGATATAGAGGATACGAGTCCTCTGCTTTTTCTCGCGTAATCATTATAGCAGATGTACTTTTAAATATTCAAAGAAAGGTAATAAACAAAAGATTAAAAATATTTGTACTAAAATTACACGTTCAAAGAAAATATTGTTATATTACCAAAATGTAAGAGGTCTCCGAACGAAAACTACTATGTTTTATAATAATATTAGAACAATAACTAGCGATATTGTCATCCTTACAGAAACCTTCCTCAATAGCTCTGTCAATGACGCTGAACTTTTTCCACCTGAATACTGTGTCCTACGGAAAGACCGGCCCGGCGACATCGGGTGGGGCGGGGTTCTATTGGCAGCTAAAAATTGTTATAATATAAAAAGAATTACAAATGTAGATAACTTAACTGATGATAAAGAATTATTGTTTGCTATTATTACCTGGAAACATATTAAGTTAATGATATGTGTAGTATATTTACCACCCAGTTACAGCAGTAAGCAATATCTTGATGTTTTAACATGTATAGAAAATGCTATAAATATGTATACTGAATATCCATTTATAATAGTTGGTGATTTCAATTTAAATTCGTGCAATAATAGTGTTAGATCTCAATTTAATAATTTTATGGAATATAGTAAGTTACAACAATGTAATAATATTAGCAATAAATATGGATGTATCTTAGATTTAGTACTAACTACTCTAGATCATAATAATATTAAAATATCATCCGATACGGAACATCTAGTTCCCATGGATGCATACCACCCGCCCCTAGAGATATTGCTCACACTTCCTAGAACAAAACAAAATCCAACGTCTCCGACACCAGGAGAATATTTAATCACGGAGTGGAACTTTCGGCAAGCAGATCTCCATAGCTTGTACGTTGATATTGCTAATATTGACTGGACCGACTTACTTGAAAAACATCATTTAAATTTAGACTTAGCCGTAGATATGCTATATAATAAGCTTAATAGTGTTATTAGTACACACGTTCCTACAAGAACAATAGTCAAAAGTAATAAATATAATTACCCAAAATGGTATACCAAAGAAATAATATATTATATAAAATTAAAATATTTTAATCTAAAAAAGTTTAAGTGTTATGATTTGGAGTTTAATAGGGAACTTTTTAAATACTATAGAACTAAAGTCAAGGATCTTATAAATATAGAATTTAAAAATTATATATCTAGGGTTGAAAACAATATATATATAGAACCATCAAGTTTTTGGCAATTTGTAAAGGAAAAACGTAAAACTAGGCAGCAGATAAAAACATATACTTATAAGAATAAAGCTGTAGAAGGGCAGAAAGCTATTGATTCATTTGCTAAATATTTCAGTTCTGTGTTTCATGATTCTTCTCCTCTGTTAGACGTAAAGATAGCCGAGGCAGAGGCTAATCGCTTTGGTTGCCAATCTACGGTAACCATTGAAAAAGTGACAGTTGCTGAACTCAGATTTGCAATACGGCGACTAAAAGCTTCAACTGCTTTTGGTCCTGACAACATACCTCCCTTTCTAGTAAAAGATTGCTTGTCAGCTTTGGAAGTGCCGTTACTTCATATATATAATCTTTCAATTAAACAATGTTTATACCCTAGCAAGTGGAAAGTGTCCCGAGTAACACCTATTCCAAAATCGGGCTCGTCCACGGATATAACAAATTATAGACCAATCGCTGTTCTTTGTGTATTTGGAAAGATATTTGAATCGATTCTTAATAACATCATTTATATACAAATAAAGGGGCAATTGAGTGATTGCCAGCATGGGTTTCGTCCTGGACGCTCCACATTGACTAATCATACAGAATTTGTAGATTATATAAGTACTAAAGTTAAGTCTGGTTGTCAAGTAGATGCCGCCTACTTTGATTTCAAAAAAGCCTTCGATCTTGTAGATAATGATGTACTTTTAAACAAATTTGCTTTATTAGGATTTTCAACTTCGCTCTTAGAATTGATGGCTCACTATTTAAAAAATCGAAGACAGTTTGTTAAGCTAGACGGGTATAAATCGGAAGAGTATTATACACGATCAGGGGTTAGTCAAGGTAGTACCTTGGGTCCTATGCAATTTTTGATGATGATAAATGATTTACCTAGTGTTATCTCTAATGCCAAATGCCTTATGTTTGCTGATGATTTGAAACTGTACCTATCTGTAACCGAGACTAAAGACTGTGTAGCGCTACAACGTGATATCGATGCCGTAGTTGACTGGACTATAAGAAACAAATTATCATTTAATAATTCAAAATGTAAAACTATCACTTTTTCTCGATCTCGTAAACTTATTAAAAATATACATAATATGTCTGACACACCAATGGAACATGTACCCAAAATCAGGGATTTAGGTGTTATAATGGATAGAAAACTAAATTTTCATGACCATATACTTAAAACATGCAAAGATGCTAATAAATGCCTTGGTTTCATTATTAGAATATCATCGCAATTTAAGAATACCCAAGTAATAGAACAATTGTATAATGCCTATGTCCGTAGTAAATTAGAATATAATGCAATAGTTTGGAGTCCGCTTGAGGCAATGTACAGTATAATGTTAGAAAAAATTCAACGAAAATTCTGTAGATATTTATTTAAACGTAAATATGGATATTACCCTTTTCTCTGTCGTTCAATGTTTGTGTCAGGTATGGTTGGTCTAGATTCACTTCAGCTTAGACGGGAAGCCGCACTTATAAAATTTTACTATTTAATTCTAGTGCATAGGGTGGATAGCACTGCTGTACGCGAATCAATATATTTATATGTTCCCGACAAATATATGCGTGGTGTTGGAAGACGGCAACATAGATTGTTTTGCTATCCACCTATGTGGCATTCTCCCCAAGCTAGCAACAGCCCCACTGCTAGGGCTGTTAAACTTTTAAATGACTTCGTACGTTGTCGAGATGTAGACATATTTTATGATCCCTTTTATACTATGTTCAAACAAATTTATATATTTCAGAATTTTAAAAATTAATTTTGTGGTTCCTTAATAGATTTAAGCTTATTTTGTTTACAAATTTTAATTCTATTTTTGTTTTACTAAACTTTATTATATTTATCCTTGTAGTATGTTATGTTAAATTAGTATGAATAATTAAAAAATGTTTAGTAATTAGTGTAGATATAAGCGATTTGGTGTAAATACTGTAATGCTTATATTTTCAAATAAAGATTATTATTATTAAAATTTCAAATAAACTGAGATTTAAATTAAATATTCTTATTTAAAATCAAAATAGCACTATGTACGTGTTAATATTGTATTTAATACACCTTTTACAATTAGTTGAAATGTATATTTTGTATATTCCAATCGTAGGAGTAAATATAAACTAACTTTATATTTCCATATCCCGTGATAGTCGCTAACAGCTCAGCTTAACTACTTTCACGAATAAAACGCAATTTTTTCGCAAATCCATAATGAATATCACAGATAACTCAAAATCTCGACCAATGATATCGCGCCAATTCAATGTCGGTTGTTAATTTGCCTTTATCTACTCTTGTGGCTTTAATACACTAGTTATTTTCTATTTAAATGAAATAACATATTTATATGCATACATATATAACGTAACTGTTTTTAAAATGATAATCACGCCCCAAGGAACAAATCTTTAGGTTTGTATTTTTTTTTTTTTTGTTAATGGTAGCTCTTACAATGCCGATGTTACTTTTGCATTAGGCCGCGCTGGTATGTAAGACTCCAATAAAAATTGATTATAAATTTAAAACAATAATGTTGTACGGTAAAATAATTTTTGTATTTATTTAAAAAAAAAAACATGCTTAGCATTTTAAAAACACAAACGTCATTAATATAATCACTACCTCAAGAGGTAAACCAAAATCAGCTTTCATATTTTTGTATTTAAACTTTGTACATTAAATGATATATCCAGTTCCTGTTTATAAATTGCAATTTTAAGTTAATGATACATATTTATATAACATTACGATATCTAACTATCAATGATCGGATTATTTAATGCCGATTTTACTTTAGACGATATGACATTGAATTTTTATGATTTGTATTAATTAATATTTTTATAGCTATCTGTGGTATCGATATTAATTAAACTACAATAATATTAAACATAATTTAATAAAAGCAATTAATGGTTGATAAGTATGGGATAAATCGTTTTTCAATATAAGGGCGCAATAAGATTTTTTTAAACAAAGATAATTAGTATCATTTACGTTTTTGGTCTAAGAAAACGTGTCGCGTTAAAAGTTATTTTTTTAAATAAAAAAAACATATTTAAACCTTTACTAACCTGATTATTATATTACACATAACAAATTTAAAAAAAATTGCAGCATAAAGTAATGTTAATAATATATAAATTAAAAAATAAACATCCAGGTATTTAGGTATAAGTTGTAATAACTCGGTCATATTTTTTTGAGAACTTCAGGCATTATAAGCACGAACTATTCCCGTCAATCATATTCTGATCAGTTATAAATATAAATGAAATTTCGTCTATTACCTAACTTATGCAATACTAAATTTGAATATGTACCAAAACAAAATTATATATTACTATTTTGGTAAATTTTTACAAAATTCAAGCGATTCATCACTGTTTGAAATTTATATTTTATTCTTATTAGGCGCCATTTTGAATATATAAGGAATGGCCTGTGTTTAAGACTCTGCGGCAACATGAATGGAAAAACATACCGCTAAGCTAAATAACAATAATTATTAAAAGCAGAATAGCAGACTTAACATGGGAAATAGCATTTGAGTGATAACCATCCTCAAGAATATTAAAAAATGCTCTGTTATGTCATATTCTGTTATTTTGAAAAGACCCCATTTTCAAATTCGTATTGTGTTATTTAAATTTATTAAAATATTTTATATTTTTAAACATAATCATGACGCCATTTTAAATGTAAATTTTATAGAATTAGGATTACGTTGTTAATGTACCAGGAGAACATAAACAGTGAGACGGTTTCACCGAACGATTAGATTAAAAGAGTCAATTAGTTTCAGTTAGGATTACAGTGTTAATGTACCAGGAGATCATAAACAGTGAGACGGTCTCATCGAACGATTAGATTAAAAGAGTCAATTAGTTCCAGTTATGATTACAGTGTTAATGTACCAGGAGATCATAAACAGTGAGTCGGTCTCACCGAACGATTAAATTAAAAGAGTCAATTAGTTCCAGTTAGGATTACAGTGTTAATGTACCAGGAGATCATAAACAGTGAGTCGGTCTCACCGAACGATTAGATTAAAAGAGTCAATTAGTTTCAGTTAGGATTACAGTGTTTGCATTTGTGTGCATGAACTTGTCTGTTTTTCCTGAGTCTGGGTGTAATTTTCTGTATAAATATGTATTTACATAAGAAAAGTAGTATATGTAGTATATCAGTTGTCTGGTTTCCATAGCACGAGTTTTGTACAAGCTTAATATGGGATCAGATGGCCGTGCGTGAAAAATATCCCAGGATGTTATTATTATTAGTTTCAAAGATTTAGAATTAGGATTACGTTGTTAATGTACCAGGAGAACATAAACAGTGAGACGGTTTCACCGAACGATTAGATTAAAAGAGTCAATTAGTTTCAGTTAGGATTACAGTGTTAATGTACCAGGAGATCATAAACAGTGAGTCGATCTCACCGAACGATTAGATTAAAAGAGTCAATTAGTTTCAGTTAGGATTACAGTGTTAATGTACCAGGAGATCATAAACAGTGAGACGGTCTCACCGAACGATTAGATTAAAAGAGTCAATTAGTTCCAGTTATGATTACAGTGTTAATGTACCAGGAGATTATAAACATCGAGTCGGTCTCACCGAACGATTAGATTAAAAGATCATAAACAGTAAGTCCGTCTCACCGAACGATTAGATTAAAAGAGTCAATTAGTTTCAGTTAGGATTAGAGTGTTAATGTACCAGGAGATCATAAACAGTGAGTCGGTCTCACCGAACGATTAGATTAAAAGAGTCAATTAGTTTCAGTTAGGATTACAGTGTGAATGTACCACGAGATCATAAACAGTGAGTCGGTCTCACCGAACGATTAGATTAAAAGAGTCAATTAATTTCAGTTAGGATTACAGTGTTAATGTACCAGGAGATCATAAACAGTGAGTCGGTCTCACCGACTGCGGATGGCATTAATCGAAATAAGATCAATGTTAAATATATTCGATTTGGCCCTCAGAACATCCGACGCCGAAGATTCCGGCGACGAGTGCTACGGGAGTCTACCCCCGGAACCTCGTTTCGGGAACGTCGAGTACAAACTGCAGCTGATCTCGCCGTGCGAGCGATGCTTCTAGCACCTGGTGACGCAAGTGAATTATAAATAATATTAAATATATAACATTATATATAACTTAGGTAGCTAACTGGGTAGGTATCACCCACTCATCAGATATTCTACCGCAAAACAGCAGTACTTGGTATTGTTGTGTTCCGGTTTGAAGGGTGAGTGAGACAGTATAAATACAGGCACAATGGACATAACGTCTCAGTTCCCAAGGTTGGTGGCGCATTTGCGATGTAAGTGATGGTTAACAGTTCTTACAATGCCTATGTCTATGGGCGTTAGTGACCACTCACCATCAGGTGGCCCATATGCTCGTCCGCCTTCCTATTCTATAAAAAAATATATTTATAAGGCTTCGTATCCAGAAGTTTTTGATTCGATTATCATGTAGAGATCCTATACGTGTGTACTCGTAATAAGGAGATGACGCCTTATCCCAGCTGTGGGTAAAAATGCTGTTACATTTTTAAACAAATTAAATGATAACTAGTCAGTCGCGACAAAAACCGACTTTGTTAATATTATATTGTAATATCATTTATTTTATCCTCAGATAAATATTTTATGGTCAAGAAACTTAGTTGTAATTACAATGTAATTACAATGGCAGTATAAAATTTGATCTTGAAATTGTAACGACGTCATTGGTTAATGGTATGTTAGCTGTTTGTAGAGCGCAATACAATAATTTTTCTTTTCTACAGTTGAACTCGATAACGGTAGAGGGAGCGCTCGCCTGAACATGTTCAGGCATTTGCACGAAGTGAAAAGTGGTAGGACGTCCTTGCTCAGCCACGAGATACTCGACTTCGATGCTCAGGTGCGCTAATGATTATTTTGACGTTTATTTAAATTAAGAACAATCCCCCACGCACTTGCAAAGCCCTTTTAAGTATATCAATACCTGTAGTAGGAGGCCCCGCTCTTCCCTTATGCAACCAGCGGTAAGTACTACGAGACAGCAGTTACAAAATATACTATACTTTACATAATAATTTTCTCATACTAAAACTTAAATATTGACAATCACGGTAATACAATAACAAATTTTATCTAAAATGTGTATTATTATAACAGTATTAATATGTTTGAGGGTATGTGTGGCGTGATGATGTGAGAGTGTCTGAGGCGTAAGGCTTAAGCATGTGTTTTTGTGAGTGTGTTGGCTTATGCATGTTGTGAGCAGTGTTTGTCGGCGTGTGTGTGTGTGTGTGTGTTGGGTGTGTATAAGGGACAGTATGAATGCGTGTGTTTGTGTTTGCCTTGTTTATTCGCAACAATTTGTAAGGTGATGTATTCAAGCAGGGATTCTATTTCTTTATAGTTACGTTTTAATAGCCAGTCTGTTAAGGCTTTTTTGCTATCATAGTATGTACTGGAATATATGTCCACTTCCTGGTTTATTTTATTAAACAAATAAATAGATTGTCTTGAGTATTGTCTTGAGGCAAATTTACTTTTGATAGATTCATTATATGGCACTGTGTACTTCCTGCGTTTATTTGTTAATAGAGGTAAATATTTCAAGCTTTTATGGAGCCTTAATACTGTTGCTATTATATAAAGTTTTCTCACCGTAAGTAGACCACTTATCTCGTACAGTGCAGTGGTAGGGAATCTATATGGTTTGCTGTACATCACCCTTATCAAACATCTTTGAGCTCTTTCCAGTTCAAGGAATCTAGTCTTAGCTGCTCCACCCCAAACAGGAATGCAGTAGCCCAAGGTCGATTGTACTAAAGCTATGTACACTTTATTTAGTAAGGGCTTTGCACATACATACCGTAGAGATTTAAAAATCCAGATAAACTTTCCAACCCTAGTTTTCATCAGTTCCAGTTGCGAATACCAAGATAATCTTTGGTCAACCATAACACCAAGGTATTTTACACTAGCAACTTTATTTATTTGAGGACAGTCGCAATCAGACTCGAGGTCGTCAGGGCATTTATGAATTTTTATGATAAAATCGGATTTTGGTTGAGCGCTGCTAACTTTCGTAAAGCAAACGTAATTTGTTTTGGAGATATTCAAAGTCAATAAGTTTTCATTTAGCCACTTTGCAACTTTTTTAAGTCCTAATTCCGCTGTTTTCTTCAAAGAAGACCAAGTGTCTGCCACGAATACGATGGCAGTGTCATCTGTATAGGTAAAAATTTGGCCGTCTTCAAGCTCCATATCACACAACCGATTAATGTAAATCAAAAACAGGGTCGGGCCAATCACGCTTCCTTGGGGGACTCCGTAATTAACAGTCACAGTATCACTAATAAATTCACCTATTTTGACGGATTGCTTTCTGTCTTTAAGGTAACTTGTGAGAAGCGAAAGGGATTTATCCCTAAACCCAAGACCCTCCAGTCTCCTCAATAGAATAGGCACAGACACCGTGTCGAAGGCTTTTTTCAGATCTAGAAACACCGCCAAACATTTTTTGCCCTTATCAACCTGTCGGACAATTACTTTGGTGAGATCCCCGACCGCATCCTCAGTGGACACACCTTTACGGAAACCATACTGCGATTTGGAAATGATATTATATTTGTCAAAGTAGTTCTGGAGCCTTCTATTCACAATTTTTTCCATAATTTTTGAAATACCGGTCAAAACAGATATTGGTCTATAATTTGTTATATCATCCCTGTTTCCACTCTTATATACTGGTGTGATTATAGACTGCTTAAAGGCCTCCGGAAATGTACCTTGTTCGAAACTCAAATTAATTATTTTACTTATTATAGGGACAACAATGTCCTTGGCCATTTTTAGGAATGCGGTCGGGATGGTATCCCAACCTGTTGCACTATTTGTATCTAAGTTCATAAGCGTACTCTCTACTTCTAATGGATCTGTACATAATAGCACAAAAGAACTTACCTGAGGACTACAAATATCTGAACCGGTACATACAGCATGTAAGTTATCAGTAATAGCCTGAGCAAGGGAACTACCTATACTTGCAAAGTAATGGTTGTCCTGATTAACTGACTGTAAAGGCGTCTCTTTAAGATTGAGAAGATTGGTGCATGGTATTTTCGGTGCTTTTATTTGAGTTATAGCGTCAATCGTCTTCCATAGTAATTTTGAATCTGTTTTTGATATAGCCAGTTGTTTCTTAAAATAATCTCTTTTTAACTTTTTTATTCGTCCATTACAGAAATTTCGGTATCTTTTATATGTAATTTTTAAAATTTCATCGCATGGATTAGCTCGCAATTTCCTCTGCAACATATTTCGTAATCGAACACAACGCAGGATAACGTCATTCATCCAAGGCTTGAGTATACGTCTATTACTAGAAGTGCAAACGCTTCTAGTGTGTTTCTTTAAACAAATTTGTATTACTTCTACTAGTAGGTTAGCCAAAATGTTGGGGTCACTTTGTTTGTAAGTATTTAAGTAATTTAAATATTTATTTTGTAGGGTCAAACTATGGTAAGCTCTCCTCAGTTTCCGCCCGCCCAGCCACTGCGCGTCCGTGGTATCCACCATGCACTGTACTATCATCTGCATAGCAATGTATGTTCCCAAGAGAGAGCATATCATTGATATGCAAAAGAAAGAGTGTGGGAGATAGCACAGATCCCTGGGGGACGCCAGCATTCACTACATAGAATTGTGAAGCGCAACCATCTACTAAAACACGAAGGCTACGCTTGTGTAGGAAGCTGGCAATCCAGGTGCACAGCTGAGCAGGCAGACCATATGTCGGTAGCTTGGAGAGAAGAATTCTGTGCCAGACCCTGTCGAAAGCCTTGGAGATATCGAGGCTGACAGCCAACGATTCTCCATGCTTGTCGATAGCTTCACCCCAGAGGTGCGTTACGTACGCTAGAAGATCACCTGTGGACCGTTTTGGTCGAAACCCGTACTGACGATCATTAATTAGACAGTGATCTTCTAGGTAATGGATCAGTTGGTTGTTTAAAATCCGTTCCATCACCTTACAAAGTACTGAGGTGATAGCTATTGGCCGATAATTTGCCGGGTCAGACCGATCCCCTTTTTTGGGAACCGCTTGCACATTAGCTCTTCTCCAAGCCTCCGGCACACATCCCGAAGAGAGAGAAAGTTGGAACAGGCGCGTTAACACAGGAGACAGCTCCGCCGCGCACTTCTTCAGCACAATGGCTGGTATTCCATCGGGACCGCTAGCTTTCCGTATATCGAGTGATTGCAGCTCCGCACGCACATCACGTTGCCTGATTTTGATGTCAGGCATCGTGTGGCCACATGAAGGTATTGTTGGTGGCTGCGCACTACAATCATCGATCACAGAGTTGTCGGCAAAGAGTTTAGCCAGGAGGTCGGCTTTCTCCTGCGGACTGTGAGCTAGCGATCCGTCCGGATTTCTGAGCGGTGGCAGCGAAGGTTGGCAGAAATTGTTTTGCACAGACTTGGTCAGACGCCAGAAGCTACAGGAGCCCCTAGGATGCGAATTAAATTGTTGAATTTTGGTATAATTTGTGGTGTTGCGTAAAATACTTAAGTATGATAATGATATTTATTTTTTTATGTTATATTCCTGTTTAGCGGTAGAATATCTGATGAGTGGGTGTTACCTACCCAGGCGGGTTTGCACAATGCCCTTAACACCAGTTACCACACACACTTATAATACATTCTGCCGCCAAACAGCAATAGCATTGTTGTTGGTGAGTAAAACAGTGTAACTACAGGCACGAGGGACATAACATCTTAGTTCCCAAGGTTGGTGACGCATTGTTGATGTAAGCGATGGTTAATATTTATTGCGGTGTCAATGTCTATAGGCTGTGGTGACCACTTACCATCGGGTTGCTCATCTCATCGCTGACCACGGATATATTTTTCGCTTTAGGGTATAATGTCTCCGAACAACGTGCTGAGGGCGGGCGAGGGGGCCTCCGTGCTGTTCAGGTTCGCCCGCTGTCCGGAGTACCTCGTGCGAGGCCGCCGGCTGCTGTTCACGGTGGGGCTGGGGACCAGGTACCGCTCAACGAACCCAACGATAACTTCTAATTACAGTTGAATTGTTGAGCCAATAAAGTATATCGTCAACTTAGTGTTGGTATCCGAGATCGCTAGCTCCACTGACTTTCACACATTTAATTTATAAGTGTTCGGTGAAGGAAATTCATGCATCGAAGCAGGTTGTGGAATAAGCTCAAACCTTCTCCTGAGAAGGAGAGGTTTTAGCCCAGCTGTGGGACATTTATATACTGTAACTGTTTTGAATCATGTTGGAATAAGTTTTGTTCTTAAGAAGAGATATCTTCGACCAACAGACACTTTTGTACTTTACTAGCAAAACCCGGAAGGTGGCTGTTAATGTGGTACAGCGCCATCTAGCGGCGTTACAACGAAGTGGATATTATAAAATCATCCATGAGACATCCATCTAAATTTCAACTATGATGGTGATTCAAACGGTCCGAACTCTATTAATCACAAACAGATACACAAACAGCCATTTTTATATATTAACGAAATTGTTTTGTTACAGAGCCATCGGCCGGGTCACGCAAACCTTCCCGTACATACCATGAATTCTATAGAACACGGCTCCAATGTAAAATTCGAGATCTCTCTAGAATATTCTAGATAAATTAAATATATTAATTGTATCTGTAACCAGTTTTCTTGTCGTGTTCACTTCATGATTGCGTGGGGGGCGTTTCGCCTTGTGGATTAAATTACAAAAAACGACAAACGATGATGGTATTTTTATGTTAAATAAAAACAGTGTTGCCAAACTCTTAGAAGCATCCTCCTAACGGATGAATTGAAACAAATACAAAATACATTTATAATATGATGTTAAAAAAAAAGCACTGTCTAATCAAGTACTGCAAGTAGCATTAGTAAACTTGAAATATACTCAATTAAATGAAGCTGAAGAGTTAATCCCCGGAGAGAATTTCTTTAAAAAATGTTCCTCCTAAAAAATGTCTAACCTGAAAATATCCTATTTGATTTCATCTGACATAGCCCTATTTAGGGGGAAAACCCCCAAGTTGGCAACACTGTATAAAAAAATGAAGACCATCCATATAAACTTTCATATATTTAACACTAGCGGACAATTTTTTTAATAAACCATCATATGTGATCGAGCAAATTTTCACTCATAACTCATTTTTATTCAGTCAGTTAATTATTTATTACGTATATAACATACATGCAAAACGTCTATGCTTATGTAGAAATAATATTGCAATATATAAAGGCATAGCTATCTATCTATCTATATATATATATATATAGATAGATAGATAGATAGATAGATAGATAGATAGATAAAGTCTTTATTTGGATCACACCACATGAGCAAATAAGAAGATAAAAAAGAAATGACAAAAGTAACACAGAGTTTAAGTTAATTTATGTCGTAGAAAAAAATAAATAAAAAATTAACTAACTTGCAAAAATATTTACAAAAATATTTTGCATCTAATTTTATTTAATCTATATCTATTAAATATAATTGGATGCAAAATGGGAATTGCATTATTATGGAAACACAAAGAAAAGAGAAAAAATAAATAAATAAAAATTAACAAAAATTAACTATAAAGTGGTGTGGCATCGAAAATGGACAACCTCTCAGTTGAAGCTGGCATAATATTAAACCAGCACTGATTTTCAGAGGCCTCCATGTGACAGTGACGGACGGCCATGTAAACGTGACAAAGAGTAATATCAAATATTAAAGTGGTAGATTGTTACGTATAAACAAGTTATTAAATTACAAGTTAATAAAACTTAAAACTAAAGTCGTTATCTGAAATACATATACGATTATAAAAAAATAGGAGATTAAATCCGATATACAAATTAAAAAAGTTGACATTTAGGCGGTATTTTTGAAAATTAATATGACTCCGACTCAAACTCGGCGATCAACGCCATGGGAAGTAATGGCGGCCAATGCTATTAAGAAATAACACGGCGAATGAGCATTCTGAGAAGCGAGAATAGGTAAGTACTTAAGACCTAATCTTTGTTTTTGCTTTACATAAATATATTACGTTATTTGTGTTTACAGATTAACCATGTAATTTACATAGATAATATCAATCTATACATATAAATAAAATTGGAGTGTCTGTTTTTAATATCGAAATAACCGCTTTTTACTACATGCATATGAATATATATACGGTACATACACCGAAATAACATTTTTTACAATTTTTGTCTGTCTGTCTGTCTGTCTGTCTGTCTGTTTGTTCCGTCTAATCTCTGAAATGGCTGGACCTATTTTGATGGGACTTTTATTGGCAGGTAGCTGATCTAATAAGGAGTAACTTAGGCTACTTTTATTTTAGAAAAAAAATGATAATCTATACATATAAATAAAATTGGAGTGTCTGTTTTTAATATCGAAATAACCGCTTTTTACTACATGCATATGAATATATATACGGTACATACACCGAAATATTTTTTTTTTACAATTTTTGTCTGTCTGTTTGTCTGTCTGTCTGTCTGTTTGTTGGCTATTGGCTGGCCTAATGGCTGGACCGATTTTGACGGGACTTTTATTGGCAGGTAGCTGATGTAATAAGGAATAACTAAGGCTGCTTTTATTTTAGAAAAAAATGATAATAAAAATGATTAACTTTTTTGTTAAATTCTACGCGGACGAAGTCGCGGGTACAGCTAGTAATAAAATATATTTATGCCCAAATTTCTGTTGTTTTAGAGACGGCGATAATGGTATTCCTAAAACTTACAGTGGAGGCAGACACTCCGCAACCAATATGACATGAACAATCTGCATGAAACAAATTGGCCATGCAATTATAGGTACATTTTTAATTAAATAATTATATCGTCAAACATGTTTCTTTCAATTTTGTATACTATGAATTATTTATTATCAACATACACGAATATGTGAATGAGAAAGTTAAAGTTCAGTCTGTAGGTTAAATAAATATAACTTATATCTTAGTCTAAACGTATGCAATGATTTTAGGTTACGAAGTGGGGGCGGCAGATTGTTCCAACATTTGGTCGCGGCGTATTTGAAGCTTCCACGAAAGGCTGCAGTACGATGTGGGTGCACAAGCAGCAAATAGGAATTCGCCCTGGTGGAGTGAGTTGTATTTACGGCCGATGACCACAAAAGCTTATCATAGAGATATCCTGGTGATTTGGATTTTATGACTCCGAATAAAAGTAAAGCGAAATGCAATTGTCCGCGGTAGTCAGTCCTTAAAGATTTGGCTTCATTAATGTAAGGCGTTACATGAGCACGTGGCGGAATGTTAAAACAATAACGAGCGCAGGCATTCTGTACTTTTTGAATGGCCGTTTTTGAGCGAGCAAGCATTCGTGGCCCTATCACTGTATCGGCATAATTTAATTTTGACAGCACCAGTGACTCACACAGTGTAAGACGTAATTCGTTTGATAGAGACTCTCGTACACGGTACAGTAATTTTAAACGGTAAAAACAGTTACGAACGGTATTATTTACTTGTTTTTCAAAACGCAAGTTTTCGTCCATAATGACGCCTAGATTTTTAGCTTCGGTGACTCTTTCAATAATTTCATCGTTTATAGATATAATAGGGCTATAACTAGATAATTGTTTAATTTGTTTGTTTGTGCCAAATATCATATATTTAGTCTTCTTCGCATTTAAAACTAGGGTGTGGGATTGTGACCATGCAAATATTCTATTTAAATCATCATTTAAGTTTTTAACGGCAGCCTCTAGGTTCGACAAGTGAAATGATGTATAAACTTGTAAATCGTCCGCATAAACATGAAATCACTATTTATAATACAACTCGTTACGTCCGCCGTATATAATATAAACAATAAAGGCCCTAAGATTGAGCCTTGGGGCAAGCCTCGTGTTACTGGACGACACGGAGAACATGCTATAGTGCCATCTTCACCTATTAATTCCACTGATTGTCTTCTATAAGTTAAATAACTTGCAAACCAATCTATAGCGGTTTTATTAAAACCATAGTACGCCAGTTTTGCAACAAGTAAAGAGATATTTATAGTTTCAAACGCTCGAGAGTAATCTAACAAAACCAGCAGGGTAACTTTACCGGAGTCCTGGGCACTAAGTATGTCATCTACAACCGTGGTGAGTGCGGTAGTAGTACTACGATGCTTTCTAAAGCCAGATTGAACATCAGGTAGGATATTATTGTTTTCTAGAAATTCAGATAGTTGGATGTAGACTACTTTTTCCAGTACTTTAGATAAACATGGGAGTATGCTGATAGGACGCAAATCAGACAATGAAACTGGATTATTCAATTTTGGTATAGGTTTAATAAGAGCCTCCCTCCATAGGTCAGGAAAGAATATGCTAGACTGAATAGATTTATTGATAATTTTTGTTATAGCAGGGAGGGAGGAAGAAAGTGTCATCAAAATCATATCCAAAGAGATTCCGTCCTTACCGATGGCGTTCGATTTGAGCTTATGGATAATTTTTGACACAGTATCTTCATTAACGGTTTTTAGGTGGAAGGTTTCTGTACAGAATTTTGATGAAGAATACTTTTGAATAATTTGCGGGGAGACATAATCATTACCAGGAATATTTAGAAAATGATTGTTTATAACCTGAGGATCGTTAAGATGACTAGGTAAGATTAGATCCGACTTAGGTTTTACCTCAAGGTGGTTTTTAAAATGTTTCCACATGACTTTAGAGTTTTTTAAATTACAATTAATGTATGAGTTAAAGTAGGCATTTCTTTCATTTGCAATTGCATCATCTACAATTTTTTTCATTTTTTTATAATTTTCTCTATTGGCCTCGCTCTCATCTATACGCAATTTGCAATGAGCTTCATCGCGACATTTCATCATACGTTTAATAGCAAAAGTAATCCAAGGGTAATGATTATGTCTTATATATATGGTTTTAAGGGGAGCTAAGGTGTCAAAAATATGCATTACGTTAGTTGTAAAATGAGAAACGAGAAAATCTATACAATAATCGGGATTAGAATATGTATGCCAGCCAATGCATTCCAACAGGACCTTAAGCTGGTCTATGTTTATATCTCTAATAGGTCTTAATAGCTTTTTCCTCGGGCGAATTTTTTCTTTCACAATATTAAGCTCAAATGAAAGGAAAGAATGACTACTCAGACTATTTACATAATCGACATTAACCTTAATATGGTTTATATTTGAACAGACAAGGTCAATCAACGTTTCGCTATGGCTAGTAAAATGTGTCGGCTCGGAAACGTGTTGTATTAAGCTAAAATAATCCAAAAAGTTGTTAAAAAGGATTGAGTGATTGTCTTGTTTATTCAGGAGATTAATGTTGAAATCACCCAATAAAATAATATAATCATAAAGGGGCAAAGACGCAATCGATTCGATTAAAGCATCTAGGAATTCTTGCACGTTTAACCATGGTGGTCTATAAGCTGTACCAATTATAATAGTTTTATTACTATGCCGAGTCCTAAGCCACATCTGTTCAACCCTAGATTCAATTGGATATTTGAGAATCTGTGTAGACAGCCCTCGTCTGATATAAAATCCTACACCGCCGCCACGCGAACGCATTGTTTCCGGTCTGGGTATATGACACAGACGGTAACCCGCGACCTTCGGTGCGCGCCCCTCCTCTCCACCCCGAAGCCATGTCTCGTTAAGAGCCAAAATGTCAACGTTGTGTCGTTCTAAGGCAACTAATAATTCTTCGTGGTGTGTACTAAGTGAACCAGGGTTTAAAAATCCAATTTTAATATTTTTTACGCCCCCCATTTATAGTGTACTATAACAGTAAATGCATTGGAAGATAAGTACCATTGAAAACACCCATATATGCTTATAAAATTAGGCTTACACATATATAAACATGATGTATACGTGATTGTTCTCGTATATGCACATATACTTATATATAAAGTTCCTAATATTAAAGATTTTAAAATTATTAGAAAAACGTAATTGGATGGCTTTAAAGATATGTTAAAATAATTTATTTCAATGTATATCACATGGGAGCTTTTGAATGTCACACCACTTTTTGTAATAAAACTATAATAATGCAAATTGCCATAAATATTTAAAATTACAAAAGGTAAAATGTTTTTCATCATATCATTACTAGATTTAAAAATAATTAAATATAATAATTTACAATAATACAGTAATAAAAACTTTTCATTAGAGTATCGATACAGAGCTTTGAAGCAAACAACATAGTATCTATAATAAAAATAACTTAGAATAAAGAAACTCTTAAAATTCAAATTTAGCTGTCTCCAAAAATTTTTTTGATGTCACCCTCTCCTCGTACTCGGTGCACTGGGGCATCAAAGGTACGTCTAACATAAATGCGCCCGCCCTTCGTCCAAATGTATTTCCAACCTTTATTCCGGCCTTCTTCTTTGGCTTTGAAAAATATGAATTTATTTAATTTCGTAAGGCGCTCATTGACGTAGAAACGGCGCGGCTCTCCGTCTATAACGCTCGAGGAGTCGGCGCCTCGTCGTACACGCGCCGCTCGTAACATATCATCGCGCAATGCGCGCCGCGTCAACCGTACAGTGATAGGACGCGGGCGCGGCTGCTCGCCGCTACTCAAAGTATCGCGACGCGGACCCGATCGCTGCGCGCTCACAATGTCGACGTTTTTTTTTTTTTTTATATGCCCCGGGATGGCAAATGACTCCACTCCACCTGATGGTAAGTGGTAGTAGAGTCCAAACGCGACGACGGCCAGTACAGTCGGGAAGAATGTTCTGTACTAGCCGTCCCCGCCATGCCGGCCCGCAAGATGCCTCTTCACGCCTCGTTTGAAGGAACCTGGGTTGTAAGAGGAGGGGAACACGTGAGCTGGTAAGGAATTCCATTCTTTGGTAGTGCGGCAAAGAAAGGAGTTGCCAAATTTCTTTGTGCGCGATGGAATTGATGTCACAGTTAGGCGGTGACATCGAGAACCAGCTCGCGTGGACTTAAGAAGGAAGGGGGAAGCAGGAATTAGAGAGAATAATTCCTCAGAGCACTCGCCGTGATACAGACGATAGAAAGCGCTCAGTGCTGCTATCTCGCGACGCAATTGTAAAGGTTCAAGGGTGTTTGTGACCTTTACGTCGCCAATAATGCGTACTGCACGTCGCTGCAAACGGTCCAAGGCCTCCATTAGGTACTTAGCGGAGCCATCCCAAAGGTGCGAGCAATATTCAACGCAAGACCGTACCTGTGTTTTGTATAACAGGCACAGTTGTTGTGGCGTGAAAAAACGCCGCACCTTGTTCAGAACTCCGAGTTTTCGTGAAGCTGTTTTTATAATAGCCTCGATGTAATCCCTTGGACTAAGGTCGCAGCGAACGTCCATCCCCAGCATGGCGATTTTGCTTTGTATCATCAGCGGTGTGCCACAGAGGGAGGGATGAGGGTAAAATGGTGACTTTTTCGCTGTGAGAGCGTACACCTGTGTTTTCTTGGCATTAAACTCAACAAGATTATCAGAACCCCATTTGACGATGAGCTCTAATGTCCTATCGAGTTCAATGACAAGATTCTCTCGCCTCTCCTCAGTTTCCGCCCGCCCAGCCACTGCGCGTCCGTGGTATCCACCATGCACTGTACTATCATCTGCATAGCAATGTATGTTCCCAAGAGAGAGCATATCATTGATATGCAAAAGAAAGAGTGTGGGAGATAGCACAGATCCCTGGGGGACCCCAGCATTCACTACATAGAATTGTGAAGCGCAACCATCTACTAAAACACGAAGGCTACGCTTGAGTAGGAAGCTGGCAATCCAGGTGCATAGCTGAGCAGGCAGACCATATGCCGGTAGCTTGGAGAGAAGACTTCTGTGCCAGACCCTGTCGAAAGCCTTGGAGATATCGAGGCTGACAGCCAACGATTCTCCATGCTTGTCGATAGCTTCACCCCAGAGGTGCGTTACGTACGCTAGAAGATCACCTGTGGACCGTTTTGGTCGAAACCCGTACTGACGATCATTAATTAGACAGTGATCTTCTAGGTAATGGATCAGTTGGTTGTTTAAAATCCGTTCCATCACCTTACAAAGTACTGAGGTGATAGCTATTGGCCGATAATTTGCCGGGTCAGACCGATCCCCTTTTTTGGGAACCGCTTGCACATTAGCTCTTCTCCAAGCCCCCGGCACACATCCCGAAGAGAGAGAAAGTTGGAACAGGCGCGTTAACACAGGAGACAGCTCCGCTGCGCACTTCTTCAGCACAATGGCTGGTATTCCATCGGGACCGCTAGCTTTCCGTATATCGAGTGATTGCAGCTCCGCACGCACATCACGTTGCCTGATTTTGATGTCAGGCATCGTGTGGCCACATGAAGGTATTGTTGGTGGCTGCGCACTACAATCATCGATCACAGAGTTGTCGGCAAAGAGTTTAGCCAGGAGGTCGGCTTTCTGACGGACGTCCTGAAGATTAACGCTTATTTTCTTGGCCACCAGCGTGACAATTTGAATCACATTTTCTCCGGACTTTTCTGCCAAGCCTGATATCTCCAGATCATTAGAGAAGCATTCTTGCTCCCGGTCATTAAGCTCAGAACGAAGTTGAGCAACTACTTCATGAGAGATATCGTCCCGGTTCAGGCTGCTATCTGCTTTCTGCTGCTCCAATGAAGATAAACGCTCCTCAATAATGTCCACGCGATTATTAAATTCTGTGATACAGGAATTTAATTTGGCTAGCTCGAGTCTAAAAGATGTCATCTCTCCAGAGACCATGGCTAATTCGGCTCTTAACAATTTTATTTCTCGGACCAGAGAGGATTCATCGGACGAATTTGCGTTAAGTTCCTCATCATTTCTTTCAGCGTTAGCAAGGGAGGAAGAAGCCGACAAACATTTAATGGAACCATTGTTTTTGCAACTACGACACATCCATTTTTGGGGGATACGAGATTCCGGGCTGAGATTTACGCAAGCCCTATGGAACATTGATGGACATTTCGTACACTTAGCGCCATCTGACGCAGACAGGAATTTACCACAATGATGACATTTATTTGCCATAATGTCGTATTGATTACATATAATAGTTCTCGAGATGACTACTAGGTGGCACTATAAATTAAGTCTCTTGTGTCTAAGGGTCCGTTCATACAGACCGGCTCGGAGAGCATCGGCCTGCTTTTTTCTTTTCACACAGACCGGGTCGTATACGCTTGGAATTGGCCGGAGCGGAGCCGCCAACTATTTCACATCGACCGGCTGGAAGAGATCTGAAAGCGGGTGCGAGCGAGAAAGAGCACGCAAGCGGAGCCGGTCGGCTCCTTTTATTACTTCACACGAAGCGCGTTCAGGCATTTTTAATGACAAAAAAGGTGCAAATGCAAAAATAAACTTTACTACAATCACTCAAAACACTGTTTCCAACGTGATAAAAATCTGCTCTCCTCTCCGAGCCGGTCTGTGTGAACGGACCCTTAATAATTATATTTTGTACAACTATTGTGTAATTTGTTTATTTTCACTAAATATGAATATTAATAAAAATGAAACCTGTATATAAAAGTTGTGTATCCAGATTATAACACACACACTGTTTCACTATTTTTATAGTTCAATTATTTATATTTAGTTATTGCTTTATTAGGAGGGTAAACACAAACGAACAGCTGATTGTGATACAGAGTTTTTGCTTTAAAACACTACTTCACTGTAATTTATCACTTTAAATTTATTTGAATACTATAAACTGATACTGAAGTAATCTAGTAATACGGATTGATTATACCGGAAACTACTAAAATATTTTATTATCAACAAAAAAACTAGGAGTCGAATCAGCTGACACCGCCGTTCGTGACGTCACTGAGTATTACACCTTGGTTCCCAATGTTGGTGGCACATTGACAATATAAATGATGGTTAATATTTCTTAAAACGCCAATGACGCGGTGGAGAATTACCACCAAAATTACATTAGCCTTCCTATTCGAAATTAAAAAAGAGAAACAGAAATCGCAACAGTAAAAGGTTATAAGTCTTTATATTTGAAAATATGTACATTCAAAAACATTAAATTCTTAGTTATACCATGTTTGCCTATCTACCCTTCCGTGACGCCAAGGTGACACGACTATGATAATCCTATCGTATGTTAAATTGTTACAATAATAACTTATTTAGAAGTTAGTTGACTTAAAATTTCAAATAAACTGAGATTTAAATTAAATATTCTTATTTAAAATCAAAATAGCACTATGTACGTGTTAATATTGTATTTAATACACCTTTTACAATTAGTTGAAATGTATATTTAGTATATTCCAATCGTAGGAGTAAATATAAACTAACTTTATATTTCCATATCCCGTGATAGTCGCTAACAGCTCAGCTTAACTACTTTCCCGAATAAAACGCAATTTTTTCGCAAATCCATAATGAATATCACAGATCACTCAAAATCTCGACCAATGATATCGCGCCAATTCAATGTCGGTTGTTAATTTGCCTTTGTCTACTCTTGTGGCTTTAATACACTAGTTATTTTCTATTTAAATGAAATAACATATTTATATGCATACATATATACCGTAACTGTTTTTAAAATAATAATCACGCCCCAAGGAACAAATCTTTAGGTTTGTATTTTTTTTTTTTTTTTGTTAATGGTAGCTCTTACAATACCGATGTTACTTTTGCATTAAGCCGCGCTGATATGTAAGACTCCAATAAAAATTGATTATAAATTTAAAACAATAATGTTGTACGGTAAAATAATTTTTGTATTTATTTAAAAAAAAACATGCTTAGCATTTTAAAAACACAAACGTCATGACGCCATTTTGAATTACAATTTTGGCGCCATTAAAATAATCACTACCTCAAGAGGTAAACCAAAATTAGCTTTCATATTTTTGTATTTAAACTTTGTACATTAAATGATATATCCAGTTCCTGTTTATAAATTGCAATTTTACGTTAATGATACATATTTATATAACATTACGATATCTAACTATCAATGATCGGATTATTTAATGCCGATTTTACTTTAGACGATATGACATTGACTTTTTATGATTTGTATTAATTAATATTTTTATAGCTATCTGTGGCATCGATATTAATTAAACTACAATAATATTAAACATAATTTAATAAAAGCAATTAATGGTTGAATAAGATTTTTTTTAAACAAAGATAATTAGTATCATTTACGTTTTTGGTCTAAGAAAACGTGTCGCGTTAAAAGTTATTTTTTTAAATAAAAAAACATATTCAAACCTTTACTAACCTGATTATTATATTACACATAACAAATTTAAAAAAAATTGCAGCATAAAATAATGTTAATTATATATAAATTAAAAAATAAACATCCAGGTATTTAGGTATAAGTTGTAATAATTCTGATCAGTTATAAATATAAATGAAATTTCGTCTATTACCTAACTTATGCAATACTAAATTTGAATATGTACCAAAACAAAATTATATATTACTATTTTGGTAAATTTTTACAAAATTCAAGCTATTCATCACTGCTTGAAAATTATATTTTATTCTTATTAGGCGCCATTTTGAATATATAAGGAATGGCCTGTGTTTAAGACTCTGCGGCAACATGAATGGTAAAAAATACCGCTAAGCTAAATAACAATAATTATTAAAAGAATAGCAGACCTAACATCAGAAATAGCATTTGAGTGATAACCATCCTCAAGAATACTAAAAAATGCTCTGTTATGTCATATTCTGTTATTTTGAAAAGACCCCATTTTCAAATTCGTATTGTGTTATTTAAATTTATTAAAATATTAAATATTTTTAAACGTAATCATGACGCCATTTTAAATTTAAATTTAGGCGCGATTCATATTATTGTATTGTTGTATACATATCTTTTGTCGAAGTATTTAAATTTTGTACATTAAATCTAAATGATTTTTCTAGTTCCTGTAAGCTGATATAACTTGCTATTTTAAGTTAAATATACGTATTTATGTAACACAAACGTAAGACATTTTTAAGTGACACCATTTTGAAATTCAGAAATATTTATGGGAACAAAATTAATTAAATAATTTGCTGTTTCGTTTTTCATCTGTAAAAACAATTGTAAGTAAATATTTTAATTTACAATTTGTAAGAACTAAAAATACCTAAAAAGTAATCCTACTAAAAAAATGTATATTTATAAGTGTATTTTTTACATTTACTCTATATTTATCATCAAATTTGTATTTTATATATATATTCCACTAAGATTCATTTAACCTTTTATCTTCTTCTTAACGACTTTAAAATTTTCTTACTTATCTTATTGTTTATACAATAATAGTCGTTATTGCATAAATTTTAAGTACGTATTTTATTAGATCTCTTTGCCTCAAAGTATCAATTAATCCGAATTAATTTAATTTGATAAAGTAATGGTAAGCGATGAAATGATGGTGTTAAATAATTAATTGTGTATTATCTGTGGCAGTTCGCTTAGATTATTAATTTTAAACGTGTGTTTCTTTAATTTTTTAATTTTGTCAGAGTAAACGGCCAGTTTTAATAAAAGTTAGCTTCATGTCATCTATTTATGAAAATTAAGGGTGTTATTAGACTAAATTAATCTTTTTATTTAATTATGCTTTGAATAAAACGTGTGATTGTGACTTAAAAAATAAAACAATGTTTTTTACTGACTTAGAAAAATGTTATATATTAGCAAAGATTAAAAAAAATTTTGAATCAGTCATTCAATATTAAAAAAAAAAAAAACATTTTTTAGCACATCATTAGACTATAATAAAAATAATTAAAGTATGTTGGATTTTTTATTTAAAATCTTTATAATTTAAGCTACACTTTGTAAAAAATAAATTGGCTATTATTGTGTCAACCCGCGTTCATAAGAAAGTTTCACGACAATGCGCGCTTGATGAGTTGGTGATAATTAATCAAGTAGACTTATAAGTACATTCGAATTATTTCACAAAGGTTTAAAGCTACTAGTTGTGGATATATGCAGATTCTACCAAGAAGAACTGAACCGAAGAAAGAAACTCAATAGTAAATCTTGTAGCGTTAATCGAATTCCATACATTAGTATATAATCATAAATATCATTGTACCCATTTAGTCGATTATATGATTTAATTAATGATTAAACGAACTTACCATAATGTCTAGCATAATGTTTCATGTAGTAGACACTAGATGTCGCCAGTCTGCACTGTTTTTGGATTTTTTATTATAGTAGCACAACTTGGTGCTGGTGCCGCTTTCTACTATCTTCATTATGTTCAGAGCATCTTCTTTGCAAATATTGATATTTGAGTATCAAGTAGATGTTAATATTTGTCTCTGGTCAGACACTCTCTGTCCAATAAAAAATAATTTATTATAAGGGAAAAGGTAAATGGGGTGGTTGAGATGCTAATCTATTCTCTTCAAAGTCCTCGTATAATTATGACTGCCTCGTTGGTCTAGTGGCTTGATGTAAGGCAGACCCCTCCGGGTCAATTCCCAGGTCGGGCAAATAAAAAGAGCTATTGGTTTTGTCTGTCAGAAAATTCTGAGTAGCAGCCTGGAGTCTGGAAGTTGGAAATGTGTACACTCCCGTGCCTCGGAAAGCACTTAAAGCTGATGGTCCTGCGCCTGAACTCTTTCCGGTCGCATCGGATTGCCGTCCCATCGGATTATGAGAGTTAGGGAATAGGGAGTGCACCTGTGTTTGCGCACACACTTGTGCACTATAATATCTCCTGCGTATTTGGCTAATCAATCTTGAGATTGGCCGCCGTAGCCGAAATCGGTCTGGAGGACATTATTATTATAATTCAATTATAGATTAAAAGAGTCAATTATTTTCAGTTAGGATTACAGTGTTAATGTACCAGGAGATCATAAACAGTGTGTCGGTCTCACCAACGGTTAGATTAAAACTGTAAAACTCCTGGTGGCCATCTGATCCCAAATTAAGCTTGTACAAAACTCGTGCTATGGAAACCAGACAACTGATATACTACATATACTACTTTTCTTTTGTAAATACAGAAAATTACACCCAGACTCAAGACAAACAGACATGTTCATGCACACAAATGTCTGTCCTGGGTGGGAATCAATCCCACCATCTTCGGCGTGAAAAGGCAAGTATCTACCAACCGCGCCAAACGTCTCGTCAAAATTAACTCTTTTAAACTAATCGTTCGGTGAGACCGACTCACTGTTTATGATCTCCTAGTACATTAACACTGTAATCCTAACTGGAACTAATTGACTCTTTTAATGTAATCGTTCGGTGAGACCGACTCACTGTTTATGATCTCCTGGTACATCAACACTGTAAACCTAACTGAAACTAATTGACTCTTTTAATCTAATCGTTCGGTGAGACCGACTCACTGTTTATGATCTCCTGGTACATTAACACTGTAATCCTAACTGAAACTAATTGACTCTTTTAATCTAATCGTTCGGTGAGACCGACTCACTGTTTATGATCTCCTGGTACATCAACACTGTAATCCTAACTGAAACTAATTGACTCTTTTAATCTAATCGTTCGGTGAGACCGACTCACTGTTTATGATCTCCTGGTACATTAACACTGTAATCCTAACTGAAACTAATTGACTCTTTTAATCTAATCGTTCGGTGAGACCGACACACTGTTTATGATCTCCTGGTACATTAACACTGTAATCCTAACTGAAACTAATTGACTCTTTTAATCTAATCGTTCGGTGAGACCGACTCACTGTTTATGATCTCCTGGTACATTAACACTGTAATCCTAACTGAAACTAATTTACTCTTTTAATCTAATCGTTCGGTGAAACCGTCTCACTGTTTATGTTCTCCTGGTACATTAACAACGTAATCCTAATTCTAAATCTTTGAAACTAATAATAATAATATCCTGGGACATTTTTCACACACGGCCATCTGATCCCAAATTAAGCTTGTATAAAACTCGTGCTATGGAAACCTGACAACTGATATACTACATATACCACTTTTCTTTTGTAAATACATATTTATACAGAAAATTACACTCGGACTCAGGACAAACAGACATGTTCATGCACTCAAATGTCTGTCCTGTGTGGGAATCGAAACCACAGCCTTCGGCGTGAAAAGGCAAATATCTACCAACCGCGACAAACGTCTAGTCAAAATTAACTCTTTTAATCTAATCGTTCGGTAAGACCGACACACTGTTTATGATCTCCTAGTACATTAACACTGTAATCCTATCTGAAACTAATTGACTCTTTTAATCTAATCGTTCGGTGAGACCGACACACTGTTTATGATCTCCTGGTACATTAACACTGTAATCCTAACTGGAACTAATTGACTCTTTTAATCTAATCGTTCGGTGAGACCGACACACTTTTTATGATCTCCTGGTACATTAACACTGTAATCCTAACTGAAACTAATTGACTCTTTTAATCTAATCGTTCGGCGAGACCGACTCACTGTTTATGATCTCCTGGTACATTAACACTGTAATCCTAACTGAAACTAATTGACTTTTTTAAACTTATCGTTCGGTGAGACCGATTCACTGTTTATGATCTCCTGGTACATTAACACTGTAATCCTAACTGAAACTAATTGACTCTTTCAATCTAATCGTTCGGTGAGACCGACTCACTGTTTATGATCTCCTGGTACATTAACACTGTAATCCTAACTGAAACTAATTGACTCTTTTAATCTAATCGTTTGGTGAAACCGTCTCACTGCTTATGTTCTCCTGGTACATTAACAACGTAATCCTAATTCTAAATCTTTGAAACTAAATAATAACTTAATCCTGGGACATTTTTCACACACGGCCATCTGATCCCAAATTAAGCTTGTACAAAACTCGTGCTATGGAAACCAGACCACTGATATACTACTGTTATAAATCAAACAATTATGTAAATAAAAAAAAGATTTATTTGGCCTTCGGCCTCAGGTACATACACAATTTATGACTTTAAACAAACATAAAATAATTAGTAATTTAATTAAATCTGTAATTATTCGGGCAGAGCTTCCGCACACTTCAAAAGTTAACGTAATAATGAGCTCTTATCGCCAACATCTCGTCTTATATAGGCAGGTGTGGTGTTGCTGAATTAAAATATTAGTCTTCCTCCAACACGGCCTCTCCTGACGGGGCTGCGTCCCTGAAGCCCTCAGATGAACTTGTGGATGGACCGGTAACACCCACAACATCCGATAACTGCTCAGCATTGTCATCATTGGTTTCTGAGGAAATAAACACACAAAAATCCATCATTAGTCACGTCTGTTCTATTACTCAACAAGGCATATATTTGTATATTTGTCAACTACACAAGTCAGTTTGAATAGACTACATAGGTTTTACATAGGTTTTACACAGGTCTGTTCCCACGCAACCGAATACCTCGCACAAAGTCGTGTGTACGAACAGGTTTTTCATCAGTGTATAGTAGGTCACCCCAGATACCTATACATCATGGATTTACACAGGTCTGTTGTCAGCTGCGCAACTGACTCACCCCAGAAACCATTGTGGTCAACCCAATACCGCGCGCACAGGTTTTACATGGGTCTTTTCCACTAGCACGTCTCACATTTACATGCCACAATAAATAAATAAAGTCAAGACAAATAACAACTCATGCACAACAAGTAAATACCTTCAAAAAATGAAGCACAAGTTTCAGGTGTCCATTCACCCTTCCATAAAACCATATATGTTGCAGCTACCTGAGTAGTTTTGCCATAGGCACCAGCCAACAATTGGACTTCGTATCTATCATTAGGGAGCGCCTTCGTTACTTTATAAGGGCCTCTCATACCACTATCAAGTTTCCCGGTGCTTTGAGAATTCTTGATCACGTAAACCAAGTCATTTACTTGATACTTTTTAGGAGGTTTTCTATTTTTATTAACATAAGCATCTTTTGTTTGTTTCTATTATCGCGGATAAGCTCTTCAGCTCGTTGCCTTTTTAATTCGCGAGTCGCGTCGCGATTTGGATTTGAACCTTCGTAGGTTATGTCTTTAATCAAGCTATTTATTAACGGAGTAGTCGAATCGGTGCCAATGAGAAGATTAAGTGCCGGGTATTGGGTTGTCTTATGTTTAGTGATATTTAATACTAGTTGTAATTTCCACAATACTTTTGACCAATCATTTTTATTATAATTTACTTCAACCCTTATCATATTAAGTACTGTGCGGCAGCAACGTTCAACTTGGCCGTTTTCTTGGTGCATTTCGGGAGTAATAAAATGCACTTCGACACCGTAACCAGATATCCAGTTAATAAATTCGTAATTATCAAACATACGACTTCTATCGCACACTAGCTTTTTAAAAGTACCGAACAGCGATATAATTTGAGTTATTACACGCTTTAGCTCACTACTATCTTGACGTGTTAACGCGAACAGTAAACAATATTTTGTATATGCGTCAATTATAATGAGTACGTGTTTATGACCATCGCTATCTCTCAGCGGCCCGAGTACGTCGGCGTGTATCACGTCAAATGGTACCGAATCTTTTTGCCACGAAGATATAGGTTGTAAAGGTGCTCGGGGAGTTTGTTTATGAGAAATGCAAATAACGCAGTGTGTGACATATTATGCGACAAATCGTCTTAGACCGGGGAACCAAAAGTGCCGTAGGATCAGATCAATCGTCTTGTCTATACCGATGTGTTCATGCTCATCGTGGAAAACGCGTAACAAGCTTAATCTAAATGCTTTTGGTACATAACACAAGAATCGCGCTTGCTCACCCGTGACGTCGTATTTATAATACAAGAGGTCATTACGTTTTACATAACGCGTGTTATCTAATTCACCGTTATTTAATTTCTCTAACAAAGAAATGGTTTCCTCGTCACCTGCTTGTGCCACTTGAGCCCAATTTTGGGGCTTTCGAATGATATCGACAACATTGACCGGGTTTCTGCTTAAATAATCGACATGTGACATAAGTGTGCCCTTACGATATTCTAGCGAGAAATCAAAATCCTGCATATACATCCACCACCTTGCAACTCTGGGTTGGAGATCCTTTTTGCGTTGCGTCATTTTTAGCGCATTACAATCTGTGATTATTTTAAAAGTTTTGCCAATTAAATATTGTCTAAAATGTTGCAATGATTTTACTACGGCAAGGGTCTCCAACTCATAGCTGTGGTATTTGGACTTCGCGCCGGCAGTTAATTTACTAAAATATACGACTACCCGCCTACAACCGTCTTTATGTATTTGCATAAGAATACCGCCATAGCCAATTGAACTGGCATCAGTATGTAATTCGGTCATTAAGTCAGGGTCGAATATAGCTAGAATTGGTTCATTTGTTAAATAAGAAATTATTTCCTGACGTGCGTTTTCATGTTCGTCGGTCCAGTCAAAAATTATTCCCTTCCTAGTTAGGGCTGCAATGCGCGCGGTCTTAATCGCGTGATTAGATATGTATCTACGAAAATACCCAGCGAGGCCTAGGAATTGCCGCACCTGTTTGACATTATTCGGGGGTGGTGATTTAACTAACGCGTCAATTTTATAAGTGCTCGGCCTAACCTGACCATCGCGTATAATCCTACCGAGATATTCGATTTCATTGGTTAGAAAAGTGCATTTCTTTAAGTTGATAGAAAATCCTGCCTCTGTCAAAGTTTTAATTACCGAATCTAATAAAATAAGGTTTTCGTTAATGCTTTGTGTCAATATAAGTACCTCATCGATATAGACTACAACCTGTCCGGCCTCAATAAAGGATTTTAGCGTCTTAGCAATAGTTTTCTGATAAAAAATCGGTGCATTTGCTAATCCGTAGGGGACCTTACAATATTCGTAGTGGCCTTCCGGGGTAACAAATGCCGTCTTATGAATAGACTCCTCAGCAACTCTAAGTTGGTGAAACCCAGATACCATATCTAAGGAACTAAACCAGCGAGCTTTACCTAATCGGTCTATGTAGTCATTAATCAACGGTAGGGGATGTCTAGTTTTAACAGTAATCCGATTCAGTGCACGGTAGTCCACCACCATTCTATCAGAACCATCTTTCTTTTTCACCAATAGAATTGGGCTAGCGTACTCCGAGTCAGATTCACGAATTATACCTTTATTAAGCAAATCTTTAACTATTTCGCGAACTTTTAATTTTTCATCGTGTGATAATTTATAGGGTCTATAATACACGGGTACATTAGTTGTCAGTTTAATATGCATTTCACTATCCTTTACAGTTGTGATCGCGGTACCACTTAAAAAGAATTTTGAATACTTGGCTAGAATCTCTAATAATCGTTCCCTATCTTTTCCAGACACAGACGTATTTACTTGTTCGGATAAACAAATTGAATTTACTGGCAAAATATTGCTTTCAATAGGTTCACTACGAATTATACGCTGACAATCACCGGTCCTAACATAAGTTATGCCTTTTCTATTTAACACGTCGGTGCCAATAATTACAGGTACATTTAAATTATTATCATCGATGATATAAAAATCAATTTCTATTGTTAAGTCACTGAATTCAACGGGCAACGTTACATATGATTCTGATTTCACTTCCATATCACCTAAGCCACGTAATAATTGATTTGGAGGTCTTAATTGACATGAAAAATGTTTAACAATATTTTTCGACATTAGAGAGACACATGAACCACTATCGATCAAAACATCTAACGGGATTCCCGAGATAACAGCAGTTGTTACGTCACGATTTTTATAACTACCCACAAGTTCGCGACAAAAATTAACACCATTATTGTTTCGTGAACTCGACCGTTCTTTGGCAAAACACATATTCTCGGAATGACCTACTTTTTCACAAAATGTACACTTCAACACGTCAACACGAGACGTTGCCGGTAGCGCGATTGCTCTTTCGTTGTTATTATTATTTGTAGTTGTATTCAATCGTTTACTACAATCTACACTTTTATGGCCAAATTGCTTACAATGATAACATTTAATTGATTTTGAATCGTTTGAACTGTATTTGCGTTTTAAAAGGTTGCGATTTAAATTATTATTATTAGAGAATTTATCAAACCGACTATAGTTAGTAGATATTTTTCTATTTGAATTGTTAGAAGGTTTAACAAAGCTAGACAAAAACTCCACTATAGAATCGGGCGATAATTTAGCGTTAATAGCCATAGCGCGGATTTGTGGGTCTACGATTCCACGTATAATAATGGCAGTAAGTAGCTCGTTGCTTAGACCTTTAACTATACGTAACCTTAAAAGCGATCTACGAGCATATTCGGCGTATGTGGAGTATTTGTCGGACTCTGTTCGCATAACGTCATAAAGAATATTCGCGACATCGACAGAGCGTGGGCATAAGGCTTTTAATTCTAGTTTGAAATTGGACCATGTGCGAATATCACTTGTCCATTGGCTAAGCCAGGTACGAGATTCCCCTTTCAGACAATGTCCGATGCGAGCAAGGCATTCTTTGTCGCCCCATTGGTTCAAAATACGCGCTCTTTCTACCTCATCACACCACGTGTCGAAGTCATGAACACTCGGATCAAAATCAGAGACAAAATATCGATTGGATCTGACCTGAGCACAGCTGATAGCGGCCAAGAGCCGCTCGGCAGCATTCGTCACCACATCTTCGGACTGCGATAACCCCGTCTGGCTGGTTTGCGGAGTCGGTGGCGGCGTAACCACGTGGTCGCGTGGCGGAGTCGGCGCCCCAGGCGTCGATGCGGCTGCTGGTGTGGCGCTTTGCAGCGCGACAGCGCGACTAGTGCCAGCACTGACTGATGCACTGGCTTGCGTCTCCACAGACGCACGAGACTGCTCCTCCAAAGCGCGCAGTCTGGTCAGGATCTCTTCCATTGAGTTGGGTGGAGTTTGTCCTCGACGTCTTCGTTTGTTACGTTTATCGTTGTTCGACATTACACTAATGGAAGCATTGCCCGAATATTTAAATTACTAAACCGCGTGGGAGGGTAGAATTAAGTTTCATCTATAGCACCAGAAATGTGTTTGCGGCTATAACAGCCTTCGAATCCCACTTCTGATGTTATAAATCAAACAATTATTAAAATAAAAAAAAAATTTAGTTGGCCTTCGGCCTCAAGTACATACACAATTTATGACTTTAAACAAACATAAAATAATTAGTAATTTAATTAAATCGGTAATTATTCGGGCAGCGCTTCCGCACACTTCAAAAGTTAACGTAATAATGAGCTCTTATCGCCAACATCTCGTCTTATATAGGCAGGTGTGGTGTTGCTGAATTAAAATATTAGTCTTCCTCCAACACTACATATACTACTTTTCTTATGTAAATACATATTTATACAGAAAATTACACCCAGACTCAGGACAAACAGACATGTTCATGCACACAAATGCAAACACTGTAATCCTAACTGAAACTAATTGACTCTTTTAATCTAATCGTTCGGTGAGACCGACTTACTGTTTATGATCTTTTAATCTAATCGTTCGGTGAGACCGACTCACTTTTTATGATCTCCTGGTACATTAACACTGTAATCCTAACTGGAACTAATTGACTCTTTTAATCTAATCGTTCGGTGAGACCGACACACTGTTTATGATCTCCTGGTACATTAACACTGTAATCCTAACTTTTTTTTTTTTATATTTGTCCGGGATGGCAAATGACTCTACTCCACCTAATGGTAAGTGGTAGTAGAGTCCAAACGCGGAGACGGCCAGTTCAGTCGGGAAGAATGTTCTGAACTAGCCGTCACCACCTTGCCGGCCCGCAAGATGCCTCTTCACGCCTCGTTTGAAGGAACCCGGGTTGTATGAGGAGGGGAACACGTGAACTGGTAAGGAATTCAATTTTTTGGTAGTGCGACAAAGAAAGGAGTTGCCAAATTTCTTTGTGCGCGATGGAATTGATGTCACAGTTAGGCGGTGACATCGAGAACCAGCTCGCGTGGACTTAAGAAGGAAGGGGGAAGCAGGAATTAGAGAGAATAATTCCTCAGAGCACTCGCCGTGATACAGTCGATAGAAAGCGCTCAGTGCTGCTATTTCGCGACGCAATTGTAAAGGTTCAAGGGTGTTTGTGACCTTTACGTCGCCAATAATGCGTACTACACGTCGCTGCAACCGGTCCAAGGCCTCCAGTAAGTACTTAGCGGAGCCATCCCAAAGGTGCGAGCAATATTCAACGCAAGATCGTACCTGTGTTTTGTATAACAGGCACAGTTGTTGTGGCGTGAAAAAACGCTGCACCTTGTTCAGAACTCCGAGTTTTCGTGAAGCTGTTTTTATAATAGCCTCGATGTAATTATATGCCCTTGGACTAAGGTCGCAGCGAACGTCCATCCCCAGCATGGCGATATTGCTTTGTATCATCAGCGGTATGCCACAGAGGGAGGGATGAGGGTAAAATGGTGACTTTTTCGCTGTGAGAGCGCATACCTGTGTTTTCTTGGCATTAAACTCAACAAGATTATTAGAACCCCATTTGGCAATGAGCTCTAAAGTCCTATCGAGTTCAATGACAAGATTCTCCCGCCTCTCCTCAGTTTCCGCCCGCCCAGCCACTGCGCGTCTGTGGTATCCACCATGCACTGTACTATCATCTGCATAGCAATGTATGTTCCCAAGGGAGAGCATATCATTGATATGCAAAAGAAAGAGTGTGGGAGATAGCACAGATCCCTGGGGGACACCAGCATTCACTACATAGAATTGTGAAGCGCAACCATCTACTAAAATACGAAGGCTACGCTTGTGTAGGAAGCTGGCAATCCAGGTGCATAGCTGAGCAGGCAGACCATATGCCAGTAGCTTGGAGAGAAGACTTCTGTGCCAGACCCTGTCGAAAGCCTTGGAGATATCGAGGCTGACAGCCAACGATTCTCCATGCTTGTCGATAGCTTCACCCCAGAGGTGTGTTACGTACGCTAGAAGATCACCTGTGGACCGTTTTGGTCGAAACCCGTACTGACGATCATTAATTAGACAGTGATCTTCTAGGTAATGGATCAGTTGGTTGTTTAGAATCCATTCAATCACCTTACAAAGTACAGCGGTGATAGCTATTGGTCGATAATTTGCCGGGTCAGACCGATCCCCTTTTTTGGAAACCGCTTGCACATTAGCTCTTCTCCAAGCCTCCGGCACACATCCCGAAGAAAGGGAAAGTTGGAACAGGCGCGTTAACACAGTAGACAGCTCCGCCACGCACTTCTTCAGCACAATGGCTGGTATTCCATCAGGACCGCTAGCTTTCCGTATATCAAGTTATTGCAGCTCCGCACGCACATCACGTTGCCTGATTTTGATGTCAGGCATCGTGTGGCCACATGAAGGTATTGTTGGTGGCTGCGCACTACAATCATCGATCACAGAGTTGTCGGCAAAGAGTTTAGCCAGGAGGTCGGCTTTCTCCTGCGCACTGTGAGCTAGCGATCCGTCCGGATTTCTGAGCGGTGGCAGCGAAGGTTGGCAGAAATTGTTTTGCACAGACTTGGTCAGACGCCAGAAGCTACGGGAGCCCCTAGGATGCGAAATAAGGTCATGACCAATCTGTACAATGCGCTGTGCATCCGCTCTCGTGTATGCCTTCCTACAGGACTTGGAATTTTTATTGTAGTTTGCTTTCAGTGAGTCAATGTTAGATGCCCCGCTAATGCAGCCGTTGATCCACGTGCGATATGCCGCCTGCTTAGATGATACAGCGTCGGCACATTCACGAGTGAACCAACGGTTACGCGTACCCCTATTGATGAGATCTGAGGTAGGAATGTAGTATTCCATTCCTAACATGATCTCATCAGCAACAGCAGCGGCACTAGCTGTCAGGTCATTCCCACTGAAGCAACGTTCCTTCCAAGGGACTGACGCATAGTAATCGCGCATACCGTCCCAATATATACTTATATATACTTATATAAGTCGCGGCAGCAAACGCGACGTTTGCATACCGCTGATGGCGGCAGCTTGGCCTGTGGCACTTTGGTAGATATAAAGCTGTGATCCGAAGAACCAAGTGGAGCTTGAACCACAACCTGATATTCCACCGGGTGAGAAGTCAGCAGAAGATCCAGTAGAGAAGGCGCTTGCCCATCAATGTCTGGGATCCTGGTGGGCTGAGCAACCAGTTGGGTCAAGTCGTGTGTAAGAGCAAAAGCATGAGCAGTTCTTCCAGCATGGTCAGTTTTGAGGAATTTCAACCATGATTCATGGTGAGCATTAAAATCCCCCAAAAACACCAATTCCGCGTTAGGAAACTGCTCTTGCGCAGCATCTGCCACCCGACTAAGATGGTCAAATAATCGACTTGTCTCCAAGTCACCATTGTGGGATCTGTAGAGGCACACGTAGACTCGACTCTGACGAACCAGGTCCATACGTACCACCAACATGGAGAAGGAGGGGTCCCCCAAACAGCGCAATCGGTGATAACAAACACCCGCCCTGACGAACAAGCATACTCCGGCTTTCGCTTTAAAAGATTCTTCTAGCATGTAGCCGGGATAGTTAAGGTAGCTGGTGTCGGCAGGGCGGAGTATTTGCGTCTCCGTGAGAAACAGCATTGATTATAATTGAAACTAATTGACTCTTTTAATCTAATTGTTCGGTGAAACCGTCTCACTGTTTATGTTCTCCTGGTACATTAACAACGTAATCCTAATTCTAAATGTTTGAAACTAATAATAATAATATCCTGGGACATATTTCACACACGGCCATCTGATCCCAAATTAAGCTTGTACAAAACTCGTGCTATGGAAACCTGACAACTGATATACTACATATACTACTTTTCTTTTGTAAATACATACTTATACAGAAAATTAGACCAATTTTATTTTCTTTTGTAAATACATACTTATACAGAAAATGTAACCAGAAAATATAACCTAACCTTTTTTTTTTTTTTTTCGGGGAGGAAAGGCATTTACGCCTGCCGCCCGGTCCGGGGGGGGACCGGGACGGGTATGTGGGACTCACGGGGCAGAGGGCCACCGTCCTACCCACTAAAACCTCCCCGGATTTCCGTCTCTCCGCAAGGCGACGGGGTCACGGGAACGTTGTGACTTACAACCGCAACCCCGCCAGCGGTCGTCGCCATAAGGCGACCCATCTCGAGAGCGCGCCAGGATGTTAGGGCTCGCCTCCCTCCTCTCTGTGCCTCCGTTCTGTTACGTGACGGACTCCTCCGAGTCCGCCACTGGAGGCTGGGCGTCAGGGCTTGAAGCCCCGCGGCGGATCAACACACTGGCTCCGCCGCCAACCACACCTTAACTCTGCGGCAGCGTCCGGCCTGCGAAGGCACTTCGCCGTCGAAGAGGTCTCCTTCTTCGTTGCGGGGGCGAGTCCACGTCGTCCTCCCGCTCCCGCTCTGCCTCCTCCTTTTGCGACATGACGCATGCGCTGAACCGTGACACTGCCGCCCAGATCTTTTCGCTTCCGGCCATCTTCTCGACGACGGCCGGAAGCGACAGGTCCCCACCTACAGCCGTGGATAGGACCGCGCGAGGCTCCGCCCAAGCCGGGCACTCTACGCGCGTGTGTTCCGCCGTATCCACGGCTCCTCCGCCACAATGGTGGCACTCCACTGTCGGCTCCCTACCGACCACCTCACACAGGTACCGGCCGAATCAACCGTGGCCGGTCAAAAGCTGTGTGAGGTGATACGTGGGTGGGCCATGCTTGCGCTCGACCTACTTCCTTAGCACCGGCCGAATGGCCGCAACGAGGTCCCGGCTAGCACCCGAGACATCCAGTCTCTCCGACCACTCGGCGAATACCCTCTCGTGGGCCTCCTTCCGCCACATCCGAAACTCACGTGGGTGGGGCCGATTCTCCCCCTCCACTTTCACTGCCGCCTTGATCCGCCAATAGACCCTCGAGTTAGCCTCGGCCTCGAGGTCCCATGGCGGGCTTCCGGCGAGCAGGCACGCCGCGGTGTACGACACCGTGCGGTACGCCCGAGCCGCTCTGAGCGCCATCGCTCGCTGCGGACGTCGCAGCGAGGCGACGTTACGGGCGCTCAGAGCGTCCGCCCATATCGGCGCCCCGTAGAGCGCCATCGAGCGCACGACGCCGGTGTACAGGCGCCTGCAGGCACCTCCTGGCCCACCCACGTTCGGGAGGATCCTCCCTAGCGCCCCGGCTGCAGCCACCAACTTTGGGGCCAAGCGCCGGAAGTGCTCTTCGAACTTCCACCTGCCGTCGAGCACGAGTCCCAGGTACTTCATCGTCGACCCGACGGCGATGGAAGTTCCGCCCACCGTTATCGCCGCCCCCGGAGGTGGCGCGTTCCGACGCCCGTGAAAGACGAGGGCCTCGGATTTGTGTAGGGCCACCTCGAGGCCCAACGCGCGGATTCGGTGGACTACGTGCGCCACCCCAGCCGTGGCGCGATAGGCCGCCTCCCGGTATGAACTGCCGCGGGCCGACACGAGGGTGTCGTCAGCGTAGCACGTGACGCTGACCCCCCGCAACGTGGCCCCGCGCAGCACCCAGTCGTAGCCGATGCACCACAGGAGCGGTCCTAGTACCGACCCCTGCGGAACACCGCACGACAACGACCTGACGGCCCATCCGTCCGCAGTCGGGAAGGCCACCGCCCTGCCCGAGAAGTAATCGGCCACGGTACGCCGCAGGTAGCCCGGCACACCGTGGAACCGCAGGGCCTCCATCACCGTTTCCCAGGGCAGCGTGTTGAAGGCATTGGAAATATCCAGCGACACTGCCAACACAACCCCGCCCCGAGACACCTCCTCCTCGGCCAGGCCCCTCACCCTGGCGATCGCGTCGAGCGTCGAGCGGCCGGGACGGAACCCGTATTGCCGCTCGTCGAGTCCCGGCTCCATACTGCAAAAAAGGCCACCGCCCTGCCCAAATATAACCTAACCTGTCCTAACCTAACCTAACAGTGTGTCGGTCTCACCGAACGATTAGATTAAAAGAGTTAATTTTGACGAGACGTTTGGCGCGTTATGATCTCCTGGTACATTAACACTGTAATCATAACTGGAACTAATTGACTCTTTTAATCTAATCGTTCGGTGAGACCGTCTCATTGTTTATGATCTCCTGGTACATTAACACTGTAATCCTAACTGAAACTAATTGACTCTTTTAATCTAATCGTTCGGTGAGACCGACTCACTGTTTATGATCTCCTGGTACATTAACACTGTAATCCTAACTGAAACTAATTGACTCTTTTAATCTAATCGTTCGGTGAAACCGTCTAACTGTTTATGTTCTCCTGGTATATTAACAACGTAATCCTAATTCTAAATCTTTGAAACTAATAATAATAACATCCTCGGACATTTTTCACACACGGCCATCTGATCCCAAATTAAGCTTGTACAAAACTCGTGCTATGGAAACCAGACAACTGATATACTACATATACTACTTTTCTTATGTAAATACATATTTATACAGAAAATTACACCCAGACTCAGGACAAACAGACATGTTCATGCACACAAATGCAAACACTGTAATCCTAACTGGAACTAATTGACTCTTTTAATCTAATCGTTCGGTAAGACCGACACACTGCTTATGATCTCCTGGTACATTAACACTGTAATCCTAACTCTTTTTTTTTTTTTTTTTTTTTTTTTTTTTTTTTTTTTTTTTTTTTTTTTTTTTTTTTTTTATATGTCCGGGATGGCAAATGACTCTACTCCACCTGATGGTAAGTGGTAGTAGAGTCCAAACGCGACGACGGCCAGTACAGTCGAGAAGAATGTTCTGTACTAGCCGTCACCGCCTTGCCGGCCCGCAAGATGCCTCTTCACGCCTCGTTTGAAGGAACCCGGGTTGTAAGAGGAGGGGAACACGTGAGCTGGTAAGGAATTCCATTTTTTGGTAGTGCGACAAAGAAAGGAGTTGCCAAATTTCTTTGTGCGCGATGGAATTGATGTCACAGTTAGGCGGTGAGGCTATCATTGAAGCGCACAGTTGTGCGCTTCAATGATTCTTAGGACTATATCAATAGAGCTACTCATGTTGGATTGGCCTAAGATGAGAAGACAGACCAAGAGAGATACAACCCAAGCCAAGGTGGAACAGCGTACGCCGAGGGCTCCATGGCTAAGGGGGTGCTTAGTCGTTAGTATGCGAACTTTAGAGACAAGGGGACCTCTAATTTAATTTACCCTTATCACAGTGAATGCAGGGCTCTGCTGTGATTGACTTTTATGTCCCTAGCTACTCGTGGGAATAATATGATAACTAGGTCTAAAACTAAAAAATATATACAGGCGAGATGGCCCAGTGGTAAGAACGCGTGAATCTTAACCGATGATCGTGGGTTCAAACCCGGGCAAGCACCACTGAATTTTCATGTGCTTAATTTCTGATTATAATTCATCTCGTGCTTTACGGTGAAGGAAAACATCGTGAGGAAACCTGCATGTGTCTAATTTCACTGAAATTCTGCCACATGTGAATTCTACCAACCCGCATTGGAGCAGCGTGGTGGAATAAGCTCCAAACCTTCTCCTCAAAAAGGGGAGAGGAGGCCTTTAGCCCAGCAGTGGGACATTCACAGGCTGTTACGGTTACGGTTACGGAACGAGCCATCGTTAGAAGAAGAGTCCACGCAGACTTCTAATTCATCCTCCAAATCTTTATTCCCATCAATACCCTCTTCATCACTAATTTTGTATGCATCTTCACCAAATTCATCATCAACCGGTGCTCACCTGGCGGATGTTGCACAGGAGACAAATTTTGTCAGTGAACCTGTGCCCACCACCAGTGGCGTAAAAAAATGTAAAAAATGGAGTATGGAAATGAATAAGTTCATCCTACGTACCTACCTATATCTTACAAATTTAGAATCAGACACAAATTCATATCTTTCTTCATTACATATAAAATTTATAGATAAATATCCACATATGGAAGTAAGCAGACAGAGAATTGGTGACCAACGTAGAGCTATTATACAAAAGAAATTATTATCACAAGAAACCATTGATCAGATTTACGATGAAGTTAGAACAGAATTGCAAGTAATCCAAACTCAGATACAACAAAACGCCACAAATCTTAAAACATCCCTTAACATACTAACAGGAAAACGTATGAAATGGACAAATGAATGCAATGAAGCAATTATTAGGATTTATTTCAAAATAACACAATTAGAGACTAATAAGACCGCTTATAGAAAACGTTTGTATGAAGAGTTTATAAACTTATACCCAGAGTTTACACACATTACTGAGCAAAGATTAGCGGATCAACGAAGGGCAATAATAAATAATAAATATATTAAACAAGATAGATTAACACTGATTAAACAACAAGTAGCAGATGAATTACATTATACACACACACTAACGGAAGACACAGATAATGAACATTTACAAACAACAGAACAAAGTAATATTACACACTACGATGCATTCAAATCTAATTCAGAAACAAACTCACAAGCTAGGAAAATGCAAAACACTACAGTTACAAGCACTGATTCCGTTACATCAACCCCTATCGATGAACAAAACATAGAAAGTATCACCCACGATCATGATATGACTTTAGAAGAAAACACTGAAATAGAGAACACATTCGTGCATGCTCTAGAACATTTTTGTTATACTGAACCAACTAGCAGACCATACATTCCTAAACAAAGGTCTTCTAAAAAGTTTTCATTAATAATGAAATACATAGATACTGAGATGTAGTGAATAGATTATATTAACTAAACATACTTATTAATCATTATATACTACGTAACCTAATTTTGTACCTATTTAATGTACGACCTATTGGAAATAAAGGCAGTATCTATTCAGCAGTCTCGGCTTTCATTCCTCTCTCAGGGCACCACATTACATGGCGACCCTGCCAAAAGTAGATTCACGTGCGCGAGTATTCTGACACCGTCCGCCGCCGCGTCGCCGACCGATTTTACATATATGGACAGTGATTTATAAACAACGTCTTCTCGTCACAATGCAATCGTCGGATAATAAAAAAAAAAAAAAAACTATTAAAACTGACGACAGCGGTGCTAGTGTGGTAAAAGTGTGCTTCGAAAATGGGGAAACAGCAGTCTAAAGAAGAGAAGATCGTGATAGCACAAAATGCAGCTGGGGGCACAAATGATGCACCAATCGAGGAGTTCCGATTTCACATGAAAACGTCGAGCGCCCTGTTATGCGTGGTGGTACTTTGCCTAGTTTGGGTAGTCCTGTATGGAGTATTCCGGATGTATCGGAAATGTCATACGAGATGGATACGGCAGGAATTTGAGTTGAACGCGAGTGGCAGCAGGGTGCGACAACTCTCCTTTCGACGACGCCAGGGTTACCCCGATTTGAAGATCGATGATAGCAAAGTGTAAAAGTGTTCAAAAGCATATAAAGTGGTATGAGGTGAAGTGCGGTTACATAAATATGTGTATTTCTTTTCGCGTACATCGGAATTTCGGCAAGTTTATGGACATTATTTAGTGGACTGTAGCCTTATTTACCAACGTATAATCAATATTGTTATAATATAATATATAAAAAAAAACTTATTAGTTAAAAATATTATCTAAACTTAGTATAATTAAATATGTATAACTAAATGTATGTAACTAAATATATAATGTATACTCGTGTATTATTATAAATGTTACAATTCTTAATAATATGTGGAGGATCCAGGGTTTAAAACAGGTATGTTAATATTCTATTATGCATATTAAGTATTTTTAAACTCTATGGCAACATTTTTAAAGAAATTATATGAAGATTTATTAGTAGTGAGACAGTATTTAATTAAAATAGGACCCGCTAGACGACAAGGTAAAATATTGCAGACTAAGTTAGACGAAGCTAAATGTATTATTGCCAATATAATAATTATATAGAAAGTATTGAACTGAAAAGCATTGAAAAGGACGAGCGTCTTATTTTTGAAAAATATCGTACGGATATTAAGAAATTGTTTGATGAAATTACTGAGTTGTGTCGAATTTCAGACGGTTCTAGTATTTTTTCAACAATGGATAAATTCGACCTGAAGGTAGCTTTGAGCTTATTGCCAGTGATGAATGATGAGCTTTATAATTTACGACAACTTATCGATGGTATTGAGTATTATAGTTCGGTTCTCAATACTGAGTCACAGACGTATTTAATATCTTTTACTTTGAAAAGCAGATTGTCGCAGTCTGCCAAGCTAAAATTAGCAACGAAATACGACACTGTAACTGATCTTGTAAATGATATGAAAAGGTTACTTTTACCGAAAAAATCTACAAATGCCTTGCAAAAACAGTTTTTTAATTGCAGGCAAAATGATGCATCTATAGATGTTTTCGGAAAAACCTTATCCGAATTATTCGTTGATCTTACAATTTCTCAATCTGAGGGAAATGTTGAAAAATTTAATATTTTAAAATCTATTAACGAGAAACAGGCAATTCGTCAATTTAGCGACGGATTGAGAAATCGTAGGATTGGCACTATTATTACGGCTCAAAAATTTGAAAATTTGAAAGACGCGATTCAGGCCGCAATCGATGAGGACATTTCAGGTTCAAGTTCAACTGCTGAAGTGTTTACACTAACAAGGCATAATAATAATCGTTTCTTTAAAAACACTTCCAGGCCGCCTTCTCATCAGAGCATTCCAAGAGGTACGTACAATACTGACCGTTGCCGAGGCAACCCTAGCTACAACGGGCGACAGTCGCCTACCAGGACTGGACAATGGGTCCAGCAGCCACAATCTCAGCAACGGGGAGCGCCACGGGGTAGAGCGCCATATCGAGGTAGAACTTTTAATAATTAATTATTAAAAGTATAATAATTAATTATTAAAAATATAAATAATTAATTATTATTTATTATTTGACAGGCATGTGAATAAAATTATCGCAAAAGCTTACAGTATGATGGGTTTCATATTTCGCCAGGGAAGAGACTTTAAGCATATCAATACATATAATGTGTTGTATAACTCGTATGTAAGATCTAATTTGGAATTCGCTTCAACGGTTTGGAATCCACAATACTCTAAGTATGTTATGGCTATCGAAAATGTTCAGAATAAATTTATTAGAAGATTAACGCGTAAATTTGGGTCCAATGCTATTAATAAGCTTAATATTTTGTCGCTTGAGAAACGCAGGGAATGCAAAGATCAGGTTTTTCTTTACAAAATTGTAAATAATTTTGTCGATTCAATGTACTTAGTCAACAACATTTATATCAAGTGCTCACATTCCATTGCCCGTTCAAAACATACCTTTTATGTCCCAATGTGTAGAACGAACTATGCTAAAAATCGCTTTTTAGTAAGAGCATGTGACAATCATAATAAACGCTACACTAGTATAGATATATTTAACGAAAATTTATTTAAGTTCAAAGAAGCTCTAAAAAACTGTATTTGTCAGTAATATACTTATCGTTTTTTTTTTTTTTTTTTTTTCTGTTTTAAATTATTTTTAATACTTTATTCATATATCTTAATAAATTGTTAAATAACTTGTTATCGTTAGGTTCACTCCATGTTTGTTTGTATAAGTGGAAACTTTGTTGGCTTAAGTGAAATTTATTTTGTTACTAAATTTTATGTATTATATTATGCTGTATGTTTCCCAAATAAATAAATAAATAAATAAATAAATAATTATTCTAGGGGTCATAGACCATTCAAAGGACAGATTCGGACAATAATAACTGATGAGTTACAGCCTCAATCGAGTGCATCCACTCAGAATTCGGATTTTTTTCGTGCCTACAACATATAGTATTCTAGCCAGCGATAGTAGTTACTTCATAAAATTATTTTATAAAGACAGATACGCTTTTAACTGGCTCATAGATACGGGAGCCTCAATTTCAGCTATAAAACATAAACATGTTTTAGATTTCAACGTTCCAATTAACAAAGAAAACATAACAATAAACGGGATAGGTGGAAAGGTACAGGCTATCGGATACGTATGTTTACAGTTGACAGTACACGGGCAGTATATTAGTCATAAGTTTTATGTATTTGACACGTTACCTTGTAAGTCGCATGGTATTTTAGGACAAGACTTTTTAGGAAAGTATGGAGCGGTGATTGATATGAATCATAATAGTCTGTCTTTATGGATCAGTGAATCTAAACAAATATCTTTGCAATTAATAGACTCGTGTAGTCATTTATTGTCGTTACCTGCCAGATCAGAATCAATTCACTATATTAATACCAATTTAACAGAGGAATGTGTGGTATGTACAAAAGAAGTATGTGAGGGAGTATTTATAGCGAGTACGTTAGTATATCCAATTAATGGCAAAATACCCGTTCGAATTTTGAATACGACTTCAAAAGATATAACTTTGTCTGAAATTAAACTTAATATAGAAAATTTAAAGGAATATAATATTTGTAACTTTAATAAGATCGAGAAAAATGCATCGCGAGTTAAAACACTCTTGTCAAAATTGAAGTTAAATAATTCAAATAAAGAGGAAAGGATTAACATAGAAAGTTTATGTGCGAAATATCCCGATATCTTTTATTTGGAAGGGGACAAGTTATCAACCACTGATATTTATCAACACTCAATTAAAGTAAAACCGAATATACAACCAATTTTTTCAAAACCTTATCGATTGCCTCATGCTTTAAAAAATGAAATTAAAAACCAAATCGATCAAATGTTGAAAGAAAATATTATTGAACCATGTCAAAGTGAATGGTCCAGTCCAATCTTGTTGGTGCCAAAGAAAAGTGACCAAAATGGAAACAAAAAATGGCGTTTGGTCATAGATTACAGATAACTTAATAAAAGTATACATGATGACAAATTTCCTCTTCCAAATATAACAGAAATTTTAGATTCGTTATCTGGTTGCATGTATTTTTCTCATTTAGATTTACATCAAGGTTACTATAATGTTAGCTTAGACCCAGACAGTCGCAAGTATACTGCTTTTTGTTCCGGAGAGTTTCAGATGACTAGAATGCATATGGGCTTAAAAACCAGTCCTAGTTCATTTTCGCGTATGATGACTATGGCAATGACAGGGTTAACATACGAAAAATGTCTGGTGTACCAAGACGATTTAGTTTGTTTTAGTAGAGACTTACCTAGTCATATTAAGAATTTACAATCTATTTTTGAAAGATTACGTAAAGTTAATCTAAAGTTAAATCCTCAGAAGTGTATTTTCTTACAGAAGGAACTATTATACTTGGGTCATGTTGTGTCAGCAGAGGGTGTCATACCAGATTCTGATAAAATAGAAGTCGTTAAAGATTACCCAGTTCCTACTAAAGTCGACGAAGTAAAAAGATTCGTTGCGTTTGTAAATTATTACAGGAAATTTATTCCTAATTTTGCAACAAAAGCACATCCATTAAATAATTTGTGTCGAAAAAATGTTATTTTTAAATGGGATGAGGAATGCCAAAAATCATTTGAACTGTTGAAACAAAATTTAATATCCCATCCTGTATTGCAATACCCTGATTTTTCGGAGTCTAATCAATTTATTTTACAAACAGATGCATCAGGATATGGGGTAGGTGCAGTTTTATGCAACAGCGACGGTAGGCCTGTAGCCTATGCCAGTCGTAGTCTTAACAAAGCAGAAAAAAGGTACCCAACGATTGAGAAGGAACTGCTTGCGATTGTATGGGCCGTGAAGCATTCGACCATATTTGTATGGTAGGACATTCAAAATTCAGACTGATCATAAGCCGCTTATCTATTTATTTGGAATGCGGGATCCATCTAGCCGTTTAATTAAATTTAGGTTAGCATTAGAAGAATACGATTTTGTACTTGAATACTTAAAAGGGAAGAATAATTCTGCCGCTGACGCACTTTCACGTTTGCATTTAACTTCTGAGGACTTGAAAGAGATGAATCAAACGGTGATGAATGTAATGACGCGTGGCCAGATGGCTAAGCAACAACGGGATGCTATTATTTCTAAAAACGATGGGACTGATCAACCAAAACTTGTAGAAGTACATAGCAAACCGAAATATTTCACGGAATTACGTTTCATAAGCGCTTATGAATTAAATCGATATCGTAAATTGAGAGAGATAACGCATGAGAAGGGATGTTTGAGTTACGTGCCCTCAATGGATACTATTTTTATTAATTTAGCTTCTCGATCGCAACTATCGCCAGGCGAATTTGTGAGAGAGCTGAAAATATTTTGTGGGAAAATAAATATTAAAAAAGTGTACTTTATTAAGACTGAGAAAAATAATAAATTTGTGGAAAAGTTAATAAATGAAGTAAATAACATATGTAGTTGGTCCGGACCACGTATATGTATTTTAAGGGGAACAAAGAGAATAACTGATAAAGACGATAAGTATGTAATTTTAAACGATTTTCATATATTACCCACAAGTGGGCATGCCGGCATAAGACGAATGGTAAATAACATAAAGAAATATTATTTTTGGCCAAAATTAGAAGCTGATGTTACAGAATTTATAAAAAGGTGTGACAAATGTCAAAAACAAAAACATTCCTCACATTATACGAAGGAACCTATGACAATTAGTTCGACGGCAACTTCAGCGTTTGAAAAGGTATATTTAGATATAGTAGGGCCGTTAGAGAGAGAGTACAATAATTATGTGTACATTTTAACTATACAATGTGAGTTGAGCAAGTATGTTGAGGCCTACCCATTAATATCAAAAAGGTCAGATGAGGTAGCCAGGAACTTCGTAAACAATTTTATACTCAGGTATGGTATTCCGAAGGAGATAGCTACAGACAGGGGAACGGAGTTTTTATCGGACACAATGAAAGAGGTTTGTAAACTTTTGCATATTAACAAGCTGCAGTCTACTGCTTATCATCATCAAAGTATCGGTGCCTTGGAGAATTCTCACAAACATCTAGGTAACTATTTGCGAATACAGACAGACAATCACTCAGAAGCTTGGAGCATGTGGCTTCCATTTTGGTGTTTTTCCTATAACACTGCAGTACATACGGAGACTAAGTTCACTCCCTATGAGTTGGTGTTCGGTAAGAAATGTATTTTACCATCTAATTTGCGATCAGCACAAGTTGATCCTTTGTACAATTTTGATAATTATCCTTTGGAACTCAAATTCAGATTACAAACGTCACAAAAAGAGGCTAGAGAAAATTTAATAGCAAGTAAATTAAAAAGAAAAGATAAGTATGATCGTAATATAAACCCTGTGACTTATAAACAGAATGATTTGATTTTAATAAAAAATGAAACCGGCAGTAAGTTCCAAAACATATATTCAGGTCCATACAAAGTAATAAGGGAATGTTCACCCAATGTAGAAATAATTAAGGATAATAAAAACTATGTTATTCACAAAAACAGAACAAAAATGTATTTTGAACCAATTACCTAACAATTTTGTTAAAAGTTTATGTACTAAATACTTACTTCAAAAGTTTGTAAAGATAGTAATTATAATATGACATTGTACTATATGAACATTCGTAATATAAACTAAAATAAAATAAATTGTATTGTTTTTTTTATTTTTTTATTGCGGTGGAGATGAGATGTAGTGAATAGATTATATTAACTAAACATAGTTATTAATCATTATATACTACGTAACCTAATTTTGTACCTATTTAATGTATGTATGCATGTAATGTATGTATCTATTCAGCAGTCTCGGCTTTCATTCCTCTCTCAGGGCACCACATTACAATACGATGATACTGACAAAATTTGTAAACACTGATACTGATTTTATCACTCTACAGACAATAATTTACTGTGCAGCATGGACAGCAGCTAAATGTAATGGGGCAAGAAATACATTCTTAACACAAAACAACCACCAAAACAAATCATACAGAAAACCTAGTTGGCAAAGAAGATTAGAAAATAAAATAAGGAAGTTGCGAGCCAATATAGGCAGGTTAACACAATTTATTAGAGGAAATAGAAACCCAAAAATAGTAGCTGCAGTAGAACTCATAAAGACACAATATCAATCACACGCACAATATGAAAATACCAACACGCATATAGAACACTTCTTAGATACCTTAAAACAGAAACTCAATGCAGCAGCTAGTAGACTTAAGAGATATTTGACGTGTACTGCCCGTAAAATAGAAAACAAAACATTTGCTAACAATGAAAAAATCTTCTATACAAATTTATTATCTAACTGCAAAGATAATGAGCAAAATCTAGAAATACCTCCCCCTGAAATATTTCGACAATTCTGGGCTAAGACATGGGAAAACCTCATAGAACATAATGAACATGCAGACTCAGTTAACGAAATAACTACACATATTCCAGAGATGGAGTTCAACTTCATACCAATAGAAACATTTATAGATGTCATCAAACGAATGCACAATTGAAATCCCCAGGCTCAGAAAATATTCACAACTATTGGTACAAGAAATTTAGTAGCATACACTCATACATACATAAGTACTTAAATACATTCATTCAATCACCACATTTACTACCGAAATATATAACACATGGAATCACATACTTAGTACCTAAAGATAAACATGATACCACAAATCCAGATAAATACCGACCAATAACTTGCTTACAAACCATATATAAAATTTTATCAGCTTGCATAAGTGAAGAAATATACAAACATTTAACTAAACATAATATATTAGCCGAACAGCAAAAGGGGTGTAGAAAAAATAGCCAAGGTTGTAAGGAGCAGCTTACTTTTGATGCAATCATTTTAAGTAGTGCGGTAAAATCAAAATCAGATATCCATACTATGTTTATTGATTATCAAAAAGCCTTTGATTCAGTCCCGCATAGCTGGTTATTGTATGTCTTAAAATTGTATAAAATAAACCCAACCCTCATATCATTTCTTCAAAATTCTATGCAAAACTGGCAAGCTGTATTAAAAATAAAACAATCGTCCATGAAATCTCTAACTACTGAACCAATTCGTATCCAACGAGAAGTTTTTCATGGAGACGCTCTGAGCCCCCTCTGGTTTTGCTTGGCCTTAAATCCTCTTTCACTCTTGTTAAATAAAACCAATACAGGATTCACACTTTACGGTAATAACACCCAATATAACTTATCACACCTCATGTACATGGACGATATAAAACTCTACTCCACTGACAAAAACACGCTGCTTGAGTTAGCAAGCATTACGGAACAGTTCTCAAAAGATATTCATATGAAATTCGGTGTCGACAAGTGCAAAATTCTGTCAATCTCGAAAGGAAAAATCCTTAATAATAGCTACACACTCGAAACTGGTGAACAAATTGAACCAATGGATGAACAAAGCACATATAAATACCTTGGTTTTAAACAATCTAGGCAAATACTACAAACTACGACAAAACAAGAACTGCTTACAAAATTCTCGCACCGATTAAATCTCGTATTAAAGACACGCCTTAACTCTAAAAACACAATAAAAGCTATTAACACATTTGCCATACCCTTACTTACGTACTCTTTCGGAATAATACAATGGTCAAAAAATGACATAAAAAAATTGCAGCGTACTATAAACACTCACTTCACTAAATATAGGAAACATCATCCAGAAAAATACACCCAGACTCAGGACAAACAGACATGTTCATGCACACAAATGTCTGTCCTGGGTGGGAATCGAACCCACAACCTTCGGCGTGAAAAGGCAAGTATCTACCAACCGCGCCAAACGTCTCGTCAAAATTAACTCTTTTAATCTAATCGTTCGGTGATGCCGACACACTGTTAGGTTAGGTTAGGACAGGTTAGGTTATATTTTCTGGTTACATTTTCTGTTTAAGTATGTATTTACAAAAGAAAAGTAGTATATGTAGTATATCAGTTGTCAGGTTTCCAAAGCACGAGTTTTGTACAAGCTTAATTTGGGATCAGATGGCCGTGTGTGAAAAATGTCCCAGGATATTATTATTATTAGTTTCAAAGATTTAGAATTAGGATTACGATGTTAATGTACCAGGAGAACATAAACAATGAGACGGTTTCACCGAACGATTAGATTAAAAAAGTCAATTAGTTTCAGTTAGGATTACAGTGTTAATGTAGCAGGAGATCATAAACAGTGAGTCGGTCTCACCGAACGATTAGATTAAAAGAGTCAATTAGTTTCAGTTAGGATTACAGTGTTAATGTACCAGGAGATCATAAACAGTGAGTCGGTCTCACCGAACGCGGATGGCATTAATCGAAATAAGATCAATGTTAAATATATTCGATTTGGCCCTCAGAACATCCGACGCCGACGATTCCGGCGACGAGTGCTACGGGAGTCTACCCCCGGAGCCTCGTTTCGGGAACGTCGAGTACAAACTGCAGCTGGTCTCGCCGTTCGAGCGACGCTTCAAGCACCTGGTGACGGAAGTGAATAATAAATAATATTAAATATATAACATTATATATAACTTAGGTAGCTAACTGGGTAGGTATCACCCACTCATCAGATATTCTACCGCAAAACAGCAGTACTTGGTATTGTTGTGTTCCGGTTTGAAGGGTGAGTAAGACAGTATAATTACAGGCACAAGGGACATAACGTCTCAGTTCCCAAGGTTGGTGGCGCATTTGCGATGTAAGCGATGGTTAACATTTCTTACAATGCCTATGTCTATGGGCGTTAGTGACCACTTACCATCAGGTGGCCCATATGCTCGTCCGCTTTCCTATTCTATAAAAAAAAATACCTTTGATATCACACAACGGTTATTAATTGATATAAAACAAACACTTTATTAGGAAAACATTTTCCTTGTTCGAAATATTTTATTAAATCACGAAGGTTTTAAAAATATGTTAATTTTGACTGTTAACGCTGATAAAACGCAACCACGAGCTACAGTGTGTGCTTTCATACAGACCCTGTGGTCTTGACAGCTCAACGCCACGAGGTAATTCATTTTATAACACGGATTAAAAAAAAAAACAATAGCGTTTTTATATGTCGTTTAAGCAATATATATGTATTGTTATCAATTAATACTTCCGGTCCTACATATACGGCTAGTTTATTTATTTATTTTAAGATCACCAACAAAATACACACTAAAAACATTCCAGATACATGAATAAAAAATAAGACTAGTGGTATCTTACTTATAGGTGATAACAGCATGCACAAAATAAGAGTTAAGCGACAACAAACAGAAGGTAAAAAAAGCTAATTAAAAACCGTTATATAACAACAATAAATTAGAATAAAGATAAGAACATAAGTAAACTATCTAAACTAAACAATTTTGAGTATTTTTAATTAATATTTTATTTTTAAATTTTTTCATATTACCGAAAATATCTAAATCTTTGTCTCCGCTTATTGAATTATAGGCTCTCATAATTCTATTGAGAGAGGAGTAATGACCCAAATTAGATTTAGACAAATGCTCTGAAAAAATCGTGCGTTTGCTAGTACGCAAAGACTTGGAAGGTGCAGAAATATGTATCCGCGATAATAAGTCTGGACAATCCAAAGTGCCGTTAATTTGTTTATAGATGAACATGTTGTCCAGTAAGCGTTTTCGATCGGCAAGGTTGTTCATTTTGAAAAAGGCTATTCGATCTTTGTAATTAGGGAGTTTTTTTGCTAAGCCGAATTTAAAGCAGAGATGCCATAAGAAGCGTTTTTGAATGCTTTTCAACCTTTTGACGTAAACATCGTAGTGCGGGTTCCAGACTACACTGCCATACTCAAGTCCACTACGGACAAAAGCGTTGTACAATGTGATCAACGTCGAAGGATTTTTCAGATCACTACAATTGCGTAAAATGAAACCAAGACTTTTAAATCCCTTTGAACAAATGGAATCAATATGAGTGTGAAAACGTAATTTTTTGTCAATGATGATGCCTAGATCACGAATCTCAGTCAATTCTCGTAAACAGACATTTTTAAGTCTATATGTTCTTTGTGGACTGGATTTCAATCTGCTGAAACTGACCAGATGACATTTGTTAACATTGAGACTCATTCCATTTTTGTCACACCAGTTACTTAATCGATTTAAATCGCATTGGAGCAATTCAACGTCGTTAGGGGAGGAGATGATACGAAGAAATTTAAGATCGTCAGCAAATAAGAAATAATTAGAATTACAAAAACAGTCGCATATGTCGTTAATGAATATGTTAAATAATATAGGACCTAAATGAGACCCTTGCGGTACTCCAGAAAGTGTTTTAAATGGTTTAGATTCATATCCATTGACTACTATTACGGATTCCCTATTGTCAAGGTAGGATTTGAACCAGTCGAGCAAACGACCGAGGATACCATATTCGGATAACTTTTTGAGTAATATAATATGGGGGACCTTGTCGAATGCTTTACTAAAATCAGTGTAGATGACATCAACAAGCTGGCGTGAGTCGACTGCAGTGGTAACAAGGTCGGTAAAAGATATTAAATTTGTCGACGTCGATCTGCGACTGAAAAAACCGTGCTGAAATGGAGTAATAACCTGTTTGAAATGCCATTCTAACACAGGATATACTATTTTCTCAAAAATTTTTGCAAATGTAACGAGAATAGAAATCGGTCTATAATTGCAGATTAATTCAGCACTTCCATTTTTTAATAGTGGAACAATTAAAGATTTCTTCCAGGCTGACGGAAAAGTTCCTGTAGATAAAGATTTGTTAAAAATGATGGAAAGAGGATATGCTAATGCAGATGCGCATTTTTTAACAAATAATGCAGGTATACCATCTGCTCCTGCTCCTTTATGGGGATCCATTCTTTTTATAACATTGAGTACCGTAATTGGAGTGACATAGATGTTACAAACGTTGTTAACCGTTTTGTCGCCTATCGAATTAGGCGATTCGTGTGAGTTGGCATCTTCCTCGCAGAAAACCGATTTGAAGTGTCTCACAAATAAGTTGCAAATATCAGGGCCATTGGAAGCAGTATCATCATTCAGAGTCATTTGAGCCGGATACATACTATTATTTGTTTTTTTCTTTTTATAAAAAGACCAGAAAAATTTTGGATTAGATCGTAAAAGAGACTCCAGGCGTGTTCTATATTCTTTATAACTAGACGACATTAAAATTGCACATCTCTTTTTTATCAGCGTAAAAGTTAATTGGTCTAAAGGATTATTGTTATAAGCGCGCAGTTTCATCCTAAATTTATATTTCTCTTTCAATGAGTTTTTTAGAGCGTAAGAGTACCAAATTGGATATTTGTTGTTTTTATTTTTATATTTAGGTACGTATTTAGAAATGATACCATGCAAGATATTATAAAAAGCAGAAATCATGCCGTCGACTGAATTGTAGCCACACAAAGTGTCATCCCAGCAAATGTTGTTGAGTTCGTTAATTATACTATCAAAGTCTGCTTTAAAGAAACAGAACCGTGCATCAGTATTGTAGGGTAAGTTTTTAGATGTTCTAAATGGCAACAACATTTGCAAAGGAGGATGATGCGAATCTGTTATCGAAAGTGGTGAGGCGCTAGCTATTAATTCAGTAACTTGAGTATTGCAAAGGATTAAATCCAAACATTTGTTATAATTATAAAGTACATCATTATATTGACAAAGTGAATTTAGCGAAATAAAATCAATCAATTTATTGTTCATTATACTAGTGTTGTTATAAGAAATAGAGTTGAGAGACCAAGTAATATTCCCCAGATTGGAATCGCCAGCAATTAAGATGTTATTGGAATTATAAATATCAAACACACGATTCGAGCTGTCAATGAATTCGTCAAGAACATGCTTTTGAAGCGGAGGAGGAAGATATACAGCGCAAATAAGCAGAGCCACATTTGTACCATTTTTATTCGTCACGGCAAGCGATACCCATAAATCCTCACATTTCGACTCGCATGTTCGAAGACGTTTAGAATCAATATTTGTGGATATTGCAATAAGAACGCCTCCACCATTCTTTTTAGGATGAAAACCAGAAGTTTCTCGATCCCTTCTATACACCACGTAGCGATGGTCAAAAAGTTCCGAATCGAAGATGCTACTGTTCAACCATGTTTCAGTCAGAATTATAATATCGAAGTCATTACACACTACATTACAAAAAAAATCATCAGTTTTAGTTCTTAAGCCCCTAACATTTTGATAATATATTTTTAGATTATCGAATAAAAATGTTTTTAGGCCAAAACATTGTCCTATATATTTATATTTAAACTAAGTTAAGTTTTTTAAGGATAAGGTGTCATGTATTAAGATAAATTTGGCACCATCAGATTTACGCATAAATATTCTACCGTTTCGTACCCATACATGTCTATAAGAGAGTTCCTTGGCTTTAAGTCTTGCAGCGGCATGAAGAGCCCTGTTTTCCGGAGTCAAATTTTCTACAACGTAAATTGAAGATTTTTTCTCGTCGGCTATACCTAAATGGCTCGTGTTTAATTTTTCCTTCGGATTTTTCTTATTATAAGTCAGTGATGCAGCCATGAAGTTGTCACGCAGGCGGTGGCTACTAAAGCGGACAAGAATAGAACGAGGGCGAGGAGAATTGCTATTCATTTTGGCGATACGTGAGCCGTAATATACATCCTCATCTTTAATTGGGCAATTGATCGTTATACCCAGTTGTTGAACTAGTTTAAGAATATTTTCGCTGCGATGCTCCGGAACACATTGGATTTCGATGTTACAGGCACGGGACTGCTGATCTATTTGTCTGAGATGTAGTGATATATCGCGAGTAAATGTGCGAAGCATTTCATTTTCTTTTTGTAGATCCGCTAAGTATTTTTTCTGTGTATCAAATTCCTTTTTTATTGTGTCATATTCATTACTTAGAAAACTTAATGATTGATCAAAAACAGAAATTTGGTTTTTAATTTCCAACAATTGACTATTGAGAGCAGAGCGTAAGTCATCCCGTATAATTTGACGAATACTGTCAGCGGAAATACATGAGCAGTGAGTCGAGGACTTCGACTTAGTGCGTAAAGTAACATTTTCATGCAACTGAGCATTACTGAGAGTGGAAGTAGGACGGATCGGTGTGTTAGTGTTATCTTTCTTAGGTTCCTTACAACGGCACGACGGACATATCCACATGGCCTTAAATTCGCTAGAGAAAGTATCAAATTTAGTAGCCGATATATTGAGGCAACCATAATGATACTTATCAAGACATCGCGAGCAATGCATTGCATCATCTTTTTTTAAATCATGCGTACAACCAGAACATTTGCTTGAAGGCATTTTTGCTAATTATATTACTGTAATTCACAACAAAAAAAAAAAAACATGTAAATATGTTCTCGACGTGGCTGGGAGCGAACTCGGTTTTGACGTTGGTTTACGCCGACTTGTAACCGCAAGACCAAGTGATCGCTAAGTCTGCATGCGAATTTTTCGAGTATATGGTGCTAGTGATCCCCAGCTGTTAGAAGGTCAACGACCGGAGACAAAGAACGACAACGTTAACAGCTCACGAGTTGTGTTCACCACCATATTACACTAATTAATTGTATTCAATTTAGTTTTATTGTATCCTTATTTGTTATAATTCGAATTCAAAACTGTTCACTGTTCTATAATTTTTCACTGTTGAACGATAAAGATGACAAATATCCATGAAAACTAAACACTCATCACACTTGTACCGAAAAGTTTTAAATTCCGTAATAACCACTGACCAACTTGGATTTATCGGTAGATAACAATTGTCCTTTGATATTGACTAATTTAAATCAAAACTGTAGTAAATTCACTAATATAGCACTTCGGAAATTATTTTAAAAGCTTTTGTTTTACGGAGACAACATAATCATATTTCGCTATGTAGGTAGATGTAGTTCGGGTACATCTTGATGATTATTTATAAGTATAGATTAAAACTTCTGTTTAACAATTTAATTAGTAATTTCATAATCAAATAAATAGTTAATTCATATTTGTTTATACTTGGAACATTTTATTTATATATATACTCTTTATTGCACACCAATATAGACAAAAATAATAGGAGTGAAACAAAAACAAAGAAAAGAAAAATGTACAATAGGCGGCCTTATCGTTTTAGCGATCTCTTCCAGGCAACCTTTGGTAGAGGAGAGAGATAGGATGGTAGGGGTGTACAAATTATTTAATACATAAAAAAAAAAAATAGATACAATATATATATGTATATATACGATACATAAATAAATATTCCATAAATATATAATTATATAATAATATAATATACATACACATTATAAATATATACATTTACATACTATAGATACTTACATAATAAATAAAATATTTAATTGCAGTATTTCTTCATGAAGCAAGATAGTGCTCTTTTATCATTTTTTTAAAAGAAGTAATAGTTGGTGCACGTCTTGCTTCTAGTGGAAGAGAGTTCCAAAGACGAATTGAATGGACTGTAAATGAGTCACTATAAAAAGATGTTGTATGAGGTGGTATTTTTAAAATCAAATTCTCTTCAGAACGAAGATTATGGCTATGTGAAGAACTAAGAAATTGAAAACGTTCTTTTAGATATGAAGGAGAAGACGGATTGAACAGAATACAGTACAGAAGTTGAAGGATGTGAGTATTCCTGCGAAGCCGGATTGGGAGCCACTTGAGCGTTTTACGAAATTCAGAAACGTGATCATATTTACGAAGACCAAATATGAATCGGATGCAAAGATTTTGGAGACGCTCAAGTTTATTAAGTTGCTCCTCTTTTAGATCAAGATAACATGCGTCAGCATAATCGAGAATTGGTAGTAGGAGTGACTGTGCTAACATAATTTTGGTAGGGATGGGTAGAAAGTTGCGTGCATGTAAATCATACAGTTGAGTTAATAGGGAATTAAAAACTGTAACTTGCTCATTGACTGTATCAACATTTAAAATAACACTCCAATCAATGTTGGCAGCATCCTCCCGCAGACTATTCAAATCCATTCCACCAAAATTACGCTGCAGAAGAATTCTCGATTTTGCTTTGGGTGGTTTGATTTTATAGGAAAGATAAAGAAGATCATGATATGAAAAAGCAAGGGCGCAGCACTGCCCATGCTTTTCAACATGATCAACGGAAGAGACCAAAATTAAGTCGAGAAGAGAAGGGATAGAGTTAGGGAAGGAATGAGTAGCAGATAGGGGTAGGATTTGTAAATCTGCACTATTCAGTACAGATTTCAACAGACTAGAGCGATGGTCATTTTTTAAGAGACATGTATTAAAATCTCCCATAAGTATGGTATGGGCATACAACGGTTTAAATCGCTCTAGAAGGATTTCAAATGATGAAAAGTAATCGACCGTGAGGTTAGGACTATAGTAAACACCTAATAACATCTTAATATGACCAAAGATAACCTCAATAAAAAGGTGTTCAGCCCCTTCAACGGACAGAGGTGTCGATTGACTTATAATTGAAAATGGAATGTGAGAACGGAGATAGATCGCCATTCCACCACCTGCCCGACCTACACGGTCGTTACGGATCAAATGAAATCCAGGAAGAGAGTAGGAAGTAGAAGGTAAGCAGGGTTTAAGCCAGGACTCAGATACGAGGATAGCATGTATTTTATTGCAATCGAATGATGATAACATATCAGGATAATGTGCAGGAATACTCTGAGCATTAATATGGATAACATTAAAATATTTCAGACAGTCTGAGAATAAAGAATTTACAGTTTCACCGAGCGAAGGGATACTATGAAAGCTGTCATTACTGCTCAATCCATCAGAAGAAAAAGAAAGAAAAGTTTCGTCCAAATCGTCATTGTTTCTAGACATTTTTAAATTAAATATTCAGCAAATAAAATAAGTAAAAATATAAAGATAAATATATAAAATATATATGTAAAATAATAATAATATATATTAATTCTATAATTACAAAATAAAAATAAGTAAATGAATAATTATACGTTAATTAATTTCATATGAACACTCACCCGCCAATTGCCTAGGAATAATCACTTAAACACAAACATAACAAAAAAGAAACAATAATAACATTAAAAACTAACATTAACAAAAAAAATATCAGATATTTATCAGGCTGCCATAACAACAATTTTTACTAAAAAGGAATATTATTATATTATATCTATATTTATCTATTATCTATCTATATCGAATATGAAAATGAAGTAGAGACGATCTTTATAAATGTCTAGTATAGAACTAAAAAACTAACCATCCAAAGCAAGAAAACTATGGCGCCTGATTGACAAACGTCAGAATGACGTTAACTTTTAACTAAATAGATTCGTAAATAGTTTTACACAACACAAAAATTAAATCGAAAGCAGGTAGACAGAGAAATAATTTTAAAATTATAGAAAAACAAACAATAATAAGAAAAAAGATAAATATAAAATAACTATTTCTTAACTACGCGCTTTGACCTCTGCAATACAACTTTATCGCTAGTGTATGCGATGGGAATTTTTTGGACTGGGGACTTACAAGTTGAAATCGAGTCAAGATCAGATAAACATTCGGCACGATGTCTAGATCCATCTGGGGCGATAATGTGTATCAAACCGTCTCGTGTCCAACACTTGTTGATGCCGAACCGCTTCCTGGCCTCCAAAAACACATTGTGTCGGCTTTTCGTCAGGAACTCTGACTCTGTGACACCGGTGCCCTTCAACTTCGTTTTGGCGAACCAGACCTTATCCCTAATAGCAGTCTCGGTAAATTTGACCACTATAGGTCTGGGCTTGCTGTCCAAAGGTCTTCCCAAGCGATTTTATTATATATTATTCTATTTATTAATGGCGCCTTCTGCTTGTCAGCTTCCGGCGCAATTAATAAATAGTGCTTATTGTTTATTTATATTTTCTCAAATTATGTCGATTAATCAATGCTATAATAATTTTGTTTTATTATGTATAATGTAAGGATTAAGCTACTAGAATCTTATTTTACTGATCTGGCTAGGTTATCTGCTGCTTATCAACTTCCGGTGTAATATATTAATCTTTAATATTTAATGTAACATAATCCTGTATTATTAAATAATATTTGTCCGTAAATAATCATTAGAATAATTAAGATAAACAATGTTTAATATTATCTTTTAAGTTTGTAAATTTAGTATTAAATTAGGTCAAGATGTTTTTGTATAAATACCGCCAGTTTAAATATATCGGGCATTGGTATTGTAACCGTTGTAACGAGCATTACAAGTGTTTTCTTATATAACGTATCGTCATTTTCGCCGCCACCCTGGTAATCCACCTTCTATACTTCAGAAGTGGGATAATGTCTGACCCATATATCGACGGACTTGGTACGAAGAAAAGGAGACGCTGCGAGAACGCTGTACTCGACAGCGACGAATCATCAAGTTTTTTTTTCTTCATCCGATGACGTAGAGATCTTGGAGAAACACAGGCGATATAAGAAGCGGCGTGTCACCCAAACCGATGCGGAGGTTATTCCAACGTTCCGACCGGATGAAAAATCTAGTCAAGGGATCGTTGCATAAGATCGACCAATTGGGCGACGTGTACGGATGGGACAACAAAGATCGACAGTTCATCATGCAGATACGTCTTCGAGGGTCGGCTAGAGACTGGTATGACGATCTGGATGACTATGACCTCACATGGATGGAGTGGAAGGACGCTTTAGGGACCGCGTTCCCACGTTCTACTGACTTTGTGGATCTACTTGAATCTATGCTTGCTAGAAAGAAAACGAATACTGAAACTATGACAAAATATTTCCACGAGAAGGTTTCCTTATTAAAAAAATGCAATATCATTGGCGAGTCTGCAATTTCGTGCATAATTCGCGGTCTACCCATGGAAATAAGGGCCAACGCGAAAGCTTTCCAATGCAGCAACTATACTACGGGTATTTGTCGTCATTGGAAAACTACAGACAAATTGAAGCCAGCCATCCGCGACCGACTACCACGTGGCGAAGAGCGGGCGCCGTTGCTACAATTGCAAGAGGGAGTGACTTTCAACCGAAGAAATGTTACGCCTGTCGAAGAGAAGGTCATGAAGCAAAGGACTGCAAGGTGCCACGCTGCGAGGTATGCCATCGCCCGGGTCACACGTCTGCCAGCTGCTGGCATGCGGCCAGCTCTTCACACCAAAAAGTAAGTGATGTTTTATTTACAACATACAACATATACATAGATTTGTATAAAAAGGTAGTAGCAATTAATGGTTGTAGTCTCATCGCATACATAGATACGGGCAGCAAATTAAATATTCTCACTATGGCATATGCTGATAAGCTAAAATTAAAAATTCAGCCGTCCGTTGTTACAATGAGAGGTTTTGGAGGTGCACATTCGACCTCTTTGGGAACATCCCACGTGGATGTTCACATAGACAATGTTGTTCTAAGTGGATTCGTAGAATTAACCAATTACGATATAGCTGATATAGATTTAATAATCGGACAATCAATGATAAATCAACCTAATATCAGTTTAATTATATCACAAAATTCTGTTAAATTTATTGGTAGTAGTGATACTTTTAATAGTACTCTTTGTGATATAAAACTATGTGATACAGACTATAACAAAATTTCCAGTTTATTTGAGACACAGTTATATAATACCACAACAAAGTGCTGCTTTGGTGCAAGTTTATCTCGATACTAATAGTAATGAAACATATCTTGTGAGTTCTGTATATGTTGAGTTAGGCTGTATGTCCTATGTAATTTTAGGGGGACTTGTAAGGTCGAAAGATTGCTTTTTAAAAATAATTAATATCGGAAACGAAGTTATTGAATGGGAACCGAGTAGACTAATAGCACGCGCGGAAATGTTACTGATAAACATGACAGTTTACAAAGTAGTACGAATATTATGATACTTTTGATTTTGATGATTATCACTGGTGGTAGGGCTTTGTGCAAGCTCGTCTGGGTAGGTACCACCCACTCATCAGATATTCTACCGCAAAACAGCAATACTTGATATTGTTGTGTTCCGGTTTGAAGGGTGAGTGAGCCAGTGTAATTACAGGCACAAGGGACATAAAATCTTAGTTCCCAAGGTTGGTGGCGCATTGGATATGTAAGCGATGGTTGACATTTCTTACAATGCCAATGTCTAAGAGCGTTGGTGACCACTTACCATCAGGTGGCCCATATGCTCGTCCGCCTTCCTTTTCTATAAAAAAAAAAAAAAAACTTGACCAATCCACTAACGAGGAATTGCAATTATCTGATATAGATGTAGAACAAATAAAAGCTGTGTGATGTAGGACAAATAAAAGCTGTGTGATGTAGGATAAATTGAAGCTGTGTGATGTAGATCAAATAAAAGCTGTGTGATGGAGGATAAATAAAAGCTATGTGATGTAGGATAAATTGAAGCTGTGTGATGTAGATCAAATAAAAGCTGTGTGATATAGGATAAATAAAAACTGTGTGAGCTAAGACAAACGAAGACTGTGTGAAGGAGGACGAATAAAAGTTGTGTTATCTAGGATAAATAAAAGTTGTATACTTAAATTAGATAATACAAGATTTAATTACGGCTTAGACATGTCAACTTCAGGTGCCGTACAGCAGCGACAAACCAGGCGCCAATAGCAGCGCTGATCGCCGTGGGACACGGCATACACAGGATGGCCGAATGTTATCAATTAATACTTCCGGTCCTACATATACGGCTAGTTCGGGTATATCTTGATGATTATTTATAAGTATAGATTAAAACTTCTGTTTAACAATTTAATTAGTAATTTCATAATCAAATAAATAGTTGATGCATATTTGTTTATACTTGGAACATTTTATTATATATTATTCTATTTATTAATGGCGCCTTCTGCTTGTCAGCTTCCGGCGTAATTAATAAATAGTGCTTATTGTTTATTTATATTTTCTCAAATTATGTCGATTAATCAATGCTATAATAATTTTGTTTTATTATGTATAATGTAAGGATTAAGCTACTAGAATCTTATTTTACTGATCTGGCTAGGTTATCTGCTGCTTATCAACTTCCGGTGTAATATATTAATCTTTAATATTTAATGTTACATAATCCTGTATTATTAAATAATATTTGTCCGTAAATAATCATTAGAATAATTAAGATAAACAATGTTTAATATTATCTTTTAAGTTTGTAAATTTAGTATTAAATTAGGTCAAGATGTTTTTGTATAAATACCGCCAGTTTAAATATATCGGGCATTGGTATTGTAACCGTTGTAACGAGCATTACAAGTGTTTTCTTATATAACGTATCGTCATTTTCGCCGCCACCCTGGTAATCCACCTTCTATAGTATATTCAATTTGAGCGTATAATACAAACAATTTTATTGAGGTTGTGCTCGTGAAATATATCGATGCGATGCTCGTAGTTCCACTCGGGGCCGGTAGGTGGCGACGTTTCGAGTGACGTACAACGTTAAGCGGCATGTCAAAAGCATAATAATGCCCCGGATACACACGTGTGGAGCTGTTAGTTAGCGAATCGTTTAATTAAAATGAATTTTGATAGGCGATTGACATTCAGCGAGATAATTTTTTTTTTTATAGAATAGGAAGGCGGACGAGCATATGGGCCACCCGATGGGAAGTGGTCTCTAACGCCCATAGACATAGGCATTGTAAGAAATGTTAATCATCGCTCACATCATCAATGCGCCACCAACCTCGGGAACTAAGATGCTATGTCCCCCGTGCCTGTATTTACACTGGCTCACTCACCCTTCAAACCGGAACACAACAATACCGAGTATCGCTGGTCTGCGGTAGAATATCTGACGAGGCACCCCCTCGTACCCGGACGGGCTCGCACAAAGCTCTCCCACCAGTAAAAATATATCGTATTGTCACCCCGACACCTCAACACGTGTCACCCCCCCCCCGCAGCTGAAGTGGCGGCTGCGCTCGGGCGGCGGCGCGGCGGTGTACGTGGTGGGCGTGCGCGACTGCGGCGCGCTGCGGGCGTCGCTGCGCGCGCTGCGGGACATGGCGCGCGCGCTCGGCGCCGCGCTCGTGGGCGCGCGGGCCCGCCGCGTGGCGCCCGCGCGCACCGTCGCCGAGGTGTACATTCGCAAGGTGGGCACGCCTGGAACTGGTACACCGAGGGGCCGCGAGGCCGCGATCGAGACGGAGATGGTTTGTCGATGTGTGCTTATAACGTTGCCATAGTACCCGCGTTCCCTGTTTTGGGAGATTTTCGGGACTTAATTGAAACTAAATAGGGTTATTAAATTTTACTTTTTAATGTTTATTATACATTTTTTTTAATTATAATATTTTTTGTTTTCCTCCTACACCCGAAAACCGTTGCATTGTTTGTTTTTGTTTCCGTTATCAATAGTACTTCGGCATCTTTATATGGTACTGGATTAGCGTTCTCCTCATAAAGAATGGTTGCCACATATATTTCTATGTTACCCTCTTGACTCGGAATCTAATAATATTATAAATTCATGAAGAATGTTAAATCATGTTGTCGTTAGAAAACTATAAATAGGATAACGAATAAATTAAAATAACATATATACATATAACGAAGCACTTTAGTTTATTAATGGACTCCGTTTTTATTTGTTTCATTGTCGACGAGTCGATATTTTTTATCGAATATCGGGACTTTTTTTAGCCGATGCTTTCAGCACTTACATGATAAATAATTATAGGTTATGAATAATAAAAACTGGAAAATCATATTATCTTTAGGATTTTAATGCGATATAAGGTTCCGTCATGCTATGGCATAAATAAACATCACTGAGAAACTAATATAGTTTCTCAGTGATGAGACAAAATAGTCGTACTTACGCGTGAAAACACACGCCGGCAATTTTTTTCTTGCTGTCGCTTTAACATGAAATAATACGACACTGCACCATTGTATAACCATCGATATGATATAAGGATTGTTTCTCGGCCTTTACACTGGATTAGAATCGTTTTCTAACATAAATATAAGCGAAAATTGAACATAAAACACAATGAACGCACCAACTGTCAACACCAACACTGGTTACACGATAGGGGTCAAAAGATTTGATAATTCTATCTCTGTCTAAATCTGTCTACGCTACAGTACGTACTCGGTTCGCAGCTGGCGGACACGCAGCAGAGCGTCGAGCTGCGGGTCGCGGTGATGGGGGCGAACGAGGCGGGCAAGTCGACGCTCATAGGCGTTCTCACTCAAGGTACGTTCGTTATTATCTTGTTGAAGTCGTGAGTTCTAGTAACTAAATTAAATATTGAGTATTTAATTACAGGCACAAGGGACATAACATCTTAGTTCCCAAGGTTGGTGGCGCATTGGCGATGTAAGCGATGGTTAACATTTCTTGCAATGCCAATGTCTATGGGCGTTGGTGACCACTTACCATCAGGTGGCCCATATGCTATAAGAACAATCCCCCACCCACTTGGAAAGCCCGGGCAAACACCACTGCACTTTGATGTGCTTAATTAATGGGCACATTGTCAGGAGATCTGCTTTTATGGGATGAAGTATTGCTATGTATATCCATCAACCCGCATTGAAGCAGCAAGCTAGAGCTCCAAATCACAAGTGGAGGGGAGGGCTTAGCCCAGCAGACGCGTTATTTTTTTATAATAAGTAAATAGAAAAGAAAAGTAAAAGTAAGTTGTACACTAGAAGTGAGATTTGGAAGCATGTAAAGACATTGTTTGCGCCTGAACTCTCTCTAATTTTCACCCTGGGATTTTATGTAAATATCTATGTCCCACGGCTGGGCTAATCCCTCCCTCTTCTCCCTTTGATGACGAGCTTATTCCAATACGCTGTTCCAATTTAGTGGTGCTAATCTGGGTTTTAACACGCTATCATTGGTAACGATTTACACATTCTATTCACTACCATCTCGGTTCTCAATAGGATTAAGAGTTTGTGGGAATAGAGACTGTCTGTGCTTGCACGCACACACAAGTACCATTATTAGTCCCGTGCAGTAGTCTAAACCGTTCGTATCCGTAACAGCCTGTGAATGTCCCACTGCTGGGCTAAAGCCTCCTCTCCCTTTTTTTAAGAAGGTTTGGAGCTTATTCCATCACGCTGCTCCAATGCGGGTTGGTGGAATACACCTACTACTTGTGTATTCCTAAAACCTGTATGTGTCTAATTTCAGTGAAATTAGACACATACAGGTTTCCTCACGATGTTTTCCTTCACCGTCAAGCAGATATGAATTATAATCACAAATTAAGCACATGAAAATTCAGTGGTGCTTGCCCGGGTTTGAACTCACGATCATCGGTTAAGATTCACGCGTTCTTACCACTGGGCCATCTCGGCTACAAGTTGTCTAAACATCTGTATCTAGTTTTCATACTCATTTTTCAATTATATTAATCTTTGTAAAAGCTTCCGTTATTCTATTATCCAGTTGTATGATGGCGTATGTTACACCCCGTTAACGATAGATGGTGCTCATTCGAAATGTCATATTCCTGAATCGCGCTGTCTAGATATTCGCTACGGAGTATATATAGTATAGAAGTGATTGTTTTTGTAATCTAATAAATTGTAGTTTCATTTACCTAATCCCAGGTATCAGTGTTGCAGAACTATCGATAGTTTGACCTCGAAAACTATTATTACCACGAATGAGAGACACGATGCTAGCATGTGTCATCAATTACAATAAATCGCATCCTGACGATAAACTGAACACAAGTCACATAGGTATTGCAGCAGATAAGCAGCCAATATATGTTATGGAACACTTGTCACCGGCTATTAAGTCTTTACATGCAGCTGCTCGAATAAAATCTAAAGAAAAAAAATACAGATTTGTGTGGGTTAGACAGGGCAGGGTATTTATGAGAAAGACAGAACATTCAGAATGTATTTATGTAAAAAATCATACTGTTTTGAATAATATCCAGTAAATTGCTTTGCTCTCTAAACTCATAGATCATTTTAGTGTTTCATGTTATAAAATTCAACGGTCTTAATATATACTACCAGAACGTCCGAGGTCTCCGTACTAAAGCACATGACTTCATCTGCAATTTATCGTGTACAAATTATGATGTTATTATATTAACAGAAACGTGGCTTAATAATAAAATAGAGAACCATGAAGTATTCGACAACCGTTATACAGTATACAGAAGAGATCGTGATAGTTTACTTTTACATTGTAAAAAAGATGGTGGTGGAGTTTTAGTGGCGGTCTCAAATGAACTGAAATCAATGCGACTCAGTTTTTGTGAAAGTCAGTGTGAAGATCTTTGGATAAATATTGAACGAGAAAATTGTCACGATGAGTGTAACTCAATTGCATTATGTGCAGTTTATTTGCCTCCTCCCGTTAGCCGTAATATGCTATCTAATTTTATCAATAATTTTAATAGTAGAATTGCAGAGAATAGACAAAATGTTATGCTCTTGGGTGATTTTAATTTAAGTAATATCAATTTGTTCGCTACTGATGATAATGTTATTTCTAATAGTTCCTTAGGAAATTTGCTAGTTGATTTGGCATCTCTCAATAATTTAGTTCAACATAATAACATTTGTAATAACAATAATAAAATATTAGACTTAATATTCAGTAATCATAATAACATAAAATTAGTAAGTCTATTTTGCCAATAGTGCCTCCAGATCACCACCATCCTCCCTTAGATATATTAGTTTCTTATTCATCAAGAACTTCTTTAAAAAGTAATGTTATTGGTGAAAAGAAGAACTATTTTAAAGCTGACTACGTAAGTATAATTTCAGAATTAAATAATATCAATTGGTTAAGCGAATTTTGTAATTGTAAGTCAATAAACCTAATGATCGATGAATTTTATAAAATTTTGAACAAATTGATTGAAAAATATGTACCAAAAAAGAAACAAAAAGGTAAACAATATCCTCCATGGTTCACTAAGGAAATGATAAATTTATATAAAGAGAAACAAGTTTTTTTAAATAAATACAAAATATATAAAAACCCACTTGATGAAATTTCATTACGTCTTTTGAGCAAACGTTGTGCAGATTTATCGAAAATTTGCTACAATAATTACATTAAGATTGTTGAAGAAAATATTAGTAGAAATCCTAAATATTTTTGGTCATACCTTAAGGGCAAACAAGATAATAGTACCGCACTCCCAGGCATAATGACTTACAAACAAAAAGTAATGAAATCGGGATCAGAAATTTGTAACGAATTTGCCTCGTATTTCGCTTCTGTTTACACACAATCTCAAAGTTCATATACATTACCATCTTATAATAATCAATGTAAACATGACTTTGGAGCGTTCACTAATTTTGTAATATCGCGAAGACAGATTTATCAATACTTAAAAAGATTTGATACAACTAAAGGGACAGGTTATGATAATATCCCTCCTATATTTATTTCTAAATGTGCATGGGTACTAAGTTTCCCTTTATATTTATTATACAACGAATCACTTCACTCAGGTGTTTTTCCCGATAAGTGGAAAATAGCTAGGATCGTACCAGTATATAAGTCCAAGGGTAGTGAGTGCATTGAGAATTATAAACCGATTTCCATACTTTCCACTTTTGCCAAAGTATTTGAAGCAATAGTTTACCCATATCTAGAATGTCATGTAAAGCAAATGAATAATAATAACCAGCACGGCTTTATAAAGGGTCGATCTACAACATCAAATCTTGTTTCGTACAGTGAATTCATTGTGCCAGCTATTGATAACCACAAGCAAGTTGACGCAATTTATACCGATTTAACCAAGGCTTTCGACAAAGTTTCGCACGATATTTTACTCTTAAAACTAAGCAAGTACGGATTCAATGGTAATATGCTTGAGTTGTTCAAATCATATTTATACAATAGACAACAATTTGTTGTCTTAAAAGGTTTTAGCTCGAGTCTATATAAAGCCTGCTCCGGGGTTCCTCAAGGGTCACACTTAGGACCTTGGCTCTTTAATATCTTCATTAATGATATTTGCGATACGGTACATTATAGTAGAGTATTTTTATTTGCGGACGATTTAAAATTAACAAAAGTAATAAACAACTTAGCTGACTCAGAGCTCTTACAGGCGGATATTAATGCTATATATAATTGGTGTAAAAATAATAAAATGGAATTAAACGTCAGTAAATGCAAGCATATAAAATTTACGCGAAAGCTCAATATAATCAAAACAATATATAGCATTGATAACATCAAGTTGGAGGAAGTTTTTGAAATAAGTGATTTGGGTGTCATTTTTGATGACAAGCTTACTTTTGTCCCGCACTTCAATAAAATAATTACGAAAAGTTCCAAAACGTTAGGATTTTTAATTTGAAATGGTAAACACTTCACGAATAACACGAAAAAAATAATCTATAACGCTTACGTGCGTAGTGTACTGGAGTACGGTAGTGTTGTGTGGAATCCTTGTTACAATGTACATCGTCTGCGTATAGAGAGAATACAGAAGCGATTTGTATATCATCTATCCAGAAACAAAAAAACCTCATACAATAAATCTAATAAAAATTACAGCAATCTCTTGAAAGACTTTAATATGGATAGTCTCTCTGTACGCAGACAATTATTAGATCTCTCTTTCCTATTTAAGATAATTCGTAACGAGATCGACTGTACTTGCTTACTTGAAAAGATATACTATCGTATTCCAAGGCGCAATGTTCGTAGTTTTCTGGGCACTTTTGATGTCAGAATATCAAAAACGAAATTAGGATGTAATGCACCAATGCCTAGATTATCACGGTTGTACAATGGTTTTTGTCAAGATCTAGATATTTTTAATGACTCTGCCATGATTTATCGTAGACGGGCGCTAGAATTGTTGAGAGATGCAAATAAATAATAAATAAATAAATAAATAATAAATAATGTTATCTTAATTTTATTTTGTATTAATTAGTATATTTTTAGTAATTTTTTTGTAACGTAAACTTTGCATGAATTTAATGAATTATTTAATTTTAATTTGTACCTATATCAATTTCAAACTATTTGTGTTATTAATTTTAATTTTATTAAGTGCATGTTTATTTTTTTATGATCTTTAATTTGTACCAATTTGGACTTTTTTTTTTTTTTTAATCTTTCTACTCATGTTGCTATAATTATGTGTTAATGTATTTTTAAAACAAATATTGTAATTGTTGTGGCTACTTTAAAAAGCTTCACATGTTAGCTATTTTCACTAAATTGTTTTACGTTTGTCATTAAAACATGTAGTAGCTACTAGTGGTCCTTAAAATAAATAAAAAAAAAAGGCTTTTTTGAATAACGTTTCTACCGCCATGGCAATACTTAGTATTATTGTGTGCTAGTTTGAAAGATGAGTTAGACAGTGTAACTATAGGCACAAGAGACTTAATATCTTAGTTCCCAAGGTTGATGGCGCATTTCGATGTTAGGGGTGGTTAATAGACTGTGACAAAGTCTAGGGGTAGTGACGACCACTTACCATAAAGTGGTCATTTGCCAGCGTACCTATACGAAATTAAAAAAGTGATATATTTTTTTATTTTCAAAATTCATTGTTACAGATATCAGAACTAGTCCACTCGTCGCAAGCTTCGGAGAAGAATCGAAAGAACGCGAGGAGACAGAACAAGAATATCCTCCAGGACATCGCCAACGTGAAGAACAGCCTCACGAAGACATCGGACACGAAGTGCACGAACGTGTACGTGTCGGACGACGGGAGCAAGTACAGCGACGCGCACGTGTCGAGCGACACGCAGGACAAGTGCGTGTGTGACGACCTGGTGTTCCTCGAAGACTCAAACGACCCTAGAGGCTGTATATACTTTCAGGTGAGCAGAAAACTCTACTCGTTTTTAAAAGATTAGCAAACCTTAGATATGCGATTCCACGCGATTCGCTACCAGCTCTGCTGCATTGTACACCACAAACACTTCTCGATCAATATATCTCTATATATAACACGACACTGTTACACTTAACTACTTATATACACTTTAGTTTTACTTACAAAGTTCCGATAACAACTTCACAGATAACCAAAACGGTAAATTTTTTCGCGAATCCATAGTCAATACCACAGAATATTAAGATTTCGACCAAATTTCAAGGTCAAAGTTGCTTATATACTCTACTTGCTATTGGAATCGACTATAGACTTGTATAAATTTGCGCAGCACATTGTGTGTGTGTGTGTGTGTGTTTTTTTATCCGTAACAGCACGTGAATGTCCTACTGCTGGGCTAAAGGCCTCCTCTCCCTTTTTTGAGGAGAAGGTTTGGAGCTTATTCCACCACGCTGCTCCAGTGCGGTTTGATAAATACACATGTGGCAGAATTTCAGTGAAATTAGACACATGCAGGTTTCCTCACGATGTTTTGCTTCATCGTAAAGTACGAGATGAATTATAATCACAAATTAAGTACATGAAAATTCAGTGGTGCCTGAACCATCTTGGCTGTTTTTTTTATATGCTAACAATATTAGCACAGACTGTGCAATATAATATGTAATGCGGTCATGAATTAAATTTGATTGAATGTAACAAGCATCCGTGCATGTCCTGAGACACTCCACGGCCATCTACCCAGGGTTCCAGTGCTCTGTGCACGTCGGGAACGTGCGTCAGACGGCCATTATCGAGGTAACGAATGCATACATAAAACTCACTTTGCGGAATGGAATTAAATAGTTTAATTTTGGTATAATTTGTGGTGTTGCGTAAAATACTTAAGTATGATAATGATATTTATTTTTTTATGTTATATTCCTGTTTAGCGGTAGAATATCTCATGAGTGGGTGGTACCTACCCAGGCGGGTTTGCACAATGCCCTTAACACCAGTTACCACACACACTTATAATATATTCTGCCACCAAACAGCAATAGCATTGTTGTTGGTGAGTAAAACAGTGTAACTACAGGCACGAGGGATATAACATCTTAGTTCCCAAGGTTGGTAACGCATTGTTGATGTAAGCGATGGTTAATATTTATTGCGGTGTCAATGTCTATGGGCGGTGGTGACCACTTACCATCGGGTTGCTCAACTCATCGCTGACCACGGATATATTTTTCGCTTTAGGGTATAATGTCTCCGAACAACGTGCTGAGGGCGGGCGAGGGGGCCTCCGTGCTGTTCAGGTTCGCCCGCTGTCCGGAGTACCTCGTGCGGAGCCGCCGGCTGCTGTTCAGGGCGGGGCTGGGGACCAGGTACCGCTCAACGAACCCAACGATAACTTCTAATTACAGTTGAATTGTTGAGCCAATAAAGTATATCGTCAGCTCAGTGTTGGTATCCGAGATCGCTAGCTCCACTGACTTTCACACATTTAATTTATAAGTGTTCGGTGAAGGAAATCCATGCATCGAAGCAGGTTGTGGAATAAGCTGTATCCTTCTCCTGAGAAGGAGAGGTTTTAGCCCAGCTGTGGGACATTTATATACTGTAACTGTTTTGAATCATGTTGGAATAAGTTTTGTTCTTAAGAAGAGATATCTTCGACCAACAGACACTTTTGTACTTTACTAGCAAAACCCGGTAGGTGGCTGTTAATGTGGTACAGCGCCATCTAGCGGCGTTACAACGAAGTGGATATTATAAAATCATCCATGAGACATACATCTAAATTTCAACTATGATGGTGATTCAAACGGTCCGAACTCTATTAATCACAAACAGATACACAAACAGCCATTTTTATATATTAACGAAATTGTTTTGTTACAGAGCCATCGGCCGGGTCACGCAAACCTTCCCGTACATACCATGAATTCTATAGAACACGGCTCCAATGTAAAATTCGAGATCTCTCTAGAATATTCTAGATAAATTAAATATATTAATTGTATCTGTAACCAGTTCTCTTGTCGTGTTCACTTCATGATTGCGTTTCGCCTTGCGGATTAAATTACAAAAAACGACAAACGACGATGGTATTTTTATGTTACATAAAAACAGTGTTGCCAACCTCTTAGAAGCATCCTCCTGACGGATGAATTGAAACAAATACAAAATACATTTATAATATGATGTTAAAAAAAGCAAATCAAGTACTGCAAGTAGCATTAGTAAACTTGAAATATACTCAATTAAATGAAGCTGAAGAGTTAATCCCCGGAGAGAATTTCTTTAAAAAAATGTTCCTCCTAAAAAATGTCTGACCTGAAAATATCCTATTTGATTTCATCTGACATAGCCCTATTTAGGGGGAAAACCCCCAAGTTGGCAACACTGTATAAAAAAATGTGGACCATCCATATAAACTTTCATATATTTAACACTAGGGGACAAATTTTTAATAAACCATCGTATGTGATCGAGCAAATTTTCACTCATAACTCATTTTTATTCAGTCAGTTAATTAATCAGTGTCAGAGTTTTTATTACGTATATAACATACATGCAAAACGTCTATGCTTATGTATAAATAATATTGCAATATATAAAGGCTTATATATATATATATGAAAATATAATATGGAACTAATGGCTTCTTATGTATGTACACACATACATCCAATTTCTAGTTAATATTAAATAATTATATAACTAGGTTTATGAAATAACGTACATACACAATGGATATTACATCTTGGTTCCCAATGTTGGTGGCACATTGACAATATAAATGATGGTTAATATTTCTTAAAACGCCAATGACGCGGTGGAGAATTACCACCAAAATTACATTAGCCTTCCTATTCGAAATTAAAAAAGAGAAACAGAAATCGCAACAGTAAAAGGTTATAAGTCTTTATATTTGAAAATATGTACATTCAAAAACATTAAATTCTTAGTTATACCATGTTTGCCTATCTACCCTTCCGTGACGCCAAGGTGACACGACTATGATAATCCTATCGTATGTTAAATTGTTACAATAATAACTTATTTAGAAGTTAGTTGACTTCAAATTTCAAATAAACTGAGATTTAAATTAAATATTCTTATTTAAAATCAAAATAGCACTATGTACGTGTTAATATTGTATTTAATACACCTTTTACAATTAGTTGAAATGTATATTTAGTATATTCCAATCGTAGGAGTAAATATAAACAAAATTTATATTTCCATACCCCGTGTTATTCGCTAACAGCTCAGCTTAACTACTTTCCCGAATAAAACGCAATTTTTTCGCAAATCCATAATGAATATCACAGATAATTCAAAATCTCGACCAATGATATCGCGCCAATTCAATGTCAGTTGTTAATTTGCCTTTGTCTACTCTTGTGGCTTTAATACACTAGTTATTTTCTATTTAAATGAAATAACATATTTATATGCATACATATATAACGTAACATTTTTAAAATGATAATCACGCCCCAAGGAACAAATCTTTTGGTTTATATTATGTGTTGTAATTTTGGGTAATTATACGTTTTTTCTTAAGGCTTTGCTTGCTTTTCACGGTATGGAAGAGCAAGGAACAATAACATATCTATTCGCTTCACCCGGGACTTCAATCAAGGCTTTATATTTAAGCTCATTAACTAACATCTAGATTAAAAGAGTCAATTGGTTTCAGAGATGTAGAATTAGGATTACAGTGTTAATGTACCAGGAGATCATAAACAGTGAGTCGGTCTCACCGAACGATTACATTAAAAGAGTCAATTAGTTTCAATTAGGATTACAGTGTTAATGTACCAGGAGATCATAAACAGTGAGTCGGTCTCACCGAACGATTAGATTAAAAGAGTTAATTTTGACAAGACGTTTGGCGCATTTGGTAGATACTTGCCTTTTCACGCCGAAGGTTGTGGGTTCGATTCCCACCCAGGACAGACATTTGTGTGCATGAACATGTCTGTTTGTTCTGAGTCTGGGTGTAATTTTCTGTATAAGTATGTATTTACAAAAGAAAAGTAGTATATGTAGTATATCAGTTGTCTGGTTTCCATAGCACGAGTTTTGTACGAGCTTAATTTGGGATCAGATGGCCGTGTGTGAAAAATGTCCCAGGATATTATTATTATTAAATATATTCGATTTGGCCCTCAGAACATCCGACGCCGATGTTTCCGGCGACGAGTGCTACGGGAGTCTACCCCAGAGCCTCGTTTCGGGAACGTCGAGTACAAACTGCAGCTGGTCTCGCCGTTCGAGCGACGCTTCAAGCACCTGGTGACGGAAGTGAATAATAAATAATATTAAATATATAACATTATATATAACTTAGGTAGCTAACTGGGTAGGTATCACCCACTCATCAGATATTCTACCGCAAAACAGCAGTACTTGGTATTGTTGTGTTCCGGTTTGAAGGGTGAGTGAGACAGTATAATTACAGGCACAAGGGACATAACGTCTCAGTTCCCAAGGTTGGTGGCGCATTTGCGATGTAAGCGATGGTTAACATGTCTTACAATGCCTATGTCTATGGGCGTTAGTGACCACTTACCATCAGGTGGCCCATATGCTCGTCCGCTTTCCTATTCTATAAAAAAAAATACCTTTGATATCACACAACGGTTATTAATTGATATAAAACAAACACTTTATTAGGAAAACATTTTCCTTGTTCGAAATATTTTATTAAATCACGAAGGTTTTAAAAATATGTTAATTTTGACTGTTAACGCTGATAAAACGCAACCACGAGCTACAGTGTGTGCTTTCATACAGACCCTGTGGTCTTGACAGCTCAACGCCACGAGGTAATTCATTTTATAACACGGATTAAAAAAAAACAATAGCGTTTTTATATGTCGTTTAAGCAATATTTATGTATATTCAATTTGAGCGTATAATACAAACAATTTTATTGAGGTTGTGCTCATGAAATATATCAATGCGATGCTCGTAGTTCCACTTTTTTCCACTTCACGCCGAATTTTCTTATCAATCTCAGTATACTTGCTATTGTCGGAATTCTTGTAATTCTCCTTTCTTCGATAAGATCAAATATTTTTTCTGTCATCCAACTCTGCTTAGGAATCCAATCTCTTTTCAAGTGTGTCTTATTGATGTTTAATATTTTGTTCTTTATTGAACACCACTCTTCCTCCACCGTACGCATTATCCCAGGTTTCTCATCTGCTGCCCACTCGTTTATTTCTTTCGCCACTTTATGTTGGATGTTAAGTTCTTTAAGTTTCCTCACGTCTATTGCGTGATACTGTGTTCTCTTCTTTAGTTGTTTGAGTCTACATGATATTAACATGGTTCGGTTTGATTTTGGTACTAAGTTAACAGGTGTATTAATGTATTTTGTGTTTATGATTACTCCCACTCCATACTTGTTGGAGCTATCCTCGGAACCAGAGTAATACATGGTGTAATTATTATCTATTTGGTATCCATCTAATCTCACTTTATACCTTTGCCTATCCATCTAATCTCACTTAGTCCCATGATGTTAATCTTCATTCGTTGCATTTCTTTGCCGACATTGTAGACTTTTTCAGGACTCTTCAAGCTTCTGACGTTCCACGTTCCTATCTTCATTTGTTGTTTTTTCCACCTGGAGATTCTTAGCACCCCTGTCCCATTTACGGGACGCCAAGAACTCGGGGCCATTTCTTTCTTAGACTTTTCCATAAAGCTGACGATAACTAGGGAATAATAGTGCAGTGGTGTCGGCGCTTCACATATGCCGACGACGAGAGAGGCGCGGGGCGCGGGGCGCGGGCTAGCGGCCCGTTGCGCGTGCGCCGCGATTCACCGGTCACTCAGCGAGCGACAGCCAACTAGGCGGACACTTTATCGTCCTTGCGTGCAATTTGAATACGCGAATAAATTATTATAATACAGTCCAAGTCTTATTACACCGAAGTCCCGTTAGGGCTCCTACATTTTCTGGTCCTTCGAGCCGGATAACCTGCATACTTCCGTCGCATTACAATTGCAACGCAACGGTCATTGACGTCGCGTGGTTTACATTGACCGCGCCCAAGGACAAAGGACAAGAAGTCGTCTCCGTCATCTACGTGGCAGCCTTTGTCGTCTGAAGAAGCTGATGTCAGGGAGTATAATTCTGTATTTGAGTGAGTCCATCCAATTACTTATTTCCAACTTTCCCTATTGAAAACTTCTTTTTGCTGAAATTTTTATTTTTTAAATATTTCTCCATAATTAATCTTCTAGTTAATCAAGTAATATATTGCTTAATTACTTCATTGATGCATTATTTAATTATTTTATAACAAAAAGTACGCACGCACTTGACACGTGTTAACCTTGAAACCGGTCAAGTCTTATCGCTTTGAATAGAACCCGTTCGTCTACGCAAACAGGTGCTGCATTTTTTATATCCATTCATTACGATTCCTTTGTTTAATTTTATTTTTTATGACTCTTTTTTTGTTTCACATTGCAACATAAAAACTTTAAGATGTCTGATAATTTAAAAACCCTTATTAAAAAACGTAGTTCAATAAAGTCTAAATTAACAATATTTAATAATTATTTAATGTTAATAAAAAGCAGTCCCGAATTATCAGAGTTACAACGTCTTGACCTCATGGAACGTTTTCGTAAATTTGAAAATTTATATAATGAATTTGATGACCTGCAGAATACGATTGAACTACTTTCCGAGGATGCCGAGTCTACGTTTACTGAGCGTGAGGACTTCGACCGTCAGTATTTCAATCTGGTGGCACTCACGCGCAGCCTGCTCGGTGCTTCGTCCAACGGTACTGGATCTGAGGCGGGCTTCAAAGATGCTGACTCAGGTGCACATATTTCCAATTCAAGGAATTTTATTCGTTTGCCTAAAATAGATTTACCGCATTTCGACGGGACCTATCAATGCTGGCTAGAATTTCGCGATACTTTTACATCTTTAATTCACAACAATACTACCATTAATGATATCAATAAATTCCATTACCTTCGAGCTTCACTCCAGGGTAATGCAGCTTTAATTATTAAAAATATTGATTTTAAAGGGGATCATTACAATATTGTATGGGATCTTTTATGCGAACGATACAATAATAATCGCATTCTCGTCAATAACCACATACAGGCCCTTTTTGATGTCGAGTCAATAACAAATGAGTCTAGTGTTTCAATTAGAAATCTAGTTGATACGATCAATAAAAATGTTGGGGCATTAACAACATTAAATCAGCCCACTCAATATTGGGATACTTTACTCATTTATATAATGTCTAAAAAATTAGATTTAAAAACTAGTCGTGATTGGGAAGAACATAGAAACAATACTTTAAAAGATGATCCCACTCTAGCACAATTTTGTTCTTTTTTAAACAAAAAGGCAGATTGGTTGGAATCCGTCGAATCAAATATTAATCTTTCCCAAAATAATATTATTGTTGCTTTAAATAATAATCATTCAAATAAATTTGTTCCAGATAAAACTACTCAAATACCAAAAAAATCTAATAATAATTTTAATAAATGTCCGCTTTGCTCCCAAGCACATGCTTTATACAAATGTGATTCATTTCGAAGTTTATCTATTGAAAGTCGCATACAAAAGGCAAATGATTATAATGATTGTCTTAATTACTTACGGTTAGGCCATTCTGCTAAGCAATGCAAACTATCACATTGCAAATATTGTAAAATAAAACATAATACGCTTTTGCATTTAAATTCGAATGACTTCAAAACTGTCAATTCATTGCTTTCTTCTTTGCACCTTGCTACGTCAAATGTTGCACTTCCGGCCAATTGCTTGCAGCTTGCTACTTCTGCGCATGTATTACTGTCCACAGCTCTGGTGAACGTGATCGGCGCGTCGGGTAAAAAGTACACGGCACGTCTACTGCTGGACAACGGTAGCACGGCCAACTTTGTTACGCAGACATTCTTCGAGAAACTGGGTTTGTTACGACGCGGTACTAGCACCAGGGTAACAGGTATTAATAATCGTATTTCTACTAGTACACAGTCTTGTCACCTCCTAATAGAGTATTTATGCTGTGCCTATACTGTAGATATAGAGTGTCATATCTTGCCTGAAATTACAAAAGTGTTACCGTCGTCTTTCGTACACATCAACCACGTCTCTATTCCTTCAGGTCTTAAACTAGCGGACCCGAACTTCAACGTTCCGTCGGCCGTAGATATCCTGGTAGGGGCTGAAGTGTTCTGGGAGGTATTAAGTAAAAATTATATAGATTTAGGGAAAAACTTACCTAAATTACACGAAACTAGATTCGGATGGCTAGTATCAGGTAGTATTCCCCACCAATCTAAACAAAAATCTATTTTTAATCATTTTTGCCATCACACCAATGTCACTCCCGACCTTACTCAATTCTGGGAGCTTGACAACGTTTCTTCAAAACATTCATATTCTCTAGAAGAAAGAGCATGTGAGCAAATTTTTAAGCAAACCACTGTTCGTAACAATGATGGTGGATTTGTAGTCACCATGCCTTTAAAGGGTGACCCTAGTAATTTAGGTCAATCTTATTTACATGCTAAAAATAGGTTTTTATCCCTTGAAAGGCGATTTAGGCGTGACCCTATTTTTAAAAGGCATTATATTGAATTTATGCGAGAATATGAAAACTTAGGTCATATGACTTTAGACTCGCACTCTACTTCAGTACCTGAAATCTCTAAATTTCAATATTTTATTCCCCATCATGGAGTTGTTCGAGATTCTAGTACCACGACAAAACTACGCGTAGTATTCGACGCATCAGCCTCTACCAGTTCGGGCGTGTCTCTTCTTGACATACAGATGGTCGGACCAGTAGTTCAAGACGACCTGTTTTAAATTTTAACACGTTTTCGTCAGCATAGGTACGTGGTTTCAGGTGACGTTGAAAAGATGTATAGGGCGATTGAATTAAATCCAGTTCAACGACCTCTTCGAAAAATTATTTTTCGTTTTAATTCTTCAGAACCTCTAAAGACCTATACATTAAATACGGTCACTTATGGTACTGCAGAGGCAGTATTATTTAGCTACAAATTTAGCTACAAAGTGTCTCACAAGTCTAGCTGATAACCTTGACGACTATAGTGTTCAAAGCGCTATTCGTCGTGATTTTTACGTAGACGACTATTTGAGTGGAGGGAATACCATAAGCGAAACTATCGAAATTTCAAAAAAGGTACATTCGGTTCTATCATCAGCTAAATTTAATTTACGTAAATGGAGATCAAATAATCCAGAAATTCTTAGACATGTTACTAATAGTAAAATCGAATCACAAAATACTCTACATTTTTTTTGATCAAGATCCGAATTCTTGTCAGGCTAAAACTCTAGGTCTTAATTGGGTTTGTGATTCAGATTCCCTTACATATACTATTAATATAACGCCAAATACTAAAATTACTAAACGTCATGTTCTTTCTGTAATTAGTAAAATATTTGATCCACTGGGTCTAGTAGGACCTTGTGTCGTTCAAGCAAAAATCATTATGCAGAGACTTTGGATAAATAAATATGATTGGGATGACGAGATGTCACACGAGCTTAAAAATCTTTGGTCGACATTTGAAAACACTTTGATATCATTAAATAATTTAAAAATACCACGATGGGTTTTGTGTCAAGACTCTATTAAACACGAAATTCATGTCTTCACAGATGCATCGGAAAAGGCGTACGGGGCATGTCTGTATATTCGATCAAGTAGTGATAATGGCTCTACAAATGTACAGCTTCTAGTCTCTAGAAACCGAATAGCGCCTGTCAAACCGACGACCATACCGAGGCTTGAACTTTGCGGAGCTTTGTTAGGTGCAAGGCTGTGTACTAAGGTTCAGGAATCGCTTACCATACCCATTCATAGATGTAGCTTTTGGTGTGACTCTACCATAGTTCTAGGATGGCTTTCAACTCCTTCTAATCAATTAAAACCTTTTGTTAAAAACAGAGTCAATGAGATTTTGGAAATCACATCTGGTCACTCCTGGAGCTACGTACCGTCGAAGGACAACCCGGCGGATCTTGTTTCCCGTGGCCTCAGTGCCGACGTAATAAACGATACACCTCTGTGGTGGTCCGGTCCTTCTTTTTTACTTCATGGTGAAAAAGAGTGGCCGAAAATGCCAAACACAGCGAAACACGATTTGCCGGAAGTAGTTACTCATTTCATTAGTAATTGTCGCAATCATTCATACGTTTATCATTCAGACGCAATCACGCATTCATCAATCATTAATTGCTTATTAGAAAAATATTCTAGCCTAAATAAAATTTACAAAATATTTACATATATACAAAGATTTATTTATAACTTAAAACATAAAAATAAAATGCATGGCAATCTTTCTGCAACAGAAATACAAAATTCAATAAATACTATTATACATCATTGTCAACTTGAAATGTTTCCTGAAGAGTATAATCTTTTAAAATCTGGTCAGAAATTGCCACGCAAAAGTAGATTGCTTCCTTTGACTCCATTCATTGACAATCATAATCTCATTCGCGTGGGCGGGAGGCTTGACAACTCCCCCTACGATTTTAACATAAAACATCCCATTGTAATTTGTAGTAAGCATATTTTTACTAAACTTTTATTTCATATGCAACATTTAAAACTTTTACATGCCGGCCCACAATTATTATTGTCACATATAAGACAAAGTTATTGGCCTCTAGGTGGCAGAAACTTATCTAGACTTATCGTAAATAAATGCCTCACATGTTTCAAAAATAGAGCACAAAATGTACAGCCTCTAATGGGTCATTTACCTAGTGCTCGAACTAATCTGGAATTTCCATTTCTCAACTGTTATGTAGATTACGCGGGGCCAGTATTGATAGCCGATCGTAAAGGCCGCGGTTGCAAACTTATAAAATCTTATATGTGCATCTTTGTTTGCTCAGCAGTAAAAGCAGTGCACTTGGAGCTCGTCTCTGATCTTAGCACTGATGCTTATATGGCCGCGCTACATCGTTTCATAGCGCGTCGAGGCAAACCGCGGACGATAACATCTGATAACGGCACGAATTTCGTAGGCGCATCCAACGAAATACAGAAATTTATTCAATCATCGAATGTTGCATGTGAGATAGCACAAGAGGGTATCGATTTCATTTTCACACCTGCTTATAGTCCTCATTTCAACTCTTTAGCAGAAGCAGCAGTCAAATCATGCAAGCATCATTTAAAAAGATTACTTTCTCTAACCCATTTCACATTTGAGGAGATGACTACGTGTCTCACTCAAATAGAAGCGATTCTAAATTCGCGTCCTCTAACACCTCTCTCTTCAGACCCTAATGATTTTTCGGCACTAACTCCTTCTAATTTTCTAATTGGACGACCACTCTTATCAGTACCATGCTCTCGGGTGACTGAAGCCGACATCACTCGACTGGACCGATGGAGGAGAATCCAGTACATACGACATCATTTCTGGAGCCGCTTCCATAATGAGTACACTTCTTTGCTACAGGCCAAATCCAAATGGTTTAGTTCCAGAGGGGAGGTGAAACCAGGGTCTTTAGTCCTAATCAAGGACAAAACAACACCACCGCTGCTCTGGTCCCTGGGTCGGGTCACACAGACCTTTCCCGGCGTAGACGGAGTCACGCGGGTGGCAGAAATCAAAACGAAGAGAGGAACAATTCGTCGCGCTTTCAATAACATCTGCCCCCTTCCTGATCAAGATTGAAGAGCACTCTTCAACCCGGGGAGTATGTCGGCGCTTCACATATGCCGACGACGAGAGGCGCGGGGCGCGGGGCGCGGGCTAGCGGCCCGTTGCGCGTGCGCCGCGATTCACCGGTCACTCAGCGAGCGACAGCCAACTAGGCGGACACTTTATCGTCCTTGCGTGCAATTTGAATACGCGAATAAATTATTATAATACAGTCCAAGTCTTATTACACCGAAGTCCCGTTAGGGCTCCTACATTTTCTGGTCCTTCGAGCCGGATCAGAAAATGTAGGTAAAGTGTAAAGGCTTTACCTTTACACTTTACCTACATTTTCTGATCCGGCTTACCTTTTTTTTTCGGCTTGTCCGCCTAGTTGGCTGTCGCTCGCTGAGTGACCGGTGAATCGCGGCGCACGCGCAACGGGCCGCTAGCCCGCGCCCCGCGCCCCGCGCCCCGCGCCCCGCGCCTCTCTCGTCGTCGGCATATGTGAAGCGCCGACAGTGGTTTCCCCTTGCCTTCTGCACCAGACATTTTAGAGGTTATTTGTACCTCAAGGTCGTTGTTTCCCTTTTTCCAATCATGGTGGGTATGGTTATACCGCCATTGATCGGTCGCCAGAGCCTCGTCTGTTATCTAGCAGGGAGCACCACGTGCAGGTGAGGTTGGCAATTGGGTCGGTTTAGATGGTAGTTCCGTTCCCCCCTTACCCCCCTTTCTTATAAAATAATATAACATTTATAAACATATTTTATAGTAAACATACAAAAAGATTTTTTTAAATTTAACTTTTTCTAATCTGTTATGACTAATAAAAACATTAAAATGCCTTATCGGTTATCTGTTGTGATTATTCCCTTTCCTGCCTTTCACGCCGAAGGTTGTGGGTTCGATTCCCACCCAGGACAGACATTTGTGTGCATGAACATGTCTGTTTGTCCTGAGTCTGGGTGTAATTATCTATATAAGTATGTATTTACAAAAGAAAAGTAGTATATGTAGTATATCAGTTGTCTGGTTTCCATGGCACAAGCTCTGCTTAATTTAGGATCAGATGGCCGTGTGTGAATAAAGTCCCAGGATATTATTATTATTATTATTATACATAGAGCTATACAATAAATATTAGTTGGCGGTTCTGTGGTCGCGTTATCGTATGTCTATTGTATGAGCAAATAAATATTCGCTTTCAAATTGAGTTCCAATTTTAAATTAAGGCTTAGTTTGTTTTAATTTTTGTTATTTTCAACGTTAGGTAGTAATTATTAATATAAAACAATATACTTATATTTAATTTCGTGTCGTTTCGTCTCGGTAGAATCCACACGTGAGTCCGATGAAATTATGCCACTTCACTGTATCAGATTATATAGACTTTAGATAAAACAGTTCAGTGCCTTCTTCTCCTCTGTTAAAGGATTCTTTTTTTTTGAGCTTTAGTGTTATTCATAAAAAAAAATTAAAGAGTAGAAAAAATTACGGTCGAAATATGCAAATTCATATATGTCTACAGAACTTGTACCTATGTAAGTATGTTTATAGATGTAGTAAGGGCTAGCTAATGTCGATAATATTAGTATATATGTTATTTTAAAGTTGCCGTCATGATTTTTCTTTAATACAATGATTATAAGAAAAAACGTTGACAGGTTTTTTTTTGACGTCAAAGAAAATGACGCCCTGAATTCGAGCATTTTACAAGATACAAAAAAAAGACAAGTATCTACTGCTGCTTTAAGCTTTAAGGTCTTATATCCCTCTATGAAGGTTAGGAGCTGTCTCAGGTTACTGCATTACCCTCGTGGTTAGAAGCGCGTTATTATATAGATTACTAAATCCGTAATATTTTAAGGGCTTAAATAAAATGTTTTTACGGAAGGACAGACAAAAAAAAATTACTTATTTTTGAGTCAGAAATCTTCGCAGTTTTACACAGAACACCTCACCAAAACTCATACACAATCGAATGATTAGTTCAAGAACGTTTACATAACGACAAACATACTTACAAACATTCCTTTTCATTTATTAATATGCTTAATGTTATTATGTATATTAGTAGTTTTATTCAAAACATAGAGCCGAGATGGCCCAGTGGTAACAACGCGTGAATCTTAACCGATGATCGTGGGTTCAAACCCGGCCAAGCACCACTGAATTTTCATGTGCTTAATTTGTGATTATAATTCATCTCTTGCTTCACGGTGAAGGAAAACATCGTGAGGAAATCTGCATGTGTCTGATTACACTGAAATTCTGCCACATGTGTATTCCACCAACCGGCATCGGAGCAGCGTTGTGGAATAAGCTGCAAACCTTCTCCTCAAAAAGAGGAGAGGAGGACTTTAGCCCAGCAGTGGGACATTCACAGGCTGTTACGGATTCAAAGCATGCTAATTTTATTTTTATCGTGTCAGTGAACTCTATTTCAATTTATTTATAATAAGAAATTCACGATTGTCAAGTTAAGAGTCTAAATTTAAAGAGGGTGACACTGCGAAGTACATCTATTTATATAATAATAGTTTTCGCCCGCAGCTTGACCCATGTTTGAGGGACTGAGACAGATGTATGTCCTTTGTCCTTTTCTGTTACAATGTCAACATTTTTTCGATCATGATAATCGGTCGAGAAGTTAAAACGTAAAAGCGTAACAAAGAAACAAACACACTTTCACATTCATAATATTAGTAAGGATTCTTTTGACCCTGTTGGTCTAGAAGCGATATATAAGGCAGCTGATCTCGAGGTCCTCAGTTCAATCCCCGAGTGGGGCTGATAGAAAGTTATTGGGTTATTCTTTTGAAAATTCTCAATAGCAGCTCGGAGTTTGGATGTTAGATGTGTGTTCATACCCGTGCCTCGGAAAGCACGTAAAGCCGTTGGTCAAGCGCTTGGACTCCCTTCGGTTGTTGTTGTATTGTTGAAACGTAAGCAATGAAGTTCTGAACAAAAATATCATCTATACTTAATATTATAAATGCGAAAGTAACTGTATGTCTGTTACGCTTTCACGGCTTAACCACCCCCCTATAACACGCGTGCGAAACTGCGAGTGTTAACTAGTATTCTAAAAGCAAAACAAAAATAAGCTTAATAAACATAACTAAATCTAAAAGTATAAGTAAGACATTCTAAAATAATTGTCTAACCATAAATCAATAAAATAACAAATAAAAAGCTAAAATCCACGCGAGTCTTGGTTCCAAAATGTCCATTCTAATCAACCAACCATTCTAATCGCGCGCGGATTATACATATTTCTTCCATTTGTTTAATATTTAAATTTTATTATTGACGGGCCGGTTGGCGTGGTTGGTAGACACTTACCTTTCACGCCGAAGGTTGTTGGTTCGATTCCCACCAGGACAGATATTCGTGTGCATGAACATGTCTGTTTGTCCCTAGTCTGGGTGTAATTATCTATATAAGTATGTATTTACAAAAGAAAAGTAGTATATGTAGTATATCAGTTGTCTGACTTCCGTAGTACGAGCTCTGCTTAGTTTGGGATCAGATGGCCGTGTGTGAATAATGTCCCAGGATATTATTATTATTCGAACAATAATGGGTAATCTAATTTTTCAGACAAAAATGGACTCGTTCTTCAGCCTCTTCGATCCGTCAGATGGCAATACGAACAGACAGAATAATAAGAAAAAACATAAAAACGATCAAGAGAACGGCAGGAAGAACCCAGACGCACCCAAGGGTATGTACAAACCTTTGTATATATGTAATAAGTTTATTTATTGAAATAAAAACTAAAGTCGTTGCTCTGTTAAGCGAAATTTATTCTTTTTTATATCATATCACAAATTACTTCTGCAAACAAAGTATGAGTACAAATTATAATTATTTACTAACCCGTAAAAAGAAACAACATTAAAAGCTATTGCTTCAAATATTTTTTTACAATCTGAATTGTTTCTTTTTTTAAAAAAACGTCGTTAACTTTTTATTATATTAAGCCAGTGTGAATTTCTCTAATTATAGAATTACACATGACATAATGCAAAGTGTTGCCACAATAGATAATACTTGGACGTAATAAGTCGAAGTTAATGCACGTGCAATTTAAATTTAATGAAGAGCCCAAAGAGCTTCATTTACATATATATAACATACTGGCATATAAACGCACAGCCCAAACTACTGCGACATGAAAATTTGCATACGGGTTCCTTTTACGCAATAGGTTAGCACTTAGGAAGGAGTTTTGAAAATTTAACCCTGCAGAAGGAACTCGGGCCTTTCGGAACTTCGGGAACCTTCGCCAGCGAAGGACGTCCTAACAACAGCATGGCAGAGTTCATCACAAGAAGTACCGGAACCGTTGAATAATCAATCGTCGATACCAAAGGTCTGTGACGAGAAAATCGAAAAGAACGTCAACGATTTGAAATCGGAAGACGATTTTAAGAAGACGAAGAGGAAACCGACCAATGATTATGAGGATGCAACGAGAAGTGGGACAAGGTTTGCCGATAGAGTGTACAATGTCATCGATAAGTTGGAGAAGGTCAGGATAAAGGACGATATGTATTTAGCTGGTGATTTCAATTCCGAGGACTTGGAGAGTGACTTCTTCTACAGCTCTGATGATATGGAAGACTTCTGCGATGATACGTAAGTGATGTTTTTTGTTAATTAAAAAAAAGTATTATAATTTATGTGTTGTAAAGTAGTAACGTAACAGCCTGTGTATGTCCCACTGCTGGGCTAAGATCTCCTCTCCCTTTTTGAAGAGAAGGTATGGAGCTTGTTCCACCACGCTGCTCCAATGCGGGTTGGTGGAATACACATGTGTCAAAATTTCAGTGTAATCAGACACATGCAGATTTCCTCACGATGTTTTCCTTCACCGTAAAGCAAGAGATGAATTATAATCACAAATTAAGCACATGAAAATTCAGTGGTGCTTGCCCGGGCTTCACCCACGATCATCGTTCAAGATTCACGCGTTCTTACCACTAGACCATCTCATCTCTTATGTGTTGTAATTTTGGGTAATTATACGTTTTTTCTTAAAGCTTTGCTTGCTTTTCACGGTATGGAAGAGCAAGAAACAATAACATATCTATTCGCTTCACCCGGGACTTCAATCAAGGCTTTATATTTAAGCTCATTAACTAACATCTAGATTAAAAGAGTCAATTAGTTTCAGAGATGTAGAATTAGGATTAAAGTGTTAATGTACCAGGAGATCATAAACAGTGAGTCGGTCTCACCGAACGATTACATTAAAAGAGTCAATTAGTTTCAATTAGGATTACAGTGTTAATGTACCAGGAGATCATAAACAGTGAGTCGGTCTCACCGAATGATTAGATTAAAAGAGTCAATTAGTTTCAGTTAGGATTACAGTGTTAATGTACCAGGAGATCATAAACAGTGAGTCGGTCTCATCGAACGATTAGATTAAAAGAGTCAATTAGTTTCAGTTAGGATTACAGTGTTAATGTAACAGGAGATCATAAACAGTGAGTCGGTCTCACCGAACGATTAGATTAAAAGAGTCAATTAGTTTCAGTTAGGATTACAGTGTTAATGTACCAGGAGATCATAAACAGTGAGTCGGTCTCACCGAACGATTAGATTAAAAGAGTTAATTTTGACAAGACGTTTGGCGCAGTTGGTAGATACTTGCCTTTTCATGCCGAAGGTTGTGGGTTTGATTCCCACCCAGGACAGACATTTGTGTGCATGAAAATGTCTGTTTGTCCTGAGTCTGGGTGTAATTTTCTGTATAAGTATGTATTTACAAAAGAAAAGTAGTATATGTAGTATATCAGTTGTCTGGTTTCCATAGCACGAGTTTTATACAAGCTTAATTTGGGATCAGGTGGCCGTGTGTGAAAATGTCCCAGGATATTATTATTATTAGTTTCAAAGATTTAGAATTAGGATTACGATGTTAATGTACCAGTAGAACATAAACAGTGAGACGGTTTCACCGAAAGATTAGATTAAAAGAGTCGATTAGTTTCAGTTAGGATTACAGTGTTAATGTACCAGGAGATCATAAACAGTGAGTCGGCTCCCGAACAATTAGATTAAAAGAGTCAATTAGTTTCAGTTAGGATTACAGTGTTAATGTACCAGGAGATCATAAACAGTGAGTCGGTCTCACCGAACGCGGATGGCATTAATCGAAATAAGATCAATGTTAAATATATTCGATTTGGCCCTCAGAACATCCGACGCCGACGTTTCCGGCGACGAGTGCTACGGGAGTCTACCCCCGGAGCCTCGTTTCGGGAACGTCGAGTACAAACTGCAGCTGGTCTCGCCGTTCGAGTGACGCTTCAAGCACCTGGTGACGCAAGTGAATAATATATAATATTAAATATATAACATTATATATAACTTAGGTAGCTAACTGGGTAGGTATCACCCACTCATCAGATATTCTACCGCAAAACAGCAGTACTTGGTATTGTTGTGTTGCGGTTTGAAGTGTGAGTGAGACAGTATAATTACAGGCACAAGGGACATAACGTCTCAGTTCCCAAGGTTGGTGGCGCATTTGCGATGTAAGCGATGGTTAACATTTCTTACAATGCCTATGTCTATGGGCGTTAGTGACCACTTACCATCAGGTGGCCCATATGCTTTGGTCTTTTTTTTTAAAATAATTTCGGGAAATATTTAATTCAGTAATCACTTGCCCTGATCGATTCAGACATCAGACCTAAACTGTGGGTATCCTCGAACGTTCATCCCACTTCTGATCTTATAAAGGTAAGATCAAATTAAGACAATAACAATCCTAACCTCTATTTATTCAAATAATCTTAACATGAGCAAATCACAAAATAAACTAAATAGGAACTAAAAAACAAAATTAGCACAAATAAATGAAATCAGAATTAGCAATCACCAATATTACGAATAGCACTTGAGAGCACAACCACACAACCGTCTCGCCCCAGCGCCGATGCAAAAAGTGAAGCGCTGCACGGTATTGCTCCGTTCTCGTGTTGCTATCTCTTCCACCTGACTTCATCGCGCCGATGTACTAGGTTGAGAGAGATTTTCCTCTAAGACGGCCGTTCCTGTCAGCTGAACGGCCTCGTCAGCTTGGATTTCTGCAGCAGGGTCTCTTTGTAGTCCATCCTCACTTGATGGTTCCTCATCAACATCATTCTCTTCAGTCCCGAAGAATGCCTCGCATGTATCCGGGGTCCACTCACCCCGCCACGGAACAATACGACGGAGGATGAGCCTCAGCCTCATCAGCACGGTCCACAGCTTCCAAACGTCAGCACTACATCCAGGAACGCGCGTCGGTTCCAACACTCGACCGCACCGTCCGGCCGCTGCACAAGAAGTGTCGTATGCGCCGCAATCAATCAATGGTCCTCCTGGCTGGCCTAGGCCAGTCTGGGTACGGGCCTCGGGGTTGCCCCCCCTACCCGGGCTGGTCCTCCCCGACGGTTCAACCGTCGTGTCGTTATATTATGACCCAGAGGGCCAGAGTCGTTATGACCCAGTGGCTGTTTTTTCTATGTGGTTTTTCTTCGTTTACGGGTGTTATCGTCCTACCGTGTCTCCAGATCGTCGTCGTCCTCTTCACCGATGCCCGCATCGGCGATGATGGTCGGCGACAGTAGGAGCTCACGAGGTAACGGACGCCCCTCAGGTGGTCTGGCATGAAGCGGTGCTATACCGTGGAGGTGTACGCTCGCACTGCTATCTGCCTTAGCAAATAGCGAGCGAGCGAGCTTGCGGACTTACTCCTCCACGGTGGGCGTCCTGGTGTCTCGATGGATGACATCATTTCTAACGTACCTCGGAGCTCCTACAATCAAGCGCAGACATCGGTTCTGTTGGATCTGAATCCTCCGCTTCTGGTACGCTGAGCAGAGTGCGTCTTGTCTAGCCAATACGGTATCAGATCCAACACACGTTGCATCCTATTATATAGATGATAGCGACGATCTGGTGGTAGGACGACGAGAAATATGCGCTGTCGTCCGCGTACAGGGCCAGCATCACATCCTCTTCACCCTCTCGCAGATGGTCGCGACGGGTAGGGATGTCGTCCGTGTACACCGCGTATAGACGCGGTGAGAGGCAGCTACCCTGGAGTACTCCGGCTCGAATGGGGCGCGGCTGAGAATCCGCGCCTTCCACCGAGCCATAAAAGCTTGGGCCTTCCAAAAATGACGCCACTACTCGCACATACGCGAGAGGCGCCGAGGTGTTCCAGAGCTTAGCCAGGAGTCCGGCATGCCACACCCGGTCGAAGGCCTTCTCCATGTCGAGAAAGACCTCGACGGTGGGATGCCCTTTGTTTCGCTCACTGGCTAAGTGGCTAAGAACTCTCGCCAGCTGGAGCGTCGTTGAGTGGTCGCTGCGGAATCCGAACTGCTCCTCGCGTAGAAGCAGGTGAGGCGCGAGTCTCCGCAGCAACAGACGCTCGAACAGCTTGGCGATGTGCGAGAGTAGCGTGATAAGCCGATAGCTTGCCGGGAAGCGACGATCCTTCCCGGGTTTAGGGAGGGCGATGACCTTCCCTATCTTCCACGCCTCGGGGAAGTGTCCGGTCCGGAGTACCCCGTTAAATGCACTCGCGAGCGCTACGAGGCAGTTGTTGGGTAGCTGCATCAACGCGGCGTTGGTAATTCCGTCGGGGCCTGGCGCCTTCCTCTTCGGTAGTCGGAAGACGGCCTTCCGCAGCTCGGACAGAGAGATATAATCGTCTCCCTGGAGCGGCGGGATTAGGGCCGACAGGAATACCTCCACTTGATTCTGGATCGCCGCGTGATGATGGACGACATCGGTTTTAGACAAGTCCGGTGGGTTGGGGGTAAATTGACCCTCCAAATATTCCGCCAGGATCTCTGCTCTGTCGCTGGCGGAATATCTTCAGTTACCCGCTCGATCTAGGAGCGGGTAGACAGGCGAGTCATGTCCGGTAAGTTGTTTGCAGAGGTGGTACAGCGTAGTGTCGTGCTCGGATGCTCGATCGATGGTGGCCTCCCAGTAGTCATCCTCGAGAGCCACGAGCGCACGCGACACTTCCTCTGCAATCCTGTTGAGGTCACGCTTCACCCTCGGGCAGCGCGTTCGCGCCCATAGTCAGCGAAGATTTCGTTTCTTCCTCAGTTTCACTTGGAGCGAGCTCGGCAGCTGGTCCTGACGACTTCTCGGCGTGCTTCCTTGAGAGGTGGCGGCTTCTTTGGCTTTCTGGATCGCCTCAGAAATTTTAGAAGCAGCTCCTTCTACATCTTCAGTCGTCGCGATCGGGACCGTGAGCTCAAACTCCGAGAGCTCTGAGGAGTAGCGCCCCCAGTCGACCCGCAAACGTGGGGAGCGGGGCACTGTGAAGTCGCGCTGGAGGCCGATTGTGACCACAATTGGTAGGTGTTGTGTGTTGAGGTAGTTCACCTCAACATCGATGGGTGCGTCTAGTCGGTGGTGCAGCACGATGTCCAGGACGTCCGGCTGGTACGTAGGGTTAGTCGATATGTGGGTCGGCGCTCCTGGACCCAACACACCGTAACCCTGTCGTTCGCTATCCTCGAGCAGGTGCCTACCCGCCTGGGTGATGACGCGCGAGCCCCAAGCGTGGTGCTTCGCGTTCAGATCACCCACGATCAGTGTAGGCATCGGCGAGTCGATAAGCGATTGGACATCGGTGCTGCAGAAGGTCTGTCCGGGTGGCTTGTAGGCGGCATACAGCAACAACTCCGTCTCACCAGCATGCACACGCACCCCCTGCGTACGTAGGCTCACAAACGGTGCATGTGCAAGTTCTTCGTGTATGATATCCCTCCTCACCAGGGCTGCAGTTCCTCTGAATGGGCAGCCCCGGGGAGAGATTTCATCTCACCGATACACGAAGAAGTTAGGGATTCGGAGCTCGATTTCGGCCGAGAGCTTCGTCTCGCCCAGGAGGATTACGTGAATATCCTGCAACTGGGCGAGTAGGGTCAGCTCCCGGATATGGCCACGTATGCCGCCTGGGTTCCAGTAAAGTATTCTCAGCTGGAATTAAGCTTCGCAAGAGCGGCTACTCCAGCTGAGATGGCAGGTATAATGTCCTGGCCTTGTGAATAGGCGAACAGGATCGCTGTCAGTGCCTCCATGAAGACCCGGACGATGATGGTGGTGTCCGGGCCTTTCGCACTGGCCGAGGTTGTTATCTGCACAGGGGGAGGCACTTCTTGCCTCACCACCGGCCGCGTGGCGGCAGCCGGAGCGGACTTTGGCTCCGTCGCTGCCTTCCTGGGCTGCGGCGTCGATGCCGCCGCATGCTCAGTCCTGGGTGGCCTAGCTGCCCTCTTCTTCTTCCTCATTTTGCTAGGCGCCTTTAGGGGTTGGTCCCTGGCCGTCGGCTGGTTGGCTGGAGGCGCCAGAGTTGTTGGGGGTGCAAGCTTAGCTCGCACCTCCGTGGCTTTCTTCGCAGGAGGTGGCCGCTTTGTTAGCTGGTCGACTACTATCGTCGCTCTGGGTTCTGCGACGATAGGGCGACCGACCACCTGCTTAGGTGCTACCGGGGGGACACGCTCCCTGTCCCCCTTTGGCTGTGCTCTTGATCCGTTCGGGCGAGGGGCGGGCACGTTAATGCCCCTCCTTCGTGCTTCTTTTTTGAAGACCGGGCACCTCCGGTCCTTTGCTGAGTGCGCCTTTGCCGGCAATTGGCCGAGGAGTGGCCAAATGCCTGGCAGCGGTGGCATTGAGGTGGGCTCTTCGCGCCTCTCCAGGCCTCGATCAGTAGGCCGGGCATGCACAGGAGCTCAGTTGTTTTATATAAACTTATGAGCTCCTGCTCCTTCAGGTGCACCAGCTGGACGAAATAAGTGCACCCATGTCGGCCTCTTCCACCTGGGATCGCCTTCGCGCTCTGCGCAGAGAACCCTAGACTGCGCAGGGCGGCGATCACCTCTTCCGGGGGTGTGGCAGCCCCCTAATGGCCACCTTGGTTGGCAGTTCCGCGGCTGGGCTATAGCAGAACCAGGATAAAGTCTTATCCTGGTTCATAGCCTCAGTCAGATGGCGCGGAATGACCCGGAACTCCTCCGCGGATCCGGGCAAGAAGCGCACTCCCTTTCCCAAAGGGCGAGGAAAGAGGCGTCGTTCTTGGGGCTGGTACCTTCTTCGAACTGGTTCTCTTCTTCGAACAGGCAGACTCCTGGCAACTAGCACCGGCCGTTTCCTCAAGCCGACGTCGGAGGACGCGGCGAGTACAACTGGCACCGGAGGGGGTGTTATTTAGTTTATTTTGTGATTTGCTCATGTTAAGATTATTTGAATAAATAGAGGTTAGGATTGTTATTGTCTTAATTTGATCTTACCTTTATAAGATCAGAAGTGGGATGAACGTTCGAGGATACCCACACTTTAGGTCTGATGTCTGAAGCGATCAGGGCAAGTGATTACTGAATTAAATATTTCACGAAATTATTTAAAAAAAAAAGAGACAATCCCATGAAATGAAGAGTAAAATCGAATAGCAGGCCGTGTCCCGATGGCGGCAAACGGTAGCTTCATTATGCGACGTATAAGCAAGCCGTGCTCCGATGGTGACAAACGAAAGCTTCGTTATGTGACGTATGAGCAGGCCGTGTTCCGATGGTGACAAACGGTAGCTTACCTCGACTATGTGCTGTTAATGAGCAGGCCGTGTCCCGACGGCGGCAAACGGTAGCTCAAGTTCATTAAGCTTGACACAATGTACGTCCAAATAAGAATGAAGTGATATCTAGTTTATTAGTGTAGTGATTACCAGTGAAGTGCGTTATTAGTGTTTCTGACATTAACGGAATAACTATTGATTAATTAAGTGATTGTATCATTTTAAATGTTTCTTAATGTTTGATCAAAACTTGAAATTATCAACCCACCTATCAAGATTGTTATTTAAATAAATGTGTAAACGTAACTATTTGATAGACTTTAAATGTTTCTTAATGTTTGATCAAAACTTGAAATGTGTAAACGTAACTATTTGATAGACTCAGAAATTAACTATATTCTATGATTATCATTTAAATAAATGTGTAAAAACTCAAGTACGGTGTACTAGGTATTTACTGTAATATTTACTTTTGATTTTTATTTTTTTTTATTATATAATTTACTTTTCATTCAATGTAACTCGGGTTTTCTACATAAATTTATTTAATTAAATATCTTATATTAAAACTTAATATATAAAATATACATGTACTCTAAAATTTGTTGTATGTGGTCATACTCTAATTCGAATGGCCGAGCATTATTTGGAATGGGGACATTCCAATAGAAGAATGGCCGTCTGTTAGCGTTTGTAGGAATATAGGAGGGTAGTAGTGGGAGGAAGTGTATTTAAAGACGGTAGACAGGTCTCTTTTTGCTATCGTGTGTTCGGTCGATTGGTGTCATACTGTGTTATTTTTGTAATCCATTGCGATTAAGTTTGTTAGTGTCGTGTTGCTAAGAGTCATTCGATCGGGGGCGACAGCGAATGAGAGTGTGTCCCGTGTGAATTGTGTCTGTGACATTTTAAAATAAAAACTGTTAATAGATTTGATTGTGTTTTCCTACAATTCATTTGGAAAGTTCGGATTCACCCATTTAATATCTGTTCCTGCTAGTGACTTTCAACATCAGAAGTGGGATGTGAATTCCATTGGCGCTCAATGTTCGCGATTCAGCAGAGAAATAGAGCAACCAGATGCTGATCCACGTGCTTGGTGTGCTACGATTGATATTTGTGTTATTGAACGTCCACTGGAAGGTGTATCGCTCATCATAGCTCTCAGAAAGGCACTGAAAGGCAGTGTCTTGTCGTGGCTGTCACAAATCTCCCATGCGGCATATGCAAGCCGTGTGATGACGTCACTGTTGACTAGATGGAAGGATTAAGTCACGAAGAAATCGCTATGTTATATGTGCCGGCCCATATTGCCCAGTTCGATTCGCGTCTGTATCGCTTAGCATTTACAAGACAAATGACAAATGACAAACGACATGTAAGAAATGACGACAAGAAGTGATAATAATTTGTGGTAACGTATTATACAATGAAAAATCTGGTGAGTACGTTCCAATTTGTTTAAAACCGAAACTGTGTCTTACTATGTGTTGTACATCATAAGTTTCTTAGTAACTTCACAAGTTACCTTGTACCTACATTGCGATAATTTCTTTATTTATCTACCCTGCTTTGGATTATTAATTAACAATGATCTTCTGCAATAATAGCTAAGAAACTTGCCTAATAACAATCGCTTACCATGGCTCTCGTTCCAGAAATCGATTAACGTCATTGAAAGAATAAACCGTTCACCTCCACGAGGGACGCTACCGCGACCGCGAGTAGTGCTTGTGACTATGGTGGAGCATCAGGATTCTGCGGCATTGTCTTCGCCAAGTCTGTGAGCTCTGCCACGAACCGCGATGCTGGTGCTGCCGATCGTATCATTGATGCGATACGATCTATCATTACTTCGGTGAGATCCAACCAATATTTTTATATTTCTAATTTCGACATTGATATTTGGTGCGAGGAGGCAGATCGTGCTAAAGTTTAAAGTAAATGGAGTGATAACGAGAGTTGGTCTCACATTGGCAATTGTGTTCTGAAGCGTGTTCGGCGCTTTTCGATTAAGAGTATAAGGAAAAGACTGTACTGGCCCTACTGGTCTGTCTTTATTGTTAACGGTACGTCAAGTCACTTTTAGTAAATAATTTTAATTAGCAACTGCTAACGAATGCGTTGATATTGTGTCCAAAGTCACTCAAGACTGATAGATGTGTGGGTTTTTCTATTAATTTAAAGAAGTGCCTTTTTAGCAATTAATATAAAACTGTTAGGTTGCACTATCAGTTAAGGTCAGGTACAGCCGAGCGAACACGTTAGTTACGTGTCGACCACTTCGAAGCTGTGCGTGAGGTGCAAAGGCAACGGGCATTAGAGCATCTAGCACACTCTACTGGCAAGCTTAATTCAGGCATGCGTGGTCCTATCATGTGGTCAAGGCGCTTCCCGATGGTCGTTACGTGCTGCGCTGCTGGCTGGCTCGTATGGCAAGTCGACTCAAGCGGCTGCGGAATATATTTGTCGCAATCGTATCATCTCTGGAACGCTAGCGCCATCTGTCGGCGCTCGACGGAGTCAATGATTCACCGGCTGAGCATACTACTACACTTATATACTACACACTTATATATATAATATATCGAATCGAATATATATATTGAGGGTATTTGTTAGATTTATATAACGAAATAATAATTTAACTACTACTAGCAACATCTGTCTCTAGGTATGTCAACCCTATTTGTTCTGTCATTGTGTCTTCCGTTCAAATAAAAACTGTTTAGTCTGTAAAAACTCAACGAGTGTTTCATTAGGTTATGGGCCCAGACCCGCTAAATTCAGAAAAAAGTATTAGTTTTCTGCAGTGAAATGGCTGGTAGTTACATCGTAAATGTTCCTAAACTCAAGGGACGCGAAAACTACGACGAGTGTTTCATTAGTATTCTCTGAATATTCTCGTATTGTATTCGGTGAGATAGTTGTGTATGTAAGTCGTGCCATCTCTCTTTTTGGACTTCCCCGCTCCCCGCAACAACCCCCTCCGGTGTTTATGATCTCCTGGTACATTAACACTTTAATCCTAACTAAAACTAATTGACTCTTTTAATCTAATCGTTCGGTGAGACCGACTCACTGTTTATGATCTCCTGGTACATTAACACTGTAATCCTAACTGAAACTAATTGACTCTTTTAATCTAATCGTTCGGTGAGACCGACTCACTGTTTATGATCTCCTGGTACATTAACACTCTAATCCTAACTGAAACTAATTGACTCTTTTAATCTAATCGTTCGGTGAGACCGACTCACTGTTTATGATCTTCTGGTACATTAACACTGTAATCCTAATTCTACATCTCTGAAACTAATTGACTCTTTTAATCTAATCGTTCGGTGAGACCGACTCACTGTTTATTATCTCCTGGTACATTAACACTGTAATCCTAACTGAAACTAATTGACTCTTTTAATCTAATCGTTCGGTGAGACCGACTCACTGTTTATGATCTCCTGTTACATTAACACTGTAATCCTAATTCTACATCTCTGAAACTAATTGACTCTTTTAATCTAATCGTTCGGTGAGACCGACTCACTGTTTATGATCTCCTGGTACATTAACACTGTAATCCTAATTCTACATCTCTGAAACTAATTGACTCTTTTAATCTAATCGTTCGGTGAGACCGACTCACTGTTTATTATCTCCTGGTACATTAACACTGTAATTCTTACTGAAACTAATTGACTCTTTTAATCTAATCGTTCGGTGAGACCGACTCACTGTTTATGATCTCCTGGTACATTAACACTGTAATCCTAACTGAAACTAATTGACTCTTTTAATCTAATCGTTCGGTGAGACCGACTCACTGTTTATTATCTCCTGGTACATTAACACTGTAATTCTTACTGAAACTAATTGACTCTTTTAATCTAATCGTTCGGTGAGACCGACTCACTGTTTATGATCTCCTGGTACATTAACACTGTAATCCTAACTGAAACTAATTGACTCTTTTAATCTAATCGTTCGGTGAGACCGACTCACTGTTTATGATCTCCTGGTACATTAACACTGTAATCCTAACTGAAACTAATTGACTCTTTTAATCTAATCGTTCGGTGAGACCGACTCACTGTTTATGATCTTCTGGTACATTAACACTGTAATCCTAATTCTACATCTCTGAAACTAATTGACTCTTTTAATCTAATCGTTCGGTGAGACCGACTCACTGTTTATTATCTCCTGGTACATTAACACTGTAATTCTTACTGAAACTAATTGACTCTTTTAATCTAATCGTTCGGTGAGACCGACTCACTGTTTATGATCTCCTGGTACATTAACACTGTAATCCTAACTGAAACTAATTGACTCTTTTAATCTAATCGTTCGGTGAGACCGACTCACTGTTTATGATCTCCTGGTACATTAACACTGTAATCCTAACTGAAACTAATTGACTCTTTTAATCTAATCGTTCGGTGAGACCGACTCACTGTTTATGATCTTCTGGTACATTAACACTGTAATCCTAATTCTACATCTCTGAAACTAATTGACTCTTTTAATCTAATCGTTCGGTGAGACCGACTCACTGTTTATTATCTCCTGGTACATTAACACTGTAATTCTTACTGAAACTAATTGACTCTTTTAATCTAATCGTTCGGTGAGACCGACTCACTGTTTATGATCTCCTGGTACATTAACACTGTAATCCTAACTGAAACTAATTGACTCTTTTAATCTAATCGTTCGGTGAGACCGACTCACTGTTTATGATCTCCTGGTACATTAACACTGTAATCGTAACTGAAACTAATTGACTCTTTTAATCTAATCGTTCGGTGAGACCGACTCACTGTTTATGATCTCCTGGTACATTAACACTGTAATCCTAACTGAAACTAATTGACTCTTTTAATCTAATCATTCGGTGAGACCGACTCACTGTTTCTGATCTCCTGGTACATTAACACTGTAATCCTAACTGAAACTAATTGACTCTTTTAATCTAATCGTTCGGTGAGACCGACTCACTGTTTATGATCTCCTGTTACATTAACACTGTAATCCTAACTGAAACTAATTGACTCTTTTAATCTAATCGTTCGGTGAGACCGACTCACTGTTTATGATCTCCTGGTACATTAACACTGTAATCCTAACTGAAACTAATTGACTCTTTTAATCTAATCGTTCGGTGAGACCGACTCACTGTTTATGATCTTCTGGTACATTAACACTGTAATCCTAATTCTACATCTCTGAAACTAATTGACTCTTTTAATCTAATCGTTCGGTGAGACCGACTCACTGTTTATTATCTCCTGGTACATTAACACTGTAATTCTTACTGAAACTAATTGACTCTTTTAATCTAATCGTTCGGTGAGACCGACTCACTGTTTATGATCTCCTGGTACATTAACACTGTAATCCTAACTGAAACTAATTGACTCTTTTAATCTAATCGTTCGGTGAGACCGACTCACTGTTTATGATCTCCTGGTACATTAACACTGTAATCCTAACTGAAACTAATTGACTCTTTTAATCTAATCGTTCGGTGAGATCGACTCACTGTTTATGATCTTCTGGTACATTAACACTGTAATCCTAATTCTACATCTCTGAAACTAATTGACTCTTTTAATCTAATCGTTCGGTGAGACCGACTCACTGTTTATTATCTCCTGGTACATTAACACTGTAATTCTTACTGAAACTAATTGACTCTTTTAATCTAATCGTTCGGTGAGACCGACTCACTGTTTATGATCTCCTGGTACATTAACACTGTAATCCTAACTGAAACTAATTGACTCTTTTAATCTAATCGTTCGGTGAGACCGACTCACTGTTTATGATCTCCTGGTACATTAACACTGTAATCCTAACTGAAACTAATTGACTCTTTTAATCTAATCGTTCGGTGAGACCGACTCACTGTTTCTGATCTCCTGGTACATTAACACTGTAATCCTAACTGAAACTAATTGACTCTTTTAATCTAATCGTTCGGTGAGACCGACTCACTGTTTATGATCTCCTGTTACATTAACACTGTAATCCTAACTGAAACTAATTGACTCTTTTAATCTAATCGTTCGGTGAGACCGACTCACTGTTTATGATCTCCTGGTACATTAACACTGTAATCCTAACTGAAACTAATTGACTCTTTTAATCTAATCATTCGGTGAGACCGACTCACTGTTTATGATCTCCTGGTACATTAACACTGTCATCCTAACTGAAACTAATTGACTCTTTTAATGTAATCGTTCGGTGAGACCGACTCACTGTTTATGATCTCCTGGTACATTAACACTGTAATCCTAATTCTACATCTCTGAAACTAATTGACTCTTTTAATCTAGATGTTAGTTAATGAGCTTAAATATAAAGCCTTGATTGAAGTCCCGGGTGAAGCGAATAGATATGTTATTGTTTCTTGCTCTTCCATACCGTGAAAAGCAAGCAAAGCTTTAAGAAAAAACGTATAATTACCCAAAATTACAACACATAAGAGATGAGATGGTCTAGTGGTAAGAACGCGTGAATCTTGAACGATGATCGTGGGTGAAGCCCGGGCAAGCACCACTGAATTTTCATGTGCTTAATTTGTGATTATAATTCATCTCTTGCTTTACGGTGAAGGAAAACATCGTGAGGAAATCTGCATGTGTCTGATTACACTGAAATTTTGACACATGTGTATTCCACCAACCCGCATTGGAGCAGCGTGGTGGAACAAGCTCCATACCTTCTCTTCAAAAAGGGAGAGGAGATCTTAGCCCAGCAGTGGGACATACACAGGCTGTTACGTTACTACTTTACAACACATAAATTATAATACTTTTTTTTAATTAACAAAAAACATCACTTACGTATCATCGCAGAAGTCTTCCATATCATCAGAGCTGTAGAAGAAGTCACTCTCCAAGTCCTCGGAATTGAAATCACCAGCTAAATACATATCGTCCTTTATCCTGACCTTCTCCAACTTATCGATGACATTGTACACTCTATCGGCAAACCTTGTCCCACTTCTCGTTGCATCCTCATAATCATTGGTCGGTTTCCTCTTCGTCTTCTTAAAATCGTCTTCCGATTTCAAATCGTTGACGTTCTTTCCGATTTTCTCGTCACAGACCTTTGGTATCGACGATTGATTATTCAACGGTTCCGGTACTTCTTGTGATGAACTCTGCCATGCTGTTGTTAGGACGTCCTTCGCTGGCGAAGGTTCCCGAAGTTCCGAAAGGCCCGAGTTCCTTCTGCAGGGTTAAATTTTCAAAAATCCTTCCTAAGTGCTAACCTATTGCGTAAAAGGAACCCGTATGCAAATTTTCATGTCGCAGTAGTTTGGGCTGTGCGTTTATATGCCAGTATGTTATATATATGTAAATGAAGCTCTTTGGGCTCTTCATTAAATTTAAATTGCACGTGCATTAACTTCGACTTATTACGTCCAAGTATTATCTATTGTGGCAACACTTTGCATTATGTCATGTGTAATTCTATAATTAGAGAAATTCACACTGGCTTAATATAATAAAAAGTTAACGACGTTTTTTTAAAAAAAGAAACAATTCAGATTGTAAAAAAATATTTGAAGCAATAGCTTTTAATGTTGTTTCTTTTTACGGGTTAGTAAATAATTATAATTTGTACTCATACTTTGTTTGCAGAAGTAATTTGTGATATGATATAAAAAAGAATAAATTTCGCTTAACAGAGCAACGACTTTAGTTTTTATTTCAATAAATAAACTTATTACATATATACAAAGGTTTGTACATACCCTTGGGTGCGTCTGGGTTCTTCCTGCCGTTCTCTTGATCGTTTTTATGTTTTTTCTTATTATTCTGTCTGTTCGTATTGCCATCTGACGGATCGAAGAGGCTGAAGAACGAGTCCATTTTTGTCTGAAAAATTAGATTACCCATTATTGTTCGAATAATAATAATATCCTGGGACATTATTCACACACGGCCATCTGATCCCAAACTAAGCAGAGCTCGTACTACGGAAGTCAGACAACTGATATACTACATATACTACTTTTCTTTTGTAAATACATACTTATATAGATAATTACACCCAGACTAGGGACAAACAGTCATGTTCATGCACACAAATGTCTGTCCTGGGTGGGAATCGAACCCACAACCTTCGGCGTGAAAGGCAGGTACCTACCAACCATGCCAAACGGCTCGTCATATAATATAAATACTACTGCTAGGCTTCAAATTAGTTCCGCCCGAGGTTTTATTCACATTCCTTTTTTTTATAAACAAATTAGTCTCATAAAAGGCTCGAATTCAGGGCGTCATTTTGTTTAACTTCAATTGGATAGAATGCGAATAAAACTGCGGGACAGCGCTTGTATATTTTGAAGTTTTATTTTAAGAAATAAATATTGAAAATCGATTTCATAATTATAGTATTATTGTAAAATAAAAGCTTTATAAATTGTTTTGGCAACACACCATATTTTCATTTCTGGCATTGGTTATTTTTTTTTATTGAAGTGGTATATTGCCAATTTCTGTATTTATTCTGGATGTTCCGAAAATGTCATTATATGTAACAGAGTCGAACAAGCAATGTAATTCAAAATTATTTTATGTTGTTTTTAGGAAGGACGAGTAAGCTGGCTGGTTAAGGTCTGTTCTACCTTTTTGGATAATACACAGTGGATTGTTTAGCAGAATTTCAGTGAAATTTGATAATTATAAATGCAGGCTGTCTCACGATATTTTTAAACGCAAACTAATCACATGAAAATTCACTGGTAGTGTTATATGTATTTCACTATGCCTGCTCGATATATATATATATATAAAAAACACACAGAAATTGACTTGGGAACAGATAAGTAACATTCCTTTTGAATACAATAACATAACATGAATGACAAATTTCATTATCAAAATAATCACAACAGATAACCGATAAGGCATTTTAATGTTTTTATTAGTCATAACAGATTAGAAAAAGTTAAATTTAAAAAAATCTTTTTGTATGTTTACTATAAAATATGTTTATAAATGTTATATTATTTTATAAGAAAGGGGGGTAAGGGGGGAACGGAACTACCATCTAAACCGACCCAATTGCCAACCTCACCTGCACGTGGTGCTCCCTGCTAGATAACAGACGAGGCTCTGGCGACCGATCAATGGCGGTATAACCATACGCACCATGATTGGAAAAAGGGAAACAGCGACCTTGAGGTACAAGTAACCTCTAAAATGTCTGGTGCAGAAGGCAAGGGGAAACCACTGCACTATTATTCCCTAGTTATCGTCAGCTTTATGGAAAAGTCTAAGAAAGAAATGGCCCCGAGTTCCTGGCGTCCCTTAGATGGGACAGGGGTGCTAAGAATCTCCAGGTGGAAAAAACAACAAATGAAGATAGGAACGTGGAACGTCAGAAGCTTGAAGAGTCCTGAAAAAGTCTACAATGTCTGCAAAGAAATGCAACGAATGAAGATTAACATCATGGGACTAAGTGAGATTAGATGGATAGGCAAAGTTAAACACCAAATAGATAATAATTACACCATGTATTACTCTGGTTCCGAGGATAGCTCCAACAAGTATGGAGTGGGAGTAATCATAAACACATCATCATCATCATCACCAGCCGAAAGACGTCCACTGCTGGACAAAGGCCTCCCCCAAGGATTTCCACGTTGGCCGATCTTGCGCTGCCCGCATCCAACGGCTTCCCGCGACTCGTTCTAAGTCGTCGGTCCACCTTGTAGGGGGCCTGCCCACGCTGCGTCTTCCGGTTCGTGGTCGCCACTCGAGAACCTTTCTGCCCCAGCGGCCGTCGGTTCTGCGAGCAATGTGCCCCGCCCACTGCCACTTCAATTTAGCAATTCTTCGGGCTATGTCGGTTACTTTGGTTCGCCTGCGGATTTCATCATTTCTGATTCGATCTCGCAGAGAAACTCCGAGCATAGCCCTCTCCATTGCCCTTTGAGTGACCTTGAGCCTTCTTATGAGGCCCATTGTGAGCGACCACGTCTCTGATCCATAAGTCATCACTGGCAACACACACTGGTCGAAGACTTTCGACTTGAGAAAAATAAATAAAAAAATAAAAAAAAAATCATAAACACAAAATACATTAATACACCTGTTAACTTAGTACCAAAATCAAACCGAAACATGTTAATATCATGTAGACTCAAACAACTAAAGAAGAGAACACAGTACCACGCAATAGACGTGAGGAAACTTAAAGAACTTAACATCCAAGATAAAGTGGCGAAAGAAATAAACGATTGGGCAGCAGATGAGAAACCTGGGATAATGCGTACGGTGGAGGAAGAGTGGTGTTCAATGAAGAACAAAATATTAAACATCAATGAGACACACTTGAAAAGAGATTGGATTCCTAAGCAGAGTTGGATGACAGAAAAAATATATTTATTTATTGACACTTTATTGCACCCAAACTTAAAACTAAAAATTACAATTTTTAAACAAAAAAGTTGCATGAGGTGCAACAGGCGGCCTTATCGCTAAGCAGCGATCTCTTCCAGGCAACCTTTGGGCAGAGGATCATAATATTTATAAATGGGAAGGGTACAAGCCAGTTTATCTATATACTACATACACTACTACATACATAATACATACATACATATATATACTACACTACTATTATATATAATCTCTCTACAATCTGACTTAAATAGGTTAGAGACATACTGCAAATTAAATTCTCTTCATCTTAACATAAACAAATGTGCTATAATTTCTTTTTCTCGTAAGCGTAAAACTTTGCTTTATAAATATACTGTCAATAATAACGACATATCAAGGAAGAACGAGGTGAGAGACTTAGGCGTGACACTGGATAGCAAGCTCTCTTTTGGTTCTCATATTAGAAGTATTTCAACAAAAGCCTATCGCATGCTAGGATTCATCATGAGAACAGGATCTGAATTTAAAAATACTTCTACTATTAACCTGCTTTATAACGCGTACGTCCGTTCTATACTCGAGTATGCATCTACGGTATGGAATCCTCAGTAAAATATTCATATAAATGAAATCGAGAAGATCCAATACAAATTTTTAAAATATTTGTCTTTTAAATCTAGCGATTCTACCCATGTACCTTTATTAGCTCTTTCAAAACGCCGATCTATGAGAGACCAAGTTCTCTTATATAAAATTATTAATAATATACTCCCCTTTTCTACTTAGCAAGTTGTCTCTGAACTGCCCACGATCCGACGCTCGTCAACCGTTATGATTTTATACTCCCACTTGTCATTCATCACATAATGCTAACTGTTTTCTAATCAGAGCTTGTCGCGAATATAATAAGCATTTTGGGAACATTGATATATTTCATTTATCTTTGATTAAATTTAAAGATAATATTTGTAACAATCTTAAATCAACTTAATTATATATTTTTAATATTGTCCAATAATTTTTCTCTTATTGTGTTAAAGTATTTGAGTGCATTTTATGTTTCATCAATCGGTGGAAACTTTGCTGGATAATGTGATATTTAAATTGTATTATGTAATTAGATTATATTTTATATCTGTTTGTTTCCCAAATATTAAATAAATAAATAAATAAATAAATAAAAACGGCCAATATATGATCTTATCGAAGATTTGATCCGTGCAGTGACGGAGAAAGAATACATTTCACTGCCCCTCTCTTTCCCATGGGTGTCGTAAGAGGCAACTAAGGGATATCTGAGCGACCATCTGCTCATCTGGTGGTAGGATGCTAACATCCGCCTGGCTTGTTACCACCGTACGCATGGTGAAAAACTCGTGAAGTGGCTTGCAGCCGCGTTTCGAGTTCAGCCAGCGTACAGCCAGAGCCCGAGCGAGTATTGCCGCGATGGGTGTTGTCCAAGAAGACGGCTGTTGAACCAATGCCGGGGGAAACTGTATTGACCTGCCGGACAGGGAGACCCGAAGAAACGGCTGTTCCGCTGGCCGCCCGTGCCATAGTACAGGGGCCCGAGCGTGCCTAACCAGCTCGTGAGGCTGCCCCACCAGGCCACGCATAATCTCGGGGTGGACCGTCGTGCCGGTTGGTGACCGGTAGGTGGGGTCCCGACGGCCACTTCCGGGGGGGTTCGGGGGCCCTTCCGTCCGGCGGGTCAGTGTATTTTTTCTTTTGGCAACCACTTGGGGAAACACGCCTCCACGCTTTGCCCATCCCTATCGTGGCAATACATCGCTCGCTTCGCTCTTTTCCATTTTATTTTTCCCAAATGGCGCAACAAAACAGAAATAACGGTTGTACAGCGGTGCACACCCCCACCATACCCTCGCTGTTTGAGGTCGAGTTCTCTAACATCCGAGGACTCCACACTAACCTCAACGCTGTCCACCACCTCGAGACAGCACGGCCAGCAATGTTGTTTCTCACGGAGGCACAAATACTCCGTCCTGCCGATACCAGCTACCTTAATTATCCCGGCTACACGCTTCAAGAATCCTTCAAAGCGAAAGCCGGAGTATGCTTGTTCGTCAGGACGGATGTTTGCTGTCACCGACTGCGCTGCTTGGAGGACCCCTCCTTCTCCATGTTGGTGGTACGTGTGGACCTGGTTCGTCAGAGCCGAGTCTATGTGTGCCTCTACAGATCCCACAATGGTGACTTGGAGACAAGCCGATTATTTGACCATCTTAGTCGGGTGACAGATGCTGCGCAAGAGCAATTTCCTAACGCGGAATTGGTGTTTTTGGGGGATTTTAATGCTCACCACGAATCCTGATTGAAATCCCTCAAAACTGACCATGCTGGAAGGACTGCTCATGCTTTTGCTCTCACACATGACTTGACCTAACTGGTTGATCAGCCCACCAGGATCCCAGACATTGATGGGCAAGCACCTTCTCTACTGGACCTTCTGCTGACTTCTCACCCGGTGGAATATCAGGTTGTGGTTCAGGCTCCTCTTGGCTCTTCGGATCACAGCCTTATTTCTACCAGAGTGCCACAGGCCAAGCTGCCGCCACTAGCGGTATGCAAACGTCGCGTTTGGCACTATAAGTCGGCGGATTGGGACGGTATGCGCGATTACTATGCGTCGGTCCCTTGGAAGGAACGTTGCTTCAGTGGGAATGACCCGACAGCTAGTGCCGCTGCTGTTGCTGGCGAGATCATGCTGGGAATGGAATACTACATTCCTAGCTCAGATCTCGTCAGTAGGAGTACGCGTAACCGTTGGTTCACTCGTGAATGTGCCGATGCTGTATCATCTAAGCAGGCGGCATATCGCAAGTGGATCAACGGCTGCATTAGCGGGGCATCTAACATTGACTCACTGAAAGCAAACTATAATAAAAATTCCAAGTCCTGTAGAAAGGCATACACAAGAGCGGATGCACAGCGCATTGTACAGATTGGTCATGACCTTGTTTCGCATCCTAGGGGCTCCCGTAGCTTCTGGCGTCTGACCAAGTCTGTGCAAAACAATTTCTGCCAACCTTCGCTGCCACCGCTCAGAAATCCGGACGGATCGCTAGCTCACAATCCGCAAGAGCAAACTGATCTCCTGGCAAAACTCTTTGCCGACAATTCCGTCACCGATGATTCTAGTGCACTGCCACCTACAATACCTGCATGTGGTCATACAATGCCTGACATTAAAATCAGGCAACGTGATGTGCGTGCGGAGCTGCAATCACTTGATGTACGGAAAGCTAGCGGTCCCGATGGAATACCAGCCATAGTGCTGAAGAAGTGCGCAGCGGAGCTGTCTCCTGTGTTAACGCGCCTGTTCCAACTTTCTCTCTCTTCGGGAAGTGTGCCGGAGGCTTGGAGAAGAGCTAATGTGCAAGCGGTTCCCAAAAAAGGGGATCGGTCTGACCCGGCAAATTATCGGTCAATAGCTATCACCTCAGTACTTTGTAAGGTGATGGAACAGATTTTAAACAACCAACTAATCCATTACCTAGAAGATCACTCTTTAATTAATGATCGTCAATACGGGTTTCGACCAAAACGGTCCACAGGTGATCTTCTAGCGTACGTAACGCACCTCTGGGGTGAAGCTATCGACAAGCATGGAGAATCGTTGGTTGTCAGCCTCGATATCTCCAAGGCTTTCGACAGGGTCTGGCACAGAAGTCTTCTCTCCAAGCTGCCGGCATATGGTCTGCCTGCTCAGCTATGCACCTGGATTGCCAGCTTCCTACACAAGCGTAGCCTTCGTGTTTTAGTTGATGGTTGCGCTTCACAATTCTTTGTAGTGAATGCTGGGGTCCCCCAGGGATCTGTGCTATCTCCCACACTCTTTCTTTTGCATATCAATGATATGCTCTCTCTTGGGAACATACATTGCTATGCAGACGATAGTACAGTGCATGGTGGATACCACGGACGCGCAGTGGCTGGGCGAGCGGAAATTGAGGAGAGGCGGAAGGATCTTGTCATTGAACTCGATAGGACGTTAGAGCTCATCGCCAAATAATCGGGCTCTGATAATCTTGTTGAGTTTAATGCCAAGAAAACACAGGTATGCGCTCTCACGGCGAAAAAGTCAACATTTTCCCCTCTTCCCACCCTCTGTGGTACTCCGCTGGTGATGCAAAGCAAAATCGCCATGCTGGGGATTGACGTTCGCTGCGACCTTAGTCCAAGGGATTACATCGAGGCTGTTATAAAAACAGCTTCACGGAAACTCGGAGTTCTGAACAAGGTGCGGCGCTTTTTCACGCCACAACAACTGTGCCTGCTGTACAAAACACAGGTACGGTCTTGCGTGGAATATTGCTCGCACCTTTGGGATGGCTCCGCTAAGTACCTACTTGAGGCCTTGGACCGGTTGCAGCGACGTGCCGCACGCATTATTGGCGAAGTAAAGGTCAGAAACACCCTTGAACCTTTACAATTGCGTCGTGAGATAGCAGCACTGAGCGCTTTCTATCGACTGTATCACGGCGAGTGCTCTGAGGAATTATTCTCCCTAATTCCTGCTTCCCCCTTCCTTCTTAAGTCAACGCGAGCTGGTTCTCGATGTCACCACCTAACTGTGACATTAATTCCATCGCGAACAAAGAAATTTGGCAACTTTGTCGCACTTCCAAAAAATGGAATTCCTTACTAGCTCACGTGTTCCCCTACTCTTACAACCCGGGTTCCTTCAAACGAGGCGTGAAGAGGCATCTTGCGGGCCGGCAAGGCGAAGGCGGCTGGTGCAGAACGTTTGTCCCGACTGTACTGGCCGTCGTCGCGTTTGGACTCTACTACCACTTACCATGAGGGATATCATATCCTGAAAAATGAAGTCACAAACGCTCTTAAAAAAGCTAAAACGGGAAAATCAACCGGACCGGATAATGTTCCCATAGAGGTACTCAAACTTATTGAAGACGAAAATATTAACTTCCTGGTTAAATTCTTTAACTTGGTATACGACTCTGGCCACTTACCCAAAGACTGACTAACCTCAACTTTTATTACGCTTCCTAAGAAGACCAACGCAAGAAGGTGCGAAGAGTTTCGAAAGATTAGCCTTATGAGCCAAGTATTGAAACTATTTCTGAATATCATCCACGAGCGAATAAGAGCTAAATGCGACGAACATCTCGCAGATAGTCAGTTTGGTTTTCGAATAGGAGTGGGCACGAGAGAGGCTCTTTTCGCAATGCAGGTTCTCGTACAAAAATGCAGAGACATGCAACAAGACGTTTTCCTTTGTTTCATCGATTACGAAAAAGCCTTTGACAGAGTACTGCATGACCGTCTAATTGCAATATTACATGATATCGGCTTAGATGACAAAGATGTACGTATTATCCAGAATCTGTATTGGAACCAGAAGGCTACTGTACGAGTTGACAATGAGGAGACTGATGAGGTAGAAATAAAGAGAGGAGTCCGACAGGGCTGTATATTATCACCCACGCTATTTAATTTGTACTCGGAACAAATAATAGCAGAAGCAATTGAAGGCCAAGAATGTGGAGTCAAAATAAATGGCCGGTATATTAACAACATCAGATACGCTGACGATACAGTCCTAATAGCATCATCTCCTGAAGAGCTGCAATTAATTATGAGCCATGTTAATGAGTGCAGTGAAAACGCTGGTCTGAGGATGAACCTATCAAAAACGAAGATCTTGGTGTTATCTAAACATAGCTTCGATGACATTGCTATCATTGTAGCAGGCCAAAAAATTGAGAGGGTGCGCAAGTACAAATATCTGGGGACATGGCTTAATGACACCTGGAGCTGTGAACAGGAGGTAAAGACTCGCATCGAAATAGCTCGAAGTGCCTTCTGCACGTTGAAAAAAGTACTCTGCAATCGCAGACTTAAGATCCCTGTGCGCATACGACTCCTACATTGTTACATCTGGCCTATACTTCTTTACGGATGCGAGGCGTGGACAATTAAAGAAGACCTCAAAAAACGTATAGAAGCTTTCGAGATGTGGGCTTATAGACGTATGTTGGCCATTAGTTGGACTCAAAAGGTCTCGAACGTGGAAGTTCTGCGACGCGTCAACCAAAAACGGCAACTTTTGGAGACTGTCAAGAAGAGAAAAGTTGCATATCTCGGACACGTGCTTAGGCATGAAAGATATGAACTTTTGCAACTGATTATGATGGGAAAAGTTGCCGGAAGGAGAGCTGTTGGGCGCAGAAAAAAGTCTTGGCTGTGCAACATCCGTGAATGGACGGGAATCGCGAGTGCTGTCGAACTCTTTCGCCTCGCGAAGAACAAGAAGGAGTATTTAAAGCTGACTGCCAACCTTCGCTAGTCGGAGTGGCACTCGAAGAAGAAGAAGAAATGATCCAGAGACTTTTTTCGAATTTATTTCTAAATTTGATTTTTTTTACCAGTATCTATGCTAGTTGTGTACAAAACATTCTGCCTTGATAAAAATATTTGTTGCTTATTACAAAAGACTACTATTTACTTTATAGACTAATAGTCTGAGTTTCTTTCACTGGTTCGACACAGGGCTGGGTGTTACTTTTAACCGGTGGGAGTTTCTAGTTTGACTATCAATAAGCAAGTGTAATGCTTCAATGTCGAATAAAGTATTTTGATATTAATATTGTTTATGTGAACCTAGTGTGTTTGTTAATTCATAATAAAATTTAAATAAAAGATGACATAGGATCTGGATAAGGATAAACAAACATAAATTATGGAAATAAACAGAAAAAATGACTAAATGAGTCATGGAAAACCACTAATGATGGAATTCGATTAACACTACAAGATTTACTATTGAGTTTCTTTCTTCGGTTCAGTTCTTCTTGGTAGAATCTGCATATATCCACAACTAGTAGCTTTAAACCTTTGTGAAATAATTCGAATGTACTTATAAGTCTACTTGATTAATTATCACAAACTCAGCAAGCGCGCATTGTCGTGCAACTTTCTTATGAACGCGGGTTGACACAATAATTGCCAATTTATTTTTTACAAATTGTAGCTTAAATTATAAAGATTTTAAATAAAAAATCCAACATACTTTAATTATTTTTATTATAGTCTAATGATGTGCTAAAAAATGTTTTAATTTTTTTTTTTAATATTGAAAAATTTTTTAATCTTTGCTAATATATAACATTTTTCTAAGTCAGTAAAAAACATTGTTTTATTTTTTAAGTCACAATCACACGTTTTATTCAAAGCATAATTAAATAAAAAGATTAATTTAGTCTAATAACACCCTAAAATTTTCATAAATAGATGACACGAAGCTAACTTTTATTAAAACTGGCCGTTTACTCTGACAAAATTAAAAAATTAAAGAAACACACGTTTAAAATTAATAATCTAAGCGAACTGCCACAGATAATACACAATTAATTATTTAACACCATCATTTCATCGCTTACCATTACTTTATCAAATTAAATTAATTCGGATTAATTGATACTTTGAGGCAAAGAGATCTAATAAAATACGTACTTAAAATTTATGCAATAACGACTATTATTGTATAAACAATAAGATATGTAAGAAAATTTTAAAGTCGTTAAGAAGAAGATAAAAGGTTAAATGAATCTTAGTGGAATATATATAAAATACAAATTTGATGATAAATATAAAGTAAATGTAAAAAATACACTTATAAATATACATTTTTTTAGTAGGATTACTTTTTAGGTATTTTTAGTTCTTACAAATTGTAAATTAAAATATTTACTTACAATTGTTTTTACAGATGAAAAACGAAACAGCAAATTATTTAATTAATTTTGTTCCCATAAATATTTCTGAATTTCAAAATGGTGTCACTTAAAAATGTCTTACGTTTGTGTTACATAAATACGTATATTTAACTTAAAATAGCAAGTTATATCAGCTTACAGGAACTAGAAAAATCATTTAGATTTAATGTACAAAATTTAAATACTTCGACAAAAGATATGTATACAACAATACAATAATATGAATCGCGCCTAAATTTAAATTTAAAATAGCGTCATGATTACGTTTAAAAATATTTAATATTTTAATAAATTTAAATAACACAATACGAATTTGAAAATGGGGTCTTTTCAAAATAACAGAATATGACATAACAGACCATTTTTAGTATTCTTGAGGATGGTTATCACTCAAATGCTATTTCTGATGTTAGGTCTGCTATTCTTTTAATAATTATTGTTATTTAGCTTAGCGGTATTTTTTTCCATTCATGTTGCCGCAGAGTCTTAAACACAGGCCATTCCTTATATATTCAAAATGGCGCCTAATAAGAATAAAATATAATTTTCAAGCAGTGATGAATCGCTTGAATTTTGTATGAAATGAATTATATGAAGTGAACACGACAAGAAAACTGGTTACAGATACAATTAATATATTTAATTTATCTAGAATATTCTAGAGAGATCTCGAATTTTACATTGGAGCCGTGTTCTATAGAATTCATGGTATGTACGGGAAGGTTTGCGTGACCCAGCCGATGGCTCTGTAACAAAACAATTTCGTTAATATATAAAAATGGCTGTTTGAGTATCTGTTTGTGATTAATAGAGTTCGGACCGTTTGAATCACCATTATAGTTGAAATTTAGATGTATGTCTCATGGTCATCATCAATGGTCCTCCTGGCTGGCCTAGGCCAGTCTGGGTACGGGCCTCGGGGTTGCCCCCCCTACCCGGGATGATCCTCCCCGACGGTTCATCCGTCGTGTCCTTACCTTTTGGCCAAGAGGGCCAGGGTCGTTGTGACCCAGCGGCTGTCTTTCTTCCTTGGTATTCTGTTGTTCACGGGTGATGTCTCATGATTTTATAATATCCACTTCGTTGTAACGCCGCTAGATGGCGCTGTACCACATTAACAGCCACCTTCCGGGTTTTGCTAGTAAAGTACAAAAGTGTCTGTTGGTCGAAGATATCTCTTCTTAAGAACAAAACTTATTCCAACATGATTCAAAACAGTTACAGTATATAAATGTCCCACAGCTGGGCTAAAACCCCTCCTTCTCAGGAGAAGGAGCTGAGCTTATTCCACAACCTGCTTCGATGCATGGATTTCCTTCACCGAACACTTATAAATTAAATGTGTGAAAGTCAGTGGAGCTAGCGATCTCGGATACCAACACTGAGCTGACGATATACTTTATTGACTCAACAATTCAACTGTAATTAGAAGTTATCGTTGGGTTCGTTGAGCGGTACCTGGTCCCCAGCCCCGCCCTGAACACCAGCCGGCGGCCCCGCACGAGGTACTCCGGACAGCGGGCGAACCTGAACAGCACGGAGGCCCCCTCGCCCGCCCTCAGCACGTTGTTCGGAGACATTATACCCTAAAGCGAAAAATATACCCGTGGTCAGCGATGAGATGAGCAACCCGATGGTAAGTGTAATAATTGACACCGCAATAAATATTAACCATCGCTTACATCACCAATGCGTCACCAACCTTGGGAACTAAGATGTTATGTCACTCGTGCCTGTAGATACACTGTTTTACTCACCAACAACAATGCTATTGCTGTTTGGCGGCAGAATATATTATGAGTGTGTGGTAACTGGTGGTAAGGGCATTGTGCAAACCCGCCTGGGTAGGTACCATCCACTCATCAGATATTCTACCGCTAAACAGGAATAAAACATAAAAAAATAAATATCATTATCATACTTAAGTATTTTACGCAACACCACAAATTATATCAAAATTAAACTATTTAATAGGTGATAATTACACCCAGACTCAGGACAAACAGACATGTTCATGCACACAAATGTCTGTCCTGGGTGGGAATCGAACCCACCTTTGGCATGAAATGCAAGTAACTACCAACCACGCCAACCGGCTTGTCAAAAAATCAATACGTCAATACTATCGAAAAATCATTGATTGTCGATAGTCCAAAACTATCGATTTTATCGATAATGGACTATCGACATGCAACACTACCCGGTATTACTTATACCTAAAATGAGAGTCATATAATGTATTACATTCATATAATCAGGGTAATGTCGTCAACTACGGTTGTTCCGAGCTGATGACAGCGGAGCGCATCGGAGAGAGGAGCGCCAAGCTGATGTATTTCCTGGACCTGGCGGGCCACAGCAAGTACCAACGCACCACGCTCCACGGGCTCACGGGTTACTCCCCGCACTACGCCATGCTCGTTGTAAGTATGTTTATTTATTACTAGTTCCCATAAGTGTGGGGGGGGGGCTCAGATTTTAGGTATCCTAAGTCTTTTTCTATAGCCCTGATAACGTGTTTTCAAATTATTATTAGGTAAGGATTTTTTTGGAGTCCTGACATATCAAACCAAAAGTTAATTTTCATTTTATTGAATAAATATCTTATCTTAATAATACATTTTTACAAACAGCTCAAAATCAAAATAATTTATTCAGGTAATAATATATAAACCTAACACCGGCTCAAACTGTAGATCCTACTAAAAATAATCGGCAAAAAACTAAACTCTTTTGCTACAATTAAACTATGTAAGAGTTTAAACACAATTTTTTATCATATTTATAAACCCTTATCGAGCAATAAGTCTTATTAATGAAAGTTTTTTAAGAGAGAGAGTTGGTTCCTCCTAACTGGCCTAGGCCAGTCTGGGTACGGGCCGCGGGGTTGCCCCCTAACCTGTCGTGTCTTTAATTTTTGGCCCAAGGGGCCAGGGTCACAGCGACCCAGTGGCTGTAAGTTTTTTAATTCAGCTACAAGATAATATTATAGATGGCACTGTAGTCATATTATCAACTTATACTATAAACTTATACTATAAAGTTCAAAAGTCGATACTGGACACCATAGACAATGTAGACAAGGAAATCAAAAAGGATGAGGAGTGAGTAGCTTCACAAGCCTTTATTTAAACCCGAAGTGTTTCTGGGTGAACTCTTATGTATGACCTTAAAACGAGTTCCATACTATTGGTAATGGTAATAGTATTGTCTATAGCTACGCCAACCACCCTTGCTAGATACTTGCCTTTCACGCCAAAGGTTGTGGGTTCGGTTCCCACTCAGGACAGACAATTGTGTGCATTAACATGTCTGTTTTTCCTGAGTCTGTGTGTAATTGTCTATACAATAGTATATCAGTAGTCTGGTTGCCATAGTACAAGCTCTGCTTAGTTTCGGATCAAATATATATATATATAGTTGAACGCAAATCACAGTAGTGTCGGCCGGCAGGGTGGCCGTGTTCCCGGTGAGCTGCGTGCGCGGCGCCGGCCTCAACGCGCTGCACGCGTGCCTGCTGGCGCTGGCGCCGCGCCGCGACCTGCAGCGCTCCGAGGACGTGAGTGAACCATATGTTGCGCAGTTGACTAGTATCCTTTTTATTAAATTATAAATGTTATAATTTATGTCACTTTACAGGAGGCGTGCGAGTTTCAAATAGACGAAATTTTCCACGTAGGGGACTCGACGGGGCCCGTCGTGGGGGGACTGCTCGCGCGAGGGCGACTCTACGAGGGCGACGAACTTATCATAGGTGCGTTGCGTTCTGTTAGTTGTGAGATGAATAGAGCGACGTATATTTAACCCCCCCAGGACCTCTGGAGTCCGGCGAGTTCGCGGAGATATCCGTGCGCACGATATACCGCAACCGCGTCACGTGCGGCAGCGTGCGCGCGGGACAGTCGGCGTCGCTGGGCCTGGGCTTCCCGCTGGGACTGCGGCAGGGCAGTGCTATTAGCGCGGCCGGGGGCTACGCCGCGGGACACGAGCGGCCCACCTTCGGAGGCTGTTCGCCCGGGACTTGCAGAGGACGACAGGTGGGTCGCTAATTCAAACCTTATTACTAAATAAAAACTTACATGTATTTAAGACAGAATATATATACGCGGCCAGTAGTGCTATTCTAGAATTTTAGATTCATCACTCTCCGGTGAAATGTTGACATGATGATGATGCGTGTGGTGAAATGTTACAATTATTACCGTTTTCTGCGGTGAGTGAGAGATTGTTCTTACAGAGTACTGGTTTACTGGTTGTAGCTTTATATTTAAAATTATATTATACAAACGATTTATATAACGATTATAAGGTCGAGATGGCCCAGTGGTAAGAACGCGTGAATCTAAACCGATGAACGTGGGTTCAAACCAGGGCAAGCACCTCTGAATTTTCATGTGCTTAATTTCTGTTATAATTCATCTCGTGCTTTTCGGTAGAGGAAAACATCGTGAGGAAACCTGCATGTGTCTAATTTCACTGAAATTCTGCCACATGTGTATTCTACCAAACCGCACTGGAGCAGCTTATTCCACCACGCTGCTCCAATGCGGGTTGGTGGAATACACATATGGCATCGTTATATGAATTATAATCACAAATTAAGTACATGAAAATTCAGTGGTGCCTGGATCATCTCGGCTGTTTTTTTTATATGCTAGCAATATTGGCACAGACTGTGCAATATAATATGTAATGCGGTCATGAATTAAATTTGATTGAATGTAACAGGCATCGATGCATGTCCTGAGACACTCCACGGCCATCTACCCAAGGTTTCAGTGCTCTGTGCATGTCGGGAACGTGCGTCAGACGGCCATTATCGAGGTAACGAATACATACATCAAACTCACTTTGCGGAGTGGAATTAAATAGTTTAATTTTGGTATAATTTGTGGTGTTGCGTAAAATACTTAAGTATGATAATGATATTTATTTTTTTATGTTTTATTCCTGTTTAGCGGTAGAATATCTGATGAGTGGGTGGTACCTACCCAGGCGGGTTTGCACAATGCCTATATAAGTATGTATTTACAAATTAAGTACATGAAAATTCAGTGGTGCCTGGATCATCTCGGCTGTTTTTTTTATATGCTAGCAATATTGGCACAGACTGTGCAATATAATATGTAATGCGGTCATGAATTAAATTTGATTGAATGTAACAGGCATCGATGCATGTCCTGAGACACTCCACGGCCATCTACCCAAGGTTTCAGTGCTCTGTGCATGTCGGGAACGTGCGTCAGACGGCCATTATCGAGGTAACGAATACATACATCAAACTCACTTTGCGGAGTGGAATTAAATAGTTTAATTTTGGTATAATTTGTGGTGTTGCGTAAAATACTTAAGTATGATAATGATATTTATTTTTTTATGTTTTATTCCTGTTTAGCGGTAGAATATCTGATGAGTGGGTGGTACCTACCCAGGCGGGTTTGCACAATGCCTATATAAGTATGTATTTACAAAAGAAAAGTAGTATATGTAGTATATCAGTTGTCTGGTTTCCATAACACAAGCTCTGCTTAATTTGTGATCAGATGACCGTGTGTGAATAATGTCCAATATTATTATTATTATTATTTCTATTTAACTTTTAAAGTTTCTCTTCTTTCGAAGGGTTTAAACCGAAAACGCGGGCTGCAGCCAAGCGTTAAGGAGTGTTGCTTATATTAAAAACGTTGATGATAAAGTGGATGATGATATAAACTTTCGGGTGATACGGCAGGTGTTAAGGATTATGGCTTTTTGAAGTATATGGAGAATATACGCTGGCATTTGTAAGGTGTTCAGACTTTGTGTCAAGGATTTTGGCACGATACCTGTGGATGATAGGACTATTGGTACTATGTGTACTGTTTGTGCTTTCCATTGCGTTTTAATTTCTATGGCGAGATCTTGATATTTACTTAACTTTTCAGATATTGTGGTTTGTATGTTATGTGAATTAGGAACGGCTATATCGATAAGATAAACGATTCTATTGATTTTATCATGAACGGTAATATCTGGTCTATTATAACAGATAGTTTTGTCAGTTATTATTGTTCTATCCCAGTAGATTTTGTGGTTTCTAGTGTCTAATACACTTTCCGGTTTATATTTGTAATATGGATTCATTTCTGTTATAAGTTTATATTTGTATGCTAAATGTTGGTGTATGATTGCAGCCACTTGATCATGTCGATGCTTATAATCGGTCTGTGCGAGAGATTTGCAAGCCCCCGTTATGTGCTGAATAGTTTCAGAGGCTGCGTTACATTGTCTACATAAGTCAGTAGGTTGATTATTATCCGTCACTATGTACTTCCTATAGTTACGAGTTGCTATTATTTGGTCGTGAATGGCGAGCATAAAACCTTCGGTCTCAGGGAACAGTTCACCTCGTTTGAGCCATTCGTTCGACTTCTCTTTGTCGACGTGGGGTTGGTTCAAATAGGCTCGGTGCCTCCCATGCAGTGTTTTTTCAGTCCATGCCAACATTTGTTGTTGTGTACTTATGATATGTTCGTTTACTTGAGTGTTTTTGTCATGTAGGTTTAATGGTGTAAGCTTTTTGTCTATTTCTGTTGCATGTCTATGTAGAGGTGAGTGTTCGGATTTATCATGGAAGTATGGTCTGAGTGAGAGTATCTGCTTATTGTGTAAATTGTGTATGTCTATTAATCCCCTTCCTCCTTCTTTGCGTGGTAGTGTAAGCCTTTGAATACAAGATTTTGGATGATGTTTCCTATATTTAGTGAAGTGAGTGTTTATAGTACGCTGCAATTTTTTTATGTCACTTTTTGACCATTGTATTATTCCGAAAGAGTACGTAAGTAAGGGTATGGGAAATGTGTTAATAGCTTTTATTGTGTTTTTAGAGTTAAGGTGTGTCTTTAATACGAGATTTAATCGGTGCGAGAATTTTGTAAGCAGTTCTTGTTTTGTCGTAGTTTGTAGTATTTGCCTAGATTGTTTAAAACCAAGGTATTTATATGTGCTTAGTTCATCCATTGGTTCAATTTGTTCACCAGTTTCGAGTGTGTAGCTATTATTAAGGCTTTTTCCTTTCGAGATTGACAGAATTTTGCACTTGTCGACACCGAATTTCATATGAATATCTTTGGAGAACTGTTCCGTAATGCTTGCTAACTCAAGCAGCGTGTTTTTGTCAGTGGAGTAAAGTTTTATATCGTCCATGTACATGAGGTGTGATAAGTTATATTGGGTGATAATTACCGTAGGATTCACACAATCCTGTATTGGTTTTATTTAACAAGAGTGAAAGAGGATTTAAGGCCAAGCAAAACCAGAGGGGGCTCAGAGCGTCTCCTTGAAAAACTCCTCGTTGGATACGAATTGGTTCAGTAGTTAGAGATTTCATGGACGATTGTTTTATTTTTAATACAGTTTGCCAGTTTTGCATAGAATTTTGAAGAAATGATATGAGGGTTGGGTTTATTTTATACAATTTTAAGACATACAATAACCAGCTATGCGGGACTGAATCAAAGGCTTTTTGATAATCAATAAACATAGTATGGATATCTGATTTTGATTTTACCGCACTACTTAAAATGATTGCATCAAAAGTAAGCTGCTCCGTACAACCTTGGCTATTTTTTCTACACCCCTTTTGCTGTTCGGCTAATATATTATGTTTAGTTAAATGTTTGTATATTTCTTCACTTATGCAAGCTGATAAAATTTTATATATGGTTTTTAAGCAAGTTATTGGTCGGTATTTATCTGGATTTGTGGTATCATGTTTATCTTTAGGTACTAAGTATGTGATTCCATGTGTTATATATTTCGGTAGTAAATGTGGTGATTGAATGAATTTATTTAAGTACTTATGTATGTATGAGTGTATGCTACTAAATTTCTTGTACCAATAGTTGTGAATATTGTCTGAGCCTGGGGATTTCCAATTGTGCATTCGTTTGATGACATCTATAAATGTTTCTATTGGTATGAAGTTGAACTCCATCTCTGGAATATGTGTAGTTATTTCGTTAACCCAGTCTGCATGTTCATTATGTTCTATGGGGTTTTCCCATGTCTTAGCCCATAATTGTCGAAATATTTCAGGGGGAGGTATTTCTAGATTTTGCTCATTATCTTTGCAGTTAGATAATAAATTTCTATAGAAGATTTTTTCATTGTTAGCAAATGTTTTGTTTTCTATTTTACGGGCAGTACACGTCAAATATCTCTTAAGTCTACTAGCTGCTGCATTGAGTTTCTGTTTTAAGGTATCTAAGAAGTGTTCTATATGCGTGTTTGTATTTTCATATTGTGCGTGTGATTGATATTGTGTCTTTATGAGTTCTACTGCAGCTACTACTTTTAGGTTTCTATTTCCTCTAATAAATTGTGTTAACCTGCCTATATTGACTCGCAACTTCCTTATTTTATTTTCTAATCTTCTTTGCCAACTAGGTTTTCTGTATGATTTGTTTTGGTGGTTGTTTTGTGTTAAGAATGTCATTCTTGCCCCATTACATTTAGCTGCTGTCCATGCTGCACAGTAAATTATTGTCTGTAGAGTGATAAAATCAGTATCAGTGTTTACAAATTTTGTCAGTATCATCGTATCTATGTATTTCATTATTAATGAAAACTTTTTAGAAGACCTTTGTTTAGGAATGTATGGTCTGCTAGTTGGTTCAGTATCACAAAAATGTTCTAGAGCATGAACGAATGTGTTCTCTATTTCAGTGTTTACTTCTAAAGTCATATCATGATCGTGGGTGATACTTTCTATGTTTTGTTCATCGATAGGGGTTGATGTAACGGAATCAGTGCATGTAACTGTAGTGTTTTGCATTTTCCTAGCTTGTGAGTTTGTTTCTGAATTAGATTTGAATGCATCGTAGTGTGTAATATTACTTTGTTCTGTTGTTTGTAAATGTTCATTATCTGTGTCTTCCGTTAGTGTGTGTGTATAATGTAATTCATCTGCTACTTGTTGTTTAATCAGTGTTAATCTATCTTGTTTAATATATTTATTATTTATTATTGCCCTTCGTTGATCCGCTAATCTTTGCTCAGTAATGTGTGTAAACTCTGGGTATAAGTTTTATTTTATTTTTATTTTTATTTTATTTATTTTAAGGACCACTAGTAGCTACTACATGTTTTAATGACAAATGTAAAACAATTTAGTGAAAATAGCTAACATGTGAAGCTTTTTAAAGTAGCCACAACAATTACAATATTTGTTTTAAAAATAGATAATAATTTCTTTTGTATAATAGCTCTACGTTGGTCACCAATTCTCTGTCTGCTTACTTCCATATGTGGATATTTATCTATAAATTTTATATGTAATGAAGAAAGATATGAATTTGTGTCTGATTCTAAATTTGTAAGATATAGGTAGGTACGTAGGATGAACTTATTCATTTCCATACTCCATTTTTTACGTTTTTTTATGCCACTGGTGGTAGGCACAGGTTCACTGACAAAATTTGTCTCCTGTACAACATCCGCCAGTTGAGCACCGGTTGATGATGAATTTGGTGAAGATGCATACAAAATTGGTGATGAAGAGGGTATTGATGGGAATAAAGATTTGGAGGATGAATTAGAAGTCTGCGTGGACTCTTCTTCTAACGATGGCTCGTTCGCCTGTATATATTTTTTAGTTTTAGACCTAGTTATCATATTATTCCCACGAGTAGCTAGGGACATAAAAGTCAATCACAGCAGAGCCCTGCATTCACTGTGATAAGGGTAAATTAAATTAGAGGTCCCCTTGTCTCTAAAGTTCGCATACTAACGACTAAGCACCCCCTTAGCCATGGAGCCCTCGGCGTACGCTGTTCCACCTTGGCTTGGGTTGTATCTCTCTTGGTCTGACTTCTCATCTTAGGCCAATCCAACATGAGTAGCTCTATTGACATAGCCCTAAGAATCATTGAAGCGCACAAGCCCCACCACGTCGGCAATGTGAAGATACGTCGGTGGGGTTATCATTTTTATTATTATATTATTATTGCTTTCTCAAGATAAGTAATGTAGTAGGCCCAGTAACAACACTATTATTAATGAAGTTTTATTAAATCGTTACTATTGAATGAATACCTATGGATTGCTGTTATCAATAGTATTAATAATAATAATGTCCTCCAGACCGATTTCGGCTACGGCGGCCAATCTCAAGAGAGATTAGCCAACTACGCAGGAGATATTATAGTGCACAAGTGTGTGCGCAAACACAGGTGTACTCTCTGTTCCCTAACTCTCATAATCCGATGGGACGGCGATCCGAAACGACCGGAAAGAGTTCATGCGCAGGACCAACGACTTTACGTGCTTTCCGAGGCACGGGAGTGTACACACTTCCAACTTCCAGACTCCGGGCTGCTACTGAGAATTTTTTGACAGAAAAACCCAATAACTTTTTATTGGCGCGACCTGGGAATTGAACCCAGGACCTCCGGGGTCTGCGGTCTTATATCAAGCCACTAGACCAACGAGGCAGGCAAACGAGTTATCAATAATATTGTGAACAGAGAGCTATAGTAACTATCGATAATATCGACAATATTGACACAAGACGATACTTTCGGAAGTACTGTCGATAATAGTTTTCGAGGTCAAACTATCGATAGTTCTGCAACACTGATACCTGGGATTAGGTAAATGAAACTACAATTTATTAGATTACAAAAACAATCACTTCTACACTATATACACTCCGTAGCGAATATCTAGACAGCGCGATTCAGGAATGTGACATTTCGAATGAGCGCCATCTATCGTTAACGGGGTGTAACATACGCCATCATACAACTGGATAATAGAATAACGGAAGCTTTTACAAAGATTAATATAATTGAAAAATGAGTATGAAAACTAGATGATGTTTAGACAACTTGTAGCCGAGATGGCCCAGTGGTAAGAACGCGTGAATCTTAACCGATGATCGTGAGTTCAAACCCGGGCAAGCACCACTGAATTTTCATGTGCTTAATTTGTGATTATAATTCATCTCTGCTTGACGGTGAAGGAAAACATCGTGAGGAAACCTGTATGTGTCTAATTTCACTGAAATTAGACACATACAGGTTTTAGGAATACACAAGTGGTAGGTGTATTCCACCAACCCGCATTGGAGCAGTGTGGTGGAATAAGCTCCAAACCTTCTTAAAAAAAGGGAGAGGAGGATTTAGCCCAGCAGTGGGACATTCACAGGCTGTTACGGATACGAACGGTTTAGACAACTGCACGGGACTAATAATAGTACTTGTGTTTGCGTGCAAGCACAGACAGTCTCTATTCCCACACACTCTTAATCCTATTGAAAACCGAGATGGTAGTGAATAGAATGTGTAAATCGTTACCAATGATAGCGTGTTAAAACCCAGATTAGCACCTCTAAATTGGAACAGCGTATTGGAATAAGCTCCTCATCAAAGGGAGAAGAGGGAGGGATTAGCCCAGCCGTGGGACATAGACATTTACATAAAATCCCAGGGTGAAAATTAGAGAGAGTTCAGGCGCAAACAATGTCTTTACATGCTTCCAAATCTCACTTCTAGTGTACAACTTACTTTTACTTTTCTTTTCTATTTACTTATTATAAAAAATAACGCCTCTGCTGGGCTAAGCCCTCCCCTCCACTTGTGATTTGGAGCTCTAGGTTGCTGCTTCAATGCGGGTTGATGGATATACATAGCAATACTTCATCCCATAAAAGCAGATCTCCTGACAATGTGCCCATTAATTAAGCACATCAAAGTGCAGTGGTGTTTGCCCGGGCTTTGCAAGTGGGTGGGGGATTGTTCTTGATTTAAATAAACGTCAAAATAATCATTAGCGCACCTGAGCATCGAAGTCGAGTATCTCGTGGCTGAGCAAGGACGTCCTACCACTTTTCACTTCGTGCAAATGCCTGAACATGTTCAGGCGAGCGCTCCGTCTACCGTTATCGAGTTCAACTGTAGAAAAGAAAAATTATTGTATTGCGCACTACAAACAGCTAACATACCATCAACCAATGACGTCATTACAATTTCAAGATCAAATTTTATACTGCCATTGTAATTACAACTAAGTTTCTTGACCATAAAATATTTATCTGAGGATAAAAAAAATGATATTACAATATAATATTAACAAAGTCGGTTTTTGTCCCGACTGAGTAGGTATCATTTAATTTGTTTAAAAATGTAACAGCATTTTGCCCACAGCTGGGATAAGGCGTCATCTCCTTATTACGAGTACACACGTATAGGATCTCTACATGATAATCGAATCAAAAACTTCTGGATACGAAGCCTTATAAATATATTTTTTTATAGAATAGGAAGGCGGACGAGCATATGGCCCACCTGATGGTGAGTGGTCACTAACGCCCATAAACATAGGCATTGTAAGAACTGTTAACCATCGCTTACATTGCAAATGCGCCACCAACCTTGGGAACTGAGACGTTATGTCCCTTGTGCCTGTAATTATACTGTCTCACTCACCCTTCAAACCGGAACACAACAATACCAAGTACTGCTGTTTTGCGGTAGAATATCTGATGAGTGGGTGATACCTACCCAGTTAGCTACCTAAGTTATATATAATGTTATATATTTAATATTATTTATTATTCACTTGCGTCACCAGGTGCTGGAAACGTCGCTCGCACGGCGAGACCAGCTGCAGTTTGTACTCCACGTTCCCGAAACGAGGCTCCGGGGGTAGACTCCCGTAGCACTCGTCGCCGGAATCGTCGGCGTCAGATGTTCTGAGGGCCAAATCGAATATATTTAACATTGATCTTATTTCGATTAATGCCATCCGCGTTCGGTGAGACCGACTCACTGTTTATGATCTCCTGGTACATTAACACTGTAATCCTAACTGAAACTAATTGACTCTTTTAATCTAATCGTTCGGTGAGACCGACTTACTGTTTATGATCTTTTAATCTAATCGTTCGGTGAGACCGACTCGATGTTAATGATCTCCTGGTACATTAACACTGTAATCCTAACTGGAAATAATTGACTTTTTTAATTTAATCGTTCGGTGAGACCGACTCACTGTTTATGATCTCCTGGTACATTAACACTGTAATCATAACTGGAACTAATTGACTCTTTTAATCTAATCGTTCGGTGAGACCGACTCACTGTTTATGATCTCCTGGTACATTAACACTGTAATCCTAACTGGAACTAATTGACTGTTTTAATCTAATCGTTCGGTGAGACCGACTCACTGTTTATGATCTCCTGGTACATTAACACTGTAATCATAACTGGAAATAATTGACTCTTTTAATCTAATCGTTCGGTGAGACCGACACACTGTTTATGATCTCCTGGTACATTAACACTCTAATCCTAACTGAAACTAATTGACTCTTTTAATCTAATCGTTCGGTGAGACCGGCACACTGTTTATGATCTCCTGGTACATTAACACTGTAATCCTAACTGAAACTAATTGACTCTTTTAATCTAATCGTTCGGTGAGACCGACTCACTGTTTATGATCTCCTGGTACATTAACACTCTAATCCTAACTGAAACTAATTGACTCTTTTAATCTAATCGTTCGGTGAGACCGGCACACTGTTTATGATCTCCTGGTACATTAACACTGTAATCCTAACTGAAACTAATTGACTCTTTTAATCTAATCGTTCGGTGAGACCGACTCACTGTTTATGATCTCCTTGTACATTAACACTGTAATCCTAACTGAAACTAATTGACTCTTTTAATCTAATCGTTTGGTGAGACCGACTTACTGTTTATGATCTTTTAATCTAATCGTTCGGTGAGACCGACTCGATGTTTATGATCTCCTGGTACATTAACACTCTAATCCTAACTGAAACTAATTGACTCTTTTAATCTAATCGTTCGGTGAGACCGACTCACTGTTTATGATCTCCTGGTACATTAACACTGTAATCATAACTGGAACTAATTGACTCTTTTAATGTAATCGTTCGGTGAGACCATCTCACTGTTTATGATCTCCTGGTACATTAACACTGTAATCCTAACTGAATCTAATTGACTCTTTTAATCTAATTGTTCGGTGAAACCGTCTCACTGTTTATGTTCTCCTGGTACATTTATTTATTTATTTTTTATTTATTTATTTAGTGTACAGGAAACAAACAGTGAAATAATTACAATAAAATAAAAAATATAAAACAATTCATAAACCAAAACAGTTTCCATTTATAAATTAATCATAAGTAATTACAAAACAAGACATTTTTTATATTTAATATAAATTTAATTTTTAAATCAAGAAAACATAATTTAATAATAAATAATCAATTTATAATTAATTAATTAAAAATGCATGAGTAAATTAAAGCTCTTGAGAGTATAATATTTCTTTTACTTGCAGTTTGAATTTTTTAAGGGAGAGATGAAATATATCACATTCAATAAATGTTTTATTGTACTGTTTAGATGATCTATTAATAAATGCATTTGCTGCATATTTAGTCTTTGTCAATGGAAAATCAAAAATAGATTTATTGCGACTACCAGGGCGAGGACACTTGATATTTATTTTAGAAAGGAGATAAGGGGAATCAAATATGTTGTGGATCAATTTATATAAAAACACCATATCACGTTCAAGTCGTCTCTGTTCAGTTGTCGGTATCTTTTCTATTTGATTCAAATTATTTATAGACGCAAATTTTAAATATTTTAAAAACTTTTCCTGAATATTTTCGATGAATTCTATATATTTACTATACTGTGGATTCCAGACAGTGCAAGCGTATTCTAGAATAGGTCTCACAAATGATTTATATAAAAGAGCAAAAGTTGAAACACGCTTAAACTCTCTGGAAATCCTCAGCACAAATCCTAGCATACGAAACGCTTTAGAAGTTATGGAATTTATGTGTTCATCGAAAAGAAGTTTAGAATCGAGTGTTATTCCAAGATCTTTGACCACTGATAGACGTTTTATATCATCTTCCTTAAATCGGTAGTTGTAAATGATCACTTTTCTTTTTCTGGTATATGTTATACAATTACATTTCTTTATATTCAAAAACAGCGAATTGGTAGTACAATAATCGCTAAGTAAGTTCAAATCTTTTTGCAGACTAATACAATCATCAACACTCTTAATAATTTTATAAGTTTTTGTATCATCAGCATATAATAGAAATTTAGAAGATGCAAATACCGAAACAACATCATTTATATATATATTAAAAAACAGTGGTCCAAGATGTGAGCCTTGAGGGACTCCAGATGGAACGGGTAGAAAAGATGAGCAATATCCTTTCACAGTCACGGCTTGTCTTCTATTCAATAAATATGACTTGATCCATCTAAGGAGGTCACCATGTACACCGATGAACTCCATTTTTGCTATTAAGATAGAATGAGAGATTTTGTCAAACGCTTTGGAGTAATCGGTGTACACAACGTCCACCTGATATCCTTTGTCCATTGCAGTCAAAACATAGTCAGTGAATTCACACAAATTAGTTTCAGTTGATTTCTTGTTAATAAATCCATGCTGCTGGTCAATAATTATGGGACGTATGCTTGGAAAGATTTTGTCATAAATTATACGTTCAAAAAGTTTTGGAATTGAACTTAATTTCGAAATAGGACGATAATTTTTGATATCATGTCTATCTCCATTTTTAAAAATAGGCACAACATAAGACTGTTTCCAAATTGAAGGCATAGTACATGTATGAAGGGAAATACAAAACAATAAATGTAAAGGAATACATATAGTCATATAGCATTTACTTAGAAAAAGAGGTGGTATACCGTCGGGTCCGCTACCTTTTTTAATATTTAAGGTTTTCAAATACTTACGAACATCAGCAAGTGAAATATCAACAGATGACAATATAATTGTATTAGCATATCCACTATTATTTTGACTGTTACAGGAAAAATTGTTAAGATGTGTACTATGTTCAAAGGATGTATAGAAATATTCATTAAATAGATTGCTTATTTGCTGACCGTCACTTGTTGAGATATCGTTATAATATAGCCGCTCAGGTATGTCATTTGTATTCTGTTTGGTCTTGACAAATGTCCAAAAACACTTAGAGTTTCTCAAAATATTATTTTCCGCAAAATCAAGATAGTTATCGTAGCATGTCTTTTCAACCCTTTTTTGTCTATCACGAAGTAATTTAAAAGTACTGTAATCACTGTAATTATCATACATTTTCCATTTTTTGTGATATTTTAGTTTTTCTTTAATAATTTTAATAAGTGCAGGAGAATACCACGCTGGATACTAAGATCAACAACCACTTTAGAAGGAATATTCTTTGTAATTATATCATTGATTATGTAATAGAATTTCTCAACGGATGTGTCAATATCATAGTAATCAGAAATAACCGACCAATCAATGTTAGCCAATAATTCATTAATTATTTTATAGTCAGCTTTATGAAAAAGTTTAACAATACGAGGAGGGCTAAGAAAGCTACTAATGTTAATATCTATTAACATAATATCCAACGTGGGATGGTGTAAATCTTCCTTTACTAAAGGTTTCACAGCGCATAACCCTACAATTTGAGTTACTGAAGACAAGGTCTAATTGGCGATTATTGATGTTTGAGACTAAGTTATATTGGGAAAAGTTATTTAAGGACATGAAGGAAGACATTGCATTGACCATTGAGTTTCCAATATTCTCACAGAGCTCAGCGGATGTGGACGAAGGAGACCAAATAGCACTGGGAACATTAAAATCACCAACTATTAAAAATATATCTTTCGGATTCAATATCACATATTCAGAGATACGTTCATAAAAGTTCAACTGATCTTGAAATTGTGAACCCGACTGAGGAAAATAACAACAAAAAAATCTACAATTAACGGGCTTACCTTTTGTCCTTAAAGCTACGCATAATGAAAAAACGTCACAGGAAACAATATCGTTTGACGGCAAAAAGACAGGGTCTTTAACAACGAGTCCGTTACGCACCGCAATCAGGACACCGCCTCCCATTTTATCGTTACGTTCATTGTAGTTACGATCACATCTATAGACCGAGTAGCGACTATCAAAAATTTCTGAATCAAAAATTCCAGGTAATAACCACGTTTCAGTTAGGCAAATTATGTCATGTTCACAATTTAATATATTCGAAAAGAACTCAGAAGTTTTTGTTCTAAGACCTCGCACGTTTTGGTACAAAATCGCTATTTTGGATACCATTGCGAAATAAGTAATTTATAAATCATATAAGACTTAAGAATTATACTAAATACATTTAAACTGACCATTTCATCTAAATTAATTGTAATAATTCTCCTTTCTAAAATTATACAAATAGAATAAACCTTAAACAGATTTAGCAGTTTCATCTCTCTCTCAAAGCCTAATAAAATTACAATCAAATAGAAAAGCCAACATAATTTTAGTAAATTTATAAAGAAGACACCAAACGTACTTATATATAATATGTTGGATAAATTAATTGTGCGTATTACAATTTTTTTAAATCACATTCGTTAAGTATATGAATAACAGGGCTAGTGTCAGTTTTTCTAGCCATAATAGAACAGTTTTTTACCCAAATATACGTATATTTTTTATCGCGAGCTATTTCTTTTGTTTTACGAAGAAGCGCCTTATTAGCACTTGTTAGATGATCGTTAAAGTAAACACGATTAGTATTTCCCACGTAGCCAAGGTCGCAAGCCCTGATATTCTTCTTTGCTCGTAATCTAGCAAGGAAATCATCCTTCTTCCATCTAGACAAAAATCGAATAATTACGGGTCTTGGTTTTTTAGAATCATTGCTTTTAGGGGCCACGCGGGTTATAAAATCGATGTCCGAATGACTGTAAGCTGAGTGAACCACCAGTTCCGATAACTTATTCATTGTTGTCATTAAATTTTCGTTTTTGGATTCGGGAAGGCCAATAATCTCAACATTAGAACGCCTGGACCATTGTTCCTTATTATTAATTTCATTTTGGAGGTTTATCATAGATAATTGGCAGTTTTTTACATCGGAATATAATGCATCACACTTTTTTATCCCATTCTCGGCTGTTTCTAGTCTCTTAAGAATCGCATCATGAGTATCACTTAAAAATTTCACAGAGTTTTGGAATGACAAAATTTCCTTTTTAACATCCTCAAGGACATTTTGAAATCCAGAAAAAGCCTCTTTAAACTCAGATTTAATAATATTTCGAATTCATCTCTTGATATTTGTAGCGCAGTGAGATTTACCTTATGTGTATTTTTTTCAGAAGACGTACTCTTATCAGTTTTTTGCTTGGACCGCTTTGTGACATTGCGAATTGGGGTATCAGATTTGTTGTCCCGAGAATTATTTGAGGTACACGATGAACACCGCCAGGAGAGTCTAAGATCATCGTCCGGTTTTAGTTCTTGATCTTTTAGCTGTAGCATACAAGCTACATGGAATTCCCTATCGCAAGATGTACATATAATAGGATCTTCAGCATCTTTTATTGATTTGCTACAGCAGGCGAACTCCATATTATTACTTCGCATCCAAAAAAAAAAAAAATGTAACGATGCGCACAAGTGAGATTTGAACCTGTATCGACTGCGTATGCGGTGCGTTCGAAACCTCTGTTCCAACAACTGTTTAAGTTGACCGGGCAAAAATAGTTATCAGTTTTGTACGTTGTTTATGTGTGGTCAATGACCTATCGGTTGCGGTATGTTTTTTCAATATGAAGCTCATTAACGTCTTGACGGACGAAGTAGATCACGATGCACTTGTCCAACGTTAAACATATGTAAATCACTTTTATATTTGCAAAGTTATTGTTGAAAACTATTATATTTTGGCACTGAAATTGTTATAAGTTTACTTATTCTTTTAAACGAAGATATACTACGTATTTAGATCTTAATTTTCGAGAAAACTGTTAGCAAAATCACTGATTTTTACAATAATATTAAAGCACCAATAGTTAATACGTATTGTCGCTATGTAACAAACAGTGCAACAACATTAACAACGTAATCCTAATTCTATAAAATTAAATTTAAAATGGCGTCATGATTATGTTTAAAAATATTTAATATTTTAATAAATTTAAATAACACAATACGAATTTGAAAATGGGGTCTTTTCAAAATAACAGAATATGACATAACAGAGCATTTTTTAATATTCTTGAGGATGGTTATCACTCAAATGCTATTTCTGATGTTAGGTCTGCTATTCTTTTAATAATTATTGTTATTTAGCTTAGCAGTATTTTTTTCCATTCATGTTGCCGCAGAGTCTTAAACACAGGCCATTCCTTATATATTCAAAATGGCGCCTAATAAGAATAAAATATAATTTTCAAGCAGTGATGAATCGCTTGAATTTTGTAAAAATTTACCAAAATAGTAATATATAATTTTGTTTTGGTACATATTCAAATTTAGTATTGCATAAGTTAGGTAATAGACGAAATTTCATTTATATTTATAACTGATCAGAATATGATTGACGGGAATAGTTCGTGCTTATAATGCCTGAAGTTCTCAAAAAATATGACCGAGTTATTACAACTTATACCTAAATACCTGGATGTTTATTTTTTAATTTATATATTATTAACATTACTTTATGCTGCAATTTCTATTGGAGTCTTACATATCAGCGCGGCTTAATGCAAAAGTAACATCGGCATTGTAAGAGCTACCATTAACAAAAAAAAAAAATACAAACCTAAAGATTTGTTCCTTGGGGCGTGATTATCATTTTAAAAACAGTTACGTTATATATGTATGTATATAAATATGTTATTTCATTTAAATAGAAAATAACTAGTGTATTAAAGCCACAAGAGTAGATAAAGGCAAATTAACAACCGACATTGAATTGGCGCGATATCATTGGTCGAGATTTTGAGTTATCTGTGATATTCATTATGGATTTGCGAAAAAATTGCGTTTTATTCGAGAAAGTAGTTAAGCTGAGCTGTTAGCGACTATCACGGGATATGGAAATATAAAGTTAGTTTATATTTACTCCTACGATTGGAATATACTAAATATACATTTCAACTAATTGTAAAAGGTGTATTAAATACAATATTAACACGTACATAGTGCTATTTTAATTTTAAATAAGAATATTTAATTTAAATCTCAGTTTATTTGAAATTTTAAGTCAACTAACTTCTAAATAAGTTATTATTGTAACAATTTAACATACGATAAGATTATCATAGTCCTGTCACCGTGGCGTCACGGAAGGGTAGATATGCAAACATGGTATTACTAAGAATTTAATGTTTTTGAATGTACATATTTTCAAATATAAAGACTTATAACCTTTTACTGTTGCGATTTCTGTTTCTCTTTTTTAATTTCGAATAGGAAGGCTAATGTAATTTTGGTGGTAATTCTCCACCACGTCATTGGCTTTTTAAGAAATATTAACCATCATTTATATTGTCAACGTGCCACCAACATTGGGAACCAAGATGTAATATCCATTGTGTATGTACGTTATTTCATAAACCTAGTTATATAATTATTTACTATTAATTTATTACTGGTGGTAGGGCTTTGTGCAAGCTCGTCTGGGTAGGTACCACCCACTCATCAGATATTCTACCGCAAAACAGCAATACTTGATATTGTGTTCCGGTTTAAAGGGTGAGTGAGTCAGTGTAATTACAGGCACAAGGGACATAAAATCTTAGTTCCCAAGGTTGGTGGCACATTGGCTATAAGCGATGGTTGACATTTCTTACAATGCCAATGTCTAAGGGCGTTTGGTGACCACTTACTATCAGGTGGCCCATATGCTCGTCCACCTTCCTATTCTATAAAAAAAAAATTAATATTAACTAGAAATTGGATGTATTATATTTTCATATATATTATATTAGCCTTTATATATTGCAATATTATTTATACATAAGCATAGACGTTTTGCATGTATGTTATATACGTAATAAAAACTCTGACACTGATTAATTAACTGACTGAATAAAAATGAGTTATGAGTGAAAATTTGCTCGATCACATACGATGGTTTATTAAAAATTTGTCCCCTAGTGTTAAATATATGAAAGTTTATATGGATGGTCCACATTTTTTTATACAGTGTTGCCAACTTGGGGGTTTTCCCCCTAAATAGGGCTATGTCAGATGAAATCAAATAGGATATTTTCAGGTCAGACATTTTTTAGGAGGAACATTTTTTTAAAGAAATTCTCTCCGGGGATTAACTCTTTAGCTTCATTTAATTGAGTATATTTCAAGTTTACTAATGTTACTTGCAGTACTTGATTTGCTTTTTTTTAACATCATATTATAAATGTATTTTGTATTTGTTTCAATTCATCCGTCAGGAGGATGCTTCTAAGAGGTTGGCAACACTGTTTTTATGTAACATAAAAATACCATCATCGTTTGTCGTTTTTTGTAATTTAATCCGCAAGGCGAAACGCCTCCCACGCAATCATGAAGTGAACACGACAAGAAAACTGGTTACAGATACAATTAATATATTTAATTTATCTAGAATATTCTAGACAGATCTCGAATTTTACATTGGAGCCGTGTTCTATAGAATTCATGGTATGTACGGGAAGGTTTGCGTGACCCGGCCGATGGCTCTGTAACAAAACAATTTCGTTAATATATAAAAACGGCTGTTTGTGTATCTGTTTGTGATTAATAGAGTTCGGACCGTTTGAATCACCATTATAGTTGAAATTTAGATGTATGTCTCATGGATGATTTAATAATATCCACTTCGTTGTAACGCCGCTAGATGGCGCTGTACCACATTAACAGCCACCTACCGGGTTTTGCTAGTAAAGTACAAAAGTGTCTGTTGGTCGAAGATATCTCTTCTTAAGAACAAAACTTATTCCAACATGATTCAAAACAGTTACAGTATATAAATGTCCCACAGCTGGGCTAAAAGCTCTCCTTCTCAGGAGAAGGTTTCAGCTTATTCCACAACCTGCTTCGATGCATGGATTTCCTTCACCGAACACTTATAAATTAAATGTGTGAAAGTCAGTGGAGCTAGCGATCTCGGATACCAACACTGAGCTGACGATATACTTTATTGGCTCAACAATTCAACTGTAATTAGAAGTTATCGTTGGGTTCGTTGAGCGGTACCTGGTCCCCAGCCCCGCCCTGAACAGCAGCCGGCGGCCCCGCACGAGGTACTCCGGACAGCGGGCGAACCTGAACGCCCGCCCTCAGCACGTTGCTCGGAGACATTATACCCTAAAGCGAAAAATATACCCGTGGTCAGCGATGAGATGAGCAACCCGATGGTAAGTGGTCACCACCGCCCATAGACATTGACACCGCAATAAATATTAACCATCGCTTACATCACCAATGCGTCACCAACCTTGGGAACTAAGATGTTATGTCCCTCGTTTTTTTACTCACCAGTTTTTTACTCACCAACAACAATGCTATTGCTGTTTGGCGGCAGAATATATTATGAGTGTGTGGTAACTGGTGGTAAGGGCATTGTGCAAACCCGCCTGGATAGGTACCACCCACTCATCAGATATTCTACCGCTAAACAGGAATATAACATAAAAAAATAAATATCATTATCATACTTAAGTATTTTACGCAACACCACAAATTATACCAAAATTAAACTATTTAATTCCACTCCGCAAAGTGAGTTTGATGTATGTATTCGTTACCTCGATAATGGCCGTCTGACGCACGTTCCCGATATGCACAGAGCACTGGAACCCTGGGTAGATGGCCGTGGAGTGTCTCAGGACATGCACGGATGCCTGTTTTATTCAATCAAATTTAATTCATGACCGCATTACATATTATATTGCACAGTCTGTGCTAATATTCTAAAAAAACAGCCGAGATGATCCAGGCACCACTGAATTTTCATGTACTTAATTTGTGATTATAATTCATCTCGTACTTTACGATGAAGGAAAACATCGTGAGGAAACCTGCATGTGTCTAATTTCACTGAAATTCTGCCACATGTGTATTCTACCAAACCGCACTGGAGCAGCTTATTACACCACGCTGCTCCAATGCGGGTTGGCACTACTGGCCGCGTATATATATTCTGTCTTAAATACATGTAAGTTTGTATTTAGTAATAAGGTTTGAATTAGCGACCCACCTGTCGTCCTCTGCAAGTCCCGGGCGGACAGCCTCCGAAGGTGGGCCGCTCGTGTCCCGCGGCGTAGCTCCCCGGCCGTGCTAGCAGCACCATGCCCTGCCGCAGTCCCGGCGGGAAGCGACCCAGGCCCAGCGACGCCGACTGTCCCGCGCGCACGCTGCTGCACGGGACGCGGTTGCGGTATATCGTGCGCACGGATATCTCCGCGAACTCGCCGGACTCCAGAAATCCGGGGGGGGGGGGGTGTTAAATATACGTCGCTCTATTCATCTCAGAACTAACAGAACGCAACGCACATATGATAAGTTCGTCGCCCTCGTAGAGTCGCCCTCGCGCGAGCAGTCCCCCCACGACAGGCCCCGTCGAGTCCCCTAAGTGGAAAATTTCGTCTATTTGAAACTCGCACGCCTCCTGTAAAGTGACATAAATTATAACATTTATAATTTAATAAAAAGGATACTAGTCAACTGCGCAACATATGGTTCACTCACGTCCTCGGAGCGCTGCAGGTCGCGGCGCGGCGCCAGCGCCAGCAGGCACGCGTGCAGCGCGTTGAGGCCGGCGCCGCGCACGCAGCTCACCGGGAACACGGCCACCTGCCGGCCGACACTACTGTGATTTGCGTTCAACTATATATATATATATATATATATATCTGATCCGAAACTAAGCAGAGCTTGTACTATGGCAACCAGACAACTGATATACTATTGTATAGACAATTACACACAGACTCAGGAAAAACAGACATGTTTATGCACACAATTGTCTGTCCTGAGTGGGAACCGAACCCACAACCTTTGGCGTGAAAGGCAAGTATCTAGCAAGGGTGGTTGGCGTAGCTATAGACAATACTATTACCATTACCAATAGTATGGAACTCGTTTTAAGGTCATACATAAGAGTTCACCCAGAAACACTTCGGGTTAAATAAAGGCTTGTGAAGCTACTCACTCCTCATCCTTTTTGATTTCCTCGTCTAGATTGTCTATGGTGTCCAGTATCGACTTTTGCGGCGCAACGCAGTTCCTTGCCATATTCTCGTCAGTTATTAACAGCGGTTTCTTTAATAAAACCAATATATACCATTAATTTAAATTTAAATAAATCTATAAATTGTACAGCATCCCTGATTTATCATCTCGTGCTCCTTGAAGAACATCGCGAGGAAACCTGCATGTTTCCAATTACAATATATACTAATATTATAAATTGGAAAGTAAATATATCTGTTTGTCTGTTAAACTTCCACCTGATGGTAAGTGGTCACCATCACCCATAAGCATTGATGTAAGAAATAATAACCTAGTTTATAAGCTAGTCTTTATAGATGCTATTTAAAATAAAATCACTGACCTTATTAGCGGGTTCCAACAATTGAGCCAGCCTCGCTACAACAGCGTTGATGTTGCTAACCAGTTCACACTTGTTGATGACTGCGAAGAACGGCATGTCCAAAGCCAGCAGAAGACCGATGTGTTCTTCTGTGATGCGAGTTATACCGGCTGTTGCCGAAATCTAGAAATAAAAAAAAAACTTTATAGTATAAGTTGATAATATGACTACAGTGCCATCTATAATATTATCTTGTAGCTGAATTAAAAAACTTACAGCCACTGGGTCGCTGTGACCTTGGCCCCTCGGGCCAAAAATTAAAGACACGACAGATTAGGGGGCAACCCCGCGGCCCGTACCCAGACTGGCCTAGGCCAGTTAGGAGGAACCAACTCTCTCTCTTAAAAAACTTTCATTAATAAGACGTATTGCTCGATAAGGGTTTATAAATATGATAAAAAATTGTGTTTAAACTCTTACATAGTTTAATTGTAGCAAAAGAGTTTAGTTTTTTGCCGATTATTTTTAGTAGGATCTACAGTTTGAGCCGGTGTTAGGTTTATATATTATTACCTGAATAAATTATTTTGATTTTGAGCTGTTTGTAAAAATGTATTATTAAGATAAGATATTTATTCAATAAAATGAAAATTAACTTTTGGTTTGATATGTCAGGACTCCAAAAAAATCCTTACCTAATAATAATTTGAAAACACGTTATCAGGGCTATAGAAAAAGACTTAGGATACCTAAAATCTGAAACCCCCCCCACACGTATGGGAACTAGTAATAAATAAACATACTTACAACGAGCATGGCGTAGTGCGGGGAGTAACCCTTAAGCCCGTGGAGCGTGGTGCGTTGGTACTTGCTGTGGCCCGCCAGGTCCAGGAAAGACACCAGCTTGGCGCTCCTCTCTCCGATGCGCTCCGCTGTCATCAGCTCGGAACAACCGTAGTTGACGACATTACCCTGATTATATGAATGTAATACATTATATGACTTTCATTTTAGGTATAAGTAATACCAGGTAGTGTTGCATGTCGATAGTCCATTATCGATAAAATCGATAGTTTTGGACTATCGATAATCAATGATTTTTCGATAGTATTGACGTATTGATTTTTTGACGAGCCGGTTGGCATGGTTGGTAGTTACTTGCCTTTCATGCCAAAGGTCGTGGGTTCGATTCCCACCCAGGACAGACATTTGTGTGCATGAACATGTCTGTTTGTCCTGAGTCTGGGTGTAATTATCTATATAAGTATGTATTTACAAAATAAAAGTAGTATATGTAGTATATCAGTTGTCTGGTTTCCATAACACAAGCTCTGCTTAATTTGTGATTAGATGACCGTGTGTGAATAATGTCCAATATTATTATTATTATTATTATTTCTATTTAACTTTTAAAGTTTCTCTTCGTTCGAAGGGTTTAAACCGAAAACGCGGGCTGCAGCCAAGCGTTAAGGAGTGTTGCTTATATTAAAAACGTTGATGATAAAGTGGATGATGATATAAACTTTCGGGTGATACGGCAGGTGTTAAGGATTATGGCTTTTTGAAGTATATGGAGGATATACGCTGGCATTTGTAAGGTGTTCAGACTTTGTGTCAAGGATTTTGGCACGATACCTGTGGATGATAGGACTATTGGGACTATGTGTACTGTTTGTGCTTTCCATTGCGTTTTAATTTCTATGGCGAGATCTTGATATTTACTTAACTTTTCAGATATTGTGGTTTGTATGTTATGTGAATTAGGAACGGCTATATCGATAAGATAAACGATTCTATTGATTTTATCATGAACGGTAATATCTGGTCTATTATAACAGATAGTTTTGTCAGTTATTATTGTTCTATCCCAGTAGATTTTGTGGTTTCTAGTGTCTAATACACTTTCCGGTTTACATTTGTAATATGGATTCATTTCTGTTATAAGTTTATATTTGTATGCTAAATGTTGGTGTATGATTGCAGCCACTTGATCATGTCGATGCTTATAATCGGTCTGTGCGAGAGATTTGCAAGCCCCCGTTATGTGCTGAATAGTTTCAGAGGCTGCGTTACATTGTCTACATAAGTCAGTAGGTTGATTATTATCCTTCATTATGTACTTCCTATAGTTACGAGTTGCTATTATTTGGTCTTGAATGGCGAGCATAAAACCTTCGGTCTCAGGGAACAGTTCACCTCGTTTGAGCCATTCGTTCGACTTCTCTTTGTCGACGTGGGGTTGGTTCAACTAGGCTCGGTGCCTCCCATGCACTGTTTTTTCAGTCCATGCCAACATTTGTTGTTGTGTACTTATGATATGTTCGTTTACTTGAGTGTTTTTGTCATGTAGGTTTAATGGTGTAAGCTTTTTGTCTATTTCTGTTGCGTGTCTATGTAGAGGTGAGTGTTCAGATTTATCATGGAAGTATGGTCTGAGTGAGAGTATCTGCTTATTGTGTAAATTGTGTATGTCTATTAATCCCCTTCCTCCTTCTTTGCGTGGTAGTGTGAGCCTTTGAATACAAGATTTTGGATGATGTTTCCTATATTTAGTGAAGTGAGTGTTTATAGTACGCTGCAATTTTTTTATGTCATTTTTTGACCATTGTATTATTCCGAAAGAGTACGTAAGTAAGGGTATGGCAAATGTGTTAATAGCTTTTATTGTGTTTTTAGAGTTAAGGTGTGTCTTTAATACGAGATTTAATCGGTGCGAGAATTTTGTAAGCAGTTCTTGTTTTGTCGTAGTTTGTAGTATTTGCCTAGATTGTCTAAAACCAAGGTATTTATATGTGCTTAGTTCATCCATTGGTTCAATTTGTTCACCAGTTTCGAGTGTGTAGCTATTATTAAGGATTTTTCCTTTCGAGATTGATAGAATTTTGCACTTGTCGACACCGAATTTCATATGAATATCTTTGGAGAACTGTTCCGTAATGCTTGCTAACTCAAGCAGCGTGTTTTTGTCAGTGGAGTAAAGTTTTATATCGTCCATGTACATGAGGTGTGATAAGTTATATTGGGTGTTATTACCGAAAAGTGTGAATCCTGTATTGGTTTTATTTAACAAGAGTGAAAGAGGATTTAAAGCCAAGCAAAACCAGAGGGGGCTCAGAGCGTCTCCTTGAAAAACTCCTCGTTGGATACGAATTGGTTCAGTAGTTAGAGATTTCATGGACGATTGTTTTATTTTTAATACAGTTTGCCAGTTTTGCATAGAATTTTGAAGAAATGATATGAGGGTTGGGTTTATTTTATACAATTTTAAGACATACAATAACCAGCTATGCGGGACTGAATCAAAGGCTTTTTGATAATCAATAAACATAGTATGGATATCTGATTTTGATTTTACCGCACTACTTAAAATGATTGCATCAAAAATAAGCTGCTCCTTACAACCTTGGCTATTTTTTCTACACCCCTTTTGCTGTTCGGTTAATATATTATGTTTAGTTAAATGTTTGTATATTTCTTCACTTATGCAAGCTGATAAAATTTTATATATGGTTTGTAAGCAAGTTATTGGTCGGTATTTATCTGGATTTGTGGTATCATGTTTATCTTTATGTACTAAGTATGTGATTCCATGTGTTATATACTTCGGTAGTAAATGTGGTGATTGAATGAATGTATTTAAGTACTTATGTATGTATGAGTGTATGCTACTAAATTTCTTGTACCAATAATTGTGAATATTTTCTGAGCCTGGGGATTTCAATTGTGCATTCGTTTGATGACATCTATAAATGTTTCTATTGGTGAATGTGAAATGAAGTTGAACTCCATCTTTGGAATATGTGTAGTTATTTCGTTAACCCAGTCTGCATGTTCATTATGTTCTATGGGGTTTTCCCATGTCTTAGCCCAGAATTGTCGAAATATTTCAGGGGGAGGTATTTCTAGATTTTGCTCATTATCTTTGCAGTTAGATAATAAATTTCTATAGATTTTTTCATTGTTAGCAAATGTTTTGTTTTCTATTTTACGGGCAGTACACGTCAAATATCTCTTAAGTCTACTAGCTGCTGCATTGAGTTTCTGTTTTAAGGTATCTAAGAAGTGTTCTATATGCGTGTTGGTATTTTCATATTGTGCGTGTGATTGATATTGTGTCTTTATGAGTTCTACTGCAGCTACTACTTTTGGGTTTCTATTTCCTCTAATAAATTGTGTTAACCTGCCTATATTGGCTCGCAACTTCCTTATTTTATTTTCTAATCTTCTTTGCCAACTAGGTTTTCTGTATGATTTGTTTTGGTGGTTGTTTTGTGTTAAGAATGTCATTCTTGCCCCCATTACATTTAGCTGCTGTCCATGCTGCACAGTAAATTATTGTCTGTAGAGTGATAAAATCAGTATCAGTGTTTACAAATTTTGTCAGTATCATCGTATCTATGTATTTCATTATTAATGAAAACTTTTTAGAAGACCTTTGTTTAGGAATGTATGGTCTGCTAGTTGGTTCAGTATCACAAAAATGTTCTAGAGCAAGCACGAATGTGTTCTCTATTTCAGTGTTTTCTTCTAAAGTCATATCATGATCGTGGGTGATACTTTCTATGTTTTGTTCATCGATAGGGGTTGATGTAACGGAATCAGTGCTTGTAACTGTAGTGTTTTGCATTTTCCTAGCTTGTGAGTTTGTTTCTGAATTAGATTTGAATGCATCGTAGTGTGTAATATTACTTTGTTCTGTTGTTTGTAAATGTTCATTATCTGTGTCTTCCGTTAGTGTGTGTGTATAATGTAATTCATCTGCTACTTGTTGTTTAATCAGTGTTAATCTATCTTGTTCAATATATTTATTATTTATTATTGCCCTTCGTTGATCCGCTAATCTTTGCTCAGTAATGTGTGTAAACTCTGGGTATAAGTTTATAAACTCTTCATACAAACGTTTTCTATAAGCGGTCTTATTAGTCTCTAATTGTGTTATTTTGAAATAAATCCTAATAATTGCTTCATTGCATTCATTTGTCCATTTCATACGTTTTCCTGTTAGTGTGTTAAGGGATGTTTTAAGATTTGTGGCGTTTTGTTGTATCTGAGTTTGGATTACTTGCAATTCTGTTCTAACTTCATCGTAAATCTGATCAATGGTTTCTTGTGATAATAATTTCTTTTGTATAATAGCTCTACGTTGGTCACCAATTCTCTGTCTGCTTACTTCCATATGTGGATATTTATCTATAAATTTTATATGTAATGAAGAAAGATATGAATTTGTGTCTGATTCTAAATTTGTAAGATATAGGTAGGTACGTAGGATGAACTTATTTATTTCCATACTCCATTTTATACGTTTTATTACGCTACTGGTGGTGGGCACAGGTTCACTGACAAAATTTGTCTCCTGTGTAACATCCGCCAGTTGAGCACCGGTTGATGATGAATTTGGTGAAGATGCATACAAAATTGGTGATGAAGAGGGTATTGATGGGAATAAAGATTTGGAGGATGAATTAGAAGTCTGCGTGGACTCTTCTTCTAACGATGGCTCGTTCGCCTGTATATATTTTTTAGTTTTAGACCTAGTTATCATATTATTCCCACGAGTAGCTAGGGACATAAAAGTCAATCACAGCAGAGCCCTGCATTCACTGTGATAAGGGTAAATTAAATTAGAGGTCCCCTTGTCTCTAAAGTTCGCATACTAACGACTAAGCACCCCCTTAGCCATGGAGCCCTCGGCGTACGCTGTTCCACCTTGGCTTGGGTTGTATCTCTCTTGGTCTGACTTCTCATCTTAGGCCAATCCAACATGAGTAGCTCTATTGACATAGCCCTAAGAATCATTGAAGCGCACAAGCCCCACCACGTCGGCAATGTGAAGATACGTCGGTGGGGTTATCATTTTTATTATTATATTATTATTGCTTTCTCAAGATAAGTAATGTAGTAGGCCCAGTAACAACACTATTATTAATGAAGTTTTATTAAATCGTTACTATTGAATGAATACCTATGGATTGCTGTTATCAATAGTATTAATAATAATAATGTCCTCCAGACCGATTTCGGCTACGGCGGCCAATCTCAAGAGAGATTAGCCAACTACGCAGGAGATATTATAGTGCACAAGTGTGTGCGCAAACACAGGTGTACTCTCTGTTCCCTAACTCTCATAATCCGATGGGACGGCGATCCGAAACGACCGGAAAGAGTTCATGCGCAGGACCAACGACTTTACGTGCTTTCCGAGGCACGGGAGTGTACACACTTCCAACTTCCAGACTCCGGGCTGCTACTGAGAATTTTTTGACAGAAAAACCCAATAACTTTTTATTGGCGCGACCTGGGAATTGAACCCAGGACCTCCGGGGTCTGCGGTCTTATATCAAGCCACTAGACCAACGAGGCAGGCAAACGAGTTATCAATAATATTGTGAACAGAGAGCTATAGTAACTATCGATAATATCGACAATATTGACACAAGACGATACTTTCGGAAGTACTGTCGATAATAGTTTTCGAGGTCAAACTATCGATAGTTCTGCAACACTGATACCTGGGATTAGGTAAATGAAACTACAATTTATTAGATTACAAAAACAATCACTTCTACACTATATACACTCCGTAGCGAATATCTAGACAGCGCGATTCAGGAATGTGACATTTCGAATGAGCGCCATCTATCGTTAACGGGGTGTAACATACGCCATCATACAACTGGATAATAGAATAACGGAAGCTTTTACAAAGATTAATATAAGATTAAGTTTTGTCAGACGCGGCCTCCCAAACTTGCGAGACGCTGCTGCCCATCCCCCCTTTTCCCCGTCCCTCAGTCGCCTCTTACGACACCCACGGGATGAGATTGGGGGAGTACTATTCTAAGCCGGTACTCCACGGCAATTACTCGAATCATTCTTTTTAATCGCGAAAATCTTTCACAATGTGATTGAAACGTTTCATTTATATTAATACAATAAGCTTTAATTTTCCTTTCTTCTAAATTAGTACCGACATCTGGTTTGTCATAATGTACAATATCATTACAGAGCCAACTGGGTCCGTTCATCCATAAAATATTGTTTTGTAAGTCACTAGGAGTCATCCCACGTGACGCGATGTCTGCTGGGTTTTCACCAGACTTAACATGTGACCATTGATTACTTTCAAGTGTTGTCAATATATCTGATACTCTATTCGCTACAAAAGTTTTCCATCGACTAGGGTGGCCACGCAGCCATGCCAGCACTATTGTCGAATCGGTCCACGCATGTATATTGGATGGTTCTACGTGTAGCATTGTTGCGACTTCTTTTAATAATTTTGTAAGTAACGTTGCACCACACAGCTCTAATCGAGGTATTGATATTTGCTTTATTGGTGCTACTTTTGTTTTGGACGTGAACAAGTTTACATTAATTCGTCCGTCTTTATCGAGCACTCTTGCATAAACAACAGCAGCATAGGCTGCATTTGATGCGTCACTAAATCCATGCAATTCTAATTTTGAATAAGTTGATTGGAGTCCAATCCAACGCTTTATTTCGATTTCAGACATTTTTTTTTAAACTCTTGCGATACTCTTCCCATTCCTTTTTCAACGAAGATGGTAACTCCTCGTCCCACGAGATACCTGACATCCACAATTTTGGGATTAAAATTTTTGCTGGTATAATACACGGCGAAATCCATCCAAGTGGATCATAAAGCTTAGATATATCCGAAATCACACGTCGTTTAGTAACTGGAATAATTTGTTCTTCTAGATGTACTGAATATACGAATTTATCTGTTGATCTATTCCAAGTATATACGGAAAGCTAGCGGTCCCGATGGAATACCAGCCATTGTGCTGAAGAAGTGCGCGGCGGAGCTGTCTCCTGTGTTAACGCGCCTGTTCCAACTTTCTCTCTCTTCGGGAAGTGTGCCGGAGGCTTGGAGAAGAGCTAATGTGCAAGCGGTTCCCAAAAAAGGGGATCGGTCTGACCCGGCAAATTATCGGCCAATAGCTATCACCTCAGTACTTTGTAAGGTGATGGAACGGATTTTAAACAACCAACTGATCCATTACCTAGAAGATCACTGTCTAATTAATGATCGTCAGTACGGGTTTCGACCAAAACGGTCCACAGGTGATCTTCTAGCGTACGTAACACACCTCTGGGGTGCAACACACAAGCATGGAGAATCGTTGGCTGTCAGCCTCGATATCTCCAAGGCTTTCGACAGGGTCTGGCACAGAAGTCTTCTCTCCAAGCTACCGGCATATGGTCTGCCTGCTCAGCTATGCACCTGGATTGCCAGCTTCCTACACAAGCGTAGCCTTCGTGTTTTAGTAGATGGTTGCGCTTCACAATTCTATGTAGTGAATGCTGGGGTCCCCCAGGGATCTGTGCTATCTCCCACACTCTTTCTTTTGCATATCAATGATATGCTCTCCCTTGGGAACATACATTGCTATGCAGATGATAGTACAGTGCATGGTGGATACCATGTTATGTAATGTTTTGACTGCTAGATAGGGAGCTGTGGGTGTGCCAAAGGTAACGCGAAGAAGTCTGTAATCTTTTAAGTCATCCTCTGGATTTCTGCGCCAAACGAGTCTTTGATAGTCCACATCCTGTTGAGCTACTTTAACCATTCTGTACATCTTCACAATATCCGCGACAAGGCAAATTGGACCTAGGCGAAATTTCATAATTAAATGTCGTAGATCTGGTTGTAGACGTGGTCCTATCATGAGATCGTCATTAAGAGAAATGCCATTCTCACCCTTACATGATGCATCAAAGACTACTCTCACTTTTGTTGTAGCCTTATCTTCACGAATCACTGCATGATGTGGCAAGTAAACAGCTTCTGTATTTTTATTAAATTTGATTTGTTCCATATGACCTAATTGCAAGTATTCTTCAATAGTGTCATCATATTGTTTTTTCAAATCTCTATTTCTGATTAATCCTTTTTCTTGTCCATAAAACCTGCGCACAGCTATTTCTCTTAAATTTCCATATTTTGATGCTGGGGTTTCTTTTGTAAAAGGCAATCTTACTATATATCGTCCTTTACAGTCTCTTTTTGTTGTGGTCGCAAACAAATCTTCACATTTTTGTTCCTCTGGTGTTAAGCGTTGATTTATTTTATCGGTAGGTTCTGCTTCTAGTTCCCAAAACTTCTTGAGAAGTTCATCATCGCTCATTTGTGTATGTAAATTCACAAATATACTGTGAGTGGTAGGTGAAATATTTTTTTTTTTTTATATCGCCGGGAGGGCAAATGACTCTACTCCACCTGATGGTAAGTGGTAGTAGAGTCCAAACGCGACGACGGCCAGTACAGACGGGAAAAACGTTCTGCACTAGCCACCTTCGCCTTGCCGGCCCGCAAGATGCCTCTTCACGCCTCGTTTGAAGGAACCCGGGTTGTAAGAGGAGGGGAATACGTGAGCTGGTAAGGAATTCCATTTTTTGGAAGTGCGACAAAGAAAGGAGTTGCCAAATTTCTTTGTTCGCGATGGAATTGATGTCACAGTTAGGCGGTGACATCGAGAACCAGCTCGCGTGGACTTAAGAAGGAAGGGGGAAGCAGGAATTAGAGAGAATAATTCCTCAGAGCACTCGCCGTGATACAGTCGATAGAAAGCGCTCAGTGCTGCTATCTCACGACGCAATTGTAAAGGTTCAAGGGTGTTTGTGACCTTTACGTCGCCAATAATGCGTACGGCACGTCGCTGCAATCGGTCCAAGGCCTCCATTAGGTACTTAGCGGAGCCATCCCAAAGGTGCGAGCAATATTCCACGCAAGACCGTACCTGTCTTTTGTACAGCAGGCACAGTTGTTGTGGCGTGAAAAAGCGCCGCACCTTGTTCAGAACTCCGAGTTTCCGTGAAGCTGTTTTTATAACAGCCTCGATGTAATCCCTTGGACTAAGGTCGCAGCGAACGTCAATCCCCAGCATGGCGATTTTGCTTTGCATCACCAGCGGAGTACCACAGAGGGAGGGAAGAGGGGAAAATGTTGACTTTTTCACCGTGAGAGCGCATACCTGTGTTTTCTTGGCATTAAACTCAACAAGATTATCAGAGCCCCATTTGGCGATGAGATCTAACGTCCTATCGAGTTCAATGACAAGATTCTCCCGCCTCTCCTCAGTTTCCGCCCGCCCAGCCACTGCGCGTCCGTGGTATCCACCATGCACTGTACTATCATCTGCATAGCAATGTATGTTCCCAAGGGAGAGCATATCATTGATATGCAAAAGAAAGAGTGTGGGAGATAGCACAGATCCCTGGGGAACCCCAGCATTCACTACATAGAATTGTGAAGCGCAACCATCTACTAAAACACGAAGGCTACGCTTGTGTAGGAAGCTGGCAATCCAGGTGCATAGCTGAGCAGGCAGACCATATGCCGGTAGCTTGGAGAGAAGACTTCTGTGCCAGACCCTGTCGAAAGCCTTGGAGATATCGAGGCTGACAGCCAACGATTCTCCATGCTTGTCGATAGCTTCACCCCAGAGGTGTGTTACGTACGCTAGAAGATCACCTGTGGACCGTTTTGGTCGAAACCCGTACTGACGATCATTAATTAGACAGTGATCTTCTAGGTAATGGATCAGTTGGTTGTTTAAAATCCGTTCCATCACCTTACAAAGTACTGAGGTGATAGCTATTGGCCGATAATTTGCCGGGTCAGACCGATCCCCTTTTTTGGGAACCGCTTGCACATTAGCTCTTCTCCAAGCCTCCGGCACACTTCCCGAAGAGAGAGAAAGTTGGAACAGGCGCGTTAACACAGGAGACAGCTCCGCTGCACACTTCTTCAGCACTATGGCTGGTATTCCATCGGGACCGCTAGCTTTCCGTACATCAAGTGATTGCAGCTCCGCACGCACATCACGTTGCCTGATTTTAATGTCAGGCATCGTATGGCCACATGCAGGTATTGTAGGTGGCAGTGCACTACAATCATCGATGACGGAATTGTCGGCAAAGAGTTTAGCCAGGAGATCAGCTTGCTCTTGCGGACTGTGAGCTAGCGATCCGTCCGGATTTCTGAGCGTTGGCAGCGAACTTGACCTGACAGTACCCAACCCAAATTAGTCTTCTGTGCTATGGTGGTGCCATAAGGGCTACGAAGGAGACCTTCCTCTATTATTTTTCCATAGACATCACTCCCCAATAAAATATCGATTTTACCAGGAGTGTGGTAATTTGGATCTGCTAACTTCAAATTTTTAAGTTCAGGCCAGTTATTCATGACTATTGGTTTGATTGGTAAAAACGATGTTAATCTGCTCAAAACATGAGCACCCAATTCAATTACAGTTTCAGTGTCATGGATTGATGATATAGCTATATTGACTATAGCCTTTGAGGTCAACACACTAACATTACCACCCAATCCACACACCGAACTCTTTACAAAAGTTTTCTTGACTCCAAGTAACTGTACTGCTGATTCTGTTATAAATGAGGCCTGTGACCCCTGGTCGAGCAAAGCTCTCAGCAGTTGGTAGCTTCCATTTTTAGTTTGGACCTTGACTAATGCAGTAGCTAATAATACCTGAGTATATTTATCCTTGCTAGAATAACTTTTAGTAACCATATTCAATGGTTGGTCAGTCTGCGGTTGATCATCACTAAAATGCATTGACTCAACAGCATGGTTAACAGGTACCGCAGACGCGATCGATCGATTTGGTTTTTGAGGATGAAGTAGTGTATGGTGTTTACGGTTACAGATCCGACATGAGGTACGTAAGAAACAAGATTTTACACTATGGTTAGACCCAAAACAATTAAAACAAAGCTTTTGCTTTTGCACAAAATCTATACGAGTCTTATAATCAGCATGATGAAATTTTTTACATTAAAACATTTTATGATTTTCCGAGCAAAACGGACATACGGTAGATGAAGCAGAAGAGACGTGATGTGCCTTAGGTTGATTATAATTATTTGATTTAAATCTACTTGTAGTAGGTTCCAAGAATTCCAATGCTCTAAAACGACTTATTAAAAATTCTTCGAATTGAGAAAAGGTAGGTAAATCATCGGTTAACTCATTTGATTTTATTTCCCATTGTTTGCGGGTATCACAATCTAACTTTTGACAAACTAAATAAATAAGTAACACATCCCATGAATCGGTACAGATACCAATATTAGACAATGCATTTAAACTATCTTTCGTTGTGTCTAAAAGGTTCTTTATACCATTGGCCGATTGCATGGTTAAATTATTTTGCGAGAATAAACGTTTAAAAATACAATTAACTAAGAATCTTTTATTATTATATCGCTCTTGTAATTGTGACCAACACGTAATATAATTAGCATCAGTAATAGAAATATGTCGTAACAGCTGTTCGGCTTCTCCCGATAAATTAGTTTTTAAATAATGCAATTTTTGAACATTATCTAATTGCTTATTATTATGAATAACTGATACAAATAAATCCCTAAACGTCGGCCATTCCGTGTACTTACCAGAAAAAACGGGTAGTTTAATATCCGGTAATTTTATAGGAATAGGATAACTGCCATTTTTAGCTATAGTCGATGATTCCGATTTTTCTGATAAGTTAACACTTTTAACTTTTAATAAATAATCTTTAAGTTCACATTTATATGCAGTATACTCTTGTTCAATTAACTCATACATATTCATACTAAAATAATCACAATTAAACTTAGATTCCTGGGTAGCTATGTCAATTATTTGCTTATGAGTGACCTTAACCTCACTCCAAATATCATTTAATATTTCAAGTCTAGTTTCTAGTTTTTAAAGTTTGCCAAATTTCTTTGTATTTGACCCCGATGATCTTCTTGGTACTTAATAAATTTTTCCATATTTATTGTTATAATAAAGTTCGTTTGTATAATTAATTAAATTTTCCAATTAATTATTAAATTGTACTATTCAAATAAATTATTATACTAAATAATTGTTGATTAACTTATAACTTAGTTCACTAAATGTTTTTATAAAACCGTTACGATTTTTTATAAAGTTCAAATTATCATTTATTTTTCACGTTACTTCACGTTCACTTTTATATAAATAAACTCAGTACCTCGGTTTATAAACTTTCCTCATCTGGAAATGCTCGCAGCCAGCAGTAACTTCTTGAACTAGCAAAGCTTGGTTTTCAATGACGACTAACGGCACCCGGCACCCGACACCCGGCACCCAGCTTCGGACACCCAGCACCTGGCATACAGCAAGCAGTACCAGCGACCCGGCCTCAGCAGTCTTGACTTTGTTTCTATTTAAACTTTGTCAGGTCTTGGCTCCTGAACAACTTTTGGTTGGTCACACAGGAACTACTCACGTATTAATAGCCGTTTTGCTTATATCTGTATGTTATTTCCTTTATATTCTCTTCATTTCATTATTTGATTAATTTATTTTCAACTAATTTGTTATTTATCCGACTCGAAGAACTATGAATAGAACTCATGTGTTTCGTACAACGGTTTATTGCAGACAAAAAAAAATCAAAAAATACATCGTCACTACGATACGGTGACCCGCGTAAAACCCAATCTACCCACAACTTTTTATATTAACGGGCGTCAACATAGCGACCCACCTGTCGTCCTCTGCAAGTCCCGGGCGGACAGCCTCCGAAGGTGGAACGCTCGTGTCCCGCGGCGTAGCCCCCCGGCCGCGCTAGCAGCACCATGCCCTGCCGCAGTCCCGGCGGGAAGCGACCCAGGCCCAGCGACGCCGACTGTCCCGCGCGCACGCTGCCGCACGGGACGCGGTTGCGGTATATCGTGCGCACGGATATCTCCGCAAACTCGCCGGACTCCAGAGGTCCTTGTGGTGTTAAATATACGTCGCTCTATTCATCTCACAACTAACAGAACGCAATGCACCTATGATAAGTTCGTCGCCCTCGTAGAGTCGCCCTCGCGCGATCAGACCCCTACGACGGGCCCCGTCGAGTCCCCTACGTGGAAAATTTCGTCTATTTGAAACTCGCACGCCTCCTGTAAAGTGACTTAAATTATAACATTTATAATTTAATAAAAATGATACTAGTCAACTGCGCAACATATGGTTCACTCACGTCCTCGGGGCGCTGCAGGTCGCGGCGCGGCGCCAGCGCCAGCAGGCACGCGTGCAGCGCGTTGAGGCCGGCGCCGCGCACGCAGCTCACCGGGAACACGGCCACCCTGCCGGCCGACACTACTGCGATTTGCGGTCAACTATATATATATATATATCTGATCCGAAACTAAGCAGAGCTTGTACTATGGCAACCAGACAACTGATGTACTATTGTATAGACAATTACACACAGACTCAGGAAAAACAGACATGTTAATGCACACAATTGTCTGTCCTGAGTGGGAACCGAATCCACAACCTTTGGCGTGAAAGGCAAGTATCTAGCAAGGGTGGTTGGCGTAGCTATAGACAATACTATTACCATTACCAATAGTATGGAACTCGTTTTAAGGTCATACATAAGAGTTCACCCAGAAACACTTCGGGTTAAATAAAGGCTTGTGAAGCTACTCACTCCTCATCCTTTTTGATTTCCTCGTCTAGATTGTCTATGGTGTCCAGTATCGACTTTTGCGGTGCAACGCAGTTCCTTGCCATATTCTCGTCAGTTATTAACCGCGGTTTCTGTAATAATACCAATATATACCATTACTTTTAATTTAAATAAATCTATAAATTATACAGCATCCCTGATTTATCATCTCGTGCTCCTTGAAGAACATCGCGAGGAAACCTGCATGTTTCCAATTACAATATATACTAATATTATAAATGGGAAAGTAAATATATCTCTTTGTCTGTTAACTTTTTCCCCCCGGCTTCTCTTTATGTTATATGTGTGCGGACGGGCAATTGGGCCACCTGATGGTAAGTGGTCACCATCACCCATAAGCATTGATGTAAGAAATAATTACCTAGTTTATAAGTTAGTCTTTATAGATGCTATTTAAAATAAAATCACTGACCTTATTAGCGGGTTCCAACAATTGAGCCAGCCTCGCTACAACAGCGTTGATGTTGCTAACCAGTTCACACTTGTTGATGACTGCGAAGAACGGCATGTCCAAAGCCAGCAGAAGACCGATGTGTTCTAAAAAAAAAAAGACTTAGGATACCTAAAATCTGAACCCCCCCCCCCCACACGTATGGGAACTAGTAATAAATAAACATACTTACAACCAGCATGGCGTAGTGCGGGGAGTAACCCGTGAGCCCGTGGAGCGTGGTGCGTTGGTACTTGCTGTGGCCCGCCAGGTCCAGGAAAGACACCAGCTTGGCGCTCCTCTCTCCGATGCGCTCCGCTGTCATCAGCTCGGAACAACCGTAGTTGACGACATTATATGAATGTAATACATTATATGACTTTCATTTTAGGTATAAGTAATACCGGGTAGTGTTGCATGTCGATAGTCCATTATCGATAAAATCGATAGTTTTGGACTATCGATAATCAATGATTTTTCGATAGTATTGATGTATTGATTTTTTGACGAGCCGGTTGGCGTGGTTGGTAGTTGCTTGCCTTTCATGCCAAAGGTCGTGGGTTCGATTCCCACCCAGGACAGACATTTGTGTGCATGAACATGTCTGTTTGTCCTGAGTCTGGGTGTAATTATCTATATAAGTATGTATTTACAAAAGAAAAGTAGTATATGTAGTATTTTCAGTCCATGCCAACATTTGTTGTTGTGTACTTATGATATGTTCGTTTACTTGAGTGTTTTTGTCATGTAGGTTTAATGGTGTAAGCTTTTTGTCTATTTCTGTTGCGTGTCTATGTAGAGGTGAGTGTTCGGATTTATCATGGAAGTATGGTCTGAGTGAGAGTATCTGCTTATTGTGTAAATTGTGTATGTGTATTAATCCCCTTCCTCCTTCTTTGCGTGGTAGTGTGAGCCTTTGAATACAAGATTTTGGATGATGTTTCCTATATTTAGTGAAGTGAGTGTTTATAGTACGCTGCAATTTTTTTATGTCACTTTTTGACCATTGTATTATTCCGAAAGAGTACGTAAGTAAGGGTATGGCAAATGTGTAAATAGCTTTTATTGTGTTTTTAGAGTTAAGGTGTGTCTTTAATACGAGATTTAATCGGTGCGATAATTTTGTAAGCAGTTCTTGTTTTGTCGTAGTTTGTAGTATTTGCCTAGATTGTTTAAAACCAAGGTATTTATATGTGCTTAGTTCATCCATTGGTTCAATTTGTTCACCAGTTTCGAGTGTGTAGCTATTATTAAGGATTTTTCCTTTCGAGATTGACAGAATTTTGCACTTGTCAACTCCGAATTTCATATGAATATCTTTTGAGAACTGTTCCGTAATGCTTGCTAACTCAAGCAGCGTGTTTTTGTCAGTGGAGTAAAGTTTTATATCGTCCATGTACATGAGGTGTGATAAGTTATATTGGGTGTTATTACCGTAAAGTGTGAATCCTGTATTGGTTTTATTTAACAAGAGTGAAAGAGAAACTACCAAAAAATGGAATTCCTTACCAGCTCACGTGTTCCCCTCCTCTTACAACCCGGGTTCCTTCAAACGAGGCGTAAAGAGGCATCTTGCGGGCCGGCAAGGCGGTGACGGCTAGTACAGAACATTCTTCCCGACTGTACTGGCCGTCGTCGCGTTTGGACTCTACTACCACTTACCATCAGGTGGAGTAGAGTCATTTGCCATCCCGGACATATAAAAAAAAAAAAACAAGTCCCACCACGTCGGCAACGTAAAGATACGTCGGTTGGGTTATTATTATTATTATTATATTATTATTATTGCTTTCTCAAGATAAGTAATGTAGTAGGCCCAGTAACAACACTATTATTAATGAAGTTTTATTAAATCGTTACTATCGAATGAATACCTATGGATTGCTGTTATCAATATTATTAATAATAATAATAATGTCCTCAAGACCGATTTCGGCCACGGCGGCCAATCTCAAGAGTGATTATTTTTTTTTTTTTTATAGAATAGGGAGGCGGACGAGCATGTGGGCCACCTGATGGTAAGTGGTCACCAACGCTCTTAGACATTAGCATTGTAAGAAATGTCAACCATCGCTTACATATCCAATGCGCCACCAACCTTGGGAACTAAGATTTTATGTCCCTTGTGCCTGTAATTACACTGGCTCACTCACCCTTCAAACCGGAATACAACAATATCAAGTATTGCTGTTTTGCGGTAGAATATCTGATGAGTGGGTGGTACCTACCCAGACGAGCTTGCACAAAGCCCTACCACCAGTAGCCAACTACGCAGGAGATATTATAGTGCACAAGTGTGTGCACAAACTCAGGTGCACTCTCTACTCCCCAACTCTCATAATCCGATGGGACGGCGACCCGACACGACCGGAAAGAGTTCAGGCGCAGGACCAACGGCTTTACGTGCTTTCCGAGGCACGGGAGTGTACACACTTCCAACTTCCGGACTCCGGGCTGCTACTGAGAATTTTCTAACAGAAAAACCCAATAACTTTTTATTGGCCCGATCTGGGTATTGAACCCAGGACCTCCGGGGTCTGCGGTCTTATATCAAGCCACTAGACCAACGAGGCAGGCAAACGAGTTATCAATAGTATTGTGAACAGAGAGCTATAGTAACTATCGATAATATCGACAATATTGACACAAGACGATACTTTCGGAAGTACTGTCGATAATAGTTTTCGAGGTCAAACTATCGATAGTTCTGCAACACTGATACCTGGGATTAGGTAAATGAAACTACAATTTATTAGATTACAAAAACAATCACTTCTACATTATATATACTTCTTAGCGAATATCTAGACAGCGCGATTCAGGAATGTGACATTTCGAATGAGCGCCATCTATCGTTAACGGGGTGTAACATACGCCATCATACAACTGGATAATAGAATAACGGAAGCTTTTACAAAGATTAATATAATTGAAAAATGAGTATGAAAACTAGATAATGTTTAGACAACTTGTAGCCGAGATGGCCCAGTGGTAAGAACGCGTGAATCTTAACCGATGATCGTGAGTTCAAACCCGGGCGAGCACCACTGAATTTTCATGTACTTAATTTGTGATTATAATTCATCTCTGCTTGACGGTGAAGGAAAGCACCGTGAGGAAACCTGCATGTGTCTAATTTCACTGAAATTCTGCCACATGTGTATTCCACCAACCCGCCTTTAGCCCAGCAGTGGGACATTCACAGGCTGTTACGGATACGAACGGTTTAGACAACTGCATGGGACTAATAATGGTACTTGTGTGTGCGTGCAAGCACAGACAGTCTCTATTCCCACACACTCTTAATCCTATTGAGAACCGAGATGGTAGTGAATAGAATGTGTAAATCGTTACCAATGATAGCGTGTTAAAACCCAGATTAGCACCACTAAATTGGAACAGCGTATTGGAATAAGCTCCTCATCAAAGGGAGAAGAGGGATTAGCCCAGCAATGGGACATAGACATTTACATAATCCCAGGGTGAAAATTAGAGAGAGTTCAGGCGCAAACAATGTCTTTACATGCTTCCAAATCTCACTTCTAGTGTACGACTTACTTTTACTTTTCTTTTCTATTTACTTATTATAAAAAAATAACGCCTCTGCTGGGCTAAGCCCTCCCCTCCACTTGTGATTTGGAGCTCTAACTTGCAGCTTCAATGCGGGTTGATTCATATACATAGCAATACTTCATCCCATAAAAGCAGATCTCCTGACAATGTGCCCATTAATTAAGCACATCAAAGTGCAGTGGTGTTTGCCCGGGCTTTGCAAGTGGGTGGGGGATTTTTCTTAATTTAAATAAACGTCAAAATAATCATTAGCGCACCTGAGCATCGAAGCCGAGTATCTCGTGGCTGAGCGAGGACGTCCTACCACTTTTCACTTCGTGCAAATGCCTGAACATGTTCAGGCGAGCGCACCCTCTACCGTTATCGAGTTCACCTGTAGAAAAGAAAAATTATTGTATTGCGCACTACAAACAGCTCACATACCATCAACCAATGACGTCATTACAATTTCAAGATCAAATTTTATACTGCCATTGTAATTACAACTAAGTTTCTTGACCATAAAATATTTATCTGAGGATAAAATAAATGATATTACAATATAATATTAACAAAGTCGGTTTTTGTCCCGACTGAGTAGGTATCATTTAACTTGTTTAAAAATGTAACAGCATTTTTACCCACAGCTGGGATAAGGCCTCATCTCCTTATTACGAGTACACACGTATAGGATCTCTACATCATAATCGAATCAAAAACTTCTGGATACGAAGCCTTATAAATATATTTTTTTATAGAATAGGAAACATTGGCATTGCAAGAAATGTTAACCATCGCTTACATCGCAAATGCGCCACCAACCTTGGGAACTGAGACGTTATGTCCCTTGTGCCTGTAATTATACTGTCTCACTCACCCTTCAAACCGGAACACAACAATACCAAGTACTGCTGTTTTGCGGTAGAATATCTGATGAGTGGGTGATACCTACCCAGTTAGCTACCTAAGTTATATATAATGTTATATATTTAATATTATTTATTATTCACTTGCGTCACCGGGTGCTGGAAGCGTCGCTCGCACGGCGAGACCAGCTGCAGTTTGTACTCGACGTTCCCGAAACGAGGCTCCGGGGGTAGACTCCCGTAGCACTCGTCACCGGAATCGTCGGCGTCGGATGTTCTGAAGGCCAAATCGAATATATTTAACATTGATGTTATTTCGATTAATGCCATCCGCGTTCGGTGAGACCGACTCACTGTTTATGATCTCCTGGTACATTAACACTGTAATCCTAACTGAAACTAATTGACTCTTTTAATCTAATCGTTCGGTGAGATCGACTCACTGTTTATGATCTCCTGCTACATTAACACTGTAATCCTAACTGAAACTAATTGACTCTTTTAATCTAATCGTTCGGTGAAACCGTCTCACTGTTTATGTTCTCCTGGTACATTAACATCGTAATCCTAATTCTAAATCTTTGAAACTAATGATAATAATATCCTGGGACATTTTTCACACACGGCCATCTGATCCCAAATTAAGCTTGTACAAAACTCGTGCTTTAGAAACCTGACAACTGATATACTACATATACTACTTTTCTTTTGTAAATACATACTTATACAGAAAATTAGACCAATTTTATTTTCTTTTGTAAATACATACTTATATAGAAAATGTAACCAGAAAATATAACCTAACCTTTTTTTTTTTTTTTCGGGGAGGAAAGTCAAGCCCCGCGGCGGATCAACAGACTGGCTCCGCCACCAACCACACCTTAACTCTGCGGCAGCGTCCGGCCTGCGAAGGCACGTCGCCGTCGAAGAGGTCTCCTTCTTCGTTGCGGGAGCGAGTCCACGTCGTCCTCCCGCTCCCGCTCTGCCTCCTCCTTTTGCGACATGACGCATGCGCTGAACCGGGACACTGCCGCCCAGATCTCTTCGCTTCCGGCCATCTTCTCGACGACGGCCGGAAGCGACAGGTCTCCACCTACGGCCGTGGATAGGACCGCGCGAGGCTCCGCTTAAGCCGGGCACTCTACGCGCGTGTGTTCCGCCGTATCCACGGCTCCTCCGCCACAATGGTGGCACTCCACCGTCGCCTCCCTACCGACCATCTCACACAGGTACCGGCCAAAACAACCGTGGCCGGTCAAAAGCTGTGTGAGGTGATACGTGGGTGGGCCATGCTTGCGCTCGACCCACTTCCTTAGCACCGGCCGAATGGCCGCAACGAGGTCCCGGCTAGCACTCGGGACACCCAGTCTCTCCGACCACTTGGCGAATACCCTCTCGCGGGCCTCCTCCCGCCACATCCGAACCTCACGTGGGTGGGGCCGGTTCTCCCCCTCCGCTCTCACTGCCGCCTTGATCCGCCAATAGACCCTCGAATTAGCTTCGGCCTCGAGGTCCCATGGCGGGCTTCCCGCGAGCAGGCACGCCGCGATGTACGACACCGTGCGGTACGCCCGAGCCGCTCTGAGCGCCATCGCTCGCTGTGGACGTCGCAGCGAGGCGACGTTACGGGCGCTCAGAGCGTCTGCCCATATCGGCGCCCCGTAGAGCGCCATCGAGCGCACGACGCCGGTGTACAGGCGCCTGCAGGAGCCTCCTGGCCCACCCACGTTCGGGAGGATCCTCCCTAGCGCCCCGGCTGCAGCCACCAACTTTGGGGCCAAGCGCCGGAAGTGCTCTTCGAACTTCCACCTGCCGTCGAGCACGAGTCCCAGGTACTTCATAGTCAACCCGACGGTGATGGAAGTTCCACCCACTGTTATCGCCGCCCCCGGAGGTGGCGCGTTCCGAGGCCCGTGAAAGACGAGGGCCTCGGTTTTGTGTAGGGCCACCTCGAGGCCCAGCGTGCGGATTCGGTGGACCACGTGCGCCACTCCAGCCGTGGCGCGATAGGCCGCCTCCCGGTATGAACTGCCGCGGGCCGACACGAGGGTGTCGTCAGCGTAGCACGTGACGCTGACCCCCCGCAACGTGGCCCCGCGCAGCACCCAGTCGTAGCCGATGCACCACAGGAGCGGTCCTAGTACCGACCCCTGCGGAACACCGCACGACAACGACCTGACGGCCCATCCGTCCGCAGTCGGGAAGGCCACCGCCCTGCCCGAGAAGTAATCGGCCACGGTACGCCGCAGGTAGCCCGGCACACCGTTGAACCGCAGGGCCTCCATCACCGTTTCCCAGGGCAGGGTGTTGAAGGCATTGGAAATATCCAGCGACACTGCCAACACAACCCTGCCCCGAGACACCTCCTCCTCGGCCAGGCCCCTCACCCTGGCGATCGCGTCGAGCGTCGAGCGGCCGGGACAGAACCCGTATTGCCGCTCGTCGAGTCCCGGCTCCATACTGCCGACGAGACGGGCAGCGAGCACCCGCTCGAAGAGCTTGCTCACCTCGTCGAGCAACAAGATCGGGCGGTAGGCTGACGGCTGATCGGACGGACGCCCGTCCTTGCGGATCAGAACGAGCGTGCCCGTTTTCCACCGTCGCGGGAACCTACCCTGAGACAAGCATGCGGTGAAAAGGCGCCGCATGCTCTCGCCGAGTTCCTCCGACGCGATCTTCAGGGCTCGACCAGGGATTCCGTCGGGCCCAGGGGCTGTCTTTTTCGACCCTAGTCTGATGACAGCCGCCTACAGTTCCGCTTCAGTGATCGGAATCACCGCTCCCCCGTCGTCCTCCTCTTGGGGCCTGCTCGCGGGCGGCACCATGGCCGGTGGGACGAATATAACCTAACCTGTCCTAACCTAACCTAACAGTGTGTCGGTCTCACCGAACGATTAGATTAAAAGAGTTAATTTTGACGAGACGTTTGGCGCGGTTGGTAGATACTTGCCTTTTCACGCCGAAGGTTGTGGGTTCGATTCCCACCCAGGACAGACATTTGTGTGCATGAACATGTCTGTTTGTCCTGAGTCTGGGTGTATTTTTCTGTATAAGTATGTATTTACAAAAGAAAAGTAGTATATGTAGTATATCAGTTGTCAGGTTTCCATAGCACGAGTTTTGTACAAGCTTAATTTGGGATCAGATGGCCGTGTGTGAAAAATGTCCCAGGATATTATTATTATTATTAGTTTCAAACATTTAGAATTAGGATTACGTTGTTAATGTACCAGGAGAACATAAACAGTGAGACGGTTTCACCGAACGATTAGATTAAAAGAGTCAATTAGTTTCAGTTAGGATTACAGTGTTAATGTACCAAGAGATCATAAACAGTGAGTCGGTCTCACCGAACGATTAGTTTAAAAGAGTTAATTTTGACGAGACGTTTGGCGCGGTTGGTAGATACTTGCCTTTTCACGCCGAAGGTTGTGGGTTCGATTCCCACCCAGGACAGACATTTGTGTGCATGAACATGTCTGTTTGTCTTGAGTCTGGGTGTAATTTTCTGTATTTACAAAAGAAAAGTAGTATATGTAGTATATCAGTTGTCTGGTTTCCATAGCACGAGTTTTGTACAAGCTTAATTTGGGATCAGATGGCCGTGAGTGAAAAATGTCCCAGGATATTATTATTATTAGTTTCAAACATTTAGAATTAGGATTACGTTGTTAATGTACCAGGAGAACATAAACAGTGAGACGGTTTCACCGAACAATTAGATTAAAAGAGTCAATTAGTTTCAATTATAATCAATGCTGTTTCTCACGGAGACGCAAATACTCCGCCCTGCCGACACCAGCTACCTTAACTATCCCGGCTACATGCTACAAGAATCTTTTAAAGCGAAAGCCGGAGTATGCTTGTTCGTCAGGGCGGGTGTTTGTTATCACCGATTGCGCTGCTTGGAGGACCCCTCCTTCTCCATGTTGGTGGTACATGTGGACCTGGTTCGTCAGAGTTGAGTCTACGTGTGCCTCTACAGATCCCACAATGGTGACTTGGAGACAAGCCGATTATTTGACCATCTTAGTCGGGTGGAAGATGCTGCGCAAGAGCAGTTTCCTAACGCGGAATTGGTGTTTTTGGGGGATTTTAATGCTCACCATGAATCATGGGTTAAATCTCTCAAAACTAACCATGCTGGAAGAACTGCTCATGCTTTTGCTCTCACATACGACTTGACCCAACTGGTTGATCAGCCCACCAGGATCCCAGACATTGATGGGCAAGCGCCTTCTCTACTGGATCTTCTGCTGACTTCTCATCCGGTGGAATATCAGGTTGTGGTTCAAGCTCCACTTGGTTCTTCGGATCACAGCCTTATATCTACCAAAGGGCCACAGGCCAAGCTGCCGCCATCAGCGGTATGCAAACGTCGCGTTTGCTGCCGCGACTTATAGCTGCTGTCGACTTATAGTGCTTTGGCACTATAAGTCGACAGCAGCTATAAGTCAGATTGGGACGGTATGCGCGATTACTATGCGTCAGTCCCTTGGAAGGAACGTTGCTTCAGTGGGAATGACCCGACAGCTAGTGCTGCTGCTGTTGCTGATGAGATCATGTTAGGAATGGAATACTACATTCCTAGCTCAGATCTCATCAATAGGGGTACGCGTAACCGTTGGTTCTCTCGTGAATGTGCCGACGCTGTATCATCTAAGCAGGCGGCATAACGCACGTGGATCAACGGCTGCATTAGCAGGGCATCTAACATTGACTCACTGAAAGCAAACTACAATAAAAATTCCAAGTCCTGTAGGAAGGCATACACGAGAGCAGATGCACAGCGCATTGTACAGATTGGTCATGACCTTATTTCGCATCCTAGGGGCTCCCGTAGCTTCTGGCGTCTGACCAAGTCTGTGCAAAACAATTTCTGCCAACCTTCGCTGCCACCGCTCAGAAATCCGGACGGATCGCTAGCTCACAGTGCGCAGGAGAAAGCCGACTCCTGGCTAAACTCTTTGCCCACAACTCTGTGATCGATGATTGTAGTGCGCAGCCATCAACAATACCTTCATGTGGCCACACGATGCCTGACATCAAAATCAGGCAACGTGATGTGCGTGCGGAGCTGCAATCAATTGATATACGGAAAGCTAGCGGTCCTGATGGAATACCAGCCATTGTGCTGAAGAAGTGTGCCGGAGGCTTGGAGAAGAGCTAATGTGCAAGCGGTTCCCAAAAAAGGGGATCGGTCTGACCCGGCAAATTATCGACCAATAGCTATCACCTCAGTACTTTGTAAGGTGATTGAACGGATTCTAAACAACCAACTGATCCATTACCTAGAAGATCACTGTCTAATTAATGATCGTCAGTACGGGTTTCGACCAAAACGGTCCACAGGTGATCTTCTAGCGTACGTAACACACCTCTGGGGTGAAGCTATCGACAAGCATGGAGAATCGTTGGCTGTCAGCCTCGATATCTCCAAGGCTTTCGACAGGGTCTGGCACAGAAGTCTTCTCTCCAAGCTACCGGCATATGGTCTGCCTGCTCAGCTATGCACCTGGATTGCCAGCTTCCTACACAAGCGTAGCCTTCGTGTTTTAGTTGATGGTTGCGCTTCACAATTCTATGTAGTGAATGCTGGGGTCCCCCAGGGATCTGTGCTATCTCCCACACTCTTTCTTTTGCATATCAATGATATGCTCTCCCTTGGGAACATACATTGCTATGCAGATGATAGTACAGTGCATGATGGATACCACGGACGCGCAGTGGCTGGGCGGGCGGAAACTGAGGAGAGGCGGGAGAATCTTGTCATTGAACTCGATGGGACGTTAGAGCTCATTGCCAAATGGGGTTCTGATAATCTTGTTGAGTTTAATGCCAAGAAAACACAGGTATGCGCTCTCACAGCGAAAAATTCACCATTTTACCCTCATCCCTCCCTCTGTGGCATACCGCTGATGATACAAAGCAAAATCGCCATGCTGGGGATGGACGTTCGCTGCGACCTTAATCCAAGGGCATATAATTACATCGAGGCTATTATAAAAACAGCTTCACGAAAACTCGGAGTTCTGAACAAGGTGCGGCGTTTTTTCACGCCACAACAACTGTGCCTGTTATACAAAACACAGGTACGATCTTGCGTTGAATATTGCTCGCACCTTTGGGATGGCTCCGCTAAGTACCTACTGGAGGCCTTGGACCGGTTGCAGCGACGTGCAGTACGCATTATTGGCGACGTAAAGGCGACGTAAGAAGAAGATATTTATTTCAGAAAGTATATATATTTTAGACATGGAAAAAAGGCTTCAGTAAATTTAACCAAACAAAATGGATAAGAATAACTTAAAAAGTCATAAAATAAAGGTGGTGAGCTTTAATTGTAAATCTCTTAAGCGTTCAATAGACAGTATGAGAATACTTTGCTTGAGTGCCGACGTAGTGGCACTACAGGAGACTTGGTTACTACCTCATGACCTTACCTACCTCGGCACTGTTCACGACGAGTTTGAATCTACTGGTACGTCGGCTGTGGACACCAGTGCCAGCATTCTGCTAGGCAGACCCTATGGTGGCGTCGCGCTCTTATGGCGAAAGGGTGTTTTTTCTTCTGTGTCAGTGGTTAAATGTAATAACGTGAGGCTGTGCGCGATCAAATGTAAACTTCGTGAGTATAATATACTATATTTTTCTGTGTACATGCCTACAGACTGTGCAGATAATTTAATAGAATACACAGAGTACCTTAATGAAATTAATGCAATTGTTGAGGATTGTGGAATTAGTATAGTTTTTGTATTAGGAGACTTTAATGCGCATCCTAAAGAGTTATTTTTTAATGAAATGATGCAATTTTGTACTGATCAGTCTTATGTATGTGCTGACTATGAAATGCTTGCTAATAAGAACAATGTCTACACATATGTTAGTGACAGTCATGGGTCCTCGCGGTGGTTAGATCACTGCATTGTAACGGAACTAGCTAGAAGGCATATACAAAGTATCAATGTTATAAATAATGTGTCATGGTCTGATCACTATCCTCTGGAAGTCCATTGTAGTTTTAACTATAATGCACAAGCCAATCATAAAAAACTAGAATCGACCCCGCTCTCTACTAACAAAATAATATGGGGTCATAGGGATAGTGACCAGATTAAGCTATATACTGAATTATGTAACAATAGGTTAAGTTTAGTTAATTTTCCAATAGAAATGATCGATTGTTGCAATAACGTATGTAATAAGTCCGAGCATAAAGTAATTATAGATAAACTGTATAGTGATATTATAGGTATATTGCAGGAGGCTGCAATATTATCCAGCCACAAAACTGTAAAGCGTAGTAAGAAAGAATATGTTATGGGATGGAATAAGCACGTTAGGATGGCTCATTTGAAGGCTCGTAATTGCTTTCAGTCGTGGATATGAGCTGGAAGGCCGACATGTGGAGCGTCATACGACGAGATGCGAGAATCACGTAAGGTTTTTAAGAGCAAATTAAAGTGGTGCCAAGACAATGCCGAAACAATAAAAATGGATATCCTCGCCTCGTCGTATGAGGCTAAACATTTCAGTAAATTTTGGGAACAAACTAACAGGCTGAATGCAAAGGCGAGCCTTCCGGCTGAGGTAGGAGGTACCAGTGGCTCTAAAAATATTGCTAATATGTTTAAAGCCCAGTTTAGCGTGGACCCATGTGAAATTTGTGACTGTGGGGATGAGAGCGATGCTGGGGGCGTTAGTGTCGCTGGTGAGGGTCCGGTCTGTTTCACAAGAAATGACATAATGAAAGCGTTAAACAGCATGAAACGTGGGAAATCGCCGGGTCACGACGGCCTCAGCATCGATCATTTAAAGTATGCCGGTATTCACCTTTCCAGAGTTCTCAGGTTACTCTATAATCTTTGTTGTAGCCATGTTTATCTACCAGATGCAATGATGATGACTGTTGTGGTGCCCATAGTTAAAAACAGAACAGGGGATGTGGCAGACGGGTCAAATTACAGGCCGATATCACTGGCGACAATCACAGCAAAGGTCCTGGACAGTCTTCTTGATGCACAGTTAAATAATTCAGTCAAAATTCACGACGCGCAGTTTGGCTTTAAGCCTGAATTATCAACTGAGACCGCAATACTGTGCCTCAAGCAGACTGTGCGGTACTACACTGACAGGAAAACGCCGGTATACGCTTGTTTTTTTGGACCTGTCTAAAGCTTTTGATCGAGTGTCATATAAAATTCTTTGGCAAAAGCTCAAAACCGAAACTAGCTTAAGATCCAATCAAATCTCATTGCTTAAGTACTGGTATGAAAACCAAACGAACGTGGTGAGATGGGGACAGTCACTAAGCGATTCATACAGATTGAAGTGCGGAGTAAGACAGGGTGGCCTCACATCGCCCAGGCTTTTCAATTTGTATGTGAACCAACTGATTGGGAGGCTGAGTGGAGCCGGAGTTGGATGTTCCATCGATGGCGTGGCTATGAACAATTTCAGCTATGCGGACGACATGGTTCTTCTGAGCCCTTCAGTCAGTGGTCTCAAAAAATTGCTAAAGATCTGTGAGGACTATGCCAGGGTGAATGGACTCAGTTACAATGTGAAGAAAAGTGAATTTATGCTTTTCAGGGGTAGGAACAAGCCGATAAATTGTAATCCTGACATAAGACTATATGGCACACCCCTGAAACAGGTAACTGATTTCAGATACCTTGGTCACATAGTTAATGAAAACCTCAGTGATAACAGTGAACATTGAACGTGAGCGTAGGGCTCTGTCGGTCCGAGGTAATATGTTGGCTCGCAGATTTGCACGATGTACGACACCTGTAAAGCTGGCCCTGTTTCGAGCATATTGCCAATCATTTTACACGTGCAGTCTGTGGACGAACTATACGCTGAGGGCCTACAGTGCCCTACGCGTCCAATACAACAATGTGTTGAGGGCGGTGTTGAGGAAACCTCGACACTGTAGTGCGTCGGCAATCTTCGCTGATGCTCGCGTGGACGATTTTTTCTCTATAATACGCAAGCGTGTCGCCTCCATTATGAGCAGAACTTCGAAAAGTACCAACACCCTCCTCAGCACATTGGCTTGTAAATTGGACAGTCACTTCTGGGAAATACTGGAATGGTGTACATGTGAAGCGGGTCTAATTCTAGGATTAAGTACTAACATAGTTTAAGCATTCGTTACTAATCTATTTAATTTTAATTATTTATTTTAATTTATTTGTTATTATTTTTTAATTTTATTTGAATTTAATGTTAATTTTAATTTAATATGGATTGTTTAATCTGAAATAAAGTATTATTATTATTATTATTATAAAGGTCACAATCACCCTTGAACCTTTACAATTGCGTCGCGAGATAGCAGCACTGAGCGCTTTCTATCGACTGTATCACGGCGAGTGCTCTGAGGAATTATTCTCTCTAATTCCTGCTTCCCCCTTCCTTCTTAAGTCCACGCGAGCAGGTTCTCGATATCACCGCCTAACTGTGACATCAATTCCATCGCGCACAAAGAAATTTGGCAACTCCTTTCTTTGTCGCACTACCAAAAAATGGAATTCCTTACCAGCTCACGTGTTCCCCTCCTCTTACAACACGGGTTCCTTCAAACGAGGCGTGAAGAGGCATCTTGCGGGCCGGCAAGGTGGTGACGGCTAGTTCAGAACATTCTTCCCGACTGTACTGGCCGTCGTCGCGTTTGGACTCTACTACCACTTACCATTAGGTGGAGTAGAGTCATTTGCAATCCCGGACATATATAAAAAAAAAAGTTAGGATTACAGTGTTAATGTACCAGGAGATCATAAACAGTGTGTCGGTCTTACCGTACGATTAGATTAAAAGAGTCAATTAGTTCCAGTTAGGATTACAGTGTTAATGTACCAGGAGATCATAAACAGTGAGTCGGTCTCACCGAACGATTAGATTAAAAGAGTCAATTAGTTTCAGTTAGGATTACAGTGTTAATGTACCAGGAGATCATAAACAGTGTTTCGGTCTTACCGAACGATTAGATTAAAAGAGTCAATTAGTTTCAGTTAGGATTACAGTGTTAATGTACCAGGAGATCATAAACAGCGAGTCGGTCTCACCGAACGATTAGATTAAAAGAGTCAATTAGTTTCAGTTAGGATTACGTTGTAAATGTACCAGGAGAACATAAACAGTGAGTCGGTCTCACCGAACGATTAGATTAAAAGACTCAATTAGTTTCAGTTAGGATTACAGTGTTAATGTACCAGGAGATCATAAACAGTGAGACGGTTTCACCATAATTGTCACAATAATTGCCAATTTATTTTTTACAAAGTGTAGCTTAAATTATAAAGATTTTAAATAAAAAATCCAACATACTTTAATTATTTTTATTATAGTCTAATGATATGCTAAAAATGTTTTAATTTTTTTTTAATATTGAATGACTGATTTAAAATTTTTTTTAATCTTTGCTAATATATAACATTTTTCTAAGTCAGTTAAAAACATTGTTTTATTTTTTAAGTCACAATCACACGTTTTATTCAAAGCATAATTAAATAAAAAGATTAATTTAGTCTAATCACACCCTAAAATTTTCATAAATCGATGACACGAAGCTAACTTTTATTAAAACTGGCCGTTTACTCTGACAAAATTAAAAAATTAAAGAAACACACGTTTCAAATTAATAATCTAAGCGAACTGCCACAGATAATACACAATTAATTATTTAACACCATCATTTCATCGCTTACCATTACTTTATCATATTAAATTAATTCGGATAAATTGATACTTTGAGGCAAAGAGATCTAATAAAATACGTACTTAAAATTTATTTAATAAGGACTATTATTGTATTAACAATAAGATATGTAAGAAAATTTTAAAGTCGTTAAGAAGAAGATAAAAGTTAAAATTAATCTTAGTGGAATATATATAAAATACAAATTTGATGATAAATGTAGAGTAAATGTAAAAAATACACTTATAAATATACATTTTTTTAGTAGGATTACTTTTTAGGTATTTTTAGTTCATACAAATTATAAATTAAAATATTTACTTACAATTGTTTTTACAGATGAAAAACGAAACAACAAATTATTTAATTAATTTTGTTCCCATAAATATTTCTGAATTTCAAAATGGTGTCACTTAAAAATGTCTTACGTTTGTGTTACATAAATACATATATTTAACTTAAAATAGCAAGTTATATCGGCTTACAGGAACTAGAAAAATCATTTAGATTTAATGTACAAAATTTAAATACTTCGACAAAAGATATGTATACAACAATACAATAATATGAATCGCGCCAAAATTTAAATTTAAAATGGCGTCATGATTATGTTTAAAAATATTTAATATTTTAATAAATTTAAATAACACAATACGAATTTGAAAATGGGGTATTTTCAAAATAACAGAATATGACATAACAGAGCATTTTTTAATATTCTTAAGGATGGTTATCACTCAAATGCTATTTCTGATGTTAGGTCTGCTATTCTTTTAATAATTATTGTTATTTAGCTTAGCGGTATTTTTTTCCATTCATGTTGCCGCAGAGTCTTAAACACAGGCCATTCCTTATATATTCAAAATGGCGCCTAATAAAAATAAAATATAATTTTCAAGCAGTGATGAATCGCTTGAATTTTGTAAAAATTTACCAAAATAGTATCATATAATTTTGTTTTGGTACATATTCAAATTTAGTATTGCATAAGTTAGGTAATAGACGAAATTTCATTTATATTTATAACTGATCAGAATATTATTGACGGGAATAGTTCGTGCTTATAATGCCTGAAGTTATTTTATCTTTGTTTAAAAAAAATCTTATCCAACCATTAATTGCTTTTATTAAATTATGTTTAATATTATTGTAGTTTAATTAATATCGATGCCACAGATAGCTATAAAAATATTAATTAATACAAATCATAAAAAGTCAATGTCATATCGTCTAAAGTAAAATCGGCATTAAATAATCCGATCATTGATAGTTAGATATCGTAATGTTATATAAATATGTATCATAAACTTAAAATTGCAATTTATAAACAGGAACTGGATATATCATTTAATGTACAAAGTTTAAATACTAACAATATAATAATAATAATAATAATAATATCCTGGGACATTTTTCACACACGGCCATCTGATCCCAAATTAAGCTTGTACAAAGCTTGTGCTATGGAAACCAGACAACTGATATACTACACATACTACTTTTCTTTTGTAAATACATACTTATATAGATAATTACACCCAGACTCAAGACAAACAGACATGTTCATGCACACAAATGTCTGTCCTGGGTGGGAATCGAACCCACAACCTTCGGCGTGAAAGGCAAATATCTACCAACCACGCCAACCGGCTCGTCAAAATTAAAAAAGGCTCGTAAAAATATGAAAGCTAATTTGGTTTACCTCTTGAGGTAGTGATTATATTAATGGCGCCAAAATTGTAATTCAAAATGGCGTCATGACGTTTGTGTTTTTAAAATACTAAGATTTTTTTAAAATAAATACAAAAATTATTTTACCGTACAACATTATTGTTTTAAATTTATAATCAATTGTTATTGGAGTCTTACATATCAGCGCGGCTTAATGCAAAAGTAACATCGGCATTGTAAGAGCTACAATTAACAAAAAAAAAAAAATACAAACCTACAGATTTGTTCCTTGGTGCGTGATTATCATTTTAAAAACAGTTACGTTATATATGTATGCATATAAATATGTTATTTCATTTAAATAGAAAATAACTAGTGTATTAAAGCCACAAGAGTAGACACAGGCAAATTAACAACCGACATTGAATTGGCGCGATATCATTGGTCGAGATTTTGAGTTATCTGTGATATTCATTATGGATTTGCGAAAAAATTGCGTTTTATCCGCGAAAGTAGTTAAGCTGAGCTACTATCACGGGATATGGAAATATAAAGTTAGTTTATATTTACTCCTACGATTGGAATATACTAAATATACATTTCAACTAATTGTAAAAGGTGTATTAAATACAATATTAACACGTACATAGTGCTATTTTACATTTAAATAAGAATATTTAATTTAAATCTGAGTTTATTTGAAATTTTAAGTCAACTAACTTCTAATTAAGTTATTATTGTAACAATTTAACATACGATAATATTATCATAGTTAGTAATTTTAAAATAGGAAGGCTAATGTAATTTTGGTGGTAATTCTCCACCGCGTCATTGGCGTTTTACGAAATATTAACCATCATTTATATTGTCAATGTGCCACCAACATTGGGAACCAAGATGTAATATCCATTGTGTATGTACGTTATTTCATAAACCTAGTTATATAATTATTTAATATTAACTAGAAATTGGATGTATTATATTTTCATATATATATATGAAAATATAATACATCCATACATATATATAAGCCTTTATATATTGCAATATTATTTATACATAAGCATAGACGTTTTGCATGTTTGTTATATACGTAATAAAAACTCTGACACTGATTAATTAACTGACTGAATAAAAATGAGTTATGAGTGAAAATTTGCTCGATCACATATGATGGTTTATTAAAAATTTGTCCGCTAGTGTTAAATATATGAAAGTTTATATGGATGGTCCACATTTTTTTTCCCCCTAAATAGGGCTATGTCAGATGAAATCAAATAGGATATTTTCAGGTCAGACATTTTTTAGGAGGAACATTTTTTAAAGAAATTCTCTCCGGGGATTAACTCTTCAGCTTCATTTAATTGAGTATATTTCAAGTTTACTAATGCTACTTGCAGTACTTGATTTGCTTTTTTTTAACATCATATTATAAATGTATTTTGTATTTGTTTCAATTCATCCGTCAGGAGGATGCTTCTAAGAGGTTGGCAACACTGTTTTTATGTAACATAAAAATACCATCATCGTTTGTCGTTTTTTGTAATTTAATCCGCAAGGCGAAACGCCTCCCACGCAATCATGAAGTAAACACGACAAGAAAACTGGTTACAGATACAATTAATATATTTAATTTATCTAGAATATTCTAGAGAGATCTCGAATTTTACATTGGAGTCGTGTTCTATAGAATTCATGGTATGTACGGGAAGGTTTGCGTGACCCGGCCGATGGCTCTGTAACAAAACAATTTCGTTAATATATAAAAACGGCTGTTTGTGTATCTGTTTGTGATTAATAGAGTTCGGACCGTTTGAATCACCATTATAGTTGAAATTTAGATGTATGTCTCATGGTCAATCAATCAATGGTCCTCCTGGCTGGCCTAGGCCAGTCTGGGTACGGGCCTCGGGGTTGCCCCCCCTACCCGGGATGGTCCTCCCCGACGGTTCGACCGTCGTGTCGATTCTTTTAGGCCCATAGGGCCAGGGTCTTTGTGACCCAGTGGCTATCTTTCTTCAATGGTTGGTTGGTTGTTCACTGGTTATGTCGTCCTACCGCGTCTCCAGATCGTCGTCTTCCTCTTCACCGATGCCTGCATCGGCGCTGATGGTCGGCGACAATAGGAGCTCACGAGGTAACGGACGCCCCTCAGGTGGTCTGGCATGAAGTGGTGCTATACCGTGGAGGTGTACGCTCGCACTGCTATCTGCCTTAGCAAATAGCGAGCGAGCGAGCTTGCGGACGAACTCCTCCACGGTGGGCGTCCTGGTGTCTCTATGGATGACATCATTTCTGACGTACCTCGGAGCTCCTACAATCAAGCGTAGGCATCGGTTCTGTTGGATCTGAATCCTCCGCTTCTGATACGCTGAGCAGAGTGCGTACCAGGCGGGGGCCGCATACGTCAGGCGCGAACGGACGTAGGCACCGTAGACCCTCAGTCTGGTCTTTAATGGAAGCCGCGACGTGAAGAGGGTGTGCAGCTTAGACCGGGCAGCCGCGGCATGACTCACCACCTTGTTAACGGTGGGTATCATGCGCAGCCTGCGGTCCAAGTGACACCCCAGGTAGCAGACTGAGGTCTGCCATCCCACGTCCTGGCCTCGAAGGGTGAGCCGACGCATCGGCTTGTCAGCACCGACAAGCAGAGCGGCCGTCTTATCGACGTTGACAGCCATCCTCCACTTGTCTAGCCAATCCGGTATCAGATCCAACACTCGTTGCATCTTATTTATTGCGACGATCTGGTGGTAGGACGACGAAAAGAATGCGCTGTCGTCCGCGTACAGGGCCAGCAACACATCCTCTTCACCCTCACGCAGATGGTCGCGGAGGGTAGGGATGTCGTCCGTGTACACCGCGTATAGACGCGGTGACAGGCAGCTACCCTGGGGTACTCCGGCTCGAATGGGGCGCGGCTGAGAGTCCGCGCCTTCCACCGAGACATAGAAGCTTCGGCCTTCCAAAAACGACGCCACTACTCGCACATACGCGAGAGGCGCCGAGGTGTTCAAGAGCTTAGCCAGGAGTCCGGCATGCCACACCCGGTCGAAGGCCTTCTCCATGTCGAGAAAGACCCCGACGGTGGGATGCCCTCTGTTTCGCTCACTGGCTAAGTGGCTAAGAACTCTCGCCAGCTGGAGCGTCGTTGAATGGTCGCTGCGGAATCCGAACTGCTCCTCGCGCAGGGGCAGGTGAGGCGCGAGTCTCCGCAGCAACAGACGCTCGAACAGCTTGGCGATGTGCGAGAGTAGCGTGATAGGCCGATAGCTTGCCGGGAGGCGACGATCCTTCCCGGGTTTAGGGAGGGCGATAACCTTCCCTCTCTTCCACGCCTCGGGGAAGTGTCCGGTCCGGAGTATCCCGTTAAAAGCACTCGCGAGCGCTACGAGGCAGTTGTTGGGTAGCTGCATCAACGCGGCGTTGGTAATTCCGTCGGGGCCTGGCGCCTTCCTCTTCGGTAATCGGAAGACGGCCTTCCGCAGCTCGGACAGAGAGATATAATCGTCTCCCTGGAGCGGCGGGATTGGGGCCGACAGGAATACCTCCACTTGCCTCTGGATCGCCGCGTGATGATGGACGACATCGATTCTTGATAAGTCCGGTGGATTGGGGGTGAATTGACCCTCCAAATGTTCCGCCAGGATCTCTGCTCTGTCGCTGGCGGAATATCTTCTGTTACCCGCTCGATCTAGGAGCGGGTAAACAGGCGAGTCATGTCCGGTAAGCTGTTTGCAGAGGTGGTACAACGTAGTGTCGTGCTCGGATGCTCGATCGATGGTGGCCTCCCAGTAGTCATCCTCGAGAGCCACGAGCGCACGCGACACTTCCTCTGCAATCCTATTGAGGTCACGCTTCACCCTCGGGCAGCGCGTTCGCGCCCACAGTCGGCGAAGAACTCGTTTCTTCCTCAGCTTCACTCGGAGCGAGCTCGGCAGCTGGTCCTGACGACTTCTCGGTGTGCTTCCTTGAGAGGTGGCTGCTTCTTTGGCTTTCTGGATCGCCTCAGAAATTTTAGAAGCAGCTCCTTCCACATCTTCAGTCGTCGCGATCGGGACCGTGAGCTCAAACTCCGAGAGCTCTGAGGAGTAGCGCCCCCAGTCGACCCGCAAACGAGGGGAGCGGGGCACTGTAAAGTCGCGCTGGAGGGCGATTGTGACCACAATCGGCAGGTGCTGTGTGTTGAGGTCGTAATTCACCTCAACATCGATGGGTGCGTCTAGTCGGTGGTGCAGCACGATGTCCAGGACGTCCGGCTGGTACGAAGGGTTAGTCGGTATGTGGGTCGGCGCTCCTGGACCCAACACACCGTAACCCTGTCGTTCGCTATCCTCAAGCAGGTGCCTACCCGCCTGGGTGACGACGCGCGAGCCCCAAGCGTGGTGCTTCGCGTTCAGATCACCCACGATCAGTGTAGGCATCGGCGAGTCGATAAGCGATTGGACATCGGTGCTGCAGAAAACCTGTCCGGGTGGCTTGTAGGCGGCATACAGCAGCAGCTCCGTCTCACCAGCATGCACACGCACCCCCTGCGTACGTAGGCTCACAAAAGGTGCATGTGCAAGTTCTTCGTGTATGATATCCCTCCTCACCAGGGCTGCAGTTCCTCTGAATGGGCAGCCCCGGGGAGAGACTTCATCTCGCCGATACACGAAGAAATTCGGGATTCGGAGCTCGATCTCAGCCGAGAGCTTCGTCTCGCCCAGGAGGATTACGTGAATATCCTGCGACTGGGCGAGTAGGGTCAGCTCCCGGATATGGCCACGTATGCCACCTGGGTTCCAGTATAGTATTCTCAGCTGGAATTGAGCTTCGCAAGAGCGGCTATTCCAGCTGAGCGGCTATTCCAGCTGTCTCATGGATGATTTAATAATATCCACTTCGTTGTAACGCCGCTAGATGGCGCAGTACCACATTAACAGCCACCTTCCGGGTTTTGCTAGTAAAGTACAAAAGTGTCTGTTGGTCGAAGATATCTCTTCTTAAGAACAAAACTTATTCCAACATGATTTAAAACAGTTACAGTATATAAATGTCCCACAGCTGGGCTAAAACCTCTCCTTCTCAGGAGAAGGTTTGAGCTTATTCCACAACCTGCTTCGATGCATGGATTTCCTTCACCGAACACTTATAAATTTAATATGTGAAAGTCAGTGGAGCTAGCGATCTCGGATACCAACACTGAGCTGACGATATACTTTATTGGCTCAACAATTCAACTGTAATTAGAAGTTATCGTTGGGTTCGTTGAGCGGTACCTGGTCCCCAGCCCCGCCGTGAACAGCAGCCGGCGGCCCCGCACGAGGTACTCCGGACAGCGGGCGAACCTGAACAGCACGGAGGCCCCCTCGCCCGCCCTCAGCACGTTGTTCGGAGACATTATACCCTAAAGCGAAAAATATATCCGTGGTCAGCGATGAGATGAGCAACCCGATGGTAAGTGGTCACCACCGCCCATAGACATTGACACCGCAATAAATATTAACCATCGCTTACATCAACAATGCGTCACCAACCTTGGGAACTAAGATGTTATGTCCCTCGTGCCTGTAGTTACACTGTTTTACTCACCAACAACAATGCTATTGCTGTTTGGCGGCAGAATATATTATAAGTGTGTGTGGTAACTGGTGGTAAGGGCATTGTGCAAACCCGCCTGGGTAGGTACCACCCACTCATCAGATATTCTACCGCTAACCAGGAATATAACATAAAAAATAAATATCATTATCATACTTAAGTATTTTACGCAACACCACCAATTATACCAAAATTAAACTATTTAATTCCATTCCGCAAAGTGAGTTTGATGTATGTATTCGTTACCTCGATAATGGCCGTCTGACGCACGTTCCCGACATGCACAGAGCACTGGAACCCTGGGTAGATGGCCGTGGAGTATCTCAGGACATGCACGGATGCCTGTTACATTCAATCAAATTTAATTCATGACCGCATTACATATTATATTGCACAGTCTGTGCTAATATTGCTAGCATATAAAAAACAGCCAGGATTGTTCAGGCACCACTGAATTTTCATGTACTTAATTTGTGATTATAATTCATCTCGTACTTTACGATGAAGGAAAACATCGGGAGGAAACCTGCATGTGTCTAATTTCACTGAAATTCTGCCACATGTGTATTTACCAAACCGCACTGGAGCAGCGTGGTGGAATAAGCTCCAAGCCTTCTCCTCAAAAAAGGGAGAGGAGGCCTTTAGCCCAGCAGTAGGACATTCACGTGCTGTTACGGATAAAAAAACACACACACACACACACACAATGTGCTGCGCAAACATATACAAGTCTATAGTCGATTCCAATAGCAAGTAGAGTATATAAGCAACTTTGACCTTGAAATTTGGTCGAAATCTTAATATTCTGTGGTATTGACTATGGATTCGCAAAAAATTTAGCGTTTTGGTTATCTGTGAAGTTGTTATCGGAACTTTGTAAGTAAAACTAAAGTGTATATATGTGCTTAAGTGTAACAGTGTCGTGTTATATATAGAGATATATTGATCGAGAAGTGTTTGTACTGTACAATACAGCAGAGCTGGTAGCGAATCGCGTGGAATCGCATATCTAAGGTTTGCTAATCTTTTAAAAACGAGTAGAGTTTTCTGCTCACCTGAAAGTATATACAGCGTCTAGGGTCGTTTGGGTCTTCGAGGAACACCAGGTCGTCACACACGCACTTGTCCTGCGTGTCGCTCGACACGTGAGCGTCGCTGTACTTGCTCCCGTCGTCCGACACGTACACGTTCGTGCACTTCGTGTCCGATGTCTTCGTGAGGCTGTTCTTCACGTTGGCGATGTCCTGGAGGATATTCTTGTTCTGTCTCCTCGCGTTCTTTCGATTCTACTCCGAAGCTTGCGACGAGTGGACTAGTTCTGATAGTCCCGTGGCGTAGCCCCCCGGCCGCGCTAGCAGCACCATGCCCTGCCACAGTCCCGACGGGAAGCGACCCAGGCCCAGCGACGCCGACTGTCCCGCGCGCACGCTGCCGCACGTGACGCGGTTGCGGTATATCGTGCGCACGGATATCTCCGCGAACTCGCCGGACTCCAGAGGTCCTGGGGGGGTGGTATTAAATATATACGTCGCTCTATTCATCTCACAACAAACAGAACGCAACGCACCTATGATAAGTTCGTCGCCCTCGTAGAATCGCCCTCGCGCTAGCAGTCCCCCCACGACGGGCCCCGTCGAGTCCCCTACGTGGAAAATTTCGTCTATTTGAAACTCGCACGCCTCCTGTAAAGTGACTTAAAATATAACATTTACAATTTAATAAAAAGGATACTAGTCAACTGCGCAACATATGGTTCACTCACGTCCTCGGGGCGCTGCAGGTCGCGGCGCGGCGCCAGCGCCAGCAGGCACGCGTGCAGCGCGTTGAGGCCGGCGCCGCGCACGCAGCTCACCGGGAACACGGCCACCCTGCCGGCCGACACTACTGTGATTTGCGTTCAACTATATATATATATATCTGATCCGAAACTAAGCAGAGCTTGTACTATGGCAACCAGACAACTGACATACTATTGTATAGACAATTACACACAGACTCAGGAAAAACAGACATGTTAAAGCACACAATTGTCTGTCCTGAGTGGGAACCGAACCCACAACCTTTGGCGTGAAAGGCAAGTATCTAGCAAGGGTGGTTGGCGTAGCTATAGACAATATTATTACCATTACCAATAGTATGGAACTCGTTTTAAAGTTATATATAAGAGTTCACCCAGAAACACTTCGGGTTAAATAAAGGCTTGTGAAGCTACTCACTCCTGATGCTTTTTGATTTCCTCGTCTACATTGTCTATGGTGTTCAGTATCGACTTTTGCGGCGCAACGCAGTTCCTTGCCATATTCTCGTCAGTTATTAACAGCGGTTTCTGTAATAATACCAATATATACCATTACTTTAAATTTAAATAAATCTATAAATTATACAGCATCCCTGACTTATCATCTCGTGCTCCTTGAAGAACATCGCGAGGAAACCTGCATGTTTCCAATTACAATATAAACTAATATTATAAATGGGAAAGTAAATATATCTATTTGTCTGTTAAACTTCCCCCCCCCCCCCGGCTTCTCTTTATGTTATATGTGTGCAATTGGGCCACCTGATGGTAAGTGGTCACCATCACCCATAAGCATTGATGTAAGAAATAATAACCTAGTTTATAAGCTAGTCTTTATAGATGCTATTTAAAATAAAATCACTGACCTTATTAGCGGGTTCCAACAATTGAGCCAGCCTCGCTACAACAGCGTTGATGTTGCTAACCAGTTCACACTTGTTGATGACTGCGAAGAACGGCATGTCCAAAGCCAGCAGAAGACCGATGTGTTCTTCTGTGATGCGAGTTATACCGGCTATTGCCGAAATCTAGAAATAAAAAAAAAACTTTATAGTACAAGTTGATAATATGACTACAGTGCCATCTATAATATTATCTTGTAGCTGATTTAAAAAACTTACAGCCACTGGGTCGCTGTTACCCTGGCCCCTCGGGCCAAAAATTAAAGACACGACAGGTTAGGGGGCAACCCCGCGGCCCGTACCCAGACTGGCCTAGGCCAGTTAGGAGGAACCAACTCTCTCTCTTAAAAAATTTTCATTAATAAGACGTATTGCTCGATAAGGGTTTATAAATATGATAAAAAATTGTGTTTAAACTCTTACATAGTTTAATTGTAGCAAAAGAGTTTAGTTTTTTGCCGATTATTTTTAGTAGGATCTACAGTTTGAGCCGGTGTTAGGTTTATATATTATTACCTAAATAAATTATTTTGATTTTGAGCTGTTTGTAAAAATGTGTTATTAATATAAGATATTTATTCAATAAAATGAAAATTAACTTTTGGTTTGATATGTCAGGACTCCAAAAAAATCCTTACCTAATAATAATTTGAAAACACGTTATCAGGGCTATAGAAAAAGACTTAGGATACCTAAAATCTGAACCCCCCCCCCACACGTATGGGAACTAGTAATAAATAAACATACTTACAACGAGCATGGCGTAGTGCGGGGAGTAACCCGTGAGCCCGTGGAGTGTGGTGCGTTGGTACTTGCTGTGGCCCGCCAGGTCCAGGAAAGACACCAGCTTGGCGCTCCTCTCTCCGATGCGCTCCGCTGTCATCAGCTCGGAACAACCGTAGTTGACGACATTACCCTGATTATATGAATGTAATACATTATATGACTTTCATTTTAGGTATAAGTAATACCGGGTAGTGTTGCATGTCGATAGTCCATTATCGATAAAATCGATAGTTTTGGACTATCGATAATCAATGATTTTTCGATAGTATTGACGTATTGATTTTTTGACGAGCCGGTTGGCGTGGTTGGTAGTTACTTGCCTTTCATGCCAAAGGTCGTGGGTTCGATTCCCACCCAGGACAGACATTTGTGTGCATGAACATGTCTGTTTGTCCTGAGTCTGGGTGTAATTATCTTTATTAGTATGTATTTACAAAAGAAAAGTAGTATATGTAGTATATCAGTTGTCTGGTTTCCATAACACAAGCTCTGCTTAATTTGGGATCAGATGACCGTGTGTGAATAATGTCCAATATTATTATTATTATTATTTCTATTTAACTTTTAGTTTCTCTTCTTTCGAAGAGTTTAAGCCGAAAACGCGGGCTGCAGCCAAGCGTTAAGGAGTGTTGCTTATATTAAAAACGTTGATGATAAAGTGGATGATGATATAAACTTTCGGGTGATACGGCAGGTGTTAAGGATTATGGCTTTTTGAAGTATATGGAGGATATACGCTGGCATTTGTAAGGTGTTCAGACTTTGTGTCAAGGATTTTGGCACGATACCTGTGGATGATAGGACTATTGGGACTATGTGTACTGTTTGTGCTTTCCATTGCGTTTTAATTTCTAGGGCGAGATCTTGATATTTACTTAACTTTTCAGATATTGTGGTTTGTATGTTATGTGCATTAGGAACGGCTATATCGATAAGATAAACGATTCTATTGATTTTATCATGAACGGTAATATCTGGTCTATTATAACAGATAGTTTTGTCAGTTATTATTGTTCTATCCCAGTAGATTTTGTGGTTTCTAGTGTCTAATACACTTTCCGGTTTGTCCGGTCATATTTGTAATATGGATTCATTTCTGTTATAAGTTAATATTTTTATGCTAAATGTTGGTGTATGATTGCAGCCACTTGATCATGTCGATGCTTATAATCGGTCTGTGCGAGAGATTTGCAAGCCCCCGTTATGTGCTGAATAGTTTCAGAGGCTGCGTTACATTGTCTACATAAGTCAGTAGGTTGATTATTATCCTTCATTATGTACTTCCTATAGTTACGAGTTTCTATTATTTGGTCTTGAATGGCGAGCATAAAACCTTCGGTCTCAGGGAACAGTTCACCTCGTTTGAGCCATTCGTTCGACTTCTCTTAGTCGACGTGGGGTTGGTTCAAATAGGCTCGGTGCCTCCCATGGAGTGTTTTTTCAGCCCATTCCAACATTTGTTGTTGTTTACTTATGATATGTGCGTTTACTTGAGTGTTTTTGTCATGTAGGTTTAATGGTGTAAGCTTTTTGTCTATTTCTGTTGCGTGTCTATGTAGAGGTGAGTGTTCGGATTTATCATGGAAGTATGGTCTGAGTGAGAGTATCTGCTTATTGTGTAAATTGTGTATGTGTATTAATCCCCTTCCTCCTTCTTTGCGTGGTAGTGTGAGCCTTTGAATACAAGATTTTGGATGATGTTTCCTATATTTAGTGAAGTGAGTGTTTATAGTACGCTGCAATTTTTTTATGTCACTTTTTGACCATTGTATTATTCCGAAAGAGTACGTAAGTAAGGGTATGGCAAATGTGTAAATAGCTTTTATTGTGTTTTTAGAGTTAAGGTGTGTCTTTAATACGAGATTTAATCGGTGCGAGAATTTTGTAAGCAGTTCTTGTTTTGTCGTAGTTTGTAGTATTTGCCTAGATTGTCTAAAACCAAGGTATTTATATGTGCTTAGTTCATCCATTGGTTCAATTTGTTCACCAGTTTCGAGTGTGTAGCTATTATTAAGGATTTTTCCTTTCGAGATTGACAGAATTTTGCACTTGTCGACACCGAATTTCATATGAATATCTTTGGAGAACTGTTCCGTAATGCTTGCTAACTCAAGCAGCGTGTTTTTGTCAGTGGAGTAAAGTTTTATATCGTCCATGTACATGAGGTGTGATAAGTTATATTGGGTGTTATTACCGAAAAGTGTGAATCCTGTATTGGTTTTATTTAACAAGAGTGAAAGAGGATTTAAAGCCAAGCAAAACCAGAGGGGGCTCAGAGCGTCTCCTTGAAAAACTCCTCGTTGGATACGAATTGGTTCAGTAGTTAGAGATTTCATGGACGATTGTTTTATTTTTAATACAGTTTGCCAGTTTTGCATAGAATTTTGAAGAAATGATATGAGGGTTGGGTTTATTTTATACAATTTTAAGACATACAATAACCAGCTATGCGGGACTGAATCAAAGGCTTTTTGATAATCAATAAACATAGCATGGATATCTGATTTTGATTTTACCGCACCATTTAAAATGATTGCATCAAAAGTAAGCTGCTCCTTACAACCTTGGCTATTTTTTCTACATCCCTTTTGCTGTTCGGCTAATATATTATGTTTAGTTAAATGTTTGTATATTTCTTCACTTATGCAAGCTGATAAAATTTTATATATGGTTTGTAAGCAAGTTATTGGTCGGTATTTATCTGGATTTGTGGTATCATGTTTATCTTTATGTACTAAGTATGTGATTCCATGTGTTATATATTTCGGTAGTAAATGTGGTGATTGAATGAATTTATTTAAGTACTTATGTATGTATGAGTGTGTGCTACTAAATTTCTTGTACCAATAGTTGTGAATATTGTCTGAGCCTGGGGATTTCCAATTGTGCATTCGTTTGATGACATCTATAAATGTTTCTATTGGTATGAAGTTGAACTCCATCTCTGGAATATGTGTAGTTATTTCGTTAACCCAGTCTGCATGTTCATTATGTTTTATGGGGTTTTCCCATGTCTTAGCCCAGAATTGTCGAAATATTTCAGGGGGAGGTATTTCTAGATTTTTTCTAGATTCTTTCATTCGTGCAGTGACGGAGAAAGAATACATTTCAGAGGGGCAGCCCTCTCTTATCCCATGGGTGTCGTAAGAGGCGACTAAGGGATATCTGAGCGACCATCTGCTCATCTGGTGGTAGGAATCTAACATCCGCCTGGCTTGTTACCACCGTACGCATGGTGAAAAACTCGTGAAGTGGCTTGCAGCCGCGTTTCGAGGTCAGCCAGCGTACAGCCAGTGCCCGAGCGAGTATTGCCGCGATGGGTGTTGGTTCAGTGGAGACGGCTGTTGAACCAATGCCGGGGGAAACTGTATTGACCTGCCGGACAGGGAGACCCGAAGAAACGGCTGTTCCGCTGGCCGCCCGTGGCATAGTACAGGGGCCCGAGCGTGCCAAACCAGCTCGCGAGGCTGCCCCACCAGGCCACGCATAATCTCGGGGTGGACCGTCGTGCCGGTTGGTGACCGGAAGGTGGGGTCCCGGTGGCCACTTCCGGGGGGGTTCGGGGGCCCTTCCTTCCGGCGGATCAGTATATTTTCCTTTTTAGCAAACATTTGGGAAAACACGCCTCCATACTTTGCCCATCCCTATCGTGGCAATACGTCGCTCGCTTCACGTCTCTTTTCCTAATTTTTCCAAATGGTAGCGCAAATAAGAAATAACGGTCGTTCAGCGGTGCACACCCCCACCATACCCACGCTGTTTGAGGTCGAGTTCTCTAACATCCGAGGACTCCACGCTAACCTCAACGCTGTCCACCACCATCTCGAGACAGCACGGCCAGCAATGTTGTTTCTCACGGAGACGCAAATACTCCGCCCTACCGACACCAGCTACCTTAACTATCCCGGCTACATGCTTGAAGAATCTTTAAAGCGAAAGCCGGAGTAGGCTTGTTCGTCAGGGCGGATGTTTGTTGTCACCGATTGCGCTGCTTGGAGGACCCCTCCTTCTCCATGTTGGTGGTACGTGTGGACCTGGTTCGTCAGAGTCGAGTCTACGTGTGCCTCTACAGATCCCACAATGGTGACTTGGAGACAAGCCGATTATTCGACCATCTTAGTCGGGTGGCAGATGCTGAGCAAGAGCAGTTTCCTTACGCGGAATTGGTGTTTTTGGGGGATTTTAATGCTCACCATGAATCATGGTTGAAATCCCTCAAAACTGACCATGCTGGAAGAACTGCTCATGCTTTTGCTCTCACACACGACTTGACCCAACTGGTTGATCAGCCCACCAGGATCCCAGACATTGATGGGCAAGCGCCTTCTCTACTGGATCTTCTGCTAACTTTTCACCCGGTGGAATATCAGGTTGTGGTTCAAGCTCCACTTGGTTCTTCGGATCACGGCCTTATATCTACCAAAGTGCCACAGGCCAAGCTGCCGCCATCAGCGGTATGCAAACGTCGCGTTTGGCACTATAAGTCGGCCGATTGGGACAGTATGCGCGATTACTATGCGTCAGTCCCTTGGAAGGAACGTTGCTTCAGTGGGAATGACCCGACAGCTAGTGCCGCTGCTGTTGCTGATGAGATCATATTAGGAATGGAATACTACATTCCTAGCTCAGATCTCATCAATAGGGGTACGCGTAACCGTTGGTTCACGCGTGAATGTGCCGACGCTGTATCATCTAAGCAGGCGGCATATCGCGCGTGGATCAACGGCTGCATTAGCGGGGCATCTAACATTGACTCACAGAAAGCAAACTACAATAAAAATTCCAAGTCCTGTAGGAAGGCATACACGAGAGCGGATGCACAGCGCATTGTACAGATTGGTCATGACCTTATTTCGCATCCTAGGAGCTCCCGTAGCTTCTGGCGTCTGACCAAGTCTGTGCAAAACAATTTCTGCCAACCTTCGCTGCCACCGCTCAGAAATCCGGACGGATCGGTAGCTCAAAGTCCGCAGGAGAAACTTTTCTGGCTAAACTTTTTGCCGACAATTCTGTGATCGATGATTGTAGTGCGCAGCCACCAACAATACCTTCATGTGGCCACACGATGCCTGACATCAAAATCAGGCAACGTGATGTGCGTGCGGAGCTGCAATCACTCGATATACGGAAAGCTAGCGGTCCCGATGGAATACCAGCCATTGTGCTGAAGAAGTGCGCGGCGGAGCTGTCTCCTGTGTTAACGCGCCTGTTCCAACTTTCTCTCTCTTCAGGATGTATGCCGGAGGCTTGGAGAAGAGCTAATGTGCAAGCGGTTCCCAAAAAAGGGGATCGGTCTGACCCGGCAAATTATCGGCCAATAGCTATCACCTCAGTACTTTGTAAGGTGATGGAACGGATTTTAAACAACCAACTGATCCATTACCTAGAAGATCACTGTCTAATTAATGATCGTCAGTACGGGTTTCGACCAAAACGGTCCACAGGTGATCTTCTAGCGTACGTAACGCACCTCTGGGGTGAAGCTATCGACAAGCATGGAGAATCGTTGGCTGTCAGCCTCGATATCTCCAAGGCTTTCGACAGGGTCTGGCACAGAAGTCTTCTCTCCAAGCTACCGGCATATGGTCTGCCTGCTCAGCTATGCACCTGGATTACCAGCTTCCTACACAAGCGTAGCCTTCGTGTTTTAGTAGATGGTTGCGATTCACAATTCTATGTAGTGAATGCTGGCGTCCCCTAGGGATCTGTGCTATCTCCCACACTCTTTCTTTTGCATATCAATGATATGCTCTCTCTTGGGAACATACATTGCTATGCAGATGATAGTACAGTGCATGGTGGATACCACGGAAGCGCAGTGGCTGGGCGGACGGAAACTGAGGAGAGGCGGAAGAATCTTGTTATTGAAATCGATAGGACATTAGAGCTCATCGCCAAATGGGGTTCTGATAATCTTGTTGAGTTTAATGCCAAGAAAACACAGGTGTGCGCTCTCACAGCGAGTCACAGAGAAAAGTCACCATTTTACCCTCATCCCTCCCTCTGTGGCACACCGCTGATGATACAAAGCAAAATCGCCATGCTGGGGATGGACGTTCGCTGCGACCTTAGTCCAAGGGCATATAATTACATCGAGGCTATTATAAAAACAGCTTCACGAAAACTCGGAGTTCTGAACAAGGTGCGGCGTTTTTTCACGCCACAACAACTGTGCCTGTTATACAAAACACAGGTACGGTCTTGCGTTGAATATTGCTCGCACCTTTGGGATGGCTCCGCTAAGTACCTAATGGAGGCCTTGGACCGGTTGCAGCGACGTGCAGTACGCATTATTGGCGACGTAAAGGTCACAAACACCCTTGAACCTTTACAATTGCGTTGCGAGATAGCAGCACTGAGCGCTTTCTATCGTCTGTATCATGGCGAGTGCTCTGAGGAATTATTCTCTCTAATTCCTACTTCCCTCTTCCTTCTTAAGTCCACGCGAGCTGGTTCTCGATGTCACCGCCTAACTGTGACATCAATTCCATCGCGCACAAAGAAATTTGGCAACTCCTTTCTTTGTCGCACTACCAAAAAATGGAATTCCTTACCAGCTCACGTGTTCCCCTCCTCTTACAAACCGGGTTCCTTCAAACGAGGCGTGAAGAGGCATCTTGCGGGCCGGCAAGGCGGGGACGGCTAGTACAGAACATTCTTCCCGACTGTACTGGCCGTCGTCGCGTTTGGACTCTACTACCACTTACCATCAGGTGGAGTAGAGTCATTTGCCATCCCGGGGCATATATAAAAAAAAAAAATTTGCTCATTATCTTTGCAGTTAGATAATAAATTCTATAGAAGATTTTTTCATTGTTAGCACATGTTTTGTTTTCTATTTTACGGGCAGTACACCTCAAATATCTCTTAAGTCTACTAGCTGCTGCATTGAGTTTCTGTTTTAAGGTATCTAAGAAGTGTTCTATATGCGTGTTTGTATTTTCATATTGTGCGTGTGATTGATATTGTGTCTTTATGAGTTCTACTGCAGCTACTACTTTTCGGTTTCTATTTCCTCTAATAAATTGTGTTAACCTGCCTATATTGACTCGCAACTTCCTTATTTTATTTTCTAATCTTCTTTGCCAGCTAGGTTTTCTGTATGATTTGTTTTGATGGTTGTTTTGTGTTTGTGTTTGTGAGAATGTCATTCTCGCCCCATTACATTTAGCTGCTGTCCATGCTGCACAGTAAATTATTGTCTGTAGAGTGATAAAATCAGTATAAGTGTTTACAAATTTTGTCAGTATCATTGTATCTATGTATTTCATTATTAATGAAAACTTTTTAGAAGTTCTTTGTTTTGGAATGTATGGTCTGCTATTTGGTTCAGTATCACAAAAATGTTCTAGAGCATGAACGAATGTGTTCTCTATTTCAGTGTTTACTTCTAAGGTCACATCATGATCGTGGGTGATACTTTCTATGTTTTGTTCATCGATAGGGGTTGATGTAACGGAATCAGTGCATGTAACTGTAGTGTTTTGCATTTTCCTAGCTTGTGAGTTTGTTTCGGAATTAGATTTGAATGCATCGTAGTGTGTAATATTACTTTGTTCTGTTGTTTGTAAATGTTCATTATCTGTGTCTTCCGTTAGTGTGTGTATAATGTAATTCATCTGCTACTTGTTGTTTAATCAGTGTTAATCTATCTTGTTTAATATATTTATTATTTATTATTGCCCTTCGTTGATCCGCTAATCTTTGCTCTGTAATGTGTGTAAACTCTGGGTATAAGTTTATAAACTCTTCATACAAACGTTTTCTATAAGCGGTCTTATTCGTCTCTAATTGTGTTATTTTGAAATAATTCCTAATAATTGCTTCATTGCATTCATTTGTCCATTTCATACGTTTTCCTGTTAGTGTGTTAAGGGATGTTTTAAGATTTGTGGCGCTTTGTTGTATCTGAGTTTGGATTACTTGCAATTCTGTTTTAACTTCATCGTAAATCTGATCAATGGTTTCTTGTGATAATAATTTTTTTTGTATAATAGCTCTACGTTGGTCACCAATTCTCTGTCTTCTTACTTCCATATGTGGATATTTATCTATAAATTTTATATGTAATGAAGAAAGATATGAATTTGTGTCTGATTCTAAATTTGTAAGATATAGGTAGGGTACGTAGGATGAACTTATTCATTTCCATACTCCATTTTTTACGTTTTTTTACGCCACTGGTGGTGGGCACAGGTTCACTGACAAAATTTGTCTCCTGTGCAACATCCGCCAGTTGAGCACCGGTTGATGATGAATTTGGTGAAGATGCATACAAAATTGGTGATGAAGAGGGTATTGATGGGAATAAAGATTTAGAGGATGAATTAGAAGTCTGCGTGGACTCTTCTTCTAACGATGGCACGTTCGCCTGTATATATTTTTTAGTTTTAGACCTAGTTATCATATTATTCCCACGAGTAGCAAGGGACATAAAAGTCAATCACAGCAAAGCCCTGCATTCACTGTGATAAGGGTAAATTAAATTAGAGGTCCCCTTGTCTCTAAAGTTCGCATACTAATGACTAAGCACCCCCTTAGCCATGGAGCCCTCGGCGTACGCTGTTCCACCTTGGCTTGGGTTGTATCTCTCTTGGTCTGTCTTCTCATCTTAGGCCAATCCATCATGAGTAGCTCTTTTGGCATAGCCCTAAGAATCATTGAAGCGCACAAGCCCCACCACGTCGGTAACGTAAAGATACGTCAGTTGGGCTATCATTATTATTATTATATTATTATTGCTTTCTCAAGATAAGTAATGTAGTAGGCCCAGTAACAACACTATTATTAATGAAGTTTTATTAAATCGTTACTATCGAATGAATACCTATGGATTGCTGTTATCAATAGTATTAATAATAATAATGTCCTCCAGACCGATTTCGGCCACGGCGGCCAATCTCAAGAGAGATTAGCCAACTACGCAGGAGATATTATAGTGCACAAGTGTGTGCGCAAACACAGGTGTACTCTCTGTTCCCTAACTCTCATAATCCGATGGGACGGCGACCCGACACGACCGGAAAGAGTTCAGGCGCAGGACCAACGGCTTTACGTGCTTTCCGAGGCACGGGAGTGTACACACTTCCAACTTCCAGACTCCGGGCTGCTACTGAGAATTTTCTGACAGAAAACCCCAATAACTTTTTATTGGCCCGATCTGGGTATTGAACCCAGGACCTCCGGGGTCTGCGGTCTTATATCAAGCCACTAGACCAACGAGGCAGGCAAACGAGTTATCAATAGTATTGTGAACAGAGAGCTATAGTAACTATCGATAATATCGACAATATTGACACAAGACGATACTTTCGGAAGTACTGTCGATAATAGTTTTCGAGGTCAAACTATCGATAGTTCTGCAACACTGATACCTGGGATTAGGTAAATGAAACTACAATTTATTAGATTACAAAAACAATCACTTCTACATTATATATACTCCGTAGCGAATATCTAGACAGCGCGATTCAGGAATGTGACATTTCGAATGAGCGCCATCTATCGTTAACGGGGTGTAACATACGCCATCATACAACTGGATAATAGAATAACGGAAGCTTTTACAAAGATTAATATAATTGAAAAATGAGTATGAAAACTAGATAAAGATTTGTGATTATAATTCATCTCTGCTTGACGGTGAAGGAAAATATCGTGAGGAAACCTGCATGTGTCTAATTTCACTGAAATTCTGCCACATGTGTATTCCACCAACCCGCCTTTAGCCCAGCAGTGGGACATTCACAAGCTGTTACGGATACGAACGGTTTAGACAACTGCACGGGACTAATAATGGTACTTGTGTGTGCGTGCAAGCACAGACAGTCTCTATTCCCACACACTCTTAATCCTATTGAGAACCGAGATGGTAGTGAATAGAATGTGTAAATCGTTACCAATGATAGCGTGTTAAAAACCAGATTAGCACCACTAAATTGGAACAGCGTATTGGAATAAGCTCCTCATCAAAGGGAGAAGAGGGATTAGCCCAGCAGTGGGACATAGACATTTACATAATCCCAGGGTGAAAATTAGAGAGTTCAGGCGCAAACAATGTCTTTACACGCTTCCAAATCTCACTTCTAGTGTACAACTTACTTTTACTTTTTTTTTCTATTTACTTATTATAAAAAAAATAACACCTCTGCTGGGCTAAGCCCTCCCCTCCACTTGTGATTTGGAGCTCTAACTTGCAGTTTCAATGCGAGTTGATGGATATACATAGCAATACTTCATCCCATAAAAGCAGATCTCCTGACAATGTGCCCATTTATTAAGCACATCAAAGTGCAGTGGTGTTTGCCCGGGCTTTGCAAGTGGGTGGGGGATTGTTCTTAATTTAAATAAACGTCAAAATAATCATTAGCGCACCTGAGCATCGAAGCCGAGTATCTCGTGGCTGAGCGATGACGTCCTACCACTTTTCACTTCGTGCAAATGCCTGAACATGTTCAGGCGAACGCTCCCTCTACCATTATCAAGTTCACCTGTAGAAAAGAAAAACTATTGTATTGCGCACTACAAACAGCTAACATACCATCAACCAATGACGTCATTACAATTTCAAGATCAAATTTTATACTGCCATTGTAATTACAACTAAGTTTCTTGACCATAAAATATTTATCTGAGGATAAAATAAATGATATAACAATATAATATTAACAAAGTCGGTTTTTGTCCCGACTGAGTAGGTATCATTTAATTTGTTTAAAAATGTAACAGCATTTTTACCCACAGCTGGGATAAGGCGTCATCTCCTTATTACGAGTACACACGTATAGGATCTCTACATGATAATCGAATCAAAAACTTATAAATATTTTTTTTTAATAGAATAGGAAGGCGGACGAGCATATGGGCCACCTGATGGTAAGTGGTCACCAACGCCCATAGACATTGGCATTGTAAGAAATGTTAACCATCGCTTACATCGCCAATGCGCCACCAACCTTGGGAACTAAGATGTTATGTCCCTTGTGCCTGTAATTAAATACTCAATATTTAATTTAGTTACTAGAACTCACGACTTCAACAAGATAATAACGAACGTACCTTGAGTGAGAACGCCTATGAGCGTCGACTTGCCCGCCTCGTTCGCCCCCATCACCGCGACCCGCAGCTCGACGCTCTGCTGCGTGTCCGCCAGCTGCGAACCGAGTACGTACTGTAGCGTAGACAGGTTTAGACAGAGATAGAATTATCAAATCTTTTGACCCTTATCGTGTAACCAGTTTTGGTGTTTGTTGAAACTTGACAGTTGGTGCGTTCATTGTGTTTTATGTTCAATTTTCGCTTATATTTATGTTAGAAAACGATTCTAATCCAGTGTAAAGGCCGAGAAACAATCCTTATATCATATCGATGGCTATACAATGGTGCAGTGTCGTATTATTTCATGTTAAAGCGACAGATAATATAGTTTCTCAGTGATGTTTATTTATGCCATAGCATGACGGAACCTTATATCGCATTAAAATCCTAAAGATAATATGATTTTCCAGTTTTTATTATTCATAACCTATAATTATTTATCATGTGAGTGCTGCCAGCATCGGCTAAAAAAAGTCCCGATATTCGATAAAAAATATCGACTCGTCGACAATGATAAGGCCCCGGATACACACGTGTGAAGCTGTTAGTTAGTGAATCGTTTAATTAAAATGAATTTTGATAGGCGGTTGACATTCAGGGAGATATTTTTTTTTTATAGAATAGGAAGGCGGACGAGCATATGGGCCACCCGATGGGAAGTTAGAATAAATTACTGGTGGTAGGGCTTTGTGCAAGCTCGTCTGGGTAGGTACCACCCACTCATCAGATATTCTACCGCAAAACAGCAATACTTGATATTGTTGTGTTCCGGTTTGAAGGGTGAGTGAGCCAGTGTAATTACAGGCACAAGGGACATAAAATGTTAGTTCCTAAGGTTGGTGGCGCATTGGATATGTAAGCGATGGTTGACATTTCTTACAATGCCAATGTCTAAGAGCGTTGGTGACCACTTACCATCAGGTGGCCCATATGCTCGTCCGCCTTCCTATTCTATAAAAAAAAAAAAAAAAAAAAAAAAAAAAAAAAAAAAAAAAAAAAAAAAAAAAAAAAAAAAAAAAAAAAAAAAAAAAAAAGTGGTCATCGACGTCCATAGACATTGGCATTGTAAGAAATGTTAACCATCGCTTACATCGCAAATGCGCCACAACCTTGGGAACTGAGACGTTATGTCCCTTGTGCCTGTAATTATACTGTCTCACTCACCCTTCAAACCGGAACACAACAATACCAAGTACTGCTGTTTTGCGGTAAAATATCTGATGAGTGGGTGATACCTACCCAGTTAGCTACCTAAGTTATATTTAATGTTATATATTTAATATTATTTATTATTCACTTGCGTCACCAGGTGCTGGAAGCGTCGCTCGCACGGCGAGACCAGCTGCAGTTTGTACTCGACGTTCCCGTAACGAGGCTCCGGGGGTAGACTCCCGTAGCACTCGTCGCCGGAATCGTCGGCGTCGGATGTTTTGAGGGCCAAATCGAATATATTTAACATTGATCTTATTTCGATTAATGCCATCCGCGTTCGGTGAGACCGACTCACTGTTTATGATCTCCTGGTACATTAACACTGTAATCCTAACTGAAACTAATTGACTCTTTTAATCTAATCGTTCGGTGAGACCGACTCACTGCTTATGATCTTCTGGTACATTAACACTCTAATCCTAACTGAAACTAATTGACTCTTTTAATCTAATCGTTCGGTGAGACCGACTCACTGTTTATGATCTCTTGGTACATTAACACTGTAATCCTAACTGAAACTAATTGACTCTTTTAATCTAATCGTTCGGTGAGACCGACTCACTGTTTATGTTCTCCTGGTACATTAACAACGTAATCCTAATTCTAAATCTTTGAAACTAATAATAATAATATCCTGGGACATTTTTCACACACGGCCATCTGATCCCAAATTAAGCTTGTACAAAACTCGTGCTATGGAAACCTGACAACTGATATACTACATATACTACTTTTCTTTCGTAAATACATACTTATACAGAAAATTACACCCAGCTCAGGACAAACAGATATGTTCATGCACACAAATGTCTGTCCTGGGTGGGAATCGAACCAACAACCTTCGGCGTGAAAGGTAAGTGTCTACCAACCACGCCAAACGGCTCGTCATATAATATAAATACTACTGCTAGGCTTCAAATTAGTTCCGCCCGAGGTTTTATTCACATTCCTTTTTTTATAAACAAATTAGTCTCATAAAAGGCTCGAATTCAGGGCGTCATTTTGTTTAACTTCAATTGGGTAGAATGCAAATAAAACTGCGGGACAGCGCTTGTATATTTTGAAGTTTTATTTTAACAAATAAATATTGAAAATCGATTTCAAAATTATAGTATTATTGTAAAATAAAAGCTTTATAAATTGTTTTGGCAACACACCATATTTTTATTTCTGGCATTGGTTCTTTTTTTTTATTGAAGTGGTATATTGCCAATTTCTGTATTTATTCTGGATGTTCCGAAAATGTCATTATACGTAACAGAGTCGAACAAGCAATGTAATTCAAAATTATTTTATGTTATTTTTAGGAAATACGAGTAAGCTGGCTGATTAAGGTCTGTTCTACCTTTTTGGATAATACACAGTGGATTGTTTAGCAGAATTTCAGTGAAATTTTAATAATTATAAATGCAGGCTGTCTCACGATATTTTTAAACGCAAATTAATCACATGAAAATTCACTGGTGCTTGTTTAGGTTTGAAACAGTCATTATTGTTTAAGGTAGTGTTATATGTATTTCACTATGCCTGCTCGATATATATATTTAAAAAAAACACACAGAAAGTGACCTGGGAACAGATAAGTAACATTCCTTTTGAATACAATAACATAACATGAATGACAAATTTCATTATGAAAATAATCACAACAGATAACCGATAAGTTATCTATTAATGTTATTTTAATGTTTTTATTAGTCATAACAGATTAGAAAAAGTTAAATTAAAAAAAATCTTTTTGTATGTTTACTATAAAATATGTTTATAAATGTTATATTATTTTATAAGAAAGGGGGGTAAGGGGGGAACGGAACTACCATCCAAACCGAACCAATTGCCAACCTCACCTGCACGTGGTGCTCCCTGCTAGATAACAGACGAGGCTCTGGCGACCGATCAATGGCGGTATAACCATACGCACCATGATTGGAAAAAGGGAAACAGCGACCTTGAGGTACAAGTAACCTCTAAAATGTCTGGTGCAGAAGGCAAGGGGAAACCACTGCACTATTATTCCCTAGTTATCGTCAGCTTTATGGAAAAGTCTAAGAAAGAAATGGCCCCGAGTTCCTGGCGTCCCTTAGATGGGACAGGGGTGCTAAGAATCTCCAGGTGGAAAAAACAACAAATGAAGATAGGAACGTGGAACGTCAGAAGCTTGAAGAGTCCTGAAAAAGTCTACAATGTCTGCAAAGAAATGCAACGAATGAAGATTAACATCATGGGACTAAGTGAGATTAGATGGATAGGCAAAGGTAAACACCAAATAGATAATAATTACACCATGTATTACTCTGGTTCCGAGGATAGCTCCAACAGTATGGAGTGGGAGTAATCATAAACACAAAATACATTAATACACCTGTTAACTTAGTACCAAAATCAAACCGAACCATGTTAATATCATGTAGACTCAAACAACTAAAGAAGAGAACACAGTACCACGCAATAGACGTGAGGAAACTTAAAGAACTTAACATCCAAGATAAAGTGGCGAAAGAAATAAACGAGTGGGCAGCAGATGAGAAACCTGGGATAATGCGTACGGTGGAGGAAGAGTGGTGTTCAATGAAGAACAAAATATTAAACATCAATAAGACACACTTGAAAAGAGATTGGATTCCTAAGCAGAGTTGGATGACAGAAAAAATATATGATCTTATCGAAGAAAGGAGAATCTACAAGAATTCCGACAATAGCAAGTATACTGAGATTGATAAGAAAATTCGGCGTGAAGTTCGTTATGCTAGAGATGCTCGGTATCAGTGCAAGTGTGATTTTGTGGAGGACCTTTATGCTAAACATGATGCATTTAACCTGCATAAGGAAATAAAATCTTTGGTATGACACAAAAAGACGACTCACCAACTTACGGATGAAAATAATATTCCCATATTAGATATATCAGGAAAAAAACACCTATGGGAACAATACATTTCATCAATATACCGACGATTTCCGAAGCATAGCGGTAAATTGTGATCCAAATGTCCTATCCTGAAAAATGAAGTCACAAACGCTCTTAAAAAAGCTAAAACGGGAAAATCAACCGGACCGGATAATGTTCCCATAGAGGTACTCAAACTTATTGAAGACGAAAATATTAACTTCCTGGTTAAATTCTTTAACTTGGTATACGACTCTGGCTACTTACCCAAAGACTGGCTAACCTCAACTTTTATTACGCTTCCTAAGAAGACCAACGCAAGAAGGTGCGAAGAGTTTCGAACGATTAGCCTTATGAGCCAAGTATTGAAACTATTTCTGAATATCATCCACGAGCGAATAAGAGCTAAATGCGACGAACATCTCGCAGATAGTCAGTTTGGTTTTCGAATAGGAGTGGGCACGAGAGAGGCTCTTTTTGCAATGCAGGTTCTCGTACAAAAATGCAGAGACAAGACAAGACGTTTTCCTTTGTTTCATCGATTACGAAAAAGCCTTTGACAGAGTACTGCATGACCGTCTAATTGCAATATTACATGATATCGGCTTAGATGACAAAGATGTACGTATTATCCAGAATCTGTATTGGAACCAGAAGGCTACTGTACGAGTTGACAATGAGGAGACTGATGAGGTAGAAATAAAGAGAGGAGTCCGACAGGGCTGTATATTATCACCCACGCTATTTAATTTGTACTCGGAACAAATAATAGCAGAAGCAATTGAAGGCCAAGCATGCGGAGTCAAAATAAATGGCCGGTATATTAACAACATCAGATACGCTGACGATACAGTCCTAATAGCATCATCTCCTGAAGAGCTGCAATTAATTATGAGCCGTACGTCTGCACGTTGAAAAAAGTACTCTGCAATCGCAGACTTAAGATCCCTGTGCGCATACGACTCCTACATTGTTACATCTGGCCTATACTTTTTTACGGATGCGAGGCGTGGACAATTAAAGAAGATCTCTGTAATGTATGGGGTAGTTTTAGAATATTACTTTTATAACTGTGGGTAATTGTAAACCCATGTATGGTGGTCTCTCGCAATTAAACGCTTAACCGAACGGACGTCTTTTATTGTGCTCAGTAATTATCCTCAAATAATTATCAATAATATTATATATTATTCACATACTCAACAGTGGCGACGAGTAGTAAAGAAACTACGTGTGTGACGCATCGTTTTTATTACTATGTCGGTGGGAAAACTGGAACACTTCGACCTTGGCAAGGACGGTTGGAATTTGTATGTGGATCGGTTGGAACAGTATTTTATTGTTAACGATGTGAAACCGGCGATACGAGTAGCGACACTGATAACGGTGATCGGAAGTGACGCGTACGAACTGATGGTGAATTTATGTACACCAGTCAAACCATCTGCGAAAAGCTATGAAGAGCTGGTGGATGTTATGCGACGCCATCTTCAACCAAAACCGAGTGTATTGGCGGAGCGGTTCAAGTTCAGACAAAGAGTGCAACGTCATAATGAGTCCGTGGCGGAATATGCGGCGGCATTAAAGAAATTGACGAAAAATTGCGGTTTTTGTTCGGAAACATTATTGGATAATTTGAGGGATCAATTTGTATGTGGTATTAACAGTGACTGTATCCGTCAAAGAATGTTTGCGGAGGATAATATAACGTTTGATTCGGCGTTTAAACTCGCGGTGACAATGGAAGCTGCAGAGGCGGATGCAGCCTTGGTAGAAGGTCGTACCAGGAGATTAGGTGACGGCGTATCAGAGGTGGAGGAATCTATAAACCAGATTACGTCCAGGAGAAGAAGCACAGGGAAACATCTACAAAAATATATGAACGTAGGAACGCGAGAACCGGTTTTAAGCAGTGGTACAAGCCTCACAAACGGTGCGATAATTAGCAGGTGGAGCGATAATAATATGAATGACTTTGCACGACAAAAGAAGGGAACGACTTTTAAACAAGTGTGTGACGTTTGTGGTGCAAATCATCAAGTAAATCGGTGTAAATTTAGACTTTATATATGTCGAGTTTGCAACGAACAAGGTCATTTAAAAAAGGTTTGTCCAGTACTACAAAGTCAGGTGTCATTAAACATCGTAAAAAATGATAGTTCCGTATGCACAGAAAACGAAGGCTCGGGCAGTGAGGTGGTAAACAATTTTTCTATAAGTAGTTATTTTAAAAAATTTGCACCATACACAATTAGTATCAATATTGATAAATGTGTTCTTTGTATGGAAATAGACACGGGCAGTGCGATATCATGCATTAGTTATAATTGCTATAAGAAATATCTGTCACATAATTTAATTCGAAAGTGTGATTTAAATTTACGCTATTATACTGGAGAAATTGTAAAACCCGTTGGTAAAATAAGTCCTATAGTTAATTACAAAAATAAAAGAAAATCGTTGGATTTATTTATTATAAAAGATGCAAAAACGAATCTGTTAGGCAGGCATTGGATTAGCGAGTTACAGATCGAGATTCCTATTATGAATTGTAATAGTATTGATTTTAATAACCAAGCTGTTTAATTTTAATGAATTCAGTTCCAGATATTGTGAAGTGTTTTCGGACGGGCTGGGACGATTCAATGGTGGAACGGTTGGTTTTCGGCTGCGACCCGACGCGAAGCCGGTGTTCATGCGCGCACGACCGCTCGCTTACGCACTTCGCGAGCCTGTGGAGCGGGCGCTGGATCAGCTGGTACGGGATGGAGTGATCACGCCGGTTACTACATCTGACTGGGCTACACCGATCGTACCGGTAATGAAAAAGGATCTGTTAGTTAAATTACACGGGGGTATCAAATTTACTAAGTTAGATCTGTCTCAGGCCTATTCACAACTTGAACTTGATGAATCAAAAAAATACACTGTAATAAACACTCACAAGGGCTTATTTAGGTATAATAGACTGATTTATGGTTTGGCTTCGAGTCCAGGTATTTTTCAAAGATTGTTAGAACAACTATTTTCGGATATGCCTCGAGTGGCTGTTTTCCTAGATGATGTGATAATTACCGGGGAGGACGACCAATCACATTTAAAAACACTTCACGAGGTATTTAATCGATTACAAAAATATGGTTTAAAAATTAAAAAAGATAAGTGTACGTTCTTTGCCGACTCTGTTACATATTTAGGCTTTGTAATTAGTAAAGAAGGGGTTCATACATGCCCAAATAAGATTGAAGCAATTCAGAAGGTTCGCATACCGAATAATGTATCCGAATTGCGCTCATTTTTAGGATTAGTTATGTATTACGCTAGATTTGTGCCAAACATTAGTACAATTTTAGCACCATTGTATATTTTATTAAAAAAGGAAAAAAAATATGAATGGAATACAGAAAGTAATATAGCTTTTAATAAGGTTAAGCAATTGTTAACATCTAGTGAAATTTTAGCAGATTATTCACCTGACTTACCCTTAATTCTAACAGCTGACGCTAGTAGTTATGGAGTAGGGGCTGTAATTTCACATATAACCGCTAAAGGAGAGCGACCTATAGCTTATGCGTCTCGGGTACTTAATGCTGCTGAGAAATCGTATGCTCAAATAGAAAAGGAAGCTTTAGCTATTATTTATGGCATTAAAAAATTTCACACGTACTTATACGGAAGGAAATTTACGTTACGCACGGATCATAAACCGTTGGTAGCTATTTTCGGTGATAAACATGGTATCCCTACAATGGCGGCTAGCAGAATGCAACGGTGGGCCGTTATTTTAGCTGGTTATAATTATAATATTAAATACGTTCAAAGTAATAAGAACGCGGCCGATGCTTTATCTAGATTTCCAACGAGAGAAGGGAACCTACAAGTAGAGGAGAAAACTTACGTTAATTTCATACAAATTTTTTTACCTATAACACGGAAGACATCAGAATAAGGATAACATACTTAAGAAAGTAATTTTATACTTACAATCCGGGTGGTCCAAGGCGTGCGACGATGAAGATCTTAAGCCATATTTTGTACGTCGTAATGAATTGTATTTAGATGCGGGGTGTATAATTTGGGGATACCGCTTAGTAATACCTAAATCATTAACATCTGAGTTGCTAAAGGAAATACACGTTGGTCATTTAGGTATAGTAAAGATGAAGAGCATTGCACGTAGTTACGTTTGGTGGCCCGGTATCGACGCCGACATTGAACGCACTTGTAATGAGTGTGTTACTTGTGCGATGGAAAACGCAGCACCAGCGAAAGCTCCGATCAAGCCATGGCCTTTTATTCCGGAGCCATGGTCGATACACATTGACTTCTTAGGACCGCTTAACGGTAAAACATTTTTAGTTTTAATAGACATCGAAATGGTTAGAAATTTTTAACATGCCAAATACGACCGCGGCTGCTGTTATTAAAGTTTTACGGGAAACTTTCGCTAGGTTCGGTTTGCCTAAAGAAATTGTTTCGGATAATGGGCCGCCTTTCTCGAGCAAAGAATATGCCAATTTTATGAGGAACAACGGTATTAAGGTTACATTCTCCCCCGTGTATCATCCGTCTAGTAATGGAGCAGCGGAAGACGCTGTTAAGTTGTGCAAACGGGCAATAAAAAAGTCGTTAAGGGATGGTTGCGATATCGATGCCGCATTGCAAACCTATTTATTAGCATACAGGAACGTCGATCAAAGTACCACGGGTCTTTCACCTGCCATGATTTTACAACGTAGGCGTATAAGATCAAGACTAGACTTATTGCATAGGGATTGGGCGATGGAAGATAGAGTACGGGAGGTGCAAAATAAGCAAATAGAAAGAGGAAAAGGAGTTATAAGGCAATTTAAACAAGGGGATAATGTCTGGGTAAGGAATTATGGGGAAGGAAAGAAATGGTTAAAAGGTAAAATAGATGGTAATTTTGGGTCTCGTAATTACCTCATAGGTAGGGATGACGGTCCACCTATCAAAAGACACGTTAATCAGATAAAAAAACGTTGGGTAAGCTTTGATTTATCTACGTCTAAATCGCCACCACAAAACCAAAACATGTCGAGTGATCACCCCATATCTGAGCCACAGCTAGAAATACCGACGACTGAGTCGGCTGAATCATCCAACACGGAACTTATTATTCCACCATCGATTCGTTCCCAGCGCGTTAGGAAACCAGTTGAACGATTTCGATTCGAATTTGATTAGGCAACTAATATTATATAATTTATTTTTAAGTTAGGTTAAGTTAATTCTAAGTAATGTATAAGTAATTAAGGGTGAAGGTGTAATGTATGGGGTAGTTTTAGAATATTACTTTTATAACTGTGGGTAATTGTAAACCCATGTATGGTGGTCTCTCGCAATTAAACGCTTAACCGAACGGACGTCTTTTATTGTGCTCAGTAATTATCCTTAAATAATTATCAATAATATTATATATTATTCACATACTCAACAATCTCAAAAAACGTATAGAAGCTTTCGAGATGTGGGCTTATAGACGTATGTTGGCCATTAGTTGGACTCAAAAGGTCTCGAACGTGGAAGTTCTGCGACGCGTCAACCAAAAACGGCAACTTTTGGAGACTGTCAAGAAGAGAAAAGTTGCATATCTCGTACACGTGCTTAGGCATGAAAGATATGAACTTATGCAACTGATTATGATGGGAAAAGTTGCCGGAAGGAGAGCTGTTGGGCGCAGAAAAAAGTCTTGGCTGTGCAACATCCGTGAATGGACGGGAATCGCGAGTGCTGTCGAACTCTTTCGCCTCGCGAAGAACAAGAAGGAGTATTTAAAGCTGACTGCCAACCTTCGCTAGTCGGAGTGGCACTTGAAGAAGAAGAAGAAATGATCCAGAGACTTCATTCGAATTTATTTCTAAATTTGATTTTTTTTACCAGTATCTATGCTAGTTGTGTACAAAACATTCTGCCTTGATAAAAATATATTTGTTGCTTATTACAAAAAGACTACTATTTACTTTATAGACTAATAGTCTGAGTTTCTTTCACTGGTTCGACACAGGGCTGGGTGTTACTTTTAACCGGTGGAAGTTTCTAGTTTGACTATCAATAAGCAAGTGTAATGCTTCAATGTTGAATAAAGTATTTTGATATTAATATTGTTTATGTGAACCTAGTGTGTTTGTTAATTCATAATAAAATTTAAATAAAAGATGACCTAGGATCTGGATAAGGATAAACAAACATAAATTGTGGAAATAAACAGAAAAAATGACTAAATGAGTCATGGAAAACCACTAATGATGGAATTCGATTAACGCTACAAGATTTACTATTGAGTTTCTTTCTTCGGTTCAGTTCTTCTTTGTAGAATCTGCATATATCCACAACTAGTAGCTTTAAACCTTTGTGAAATAATTCGAATGTACTTATAAGTCTACTTGATTAATTATCACCAACTCAGCAAGCGCGCATTGTCGTGAAACTTTCTTATGAACGCGGGTTGACACAATAATTGCCAATTTATTTTTTACAAAGTGTAGCTTAAATTATAAAGATTTTAAATAAAAAATCCAACATACTTTAATTATTTTTATTATAGTCTAATGATGTGCTAAAAAATGTTTTAATTTTTTTTTTAATATTGAATGACTGATTTAAATTTTTTTTTAATATTTGCTAATATATAACATTTTTCTAAGTCAGTAAAAAACATTGTTTTATTTTTTAAGTCACAATCACACGTTTTATTCAAAACATAATTAAATAAAAAGATTAATTTAGTCTAATAACACCCTAAAATTTTCATAAATCGATGACATGAAGCTAACTTTTATTAAAACTGGCCGTTTACTCTGACAAAATTAAAAAATTAAAGAAACACACGTTTCAAATTAATATTAGAATATTACATAATTAATATTACATTATACATATTTTCAAATATAAAGACTTATAACCTTTTACTGTTGCGATTTCTGTTTCTCTTTTTTAATTTTGAATAGGAAGGCTAATGTAATTTTGGTGGTAATTCTCCACCGCGTATTGGCGTTTTAAGAAATATTAACCATCATTTATATTGTCAATGTGCCACCAACATTGGGAACCAAGATGTAATATCCATTGTGTATGTACGTTATTTCATAAACCTAGTTATATAATTATTTAATATTAATTGAGCGGTACCTGGTCCCCAGCCCCGCCGTTAACAGCAGCCGGCGGCCCCGCACGAGGTACTCCGGACAGCGGGCGAAACTGAACAGCACGGAGGCCCCCTCGCCCGCCCTCAGCACGTTGTTCGGAGACATTATACCCTAAAGCGAATAATATACCCGTGGTCAGCGATGAGATGAGCAACCCGATGGTAAGTGGTCACCACCGCCCATAGACATTGACACCGCAATAAATATTAACCATCGCTTACATCACCAATGCGTCACCAACCTTGGGAACTAAGATGTTATGTCCCTCGTGCCTGCAGTTACACTGTTTTACTCACCAACAACAATGCTATTGCTGTTTGGCGGCAGAATATATAATGAGTGTGTGGTAACTGGTGGTAAGGGCATTGTGCAAACCCGCCTGGGTAGGTACCACCCACTCATCAGATATTCTACCGCTAAACAGGAATATAACATAAAAAAATAAATATCATTATCATACTTAAGTATTTTACGCAACACCACCAACTATACCAAAATTAAACTATTTAATTCCACTCTGCAAAGTGAGTTTGATGTATGTATTCGTTACCTCGATAATGGCCGTCTGACGCACGTTCCCGACATGCACAGAGCACTGGAACCCTGGGTAGATGGCCGTGGAGTGTCTCAGGACATGCACGGATGCCTGTTACATTCAAGCAAATTTAATTCATGACCGCATTACATATTATATTGCACAGTCTGTGCTAATATTGCTAGCATATAAAAAAAACAGCCGAGATGATCCGGGCACCACTGAATTTTCATGTACTTAATTTGTGATTATAATTCATCTCGTACTTTACGATGAAGGAGAACATCGTGAGGAAACCTGCATGTGTCTAATTTCACTGAAATTCTGCCACATGTGTATTCCATCAAACCGCACTGGAGCAGCGTGGTGGAATAAGCTCCAAGCCTTCTCCTCAAAAAAGGGAGAGGAGGCCTTTAGCCCAGCAGTAGGACATTCACGTGCTGTTACGGATAAAAAAACACACACACACACACACAATGTGCTGCGCAAACATATACAAGTCTATAGTCGATTCCAATAGCAAGTAGAGTATATAAGCAACTTTGACCTTGAAATTTGGTCGAAATCTTAATATTCTGTGGTATTGACTATGGATTCGCGAAAAATTTAGGGTTTTGGTTATCTGTGAAGTTGTTATCGGAACTTTGTAAGTAAAACTAAAGTGTATATAAGTGGTTAAGTGTAACAGTGTCGTGTTATATATAGAGATATATTGATCGAGAAGTGTTTGTAGTGTACAATACAGCAGAGCTGGTAGCAAATCGCATGGAATCGCATATCTAAGGTTTGCTAATCTTTTAAAAACGAGTAGAGTTTTCTGCTCACCCGAAAGTATATACAGCCTCTAGGGTCGTTTGAGTCTTCGAGGAACACCAGGTCGTCACACACGCACTTGTCCTGCGTGTCGCTCGACACGTGCGCGTCGCTGTACTTGCTCCCGTCGTCCGACACGTACACGTTCGTGCACTTCGTGTCCGATGTCTTCGTGAGGCTGTTCTTCACGTTGGCGATGTCCTGGAGAATATTCTTGTTCTGTCTCCTCGCGTTCTTTCGATTCTTCTCCGAAGCTTGCGACGAGTGGACTAGTTCTGATATCTGTAACAAGGAATTTTGAAAATAAAAAATATATCACTTTTTTAATTTCGTATAGGTACGCTGGCAAATGACCACCTTATGGTAAGTGGTCGTCACTACCCATAGATTTTGTCACAGTCTATTAATCACCCCTAACATCGTAATGCGCCATCAACCTTGGGGATTAAGATATTACGTCTCTTGTGCCTATAGTTACACTGTCTAACTCATCTTTCAAACTAGCACACAATAATACTAAGTATTGCTATTTGGCGGTAGAAACGTTATTCAAAAAAGCATTTTTAAATCGTTTGTATAACATAATTTTAAATATAAAACTACAACCAGTATGGCTACTCTGTAAGAACATTCTCTCACTCATCATCATCATCATCATGTCAACATTTCACCGGAGAGTGATGAATCTAAAATTCTAGAATAGTACTACTGGCCGCGTATATATATTCTGTCTTAAATACATGTAAGTTTTTATTTAGTAATAAGGTTTGAATTAGCGACCCACCTGTCGTCCTCTGCAAGTCCCGGGCGGACAGCCCCCGAAGGTGGGCCGCTCGTGTCCCGCGGCGTAGCCCCCCGGGCGCGCCAGCAGCACCATGCCCTGCCGCAGTCCCGGCGGGAAGCGCCCCAGGCCCAGCGACGCCGACTGTCCCGCGCGCACGCTGCCGCACGGGATGCGGTTGCGGTATATCGTGCGCACGGATATCTCCGCGAACTTGCTGGACTCCAGAGGTCCAGGGGGGGGGGTGGTGTTAAATATACGTCGCTCTATTCATCTCACAACTAACAGAACGCAACGCACCTATGATAAGTTCGTCGCCCTCGTAGAGTCGCCCTCGCGCGATCAGACCCCCACGACGGGCCCCGTCGAGTCCCCTACGTGGAAAATTTCGTCTATTTGAAACTCGCACGCCTCCTGTAAAGTGACTTAAATTATAACATTTATAATTTAATAAAAATGATACTAGTCAACTGCGCAACATATGGTTCACTCACGTCCTCGGGGCGCTGCAGGTCGCGGCGCGGCGCCAGCGCCAGCAGGCACGCGTGCAGCGCGTTGAGGCCGGCGCCGCGCACGCAGCTCACCGGGAACACGGCCACCCTGCCGGCCGACACTACTGTGATTTGCGTTCAACTATATATATATATATCTGATCCGAAACTAAGCAGAGCTTGTACTATGGCAACCAGACAACTGACATACTATTGTATAGACAATTACACACAGACTCAGGAAAAACAGACATGTTAAAGCACACAATTGTCTGTCCTGAGTGGGAACCGAACCCACAACCTTTGGCGTGAAAGGCAAGTATCTAGCAAGGGTGGTTGGCGTAGCTATAGACAATATTATTACCATTACCAATAGTATGGAACTCGTTTTAAAGTCATATATAAGAGTTCACCCAGAAACACTTCGGGTTAAATAAAGGCTTGTGAAGCTACTCACTCCTCATCCTTTTTGTTTTCCTCGTCTACATTGTCTATGGTCTCCAGTATCGACTTTTGCGGCGCAACGCAGTTCCTTGCCATATTCTCGTCAGTTATTAACAGCGGTTTCTGTAATAATACCAATATATACCATTACTTTAAATTTAAATAAATCTATAAATTATACAGCATCCCTGATTTATCATCTCGTGCTCCTTGAAGAACATCGCGAGGAAACCTGCATGTTTCCAATTACAATATATACTAATATTATAAATGGGAAAGTAAATATATCTGTTTGTCTGTTAACTTTTTCCCCCCGGCTTCTCTTTATGTTATATGTGTGCGGACGGGCAATTGGGCCACCTGATGGTAAGTGGTCACCATCACACATAAGCATTGATGTAAGAAATAATTACCTAGTTTATAAGTTAGTCTTTATAGATGCTATTTAAAATAAAATCACTGACCTTATTAGCGGGTTCCAACAATTGAGCCAGCCTCGCTACAACAGAGTTGATGTTGCTAACCAGTTCACACTTGTTGATGACTGCGAAGAACGGCATGTCCAAAGCCAGCAGAAGACCGATGTGTTCTTCTGTGATGCCAGTTATACCGGCTGTTGCCGAAATCTAGAAATAAAAAAAAACTATATAGTATAAGTTGATAATATGACTGCAGTGCTATCTATAATATTATCTTGTATCTGAATTAAAAAACTTACAGCCACTGAGTCGCTGTGACCCTGGCCCCTCGGGCCAAAAATTAAAGACACGACAGGTTAGGGGGCAACCCCGAGGCCCGTACCCAGACTGGCCTAGGCCAATTAGGAGGAACCAACTCTCTCTCTTAAAAAACTTTCATTAATAAGACGTATTGCTCGATAAGGGTTTATAAATATGATAAAAAATTGTGTTTAAACTTTTACATAGTTTAATAGTAGCAACAGAGTTTATTTTTTTGCCGATTATTTTTAGTAGGTTCTGGTGGTAGGATGTTAAACATCCGCCTGGCTTGTTCCCACCGTACGCATGGTGAAAAACTCGTGAAGTGGCTTGCAGCCGCGTTTCGAGGTCAGCCAGCGTACAGCCAGAGCCCGAGCGAGTATTGATGCGATGGGTGTTGGTCCAACGGAGAGGGCTGTTGAACCAATGCCGGGGGAAACTGTATTGACCTGCCGGACAGGGAGACCCGAAGAAACGGCTGTTCCGCTGGCCGCCCGTGGCATAGTACAGGGGCCCGACCGTGCCTAACCAGCTCGTGAGGCTGCCCCACCAGGCCACGCATAATTTCGGGGTAGACCGTCGTGCCAGTTGGTGACCGGTAGGTAGGGTCCCGACGGCCACTTCCGGGGGGGTTCGGGGGCCCTTCCGTCCGGCGGAAGTCCGTTCCGTCAGTGTATTTTTCCTTTTGGCAACCACTTGGGGAAACACGCCTCCACACTTTGCTTATCCCTATCGTGGCAATCCATCGCTCGCTTCACGTCTCTTTTCCATTTTATTTTTCCCAAATGGCGCAACAAAACAGTAATAGTAATAACGGTCGTACAGCGGTGCACACCCCCTCGCTGTTTGAGGTCGAGTTCTCTAACATCCGTGGACTCCACACTAACCTCAACGCTGTCTACCACCATCTCGAGACAGCACGGCCAGCAATGTTGTTTCTCACGGAGACACAAATACTCCGTCTTGCCGATACCAGCTATCTTAATTATCCCGGCTACACGCTTAAAGAATCCTTGAAAGCGAAAGCCGGAGTATGCTTGTTCGTCAGGACGGATGTTTGCTGTCGCCGACTGCGCTGCTTGGAGGACCCCTCCTTCTCCATGTTGGTGGTACGTGTGGACCTGGTTCGTCAGAGCCGAGTCTACTTGTGCCTCTACAGATCCCACAATGGTGACTTGGAGACAAGCCGATTATTTGACCATCTTAGTCGGGTGGCAGATGCTGCGCAAGAGCAATTTCCTAACGCGGATTGGAAATGCAAACTACAATAAAAATTCCAAGTCGTTCCAAGACGTTAGAGCTCATCGCCAAATGGGGCTCTGATAATCTTGTTGAGTTTAATGCCAGGACAACACAGGTATGCGCTCTCACGGCGAAAAAGTCAACATTTTCCCCTCTTCCCTCCCTCTGTGGCACTCCGCTGGTGATGCAAAGCAAAATCGCCATGCTAGGGATTGACGTTCGCTACAACCTTAGTCCAAGGGATTACATCGAGACTGTTATAAAAACAGCTTCACGGAAACTCGGAGTTCTGAACAAGGTGCGGCGCTTTTTCACGCCACAACAACTGTGCCTGCTGTACAAAACACAGGTACGGTCTTGCGTGGAATATTGCTCGCACCTTTGGGATGGCTCCGCTAAGTACCTACTGGAGGCCTTGGACCGGTTGCAGCGACGTGCCGTACGCATTATTGGCGACGTAAAGGTTACAAACACCCTTAAACCTTTACAATTGCGTCGTGAGATAGCAGCACTGAGCGCTTTCTATCGACTGTATCACGGCGAGTGCTCTGAGGAATTATTCTCTCTAATTCCTGCTTCCCCCTTCCTTCTTAAGTCCACGCGAGCTGGTTCTCGATGTCACCGCCTAACTGCGACATCAATTCCATCGCGAACAAAGAAATTTGGCAACTCCTTTCTTTGTCGCACTACCAAAAAATGGAATTCGTAAGGAATTCCATTTTTTCAGCTCACGTGTTCCCCTCCTCTTACAACCCGGGTTCCTTCAAACGAGGCTTGAAGAGGCATCTTGTGGGCCAGTAAGGCGAAGGCGGCTAGTGCAGAACGTTTTTCCCGTCTGTGCTGGCCGTCGTCGCGTTTGGACTCTACTACCACTTACCATCAGGTGGAGTAGAGTCATTTGCCCTCCCGGCGATTATAAAAAAAAAATAGTAGGATCTACAGTTTGAGCCGGTGTTAGGTTTATATATTTTTACCTGAATAAATTATTTTGATTTTGAGCTGTTTGTAAAAATGTAAGATAAGATATTATTTATAATTTTGGCAATATTTATTCAATAAAATGAAAATTAACTTTTGGTTTGATATGTCAGGACTCCAAAAAAATCCTTACCTGATAATAATTTGAAAACACGTTATCAGGGCTATAGAAAAAGACTTAGGATACCTAAAATCTGAGCCCCCCCCCCACACGTATGGGAACTAGTAATAAATAAACATACTTACAACGAGCATGGCGTAGTGCGGGGAGTAACCCGTGAGCCCGTGGAGCGTGGTGCGTTTGTACTTGCTGTGGCCCGCCAGGTTCAGGAAAGACACCAGCTTGGCGCTCCTCTCTCCGATGCGCTCCGCTGTCATCAGCTCGGAACAACCGTAGTTGAAGACATTACCCTGATTATATGAATGTAATACATTATATGACTTTCATTTTAGGTATTTTTTTTTTTTTTATAGAATAGGAAGGCGGACGAGCATATGGGCCACCTGATGGTAAGTGGTCACCAACGCTCTTAGACATTGGCATTGTAAGAAATGTCAACCATCGCTTACATATCCAATGCGCCACCAACCTTGGGAACTAAGATTTTATGCCCCTTGTGCCTGTAATTACACTGGCTCACTCACCCTTCAAACCGGAACACAACAATATCAAGTATTGCTGTTTTGCGGTAGAATATCTGATGAGTGGGTGGTACCTACCCAGACGAGCTTGCACAAAGCTCTACCACCAGTATAAGTAATACCGGATAGTGTTGCATGTCGATAGTCCATTATCGATAAAATCGATAGTTTTGGACTATCGATAATCAATGATTTTTCGATAGTATTGACGTATTGATTTTTTGACGAGCCGGTTGGCGTGGTTGGTAGTTACTTGCCTTTCATGCCAAAGGTCGTGGGTTCGATTCCCACCCAGGACAGACATTTGTGTGCATGAACATGTCTGTTTGTCCTGAGTCTGGGTGTAATTATCTATATTAGTATGTATTTACAAAAGAAAAGTAGTATATGTAGTACATCAGTTGTCTGGTTTCCATAACACTTAATTTGGGATCAGATGACCGTGTGTGAATAATGTCCCAGGATATTATTATTATTATTATTATTTGATGAATTAAATAATTTGATGAATTATTAATATTATTTGATGATGAAATTAATGAATTTTTATTAAATCGTTACTATCGAATGAATACCTATGGATTGCTGTTATCAATAGTATTAATAATAATAATGATGTCCTCCAGACCGATTTCGGCTACGGCGGCCAATCTCAAGAGTGATTAGCCAAATACGCAGGAGATATTATAGTGCACAAGTGTGTGCGCAAACACAGGTGCACTCCCTATACCCTAAGTCTCATAATCCGATGGGACGGCAATCCGACACGACCGGAAAGAATTCAGGCGGAGGACCAACGGCTTTACGAGGTTTCCAAGGCACGGGAGTGTACACACTTTTAACTTCCAGACTCCGGGCTGCTACTGAGAATCTTCTGACAGAAAAACCCAATAACTTTTTATTGGCCCGACCTGGGAATTGAACCCAGAACCACCGGGTCTGCGGCCTTACATCAAGCCACTAGACCAACGAGGCAGGCAAACGAGTTATCAATAGTATTGTGAACAGAGAGCTATAGTAACTATCGATAATATCGACAATATTGACACAAGACGATACTTTCGGAAGTACTGTCGATAATAGTTTTCGAGGTCAAACTATCGATAGTTCTGCAACACTGATACCTGGGATTAGGTAAATGACACTACAATTTATCAGATTACAAGAACAATCACTTCTACACTTATATACCGTAGCGAATATCTAGACAGCGCGATTCAGGAATGTGACATTTCGAATGAGCGCCATCTGTCGTTAACGGGGTGTAACATACGCCATCATACAACTGGATAATAGAATAACGGAAGCTTTTACAAAGATTAATATAATTGAAAAATGAGTATGAAAACTAGATAAAGATGTTTAGACAACTTGTAGCCGAGATGGCCCAGTGGTAAGAACGCGTGAATCTTAACCGATAATCGCGAGTTCAAACCCGGGCAAGCACCACTAAATTTTCATGTACTTAATTTGTGATTATAATTCATCTCTGCTTGACGGTGAAGGAAAGCACCGTGAGGAAACCTGCATGTGTCTAATTTCACTGAAATTCTGCCACATGTGTATTCCACCAACCCGCATTGGAGCAGCGTGGTGGAATAAGCTCCAAACCTTCTTAAAAAAAGGGAGAGGAGGCTTTAGCCCAGCAGTGGGACATTCACAGGCTGCTACGGATACGAACGGTTTAGACAACTGCACGGGACTAATAATAGTACTTGTGTGTGCGTGCAAGCACAGACAGTCTCTATTCCCACACACTCTTAATCCTATTGAGAACCGAGATGGTAGTGAATAGAATGTGTAAATCGTTACCAATGATAGCGTGTTAAAACCCAGATTAGCACCACTAAATTGGAACAGCGTATTGGAATAAGCTCCTCATCAAAGGGAGAAGAGGGAGGGATTAGCCCAGCAGTGAGACATAGACATTTACATAATCCCAGGGTGAAAATTAGAGAGAGTTCAGGCGCAAGCAATGTCTTTACATGCTTCCAAATCTCACTTCTAGTGTACAACTTACTTTTACTTTTTTTTTCTATTTACTTATTATAAAAAAAATAACACCTCTGCTGGGCTAAGCCCTCCCCTCCACTTGTGATTTGGAGCTCTAACTTGCAGTTTCAATGCGGGTTGATGGATATACATAGCAATACTTCATCCCATAAAAGCAGATCTCCTGACAATGTGCCCATTTATTAAGCACATCAAAGTGCAGTGGTGTTTGCCCGGGCTTTGCAAGTGGGTGGGGGATTGTTCTTAATTTAAATAAACGTCAAAATAATCATTAGCGCACCTGAGCATCGAAGCCGAGTATCTCGTGGCTGAGCGATGACGTCCTCCACTTTTCACTTCGTGCAAATGCCTGAACATGTTCAGGCGAACGCTCCCTCTACCATTATCAAGTTCACCTGTAGAAAAGAAAAACTATTGTATTGCGCACTACAAACAGCTAACATACCATCAACCAATGACGTCATTACAATTTCAAGATCAAATTTTATACTGCCATTGTAATTACAACTAAGTTTCTTGACCATAAAATATTTATCTGAGGATAAAATAAATGATATAACAATATAATATTAACAAAGTCGGTTTTTGTCCCGACTGAGTAGGTATCATTTAATTTGTTTAAAAATGTAACAGCATTTTTACCCACAGCTGGGATAAGGCGTCATCTCCTTATTACGAGTACACATGTATAGGATCTCTACATGATAATCGAATCAAAAACTTCTGGATACGAAGCCTTATAAATATTTTTTTTTATAGAATAGGAAGGCGGACGAGCATATGGGCCACCTGATGGTAAGTGGTCACCAACGCCCATAGACATTGGCATTGCAAGAAATGTTAACCATCGCTTACATCGCCAATGCGCCACCAACCTTGGGAACTAAGATGTTATGTCCCTTGTGCCTGTAATTAAATACTCAATATTTAATTTAGTTACTAGAACTCACGACTTCAACAAGATAATAACGAACGTACCTTGAGTGAGAACGCCTATAAGCGTCGACTTGCCCGCCTCGTTCGCCTCCATCACCGCGACCCGCAGCTCGACGCTCTGCTGCGTGTCCGCCAGCTGCGAACCGAGTACGTACTGTTGCGTAGACAGGTTTAGACAGAGATAGAATTATCAAATCTTTTGACCCTTATCGTGTAACCAGTGTTGGTGTAACCAGTGTCAAGTTTGTTTCGCTACTTAAGCAGCGAAACAAACTTGACAGTTGGTGCGTTCATTGTGTTTTGTTTTTGTTCGTTTGTTAGAAAACGATTCTAATCCAGTGTAAAGGCCGAGAAACAATCCTTTTATCATATCGATGGTTATACAATGGTGCAGTGTCGTATTATTTCATGTTAAAGCGACAGCAAGAAGAAAATTGCCGGCGTGTGTTTTCACGCGTAAGTACGACTATTTTGTCTCAAAATATAGTTTCTCAGTGATGTTTATTTATGCCATAGCATGACGGAACCTTATATCGCATTAAAATCCTAAAGATAATATGATTTTCCAGTTTTTATTATTCATAACCTATAAATATTTATCATGTAAGTGCTGCCAGCATCGGCTAAAAAAAGTCCCGATATTCGATAAAAAATATCGACTCGTCGACAATGAAACAAATAAATACGGAGTCCATTAATAAACTAAAGTGCTTCGTTATATGTATATATGTTATTTTAATTTATTCGTTATCCTATTTATAGTTTTCTAACGACAACATGATTTAACATTCTTCATGAATTTATAATATTATTAGATTCGGAGTCAAGAGGGTAACATAGAAATATATGTGGCAACCATTCTTTATGAGAACGCTAATCCAGTACCATATAAAGATGCCGAAGTACTATTGATAACGGAAACAAAAACAAACAATGCAACGGTTTTCGGGTGTAGGAGGAAAACAAAAAAATATTATAATTAAAAAAAATGTATAATAAACATTAAAAAGTAAAATTTAATAACCCTATTTAGTTTTAATTAAGTCACGAAAATTTCCCAAAACAGGGAACGCGGGTACTATGGCAATATTATAAGCACACATCGACAAACCATCTCCGTCTCGATCGCGGCCTCGCGGCCCCTCGGTGTACCAGTTCCAGGCGTGCCCACCTTGCGGATGTACACCTCGTCAACGGCGCGCGCGGGCGCCACGCGGCGGGCCCTTATGACAACAGTAGATATTTTGTTGATGAAATGTTCCCAGGTAACCACTTAACAACAACATTATAGCCTCTTTATTTGTACCAGGCCAAACAAAGGGAATGCATTGAAGGAGATATTAATATGTATACCTACCTACCCATCCTCACAACTTTGCTTTAATTTCCATTGATATATATTATTGGTGGAGGTGGATAGTTAGATACATTATTACAATATAGATCGCGGCCGCCACAGTGCTGACCGCTGAACATAAATATCTCCAGATGGATAAGTACATAAAATAAGAAAACATACCTGTGGGTATCCTCGAACGTTCATCACACTTCTGATGTTGAAAGTCACTAGCAGGAACAGATATTTAATGGGTGAATCCGAACTTTCCAAATGAATTGTAGGAAAACACAATCAAATCTATTAACAGTTTTTATTTTAAAATGTCACAGACACAATTCACACGGGACACACTCTCATTCGCTGTCGCCTCCGATCGAATGACGTTTTATCCGTCAAAAAAAAGAACCATTGACAGCTTGCCGCCGGTTATCGTACAAAAAACTAAACGCTAACAGACGGTGTTAAAAGTCACTAGCAGGAACAGATATTTAATGGGTGAATCCGAACTTTCCAAATGAATTGCAGGAAAACACAATCAAATCTATTAACAGTTTTTATATTAAAATGTCACAGACACAATTCACACGGGACACACTCTCATTCGCTGTCGCCCCCGATCGAATGACTCTTAGCAACACGACACTAACAAACTTAATCGCAATGGATTACAAAAATAACACAGTATGACACCAATCGACCGAACACACGATAGCAAAAAGAGACCTGTCTACCGTCCACCCTCCTTTAAATACACTTCCTCCCACTACTACCCTCCTATATTCCTACAAACGCTAACAGACGGCCATTCTGCTATTGGAATGTCCCCATTCCAAATAATGCTCGGCCATTCGAATTAGAGTATGACCACATACGACAAATTTTAGAGTACATGTATATTTTATATATTAAGTTTTAAGATAAGATATTTAATTAAATAAATTTAGGTAGAAAACCCGAGTTACATTGAATGAAAAGTAAATTATATAATAAAAAAAAATAAAAATCAAAAGTAAATATTACATTAAATACCTAGTACACCGTACTTGAGTTTTTACACATTTATTTAAATGATAATCATAGAATATAGTTAATTTCTGAGTCTATCAAATAGTTACGTTTACACATTTATTTAAACAATCTTGATAGGTGGGTTGATAATTTTTTTTTTTTTATGTCCGGGATAAGGCCTCAAGATGCCTCTTCACGCCTCGTTTGAAGGAACCCGGGTTGTAAGAGGAGGGGAACACGTGAGCTGGTAAGGAATTCCATTTTTTGGTAGTGCGACAAAGAAAGGAGTTGCCAAATTTCTTTGTGCGCGATGGAATTGATGTCACAGTTAGGCGGTGACATCGAGAACCAGCTCGCGTGGACTCAAGAAGGAAGGGGGAAGCAGGAATTAGAGAGAATAATTCCTCAGAGCACTCGCCGTGATACAGTCGATAGAAAGTGCTCAGTGCTGCTATCTCGCGACGCAATTGTAAAGGTTTAAGGGTGTTTGTGACCTTTGCGTCGCCAATAATGCGTACTGCACGTCGCTGCAACCGGTCCAAGGCCTCCAGTAGGTACTTAGCGGAGCCATCCCAAAGGTGCGAGCAATATTCAACGCAAGACCGTACCTGTGTTTTGTATAACAGGCACAGCTGTTGTGGCGTGAAAAAACGCCGCACCTTGTTCAGAACTCCGAGTTTCCGTGAAGCTGTTTTTATAATAGCCTCGATGTATTCCCTTGGACTAAGGTCGCAGCGAACGTCCATCCCCAGCATGGTGATTTTGCTTTGTATCATCAGCGGTATGCCACAGAGGGAGGGATGAGGGTAAAATGGTGACTTTTTCGCTGTGAGAGCGCATACCTGTGTTTTCTTGGCATTAAACTCAACAAGATTATCAGAACCCCATTTGGCGATGAGCTCTAACGTCCTATCGAGTTCAATGACAAGATTCTCCCGCCTCTCCTCAGTTTCCGCCCGCCCAGCCACTGCGCGTCCGTGGTGTGGATACCACCATGCATACCATGATGCACTGTACTATCATCTGTATAGCAATGTATGTTCCCAAGGGAGAGCATATCATTGATATGCAAAAGAAAGAGTGTGGGAGATAGCACAGATCCCTGGGGGACCCTAGCATTCACTACATAGAATTGTGAAGCGCAACCATCAACTAAAACACGAAGGCTACGCTTGTGTAGGAAGCTGGCAATCCAGGTGCATAACTGAGCAGGCAGACCATATGCCGGCAGCTTGGAGAGAAGACTTCTGTGCCAGACCCTGTCGAAAGCCTTGGAGATATCGAGGCTGACAGCCAACGATTCTCCATGCTTGTCGATAGCTTCACCCCAGAGGTGTGTTACGTACGCTAGAAGATCACCTGTGGACCGTTTTGGTCGAAACCCGTACTGACGATCATTAATTAGACAGTGATCTTCTAGGTAATGGATCAGTCGGTTGTTTAGTATCCGTTCCATCACCTTACAAAGTACTGAGGTGATAGCTATTGGTCTATAATTTGCCGGGTCAGACTGATCCCCTTTTTTGGGAACCGCTTGCACATTAGCTCTTCTCCAAGCCTCCGGCACACTTCCCGAAGAGAGAGAAAGTTGGAACAGGCGCGTTAACACAGGAGACAGCTCCGCCGCGCACTTCTTCAGCACAATGGCTGGTATTCCATCAGGACCGCTACCTTTCCGTATATCAAGTGATTGCAGCTCCGCACGCACATCACGTTTCCTGATTTTGATGTCAGGCATCGTGTGGCCACATGAAGGTATTGTTGGTGGCTGCGCACTACAATCATCGATCACAGAGTTGTCGGCAAGGAGTTTAGCCAGGAGGTCGGCTTTCTCCTGCGGACTGTGAGCTAGCGATCCGTCCGGATTTCTGAGCGGTGGCAGCGAAGGTTGGCAGAAATTGTTTTGCACAGACTTGGTCAGACGCCAGAAGCTACGGGAGCCCCTAGATGCGAAAGAAGGTCATGACCAATCTGTACAATGCGCTGAGCATCCGCTCTCGTGTATGCCTTCCTACAGGACTTGGAATTTTTATTGTAGTTTGCATTTAGTGAGTCAATGTTAGATGCCCCGCTAATGCAGCCGTTGATCCACGCGCGATATGCCGCCTGCTTAGATGATACAACGTCGGCACATTCACGAGTGAACCAACGGTTACGCGTACCCCTATTGATGAGATCTGAGCTAGGAATGTAGTATTCCATTCCTAACATGATCTCATCAGCAACAGCAGCGGCACTAGCTGTCGGGTCATTCCCACTGAAGCAACGTTCCTTCCAAGGGACTGACGCATAGTAATCGCGCATACCGTCCCAATCTGCCGACTTATAGTGCCAAACGCGACGTTTGCATACCGCTGATGGCGGCAGCTTGGCCTGTGGCACTTTGGTAGATATAAGGCCGTGATCCGAAGAACCAAGTGGACCTTGAACCACAACCTGATATTCCACCGGGTGAGAAGTCAGCAGAAGATCCAGTAGGGAAGGCGCTTGCCCATCAATGTCTGGGATCCTGGTGGGCTGAGCAACCAGTTGGGTCAAGTCGTGTGTGAGAGCAAAAGCATGAGCAGTTCTTCCAGCATGGTCAGTTTTGAGTAATTTCAACCATGATTCATGGTGAGTATTAAAATCCCCCAAAAACATTCATTCATTTCATGGGATTGTCTCTTTTTTTTTAAAAAAATAATTTCGGGAAATATTTAATTCAGTAATCATTTGCCCTGATCGATTCAGACATCAGACCTAAACTATGGGTATCCTCGAACGTTCATCCCACTTCTGATCTTATAAAGGTAAGATCAAATTAAGACAATAACAATCCTAACCTCTATTTATTCAAATAATCTTAACATGAGCAAATCACAAAATAAACTAAATAGGAACTAAAAAAACAAAATTAGCACATTATCACCAGCCGAAAGACGTCCACTGCTGGACAAAGGCGTCCCCCAAGGATTTCCACGTTGGCCGGTCTTGCGCTGCCCGCATCCAACGGCTTCCCGCGACTCGTTCTAAGTCGTCGGTCCACCTTGTAGGGGGCCTGCCCACGCTGCGTCTTCCGTTTCGTGGTCGCCACTCGAGAACCTTTCTGCCCCAGCGGCCGTCGGTTCTGCGAGCAAAGTGCCCCGCCCACTGCCACTTCAATTTAGCAATTCTTCGGGCTATATCGGTTACTTTGGTTCGCCTGCGGATTTCATCATTTCTGATTCGATCTCGCAGAGAAACTCCGAGCATAGCCCTCTCCATTGCCCTTTGAGTGACCTTGAGCCTTCTTATGAGGCCCTTTGTGAGCGACCACGTCTCTGATCCATAAGTCATCACTGGCAACACACACTGGTCGAAGACTTTCGACTTGAGACACTGCGGTATTTGGGATGAGAAGATATTGTGTAGCTTCCCGAACGCTGCCCAGCCGAGTTGAATTCGACGATTGACCTCTTTCTCGAAGTTGGACCTACCTAGTTGGATGGTCTGACCTAGGTAGACATAGTTGTCTACAACTTCGAGTGCAGAATTTCCAACCTTGACTTGAGTGGGTGCAACATGGATGTTCGACATGATTTTCGTCTTGTCCATGTTCATTTTTAGACCCACTTGTTGGGAAACCCTGCTGAGGTCATTGAGCATAGTGCCGAGGTCTTCCAAGGTCTCGGCCATAATTACGATGTCATCGGCAAATCGAAGATGAGTGATGTACTCGCCGTTGATATTGATGCCAAGTCCGTTCCAGTCCAGAAGCTTGAAAACATCTTCCAATGCAGCGGTAAACAGTTTAGGAGATATCACGTCTCCCTGTCTTACACCTCTCTGCAGTTGGATAGGTTTTGAGTTCCGATCCTGGAGTCGGATCGACATGGTGGCGTTCTCGTACAAGCACTTTTACACCCTGATATACCGATAATCAATTTGGCACCTTTGAAGAGAATTCAGCACGGCCCAGGTTTCGATCGAATCAAAGGCTTTCTCATAGTCCACAAACGCTAAGCAAAGTGGCTGGTTATACTCCTCAGTCTTCTGTATAACTTGCCGCAGCGTATGTATGTGGTCTATAGTGCTAAAGCCTTTCCGGAATCCGGCTTGTTCGGCTGGCTGGAAGTCGTCAAGCCCTTGCTCGAGACGATTCGTAATGACTCTTGAAAACAACTTGTAAACATGACTCAGCAGTCAGATGGGCCTGTATTTCTTCAGAAGGGTTTTATCACCCTTCTTAAAGAAAAGTACCACCACACTTCTGTGCCATGCTTTTGGCGTTTGACCTTTGGCAATGACGGAGTTAAAAAGCCTCTGAAGAGCCCTGAGAATCGGTGTACCACCCGCCTTCAGAAGCTCGGCTGTAATACCATCATCACCAGGTGCCTTGTTGTTTTTGAGTTGTCCGAGAGCCATTCTAATCTCGAAAAGACTGACGTCCTGAAAATCTTCAGTGTAGTGTCGGGTTAGTCTTGCTCTGGGATCTGCAGCATGACTACTGACAGGTGATTGAGCTGTCGTGTACAGCTGACCGAAGAACTTCTCAACCTCTTCCAACAGCTCAGATCTTGACGTGATTATTCTGCCATCCTCAGTTTTCAGCCTTGCCAGTTGACTCTGACCAACAGACAGATCTCTGGCGAACACTTTAGAGCCTTTGTTCCGCTCGATGGCCTCTTTAATGCGCATTGTATTAAATTGGCGAGTGTCGCGAGTTAGAGACTTTGAAATCTGTCTGTTGATCAGCCGATAGCCGGCAGCATCAGCTGGGGACGTCAGAATCATTTTCCGTCTTTCCTCCATAAGACGTAGGGTAGAGGCAGAGATCTTTTTGGTTCCTTTTGTACGGCTGGTCTTGAAGGTCTTAGACCCAGCCGTTCGGACAGTTTCCACAAGCCTGTCGTTGTATGTGTCCACTTCCTCGCAGTCTGCTAGGTTATCGAATCGGTTTTGGAGTTCGAGCTGAAAGGCTTCGGGATTTCGGATTTGAAGAGGTGATGGTCGGAGCGTAGACTTCATCAGTCGGGACCTCTGGAGTTTAACATTGATATTTAACGAGCCTCTTACGAGTCTGTGATCGCTCCCAGTTTTGACTGCATTGATCACGGAGACGTCATTAAATATTTGTCTTCTCGTCGACAAGATGAAGTCTATATCATTCTTGGTTTTCCCATCAGGGCTCACCCAGGTCCATTTACGCTGACCTGGCTTCTTGAAAAAGGAGTTCATCATAAAGAGTCCCTCCTTCTCCATAAAGTCGGCCAACATCTGGCCCCGAGGGTTGCGGTCTCCAATTCCATGAGGTCCCACCTTTAACTCATCACCAAATCGTTTGCCCAGCTTCGCGTTAAAGTGATTGTATCATTTTAAATGTTTCTTAATGTTTGATCAAAACTTGAAATGTGTAAACGTAACTATTTGATAGACTCAGAAATTAACTATATTCTATGATTATCATTCAAATAAATGTGTAAAAACTCAAGTACGGTGTACTAGGTATTTACTGTAATATTTACTTTTGATTTTTATTTTTTTTTATTATATAATTTACTTTTCATTCAATGTAACTCGGGTTTTCTACCTTAATTTATTTAATTAAATATCTTATCTTAAAACTTAATATATAAAATATACATGTACTCTAAAATTTGTCGTATGTGGTCATACTCTAATTCGAATGGCCGAGCATTATTTGGAATGGGGACATTCCAATAGCAGAATGGCCGTCTGTTAGCGTTTGTAGGAATATAGGAGGGTAGTAGTGGGAGGAAGTGTATTTAAAGGAGAGTGGACGGTAGACAGGTCTCTTTTTGCTATCGTGTGTTCGGTCGATTGGTGTCATACTGTGTTATTTTTGTAATCCATTGCGATTAAGTTTGTTAGTGTCATGTTGCTAAGAGTCATTCGATCGGGGGCGACAGCGAATGAGAGTGTGTCCCGTGTGAATTGTGTCTGTGACATTTTAAAATAAAAACCGTTAATAGATTTGATTGTGTTTTCCTACAATTCATTTGGAAAGTTCAGATTCACCCATTAAATATCTGTTCCTGCTAGTGACTTTCAACATCAGAAGTGGGATGAACGTTCGAGGATACCCACAGGTATGTTTTCTTATTTTATGTACTTATCCATCTGGAGATATTTATATTCAGCGGTCAGCACTGTGGCGGCCGCGATCTATATTGTAATAATGTATCTAACTATCCACCTCCACCAATAATATATATCAATGGAAATTAAAGCAAAGTTGTGAGGATGGGTAGGTAGGTATACATATTAATATCTCCTTCAATGCATTCCCTTTGTTTGGCCTGGTACAAATAAAGAGGCTATAATGTTGTTGTTAAGTGGTTACCTACCTGGGAACATTTAATCATCAAAATATCTACTGTTGTCATAAATAAACGCCTACTACAATTTAATATCAATTATAATGTAAGTATAAACTTATCCATAAAACTACTGCAAAGTTCATACATAGTTTTCTAGATTTACGTCAAGACCATGTGAATTTCATTAAGAAGCTAGTACAGATTAATGTATATTTAAATAGTTTTTGTTTATAAATACACATCTTGATAAAATGGAAAGCACCGAAACCGTTACAAATATATCGTCTTAATTGTAACGTAAACATAATTAAATCTGATATTCGCGATATTATATTATCGTTCTGTAATAGTTCAAATGCAGTGATCGAATGAAATCACTCGGATATCGTTATCGTGTTCGATTCTAGTGTTATTTTAAAATGTTTCAGATAAATAAAGTATGTTATCGTCGTAAAATGTAAACTTCGATTCCACAATACACGAACTTACCGCATTAATTTTTTCACATTTGAAAGATATTATATTATCGTTCTGTTATAGTTCAAATACAGTGATCGAATGAAATCACTCGGATATCGTTATCGTGTTTGATTCTAGTGTTATTTTAAAATATTTCAGATAAATAAAGTATGTTATCGTCGTAAAATGTAAACTTCGATTCCACAATACACGAACGTACCGCGTTAATTTTTTCACATTTGAAAGATATTATATTATCGTTCTGTTATAGTTCAAATTTAGTGATCGAATGAAATCACTCGGATATCGTTATCGTGTTCGATTCTAATGTTATTTTAAAATATTTCAGAAAAATAAAGTATGTTATCGTCGTAAAATGTAAACTTCGATTCCACAATACACGAACGTACCGCGTTAATTTTTTCACATTTGAAAGATATTATATTATCGTTCTGTTATAGTTCAAATGCAGTGATCGAATGAAATCACTCGGATATCGTTATCGTGTTCGATTCTAGTGTTATTTTAAAATATTTAAGATAAATAAAGTATGTTATCGTCGTAAAATGTAAACTTCGATTCCACAATACACGAACGTACCGCGTCAATTTTTTCACATTTCAAAGATATTTTAATATCGTTCTGTTATAGTTCAAATGCAGTGATCGAATCTAGTGTTATTTTAAAATATTTCAGATAAATAAAGTATATTATCGTCGTAAAATATAAACTTCGATTCCACAATACACGAACGTACCGTGTTAATTTTTTCACATTTCAAAGATATTATAAGATGTAAATTGTGTAGTGTCACGTTCGTGGTTAGTTCGTGTCATGAACGATGTCGCTAAAGTATGTTATCATCGTAAAATGTTAACTTAGATTCCACAATACACGAACGTACCGCGTTAATTTTTTCACATTTGAAAGATATTATATTATCGTTCTGTTATAGTTCAAATGCAATGATCGAATCTAGTAATATGTTAACATATTTCAGATAAATAAAGTATGTTATCGTAAAATGTAAACTTCGATTCCACAATACACGAACGTACCGCGTTAATTTTTTCACATTTTGAAGATATTATATTATCGTTCTGTTATATTTCAAATGCAATGATCGAATCTAGTGTTATTTTAACATATTTTAGATAAATAAAGTATGTTATCGTCGTAAAATGTAAACTTAGATTCCACAATACACGAACGTACCGCGTTAATTTTTTCACATTTCGAAGATATTATATTATCGTTCTGTTATAGTTCAAATTTAGTGATCGAATGAAATCACTCGGATATCGTTATCGTGTTCGATTCTAATGTTATTTTAAAATATTTCAGAAAAATAAAGTATGTTATCGTCGTAAAATGTAAACTTCGATTCCACAATACACGAACGTACCGCGTTAATTTTTTCACATTTGAAGGATATTATATTATCTTTCTGTTATAGTTCAAATGCAATGATCGAATCTAGTGTCATTTTAAAATATTTCAGAAAAATAAAGTATGTTATCGTCGTAAAATGTAAACTTCGATTCCACAATACACGAACGTACCGCGTTAATTTTTTCACATTTTGAAGATATTATATTATCGTTCTGTTATATTTCAAATGCAATGATCGAATCTAGTGTTATTTTAACATATTTTAGATAAATAAAGTATGTTATCGTCGTAAAATGTAAACTTCGATTCCACAATACACGAACGTACCGCGTTAATTTTTTCACATTTGAAAGATATTATATTATCGTTCTGTTATAGTTCAAATTTAGTGATCGAATGAAATCACTCGGATATCGTTATCGTGTTCGATTCTAGTGTTATTTTAAAATATTTCAGATAAATAAAGTATGTTATCGTCGTAAAATGTAAACTTAGATTCCACAATACACGAACGTACCGCGTTAATTTTTTCACATTTGAAGGATATTATATTATCTTTCTGTTATAGTTCAAATGCAATGATCGAATCTAGTGTCATTTTAAAATATTTCAGAAAAATGAAGTATGTTATCGTCGTAAAATGTAAACTTCGATTCCACAATACACGAACGTACCGCGTTAATTTTTTCACATTTTGAAGATATTATATTATCGTTCTGTTATATTTCAAATGCAATGATCGAATCTAGTGTTATTTTAACATATTTTAGATAAATAAAGTATGTTATCGTCGTAAAATGTAAACTACGATTCCACAATACACGAACGTACCGCGTTAATTTTTTCACATTTGAAAGATATTTTATTATCGTTCTGTTATAGTTCAAATGCAATGATCGAATGAAATCACTCGGATATCGTTATCGTGTTCGATTCTAGTGTAATTTTAAAATATTTCAGATAAATAAAGTATGATATCGTCGTAAAATGTAAACTTCGATTCCACAATACACGAACGTACCGCGTTAATTTTTTCACATTTGAAAGATATTTTATTATCGTTCTGTTATAGTTCAAATGCAATGATCTAATCTAGTAATATTTTAACATATTTCAGATAAATAAAGTATGTTATCGTCGTAAAATGTAAACTTCGATTCCACAATACACGAACTTACCGCATTAATTTTTTCACATTTCAAAGATGTTATATTATCGTTCTGTTATAGTTCAAATTTAGTGATCGAATGAAATCACTCGGATATCGTTATCGTGTTCGATTCTAATATTATTTTAAAATATTTCAGAAAAATGAAGTATGTTATCGTCGTAAAATGTAAACTTCGATTCCACAATACACGAACGTACCGCGTTAATTTTTTCACATTTTGAAGATATTATATTATCGTTCTGTTATATTTCAAATGCAATGATCGAATCTAGTGTTATTTTAACATATTTTAGATAAATAAAGTATGTTATCGTCGTAAAATGTAAACTACGATTCCACAATACACGAACGTACCGCGTTAATTTTTTCACATTTGAAAGATATTTTATTATCGTTCTGTTATAGTTCAAATGCAATGATCGAATGAAATCACTCGGATATCGTTATCGTGTTCGATTCTAGTGTAATTTTAAAATATTTCAGATAAATAAAGTATGATATCGTCGTAAAATGTAAACTTCGATTCCACAATACACGAACGTACCGCGTTAATTTTTTCACATTTGAAAGATATTTTATTATCGTTCTGTTATAGTTCAAATGCAATGATCGAATCTAGTAATATTTTAACATATTTCAGATAAATAAAGTATGTTATCGTCGTAAAATGTAAACTTCGATTCCACAATACACGAACGTACCGCGTTAATTTTTTCACATTTCGAAGATATTATATTATCGTTCTGTTATAGTTCAAATTTAGTGATCGAATGAAATCACTCGGATATCGTTATCGTGTTCGATTCTAATGTTATTTTAAAATATTTCAGAAAAATAAAGTATGTTATCGTCGTAAAATGTAAACTTCGATTCCACAATACACGAACGTACCGCGTTAATTTTTTCACATTTGAAGGATATTATATTATCTTTCTGTTATAGTTCAAATGCAATGATCGAATCTAGTGTCATTTTAAAATATTTCAGAAAAATGAAGTATGTTATCGTCGTAAAATGTAAACTTCGATTCCACAATACACGAACGTACCGCGTTAATTTTTTCACATTTTGAAGATATTATATTATCGTTCTGTTATATTTCAAATGCAATGATCGAATCTAGTGTTATTTTAACATATTTTAGATAAATAAAGTATGTTATCGTCGTAAAATGTAAACTACGATTCCACAATACACGAACGTACCGCGTTAATTTTTTCACATTTGAAAGATATTTTATTATCGTTCTGTTATAGTTCAAATGCAATGATCGAATGAAATCACTCGGATATCGTTATCGTGTTCGATTCTAGTGTAATTTTAAAATATTTCAGATAAATAAAGTATGATATCGTCGTAAAATGTAAACTTCGATTCCACAATACACGAACGTACCGCGTTAATTTTTTCACATTTGAAAGATATTTTATTATCGTTCTGTTATAGTTCAAATGCAATGATCGAATCTAGTAATATTTTAATATATTTCAGATAAATAAAGTATGTTATCGTCGTAAAATGTAAACTTCGATTCCACAATACACGAACGTACCGCGTTAATTTTTTCACATTTTGAAGATATTATATTATCGTTCTGTTATATTTCAAATGCAATGATCGAATCTAGTGTTATTTTAACATATTTTAGATAAATAAAGTATGTTATCGTCGTAAAATGTAAACTACGATTCCACAATACACGAACGTACCGCGTTAATTTTTTCACATTTGAAAGATATTTTATTATCGTTCTGTTATAGTTCAAATGCAATGATCGAATGAAATCACTCGGATATCGTTATCGTGTTCGATTCTAGTGTAATTTTAAAATATTTCAGATAAATAAAGTATGATATCGTCGTAAAATGTAAACTTCGATTCCACAATACACGAACGTACCGCGTTAATTTTTTCACATTTGAAAGATATTTTATTATCGTTCTGTTATAGTTCAAATGCAATGATCGAATCTAGTAATATTTTAACATATTTCAGATAAATAAAGTATGTTATCGTCGTAAAATGTAAACTTCGATTCCACAATACACGAACTTACCGCATTAATTTTTTCACATTTCAAAGATGTTATATTATCGTTCTGTTATAGTTCAAATTTAGTGATCGAATGAAATCACTCGGATATCGTTATCGTGTTCGATTCTAATGTTATTTTAAAATATTTCAGAAAA